>NC_084838.1:98878361-101382111 GCF_033115175.1 Lepus europaeus
ACAATCTTCATGGTGAAGAATTCAAGGTTGGCTTGTCCCTTGGATTGCATATGGCTGGGCAGAGCTTGAGTGTTGGACTGTGGCCACGGGCCTGGGTCCATGACCGGGTTCTCGGATTCCTCTCCTCATGCTCCTGCTGGGGTTGGAATGTTGAAGATGGCTTTTCCTCTCTTCTCCAGTCTTCAATTGTGATGGCAGCTGAGCTGGGGTGACCGGGACCTCTTGGGGGGTGGGGGGATCAGGCTCCTGTTTCTCCATGTAGCTTCTCCAAAGCTTAACCCTGGGCAGCTGGAGAATGGAAGCCTCGTTTTGTCCTGCTTCTTATACTACCTCTGTGTTTTCCAGGATGAATACCCCTGAACAGGAAGAAGGTGTTGCTGACTTCTTGGGGTCCTCATCTGCAAACCTACCCAGTGTTGCTTCAATTTGGTCAAAGCACTTTTAGACAAAATCTTCAATACCACCCTTTGCAATTTAACAAGTGTGTGTAACTAGCTGAAGTGGCGCTCAGGACATACGTGGCTATGGTCTCCTCTTCCCTCCCTCCAGAAGCCTTATTGTTTTATCGTACAATCATTCTAGGTTCAATATTGTCATGCTCCATATGTTGAGACATACAAAAGACGACTGGCTTACTCCCTCCGGTGTTGGACTGCTTTGACTGGAACTGGCCTTGGTGGTATCTGCTCTAACCCTATTATCTCAGAAATAAGTGAGTTCCATGGCTTGCCACACCATTCTTCCTCTGTACTTGGCTCTGCCACCTGCTGGGGGGCCCTCACCAGAGCCAAACCTGCACCAGGCCAATGCTTTCCAGTTTTAGCTTTCAAATCTGTAACTAAATCAGCCTCTTTCTTTCACTTGCACCTTGTCTCAGAAACGCCATTGTAGTCATGAAAGCTGACTAAATATAGCAACACAAAGAGGAAGCCCATTTAGAATGTTCTATGCAAAAACAGACTGCCTTGTGATGCTCCAAGATTACCTGGGTGCTACTTATTTTATTCTTCCATTCCTGAGTTTTAAAGTGCACCCAAGAATAAAATTCCCATTAGTAGTATACCTCCCAAAATTGTTTTTGCCAAAGGATAGCAAGAAGTCATAAAATTAGCCATCTGCTACATAGGAATCTTCAGTTTCCTCGTGAGTCATCCATGTGGCTACTGCCTCAGCAGGTGCTTCTTTTCATAGACCTGCAAAAAAAGAAGTCATATGTGTACCACGTGTTCTATGACCTGCTTTCATTCTTTTTATGGTCAATGTCACTTCTCCTTCTTCTTCTTTTCCATTTTTTTAAAAAAGATTTATTTATTTACTTGAAAAGACAGAGAGAGTGGGAGAGAGAGAGATCTTTTCCATCTGGTGGTTCACTCTCCACATGCCTGCAATGGCTGGGGCTGGGCCAGACCAAAGCCAGAAGCCTGGAACTGTATCCGGGGCTCCTATGTGGGAGCAGGGGCCCAAACACTTGGGCTATCTTCAACATCTTTCCCAGGTACATTAGCAGTGAACTGAATCAGAAGTGGAGCAGCCAGGTCTTGAACCGGCGCTTATACGGATTCTGGTGTCGCAGGCAGAGGCTTAATCGGCTGGGTCATAGCGCCAACCACAATGCACATAACTTTGTACATTCCTTTTTTTTTTTGTTCTAATATTTATTGCAAATAATTAGTAAATTGTTGTGATCACTCTGTAAAAGTAGGAGGTTTTTCCACCCTCAAAGTAATTACATTATGGCACTCTCTGGGGAGAGCAGAGCAGATGTCTTAAGCAGATCCAAGCATAAGCGGATATTTGATTTTTGACAGAGATGAAATAATAGAACATGGAAAATTATGGTTCTTTAAAGTAAACAGCATAAAATAAATTGGATATAAATATGGGATAAATGAGCATTGTCACTACATCCTACAAGCTATAGAAAAAATAGTTCTTGATGGATTATAGATCTAAATGTGGATGTTAAATGAACAAAGATTCGAGAAAATAACATATGGCATTATGGTAAGAAGACATTTCTCAAAGGAGATGAGATGCATCAAGTGTAATAGAAAAGATAGATGGTGTAGGCTCATTGAAATCAAACTTCTATTTGTCAAAAATTCTCGTTCAGAAAGTAGAGAACACAAAAGCTAATGTTCAGAATGTGCCTTTCAGATCACAGAGGAAAAGAGAGAATTCAACGTGGAAATGAGCAAAAAGTCTTCAATAAGCACTTCACAAAACATAATACCCAGATGGCCAATAAAGATAAGAAAAGACACGCAACCCCAGCCATCAGAGAAGTGAAAATGGAGCCACACTGCAACGCCGTCACAGTCTCATCGCGACGGTCACAGGCAGAGCACAGGCAAGACCCCACATGGCACTTCTTGTGCTGGGTGTGGGAGTTCACATAACCACGCTGGGAAACTCTAGCGATTACTGATGCTGAACCTACGCACATCCTACCACTGAGCAGTTCCTCTCCTATGTGAACGCCATGGGCGCTTATGAATGTGTGGGGAAGACGTGTAGAACTGAGTCCTCTTGAAGTGCATGCCGTATTCTCGTGCCCATTCCTCACTGCTGGTTTTTAAGCAATACGCCTTGAGGAAAGGTAACACTCCAACAAATTTAGCTTCAAGAACTAAGGGGCCTTTATTTGTGAGTCGAGAAGCAGGCAAGGCCTCCGTCCATAAAACAGAAGCTTTGCTCTAATGCGCTGAGCAGAGGATGTGGGTTGGCAGGCAGAAAAGACGGAAGAGAGCAGAAATGGGACAAAGCCGGCTGCTCATTACACGGCTCCTTTCCTTACAGGGTTAAAACACAGGGGACATCCTTACCTTGTCGGCTCCGGAAAACCGACCTCTTTTGATTGCTTTTTGCAACCCTCCTCTTGTTTTGAAAATCGGCCCATTTCGGAGTGCAGTTTGATGCATGGTGACCCCACGCTGGTCTGGTCTGTGGGACCTCACCCAAGAGCGCAGTAGGAAACACTAGTGCCCTATGCATTCTGTTCTGGAACCTTGCTCATAAATATTTCTTTCTGCTAGGTGCCTGCTCAAACTCTTTTTTGTTTTAATTCGAATTATTTACAGTAGCCCTGGCCTTTTCAGCTTCCATACATGCTTGAAGAATGAGCTTGCCAAGTTTGCATAAAACAAATCGGGGGATTGGCCCAGGGTGACAGGAACTCTGCAGCTTCATCACCGGGAGCCCAGTCTCCTAAGCCTTGCACACCATTGACTGTCCTCTTGGTTTGGGTCTTGGTTAATTACTCTCAATAATATTTTGTAGCTTTTTTTGTGTGTAGAAGTCTTGTGATCTGGACAGTGGTATGGATAGGCATTTGACTTATTTTACTTGTTATCATAGAAGGTATCATTTTAAGGCCGGCGCTGCAGCTCAATAGGCTAATCCTCCGCCTGCGGCGCTGGCATCCCGGATTCTAGTCCTGGTTGGGGCGCCAGATTCTGTCCCGGTTGCTCCTCTTCCTGTCCAGCTCTCTGCTGTGGTCTGAGAAGGCAGTGGAGGATGGCCCAAGTGCTTGGGCCCTGCACCCCATGGGAGACCAGGAGAAGCACCTGGCTCCTGGCTTCAGATCAGGACAGTGCGCTGGCCGTAGCAGCCATTTGGGGGGTGAACCGACGGAAAAGGAAGACCTTTCTGTCACTCTCTCTCACTGTCTAACTCTGCCTGACAAAATTTTTTTTTTAAATTTTTAAACAGGTATCATTTTAAAATTGTGCTTTAAAATTTTCAGTTGCTGGCATGTAGCACACAACGTATTTTTGTACAATAACCGTTCATCCAACACTTCGCTAATTTCAGTGATTAATATGTTGCTAACTCATTTTTGGATGATGTTGAATGTCTCAAAGCACAAATACATCATCTGTGGACAGAAGCAGTTTTTTTCTTCTTGCCATAGCTAATAGCTTCTCCTTCTTCTTCGAGTCGTAACTGCATTGATGAGAACCTCAAGTAAAGAGCAGGAAGGCAGCGTGAGTGGTTCACCTCCTCGCCCCTCCCCCCAGTCTCTGGGAGACTTCTCCGTGTTTTCCAGCAGGGTGACCTCTGCTGACGTTTTTCACATCACTTCTCCCCCTGAGAACTTCCCCTTCTCTTACATGTGAGCTGAGAGTTGTAACTGCAGTTAGGGGCTGGACTTTAATTCTTTTCCTGACTTTTTATTTTATTTATTTGTGTGATAGAGTGACAGAAAGAAGATAGAGGCAGAGCTAGACGATTGATTGACAGATGATAGATAGATGGCAGGTGGAAGGTAGATAGATCTTCCATTTCATTTCCCAAACAGCCGCAACAGCCAGGGCTGGGCCAGGCCAAAGCCAGGAGCCAGGGAAAACCTAGGAGCAGGAGCTCCATCCTGGTCTCCCACATGGACGGCGGGGGCCTAAGTGCACGGGCCATCTTCCTTCCCGGAGCATTAGCCGGCTTGGAGGCAAGGCAGTCTTTTCCGAGAACCTCGTGAGTTTTCTCCTCTGTTCTGTGAATGTGGACATTCACACTGATGAAGTGTCCAGCTTTAAACCAGCTTTGCGTTCCTGCAGTGCACACAATGTGTTTATGATCTGTTATCACTTTCATGCATCTTTATAGTTTGCTGCTACCTTACTTAGAATACTTGTATCTAGACATCTAGGAAGGATTGACCTGCAATTTTCCTGTCTTTTAATGACTCAGGGAAAACTTTTTTTGACAGGCAGAGTGGACAGTGAGAGAGAGACAGAGAGAAAGGTCTTCCTTCCGTTGGTTCACCCTCCAATGGCCGCTGTAGCCGGTGCACCGCGCTGATCCGAAGGCAGGAGCCAGGTACTTCCTCCTGGTCTCCCATGGGGTGCAGGGCCCAAGCACTTGGGCCATCCTCCACTGCACTCCTGGGCCACAGCAGAGAGCTGGCCGGAAGAGGGGCAACCAGGACAGAATCTGGCGTCCCGACAGGGACTAGAACCCGGTGTGCCGGCGCCGCAATCAGAGGATTAGCCTATTGAGCCACGGGGCCGGCCCCCAAGGAAATTTTTGACAACAGTTATGTTGTAGTCATTAATTAAGTTTGGAATTTTTTTCTTCTTTTGCTATATTCTGAAAGCATATGAGTAAAATTGTGTTATTTCTTCTTTAAATGTGTTTGTCTTTCAAAATAACTGTCTGGTGAAGCCACTTAGTACTGATGTTTTCTTTGTGGAATGAGTTTCAAATATGGATTTCTTTCCTCCCTTCCCCACCCTTCCTTCCTTCCTTTAAAGATTTACCTATTTATTTGAGAGGCAGAGAGAGAGAGAGAGGTCTTCCATACATTGGTTTACTCCCCAGATGTCCTCAACAGCTGGAGCTGGGCTGATCCGAAGCAGAGAGCTTCTTCCGGGTCTCCCACGTGGGTAAAGGGGTCCAAGCACTTGGGCCATCTTCTACTGCTTTCCCAGGCCACAGCAGAAAGCTGGATCAGAAGTGGAGCAGTCGGGACTAGAACCTGTGCCCATATGGGATGCTGGCACGGCAGGTGGCGGCTCTACCCACTACGCCACAGTGCTGGCCCTGGTTACAGATTTCTTTATCTATAGTAATATTTTATAGTAATATTTTATACTTACTGTGGCTTTAGTTTTGGGTAGTTTAGTTTTTCTAGGTTTTTGCCCAAAATCATTGCTGTGAAAACTTCCGATTGTCATTTCGTATCTGTTATCGTTGGTGCTGTGCCTGTTTCCATTTCTGATGTTAATCGTTTGCATTTTCTTCTTTGTGTGATCAGCATTTTTGGAAAGCTATCCGTGTTTTACCTTCTGAATGGCTAACATTTTCCCTATTAGTTTTTTTTTTTTAATCTCATGATTTTCTGCTCTTGTTTTTAATATTTGCTCTTTTCCGTTGTATTCGGGTGTTTATTTCGTGACACTCATTGATCGTGCAGCCTCACATGTAAAAAACGCTCGCGGTCTCAGCCAGTTTGCTTCCATTGCTAAGGCACGTCCTGGTGGAAGAAAATGAGTGTGCGATTTGTATCTCAAGAGGACCCATTCTCGTGAAATGCGAGGGCCGGCCATAGCTGTCAGAGAGGTTGTTTTTAAAACTTAATGCCTTTCAGCTCTACGCTTGGAAAAGCCCCATTTCCTATAGACCAACTGCTTTTGTCTTTAAACACAGTTATTACTCTCAACTTTTAATATTTAAGCAGCTGGCAGCATTCTGGAGACAGTCCTTTTCATTACTTAATGCAGATCCTTAAAAGGAACCTCAGTGGGGTCTCCATTTTAATGGAGCACAATGCTTTCAAATTATTGCTGGAACTGCCAGGGTTAGAAATATTACTCACCTTTATGCTGTGAAGTTTAAGCAAATGCTGTTAGACACTGACTGGACCCTGTTGAGTTCCCCTCCTTGGGGAGGGATAGTTACAGACCATGGAAGGCTTGATTGCTGAATGCACCCAGCAGGTGTGGACCAGAAAGCCCCCCTGGTGATAGGAACCCAAGATGAGCCTGGCGGAGCAAACCTGCTCAGCTGGGGAAGAACTGTGTCCTCGCTGGTGGGGGACTGGACCAGGCTCCACGTACGCTGCCCCTTCTTCCCTAGGAACTCACCTCAAGGCACCTGCTGCTGCACCTGTTGATGGATCCTCTCTGACCCAGGCTCAGTGAGGCAGAAGTGAGGGCGGGCCCCACCCTGCCTGCTGCTGGCTGGGCTCAGTCCTCAGAGCTCCCTGTATCCCATTGTCTCTGTGGCTCTAATGTGTGACTTCTCACTACGGTGGCCTTGTATGGGTTGTTCTTGCCTTTCTTTCTTTCTTCCTTTATTTCAATATTTTAAAAAAATATATTTGAAAGACAGAGTTGCAGAGAGAGAAAATAAAAAAGAGAGTGAGATCGATCTCCCATTCACTGGTTTAATTCCCAAATGGCCACAATGACCAGGGCGAGGCCAGGCTGAAGCCAGGAGTCCAGAATTCCATCTGGGTCTCCGACATGGGTAACAGAGGCTCAAGTACTTGAGCCATCTCGCGTGCTTTCCCAGGGACAGCAAAGCTGGATGGGAAGTGAGCAGGTAGGACCCAACCCAGCGCCCATATGGGATGTCGGCATCGCAGGCAGTGGCATAATCCACCGTGCCACAGTGCTGGCCCTATCGGCTTCCTTTTCTACCCCTTCACAGTCTTTCCTCCCGGGTACCAGGGGGAAATGGAATGCAAAGGTAATGCAGGGTCAGTGCTTGGCCCAGCAGTTGGGATGCCTACAACCTGTATGGAAGTGTCTGGACTCCGACGCTGGCTCTTGGCTCTTGGCCCCGTCTAGTTTTGGGGGACATTTGGGGGAGTGTAACAGCAGATGGGATATCTATTTTTGTCTGTTTCTTTGTCTCCCTGTTTTTCAAATAAATAAAAGAATATGCATAATTTCTCTGAGCTTTTTGAAGCCCCCTTGCAAGGTCTGTTTAAAAAAAAAAAAAACTGACAATACTTGTTAAATATGGTGATGTTCAAGGAGCCATGGGAATAGGTACAGGGACTGCAATGGGGTCTTAGGTAGGGGAAGAGAGAGATGGCTCAACTTTAACTCCAACAAGAACAAACAGGGCTTGGAACCCAGGGGCATGGTTGGAGCCAGCCGATGGAAAAGTACAAAGAGGAAGCATCCACAAGAGGTTGCTGGGGACGCCGATGGATGGGCTCTTGATGGAGGCCAGCCAGGGGGACCGGCTCTCAAGGTGGCCAGGTCTCTCTGGACTCACCTGGTAGGGTTCGTGCTCAACTTGAATTCAGCAAGGGTAGGAAGGGAAGCCCAAGGCCCGCCTCTCAGAAAGGGGTCAGGTGGCCGAGCTAGGTGCAGGACAAAGGAGAAGGTCTTTGGCCAGGCCCTGTCTGATGGCGGTGAAAGCACAAATCTGTGCCAGTGTTGCTGGTGTGTGAGCCAACAGCTGAGCCTAACTGAATTCTGCTTATCCGGTCACCATCCTTACCTGGGGGGACAGGTGCCAAGATCTCACAGAAGCCTGGAGCCACGGAGAGTACAGAACTCCACTCACATACATATTCATATTCATATTCATATC
This sequence comes from Lepus europaeus, assembly GCF_033115175.1. Lineage (NCBI taxonomy): Eukaryota > Metazoa > Chordata > Mammalia > Lagomorpha > Leporidae > Lepus > Lepus europaeus. The sequence continues at coordinate 98,886,408 of NC_084838.1, forward strand.
TATAAAGGAGTCCCAGCGGGGCCTCCATTTTAATGGAGTGCAATCCGTTCAAAGTACTTCTAAATCTGCCAGGATTCCACTGAAATGTTATTTACATAGAACCTGAAAGCACACGGAATTTAAGCAAATTCTTACTTTTAAAATCAATGTGCATGAAATTTAGGTCAGAGAGAATCACTGTACAATGTTGAGGGCTTCCTGCTGGTTGAAGGATGGGCCCTGGGGAGGGAAAAGGTGCAGGCCATGGAAATATATATATTATGTATGTGTGTCATAAGTGTATATATTTAAAATTTATATAAATTATATACTTGTGTGTTATATTAAAAAGTTACATAAAATCAAGTCACTGTGGGTACATAACTTAATTGATATGTCAGCCACAGTAAGGGATTCACAAAAAAGTGAAACAATCATTTTTTAAAAAATATTTATTTATTTATTTGAAAGGCAGAGTTACAGAGAGGTAAAGGGAGAGACAGAGAGAGAGAGAGAGAGAGGTCTTCCATCCGCTGGTTCACTTCCCAAATGGCCGCAATGACTGGAGCTGGGCTGATCCGAAGCCAGGAGCCAGGAGCTTGTTTTGGGTCTCCCACGTGGGTGTAGGGGCCCAAGGACCTGGGCCATCTTCCACTGCTTTCCCAGGCCATAGCAGAGAACTGGATCGGAAGTGGAGCAGCCGGGACTAGAACCAGCGCCCATATGGGATGCCGGCACTGCAGGCGGCGGCTTTACCCACCACGCCACAGCACCGGCCCTGTGAAACAATCCTAATGATAGAGTGTAATAAAAGCTGTGTGAATGTGGTCTCTCTCTTTCCAAATATCTCATTATGCTGCATTCACCCTTCTTCCTGTGATGACGTGAGAAGAAGGGAGGAGAGTGGCACGGGTGCGGTGACACCGGGTTAAGCCACTAGGCAAGGGTCACTGGGACACTGGCACCAGACCTGCTGACCAAGATGGCTCCTGGCCTTGTAGGCAGTGCGCATGCTCCGGACAAAGGGAGGGGCGGAGCAGGGATGGAGTGAAGCTTCATCCCATGACCCGGGTCAGCCAGCCACGCAGATCTTGCTGTTCGTCTCTGGGATTTTCCGTTTAATATTTCTGGGCCCTGGCTGGCTCTAGGTAACTGAAATTGTGGCTAAGGGAGCATGACTGCATTGCCTTTCATCCGTGAGAAGTTGAGGCAGACACGGAACACCGCTCTGAGCTGAGCCCTAGCTGTGCAGGATTCCAAGGGGCACACAGCTTGGCTGCCCAGGCCACTGCTTGTAGCCGACCTAGCAGCTCCTGTAGCCCGCCCCGCCCCAGTGAGCCACCATCACTTGCACAGTGGCCCTGGGCTGCAGCCCCAACCCAGCCAGGCCCACAGCCCCCTCACTCAGCCCTCTCTCAGTTCCTCTCTCCTCCTGCCCTGTTTTATTTGCACTCTGGCCTTTCTCTCCTGCTCTTTTTTTCTTGAAGTGTGTAGGAAAGCAGAGGGAAGGAAAGTCATGAGGAGAGATGATCGCACCGCAATAGAACTCATCAAGCCATACGGAGTGGGATCTGGGAGTGTGTACCATGAAGAAAGGTTCTTGGGGACTGGGTGGACAGAATTGAGCTCAGGAAATAAGAACGGCCAGGGTGTTGCGGGGTGCAGGCCAAGTCTGATGCTTTGCATTTTGATTGCATGGACTTATCTAGTAGTTGATCAGGGCCACTAAGTGTTATGGAAAGAATAATACTTTCAGGATGATGATACATAAAATACAGATATTAAGGAACTACAGACGGAGCGTCCAAGCCCACCTTAGAACAATCGCGAGAGCCCCGTATCGCCGCAGGCACGGTGGCAGGTTTTTGGCCCTTCCTGCCAGTAAACACAGAGCGTATGAATGCATAGGAACAGAACTTGCCTCTGCCCACATCCGGCCCATGTGCCTCGTTTTATGCCAAGCCTTCAGGGAGGCAGAATATGTTAATCCAAGAAAAGCACAAGGCAGTATACGTAATGTGCTTTACACATGGTGATGAGCCTTTTATCATTCTATTGAAGGGAATATAGCAAGTCCACATTCTAATCTAAAATACAGGTTCAGTGAAGTCATTCTCCACGTGCTTGATATTTTTGTAAAACTATATTTTCAAATAATATTACAGATCCCTCTCTGAGATTCTGGTATATGAAGTGAGCAGCATTTCTATATAATTCTGCCTTCACATCTTATTTTAGCAAGGGACAGCTCCTTAAAAACACACATGGAGCCAGAGCTTTGGTGTAGCAGGTAAAGCCTCTGCCTGTGACGCCAGCATCCCATATGGGCACCGGTTCGAGTGCTGGCTGCTCCATTTCCGATCCAGCTCTCTGCTATGGCCTGAGAAAGCAGTGGAAGATGGCCCAAGTCCTTGGGCCCCTGTACCCATGTGAGAGACACAGAAGAATAAATAAATAAATAAATAAATAAATCTTAAAAACAAAATTGGTTGAGAGTCAAATGGCAACAGAATCTGTCTGTACCATGGGCGTGAGTGGAATACGCACACCCAGCCGAGGAAGGTAGGATAAGGTGGCACACTGCCTGCTCTTGGAAGGAGATACATAAATTCATAAAGGTGTGAATCATTGCTCTAATTGATCCTCAGTTTTGCCAAATGACATACCTTGCTGCTTTCCTGTTGAAATGGGTTCTCTGTCTTAACACACAGAAAATTTGAATCTGTGACCATGTGCATTAATGACCTTGAGACTAGTCACTGCATAAGAATCACAAGTTGTCCTAGGAACTGAGAGCGCAGACCCCTAGGATAAAGAGGATCCTAACAAGCTCACTGTGCAAACAGGAGGAAGGCGGAGGAAGGAGGGGGAGGGAGGGGAGGAGGAGGAGAGGAGGAGGGAGAAGGTTTGAGAGTAGGTGTTTATTGCATCAACCAAAACCAGAAACCAAAGGTGTGCTGAGGTACACCTGAGTGCCGGTCAGCATGGGTTAGAGAACTCCGCAGGGAGGTGGTCAGAGACCACAGGAAGCCCTCCAGGGCTCTGTGTTCAGAGACGTCCCTCGGCTGTGCATTGGGAGAAACCGGCTGTGACGCTCCGGGGCTGCATGTGGAACCTTCTGGAAGCAAGATCTCAGCTAGGTGGACTCTCAGCTTCGAGCAACCGACTTAAGGGGTCTTCTGTCAGGACTTTATTGGCTTCATTCCCTGAAAGACATGTGGGGAGCAGCAGGAGGCCACCCGTGGCAAGCTGCCTCCTTCATTCAGAAGCCACGGAAATTAAAGCAGACCGGATGCAGCCGTGTGAGGACACCAAGATTCTAGCAATAGGAACAGCAACAGGCTTGTATAGAAGGGCAGCCAGGAGGTCTCCCTGTCTCAGTCTTTACCACGTGACATGCAAAAACCAGCCGTCCAACCAGGCGCCCCGCCCCCACGGCACCAGCCCACACTCAGCCTCCCAGGCTTCAGCCAAAGTAAGGAAAACCCTATGTAAAACCACATACTGCCTTAGATTCCACCTGGAAGACGTTTGCAAAAACAGGGCTACCCGCTGCCGATGAGACTGAAGAGACTGGCATGCAGTTGTCTTTAATGATTATCAGAATCCCGTAAGAGGTCACACTGTGCTTCTGCGAAGGCCACCTGTGTGTGTGGGCGTTGATGGATTTTTCTCAAGGGCCCACATGGGGCAGCAGAGCGGGTTAAGCAGCCGCCTGCTATGCTGGCTTCCCACACTGGAGCGCTAGTTTGGCTCCTGGCTGCATGGCTTCCGACGGAGCGCTCTGTGGCTGTGCTTGGGAAGGCAGAGCCTGATGGCCCAAGTGCATGGGTCCATGCTGGCCACATGGGAGACCTGGACAGAGTCCCTGGCTCCTGGCTTTGGCCTGGACCAACCCTGACCGTTGGGGCTTTTGTGGGCATGAACCAACTGATGGAAGATCAACTTCTCTCTCTCTCTCTTTCTCTCTCTCTCTTTCTCCCTCTCTCTTTTTCTCTCTCCCCTTATCTCTTTCTCTCTCTCTCTCTGTCACTCTGTCTTTCAAATAAATAAAATCAAATCCTTTTTAAAATGTCTCAGTTAAAAGTAGAGAAGCTACGAATACTAAGCTATTTAACACTAAGTCTGTACAATGGATTATGATCCTATATTCACACACGCATAATGACTACCTTGTAAATATTTCAGCTTTGAATTTAAACAAGTGCATATACTTATAACTTTGTACAGAGGCGTTAAACATCCTTCTGGAAGTGATCTATAAAACCACTAAGACTCACTCAGAATAGTGTGGTCACAGCAACTGTCACTTTTTACAACTTTTTTAGTTTTTCAAAGGTGTGAATTTCTTCTGCAATTAAACATGGATTAGAAATACTTGTAGTTAATATCATTAATGAGGGTACTTCAAAAAGATTGTAGAAAATGGAGTTAAAAGATAAATTTTTTCAAAGCAAAAACTTTGAAATCCATTCATACTGTGCCAATCCAAAGCCAGGAGCCAGGAGCTTCTTCCAGGTCTCCCACACAGGTTCAGGGGCTCAAGGATTTGGGCCATCTTCCGCTGCTTTCCCGGGCCATAGCAGAGAGCTGGGTCGGAAGTGGAGCAGCCGGGACTTGAACTGGAGCCCATATGGGGTGCTGGCACTGCGGGTAGCAGCTTTACCCACTACACCATGGCACTGGCCCCAAAATGCATGATTTTCATCAAAGCACCAAAGCACTGAGAGAGAGCTCATGGTGGATTGGTGTTGATATTCTCCCCTTTGTAAGGCTGTTGCAAAAATTAAGACAAGCGGTGCACAACCACAAATTACACAATATGAAGTGCTCTTCAAATAGCACTCAGGAATGGTACCATGACACGGTTTGTGCATACAATCAATAACTCAGGAATTTCTGTCTGCAGAAGGCTTAGGGGCAGCAGCCGGTTAGCCCTGGGAGGTGGGAGAATTCTCCAGACACCATATTTGCCTTGCAAGCTGCACTGGGTCTTGGATGATTTATGGGGAATGACTGCCAGGGTCTGGTGGACATCAGTGGGGTTAAAGTCCCCTAAGACATGCCTGTGCTCTCAAGAGAAACCAAACCCAGCAATAACCACAAAACCAGCAGAACAGAAAACCTCAGATAATAAACCCAATGTGTGTGCATGAACATGTGTATATAAATACATACCTGTGTACTTATATATGTATTGTGCAGGTGTATACACACAATGCTGCCTGACATCCAATGAAGTTACATTCAATGTGCGTGTCGTAAGTTGAAAATATCATGCACTGGGGGCTGGCCGCCCATTCAGACTCACCTTATTGCAGTGGACATGGGTCTCTGCACATCCACATGGCCCCTTCCCAACAAACAGAATGAATAGGCTGCTGCCCACTGCCTGGTGGACTGGATCTCTTTTCTGCCCACTGTCTGGGTGGGCTTCAACTTTACTTTCCCCCTACCATGCTGTCCTGAGTTCAATAGAAACCTTTTCTGCTTTAACTGGCTGCCTCCTCACCTTCTTCTTTTTTTTTTTTAATTTTTTGACAGGCAGAGTGGACAGTGAGAGAGAGAGACAGAGAGAAAGGTCCTCCTTTTGCCGTTGGTTCACCCTCCAATGGCTGCCGCGGCTGGCGCGCTGCGGCCGTTGCACCGTGCCGATCCGATGGCAGGAGCCAGGTGCTTATTCTGGTCTCCCATGGGGTGCAGGGCCCAAGCACTTGGGCCATCCTCCACTGCACTCCCTGGCCATAGCAGAGAGCTGGCCTGGAAGAGGGGCAACCGGGATAGAATCCAGTGCCCCGACCGGGACTAGAACCCGGTGTGCCGGCACCGCAAGGCGGAGGATTAGCCTAGTGAGCCGCGGCGCCGGCTGCCTCCTCACCTTCTTGGAACCCTAAAAAAATTCCTAAAACTCTCAGGGACCTGGGGCTCTGTTCCTAAATAAGGGCTCTGGGCTCTCTGGTTATCAGGAAGCATTGTGATGCCTGCAATCATTGGAGGCGTTGGGTGTAACCCGCAGAAGGTGAGCCGTAGGCACCCCTGTGTGGTGGGATCTGCTGACGTTGAAGGTTGTTCCCCGGCGCCCGTGTTTGCCAAGGTTTGTTGTGTCACTGTAATTACAGGGTGAACACAACCACGTTCCTCACTGCAAATAAAGTCGTCACAGCCCGCTCGGAGGGGATTGTTTCCCATTAGGGAAATGCTAGGTTTCTTCTAAGAAAGGGTGATGACACAACCTGTAATTCCTACAGTCGCGACACAATGCGTCCACACCCAACAGAGCTCTGTCGTGGGCAGGCCTTCCAGGTGCTTGGAGAGGTGAGGCAGCTGGCTCAAGTATGTTGTGTTTCCAGCTCATTTTCTCCCTAGCAGTAGTTAAGCAGCAGATCTACCAATGCTTTAGACTCAGTTATGCCAAAAGAAAAATGTGGATGTTTTTCAGCAGGTTTTTTTTCACTCAAATCACCAAGTCTGGTAGACAATTCTAGCCCTGGGCATTTGTAGAGATGGTTGGGGTGTTGTACCTGAGCGAGTGTGAACAAAGGAGCACAATACATTGATAAAATTTGATGGTCTTTTTTTGCCAGTGGTGGGGAGTGGGCTCATGCCCTAAAGAACTCTCGACCCCAAAGACCAAAGCAACAGGATTTATAAAGGCAAAAACCACAAAATCGGGAGGGGAATACATGGTTGCTAGGATCAGGGGGGAATACATGGTTACTGGGGTCAAGCTGACCTAAAACCTATGCAAAACTAGTATCAATTATAATCTTGACAATACCAGTTACAATCTTAACAATTCCAATTATAATCTTGACATTAATCCAGGTATTGGTTTTAATCATATGTAGGACATAGACAAATTACATTTTTATCATGAACCCAGGTGCAGCCTATCCACTTCTAAGCTTGAGCAATCATGCTAGGGGGTTTCTGTACTTTGCCAAGAGTGACGAAGTGGACTGCTATTGTCTGACTGTTTTCGATCATAGTTTCAGACCAGAGACTAACGGTGGGGGGCGGGGTTGCCTTCCCAGAATGGAGTCTCAGGTTCTCCAAAGTGGAGTCCCTACTGTCAAGGTGTTACTTCAGGGGCTCAGTGGTGTCTGTAGAACCGATCACCCACGCTCAGAGTTCTACCTGCCTCTCCCTCCTCCTTCCACTCCTTCCCCACTCTCAGAGCTTCATCTTCACACAACTGCTTACTGAAAAAAGCACACCTGGAACAAGTGGGGATTAGGGTTTTGCGCTGTGGCCCAGCGGGTTAAGCTGCCACCTGCAGTGCCAGCATCCCATATGAACACGAGCTTGAGTCCTGGCTGCTCCATTTATTATTCAGCTCCCTGATAATGCACCAGCAAAAGATGGTACAACTACTTGGGCCCCTGCCACCCACATGAGAGACAAGAATGGAGTTCCAGGCTCCTGGCATTGACCTGACCCAGCCCTGGCTGTTGAGGCCATTGAGAAGTGAACCAGTGGATGGAAGATCTCTCTCTGTCTCTGCCCCCCCCCCCCCCCCGTGTCACTTTGCCTTTCAAATCAATTAAATAAATATTTAAAGAAAGTATCAATGAACAGTAACTTAAGCCTGCCAAAACGTGGAGAGAAGCCAAATTTAATGAGAGAATCCTAACACATCTCTGTTTCGTGCTCATGGCTAAATAGGTTGTGGCAAGTTAAGAAGGATATCAGGGTGGGTTGTTGAAGGGAAAAGGGAGAAAACTGTAGGGGTTAATGCCTTCGTCTGTCTTCTGCTGTTAGAACAGAATTTCACAGACTGAGTAGACTATAAACAATAGAAGTTTATTGGGCTCATGGTTCTTGGAAAGCCCAAGATTGGGGGGCTGAATCTGGTGAGAGCCTTCTTGCTTTTGGTGGACAATATCACATGGGCAGAGAGAGAGAGAGGAATTTATCTCTTTATCAGAACATCCTCCTGTGATAACCAACCTACCCTGAAGTAATGGCATTGGTCCATTCATCAGGGCACAGCCCCGGGACCTGATAACCTATTAGAGCCCTCTGCCCCCTCCACACTGCTACACTGGTAGTTCAGCGGCCGGCACATGAACTTTAGGACACACAAGCAAGCCATGTCAGTGTCCTTGTCGCTCAGTCTGACCCCAGTCACCTGCACTGCGCTGGTTGGCATGACCTTTTGGTTTCTGTGTGTCGCACATCAACTTTGGAGACTTGGGTCCAGTTAAAACCACTTTCAGAGTCTCACGTTGTGTTGGTGGATGTCGGTCAGGATGGGAGTTCTTTGCCTCAGATTTGCGGGGAAAATTGTTTTGGAAGCTCTTTGCTGACTATTTGAAAAACAGATTTCAAAGAAGATTATATTGTGATTGGACTTGGCCCTGGAGGGCTGGAGGGTGTCATTTGGAATAGATAAAAATATCCTTGGTTTTGATTGTTTTCCAACCCCACAAGATAGTATCCAGCCCAGTCAATCCTATACACAAGTGATTGACATGAAAATATCTCTTTTTATCAAAACCATGGAATACTGAGAGTAGAGCCTGCAGCCTTGGAAGGTGGTGGGCAGCCACGGGGAGAGGCGAGGGAGGGTGATGTTGACTTCCTGCCAGCCTCAGTGAGCCAGCACTGGCGGTGCAGCCGTCCCTGGCAGGTGGCCACGAGGACTTCCAGGGTACACAGGAAATAATCGCGGGACATCAGCCAGTGCCCATGGGGCACTCGTGCCCCTTCAGGGAGGCTGGGGAAGAGAAGGGAAACAAACTGGGCCCCTGAGGCACCATTTTAGGTGTTCTACCTTGTAATAAATACAAAAAAAATTATTTCTGCAGGAAAGGACACAGTTTCAAAATATTTACCCAGAGGCTTCTCAGTTGCATCTTGTATATTTTGAGTTTTAAAAGCACGCTACCGGATTTTTATTTACTTCTTTTTCAGAGTTCTGAGATTATTTGATGACTAATTATATTTTCAAAAAAAGCACCGTTCTCGAACAATGCAACAGCAAAATCTTAAAAAAAAATGAAAAAGCAAAAGAAAAACTGTTTTCTGTTAGCAGCTGATAACACGTGCACCGTGGATATCAGATGACTATTGAGTAGTGCTTATCATCTCCCTCTCTCTCAAATGCACACATCACAGCACACACACGTCCACACCACACACCCCTATACGTATTACACACACAACCCTCACACGCCACACACACCTCCACACACCTTCCACGTCCCATACACACCAGACACACACACACAATGCCCCCTCATACATCACACACTTCATACACACACTGCCCCACCATGCACAAACACCTCACACGCTACACACACACACACAATGCCCCCTCATACATCACACACTTCATACGCACACTGCCCCACCATGCACAAACACCGCACACGCTACACACACACACACAACGCCCCCTCATACATCACACACTTCATACACACACTGCCCCACCATGCACAAACACCGCACACGCTACACACACACACAATGCCCCCTCATACATCACACACTTCATACACACACTGCCCCACCATGCACAAACACCACACACGCTACACACACACACACACAATGCCCCCTCATACATCACACACTTCATACACACACTGCCCCACCATGCACAAACACTGCACATGCTACACACACACACACACAATGCCCCCTCATACATCACACACTTCATACACACACTGCCCCACCATGCACAAACACCTCACACGCTACACACACACACACACACACAATGCCCCCTCATACATCACACACTTCATACACACACTGCCCCACAATGCACAAACACCTCACATGCTACACACACACACACAATGCCCCCTCATACATCACACACTTCATACACACACTGCCCCACAATGCACAAACACCTCACATGCTACACACACACACACACAATGCCCCCTCATACATCACACACTTCATACACACACTGCCCCACCATGCACAAACACCTCACATGCTACACACACACACACACAATGCCCCCTCATACATCACACACTTCATACACACACTGCCCCACAATGCACAAACACCTCACATGCTACACACACACACACACAATGCCCCCTCATACATCACACACTTCATACACACACTGCCCCACCATGCACAAACACCTCACACGCTACACACACACACACACACAATGCCCCCTCATACATCACACACTTCACACGCACACTGCCCCACCATGCACAAACACCTCACATGCTACACACACACACACACACACAATACCCCCTCATACATCACACACTTCATACACACACTGCCCCACCATGCACAAACACTGCACATGCTACACACACACACACAATGCCCCCTCATACATCACACACTTCACACGCACACTGCCCCACCATGCACAAACACCTCACATGCTACACACACACACACACAATACCCCCTCATACATCACACACTTCATACACACACTGCCCCACCATGCACAAACACCTCACACGCTACACACACACACAATGCCCCTCATACATCACACACTTCATACACACACTGCCCCACCATGCACAAACACCGCACACGCTACACACACACACACACAATGCCCCCTCATACATCACACACTTCATACGCACACTGCCCCACCATGCACAAACACCGCACACGCTACACACACACACACACACAATGCCCCCTCATACATCACACACTTCATACACACACTGCCCCACCATGCACAAACACCTCACATGCTACACACACACACACAATGCCCCCTCATACATCACACACTTCATACACACACTGCCCCACCATGCACAAACACCTCACATGCTACACACACACACACACACACACACAATGCCCCCTCATACATCACACACTTCACACACACACTGCCTCACCATGCACAAACACCTCACACGCTACGCACACACACACATTTGCAGAATTTGTTCCATTAAGTTCCAGCATGTGCGTGTGTGTGTGTGCGTGTGTGTGTCCTAGATTTCTGTTTTATTTTTTGCCTCTGATTCTACTGTCACGCACAACAGCACTGCATGGAGCTGGCCTCCCTCCGCCTGAGCCCTCTGCTGTCCTGGCCTCTCTTGGTTTTCCGCCTGCTTCCCCTCCTCCTGCTGCTCCCTGTGCGGAACTTCCCACCTCTGCCAGCTGGGGGCAGTGGAGTTGCCTGTTGCTCAGGTGTGGGACTGACTGTCCGTCATCTCCCAAGGGGATCTCATCCCTCCTGGTGGCTTTCAAAGTCTTCTCTCAGCAGACAGCTTTCAACCTGATGGAGGTTATTCCTGATTTTATCCACCATTTCCACAATTTTAGAATTAGATGTTCTAGAGGGAGTGCCTCTTCAGAATCTGGTAGGCAGACATTAACGAAATAACCCTAAATTACACAGAAAATTCCCAGACTGATAAGTACCATACATGGGAGGTCTTTGTGCCCTGAATATATGTTGTTTGGGCATCAAGTTCCAAAAAATAGGTCAGAAAAGCTAATGGTGCCATTTCAAATCTAAAGAATGAGCCTGCATGTACTTGGACGATGGGAGACAAGGGTCCAGCGGCCACAGAGAAAACCTCAGGTGGATGGGAGCCCTAAAGGAGGAGAGTGGACAGAGAGGGTGGCTCGTGGCTACAGAAGACCCCAGGGGTTGCCCCCGGTCCAGGTCAGGACCTTACTCTGTAAGAGCGTTAGCAACGTGGTTGTTCTCTCTGATCTAGATTTCCGTCCTCTGCAGCTGCACTGACCCACAATCCAAAATATGAGGTGGAAAGTTCCAGAAATAAAAATCCCTAAGTTGTAGAGTTCACACCATTCTGAATAGCGTGAGGACATCTCATACCATCCACCTCCTAAGTGAATCATCACTTGGGCTGGCGACCCTGCGCTGCGTTTGCTACCTGCCCGTTGGTCACTCAGCCAGTGTCTCAGTTATCAGATTGTATGGTTTGAGCCAAATAACTCTTATGTTGTAGCTATGTCACCATGCCCACAACATTCACATGGCCATTGATCATCTCATATCATGACAAGAAGGAGGGGGTGAGTATCGTACAATAAGATACTACATTCACAAAACTTTCAAGGTCGTGTATTGGTACAATTGTTTATTTTTTGTTAGTTATTTAGGTTACTCTCTTTCTGCCTAATTTATAAGTTAAACTTGTTCATAGGTACATGTGAATAGGAAAAATAAATATAAGGATCGGCAGCGTGTGAGATTTCAGGCATCTGCTGTGGGCTCCAAATGTGTCCCCCAAGGGATAAGGAGGAATCTCCGTGTGGCGCCTTGGGGTATTTTGCTAACCATGGCAGGTGGACAGGGAGCTGATGGAATAAGGTCTGCAGTTCAGAAAGGTCAGTGTGGAGAACATAGATTATGTCGTGGTAGACCAGTAGTTGGGCGAGGGAAGAGAGCCAGTAGGCAAAAGTGGTGGGTAATCGTCAGCTCCTATTCCCTCTGCCTGACAGCGCCAACCAGCTCTCTCACAACTGCCTCCTCACCATTTAATCTGTGTGCCAACATCTCCTCCACCATAAGACCCCCTGTGCCCTCCGTCTGCCTTGCTCCTTCTTCTTCACACCTTGCTGCTTGACCCTGGGGATGGAATTTCTTATTCCTGTCTCTTCTGGGGGCCTGCTACTCTAACGCACCCTTTGTTTCTGTCGGTTTATTTTGTTCTTGTCCCTGGAATGTAACCCCCAGAGGCAGGAACCCATCCTCCTTCTTCCCACACCACTGCATGGTGGGCACTCAATGACTTGAGACAAAGAAACCTAACGTAGAGAACCTAGGGACGTAGAACAGGCAGGAGGCAGTAAGAGACTGGCAGCGGTGGCGGAAGAATTTGTCCTCAACTCTCAAAAGTTGAGGGTTGGGACAGATTCCTGTAACAAAAGGCAGACTAAGGAGAGAAGAGCAAGCGTGCTTACGCCCACGTGCAGGTACCTCTCCTGGGAGAATGCTCTGGGAAAGGTAACTCCAGGATGCTGGCTGATGGAGAGCCTTCAACAGAAGACCATACCTTTTTGAGAGAACTGACAAGACAAAGGAAAAAAAAAAGACTTTGAGTCTCTACAGACTTCAACTTGAGGGAAGGCAAACAAATGGCAGAGAAAGGTTAGAGAGTGGAATCTGCTACTGGAGATTCCATTGGCACCGTCTTGGCTGGGTGAGGGGCTGGAGCTGCCTGGAGTGGCTAAGCGTTGCTGTTGCGGCAGTCAGTGGCACTGTATGCCTTTAGTCTTTCTAAATCCATGTCCAGAGGAACATGAGCAGAGAGCTCTCCTGCACCTGTTTCTCCTTGGCACCTTTTTTTTTTTTTTACAGCTGTAGTTTCTTTTTAAAGATTATATTTATTTATTCACAAGTCAGAGAGTTACACAGAGGGAAGAGAGGAAGAGAGAGGGAGAGGTCTTCCATCTGCTGGTTCACTCCCCAATTGGCTGCAATGGCCAGAGCTGCGCCGATCTGAAGCCAGGAATCAGGAGCTTCTTCCGGGTCTCCCACACAGGTGCAGGGGCCCAAGAACTTGGGCCATCTTCTACTGCTTTCCTAGGTCATAGCAGAGACATGGGTAGGAAGAGGGTCGGCTGGGGCTAGAACCGGTGCCCATATGGGATGCCAGTCCTTCAAGCCAGGGCGTTAACCCGCTGTGCCACAGCGCCAGCCCCCTTCTTGACACCTTTAGCCCAACAATTCTTCATATCTGGGAGGCTTGTTCTGATTGCTACCAAAGTATCAGGAAATGCTCCTGGGCTTGCTCCACTGGTAGAAAGGGAGTGAAAAGACTGTTTTGGGGGAGTGGTCAAACAGCAGCATTTGGAACAAAAGAGAGCATAAATGAGGAATGAATACATGAATCATTATTTGTGCCTTATGGCAGCAAGAATGGCTGCCTAGTGTCGACCAAGGTGTGGGAGCCTGGCTCCACATTCTGGCAGAAGCCATGTTCTACTTCCAATGGGCTTGCCGAGAAAACAAACCAAAAAGAGAGGTGAAGGCGCATGCTGTGTGCTCCCGGCTACTTGCTGGGTTTCCAGCTCTAGCTGCTGCGCCAGGGCGGCCCACTAGAAATGATCTGTGACAAGTCCTCCGTGCTCCCCAGCCAGCAAGGCCCCCAGGGCCCTGGACTCCAGAGCATCTCACTCTTGCTGGCTAGATGGTGCAGCCTGCAGAGAGTGCTGTAGTCTCTGGCTAGCAGCTTCCGAAAATAACACAGGGAAGAAAGAACTCAGGCAGAGCTGTGGACAGAACAATCCGCTGCTGTCCCAGGGAGCGAGGAAAGAAAACATCATCACGTCCCGGATACATGAAAAGATGGAGCTCTTGGCAGCTGCCCTCAGAGGACAGTCAAGAGATGAATTTGTCTGCTCTCTCTTTCTCTCCCCTAACGCGTCGCGCTACCTCCAGGGAAGCAACGAATCCTGCTCCCTTCTGCCCAAATCTGCCACTTTTAAGAGCCTGCACGCGGCTCAAACACATCAGAGATCTGCCGCGACATTTGTTTCCTGAGGCATGCTCATCGTTGTCATTAGAAATTGTCCTTGAATGTTAAAAATTAAGTGAGCAACCCAACGAAATACCGACGTTTCGTTAGTTTGAAAACAAAAGTCTGTCAAATTCTACTCCCTGGGGAGGGTGAAAATGAACGAGTCAAGGGTAAAAGTAATGCATGGTGAGAGAGATCAGGATGGTGGCCTTTCTGGTGGGGTGCCTGGGAGTGACCGGGAAGAGAGGAGGGAACTTTCTAGAATAATAGTGTAGGTCTGTCTTGGCAAGGCTTTGACTTCTATGTACAGGTGTTTGGATTCATCAACACTCTTTGAATGGTCCTCCTAAGATCTGAGATTGTTTGCCTCGCCTCTCTGTAACTTTTACCACACGCGTTAGAACAGAATTCAAGTGGAAGATGCACGTGTCCTTGTATTTAGGGATGATGGTCATTGCCATCTGTGAGTTACTTTGCAATGCATCAAAAAGGAGGTGCATTGGTGAGTTGGGGGAGGGGAGGGCCAAGAAACAGACCAGGGAAATGCAAGTGTGGATGAGTGTGGGTGGTGGCTGCACAGAAAGTTCATGGAAAACGCACAGGGGGGAGAAACGCTTGCATGGATTTTAAACATTTTGTACCCAATAAGCTCATCTTTCAATCTCATTTTCCATGAACGTTTTTAAAGGATTGTTGTGTAAGAGCTCACCTTGCAATTCTTTCAACTTCTCTATGTTTGTCCATTTTTAAAATGACATGAGAGGCGGGCAGTTAAGATGCCGATTCAAACACCTGCGTCCCACGTTGGAGTGACTGAGTTACATTCTCATCTCAGGCTCCTGACTCCTGCTCCCCACCAGTGCAAACCCTGGGAGACAGCGCTGGTGGCTTACGGACTGGTCCCTGCCACCCATTGCGGGAGATCTGGACTGAGCTACTGACTCCCAGCTTTGGCCTCAGCTGTTGTGAGCATTTGGTTAACGGACCAGCAGATGGGAGCCCGCTCTCTCCCTCTCTCTCTGCCTCTCAAATCAATCAGTAAATAATTTTTTAAATTAAAAAGATGATAGAGAAAAATATGCAATAATTGAAATCATGTCAAATGGCCATTTCCTATTATGTTAACCACTTCCTTATTAGAATGCAGGATCATAATAGCATAAGGTCTTGCTGCTTTAGGGTTCTGACTTGGATATTTAATATGTATGTGTGGGCAAAAGGACCACAAAGGAACAGCAGCTGAAGAGACAATGTTCCAGCTGGGGTTTGAACCAAGATATCTTCAAACAGAAAACTAGTAAGGACCCCACCGGTGCGAGAAAGCCTAAGATTCCACCAAGAGAGTCTGGTGCTATTACCAGCGCAAGGCACGCGGCTGGCTTATGCCCTTTCTCCTCACAGGGGGGAGTGGCAAACCAAAGGGGAGCCAAGCAGGACACCCAGCATCCAAGACAGACATGGAAGCAGTCCAGTGCCCGGCTGCCGGCCCTCTGACGTTCTGCATGGGCTGGAAGCAGAAACGGCTTCACAGTGTTGCAACCCACGAACGCTTCGGAGACTTACAAAAGGGCCCTGCTCTCGGGAGGCTGCCAATGCTCGGTTTGTTTATGTATTAAAGGTTTATTTACTTATTTGAAAGGCAGAGCTACAGAAAAGCAGAGGCAGAGGGGGGAGGGGGAGATCGGTCTTCCATCTGCTGGTTCACTCCCCAAATGGCCGCAACTGCAGAAACTACGCCGATCCCAAAGCCAGGAGCCAGGACTTCTTCCGGGTCTCGCGCATGTGTGCAAGGGTCCAATGACTTGAATCATCTTCAGCTGCTTTCCCAGACCATAACGGAGAGCTGAATCGGAAGTGGAGCACCCGGGACTTGAACTGGTGCTCATATAGGATGCCAGCACTGCAGGCTGTGGCTTTACCCGCTATGCCACAGCGCCAGCCCCTGTGCTTGGTTTAAGGCTTTGCTGTCATCTTTGGAATATTGTTAAGTTATTTATCTTTGAACTGTTTTGCAAGTTAAGCATGGACAATAGAGAATTCCTGCAAAGGGAAGAGATGTTCTGGGTGGCAACACAGCTGCACCCAGGCTCAGGCCGTGAGCTTGGCTGTCAGTGTTTGTATCCAGCAGCTTCCCTGTGCGTGGCCAGGGCAGCCTGCTCACAGTAGAATCTCAAGGTCACAGCAGGGCCTGGGATCTGGATCCCTGGTGCTGACAGCAGCAGAGGGAGTAACTGCAATGCCCGCAAAAGTGTCAATGAGCCCCAGGGAGAGGAGGGCTCCTCATGGGGCAGCAGCCGGACCCGGAACGGGAACTTGGCACTGTTCAGCCTGTGCGTCTCCTCAGCAGGTTATCACGGAACAACAGTGCACACATGGGCATTGCCATCCAGCATATCAGGGAGCAGTGCTATTTCTCCTAGGCATTTAGAATCCAAGGTTCTAAAAATGGCTGTGCCTCTGTAAAGCCAATGCCGGCAGAATGAGTTGGAAGCAAAAATTGAATTTAAAGGTTGTCACACTGAATGAGAGACATGCTATTCTCAGAAGAGGTTTCTGATGAAAAGCTAGGGATACAATTGGAGAATTAATTTTGCTTTGTAATTGAAGCTTCCGTGATAGGATGCACAAGTAGGCATTTGAATGACATACAAATCAGGAAGCCAGGCAGTGTTTTTTGTATGACCTTGGCAAGTTTCCATGGAGCAAACTTTACTTGCATTGTATTTGCATTTGCACTTAGAATTATAGGAAATCTATTTGTGTGGAGAGATGAACTTTTTCGGAAAATTTGTTCTGTGCATCAGCTCCAGATGAGCTAAAACTTATATTTATTCTGATTTCATTTGAGAGAGTGAGAGCATGAGAGAGAGAGAGAGAGAGAGAGAGAGAGAGAGAGGTCTTCCATCCGCTGGTTCACCCCCCAACTGGCAGCAATGGCCGGAGCTCCACTGATCCAAAGCCAAGAGCCAGAAGCTTCTTCAGGGTTTCCCATGTGTATATAGGGACCCAAGCACTTGGGCCATCTTCCTCTGCTTTCCCAATCCATAGCAGAGAGCTAGATTGGAAGTGGAGCAGTGGGACTTGAACTGGTGCCCATATGGGATGCCGGCACTGCAGGCGGCAGCTTTACCCACTACATCACAGCACTGGCCTCTATCATCTATTTATATCCATAATCTGCCTGTTGGCTCCATTTCTCTGCAGAACCTCAACTACTCATGTTCTTAAGTTTTGTAAGTACTAAGATAATTTCCAAATGCTCTCTATTGAGTGCCTTTAACTTCACTTCTTTCTACTTTTGAGTGAGGAGACCCACTTTTTCTTGCCTCCCCTCCTGCTCGGCCTTGGCACCTGCGGTTTCCAGAGGAACCTCCCCTCTGTGGCCCTCCCACTTCCCTCCAGCACTGAACCCCCTTCTCATTTCTGCCACTCTTTGTCCTGAACCCCGGTATTCACATTTGTGCAGCTACTTGCCCTCATGGGCCTGGGACGGGAGACAGGCATGTCTTATTCTCATGCTGTTGGAATGGGGGAACAGGCTCTTGTTTGGTTTAGCGTCAAAACAGATTATCAGACAGATTTCCCAGGGCTAGGATTACATTCTTAACTATTCTGTGTCTACTCTGATAAAAGCGTCTGTCTTGTTCTCTGCCCTGAGTTCCCTCCTAAAAGGCCCTCTCTCCTGCTTCTGTCCCCACCCAAAGCAGCTCATTCCATCAGGAAAGTGTCCCCCAGTCCCCCCCTTTGCCTGAATACATCTCAGTGAGGATCATAGACGCCAGGATCATTTTCCTACTGTGTCTGAGTTGTAGGGATTTGTTGGCTCAAATCATCTTTGATGTAAGTAGATTTTAGCACATCTTCCACCAAAGACAAGGCACAGGGATAAAATTAGTTTCTTTCCTACATAGTTTTTATGCTTTTGTGTCAGATAAAGCACATCCCACTTATGTTTAGAATCAGTGCCCCCTGTTCTCCAAATCCACCATTCCCAAAGCTATGTGGGCAGTGCTCCACTACTTTCCAAACATCCCATTAGGATCAGTGACTTCCCTGGGCAGAGCCTCATGGCTGAGGAGGTTGTCTACCCCCATCCCTCCTCAAGGGCTGGCATTGTCCATCCTACACCTGTCTGTGGTGGCCCCAGGGCACTCAGGGTGAAGGGATCCGGTGTGCCAGCGGTGCGGGCTCTAGGAAAGACCTGAGCCCTGGATTGTGGCCTTAGTTGAGGTGCTGCATTTGTGGGCAACATCAGCATATGTGAGGACAGACATGGAGGGGCATGCCATCTATACACGCCCCGTGTTTTATCCACGTCACCTCCAGCGCGGATCAGACTATGATATGAGAGAGGGAAATTTGGCCCAGAAGCCATGAGGTTTTGCTCATGCCCATATTTAGGGCATCACCAGTGGTTTGCAAAGAGTGGTCCCCAGAGCAGCAGCAGTGGCCCCCGAAGCTTGTTAGAAAAGCAAATCCTCTGGTCCTGTTCAGGCCTGCTGAGCCATAACACTGCGAACACATCCCAGAAAGTGTGTTTTGGAAAGCTTCCCGGGTGGTTTAGCTGCACAGTGAGATCTGAGCACCACGGATGTCCACAATACCCATTCCTGCTCTGCTGGAGTCAGGTGTAGGTTTTGTAGCTGTCATAACCATTTCCTGCATAGCCACTGTTATGGTGTGAGTAATATTTTTAATCGCCTCCCAAAGGCCCATGTGTTAAAGGCTTATGTCTTCCCCTTCACGCATCCTGCCATCCATCACTCTTGTCAGATGCCAGACCCATGGTTGGCTTTCTACTGTGAACCTCCAAAACCATGAGCCAAAGGAAACCTCCTTTCCTTGTAAGTTGCTCGTTCTAGGAATTTGGTTGCAACAATGAAAATTGGACTATGACAGCCTTGATGCCAGCTAACTGCTTCTCTTGACCTTTCTCTAAATGAAGCCATAGCTGGTGGGATCATCCCTCATTGGAAGCCCAGATGCCAAGCATCAGACCCCGAAAGGTAGCTCTCTCACCAACCAGCTGCCCTCAAACCCATTGGTGACAGGTTCTCCTATCTGTCATGTTCAGTCTGCAGAATGCTGACCTGTATCCTTGGGTAGATCCATGGGTACACTAAGGAAATGGGGCATGACTGTGCATGGCCTTTGGACCAAGTCTTGTGACTCGCACACTTCATGCTTTTAAGAAGTATTTATTTTTTTGAGAGGCAGGAAGACAGAGGGAGACCGAGACAGACAGACACACACACACACAGAGACAGGGATACATCTGCCATCTACTGGTTCACACCACCCAAGTGCCCATAACAGTGGAGACTGGGCTAGGTGAAAGCCAAAAACAGAAGTCAATCCAGGTCTCCCAGATACCCAACTACTTGAGCCATGACCTGCTGGCTCCCAGGGTGTGCATTAGCAGGGAGCCAGATCTGGGAGTGGAGCTGGGACTCAGTCCTGGGTACTCTTTTAAGGGATGTAGGTGTCCAAACCAGCAGTTTAACCATGGTGGCAGTCACTCCCCCACATCATACTACTTATTGTTTTCCGCCATGGACCTGCAGCTGAGATGTGGTGTGAGGCTCTTGGATATAATTACTTGATGTGTCTATTTCAGAGGGCAAACTGCCTAGGAGTCTCCTTGAAATGTTTGTGGCTGCATTGCTCTGGACATCCGCTTGCTGACAAACGGAGAGCCCCTGACTCTTAGTAGCGAATGGTTTTCTTTTCTTCCTCCACTTCTCTGACCTCAGGGAACATGAAGCTTTGGATACTTCTCCCTCTAGAGGCCTTTGGGGATGAGAGTCACGGACAGCACACTGGGACAGCAGGTGTCTCTCTGCAGTGTGTGGCGTCCTGAGGTTTCTCTCTGCAGGGTGCACACATGGGTGCCTGCATCCGGAGGAGAATGGCCAGATGTTACCACCAGGACCCTGGTGCCCAAGAAGGGGGGCAGCTAAAGCGTTCCTGCCCCAGTTGGGCAACAAGGTTCACAATCATGACAAGAGCAGAGGCAGACACTACTGCAAGGCTCCCCAGCGTGGGAACTCTGGACTCAAGCTATTCGGCATTCCTGTGGTTTGGCAAAGGGGTGAGGATCACGAGCTGCCCGTGGACCATTATGTGAGGTTGCACTGTCCAGTGTCCCCTGGTGAGCCTTCAGTGAGCCTCCTCCTACATCTTAGCTGGTCCATATCCCTGCCTTACCCAATCCCGCTACTGAGAGAGCTGGAGCTGCTCATAGCCTCTGGGAGAGAGGACAGGGCCTGGAGTAGGGTAAGTTTTGCTGGGGACTGGGTTGCCCTGTGTGTAGCCCCAAAGCTTTTCCCTGGTGGATCTCAGCACTTCTGAATCCCATCGATCCAGGAAGATTATTCTACCACAGTGGGGTATGAGTTAGCAGAGAGCACCTGGCTGTCTCGGGCAGAAGCGGGGACTTGGGGAGCTCTTGTGCTCATGCCTTTTGGAACACATCCTAGCTCTTCCCTTTGACTGCCCCGCGTGTCCATCCTGTTGGCACCACTGATTGTCTCCCCTTTCATCCACATCAACCACATAAGACAGCTCTCTGGAGGAGGGAGCCCGCAGCCTGACCCTGACAACACAGCTGGGTAAGGAACGCCCCCACAAGATGAGCCTGGGCCCCCCTCGGGTTGCGAGTGTCGTCCACTCTTGGCTGGTAGCTTGCTGATGGTCAGGAGCTCAGGAAATGCTTCCTAGACACCCTGTGCTCTCACCAAGCTTTGCTCAAAAAGAAACCATCACACAGCGAATCAGAGTTCCATTGTTGACTTCCAGCCTGGGTTCCCTGTAGCCCTGTAGGATTCTGCCTCCCAACCTAACCTGTGTTCCTCCTCCACTCCACACCCACCTTCCTCCTCCTCCTCCTCCTTCTTCCCAAGTACCCAGATGGAACCTCTCCGGCCACCCCAAGCCTTTGCTCCTCAGTAGCACTGAGCAAGGACTGCGCATCCCCCCACCCCACCATAGCGCCTGGCCCAGGCCCTCGGCCCTCGGTTTCCCAGTGGCCACCACTGGATCCAGTGTTGCCTGAATCCCACCATGGCTGCCAGGGTGTGGTTACACACAGGAGGTCTCTTTCGGTGCTACTCTCTCTCCATATTCTCTCTCTCGCCACTGGGGGGTTATGTTCTCTGTCTCCAGCTGCTGTGGATGCCCACGTGGACACCCATGTGGACACTGGACACTGTGAGCTGTCATTGTGGTACAGTCCCCGTTCCCTGGGTCTGCTGGGCAGACACCTTGTCTACCATCCACTCACCCAGCGGCTCTGACATGGGACCCACGTCTGTCCTCAGTCCTCTTCACGACCCCTGATTCAGACCCAAGGAAAACCCAAGCCTCCTATTGCTCTTTGGGGGACATGAGTATTTCCCTTCTTGAGTGTGCATGCCTGCCACAACTGGATGTCCCGAGACCCAGCCCCACGCATCATTATTTGGTCCTGGAGTACGTAGCAGCCCTGCGAGCTGTCATCTCACATGAACGTCCCAGCCTCTCCACACAGGACCGGCATGGAGCTCAGGGTCCCGGGGGCTGGGGGGTCCTTGGGAAGACGGGCTGGCCTCAAGGTGGATTATTTCAGTTTCAGGCAATATTTTCGTGCTGCCTAAACTGAACTTGGCTTAGTAGCTTTTGCTAATTTTCGTGCAACACAGGGATCTCCTTCCTTGCCCGAGTTTTATTGCTGCAGACCCCCTTCTGTCATTTTCTCCTGGCTGTGGCCCAGGCGGTGGGCTGCGGTTTCCCTGTCACACAGACATTTGCCACATCTTTAATAAAGGGAGACAGACCCTCAGTCTGAAAGCCACACAGATAATTATGCGCTCCAGGCCAGGGTCACAGAGCTGAGCTCAGATTCACGAGGGACCCATGACAAGCTTGATGCATTTCTGACCTGAGAGCTCCGCTGTACTGGGACCCGCTGGCACTTCAATAATTTAAGGCAAGAAATGAGGTCCAGACAGCATCACCAGCGCAGCTCCACTTCTGCCTGATGAACTGGGAGTTTTAATCAAATTGATTAACATGACTTAGAGGACGCAAGGCGACATAAAACATATTTGTAGGGATGCATTTTAAGGATAATTAAGCGAGGGCAATTGAACACATTACAAATCAGAGATTCAAAAGGCCAGAGCGCCTCTTGCTGATTCCTGGTGCTAACCCATTTGTGGCTGGTGGGAAGGCTGCACAGCCCCCAGTGAACGCGTGAACGAGGGCGTGATGTCGTCAGGGCGTGATCCTCTGCGTCAGCACACCGGCCATGCCATGCGCTGTGCCAATGACTCAGAGCCCACCGCCAATTTTCATGACGGTGAAAGGAACTCAGAGCTTTCCCCTAAGAACCAAGAGCCTTCAGACAGTTCATGGAAAATGTAGTTGACTCCGTCTCTCCTTCTCTCTGTCGCTCTGCCTTTCAAATAAATAAAGTCTTTTAAAACAAGTGGGAGGGACAGGGTGCTTTGTATAATATTGTCAAAACACAGCATTATACAAATGGAAAACGTATTAGTGGTTACAGATGGTGGTGGGCAGAGAGATTTCATGTGACTTTCAAGATAAAGATATTGTGACTGTGGTGGGGATTACGTGTCTCCGCACACAGAACAAGTTGATAAAATGATATAGAACTCTATCCACACGTCACAGCAAAGTTTCATTCCTGTAGAACTGGTGGACACGCGCCCAAGCTACAGCAGACCTGTCTGTATCACCTTTGCGAATTCCCATGAATCTGCGATAATTTCAAAATATAAAGACTCAAGTTAGACCAGAATCTATGACAATTTCTAAACAGAATGTAATTTCGAATTATGGACACTCAAATTGAAACAACAAAATGCCCAAAAAAGAAAGAAAATAAATGACAAAAGATGCACATAGTTTTGAGAAAAGTCACACAACTGAACAAAGACAAGAAAGTTTCAACATTGGAATAATAAGAATCCTCAATGAAAGAACCAAAGCAGAAATGGCAGAACAAATAGTAAAAACTGGTATTTATGAATCTTTTCTTAAATTGGAAAAAATGATTGCAATTTATGTGCTGAAACACCATGCATCTAAAACATTGGCCCACTGGGGCTGGTGCTGTGGCTCACTTGGTTAATCCTCCACCTGTGGTGCCAGCATCCCATAAGGGCACTGGGTTCTAGTCCCGGTTGCCCCTCTTCCAGTCCAGCTCTCTGCTGTGGCCCGGGAAGGCAGTGGAGGATGGCCCAAATCTTGGGCCCTGCACCCGCATGGGAGACCAGCAGGAAGCACCTGGCTCCTGGCTTCGGATCGGCGCAGCACCGGCCATAGCGGCCATTTGAGGGGTGAATCAAGGGAAGGAAGACCTTTCTCTCTGTCTCTCTCTTTCACTGTCTAACTCTACCTGTCAAAAAAAAAAAAAAAAAAAAAAGCATTGGCCCACAATAACCAGCACAGACACTTAGCAAAATTTTGGAGCCTGTGATTTATCAGAGAATTAATTCGGTTATCATTAGGTTTATTAACGACAATACAGGAAGAAATGTAGATGAACATATTCAAGATAATCAGTGAAAGGGGAAACGGACCTTTATTAATTTGACAGGCAGGCACATAGAGACAGAGAGATAGAGAGAGAGACAGAGAGACAGAGAGAGACAGAGAGAGAGAGAGAGACAGAGAGAGAGAGATCTTATACCCAGTGGCTCACTCCCCAGATGCTTGCAATAGCCTGGGGGCTAGGCCAGACCAAAGCCAGGAGCCCAGAACTCCATCCAGTTCTCCCCCATGGCTGGCAGTGTCCTAGCTCTTGTACCATCATCCGCTGCAGCTCCAAGCTTAGAACCAGCCAGGTCTCCAAAGAGCCTTGGTCTTCTTGGGTTGGCAATGCTCTTTCAAGACCACGGCTCAGGTGCTAATTAGCGCCCTGCTAATGTGCCTGGGAAGGCAGCAGAATGACGGTCCAAGTGCTTGGGCCTCTGCCACCCATGTGGGAGACCTGGAAGAAGCTTCTGGTTCCTGGCTTTGGACTAGCCCACCTGCAGCTGTTGTAGCCAACTGGGGAATGAGAAGATCTCTCTCTCTCTCTCTCTCTCTCTCTCTCTCTCTCTCTCTCTCCTTCTTCCCCTCATCACTCTGCCTTTCAAATAAATTCATTTTTAAATATTTATTTGAAAGGCAGAGTTACAGAGAGAGAGAGAGAGAGACGGGTCTTCCATCTGCTGGTTTACCCTCCAAATAGCCACAATGGCCAAATCTGAGCTGATCCAAAGCCAGGAGCCAGGAGCTTCTTCCAGGTCTCCCACATGGGCACAGGGGCCCAAGGGTTTGGGCCACCTTCTCTGCTTTCCCAGACCATAGCAGATCAGAAGTGGAACAGCCTGAACTTGAACCGGTGTTCATATGGGATACAGGCACTGCAGGCTGGGACTTTAACATGCTGTGCCACAGCGCAGACCCTCAAATAAATTAATTTTAAAAAATCATTAGCCAAGCACCATCCTCAGTCTCTTGCCTCTAGGGACAGGTAGGAAATATCCTCATCTCTCTAGCACACAAACAGTGCTGATGAAGTGGCCGGTGGCAGCTCAGTGACAGTGGGATGGAGCCAGTGGGGGAGAGAAAGTCCCCTCATAGCCATCTATTTTCCACTGTTGTGTAGCACAGCCGTGCACACATGGGTTCTATGCTACGAACTCCATGTCTGTTATTGTTGCTTTTGTGATATCCAAGAAAAACAGACAAGAGAAATTAGGAGCTCAGAGATAATATTTATTATTATTAAGTAAATAAACTGTGCGACGATTTCTGAATATTCCTCAGAGCACTGACAGTCAGCCACCCCCTAAAAGGCAAAGGGGAAACTTACAAGGGGAGCTGGGGGTGGTGAGATCTTGGAGTTTTGATTCTTGCCATTTCCTCTCTTTCAAAGCTCTCATTGGCTTATTTATTTATTTATTTATTTGAAAGACAGAGTTACATAGAGGCAGAGGCCAAGGGAGAGAGAGATCCTCCAACCACTGGTTCACTCCGCAGATGGCTGCAAATGGCTGGAGCTGTGCCAATTTGAAGCCAGGAGTCAGGAGCTGCTTCTAGGTCTCCCACGTGGGTGCAGGGGCTCAAGGACTTGGGCCATTTTCTACTGCTTTCCCAGGCTACAGCAGAGAGCTGGATAGGAAGTGGAGCCGTCGGGACTCGAACCGGTGCCCATATGGGATGCCCACACTGCAGGCAGCAGTTTTACCCGCGATGCCACAGCGCTGGCTCCTATCATTGACTTTTAAAATCTTCTATGTGCATAGGACCTTGATTCCATCTAGGGGTTTTGGAAAATGAAAGCAATGCAAGTCTTTGAAAGAGAATGTAGCCCCAGGCATTCCATCCACATGGGGGGAGACACTGGACTCCAACTCACTCATTTCCAATCATGAGACAAAAGTAGAGCGGAGGAGATCTGCGGAGGGTACCGAAGCTCTTACGGGCATAGAAGCAGACGCCTCCGTTCCCTGCTCCCTCAGACTCCCTGGGTTTCCGGCTCTGAGGAGCTTGCCTCTCACTAATTCAGCTGAGGTTTGCTATTCAGGTAACGAGTTGCATCTTTCTGGGGTCCAACACAGTGGCGATTGCCTTGCTAAGTTGCCCTACACGATGCTCCACTTAAAGAGAGTCTGCTTGGCTGAGCTGCGAGCAGCTTTGTCACCACTCTGCAGAAAGGGCGCTTTGAACACAGAGAAGTAGCCAGTGGGGACCTCACGTCTCTCTGCTCGTTCACGTGCTGCGTATTGAAAGTCGAGTACCTTGCAGGGCACAGATCAAGGGCAGCTGCACGCAAGAACACAGACTCGTGACAGGGAAGTGGTTCAGGAACCTAACACAACACAAACACCCCAGGGAGGTAACTCAGTCATCAATGGTGGTGCAGCCGTGAGAGGCCTCTGGAAAGCTCGAAGTGATCCAAAGAATCTGCTGCACGCTGGGTGGACGAGTGCCTTCCTGTTTTACCATTATCTTCTGTCTTCCAAGTGAGTCCCTAAGTCCACTGCATGCACACCTTACACACACACGTTTCTGTGTATAGACACACGTATACACAAATACACACGCATTGTGAGCACGTGTGCTTTTTCTACAGCTAGTCGGAGAAGCAGGAAAAAGCGAGCTTATTATAATAAAACAAGCCAAAGATTAAACATTGAACACAATCTTTTCCATGCCAGTGCAAAAATAATAATTAAAAAAAAAAAGACTGCCGCATCCCATTTTTGAGCAGTATTAGTTCTTGGCGACGTCTTCTGACAACGGGCAGGGTGGATAGCTTGGCTCCGCCCCAGGCAGGTGTCCAGCCTGCCCACACCCACACGTGGCCTGGCTTTGATCAGGGCACTGAGCGAGGCTGTATTTGGCAGTGAGGGCCTCTCAGTAACTTAACAAAGGGAGCTGAGAGGCAAAATCAGAATCGCAAGCTCCATCCTCGGAAGACATGGGAGCATGGGGGCCCCTGGATGGGGCAGCTGCCCGATGCGGGCACAGGTGACACCAGTGGCGCACACAACTCAGACTTGTAGCGACGGCTGTCAGTCTTGGGAGCCCAGGGCCTCAGGCCTCGGGCCGACACACCTGCTGCAGCCACTGCACTCCAGGCTGGCCTTGCTGGCCCGCTGCTTCTCCAAGCTAAGCAGGTGACAGAGCTGTGTTGCTACCCCTCACCCTTCCATGGCCTGCAAGCCTGGCCAGATGCTTGGCTGGGTAATCTGGGTGAGGAGCCAGCAGGTCAGCCTGTCTTAAAGATGCTCTGAGAACTCTTCTCTCCTCTCCCCTCCCTTTTCTCCCCTCCCCTTCCCTCCCTTCTCCTCCTCTCCCCTCCCATCCTAGGGGACCTTCAGAGGCTCAGGTCTTCAAACACTGCCAGGAAGATGCCTGTTAGGAAAACAACTGTGGCTGGATCCCCCTCTGTCACTGTTTAAGTCAGGAGACAGAGAGAGGCAGAGAATTGAGAACACACACTCACTTTCAGATATTCACGCTCCCGCCATTTGCACACTCAGAATACTTGCTCATACATGATCACACACATGCTCCCTCACACATGCTCACACTCATATACTCACACACACTCACACATGTTTATACTTGATGCTCACACACACTCACCTGTGATCACACACATTCTCACACATGCTTACAATCATATACTCACACACTAACACATGCTCACACACGCTTACACACTCACACACTCACTCACACTCATACTCATGCACTAACACGCTCACACTCACAATGCTCACACACATGCTCACACTTGTATACTCTCACACATGCTCACACACCTGCTTACACACTCACACATGCTCACATTCATGTACTCTCACACATGCTCACACTCACAATGCTCACACACCTGCTCACACTCATATCCTCTCACTCGCTCACACACACAGGCACCACACATGCAGCAGTCACCCTGCTCTCTTGCCCCAGGCAGCAGGATGCAGGCCTGTCCAACAGCAGTGGGGAAAGCCTCAGCTACTCGGCTGTACCTGAAAGACCCACAGGACAGAGACCCTCACAGCCCGGCAGGCGCTGTCTGACTGCCAGCGGCCTCCTGCGAGCTGCTCCTGTGAGTGGCTCAGCCACGATCAGAAGCCCTTCCTGGACGCTGTCTCATGCTACCATTTACCACTGTGGGGCACACAGCTTCAGCCCCGCCGTCTGGACTATGCAAAATCAACAGGATCAGCTGGGGCCCGGGGAACTGCGTCTCTTGTCCCAGACGACAAGAGCCTCCCGTGTTGTACGAAGCCACTTCTCTGTGTGCTGTCATCCTGGGTCTACAGTCTGTGTGACAACCGGCCTCCTTCCTCCTTTATCTCCGTCAATTTTCTGGACTTGCCTCTGAGCTGGGCGTCATCCTCTCCGTCTTGTAGGTAAGCGAGGGGGGCGCAGGCCGGACTCACTCAAGGGGTCACAGAGCCAAATACAGACAACACAACCTCCATGCTTTTTGGAATTTTCTCATCATTCTCATCTTTTTGGGAAACTAATGGGCATCTACCAGAACCTGCTAGATCCTGGCTTAGTCATACCTGCCATTTTTTTAAAAAACAAAATTTATTTATTTTTTTGAAAGACATAGTTACAGAGAGAGAGCGCAAGGGGGAGAGAGAGAGAGAGAGAGGAACAGAGAGAGAGAGAGTCTTCCATCCTCTGGTTCATTCCCCAGATGGCTGCAACAGCCAGGGCTAGGTCAAAGCCAGAAGCCAGGAACTCCACCTAGATCTCTCACAGGGGTAGCAGAGGTCCACGCACTTGGGCCATCCTCCACCCCTTTCCCAGGCCCGTTAGCAGGGAGCTGGATCAGAAGCGGAGCGGCTGGGACTGGAATCAGTGCTTGCCACACTGCTGGCTCTCCCTGAAGTTTCAGCTCTAGCAAATTACTCCTGCTGACAACAGAGAGAATCACACCACACATATAAAAGAAAAAAAACACCTGATAGAAAAGTTTCTGGACGTAGCTGGCTGTGAAAAGGTGAAGATGGCAAATGCTGAGCTCTCTGTTGGGGCTATCTTATTACTCCCTCCTGTTGTGTTATCACTTCGCTCTTAACTCATTTAAAAAGCTATTAATAGGGGCCGACCCTGTGGTGTAGTGGGCTAAGCTGCTGCCTGTGATGCCGGCATTCCATATGAGCACCAGTTCAAGTCCCAGCTGCTCCACTTCCGATCCAGCTCTCTGCTATGGCCTGGGAAAGCAGTAGAAGATGGCCCAAGTCCTTGGGTCCCTGCACCCGCATGGGAGACCTGGAAGAAGCTCCTGGCTCCTGGCTTCGGATTGGCCCAGCTCTGGCCGTTGCAGCCATCTGGGGAGTGAAGCAGTGGATGGAAAACCTCTCTCTCTGTCTCTCCCTCTCTCTGTCTATAATTCTGTCTCACAAATCAATCAGTAAATAAATTGCCACCCAGTGTCCACGGCAGGAACATGCTGTCTGCCATCACATATCCCTCACAGCAAAATCAGCCAGGCAGAAGCGCCTGGGGCTGGGTTCCCACACGCAGAGCTGCACACGGGGTATGCTGGGACGCCTGCCACTGCCTGGGGGAGGGCTGCTCCACGGGGCTCACAGCACAGGGACCACCAGCTTTCAGAGCGCTGCTCCTACCGTGCCTTTCCTCCTTGCTGGAGAGAGGAGCCGTTGGCCTGGAACTGCTGCAGGGTCTCGGGGGAGGAAAGGAGAGAGCCTCACTCTACCGGGTGTGTCTCTGGAGTGGGTGTCTGTCCCTGTGCCGGGACCCGCCTCCTCCAGCTTCCAGGGCTGCTTGCTCTCAAGGTGTCCTTGCTCCGCAGGCACAGACTTTGCAGGAACCCAAGAAACCCTCGGAGAGTGGACTCCTGAAGCCACGCCCCCAACAGCCACACCCTCGGCAGCCACGCCCCCAACCACGCCCTCTGACCTGGCTCTACTGCAGTTTCTATCAGAGTCCCAGGCTGTGGGCGGAGCACAGACTGAAGGTGGAGGAAGGGTGGGATGAGCGGCCACTTAGGAGGCTGTGACAATGGCCTCAAGCAGAGAGGATGGTCACTGTTCACTCGGCCATCAGCGCTGACATCAAGTGGGCCAAGTGACAGGAGCTGTTTGAGCCTCGGTGGAGGGTGGACAAGAGAAGCCCCTTCCTAGTGAGCGCTGCTGTGAGTGGATCTAAGGTAATGGCTGTGCACACACAGCAGCCCTGCGCTCCCGGGGGTGGGAACGCGCGGTCCATGACCGGGTAAGGCCTGCAGGGCCATGCGTGCTGGTCCTACCAAGGCAGCTGCAGACAGGACTCAGCCAATCTGCAGCAGGCTCATTTTCAAGTTGATCGTTTTGTATGGCCCGCGAGTGATGTTATAAATATCGCAATGGGCCTTCGCAGAAAAACGTTCCCCGCCCCTAGGACAGCATTTCTGTCCTTATGCATTGAAAGTAGCAGTAATGATCACTATTGAGATTTCACTTTGGAAAACAAATCACACAAAAATTTGGAAATTAACTAATTATTCCGGGAGCCCAAGCACTGTACTAAATAAATAATGCTAGGCTCATCTGTAATTACTGGATGCATTATAACCATAATTATGGTACTCAGCACACTCAAGATTCTTAAATCTCTATAAAGACTAAATTAGTCCATTTTCTTTGCAAAAAGAATTCCATTTGCACCTTTCTTGATAAGCGAAATGTTAAAGAAAGAACAAAAAGGAATACATTCTTCGCAAGCATTTCTTTTCAGGTAATCATTGCATTTCTTTTTTTTTTTAACTTTTATTTAGCAAATATAAATTTCCAAAGTACAGCTTATGGATTACAACTTCCCTCCCGCCCGCACCCCTCCCATCTCCTGCTCCCTCTCCCATTCCATTCACATCAAGATTCATTTTCAATTCTCTTTATACACAGAAGATTGATTTAGTATATATTAGGTAAAGATTTCAACAATTTGCACCCACACAGACACACAAAGTGTAAAATACTGTTTGAGTACTAGTTATAGCATTAGTTCACATTGAACAACACATTAAGGACAGAGATCCCACATGAGGAGTAAGCGCACAGTGACTCCTGTTGTTGACTTAACAAATTGACACTCTTGTTTATGACATCAGTAATCTCCCTAGGCTCTTGTCATGAGTTGCCAAGGCTATGGAAGCCTTTTGAGTTCACCAACTTCTATCTCATTTAGACAAGGTCCTAGTCAAAGTGGAAGTTCTCTCCTCCCTTCAGAGAAAGGTACCTCCTTCTTTGATGGCCCATTCTTTCTACTGGGATCTCACTCGCAGAGATCTTCCATTTAGGTGTTTTGTTTTTTTTTTTTTTTTTTTTTGTTTTTTTTTTTTTTTTGCCAGAGTGTCTTGGCTTTCCATGTGTAAAATACTTTCATGGGCTCTTCAGCCAGATCCGAATGCCTTAAGGGCTGATTCTGAGGCCAGAGTGCTGTTTAGTGCATTTATAATACATGCATATATATGATGCTTTGAAGGTTTATTTAAGATGGAAGAGTACAAATGATTCACTCATTGTATATCTGGAAAAAAACAAGTAACAATGAAAAAGCATAGGAAACAACTGCATGTTTAGATTGAAAAAAGGTACAACAAAACCCAAATATAAATAATAAACACTCACCAGAGACAGGAGTCTGGCTCAGCAGGTGGGAGGCTGCTTGGGACACCCAAGTTCAAGTCCCAGCTCTGCTCCTGACTCCAGCTTCCTGCTGCTGTGCACCCTGGGAGGCAGCAGTGAGGGCTCAAGTACTTGGGTCTCTGTCACCCACTTGAGAGAGCTGGATGGAATTCTGGGCTCCTGACCTCAGCCTGGCCTAGCCTTGGTAGTTGTGGGCTTTTGGGGAGTGAACTAGTAGGTGGAAGATTCTCCTCTCTCTCTCTCTTCCTCTCTCTCTCTCTGCCTTTTAAATAAATATTTTTTTTTTCACCAAATCTAAGGTGCTTGCTCTTAGCAGATGCATTGCCATAGATCAGGTGGTACAGATCTCAAGGTCCAGACTTGGAATCGGTGATGCAAATGACAAGCTCTGGAGCACTCCTCAACCGGGCTGAATGACACTCAAGAGGCAGCACCCACGAAACAGCACGTGGGCAGGACGGTGGAGACCCCGTGCGGGGGGTCCCAAGCTCTGCCGCTGTGGATTAGAACTGCCTGGGGTACACCCTGCTCTCCTGGTGGCAGATGGGCCATGGCTCACTCACTGAAGATGCAGAACCAACTTTGTGGAATGCCCGGGACCAAAGGCGTGTTTAGGATATCGCACAGGGCACAATAGACGAGAAGACACTCTGAGTAGCAGTATTTAACTGAGAGGGTTAGTTTATCCCCAACGTTCCTCTGACACCTGTTTTCCACTCCACTTCTGTTTCCTAAGACACACGGATCCAAGTCTCCAAGCCCTGGAACGGCACAGGGACCCGGGCACGATTTCACGCTCTCTGCTCTTGCAAAAGGTGCTTAAAAGTATTCTCTTCCTCCTGAAACCAACCGACAAACGCCTTCGCAGGCCGCTGCCCTGTGACTTCGCACGCCAGGGACTCAGACCACGCCTGCTCGCACGGGCCGTCCCACGCCAGCCTCGGCGCTGGCACTCTCTAAGTAGATGCCTGCAAATGTCATCCAGGCTTTGGGAGCTGCTGAGCCGGAGTTATAAACAAAACCATTTGAAACCAACCGCCTCGGGCAGTCCCTGTGAAACCAGAGACTGAATTATTCAGACCAATCCAGAAGGCCCGTGATCAAAGGCCGCGTCATAAACTTGGTAACCCGACAGCCTCATTAGTGCCCGAACATTCTAAAGAGTGCTGCCACACAGGGCCTCTGGGTTTGTACTTTAAATGTGTGCCCCTGGCTCTGGTGACATTGCTTCTGCCCTGGGAGACACACACGTCAGTGCCAACGTACTGGCTGGAACGGGGCTCATGTTCCTATGCCAATTCCTTTAGGGGTGGGCATTCAATGCAGTAGTTAAGACATCGTGTTGTGGGGGCGGTGCTGTGGCGCAGCAGGTTAAAGTCCTGGCCTGCAGCGCTGGCATCCTGTATGGGCACCAGTTCGAGTCCCGGCTGCTCCACTTCCAATCCAGCTCTCAGCTATGGCCTGGGACAGCAGTAGAAGATGGTGCAAGTCCTTGGGCCCCTATACCTCCTGGCTCCTGGCTTCAGATCAGCTCAGCTCTGGCTGTTGTGGCCACTTGGGGAGTGAACCAGCGGATGGAAGACCTCTCTCTCCGGCTCTACCTCTCTCTATAACTGTCTTTCAAATAAATAAAATAAATCCTAGATAGATAGATAGATAGAAAGACATCATGTGGAGTAGCAGAGTGCCTAGGTTTGATTCCAGCTCCACGTCCACTTCCAGCTTCCCGGGTTGCACAGCCTGGCCGGCAGCACTGATAACTCTGGTAACTGGACCCCCGTAGACCCGTGAGGGAGACCTGGATTGAATTCCGGGCTCCTGGGTTCAGCCTGGCTCAGCCTTGGCTATTACAGGCATTTGAGGAGTGAGCCAGTGAATGGAGGTGCTCTCTCTCTCTCTCTCTCTCTCTCTGTGTGTGTGTGTCTGCCTTTCAATTAAAAAAAAATAAGTAAGCAATTTGTAATCGTTTAGAAAAGCTTCCTGTTCTCCAGAGTAGATCTGCATGGTGCAGGAGGCATCTTCTCTCTGTGCAGTAACGACTCTCACAGCTGATACCGAAACCCGGCCGGCAGCCCGGCCTGAGCATCCTCACCCAGCGAGGTTGTGGCGGAGCCACCGCCCTCCTCCTGGTCCCTTTCCAGTGGCTGTAGCAGAGGCCTGAGGCTGGGCCATGGATGCAAGAACAGAGTTTTAGTTCCTGCAGTTCCGGAGCCCTAGAGGTCCAAGGTGGAGGCGCTGCCCCTGGTGGGGCCTCCTCACCCACCTCCTGGCTCACCGGGGCTGTGCGGTCCTGACCTGAGAAGGGACCATGCGAGCCAGCGCCAGCTTCCTGGGTAACAAAGCCGCTCCCCGGGGTCACCCACGCATCCAGGAATCCACCCAGGAGGGCTCAGCGCTCCCGAGCCGGTCCCCTCCCCATCAGCACAGGAATGGGGAGACTGAGTGTCCAGCACACGGGACGCAGGGGCCACATGCCAGCCACAGCAGTGCTGGTCCTTGGCTGGCTCTGTCTGACTGATGAGCCCCGCGGGGCGGGGTCTCTCTCCTTGCCCTGATAAAACACACCCTGCTTCTCCGTGGGGTCCTCACCAAGGCAGGAGCAGAGAGATGAAGCGGCCATCTCAGGCCAGACTCCTCCGAGCGATCTCTCCAAAGCGGCCGCAGGCCCCCTGGCCCAGTCCCCTCCTCCGAGGCCAGTGATTCTAGACCCAGGGGCTACTCCTGGAGGCTGCCGCACATGTTGGATCAGGTACGGGGACCCTGACCTCCTTGTAAGGGGAGGGGAGGGACGGTCCATGAATGACACCCTCCCTGCCCTGACTCAGAGCCCAGTATTTTTCCATTCCCAGGCCCCTGGTCCTCAGGCCCTGTAAAACCAGAGTGGTCTTTTGTTCCAGGCTCCCTGGGCAGCGCGGATTCCCAGGCCGCCCACGTCTGGGGCGCAAGTTCACCTGACCTTCTGCCCTCGGCCCCTTCCGTGGGAGCCACAGAGAGGAGGAGAATCGCACCTTCCCTGGTGTGGCCGCTTGCAATGCAGGAGGCTAGGCGCCGAGGTCGCCGCTCGTGTCCATCTGCTGGGCTGCTTCCCCACCCTGCAGACGAGTTCTCGCGGGCATACTGAGCCCCCGCCCCTCAGTTCTCACCCTGAGGCTTCAACGTAGCTCTGGAAGGCCCAGCCCGGGCAATGAGGCTAGGGGAAGGAAGACGAAGGCACACAGGTGGGCCGGGAAGGATTGAGCCATGTCTGCCCACAGATGATGTGAGATCACTTACGTGGAAGAGGGCAAGAAATGCACAAAAATTCATACTTAAGCTACCAAGTCAACACACAAAAACCGGCCCTTTCTTTAGCAATGGAGAAATGAAATCTAAAAGCACTATCCATTTATAATGAATAGCAGTGGAAGTGGAAATAAATAAACAATGCATTCCAACAAAACCCTTCCAGATTGTGTGAGAGGGGGAGGGAGGGAGGAATCCCCCTATGTTCCTACATCTGTGTATATGAAATATATGAAACTTGTATAACTTAAATAAAACTTAAAAATCCACAAAACGTTCCTGACGTAAGACCTACATCAGTAGACAGCAATACTATGTTCGTCTTCATAGTAGAAGTGTCAGTTTTCCCCCAATGAATCTATAGGCCCAATGCAATTCCTATCAAAACCTCAGCAGGATCCGTTGTTCACATAGAAGAGCTGATTCAAAGTCACGTGGAGAAGTGAATGAGATACCGCAAACATGTCTGCAAAAAAGAACAAAGTGGGAAGAATCATTCTACCCCCATTTTTTATTGTATTAAAATATGGATAGCACAACTCTCTCCGCTTTAGTGATTCTAAAGTGTGGAACCCAGTGCTATCAATGACATAGAAAATGCTGGGCAGTTGTCACTGCTCTTTCCCATTTTCATCACCCTGAACAGCAACGCTGACTTCACCCACCAATAAATCCCAGTTCCTCCCTGCCCCGGGCCTTGGCCGTCTCTGACCTACTTTCTTTGCCTGTGAATTTGCTATTTCTGGGTGCCTTGTGTAACTGCAATCAAACCACATTTTCCTTCTCCATAGGCTTTTATTTTTTTTAACTTAGCATGATGTTTTCAAAGTTCGTCCACGCTGAAGCCTGTGTCAAATTTTCCTTCCATGTCGAGGTTTCTATTCCACTAATATGTAAGTTTCCTAGACTGTATGTGATGTATCCATGCATCTGTGGATGGACTTGAGCTGTTTTCACTTTTGGGCTGCTGTGACTAACACATGGCTGTGCAGATGTTTGGGGCTCTCTTTCCAGAGCTTGTGGGTGGAACTGATAAGGCCCACCAGAGAGCTCACTGTTTTCACAGGAATAAAGTGCATTGTGACTTGTTGGAGACAACATTCTCATTTTTTTTTTAACCGAGGAACAAACTGGGGAGGTCCTTACTTCATCGTAAGTAGATCTATGTTTAAATATGTCATATTTTGCTGCTAAGATTTTATTTTAAAGGAACATTTGCAATTGAGCGTTTTTACGCACACTGGTAGAAAATGTGCGTCAGAAAATCTAATATCTGGTTCATATCAGTGTTGTTGTCATTTGATAGTCTTTGCTCACTGAAATGGAGATTTTTTTAAATTTATTTATTTGAGAGACAGAGTTACAGAGAGAGAGGGAGAGAGGGAGAGAGGTCTTCCTCCACTCCCCAAATGGCTGCAGTGGCCCGGGCTGAGCTGATCCGAAACCAGGAGCTTCTTCGGGGTCTTCTATGCGGGTGCAGGGGTCCAAGCACCTGGGCCATCTTTCACTGCTTTCCCAGGCCATAGCAGAGAGCTGGATCGGAAGTGGAGCAGCCAGGACTAGAACCAGTGCCCATATGGGATGCAGGCACTGCAGGCGGCAGCTTTACCAGATATGCCACAGTGCCAGCTCCCCCCAACTCCCTTCTAATGCACCTGGTAAGGCAGTGGAAGATGGCCCAAGTCCTTTGGTCCTTGTCACCTGTGTGGGAGACCAAGATGGAGTTTCTGGCTCCTGACTTAGTCCTGACCCAGACAAGTCATTTGGGGAGTGAATCAGAGACTGAAAGACTCTCTCTCTCTCTCTCTCTCTCTCTCTCTCTCTGTTCCCCACCCGGTCTTCCTGATACTGTGCCTTTCAAATACATATGTAAATGAATGAATAAATAAATAAATATTTGAATAATAAAATAAGAAGGTAAGTCAAGGCCCATTTTCAGGTGAGTGTGTTAGAACAAGAAATCCATTTTCCCAGGCTTTTTAGTGGGGGCGCTGGGGCTAGGACCCTGTGCTGCTGGCAGTGACATGAGACAGAATCAGTTCAGCTCAGGGTTGGGATGGAGCTCCTGTGTCCTAGAGGTCTGCCATTCTCAACAGAACTCTCAAAGCTCAACAGTGAAACAAATCCTATTAGAAAAAGGGCAAATAATAAAGACAAAGAGCCGGTAAACACAGACATATTCAGCATAATCTCTCATCCAGGAAATGCGAATTAAAACCACATTAAGGGCCAGCAGTGCCTGGGCTCACTAGGCGAATCCTCCGCCTGTGGCGCTGGCACCCCGGGTTCTAGTCCCGGTTAGGGCGCCGGATTCTGTCCCGGTTGCTCCTCTTCCAGGCCAGCTCTCTGCTGTGGCCCGGGAAGGCAGTGGAGGATGGCCCAAGTGCTTGGGCTCTGCACCCCATGGGAGACCAGGAGAAGCACCTGGCTCCTGACTTCGGATCAGCACAGTGCACCGGCTGCAGTGGCCATTAGGGGGTGAACCAACGGTAAAGGAAGACCTTTTTCTCTGTCTGTCTCTCACTCTGTCCACTCTGCCTATCAAAAAAAAAAGAAAGAAAGAAAAATCCACATTAAGATGTCAGCACACCTCTGTTGGAGTGGCTAAGTGAAAAAGCCACACCACCAAGGGCTGGACGGGTTGCAGGGAAAGTGGAGCACCCATTCACTGCTTGTGGGCATGCAGAATGGTGCAACTCCTCTGCACACATTTCAGCAGTTTTGTATGAAACTAAACCTTCAATTATCCTATGACCAGGAATGATGCTCTTGGAAACTTTATTCATAAGGACAAAATACAGACACAAACCAGGTGTTCCCTCCATGGGTGTGTGGTTGAATCGCAAGTCATCCGCAGCCTGGAACACTACCCAGCACTAAGACGGAGCAAACTGGGACCCCCCCACTGTGGCATAGTGGGTAAAGCTGCCTCCTGCAGCGCCGTCATCCCATATGGGCGCCAGTTCGAGTCCCGGCTGTTCCACTTCTGATCCAGCTCCTTGCTAATGCACCTGGGAAAGCACCGGAAGATAGCCCAAGTGCTTGGGCCCCTGAACCCACATGGGAAACCTGGAAGATGCTCCTGGCTCTTGGCTTCAGACCAACACAGCTCTGGCCATTGCAACTATTTTGAAAGTAAACTAGCAGATGGAAAATCTTTCTCTCTGTCTCTCCCCTTCTCCTCTATTAACTCTGCCTTTCAAATTAATAAATAAATCTTAAAAAAAAGAAGGTACAAACTAGGACCATACCCAACAACAGCTGAATCTTCAGGGAGTTTTCCTGAGTGTAGGATTCCACTTCTATAATGTGGTATTTGAAGCAACCAATTTTGTAACTAGAGGTGAGATTGGTGGTTTCCAGGGCTTGGGGATGGAGAGGTGTATTTGACGGGGGTAACTGTGATCATAAAAGGGCCACACAAAACAGCTTTGTGTTGACTGGTGGTAGATAGACAAATCCATGCATGTGATAAAATTGCATAGGAACACACACACACACACAGATGATGAGGACACGTGAAACTGCGGAAATGCGAACCTCAGTGCATTGTGTCACAGTTTGTGAGATTTTTACCCTGCTTTTGTGAAATGTTAACATTGAGGGAAACTGCGTAAGGAACACAGAGGCTGTGTGTTAGTTCTTATAACTCATGTGAACCTACAATGCTCTCAGAATAAAGTCTATTTAGCAGACAGTTTGTAGAATTACGATTTTACTGACTTCATATTTTTATTTCTAAAACAACAAAAACAAAAACCTAGTTTGAGAGGCAGAAATACAGAGTCAGAGAAAGAGAGCTTCTACCAGCTAGTTCACTGCGCAGGTGCTGACAAGCAAAGCCAGGAGCTGGGAGCCCAAAGCAGGCCTCCCGTGTGAAAGGCAGGACCCCCATTTCTTGAGCTGCCTCTGCTGTCTCCCAGGGTGTGTGCACCCGCAGGAAGCTGGAGTCAGGAGTGGCGTGGAGTCAGATACCCAATGCAGGATGCTGGTATGGGACAGGGTGTCTTAACCGGCAGCGCCCTAACTGCTAGGCCAAACGCTCCCCCCACCTAACAGTACTGAATGGACAGAACTGTATGGGTGCGGAACAGATCCGTGGGGCCAGATTCAGGCTTGAGAGCAGGTGTGACTGCCGAGTGGTAGTCTGTCTGTATGATGGAACAGTACCCTGGTGGCACTGACAATGAATCTTACCCGTTAGAAAAGCTGACCTCTCTTCTCCACAAGGAGCACCTGCGAGAACCAGTTATAACTATGAGGAAGATCTACAGCGGTGTCTCAGCGTTTTACTAATACCAATTCACTTATTGTGGTCATTCTCATCATTATGCATATATTGTCACTGAAGAAGCAGGGTGAACGGTGCAGAGGGTCCCTGTGCTAGTTTCCCTGGTGCTTCTGCGTTTTAATCTATTTTAACATTTTAAAAATATATTAACCAAGTGTTGGTGCATGAGTGAGCTGTAAAGTTAACATAATTGAAAGTCCAGAAATGCAAAAAAATTGATACATAAATTTATTATGTGATAAAGGTTTCATGTGGGATTATAGATGAGCAGATAAATGGATTATTGGATAAATGCGGCCAATATAGCTGCCTGGGGGGAAATAACATAAAATTCACTTCTTATACAAAACTCAAGGCATCATGGAGGGTGTTTTACTTGGAGATTGGGTCTACTTTAAGTAGGATTTAAGGCTCAGCAGTAATAACACATTAGAGTGACAAGAAATGTCTCTATGGGGCCGGCACTGTAGCTCACTTGGTTAATCCTCTGCCTGTGGTGCCGGCATCCCATATGGGCACCGGTTCTAGTCCCGGTTGCTCCTCTTCCAGTCCAGCTCTCTGCTGTGGCCCGGGAGTGCAGTGGACGATGGCCCAAGTGCTTGGGCACCTGCACCAGCGTGGGAGACAAGGAAAAAGCACCTGGCACCTGGTTTCGGATTGGCGCAGCACGCTGGCCGTAGCGGCCGTTTGGGGAGTGAACCAACGGAAAAGGAAGACCTTTCTCTCTGTCTCTCTCCCTCACTGTCTATCTGTTAAATACATAAATGTTTTTAAAAAATTAAAAAAAAGAAATGTCTCTATAGCAAAGCCCCTCTTAGGTGCTGTGGTCTGAACGCTGGAGTCTCTCCCAAAGTTCATGAGCTGAATCCCATGTGGTGGTCACAAGAGGCGGGGCCTTGGGAGGTGGCCGGATCACCATCAGGAACGGGTTGGCCCCCTCTGCCAGGGGGGCTCGCAGAGAGAGCGCGGAAGGCGGTATCTCCGAAGCAGAAGCTGCTGACCCCTTGCCCTCCTGTCTCCCAGTCCCCAGAGCTGTGAGCAATCCATTTCCGTTGCTCAGAAATGACCCCGGCGAAGGGATTTTGGTGCAACAGCCCCAATGGACTGACACAACGCATACGACTCTTGAGCGAAAGACCTAACAATGAACTGGGGAGAAAACATTGCTACTTGGAGCCCAGACCAGGAGCTGCTGCGCTCCCTAGCACCCTGGAATTCTTCCTGCGCCAAACAGCGCTCTGTCTCCACCCTTCCAGCTTCCGTCTCAGGGACCTCCTGTCTTCTTGCTCAGTGCGGCTTCATCAGCAAGGGCCTAAAGGGACAGCCCCGGGGCGGGGGTGGCGGTTGGGGCTGTCTTTGGGATCTGGGGCCCTTGGATCCCGGGTGCTTTGGCAAACTGGACCAATGTCCAGCCCTGTGTGATTGACTAAGCGCCTCCAATTGCCCTGATCCTGAGCAGCCTGTCTCCGCCAAGCTTGTCAACCTCCTACCCAGGGTCAGGAACAGGAAAATGCTTGGAGGAGAGGAGAGGGCTCTGTGAGGTTGGCATTTCGCCAGCCCCTCGGGGCCCCGTGGGTACTGGGTGGCCCCAACAGAAACCTGGTGCATTTGCATCCGGCCCCCGCGGTGTGTTCTCAGGGGGAGTGTTCATCAAGTTCCTCTAGCATAGCCCTCTTTGATTGATTTTCACAAAACGACTCAAATAGAAAGCTTTAAAACCAGTATCTCTCAAAACATTGAAAATCAATGTTTTGTAAAATGGTTAATTATCTAAGAAGGAAAGTTACCCGATTCCATTGCCCTCATTCCCTCACAAAGCTTGAGGTTATAGAACCTGGAGGGAAGTAAGGCATGGGGATGACAAATATCATTTCCCCTATACCTGATTCTGGTCAGACGGCTAGAGCAGTGAGGGATAACTACACCATTTTAGTGAGAGTTTTCCAGTGCCCCGGGATTCTTGTTCCAACGTGCAAGAAAAGGATGAGAGAAAGCCAGCATTCTATATCTATATCTATATCTATATCTATATCTATATCTATATCTATATCTATATCTATATATAGGGGCTGGCACTGTGGCGTAGTAGGCTAAGCTTCCACCTGCAGTGCCGGCATCCCTCGGGGCACCGGTTCGAGTCCCAGGTGCTTCACTTCCCATCCAGCTCCCTGCTAATGGCCTGGGAAACAGTAGAAGATGGCCTAAGTCCTTGGGCCCCTGCACACACAAGGAAGACCCGGAAGAAGCTCCTGGCTTCAGATCGGCGCAGCTCCAGCCGTCGGGGCCATTTAGGGAGTGAACCAGCTGATGGAAGACTCTCTTTCTGTCTCTCCCTCATTCTGTCTGTAACTCCTCTTCTCAAATAAATACATCATATATATGTATATGTATATATATAGGGGGCAGGCATTTGGCTAGCAGTTAAGATGCCCACTTCGCATTCAGGAGCATCTGGGCTCTAGTCTGGACTGTGGCTCCTGATTTCAGCTTCCTGCCAATGCAGATCCTGGGATACAGGTGGGAGCTCAAGCAGTGGAGTCCCTGGCACTCATGGGAGACCTGGAAGAAGACCTGGCTCCTGGCTCCTGGCCTTAGCCTGGGCCAGCTCTGCACATGGCAGCCGTTTGGAGAGGAGCCAGTGGACAGCAAGGCTCTCTCTTTCTCGTTTTCTTCTCTGTTTCTCTGTACCTCTCTCTCTTCCATCCCAAAATGGTAATGGGGATAATCAATAATAATAATTAATAATAATAATAATATATAAATAAATAAATAATAATAAATAAGTGTAAAACATTAAAAATATCCAAGGAGATTACTCTTTTTTTAGGATTTATTTACTTGTTTGAAATGCAGAGTTGCAGAAAGAGGGAGGGAGGGAGAAAGAGACAGAGATAGAGAGAGAGAGAGAGACCATCCATCCCCTAGTTCATTGCCCAAATCTTCCATCTCCTAGTTCGCTCCCCAAATGGCTGCAACAGCTTGGGCTGGGCCAGGCTGAAGCCAGGAGTCTGGGACTCCATCCAGGTCTCCCACTTCAGTGCTGCAGGGCCCAAGCACTTGGGCCATCTTCGGCTGCTTTCCTAGGCGCATTAGCAGGGAGCTGGATCAGACAGAAGTGGAGCAACGTGGATTTGAACCAGTGCTCATGTGGGATTCCGGTGTTGCAGACACAGCTTAGCCCACTGTGCCTCAGTGCTGATCCCCGGGAGAATACTCTTTTAAATAAATATGCACACACACACACACTGGTACACACATTCATACAATTTCCCCACTGGCAACTATTTTTAATGTAACTTATTATCAAAGTTCTTTTTTTCAAGTAACACATTCAATAACCATATATAAACAA
Organism: Lepus europaeus; assembly: GCF_033115175.1. Lineage (NCBI taxonomy): Eukaryota > Metazoa > Chordata > Mammalia > Lagomorpha > Leporidae > Lepus > Lepus europaeus. The sequence goes on from NC_084838.1 coordinate 98,928,966, forward strand.
ATGCTAAAGATTTAAGTAACTGCACTCGCTGTCCATGTAGCTGTGGATAAATTACAGATGTTTAATCTACCTTTCGAGGTTATTTTACACAGGTATTTGTCAAGATTTACCCATAACTCTGTTTGCTCCACTCACATGAGTAAAAAGCTATTTTTTTATTCTTAAGATTTTATTTATTTATTTGAGAGGTAGAGTTACAGACAGGGAGAGGGAGAGACAGAGAGAAAGGCCTCCATCCACTGGTTCACTCCCCAGATGGCCACAACAGCCGGAGCTGAGCCAAACCAAAGCCAGGAGTCAGGAGCTTCTTCCAGGTCTCCCATGTGGGTGCAGGGACCCAAGCATTTGGACTGCTTTCCTAGGCCATAGCAGAGAGCTGGATCAGAAGAGGAGCAGCCGGGACTCGAACCGGCGCCCATATGGGATGCTGGCACCGCAGGCGGAGGCTTAGTCCACTACGCCACAGCGCCAGCCCGAGTGAAAAGCTATTTCACATCACCTTGCGATACTTTTGAGACCAGAAGTCTCATTGACCTCCTGTTTTTGTGCAGCCTCACTCCTCCGAATTCCAACAGCCGAGGACAGAGTGAACGCGCTTCGTGTGTACTATGATCAGCCCTACGACTCTTGTTTCATGCGACCTGGCGTAGAACTTTCTAGCAGAGGCAGAAATTAAAAAATATGTTCATGGGGTGGGCACTTGGTGGTTAACCTGCTGCTTGGGACACTTGCATCCCATATTGGAGTGCCTGGGTTCGAGCCCCAACATTGCTCTCACTCCAGCTTCTTGGTAATGCACACCCTGGGAGGCAGCGGATGATGCCACGGGTACTTGATGATGCCACGGGTACTTGATGATGCCACGGGTACTTGATGATGCCACGGGTACTTGATGATGCCGCGGGTGCTTGTGGTCCCTGCCTCCCACATGAGAGACTTGACCAAGTCCCTGACTTGCAGCTTCAGCCTGGCCCGGCTCTGGCTGTTGTAGGCATTTGGGGAGCGAAGCAGCAGATGGGGGAGGTCTGTCTGCCTATCTGTCTATTTCTGTCTTTCTCTCTCTGCTCAAATAAACACAATATATTTTTTTAAAAAAAGATTCTGACAGGCAATGTTGTCAGCGGTGGCAGCTGGCTTGTCTCGATTTCCTTTCGCCCAGGGAGTAATGCACTCCAGTTAAGAGAGGCAAACGCAAAGACAGGGGACCGGCACTGTGGCCGGTGGGTTAAAGCCCCAGTCTGCAGCGCTGGCATCCCATATGGATGCTGGTTCTAGTCCCGGCTGCTCCACTTCCCATTCAGCTCTCTGCTATGGCCTGGGAAAGCAGTAGAAGATGGCCTAAGCCTGCACCTGCGTGGGAGACCTGGAGGAAGCTCCTGGCTTCTGGCTTTGGATCAGCTCAGCTCTGGCTGTTGTGGTCATTTGGGGAGTGAAGCAGTGGATTGAAAGACCTCTCTCTCTCTGGCTCTAACTCTCTCTGTAATTCTGTCTTTAAAGAAATAAAATAATTCATCAAAAAAAAAAAAAGCAAAGACAGCGCAAAAGGTGATTGAAATCTGTCCCAAGGGAGGAACAGGACAGCCTGGTGAGCACACGGCCCTCTGTAGGCACAGCAATGCACAGTGCATCCTAAGGGAGGAGTCTGCCAGTCTATAGAGCACGTGCTATCCTCTCTTCCTGGTTTGGGGCTTTTGCGGATGCTGACTGGTGATGTGGCCATGATGTTCATGATTGACATTTTTGATTGACATCTGGGAATCGTGTAACTCTCTGGACATGTGGCTTTCCAGCAAGCACTGGGAGTGGCCACTGCATGTGTAGTTCCCTCCCTAGGGGGAACCGCAATGCTAATTATATTATAAGCCACACGTTCCACTGCAAAATGGACGGACTGGGGTGGGTCCCAGCAGACAGCAGCGTCCCTGGTTCCATCCCCTGGATGAGGGTGTCTTGGCCCTTCCCCAGCCAGCCACTCATGGCTGTCATCAGCCCGGCAAACATGAGGATGAATGGCCAAGAACATCTGGATTAGGCAGTTAGGAAAACTCAAGACAGAGCTCCCCTCCTGTGTACTTGGGAGTATAAAAGCGAAATTAATCACTTCCTTCCTTGTGGCAGAGAGCTGGGTGTTTAAACAAAACAATGGGAGGGGTTTCCAAGCCTCCCCTGTGTGAGTTAATTGTATGATGCTGGGCCAAGAAGTATTCTGACTTGCTTCCAAAGACTAAAGTTAAGGGAAAAAAAAAAGACTTCTCAGCTACTTAACAAACATTTTCCTAAGAATAGAAACAAGTCCAAATGAAGACGCATGTGTTGAAGCAGCTCCGCAGAAGCCGGCAGCTCCAGCCATGGGCTCTGAATGGGTGTGTTCTCTGAATCAGCACCGAGGGACCTTTGGTTAAGGAGGGGTGGATGTTTCCCAGAACTACGGCAGCAGATCCGTGTACCGTGTACAATAGGCCTACCAGTAGTGGGGACACAAGGCCACTGTGTAAGGGTCACAAAAATAGAGGGATGTCAGCACTGTGAAAAATTAGTATGCTCCTAAGGGTTTGGGTTCCTGGTCAGACCTGGGTGCGAATTCTGCCTCCGTTCCTCACTATTGGGATTTCCCCATGGAAAGACCCTTTCTCTGCCTGACCTTCAGACTCTCTGTGATCATCTCCCAGGGCGTCCAGGAAAATTCCTGGAGACGTGGTAAGCCAAGTGCCCATCCCAGAGCCTGGCAGAGCGTGCAGGGTGGCCTGCTACAATTTGGTGCTGTGGTGAGTGGTGGGTTGCAGCCTTGGCTGCCAGGAAGTCACGCGGAGGCGGGGGCAGGGGGCAGGTGTCCGGGCACCTTCTGCAGGACAGGGGCAGGCACTGGCGAGCAGGGAGGAGCCACGTGCCTGCACTCAGAGTCCTGGAGGCATCTGCAGTGAGAGACTGGGCGAGGGAGCCTGAGGCTGGCATGAAGCATGAAGCAGGTCAGGCTGGAAGCCCACCATCACCAGTATTTGCCAACAAAAAGTAAGATTTAGGTTTCAACAGAAACAATCAGAAAAGGTTCCATTACGCCTGCGCGGCCTTCACAGTAGCTAATGTATAACCAGCGCATTTGCTCTTTGGAGATCATGTATTGAAGACTTACAAATATCCCCAGGCTGCGGGACCCCAGCGGCTTGGTTGCTGGGTCTTAGTCCACCCGTACAAGGATGGACTGGGTCCCAGGAAAGGTAAGTGCGCCGCTCACCCGTTCCCCAGCCTCCCGATCCCGGAGACAGTCAGACGCAGCGGTGAGCCAAGTCTAGCAAGGACTCATTTACTTCGTGCGAAACAGAACCTTTTATAGCACAAAACTGCAGAGTCATTGGGGCAGGGCTAAGGACCAACCAATCACTTAAACGGTCATTTTACAGGGGGCTTTCTATAGGACTAGCCCTATGTCTATACACTTGTTACTAGTTTTGTTACCTCCCCTGATGTTGAGCAGCCAGTTAGTTTTAGTGGTAAACAACTTTGGATTCCGCCCACCTTACTTCCTTTGGGCACCATCCTGTAACTAATTTCCCCACACTTGGTCTCTTTTTCTACCAACGCCTCCATCTATTCAGAGCTTCTCTTTTTCGCTTCTTCTCGTCTCCCCGCTGTGTCCGGTCTCAGAAATTGTCCCGGACCCCAGGACACCAACCTGGGCTCATCTCAGCAGCTTTCCTGCCACCTCGAGATGCCCCAGACTCAGCGATGCGCTTCCCAGGCAGACACTGCACCTGTGCCAGGTGGACGCTGCCAGTGCTGCCCGGCGCCTCGTTTCTTGCGCTCTGCTTATGCCAAGGTGGCAAGTTCAACCACACAGCTCTGATCCTGGCAGGAAGCAACGTGATCACACCAACAGAAAGATGAGTTCAAGCCTTTCTTTGCCAACCGTCTAAGCTCGCTGCTGGTGCAGATCAGACGGCACTGAAGTTTTTATTAGAATTCACGTGCACACAGTGTTTTCAAGTAGCCTGCTCAGCAACAGTGGGAAGAGTTTAAGTGCTTGCTATAGGTCAGGAATCTTTGAACAGCTGCACACGAATTACGCACTCAAACCTCACCACTGCCAATGGGGCCAGATTTGTTTCTACCCATTTCACAGATGATAAAAGTGAGACTGAGAGGTCAGTGAATGATAGAGTGAGGGTTCAAATTCCGACAGCTTTGCAGGCGGGCATTTGGCCTGGCAGTTAAGATACTGGTTAAGATGGCCCATCCCAAACTGAAGTTTCTAATTTTATTCCCAGCTCCGGATCCCCATCTGCTACTAATATGGATCCTAGGAGGCAGGAGTTATGGCTCAAGAAATTGTGTTCCGGTTACAGATTGAGTTCCAAGTTCCTGCCTTCAGCCCCAGTCAAGCCTTGGCCATGTGGGCATTCAGGGAGTGAATCAGCGAAGGGAAGTGCACTCTCTCCACTCCCCATCCCACAGCTCTGCTTCTCATAAATAAACACATTCAGACAGTTCCGAATGCCACTGTAACGTGCCAATTAATACGTAGTAGCTACTACTTTTATCATCAATTTCACTTATCCTTCAATCTTTGGTGTGAAATAGCATGTGAGAGCTCTCATTCTAGTTCCCTCTCTCTCTCTCTCTCTCTCTCCCTTTATCTGCCTTTCAAAAATTTTCTAAATTTTTTAAAAGGAAAAATGCAACTGAAATTTTATTTTTTTTCTTTTTTGACAGGCAGAGTTAGACAGTGAGAAAGAGAGAGACAGAGAGAAAGGTCTTCTTTCCGTTGGTTCACCCCCCAAATGGCTGCTACAGCCAGTGCACTGCGCGGATCTGGAGCCAGGAGCCAGGTGCGTCCTCCTGGTCTTCCATGCGGGTGCGGGGCCCAAGCACCTGGGCCATCCTCCACTGCCTTCCTGGGCCACAGCAGAGAGCTGGACTGGAAGAGGAGCAACCGGGACAGAAACGGTGCCCCAACTGGGACTAGAATCCAGGGTACCGGCGCCGCAGGTGGAGGATTAGCCTAGTGAGCCGTGGCGTCGGCCTGAAATTTTATTTTCTAATAACCCTGCCATATTAGCTTCACTTGTTTGGAAATATGTTTTTCTGGAAACTGCAAAAAACAAAAAAAGAAAAAGAAAAAAACCGCACACACACAAAGTAATGTAACAATATGCTCTTAATTGTAAAATTAATAAAATAACAATAAAATGTATGATTAAATAGCAACGGATAACTTTCAAGCTATGTTGACATATGATCGGGTGATCAAATTACCATTTGTGTAGTAAAGTGGCGAAAGTAAATCATTTGCAGAAGCATAATTAGGAAGCAAACTCCACCTGCTAACCAAGTTCACCTTCTATTGTTGTTATTATTATTATTAAGCACATTTTTAGTCAAAAGGAGCCAATTAATTGTGGTCCTATATAACAAACTGCCAAAATAAAATGCATAATTTTAATTATAAAGATGACTCAGCTCACCAAAAGAGGAACAATTTTTATATTGTGACTGTACTTTCCACTTAAAAATTTTAGTTTAATACAGTGTATATCTTATTTAGCCTTCCATAGTCATACCATTCTATACAGCATTCCCAAAATGTTACTTAGGAAAGAACGAAGATAAAATGTTAAAACAGAGGAAGCCCTGCGGGATGTAATTCATAGAGCTGCTTTCAGATTTTCATTTGTTTTATTTATTGGAAAAGCAGAGAGATGCCAAAGCCAGGGGCCAGGAACTCAGTCCAGGTCTCCTTCATTGTGCAGGGACCCAAGTACTTGAACCACAGTGGTGCCTCCCCGTGTCTGTGTTAGCAGGAAGCTGGATTCAGGAGGAGCCGGAGCCAGGTCTCGAACCTGGGTGCTCCAGTATGAGACAGGAGCATTCTCACTGGCAGCTTAGCCGCTACCCCAAATGCCCGCCCCATCATGTAATTCATGAAAGGTGCACTTGAGTCTGGCCAGCGGTTTGAGTTTATGAGAAATTGATATTCTACTTTTAGAGGGTGAGCTGAACCCAGCCGGTTCTGGGGAGGCAGGCGTGGAAGTGACTCCAACCCCCCGGGGAAAATGCTCTTTGCTGGTCTGGCAGGAGAAGGCACTGGTTTTGCAATCTGGTTTGGCTCACATGAGCATCGCTGGCTCACTCTTCACAGGGTAGCAAATAGCATAAAAGATTGGACCAAAAAATAAGCTCATTAAGCTGATGCAAACGGGAGTGTAGGTGACCTGCAGGCCCATGATGGGGCGAATTTCTTAAAGCCACAGGTAAATAACTCGGAGAGGCAAGAGGGAAAACCCAGACGGAGGGAGCAGAGCGCGGAGCCTTTGTGTACAACGTTCACAGTGAAATACCGCACTGGATGGCTCAGCCCCACGGGCCTTAAGGAGTCGCCGCGGAAGGCCAGGCAGTGATAACCGTGCACGCAGACTTCTCTGGCAGGCCCCCTGCTCCTTGTCCAGAAGAGGCTGTAGCTCACCAGCCACTTCCACCACCCGCTAGAGTGCCTGCTTACAAATGCGTGCAAAACCCGGGATGTGGGCACGAAACAGTCAGCAGCAGAGAAAAAAACAGCGGAGAACTTGCCAGAAACCGCCAAAGAGCTCTCCCTGGGAGTTTCGGTGTCTCCAGGGGTTTTTATTTTACCTTCGTACATTTTGTTTTCTTGATGTGGAATTTAGGAATGACCTTTTCCCCTCTTTTACTACTTTTAAAATATTGCTCCATTTTCCCTTGCTTATTTTTTTTTTCTAATTTTTATCTTTTAGCAGCTGCCATTTTTAAATCTCTTGTTTTATTTTTAAATATTTTTTTTAATTTTTAAGATTTATTTATTTTACTTGAAAGCGTTACATAGAGAGAGAAGGAAAGGCAGAGAGGTCTTCCATCCACTGGTTCACTCCCCAGATGGCCAAAACGGCCAGAGCTGCACCGATCTAAAGCCAGGAGCCAGGAGCTTCTTCTGCGTCTCCCACACAGGTGCAGGGTCCCAAGGACTTGGGCCATCTTCTACTGCTTTCCCAGGCTATCAGCAGGGGGCTGAATTGGAAGTGGAGCACCTGGGACTCAAACCTGCGCCCATATGGATGCCAGCATTACACTCGCTGGGCACTCCACAACACTGACCCCTGTATTTAAAATTTTGATGAACATGTAATAGTTGTATATTTTTATGGGGTGTAGTATAATATTTCAATATATGCATATGATTACTGATCAAATTAATGTTTCTGTTTCCTTATCTTTATATTATGTTCAGAGTCTTCCAGCTCCTGTCTTTTTTTTTTATTTAAAGATTTATTTATTTGAAATCAGAGTTACAGAGACAGGAACAGACAGAGGTCTTGCATCTGCTGGTTCACTCCCCCACACGGTTGTAACAGCCAGCAAAGCCAGGAGCCAGGAGCTTCTTCCAGGTCTCCCACATGGGTGCAGAGGCCCAAGCACTTGGACCATCTTCTACTGCTTTCCCAGGCCAGGAGCAGGACCAACTCCTCTCTTCTAGTTCTTGGGAAAATGTGTAGCATCGTACTGTGAACCACAGTGACCTGGCCGTGCTGGGAGCACAAGAACTCCTTCCCTCTCAGCTGGAGCCCTCTCCTCCAGGGGAGGTCCCTACCAAGCCCTGCATAGCTTCATGACCCTCGGGGCTAGGGCCTAGCGTGCGTCCACGACACCACTCTGCGGCCCGCTGGAATCTTTGTGTTCTGTCTACATAATACAGCTTTCTTCCAGCTCTGTGTTAAATGTTTTCTCTTTTTAGCCAGCTGTCAGCAATTTGATTATGAGTTGCTGCGTAGGATTTTCTGCAGGCCTCTCGTGCTTGGCTGCGTCTGAGAGTGTTGGGACTCTAGGTTTCCAGTTTTTAACAAGTTTGAAAAAATAATTGGCTGTTATTTCTTTATTTTTATTTTTAATTTTTTTGACAGGCAGAGTTAGACAGTGAGAGAGAGAGAGACAGAGAGAAAGGTCTTCCTTCCGTTGGTTCACCCCCCACATGGCCGCTGCGGCCGGCGCATTGTGCTGATCTGAAGCCAGGAGCCAGGTGCTTCTCCTGGTCTCCCACGTGGGTAAAGGGACCCAAGCACTTGGGCCATCCTCCGCTGCCCTCCCGGGCCACAGCAGAGAGCTGGACTGGAAGAGGAGCAACCGGGACAGAATCTGGTGCCCCGACCGGGACTAGAACCCAGTGTGCTGGCGCCGCAAGGTGGAGGATTAGCCAAGTGAGCTGTGGCGACGGCCTGTTATTTCTTTAGATATCTCCTCACCTCTACATTTTTTTTCCCCAGAATTTCATTTTCTCACATTTTGCCTCTTGGTCCTGTCCCACACCTATGGATGCTCTTTCTGTTTTCTTCTCTGCGTTCCCTTTTGGATGGTTTTTATTCTTACGTCTCCAGGTTCACTAATCTTTTTACCTATAATGTATTTGGGGGCAGGCATTCTGCAGAGTGGTGAACATACCAAGTGGGTTGCCCACATCCCATGCCAAGCTACCTGGGTTCAAGGCCTGGCTCTGTTTCTGCCAGTGTGTACCCTGTGAGGCAACAGGTGTTGGCTGAATTACTTGGGCTCCTGCCATCCCCATGGGAGACCTGGATTGAGTTCCTTGTTCTTGGATTCGGCTGTTACGGGCATTGGGGTGTGTTAGGTACGGCAGGGTTTGTCTCTCCAGAACTCATGGAGATACTTAAATTCTGATGGCTTAGTGGTAATATTAATGATGGATGGAGTAAGAAGCGCCTCGGCTATTTTATTTAGCATAATGAAAAACAGACTAATAGAGTGAACTGATAGATGGAAGGTCTCTGTCTATGCCTTTCTCCATCTATCTTTTAAATAAAGTGGAAAAAATATCCATAACATATGCTATTCATTCCGTCTAGTATGACCTTCATTTTGGACGTTAAATTTTTCATCGCTATGAGTTTACTTTGGGACATTTTCTATGTAGCATTCGTTTCCTCAGCTTTCCCGTTTCTTGCAACCTTTTGGTCATATGGAACGTTCTTACAAGATCTGCTTGAATGTCTTCCTATACTAAGGCCACCATCTGTGTCACTTTGGGGTCTGTTTATGTTGATAATTTTCTTAATGCTATGAGTCATACTTTTCTGATTCTTTGCATGTTTAGTAATTTTTATTCCTTGTTGGACATGATGAAGTTGTGCTGTTAAGTGACTCATTTCGCTATTGTCAAAAGTATTTTTGGATTTTGTTCTGGGATGCATTTATGTCACATGTTAAGGGACAGATCACTCTGTTCTTTGTGAGGCTTGCTTTTCAACTCCACCCTAGGAGAGAGAGAATTTGGTATGGCTGACATCAAGGGCTCTCCCCAAGGCCTTTCCACTCTGGCTGTGAGAGCCCAGACTGCTCCCAGCTCCCTGTGAGCCCTGGCATTGTGTCGGCTTCTCTCTATGGCGGTTCCTTCCCCTCGTGGTAGTCGCACAGCTCATATGCCCAGATCAGTATTCGCCAGGGCCTTGTGCTGACTCACTGCACAGGTGTTCTCTATGTTATACTCTGGCCTCTGGTATTTCGCCTTGCAACTGTGGGTCTCCCTGGGCTTTGTGGAGGTCCCTTCCTGCACCCCCATTTCTGCTCTGTGTCTGGGCCCCAGCAGGGATGGGGCATTGTCTCCAGGGCCCTGTGTTGCCTGTTGCCAATGTCTGAAAAGCAGTGTTTCATATATTTTTGTCCACTTTCTTATGGTGAGATTCTTTGTTTCCATCATGGCCAGAAGCAGAAATCCTACCTATTTATTTTTAGGAGTTATTTTTATATAAAGAAAATATCATACAACTCTTATTTGTGGTATATTTTGTGATTCCTCATTTTTTAAAAAAAGATTTCTGTCTGGGGCTGGGAGGAGTGGGGGGAGGAGGAGGAAAAGGAGGAGGAAGAGGAGGGAGAACAGTGCCCAGGTTCAAGTTTGAGCTCCACTTCCAGTTCCAGCTTCGTGCTACTGTGCAACCCTAGGAGGCAGCAGGGGATGACAGCTCACAGGGGATGACAGTTCCCGCATCCACCTGTGACAGCTGGATGGAGTTGTGGGCTCCTCGCCCAGGCCTGGCTGTTACGGGCATTTGGAGATTGCAAATCAGTCATACTTGAAGATTCCATTTGCTTGTCTTTAAGCCAGCCCTTATGAGATGGGGAGGTCAGGCACCCCATCACACAATGCACTCTGACTCCTGGTGAAAAGAGGAGCTCCTGGGGCTGGCACTGTGGCGTGGCAGGTGAAGCCGCCTGCAACGCCAGCATCCACGTGGGCGCCGTTTTCTGTTGCAGCTGCTCCACTTCCGATCCAGCTCCCTGCTAATGGCCTGGGAGAAGCAGCAAAGATGGCCCAAGTTCTTGGGACCCTGTACCCACATGGGAGACCTAGAAGAATCTCCTGGCTTCAGCCTGGCCCAGCCCTGGCCCAGTGCTGGCCATTGTGACCATGTTGATAGTGAACCAGTAGATAGAAGTGCACACTTGTTCTCCCTCTTCCTCCTCTTCCTCCCAGCTCTTTCTGGGGCTGGTGGTGTAGCAAGTTAAGCCTCTGCCTGTGGCACCAGCAACCCTTAAGGGTGGCAGTTCCTGTCCCAGCTCCTCCTCTTCCAGTCCAGCTCTCTGCTGTGGCCTGTGAAAGCAGTAGAAGATGGCCCAAGTCCTTGGGCCCCTGCACCCATGTGGGAGACCCAGAAGAAGCTCCTGGCTCCTGGCTTCAGATGGCCTTAGCTCTAGCCTTTGAGGCCATTTGTCTCTACCTCTCATTGTCTATAACTGCCTCTTAAATAAATACATAAATATTTTAAAATTTTTTTTTGACAGTCAGAGTTAGATATTGAGAGAGACAGAGAGAGACAGAGAGAAAGGTCTTCCTTTTCCATTGGTTCACCCCCCACATGGCCGCCACGGCTGGCGCACTGCGCTGATCCGAAGCCAGGAGCCAGGTGCTTCTCCTGGTCTCCCATGGGGTGCAGGGCCCAAGGACTTGGGCCATCCTCCACTGCACTCCCGGGCCACAGCAGAGAGCTGGCCTGGAAGAGGAGCAACCGGGACAGGATCCGGCGCCCCGACCGGGAATAGAACCCGGTGTGCCGGTGCCGCAGGCGGAGGATTAGCCAAGTGAGCCGCGGCACCGGCCAAGAAGTTTTTTTTAAAGATTTATTTATTTAGTTGAAAGGCAGAGGGACAGAGAGGCAGAGGCAGAGGCAGGGAGGTCTGCTGTTGGAGCTTACTGCAGGTGAGATATTGGCAGAGATCAAGCGAGATCTGTGAGCAGGGCCAGGCGGCAGTGAGAGGATAACCTCTTGGTTCAGAGAGCCTCAGGGAGGAGCCACGCGAGGAGCTGCTTCAAATCTCTTCTGCCTCCTAAAATTAAGAAAAAAAAAAGTAGTGGGGTTGGAGCCGCATGCACAGTCCACTGCTGGCCAAGGGCAGAAGGAAGCACTCATTGCCCAGCCCAGTAAGCATCCTGGGAGCCGCAGCGATGGCCGGGCCCCTGCTCACAGCTCTCATGCCAGATATCTCGCCTGCAGCACACTCTAGTCAGGCTTCAGGGTTTTTTTTTTTTAAATTATTGTATTTAATTAAAAATATTTTTATTGATATAAGGTGAACAAATGTCGTGTATTTCCTATATACAGAGTTAAGAGCATAGTGATAATTCTCAGAGCTGGAGTTGGATTTGATCAAGAATCCCGTCCTGCTGGTGTAGTCAGAACCTATCAGTCATCCTGCAAAGTCTGGTTATCCTTCATCAAACTGCTCAGCCCATCACCCCTCGGGTAATGTCCAATCACCCTGGCTTGCCTTCAGCGAGAGTCCTCCTAGGTGCGATGCCCAAAGCACCCGTCCCCATCTCTGAAGTTTTCATCCACCACCCCCTTCTTCCACCGCACTCCTTGGCTGCCAATCTCCCAGTTTTCCTGGCTGTGTTCAGAGTTGAGTCCAATTTCACTCCCCTGTGCTAAGACCCCTGGTAGCAGGCCCCAGAATAAAGTCCAGCACAGGCCTCCTTGACAGGGTCATGAATAATTCATCTCTTGAACAGCTCCCACTTCTGGGGCAGCGACTTCACTGATCCTGGAGCTCGTTCCCACAATGCCACGCCGTGCCTGACGCCGGCAGGATGGTACCAGCTCATTTCTTCCAATTTGCTCCGAAGTGTCATTTTATTAACTGTGATGCACCGTGGACGTGTCAGTATGAGGGTAGAGCTGTTTTCCAGTTAAAGCACAGGAAGTTATCTTCTTCAAAATTCATCTTAAAGGGGTGTGCAACTGATGTAGTGGTTAAAGCCCCACACCCCATGCTGGAGCCTGCTGCCCCGACTTCCTATTAATGCACTTCCTGGTATGGACGTCCCTCCCACTCACGTGGGAGACCCTGACTCATTTCCAGGCTCCTGGCTTTGCCCTGGCTCAGCCTTGCTGTTGTGTATCTGAACAAACGGATAGACGATGTCCCCTCTCTGTCTCTGTCTCTCCCTCTTTCCATATTACTCTGTCTAAATAAATAAAATAAATAATACTTGAAAAAGTCCTTTTAAGGAGACTTGTGATTAACCATCTGTCCTGGTATCCTCCCGAGAAGTCGTAAGTCAATCCTTTATCACTGAGGGTCATATCTTGATTCTATTCCAAGCCAACGTGGTTTCCAGTAGCGTGACCATAGCCCAGTGCTGTGATTATGTGTTCCAGGCCTAAACCAGTGGACGGTTTCATATAAAGGCAGTCATGTGTTCCTTCACAGTGGGGCGCATTCTGAGACGCCCAACGTTGGGTGATTTTGACATGTGATTTTATTTTGCATGAACATCATAGAGTATAGGAGAGCTCTTCAACAATTCATGGGAAATGAGTGTGAGGAAACGATTATGCGTGAATTTCAAGTATTTTTGCACCAAAATAAACTTACCTTTTAATTCAGTTTCTCAACTAACCTTTTGAAGTGTCCGCATATTTATACAAAGGAGAGAGCGGCTGGGCTGTCACTAGGTAACAGAATCTTATGAGACCTCATCTTAGCAGGTACCCGATGTTGACTGACACGTGTCCTGAGGTCCCTGATTTTGCCACCTTTGAGGAACGGAGACGTCTGTACATGTGTATCTGTCTATGGTAGCGAGATGTCTCGGAGAAAGCCTACAGGGCTTACGCTATCAGGTGTCTGCTCATTCAGTCTGGATCAGAAGGCTGAGCGAATTGTGGGCCTGCGGACAAAGCAGAGGAAGTTGCAGGAGAGCGGGGAGGAGATGAGCATCCAGTCAGGGCCTGGGGGAAAGGGGGTTCCTAGCACAGAACCGGAATGGGGATGGGATGAGTTAGTGCAGGCGACAAAGTGGGCACAGGGCAGGAGGAGGCCACAGTCACAGCCGGAAGGAGACTCACGGAAAGGACAGAGTGGGTGGGCAGGCGAGCTAAGGCAATAGGGCCATTGTCCCTTGCTGTCCACAGCGGGGTGGCTTCAGGAACAGCCCCCGCCCCTACCTCAGATTCCCAAATCTGAGATGCTCTGGACCACACCCATGGACACCTCCTGCCTCCTTTAACTCATCCCTGGGTTACTTATAATACCTAAAGCCATATAAATAGTGGTTCTACTGTATTGCTTAGGGATTAATGACAAGGGACGAGTGTGGCGGGGGGAGGAGGGGCACGGAGTAGAGGGGCGGTGCTATGGTCTGCACGTGGTTTGTTCCTCAAGGATCCGTGGGTTGGAAGCTTGGCCCCGAGGTGAGAGTCGAGATGGTGGAAGCTTTATACAGTATGGCCTGGTGGGGCGATTGGGTTGTTAGAAACTCTGTCCTTGGAAGGAATAAAGGTATTATTGTGGAATCTGTGGTCTCCTGTGAGAGCAAGTTGTAATGAAAGCAAGGGACTGATCCTGAGCCTCACTGTGGCTTCCTGCCTTACCCACGCCTGCAGTCCTAGTGAGATCAGTGGAGCCAGAAACCAGATTGCTGAGTCACTGGATCCTGTGCTGTCAGCCTCCATGCCACCCACTGATGGATAAACAGCAATACAGATGAGAAGGGAGAAAAGATGCCTGAGAATGACAGAGGCCATGGGGGAGGGGGTGGCAGGTGAGGACATGGAGAAGGGTCTGTCAGAGGAGCTTGGGCTGTGCTGGAACACTTTTCTTTAAATACCCCTATAGGGCCGGCGCTGTGGCACAGCGGGTTAACGCCCTGGCCTGAAGCGCCGGCATCCCATATGGGCGCCAGTTTGAGACCTGGCTCCTCTTCCAATCCATCTCTCTGCTGTGGCCTGGGAAAGCAGTGGAGGATGGCCCAAGTCCTTGGGCCCCTGCACCTGCATGGGAGACCCATAAGAAGCTCCTGGCTCCCGGCTTCAGATCGGTGCAGCTCCAGCTGTTGAGGCCAATTGGGGAGTGAACCAGCGGATGGAAGACCTCCCTCTCTCTCTCTGCCTCTTCTCTCTGACTTTCAAATAAATAAATAAATCTTTTAAAAAATAAAAAAATAAATACTCCTAAGAGCTCATCTCCTTCTCTTTCCCTCCCCTTTTCGGTTTTCAGAGTCTCCTCTGAAATCTAACGTTGACAGTGGGGGCAATCAGTAACCTCCCACTACAGTGTGTTTACCCGTTGCAGGTAACGCATTTAAACAAGAAGCAGAAAGCAGGCTGAATCGTGTTAAAAACAAAAACATCCCTGGGGTCCGAAGTCATGAAACCAAATCTCTCTCATTCATAAAGGCTGTACGGTTACAACCCGCTGCGTTTATCATGGAACACTGCAGTCAGTTACTCCAGCATATTGCCATGGAGACGTCATGGTTTGGAACTCCAGGACGCCCACCAGGCGGCTTGCACCCCGCAGCACAAAGCGATGGGCTCACGGAGAGCTGGAGAGTGGCTGCAAGCTGAGCGCAGGGACCTGCGACGTTTCTCCATTCCTTCAGGTATCTGAGCCTTGGGCAGAAAGAGGTGGCTCAGAGAGAATGAGGAATCAGCCTGGAGTCCCACCTCCCTGAGCTGTCTCACAGTGAGTGGCCAGCAGGAATAAAGCCCAGGAGGCTTTGTTTCACCCTGTGTAACCTCAGGGAGTCACTCCCTCCCTAAGGATCTCCAGCAGTGATAAAACCCAATGAACAAAATACACCATTAAGGCTACATGTGAGGAGGTTTGATGCTGCCCCCAGCCTGCCTAGTGGGCAGACCCTAACCACCCCTCCAGCTATGGTGAAAAGGAGCCGGGCCGGAAGGAAGGCAGTGTGGTCATCAGCCACTTCTGCACCTGCTAAGACAACTCTATTTTAACTTTGTGGAAGGTTTCCTCTTAGAGTGCGTGAGGAGAAATCAGGCTGTGGCTAGTACCTATGGTGAGTATAAGAAAAATTCTTTAGAACATAAACATAAGACAAAAGCCACCACCTGTAGCTCTCTCACTCTCTTTCTGTATCTTCAACTTTCAAATAAATAAATTGTTTTTTTTAAAAAACAGATTGTAACTATTTAAGATATGTAATGTGATGCTTTGAGATATGTGTGCCTTGCTTAATATTTGTCAGACTCAAATTAATTGGGACTTTCTCCAGGTGAGAACCAAGGTTGAGAAGCAGAACCAACATGGACATTCATCAGATCCCACTCAAATAAAATAAAAATAGGAATTCCTGGTTCCCACCATTCAGAGGTTCTGCTACAGACGAACTGAAGTGGGGACAATGAATGTCCAGTTAATTCCAATGGTCACCCATTAGGTCTGGGATTTTAGAGCATCGGTAATACAATTCCACAGACTGGAAACTTTCCACTCACCCTGTCCAGCTCTAACTATTGTCTATAGCTGGTTATACTCGTTGCTGTGTTTGTGCTGTAGCTTTCGATATTTTAGGAGAGAAATCATGTTTTGAGAGAGAATGAAGTTCAATGCCATATTGAAAGCAGCCGAGGCATTTTCCTAGGGAGAAATATAAATAATTCCATGATTAAAGTGCGAAGCTATCTCTTACTAAACTACTGTACTTTGTCACTTACAAATTTTTGTTAATTTAAGGAGCCACACTTAATCCCAAGCGGAGAAAAATCGTTTCTCAGTGTCCTAAATGAAAATCTTCCAGAAACACTGAAGCCCAATAAAACCTTGGTCCCAGTATGCCATGCCAAAGCAGGAGGGAGCTGCTGCTTCCTTCACCGGATCCTTACAAACAAAACATCTCCCCGAAGCGCTCCCAGAGCTCCCTCAGACAGACGCTGCGATCACGCGCCGGCTGATCAGATGTGAGTGACTCGCAGACTACTGGTCTCAAACAGGATGAACATGAAGGTTGCTTTCAGAACCAAAAACAGGGATTGCACCTGCTCCATTCCTTATTTCACATTCTCATGAGGAAATTTAAAGAACCTTAGGTTGCATGTCCAACACAGATGCTGGGCAGGAAATCAAGCTTTCTCACCACGCCCAGAGAAAGAGGAGGCAGACTTCGAGTTTCACAAAGTCAGATAGAAGTGCCAACAATAGTCCAGTCCAGTTAATCATTTGAGGGCCAGATAAGGTATTTCCTCTCTTGCAAAACAGCTTTTTTTCCTAGTAATTTGACAATTTAAAGTATCTCAAGAGATTTTTATTATAAACGTGTATTTTTACAAGCATAAATAGCATATAATAGTGCATAATTGTACAAGTGTAAATTATGCAAGTACAAATAGAACAAGCATATCTACACACCACTTTATACAATATTAATATTAAATTAATTAATATCAAATATCAAATTAATATTAATATTTTCTTCAGATTTTATAAGTGTTTATAAATGTTTATAAATGTTAATTAAAACTTTCCATCAGAAATCCAATTCTTTTTTTTACAAAAATGTATTTACTTATTTTGAATGTCAGAGTTACAGAGAGACAGTGGTGGGGAGACAGAAAGAGAGATCTTCCATCTGCTGGTTCACTCACCAGATGGCCACAATGGCCAGAGCTGGGCCAGGTCAAAGTCAGGCTGAAGCTAGGAGCCAGGACTTCACTGTGGGTCTCCCGTGTGGGCGGCAGAGGCCCACACATTTGGGCAATGCCCTGTTCCTTCTCCTGGGCCCTTAGCAGGGAGCTGGATCAGAGGTAGAGCAACCAGGACGTGAAGCAGTGCCCATAGGCAGTGCCAGGGTTGCAAGCAGCAGCTTTACCCTCTATGCCACAGCACTGATCCCCAATTCAATTCTTTCCACTCCCATATACAACTACTATGGATTTCAAGCACGTTTCTGTTTTTTTACACCTATGGGCATATGTACACACGTATGTATGCACAGACAGGTGGATGTATGTCCACTTGTGCTGACACAGATACACTGCATTGCTTTCCAGGGTTTTAACTTTTGTATGAATGGCATCAGACATCCATACATCTTGCTCTAGTTCCTCAGAATTATGCTGCTGAAATTTGTATGCGTGGACCCATGAATCTCTGGCTTATTCATTTTAATGGCTCAATTAAATTCCATTGAAAAATATTTTTTAAAGATTTATTTATTTATTTGAAAGTCAGAGTTATACAGAGAGAGGAGAGGCAGAGAGAGAGAGAGAGAGAGAGGTCTGCCATCCGCTGGTTCACTCCCCAGTTGGCTGCAATGGCTGGAGCTGCACCAATCCGAAGCCAGGAGCCAGGAGCTTCTTCCAGGTCTCTCATGGGGGTGCAGGGGCCCAAGGACTTGGGCCATCTTCTACTGCTTTCCCAGGCCATAGCAGAGAGCTGGATCTAAAGTGGAGCAGCCAGGTCTTGAACTGGCGCCCATATGGGATGCCAACGCTTCAGGCCGGGGCATTAACCCACTGCGCCACAGTGCCAGCCCCTGAAAAATAGTATATTAATGTTGACAAACAATCTGTGTACTTGAAAATATTTTATTGCAACGCTCTGTGGTGAACATTTTTATGAAATCAAACTTCCTGATTGTGCTGTTCCTTACTGATTTCAGGTCTCATTCTGGTTTTTTTTTTTTTTTTTTTTTTTTTACTTTGTCAATTTTTCTTTGAATTTCTATTGTGTTTTGCTGAATATGTATAAAGTGTGTCGGAATTAAGTGCACGTATGTTTGACTAATATGAACACCAGATGGGTGTTTCAATTTGTTGTCATGAAATGTTTTGTTACTGCTTTTTGCCTTTAAGTTTATTTTGTCTGCTGTTAGGATTAACAAGTGAATTATTTTGGTATATATTCATACAGCAATTTGTATTCTACTCTTTTGTTACTTCTCTGTGTGTGTGGACATGTATAGGTGTGTGTGAAATGACCACAAGTTTATCACTACATTTTGTGAGTCCAGCAAACTGTTTTCTGTGCTTTAGCAGATGGCCATTAACGGACATCCACTCATGGAGATATATACTTTATATGTATATTGAGTATACATACTATATATTCAAAGAATATACTGAACTTCCGTTCTTTAACATCCATTTTCTTATCGCCTTGTTTGATTGGTTGTTTCTCTCTCATCCTCTGTGGAATGCCGTTTCCCACGTGGCCTGTGTTTTCGAGCCTTTACGCACCTGGAAGCGCCCTTTTCCTTCTCCGATTCTCCTTTAATCCCAGGAGGATGGCTGCTTGTCTTCAGGAATTTCAGGAGTGTGAGCTACTGAAACGCCCCCTCGTCGCCGGGCAGGAAAGACGCTGCGTGTTCAGGGAAGGGCCCCGGGCCTCATAACCTTCTGTTCTGCATTTTCCCTTCCGCGTGTCTAGGGCTGACTTCCAGGTTGTTTATCCCGGTTGGGGCTTGCTGCGGTTTATTTCAGTTGAGGACCCGCGTCGTCCCCTAGTTCTAGCGCAGTCTCAGACCCTTTGTACTGCGGCCCATCTTGCTTTTCCTGAGTTATGCTGCCTTCTCACAGGACCCTCTACGTCTCCCAACCTTTCTTTCATTTTCCCTATGGTCTCTGTGGTGAACCTTGGGTGGTTTACACAGTTCTACTTTTTATTTGATGACATCTCCACTCAGGAACATCTAGTCTGCTAATTTGTTTGCACATTACTGTTATAATTCATCATCCATATTTTTTAAAACATTTTTATTTATTTATTTGAAAGGCAGAGTTACAGAGAGGCACAGGCAGACAGAGAGAGAGAGAGAGAGAGAGAGAGAGGTCTTCCATCCACTGGTTCACTAGCCAGATGGCCTCAACGGTCAGATCTGCACTGAAGGCTGGAGCCAGAAGCTTCTTCCAGGTTTCCCACATGGGTGCAGGGGCCCAAGCACTTGGGCCATCTTTCACTGCTTTCCCAGGCCATAGCAGAGAGCTGGATTGGAAGTGGAGCAGCCGGGACTTGAACCGGTGCCCATATGGGATGCCGGCACTGCAGGTGGCAACTCTACCTGCTATGCCACAGTGCTGGTCCCATACTCATGTTGTTAAAGGCATTTGTATACTATCTGCTACAGCCTGGGCAGTCTTGTAAGGTGGTGGGAGTGGCTAATAGGGACTCCTGTTGGACTTGTCCAGCCTTTGCAGGAGACAGAGTTCACTTGTCCAGCCTCCAGGTGGGAGGGGACTGGCCAGGTGTCAGGCGTGACCAAGGAGTTGGAAGTAGAACATGGGTGTCTGGCTTCACGGGGCCTCATTCCACTCTCTGCTGGAGGTCATCTGAGACAGAAGAACAAGTGTGGACAGGCACCGACCCCCTTGCCCAAGGCCACCCCACTGCACACTGCTCAGTGCCCCTTTACCACCTGCTGCTCCCACTGGACTGACTGGTTCTCTGGGGGTCTATGTCGCTGGTCCTCTTTGCTTTAGCAGTGTGGTGCCGCTCTCTCCCTCCGCCTCCCATCAGTCATTATTCCTTGACAGTTCCGATCCCTGTGTCGGGCAGTGAAGACGATGATAAAGAAACACGGTTGAGGCAAGGATGAGTTATTACTACAGCTGTAATTCAAAGATAAAAATAAAACTGAGGACAGTGAGAGTCTCCACAATTATAAAATGATTAAAATAACAGCGCCGATGGAGTAGCTGTCACTGTTAGGACTACTGTAATTAAGACTTAGGGAATGATTTTGTGTTAACAAACAGATGAATGAGGAGGGTCAGCGAGTATTTGGGGAGAGGGTACCTAGAGATTTGTCTAGAAGAGCAGCAGAGAATGCAATTGCTACCATTGAATACCTACAGTTCCCTAGGCGGGCAACGTGTGAAGTGTTTGCTTTTCATTATCACAAACTATATGAGATGTCTATTATATTGTTTCTACTCTACAGACGAAGCTTCTAGGAACAGGACGATTAAATAAGTTGCTCAAGGTCACACAGTAAGTAGCAGATCCTGGATTCAATCCCCAGTGAATAATTCTTCAGCTCACTTCCCGAGAAAGATGTGGACAGAATTTCTCTCCTGAAGCAAGTGCTTTTCAGTGGAAGTGGTGGTGAGGGCTCAGGCACCAGTCAAGAGAAAGGTGTCAGGCCAGAGGGCAAAGCTTTGCTTGGAAGAGCGAGTGTCTGCCCTACCAAAGAAACAGCTCTGGGACGGTAGAACTCGGTGCTGTGCAGGCTGGCGCCGGGGCTCACTAGGCTAATCCTCCGCCTTGCGGCCCCGGCACACCAGGTTCTAGTCCCGGTCAGGGCACCGATCCTGTCCCGGTTGCCCCTCTTCCAGGCCAGCTCTCTGCTGTGGCCAGGAAGTGCAGTGGAGGATGGCCCAAGTGCTTGGGCCCTGCATCCCATGGGAGACCAGGAGAAGCACCTGGCTTCTGCCTTCGGATCAGCACGGTGTGCCGGCCGCAGCGCGCCTACCGCACCGGCCATTGGAGGGTGAACCAACGGCAAAAGGAAGACCTTTCTCTCTGTCTCTCTCTCACTCTGCCTGTCAAAAAAAAAAAAAAAAAAAAAAAAAAAAAGAACTCGGTGCTGTGCGCAGCGGTACCTGGGAGAGCCCGCAGTCTGCATCAGAGATCCCGACGATCTAAAGGGGCAATGCTTGGATCTGCCACCAGCATTATATCTGCTTTTTTTGTGAATTCGGAAAAGGCCCGCAAGTGCTCTGACATCACAGGGAATTACATCATGTGCGCGTGAGCAGCAGGACCTACACAGTTAGCAGCAATGCTTCATGATGAGTTAGGATATCCAAGTGGACATTCTGGGCCCGCAATGCATTGCAGTAGAACACTGCTCTTCCCCATCACAGCTTCCCAAACAGCACCCGGAGGCAGCTGAAGCTGAGGAGGAGTCAGGTGGAATTCCAAATTTTAAAGACAAACATCGTTGCACGTATTTTCTTAAAAGATTTTATTTATTTGAAAGACAGAACCACAGAGAGAGGGAGAGACAGAGAGAGAGGTCTTCCATCCGCTGGTTCACTCCCCAACTGGCTGCGATGGCTGGAGTTGCGCTGCGGCACCGGGGCGTGGAGGCTCCTCCTTCGTCCCTTCCCACCCCACGACCCCAGGCCGGAGCGCAGGGGAGGGGAGGGAAGGAGGCGGGGTGCTCGGGCTGCGGAGGGAGGCCGCCCGCGGGCGCCTGCTCCATCGCAACCCCTCTTGCGCGCGCCGGCCACGCCTCCGAGGCCACCTCCCTCCTGCCTGCTCTATATTGTTGGGTGAGGCCCGGAGCACAGAGCGATGGGGGAGAATCTGTTCCTCTCGAATGTGAACATCCCGTTCTGAAGCAAAGCTTATCAACAAGTGATTCAAGGCATTCAGCATTGTATCTCCACCTGCTTTGTGATTGCCTCTTGGACTAACGCGTTTCAAAACACTGATGTAAAATGGAATTAAAAATTAGTTTATGCGGTACAAACATTTTTGAACTCCATCCCTATAAGGAGTGTTCATAAAGGCCATGACAAATACTTATGTATAGATTTCAAAATAAATGTGCCTGGGGCTGGAGCTGTGGTGTGACAGGTGACCTGTGCTGCTGACATCCCACGTGGGCACCGGTTCCAGTCCCAGCTGCTCCACTTCCAATCCAGCTCCCTGCTGATGTGCCTGGGAAAGCAGTAGAAGATGGCCCAAGTGCTTGGGACCCTGCACCCATGTGGGAAGCCTGGAGGAAGCTCCTGGCTTCAAATCAGCCCAGTTCCAGCCATTGCTCTCTCACTTTCTCTCTCCCCCTCTCTCTCGCTGTAACTCTGCCTTTCAAATGGATGGATAAGTCAAAAAAATTAATAAAGCTGGCGCCGTGGCTTAACAGGCTAATCCTCCGCCTTGCGGCGCCGGCACACCAGGTTCTAGTCCCGGTTGGGGCGCTGGACTCTATCCCGGTTGCCCTTCTTCCAGGCTGGCTCTCTGCTATGGCCCGGGAGCCCAAGTCCTTGGGCCCTGCACCCGCAAGGGAGACCAGGAGAAGCACCTGGCTCCTGCCAACAGCGTGGTGCGCCGGCCGCAGCGCGCTACCACGGCGGCCATTGGAGGGTGAACCAACGGCAAAAAGGAAGACCTTTCTCTCTGTCTCTCTCTCTCACTGTCCACTCTGCCTGTCAAAAAAAAAAAAAATTAATAAAGCACACCTACCCTTTCATTCCAGTTTCTATGAACTTTTTGAAGCTCCCTCCTGCTACCCATCACAGGTGACGTGCCCAAGTAAGTCATCATTCCTAGGAAGATAGAAAAAGGTCTATGCTCATAAAAGTTTGATTCAGTCCCTGAGTAATAGCACAAGCAGCAGATCACAATGCCCCTGGCACTCTCATATTATGTAAATTTCAGCTCATCTACATAGATGAGGAATGTATGAATCACTGTGGGAATGAGATTGTTGCTGACTGGTGTGATTAGGGGGACACCCATGGACTGGGTGCTTGCTGGGAGAATTTTGGTTATGAAGAGCAGGCAAGGTTGTAGCAGGGAGACTGGGAGGAGCGTGAGTTTTATGCGTGTGGTGGGCTGAGGCAAAGACTGAGCAGCGAGTCGGAACTGGATTTCAATGGAGAACCAAACTAAGGCATCCTTGAGGCACAGCTGATGGACCGAAGCAGAGTAGACAGGACCTGGCCCAGTACTCTGAAATGGGCCGCAGGAGTCCTGTGCTGTATGCTAATCTGCTGGCTGAGCCCCATCTTTTAGCTGTGTTGATTTCAACAATACAAAGAATGGAATCCTGTCATTTTCAGTGGCATGGGTGGTAGCTACCTTCCTACCCTCTACTTCTTACTTCTTTTTTTTTTTTTTTTTTTTTGACAGACAGGCAGAGTGGACAGTGAGAGAGAGAGACAGAGAGAAAGGTCTTCCTTTTACTGTTGGTTCACCCTCCAATGGCCGCCATGGCTGGCGCACTGCGGCCGTCGCACCTCGCTGATCTGAAGCCAAGAGCCAGGTGCTTCTCCTGGTCTCCCATGGGGTGCAGGGCCCAAGCACTTGGGCCATCTCCACTGCCCTCCCAGGTCACAGCAGAGAGCTGGCCTGGAAGAGGGGCAACCGGGACAGAATCCGGCGCCCCAACCGGGACTAGAACCCGGTGTGCTGGCACCGCAAGGCGGAGGATTAGCCTATTGAGCTGAGGTGCCACCTCCCTCTACTTCTAAGAGCTCAGATTGCTAGATTTCACAAATGAGTGCTATTATGAGATATTTGTCTTGCTGAGCCTTGATGATCTCACTTATGTTATTGTCTCCAGGTTCATTCATGCTGCTGCAAAAGACAGGATACCATTCTTTGTATTGTTGAAATCAACACAACTAAGATCGGGCTCAGCAAGCAGATTAACAGAGCACAGGACTCCTGCGTCCCATATCAGAGTGCTGGGCCAAGTCCTGTCTACTCTGCCTCTGCATACGTAATGTGGGTCACAGCTTCCCTACTCCATAGCTGGGGTTGACATGGAACCTCAAAGTTCATGGCCACACTCATGCATTCACATTGGTTGGGATCTGCTCTGTGCCCTGCGGACTTGAGTCAGTTTGGAACAACCTAACCTAACCTTTACCACCTTTAGTTCACTTGCCCAAACGGTTCACAAAGAACGGGAATCGAGGGTTTGCGGAATACATGAAATGTTTGCCATGGCAGGGGATGGTTAAGATATCAGAGAACTCTGGTGCCAAACCCTGGCTCAACACATCCCAGCTGAGTCACCGTAAATGGACCAGTACAATTTCTGTGACCTTGTGAAGTGGTGAAAGTAATGCTTCGTGCCTTGGATAAAGTGTCACCCCAGGGGCCGGTGCTGTGGCACAGTGGGTTAAAGCCCTGGCCTGAAGTGCCAGCATCCCACATGGGCACTGGTTCAAGTCCGGGCTGCTCCTCTTCCAATCCAGCTCTCTGCTATGGCCTGGAGAAGCAGTGGAGGACGGCCCGGGTCCTTGGGCCCGCCATAGTCACTTAGTGGCCACCTCCATCATCAGGCAGAGTGGCATGCTGCTGCAGAGGCTGTGTTCAATAATTCTTCTTTTACTTAATGGCTTCAGAGTGTGCAAGTAGACACTGGCCAGGCTGGCACTGTGGCATAGCAGGTAGACACAGCCTGTGACTGAGGCATTCCATATGGGTGCTGGTTCAAGTCTTGGCTGCTCCACGTCTGATCCAACTCTCTGTTAGTGTGCCTGGGACAGCAGTGGAGGATGGCCCAGGTCTTTGGGCCCCAGCAACCACGTGGAAGACTCGGAAGAGGCTCCTGTCTCCTGGTTTCAGCCCGGCCCTGCCCTGGCTGTTGGGCTATTTGGGGAGTGAACTCATGGGTGGAAGATCTCTCTCGTTCTCCTTCTCTCTCTCTGTAATTCTTTCAAATACATACATAAATAAAATTTTTAAAAAAGAGTAGATGCTGACAACTTAGACATGCCAAGCAGAAGTCATAAAGTGCTTCCTTTAAGTAAAAAGGAAAGAAAAAATATGATATGTTGAGGCTGCTAAATCTGTGGCAAGCTGTTTTTCATCTCTACTGTGAAGTTGATCCTAGGAGTGCATTTACAGGGAAAACATGGCCTGCACCATGTTCACTGCAGCCTGGGCTTTCAGGTATCCCCTGGAGGTCTCAGAAAGCATCCCCATGGAAAAGTGTTGTCTATTGTTAGCAAGTGTTTGTGATATGCCAGAAGCAATGTCAGGCCCTGAATCCACAGGGATGAGTAACATATGTTCTGTACAGGAGCTCAAAGCCCACCACAGGGGACAGATGAGGACACAGGAAGTGGAGTGGAGAGGGTTGCTCAGTACAGATGCATGGACAAAATGATCTACAGTTCAGGTGGCTCTAAGGAGAGATGGGCAGCAGAATGGCAGCTGCAGCCTCCCACACAGAGAGCTGAGACGTCAGGGCGAGGTGCGGGAAGCAGTGGTGTCCATCGTCCATTGCCACCACCGTGTTCTGCGTGGGGCATCCTCAGGTGACAGTCACAGTAGTAAAAGTGGAATAAAAGGTATCCGCAGGGGGCATTTGTGGAGTCTGGCACTACTTTAGATGCTGTGTGTGCAGTCTCCTTTAATTTGCATTTGAAGAAGAAAGGTGAGCCCGCCCACGCTACATGGATCGTTAATGACACAGTGAGTACATTGGCCCCTGTTTTCTGATTCCAAGGTCAGAGTTCTTTGCACAGTATTATTTCACATTTGTTGAGGTGTTCCAATGACAAATTTCCAGAGATGACTGGGAAGCTATGATGTAAGTAAAGGAAAGTGTTTATTGGGGGGATCCCAACAGACTGGAGGGAAGGGGCCAAGAAGGAAAAGAGGGAGGAGAGTGTAAAAGAGAGACAGAGGTCAGGAGACGGAGAGAAGGAGAGAGCATGAGAGGGAGGAGAGAGCGAGAAAGAGAGAGAAAGAAGATGAGAGAATGAGAGGAGAGAGAGAGGGGAGGGGAGAGAGCAAAGAGGGGAGAGGAGAGAGGGGAGAGGGGAGAGAGCAATGTGTTCAGGAGCAGGTCCTTTTAAAACTTCGCTGGGGGGTGGACAGGGAAGTAGGAGCAGTGAATCCCAGTGGGATGGGGGTGGAGCTGACACTGGTGGTTGGGCCATGTAGCCACCTGGCTTCCAGCAATGGCGGCGGGGGCTAGAGCCTAAGATGGTGTCAGGGTGTACATCGTGCCACAGATAACATTTTCTTAACAATTTGTGTGTGTGTGTGCGCCATTTTCTTAACAATTTGTGTGTGTGTGATGTATGGTTAATGTATTGTTGACACTGAAACAGCTTACACAACAGAAATTCACCCATTGGCACTGTGCAGTCATCAACACAATCCAGTTTCTGACACGTCCATCACTCTGAAAGCTTTCTGTACCTGTTTACAGTCACTTTCTTACCAGCCCTGGCCCCAGGCCATTACTAATCTGCTTTCTGTGGTTATAAATGGGACACAGTATGCACTCTTGGCACACGGCTTTTTCTCACTAAGGTCTGGTGAGTATCCAGCTTGTGCAGGTTAATGCAGTCTCTGTGAAATTTTCAGCCACTATTTCTTCTAACATGTTTCTTTCTTTTCTCTATCCCCTCTCCTTCTGGCACTCCCATGACATTTACATTGGTACACTTGACCTTTTTCTATCTGCTTGTGTCTTTGAGGTGCTGTTTATTTCCTTCAGTTGTTTTCTCTCTGCTATTCATAGTGAATAATCTCTAACACTGTGCTTCTAAGTTCACTGATCATTTCATCACCCATCTTAGATCAGCTGTGGAGCCTCTCTAGCAAACTTTTCAATTCAGTCCTTTCACTTGTCAACTCCAAACTTGCTGTCGGGTTCTTTCTGCGGTGTGTATCTATTAATTGAGACTGTCAACGTGAATCATACTCCACACTCCACACAATGTGGCTTCCTTTAGTCCTATGTATATATTTATAAAAAATGTATGTCTTTGATTACTACATCCAATCATTAGATCCCTTCAGAGACACATCCTATTGCTCACCCACTCCCAGACGCATGAGCTACACTGATTAAACTGCTTGGTTGTCCACTGCTCCATCATTTTTGTTGAGAAGTAGACATTTTAGATAACATTCCACAACAACCCTGAATTCTGCCATTTCTCCTCCCACTCCAAAGCTTTTTGGTGATACTGTCTGTTTAGTAACTTGTCTAGGCCAGAATGACCTATCTTCTGTGGTATGCCAACACTGATGGTTCAGCTCTGGTGGGTTTTGTGTGCTTGAAATTCCTGTTTTGATGTGTGCTTTCTAGGAACAGTACCTAGGTTTGCCTAGCTCGGTGACAAGAGGCAGGTGGGCTTCCCTCCTCAGCGGATGGAGAAATGTGTAGGCAGGAAACACATTCTGAGCCTAAGCTGTCTTCAAGTCTGTAGGGATTTCACTTCTCCTGGGTATGCATGCACAGCTCCCGGTCAGCTAGCAGAGTGGGAACACAGTCAGGCACCCACTGTTTGACTACAGCAAAGCTCTGCTATGACCCAGCCAGAATACCATAAGGCATTGTTATTCTTACTCAAAACTGGACAGTTTGCCAATTTTCAGAGCACCCAAATGGTGGTGGTTGCGAGGCTGTGTGTGACTTTACAAGCACTTTGAAAGGAAGGAATTTGTTGATCTTCTCAGTTAGTCATGAGCACTTTCTTTACTATTTTTGCGATTTCTCTGTAGGTCTAAATTTATCTCTAATAAAAATTTTAATTAATGATGACATTCCTTCTTCTTCTGTTTTGTAATCTGAGAACCAGGAGCCAGTTGGGTTACTCACTCTGTATGATAATATATCCTCTGCTACTAGGAATATGGTGAAACCCCATGGAGCATTGACCCTGCCAGTCATAGGATCCTGCTCCTGACCCGTCTTCTGGAACCCAGCCCCCATCAGAGGAGAGGTAGAGAAGCAAAGCTGTTGGCTACACACGGGGGACATCCTTTAGCACGTCCAACAAAAAGAGCTTAGATAAGACAAAATAAATCAAAGGGGATCTATATTACTTTAATACAGTTCTTACTTGGAGGATTACCAGAAAAGAGTGGTATAAGAAGAGTTGCCACATTCTGTAGATACATGTTCAGTGTCGGGGATACCCTAGGATCCCAGGCTCCATAACGTGCAATGGGCTACACAGAGTGGTGGTGATGCTGCACAGCATCACTTCCTGTCTCCTAGGAGATGGAGGCTCTGCAGCCCACAGCCAGCTGGAGACATGTGCTGCCCAATAAATGGAGAACACTGAAGCAAGGCAGATTCCGACAATGGAAGATGGGGCCAAGGCAGACGGGAGGAGCAGAGGCCGGAGCCCATGTCTGAGCACCCAGCTCATCTCCTTAAATGCCAAGTGGCAGAGCTGAACTGCATGCATAGGTTGCATGCCAGCTCTGTCACTTTACTGCTGCTGTGGTCATCAGCAAGGTACTGAAACCCGCATATAAATTCTATGTGAAAACGCCTATAAAATGGTCCTTCTCATGGGATTGTATGTGAATTAATGATGTATTGCACGGGTTGCAATTGGAGTGGGGAGCAGAGTAAATGTGCAGCCATGGTTTGTGTTATGAGCCCAGCTCCATGCTAAGTGCTGTACTATAAATCTTGCCTTGTGCATTGCAGTCCATGTTGAAGTCATGGGAAGGATCCACAGATGGGCTCTGGGTAGTCAGATGTACTGTGCGTTACTTTCCTAGGGCTGCTGTATGCACAAAGTGGAAGGCTTAAAGCAACAGATATTCTTTAAACTTTTTTACTTATTTATTTGAAAGGCAAAGTAACAGAGAGAGGGGGAGAGACAGAGGGATCGTCTATCTGCTGGTTCATTTACCAAATGTCCAGAACAGCTGGAACCAGGCCACCAGAAGCCAGGAGCCAGCAACTCCATGCAGGGCTCCCATGTGGAGGCAGCGGGGACCCACCTGCTGCCTCCAGGCTCTGCATTGGCAGGAGGCTGGCTCAGAAGTGGAGGCGGGACTTGATTTCAGACACTCTAGTATAGATGCAAGTGTCTCGAGCAGAGGTTTAACACGCTGTGCCACAGCACCGGCCCCATCCAACAACTTCTGCCTCACAGTTCTGGAGATGGGAAGTGTGAAATCAGTGTTTAGGCAGGACTCTGTTCCCTCTGAAAGCTGGGCCTCTTCCCAGAGGTTTGCTAGCCACCTCCTGGGGCTCCTTGGCTGGGGGATGCCACGCTGACCCTGCTTCCATGGCCACCTGACTTTCTCCGCTGTCTGTCTTTGTGAGACCATCTCCTGTACATCGCCAGTCGCTCTGGATTAGGGGCCTACCCCACTCGGCTGCAATCTCAGTAAGTCTTTACATCTGCCATCACCCCATTTTCAGGTGAGGCCACATTCTAAGGGGCTGGGGTTTGGACTTCCGTGTCTCTCTCTTATGCAGGGTACACAGCTGGGCCCACAGCATGCTGTTGAAGGGATGAATAGCCCATCCAGCAGAGGCAGGAAGAAATCTTATCTGAACTTTCCTTATCTGGCTAAAGCAGATAAGTTCTCTGCTTTCAACCCATCACCAACCTTTAATGCCATAACCTTCCCAAAATTTCATGTAAACAAACCCCATCAGAGCCTCCCACCCTCTCTCACTGAAGTGCTAACGCTTTCCCCCCTCTTATCCATAGTGTAGAAACCATGACTCCTAGCTGACAGAGAGCCACTTCTTTTATATTTGCACATGAACGGTTTTTATCTTTTCTCCTAGTAATTTGTTTGTTACCAGTGAACTCACAGTTAATCTGTCCCTTGTTGGTTGGTTTGCAGGCGTCTCTCTAGGCTGTGAGTTGACATAGGAATGGCTTCCCTTCCAGTGTGATAAAGAAAGGCAGAGTAAGGAGAGGGTGCTGACATGAACATGTGAGCAGAGGCCTGAATGAAGGGCTGATTTTGTCTCAAGAAACGCTCTGACGGGCTGGTGCCGTGGGGTAGCAGGTTCAGCTGCCATTTGCAGCACCAGCAGCCCATACGGCACTGGTTCCATCCTGGCTGCTCCACTCCTGACCCAGCTCCCTGCTAAAGTGCCTGGGACAGCTGCAGAAGATGATCTAAGTACTTGGGCCCCTACACCCATGTGAGAGGGACCTGGAAGAAGCTCCCGGGTTCAGGTTGGCCCAGCTCCAGCCATTGTGGCCATTTGGAGAGTGAACCAGCAGATGGAAGACCCCCCTCCCCCCAATAACTCTGCCTTTGAAATAAATAAATTTTAAAAAATGAAACACTCCAAGCTCTGTGTCCAGACTTGTGATTCAACCCAGGTTACCTGCCTAGCTCAGAAAAAGTCACACTAGTGGAAATAATAAGGAGGTTTAGCTGCAAAAACCCAATCCCAGATTCAGAAATGTAAGCTTCTGCAGCCATTTTTCTTGGTTAAGAGTAGTTAATACAGTAAAAAGTTTATAGAGTATTTAATCATCCCTGTTGTTTCATATTTGTCTACCAATTGGGTTTTGCAGTGCAACGGTCCAACCAGACATTATGTGGCTTAAAATAGTACTTTTTTATTATTGACCATGGGGTATTGGGCAAGTGAGTAGTCCGTCAGCCATGCGCGACTGCGACAGTAAGGACAGGGCCTGGTGAGGTGTGCAGGGGCACCGCAGATGAAGTCAGCTGGCCTTTGGCAGGTGTGTGGGGGTCAGCTGTCAGTAGGCCGGGGTCCTCCCACTCTTGCTCACTCCCCAGCAGGGCAGCCCAGGCTTATTCTTCCGAGTTCCAAGAACAGGAGCCCAATTGTGTGAGCTTCTTGACCTCTAAGCTCTCAGAACTCTGTGCCAACACTTTGATCCCACACTACAGACCAAAAAACAGATACATGCGAAGTGCAAGGCCAGCCCAGAGGCACAGAGCTGGGAAACAGGCTCTGCTTCTGAGTGGGGGAGCTGCAAGTTCCCAATGAGGGGGGCATGAATGTAGGAGAGGAATCGGAGCTCTCTTTGCACCCGTCACACGCCAGTGATGAAAGTGTGCATCCACCAGGTACTGAACGTTTGCTGTAAAGGCCCAGAGAGCAGCTGAGGTTTCTTAGGCCACCTTTGGTCTCAGTTACTTCTTCTCCATTTCCGTCTCCATCTTTGACTCTGTCTTAGTCATTGTCTCTTTCTCCTTCTTTGACTTCAGCATTGGTTTCACCTTCAATTTCTCTCCAACCAGGCAGGGGATCGACTTTGACATGGGGACTCGTTTAGCAAACCTTGGGGGTAAGTGATCAAAAAGCCAATTGGCTTGCAAGGGTAAATTCTTTACCTATTCCGTATTTGTGTGGTGCTGCCGGTACAATGTAAAGAACATTCTTTTATCTTATTGTAGACAGGTGCAGCACTGAGAGAAGAGGTTTATGTGGTTAAGCAGATGCAGTACATTTTCACTACAGACCACGAACCTTGGCAAGGCTGCAGCTGAAAATCATTACATGGATAACACCTGAGGAGGGTCACGAACATTCTTTGTTCTGAAAAAACAATCCATTGGCATTATTGAAATAAGCATTTTGGCGTCTGTCACTTTGCAATGAGCTATGAAATCTGAAAGCGTGAGCCTTCCGAATGCGTCCCTTCTCAAGGTTATTCTAGGTCCCTTGGATTTCAATATGAATTAGGAGATTTATGGTGTAGATTTATGCAAAGAACATATCTGGGATTTTGTTATAGTTTGTGTTAAATGTGTTTATCAGTTTGAGAAATATCACCTTCTTAACAATATCAAGGCTTCTAATCCATGCACATGAAGTATCTTTCCATTTATTTATAAGCTCTTCATTTCCTTTCAATAATATGTTATAGTTTTTGGAGCATAAGTCCTGTACATCTTTCATGACATGTGTTTCTAAGCATTTTGTTCTTTTGGATCCATTATTATCCATTTTGGATCCATTACAGTTAAATCCTTTCATTTGTTTTGCATTTCTGTTGTAAGGCACTTGAAAGGAATGTGATCTAGTGGTTCTGCACTTAGAACACCCGTCTTCTAGGGCTTCTTGTTATTGACTTTGCCTATGTGTTCGGTGACAACTGGTTATTTCATTGATGTCTGTTTATCCCAATGTGTGAAGCACACAATGTCCCTTCTCACAGGGCATCCACAGCCATAGACCCACACACAGCTCCTCCGGGATGACAGGGTTTTGAGGTGGGCTCCTATTGAATACATTTTCCGCTTATCTGATAAGCTGTCTCTTACTGCTGGTTCGGAGCAGCTCTTTTAATTACCAAGTGGTTGCTCTATTTTTCTCTCTTTTTTGGTGACAATTCCTTGGAATATAATTTTTAAGGTTCATTAACTCCTGCCTCTCTTTAGGGACTTTTAAAAAAGATTTATTTTATTTTGAAAGAGTTACAAAAAGTGGCGAAGGAGGAGGAAGAGGAAGAGGAAGAGAAGGAGGAGGAGGAGGAGGAGAAGAAGAAGAAGAAGAAGAAGAGAGAGAGAGAGAGAGAGAGAGGTCCTCCATCTGTTGATTCACTCCCTAGATGGCTGCAATGGGCCAGCCCTGGGGCAGGCTAAAGCCAGGAGCCAGGAGCTTCATCCCGATCCCCCACATGGATGGGAGGGGCCCAGACATTTGAGCTATCTTCTGCAGCTCTTCCCAGGACATTGACAGGGA
The DNA here is from genome assembly GCF_033115175.1 of Lepus europaeus. NCBI lineage: Eukaryota > Metazoa > Chordata > Mammalia > Lagomorpha > Leporidae > Lepus > Lepus europaeus. The sequence continues at coordinate 98,961,364 of NC_084838.1, forward strand.
GCTGGACCGGAAATGGAGCAGCTGGGACCCAAACCAGTGCCCGTATGGGATGCCAGCATTGCAGACGGCAGCGTTACCTGCTATGCCACAATGCCAGCCCCTCAAGGATAGTTTTGAAACCAGTCTCTGAGGTGTGCTCTGAGGCCTCTCTGCTCTCAGAACTCTGGTTCCTTCTGGAAAACTGGCTGTCTAATGGTTTAGCTTCTTGTCATCACGGAGGGATCTGCTTCTCTTACTCTCTGGAAATCAAAATCTCCTTTGATTTTGAGAGAACCCCTCCACTTGAATTTCTTTCTTTTTATCCTGACCCACATAGCTTTGCTCCCTTAGGGGACATCTTCAGAGCATGGTGTCCTTATGGCCTGTCTCTCGACCTTGGCACATTCCCCAGTCCCCGGCTTAGCGGTAGCCTTTGTCTGGGAGCGACATGTTGCTTTATGAGCCTTGTGCTGCGCTGGGTGACAGCTTCTGATCTCAGCTTGCCCCTCCCAGAGTGGAACCGTTGGCTCAGTGTTAGAGCCGGGCCAAGGGCAATCATAGCCCCACTGTTCTTGGCTTTGCGTGTTCAGTGTGTGCGGAGGCTGCCAGTAGCTTGCTTAGAATCTAGCCCCTGTGACACTGAGCTGGGGGTGGGGGTGAGAATGAACAAAGCTCTCATCCTACCTCTCTCTAGTGGAGATGGCTGCCATCCTCTGGGAGCCAGCAAGAGACAGAACCCCATCTTCCCAGCTGTGCCTCCTCACAGTGGAGCCTCCATCATGTTAGGTTGGAGGAGGGAGGGAGTGGCTTATGGGTTAAGAGCCACACATTCTTCTTGCTCCTAGCGAAATATAATTTTTCAAGAAATATACTTTCTTCATTTGGTAACGAGCTGAGGACAACTTCCGGAGACCTGAAATCATTTTTCCACAATCATATTTTCCACCAGTGATGGTTGATTTGGTTGGGGTTTTGTTCATAGAGTTGTTCCCACTGCCGTCCTGTGAGCTGACTTCTGCAACTGAACACTGTGCAACTACAAAGGAGAGGAGGAAATCTGACATTGATTTGCCTGTGGACGTGGGTGCTGTGGACTTGATTGTCTTTATTCCCTTGAACTCCCAAGCATCTTGAACAAAAGGCTCTCTGATGCCTGAGGACTGAATGTAATTAGGCAATTCTGGTAATGGATGTGGTGCTTAATAAGCACTTACTGAACGGGAAACCCCCCTCTCAGACAATGCACACCCCTGCGGAGTGTAGGTGAAGAGTGGCGGGTACGGTATCCACGCAGCTGGAGTGAATCACTTAGCTGCAAGCTCGCTCAGTGGGAACCCGAGGTGGCAGGGGAGCATCCTTGAAAGACAGATTGGAATAAGAATCCTAGAAGAAGCAAGTAAAGTGATTAAGAACCCTGGAGAAGTTGGAGACATGCCACAGATTTGCATTTTAATGATGTCAGTCAGTGGCTTTCCTCCCTATTTCATATTCATATTCCATATTTCCTTTAAATGTTTCCCTTTCATAGCGAAAATCTGGTGTGGTCTTTGATTTGGAATATGTCTTTAGAACTATCTTAACATATTAATATGAAAGTATAGAGAGAATTATAGCAATCATCCTTATGCCTAACAACCAGAATTACTTGTTTTTGATCTTTACTTTTGAAAAGGAACATTGGAGTTGGCATTTGACCTAGCAGTTAAGACATTCACATCCCACATTAGAGTGCCTGCGTTTCGGATACCCACTCTGGCTCCTGCATCCGGTGTCCTGCTACTGCAGATGCTGAGACACAGCAGTGGCAGCTCAAGTGATTGGGTTCGGGCCCACACTGTGGCATAGCCGCCGCTTGCAGTGCCGGCATCCTAATGGGCGCCTGTTCGAGTCCCGGCTGCTCCACTTCCAGTCCAGCTCTCTGCTGTGGCCTGGGAAAGCAGTAGAAGATGGCCCAAGTCCTTGGGCCCCTATACCCACATGGGAGACCTGGAAGAAGCTCCTGGCTCCTGGCTTTGGATCAGCGCAGCTCCGGCTGTTGTGGCCAATTGGGGAATGAGCCAGCAGGTGGAAGACCTCTCTCTCTCTCTCTGCCTCTCCTCTCTCTGTGTAACTCTTTCAAATAAATAAATGAATCTTAACAAAAAGAAAAGTCATTGGGTTCTTGCTACCAATGTGGAAGACCTGGACTGAAGCCGTGGCTGCTGGCTTCAGCCGTGAACTCAGGCCAGCTACCTGGGGAGTGAAACAGCAGATACCTGGGGAGTGAACTCTCTCTGCCTGTGTGTCTATCCCTTTCTCTTTCATGCTCTCTCTCTCTCTCAACTAAATAAAATAAAGATTTTAGATGAAATAAAGTCAACTTTAAAATGTCTTTGTTTTCATTTCCATTCTAATTTTCCTCTCCACACACACATTTGGTGTGTACTCTTTCTGTGTACCTCTGTGCACAGGTATACTCACAAACACGTAGACACATGCAGGCACGCACCCCCACGCATAGATTTGCTTCAGTAACTTGCCTGTCAGCGAATGCATTGGCTGAGCTTATATCCCACAACCTACGTCTTTCTCTCTCTCTAAATCAATGAAAAGGCAAAGACGATGCCTGCAATTTGGGGTGTACGACAGGGATATGGTAATTCCTTTATTGGATGTACGGAGCATACAGAGGGGCTCATTTGGAAGGCAGATGTTGTGCCCACGTTTTGAGTCTGAAGAACTTGTAAGTCATTCAGCTGATAGTGATCTATGTCCGGAAGCATGTATCTAAATCTGGGGGAAGGGGGAGTCTGAGGAATTTCAATTTTAAAAAGACAATAGAATTAGTAATTGTGAAAATCATTAGTGTGAAAGAAAGCGTTTAGGGAGAAAAATTTTTTTCTTAAACCTCAAAAATGTTACACCCAACATCTACAGCAAATGTAGTCTAAACAGTAAATTGCTAGAAATATTCTTAATAAAAAAGAAAGTAGGAAAACATGCTCTCTATTCCAGCTAATGGTCAACAGCACACACTTGAGGAGGTAACCATGACAACAAGACCCAAAACACGGTGACTATCGGATAGGAAAAGATAATCCTGCTATTATTTGCAGACAATAAAATATACTTTGAGGAAAGTCTCCAACAGGCAGCTGAAAAGGATCTGGTCCAACAGGATGGTGCAGTATGCAAGCAATTCACAACATCCCTCATTTTCCTGTATCCCCAAAATGGCAAATTTGGAGACAATGGAGTAAATGGACCATCTTTCAGCCAGCAATCAAACATCTACATTTACCTGGGAGCACACTTGACCATAAATTGTAAAAAAGACATGGAGAGAACTATGAGATGGTGCTGGTGAGACTGAAGTCAGTCTAGAGAAGCCCCACACCCTTGTTCTGGAACTTGAGACTGGTCCTCAAACTGCTTTGGTAAGTTCATGCCATCAAAGTCCCTCAGATTTTTCTTCATGCATTTTGTGAACTTTTTAGAATATGAATAAGGGAAAGAAATGTGCACACGTTTATTTAAGAACACTTGATAAATGTAAACCAGAAGGCAAGTACACCTGCCTCCCAGGTAGCAAATTGTACTAAGAATACTTTTTTAAAATTTTTTAAAAATTTTTGACAGGCAGAGTGGACAGTGAGAGAGAGAGAGAAAGGTCTTCCTTTACCGTTGGTTCACCCTCCAATGTCCGCTGTGGCTGGCGTGCTGCGGCCAGCGCACCGCGCCCATCTGAAGCCAGGAGCCAGGTGCTTCTCCTGGTCTCCCATGCGGGTGCAGGGCCCAAGCACTTGGGCCATCCTCCACTGCCTTCCTGGGCCACAGCAGAGAGCTGGCCTGGAAGAGGGGCAACCGGGACAGAATCCAGCGCCCCAACCGGGACTAGAACCCGGGGTGTCGGCGCCGCAGGTGGAGGATTAGCCTATTCTAAGAATAATTTTTAATGAACCAGCAAGGGGTATTGCTGACAGCACTGCGGGAATACAGAACAGACTAATGGTTTGCACGGCTTGTGGTTGGGGCAGAGGGAGGCAGGCAGGAGGGGAATGTGCTGATGTGGGAGGCACATGGTGGTCAGGATGGAACGAAGAATGATGGCAGCCAATGAGATGAACTGAGCAGGAGGGATTTGTGCTTAGGGACTTCCCTCTGTCTGAGCCAGCCGGTCCTCCGCTCCCTCACCCCGCAGGAAAAGCTCACACCCCTCTCTCTGCACCAAGGACGGAAGGCACCGTCATACATGGAAGCCCAACTGTTTGAAGATGCAAAGCCACACAGTTCCTCTTAGTAGTGTATTCGTCAGTGATGAGACAGATGCTTCAACTTCAAAGTTCTCTCCGTCTCCGTGCTCTATGTTTCAATTAGTTCCAAACTGAGAAGATAACACAATTATTTCTTATTCTTCTCCTAATGCAATTCATTAGTTTTCTGTTAAAAATCATTGATAAATGGAGAGTAACATCCAGGCAGGAAATAATATGTCTTGATGTAGAATAGATTCTTAAAAGTAAAATTGCTCTTGGACAGATACTAATGAGTGGGAATGCCTTTTCCAATCAGCCACACTCTCAGGGAAAACGGGTAGCAAGTGATTAGAATCCTTGCGAACAATGTTTCTAACCAACAGACTTCTCCACTTTGTTATGCAATGCAAGTGTAGGGCACATCTCCTCATTTTTCTTTTTAAAAATAATGAAAAAGTATGGAAATAAAAACTTTGAAATATTAAACTCAAATTTCATCACTTTAACACATTCCTTCCCCCAGTATCTTCATTCTTTTATTCATATGTAAGTTTTCCTAGATACTCCTAAGGAAAATCATTGAGATAGGGAAAACAGCATACACTGTCAGAACATGATGGCCCCTAGATAGTACTCATACACCAGACAGCACCATGAAATGTAATTTGCAGCGATTATATAATGACAATTCAGACTATAAAAATAATGTCATGCTCTAAAATGATACTGACCTCTCTTTCCTGTCTTGCAAGATGGTGAGTAATAAAGATCTGAAGCTAGACTCTAAGAAAAAACCTGTGTCCCACATCAGAGTACCTGCATTTAAACCTCAGTTTTAGCTCCTGACTCCACCTTCCTGCTAATGCAGACTTTGATGGCTGGGCTCCTGCCACTCAAAGGGAGACTTGGATTGAGTTCCAGTTCCCAGCCTTGGCACAGCTGAGCCCCAGCTATTATGGTCCAGTGGGTTAAGCCTCTACTTGCAATGCCAGCATGCCCTAATGGAATGCTAGTTTGAATTCTGGCTACTCCACTTCTGATGCACCTTCCTGCTAGTGCACTTGGGAAGGAAGTGCATGATGGCCCAAGTACTTGAGCCCTGACACCCATGTGGGAGGCCCAGGTGGAGTTCCTGGCTCTTGTGTTCAGCCTGGTCCGGCCCTGGCTGTTGCAGGCATTTGAAGAGTGAATCAGCAGGTAGAAGACCTCTCTCTCTCTCTCTCTCTCTCTTTTCTGTCACTCTGCTTTTTTAAGTAAGTGAATAAATAAGTAAATCTTTTTAAAAGCACAAAAGCAAAAACAGATTAATTTCCATTACATTTCCATTTAAAAATCTCAATAAAATTGCCGAATCCAGCAATGTATATGTATAATCACAAGCATCAAATGGTATTTGTTCCAGCTATACAGCATAGTTCAATATTTAAAAATCAAAGTAATCCACTAGATCGACATAATACAGGAAAACAACCAAGCAGTCATGCGGTAATATCAACAGACACACAAAACCAAAACAGTTGACAAAATCCATGCTGAAGACTTCCAACACCTTAGGAACAAACTGATAGATAGTATCTGTTGAAAAATCTTTTAGAATATCATTCTTTTTTTTTTTTTTGGACAGGCAGAGTGGACAGTGTGAGAGAAAGGTCTTCCTTTGCCATTGGTTCACCCTCCAATGGCCACTGCGGCTGGCGCATTGCGCTGATCCGATGGCAGGAGCCAGGTGCTTCTCCTGGTCTCCCATGGGGTGCAGGGCCCAAGCACTTGGGCCATCCTCCACTGCTTTCCCGGGCCACAGCAGAGAGCTAGCCTGGAAGAAGAGCAACCGGTACAGAATCCGGCGCCCTGACCAGGACTAGAACCCGGTGTGCCGGTGCCGCAGGCGAAGGATTAGCCTATTGAGCCGCAGCGCCGGCAGAATACCATTCTTAATACAAAAGACTGACGCTTTCCTGCTAATATCAGACACAAGGGAAGCAGTTTCACTTTCATCACCTTCATTCAGCATAAGACATGACATTACTAAAAGCATAATAAAGCAAAAAAGAAAATAAATAGAATACAAATCAGAAAAGAAGTAGTTTTCCCTGCTTGCAGGCAGTATGATTATGCATGTAGAAAATTTGAAGGAATCCACAGAAAAAAATCTTCTAGAATTGAGTCCAGTAGGGTCTCTGGATACTCTATCAGCACAAAATTGATTACACTTCTATCTGCCAACAGTAACTGTGTGAAAGCTGAACTAGAAAACACAGTACCATTTATAATTGCTCCTAAGAAAATGAAATTCTGAGGCTTATGTGTATCAAAAGAAGTACAAAATCTGCATGCTAACTGTGACAACAAAGCTAATGAAAGAAATCAGAGACCTAAATAGAGGCAGACATACTATGTTCATAGATGAAGGACTCAACATATTAAAGATCCTACCTACACTAATCTAAGGTTGAAAGCAATCCTAGCAAAACCCTAACAAGGATTGTTGTAAACACAGATAATCTCATTTTAAAATTGTTATGGAAGAGCACACATCCTAGAATAGCTAAAACCATCTTGAAAATGAAGAATGAAGTGGGAACTTATCCTCTAAAGAGGATACACAGATGGCAAATAGCATACGGAAGACGTTCCACTTTACCAGTCACTGGGAACATGCAAATTTAAACCACAATGAGATATTACTACACACATATCAGAATGCCTAAAATAAAAAATAGTGAAAACATCAAAATCTGGCAGGGATGCAATGAAACTGGACCACTCATTCATTGCTACTGGAACTGTAAAACCATATAGCAACTCTAGAAAATAGTTTGCCATTTTCTTATATAACTATCTCATTGTGGTGCAGTGAGTTAAGCCACAGTTAAGCACAGCATCCCCTGTGAGAGTACTGACTCAAGTCCCAGCTAATCTTCTGATTCACTTTCCTGATAATGTGCTTGGGAGAGCAACGAATAATGACACAAGTACCTTGTCCCCTGCCACCCACATGGGAGACCCAGGTGGAATTCCATTCTCCTGGCTTTGGTCTGGACCAGACTTGACTGTTGTAGTCATTTGGGAAGTTAACCAGTGTTTGGAAGATCCATCTCTCTCTCTCTCTCTCTCTCTTTCTCTCTCTGTTACTCTATCTTTCAAATAAGTACATAAATCTTAAAAAAAAAAAAACCTAAATATGAGATCATATATGTCAGCAATTGCATGCTAGGGTATTTATTCCAGAGATAAAAAGATTTATATTTGCTCAAAAAGCTACACACAAATATTTATAATAACTTTGCATTCATAATACTCAGACTGGGAATAGCCCAAATGTCACTCAACAAATGAATGGCTAAATAAACTGTCATAGATGCATGCCATGGAACAGTATGGGGCATTAAAAAGGAGTGTAGTGTTGTTGCATCCAACAATTCGGATGAACCTTAAAGAGAATATGGTGAGTGAAAAAAGCCATCTTTGAAAGGTGACACAATTAATGATTCAATTTACATAACAATTTGAAGTTGATATGGTATAGTCGAGGAGTTAACCAGGGACCAGTGAGCTGGAAGAGTCCCCACAGTTTCTGTCTGTAAGCCTGCATCCTAACTCCACCCCCTTACATGCCAATCTGACACGCCCACTTTCCCATGATGCACCTGAGTCCTCAGCACCATGAAGAAGCAGCCATGACAAGCATGTGTAAGCTGAGCTCCACATGGAGACACCATGAAAACTTTCCCAGAGGACACTGCACGCACTGCACCCCACCCAAATTCCACCTCATTCATCTATTCATTTAGGCCACCCTCCTGCCCAACAAAGGGAACCACTAAACTGGGGGACTCTTTGTGTCGGGCCCTCTCACAAGGAGCATTTCTCTTCACGGGGTTGCCTGCACACGTGCCAGACTTGGACTCACTCTCACTTCCCATGAACCCTGCTCCTGTGTGTGTACTTCACATGTCCCTGGTCGGAGTTCTTGTCTTACACAGGGACAAGAGCCTGGAATAAACAACCTGGAGACGTACTCTCACGACACACAGTGGCGAGCCAGTCAGGAGGAAGCAGGGAGCCAGGACTGCAAGCCAGTGTGCACCTGTGGTGAGTGCTGCTGCATCCCAGCCACTCCCTTTCTGTCTTTCTCCTGCATAGAAAAGTTGCTATTTCTTTCCTTCATGATCACAGCCTCTGGGCAGCCCTTTGAAATGCTAATTTCAGTACTTCTTTTTTTAAAAAAAGGTTTGTTTTCATCATTTGGAAAGCACAGGAACAGAGACAGAGAGAAAGAGAAATCTTCCATCCACTGATTCATTCCCCAAATGGCTGAAATGTCTAGGGCTGGGCCAGGCCAAAGCCAGGAGCCTGCAACTCTGTTCACATCAGAAGCCAAAATACATGGCCACCATCTGCTGTTTTTCCAGATCAGAAGTCAGGATTCCAAGCAGGGCTTTGATGCAGGATGTTGGTGGCAGCTTAACTTGTTGTATCACAATGCCAGCCACATAATCTGGGTATTTCTATGTTCTGTCTTGATCATTAAAAGCTGGAAACAGACTGGAAGCTCTCTGGATTAGGGAGAAGCATAAGAAGAAATACTCCCAAATATACTAGGAAAAGACAGGCTGTGGGCAGTCCCCAGGGCCTTCTCCACCTGCCCAGCAGACACGAACGCTCAGAGATGAGCCACGCTGTGTCCCAGAGCTAGTACGTGCTGCCACAGGTGCTGACTTCTACTGGCCCCCAAAAGGCAGTTTCTCTCTCTTTTCCAGAGCGGAGCCACCACCACAGCAGAACCCCATTGGCCAATCTCAACCTTGTCCCATCCCTGCCCTCAGTGTGTTGCGTTGGCCATTACTCCCTGCTTGGCCCCTAGAGCTTGAGGGGAGTGGTGGAACAATTGAGGAGCAAGCCCAAGCCCCTGGAACTTCCAGACTGGACTCTCGGATCCAGGCTGCAGGGGTAGCTCCCAGGTGGTTAGAAATTCTGTGCCAGAACTGGCAGGTCCAAACACTCAGTTTCTAAATTCAACTTGCAGGGGCAGGATGAGGCACCCACTTCCCAGTTCTGTCTTCTAGGGGAAGTGGGGTGGCAGCGCCCAACTTCCAGTTCAGGGGACACCTACACAGTCACTGCATTTGCCCGTTAGGCACAAGACACTCAGTCGGCTTGGCCAGCCAACATGCTTAAGGCGCACACACTGCCACCCTCTCTTGGCGCGCCAAGTGGCCCAAGCCCTGACAGCTTGCTGGCTGTCCTCGTGGGGCAGCAGGCCCAGTGCCCAGCTCACAGCCTAGATACAGCAGGTGCAGGAGGGTCTTGTGGAACGTTGACTCCAATGCTGCCTCTCCCTTCCAGAATGGCCAGTCTCTTGGACCATGGAGGCAAGTTTAGCCACCTGCATCCTGGCTTGTGGGTCAGACCATTCCTAGCCATCTGGGGGCCTTGTATCATTCATGACCAAGCTCCCCATGCCCTCCTTGCAGGGTTAGGTTCAAGGGCTGAGTCAAACCTTGAACATAGGATTTAGCTCCAACATCTGAGGATGCTTGAATGCAGGTTATAGTTCCAGGGCCTACGGACACCTGGATGCAGTTTAATAACTCCTGTGGCTCAAGTCGACCCCAAGGTTCAACAGAGTGCCCTTTATGGTCCAAGAGCCCTGGGCATCATAGTAAAAAGCACCTGCAAGTAACCAGAGTACTAGGCAGTTGACTCCAAGATCTGGGAGGAGATCTTTGGTCTGAATCAAGTTATAGTAGCTCTGGGGAGGGCTGGGATATAGACCTACAGGGGAACCCCAACTTGTGTAAGAAGGAGATCTTGGGATAGCAGATCTCACCCAACGCCAGGGTTCAAGTCAAACACTTGAGTCAAACTGGGCCCGGGGTGATCTGTGCCTTTTCTCCTCACAGGTTACAAAGAGATTTTCAGCGATGGATAATTCTGCATCCATGGCCTTGGACTAACCCCTAGGGTGACTACTCAACAGCTGGGAAACTTTTCAGCTACACTGTATAACCAAGAAGGAGCTCATTTTGTTTTTAAATAGCATGTGATCAGAATATAGCCAAAGAGTGGAGAGACACGGCCACTAACCAGGGGTCTCAACTTTCACGCTACCTCACAAGTCAATCTCTTCTATAAGAGGCAGCAAAAATGGTCAGAAATTCCTTGTGTATCACCCACTGTAGTGTGGTTCTCCACCGCCCCGAGCTCAACTTATCCCAGCATTGGGACCATCCTGAGGCCCTGCTAGGTTCTCCCTGACAACCCCAGAACCTGATTTTCCTTCACCTCCTATTGGCTCACAACCTCCACTCTTCAGCCCACCCTGTCCCCTCTACCAGAGGACTGCCTGCCTGGAGTCCATCACAGTAGGTCTCCCCACCAGCCAAACCTAAGTAAGCTGGCAGATGGAGACACTGGGACAGGTAGAGTCCTTGCCTCTTTCTCCACGACCAATTGAAGTCACAGTGAGCAGAAGCTAGGGAGGTTTTCAGAAGACCCTACCACATTTACTGAGGAGTCTCAGGCCCGTCCTTGTTACCCACTTGTTGGACCCCAGGAGAGAATCAGCATCCGTGGCCTGGAGCTCCAGCCCATGCTGATTCCCTGGTGGCTCAACAGCCTCACTGCTCTGCCATGGAACTTTCTTCAGCCTCCCAAACAGCACCTGATTACAATTATCAAAGAGGTCGTACAGTACCAAGACCGAACAGTCTCCTATCGGCCTTCAAGGATGAGCAATGTATTGTCAAGCCTGTGGATTATGATAAAGCCATGAAGGTAGCAGAGATTAGGGATAAGAATACAGCCTTACTTTGGGGTCAGTTGGCAGAAGCTTTAAAGAAATATGCTAATTTAGACCCTCACTCCCTTGAAGGACAGGTCCTACTTAGTACCCGCGTCATCAGTCAGTCAATACCAAATATTCAGAGAAACTTCAGGAAAGAACCCTGGCAATCAAGACTCCCGTGAACCAGATTCTACATAGAGCACTTCTTTTGTAATAGAGATGGGGCTAAAGAGGAGAGGGGGCTCCACTCCCAGAAGCCATGCAGACAGCTGGCACTTGGGATAGTAGTTCCTGTAACCAGGGCCCCCCTCCCCTCAAATCCCAGAGTCAACCCCTGGGACCTTCTGCTGTGGCTTAAAGACTCTCAGGAGGATGCTCTAGGAGCAGAGGGACCTAGGATGCTGGCTCAAGGGTGTCTGTACCTGACATGCCCACCTGGCTCTCGCCCTCAGTGTGAGAGAGAAGGCCAGGGGAAATGGAGTTGTTCCCAGCGCTCAGTTCCCTCTTGCTCTTGTCTGAGGACTAGCAAGCTCTGGGCACTCATCCAGCTCCCACAGTCCATATAAAACTCCTCATGCCAAGAGCCCTGGCTGACTTCCACTGCGGTGGGTAAGAGTCCTGATTTTATAATTGACACGGGATATGCTTACTCTGTACTGAATTCCCACATGGGACCCCATCCTCCAACAGCTGTGTCACTATGGGAACTGATGGCACACCTCACTCTCAAAAAATTGACTTGGCCTTTAATTTGCCAGATGAAAGACACCCTCCTCTCTCGCTAGTGTTTTGAGATGCCAGAATGGCCAACTCCTTTTCTCAGCAGGGAGCTGCTGTCATCCCTGGGACATTCTCCCAGGTTAATTGCTTCTGAGTCTAACTCTTTGGTCATGGTGCTAGGAAGCACTGAGACAAGTCCCAGCTGGGATGATCTTCCCACTGAATTCAAAGACAGTGGGAACTCAAGTCTGGGATAAAGGCTTGTCTGAAGGAGCCATGCATGCTTGTCTTAAACACAGTTCAATTGACAATAAGGCAACATTCCCTCATGGATGCCACTACTGCACCTTAAAGCCAGAAGCCAATGCAACTCCAGCTCTGATTGATAAGTGTTTCAGTCACGGAGTATTCTGGTCCCTGTCGGCCTCCTTGGAATATCCTCGTCCTGCCTGTTTTTATAGTACATAGGATGTACTTCACCCCATTGCGTCAAAGCCTTGCACTGTAGAACGCAGGTACCTGAAGGCACCTTGTGGTTCCTAGTCCTAGACCTAAAGGATGCCTTCTTCTGCATACCGTTAAAAAACAGAGTCCCAGGATTTGTCTACCTTTGAGGAGACTTACCTGTTCTCAAATATAACTCAATAGTACGCGTAGACAGTCCTGCTCAAGGCTATAGGGCAGGGTGGGGACCCTGTCTCCTTCCAAGGCCCATTTGCCTGTGGATGACATCATTTGTGAGTCATACAACATTATCAACTTGAGATTTAGCCTGCTATAGATGTATTGAGTTTTGAGTCCCACCTGTTGCCTTGGCACAGGGACAGAACAAATGACTTTGAGGGCCTTATACGGCCCACGGGCTGTACATTCCCCATCCCTACCTTAGGGATAATCCTCTTCCATTTGTCATCGCGATGGTAAAGCAACTTAGAGAGTTCCACTTAAAGACTGGAGCCATTCTACAAAGTGTGGGTGATGTTTTCATTTGCAGTCTCTCTAAGGAGGTGCCAGATGAAAGCACCATTCAGGTCTTAAACTTTTTAGGGGAATGAGAATACAAAGTTTCCCCAAAGAAAATGCAGGTTTCTTTTTTTTCTTTAACAGATAAATGAGTTTTTGTCCTCTGAGTACACTCATACCCAAGCCCCAAATAAAGAAAAAAATTACTAGTACCCCAAGAATCCTTGCTATTCTGCCTCTCCAGTTCTTTCTTCTATTGATGTCAGACAGAATGGTGTATTGTCATTTACATGGGATGATCCAGTGAAGCAATATTTATAACTAAACACCCGATGATATGACATCCACACGAGTTTTTTTTTTTTTATTTTTATTTTTGACAGGCAGAGTGGACAGTGAGAGAGAGAGAGAGACAGAGAGAAAGGTCTTCCTTTGCCGTTGGTTCACCCTCCAATGGCTGCCGCGGTAGCGCGCTGCGGCCAGCGCACCGCACTGATCCGATGGCAGGAGCCAGGTGCTTATCCTGGTCTCCCCTGGGGTGCAGGGCCCAGGAACTTGGGCCATCCTCCACTGCACTCCCTGGCCACAGCAGAGAGCTGGACTGAAAGAGGGGCAACCGGGACAGGATCGGTGCCCCGACCGGGACTAGAACCCGGTGTGCCGGCGCCGCAAGGCAGAGGATTAGCCTGTTGAGCCACGGCGCCGGCCGACATCCACACGAGTTTTATACTCTCTATACATGAACTTCCACAAATAAGAGAAAACAGATCGGTCGTTCTGGGTCCAGCAAAGCTCAGCTTCCTAAACAGGGAGAAACCTACCAGTGACGTAGTCTGATCCCAGGAAACCTTGCCCTTTCTCTTAAGTGAAAGGAAGCTAGATTACCTACAGAGCCCGCACCGACAAGGAAGAGCTGAGCGTGTTCCTGGGAATGGCAGGTTTGTAGGATTTGGATTCCTGGGTGTGGGTTAATAGCCAAACTCTTATAGGACGCCTTAAATGGTCCTGACACCGACTCACTTTAATGGACAGAAGAACAGTAGGAGGCTTTTCTTAAAGATTAAGGACAAAGACTCCAGCACTGGGAAGCCCAAGTCCCAATAAGCCCTTCACTCTGTAGCAGAGCAACAGCGAATGTCTCTGGCTGGGCTCCCTCCACCATCGGGCCCACTTTCTCAGACGTACTTGCTACGGTGCTTTTAGGCCAACCCTGGAAGCTCCGACTTCACGCCAGGAGCAAGGACTTCTGGAGGCGAAAGGACCTAGTGGTTGGCAGGAGGGCTTCTTACTAAGGGCCAGGCTCTTCTTTCACACTCCCCTCATGCAGCTGCCAAGATCTGGCAAGTCCTCCATCCAGCTACTCTCCTGCCGTCTGAAGGGCCCGAAGAGTCAGCTCATGCATGTGTGCAGACCACAGAGCAGGCTGGTTCTGGTAAGCCTGATTGATGAGATGAATCTGCAGAAAACGGACCCGTGGAATGGTTCGCTGACGGCAGTAGTTTGCTGAAGGAATTAGTGACGCAGGATTTGCCACAGTGGATTTCACTCCAGTGCTGAAAGCCTAGACATTGCCATTGAACACTTTGGCCCGAAAGGCTGCACTTACTGCTTTAGCTAGAGCCTTACAATTGGGAAAAAGTCAGAGCTAAGATTTACACAGTTGCCAAATAGCTTCCCTTATGTTAAATGCACGAGTGGCAATTTGGAGAGAAAGAGGTCCACTGACTGCACAAAACTCTCCCCTTAAACAAGAGGAAGAGATTTTGGCTTTCCTTCAGGCAGTTTTGGAACCTCTGGGAGTGGCTGTTGTCCACTGCAGGGGACACCAAAAGCAGCACAGTCACAGTATTAAAAGATACTTGGGGCCAGCACTGTGGTGTAGTGGCTTAATGCCCTGGCCTGAAGTGCCGGCATCCCATATGGGTGCCAGTTCGAGTCCTGGCTGCTCCACTCTCTGCTATGGCCTGGGAAAGCAGTAGAATATAGCTCAAGTCCCTGGGCCCCTGCACCCATGTGGGAGACCTGGAGGAAGCTCCTGGCTTCGGATCAGCACAGTTCCAGCCGTTGAGGCCATCTGGGGAGTGAACCAGCGGATGGAAGATCTCTCTCTCTCTGTAATTCTGTCTTTCAAATAAATAAAATAAAATCTTTAAAAAAAAAGATACTAGTAGACAGGACAGCAAAGAAAGCTGCTACTCTGGAGCTGTTAGAAATGGCTGTAATACCTCTATCTACAGAAGCAACTAGAAATCCTTACTACACCGTGTCTGAGCTGGAATAGGCTCTGGAAAGAGGTTTCATCAAAGATGCTCGTGGCTGATGGACTTTAAATCACCATGTCATGCTCCAAATGGCCTTTTGGTGGAAAATTCTCAAATAAATACACAACTCTACCCATCTTGGAAGAGGGGCCCCTAATGTAGGTAGTCTCTCATATACTTAGGGGAAAAAAGCAAAACATTGTTTTGAGGGGAGCAACTTAGTCCTGTCCCATCTGTTCACAGAATAACCCCAGTGGTCACCACACCACCTCCCTTGCTCACTCCTGTAAGAGGGTAGGAACTACCCCGGTGAGGACTGGTGGGCAGACTACCAACACGCCCCTAGCCAATGAGCAGAGGCACGTATTACTCTTTATTAGTACTTCCACTGAATGGGTAAAGGCTTGTGCGCCTCAAATAGAAGACACAGAAGTGTCTGAAGCCTTGATAAAAGAAATCCCAGGTTCAGAATCACTCAAAAGTGATCATGGACCATCTGTTGTCTCTGAAGTTACTCAGCAGGTGATTGCTGCTTTAGAAATGTCCTACGCTCTCCAAGCCTCTCGGAGACCTAAATCTTCAGGGGAGGGTGCAAAGATCAATCAGAGTCTGAAAAGGACTCTGGCTAAGCTTTGCCTAGAGACTTCAGAAGGACAACACCTGATGCTATCTTACAACTTTAGCCTTTTTGAAATGTTATGGGAGGGGCCGGCGATGTGGTGAAGTGGGTTAACGCCCTGGCCTGAAGCATTGGCATCCCATATGGGTGCTGGTTCTAGTCCTGGCTGCTCTACTTCCAGTCCAGCTCTCTGCTATGGCCTAGGAAAGCAGAAGATGGCCCAAGTCCTTGGGCCCCTGCACCCTGTGGGAGACCTGGAAGAAGCTCCTGGCTCTTGGCTTCAGATAGGCGCAGCTCCAGCTGTTGCAGACAATTGGGGAGTGAACCAGCAGATGGAAGACCTCTCTCTCTCTCTCTCTCTCTCTGCCTCTCCTCTCTCTGTGTAACTCTGACTTTCAAATAAATAAATAAATCTTTAAAAAAAAAAACAAGAAATTTTATGGGATAGACACTTTTTCACTTGTGACATTCTCTTGGATTCTGATACCCAGGATCTGAAAAGCTTATTACCAATTTACCAGTGTAGCAGGCATGGAAGGCCCGGACAGAATATGGCCACGTGATTCTACCAGAGCCAGATTCCAAAATGTGTAAGCAGCCCATCTCCTCAAGAGAACCAGTTTTGCTGAAAACATGGAAGAAAAGATCCCATTCTGATAAATTACAGCCTAAGTGGAAGGGGCCCTATCAGGTGCTACTTAGCACTCATACTGTAGTTACATTATGGAGAATTTCTAGCTGGGTACACTCTGTTCAAGAATGAAACCTCTGGCTCTGAGTCTCCTCAGACGCACCACAGAGGGTAATTCTGCCTGCTCTTGTGAGCCTGAAATACTGAGGACCTCAACTTCCTCTTCAAACAGCAAAAACATAAGTACAATATTTGCTTTTGCTGTATGAAGGCTATTGTACTTTCTGGTGGATACATTTCACCTGCCTCTTCTGATTTCCTCAGGAAACTGGCAGGAAAAACTCTCTGATGAGTTTCTCCACCATCATGGGAAAAAATGGTGCAACATCTTAAAAAGTTGCTTTAAGAAATCTATTGCCTTCGGCAACATAGCTCCAACTACCAGTCTGGTTCTACAGCAACTATGCAAGCCTGTACTTGCATTAGCCATGGACGTCTAGAGTGTACACCAGTAGAGCAAGGTGGAGTATGTGTTATAACTAGTGGGACATGTCCCACTTCCTTTAACAATAGTATTTGCACAGAGAAAGATCTCGCAAGGATTCCCATTTAAGCGGTTCCATAGCTTTGGTAAGGAATGCCTACCAGCTTCTGCCATGTGCAAAGCATTAAAAATGCTACCTCCTTTGCAAAAAGGATCCCACCCTTGCTCTGTCTTTTTCCAGTCGTGCTCGTCTTCGTGGTCAAACTTACCTTTTTTCAGAATCCAGCAGTTTTTTGCAGAAATCATGGGCCTGCAGGGACCCCAGCCCTTCCCACTCACTTGGCAGCAATCCCGCAGCTCTTGAGATGCAATCTCCAGGTCACCTAGATGGGGGTCTTCATTCTCTAGATAGGCAGGGACAATGCCCTGTGTCAGCATGAAGCAGATACGCGAGACAGCGCTCCCTGCTTCAACTCCATGGAGACCAAGGGATGAACATCCCTGAGGGGGAATGATGTACTACAGGCAAGGAGTCCACTAGGAGCAATGAGCGGGACGATTTTCTGCAGTTTCTATCTCCAGCCCTATGCCCTAACCCCACTCCCTTACAGGCCGGTCCAGCACACCTACATGGCCATGGTGTGCCTGAGGATGCTGCACCATGAAGAAGATGTGGGTGTAGACAGAGTGCCACAGGAGACGTTTCCCAGAGGACATCGCACACATCCAGCCCGTTTGTATATTCAGTTAAGGCACCACCCCCACCCCGTAAACTCGGAGGGCACTCTCTCCCCCACTCTGGTCCTCCCACATGGAGTGTCCCACGGCCTGCACTCATGTCTTAATGTGTCCTCCCTCTCCCACCTTACATAAGTGCGGCTCCCATTACTACATCTTACTTACGTCCTGGCTTTGAATTCTTATCTCACACAAGGGCAAGAGGCTGGAATAAAATGACTGGGCTACACGTTCCCCCAACCGATCAACAGATTGTCAGGGTCAAGGACGGAGTGGAGGAGGCTTGAGTATGAAAGGGCAGTGCGGTGGATTCTTCTCCTGGGAGAAACGCTTGTACCTAGACTCCGTGAATATAAATACCTGGATTCTGATATTATTCTGTACTTTTGCAGGATGTTTATGTAGACACTACTTCAGATTTCTTTGTATTTTTTTAATCTAAAAACAATGGTTAAAAAGGAAACTTGAGGCCGGCGCTGTGGCTCAATAGGCTAATCCTCCACCTGTGGCGCCAGCACCCTGTGTTCTAGTCCTGGTTGGGGCGCTGGATTCTGTCCCGGTTGCCCCTCTTCCAGTCCAGCTCTCTGCTGTGGCCCGGGAGGGCAGTGGACGATGGCCCAGGTCCTTGGGCCCTGCACCCGCATGGGAGACCAGGAGAAGCACCTGGCTCCTGGCTTCAGATCAGCGCAGTGCGCTGGCTGCAGCAGCCATTGTAGGGTGAACCAGCGGCAAAGGAAGACCTTTCTCTGTCTCTCTCTCTCTCACTGTCCACTCTGCCTGTCAAAAAAAAAAAGGAAACTTGAAATAAAATAGCCTTTTCCTGGGGATTTTGTTCTTGTCAACTAGCAGGGATGTTTTTCCTCAAATCCTCTTTCAATCCCATTGACGAATACACACTCCACCTTGTATCCTTCCTGGTCTACTCTGCAGAAACCAGTCTCAGCTGGCACAGGAGACGAGATCCCAGGAGACAAGATCACATTGGTGGGATACGGTAGCCCTGAGACCGGGCTACTGCAGCATGGATACGAGGGATTCTTGCGACAGGGGTGTGATGGTTAAGTTTGCTACAGAACAACCCCACAACTGCTTGGCGTTGCTCTAGACCCCCAGACTGGGTCTGCCTGCCTGCCTGCCTGGTGCACTCTAAGTCAGTCACTGACACCTGCATTTATTGCAGAGGGCAGAGCAAGGAGCAAGGCAGCTCACGCTTAATTCCTGGGCTCCCAAGCCGGCCAAAGCAGCGAACCTTACAGTTCAAAGTGGGAGGATGAGCAGTGCAATCAGATCACATGTGGGTCTCTGCTTGGCCCACTGTGTGTGCGACCTTCCTTTGATTGGTCAGCGGTAAGGGCCAGCACGTTTCCTTTGGCATGGCAAAGCCATCTCAGGGCAGATCGGGTGTTGCCTTCTTTGACCAGGGTCTTGTGAGTTCCTCCCAGGCTCTCAGAAGAGAGGCTAGCCTGAGATTTAAGTCTGTTGACTGCAGGGATGGGTGTGCCATGCCCTCAACTTGAAGAGTTAATCCTCACAGAAGAACTACAGGCAGGGAAAAGACCCAGGGACCCAATAACACCCATCTCAAAGGAAACTAGGGCTGAGTCTGGGCCAACTGGAGCAGACCAAGGAGTCCTTCGACAGCTGGAAAGGCAGCACGTGGAGTGTGTCTGGAAAAGGTGTTTCCAAATGAGATTAGCATGTGACTGTGAGTGCAGAAGCCTGGGAGACCATGCCTTGTTGGGAGCAGGCGTCATCAGTGGGCCGGGGTCTGGAGAGACTAAATAGGAAGCCGATTGGGAGGCTATCCCGGAGAGAGAGCTGGGACCCTCCTCTCTCAGATGGAATTGCTGATATTTGGACTTGGATGGCACCTGAGGCCCCTCGCTGGCCCCAGGCCTTTCATCCTGGGAGTCTCTGTGCGAGAGGTTCTTGGACTTCGTCAGAGCCACACTACCAGGGTCCCAGGCTTTCCGGCTTGCCCATCACCTATCCTGGGACTTCTCAGCGGCCACAATCCCGTGAGCCAACCCCCATTAATTGTCCTTCATACACCGATATGCATGTCCTATCAATTCTTTGTCTCTAGAGAACGCTGACCAACGCAGGGGGATACGTTCGCAACCACGACCAACACTTGAGTATTGGACTAAAAAGAATACAAGACTACATATCATAAGAAAAGGGTCTCAGAAAATTTGGTCTATCCCTTTATTATTGATAAAAGAGGAGCTAAGGCCCCCAAACTAATTTACTCATCCAAGATCAACGCGCAGTATACTGGGAACCAAGCTCAGGAGTCTTATAGCAGTGTCCCTACCTCTAATTACAGCGACCACACGGACATCCTCACCGCACGCCTTCATTGGCTCTGTTCTCCTTTCCCATCATCTGTGCCTTCTTGTTCAGCTTAGAAAGCTGAAGAACTGTAACACTTCCCCCTCTTCTCCACATCCCCACGTGCTCGCCACACAAGAAAGTCTGCCAATGTGGGCCGGCGCCGTGGCTCAACAGGCTAATCCTCCGCCTTGCAGCGCCAGCACACCGGGTTCTAGTCCCGGTCAGGGCACCGGATTCTGTCCCAGTTGCCCCTCTTCCAGGCCAGCTCTCTGCTGTGGCCCGGGAGTGCAGTGGAGGATGGCCCAAGACCTTGGGCCCTGCACCCGCATGGGAGACCAGGAGAAGCACCTGGCTCCTGGCTTCGGATCAGCACAGCTCGCCAGCCGCGGCGGCCATTGGAGGGTGAACCATCGGCAAAACAAGGCCTTTCCCTCTGTCTCTCTCTCTCACTGTCCACTCTGCCTGTCATAAATAAATAAATAAATAAATAGAAAATCTGCCAATGTAAGCTCTCTTGTTGAGAATCTACTTGATAACCTTACCTCAAACTGCCCCTCCGTTTTCTCGGGGTCTTTCTTTCATCAGTTGCAGGGGCCCATTTGGTTGCTTTTCATTTAAAGGTGTTTTGTGGTTTTTTGTTTGTTTGTTTGTGACAGACTGTGCATAGTGAGAGAGAGAGAGACAGAGCGAAAGGTCTTCCTCTTTGCCGTTGGTTCACCCTCCAATGGCCGCTGCGGCCGGCGCACCATGCTGATCCGAAGCCAGGAGCCAGGTGCTTCTCCTGGTCTCCCATGCGAGTGCAGGGCCCAAGCACTTGGGCCATCCTCCACTGCCTTCCCGGGCCATAGCAGAGAGCTGGCCTGGAAGAGGGGCAACCGGGATAGAATCCGGCGCCCCGACCGGGACTAGAACCCGGGGTGCCGGCGCCGCAGGCGGAGGGGCTACAAGCCTGTGAGTTTGAAATACACAGCATCATGCTTGCCAATTGCTTTCAGGGATACATAGTGTAACTATTTGTTGAATAACTGAGTGATCGTCAATGATCTAGTCTTGGCTCCACTTTCAAGTTCTTCACTTTGGCTCAGGCTACTTTTCTGATTTTTCAGTTTAAATGTGTTTTGCTGTTTCTTATGCTGCTGTCTCGTCGCCGACTTTGAAGTGGCCTGTGAACCAACCCAGTGTCTTTCCGTGTTGCTCAGTGAGAAGGAATCTGAATCACTCCCTCGGTGGTCCTTAGGATCACTCTGATCCAAACTAGTCCTTGGATTATCAAGGATGCACCACTTTTTTTTTTTTAAAGCTTTATTCATTTATTTGAAAGTCACAGTTACACAGAGAGAGAAGCAGCAGAGAGAGAGAGAAAGAGAGAGAGAGAGAGATCTTCCATCCGCTGGTTCACTCCCCAAATGGCTGCAATGGTCAGAGCTGTGCCAATCCGAAGCCAGGAGTCAGGAGCTTCCTCTGGGTCTCCCATACGGGTGCAGGGGCCCAAGTACCTGGGCCATCTTCTACTGCTTTCCCAGGCCATAGCAGAGAGCTGGATCAGAAGTGGAGCAGCCATGACCCAAACTTGCTCCCATACAGGATGCTGGCCCTGCAGGGAGTGGCTTTACCCCAGATGCACCACTTTCAATTAAGAAGTTTCTTTCCCGGAATCTCTATTTTTAAAAGCAAATAATCTTTATTATTCTATTATTCTATACATTTATGACTATATTACACTTCCAGAGTGCACAGAGAGCCAGGCATTCAGTTGTTTTTGGCTTAGACCACTTGGTTACCAGTTTTGACTCTGAAGATCTTTATAGAATGGGATCGCAGGTTACTTTTCTGTCTTCTCTGGTACAATATTCAGTGCCTGCATGTAGCATGAATACCAGCAGCTTTATTTTAACTTTAAAATGAATTTAAAGAGATTCTTGGAATTCTTTGAATAAAAAATAGTTAGAAACGATGAATTAAGAGAAGTACACTATTTGGTTTCTTTTTCAGAGGAAAGCAGGTTAGCAGCTGGAGCAAAGCGGGAGAGAAGTGCGCATGATCTCTCTCACCGCCTTTTCATCCACGCCCCTTCAGCCCCTACCTCTCCCACACAGATACTCACGGACATGCAGCAGAAATTCCAGCAATGCCATCTGCACAAGACCTACAGGGACGTGGGTGGCTACAAAATAAAACATGCTCTATTCTCATGAGCTGGGAAACAGTTCTCTTGGATTGCTTAATCTGATCAGCTTAATCGGTGGAAAGCAGTGGAGGATGGCCCAAGTCCTTGGGCCTCTGCACCCAGGTGGGAGACCTGGAAGAAGCTCCTGGCTCCTGGCTTCGGATGGGGACAGCTCTGGCCATTGCAGCCATTTGGGGAGTGAACCAGAGGAGGGAAGACCACCCCACCCCCCCCACCCCCCCGCCTCGCCTTCTCTCTCTGTGTAACTCTGATTTTCTAGTAAATAAATAAATCTTTTAAAAAAAAGATCAGAGGTCAACTTTGAGTTAATATTTGTATATAGTGTGAGATATGATTCAAAGATCTTAAAATATATATGTATATTTTCCAGCAAAATTTTTTGGAATGATTTTTTTCATGAATTGCCTTTTTAATTTGCATGATCTCGATTAACCACAGTATGGATCTATCCATAGACTCTCCATTCAGTTCTATTGATCTGCTTATGTATGCATTCAGAAATGCAAATCTACACTTGTTATGTGTTAGTATGATTTAAAACCGGGAGTGACTCTTCCAATGTCGTCCTTGGTACAAATCATTGGAGCTATTTTAATTCCTTTGTCTTTTCGTGTAAGTTTTAGTATGAGCTCATTGATCGCTGTAATAATTTCGGTTGTAATTCTGTTCTGCGGCCTTCTTTCTGACTGTGTGGCTCACTTTGGGATGACTGACACCTTAACAGTATTGGCCTTTTTCCCGGGGCACGAGTGGGGTGCATTTCTGAATATTAGGTCTTCTTTGTTTCTCCTGTCAGTGTATTGTGCTAGCATAATAATCTCGCACATATCTTGTTAGATTTATATCTAAGACTTCCTTCTTTTTGTATTATTGCCAATGGGGCTTTTTTAAAGAAAACGAATTGTCCATTACTCAAAGGTACAATTGACTTTTCATGTAAGGATGCTGCGTTTTGAGAACCCATCAATGTCACTTATTATTTCCAGTAGGTTTGGTAAGACATTTCCAAAGGGAAGGACATGGTCACGTCCTAGGCTAAGCCACCTCTTTTGATTCCCACATTCGGAATATCAGAGTGCCTGAAATCAAGTCCCAGCTCTGCATCCCACTCAGCTTCCTCTAGTGCACACCCTGGGAGGCAGCAGGTGGTGGCCCAGTGCTGGGCTCCCGGCCATCCATGCGGGAGACCTGAATGGAGCTCCAGCTCTTCACTTTAGCCTTGGCTGTTGTGGGAAGTCAGGGAATAAACCAGCAGGTGGAAAAGTCTCTCCTTCCACACTCTGCCTTTCAAAGACATAAAAATAAATACACTTTGCAAAAGATGTCACAGGACCTTCTCTATAAATAATTAGCTCTTATAAGAATACAGGTATTTTTATTTTTTCTCTTCCAACCTGTACATGTTATTTCTTTTTGTTCCTTTATTTTCCTGAGTAGGGCCTCTACTATAATGTTGAAATAGGAGTGCTGAAAGCAAACATTCTTCCTCCCCTAAAGGACAAGGTGTTAAAGGCAGGGTTCCCAGGGGGTACATGGGAAAGTGGTAGAACTGAGGGGAGGCAGGGCCTGGTGGGAGGGTCAGTTACAAAGGCGGAGTCGGGCCAGGCACTCCCTGTTTCCTGGCTCTCTGTGGGATGCTGTACCCCGTCTCCACCATTGCCTGCAGTACTCCCACCAGACACAAGAAAATGGGGCTGCTCAGCCTCAGACGTGAACCTCAAAACTGTGAGCTAAATAAACCTTTTCTCCTGATAAAGTTAGTGGGGACAAATTATATCAGGGTGAAGTTACCATTTTTATATATTTCTGAGTTAAGCTAGTGTTTACTGAAGGTTTTTTTCACCTACATTCATGGTCTACATCTTTCCACCCTTCTGATTTCTTTGCTAGTTTGTTATGGTAATATTGGCCACATTAAGTGATTTCTAATATGTTAATTCATCTAAGAGTTTATGCAGAGCTAATATTTCTTCCTAAAGTGTTTTTTCAGAATTTGTCAGTGAAGCCACCCAGATCTGGGTATTTATTTATTTGAAAGGCAAAGCTACAGAGAGGCAGAGGCAGAGAGAGAGACAGAGACAGGGAGATTGAGATCTTCCATCTACTGATTCACCACCACCACCCACCCCCACAAATGCCCACAACAGCCAGGGCTGAGCCAGGTTGAAGCCAAGAGCCTGGAACTTCATCCAGGTCTCCCACATAGATGGCAGAGACTCAACCATTTGAACCAACACCTGCTGCATCTCAGGATCACAAGAGCAAGAAGTGGGATTGGAAACATGGTAGCAGGGACTTACACCAGGCACACCAACATCGGGTGCAGGTGCACCAGTGGCAGCTTCATTCTCTGCACCACAATGCCCATCTCTGGATTTACTTTTAATTGGGAAGTTTTAAGCTATTTCCTATACGGGTCCAGGAATAGTCATCAAATCTATTTTTAGTAACTTTTAATCGTAGTTGATGTTGAAGAAAATGGTTCTTTTATCCAAGTTGTTGACTTTGGAGTAGAGAGTTGTTCTTCACATGCTTTTATTACTTTTAATCATGTCTAGGGCTGTGGTGACATCTCGTTTTTTATCCTTGCATGAATCATATCTCAAATTCTAGGGGGGACCACAGAGAGGAGGTGGCAAGTGGGTGCACACTCAGCTTAGTCTGAGTCCTGCCTTTCTGAACTCGCCCGCCACTCTCCACTGAGCCTTTGCCAGTGCATTAAACAATGTTGCCTGGCTTCCTAGCTGCTTGCCTGGCTCCCGTGCTGGTCCGGGAGCGCCCCCAGCCTCTGCCCTAGGTGAGTCAGGGCTCACACGTCATCTATCCCGTGAGGCGCTTCGGTTTCCTGAGGCCCCGGGTCCTTTCACTGCCCGTTCACATCAGCTCTCTGGTGCACTGAAAACAGGTTGATTTACCTAGATCTAGATTCTTCTTGCTGCTACAGTGCTGCTACTTTTCCCAGACAGAAGCCTGTCATCTCCTACTATATTCTACTAGAAAATGATGCTTCACTCGTTAGAATTCTTGTTTAGAAGTTGTTTTGTGTAGTGTATGTGTGTGTAATACTTTGAAATACATTTATTTCAGTTATATAACAGAATACAAAAAGCATCACTCTCAAAAGAAAACATTTTCAGTTCTAATACTGCCTTCCAAAAAAAAACTAACAGAAACGATTTCAAGAGAACAACGGGAGCAGCTAGTGTCCAGTGATTTATGAGAGGTGTTCGCACATGGGGCCAGAGTGTGACTGTGGAATAGTCCCCAAGTCCCTTTGAAGCAGGCAGGCACACAGGCTAAAACTGATTAGGTGTGTGAGCTGGAAGACCACGCCTTCGCCACGCCCCTGTGTGACCGCATGCCCCTACCTGGCCACACCTGGGTGCCCACCGGCCAATCAGGTTAATTAACCACTCTCCTTTGGAAGTGAGTTAAAAGCCTGGGACACACTGTGTCTGCCTTCTCTTCTTCCCTGGCCTCTTGCCAGGAGGGGGTCTGCTGTAGCCCTGCGCCTCCAGGGCACGTGACCTTCAGGCCACCCACCCTAGACTTCCTGGCCTAGATGCTCCTCCATGTGGATGGTTTCTGGTGCTAGGTATGAACCCAGATTTACCTCTCTCTCCAATAAAACTCTCACTCTCCTATGCATCTTTTGCACTAAATAAAAGCTTAAAATGTACCATGCTGCCTCGTTTATCTGTGCCGGTATTTAGAATTCTCTAAATATTAGGCAAGAACCCTCTCGGGCTTATTAGTATTGAGGATTTATTAATAAGCATATGGTGATATTGTCTGGCACCCCAAATTCCAGTAGCATATGTGGTACCCCAGATGGCGCTTCTGGGGAACTTTAAGGGGCCACATTTTCGTATATATTTTAGGGGTCATCCCTGATATCACCTTTGCCCACTCATCTCCACAAGTCCTGTGTGCCTGTTACAGAAACCTGGGGTGGGAAGACTCCCTCCATTCAAACAGGCACCAGAGACAGCGGAGGATCCAAGCAGTTGATTCCGCCAGCGGGCTCAGCTGGAATCATTTCCCGAGAGCTGAGCCCCGATCCCAAGTGTCTTACAATATTTATGGGCTCATCAGCATCATGCCTTAGCTGGTCCACCGCTGGTGGGTTTACATTGCAGCCTGCGTGACTCAGGACCACACCTCCAATGGCCGGTGGGCCTGGGGTGTGTGTAGAAGAGATACCAAGGGCAGACTTATCAGGACAGATGTGTGACTGGAGTTACAGAAGCAGAGCTTGGGGCTTCTTCCCTCCCTAGCCAAGACCGCAGTGGGCGGGCGCTGCAGGAGTTAACTGTGGGCAGCCACTTCCCAGGTCTGTGTAGGGAGGAGGGGTCCACTTCTCTTTCTTTGGGCCGTATTTCCTCTACACGCCCCGCAGACACATTGTGGAATAGCAGAGAGAAAGCTGCCCATCAAGGCCCATCATTCATTTCTGTGCCAAAAGGAAGCATGTCACTTCCTGTACTTTCTGAGACCCAGCCAAACTCACAGCCATAAAATACAATGAGAACACAGATCAACCCAGTCCCCAAGCCTGAGCTACTTCAAAGACAACTGCCTGGTCATAAGGCTCCTTGACTTGTAAATTTCAGCTAAGAAACCCTCCCGAGTACAAAGATGTGGAAGCTACTGCTCCATGCAGCCTTCAAGGGCGCAGAAATTCTGCTCTGTGCGTGCCTTTTGGACTACGAAATGAAAGAAAAATAATAATGAGGGTATTGAAAGTGCTGTGCAAAAAGAGATACGATTTAAAAATATGAAAATCATTGTCAATAAAATTGAGAAGAGCAAAAAGAGGGAAGCTGTCAGAGATACAGAATGGATTACTTAACCGTAGGAACAAGCCAGAATGGGGCCGCATTGTGGTACAGCAGGGTAAGCCGGAGCCTGCGAGGTGGGCGTGCCGTGTGGGTGCTGGCTTTTTTTTTTTTTTTCCTGGCTGTTCCATTTCATTTCAGCTCCCAGCTAATGTGCCTGGGAAAGCAGCAGAAGACGGCCCAAGTGCTTGGGCCCCTGCCACCCATATTGGCGACCTGGGTGGAGTTCCAGGCTCCTGGCTTCAGCCTGGCCCAGCCCTGGCCATTGTGGCCATTGTGGCCATTTGGGGAGTGAACCAGCAGATTGAAACTCACTACCTCCTCTCTCTCTCTCTCTCTCTCTCTCTCTCTCTCTCTCTCTTTCTCCTTCCCTCCCTCCCTCCCTCCCTCATTCCCTCTCTTTCTCTGTAGCTCTGCCTTTCAAATCAATAAAAATAAATCTTTAAACATGTGGTTGGATGACCAGAAATTGGTCTAATAGTGATGGCTAAGGGGCTTAGATCAGGAGTTTGGGCTTTCAAGTGGGCTTTCACAGGGCCTCTCAGAATTTATATTTTTTTTCCTTTGTTCCTTGGGAAGAGGATGAACTTCCGTGTGATTAAAATTTAAATGACACCGACATCAAGTGTGGTTGCCAAGGAACCAAGTGCTGGCTTCCAGTGCGTGAACAGGTGACCCTATCTAAACTTAGATTACAGCCGCAGGTAAGTCACGATCAGCAATCTTGTGTGAATGTAACAAAATAGAAAAATGGGAGTGGAAAAAATGAGAACATCCCCCTAAGGTACTGAATCAAATATCACACAGTGGCAGAGGCTGGGTGGTGGGGCTAAAACTCACAAGCTTGCAAATCAGTAATGCTTGAATTTTCTGTGACTTGGCCCCGTATCTGTGGCCATGGATTAAACGCGAGGTGGAAAGAAGAGGGAAAGAGTTAAAGGATACGAACCCGTGCTACTCCTGAGAGTCGGACAGGCAGAAAGCGTGGCACTGAGTCATGGAACAGAGACCCGGGCTGTAGGAGTTGCAGGTTGGGCTGTGTGTGTCTCTGGAAGGCAGGCATTATGAATCTCTTGGGCAGTCCTCACACTATGGATAGAGAGAGGGGTCTAGCATGAATGGCATTGCCACTTACGTCTCATGGTGTTGTCCCCTCCCCACGCCATGGCGCACACTTGGACAAAGAGTTACCCGGGAGATAAATACACCAACCCGAGTGCAGAAAGAGAGCGTGAGATGATGTGTGTGTGTGTGTGCACGCACAGTGGGGAAGAGAGGAGGAGGCCAGAACAGCTGCAGAAAGTTGTCCTGAAGAAGTACCGCAGGCAACAAGAAACTGTTAAATAGGAGTCCGTTCCCTTTACACAACTGAAATGATAAAGAAAATTAAGTTGAAAAAAAAAATGATAAGAGAAAACTTCTGATTTGTTCTAAATCTGACAATGGCTGGAGGAGGGAGGGGTGAAGAGTAAGGGGAGTGACCCAGAAGGATCTCCTGTCCACACCTAGGCTCCCCCTCGATTTATCTGGCCACACCCCTCTTACCTACATCAGCCAACGTCAGTTCTGTGTAAACAATTTATGCTTTTCTTCCCCAAATTTCATTCTACAAATGCTCATGGATCCAGGGCCAGTAGATGCCGTCCAACTCATGCCTAGCTTGCTGCTCTTAGTTGTAGAACGTGTCTCAAGGGGCTGGCACTGTGGCGTAGTGGGTAAAGCCGCCTCCTGCAGTGCCGACATGCCATTAGGGCACCACTTCAAGACCCAGCTGCTCCTCTTCCGATCCAGCTCTCTGCTGTGGCCTGGGAAAGCAGTGAAAGATGGCTCAAGTTCTTGGGCCCCTGCACCCGTGTGGGAGACCCAGAGGAACCTCCTGGCTCCTGGCTTCAGATTGGTGCAGCTCCAGCCATTGCAGCCAATTGGGGAGTGAACCAGCAGATGGAAGACCTCTCTCTCTCTCTCTCTCTCTCTCTCTGTATGACTTTCAAATAAATGAATAAATCTTAAAAAAAAAAAAAAAAAGAACGTGTCTCAAGACCTGATCATTTTTTGGCTGGCAAGTGCTATGGCTCAATAAACCCTTTTATTGAAGAGAAAACTTAGCTTTAGGGCTTTTGGCTTAATGAAATAAACAGGAACTATATGAAGAAAATGATGGATACATGAGATCAAAGGAGAGTAATTTGAGCCATTGAAGATGACAACAAATTAGCAGGAAGAAATGCCAACTCAAATTATTTCGGGAATGAGAACAGCATGGGACCCCCAGCCAGGGGTGGGGGACTAGACTTAAAGAAAGAAAATAGTTGAATTATACAAAAGTCTGGCAAAGGAAATTCAGCTCCACAGGACAAGTGTCTTCGGAATGAAGAAGAGGGAACTGGATGGATTTTTTCCAAACATGAAGAACAGGATCATCTCAACCTGAATGTTTTAAAGGCACACAGTGGGTCAGGGTAATCAACATCGAGTAATATTCCAAGGAAGTTACTGACCTCGAGAGGGTAGAGAAAAAACAGTGCCAGATTCTTTTGGTTCTCCTAGCCAAAATCTTAGTCACCCACCGGGGAAAAATAGAGCCCATCTCTCGTGCTCTCCGCGGATGCCCTGAATTGCTGGAGAAAGAGCAGCACCGTCTGCGAGCGAGTTGGTCAAGACTATATAAGGCAAGAACATTCTTGGAGTGTCTCCCTTGGCTGGGCAGGAATGTTTTTGTTTTCTGCAGCCTGGCTCTGGGGTTTGCGGGGGAAGAGCAGGACCCGTGGGAAGTGTCGGACCCGAGTCCTCTGTGTGGCGTGCGGCACGGGTCAGGGAGAGGAAAGAGGCAGAGGTGTTTCAGGACAACCCTCGGCGACCACAGCAAGAGCGGCTGTGGGCTGGAACTGGGATCGTCTGCAGATCGGGCAGCTTGTCCGACTTAGCTTCACTTCCAGACCGGCTCACCACGGCACCCACGGGGAGATCATTCCCAAGACCCCAGTAGGCAGAGCGTGCCGCCTCTTCTCCTGGGTTGGCTTTGGCTTGTCCGAACCCTGGCTGTTGCAGCCATTTTGAGGAGTGCACCAAAGGATGGAAGATTTCTCTCTATGTCCTTTCACATAAATAAAAATCAAATAATTTCAGTTGGAGTTCTATTTGATGAAAATGGAAAACAATGGATCCGTTTGCAAAAATAAGTGTCTATTGCATGCCTACCATTTTCCTTGAGATGTGTTGTGAGACCTCATAACTGGGTTGATTAGAGGTGGATATAGGACACAGAAGACTAGAGGAGACAGTAAAAGGGTAAAAAGGCTAAAGACAAAGAGGCAGAAAGAGCAGAGCACTGGGCAACAGCAGGGAAGTAGCAGTAGGTATTTGGATGGCAGCGGGGCTGGGATTGGCAGCCGGTGTAGTGCACCGTGCAGATGCATGGATAGTAAGGGCTCTTAAGCAGATTCATCGGGGTCAGAGTTCAGGCTCTGGGTGGCTGGCCCGAGTCATTGTGCTGAAAGCAAATCAATCAGCCGGCGATCGATGGATGGAAGGGACGGCTGCCTGCATTACTCCATCACCACCCCAGGAAAGAGGCCACAGGCAGGCTGGTCTGGAGGGAACTGTGAGAGCTAGTGATTTCCCACAGACCTTGTTAGGCTTTAGGGTCCTAGGGTTCGAAGAAGGAGAGGAGGTGGCTGAAGTACAGGAGTTGCTGACTTTATTTTAGGCGGAAGGATGGAGGGGTGTAAAGAGAGATGGAAAATAGAATAGAAATATGTTTGTGCTGTTGCAAAACTCTTTTTGAACTCTGTGGACAACGTTTTCATTTTGCACACCTTCCATGAACTTTTTGAACATCTCATGTATTTAAATGTCCTGTTAGCAGTCTTGGTAGTAGTGCTGTGCCTTAGCTCCGCTCCACACCCAGCTGGAGTCCTTGCGACCCTAACCTCCTATTCCTGATGCCTTCGGAGAACCACCCTTCCACATTCTGCGCAGCTCTAACACTGTCCGCAGGGACACCACCACAGCAAAATACTGGAGATTTTTCTCTGCTGTAAGCCAATGGCTCCTCAGATTAGACCTCCATGTTCTGACGTCCAAGTGATCTCCAAAGAAAACCTCAACTCTCCTTCCATTATTTCCAGAGCGACACCCAAAGGTTGATTTTTAAAAAACTGTTTCAAGATACTAACAGTTTCCATTTAGGGCTTCGTGACTTTTACTCTTGAATATGTAAAGGCCATCAACGCAGCTTTGTGTCTTGGGTTTGGTTTCCCAGGAAACAGGCAGAGAGTTCGAGTTCTCTTGGGGTCCACAAGTGCAGAAGAGAAGGGAGAGAGGCAAGGTCTGGGCAGAGAAAAGAGTTGGACCTTCCTACGTGAGCATAGGGAACTTGGGTGATCTCGCCAAGACTCCTGGAGCTGGGCGGATCCTTTAGCATCATCCCCAGGAGAAGTAAGAGGGGTAGACCATCGGCCCCATGCCCAGCTGGAGGCCAGCTTCTCCCAGAATGGAGGCCTAACCTTGCAGGATGCAGCTCCCCTTCACTGTGCCCACAGAAGTCAGAATCCACTGCTGCCTGCCCACCTGCACTCACAAAGGATCCCAGGTCACGCTGGGAAAGGTGAATTAGCGTTGACACCTCAGAGAGTCCCCCAGTCGCTACAGCGCTCACATTGTCTGCACCGTCTCACCCGTCTCGTTGATGCCTTGTGTTGTAACAAGCGAGGGCTAGCCCACAATTTGGGGAGGAGACCTGATCCTTGCCTTAGAGAAAAGGAATATTTTTAGTGCCTGTTCAATCACGGTGACCAGGGCGCTGGACCTCCCACGAAACAGACTCCAGCCTTTCTTTGGAGCTGAAAGGAAAGAGATGGCCCTGTTTGTGTGAGCTGCAAAACGCCTGAGCTTAGACCTCGTGTGGGCCGTGTGGCCGTGAGGATGCGAGCCCCTGTCTGCACATACAGTGTCAACCTGCAGGGTCCCAGCTTAGGGGTCTGTCTGAAGTCTCCAAACCTCTAACTTTTTGGTAGGGTCTGCAGCATATTTTTTTCTTAATTATGTCTAATTGTGGCTTTTAATCACTTAGAGCAGAAATGCCAATTAATAAAAATATCAGTAAAAATGTCTGTTTATATATAAAAACATTCTGTTTATTACACTTCCTGATAGAGATTAGTATGATAGTAATAAGGGCATAGGCACAAGGCACTATGGTATTATGTAAATTTGGTGATAGCCATGCCAGTAGCTCCAGGTACGTTCCTCATTCTGCAAAGCCGATGCTGAGGCATGGTTTAAGCAACTTATCCAAGGTTATGTGGCTAGTGACGGCCAGATCTGGAGCTCCAGCTCCAAACGTTTGACTTGTGGATTCTCATCCAGGACACCCTTTCTCCCAAATTTAATCACAGTGTCTAAAAATAGGTGGCACAGGTTTTTAAAATGATTTGCATTGCCACATGCTATGCTGTGTTTTATTAATAATTTTCTATATAATGCCAGACACGTAACTTATTCTTCGAAGGTTCCTTTGCCGTACATAGATGCTAATAATGCAATTCAGCTTCTGGTCTCAGACAAGGAGACCTGAGTGATGACAAAGACCCTCAGATAGCTGGCACACAAGCCCTCATCTTTAAATGGGACAGCTAAGCCT
The DNA here is from genome assembly GCF_033115175.1 of Lepus europaeus. Classification (NCBI taxonomy): domain Eukaryota; kingdom Metazoa; phylum Chordata; class Mammalia; order Lagomorpha; family Leporidae; genus Lepus; species Lepus europaeus. The sequence continues at coordinate 98,993,785 of NC_084838.1, forward strand.
CGATGGCCCCAGTGTTCTTTTCTCAGCATACTACAAAAGTATTCCTGCCTCGCAAGGTCAGGTAAGCAAATGCCAGGCTCCTTCAGAGTTTGTGGAAAATGGAGTTAAAATCTAAGGTGATTTTGGTGCACAAATCTTTGAAATCATGCATATGAGGTATCTTCAGGAAGTCCATGAAAAATGTGTGCTATAAAAAACTGCGAGCATTTCAACATTTCTTACATTGAAATAAAGTTATCTGTTTTTTAAACTTTATTTTATTTATTTGAAAGAGTTAGAAAGGGAGAGAGGGAGAGAGAGAGAAAGAGAGAGAAGCAAAGCAGGAGCTCTTTCCACTGGTTCTTTCTCCAAATACCCGCAACTGGAACAGAAAACGAACTCCAGGTTTCCTTCGTGAGTGGCGGGGACGCGAGCACTTGAGCCATCATCTACTGCCTCCTAGGTGTACGCCCATGAGAAGCTGAAACTGGGAGCCGTGGTGGGATGCAGAGTCCTGAGAGACATCCCAGCCCCTACACCAAATGCCCAGCTGCCAGCCTCGTTTGGCCTTGTCCCCATCATTGCCTTTGTGCACACTCCGTTTTTGTGCACGGGGCCTAGGGTGCTATTAGTTGGGTACAGCATGCAGGGCACTCTGGGGAGGCCAGTGAGGCCCCAGCTGCACCTCACCAAGGTTTCTAAACGCAGCTTGGCCATTGTGTGGGTGCGTGCCGTCGGTATTCTCAGATGCATACTTTCAAACTCTTTGCACCGAGACAAACTTGTACTTCAATGCCACTTGCTGTGAACTTGCAGAAGCACAGTCGTGCCTCGGCTTCTCCCTTCTGCTTTAGAGGATTTCTAAGAATGCAGTCTGTTGAACGCTGGCGTGGGGCTCAGCAGCTCTCTGTGAGTGCAAAGGCAGCCCTCAGAGCCGTTCCCAGAAAGACTTCGGGGGCCGTGGGCATCCCTTCCACTTACCATCCTCGTGTGCTGGCCCCCAGCCAAACAAGAATGACCCAGGCCCTGGAGGACTTCCGCAGAGCGGGAGTTGTTCCCCAGCCCCTGGGAGGGACCTCCACACAGGGCATCGCTTGCCTTCATTTAAGCCTTGAAGAACGACTTCTCAGTCTGGAGTTTGGAGTCGTTTCTACCAGATAATCAGCCGGGATTTCTGGGCACGGGAGCAATTTCATTCGCACAAGTTCTCCTTGGGGGATGCAGGAGGAAGAACAGATGGTGGAGCCTCCAGACCCGTGGGGTGGAGGAACAACATTTTGGGAATCTCTCGAACAAGTTGCAGCAAAGGCCTTGAAGAAGTTAAGTGAAGTAAATGTCACCTCCGTTGTTACGTCTTCTTCCTATCACATTTCTTTCAAGGGCTGATCTGAACAACAGTAACTAGAAACCTGGGAGTAGTCTAAGTATGCTTAGCAGTAAAAATCTTACTGTGTTTTTGCTGGAATGGAAAGGTGTCCATCAAGTGAATAAAACACTGGTTAAAACAAACTTATTTATTTATTTGAAAGGCAGAATTGCCGAGAGAGCGGAAGATATGGAGACAGATATCCTAGCTGCTGGTTCACTTTCCAAATGGCTGCGATGGCTGGTGCTGGGCCAGGCAGAAGCCAGGAGCCAGGAGCTTCTTCCAGGTCTCCCAAGTGGGTGCAGAGGCCCAGGCACTTGGGCCATCTTCTACTGTTTTCTCAGACCATTAGCAGAGAGCTGGATTGGAAGTGGGGCAGCCAGGACTTGAACCAGTGCTTATATGGGATGCTGGCGCTGTAGGTGGCAACTTAACCTACCCTGCCACTGCACTGATCCCCCAGAAAGAGTATTTCTGTGATAGAAAATCAACAAAATCTTTCACTTGGCAAAATCATGCAGCAGGTATTCAGAGGAAATTATACCTGGAAGATTGGAACTCCACATTTTAGAATGTCATGTAATCCTCTAAAACAGTATTACTCGAATGTATGTAGGTTCTCATAACTACTGCAAAGTGAGACAATTTCAGCTGTGTGTGTGTGTGTGTGTGTGTGTGTGAGAGAGAGAGAGAGAGAGAGAGCGAGAGCAAGAGCAGGCCTACGTTTTTATTTCAAAATAAAGATATTATTTCAAAGCTTAGAGCAGAGAGTGGGCACGGCCAGCCTGGAGGCAGGGCCTGGCACCTGCTTGCTAATTGTGTGCCCTCGGGCATTTTCTTAATGTGTGCAAGAACCGTGAGAGCAGTCGCAGCAGATACTGGAGGTGCCGGCGTGCACACAGCTCCACACCCATCTCCTGGACTGCTCTGCCTGGCAGTGACCAATGGCGGGGGGGGAGTGGGGGGGCTGCCCTCTCTCCTGGTGGGCAGAAGTGCAGGCAGCAAAGCTCTGGAACACAGCAGAGCAAGGGGGCTGGGTGACAGCAGGCTGGCCCACGGTGGGCGGTCACGATGGGGTAGGTTTCAAAGGCTCTCAGAGGGCCTCGTTGGGCCGCAGCCCAGCGAACGCAGTCCTAGGAACTAACATGTTCATTATTGCGCCTTTTCCTTCGCTTCCCTTGTCCCACCGACAGAGCATCTTGAGATAAACTATTCATACTCACAGCTCTCCTCCCAGGAGAATCCGATTTAAGGGGCAGCCTTGACCTTAAGGAGTTGTGAAAACCACATGAAATGTCGCTTGTGGAGAACTGCACGTGACATCCATCCAATATGCACTACCATTACTATCACAAGACACATGATCAACGCCACATGGGGATATCTAACATAAATAACCAATAAGACAAAACGTTTGTAAAAATGGGCGTCCAGTCCAGTCCAATTTTTTTAAAGATTTATTTATTTATTTGAAACTCAGAGTTACACAGAAAGAGAAGGAGAGGCAGAGAGAGAGAGAGAGAGGTCTTGAGAGGTCTCTATCTGTTGGTTCACTGCCCAGTTGGACGCAACAGCCAGAGCTGTGTCGATCCGAAGCCAGGAGCCAGGAGCTTCTTCCAGGTCTCCCATGTGGGTGCAGGGGCCCTTGGCCATCTTCTACTGCTTTCCCAGGCCATAGCAGAGAGCTGGATCAGAAGTGGAGCAGCAGGGACTAGAACCAGACTCCATGTGGGATGCCAGCACTGCAGGTGGCAGCTTTCCCACTACACCACAGCACTGGCCCCATCACAGTACAGCTTAAAATGTATTTATTAATGGTGAAATGTAAAATTATTGAAGGTTACATCCTAGACGAAGTATAAGCATGTTTGGTCTTCAAATTATGTTAAATTCTTTGGTGCTGAGGCTGGTGCTGTGACAGAGTGGGTAAAGTCATCGCCTGCAGTGCTGGCGTCCCATATGGGTGCTGGTTCAAGTCCTGGCTGCTCTACTTCTGATCTAGCTCTCTGCTATGGCCTGGGAAAGCAGTAGAAGATGGCCCAAGTGCTTGGGCCCCTGCACTCCTGTGGGAGACCCAGAAGAAGCTCCTGGCTCCTGGCTTCAGATCTGTGTAGCTCCGGCCTTTGTGGCCATTTGGGGAGTGAACCAGCATATGGAAGACTCTCTCTCTCTCTCTCTCTCTCTGCCTCTGCCTCTCTGTAACTCTGCCTTTCAAATAAATAAATAAATCTTTTTTTAAAAAGTCCCTCTTTCCTCTAAAAATATAAAATTCTTTGGTGTCAGTTTTTATACCCACAGAACCAGTTCCCAAATTTGAAATTTCACCTTCTTCATTGATTGTTCAGATAGCAGTCTCCAAGGGGAAGGACACGGCGTGACTTGTTCTAGACCACACTCCTGAAGGGGTTGCCGGTTGTGGGCTCTTAGTCCAGGGTCTTTTTCCATTCCACTTCCTCTCGTAAACTGTGCTAAAAGATAATCAAGAAAGACAAAGACATCCAGTGACCGGGGGATGCTGCTCCCGGTGCGGTGAAGGCGCAGGCACTAGGACTAATGCTCAAAGACCACAGCCGCCTGGCTTTGCGCTGCTGTGACGGTGTCAGGGAGGACTTGTAACCTAGAAGCACACGGATCGGCTTCTCCCAGCTCCGGAAGCTGGAATGTCCAAGATCAAGGTGCTGGCAGGTGTGGGCTCTGGGTCCAAGACGCTGCCTCATTTCTGCATTCAGGGAAAAGAGCTATACATCCTTGGATGGCAGAAGACAGGAAACAGAGAGCCCACTCCGCACGCCCTTCTGTGGTGGCATTGATCCATTCCAGGAGGCAGAGCCTTCGTGACCGAAATGCTTCCAGTTAGGACCATGCTCTTCATGTTGCTGCAGGGGGCATTAAGCTACAAGTGCATGAATTTGGGGGGCACATTCAAGACATAGCTATGGTGAGTAGTTTGGGCAATTGTTTGGAGACCTGGGAATGGTGTAATTAGAATAGATGTAGCAGAGAGGTGTGGACGGAGTCTCGGGAGGGGCACATCCAAGGCGGGCAGTGGCTAAGAGGAGGTAACAGTTGAAGGAAGCAGTCCTCTGGTGAACATCAGACTTCTCTCCTTATCCACACCAGTACCTGCGCAATGGGCTTCTGTCAGCACGGGTTGAGACGTTGCTTTTTCTATAACGTTGTATGCTGCGACCTTCCTATAAGCAGGTTTCAAGAATTATTTTATTGATTCTTTTTTCATCTGTATTAAAGGCAGACACACACTGGGGTTCAATCCCCAAATGCCTCTGTCTGTCTATCTGTATCTATATCTATATCTATATCTATATCTATATCTATATCTATATCTATCTTTTTATCTATATATCTACCTACCTACCTATCTCTTTCTATATATATTCTACACATACTCTATTTAATTTATACTGAACCAGACCAAAGTGAGGAATCAGAAACTTAACCACATGGGTGGTAGAGGCCCAAGCATTTGAACCATCATCTGCTGCTTCCCAGAGAGCACATTAACAGGAAGCTGAAATTGGAAGTGAAGTTAGGACCCAAACCCTGGAAATCCAATATAAGAGGAAAGAGTCCCAAGTGGTAGCTCAATTCCTGTGCCAAATGCCCACCCCACCATATTCACCTGTTGGTTCAGGAACTCAAGCCAGGTCTGCCATATAGGGGTCAGGATCCTAATCACTTGAGCCGTCATCACTGCCTCCCAGGGTCTGCATTAGCAAGAAGCTGGAGTCAGGAGTCAGAGCTGAGGCTCAAATCCGGGTACTCTGATGTGGGGTGATGGGTATCTGAACTGGCATCTTAACTGCTGGGCCAGCGCCCTCCCTCCCACAGACCGTTTGAACTACTTTCATAGAATCTTGTTGTTAGTAAACTAAAGTTTGATTGGCCGGTGCCACGGCTCACTAGGCTAATCCTCCGCCTTGCGGTGCCGGCACCCCGGGTTCTAGTCCCGGTCGGGGCACCGGATTCTGTCCCGGTTGCCCCTCTTCCAGGCCAGCTCTCTGCTGTGGCCAGGGAGGGCAGTGGAGGATGGCCCAAGTGCTTGGGCCCTGCACCCACATGGGAGACCAGGAGAAGCACCTGGCTCCTGCCATCGGATCAGCGTGGTGCGCCGGCTGCAGCGGCCATTGGAGGGTGAACCAACGGCAAAAGGAAGACCTTTCTCTCTGACTTTCTCTCTCACTGTCCACTCTGCCTGTCAAAAAAAAAAAAAGTTTTATTTTATTTGTTTCTTTCCATCTGTGTGCCTTTCTCTCCTCTTCTTGTCTTGCTTCCTGGATTGGGCCTTCCAGTGGGTGGCTGAATAGTAGTGACGGGAGAGGGCGTCCTGCTTGCCCCCACTCTTTGGTGGAAAGCACCTGTGTTTCACCTGAAACGTGAGCATGGTGTCCATGGGAGAATATTTGTAAGTGTTCTTTACCAAGATGAGGAAGTCTTCTCTATTAGTTTGCTGAGAATTTTTTCATGAATAAGTGTTGGATTTTATCAAATACCTTTTCTGTGCTTATGGATATGATCATGTGATGATTCTTTTTGGTTTGATGCTATAATAGATGAAGGATTGATTTTCAAATGATGAAAAAAACCTCACTTTCTTAAAATAAATTCCTCTTGGTCATAATCAATAGTTCTTTATATGCATTGTTGGGTTTGACTTGCTAACGTTCTGTTGGGGATGTTCCTGTCTTCATTCATAGGTGATATTGATTTGTAGATTTCCTTTGTTGTTGTATCTATCTGATTTTGGAACTACAGTAATGTTGGACTCAGTGGATGAGTTAGGATGTGTTGCTTGTGCCTCTACTTTCTGGAAGAGATTGAATTTGTGTCATTTCCTCCTTATATGTTAAGCAAGACTCGCCAGTAAAATAATCTGGGTACTTTTCTTTTTTGGAAGATTATCACTTATTGATCCAATTTCTTAAATGGCTAGAGGGCTACTCAGATGATGTTTCTCCTTGTGTGCATTTTAGCATTTTCTGCAGTCCTAGAATTGGCCATCTAATTTGTCAAATTTGTAGGCCTAGAGTTATACAGACTGTCCCTCTACTTTCCCTCAAATAGCCACAGCACACCTGAATAATAAGATTACTATCCAACAATGATGACGCCTTCATTTCTTCTATTGTGATTCTGTATTTTCTCTCCTTTTTATAGGTTGAGCCAGATTTTATCAATTTCATCAGTCTTGTAAAGGTTAGTTGGTTAGTTTGGTTAGTTTGGTTTTCTCTATTTTATCCCTGTTTTTAATTTCATTGATTTCTACTTTACTTCCTGTTATTTGTTTTTAGTCCACTCTGTTGTGGCTTAAATTGTGCTTCTCTCTCTTGTTTACTGGGGGAGAAAATGAGATTCTTGTGTTTAGTTGTTTATGACTTGTAATAGACAAAGCCACCTAATGACATTTAAAGTCAGCGGATGGGGGTGCCCTAGATTGAGTCACCCGGAGATGTTGTAACCTCTCAGTTTGTGATGAGGTCCCTACAATGATGCCGTTGCACAGCTAACGTCTTTCTCAGGACACGTCCCTGTTTCTAAGCAAGACACAACTGCATATGTGATCCCCAGATTGCTTTCTCTGAATTCCAAACATTCCAATAAGTTGCATTTTAAATTTTTATTTAGTTCAAACTATGTTCTACTTTACCTTCAGATTACTTATTTGACACAAAGATTATTTACAAGGGCGTATTGAACTTCCAAGTGTGTTTAGTTTTCTAAGCTTTTCTTGTGTTTCGTCTTTTTTTTAAAGAATTTATTTTTATTTACTTGAAAGAGTTACAGAGAGAGGTAGAGACAGAGAGGTCTTCCATCTGCTGGTTCACTCCCCAGATGGCCGCAATGGCCGGAGCTGTGCCCATCCGAAGCCAGGAGCCAGAAGCTTCCTCCAGGTCTCCCACATGGGTACAGGGTGCCCAAGTGCCGTCTTCTACTGCATTCCCAGGCCACAGCAGAGAGCTGGATTGGAAGAGGAGCAGCAGGGACTAGAACCAGCACCCATATGGGATGCCAGTGCTTCAGGCCAGAGCTTTAACCCGCTGCACCACAGCGCCGGCCCCTTGTGTTCCATCTTTTTCTGTAATCCCGCTGTGGTCTGAGAACATTCTCTGTGTGTGATGGAACTATTTTAAGTTTGTTATGATGTGTCTTAGTAACCAGAGTATCCTGGATCTTTATGAGTATTCCCCGGGAGCTTTAGATGAATGTGTACACTGTGGCTGCTGGCGCAGCATTCTGCAAGTGTCCACTCGATCAGGTTAATTGGCGGTGCAGTGCCGGCAGCTCCGTGCTGAGGGGTTTTCTGCGTGCTTGGTCTATTGATTGCTGTCCAGGGCAGGCTGGAGGCTCCCGCTGTAACGGTGGATCTGGTTGGTCCTCTTCTCAGTCCCATCCATTTGTGTCTTATGCGTTTTGACACTGTGTTGTTAAGCTACACACACTGAGATCATGTGACTTTGGAAAATGGACCACTTTGCCAGGAGGAAGTAGCTCTGCCTTCCTGTCTTTGTTTTGGGTCTCCTTCATCTGATATTCTTATAGATTCTCGAGCTCTTCTCAGTGTGTTTAAAGTGGGTTTCTGCTAGCTAGCATAATCTTGCTTATAGACAATTTCTTTTTTTATTCATACATTATTAACATGATTGGGCTAAGTTACAGTTCAACTCAGATAATTAATTTTATTACCTTGCTCTTTATTTTCTTTTCCTCTTTGTCTGCCTTCTTTTGTTCTAATTGAACATTCGACATAACTTGATTTATCTTCTCTCCTAGCACATCACTTGTAGTAGTTTCCAGCACCTGTGTTTTGGCACAGCAGGTTAAGCCACCACCTGCAACACCAACATAACACATGGGTGCTGGTACAAGTCCCGGCTGCTCCACTTCTGATCCAGCTCTCTGCTGTGGCCTGGGAAAGCAGTAGAAGATGGCCCAAGTGCTTGGGTCCCTGCATCCACATGGGAGACCTGGAAGAAGCTCCTGGCTCCTGGCTTTGGATTGGCACAGCTCCAGTTGTTGCAGCCATTTGGGGAATGAGTCAGCGGATGGAAGACTTCTCTCTCTCTCTCTCTCTCTCTCTCTCTCTCTCTCTCTCTCTGCCTCTCTGTAACTCTAAAAAAAAAATGACAATGTATTGGATTACTTAGACAATGTATTGTCGAAGGCAAGTGAAATGACTGACAACAATGCCAACAAGAGATGGGAGGAGTCAATTACAAACAACTGTATCGCAAAGCACTGGACAACTGAGGCTATAGTGTTTTTACGTTTACACAAGTTAAAATATATGTTGCATCTCCAGATAAACTATTTATTTAAAGATGTATTTATTTGAAGGAATTATATATAGAGAGGGATAGGTAGAGAGAGATCTTCCATTCATGGATACACTCCTCGAATGGCCTCAAAGGCTAGGGCTTGGCTGGGCTGAAGCCAGGAGCCAGGAGCTTCATCCAGGTCTCCTCCATGGGTAGCAGGGGTCCAGGCCCTTGGGCCATCCTCTGCTGCTTTCCCAAGTACATTAGCAGGAAGCTGGATCAGAAATGGAGCTGCAGGGATTTGAACCGGAGTCCATATGGGATGCTGGTGTTGCAGGTGATGGCTTAACCTGCTATGCCACAGTGCTGGCCTCACATTGTTACTATTAATTTAAACAAGGAGTTATCTCTTAGATCAGTATGAACAAAAAAAACCAAAGATGTATTTTTATCTCTATCATATTTCACTTACTCTCTTTTTTAAAGAAAAATAGAGATCAAAATTGCTGAAGAATATATTTTCCTTTCTTTTGAAGAATTTTCTCAACCCTCCTTTGCTTTTTAAAAATATTTATTTATTCATATATTTTAATGATTCATTTATTTACTTGAAAGGTTAAGTTACAGAAAGAGAGAGGCAGAGAGAGAGAGAGAGAGAGAGAGAGAGAGGTCTTCCATCCACTGGTTCACTCCCCAAATGGCTTTGAGAGCTTGTGCTGGGCCAGTCTGAAGCCAGGAACCAGGAGCTTTTTGCAGGTCGCCCATGCAGGTGCAGGGGCCCAAGCACTTGGGACATCTTCTACTGCTTTCCCAGGCCACAGCAGAGAGCTGGATCAGAAGGGAGCAGCCGGGACTCGAATCAGCGCCCATATGGGATGCTGGCGCAGCAGGCTGAGGCTTTAACCGGTTATGCCACAGCGCCAGCCCTTCAACTCTCCTTTAAGTGCTGCTGTATGGCTAATGAATTCCTGGAGGTTTTGTTGTCTCAGAAAATTTTTATTTTCCTTCACTTAAAACTTTTTAAAATGTATTTTCATTTGATTTTAGAGACAGAGAGAAGTGGAGTCATCCGTCCTTCTAGGGTGGCTTATTTCTCGTAGCTTCTATCAAGATTTTTCTCTGTGTTTCGTTTTCTGTAGTTGGAGTTCGATATCCTCCGGTACAGATATTTTGGTGTTTACTCCGGTGGCCCCCGGACTTCCTGGAGCTGTGTTTTGGTGTCTGTCATTAACTTGGGAAATCGCTTGGCCATTTATCGCTTCACACACTCCCACTTCAGCTGCTCTGGCCATCCTGGTGTTCCAGCCATGGACATTGCACGTCTTTGTAAGTGACCAACAACTGGATCCTTGTCATCTTTCTTCTTCCTTCCTTCCTTCCTTCCTTCCTTCCTTCCTTCCTTCCTTCCTTCCTTCCTTCCTTCCTTCCTTCCCTTCTTTCTCTCTTGTTTGGACAATTTAGCAGGGGAGTTTTCTATTGCTCTGTACTGCAGCCCAGCGATTGCTGCCTTGCTGGCCCGGTGTGTGGAGGAGCTTCTCCCAAGCGTTCCTCGTGTCTACCCCACGGCCACACGGCCACTGCAGCCCTTCCTTGCATGCATTCCCCTTCTCTCTGCCTGCCTTACCCGTCTCTTCCTGCCTGAGGTCGATGCATCTGCCGGAACCTTTGACACAGGCACCACAGTGATTTTAAATTCCTTTGAAGTCTGTGTCACTGGGACTGGCTTTGTCTCTCACTCGGGCTGCGTGTGTCTGTATGGAAGTCTGGGTGTGATATGCTGGGAATTAGGGACTGAGGGAAGCAGGGCCTTAGTGGGAGGCTGTGTTCCACGCTTGGTGTAGCCGTAGGTGGCAGACCCTTCGTAGGGTTCTTACCGAGGTCTCCGCTGCCACCCATGAGCTCCCCTGAATACTGCTCTGTAGAGAGAGCTGGCGCCCTGCAGCTCTTTCGCTGACAGCTCTTTGCAGTTGGAAGGGAGCCCTGTGTGAGAGAGGGGCAGGGGAAGCACTAGCCAATCCCGTGACTCTCTCTCGTTCTTGCAGTAGGCAGGTGCTCCCTGCCTGCGGGTTTCACAAATGCTCCCTCGCCCCCCTCCCCTTTTTTTTAAGATTTATTTTATTTATTTGAAAGAGATACAGAGATAGGTAGAGACAGAGAGAGAGAGAGAGGTCTTCCATCCGCTGGTTTATTCCCCAATTGGCCACAACGGCCGGAGCTGCGATGATCCGAAGCCAGGAGCCAGGAACTTTTTCCAGGTCTCCCATGCGGGTTCAGGGGCCCAAGGTCTTGGCCATCTTCTACTGCTTTCCCAGGCCATAGCAGAGAGCTGGATAGGAAGTGGAGCAGCCAGGACTCGAACCGGCGCCCATATAGAATGCCAGCACTTCAGACCAGGGCATTACCCCGCTGCACCACAGCGCCGGTCCCTCCCATGCCTGTTTCCTTCGTGTGTGGGTCGGGCCTTCCTCACCTGCTCCGGCAGCTCAGAGATGTCCGAGGTTCTTCCAGGTTCTCTGTCCCCTGACAGATACCCCCCATCCCCCTCCCACTTCCGAGGTGTCCCCTACTTGGTCCCTTTCATGCATCTATTTGAAACTTTATGATTATGTAAAGAATAAGCTTTGCAAACCTCACTTAACTCCTTTGGCTTTCAGAGTTCTTATCTGTAAATGTATACTCTTCTATTATAGGAAGTTTTCACGTACCTATTTGTTTCATTAATGAAGTTTTTATAGAACACCCCCAAAACCGGCTGGAGGAGTGGCTATGGAACCCCCAAAAAACCTGGGCTGTTTGCTAACATGTAAGAAGCCAATCAGCGATCTCCAGCTAGGGGAAGAAATCAGGTGTTTCTTGTAAAGTGCGCAGTGAGGAGCTGGACAGCTGCTGCTAATTGCCAGGCTGCCCAGGACTCAGAGGTAAAAGTTCTCAGGATGCACCTGGGCCTGAGGGGTCCGTGGCCTGCGGTGCTGGGGGCCCTCCTTCAGCCGACTGGAAATACCAAGTTCTTCAGGGGTTTTTGAGGATGGCAGGGGGGGATCTGCTCTGTCTAGGGGCTATGTGCAGGTGGTGGGTGCCTTGTGCTCGGGGCTTCCGTTCCTGGAAAAGAAGCCCCGCAAGATGAGAATGAACAGCCAGATGTTCTCTGTGGGGGAAGCCCTGACCCTCACGTCTGGGGATGGGGACCTCAGTGGGGCGCCTGCAGCGCTCCCTCGATGCAGGGAAAGCAGGCCAGGGGGAGGCTTGAAGCTAAGCCTGCGAGAGACGGTGCAACCCCAGGACCCTGGCGCTCTTTAGCAACCGCGTTCAAAGTAGAAAGTGACGCTTTTGTATCCCACAAGTAAGAAACCATCACCCAGCTCCCCACAGGTGCCAGGAGTCTTCATGGAGTCCATGGAAAAAAGGAATTAAAAGACGCTTTCATTTTTGTGCAAAGGTTTTTGGAAATCCAAGCCAAGTGTTTGCATGATACCCATTTTCCATGAACTTTTTGAATAACTCTTACATAATCTAAAGTGCTTCTGCTTACAGGTGTCTGCACCAATCTACTGACGACCTGCGCTACTAGTTGCGTGCCCAAGAGATTTTCTATTTTACAATAATAAGTTCAGATCCACTCGTACAACGAAAACTAAGCATTAAGAAGATGCCTTTTTTCCAACCCAAAACATTACTCTATTTTTCAGCCTCCCTTTCATTAGTAGGAAATTACACTCTTTCCATTTTCTGAGTTTTATTAAATTGAGTGAGCACAGTGATAAAGAGAAGCCAATGAGGACCGCTGGTTCCAGCTCATCAAATTTCGTTTTAATTATGAGCACTTAATCAAAATAAGGCCCTGGAGGGAAGGCTGAGCCACGGGGATTACACAGAAAAGAGCAGCTGGGCAGCTGTGGGGACACAGAGGACGAGAGCCAGTGGGCAGGTGACCTGGGCCAGAGCCCTGGCCTCCGTCTGTCTGTTTGTGAGAGGCAGAGAAAGGCAGGCAGGGAGCTCCTGCCTGCTGATTGACCCCCCAGATATCTGCGAAGGCCCCGCTCTTGGGGCTGAAACCAGGAGCCGGGAGCACCACCCTGGTCTCCCAGGCGGGAGCCCCCGTGGTTTGAGCCATCAGGGCTGCCTGCCAGGGTCTGCTGTCTCGGGCAGCCAGAGTCTGGAGCTGTCAATCAAGCCCAGGTGCTTTCATAAGGGACAGGGGTGTGTGTCCCAGCATCTTGACTGCTTGGCCAAACGCCCACACCAAGCTAGATTTAGGAACCATCTCTTTGGGACTGAACGACAACACGAGCGGGTGTTGCCAAGCTAGGAAGAGGCTTCACGCTTGCAATTCATCTTCGCAAGGGCTCTTCACACAGGCCGAGCAGTCCAGAGGTCCTGAGCTCCCGTGCTGCAGGGGCAGGGACTCTGACCCCGAGTGGCTCATTTCTGGGTCTAGGGCCCGTGGCTTTCACAAAGTTCGCCACCCCGTCTCCTGGCCTCCGTGCCAGAGAGTGGGCTGCGCTCATCCCTCTTTTTTTTTTTTTTTTTTTAATTTTTTTTGACAGGCAGAGTAGACAGTGAGAGAGAGACAGAGAGAAAGGTCTTCCTTTTGCTGTTGGTTCACTCTCCAATGGCCGCCACGGTAGGCGCGCTGCAGCCAGCGCACCGTGCTGTTCCGATGGCAGGAGCCAGGTGCTTCTCCTGGTCTCCCATGGGGTGCAGGGCCCAAGAACTTGGGCCATCCTCCACTGCACTCCCGGGCCACAGCAGAGAGCTGGCCTGGAAGAGGGGCAACCGGAACAGAATCCGGTGCCCCGACCGGGACTAGAACCTGGTGTGCCAGCGCCGCAAGGCGGAGGATTAGCCTAGTGAGCCGCGGCGCCGGCCAGCGCTCATCCCTCTTAATCACAGCGTCACTTCTATGGTTCCTTCGCTAACCTCGGTCTGAAAATATTACATGGAAAATTCCAGAAATAAAGGATGCCTAGGCTTTACATAATTTTATTAGAGTCTATTATTATAATTAATTCATTCTATCATTAGTCACTGTTAATTTCTTATGTTGCCTAATTTGTATATTAAATTTTATCATAGGTATAGGAAAAAAGTCCGTAGTGTTTATAGTGGAGCGTGTGGGATGCGGTACCACCCGTGGTTTCGGGCACCTGCAGGATGTCTTGGAATGCATCCCCCCATGGATAAGGAGGGCGTCCCTTACCCAGTGAGTCAGACTGTTGATGTCTGCCCACCCCAGCCACCCCAGGAAACCCTGCACAGCTCATGAGGTCCTGGAAAGTTGGTGGGGTTTCGGTGCCCCTCTCACCCCTTTGGGGAAGAGATGTGAAAACCCTCACAATCCATCAGCCTTCTGACCTCTTCCCAGAGCCGAGGGATCAGCTTCCATTACAATGGGGAGTGGGTCAAAACACCCCTTCCATTTAACACCGTGTGTCAGAGGTCAGGTGGAACTATGACCGGCAGGTTGATAGAATTAAATTACAAGACTGAGGTCGGCACTGTGGCATAGTGGGTAAAACCACCGCCTGCAGTGCTGCCATCCCAAAGGAGCACTGGTTCAAGACCTGGCTGTTCCACTCCCCATCCAGCTCTCTGCTATGGCCTGGGAAAACAGTAGAAGATGGCCCAAGTGCTTGGGTCTCTGCACCCGTGTGGGAGACCCAGAAGAGGTTCCTGACTCCTGGCTTCGGGTCGGCACAGCTCTGGCCGTTGCAGCCAACTGGGGAGTGAACCAGCAGATGGAAGACCTCTCTCTCTCTGTCTCTCCTTCTCACTGTCTGTAACTCTTTCTCACACATAAATAAATAAAATCTTAAAAAATTTTTTTGAACTACTACAGAACATGCCTGTGACTATAGGCTTGTAGTTCAGGCCACCGAAGATTAGAGATGAGACTTGGGCACTCCCTTGACTTGCATCCTCTGGTCTGCTTTAACACAAACCAGGAGGAAAAGAAAGCTAGGCATCAGAAGCAATGGGTGACAGGCCTATTAATGGATGATCTGTACAGGGATCTGCCCTCAAGGAGACCCAACAGGCCAGTCCACTGCAGTGGCTTTCAGTGTGGTAAGCCTGGGCTTCAGCAGAAGTCAGCTTGTGAAGAGCCCTGGCAGCTCTGCCAAGAGTTGGATCACTGGAAATGGACCTGCCCTGGAGTCGAAGGATGCCCAGGTCAGAGCCACAGATCTTATTGGCTCTAAGCTGAAAAGCCCTTCACTCAGCCCAACTTCCAAAGTGACCACTGCAGCTGAGGGGATGGTCAAGTAGGGTCAGCAACATTGCAGGCAGAACTGTAAATTTCTTGTTAGAGATGCCCCCTGCCTTTACCTGGCCAGCTCTCCTCCCAGGCCAGCCAAGTAATGAAAGTCAACAGAGTGCCTTCCCCTAGGAGGTTCACACCTCCCTTAGGATATACCCCATGTGAAGAGATAGATAGGTCTGGGCCTCTTAACTTACAAGGCCTAAAGCCCACCAGATTATTATCAAGCCCCTTCTATCAGGTTCTATTTACCTCTCAATCAGAAAACTTAATTGTAGCTTAGACAGCACCTTTCTTAGCTCCTCTAATAATGACTCTGTCCTTTGTTCTAGGCCCTGTCTAGTGCACTTGGGCCTCATTCCTTTGTAATCATAACCTCTACTCTACCACCAATGGCTCTACTCCCAACCTGTGTGTACTGATGGTCCTGTTCCCCACTTAATGCTGTATAATTGTTCAAACCTGGTAAATGCCACTCTTAGGATCATTGGTTACTATCCTCACTCTGTCTTTTATGACCTTGTCTAAATATGATCAGAGTCGGTAAACTTGGAAGGCTTCCATAGCCTTGGCAACTCATGACGACGAGAGCCTAGGGTGGTTACTGGCGCCATAAACTAGAGTGTCAATTTGTTGGGTCAACAACAAGAGCCACTGTGCACTTGCTCCTCATGTGGGATCTCTGTCCTTAATGTGCTGTACATTGTGATTTAATGCTATAACTAGTACTCAAACAGTATGTTTCACTTTGTGTTTCTATGTGGGTGCAAACTGTTGAAATCTTTATACTAAATTGATCTTCTGTATATAAAGAGAATTGAAAATTAATCTTGATGCAAATGGAAGGGGAGAGGGAGCGGGAGAGGGGAGGGTTGCGGGTGGGAAGGAAGTTATGGGAGGGGGAAGCCATTGTAATCCATAAGCTGTACACTGGAAATTTATATTCATTAAATAAAAGTTAAAAAAAATTTTTTTGAAAGTCCAAAATTCTAAGAAATGAAGATTGCCATAAATCTTCCCTCCCAGCGAAGCTTTATGGTTATGAAAAAGTCCATGTGGAGAGGGGCTTGCACAAATAGTCCTTATCTTCTGCTAGTTTTCCTGTTTGTTTGCCCTCACACAGTTTCCAGTCTTTGAAAGCTAAAAACCCCTCTTCCTTGTCTTGTCACTCTCCTAAGTGTTAATTTTTCTTTGTTAGGATGTTACCCACGTCCGTGTTCTGACCATCTCTCTGAAGAACCCATCTCTCAGTGCTTCCACATGTATGCACACTGCACATCTTCATAAGATTGTTTCCCTCTTAACCTTTCTTGCATCAGTCTAATTTATAGAACCCCACTCAGAAAACATAGAAGAGTAGAGGGGGAAATATTTACCCCCTCTATAGCAGAATTGTCGCAAGCAGTCTCTAAGTGTGTTTGCTCAGCGTGTCAGGCACTGTGCTCTGAGCAGTTAATTCCAACAGAAACGGGACTTAGCTGTTGCCACAGCTAAGCTTAACCAGTGGGGGAAAAGTCACAAGCTCTGCTCACGACTCAGTCTCTCTCACTCTTCTTTTGCTGTTGGGGATCAGAAGATTGCGTTCTCATATGGAGGCACCCGTGTGTTAGGTTGCACATGTGTCTTATCATTGCCAATGAACCTCTAGCAGAGTCCCCCCAGGGGCATTGCTGGGTAATGCCACTCATTGTAACCGTGCAGCAAAGAAAAAGGACGTCACAGGAGCCCACATCATCACCCTGGAGAGCAGCGTGGGAGGCCCCTGCTGGGGTCTCCGCCAAAGTGATATACACTGTTATAGTGTCTCCTTTTCCCCAAGCAGAAGTACCCAGAGGGTACATGTGTGTCTACGTGTGTGTACATGCGTGTGCATGTGTGTTTAAACAGAGCAAGTGAGCTTACGTTTGTCATAAAATATTAAACTTCACAGATGTTTTTAGACATTCAGTCCTTACTGATGCTTAGTATGTCTCCAGTTTATAAAAGAAATACTCTTTTTTTTGTCTACTGCTATCATGCAACAAGCCAAAAGCTGAAAGAATTGAGTGGAGCAATTCATTAGGGTACAAGTGGCCCGAGTTTGAATCTGTGTTTCCATCGATGAGATGCGAGATCCTGGCAGAGCGCATCGTTGTGACTGTAGCTGGTCGCTTTGGGTCTCCATTCCCCCATTTGCATCATGGATGCAGTAGGGCCACCTCATGGCATTGTCATAAGGATGAAGGGGTTGACGGAAACAACAGGAAGCGTTTGGAGGTGGCTGGCTCGTGGCAGGTGCTCAGCACACAGAAGCTATTTTATTTAAGTCGAACAAGTTTAGGATTTTACGTTTAAAAGCTGCATAGCAAAATGGAATCAGGTTCACTTGAGCTTCCCTGAGGAAGAGGCAGCCCAGGGCTTCCGGCTCAACGGTGAAGTCTATAACCACATCGATTGCCTGGGCGAGGCATCGGTTTCATCCCCAAAGCTGACATCTTTTCCCCAGGCCACTAGACCTCTGGAGAGGCATTTCTGATTGCATTTGCTGTAGGGCTATGTCACACTCTCAGGCTTTCTATTCAGAAAATGAGCTGCCCTTGACTGCCCAGGGGCCTCTCTTTCCTTTTCTGAGCATCTCTGGATGATATGCAGTGGCCCTGGAGGCACCTATAAATCTTTCTGAGCACAGCAGGGCTTGCTCTTGACATTGAGGTCTATTAGTATGCCAACAGTGCCCTCTCGTAGCTCACAGGCAAAACCCGTCTCTGGTTCACTCAAAGCATTAACATGCCTGGGGGAGGGCGTTTGCTGGTGGTTGCGTAGGGTAGGACCCGCATCCTGTATCAGAGTACCCAGGTTTAACACCAAGCTCAGACTCCTGTCTCTAGTTTCCTGGGAGGCAGTGGCGATGCCTAAACACTTGAGTTCCTGCTGCCCACTTGCAAGACCTGAACTGAGTTCCCAGCTCCTGGCCTCAGGGCAGTGGCCAGCATCTGAGGAGTTAACCAGGGAATGGGCGCTCTCTCTCGCTCTCTCTTGCTCTCTCTCTCTCTCTGTCCATGCCTCTTGATTTTTTTTTTTTGGATGCATTAACATAATTGAATCAAATTCGTTGTGTACTTGAGATGTCATATGTATAATCTGGTTTGTAAATTCATGAACTTTTATTCTTTAATGTATTTTTATCTGTTGATAAACCCTTGATTTATGGAAAGCTGTTTTATAAACATGTATTTCTTTCAGGTATATACATTCTCCATGAGCCTATGGCACTTCTAGACAATTTTAGTAGTTTTCCTTGTCTTTCCAAAAGTAAATAAATGAAAAAAAAAATTGTTAAAAAGATGTATTTATTTATTTGAAAGAGTTACACACAGAGAGAGAGAGAGAGAGACAGACAGATAGACAGACAGAGACAGAGATCTTCCATCCACTGGTTCATTCCCTAAATGGCCACAACAGGCAGGGCTGGGCCAGACCAAAGCCACGAGCCAGGAGCTTCTTCCTCGTCTCCCACAGAGATGCAGGGGCCCAAGGGCTTAGTCCATCTTCCTCTGCTTTCTCAGGTACATTGGCAGGGAGCTGGATTGGAAGTGGAGCAGCTAATACACAAACCATCACCCATATTGGGATCACAGGTGGTGGCTTTACCTGCTACACCACAGCACCAGCCCTCCAAAAAAGTAAAATTTAAGACCATGTCTTCTCCTGAAAAAATCATAACCTCAACCCTAATGTATTCCAAAACAGTATTTTTTTTTGACTGGCAGAGTTAGACAATGATAGAGAGAGAGAGACAGAGGGAAAGGTCTTCTTTCCATTGGTTCACCCCACAAATGGCCCAACGGCCGGCGCTATGACGATCCAAAGCCAGGAGCCAGGTGCTTCTTCCTGGTCTCCCATGCGGGTGCAGGGCCCAAGCACTTGGGCCATCCTCCACTGCCTTCCAGGGCCACAGCAGAGAACTGGACTGGAAGAGGGGCAACCAGGACAGAATCTGGCACCCCAACTGGGACTAGAACCCGGGGTACCGGTGCTGCAGGCAGAGGATTAGCCTAGTGAGCCATGGTGCCAGCCCAAGATGGTATTTTAACTCAGTACAAACGACATACTGCAGTCCCATTGGCTGGATCATCAAAAACAGACATTGTTGATTGTTTTCTTACACTTTTAAAAACTGATATCTTCATTATCTGGTAGTCAAATGCAAGGGTACTTCCAAAAATTCATGGAAAATAAAATTGAAAGACAAGATTATTTTGATGCAAAATTTTGAAATCATGCCTAGTTTTTGAAATAGCCTTGTATTTCCTGAGTCTTAGGACTCAACATGAAAGAATCCATTTTAATTTTTATTTATTTTATTTTAATTTTATTTGAAAGCCAGAGAGAGAGAGAGAGAGAGAAAGAGAGAGAGGGAGGGAGGGACCTTCCATCTGCTGGTTCACTCACCAAATGGCTGCAATAGCTACGGCTGAGCTAGGTTGAAGCCATGAACCAGGAACTCAATCCAGACCTCCAATATAGGTGGTACGGGCCAAGCACTTGAACCATCATCTGCTGCCTTCCCAGGATGTGCGTTAGCCAGAAGCTGGATCTGAAACTAAGCCAGGACTCAAACCAGGTACTCTGATCTGGGAAGCAGGCATCCCACGGGGTGTCTTAACTGCTGTGGGAAAGCCTGCCCCGAACAGATGACCTGGCTTCTGGAATTTCACAGTGAAAATAGGATGTGTGTAGCAACTGTGGGTCTGGTTTGATTTTACCAAGACATATTATGGCTATGAGGGAAATAGGCTAGGTGTTCTCCCTGCTAGTTTCATACGGCAGTCACTAATCGCAGGGCTGAAAAAAATATCTTGGAGGCCTCTCATCATCTAGATCCTGGGATACAACAGCCAGCAGCATGGCAGGAAAGGCCCTCTGCCATGGAGCAGCCTGGAGGGGGAAGGGCAGATAACGACGTGGAGAAGGCACTCGCCCTGTGCATGGGGATCGGAGAAGCCTCTATGAGCGGGTGGTAGACGAATGGCCCCTTGGAATGGCACTTGGAAAAAGCCATGGGGCAATCTCACCAGGACAGAGGGCACCGATGGGCAGAAGCCTGCTGCCAGAAACAAGCCCGGGATGATCCACAAGCAGCCAGAAAGTCTAGCTGGCTCTGTCGCCGGGGAAGGGGCCGGAGCAGGGGCGATGAGCCGGAGACACGGACAGCAGCCATTCCAGAGGGAGCTTTACCCACCTGGGGACAGGGTGTGGGGGACTCGGGGCAGGGCAAGTGCCTCTGCTCCTGTGTTCAGAGTCAAGTGGGTTTAATCAGGCTCCTTCCAAGCGACCGCGCCCCAGCACAGAAGGCTTTGTGACAGCTGAGAGAGTAGGTCGCTGGGAAGGGCTGAAGAGTTTGAGGTCCTTGGAAAATGTCGCTGATGCTCTGGCCTGGTAGTGAGGGGAAAAGGTCTTTTTTTTTTTTTTTTTTTTTTGATAGGCAGAGTGGATAGTGAGAGAGAGAGAGAGACAGAAAGGTCTTCCTTTGCCATTGGTTCACCCTCCAATGGCCGCCGTGGCCAGCGCGCTCCAGCCAGCGCAGCGCGCTGATCCGAAGGCAGGAGCCAGGTGCTTCTCCTGGTCTCCCATGGGGCGCAGGGCCCAAGCACTTGGGCCATCCTCCACTGCACTCCCAGGCCACAGCAGAGAGCTGGCCTGGAAGAGGGGCAACTGGGACAGAATCCGGCGCCCTGAATCCGGCACCCCGACTGGGACTAGAACCTGGTGTGCCGGTGCTACAAGGCGGAGGATTAGCCTATTGAAGTCTGTATCCTGAGAAAACACCTACCCTCTCTGTCGTCTGCCTTTGGTGCAGCAGGTTTGAAGGGTCGACAGGCAGGAGGTGTGGATTCATCAGTGTTGGTTTAGGTACCAAACGACTCGCTGTGGCAGTCCTGGAGGTAAAGGATCCTGCAGTATTCCCCGTAAAAGCTTATTCACAGAAATATTAGCTTTCAACTGCACGTCTTCGTCTGTCAGGTCCAGAGATACCGTTTGCATATACTACCTGCTGATCGGAACTGAAGTCCCGATTTTAAAGCTCAGACTTACAAATGCATTTGGAATGCAAGGGGGAGACCTTCTCTAAATTGTAAAATTACAGCTAGGAGACAGGGTCGCTGTTTCAAGGGTTAGGGACAGCACAAGGGCACGTTTTTGTGGGTTTGGGCAAGTTTTGTTTGGGGGTTACGGTGATAGGTACACAAATTTACATGTGCAATGGAAGTATGTGGAAGTATTATGCACACACACACACACACAAGTCTTTTACAGCTGGTGAAATCTGTGTAGTCAGTGGATTGTACCATCAGGCGCCTAGGCTGACAGTGTCTAAGGATTATGTATGATTTTACCATTGAAGAAACCTACACACAAGGAAGATTAGCCCATTCCACTGCTTTTGCAGCACTGTGTGTCCACATTAGTGTGGCTGAAACTCTCTCAGTGGAGCTAAGTCTCAGGGCAAAGCAGGCACTGTGCTGAGTGTTTCCATCGGTCCGGGCTTCCTGATGGCTGTCAGCTAAGTGTGCCCAGAAAAAGGAGCCAAGCCCGTTTGCCGTGGGCATATTGGATGTAGGTTCCAGAACGGGAATGTGGGGTGCAATAGTGGTGAGACTGCCATGAAAATCCACAGCAAGGGAACTGGCAGCATGGCCCCCACCCTGGGCCATCACAGAGGAATCCCCCAGGGGAGCAGTGGAAGACTCTGGGCATAGTGGATGTGCCCACAGGTGCCTTCCTTACTATCAGAGTAAGTGCACAGGGGTGCAGAGGGGCTGAGGTGGGGAAACATAAGCCAACTGCTCAGGAAATAGAACTAGCTCATATTATAAAATAAATTAAAAAAAATTTTACCCAGTGCTTGGTTAGTCTGTGGAAAGCAGAAACAAAACCAAAAACAAAACAGAGCAAAAAACACTAAAGCCATACGTTAGGACAAAAAAATTTTATATTTAAACTGTAATATTTGGAAATTAAAATAACTTTCTAAAATGTAGATAAAAAGATAATCCAAAAACCAGGAGAAATCTTTGCAGGCTCTATTTCTGACAAAGGTCTAGTATACAGAAAATATAAAGAACTTTTAAACTCTTACAATATAAGGACAAAGAATTCATCTACAAATGGTGGCAAAGGACTTGAATAGGTAAAACTTCAAGAAGATATGCAGATGGCCAGTGCACCTGTGAAAAGATGCCCAACATCATTAGCTAACAGGAGCATCAGACCCGGATGAGATACCCTTTCACATCAGTGCCAGTCATAATCCCAGGACACACATCCTGAATGTCTTAACTTGAATGTTCCATGACTTCACAATATTCGAGATTGGATGTTAGGGATTGTAAACCAAATGCATGCCACACCTGTTAGTATAGTCGTAATAACAATATATTACGTTTTCACAACTTATTTGAAAGGCAGAGAGACAGAGATTGAGAGAGAGGGCGAGATCGATCTTCCATATGCTGGTTCACTCCCCCAGGTGCTCGCAATATCCAGGGTTGGGCCGGGCTGAAGCCAGGACCAGGAACTCCATCTGGGTCTCCTACAAGAGTGGTAGTGACCCAAGCACTTGGGCCATCATCTGCTGCCTTCCCACGCGCATTAGCATGGAGCTAGATAGGAAGTGGAGCAGCTGGGCGTGAACTGGTGCTCACATGGGATGCAGGCATTCCAGGTGGCTGAACTCACTGCACCACAGCTCCCCATGTCAACTACATCAATATAAAATGAGAGCATTTTTTTTTTATTTTCACCAATTGGATGGGAAAGTTAACAAAAATTAAGACATTTAGCAAATAGCTGAGTTAGAGATGAGCAGCCTTGTCTTTCTGAAAAACAAGAAACTGAGACAATTTAAAAAGTCTGACTCTTTTGGTAACTTAATTTTTTTATCAAAACCTACATTTCTAGGGGCCTGCAGTGTGGTGTAGTGGGTAAAGCTGCTGCCTGCAGTGCCGGCATCCCATATGGGCGCCAGTTCTAGTCCCGGCTGCTCCGCTTCCAATCCAGCTCTCTGCTATGGCCTGGGAAAGCAGTGGAGGATGGCCCAAGTCCTTGGGCCCCTGCACCCAGGTGGGAGACTGGGAAGAAGCTCCTGGCTCCTGGCTTCAGATCAGTGCAGCTCCAGCTCTTGAGGCCATCTCTCTCTCTCTCTCTCTCTCTCTCTCTCTCTCTGCCTCTGCCTCTTGGTAACTCTTTCAAATAAAATAAATAAGTCTTTTAAAAAAAGCTACCTACATTTACAAAGTCTATAGTACTCCCTCGATTATTTCTTACCCGCTTTTGGGATTTTTAAGGTCTTCTCTGCTCACCTTGTCTCAGTTGTGTAGGAAACAAGTGATGTCAGAAAACAGCCAAATTCAGAAATCAAGTGGGTTCATTTGGCTTTTAACTACTGGCATAAAAGTGTCAGTACCAGGAGCTTGCGTTGGCATCTTTGACAAAGGTGGGCTGTTCATCCTCGCGAGCTGTAGTCATTGTCATCGTTGACACGTGGTCCCCTGGGCATCTCTTGCCCTGTTACAGCAGGAAGTCCCTCAAGACAGTGGTGTGAACACCAACCTGTGGCTCCTCTGCTAACTGTGCCCAGGCCCAGGGCTTTGCTGTCTTCACGAGAGGATTTCTGGATTCAGATGTTGGCACACCACCTCCAGCACAGCAAAGGATCTGAGGAGGTACATTTTCAAAGTGCTCGCCATTACAATCTAACGAGGAAAACTAAGAATTTGCTATTATACTGTGGGGATAATTTTCAGACTTCAGTAAAAAAAAAAAAGAAATGGCTGGAGGAATGCACTTAGAGGCAGTGTGTGTTTCTCTTGGACCTCAGATAGTTTTCTGTCTGGCCTGCTGGAAATACAGACCTGCTGGTCTTGTGTCTTGGAAAGAAATATTCCTGCATTTTAACTTGCACTGCAGTGGATGAGAAGGTGTGTGTGCACGTGTGTATGTGCATGTGTAAATTTGTTTTTCTATATTTCTTGGTTCCACACCCATTCAATCAGCCTTAGTTCAATAAAAAATATTGCTGAAGATGTGTCTGTATGGAACGCATACAAATGTGCTCCTTGTCAGACTCTGAGCAAGACAATATACCAACCATTTGCTAACGTCTGCGTTATAGCAGGCATGAGAGGTTAATGATGATTTAAAGCACAGGGGAGCATTGTGCAAGCTTTGTGCAAATGCAATGCCATTTTCTATAAGGAGTTTGAGAACCTGCAGATCTTGATTTCCATGCTGGGTGGTAGAGCTGGAACAAAGCCCCCATGTTTGTCGTTTCCCCTGGGTTCCTGGGTCGGGGGAGGGCAATGTCCTGGCTGCACTGTCCTTTACTTACATCCCACCACAGCCTGCTGGTGCAGTAGCAGATCGCTCACTGTACATGTGGCTTTGAGGGTCATCACCCTGCAGACTGAGGAAGCTAGAAAGAGAAGAGGCTATTCCAGCCCCTAGAGGGCAAGGGGCCATAGCTGGTGCTGGCCCTCTTCCTGATGGAGCGCTGAGCAGTGCAGGGCACCACGTGACAAGAGACAGAGTGAGGCTGTGTATCTGTGTGTCTCCTCTGGACTCTCTCTGTCTTCTTATAAAGCCAGCAGGATTCTGGGGGTGAGGGTGGGAGAGACAGAGTGGTTAAGATGCTGGCTGGGATGCCTGCACCCCATATTAGAGTGTGGCTCCACTCCCAATTCCAGTTTCCCGCTAATGCATACTCTGGGAGGCACGGGTGTTGGTTCAGAGAGTTGGGTCCCTGCCACCCACATGAGAGGCTTGGGTTGAGTTCTCCACTCCCACTCCTAGAAGGTCTCCCTCCCTCTCTCTCTCTGCCTCTCAAATACAATTAACACAAAATTAAAATAAAAATTAATAATAAAGCTAGCAGGATGCAGTTATGGGAACCCCTCCCAATGAATATAAAATAAATAATATGAATAATACAATGTAAATAATTCCAGTCACCTCCCAAAGGCTGCACCTCTAAACTTTGTGGTTGGATTAGGTTTCCAGCCTCTGCATACGTCACAATGAGGATTCCATTTTAACACATGAAGGCTGGGGGGTGGGGGGGCGGCGCTGTGGCACAGTAGCTTAATCCCCTGCCTGTGGTGCCGGCATCCCATATGGGTTCTGATTCGAGCCCCAGCTGCTCCCCTTCCAATCCAGCTCTCTGCTGTGGCCTGGGAAAGCAGTGGAAGATGGCCCAGGTCCTTGGGCTCCTGCACCTGCATGGGAGACCTGAAAGAAGCTCCTGGCTCCTGGCTTCGGATTGGCTCAGCTCCGGCCGTTGTGGCCATTTTGGGGAGTGAACCAGCAGATGGAAGACCTTTCTCTCTGTCCATAACTCTACCTCTCAAATAAAACAAAACAAAAAAATTTAGGGGGCACACTTCAACAGTATACAAACCATAGCAAAATGTCAGGGTACACTTTTAAAAAGAATTCTGTCTCTGCTAACACTACAGCAGTGCCCAGCAGTGTCATTGTCTGCTCCGATCTACCGTCAGGAGCTCTTGGCTAAGTTTTAATTGGATAAATAACATTGTGCTCCTTGAGTTAGGAGCTATTGGTTCAGATTTAATCATCGGAACTTGGCCAAACACTTTCCCTTTCTGGGACTTTAATTTTTTCCATCTGTTAGTTTCTGTAAGATGATGAGGAAATCACTTTTGGAAATTTCTAAACGATGAAGGAAAGGCAAAGCACATTTAGTCTGTCTCGGCAGCAGCTGCTTGCCAAAAACCTCATAGAAGAGCATCCTGTAAGTTGCATTTTCTGAGTTCTTTATATAGGGGTTTGCCTTTGCGACGTGAATGGATCGCAGAGCAGTAACAAATTCCAGGATCAGGAAAACTGTCATTTGTTGATGGAAGCTGAAAACAAGGTTAAGCAGGGCTTTTCCTGTTGCGAGTGATTCTAGTTTTAATGCGTTCCTTGTTCAGCTTGGAATATGGCTGTGGATTAAACAAAGCACTATCTGGCTGTTGCAACTGTATCCAGGACTTCTGTATGGAATGTTCTGGAACCATCTGTGAACCCACGCCTGCGTGAGTACAGCTCAGTAGGACTCTCTAGTCTTTTGAATATTATCACTTTACCTTTTGAGATGATTCTAATGTTTTTATGACAGAACCATGAACATAGCAGGGACCATGGCCAAGCGGCATGGAGAGGCGGCCAGGCGGCCAGGGCCCTGCTGACTTTGTCCGGGCCATGTGGTGTGCAGCCTTCTGCAGGGTTCTGCTCCTTCTGAGAGCAGGGGCCACGGTGCCTTCTAGTCCCTGCTGCTGCCCGCCTGCCTCTGGCCTTCCACCATCAAAGGCCCTGGTGCTGAGGTTAAGTTATTTAAATGTATGTATTGAAAATGTGCACTGGTGCACTATAGTTGTACATGTGTAGGGTAAATGATGTGATAGTCGGATGCATGTCTAATCAGATCAGGGTAACTAGCATATGTCTCTTTAAACATTCGTCAGTTTTATCTGTGT
Source organism: Lepus europaeus (assembly GCF_033115175.1). Lineage (NCBI taxonomy): Eukaryota > Metazoa > Chordata > Mammalia > Lagomorpha > Leporidae > Lepus > Lepus europaeus. Next base: position 99,020,176 of record NC_084838.1, read on the forward strand.
TGGGGATCTCCAAACTCCTTTCTCCTAGTTCCTCAGAAAATATATGATGTATGTAATGCATAACAAATACTTGTGACCCACGGGCACCCTCCTGTGCTGCAGAACATTAGACTTTATTTCTCCCATCTAATTCTATTTTGACACCCAGCAATCAGCCTGTCCCCTTGCCTCCTGCCTCCCAGCCTATAGGGCCACTGTTCGGCTCTCAGTTTCCATGACATCACGCGGTAACTGTGTCTCTGTGCCTGACATGTTTCCCCTAATGCAATGTTCTTCAGTTTATTCCAACGTTGCTGCAAATGTATCAGAAACAAGTGCGGGATCTCTGGGCAGGCTGAGCTCCACGTGACCGCCAGAGAGGGCAGCCCTTCAACTTTCAACAGAATGTGCAGGGAATTCATGGGCTCAAATCACAGTGGGCGCACCGAGTCCTTGGGAGCCAGAGGTTAGGGTCTGATGGAGAAGGAGCAGAAACTCAGGCAGCGTAGCGGCAGCAGAGGCCAGGAACAAGACTTCAGCAGAGGCCCGGAGAGGCCTGGCCAAGCTCTGTGAGGCCACTCTTTCCAGGCAGGTGAACGCCGACCCGGGTCTCTCGGCGGCTACTAGCAGGTGGCATCTCCAGCTTTGATTCAGAGCGGACTCTCCGCCTGCTCTGCTCCACATTGTGCCGTCCACTCTCTCCATTGCAGTGGCGCCCCCGAGCTTCTCATCACCGGGGTCTTCTCTGCCAGAGGTGCCAGGTTTGCCCTCATGATCCAGCAGCTGCGGGCCAGCTCACATCCTGCTGCACCTGCTGAGGACCTTGGTGGTGGGAGCCCAGCAGGAATGTAGAAGCCCACACGGCGTGCTGATCCCGGTTCTCTGCTCCGGCTGCAGACAGTGTTCTTACCCAAAAGACACAGGCATCTGCATTTTGATTCATTACTAGAAGAGTGAACCCTGACATCAATTATATCATTTCCTTAAATGTTCATGACAATCACAACCAACACAGCTGCTGGTGTTTCCTTACATTTTTGGACTCACTTTTAATTATAATATTCAGCTATGATGGACAATTTCATTAAGGACTGAGTGAGCTTATATATTGGAAGGATCAAGATCTTTCCTTAACTTAGAATCCCTGGGGCTGGTGCTGTGGTGCAGTAGGTTAATCCTCCGCCTGCAGCACCGGCATCCCATATGGGTGCCAGTTCTAGTCTCGGCTGCTCCTCTTTGAATCCAGCTCTCTGCTGTGGCCTGGGAGGGCAGTAGAAGATGGTCCAAGTGTTGAGCCCCTGCACCCATGTGGGAGACCTGGAAGAAGCTCCTGGCTCCTGGCTCCTAGCTTCGGATCGGTGCAGCTCTGGCCATTGTGGCCATCTGGAGAGTGAACCAGCAGATGGAAGACCTTTCTCTCTGTCTCTCCCTCTCACTGTCTGTAGCTCTACCTCTCAAATAAATAAATTTAAGAAAAGAACCCCTTAACATTGTAAAGGTGCACACCATCAAGCTGTGAATGCTGTCGGTGTGGTCCTCAGTAGAACACAGTAGGGAATTCCTTGTTTGACAGGTGGCCTCTACGGATGTGGCAGAACCAAATTCTGGCCAGCAGCAAAATATTAAATTTTCCATATGCTTTTGCCTATTCTGATGGGCAAATGCATATGATTCCTGAAAAAACCTTGCTGCATTTTCAGTGACTATTTCTCTGTCTCTCCTGTTGCCTTGTGTTCATGCTACAAGACTCATTTTTCCTTTGTACAGGATATTGCTGCCTTATCTCAGCTGGTGAAACACATGGGTGGGGTACCTTGTCTAAGAGAATGAACATAGTGGCTAGTGATTCCTCCCAAGCAACCTCCAGTTCTGCACGGTGGACGTCCATGCAATACCTCCTGCACTTCCCACAGAGATTTTGATCCCGAGCAGATAAACGGTCACCAGACAGCATGCTGGGAGTCTCGTCCTAGCCATTACCCGCAGGAATTGGTGTCTGACGTCACTGGGTCAGCTTGTCGGAAACAGCCAGAGGCCTTTCGTGAGGCACAGTGCCTGCTCGCACACATGAGCGCCCACAGAGACTGAGGCCCTCCCAGGGATGACTGCTGCCCTGCCTGCCGCTTAATTCTGGTGTGGAGAGAGTGGAAGAGGATGTGAGGAGTCAGCAGATCATTTTTTTTTTTTTGGTCTGGGAATAAGGAACAGCTTTTGAGGAGGAGGAGGTAGGAGAACATCCCATGACGAAGGAAGGAAACCCAGCTGATGGGCAGATGGGAACTTACAAAGGGTGTTGAGTACAGGAAGGAACCCAGTGAGTTGGGCCTTTGATGAATTAGGCACAAAAAGAAGATATAGAAAAGGGAGGCTCAAGGCTGCACAGTTCAGCATGGACACAAGGCTGTTAGGGGATCTGGGGCAACAGAGGTTTCAGAGAGAGGCTGCCTGTGTTTGGAGCAGTGGAAAGACCCACTCCATTCTAACAGGGGTTACTGCCGGTCCTGAGACAGGAATTGTGATTGGATGATAGGTTGGCTGTGAAAACAATGCTAGGGACTCAGGATTAAAATCTGTTTCCACCCACGTCAATATAACATAAAACAGAAGCAGTAAGAAAAGACTCATGTGTCTTTGTTGCTTAGGGCATTTTTAAAGTTGCCATTGTAACTGCGACAAGGCTCTCGTTTGGATTTGTTGCTTTGGACTAAAATACAAAGAATCTGAATTTCATAGCAGAAGCAAGGTGGTCGCTGAGGAAATGGAAGGAGCGATTAACAAGGTCTCTGATTAAACACAGCGGAGTGGACTTCTGCATTCGTTTTCCATTACTATAACAAAATACTTGAGAGAAGTTCAGTTTACAAAGGAAAGAGGTCTAGGCTGGCTTGTGGTTCACAGTCCAAGCTCCAGCAGCCTCGGCGGTCAGGTCTCTGGTGGAGTTCTTGCTGGCAGCCCTGAGCCAGCACGGGGATCACAGGGAGAGAGGAGTGAGGGATGGGTGTCCGTCCGTGTCTGTGTGATCTCCTGAAGCCACCAGGATTCAGTCGCAGCAGCGCTGTCCTGTTGACCCAATCCAATCCTTGCTCGAAAGCCCTGCTCCCAAACACCATGGTTGGATTTATTTATTTTTATTTTTGTTCTTTTTATTTGCATGCATTTTATAAATACTTTTTTTTTTTTTATAGAAAGCTTTTACTTAATACATATGAACTTGATAGGTACAGCTTTTGGATTATAGCGGCTCTTCCCCCATCCCATCTCCTACTCCCTCTCCCATCCCATTCTTCATTCAGATTCATTTTTAATTATCTTTATATACAGAAGATCAACTCTATATGAAGTAAAGATATCAACAGCTTGCACACACACAGACACACAAGGTATAAAGTACTGTTTGATGACTAGTTTTATGTTAATTCTCATAGTAGAACTCACTAAGGACAGAGATCCTACATGGGGAATAAGTGCGTAGTGACTCCTGTTGTTGATTTAACAAACAACGCTCTTATTTATGATGTCAGTCATCACCTGAGGCTCTTGTCATGAGCTGCCAAGGCTATGGAAACCTATTGAGTTCACAAACTCCGACCTTATTTAGACAAGGCCAAAGTCAAAATGGAAGTTCTCACCTTCCTTCAGAGAAAGGTACCTCCTTCTTTGATGGCCCCCTCTTTCCACATGGTTGGGTTTTATGTTTCCATCCTCTTGGCATCACTAACTTCTGACTTCAGAAATCTCTGCATGAATTCTGGGTCAAATCATATTCAAGCCATAGTGACTGCCACTAATTTCTTGTTTTCTAAATCTGCTTAGATAAAGTCAGTGGAAGAGGGCAGTTATATAATACAGCAAAGACCAGAAGTCTAAACGGGAACAGTGGCTACCCCCTGGACATGCTGGTGATGGCGAAATGCAGAGGGGAGCCTGGAAGAATGCTGAGTGAGGCTACGGGACTGACGACACCCAAGCTGTGGAGGAGACACCTTCCACACCTTCCACTTAAACAGGCAGGGAGACAGCCAGGGATCAGCAGACACTTGGGGAAGACTGACCAGGACCAAGTGGAGAGGAGGAACTTGGACGAAGTCAGCTGCACACCAAGCAGAACAAAATGATCTGCTAAGACTATGATGAATATCTTCAAAGAAATAAGAACAGATTGAATTCACGGAGCCAGAACGGGGGGTTATAAAGAGAAACCTTCAAGGAGTAAAAGTTAATTGTTGCAAGCTCAGATGTTTTATTTTAAAAATATTGAGGAATTGAAACCTAACATGAAGGAAATCTTCCATTAGGGCTAATAGAAATGGGCAGGGAAGAAGTGAGGAACGTAGTATTGCTTAAGTATTCTCTAAAGATTCCACCTAAATAATCAATGTTTTATAACATAAAAGCAACAAAAATGAAAAGGCAGAAATTAAAGAAATTTTGCACAATAGAAGATGATGGGTTTCCAGATTTTATTTTTAAGGTGTTTTTTTTAAAATCTTTTAATTCCAGTTTCCATAATACTTTTAAAAATTAATTAATTAATTTTATTTATTTGAAAGGCAGATTGGGGTCAGAGGGAAGAATTTCTTACCCACTGGTTTACTTCCCAAATGCCCACAGCAGCCAGAACTAGGACCAGGTCAAAGCAGATCTAGGGACTCCATGCAGGTGTCCCACGTGGGTGGCGGGGACCTAAGTACTTTAGCTGTCACTTGCTGCCTCCCACACTGCACATTGACAGAAAGCTGGAAGGGGGATGGAGCCAGAACTCAAATCCAGGTACTCAGATACAGGATGCTGATGTCTTGAAGAAGGCTTAACTTCTTTTTTTTTTTTTTAACTTTTATTTAATGAATATAAATTTCCAGTGTACAGCTTATGGATTACAATGGCTTCCCCCCCCCCCCAATAACTTCCCTCCCACCCGCAACCCTCCCCCCTCCCGCTCCCTCTCCCCTTCCATTTGTATCAAGATTCATTTTCAATTCTCTTTATATACAGAAGATCAATTTAGTATAAAGATTTCAACAGTTTGCACCCACATAGAAACACAAAGTGAAACATACTGTTTGAGTACTAGTTATAGCATTAAATCACAATGTACAGCACATTAAGGACAGAGATCCCACATGAGGAGCCAGTGCACAGTGGCTCCTGTTGTTGACCCAACAAATTGACACTCTAGTTTATGGCGCCAGTAACCATCCTAGGCTGTCGTCATGAGTTGCCAAGGCTATGGAAGCCTTCCAAGTTCACCGACTCTGATCATATTTAGACAAGGTCATAAAAGACAGAGTGAGGATAGTAACCAATGATCCTAAGAGTGGCATTTACCAGGTTTGAACAATTATACAGCATTAAGTGGGGAAGAGGACCATCAGTACACACAGGTTGGGAGTAGAGCCATTGGTGGTAGAGTAGAGGTTATGATTACAAAGGAATGAGGCCCAAGTGCACTAGACAGGGCCTAGAACAAAGGACAGAGTCATTATTAGAGGAGCTAAGAAAGGTGCTGTCTAAGCTACAATTAAGTTTTCTGATTGAGAGGCAAATAGAACCTGATAGAAGGGGCTTGATACTAATCTGGTGGGCTTTAGGCCTTGTAAGTTAAGAGGCCCAGACCTATCTATCTCTTCACATGGGGTATATCCTAAGGGAGGTGTGAACCTCCTAGGGGAAGGCACTCTGTTGACTTTCATTACTTGGCTGGCCTGGGAGGAGAGCTGGCCAGGTAAAGGCAGGTGGCATCTCTAACAAGAAATTTACAGTTCTGCCTGCAATGTTGCTGACCCTACTTGACCATCCCCTCAGCTGCAGTGGTCACTTTGGAAGTTGGGCTGAGTGAAGGGCTTTTCAGCTTAGAGCCAATAAGATCTGTGGCTCTGACCTGGGCATCTTTCGAATCCAGGGCAGGTCCATTTCCAGTGATCCAACTCTTGGCAGAGCTGCCAGGGCTCTTCACAAGCTGACTTCTGCTGAAGCCCAGGCTTACCACATTGAAAGCCACTGCAGTGGACTGGCCTGTTGGGTCTCCTTGAGGGCAGATCACTGTACAGATCAGCCATTAATAGGCCTGCCACCCATTGCTTCTGATGCCGAGCTTTCTTTTCCTCCTGGTTTGTGTTAAAGCAGACCAGAGGATGCAAGTCAAGGGAGTGCCCGTGTCCCATCTCTAATCTTCGGTGGCCTGAACTACAAGTCTATAGTCACAGGCATGTTCTGTAGTAGTTTTTCTAAGGTAGACAATGCCCATGAGGAAAATTATATTCTCACTTTAAAACTTTCTTTCCCTTTGGTCTGAAAGGGAGGTTTTTTCTACTTACTGTATACTTCGCTGATGGCAAAGTGAATCTAGCTATGAGATTATTATTTGAGTTCTTATTTTGGCTATGCTATTGCAGAAAAATGTTAGCCATCTCTTTTATAAGGTCTAAAGATTAAATTGTGCATCCTACAGATTCCTTCATAATAGAATTAGTTTCCTACCTTGAAGAGAATAGAGAAATGAAAGAACAAGTTGGGCTTAGAATAGAGAAATGAGGGAGCAAGTCCTAGATCGCTTGCTGACAATAGCAATATCACATGAATACTTAGCAAACCGTTTCAACCATTAGATAACAACTTAAGAAAACATTTACCAGAAAGAAGGCTTAACTTCTGCACCAAACACCTGCCCCAGTTTGCAGAGATGGAAGTACCACTAGGCATCGGGCCTAGTGTTTCAGACACTGATGAAAACGCCCACAGTTCATTTCCAAGTGTCTGGGTTTGAGCTCCAGCTCCAATTCCTGACTCCAGCGCCTGCTGATGCACACCCTGGAAGGCAGCAGTGAGGGCTCCAGTAATTCGGTCGCTGCCGCTCACATGGGAGATGTGCTTTGAGTTCTGTCTCCTGGCTTTGACCTTGTCCCTGTCTCAAGCGTCTTGAGCGTTTGAGAAGTAGATCAGTGGATACAAGTGTGCGTGCGCACATGCGCTCTCTCTCTCTCTCCTGTTCAAAACAAAAAAAGAAACGTTTAAAAGTACCATGGAAAGATGCAGAACAAAGAGTTAGAATGCAATGCACACAAAGCACCTAGTGTAAAGTTTCAGAATGTCAGTAGTAGCTATCAGATCATAAAACCTTTCAGAGAAAACCATCAAGAAATGGGTCACAGAGATAATATTTTGATAACCTGAATGGTACAGGACTTAACAACAACACAGAGACAATGGTCCCAAAATATCAATAACTAGATTCTTAATTACCCTGTGAAGGACATTTACAAAGTCTTTGTGCTTTAAACCCTGAGTATTTACCTAAGAACAACAAAAAGTATGTTTAATGTGATACTGCTTTAGAATCCTAATAAAGGCAAGTAGACCCCAGGAGAAATGCCCCTTTGGGAGTGCCTCTCATAGGAGGAAGGAGGATGAGCCTTTGGCTCAAGCTGGCCAGAGAGCGCTGAGTGACCACCCTGCCTCTGGCTGGGGAGAGCTGTCTGGGTCAGAGTGAGAAGCTATGGACATGCTCTGCTTCTAAGCAGAGAAAGAAGTGTGCATCGGGGCTGGTGCTGTGGCACAGTGGGTTAACGCCCTGGCCTGAAGTGCCGGCATCCCATATGGGCACCGGTTCTAGTCCCAGCTGCTCCTCTTCTGATCCAGCTCTCTGCTATGGCCTGGGAAAGCAGTAGAAGATGGCCCAAGTCCTTGGGTCCCTGCACCCACATGGGAGACCCAGAAGAAGCTCCTGGCTCCTGGCTTCGGATCGGCCCAGCTCCAGCCGTTGTGGCCAGTTGGGGAGGGAACCATCAGATGGAAGATCTCTCTCTCTTTCTTTCTCTCTGTCTCTCCTCTCTCTGTAACTCTAACTTTCAAATAAATAAATAAATATTTTTAAAAAATAAAGAAGTGTGCATAATTGGATACAGATCATTGGTTATAGGGTGCAGTTTTCCTTAAGTTTCAAGCATGACTCCCATACAAACACATAAATGAACACACATCGACTACTTGACCCAACTCACTAATGCATGAGGGAGGCAGTAGGGTGGTAAGTTTGGTTCACAGCACATTCCAGGAAGTGGGTGTGCGCAGGGCACAGGATGTGAGAATGTGTGGGTATGACTGCTGTGGCAGCCGCACCATGGATTAAGGAGCAACGGGACAGCAGCTTTAACCATTGAAGTTAATCTTCCAACCAGACAGAAGCCATTTGCATCTGTTCCGGACACAAATCTTTGGGTCTATATGAAAATTCACTAAATCTAGGGCTTTTGGAAAATAACAAGCGTTAAGTGGATCATGGTGCATTTCCCCAAAATAATTCAATGGTCACTCCGTCACTCTGCCTTTCAAATGTTTATTTGAAATTAATTAATTAGTTTTAATTAGTTAAAGAAGTGAATAAGTGTAGGTAGTAAGGGCGGTGAGCACCCAGTGGGAGGTCAAGGGGCTGAGTTTTCCGATGGTGGAATCGAGTTAGGCTCACGGGGCAGGTTGGGGGAGATGGAGACACTCGCCAAGCCTAGACAGCAGGCCGGCAGCTCCAGGCAGCAGCCGGCCACCAAGAACCCCATACATGAATGATCCTGTAAATGAATGATCCTTCCATTCTCTTAGGAGCCATGTTTTATCTCAGTGGCAGGGGTGCGGAGAGAGGAGAGAGGCCAGTGAGAAGGAAATGAGAGCGCAGATTCTGCCCCCACTCCCCCTGCAGGCTTGCTGTCCTGGGAGAAACGATGGGTTTGTGTTTAAGTTTCTCATCATTATACAGAGCTGACCATTTTCATGGTGAATTATTTTTTGATGACAAGGAAAAACAGGAATTCTTTTTACTGTCTAAAACCGACATGAAATTCATGTTACCTTAGATTGTGAGTAGGGGTAGGTCAGAGTAAGATGCCAATGGGTTGCAAGGGCAGTGCCGGGAATACAGAGACGTCTCCCTGGTGCTCCCAGAGGCCCAATCATCCTGCTCTGGCACGGGGAGGATAGGGGGCAAAGGAAGAGTTGTGGGATTAGGGGAGCAGACAGTAAGCTATGAAGAGAGCGAGAGCTCCACCTTTGCTACCCCAGCAGGAAGAAATGGTCAGATAAGAGAGGCAGGTACCAGACAAACATCTCAGGGTTGTTCCTGGAAAACCAGAGTGAGAACAGGCTCAAAGGAACTTCTTTCTCCTTGTGCACTCATTTGAGTCATTCGAACAAATTATCTTTCATTGCATACATGAGGGGGACTTCAAAAAGTTCATGGAAAATAACATTAAAAGATATGTTTATGTTGATGCAAAAATACCAAGCCTACAAGGCATCTTCAAGACATTCATTGAAAATGTGTTTTACGGATTTCCAACTCTTAATTTCAGTTCTCCATGATATTTTCGAAGTACTCCACATTTCAATGGAAGGATGTCACATATATAAGTAAAAACTTGCTGGGATGGAGAGATGACTTCCAATGGAAGAGATATTCTACTGGCAAGTTTGAAGTTGTTGACTAATGTCAACTCACTAGTCAACTCCACCCTCTGAATTCCAGAATTTTGAGTAAGAAAGAAACTGAAAAGTATCATAGTATGAAAGGTTCAGGCTCTTGAAATATATTAGGAGATTTGGCTTTATAATTTGTGAACAAAACTAATAAGATGCCAACAAAAATTTACTAATGTAATGTGACATTAGAAAAACACTTTCTGGCCGGCGCCGTGGCTCAACAGGCTAATCTTCCGCCTTGCGGCGCTGGCACACCGGGTTCTAGTCCCGGTCGGGGCACCGGATTCTGTCCCGGTTGCCCCTCTTCCAGGCCAGCTCTCTGCTATGGCCTGGGAAGGCAGTGGAGGATGGCCCAAGTCCTTGGGCCCTGCACATGCATGGGAGACCAAGAGAAGCACCTGGCCCCTGGCTTCGGATCAGTGCGATGCGCCGGCCGCAGCGGCCATTGGAGGGTGAACCAACGGCAAAAAGGAAGACCTTTCTCTCTGTCTCTCTCTCTCTCTCACTATCCACTCTGCCTGTCAAAAAAAAAAAAAAAAACACACACACTTTCAACTTATTAACAAGATATGATCAACATTAACTCAATTATTCACCATTTAATTTATTGCTTTGAATTTTCTTGGATAAATCAAAGTTCATGAAACATCTTCATGATCCTCCTGACGCTTCCCAGATGCTTCGGCATAACCATAGCAACTTTTCATTGTACATAATTTGAATACCCCCAGGAAGGAATGTTTTTATTTTTGAAGTTCTTCTTCCTCCTTCTCTTCAGTCTTAGAAGAAGATAGAAGGATTTGTTGAAAAGTACACAGATGGTGTGGAAGTGCTAATAATTCAGAAATACATCACCCCACTTTCTCTTTCTGAAGTCCGGGAGAAAATTTAACAGGAAACAAGGAGGGTGTCACGAATTGTATCGGTGGGATCCAGAGCTAGGAAGCAAAAAACAGTACAACTCTCTTTTTTTTTTCAAGATTGATTTATTTATTTGAAGGCAGAGTTACAGAGAGGCAGAGGCAGGGAGAGAGATAGAGATATATAGAGAGAAACAGAGAGAGAGAGAGAGAGAGAGGTCTTCCGTCCACTGGTTCACTCCCCAGATGGCCAAAATGGCCAGAGCTGCGCTGATCCGAAGCCAGGAGCCAGGAGCTTCTTCCGAATCTCCCACACGGGTGCAGGGGCCCAAGGACTTGGGCCATCTTCCACTGCTTTCCCAGGCCATAGCAGAGAACTGGTTGGAAAGAGCAGCCAGGACTAGAACCGGCACCCATATGGGATGCCGGCACTTCAGGCCAGGGCGTTAACCCACTGCGCCACTGCGCCACAGCGCCAGCCCCCACCAGTTGTTTTGAAGATAACGCCCACTCTTTCTCTCTCTTTCTCAAACTCTGCTTTTCAAATAAATAAATGAAAAATAAGTAATAAATCTTTACAAAGAGAATGATACAATTCTGCCCCAAATGGGGCCGTGTTCTACACTTGGGAGAGAGTTTTATTTTATATTTTATAGGCAGCAATTTGCATGCTATCTCTATTGTTCTGTCCTGGTGAAATTTGTGTCCCAAGTCCTTACTCTCTTTCTCTTCTTGACCAGCACGGTCTAGGCCCTTGCAGATGAGGTTAAGACAGAATCTGACTTCCATCCATGGTAAATCCACCATCACCAGCTGACAACTTCGCCAAAGTAGACCAGATCAACAGCTCAGTCCACTGCACTGAATACAAGGGATTTGCATGGACCCTGGTGCTGCCATGGCGGTTGTGAAATCCCCATGATGCTCTGGGTATGCTTTAATTCTATGGTGCTTTAGTGTGAAGACAGTAGTCATGACTGTGCTTCCATTCCTTTAGCACCAGTAAGTTTGACCCAGCCCTTTGGGGACACCGAATGTGGCTGCAAAGATTCTGAAGATGGTTTTTTTCATCTCTTTGTATAATCCATGGAAATCAAAATAAAGCTTTAAACACATCGTAGGTAAAGGGGACAGACAGATTTGCTATCTGCAGCGACACCAACAATCCTTATGATTGGGCAAAGAGTTTCCTCTGTGCTGCGTGTTCTGTCGATGTTTGCCGCCATCCTTTCATTCCGTGCTCAAAACTGCACGTCATGGCAGCCTCATCACGTCCATCAAACAGAAATTAAGGCGTGCTAAAGCCACGCCACTAATGAAGAGCAGATCTCCGTTCCCATGGAGGTCTGGCTACATGGTAAGAAGTAGAGGAGTAAAAGGCAAACAGAAAACAGGACATTTCGGCACTGATTCAGTCAGAGGAGCGGAGTCAGTGGGTTCTGTATTTGTGGATGTGCGTAAGGTTAACAACCAAAGAACTTGTAGGAAATTGGCCTTTGCAGTCATGGGGTTGGGCTAAGCAGGTGTGGAGTCTCAGGGCAGGCAGCAGGAAGAGAGGGTCATCGGCCATCTGGTCCCCCCAGGAGTGTGCTGACCATGCTGTGACCAGGTGGCGGTCAGCAAAGACAATCCAGGAGAAGGGAAGAGCAGCTTCAGGCTCAACTGCTGGGACCTTCTAGACCAAGGGGGCCTATGCTGTCCTTCCAGAACCTTGCAATGGAGGGATTCAGACCCAGAACAGCCTGGCTTAGGACCAACCTTAGCCTACAGACTGGGGATGTGAATCACATTGACAAAGGCCCTGCAAGCAGCACCTGGATCCTTGTTTGATTGAAGGACTGAGGGAAGATGTGTGCAGGGTGCACAGCGACGGCTCCTCTCTATCCTCTCCCTGAGCCGCATTGCTTGTAGCTCATCCTGTACAGAAACACAGCAGAATGGGAGTTCTGGGACTGTACGCCAGTCAAGCCAAGGTGACTCGTCAAAAACCAGCCCACGTGTGCTATGGCACAGCTCATATCTGACCTAATCCTCCCGCCACCCCAGGAAGTAGGAACTGTGTGCTCATCCACTTCACAGAAGAGGAAAATGAGGCCTGCACTGATTACACAACTTGTCCAAGTGTCCGCCAGTGAGGACTGTCAAGCCAGCACAGGAGAGAGCCCGGAAGTCTCTCTGTTGGATGGGAATTTGCTTCACCGAACCCAAGTGGGATTGGCCCTTGATCTCTACTCTCTTTGTTATCAGGTTCTTTTCAAGGATAGACCGAATAACAGACCCAGATCCATATATTTGGTTCAGTACTTATGGAAGAAGATTCACAGCCTTCACACAGACAAAACACTTTCTAGGATTTGCCCATTTGGGAATTTCATTCACTTTATTCTGGGGTGGCAGTGGTTAGCCTAGTGGTTAAGACTCCAATTAAGGTATTTGCATCTCATATCACAGAACCTAGGCTCAACACCCAGCTCTGCTGTTGACTCAACTTCCATCTAATGTAGACCCTGGGAGGCAGCTGCAAAGACTCAAGTCCCTGTCACCCACATGGGAGATCTGGGTTCAGTGCCCAGTTCCTGCCTCTGGCCCCAGGTGTTGCAGACATTTGGAGAGAGAACCAACAGATGGGATCTCTCTCTCTCCCTCTCTCAATCTTTTTTTTAAAGATATGTTTTATTTATTTGAAAGGCAAATTTACAGAGTAGAGAGAGAGAGAGGTCTTCCATCTCTCCAAATGGCCACAATGGCTAGGACTAGGCCAGGCCAAATACAGGAGCCAGCAGCTTCTTCCAGGTTTCCCTCATGAGTGCAGGGACCCAAGCACTTGGGTTATCTTCTGCTACTTTCTCAGGCCATGAGCAGGGAGCTGGATCAGAAGCAGAGCAGCCAGGCCTCGAACCAGCATCCGTACGATATGCTGGCACCCTAAGCAGTAACTTTATCTGCTGCACCACGACACCGACCTCATCTCTCTCTCTCCTTAAATAAATACATTGCAAAAGTAAATTGCTTTCATCTAACTTTTGAAGGGAGCAGGATCAAAGCAAAAACATTGTACACCCATTTCCATCCATTGCTAGCCATTTATTGTTTTTTTTAAAAAGTACCATTTCTTCTCTCTGAACACACTTCTGTTCCAGCAAACACTGTGTGTGGGAGTCAGGGCTTTGCAGAGAAAGATGTGCTTTACGGATGCAATTCCAAGGCTCGCTCCCTGCCCGCTCTTCATTTCACAGCTTTCCACCTGTAGCACTAACTGTGCCCTGCGTGGTGAGTCACGCAGCCCACTCCTAAGACGCACTGGCAGCCGCCTGTCAGGACGCCACCGTGTCTTCATTGACTTATTAACCACCAAGTGGAATTTTAAAATGCCAGATGAATAGTTTTCAAAATTCAGTCGCTGGTCAAAGCCTGCAGCGACTACGGCAGAGCGCAGACGCGGGGATTTTATCTCTGTAATGAGTTCTGGGTGCACCATCCTTCCCAGAGGCTGTCACGGGGGCGGGGACATTCTCCACCATGGAGGTTTCCCCTGATCATCTCTCCAGCTGCTGCCAGAGCCTGGTTGAACACATGACCCAGGGAGAGGAATGCCCGTGACCTTGTCAGCTCCTCCCAGCTATCTGGCCTGGTGATGGGCAACCTCAGGAGGGTGCTGTTGACGTCAGGTGTTGACAAAGCGTGAGCTCTGGTAAGCAGAGATCTCTCTATGGAGCCTCCTGGGTTGCGGGGGATTCTACCTCCTGGTGGTTGCGCTGCCCCAGCTGTGTGTACAAGCCTGTGTGTGCAAGCTGTGTGTGCAAGCCTGCACTTGGAGCCGTGCCAGGGCAGCCACATTGCCGGCAGTTGGTTGTGGGGAATAAGGAGACCACCAGAGAGAGGGAACGTGAGAGGCAGCCAAACACCGAACGAATAGGTCCTACCCTAGGAGTGTTGACTCATGGGAGTTCTCCCTCCCCTCTTGGTTCAGAGAAATCATGATGCTCCCTAAGTGTCACCCTTGGCCTAGGATTCCCAGGCAGAGCTACATGTGGAGACGAAGAATAGAACATCAGAAACGTGAATTAATTTCCAACTATTCTTCACTTATTCATTTGTTTTGAAGAGTAGTGAGGGCCTAGTAATAGTCAGACATGGCTCAGAATTACAGAAGGGTTCATCAGTAAGGGGCATGTATGTTTCCTTAACATTGGGTATACAAAGCAAATTGCTGCCTTTTTTTTAAAGATTTATTTTATTTATTTGAAAGAGTTACAGAGAGAGGTAGAGAGAGAGAGAGAGAGATGTCTTCCATCCTCTGGTCCACTCCCCAATGGCCGCAATAGCCAGAGCTGTGCTGATCTGCAGCCAGGAGCCAGGAGTTTCTTCCAGGTCTCCCACACTGGTGCAGGGGCCCAAGGACTTGGGCCATCTTCTACTGCTTTCCCAGGCCACAGCAGAGAGCTGGATGAGCAGTGGAGCAGCTGGGACTAGAACCAGCGTCCGTATGGGATGCTGGCACTTCAGGCCAGGACTTTAACCCACTGCGCCACAGCGCCTGCCCCGCAGATTGTTAAGTCAAAAGAAACAAGTACCAGTTGTGAAAGGAACTGTGGCGTGGAAAACAACAGTGTTGATGAGGTCACAATGTTTGCTAGGTGAGGCAGGGAGGGGCTCTCAGAGGACAGGAGATGGCCACAGAACTACAAACTTGCTGGCTTGCCGGGAGCCATGGGAAATGGCATCCTTGAAGAGGGAACGAGAAATGCAAATCCCCACGGACCACAAAAGCCGATTTCCTGAACTCAACTTGTTTTCAGAACTGGCACGACGGAGTGGCTGAGTGAATTGTGGAAGCAGACACGACGACGGTTAACAGTGGGCAAAAAGCAGGTACGTGGGGGAGTTTCAGGCCACAGAGAAGAGATCTCTCTAAGATCTCATCCTAAGTCTAGTGGAAGGTTTTTAAGAGTCACAGTCGTGGCCTTCATTTTTTTTTAGAGAACTTTTATTTAATAAATATAAATTTCAAAAGTACAACTTTGGGATTAGAGCAGCTTTTCCCCCCATAACCACCCTCCCACCTGCAAACCATCCCATCTCCTACTCCCTCTCTCATCCCATTCTTTGTTAACATTCATTTTTAATTATCTTTATAGACAGAAGATCAATTTAGTATATACTAAGTAAAGATTTCAACAGTTCGCACCCACACAGACACACAAAGTATAAAGCACTGTTTGAGTACTAGTTATACCATTAATTCGCATAGCACAACACATTAAGGAGAGAGATCCTACATGGGGAGTAAGTGCACAGTGACTCCTGTTGTTGATTTAACAGTTGACACTCTTATTTATGACGTCAGTAATCACCCGAGGCTCTTGTCATGAGCTGCCAAGGCTATGGAAGCCTCTTGAGTTCACAAACTCTGACCTTATTTAGACAAGGCCTTCGTTTTGATAGACAAGTGTTATGGTTTCCATATGGTTTGACCCCAAGGGAGGTGTACTTCTCCATGCAGTAGTGTTGAGACAGTGGCGGCTTCAAGGGGGCGGGGCCAGTGGAAGATGGGCAGGCCCCTGGAGGCTCTGCCCTTGGAAGGGAGTAAGGTAGTTCTTACGACAGCGTTCTGAAGAGCAGTCCAGAGCGCTGTATCCCTCTGTGCTTCCCTGTCTTGCTGTGACACAGCACACACTCCCTCTTGATGCTGCCTTAGTCAACTTTGCATTGCCACGCAACGTGCACGTGGCATGTCACAAAGAGCGACGTTTTAGCTAGCTCACAGTTTTGCAGGTTAAAACTTGCAGTGCAACGTGGGTCTTGCAGCTTGCATTTGACTGCATCGTGTCAAGACAAATGGTTGATGGTTGTGATGGGAGAATGTGGAGGAGGGGCAAGCAAGTGATGACATCTTGACCCAGGAGCAGAAGAAGAAAGAGGAAGAGACGTCCAATCTTTCTCCTTTTAAAGCAAAATACTAAGAGATTGGACAGAAAACATCTTCCAGACCCAGTGCCCTAAGGACCTCGTTCTAGGCCCCACCTCCCAAAGGTTCCACTATCTCCCGTTAGGGCCATGCTGGTGACCACGGCTTTGATCATGGAGCTGTGGTGGGCATCGCACCAGGACGCACACCAGAGCAGCTGCCCTCTGCCTGGGGGCCCTCAACAGAGGCAGAGCCCATGAGGCCACCTGCTCTTTGGAAGACTTTCAGCCTCCAAAGCTATCAGCTAAATAAACGTGATTTTGATGTCAAGTACCCCGATCCAAGAATTCTCTTACTGCAGCAAAAAACAAAACGAATACAAGATGATTTGCAGAAATCTTTGTGGCAGCAATAAATTGGAAGATCAACGGAGAGTAGAAAAAAAGACCATGAAAGGACTTTGTAGGAAATGATTTGCATTCATCTTCTCGACAGCAGCGAAAAAGAAGATGGGGAAGGGGGGTTTGGCGCTGTGGCGTAGCGGATAAAGCCGCCACCTGCAGTGCCCACATCTCATATGGGCGCCAGTTTGAGTCTTGGATGCTCCACTTCTGATCCAGCTCTCTACTATGGCCTGGGAAAGCAGAAGAAGGTGGCCCAAGTCCTTGGGCCCCTGCACCCGCGTGGGAGACCTGGAAGAAGCTCCTGGCTCCTGGCTTTGGGTTGGCACAGCTCTGGCTATTGCAGCCATCTGGGGAGTGAACCAGCAGATGAAGACCTCTCCCTCTGTCTCTCTGCCTCTGCCTCTCTGTAACTCTGCCTTTCAAATAAATAAATACATATTTAAAAAAAAAAAGAATGGTGTGTTCACCACAAGGAGAACTGTCAAGAGGCGCCTTCCACCCCACGGTTCCGAGTGCCCGTGAGTCACCGTGTTAGACAGCTAGGCCGGAGCGGGTTGTAGTGCTTCCTCCGCAGAGCCCTGGGAGACCTCAGGACGTCCGTCTCAGCCTGAGTGGAGGACTCCAGCCTCTGCTACTTAAGGGAGCTGTGTGAAATGACGTTCTCGGTTTGATGGGCATTGCAGACAGTATTCTTTGATAAGTTAAACAAAGTAAATATCGGGGACAGGGGTTTGGCCTGTGGTTAGGATCCCAGAGCGTCTGGGTCTGACACCTGATCAAGCTGCCTGCTGGTGCAGACCCTGGGAGGCCGCAGTGACGGCTCAAGTCACTGAGTTCTTGTGACCTGCATGGGAGACCTGGATTGAATTCTCAGCTCCCGGCTTCGGTTCTTCTCAGCCCCATCCATTGCAGTCACTTGAGGAATGAAATGGCAAATAGATCTCTCTCTCTCTCTCTCTCTCTCTCTCTCTCTCTCTCAAATAAATAAATATCAGCCTGCAACTTTTCCAAAAACATGCATTGACTACCCCCGGTCTACCCTAGTCTACCCTACACCAGCACACAGCTAATCGACACAACATGCTGTAGAGCACTGGTTGTTTCTTTTTATGACTGTGGGGCTGACTGACAGCTGTGACTCAAAGAGCATCCTGGGGTATCTGGCTAGTCTGGAAATAGACCAAAATTCAAACTTCAAAGCCCAATCTTTATTGAGTATGTATTGTTTTACATTGTGGTAAAGTGGAAAATCTGGGAGTCAAACCACTGTAAGTTGGGAGCCATCTGTGTATGTGCTGATGTTATCAGAAGGATGCTTTCTGGAATGTTCTAGTGTGTTTTCACATCCTGTGACTACTGCTTCCCCGGAGTGTCCCTTGCCATTAAACCATAGGCACCACAGTGGAACAGCGAGTCTTTGGGGTTTGAAGGAGTTCTGCGTGTTCAAACTCTACCTCTACATTCAACATCAAAGCTCGTAAATCTGGACTAGATTTGTTTATGTGACAGGACGAGGAAGATCTGGACGATGTTTGACCACAGAGCAGGAGCAGCGGGATCATCTTGTCTGGACACCACGCCCTGGGGCAGAGCCTGGGAACCAGGAGGGAGCAGGAGCACAGGACCAAAGCCTGCTTTACCTGGCACAGCCCGGGCAGACTCGATGCTTCTCAGGGAAGAACCCCTCTGCATGCCACTGCTTTCTGCCCATCCCAGGAGCTATAGATACAGGTATATCTATCTCTATATATAGGTGTATCTATCCCTATATATATATATCCTTACATATAGTTTACCTATCCTCCTTTGCATCACTATTCTTGTAGTTTGGAGGCCATATTCCTTGAACAAAATCATGTCACTGCCTTGACGTCCATCTGACAACCCAGTGACTAACAGGAGGTAGCAGCTGTAGCATGAACACACTGGACAAAGGAGCATTTCTTTGTCTTGGGTACAACCCAGTTCATCATGCTACTCCGAACAGCATGCAGTTTCAATCTGATGAGCTGTGTATTTCTGGGATCTGCTTTTTAATATTTGCAGTCCTTGCTTGTGTGGGAGGAACTGAAGCTGCAGAGAGCGAAACGTGGGTGACGGGGACCACTGTACTGATCGTGCAGAGGAGGTGCCGCGCGGTTGTAGAAAATAAAGAGGCCGAATTCCCTGCCCATGTACAGCCACAGTGCCATCCCTACTTATGGCGGGAAGAACAGACACACCTGTCCCCCTGCCTACAATTAGGAGACACCGAACACCCCAACAGGCCAATGGAGTCTGAACGCAGACTCTGGCCGCAAAGAGAGAACTATTACAGGTGATGTGCACGGTCCAGGCCCCAGGCAGGGCTACATTGATTCCTTGCTCTCTGGCAGAAAGGAGAGCTAAAGAGATCCTCAAGGCCAGGGGAGACAGGAAAGATAAAGCATGGCTCTGTCTTTCACACACACTCCTATGAATCGGGACTGTTACCAACATTCACCTAGGAACAAGGAGCATCAGGAGCTCACCAGGGAGTGAAGCAGCAGGGAAGACGAGACCAACAGTTGCTGGTGCTAAGAACATCTGGGGAGCAGGTGGGATACAGAAGCCCTAACTCCACAGAAGGCTAAGTTCTCTGTAGGACTGGCTAACGTCCACAGGAATGCAGTAACAACCTAGCAACTTTAGGGACCACTTCTCCATCAGCCTGTGAAAGTGCAGCACCTTACCTGGGTCCACTGGGCTCCTCTGATAGGATGACCAACCACCCGTGCTGTTCTGCTATAAATTATTCCCCCAGGGCATTGACAGTTCAGTCATGTCCTCCTGAAAACCCTACCAATAGGGAAAAGTCATTCAGCTAGAAAACAATAGTTCTGCTCATTTTAACCAGAAAAATTGTAAGACATCCTAACCTATTTTCGCAGATATAAAACATGCTGATCGAAGGACGGAAAGACATTTGCAGACATAATAAACTAGGACTTGAAGGAGCAAACAGCAGCTTGAAGTCTGCTCAGTGTTGCAATGCAGCGAGTGTTTGTCATACCATCAGCAGGAAGACACGTGTTAGTGGTAGGGGGTGGTGGGGAAAAGTGTAGCAAATTTTGCTCTTGGAAGGTACATTCTGCAGGATTTCTTCAATAATTTTTGCTCTTCATGCATTTTAAGGTTGTTTTGCACACGGCCTGCACTTAAAAATAATGTTAGAGCCAAAAAAAATTTCCAGTAAAAATATGCAAATGAGGCAGTTTGCACAGGGACCAGGAATCACAGAAGATCTTACCTCTGCCTCACTCTGGGCTTCCATAATCACAGCAAAACCCCCGTGTTCATCCAGATGCTGTGGAAATTCGGCCATAGGACAGTCCCTGGCAAGAAGGTTCTAGGTCAAGTAAATTGTTTCGGGTACCTGTGTTCTCTTGACAACACAAAGACATTCTCTAGGGGCATCCAATGAGTGGGAAACCAGCCTGATAAACATGCCCTGGCACGATACCCGCGCATCAAATCACCAGCCCTTGCCTCTTTCCAAGTGTGAACAACACTCATTTAGTGATTGATCTGTCTTTCACATCTTCAAGAAACAATTATGGAAATTGAAGACTTAGTTCCACCATCTTCCACGGGCTGCCCCCTGTCTTCTCTTGGGGACTGTGTGAGTGGCTGGGGACAGACAGCGCTCAGCATAAGGAATGTGGGAGTGGCGGATGGGATGGAGAAGAGAAGCCAGCTCCCAATACAGGAGTGGGGGTTTGCCCGAGGAGAGCGTGGTTGCTGGGCTGAGGAACCTCCAGAGAAGATGCGACCTAACACCCGAGATTTGAAGACATCTTCAGTGATGGAGGGAAACGTGGGCATCCATGCTAGAAGCTCACATTCCCTTCCTGCCTCCAGCAGGGGGAGTTTCTGGACCAAAGACCTAGAGGTGAAGGAAGCTTGCCTGGGTGGTGGATGGGCAAAGCCACCGACTAGGAGAGAGCAGGGGAGATGGGAGGAGGAGAAGCTGGCGGAGGCAGCAGGTGGCAGCACCCACGCCCTGGGCCAGCAGGTGGTGAGCTGGTGAGCAATGTGATGGAACAAGAATCCCAGGACAGCCTTGCTTCCAGCGCCTGGTGTCTCCTTTGCTCTAGTGGGGGCATGACAGAGGACGGGGAGCTGCACAAGCCCCACAGCTGCCTGACCAGAAGTTGTCTCTGCCTTTGTCGCCGCAGGCTCTCTCTGGGTGCAGACTGCTCGCCCACACTTCCACCTTGTTCCATTGCCTTCGTCACAGCTGTCGGCTCCGTTCAACAGAGCCCCAGAGAAAACAACCTCATTAGAAACTTCTCCCTCTTACCCCGTGGAAAAGCTAGAAAAATAATGTCATACAAATGCCCACCGTGGGACTTCTCCAATTTCTGACGGCAGAGTTTATCTGTTACTATGACAACTAAGAGCTTTATAAATGTGTTCTAGCCGCTGGTATTTTCCAGAATTATGTGCACTTTGGTATTTCTTCGATAATCTTGAGCTGCCGTTGGGAACATAACTCCATCTGAATTGTGTATGTACCGTGTGAGGCTGGGTGGGGGTTGGGACTGATGCCTTATATTTCAATGTGAAGCAGTTTTTCTCTAGACCCTTATATTTCATGTATGCATTAAATGTTCCCACCCTTCTGTCCTATTTCTTGTTAATCATCCCTTGTCTCATCCTTGTTTTCCCTTCCTAAGAGAATGCATCCCTGATGTGATTGTTTATACCCAGTGTTATCAGGCCGGGAACACAGGTGGTGAGAGAGAGACATGGGCAAAACTATCACCAAACTGGGTTTGTCCAAAGCCAGCAAGACTATTGAAAACTTCCAGGAAGTAGTAAAAGTGAGGATGTCAGTGAGATTTGCAGATGTCAGGATTTATATCAGGAAGTAGTTTGGTTAGGGGCTGGCATTGTGTTGCGGCAGGTTAAGCTGTCACTTGGAACGCCAACATCCCAAATCAGAGCACTGGTTCGAGTCCCGGCTGCTCCACTCCCCATTCTAGCTTCCTGCTAACGCACCTGGGAAGGCAATGGAAAACAGCCCAAGTACTTGGGACTCTGCCATCTACATAAGACACCTGGACAGAGTTCCTGTCTCCTGGATTTGGCCTGGCCCAGCCCTGGCTGTTGCAGCCATTTGGGGAGTGAACCAGCAGATGGAAGATCGATCTCTCTCTCCTTCTCTCTCTCTCTCTCTCTCTCTCTCTCTGTCAAATAAATGAATCATTTAAAAAAGGAAATAGTGACGCTAAAAATCAATGGGTGAAATGTTTGAATTAAGTAGTTAATAATGAAAACAAAATAAACCTCAAGAAAGTAGAAAGAAAGCACCTTTAAAAAGGTACATTAAAAATACTATAACAAAAAACCAATAAACCCAACACTTGCTTCTTTGAAAAGATGTCCAAAATGTGGGCAATTCTATCCTGGCTTGCTCAGGATAGCGGCGGCTTCTCTGAGCCTTATCTCAGATCAGGTACTGTGAGTGCAATAGTATTACAGCTGATTTCTCTCCATCCCGGATAGAGGATGGCTTTGGTAAACCTCCTCCTTGTAGTTCCAGGTTCTTCTATGGTCTCACTTGGCACTGCGTGTGATGGAACAGAAAGAACTCTTGTTCCAACCCTCAGCTAAATCTCAAAAATGCCCAGTGAGAGCTCACCTTTTTTTTCACAAGCTTTTCCAGATGGGACATGACTAGCTCCTGCTTGGAGGGCTGGCAGGCAGTGTTGGCTCCTAAACCAGGTGCACCCACACACACGCAATTCAGAGAGACTCCATCCTGCTCATGCCACATATTTGTGTGGCTCGGCCACCAGGCTGCCTACTGATGAGGACAGTGTGTGAACACAGGAAATTAAAGTTCAGCAATGTGTGAAACACACAACGGGAATGAAAGTAGGCCAGTCATTCCATAGAGCAGACATAATGTGAACAAGCTTGATACAGTGCTTTTCTCATACATGTAGTTTAAATCCGCGACTATTTATTGCTGTGTTTGTGGAAGACGTTACATTTTCCAATTAAGTGTTTCATTTTGCAATTATTTTGCAAGAAAGAGCTAGACATGAAGACATTCATAGTTAATTAAAAACTACATGCAGAAATTGTATTTCTCAAGAAAGCCGATAATCAGTGGTTACCTGGTATAAAATATTTATTGGAATTGACCGTCCATCGTGGGATCCATAATACGCATGCAATTGAGAGTGATACTCTGGGAATCAGAGGACAGGACCCCATCAATGATTATGGGCTATTAGAGTAAGGTCGTGTGTGGAGGTGGAAACCGAGCACATCCACAGGGGATGTGTTTCCATTGCAAGCTGTGAAGGAACTCTCACACTTCCTTGGTATCTATGAAAAGTTCGGTGATCGCCATACAGGCTGTTGATCCCAGGTACCTCTCAGTGGACTGGATGCTTCTGACAGAGCATGCCTTTAATCCCGGCATGGGTTCCATCGTTTCACCCATCAATGGGATCAAAGTAATCTTTGCAAGTTTATTCTGTTGAAGATGAAGCATCTGATAGTACGGGAATGTGACCAGGTCTTGAGTTTAAAAGTTCAACCATGGGGACCAGCGCTGTGGCCCTCAGCTAAAGCAGCTGCCCTGCTACGGGTGTTGGTTCAAGTCCCAGCTGCTGCACTTCTGATCCAGCTCCCTGCTAATGTGCCTGGGGAAAGCAGTGGAAGATGGCCCATGTCCTTGGGCCCCTGCACCAACGAGGGAGACTCAGAAGAAGCTCCTGGCTCTCAGCTTTGGATCAGCCCAGCTCCTACAGTTGCAGCCATTTGGGGAGTGAACCAGTGGATAGAAGGATTCTCTCTCTTTCTTTCTCTCTCTCTCTCTCTTTCTCTCTGCCTCTCTCTCTTTCTCTCTGCCTCTCTCTCTCTCTGCTTCTGCCTCTCTGTAATTGCCTTTCAAATAAATAAATAAACCAAAGAAAATAGACTTAACAGGTAAGTTTATTTAGAAGAAGCATTTTGCGGGGCCGGCACCATAGTGCAGAAGGTTAATCCTCCACCTGCGGTGCTGGCATCCCATATTGGGTGCCGGTTCTAGTTCTGGCTGCTCCTCTTCCAATCGCTCTGCTGTGGCCTGGGAAAGCAGTGGAAGATGGCCCAAGCCCTTGGATCCCTGCACCCACATGGAGGACCAGGAAGAAGCTCCTGGCTCCTGGCTTCGGATTGGCACAGCTCTAGCCATTGCAGCCATTGGGGAGTGAACCAACAGGCAGAAGACTTTTCTTTCTGTCTCTCTCTCTCTCACTGTCTGTAACTATACCTCTCAAATAAATAAATAAAAAATCTTTAAAAAATAAAAGAAGTATTTTGCTTCTAAATTTACATTAAAATCACATAATTTTAGGAAAAATATTTTTAGGATAGTTTCTAAAATGAATTATTTTTAGTCTGTACTGTATCAAATTAGTTTACAATGTTGCCATATTTTATATAATTTAATTCATCCTATATCAAACAAAATTATGGCAAAGCTTATCACGTATAGACAGAAATAAATAATATTATGAACAGGAAAACTGGTATATCCACAGACAAGCCACAGACAAGAATGAAATCAAGAATGTTGGCCTAACATACTTGAAAAATTAGATTAAATGGGAAACCTCTTTCCACACTTAATGTAATAAATCTAACTTAGGTAAAACGAGATTTCAGAAAAAGTTCTAAGACTGTTAAACAACCTTAAACAACAGTCAAAACTCTTTGACAAGGAAAAAAATTATATGGTTTTGTAGCTGAGTTCTAGCAGATTCTCAACCGACAGATCACGCCAATGTAGCCAAGCCTTTTCAGAGAATAAAGTATGACTCATCCACTCCAGCTTTGTAAGACCAGCACAATCATGGAGCAAAATGTGACGGGCACAGTACAAGCAAAGAAAATGACAGGCCTAGATGCATAAATATAGATATAATTATCCTAAACAAAAAGTGAACCACCCAAGTCCTACCACGGATAAAATGTCAGTACACAGCAACTTGTGACCACGCAGGGTACAAAAATCTGGCAAGCACTAGTGCAGCCCAGTCATCAAGGTAAACATCATCAGTGACAGGTGGTGTTGATAACATGAAATACTTCAAAAACCTGGGGAGAAAATGGAATTAAAGGATCAGCTTAGTTGGGTGCAAAAAGATTGAAATACATGTGTAGAATTGACCCTCAAAAAGTTAATGGAAAATGCATTTTTTCTGAAGATTTATTTTTATTTATTTGAAAGGCAGAGTTACAGAGAGAGAGGGGGAGAGACAGAGAGAAAGAGAGAGAGAGAGGGAGAGAGAAAGCGAGCTTGCATCTACGGGTTCACACCCCAAATGGCCACAACAGCTAGAGATGGACTGATCCGAAGCCAGGAGCCAGGAGCTTCTTCCGGGTCTCCCACATGGGTGCAGGGACCCAAGGACTTGGGCCATCTTCTACTGCTTTCCCAGGCCACAGCAGAGAGCTGGGTCGGAAGTGGAGCAGCTGAAGCTCAAACCGGTGCCCCTATGGAATGCCAAGCAGCAGACGGCAGCTTAACCCGATACGCCACAGCTCCGGCCCTGAAAATGTGTTTCAGTAAAAAACCACACACGGATTTCAAAATATTTTGCACCCAAATAAATTTACCCTTTAAGTCTGTGTTCCATGAGCTTTGGGAACTACCCTCACATACTCTCCCTGATGAGTTGAGAATGCTACCACATCTCCGGGGTCTTCCTCCCCAACACCTACAATCCAGACTGCTCATTCACAAAACACCAAACAAACCCCAGTGTAGGAACAATCCGCAAAACAGACACACAGTGCTGCTCAAAACTGTGCAGGTGTCAGAACCAAAGAAAGTTCTGAGAAAGTGTCCCCATCAAAAAGACACATAACAGCCGAATGAAATGTCGTGTCCTGGGTGCAATGCTGGGACAGAAAGGACATATTTGGGGGGAAAAATTAAACTGAATAAAATTTGAAGCCGGATGAATAATAAAAGGAAAGAGTTCTGTTCATGAACACAAAAACCAGAAACTTAAGGAAAATGT
The DNA here is from genome assembly GCF_033115175.1 of Lepus europaeus. Taxonomy (NCBI): domain Eukaryota; kingdom Metazoa; phylum Chordata; class Mammalia; order Lagomorpha; family Leporidae; genus Lepus; species Lepus europaeus. Next base: position 99,045,839 of record NC_084838.1, read on the forward strand.
AACTGAGTTAAAGACTGTTAAGAAGAGGGGTCCGCGCTGTGGCGTAGCGGGTAAAGCTGCTGCCTGCAGTGCCGGCATCCCATGTGGGCACCGATTTGAGTCCCGGCTGCTCCACTTTCAATCCAGCTGGGAAAGCAGTAGAAGATGGCCAAGTCCTTGGGCACCCTGCACCCACATGGCAGGCCTGGAAGAAGCTCTGCTGTGTTTGTTGTAGGGGTCCAGAGGGTGGTTAGAGAGAGGAGCATGTGAGTCTGAGGGGGCTGATGGGAGAATGGCCCTCAGTGATAGGGGGCACCATCCAGTTGGTCGGGGGCTCTGTAGAATCAGCAGGTGCACAGCCAAACTGGTCCCTGTCTCCAGGAGCTGGGTTGTCAGTGTTATGTGACCGTTATTGCATCAGGTTCCCTGGATCTGAAGCCTTCAGATTAAGCCCTGCTATCAGTGTCCTGGATCTCCAATTTGTACTTGGCCTGTTGTTGGCCTGCTTGGCCACACTAGCCAATTCTGCTAATGTCTGTGTACATACCCTGTCGGTTCTGTCTCTCTGATTAACTCTGCTTATACACAGCCCCTTCTCCACTTACCCATCCAAATAACCTTCCCAAGCAGATTTTCCAGCCAACTGTAGAAGAGGAATGAGACAGGTGCACCACCTGGCCAGGGAGAAAGCAAACAGCCACACTCTCAACCTCCTGTGAGAGCCGGATGGCAAGGCAGCACGAGCGGCCCCCAGGACAACAGCTGACAAGGTGATGGGGAACTCTAACATAAACCCTCGAGGAGGGCATTCTGCCCGCACCAGGGACGTCAGAAGAGGACCCGTGCCTCATCTGAAAACTGCTGAGACTAGATTCCAGCCGGTGGGACCCAGGCAGAGAATCCAGCCACGCCCTGCGGGGCATCTGATCTGGAGAAAACAGCAGAGGATAGTGCCTCGTGGTGTATGCCTCTGAGTTTGTAGTAATCATTATACAGCAAATGGAGAAGTGACAGCATAACATAACGAAGAGGGAGCAGGTGTTCAGCCTAGTGATGATTCCGCATCCCCCATTGAATGCATGGGTTCAATTCCTGACACCAGCTCCTAACTCAGCTTCCTGCCAATGCAGAGCCCGGGAGGCAGCCATGACAGCACAAGGAATTTTTTTTTAAAGATTTTATTTATTTATTTGAGAGGTAGAGTTACAGACAGTGAGAGGTAGAGGTAGAGAGAGAGTGAGAAGTCTTCCGTCCCGTTGGTTCACTCCACAAATGGCCACAATGGCCAGAGCTGCACCAATCTGAAGCCAGGAGCCAGGAGCTTCTTCCAGGTCTCCCAAGTGGGTGCAGGGGCCCAAGGGCTTGGGCCATCTTCTACTGCTTTCCCAGGCCACAACAGAGAGCTGGATTGGAAGTGGAGCAGCCAGGACTCAAACTGGGGCCATATGGTATGTTGGCACTGCCAGGTGGAGGATTACCCTACTGTGCCATGGCGCTGGCCCCAGCACAAGTAATTGTATTCTTATCTCCACTTTGAAGACCTGGATTGAGGTCTAGGCTCCTGGCTTCAGCCTGGCTCAGCGCTGGCTTTTGCAGGCCTCTGGGGTATGAAGTCCTGAATGGGAACTCTGTTTAGCTGCCACAGATACATAATAAAATTTAAAAAAAAAACTATAAATACATACTTAAAGAGCAAAATCCTCCAAACTCAAGCATGGCATTACATACACAGGAAGACAAGCATGGTCGATAAGATATGGAAGATATATTTAAATTTAACCTGTTTCATGCAAAGTGCAAAGGAAACTGTGATGAAATAATATTTTACATATATTAAATTGCCCTTATTTAGGAAACTTGTGAATACGAAGGATTGGAGATTATGTGAATTGTTAATATGTTAGATATACCAATGCCATCTCACCAGCCCAGGTGATCAATTTCAGTTCACAACTGATCACACTGATAGGCCTAAGAGTCAAAGGGATCACACAAACAAGATTAATGTCTGCTAATACTAACTGATTAAAAAAAAAAAAAAAGGGGGAGAGAAGGATCCAACATGGGAAGGGGGAGACACAGCAGACTCATAGAATGACAGATGTCCTAAATAGCACTCTGGCCTCAGAATCAGCCCTTAAGGCAAGTGGATCTGGCTGAAGAGCCCATGAGAGTATTGTAAGCATGGAAAGCTAAGACATGCTGGGAAAAAAAAAAAGATGAAGAAGAAGAAGAAGACCTAAATGAAGGATCTCAGCGAGTGTGATCCCAGTGGAAAGAATGGGGCCATCAAAGTAGGAGGTACCTTTCTCTGAAGAGAGGAGAGAACTTCCACTTTGACTATGGCCTTGTCAGAATAGGATCGAAGTCAGCGAACCCTAAAGGCTTCCATAGCCTCGGCAACTCATGGCTAGAGCCTAGGGAGATTACTGACGCCATAAACAAGAGTGTTAAATTGTTAAATCAACATCAGGAGTCACTGTGTACTTACGTCCCATGTGGGATCTGTCCTTAATAGGTTGTCGAAGGTGAAGTAATGATATAGCTAGTACTGAAACAGTATTTTTACACTTTGTGGTTATGTGTGGGTGCAAACTGATGAAATCTTTACTTAATATATACTGAAGCGATATTCTGTATATAAAGATAATTGAAAATGAAAAAAAAACCCTTGGTTTTAAATTGGAAATTACATAGAAAAATAATCAATCTTTTTTTTTTTAAATATCTTGCAGAATCTCGGTCATTAATATGAGGTACATTGTTATTTAATGCTATAACTAGTACTCCAACAGTATTTTTTCACTTTGTGTTGCTATGGGAGGGCAAACTGTTGAAATCTATATATATACTAAACTGATTTTCTATATATAAAGAGAATTGAAAATGAATCTTGATGGGAATGGAAGGGGAGAGCGAGTGGGAAAGGGGAGGGTTGCGGGTGGGGGGGAAGATGTGGGGGGGGAAGCCTTTGTAATCCATAAACTGTACTTTGGAAATTTATATTCACTAAATAAAAAAATAAATAAATAAATAAAAAGAAGTAAATTGATATGATCACTTTAGAAAACAGCTTAGAATTATGTGGTGAAGTTTAATATTTGTATATCCTATTACGGTTAGGAAATTTCATTTCTGGGAACTTTCCCAACCACAACTCCTGCAAGTATGCAATAAAAGACATGTATAAATTAACAACAGCACTAGTTTTTTTTGTTTGTTTGTTTTTTTTTTTTTTTTTTTTTACTATTATTCTTAAGATCTTAGAAGCTACCAAATATCCATTGCTGGGAGAAAGAATGAGTAAACTGTGATTTGATTACAGGATGGGGTATCATGTAATCGTGAAAGTGGAACCACATAAATCCTTATGGAGCAATCTTTGCAGTGTAATAGAAAGTGAACAAGTTTCAGAAAATTAAACAGAGCATGATGCATTTTTGAGAAAAACAGTATCAAACACAGCCTTCGAACGATTTTTAGAATGTTTTATATTGAATGTAAATTCTACAAAAGCGTCATAGTGATAGAGACAAGGTTCAGCAGCGTGCTCACCCCAGGTGGGGAGGGCAGGTGTGTGGCGTGGAAAAGGCACACACAGGGGCACCTGCGTGGTTACAAGAGGGGTAATTTAATGTGGCCCCTAGGAAAGCCCTAGCGCAAACAGTCTGAGGTCTCCAGGGAACTTCTAGTCCATAGAGTGTGAAGTCTCCGGAGGCCTAGGACTTAGCCTCATCTCAGCCAATGGCTTTCATTTCTTTCTCCACCTGCTTCGTTTATGCTACATTTTTAAAAATTTCAAAAATAAAAAAGATAAGCAATTATCACAGCCCAACCCAAGATCACTAATTTTTGTTTTCCTCATGTACCATTAGGTTTTTAGAAACAGTTTAATCATGAAAGTAATTTAGTGCACATTTGTCATCTCTCTCTAATCAGCTTTGAAGTATGAATTGCGCACCACACTCGCTGCTGGTTTTACAGGAACAGATGCACCAGGGGCTAATGCATGTCAGGTGCCTAACCCCTTAGGGAAAAGCTGGTGGGAAATGGTTGAGTCATATCAATCTGTCCTGTGACGGGAGCTAGGTTCTAGCACACGGCTACTGCCTCGATAAATTGTGAAAAGTACAACGCTACTTTATACCCGAGGGATGTTTGATTTTCTTGTGTTGTGTGCTGACTGCAATTGGCTGCAGGGAGCAGGTGTGGACACTCAGGTCAGGGCTTTCCCGGTAACAACATGAGAAGCTGGATTTGATGGGTTCTTTTTTTTTTTTTTCTTTTTTTTTTTTTTTGACAGGCAGAGTTAGTGAGAGAGAGAGAGAAAGGTCTTCCTTCCGTTGGTTCACCCCACAAATGGCTGCCATGGCCAGCCCGCTGCGCCGATCTGAAGCCAGGAGCCAGGTGCTTCCTCCCGGTCTCCCATGCAGGTGCAGGGCCCAAGCACTTGGGCCATCCTCCACTGCACTCCCGGGCCACAGCAGAGAGCTGGACTGGAAGAGGAGTAACTGGGACAGAATCCGGCGCCCCAACTGGAACTAGAACCTGGGGTACCGGCGCCACAGGCAGAGGATTAGCCAAGTGAGCCATGGCACCGGCCAATGGGTTCTGACCGTCCTCTAACATCTGGAATTCTGCAAACCTCCTGATGGAAAAGAATAGTTGCAAGCAAGCTATGGCTCATACAATCACTAGGAAGTGTTCCCACTTTTTTGGTTACATTTTTGTTTTTCTAAAAGAACAACTCACTTAATTCTAATCCACTGCATTCTGGAGGATAGGATATTAACCGTCACCAGCAAAAACAGAAAAAGAAAGAAGGAAAATTTAGGGCAATATTGGTAAATGGGGCTGGCGCTGCGGCTCACTAGGCTAATCCTCCGCCTGCGGCGCCGGCACACCAGGTTCTAGTCCCGGTCGGGGTGCCGGATTCTGTCCTGGTTGCCCCTCTTCCAGGCCAGCTCTCTGCTATGGCCCGGGAAGGCAGTGGAAGATGGCCCAGGTCCTTGGGCCCTGCACCCCATGGGAGACCAGGAGAAGCACCTGGCTCCTGGCTTCGGATCAGTGTGGTACGCTGGCCGCAGCGGCCATTGGAGGGTGAACCAACGGCAAAGGAAGACCTTTCTCTCTGTCTCTCTCTCACTGTTCACTCTGCCTGTCTGAAAAAATAAATAAATAAAAATAAAATGTTGGTAAATGGGATACCTACAAAAGGAGAGTTTATCCAGTAAGATGAACACGGGAGTGATGTGAATGAGGGACCGGGGAGAAAGCATGGCACTCAGTGTGGGCCTTCAGACACTGAAAACGCTGACGTAACGAAGGGGAGTTCTGCCTCGTCCGTGCAAGCACAGAGGTAGAACAAAGAGGTAGAATTAGGCATGAATAGTAACTTGAAAATAATCTGTGAAATAGTAAACTAGTTCCATCAAACGATTGGTTTCCCATGAAGCAATGCAATAGACGTTTTGATCTGATTCCCTTGTAATCAGAAATGAAGCTTGGTATGAACTGAATTTTCTTAAATTCATGAATCCTTGGTTTGTGGGCTAAGGTGGCCCATCTGATGCTACTTTTAGAATAGATAACCAATTCTGACAATTTTTTTATTTTTTTTTATTTTTATTTTTTTTATTTTTGACAGCCAGAGTGGACAGTGAGAGAGGGAGAGAGAGAGAGAAAGGTCTTCCTTTGCCGTTGGTTCACCCTCCAGTGGTCGCTGCGGCCGGCGCATCTCACTGATCCGAAGCCAGGAGCCAAGTGCTTCTCCTGGTCTCCCATGGGGAGGGCCCAAGCACTTGGGCCATCCTCCACTGCACTCCCTGGCCACAGCAGAGAGCTGGCCTGGAAGAGGGGCAACCGGGACAGAATCCGGTGCCCCGACCAGGACTAGAACCCGGTGTGCCGGCGCCGCTAAGGACATATAATACAATTTAAAGTTGACAAATGCCATAAATAGGTATTTCTCCAAACAAAGTGTACAATTGATCAATAAGCCCTGAAAAGTTGCTAAACAGCATTGGTCATCAGACAAATGAAAATTAAAAAACAGAACAATTGACTATTTCACATGCCAGGATAACTGCTTTAAAAATATAAAATAACAAGTGTTGGTGAGGACGTGGAGTTGTCAGTACCCTCGTACGTTGGTGATGGAAACATCACCACTTTGGTGCCACCACTTTGGAAAATGGTTTGGCATTTTTTTCAGAATGTTAAACATAGAATTAGTTATCAGATGGCCTGGAGATCCACCAAAGAGGCTTGAGAACATGTGTATAGTCACCCAATCACTTTACATGAAATGATTCGTAGCAACATTATTATTCACAATCAAAGTAGAGAGTTTGGATGAAAAATAGGGGGAATTGGGTGTGGTTTGTAGACTATGACAAATATAATATATGATGTTAATAATAGAAGCTGGGGCCAGCACTGTGGCATAGCAGGTTGGGCTGCTGCCTGTGGTATCTGCATCCCATACGGGCGCCGATTCGAGTTCTGGCTGCTCCACTTCTGATCCGGATCCCACATGGGGGACCCGGAGGAGGCTCCTGGCTCTTGGCTTCAGCTTGGCCCAGCCCTGGCTGTTGTGTCCATTTTGGGGGTGAACCAGTACATGGAAGACCCCCCCCCATCTCTCTCTGGAATGGTCTCTCAAAAATAAATAAAATAAATCTTTAGAAAAAATAAAGGAAGCTGAGTGTGGGATTTAGGGGAACTCTTTGTCAATTCTGGAATTTTTGTTTAAAAAGCAGTAAAGAGTCCGAATTTCTATCCGTGGAGGAACTGACTTAAGGAGGGGTAAGCACAGAAGTGTTATTCAGCGATGGAAACGGACGGGGAGAAGCCGCAAGCCGCACGAACTCTGAAAGCATCCTGCTGACTTAGAGTCTGTACGATGCCGCATGAAATGTCCAGCATAAGGAAACCCACAAAGACAGAGAGTAGATTAGTGGCTGCTTAGGCCTGGAGGAGTCTGAGGGGAAAGTAGCGTGGCCTCTGTCAGGTTCCCAGGTTTCTCTTTGAATAATGGAAGTGTTCTAAAATTGTTGCTAGTGATGATACCAAGACAGTGAATATGGTTACAAAGCATTGAGTCGGCACTACAAATGGACACATCATCCTGTATGAGTTATAGATCAATAAAGCTGTTACATAGAAACCGACTTATAAGAATACTCACAGGGACATGGAGAAATAAATGGAAAGTCAATAAAAATGTCCACCAGTGATAACTCCATTACAGGGCGTCTCCTCCTCACGTGACAGAAATCTACATACTTGCTGATAAGGAGCAGGCTCCAAGGGTCTTATGTAAATGAAGGGTTTTATGTAAATGAAGCCATAGCATACTTCAGTTTAAATTTAAAGTATACATACATATATATATATATATATATATATATGTTTTCATGTTTATATAAGAGTATTAAAAAATAAAATGTCCGAATCTAGGTGCCAACATTGCCTTCAGAATGTAGGGGTAAGAAGAAGCTACAAGAGAAGAAGATAACTAGAGTTTTTCATGTTCTGCTTTACATGCTAAGATGGCTGGAGTCTTTGGGGATGAAAATGCACTTCTAATTCACTAGATACATGCAGGGGTAAACAGAACAAAAGTAAATGCATGGGAAGAGAGAGTCATACAAAGTCTGTCATTGGTGCCGCATCCTTTGAGCCAATGCAGCAGGAGCTGCTGCTGAAGTCCAACGGTGCCCACGGAAGGTGCTGCCTGCACGTTAGTCGTGAACTGGGCTTTGGGGAGGACAGAGTGACCACTTCCAGGAAGGCACGGAGCTATATTCCACGTTCTGCTTTATCTTCTCCTCATGCCCTCTTATTCCTTTTTCTTTTCCATGACTTTCATTTCCTGTCATTTGTGTCTGTTTTTCAAGTCCGTTTTAATGTACTTCATACTATTTCTTATAATTCATTGCTTATACCTATGGATTAGAGATGACCCAGTCAGATGTATCCTATCAGTTAAGAGCCAGATTAGGATTATGTGAGCAGGGTTTATTCATATAATTGCCAAAGGAAATTCTTTGCACATAAGCAGGAAGATTGCAAGGTTTCCACACGGATAGCACAGTTGCTACACGAGGGTTCTCCCAAGAAACAGAACCAATGGGAGACATAGCTATATAGTTCCCATCCATCCAGATGGATGTCTTGGAGCACGCTGGCTCTTCAGATTCTGCAGGGTGAGCAGTCCCCCCACCTGCAGGCCTCAAGCTGCAGCCTAGGAAAGCTGTGGTTGTCTTTGAGGGGCTGAGAGCCCGGGAGTCAAGGGTGTGGACTCCAGGCCAGGTCTGACGGCCTGGGCACCAGGAGCAGGTTTGGAGGGCAGCAGCAGACTCTGTCCCCACCCACACAGTCGGGTGGAGAGGGAACTCAGCCTTTCTCTGCCTCTTTGTGCTGTTCAGGCCCTCAACCCACCCAGGGGAGGGCCGTCCGCCTTACCAACTCTACCAGGTAGATGCAACTTCTCCCGGAACCCCTTTCCAGACACATCCAGAGATAAGATTCACTTTATTTTATTTCAAGATTCAGTTATTTTATTTGTAAGTCAGAGTTACACAGAAAGAGAAAGAGAGGGAGAGAGAGAGAGAGAGAGAGAGAGAGAGAGAGAGGTCTTTCATTCATTGGTTCACTCCCCAATTGGCCACAACGTGTTGATCTGAAGCCAGGAGCCGGGAGCTTCTTCCAGGTCTCCCACATGGGTACAGGGACCCAAGGACTTGGGCCATCTTCTACTGCTTTCCCAGGTCATGGCATAGGGCTAGATCAGAAGTGGTGCAGCCAGGACTTTACCAGCTACACCACAGTGCTGGCCCCTATAAGGTTTAACTAGCTACCTAGGCGCCCCATGGCATCCCAATGGAACTGACACAAAATCAACTGTGGCAGAACGAATAGCATGCTTAGACCAACCAGAACTAGAGGATGACCTGCTCAACAGTGAGGAAACGAGAGTTTGGGAAGAGGAAGCCAGCCCTCCTCCAGTCTCTCTGCACCCTTCCTGCCATGTCTTGCCCAAGCTCCCGCAGAAACACTCGCTAGGAGCCCACGACAGAGAGCTGGATAAGAAGAGTCTGAATTCATGAACAGGGTAAACAAGCAACACAGAGCACGTTGGACCCCCATTCGCAGTACAGAGTGTCAACTAGCCCTGTGAGCTTGACATTTATTCCAACTCTGAGTTCCAGTCTGTTCCGATGGGCATTTTGTCCTAAACATTTTTCTTATTTGCTGTTGTCCAAATGTCAAGAATAGCCGGATAATGTGTTCGCCACAGTCGCTGAACAGTAGAGAGCCGTGTTGTTTGCATGCAAAGTCTCTTGTGACTGCAATTTACACAGTACTTTCTCATCCAAAATTGCTTTAGAGAGAACTCTCACAGGCTTAATTTAACCTTTATCTCAACAGCTTTAGAACTGAAGCACTCTTTGCAAACACTGCCCACAATTCATTTTTAATTGCTCTTTCGAAAGCAATACTTGAAAATCTTCCCACAGCAAAACCCAAATTGTTTCCTATTTTTTTTTTTTTTCAATCATGAAAAAGAGGATGGAGGCATCCAGGCCAGAGAGGAGCAGCCCTTCTGGTTGGCCACGTGTTCCTGCATCTCTGGTGGGCTTGGCAGCTGCTCTGTTTTTGGAAACCAAGCGAACTGCACTACTCGTCTACTTTGGGTCAATGTAAGGTACAGAAGCAATTTTGGCAGAACAAAAGGAATGCCACTGCTGATGGATTTCAGCGATTACTTTCATTAGGGCTGTAACCCAATGCCAGCCATACCTAAGCTTTGCATGTCTATTTGCCTAACGTATAAGTGAGATTGGGGAAAACGTGTATCTTTTTTGTAAGAGCCAATATCTAGCTCTTGTGGCCAAGACAATGCTTGGTGGGGATTCAAGTCCGTTACCAACACAGAGCAAGCTTTTCATTATCACAAACATTTACAGTCACTTCCGAGCCCAGTAAGGTGCTTATTTTCCAAGGCACAGTTCCTGTTAGAAATCACCAGCAAACCAGACTTCTTCTAGGCTAACTGAAACAAGCTGAGCCGAAGTTTACCTATGCAAGGAGCATGTCTTTTGATTCTGATATACTGCCATGTTTGGAACCCTGCGTACAAAATAATTATTTTCATCAGTAGAGGTATTCTCCTCGTAAGCAGATAAGCTCCATGGAAGTCCATTTCTGCCTTAGTATCTGGAGGGATGCGGTTTCTGGACCCACTTCTGCCCCGTGGATACCAGGATCGACTGCTGCTCAAGTTCTTATGTAAAATGCGTCATCTACACACAGCTTTCACACATCGTCCTGCATACTTCACACTGTCTCTAGATCCTCTATAACATCTAATTCCATGGAAGCAGTTGTTATACCGCTGCGGAATAATGGCAGGAAAGCTATCGGTGCGTGTTCAGGACAGACGCGGCCATTGTAGATAGAACTACCTACCCAGCACGCAATCGACTACAGGTGCAAGCCGTGGATGTAGGGTCTGCTAGTCCAGAGGGCTGGCAGTATGCAGGGCCATATACTCATACCTACAGGCACTGCCTGGAGGCAGACCCGAGGAGAGCTTGTTGAGCCTTTTGAATTCATCAAACTTTTGGGTAACTAGTTTATGTAACTTCCAATTTTATTTCAAATTATTTTCCAATTTCCCTCTAAGATGATTACATGGAGAACATCAAACAGGCTGTGTGAGATGGAAGGCTTAACCCCTGCTTGGATCACTAATTGCATCAGCTGCAGAGTGGATAATCTCTGAAATGAAATGGAATATTTCAAGTGATACTACAATATTTTCAAACTATGTTACAAGGGACTATTATTTATGGCTGATAAAACATACGCTTTAGGGGCTGGCGCTGTGGCATGGTGGGTAAAGCTTCCACCTGTCATATGGGCACCTGATTGAGACCCGGCTGCTCCACTTCTGATCCAGCTCTCTGCTATAGCCTGGGAAAGCAGTGGAAAATGGTTCAGGTCCTTTGACCCCTGTACACACATGGGAGACCCAGAAGAAGCTCCTGGCTCCTGGGTCCTGATCGGCTCAGCCCCAGACATTGCGGCCAATTGGGGAGTGAACCACTGGATGGAAGACCTCTCTCTTTTCTGCCTCTCCTTCTCTTTGTATAACTCTTTCAAATAAATAAATAAATAAATAGTTAAATAAAAATAAATAAATAAAAACACCCAAAAAGAAAAATTCAGGAAACCATGGTGTTAGAATGACTTCCTGGTAATGTATGGCATGCATGTGTTACATGTATGTTACACATGTGTACATGTTGCATGAAAAGTTTGTAAAGAGCCCTGTTTTAATTGGCTTACAGACAAAAGAGTGCTCATATATATTAAAACTATTAGAGTAACCCAAAATGTCTTTTTTGTTCATATGGAAATAGGTTGTTTTAAATTTGCTTTAAAAGGGGGGTGGGTAGAAGGGACATGTTTATGCTTGCATTTGCTGATCAAAATGCTAACCAGACGCTAAAAAAGATCTCATTTTATCTGGGGAGCCGGAGAAGGTTCCCGCCTCGTACTCCACTGTGTCTTTTGCCACCAGGTCCACACCCCACAGCTTAGGGCCTGAATGTGTCCAGTACGAAAAGGCTCCCCCTGGCGGGCCACCACAACGTTGCAATTCCTTTGGCCCTTAGACCCTGGTTTAAGGATCAACTCAGGGAGACACTACACTACAAAAAAAAAAAAAAAAAAAAAAAAGACTCTCAAGGAAATTCTCTCTGAAATGTTAACAGGACTGTCTCAACTCCAAACTGAGTGGCCAACCTTGGGATTTCCAGCTGGCTCCCTGGACCTCTCCCACGATGGGACTAAGATACAGCATGGAATTGGTATCACCTTATGCAGAACCTAAAAAAGCCAGACTTCTGTTGTGTCTGTATAAGGGTCTAAAAGGGGGGATGAAGGGTTAAACCCACTTCCTCCCCTCCTCTGGGTCTGCAGTGTCCAGAGAGAAAGAGAGAGTTCAACTATTTCTTCTCTTGGGTTTGTTGCACCCTTTGCTGGGAGAGGTGAGGAAGAAAACCAGCTGTCTTTCTCCCTGGGGTGGTGACACTCAGAAGTCTCCCATATGTAAGGCTAAGATACGATACGTTCTCTTACTTTGGAGATTTTTTAAAAGATTATTTCAAAATGTAACAACACCTAGAGGCAAAAATAAGTTACAAAAGGTATGAGCAAGTCACAAAAGATTTGAGAAAAATAAATATTTCTGTGTGTGATAAAAATTAACTATAGTTATTGAGGTCTTATTTACAGGGCTATTTTAAAATTAAACATTAAGTCAAAGTTAAAGTATAATCTGTTAAAGCAATGAGGTTTTAAATTATATGTATAACTATGTTAATATCTAAAAGTAGTCTCAATCTTTCTTTTTTTAAGATTTTATTTATTTATTTATTTGAGAGGTAGAGTTACAGACAGTGAGAGGGAAAGACAGAGAAAGGTCTTCTTTCCATTGATCATCCCCAAATGGCCACAACGGCCAGAGCTGTGCTGATCCGAAGCCAGGAGCCAGGAGCTTCCTCCTGGTCTCCCATGCGGGTACAGGGCCCGAGCACCTGGGCCATCCTCCACTGCCCTCCCAGGCCACAGCAGAGAGCTGGACTGGAAGAGGAGCAACCGGGACTTGGACTGGTGCCATATGGGATGCCGACAGCGCAGGTGGAGGATTAAGCTTCTGTGCCACAGCACGGCCCCCAAGCAGTCTCAATCTTCAATTTTAAAATCTGTTTTACAAATGACCACAGTGTCTCCTTTTAAGAATGCTCTCCTTAATTGGGCTGTTCTCTGCCAGCTTTCTAGTCAGTTCCTGAAAGCTCTGACTCTGTTACGTCGTTCCAGATTATGGGATGACTCCAGTGCTAACTCTTACATTCAAGGTTTGCGTTTCCCATTCGGTGACAGACCAGACACATAGAGTTGGCATCTTACTGAGATCATCGTTTTTGCTCTCTGTCTCACATTAAACTTCCGATTGTTTAAAATAGCTAAGTTTTAAGCAAATTATAGTTTGTTTAACTATGCACTTAGTTGAAAGTATTTAAATGGTCATTTTATAACAATAATTAAATCTGATCTATGCTCTATCATGATGCAAAGATACACTATTTCAGTCAGATATTTTAAGCCTTCTTGACAGTCATTCAAAAAATACAAAACGAACTGCCCATAGAAGTTAAAACATCGCCAGGTCTGTGTTTAAATGCTTCTTCTCCTAGGTTCCCAAAGACTTTTTTCGTAACTTCTGTTGTATTCATTGCTGTAAAGCAGCTCTGAAGGAAATAAAGCTAACGTCTAACAGTGAACTACAGGTTTGAACTGAAAAAGCATCGTTAATTCAGGCTGTTACAAGTGAAAAGTAATTCTACTTACTTGATAGCAATTTTAAAAAAAGTTAAAGATTTTAAAGGCTGCTACCAAAAACCATTTCATTGTTTTGTCCATAACGATATGTTAGACATTTACAGTCATAGATATCGTGCAATGCATATCACTCCCTATATAGTGCAATTTAGCTTCTAGGTTTGTTCTTTGGTAAGATCATGACTTAAGATAATATCCATGGCCGGCACCGAGGCTCAATAGGCCGGCACCCCGGGTTCTAGTCCCGGTTGGGGCGCCGGATTCTGTCCCGGTTGTCCCTCTTCCAGTCCAGCTCTCTGCTGTGGCCCGGGAGTGCAGTGGAGGATGGCCCAAGTGCTTGGGCCCTGCACCCGCATGGGAGACCAGGAGAAGCACCTGGCTCCTGGCTTCGGATCAGCGAGGTGCGCCGGACACAGCGGCCATTGGAGGGTGAACCAGCGGCAAAAAGGAAGACCTTTCTCTCTCTCTCTCTCTCACTGTCCACTCTGCCTGTCAAAAAAAAAAAAAAAAAAGGATAATATCGATGCTTATCTAATATTTTAGTATCTTAGGTAATTTAAGTATAGTTGTTAAAGACATAAGCTGGTAAATGTAAAAAATCAGTGTTTGCAAATACTTGTACTCTAGTCTTAAAATTTACAAAACACATTGGACATTTTGGTCAATGTTCTCATAAGTTGTTGACATTTGACAGTTAACATTGCTTGCTAAATTTGCATTTGATATTAAATTACTAAGGATAAGGGCCAACACTGTGGCCTAGTAGGTTGGGTCTCTACCTGCAGTACCAGTATCCCATATGGGTGCTCCACTTCCAATCCAGCACTCTGCTAATGGCCTGGGAAAGCAGTAGAAGATAGCCCAGGTGCTTGGGCCCCTAATCCCATATGGGAGATCCAGAAAAGCTCTTGGCTCCTGGCTTTGGTTAGCCCAGCTCCAGCCGTTGTGGACATTTGAAGAGTGAACCAGTGGATGGAAGACCTCTCTCTCTGTCTCCACCTCTCTCTGTAACTCTGCCTCTCAAATAAATAACTAAATCTAAAATAAATAAATAAATAAATAAATAAAACATAGTTCGCCTCGTGGGCGTTGTTTTATCTCACAGGAGAGACATTGCCAAAACACGCCTGTGCTGGCTACTAGCTCAGGGCTATGATGATTAGTGATAGAACACACCCTTGGCTGACATCCTAAAGGCTGCCTCTGTGGTCTACTTCAACCAAGAATAGGGGGAAGAGGAGCAAGCCAGTCCCCAGGAACAACCAGGGATGAGTGGCAGGTCAGTTAGTAACAGCCTTACCCAGTGGTCTGCCATCAAGGAGACTCAGGAAGGCCTGTCCACCCCAAGTGGCATTTGGCTTTTTCTTTTTTTTTTTTTAAAGATTTATTTATTTATTTGAAAATCTAAGTTACACAGAGAAAGAAGGAGAGGAAGAGAGAGAGAGAGAGAGAAGTCCTTCATCTGCTGGTTCACTCTCCAATTGGCTGCAATGGCCAGAGCTGCGCTGATCTGAAGCCAGGAGCCAGGAGCTTCTTCCAGGTCTCCCATGTGGGTGCAGGGGCCCAAGGACTTGGGCCATCTTGTACTGCTTTCCCAGGTCATAGCAGAGAGCTGGATCAGAAGTGGAGCAGCCGGGTCTCGAACTGGCGGCCATATGGGATGCCTGCACTGCAGGCAGCAGCTTTATCCCCTATGCCACAGCACTGGCCCCCCAGAATCGGCTTTTGACATGGAAAGCCAGGTCTATAGGCAAGCAGTAGTCCTATCAAAAGCCAACCTCTGAAGAGCCCTGCCAGCCTCAGCTGAGTCAGCAAAAACAGAACCAGGTCAGGACTGCAGACCCTCATGGCTCCTGAGGCTGAAGGGCCCTGCACTCCACCCAGCTTCCAAAGCACCCACCACTATTGAGGGGACGGCCCAGGGTCAGTCATGTCACAGGCAGAACCGTCAATTTCTTCTTAAAGATGCTACTTCTTCTATGCTAACCTTCGCCGGCCAAGCCTTCCCAGGCCCGCCAGGTGATGAGAGTCAATGGGCTGTCTTCGCTAAGGAGGCTTCCACTCCATCCTCCTTCACACTCCATCCCTACTATGCTTCCGGAATCTCTGGTCGATGACCTCCGTGTAAGGTTTTGAATTATTATTAGTAGTACTAGTGCTATTTAAAAAAAAGAGGGGTAACTCTTCAAAAACGCTCTCACTTGTAAAAACAAAGGCCTAGATCCTAAGTTTTCACAGCAGTCACATCTGTGACTTTGGTTGTTATGTCTAAATTTTGAGGTGCCTTGCTACCCGATAGCACCCTGGAACTTTGGGTCTGCCAAGGCAAAAAACTCAGAGTTCCTTGGCTCTGCAGATGCAAAAGGAGCTGTGTTTACTACGACTCCGCACAGCAACTGCTGAAAGGGGTGAGCGTTTCCCTGAGCAAGAAACAGTGCTGGCACGTGGCCCAGGCACACCCTCCACCCTCCAGCTCCTCAGGGGCTGGGGCTGGTCCCCTGGGCACAGGGCTGACTCGGAGCCACTCTGCCTGCTGCAGCCGGCATCACCAGAGAAGATGGGATGCGTGGTGCCAGCCTGGGGAAAGATCCAGATCCAACATTCCAAGGATGCTGTCTATTGAACGCCCATCTTTTCCGCAGCCCCATGAAGCTGAAGCATCCCAAGTTGGAAACGCTATCATATTCTAGTATTAAAACCCAAAATGAACACATCACTGCCCGTCTCGTTGTCACCATGGGCTTCCTGTACTTGTGGGGCAGTCTTTGCCCACCACTCTGAATTCATCATCCACCAATATTTTGGCACGTTTACTCTGCCCGCCGTCGGCATGTTGGTAAAGAGCTTCAAGCGACCCCTCCAGATGACATTTACAGGCTAAATTCCCTCTGCATCTTTTGTATTAGTAAACACGCTTTCACATCCTCATGCGGATACCACACAGTCTTGATTTCTTCAATTTTGTTATAATCCAGTTTATGTGCGTGTAGTTTTGCTGACTGTGCTTTTTGGTGTCAGATTTAAAAAAAAAAAAAAAAAAAAGCATTGCTAAATGCGATGTCATTCAGTTTCCCCTTATACTTTCCAAGAGTGTCATAGCTGTAGGCCTTATGCTTAGCTCTTGGATCTATTGGAGTGAGATTTCGCACCTTGTGCAAGACCAAGGCCCCACTTCGTTGTTTTGTATCTGGAGAAGCATTTTTCTCGATACCGTCGGATAGGAGACTGTCTGGCCCTGGTGAACAGCCTTGGCATCCTTGTGGGAAAGCACCTGCTACGTGTGCCAGACTATATTGCCGGGCTCGATCTGTGATGTCCGCCATTTATTTTGGACTTTGGGTCCTCAGCTATCACGTTCTTCTGTTCTTTCTTTTCCTTCTCATGTTCTCACTGCCCATCCACGCACACGTTGCAGGCGTCCCACCGTTCTTGATGTCATTTTTCATCCTTTTTTTCTTGGCCTTTGAGTTTGGGAGTTTCCTGTTGACAGATCTTCAAGCTCGCGGCTCTTCCCTTGGCCTTGGCCCATCTACTGAGTAGCTCATCAAAGACACTCTCCATTTCCTCCACAGCGCTTCTAATTGGCAGCATTTTCTTTGGACTCTTTTGCTGTTTTGATCTCTCTGCTGCTATTACTCATCTATTTTTCATGCTGCTCGTTTCCTCCATTAATTCCCTTAGCATATTCGCCATAGTCTCTTTACTTCCCCACTCTGATCGTTCCAAAATCTCTCCTCTGGGAGTTTGGGTTTTATGTGTGTTGTGTATCTTCACACTGTTTTTCTGCCTACCTCTTCTCATGCCTTACAATTCTGTGTTAGAAGCTAAAAATGATGTGTGCAGTGATAAGAGATGAAGCAAATAGTCCTCTCGTGTGAGATGTTACGTTTGTCTGGGCAGCAGCGAGGCTGTGTTTGATGTGTGCTGAGTGAGACACTTTCATTTCCTCTGGTGTCTTTTTTTTTTTTTTTCGTCATTCCTGTTATCTTGTGTTTCCTTAGAAATTTCAACAAAGGGGCTACCTTGCAATGCAGCAGCTTAGACCACTGCTTGTGGTACCAGTGTCCTCTATGGGAGCTCTGCTCCAGTTCCTGGCTACTTTGCTTCTGCTCCAGCTTTCTCCTAATGTAGTTGGGAAGGCAGCAGAAGATGGACCCCTAGCTTGGGGCTAGGTCACTGCCACCCACCTGGAAGACCAGGATGGAGTTCCTGGCTCCTGACTCCTGGCTATTCGATTGACCCAGACTTGGCTGTTGGGGCCATCTGGGGACTAGAACAACAGACAGAAAATCTCTCTGTCTCTCTGTCTCTGTCTCTGTCTCTCTCTCTCTCTGTGTGTGTGTATGTGTGTGTCTATCTCTGTCTCTCCTTTATCACTCTGCCTTTCAAATACATAAACACATTTTTATAAAATGAAATTTTACCATGCTGTGTTCTGTAGCTCTCTCGCTTGCAGCCCACTGTTATTGTATTGGAGTTCTGCTGAAATGGTGGGAAGGTACTGGGGAGAAGAAATGAGCTACGATCTTAGGAGGACATGCTGTGTGTGCAGAAAGTAGACTGGTGCTGCACCTCTATCCATTGTCTTTGTACTGCTCTTCCTTGAACTGCAGACTTAAGATAGCCACAAAGATGCACTCGTCCAGGTCTGAGGGCAACATGAAGCCACATTTCCAACAAGTGTACTATTTTGATCATGGAGACCGACTTCTGTGTATCTTCTTTCATTGCTATTCCCATGTTAAGAATAATTGAGTCTGAGTATCCACTCACTGCACATGTCAAGCCATAGGGATCCACTCTGCTGGAGGGATCAGAAGTTTAATGAGCATGGTGCTGGTGCTGGTCATAACAATAGTGAAATTAGGGAGCCAGCAGATTCGGGATGTAGGAACCACAGCGGCTCCATTGGTGGCCTGAGTCTTGGGATCCTGACTGTCTCACTTAGCGCAAGACTTCTCAGCTATGCACCCATCACCTACAGGTGCACAGACACTGATGCCTGGCCAGGTGGTGGGGCTATTGTCTCTGGGGGTAAGTTCAGGACATGGGTGTTTGGGAAATCTCTCCCGTGAATTCCTACGCAAAGATGGGTTTGAGAACTTCCGAGTAGACTGACCCTTCGGTGCTCCCAACACAGCTTTAAGCCGTTTGTTCTTCGGTAACAGACAATGTCTTACTGAAATAACCGGAGTAGACTTTCTCTTGCAACCAACCCTTGACTGATACATTCATTTGGCAGACTTCTGGTTTTTGTAAAATGAGCACCTAAGGCATGACTGTTACAGAAAAGAGATTGAGAAATGGCACATTTTCAGTTTTTCTTTTATCACAGTTAGAACTTACAGGTGGGCACATTTGCACATTGGGTTAAGCCGTGGCTTGGGATGCCCACATTCCCTCATATCAGAGTGCCTGGTTCAAGTCCCAGCTCCTGCACTTCCAATCCAGTTTCTTGACAATGCAACGCCATGAGTCAGTATTTCACAACTCAAATAGTTGAGTCCCTGCCACCCACATGGAGAACCAGGTGGAATTCTGGGTTCCTGGCTTCTGCCAGTCCCGGTCCTGATACCCAAAGCATTTGGGGAGTGAACCAGTAGATGGAAGATTCCTCTCTCTCTTTCTCTCTCTACCCACCCCTCAGCCTTTCAAATAAAAAACATTTTGTTAAAACAAATAGGACTTACACTAGAGTTTTATATCATAGTGTTTACTGTTGTGTGGCTTAAAGAACAATGACATGGTACAGTCATAGTAAGAGAACTTTGCCCTCTGTTACACACCTACGTTTCTAGCATCACTTTTTTAAAAAAAAATGTATTTATTTATTTGAAAGACAGAACTACAGAGAGAGAGAGAGAGAGAGAGAGAGAGAGGAAGATCGAGAGAGGGAGTGGTAGGGGGAAGAGGACAGGGAGAGGGAGATTTTCCACCTGCTGGTTCACTTCTCAAATGACTGCAACAGCCAGGGCTAGCTGAAATTGAAGCCAGGAGTCAGCAACTTCATCCATGTCTCCCACGTGGGAGCAGGGGCCCAAGCATTTGGGTCATCTTCCACTGCTTCCTCAGGTAGATTTTTTTAAAAAATGAAGACGTCTATGTTATTTTGCTTCGTGTCACCACACCTGGGGCAGGCTTTATGAGGAAAGGTTATTTAATTTTAACTCATGGTGATGGAGGTGCAAGGTCAAGGGGCCACCCTTGGTGGTGGCCAATTGCTGGCAAAGTCCCGAGGTGGCTCAGGGTATCACACAGTGAGAGGTGGAAAGTGTGCACGTGTCTGTGCACCTCCTCTTGTCTCTCCCCCTTTGTGTAAGACCACCAGGATTCAGTCATGGGCCCCTAGACTCCACCTTCGATCACCATAACTGGATTATGTTTTCCCCCTTTTAATGCCTTACAATATGAAAGTCTAACACACGGAGTCTTGAATTGCACAATCAAACTGCAGCAGAATCTATGAAATTATATCATAGGCTGCACCGTGTATCTGTGAGCAAAGCAGGTGCAGCCTTGGGAATGGGCAGCACAAATGGATGATGAGCATCTGGGAGGCTGGGGGGGCAATCACCTATCTAGAGAACAGTGTCAGTGTCTCAGGACCAGGACACAAAGAAAGGGAAAGAAATGCCATTGGCTTCGCTTCCATCCATGTAAATGACTCGAGCACCCTTCCAGAATGGGCTGTGGTGAGTCTCTAGACGGTTGCTGTAGGCAACTGTGCTGGCTTCACTGTGGCCCATCGGCTTGTGTGCACCCTGGAGACCCCACCTCGCTGGCCTTCCCAGTGGCCTCCAGCCAGTCAGCGCAGTGGCCCTCCAAGAATGAACAGATGACACGGGTTTGTGCAAGGTGCCACAGCAGCTGTCAGGAGAGCCGGACGCCACTCTGCAGTCATCTCCAGGGGCCTTCTAATACAGAGGAGCGACTTAGTGCCGGCTCAGCTGCGGCAGGCATGAGTCTGCATTTCACACTGAGGAGCAGGTGCCCAGAGACCTGGGGCCATTTTCTCCCTGTCCCTCAACCTAGCGCTGTGCTGCCGTGGGCAGGGAGGCTGGGGTCTGCAGATTCGTCTCAGACCATGAGCCACATAGCTTGCTTGAATAAGGAAGTATAGGGGCCGTGGCTCACTTGGTTAATCCTCCACCTGTGGCGCCGGCATCCCATATGGGCTCCGGGTTCTAGTCCTGGTTGCTCCTCTTCCAGGCCAGCTCTCTGCTGTGGCCCGGGAGTGCAGTGGAGGATGGCCCAAGTGCTTGGGCCCCTGCACCTGCATGGGAGACCAGGAGGAAACACCTGGCTCCTGGCTTCGGATTGGCGTAGTTCCCACCATAGTGGCCATTTCGGGGGTGAACCAACGGAAGGAAGACCTTTCTCTCTGTCTCTCTCTGTCACTAACTGTCAAAAAATAAATAATAATAAAATAAAAGAAAAGGAAGTATAATAGAAACAATGCTCTCTTTCCATTTAGACACTGTCTCATGAGATTTTATGGCAGCAATGACCAGCTGGCTTCCTTTCCCACAACAGCTCAAGGTGCAGGGGCAGAAGTGCGCGTGGGCCTGGGAGATCAAAGGAACTGCCTCCCAGCACAAGGACATACAGTTTTGGTGGAATGTCTCTCCCCCTTTCTTCTCGCAGCTTCCCTACTGGTGTGGCACGCATCACCCAGGAAGCAGACCCGGGGAAAAGTGCACCTGTACAGATCTCACAGCTCTGAAAGGAAGGGCGAGGGGGAGGAGGGCTGGGTGAGAAGGGCCTCAGAGCTGCACAGCTCTGAGAAAGTCCTGCACAGCTCCATGGGGAGCTCCATTCAGCCCAGATAGGAATCCCCCACTGCCCAGAGGCAAGCAAACTCAGGGACACGGGCCATGCCGTGGCATCAGCTGGGAGCTGTCTGCAATGCTGTGTCCCCAGCTCAGATACAGCAGCCACCTCTACCCCGAGCAGCAGAAGGGAAGGTGACTTGTGGAGGGCGGAGGCAAGCATGTGTCCCCGCTGCTGCAGCCACCACGTCTGTCCCCCGTGGAGCGGACGCCAGTACCGTCTACTCCATTTCCTGCTTCAATTGTCCATAGAGCCTCAATATTTTTCCAGATGCTGTTAACTGAAGCCTCTTGAGAGTCAGAGAACTCTGAAATAAAGGGATGATTGAGCAGCAGTCAGAAAAGGACCAGTTCTTGGGACAGATTCTGCAGCTGCCAGCCAGCAGCAAGGCTGGATGGCAGTTGGGGAAATGTCCAGACCTAAGATCCAAGAGCATTTTTATCCCAAGAATTCAGAGAAGAAAAGCTGATGTTGTTTACACTGGACCTACGTTGGCCGGAGATAACAGGGCAGCACGGCGTGGAGCAGGGAAAACTTAGAGATAGGAAGACAGTCTGCAGGGAGAAGGGCTGTGTTGCTTCTGGACTGGTTGCATTAACAGCTCAGAAAGTTGATGCATAACCAGATGTCCACAGAGTGATTGAAGGTTCCTGCCACGGGGTGGAATCAGAGGCCTAATTCACTTGTGGTCAAGGACTGAGTTGTCATGAGAGAGCTTGGGCATCTATTTTTTTTTCCAAGTTCATGCCCCCACAGAGATAAGAATTCCAAGCAGAGGCATAGCTACAGTGCACAAGTGAAAGGATTCATTTGATTCATTTAAACTTGAGAGAGTGAATATGTTGGCAGCCTGTCAGAGATGCACAAAAAATGTCCTTGTGTTTAACAGTGGCTTGAGTCTGGGGCCAGTACTGTGGCATAGCAGGTAAAGCTGCCGCCTGCAGTGCCGGCCTGCCATATGTGTGCCGGTTCGAGTCCATGCAGCTCCACTTCTGATCCAGCTCTCTGCTGTGGCCTGGGAAAGCAGTAGAAGATGACCCAAGTCCTTGGACCTCTGCACCTGCATGGGAGACCCGGAAGAAGCTCCTGGCTTCTGGCTTCAGATCGGCACAGCACCAGATGTTGTGGCCACCTGGGGAGTGAACCAGTGGATGAAAGACCTCTCTATCTGCCTCTCTTTCTGTCTTTGTGTAACTCTTTCAAATAAATAAATAAATAAATCTTTTTTTTTATAAAAAAGTCTTCAGATCTAAAATGCTTGTCTAAGGAGTTGGCTGGGATTTTTTTTCTTAAACATATGATGTTGTTCTTACGATTTCATAAAGGCGAGTTTCAAGAGGCATTCAAACTAGTTGTTTATGAAGATTAGCATATTTGTGCTTATGGAAGATCGGTGTGACTATAAGGCTGGGGTCTTAGCACAGCGGCTAAGACACCATGTGGGATGCCCCCAGCCTATATCAGAATGCCTGACTTTGAGTCCCAATCCTGTTCCTGACTCAAGTTTCCTGCTAATGTGCATTGTAAGAGGCAGCAGGTGGTGACGCAAGAAGCTGGGTCCCTCCCACTCATGCTGAAGACCTGGACTGAGTTCCTGGCTCCCAGCATCACGTTGGTCCAGACCTGGATGTTATGGACTGGGGAGTGAACCAGAGGAAGGGAGATCTGTCCGTGTCTGCATCTCTCTTTTTCTCTTCGCCTTTCTAATAAATAACAAATAAAGAAATGTTTCAAAATGAATATTTTTAAAGATTTATTTGTTTGTTTGAAAGTCAGAGTTACACAGAGAGAGAAGAGGCAGACAGAGAGAGAGAGAGAGAGAGAGAGGTCTTCCAGCCACTGGTTCACTCCCTAGTTGGCAGTAACAGCCAGAGCTCCACTGATCCAAAGCCAGGAGCCAGGAGCTTCTCCTGGGTCTCCCACGCAGGTGCAGGGCCCCAAGGACTTGGCCATCTTCTACTGCTTTCCCAGGCCACAGCAGAGAGCTGGATCAGAAGTGGAGCAGCATGGACTCGAACCGGCACACATATGGGATGCCGGCCCTGCAGGCGGCAGCTTTACCTGCTGTGCCATAGTGCTGGCTCCTAAAATAAATATTTTTAAAAGGAATATATTTATGTAACTATGATGTTCAGTAAATGTAACACTTTGTGAATAATGATTGTACCAAGGGCAGCTACACCAAGGATTCTATTTAGAGGTCCTGGCAAGAAAGAGCATGTTTTCTCTTAAGTGTTCTGTTTATGTATCCATTTGTTTTTCAACATTTTCAATTGACAAATAATAACTGCATGTACTAATGGGCCACAATGGGATATTTTGAGATAGGTTTACAATGTAAAGTGATTAAATCAAACTAATTAACAAATCCACCCCAGAACATATATATGAAAACATTTAAAGTCTAATCTTAGCACCGCTTAAATGCATAATATTTAATTTTAATCACCCTTCTGTGCATAGACCTTTTAAAGGTTTGGATTTTTCAGCTCGAGGCTCCTCATCTTGGGGCAGGTGCTGTAGTGGGTTAAGCTGCTACTTGGGATGGCTGCATTCTGTATCAGAGTACTTGTCTGAGTCCCTGCCACTCAGCTGCCCACCCAGCTTCCTGTTAATGCACCCCGGGAGGCAGCAGATGACGGGTTCCTGCCCAGATGGACTTCCTAGCTCCTGGCTTCAGCCTGGGCCAGCCTTGGCCATTGAGGGCAATTGGAGTAAGCCAGGGAATGGACAATTTCTCTATTCTTTGTCTCTGCCACTCTACCTTTCAGATAAATTAATAACTCCTGAAATGGCTGCAACAGCCAGGACTAGACCAGGCAGAAGCCAGGAATCAAGAACTACATTCCAGTCTCCCATGTGGGTGGCACGAGCTGCTATTTCCCAAGCACATCAGCAGGCAGCTGGATGGGAAGTGGAGCCGCTGAGAATCAAACAGGTGCTCAAGACGGCATGCAGGCATCCGAAACAAGGGCTCCACCCTCTGTCATAACACCTGCCTCGGTGAGTAACTATTAAGACAAAGCTGCTTCATCTTATTTCCAACGATCACACGTGAATTTAGATCTTTTCCCATCCCCCTCGATCTCTTAATTTCTATTTCTCCAATAACCAGTCCAGGATGGGACCGTCGTTTGCATCAGACATTGACCTGCTGCACAGTACACACTTAATATGTGCATATACACTATGACCTAATATGTGCAGCAAAGGTCATGACAAAGCAAAACAGTATCAACATTAGCCAAACAAATCTCAAGAAACTCAAATGTCCAAAAAAACCTAGATACTATAGTATAATGTTCATATCACAGATTTCTCTTCTGCTCCCAAAAGCAAGGAGCCGTGGGTGACACCACCACACAGTCGAATCCTAACAAAACTGAGTGAGCAAAGACCAATCAGATGCACGTTTCAGATTTTCATTATAAAGTGTGTGTTAAGGAAACACTCAAATATGTCTTTTAGGAATACACAAGGGGTAGAAAGACTATTGGTTGTAAACCACTGGGCCTAATTGCATGAAGGAGAGAGTAGTTGCCCCAGGACAGAGGACGTGGCCATCAGCAAGAGCAAGAGTGACTGTTTCTGCACTACCATGAGGTGGGACTTCTGACCCTGAGCAGGGGCCACAGGTGCACACTCACTCTGCGAAACTTACTTCCTCACAGGTCTGGAGGCTGCAGGTCCATGATCAATAAACAATCCTGCCGAGGTTTTCATGGGAATTGCACCAAATCTGTGTATCAGGTCAAGGAAAGCTGACATTCAAGGAGAATTAATGCTCGGCTCCCCACCCAGCATTGGTTAGGGCAGTCAGGATTGGGAGCTGCGGATTTTTGATGTGATATTTGACTGCAACAGAGTGGCTTTTGTCCAGAGGTGTTTTGTTTTGCTAGACTTCCCCTTCCTTGTCCTTTAACCAGAGAGATCAGGATTTTGCTGCGCTTCTTGATTGTTTGTTGTTCTGTGCCTGTTAACATTTCTGGCTTCCATATATGAGACAAAAGAGAAAGAGAGGGTGGAGAGGGAAGGATGGAAGGAGAGGAGGAAAAAGGAAATAGAAAGATGGTAGGGAGATAGGGAGGAGGGAGGGAAGGAAGGGAAGGAAGGAGAGAGGGAGGGAGGGAGGGAGAGAGGGAGGGAGGGAGGGAGGGAGGAAGAGAGGGGTCATCAGGAACTCACCACCATGTCATTCCTCAGGTCCCAATGTTCTCAGAAAGCCCACCTTCTTTCCATGTTTCAGGGTTTCCTTTGAAATTTCATGGACAGATGATAGATAGATGGATAAATCATAGATAGATCGATCCCAGAGTTTTTTATTTGTACTTAGTGAGAGCAACAGGGAAAATGTGTCTACATAAATCCACATTACATTTCTGCTCTGTTATATTCTATGTTCTAAGTAAAATGTATGTGATTTAGCCCAAAGACAGAGACTGAAGTAGAACTTGATTAGGATAGACAAATGTCTCTAAGAGATTCACCTTAAATATGCCTTCAAAGAGACCCCAGTCTGTCTCTCCTGAATTTCCATGGCTCTTTATTTTTGTCACATAATTCATTGCATTAATTCACATTATCATTATTTATATGCGGTTACTTCAAAAGTTTTTGGGAAATATATATTATGAAAAAACTGTGAGTGAATTTCAAAATTTTTGGTGCCAAAGTAAACCTGTTTTGTAGAATTTTTATTGGTTTATCTGAGAGAGAAAGAGAGAGAGAGAGAGAGAGAGAGTCCCATCTGCTGGTTCACTACACAAATGCCCCCAACAGCCAGGGTTATGCCAGACCGAAGCCAGGGGCCAGAAACTCAATCCAGGTCTCCCACTGCGTGGCAGCAACCCAGTCACTTGAGCCATCACTGCTGTCTCCCTGGGTTTGCATCAGCAGGAAACGAGTCGGGATGTGGAGCAGAGTATCCAATCCAGGTACTCCTTCTACGTGAGATGTTGATGCCTTAACTGCCAGGGTAAATGCGTAACCCAAATTTATGTTCTTAATTCCGTTTTGCACAAACTTTTTGAAGTGCCCTCACATACACTGCATGATCACTGTGGGTAGGAGCCAAGTCTAACCACTTTGTGCATCTCATCCGATGCATTCACCGTAGCAGATGCTCAACCAATATTTTGTGTCGATAGGTGAGTTTTCAGAAAGTTATGGAGGACTTACCTATAAATGGGTGCAATTTGATTTCCTTGGAGATGGAAGAATGTGCATCACCTGATATAAAATGAAAACCCTGATTGCCATTGCATTCTTTACCGGGATGCACTTGGCGCCACTCTACTGAAAAAGTAGACTCAGATCCCCACTTATTCCGGAGTCATTTGCAAAGCTGTAGTATAAGCATCCAGAGCCCATTTTGCTACAAAGCCAAGAATGGAGCATGAGGCCTGGAGGATGCTCTGAATACACAGTGGAGGGGATAGTGAGGATAAACCTGCCCGGGGAATTTGGGGTACCCAGGGTCATTAGAAGAACTAGGTACCAAAGATGGGACCATGGACTCAATCTGCTTCCAGATCTCATTGAAAGAGGTGTGGTCAAACCAACACCCACAACAGCCTCAGCCAGGTGGAGAAACCAGTCAGTAATCTCTGGGCAAAGTGCTGTGCCTCATCGGGCAGTAAGGAAGGAAAAGCCCAGCGTGTGCTCTCGGGACGCTGTCGTTCCAGTGGGGAGTGAACCCATAACCACGTGGCGACTCGGTGTAGACCATCTGGACGCATCCCACGTGCTAGGACAATAGTGAGTCATGTCAATTCAGTGTCAAGGAGAGAGAGAGGAGATCTTGTAGAGATCACAGCTGAGCAGAGGACCCAAGAGAAGAGAATGAACAATCTTAAGTGAAGACTGATAGGAAGCGTGGCATCAGCAAGGTGCCGAGGCAGGGGCATTCTTGGACACATGGAAAACAGCAAAAGGACCAGGGTAGCTGCCATGGGAGCAGCCTAGGGGATGACGCTAGAAAGATGGTCGAGGCGATCAGATAGGGCGGGGTGCATTGCAGTAAGAATGTTGGATACTTTTCCTCATGGTAATGGAGAAGAATGGCAAGGTTTCAAAAGGGTGAAGTGGATGGTCTTATCTGCATTTTTAATGGGTCATTCTTTCAAGAATATAGCAAGAGGTGAAAGGTGAAAGGAATCCATTTGGATGCTATTTCCATAGCTTAAGTGAGAGAGGCAGATTGGGTGAGGAGAGAACAGTGAATCTGGTGAGTAGACCTTGGGTTTGAGCTATGCAGTCCTCTCGCAGTACCCATGGGGCATTACTGGTAGATCCTCTGTGATACTGGAATCCACAGATGCTCAAGTCTCTTATAAAATGTCTTAGTGTTTGCCTGTAACAGATACACATCCTCCCACACATTCTTTAAGTCATCTCAAGATCACAGAATACTTCCTTTTAAGATTATTTTATTTATTTGAAAGGCAAAGCATGCACGCACTTGAGAGAGAAAGAGAGAGTGAAAAGAGAGAGAGAGAGAGATTTTCCATCCACCGGGTTTACCACCAAATGGCTGCAATGGCCAGGGCTGTGCCAGACCAAACCCAGGAGTCAGGAGCTTCCTCCAGGTCTCCTGCAGGGGTGTCGGGGGCCCAAGCACTTGAGCCATTATCCACTGCTTTCCCAGGCACATTAGCAGGGATCTGAATCAGCAGTGGAGGAGTTGGACTGCTAAGAGGTGCCCATGTGGGATGCCAGATTTGCTTTGCTGGATGGTGGCTTTACCCACTATGCCACAACACTGGCTTCTTAAAATACTTAATATAGCATAAATGTTATGTAAATAATTGTTATACATATTGTCTAC
Source organism: Lepus europaeus (assembly GCF_033115175.1). NCBI lineage: Eukaryota > Metazoa > Chordata > Mammalia > Lagomorpha > Leporidae > Lepus > Lepus europaeus. The sequence continues at coordinate 99,073,890 of NC_084838.1, forward strand.
GGAATAAAGACAAGAACACAGATGCAATTCTTTCCTGAATGTTTTGATTTGTGGTTGGTTGAATCCATGGATACAGCAACCTGGCTGTAATTGGAAATTGGCACCATTAAGATGTGCAGTTGGATTGGGTGAATCTGATCCTGGGAAATCAAGTGAAAAGGATGCCATTAGGGGAGACATGGGAAAATGGAGTGTGGAACAGGGAGGCAGCATGGGTAAAACCAGAAAATCTTTTATATGGGACAATCGAATAGTCACTTGGCAAACAGTCTAAGGCTCAGAGATGAGGTAAGGCTGGTGGCAAAACTTAGAGGTCATTAGGACACTGTTGATGGGTTTCAAAGACAAGAGATGGGATCCACTCAGCCAGCGGATACACATCAAGAGAAAGCAGAAGACACAGGTGTGAGATTCTGGGCTCTCCAACATTCACTGCTGACTGGGAGATGAGTGTGTAGGAAAGGGAGCCACCCTGGGGTGGCCCAAGAGAAAAGGGGAACAGCAAAGAGTGGGAAACACCAGGGGCTAAGGGCAGAAAAGACATCCAAAGAAAGGTGTCATGAGCTCCCTCAGGCAAGCCTTGGCGATTGGCCACACGGAAGTCATTGATCTCCATCCCAAGAGCGATTGCCAGGAGTGGTGGGACCCATTCCTTCCTGGAGTGAATTCAAGTGGGAATGAGAGAGGATAATGCAAGGACAGCAAAGCAGCTGCTACTTTGCAAAGTCTTGTTCCAAATAAAACAGAGGAAAAGGATAATGGCTGCAGGGGGGGATGGAGGCGGTGGAGTCACTCACGTGGAGGTGGAGCTGACCTCAGCAGGGAGTCAGACTGCCTTGAGAAGAAAGAGAGCAGCCAGCCGGGTGTGCAAACGGAGAGGAAATGGGAGGTGTGCACAAAGTGAGAGACAGTTCTCTGCTTGCTCCGAATTTCTCAGTAAAGTAGGAAGCAAACAAAGTGGAGAGTGGAGAGAAAAACAGATCCTGGGGATCTGGGCAAAAGGAAGAAGGCATGAAATAGCTGTCCCAGGGCGGGAGAGGGAAAAACATTTAGGGGAAATGTAGTATCATTGCTGGACAGCGCCAGCCTTCCTTAAAATTTGGTCATAAATAGAGCTTGAATTTGGTCAACACCATTTAACGTTTTTCCTCCGGGTATCTTCACTTGCTTGGATGTAGACAACAGTGGGTAGAAAATTTGGTCTAATCAGCATTGAAGCTATGCCAGGGAAGTTTCAATAGAGATTGGAAGGTTCATGGGATTTGAGGGTATATCAGAAGGATTGATTGGTGGTTGGATAATGGATTCCAAAATACAGTTAGATAACAGCAGGAAGTTCTAGTGTTGCATAGCACAATAGGAGACTAGTTTACAAGAACCCTTTATGTCTGAGACAGACTACAAGAGGGGAATTCCAAGGCTACAAGCATAAAGAAATGATAAGAAGATAGACATATTAATTACCTTATTTGACTATTACATATTAAATCCACATATTAAATTATAATACTGTATTCCATAAATAGGACATATATGGTATGTCAATAAAATAATTAAAAAGTAAACTCCTGGTACAATAGCCAATGGAATCTTCTGTGGTTACCAAATTGAGGGCATATGGACAGGTGCTGTGGCACAGCAGGTTAAGCCACTGCTTGCAATGCCAGCTTCCCATATCAGAGTAGCAGTTTGAGTGCTGGCTGCTCAACTTCTCACCCAGTATCCTGCTGGTGAGCCTAGAAATGCAATGGAGAAAGGTCCAAGTGCTTGGCCTCCTGCATCTTCTAAACATCTCTTCTTGGATCTGAAAACGGAATTCTCTGAGTGATACCCAGTGAAGAGGCTGGCTATGCACAACGTGGCTCCATGCAGCAGGCAAGCCTCAGCGTTCGTGCATTTTCTGTCTGTCTCCTGATGGCTGTGCTGCCTTTGTCGCCCTTCGGAAGGTTGGCATCTTGCTTTTGCTTTCAAGTGCAATTACGAGCTTGCTCTTGACTTCACGGAATTCTCCCTAGATGTAACACATAGAAAGCACCATGTTGTGGGAAGTATCACTATGCTCTTAAATCTATATGTAAAATACATGAAATTTGTTCACCTTATACAAATAAAAAATTGTAAAATAGCAAAAAAGGGCATTTGAAAATAGAGAATTTTAGATGTTAAATAAAATAGGTCAAAGTGGCTTTAACTTTGATAGTCAGCTATCTGTTGAAATTGCAATATAAAAGGGTCACTGCTCACTCCATCAGTTGGAATATTTGCATTTTCTTGCTTATCAAAACAAATAATAGAGAATCAATGGATTGCAAGTCTGAAGGTTTTAAAAAATCAGTTGAGGAGGGGCATTAGTGTTTTCCTAGATAATCTGTAAAACATTAATTATATAGGGGTGCAATTTTCATTAATGAAAAATGTTCTTTAGGGGAGGCCGCTATACTTAACCACTACACCACTAATGCCATTTCTCTTTTTGAATAACATCTGATCAGTCCAAATATAGTCTGCACTTTAAGGTTCTGTTTCATTTTCATTTCCCCTCAGATCTACCCTATGACCCATGAAAACATTTCCCATGTGGAAATTGGAAGGCTATAAACACACCTATTACTCATTAGCATGGTGACAAGAGCCACAGTACTGAAGTCATTGAGCAGCCAATGGCAGGAGTCCTCTCCGCTGGGCAGTGCCCTGGGTCCTGCAGGGAACTATCTCACCAATCAGGAATGAAGAAAAACCAGCAGTAACTGTCCTGGCCAGGCTGGGTTCATCAGACCCAGGACTTGAGGAACCAATCTGATTTCCACACCCCAACGTCTCACTCACTGGGCTTTGAACTGAAGTCACGTGATCAATTCCGATGGCACAGGCGTTGGAAAACAAGTTTTTTCAGCCTTTTCCCCCTGCTTGCAAATTTTGTTTACCCGCAAATTAATCCAAAAACTTATTTTGGAGCGCCCCCTACCTGTACAACTCAGAAGAATCAGACCACGAAAGTTTTATTTTGTGCTAAGAATATTATCTTGAGACCATCTCTCAAGGATACAGTAACCAAATTCCACCTACGGTTAAACAGATCCATACAAAGGTTGTATCTGACATTCACTTGAAACTCTTGCATCTTTCTGCCCAGTGCTGGGTACTATCACTCTGTAATGTAATACTTTGTAGATGCAACATTTGTGTGTAATTCTGTAAGTGTTCATATTTTTCTTATTTTGCATTGGGTAAAGAGTACAAAATCTCAAAGTATAAAATGCTGCTGATATTGCTTGTAATTACAGTGCGTAAATATTTTCTAATCGTGCACATTGATGGGGTGAGCAGTGACCCTTCTGTATCGCAATTTCAACAGAGAGCTGCCTATCAAAGTTAAAGCCTCTTTGATCTATTTTATTTAACATCTAAAATTCTCTATTTTCAAATGCCCTTTTTTGCTATTTTACAATTTTTTATTTGTATAAGGTGAACAAATTTCATGTATTTCACATATAGATTTAAGAGCATAGTGATACTTCCCACCCTACCATCCCTCCCTTCCTCCCTCCCACCCTCTCTCCTCCTTCCATTACAGAAGAGCAGTCACCTTCCCCTTTAAAATAAATGACCAGACGGCAGGTTAGGCTCTTGTATTTCTGACTCTGGTGGAGTTCTTCAGTCTGCAGGTCATAGTCCAGTCAGTACTTGCACTTAGGCGCTCATAAAAATTACGTGATTCCCTTTGAGCACCGTAGCCCATGGTGTTCCTCCCAAATCTGTTTCCCTTCTCCCCCTCGAGTCCCCATGCTCTGCTTCCCTTCTCCTCTGGCTGCCAGTGAAGGGGAAGTGGAGGTGAGAAAGTGCTTATTGCACAGAAAATGCTAGGCTGTGTCTGGGACTTGGCCAGTGGGTTAAAGCCCCAGCCTGCAGCAACGGCATCCCATATGGGCACCAGTTCGAGTCCTGGCTGCTCCACTTCCCATCCAGCTCTCTGCTATGGCCTGGGAAAGCAGTGGAGGATGGCCTGGGTCCTTGGGCACCTACTCCCACATGGGAGACCTCCTGGCTCCTGGCTTCTGATAAGCTCAGCTCTGGCCGTTGTGGCCATCTGGGGAGTAAACCAGTGGAATGGAAGATGTCTCCCTCTCTGTCTCTACCTGTCTCTGTAACTCTGTATTTCAAATAAATGAAATAACCAAAAAAAAAAAGAAGAAAGAAAAGAAAATTACCTAGAATAGGCAAGATGGTCTTGAAGGACAGGAATGAAGTTTGAGAACGTACATAACTGCTGTCATGACACAATAATGTGCATTTACTACAATGATAAAGCAATCACACTAGGGAAGCCCTAGTGGCAGCAGAGGCAAGCAGGTCAACAGAACAGAATAGAAATTAAGACATACGTGGTGGCCAGCAGGTCTTAGAAACACAGGCGAACATCATAGACGAAGACTGTTACTGTTCAACTCCACATGATGAGATAATTGTGTGCCTCCAGGCTCTACAGACCATCTGTAAGTCTACACATACACAAGTATTAGGTTGTCAGCAACTATGCCGAGATAACTCAATAAGAAGATTTTCAGTAACTGGAGCTGTAAAAATTGGAAATCCCCAAGAAAGAATGGAAACTTGAACTACAGATGCAAGTTAACCACAGATCCTCAGCGCAATACTACCTTCTTGAAACACTCACCTCTTCCAGCTATTTCCCAAGTAGCAGGGTCACCCAGTCCTTCACAACCTCTAAATGGTGCTAAGTCCCAGAACTCGGTTGTTGAGCCTCTTCTGTCTTCATTCCTGCTTTCTAAACACCAACAGTCTTGCACCATACACACACATTTCTCTCTCCTGATTTTCCCTCTGAGGAGTCTCTGGGGTGGCTTATGCCTTCTATCACTTTCCAGTCTCCAAGACACTGGTATAGCAGATGACTTCTTGGTTAAGACCCCCAAACTACAGGCAACAAAAGCAAAACTAAATAAATGAGACAATATCAAACTCAGAAGCTTTGACACAGCAAAGAAATGATCAGTAGAGTGAAGAGAAATCTAATAGAATGGGAAAAATATTTGCTAACCACCTATTTGATAAAGGATTAATATCCCAAGTATATCAGCAACTTTAAAAACTCAGCAACAAAAAAACAGCCAATCCAGCTGAGAAATGGGCAAAAGATTTCAATAGACAATTCTCAAAAGAAGAATTACAAATGGCTAACAAATATATGCTGCAAGACATTGGGACAGGAGAGAGTTCTTGGAAAAGACCCCAAAGACACAGGCCATCAAAGCCAGAATTAACAAATGGGATTACATCAAACTGAGAAGCTTCTGTACAGTAAAAGAAACACTCAGGAAAGTGAAGAGGTAATCAACAGAATGGGAGAAATCATTTGCAAACTATGCAACTGATAAAGGGTTAATAACCAGAATGTATAAAGAGGTCAAGAAATTCCACAACAACAAACAATCCAGTTAAGAAATTGGCAAAGGACTTAAAGAGACATTTTCCAAAAGAGGAATCCAAATGGTCAACAGATACATTTTAAAAATGCTCAGGATCACTAGCCATCAGGGAAATGCAAATCAAAACTACAATGAGGTCAGTGCCACGGCTCACTTGGCTAATTCTCTGCCTGCGGCGCCGGCACCCCAGGTTCTAGTCCTGGTTGGGACACCGGATTCTGTCCCGGTTGCTCCTCTTCCAGTCCAGTTCTCTGCTGTGGCCCAGGAAGACAGTGGAGAATGGCCCAAGTGCTTGGGCCCTACACCTGCATGGGAGACCAGGAGGAAGCACCTGGTTCCTGGCTTCAGATTGGTGTAGCGGCCATTTTGGGGGTGAACCAATGGAAAAAGGAAGACCTTTCTCTTTCTCTCATTCTAATTCTGCCTGTAAAAAAAAAAAAAAACAAAACTACAATGAAGTTTCACCTCACCCCAGTTAGAAGGGCTTTTGTACGGAAATCAACAAACAACCAATGCTGGTGAGTATCTGGGGGAAAAGGTACTCTAATCCACTATTTGTGGGAACATAAACCGGTGAAAAACCACTATGGAAGACAGTATATATATACCTACCATATGACCCAGCCAACTCACTCCTACGAATTTATCCAAGGGAAATGAAATCAGCAAGTAAAATAGTTATCTGCACCCCCATGTTTATTTCAGCTTAATTCATAATAGCTAAGACATGGAATCAACCTAAATGCCCATCAACTGAAGACTGGATAAAGAAATTATGGGTGGGAGGAGGCGGCACTGTGGTGTAGTGGGTAAAACCACTGCCTACAGTGCCAGCATCTCATATGAGTGCCAGTTCTAATCCTGGCTGCTCCTCTTCCAATCCAGCTCTCTGCCTTGGCATGGGAAAGCAGTAGAGGATGGCCCATGTCCTTGGGCCTCTGCACCTGTGTGGGAGACTTGGAAAAAGCTTCTGGCTCCTGCCTTTGAAATGGTCCATTTCCGGCTATTGCCACCATTTGGGGAGTGAACCAGCAGATGGAAGACCTCTCTCGTGCTCTTTCTGCTGCTCTCTCTCTGTAACTCTGCCTTTCAAATAAATAAAAACATAAGTCTTTTTTAAAAAAGAAACTATGGGATACGTACACTATGGAATACTACACAACAATAAAAAATGAAGTCTGGTCATTTGCAACAAAATGGATGAATCTGGAAAACATCATACTTAGTGAAATAAGCCAGCCCCAAAGGAACAAATACCATAACTTCTCCATTATCTGGGAGAACTAACAGAGTACCTAAATGAAATCTGTAGAAGTGAAATTGACACTTTGAGAAGCAATGGTTTGAACAGCCCTTGCCTTGACTGTCAAGGAACAGTATTTTTTTCTCTCTCTCTTCTTCATACTATTTGTTGAACTCTTTATTTAATGTAGAGTAAATCATATGTACATGAAGTTAATTGGAAATCGATCTCAGTAAAAAATAAGTTTGGAAATAAGAGGAGAAGAAAGTTTGTAATTGTAAATCTGCATAGTTATGTGTGCATTCCTACAGACTTAATTCTAAGGGTTCAGTTTAAAAACTTGCCATGGGACCCCAAATTCCATTTAACTGGGTTGTAAACATGTCATCTTAAGTGTTAAAGTGATCATATTACGTGTTAAAGTGAACATATAGATAGGATTAAGTGTTAAAGTGATCATATAAATAGAATCAAGTGTCTGGTGGTAATAGAAAGAATCATAAAGGAGAGAACAGTCCAACATGGGAAGCAGTCCACACTCATAGACTCATAGAATGACAATCACTTTAAGTAGCACTCCAACCTCAGAATCAGCCTTTAAAGCACTCTGGTTTGGCTGAAAAGCCCACAAGAGCATTTCAGGCATGGAAAGCCAAGACACTGTGGCAAAATGTGTCAAATGTGAAGGACCTCTGTGGGTGAGACCCTAGTGGAAAGAAGTGGCCATCAAAGAAGGATGTACTTTTCTGTGAAGAGAGGTGAGAACTTCCACTTTGCTTATGGCCATGTCTAAATATTGATGGAGTTTATGGATTCAAAAGGCTTTCATAGCCTAAGCAGCTCATGTCAAGAGCCTTGGGTGATCACTGACATCATACATAAGAGGGTTAATTGTTAAATTAACAACAGGAGTCACTGTGCACTAACTCCTCATGCAGGACCTCTGCCTGCAATGAATTGTATTATGAGAGTTAACTGTAAAGCTTGTTCTCAAACAGTTTGTGTGTGTGTGTGTGTGTTTGCAAGTTGTTGAAATCTTTATTTAGTTTAGAGTTGGTCTTCTGTGTATAAATTTATTTGAAAATGAATCTTAATGGAGAATGGGACTGGAGATGAGAGAGGGAGGAGGAGGAGGGATGGGAGTGTGGGTGGGAGGGCGGGTATGGTGGGAAGAATCACTATATTCCTAAAGTTGTACTTATGAAATTTGTATTCTTGAAATAAAAGGTTTATTTGGGGAAAAAAAAGAATAACCTCAATGAAGGAAACTAAGTCTTCTTAGACATTGAACTTGGATCTAATCATCTGTGGGGACGTTGGAAATACAGCACACAGGGATGTGACATGGAAATGTAATATCTTCTTGAGGCCCACAGACTGTACTTAATCAGGAGATTCTTTGTAGATATTGAGTTGAGCTCTTTCTCAGGTTTACATCCTATACACTGAAAAAGTATGTGATTGTGACAGTATGGATTTGGACTTAGGGTAAGATGTAGCACACTGGAGTGCCTTGAGACAGAGATGCGATCTAGAGTATAGAAGCACTTTTAATGTGAGTCCCAGTGCTGTGATAGCCACAACACCTTCTCAGCACCAACCATGAGGCTTCCCTAACCTCCATCTCTGTATGGTCCACAGCTAGTTGGTGAGAGGCACAGTCAATATCTTCACACTGATCAAATGAAAGATCAATGTCCTAGGTTTATTAGATTATGTATTGCTAGTCACGGTGAAGGAGTGAAGAAAAAAAATGCTGGAAAAGTCAACCTAGTGACAGTGCTTGCCATGCATCCCTGGGTATGTAGCACGGCTCAGGTCCACTCAGCCAGCTGCAGGAGCGTGCCTGCAACCGCTCACCTCCGAATGCCTGAAGGTCAAGAGTGGCCAGAGTTGTCTGGATGATGCTCTGATGAGTGAGCCCTCTCACATAGAATTGGAGCCATGTTCATACTACCAGGGAAGAGATCAGTGGACCTTCAGACACCACCTACAAGTCAAAGTGCTATTCCTTAAAGAGGTTGTGTGTGTGTTACACCAATTAGTCCTCACTCATCCATCTGTATTCTTTATTTTAGTGACTTTTAGGACTATATTAGCCCTCCTTATTCACGGGTTCTGCCCCCATGGATTCAACTAACTATGGATCAGAAATGTTCCAGAAAAAAAATTGCACCTGTACCTTACAGACTTTTTTCCCTTGCCATTATTCTCTAAACAAACACAGCAGAACAACAATTTGCATAGCATTCATATGGTGTTGAGTGTTGTAGGTCACCTAGAGATGACTTAAAGTACACACGAGGACCAGCACAGGCAACATGCAAACATGCCCCATTTTATAACAGGGACGTGAGCATGTGGGAATTTTAGTATCTGCAAGGGGTCCCAGCACCAATTCCCCCACAGACATCAAGGGGTGACTGTAGCTCCCTTAGAGAGCTGACGGGGACTGTGATTAGTCCCAGCCCTGCTTCAGAGCTCACTGCATGGGACACAGCTTGTCTAATCCAGGTGGGTGTTCAGCACCTTTCACAAACGGGACAAGGCTCACTCAGTTTCCCACAGAACAGGGAGTTGGTGGAGCTTTTGCTAAAGTGAAAGTTAAATACAGAGACATTATGGAAAAATATAAAGTTAGCATACCTCTCCACCCCAAAAAGAAAGCAAAACCCTCTTGAACATCTCCCCTGCTACATTTCTCAGGACTGGCCCTTGCATCTCTGAGACACTTAATAGTTATGGAAGTGGTCTTCCTAGCTGGCTGATGGCTGTGATTACATTAGGTCCACATTATGATTGCATTATGCTTGCTCTCCTCTAAGTGGAAGAAATGAATGTCTAATTCTTATCCACACTTTCTCAAACTCAGCGAGGGAGTTGAAATCCTTTCAAGTTCTCTGCCAACAGAAATTACTCTTCGTGCTAGAAACATCTTAGTGGAGATCTCAAGCTACCAAGGGAAGAAAGGCTTGAACACGAATCAAAGGAAGATCATTAGGAAAAAATGTTCCTTCAAAAGACTGAACATCGCTTTGAGAGATGAAAGAAAAAGAGGATATACAGGGCACAGAGAGAAAAGAAAGATAAAAGGCAAGCAAGCAAGAGATGCAGGCGTTTGAAACCCTATTAAAAGAGATGGGTATGGGTGTGACTGTGTGCACACACATGCTTGTGTGTGCCTGAGTGTGCACACATAAGCATCTCACTTCTCAGCTGCCAGACCAAGAGATGACACTGGAAACCTCTGGCTGGGAGCATCCAGGGTTCTGTGTTGGCTACTCTTGCAGGGTTTGGTTGCTCCAAAGGGAAAACATTCTTTAATGACGGTGTGTCTGAACCCCAACAGAGAGGAGTCACAGGTGAGCCCTCGGAAGGTGTGGAGGCCGAGACCCCAAGTGCAGGTTCAGACGCACAGTGACGTGGGGAGATCTCCAATGGAGATGAGTCTGAGCCGATGACACTGACATCGCAGGGCCCGCCTAGGAATACAGGCACGGGGGACACAGCAGATGAAGACATGGGCTTGACAGTGAGGCAGACATGAAATTCCCAGGAAGGAACTCCAAGCCCCTGTTTTATACCCAGCTGTAACCTGCACCTCGAGGTTCTCCTTAGCCACGCCACTCTCATGCTGCCGGAGGTCTATTTCCATGACAGTCACCACCTGTCCTGAACGCAATTATGCCAGGGACTTGTAACATTAGCAGACATTGGAAATAACCATTCTAGGTTGACTTCCCTACAAATTCAAATTCCCAGGCAGGGAGAAGAAACAACAAATGCAGTAAAGTCCAGCAGCAAACGACTCAACTTTTGGTTGTTTTCCTACTTACAGGTTACAGATCTTCCGTACTTGTGCAATCTCGGACGTTCCCATCTGTCTACTCTAGGAATACAGCAATGGTCGAAGCTGGCACCTGTCCTTGGCTTGAGTAGCAGTCCTATTTACCCTGTCTGCCTGTGAGGTAAGCATGGCCGGGGTGTGCACCCAGCAGACTCAGAGAATCCTCAGATGCCACAGGGCTGGGACCTGCCCTGGCAATATGTCTCCTCAGACACTCTACCCCTGGGTCATGCCAAGAGTCTCTATGGAGTAGTTGAAATCTGCTTCCTTATAGTTTCTGGTACCTGGGAAGTGTCTAGAATGGCCTTCAATTTTTCTGATGCATTACAAGACCCGAAGTACACATTACTCTAGCCTGAAGATGATTCTCTGTACTGCCTGTCTCTGCTTACACATGAGAAATAGTGTGAGAAGTTTTCCTCATTTTTCAAGTCCTTCAGGCAAAAAAAAAAAAAAAAAAAAAAGAAGAAGAAGAAGTTATTGCCACCACAGAGAATAAACACTTTGATAGATTTTTCTGACGAACAACTATCCCGGTAGTTATTCCTCTCTGAAGTTCCTCTCCCCCATCACTCAACCCTGTCTCTAGGTCAGCTTTATGATCTATAAAGAAAGTTTGATCCACCACCCCCTCTGGCCAAGAACCCAACTTCTTCTTCTTTACTCTAATCAAACTCATCTTTCTAGCCTCAGCAAGGGGTTTAGATCAAATGGTCTACATCCCTTACATATATAGAACTCACTTGCAACCCCTTTGTGTTAGAAAAACATTTTCTTATTGTCTACATTTCTAGGGTACTATTTAGCATGGATTCTATTTTAACAGAGATTCCTCAACTCAATGCATTTTATGTTTTGAGCTACCATATTGAATTTACTTTATTACCACATATTCCACATTTAAGAATCGTATTCTTATTGTTCTGCTGATGGCTACTGACAAGCTGGGTGAGATTTAAAAAAAAAAGAACTGATAACTTTGAGTAATAGAATTTTCTTTTTGTACATTCTCACAAATGCCCTTGGACAGGTTCCAGAATGAAAGCAACCATCCCATGACAGCCTGTTCTTCCCGGGTTTTGTGAAGGCCTGGCCTCCCCCTGGCAACGTGTACCTCCAAAGGGGAGACCCTCTTCTGGACAACCCGGTAGCTGCAGAATTGTGGGGAGATAGATGGGTTAAATAGGCAGTCAAATCAGTCCCGGTCTGGTGGGAATGAGGAAAGGGGAATTCTGTCTGAAGGGTGCAAAATGCATGCTTCCCACAGAGCTGCCTTCAGCAAGACCAAAGTGCCAGTCCTTTGGGATTTCCAGTTTTACCATGAGAACAGCAATGAAAATGAATTGTAATGGAGAATGGGATTGGGGATGAGAGAGGCAGGGAGAGGAGAGGTGGGAATGGGGGTGGGAGGGAGGGTATGTTGGGAAGAATCACTATATTCCTAAAGTTGTGCTTATGAAATTTGTACTCACTAAATAAAAGGCTTCTTTGGAAAAAAAAAAAAAAAGCAGTTTCAGAATCAAGGTCCCTCCAGGCTGGCCTTGCTCCTGCCCACCCACGCACACGGAGAGACTCTGGAGTCCCTTATCTGCGTTTTGACCAGACTGCATAGGCGAGTACAATTCCTCCCACGACCCCCTCCCAAACCTCATTACCTATCACAGAAAAGGAGACTGAGAAACCTGGCCAGGCTAATTACAAGATAAGCGTCTGTCTTTTGAGTTCATTCAAATCCCAAAGAGAATCTTATTACAAGTTCATTCCCACCTACAGGACCACGCATGCACCCTCTGCCCTGTAACTATTCACAACCCACAAAATTGTCTGCCTTCCCCCGTTCGTTCCTCACCCCTCCCCCTCCCCCTAGACAAGGGCCCATCAGCTCCTGACTCTGCTGGACTGGGAGGAAAGGCCTCTGTGCATGTGTTAAATGTATATGCCTCTTCTAGTCAATCTTTGTCAAGTTCATGCCGCTGAACCTTCAGAGGGAGGAGGGGAACTTCCCCTTCACCCCTACACTGTCTAGCCTTCCTCTAAAATATCGATGACGGTGCGGCACTACCCACTGTCCCCGGGAAGTCAGCTGCTGCCCCCCTTGGCGGCACCCTCCTGTCGGCTCTCCTGTCACTACCAACACAATGCTCTCTATCGTTATACGGAAGCAGTGTCACGCAGAGCCTGGACAGGCAGGAGGTGATGACGTCTGCTGTGGTGACTGTGCCCCAGGAGCTGCGGTCTGCACGTGGAGCTCCGCAGAATTAGGGTGCTGGGAAGAAGCGAATCGTTGATGCCTCAAGAGCAGCTGCAGTATTCCATGCAGCTCATCTCAGCTCACCAGGGGGCAGCACAATAGTATTTTTTTTTTCCAGAAGGGCGGCCATAGATGGATGCCAGCTAGACACTAGGAAATGGGCAAGGGTGTAAGTGTGGCACGGGCTATGCAGCTAGGGGAGTCGAGATGAGGCTGACGGTGCCAGGTGACAAAAACAGTGCCTTTGCCTTTGCTGACAACATCTCGCTTGAAATGAAAAGCCGAAGGGCACGAGGCAGGTGCAATGGTGGTACAGATGAACACATTAACAAGTGTTCTCTGCAGACATCAGAGGACAGTCATAGAAAGCAGAAATGACACAGTCAAGAGTAAAACTTCTAAAAAAAAAGGAACCCTGAGGTCCGAATTGGTGGAAGATGAATGAGTTGGCAAATCGCTCAGGACTATGAAAAGTACAATAATGCAATTAAGAATCTCCAGGTGACTGGAACCGGAACTGGCAGCACCAGATACTGCGGCAGTTGAGTTGTAAATAAAGGAACACACGCCCTCCCGGAGCACGTCACTGACTGATGCCCCACGCAGCTCAAAACTTTCAAGACCCTAAAGCTTCCAAAGCACCTGGTGTTTTTTCAGGTTTCCAACCACATTCCACGGAGAGATTTAATCACCAGCCCCTCTGGACTGACCCAGCCTCTGCTGCAAGGGCCAACCCTGTGACTGCTGTGCAATTCTACTTGCAAAACATTCTTGGAATGAGAAAAATACAGAAATGGAGAATAAGTCAGTCGTTTCCGAGGGTTAAGAGACGGTGGGGAAGGATAGACAGGAAGTCATTTGGGCAATAAAATGGCAATCTGAGAGACTCTCATGGAGACGGAAATGTTCAGCGGTTTCTCTGTCTCCATGCCAGTTCTGATTTGATGCAGGACCATATTGCTTTCCAAGATGCTACCACCGGAAGGAATTGGTTAAAGAATACACACGGAGCTGTTTGTAATATTTCTTACAAGCGGGGCCAGCGCTGTGGCGTAGCGGGTAAAGCCATCACCTGCGGCGCCAGCATCCCATATGGGCTCTGGTTCGAGTCCCGGCTGCTCCATTTCCTATCCAGCTCTCTGCTATGACCTGGGAAAGCAGTAGAAGATGGCGCAAGTCCTTGGGCCCCTGCACCCACGTGGGAGACCTGGAAGAAGCTCCTGGCTCCTGGCTTTGGATTGGCACAGCTCAGGCCGTTGCGGCCATTTGGGGAGTGAAGCATCAGATGGAAGACCTCTCTCTCTCTGCCTCTGCCTCTCTGTAACTCTGCCTTTCAAATAAATAAATAAATCTTTAAAAATATATATTTCTTACAAGCAAGTGCATCTACAATCTTTCAAAATAAAATGGAAAAAAGAAAAACTGATTGTATTAATAAGAATAACATGTGTTATATTAACACCCTTACGTTAGCCCTCTGGTCTGTGTTACATTTTGTTAAACCTGCATTTCCATCTGATACCATCTCCATCTGTCTGAAAGATTCCCTTAACTATTTCTTTTTTTTTCTTTTTTTCTTTTTTTTTTTTTTTTTTTGGACAGGCAGAGTGGATAGTGAGAGAGAGAGACAGAGAGAAAGGTCTTCCTTTTTGCCGTTGGTTCACCCTCCAATGGCCGCTGCGGCCGGCGCATCGCGCTGATCCGAAGCCAGGAGCCAGGCGCTTCTCCCGGTCTCCCATGAGGGTGCAGGGCCCAAGCACTTGGGCCATCCTCCACTGCCTTCCCAGGCCACAGCAGAGAGCTGGCATGGAAGAGGGGCAACCGGGACAGAATCTGGCACCCCAACCGGGACTAGAACCCGGTGTGCCGGCGCCGCAAGGCGGAGGATTCGCCTAGTGAGCCACGGCGCTGGCTTCCCTTAACTATTTCTGGCATTACAGATCTGCAGATGCTGGGTTCTTTCTTTCGCATACCTTTGCTTTCCTTTGTTTTTGTAAAGCGAATTCTAGAATATTCTAGATTCTGGTAGATTTTTTTTTTTTGCTTTTCAGTGCTTTAGGGATGTTGCTTCTTCATCTTGTCACCTTTATTGATTTCTGGAAGAAATCCACTGTCATGTTTGTTGTGCTGTATGTAATATTTCTCTCTGGCTGACTTTAAGAATTTCATCCCACTGTTAGCTTGAGAAACTGGATTATGTTGTGTTAAGTTATTTTAAAATAGCTTAATCTTTTTTGCCTTTTGCTTTTAAGATCTGGTAGGCAGGCTAGGACAAGGCGAGCTGCTCGGCATCCTCCAGCCAGGGTCGTCTGGATAGCAAAGCTCTCGCTTTGGGAGGTGGTAACAGATGCAATCCTCAGTTCTGTGCGGATGCAGCCACTTCCAGCCCTCTTGGGCAGGATCCCTCCAGCCTCGGAGTTTCCCGGCATGCACACGGAGCAGCAGACAGCAGACTGCTCAGCAACATCGCTGGCACGCCTACAGAGACCACTCTCCGCCAGATCTCACGCCCAGTGCTCTCTCTACTCGAGCTCCAGAGCCTTGGTTTTCTCAGCTCCTCAGCTCCTTCTGCAGCCCGCCAACCTCACAGTCTCTGCGGGAGAACACTCCCGGGTGGTGGCAACTGCAAGGCGACCCCATGAGTCTCCCTTCACACGGAGATAGCTGTATTTGTGGCCTGGTTTCTCTCCCCTTGTGTATTTGTTTCCTATATATGACTCGTGTTTGGGTGGCCAGGCAGGAAGGTACATCTTGCCCCCACTACTCCAACTTGGTTACAAGGTAACACAAAATGGGATAAAAGACAACACCACTGCTGCCCACAAGAAACACCCCTGGGATGTGAAAAACACACATAGGTTCAAAAGTCAATAGACTGGGAAACACCCACCGTGCTAACAGGTGTTGAAAGAAAGCTGGAATGATTGCATTTGTACCATGATTTCAGAGCCAAGCATATGGCCAGAAACAAACTACATCATTTCAAAGGCATCGATCTGTCCAGGAGATACAGCAATTTATACTAAAGTTTCCAAACAGCCAAGGGAAAAGCCGACAGATTTGCAAAGAGAAGTGAAAAAAACTCATACAAGTTGAGATTTTTCAACACCCCATCCGTGATCATTTATAGGGTAGAGGAACTAGAATATAAGCAATTTATGGAAACCAAGGAGACAGAAAAATCAATATGGCTCCAGAAAACCTGGTGGCACCATCAACTCACTCAAGTTAATTGACATTGATGAAAGACAGCTGGCAGCAGCAAGCACGTATTCTTCTATTGCACATTGAAAATTGATCAAGATAGGCCATCTTCCAAAACGCGAAACGAGTTGTGCTAAATTTGAGAAGAATTTGAAGTCATGTAAAGCACATCTTCAGCCACCATGGAAATGCATTGGAAATGAACAACAGAAAAATCCCTGGAAATCTGCAAATATTTGGACGCTAATTAACCTACTCTTAAAAAAGAGATAAGTCGGCCGGCGCTGCGGCTCACTAGGCTAATCCTCCGCCTTGCGGCGCCGGCACACCGGGTTCTAGTCCCGGTCGGGGCACCAGTCCTGTCCCGGTTGCCCCTCTTCCTGGCCAGCTCTCTGCTGTGGCCAGGGAGTGCAGTGGAGGATGACCCAAGTGCTTGGGCCCTGCACCCCATGGGAGACCAGGAGAAGCACCTGGCTCCTGCCATCGGATAAGCGCGGTGCGCCGGCCGCATCACACCAACCGCGGCGGCCATTGGAGAGTGAACCAACGGCAAAAGGAGGACCTTTCTGTCTGTCTCTCTCTCACTGTCCACTCTGTCTGAAAAAAAAAAAAAAAAAGAGATAAGTCAAAAAGGAAATAAAAAAGATGATCCTATCTAGCGTAATACATCAAGAAAAAGAAAGACAAAGGGCTGGATGGCATGGTTATCTCCATCTGTGATGAAAATCTGACGGACTCTGACCTTGGCTTCCAGAACTAATGAACGACTTTTGTGCCACCACAGAATAACAGCCAAATATGCAAAAAACCATGTATTTACACAAACGGATGATAAACCATTAGATACTAAAATATTCTTTAAAGATTTTATTTATTTATTTGAGAGGCATAGTTGCAGAGAGAGGGAGAGACAGAGAGAGAAAGGTCTTCCATCTGCTGGTTCACGCCCCAGAAGGCTAAAGCAGCGGGAGCTGGGCCATTCCAAAGCCAGGAGCCAGGAGCTTCTCCAGGTCTCCCACGTGGGTGCAGGGGCCCAAGGACTTGGACCATCTTCTACTGCTTTCCCAGGCCACAGCAGAGAGCCGGATTGGAAGGGGAGTAGCAGGGATGGGATGCTGGTGCCGTGAGCAAAGGTTTAAACTACTACCCACATAGCTGGCCCATACTGAACTATTTTTAAAAGAGGCAGTATCATTTATAATAGTATTCAAAAGCTAAAATACCTACATAGACATTTGACAAAGAAGGATAAGGCTTATCATACCAAAAATTATAATAACTGAAGAGAGATTAAAGATGACAAAGAAATGGAGAGATACTCAGTTTCCTGGGCTGAAATATTCAATATACTTTATATGTTGACTTTCTCCAATTATAACTATATCATTAACCCAATCCTGATCAAAATCCCAGTGGGATTTCCTATAGAAAAAAAAATCACCAGACTCCAGAATCCATATGAAAATGGAAAGGACGTGGAATAGTCAAAAAACATTTTGGAAAGCAGAACACAGTTGGAGGAGGGCACATCAGCTGGCCACAGGCAAGGTGTGCTCGTGGACAGAGAAAGGCTTTGAGCAGGCATGGAAGCAGAAGAGGATCGGGGAGGCTCCCCAGTAGAGACCGGGTGGGCAGGGCCTCTCGTGGTGTACACCTGGGGAGGCATTCCGGGGTGGTGCAGGCATGCACAGGCCTCGTGGTGGCAAGGTGCAGATGGGCGTTCCCACCACCACAAGGTTCTGCTTGTCTGCTGTAGAAAGTGCAGTAGCCCTGCTAAACTGAAATGACTTTTTCATGCATAGAAATGGAAGCATACGCTTGTTGAGAGCAGCTGTTGAAGAAAGTTGAGCAGACCACATACATGGATAATGCATAAATGTTTCACCTTTAGTAATAGCTTAGTTTACTAAACCAACATAAATAAGATATAAGCACAGGAAACACTGATTTATTTTTTTAGGTGGGTAAACACTCAGAGAAGTTACCTGCTCTGAGGTTTTGCACCTGAGTGGCCATGTTGCATGGTACCAAACACAGGAACAGGGGAGTCATTCCTGGGTGTGTCCCCACTCCGGCCCTCAGGGCACCCAACCCGTCCACAGCCGAACACAGGTTCATGGCACCTAATAGGCGACTGTGCTGGTGGCTGAGCAGGTAGCTGTGGCACAGCAGGCCAGAGTTCATAAATGGGATGAGACTCTGCCTCGCTTCTCCCCTCCAAGCACACCCCACCTAGACCCCACCCTAGGGCAATTGGCGGAAGAAAGCTTGAGGGCCACTCGGCGAAGGTTCCATTCAATAACCAATGTAGAACTGTAGAAAATTTGCTACTCAACCATCATAACCTTTCTTCAGAAGCTGCAGGGCTCAGGGAAACACATAGCGCTGAGGAGTGGTCACAGCCAAGGTCAACAGGAGTGGAGACAGCAGGGAGTGGGAAGGAGCTTGCAGGGCGGGGGGTTGGTGGCCAGCCCTAATGGATGAGCCTGGGAACCCCAGTTGGTCTTGTTGATGCAGAGCGAGGAGGAAGGCGGCATTGTGCTTTGAGCCCATGGGGGTGGCCGAAGCGTGGCATCCAGGCAAGGAGCAAGGGCACGCTGGGGGGAAGCCACCGTGCAGGCTGGTGTCACGCTCCGGCTCCATCGGGATCCATTCCAAACACACTTACAGCAGCAAATGATTTACCTGGCGCCATCGGAGGTGCACTGGGAGCGCTCTCCGTGAAGTACCTTGGCATCTCGCTTCCTGGCTGAGATTGCTGCCTAGCCTGTGATAAGCACCTTCCCTTGAGTACCACCAGGAGCACGGTGTTCTACCCACACAGAAGACTGTTATTTACAATTGGGATCTTGAGCACACATCTCATCAATAACTTTAGTTAACGTCAAATGTTTTGTTGAATAACTTCGAGGACAGCGTGTTTTCTCAGCAGTCGTGTGCAGCCTGAAGCTACTGCGGTGAGTGGAAGAAGGGGAATGCACCCTGAGGAGTGGTTTGCAAGACAAGCACTGAGCACAGAGCAGGACCTAGGGGCTGAGAAGAGTTGCCAAAGAAAGGCCGGGGTTCTCCCTTGTCTCTGGTTTTGCTACCTGAGATCAGTCACGGTCTGGAAATTTTAGGTGGAAAATGCCAGAACCAGACAACTCAGGTTGATTTGGCTCGTCCCTTGCCTGCTGGCGTGACGCCCTGCAGTGCTGCCCAGGAGGGGAATCGAGGCTTTGTCCAGCGCCCCCTGCGCATGCTGAGTTAGGCTGCTGCACACCACAGCCCTCTCAGAGGAGCTGGCTCTCCCTCCACCAGAGGAAGTACTCTGGGACCCGGGAGGAAGCTGCAAGCTTCTTAAGACCTGGCCCTCGCAGTCCCAGAATGCCACTTCCAGCACCTTCTGTGGTGAAAGACTATCCCTGATCCAGGAAGAGAGGACGCCGGGAAAGCGAGATGCCTGAGAGACGTGGCTCACTGCTGCCATCTTGGCCAACCAGCTCCGACATCAACCAAAGGAAGTGAATAAATAATACATGCCCAAGAAAATGCAGGGTTGGACGTAAACATGGTCGATTACAGGAGGATAACACTTACATGTAATTACGTCAACACGAAATGTTGATTTAGCTTAAAAAAAAATACAATAGACCATGCTGAGACAGTGGGTAGGGTTATCCATGTAGAAAAGAGGAGTGGAGCACACTAAGAAGAGCTAGGAACAGGTGAAACAAGAGGGACCGTGAGAGAGGGAAGGAGAGGCAGAGAGAGGTCTTCCATCTGCTGGCTCACTCCCCAGTTGGTTGCAACGGCCAGAACTGAGCCGTTCTGAAGCCAGGAGCCAGGAGCTTCTTCCGAGTCTCCCACGTGGGTGCAAGGACTGAAGGACCTGAACCATTTTCTACTGCTTTCCCAGGCCATAGCAGAGAAAGGGATTGGAAGTGAAGCAGCCGGGACTCGAACCAGCACCCATATGGGATGCTGGCACTGCAGGTGGAGGCTTTACCTGCTATACCACAGCGCCGGCCCCTATATCTATATGGTTTTAAGAGCTATTTGCAGAAATAAAGATGCAATGAAAGGAAAAAAAAATCAAGGAATAACTAATAAGTGTTACTCAGAAGCAAAACTAATAAACAGGTTCAAAAGTTGAAATGGTTTTCTCTTGAAAGAGGATTTCAAAAATGAGGCAGGAGACTGCTGGCTGCTGTTTTAAAACTTGTACTTTTAAAAACCATGTTCACAAATCACTTTGACAACAATAAGGATTTACTCTGAATGCTGAAAACATTCAAATAGGAAGAGAAGCAAGCCTGGCATACACACTTTATCTGCAGAAGAAGAAAAAGCCCTGGACATTCTGTCCTAGAAAGGACTAATTTCAAATACTTGCTCCCATTCTCTCCAGAATGGATGCAGCTTTGAGGACCTGCCCCCGAAGAGTGACCCATACTCCCAGGAGGTCGCACCCTGGTCGCTGGAAAGCCATCCACACGAACAGCCTAATACACAATTCGTGAGCACAGGAGGTCACACTTAGCCAAAGAATAAATCCTTCGTGGCAAAATAAGATGATTTTTGACATGAATTCCAATTAAATCTGTTCCTAAAAAATTATAGCCATAGTGAACACTGCATTTTCCCCAGAAAAGGAGCTGGCTCTTCATACACCTGCTGAAGGAAACACTCATCATCGTGATCAGTAGCAGCCCATGAATCAGGTTCTGGTATATTGTAAATCCACCCAATAAAAGAGAAGTTTGTTCCAATCTACTCGGCTTTTACAGCACTTTCTCGGATGGTGAATTATGCTCCAGAGACTTGTGGAGACTTTTATTACCAGCAGTGTTTTGAAAAGTATCACACTGGGGGAAGAGGAAATTCTTTCCAGTATTAGTTTACCTCCTAAAAATGTATCACCTTGGAGGAAGATTTTCAATGGTAAGTTGCACTCTTAATAATGAAGACAAACAAATTTTCCCCATTCATTAAACATAGTCACAAAAGCACATTCCTACCTGAAATCCGAGCAACTTAAAAAAAAAAAAACCCAGCATCCCAAGGAGGTATATTTTATAATAAACTGTCTCTATTTGTTCCTGTTGTCAAAATGACACATCTCCAGAGAGCTAAGGCTAGACAAAGAGTACCTAGACTTGAAGCAAAGCAGCAGCCATAACTTGAACAACTGCTAAGTTGGACCTCAACCAAGTTTAAAACTTTTTCCCTGTGAAAGCCCAGGAGAGAATGAAATGTCAGACTGCCGTTTGCAAACCACATATCTGACAAAGGACTGGTGCCTAGAAAACACACACACATACACACATTATTCTCAAAACTCCGCAGTAAGAGAACAATCAGTGCAACTTGCCCATGGACATAAGACAGGAACAGACACAGTACTGAACAGGACAGACAGCCAACAAATGAGCACATGAAAAGATGTGCTACACCATGCACCTGCTTTACAAACCTCTGGGGAAATCACAACTAGAACCACAATGACATTCCACCCTGTATCTATATTAGAAATGGCCAAAACACCAGGTGCTGGAGAGGGTGCAGGAAACTGGACTGGTAGCACGTCGCCGGTGGAAATGTAAAATGAGGCAGCCACCCTGAAAAGCACTCGTGCAGTTTCATAAAAACGAAACATACCACAGGCCCCAGCAATTGCTCTTGCGAGCATTTATCCCAGGGTCGTGAAAACCACCTGTCGCTGAACCCAGTTTCACTTGCAATAGCCCAGAACAGGAAACAGCTCAGAGGTACTTCAGCACTAGAATGGTGAAGCACTCTGTGGTATATCCAAGACATGGAGCACTATTGTGCAGCAAAAAGGAAACAAACCTTTGGATAAATCTACAGAGGATTATGCTGTCAGTCTTGCTGAAGAGAGCCAAGTCGGTGGGAAATACTGGAAGTGGGTGCACAGGGTGCAGTTCAAGCTGGGGCGTGGTCATGGCTGCCGAGGGCACTGTGCGAGATCTTTCTCTTGGTGGCTAGGACAGGAAGGATGAGAGACACGGTGCGCGTATGGGTGCCTGTGTGTGTTTGGTAGTGTGTGTGTATCCATAGGTGCAGTGGGTGGGCTGTGTGTGGCATAGTGTGTGTGTGGTGTGAGTGTGTCTGTGTGTAGAATGTGTGTGGTGTGTGCATACTGTGTTCCTGTGAAGGAGGGGTTGAGCCCATGAACTCTGGGAACACCCGGACCTCAGGGCAGCCTTGCTGTCACGCTTTGCATTCTAGTCCCTTCGGCCCATCCCAAACTTTCACGAATGCATTGACAAGAATGCCAGCCAGGCATTAGCTGTACGGTGGAGAATTCGGGAAGGCCTCTGTCCATGATGGGAGCGTGAAAGCTGCTACGTGTCAGGCCCTCTTCTCTGCAGCCAGTGTAGGGCAGAAGTCACTGCGAGGGAAAGACCGGCCGCAGAGCGACGATGACACGTCCAAAGTGTCTCAAGGTCAGCATCAGGACTGGAGTAACAGCCGGCGTGCACAGTGCGGCACAGACAGCGGTGGGAGCCAATGCATGGCTCCTCCATGTACACCCCAGATACGGGAAGGCAGAAGCAACAGGCAAGCCTGGGGCAGGCTGCAAGTGTCCATTCACAGCCCATGGGCTGTCTACACATGGAGAGCAGCACTGTAGATAATGGCTAGCCGTGCCCCAAGTTCCGGTACTTGTCTTTGCTACCGACCAGCTAAAAGCCTTGGCCAGGTCAACCTCTCTGTGCTTAACCACGCTCATCCATATGCAGAGATGATAATAATAAAAGGACATTACTGTGTCAGTCCACTTCCCATTGCTATGATCAAATACCTGGAGCTGAGTAATTTAAAAACCAAAGAGTCTTATGAAGCTCATCATTTTGGAAGCTGAAAGTGCAGGAGCCAATGGCCTCATGGTGGTGGTGTCCTGGCTGGAGCATGCGTGAAAGACACCAATGGTGAGACAGGAAGCCGGGGCCGGGGGGGGGGGGGGGGCTGCTCTTGTTCTATCTGAGGATAGCCACTTAATCCTTTCCAAGGGAACTACCCAGTGACCTGACCACCTCTCACCAGAACCCACCTTGGAAAGCTCCTCCCAACAGTGCCACAGTGGGGAGGAACATCCAAGGTGTCAACCACAGGGGAACACGTTCACACGGTATCCAAGCCGCAGCAGCCACCTTATCCAGTACCTGCCAGGAAGGAGGGGGTTAACACCCAGCAAGTGACTCAGAACAGTCCTGGAGCACCGCGCGGAGTGTTGTTTAGCACTGATTTCTCTGATTTGAATTACTTATTTACAAATCAGCCTCCTCTCACTAGTCTGTGAGCTCCTCAAATGAAGAGACAATTTTTGTTTTATTTACTTCTGCATCTGCAAACGCCTGTTTGTTGCCAGCACTGGGAAACTATCCATAGAAATGAACTAATCATTGATGGCATTGTCAGGTGGGTGGTGGGTGTGTGTGCAGGCAAAGTAACGTGTGATGTGTGCAAATAGCAAAGACGCAATATGAACTGACTGGACTGTTTCAAGAGGGATCATTACCCATGGAATCATCCCGGATCTGTCTGATTTCTTGCTCATAAGCGATAGGCCGTCAGGGAGCCCATGCTGCCGAAACACACCCCACCCACCCTCACGATCCTGCCCTCATCCCCTCGCTGAGTTCACCTTCGGAGACAGCACTGCTGAAATGAGCTGCCAGCCTCCCATGAATAATGGAAGCTGTGAATCTTTTGTTGACATTTTTCTATATTCCAGCCCAAGATTGATGGCCCTTGAGCACTGCGGCGTATACCTCCTTTATGGGAACAGCAATCACAAAAGCAGAAGAAAGCAAAGACAATGAATCAGTCGATTATCTTCATGGTTGAGATAATGCTAGAGCGTTAGGTACAGGTGCACGTGTATTAATACCTAAGGATCTGCAGGTGCACGGGTGATAATGCCTCACGTGAAAGCAAACAAGATGCAGGGCTTGTCTCTCAGTGTGGCTGTCCCTGCTGCAACCTTAGCTCTTGTAGACGCCCATGTTTGAATCCTTCTGGGCTCTTCTTTGCCCAGAACCTGGAAAAAATGTCTTCAGGAGGTGTTCACATCCGTAATTGTACTGTGTTGGCAATTAATCTGATCGGGTCATTTAGCAACTCTCAGAGAATAAAGGTGGACAATTGTTTTTTAAAATACCCAATTAGATGATATTTAGAGGATGAACATACAGTTTTTAAAATTTATTTGAAAGGCAGAGTTAGAAAGAGAGGTAGAGAAAGAGAGACAGGTCTTCCATCCTCTGGTTCCCTCCCCAGATGGCTGCAACGGCCAGAGCTGCGCAGATACCCTCAGTGACTTAGTGCGTCAAGCACAGGACTTCTAGACTTAATAAGCAAACTTTCTCTGAGCACCTAAGCTTGCAAATCTAAAAGCTACAAAAATGTATGAAGCAATTTCTTAATTTACAGACTTAACTGGTTTGTTGAGGTCTGCCATCTCTTTGGGTATCTGCATGAAATTTGTACTTCTTGTGTGTGTGTTTTTGGTAATCACTGTTAAATATCAAATGGCCTTCTTTATGGAGCCAGGGATGCATGACTTACATCGTGGGATCTAAGGGTTTCCTGCTGCACTTGGGTTGCAGCATCGCGATTGTGTAACATAGGACCTGCCCATTGTTCCTCTAAGGCACCACAATACCTTCCCACTGCATTTCAAGCTCTTCTTCCTGCAGCTGCTTACTGGGGTGGACAAGGGACTGGTGTGCTGTGAGCTGAGCCCCTTTATGTGCAGGCAATGGTCCCTGCAGACTGGGAGCTGGCAGGAGGCAGCACTTGTCTCCCATGACTGCTCAGCAGGTAGGGAGTGGAGGTGTCCCAGCCCCACGCCACTGCCAGCAGGGTCTGACGGGCACAGCACTGGCCCTTCTCTACCAGGGCACCCTCCCATGGGCAGCCTTTGCTCTTTTTGGCCTGGCCAGGGGTACACACCTCCAGCCCCTTTTCCTAGCAGGCTATCCCCTTTGCTTACTCAATTGAGTAGAATTGAACTGTTGAGCTTCTCCTGCACTCCGTAGTGGCTTGACAGGACTGGAATAGGGGGAAGGATACCCCCACATTTTGACTGGACAGATGTCATGTCTCATCTTCCTTCAGCACCCCCAGACCCCGGGGGCTACCCCGACCTGCAGCCGTCTTGAGAAGGGAGTTGGGAGCAGCTGTTAGGTTTGCGTAGACCACCTCTAAGCCAAGCTCCGGGGCACCTGTGACACAGGGGCCGCAGCACCATGTTACTCTGCCAGGCACCATAGTGCACCTAGAGACTCTTGAGCCCACAAGCGCCCAGCTGAGGATGGAGGTGTCAGTCCCTGCTCTCTGAAGGACACTGTAGCATTAGCAGGTGACTCTCAGTGTTCTGACTTGGGCACAGGGAGAGGGACTCTCCCTTTCTCTCTTCCGTAAAGCAGACAGGGGCTCGAATGCTCTTCAAAGGGGAGTGTTGCCCTCCCCTCACTGCAACCCACCTCCAAGTCTGTCCTTGATTTTGTCTGGAAGTCAGGGATTAAGTTCTGAACTAAGATTGTTCAATAAACTCAAGGGAAGGAGCTGATTCTACAGACCGGCTGCTCTAGGAAAGCACGGAGTAGCTGTGCCTTCTGTCTCAGCTCTATCATTTCAAAACAACGTCCACCAGACATCGTGCTAGCATATTGAATCAAATTCTCTTACAGCTTTCAAACCAATATCACAAGTCTAATATCAATTACATAGTTTCCATTTAGGTAGTGATTGTAATTTTCCAGACTTTCCAACTCATCAAAAGGATATAGCAATCCTATGTATTCATGCATACACAGCACTTCACAATTCTTAAAGCAGAAATGGATAGAATGCAAGGAAAACAGGAAAATCCACAGTTAGAGTAACTTCTCTCAATTATTGATAGGAGAGAAAAATCAATGTGGACACAGAATTTTTGAGCTACACTGCCCTGCCTTGCCCCAGCTACACTGTATAGAATACTCCTGAGAGTAATAGAGTAGGTATCATTCTAGAAGCACACGGTAACAAAACATTTACCGAGATAAGCCATGGTCCATGCCATTAAACATGTCTCAATAAGTCTGAATAATATACAAACTCTACAATTATGGTTTCTGACCAGTAGAAATCTGTAGGAGAAATATTTCTTGAAAATCCCCAAATAATCGGAAATTAATCAGCATAGTCATGAGTCAAAGGCAAATATCAAAAGAGAAAACTTTAATGTATTCGGAACTGAATGAGAATGAAATTTCAACATATTGAAATGTGTGGGATGCCGTGAAAACATTCTTTAGGGGAACAATCCAGTGGTAGATGCTAATATGAGAAAAGAAAAAGGTCTCCAATCACTGGCTTCAGATTTTCCCTCAAGAAAGCAAAAAAGGAGGCAGCGCATGTCAAGAGCCTTGGGTGACCCCTGATGTCATCCACGAGAGTGGTGTTTGTTAAATAAACAACAGGAGGCACTGTGCACTCACACCCCATGCAGGACCTCTGTCCCCAAAGAGCTGTATTGTGAGACTTAATGGTAAAACTTGTTCTCAAGAATCACTTCCATGTAGTGTATTCAATGGAGGTAATACTATGTCTCCTAAGTTAAAGTTACGTCTGAGAGCTCACAAGAGATGTACCGACCTTGGGCTCTTCTTTAAAGACAAGTAAGTTCTAAAAGGAAAGAAGGGGGAGAAGGGGGAAAAGAGGAAGGGAAAAAAGCAAAATGACCTTCGAGAAACGACAGAGTAGAGCAGCCCTTGTCTAGACCCCTGGGGAACAGCTCTCTTGGTTTTTTTATTCCATGCTTTCTTTTTCTTTCTTTCTTTCTGCTTCTTTTTCTTTCTCGGACTAAACAGGAGAGGGAGGAGGAAGGGGGGGTAGCAGGTGGGAGGGAGGGTACAGTGGGAAGAATTACTATGTTCCTCATGTTGTACTTATGAGATACATACAAAAAATAAAAAAAGTAGAAAAGGAACATACAATGAAAGTTAAATAACTAGAGACCAAGAAATAATAAGGATCAGAATAGAAATCAATAAAGTAGAATGCAGAAAAATAATATAGAATATCAATGAAACAAAAAGACATTTCCTAGGAGAGATTGATAACACTGATAAAATTATAGGCAACTTGATCAGGAAATAAAGAGAAATGACAGAAATGGCCAATATCAGATATGAGGGACATGATATCATAGCAGATTTGGTAGATATAAAAAGGATGATAAAAGAATATCATGAACAAATTCATGTCAATAAACATCTTGGATGAAATGGACAGATTCTGGGAGGAGAGCGGCAAGATGGCGGAATAGGCAGGGAGCACACTATTAGTCCAGGGGAGAGAAAGTTTAATATAAGTGGAGATACTGCAGGGTCAAGGAAGAGTAGGGGATGAAACAGCACAGGAAACACTTCCGGAACTAGTGATTCACAGTGGACCTGCGTGGAGACCGTGGGAGCCCAAGTTCGGGACACCAGTGGCAGACTCAACCCACCAGCGCTGGAACGCGAGGTGAGCCGAACCTCAATAGCCCGAGACACCAGCAGGCAAGCGGAAAGAGGAGACTAGAGGGAACGAGGCTTGAAACTCCGTGGGGAAAAGTTCACCAGGCTAACTAGAAGAGAGATAGGAAAAAAATAAAAAAAGTGACCGATACGGACACAAGTTTCTCTCTCTCCGCTCACCTCTCAAAGGCGAGCAAGACAGAGCAGGCGCCATTTTGGACATACGTCATAAGCAGGGCGACCTCAGGTCTGCATCGGCCCTGAGCCTAGCAGAAACACCTGACTCTGGGGGGAGGGGTGAAATAACAGGAGATTAGCATCTAACTTGGCAACCCAGTGGGAGACTGCAGGAGAATTGGAGCCCACACCGAGGGCAGCACAGATTCCCTGTGTGGTCCTTGGGAAAGAGCTTCCGATCTCTGGCTCCTGTGGGTATATCATTTGCCTGCTAACTACCTCCAATTACATTCAGCTGTGCGGAATTACTTCCCTTTTAAATCAAAAAAAGAGAGAGAGATTTACCACACCTAACCTGGGAGTGTCATCTTTGACACACCCTCAACCCTGAGGAACCAAACACAGCTCTCATTCCACACTCATCTCAAGCCTCTAAGGCTCCACTGAAAGCAGACAGTCCACTTAATATAGAGCCATAGTGTAACAAGAAAAAACACCACAGTGAAGAAACCAAATATTTCCAACATGCCAAACAACAAACGCAAAAACCAAGCTAACAAAAACAAGGAAGACACTATGACGCCCCCAAATGAAAAAGACACCCCAATGCAAGATTATGAAGATGATGAGATCGAAGAAATGCAAGAAGCGGATCTCAAAAAATTGATAAGAACATTAAGAAGTTCTCAAAAACAAATTCTTGAACTACAGAAATCCTTAATGGACAAGATAGAAAATCTCTCTCGTGAAAGTGAAATATTAAGGAGGAATCAAAATGAAATGAAACAACTAGTGGAACAAGAAACTGTGATAGTGATGAGAAATCATAATGAAATGAAAAATTCAATAGATCAAATGACAAACACATTAGAGAGCCTTAAAAACAGAATGGGCTAAGCAGAAGAGAGAATATCGGACATAGAAGACAGAGAACAGGAAAGGAAACAGGCAAACCAAAGAAAAGAAGAAGAAATTAGAAATCTAAAAAATATTGTCGGGAATCTACAGGATACTATTAAAAAATCTAACATTCGGGTTCTAGGAGTTCCTGAAGGCATGGAGAGGGAGAAAGGATTAGAAGGCCTTTTCAGTGAGATACTAGCAGAAAATTTCCCAGGTTTGGAGAAGGACAGAGGCATCTTAGTACAGGAAGCTCATAGAACCCCTAATAAACATGACCAAAAGAGATCCTCACCACGACATGTTGTAATCAAACTCACCACAGGGAAACATAAAGAAAAGATCCTAAAATGTGCAAGAGAGAAACGTCAGATTACTCTTAGAGGATCTCCAATTAGACTCACAGCAGACTTCTCATCAGAAACCCTACAAGCTAGAAGGGAATGGCAAGACATAGCCCAGGTACTAAGAGAGAAAAACTGCCAGCCCAGAATACTATATCCTGCAAAGCTCTCATTTGTGAATGAAGGTGAAATTAAGACTTTTCATAGCAAACAGAAACTGAAAGAATTTGTTGCCACTCATCCTGCCCTGCAAAAGATGCTTAAAGATGTGTTACACACAGAAACACAGAAACATGGTCACCAATATGCAAGAAGGTAAAGGAAGGAAACCTCACAGCAAAAGATCACAGGAAGCTCAATTTCTCTTTGACATAGAATTAAACTCTGATGCTCTGTTAAAGCAATGTGTTAAAGTATTCTATTATGTTCTCTTGATGTCTGTTAAATTCTAATTGTTCAAAAACAGCTGAATTTTTATTAAGAGCTATGGGTTATTTAAATATGTGCTTATTTCCAAAGAATTGAATAATCACCTTGTAACAATGATCAAATTTGGTCTATATTATGTCATGATGTTAAGGAATCTTATTTCAACCAGATATTTTGGATTTTGAGCTTTCTTGGCATTCTTGACAGGCATTCAAAAAATCAAAGTTTCAAACAATCTGGTCTCTAAAATTTCCAGTAAATCCTGGACTTTGGTTTTTCCAGTTTGGGCCCAACTGAAAAAATCGAAGGACCTATGTCTCTCATCTTATAGAGACACCAACTAATCAGGCTATTTGGATTATATTAGAAGTACTGTCAAGATGTGATGTGGTACCAAACTTTAAGTTTCTATAATGGAAAATGCTATTAATACAAATGTTTGAGAATTAAAAAGTCTAATGATCTTGTGTTACTAGACATGATAGTTATCTTAATGAGAAAGCCCCAGAGGCCTAAAGGGTTAAATACTTGTAAAATCCTACAGGTGCTTTCAAAAATACTGTGAAGTAAGCAAGTGCCTCTTGTTGGTTGATGTGTTTATAATTTTAAACATGGCAACTTAAAGTCTTTTGTCATCCACAGTTATATATGATTTGCTGCTCATAAAACTAAAGTGTTGTTGGTTCTGTTTTTAGCTGTCCTCCTATAGGTTCCTATGGACTTTTTCCAGCCACTTCTATTGTATCCAGTACTTTGGGATGGCTCTGTAAACAGATGAAGCCAATAATGTATTAACAGTACCAACTGAGAGAAAGTATGGTTAACTGAGGTTACTAAAAACAAAAAGCAATTCAAATCAATTGGCAATCGACAAAAAGAGTTAAAGATTTTAAAAGCTATTATTAAAATTGCTATATTGGTCTACTATGCTATGTTATATGTGTGTACATATTGTATGTCCACATGGGGAAATTTTATTAAGAGTTTTATTTTAAATGGCTTATAGATAAGATTGTCCATAAATTTAAGCTGCTAAAATCAATCAAAGATACATTTTAATTTGTGGGACCTGAATCTGTGTATCATATGTTTTAAACGTGTTGGTAGAAAGAAACTAAAAACATTTTATATGGTTGTGCTTAAGTTTACTGGCTAAACAAACTACACCATGTTAGATATTTAAGAGGTGTTTTCAAATACATGATTCTTAAAATTTATAGAAGGCATTGGACCTTCTGGTAAATGTTTTCTTAAGTTGTTATCTAATGGTTGAAACGGTTTGCTAAGTATTCATGTAATATTGCTATTGTCAGCAAGTGATCTAGGACTTGCTCCCTCATTTCTCTATTCTAAGCCCAACTTGTTCTTTCATTTCTCTATTCTCTTCAAGGTAGGAAACTAATTCTATTATAAAGGAATCTGTAGGACGCACAATTTAATCTTTAGACCTTATAAAAGAGATGGCTAACGTTTTTCTGTAATAGCATAGCCAAAATAAGAACTTAAGTAATAATCCCATAGCTAGATTCACTTCGCCATCAGCGAAGTATACAGTAAGTAGAAAAAACCTCCCTTTCAGACAAAAGGGAAAGAAAGTCTTAAAGTGAGAATATAATTTTCCTCATGGGCATTGTCTACCTTAGAAAAACTACTACAGAACATGCCTGTGACTATAGACTTGTCGTTCAGGCCACCGAAGATTAGAGATGGGACTTGGGCACTCCCTTGACTTGCATCCTCTGGTCTGCTTTAACACAAACCAGGAGGAAAAGAAAGCTAGGCATCAGAAGCAATGGGTGGCAGGCCTATTAATGGCTGATCTGTACAGTGATCTGCCCTCAAGGAGACCCAACAGGCCAGTCCACTGCAGTGGCTTTCAATGTGGTAAGCCTGGGCTTCAGCAGAAGTCAGCTTGTAAAGAGCCCTGGCAGCTCTGCCAAGAGTTGGATCACTGGAAATGGACCTGCCCTGGAGTCGAAGGATGCCCAGGTCAGAGCCACAGATCTTATTGGCTCTAAGCTGAAAAGCCCTTCACTCAGCCCAACTTCCAAAGTGACCACTGGAGCTGAGGGGATGGCCAAGTAGGGTCAGCAACATTGCAGGAAGAACTGTAAATTTCTTGTTAGAGATGCCACCTGCCTTTACCTGGCCAGCTCTCCTCCCAGCCCAGCCAAGTAATGAAAGTCAACAGAGTGCCTTCCCCTAGGAGGTTCACACCTCCCTTAGGATATACTCCATGTGAAGAGATAGATAGATCTGGGCCTCTGAATTTACAAGGCCTAAAGCCCACCAGATTATTATCAAGCCCCTTCTATCAGGTTCTATTTGCCTCTCAATCAGAAAAATTACTTGTAGCTTAGACAGCACCTTTCTTAGCTCCTCTAATAATGACTCTGTCCTTTGTTCTAGGCCCTGTCTAGTGCACTTGGGCCTCATTCCTTTGTAATCATAACCTCTACTCTACCACCAATGGCTCTACTCTCAACCTGTGTGTACTGATGGTCCTCTTCCCCACTTAATGCTGTATAATTGTTCAAACCTGGTAAATGCCACTCTTAGGATCATTGGTTACTATCCTCACTCTGTCTTTTATGACCTTGTCTAAATATGATCAGAGTCGGCAAACTTGGAAGGCTTCCATAGCCTTGGCAACTCATGACGACAGCCTAGGGTGGTTACTGGCGCCATAAACTAGAGTGTCAATTTGTTGGGTCAACAACAGGAGCCACTGTGCACTTGCTCCTCATGTGGGATCTCTGTCCTTAATGTGCTGTACATTTTGATTTAATGCTATAACTAGTACTCAAACAGTATGTTTCACTTTGTGTTTCTATGTGGGTGCAAACTGTTGAAATCTTTATACTAAATTGATCTTCTGTATATAAAGAGAATTGAAAATGAAAAAAAAAATGGACAGATTCCGTGAAAGACACAAATTCCCTAGCTCACTAGAGATAAAGTAGTTATTTGAAGGGTACTATAACTATTTTAAAGATTAGCTTTATAGTTGAAACATTTTCCAAAATAAAAAATCCAGGCCCAGATAGTCTACTTGTAAATTGTCTCAAACTTTCATGGCAAAAATGAGAAGAACTCTACACAAAGTCTTCTACCTCATCACATGAGGCCAACACCGCCCTGACACAAAATCAAGAGAAGGAAAAAAGACTATAGATCAACACCGCTTGTGAACATAGATTTTAAGATTTCAAAACAAGATTGTAGCAAGCTGGGCCGGCACTGTGGCACAGTGGGCTAACGCCCTGGCCTGAAGCACCAGCATCCCATATGGGTGCCAGTTTGTGACCCGGCTGCTCCACTTCCGATCCAGCTCTCTGCTATGGCCTGGGAAAGCAGTAAAAGATGGCTCAAGTCCTTGGGCCCTGCATGCGCATGGGAGACCCAGAGGAAGCTCCTGGATCCTGGCTTCAGATTGACCCAGCTCTGGCTGTTTCGGCCATCTGGGGAGTGAATCATTGGATGGAAGACCTCTCTCTCTTCTCTGCCTCTCCTCTCTCTGTGTAACTCTGACTTTCAAATAAGTAAATAAATCTTTAAAAAAAAGATTTTAGCGAGCTAATTCCCAAAATATATGAATATAATACACTATGATCAAGAAGAGCCTCTCAGTAAAGCAACTTTCATTTAATACTTTAAAGTCAATGAATAAGATTCATCGTAAACTAAAAAATAAACACTTCCTGATGATTTTAACATATGCAGAAAACTGATTTAGTAAAATCACTAAGTCAGTTCAACATCCATTCCTATTAAAAACATTCAACAAACTAAGAGTAGAAAACAAGCTTATTGACCTAGTCAGTGACAAGGACAAAAAAGAACACCACTAACAACACACTTCATGGTGAGAGACCAATGCTTCCCTTCCAACTTCAGGAACAAGACACAAGACAGGCAAGTCCACACCCATGACCTCTATTCGACATCGTACTTGAGGTTCTAGCCATTGCAGTAAGACAAGAAAAATAAACAAAATGCATTTAGATTGGAAAAAAAGAAAATGAATCTACCCTCATTCACAGACAACATGATTGTCTATGTAAGAGAAAAAACATACAAAAGAGCGAGCAGAAGCAGTAAGTGATTTTAACAAGTCAGTCATTTGGAAACAGAGAGAATCCAGAACAAAACATCCTGAAAAAAGAACGTCAATAAAGAACTCACACTACTCACTTTAAAGGATTGTTATAAAACTATAGTAACCCAGGTGGATCAAGAGTGGGATTTAGCCAAGAGGGGGCCACAGGAGCGGAGGCAGAGGACCTGGAACAGTTCATTCATCAAAGCTTGCTTTTCAGAGGATGTTCCAGGAGAGCTCACCTTGCACCATTGTTTTCAGAGGGGTCTAGAACAACAGTCAGCCAAGGAAAGCTGCAGGGAACCAGCAGGAGTCGGAGTTAGAAACATGTCTTGTATGAAGACGCCTGGGCGTGAAGGACCCTCCTACGTCCCCTTTCCTACCTCCTGCCTGTCCCCCAACCTTGGCTATAGAGCTCTGGCAATCTGCTCCTTGGAGAGACAATTTCTTTAGAGAACACCCTCTGAACCCCTCGAGTTACTCAGAACGTCCTGCGAGGACTGTCTGCCGACAAAGGCAGTGTGGTGTTGGGCTGACGCTACACAGACAGATCGAAGGCATTCAGAGCGCAGAAACACACCGAGGCAAACATGGTCATTTAATTACTGACAGAGATAAGCACAAAGACAATTCAGTGAAAAATGGGCATTCTGGTTGGAGTCATTTTATACCCATGTACAAGGAAAGAAATCCTGTGGTTTGAACATGACCCAAGCACTTCATGTGTTGGAAAGCTACTTCCTGGTACAACAGGGTTGAGAGGTGGGACCTGGAAGAGGTCTCTGGTTGATGGGGTTATTGTGGGACTGGGCTCCTGATCATAGCAGTAGCATCTTTCCCCGAGGAGCCTGTCCAGTCACCTCTCTTGCGCCCTCTCTGGCCATGAGCTGATGCAGCAAGAAGGTCCCAGGGATGCAGCCCTGTCCTTGACTTTCACACGCCCACCAGGACTTGGAGCGAACCAGCTTCTACTATTTGTGACTCTGTGGTATTCCGACAGGGGCGGTATACCCTTCTCCTGCCAAAGGCCATTGGATATTTATATCATTCATGGGCCACACAAAGTCATCAACTTATAAGTGAGCCTGCTTTAAGTTCATTTGATTTTGAGTCGCCTGAATGATTTCTTTTCTTTTTTTTTTTTTTTTTTTTTTTTTTGACAGGCAGAGTGGACAGTGAGAGAGAGAGAGACAGAGAGAAAGGTCTTCCTTTGCCGTTGATTAACTCTCCAATGGCCGCTGTGGCCGGCACATCGCGCTGATCCGAAGCCAAGAGCCAGGTGCTTCTCCTGGTCTCCCATGGGGTGCAGGGCCCAAGCACTTGGGCCATCCTCCACTGCCTTCCCGGGCCACAGCAGAGAGTTGGACTGGAAGGGGGGCAACCGGGACAGAATCCGGCGCCCCGACCGGGACTAGAACCCAGTGTGCCGGCGCCACAAGGTGGAGGATTAGCCTGTTAAGCCACGGCGCCGGCTTGCCTGAATGATTTCACAGGTCTTCTATGGCCCTCCCCATTGTAAGTGGAACAATGCAGAACAGACTAAGTCAAAAGTGAATTCCTTGCAAAAGTGAATAAGCCAGATTTTTCAATTTAAAATTACAAAACATCTAGAAGAGAAATAGATGAAAAAACTCTTTGTGATCTTGCCTTAAAGCTTTCTTCTGTATGACATCAAAAATGAGATCCACGAAAGAACAGAAAATTAGACTTCATTATGCTAAAAATGTCTCCTCTTCAAAAGACACTGCTAAAAGAATGAAAAGACAAGCGACAGTGTGAAAGAATGTACTTCCAAAACATTGACACCATAAATTTATTCCAAGTGTATAAAAATATTCAAAGTTCATTACCCCTTCCCACCCAAGCCCTCTTTTTTTTAAATGAGCACAAGATTTGAACAAATAATTCAGCAAAGAGGATCTATAGCTGGCATTTAAAGATTGAAATGTCATCAATCATTAAAAAATGCAAATCAAAACCATACTGAGATATTCTTCTATACCCAATGACAAATTAAAAATACGGACCACACCAACTTTTGGCAATGACACAAAGCAACTGAAAGTCTCGAGGAGCTGTGTTCTTACTGGCAGTGGGAACTATTACAGCCACTCTCAAAAGTTTTCAGTTGAATTCCTTTTTTTAAAAAAAAAATTATTTTCATCTATTTAAAGGCAGAGTTATAGACACAGAAAGAGAGATAAAGAGAGAGAAACAGAGAGAAGAGAGAGAGAGCACTTCCATCTACTGATGTATTCCCCAATGTCAGCAACAGCCTGGGTTGGACCAGGTCTCCCATGTGGGTGGCAGGGGCCCGAGCACCTGAGCTGTCACTTTCTGCCTCCCAGGTACATTAGCAGAAGGCTTACCAGAAGCAGAGTGGCTGGGACTCGAACAGGCACTCCTGTGTAGGATGCAGGCATCACACACGGTGGCTTATCCTGCTGTGCCACAGTGTCAACGCCTGGTTGATTCAAATGTTAAGCATCTATTTAACATGATCCCATGCCAAAGGATTTCCCCCAAGAGAGAAGACACCACAGGTCTGTGCGAAGACTTGAGCTCAACTGTGTACAGCAGCTCC
This sequence comes from Lepus europaeus, assembly GCF_033115175.1. Taxonomy (NCBI): domain Eukaryota; kingdom Metazoa; phylum Chordata; class Mammalia; order Lagomorpha; family Leporidae; genus Lepus; species Lepus europaeus. The sequence continues at coordinate 99,109,931 of NC_084838.1, forward strand.
TTATGAAAGTAAAAAAATGGAACGCGTCTAAATGTCCATCAAAGTGAATGGATAACCAAATTGCAGTCTATCACATAATGATAGATTACTTAACAACAACAAGTACACACTATCAACACTTGCACAAACATGAACCAATCTCAAAATAGTTAAGTCAGGAGAAAGAAGCCAGACATACAAAGTACACTCACGCAATTCCATTTATGTAAAATTCTAGAAAAGTCACCTTAATCCATATCGACAACAGATCAGTGTTTGCCTGGTCATGGGAGTAGGAGGGATGAGGGCTACGAGGAAACATGAGGACAGCACTTGGCAACCGAGACAGAAACCCGAGGCCAAGGAGGCCGGGCAGCAGAGAGTACGTGGCCTCGGGGCTGTCCCCAGGGCCCCATGCACAAGGTGCCGCCGCTCCCAAGTATACGGGCCACCCCCAGCACGACACAGCCCAAGTCTGCATTGAGAACATCTTCGACCTTCTAGATTTGCAGGAGTGCCTGCTAACCCCTAGTTGTTGAGCTTTCTTAGGTTTGAGCTTTTTCCGTGCTTAATAACTTCCTTTGTGGAATATTTTTGTCAAAACCAATCACTGTTTAGAGAGAAATCCTGGCAAGGAAGAAGTCTGTTTTTAATCTGCTTTCATGTTAATTCTAAGGGCGCCCTCTGCTGTTACTTTCTCTCTCTCTCTCTCTCTCTCTCTCTCTCTCTCTCTCTCTCTCTCTCTTTTTTTTTCTCCCCCTGAAATTGCTCAGGTTGATTCGAAAATCAGGAAACATCAACCTGGTGATGGCCCCCAGTCATTTTATCATGACACCTTTGGGAGTAAAATTACAAGGGGCCGGCACTGTGGTGTAGCGGGTAAAGCCGCTGCCCGCAGTGCCAGCATCCCAAATAGGCGCTGGTTCGAGTCCCAGCAGCTCCACTTCTGATCCAGCTCTCTGCTATGGCCTGGGAAAGCAGTAGAAGATGGTCCAAGTCCTTGGGCCCCTGCACCCTCATGGGAAACCTGGAAGAAACTTCTGGCTCCAGGCTTCGGATGGTGGAGTTCTGGCTGTTGCGGCCAACTGGGGAGCAAACCAGCGATGGAAGACCTCTCTCTCCTCTCTCTGCCTCTCCTCTCTCTGTGTAACTCTGACTTGCAAATAAATAAATAAAATCTTAAAAAAAAAAATCATGAGCGTCAAACTTTAACGACAAAAGATCACCGATCTCAATTTCACAGGGGATGCCAGGAGGGGCCGGCCCAGAAGCAGTATGGCGAGCAGGGATGCCGTTAGCCATCAGACAGCTTTGTAAGCAACTGCATCAGGCCAGGAACTCCTCTGGATCCTTGAGAAGTCTGGGACACCACTCTTCCCAGGACCAGACAGGTGGGCGGCGCTCCTGTGTGTCCACTTACCTAAGCTTGGTTATAAGTCTCCTCTGTGACCACAGAGACATGGATGGGTAAGTCATATACAGGTATTAAAATTAAAATTTTTAATGTAGGAAATCAAACACAATTTATTATATGTTTTATAAAAAAAAAAAAAACAGGCATTCAACTGTTGCCAGCTCAAAGAAATGACATGTTTCCAACAGACATGCTAATTTCCCTGACTTCATCATTACACATGGCGTATTTGTAGACAATTCCATACTTTTTTTAAAAAATGTATTTGACAGGTAGAGTTATAGACAGTGAGAGAGAGAGACAGGGAGAAAGGTCTTCCTTCTGTTGGTTCACTCCCCAAATGGCCGCTACGGCCAGAGCTGCGCTGATCCGAAGCCAGGAGCCAGGTGCTTCCTCCTGGTCTCCCATGCGGGTGCAGGGCCCAAGCACTTGGGCCATCCTCCACTGCCTTCCCGGGCCACAATTCCATACATTTTTACATGAGGGGAGTTCAAACAACTTGTGGAACAGGGAGTGAAAAGATAAGTTTATTTTGGTGCAAGCAAATTTTGAAATTTATGCATAGGAGTAGTCTTCAAAACATTCATGGAAAATACATATTATGAAAAAACTGTGTGTGAATTTCAGAATATTGTTGTTCCAGGATAAACATATCTTTTCATTGCATTTTCTGCAAATTTCAGGAAATACTCTAGTACAGTTAGGTGTCAAGTTTTAGCTAAAATTTTTAAAATGGCCGGCGCCGTGGCTCAATAGGCTAATCCTCCGCCTTGCAGCGCCGGCACACCGGGTTCTAGTGCCGGTCGGGGCACCAATCCTGTCCCGGTTGCCCCTCTTCCAGGCCAGCTCTCTGCTGTGGCCAGGGAGTGCAGTGGAGGATGGCCCAAGTGCTTGGGCCCTGCACCCCATGGGAGACCAGGAGAAGCACCTGGCTCCTGCCATCGGATCAGCGCGGTGCGCCGGCCGCAACGCGCCTACCGCGGCGGCCATTGGAGGGTGAACCAACGGCAAAGGAAGACCTTTCTCTCTGTTTCTCTCTCTCACTGTCCACTCTGCCTGTCAAAAATTTAAAAAAAAATTTTAAATGGAAAATGTTTGTAGCACAATGGGACATACAATAAAGGGACACTAAGAAGCACTTTTGGCATGATTCCAGTCAAAACATAAGCATCTATACATGAATGTAAAATAAACTGGGAAGAAAAAGCAACTGTGAATGTTATGGAACAATTTTATTGCTTAATTTAGGTCTTTGAGATCCTAAAATATATATAAAATGTCCTTCTGTAATCAGCCATATGTTTAATGTAAACACGAGTTTTTAAAATTTTTTAATTTTAATTCTTAGTTATTTTTAAGAGAGTCAGTGAAGTTTCTAGACACAATTCTAAGACACATGATATCCCCTTCAAAGATCAGGTGAGGATTAATGTCTGGGCTCCCTATTCTGTACCAGTGATCTAGGCATCAGTTTTTACTCCAGTACCAGGCTGTTTTAATTACTAGAGCTTTGTAGTATGCTTTGAAGTCAGGTGTTTTAATGCCTCCAGCTTGATTTCCCTTGTTCAGAATGGCTCTGACAATCTGGGGGTCTTTTGTGATTCCATATGGCTCCCCTTTCTACCCTCCTTCCTACTCCCTTTCTTTTTTTTCAGTTTTTGAGATAACATATTTTAAATTTCCATTACAGCAAAAAAGCCTAATACTTCCCGAATAAGAAGTGTAACAAGTAAAATACAAAAAAAAAAAAAATACAAAAAAATAAAAATAAAAAACAAAACAATAAAACACTAGTTTAATGGGAATATTGACAATGGCTATAAACAAAAATTGAATGGCAAAATGACTATTTCACCCATGTACAGTAAATTTTAAAGTAATGACAGATCATTAAAACTATAGCAGTACAACATTCCTGACCACTGGTTTGACAAAGATATAAAACAAAGTTTTAAAATGATTTTTGCAACAATGCTGATACACACAGATAGTTCTTTGTTTCTTTTTTGCTTGTTTTTTAACTTTCAGTTCCCACATACGAGACAGAACATGCAGCGTTTTTCTTTCTGGGTCTGGCTTATTTTCACTCACCACGTTGTCCTCCAGTGGTGTCCCTGTTGCTGCCAATGTTGGATATTCATTCTTCTGTATAGCTGAATAATATCCCCTTGTGTATATGCACCACACTTTCTTTAGCCATTCATCTGATGCTGGACACCTTGGTTGGTGCCAGATGTTGGCTACTGTGCGCAGTGTTGCTATAAACAGGGTGGTGCAGGTGTCTCTTTGATAGGTTGTGTTCAAGTCTTTTGGGTATATACGCAGCAGTGGGGCTGCTGGATCCTGTGGCATGTCTGTTTCTAGTTTTTGTAAGAAATCCCCACAGTGTCTTCCACAGTGGCTGCACTGGTTCACATTCCCACCAACAGTGTGCAGTGTTCCCCTCTGCCCACAGCCTCGCCAGCATTTGTTATTCTCCGTGTTCGGGGTTTTAGCCATTCTGACAGGGGTGCGGCGAGACCTCATTGTGGTTTTTGATTTACATTTCCCTGATGGCTAGTGATGCTGAACATTTTTTTTCATATATTTACTGGGCATTTGTATTTCTCCTTTGGAGAACTGTCTATTGGAGTCCTTCACCCATTTCACAACTGGAAATATCTCTACATCGAAAATTCGCAAGCATTGAACCACATCCGCAGAGACATAAAAAGGAAAGATATCTGTTGCTCATGATAGGAAAATCAGTATTATTAAAATGTCTCTACTTTTTAAATCAGTCTAGAGACTCAATGAGATCTCTATCAAATTATCAGTGGCATTCTTTACAGAATTAGGACAAGTAATCCTAAAATTCATATGGAATCACAAAAGACCCCCAGATTGTCAGAGCCATCCTGAACAAGGGAAATCAAGCTGGAGGCATTAAAACACCTGACTTCAAAGCATACTACAAAGCTCTAGTAATTAAAACAGCCTGGTGCTGGAGTAAAAACTGATGCCTAGATCACTGCTACAGAATAGGGAGCCCAGACATTAATCCTCATTATCTTTGTCAATTACCTTTGTCAAAGTGCTCAGACCAGACAGCGGAGTAAGGATGATCAACAAATGGTACTAGCAAAACTGGATGTGTATATGCAGAAGAATGAAATTAGGTCTGTGCCTCTCACCAAATACGAAAATGAACTCAAGATGGGGCAAAGACCTTAAATTTAAGGTCTGAGACTATGGAATTGCTGGAAGAAAACAGAAAAAATACTCCTAGACATTGGGAGTAGGGGACATTGGTATAGGGGACGACTTCTTGGATAAGACCCTCTAATCACAGGCAACAAACCCAGAACTAAACAAATGGGGCCATATCAAACTCGGAAACTGGTGCACAGCAAAGGAAATGATCGACAGAGTGGAGAGACATCCAACAGAATGGGAAAGACACTTGCAGACCTCCTATCTGACAAGGGATTCTTGTCCCCAGTACATCAACAACTTAAAAAAACTCAGTAAGCGCGCATTTTAATTTCCAACATGCCATGATGGTTCGGAAAAATAATATTGCGTACTTGACTTCCACCTAGTGGGTTTAGGAAAAATTGCAATGACAATCTAAATGGTTTGCTTAAAAAAATAAAATAATTGAGACCTAGCAGAAGAGGAAGGGAGGAGTGGCGAACACAAAAGGGCTGTGTGGGCTGCGGCTGTGCAAAAGCAGGCAAAGCCGGAACAGCTAGCAGGTGCTGAGCGCAATGGCATCTCTGTCAGAACAGAGAGCCTGCATGGTCCCTTTCCCTAAGACGTTCCTCCCCTGGACCACCAGCCTCTGCTACCAGCATCTGCCCCAGTTTGCTCCCCACGGGCTGCCCCAGTCTGCCCAGACCTGACCAACGGGAGCTGGACTTGCAGGGCTCTGCTACCCTGCCCTTGGCTGGCACCCCCTCTGGATTGCCTGGGCCTCCTGGCATCTTTTTCGTTGACAAGACAACCTCAATTTCCTACAGGACCCTGGGGGGCCCGGAGGACCAGGGCCTCGCTCTCCTCACCCCCGACCCCACCACGCCACACCCCTGGGCTCCCAGGCTTGCACGTGCTCTTCCGATTGCCTGCAAAACTTGGCACTTGGTCATTCCGGAGCAGTCTGACGGCTGCCTTCTCTTCTGGTAAACTGGAGATGCTGGTGACACGTAGATGCTTCCAAAATGACAAAAACCCAGGGCCAGGGTTGTGGTGCAACGGGTTCAGCCACCGCCTGCAATGAACATCTCGTGTGAGTGCCCGTTCAAGTCCTGGCTGCTCTCTGCTAATATGCCTGGGAAAGAAGGAGAAGATGGGAGCTGGCCATCCATATGGGAGACAAGGATGGAGGTCCTGGTTTCAGCTCAGCCCAGCCCCAGCCGTTGAGGCCATCTGGGGAGTGAACCAGCAGATGGAAGACCTCTCTCTCCCTCTATCTCTCTTTTACTCTACCTTTCAAATAAATAAAATGACGAAACCCTAGGAAACGATCTTGAACCCTATCGACATGCTGTTTATTGATTTTACCCAGTTGGGATGGGAAGTTCAGCTTTGAGACTGTACATGGGTAGATATTTTTGTAAAACTATTTTCTGGTTAGTGCCTATTATAATCTTAAAAATCTATGGCAGGCCGGCACCGTGGCTCAACAGGCTAATCCTCTACCTTGAGGCGCCGGCACACCGGGTTCTAGTCCCGGTCAGGGCACCGGATTCTGTCCCGGTTGCCCCTCTTCCAGGCCAGCTCTCTGCTGTGGCCCGGGAAGGCAGTGGAGGATGGCCCAAGTGCTTGGGCCTTGCACCCCATGGGAGACCAGGAGCACCTGGCTCCTGCCTTCGGATCAGCGCGGTGCGCTGGCCGCAGTGCGCTGGCCGCAGCGGCCACTGGAGGGTGAACCAACGGCAAAGGAAGACTTTTCTCTCTGTCTCTCTCTCTCTCACTATCCACTCTGCCTGTCAAAAATAAAAATAAATAAATAAATAAAAAAGTAAAAAAAAAAATCTATGGCCAAAAAAAGGTTTTTATTTGCTTGCTTATTTTATGTTGTTTGCAGGGTTTTGCAGGTGGATTTTAGGAATGCAAGCCATGGCAGACACTTGAGTGCTAAGTCTTGGGCTGGGGAGAAAAAGAACAGGGAGGAGGGGGGAGCCTGAGAAACTGGAGATCGAGGACCAGAGAACCAGGAGAAGGCGAGATCCAGGAGGGAGGGAGGAAGCGGGGCTGAGCGGCATGGGGCATCTGGGAGCATGGACGGGGGAGGGGGCAGTTGAGAGAGGAGGCTGGCAGAGACAGAGGCAGGAGCCAGATCTGGCAGGGTTAGAAAGTGGAAGCTGAGGGAGCAGCAAATGAGCCCCTGGCTCAGGAGCGTGGTGGAAGGCACACACGGCTGGAAACATCAGAGGGAAGGCAAGGCTCTCTGGCCCGGGCTCCACGCCGCCGGCAGGTGCAGGTCCTCAGAAGCTGAACTCCTCCAGCAGCGGCTGTGCCAGGGCCAGCGGCTGGAGTGAGTGGAGGCCGGTCAGGAGAGCCGCAGCCCTGGCAGCCAGGCACCTGGGGCCTCTGCCCAGACCTGCGCAGCCCACGAGCTATGATTTAATACAACCGAAGGCCTTTCAGGAGTGCAGGGTCTGAGAGATGCTGTCTCTGCTAACAGTCGGACGTCTCACTTCTGTGAGGTCAGCTCACCCATTGCACAGGAGACAGATTTAACCCCCACTCCTCAGCCCCAGTGGAACCCGATCTCCGTGTTCACAGGCATCCGGACAGGAGCAGACTTGTGTGTGGCGAGTGGAGGGAGCCGGGAACACCTGCGACAGAACCATTTCTTCTGTTTTCATCTTGTCGTACCCAGCCCTCTGCCCTGAGCCACCCACAGTGGGGGCAGCTGCCGGTATCTGTGCAGCCACACGCAGGCCCAGGCCCAGAAAAGCCCACTGCTGGGTTGAATGTCCTGTGGCCACCATTTTGAATTTTTTTCGGGCCAGCGGTCCCGTATAGGATTGTCTGGGTTTGACTCCCGACTCCTCTTCGGACTCCAGTTTCCTGCCCACGCACGTTGTGGGAGGCAGCAGGTGGCGGCTCAAGTCGTCCATCCCTTGGATTCGTTCCTGACTCCTGGCCTTGGCCTGGCCCAGCTCCAGCAGATGAGAAATGTTTGTTTCTGCCTCTCTCTCTACCTTTCAAATACACCTACAATAAATACTCAATCATTCTGTCTTTGAATTGGTGTTTTGGGAATGAAAGCCATGGAGCGTGCACGTGAGTGCAGGAGACGCTCAGGGTACACGTCCACTATCTGTTGCTCCGTCTTCAGGGTCCACAGTGCCCACCCCGGGCACAGGACTGGTGGGCACAGGAAGTGAGGGACTCCGGGGCGCTCAGAGTGAGTAGGCAATGTCTACGCCCAGAGAAGAGGGACATGGACGTCTCCAAGAGGCCACCTGCAATCCACTTAGACCAGAACGTGTGTCAAGTGCAGACAGAAGGCCATGGCCTTCCAAGAAGCAGAAACAGCAGGGCAGCTGTCATGTCCCCTTTTCCTGTATTTCTTCACACACTCTGTCAGGCACACCCTCTGAGAAGGACGCCGCTGAGGGACAGGGGAGGGTGAGCCCGGCCCCCACCTAGTCCTCTGGAGTCCTCCCCCCACACCGCCATCCCTTAGCCCAAAGAGTGCCGGTGCAATGAATATGCTGGAGCAGCGAAATAGGGCCAGACACTGCGGCACAAAGGCTTGGAGTGTGCGCATCCCACATCAGACTGCTGGTTTGGGTCCCAGCTACTCTGTCTCCAACCCAGCTTCCAGCTAGTGCTTCTAGAAGGTAGCAGATGCTGCCTCCGGTACTTGGGTTCCAGCAACTTACACGGGAGACCCTCATGGAGTTCCAGGCCCCTGGCTTCAGCCTGCCCAGGCCTAAGTGTTGCCGACATTGTGAAGTGAATTAACGGATGGAAGAAGTCTCTCTCTCTCTGTGTGTATATTTATATATATATATATATATGTATGTATATGTATATGTATATATATATATCATTGCGCCTTTTAAGTAGATGAAATATAGATAAACTAAAGATGCAAACAAAAATGAAGAAGCAAATTCACTTATGTAGCATTTTTTGCTGTTCTGCTAAAAATGAACCACACATTTATGAACAAGTGCCAAAATGCCACATCCTATTTTATATACAGATGAATGTCAAAATGCATATTAATAGTCCATCATTTTAATTTTTCTTTATGTATCATGAACTTGAAACAGCAAGCCAAAAATCATATCATGATAAGTCAAGAGAAAAAAATGTGGAAAAAATGAAAGAACCGTTAGGTACATTGAATGCGCCCTTTATTCATGAATTTCAGGAAATTTTCATTTGTCCTGGGCAAACGTCCAACCTTGTCCACAATCTGCTCCTACCAAAACTACCAACGGACACACCAGGTCCTTTTTAGAATACGAACAGAGAACATTACAGACAAATCCTCACTCTTCCTATGTGAAACGCTGGCCACAAACCCCTGCTGGAGCCCTTGGCCGTGAATGTAGCGGGACCACGGGTGAGCCTCAAAAGCTCTTTTAGATTAGAGCCAGCGTCAACACATCCCTGCAGAGAGACGCTCCCAGCCTGTCTTCCGGGCAGCTCCAGAGTTTCCCCTGGGCGATGAGGGCACCTTGAAGACAAAGGCACCTGCAGAGTTTATCACTCGGCTGCAAAGGTGGCAGGGACACTCGAGCACCCAACAACAACCCGAGGAAGAAGTTACCCTCACATTTCCATTGCAATCCCTTTCCTCCACCCGCCAAACATATAAGCACACATCACATATTAATTTTATTTTTGTATAGATAGCACACAAACATGGTCTCAAATTAGCAACCTTAGAAGAAATTTTCTCCGACTGCTGTATAAAATTAAACTAGAAGTATTTGCAGGAAGGCTGACAAAGACCTTTATGACTAGAATTTAAATGATACAGTAGTTCTATTTCAGATTCCCCAGGAAGCATATATGCAGACATGAGCGTGACGTAGATGGCGTAGCTGGGAAGATTCCATGAGAGAGCAGCGAGAGAACAGGAAAATTCAGCCAGGGGAATAGGAAAAGTCAGTCAATATCTTCAAATGTCTGGTGTGTCCAGTGATGGCTCTATTACTCAGACACCTGCTGTGAATGCAAGACCCCTCAAGACTTCCCCCAAAGGAGGGTGAAGATTTGAACGCTAGCGCCAACTGGCCAGGGACTGAGCGACCTAGAGGTATTAGCTTTCTTGGGAACTGGTTTGTGCACAAGTCAAGCGGTCTCACAAAGAATTGAAGCCCTGGAGGAGGAAGTAGAAAGCTATGAGGCTCACCCTGGAGTTGGGGACCTGTCAGCACCATGAGGTCCACTGTAGCTATGGTTGCAATAAGAGCAGATTGAAGATGAAAGGTGGGGGCCGGCGCTGTGGCGTAGTGGGTAAAGCCACCGCCTGCAGTGCCCGCATCCCATATGGGCGCCGGTTCAAGTCCCAGCTGCTCCACTTCCAATCCAGCTCTCTGCTATGGCCTGGGAAAGCAGTGGAGGATGGCCCAAGTGCTTGGGCCTCTGCACCTGCATGGGAGACCCAGAGGAAGCTCCTGGACCCTGGTTTTGGATCAGCACAGCTCCGGCTATTGCGGCCAATTGGGGAGTGAAGCAGCGGATGGAAGACCCCTCTCTCTCTTTCTCTCTCTCTGCCTCTCTTTCTCTTTCTGTGTAACTCTGACTTTTAAATAAATATACAAATATTTTTTTAAAAAGAAGAAGATGAAAGGTGACACCAGATGCTTCAGGCACAGCTTTTCAAGCAGCCATTGTTCACAGAAGCTGGGCCACTCTCAACAGCACAGGGCCAATGCAGCCACCGAATCCTGCGGGATACAGCTGAAGGTGCACTCACAGGCAATGCTTAAAAAACTGGGAGAAGAAGGGAAGCTCAGCTGGTGCCATGGCTCAATAGGCTAATCCTCTGCCTGCGGTGCCGGCACACCGGGTTCTAGTCCCGGTCGGGGCGCTGGATTCTGTTCCGGTTGCTCCTCTTCCAGGCCAGCTCTCTGCTATGGCCCGGGAGTGCAGTGGAGGATGGCCCAAGTGCTTGGGCCCTGCACCCGCATGGGAGACCAGGAGAAGCACCTGGCTCCTGCCTTTGGATCAGCACGGTGCGACGGCCGCAACGCAACGGCCACTTGGGGGGTGAACCAATGGAAAAAGGAAGACCTTCCTCTCTGTCTCTATCTCTCACTGTCCACTCTGCCTGTAAAAAAAAAAGGGGGGGAAGCTGAATGTACACTCTGCAAGTTACACAAAAAGTATCAAACTCAGACAAAAGATTGCACAAGGGAGGAATTAATACAGAGGAAAAAAAAAACTAGACACAAATAAAATCAACAAAGAGGCCAACATGTCAAGATCCATCAGGAGTTAAGAATACACAAGATGCCAATATGAAATATAAAACATGGGATACTACTACAGAATCTACATGTGACTAAATGATAAGAACATCTTGTACAAACCTTTTATCAGTGAGTTTGAAAAGGTCAATAAAAACAAATTTCCAGAAAACATGTTATTCAAATTTTTGTTAAAAATAGCAATTCTAAATAGTTCTACATCAACAAAAGAAACTTGAACAATAATTAAAAATTTTCCATAGGAAAAACGAAATTTCCATTCGAGAAGTCTTCACTACTGAATCTAAAAAAAAAATTTCAGAAGAAATTGTGCCAAATTTCTGCAACCTCTACTAGAGAGTCGAAAATGAGAACACAAAATCTGACAGCAAGCCTGAAAATGATGTTGCAAGAAAGAAAAATCACAGAACAGTCCCTCTCATCAACGTAAGTGCAAAAATCCTTAACAAAATACTGGCAAACCCAATATAGTTCTATTTAAAGCAGCAGACGTAACACGAACGATGAGTGTGTTCTAAGACTGCGATGCTGACCGTTGCTAATAAGTCGTAAGATTCATCACTTTAATGGAAAGAAAGATGCTAATCATTGCAGGCACCCCAGATGAAACCAGAAAATGCAGGTGAGAACAACCAACATCCATTCATCATGTGAAAATTCTAAAAACCTAGGAAACAAATAATAGAAAGGATGCCCATATTCTAAGAAGGTATCCACACAAACCTACTGCAAACACCAAAGTCAATCACAAAAAGTTGATCTCCTTTGAGACCCAGAAGAGGAAAAGGTCACTTCACCTTGACTTTGTCCTTGAGGCAAGAGAATTGCTTGAGCAGGGCGTCCCTTGAGAAGTAGTAGAGAGACAACAATGTCAGTGTGCGTTCGGAAGAGGAGCATTTGGGGCCCATGTGTGCCACTAAGGAGCGGAGAGTTAGCCACCAAGACAGGACGTAAAGAAAAGGCAGAGCAGGTTGGTGGGCTCAGTGGTGCAGGTAGGAGTTCTATCTCCTTCATTCACATTCCTTGAAGGTCAGGAAAGCAAAGCCTAGAACAAGGGGCAGGGTGGGGTGGGGGGAGTAGGGAAAGGTAGGTACTGAGAAGCAGAGAGGCATGGAAAATTGTTCCGGAGGCTGGCAGGGTGAGCTCACCAGGATTGTAGGAGCATGCCTTGGCAGTGAGAGAACTCCCTGAGACTGGAAGTCGAAAACTTTAGAGTGAAACCGGATCGCACTGACACATCTCTCCCTGATGAGTTCAAGCAGTTGGCTGCATATTTGGCATAGCTGGACAGACACTGAATATGATAAGAGCGGGGTAGAGGGAGGGAGTTAGAGGTATTTGGGGGAGTGATTTAAGGACAGCACCGTTGACTTCCCTGAGAAAGAATGGGGTGAGCACCTTGGTGGGGGGGGCCTACATTAAGTAAAGTGGGCAGGGGGAGGTCGCGACAAAGCAAGTCTAGGAGAGAGCTCAGGCTCTACGGGGCAGCTCCGTCTCTGACGCAGCTTCTGGAATGAGGTTGCAGTGAGAGACCTGGATCTTGGGGTGTTACGTAATCATAAAAAGAGAGGGGCCGATTTCCAACCAGGCAGAATAGCAACTGATCAGAAGTGCAGCAGCGCCCACTTCCTGGGAACGGCTCCTCTCTCTGCGGCTCGCTGTGTGCTTCGGGAGTGCACACCCAGGGACGTTCTTGAAGGCCCTGCTTTTCGGCCCTCTGAACACTGTGAAGCTGAATGTGTTCTATTTTTGAATCCTCACTCGGGATGCAATAGGAAGACGCTTTCATGCTAATCAGCGGGAATGTTCCAGATTCCACAAGCAATTCAGTGACTGTTGTGTGCATTGCTTTTTATAGCGCACAGCTTACTGTGTCCCTGGGCAGCAAGAACAGCTGGTGGAGGGCAGCAGGGCCCACCTGGGAGAAGAACAAGTCTGCATTCCTGCTCCCCCTCCTCACCCCTGCGGGGGCAACATAGGGTTCCAGTGCTTTCTCACACTCAACTTCCTGCATCCTCTTGTCCCGGGGAGGGAGACACCACCAGCATCACGCTCTTTATCAGCCCTGGGCGCCTTGGTATTGAGAACCAGCCATACAGAAGAGAGAGCTCCAAATGCATTCAGCAGAGAGGGGCCAGTGTCCACTCAGGATATCACAATTATGGCTGTGAGCCTCTTCAGCCTCCAAAACTCTGAGCTAAGTAACCCTCTTTTTTTTTTTAATAAAAATCCACGCTCAAGGATTTTCTGATAGCAAAAGAAAACAGACTAAAAATTATCCAGAGGGAATGAAACCAGTATGTTGACACCTGCACTTCTGTAGTTATTGTAGCACTATTCACATACAGGATCAACCTAGGTGTCTATCGATGGATGGCTAGATAAAGAAAATGTAAGAGAGATATATATCTTATATATATTGTTATATCATATACATATATATCATGAAACATTATTGTACTGTGTATATATATAGATGGATGAGTTGATTGATATACGTGTGTGTATATATACATATTCACAGTATTTCATGGCATATATGTGTACATATACTGTTCAGTCATTAAAAGGATGGAATCCTGTCATTTGTGACAATACTGAAGTAGAAGACATTTAATACGTTAAATGGAGCAAACCAAGCGTGGAAAGATAAATGCTGCGTGCTCTCACTCATGTGGAATCGACAAAAGTGGCTCTCACGTCAGAGAGAGCACAGAGGTTAGCAGGGGCTGGGGTGGGTAGGGAAGTGGTCGGGCCGTGGGTACAAAGCACAGGTAGGAGGCCTCTGTTCTGTGCTCTAGTGCACAATGAGGGTGACTACGGTTGGCAAGATTGTACTGAAGAGTCCAGAACAACTAGAACAGAGGGTTTGGAATATTCTTAGCACAACACATACATGCAAGAGGTGATGGCTATGCTGATTATCCTGATTGGATATCACACAAGGTACACATATATCAAAACATCATAGCATGTGCAATAAATATGCACAATTATTACCTGTTAATTAAAAAACAACAAAAGAGTGGTTCAGAAACACAGATGATGTTTGGAGCGTTGTGGGATGGCTTTGGGAAGCAGAAGTAGCATTCTGCTGGCCTCACTGCCTGGTTAGGGTTGGATTCTGCTGTGGGGTGGGAACTTTATTTTGTGAATGCATCTTGTGAATAGTTTTTTCCCCTATAATCACCCCAGATGTTTAAAAGTTTTGCCATTGCTCTCAATGCCCCATCACAGGAAGTAAAACGTTCTGCAATGGTCCAACCAGAGGACAAGGGATAGAGCACTAACAGATGATCGGAGAGAGAGAAGCTCATATGTGAAGTTTTTGGAGGAGAGGCTGCTGTTAATAATGATAAGGCCTAGGGCTTGACAGCGTCACTGTATTCCTGAAATGGAGTGAGAGCAGAGACCGGTGCAGGAGTGGGAAGGTGCGGCGTGGGATGCTTTTGTCCAGGTGACCACAGAGGTCACCAGATATGAAGACAGAAGAGAGAAAAACAGGAAGCCAGGTGCCAAGCTTTGTGAAGAAGAATGAGGAGTGGTTTTTCTAACATTTCCCCAAGCAGGGAAAGGAGGCACCAAAGTGCTTTGAGTTGGAGGGCAGGTAGTGAGGGAGGAGGGTAGTTCATCCTGACGTCACAACAAAGAGCATCTACTTCTGGGCCAAAGGCAAAGGAATATGAAGGAACTGACACAGCCACAGAAAAAGCAAAGCCCCTAATGTAGGGAGAGTCGTTAGTTACCATAAGAAAGTCAGAGACCCATTTGAGAAGAGGCTGAGGGCATGGTCGTGACCCTGGTGTCCATGGGGTGCCAGCTGCAAGTGTCTGGGGGGTTCGCCAGGCTTCTTTCACCCCAGTGTTGAACCAGGGGTGATGCCCAGAGCTGCTGAGTACCACGGAATCTACACAACTCATCTGTTGGGCGTAGGGGCATCAGCAGTTCTAATGGGAGCTTTCTTTTAGGAACCAGCTGTACTGAGGGCATACTGCAGCAAGAGAAGGAGTTTGAATGAATGACATCAGCTTGGAGCCCACGATGAAGAGAGAAAGAGTATCCAGCAATGACTTAGACTTGAGTCTTCCATGCAGAGAACTCTAGCTCAGCTGACGCAGTGGACAGAATCATATTGTTACTATAACAAAATACCTGAGACAAGCAGCGTGTGAAGGAAAGAGAGACTTACTTGGCTCATGGTTTTGGAGGATCAAGTCCAAGATCACGTAGGCCCTGTTGCTTTGGCTTCTGTAGGTGATGGTGATGGTGCAGCACTCGTGGAGGGAGGGTCACGCAGTGAGCCGGGGAGCACAGAGAGACCAGACACAACTCTCTCATGAGAACTAGCTTCAGAGGGAGAAGCATGCATTTGTTCTTTGGAGCTTCGTGTAGTGCCAAGGGTCGGGGCACGGGAGGCATGACTAGCCCTGATAGTTTCCTCTTCAGTCCATCACCACAGCCAAGAATCAGGCTCAACCCCAGAATATCCATCTTCACTCCCGTAGATATCACTCAAGTCATGGCAGATACCATGAATGGCCAGAAGGAATGGGAACCCCAAATAGTTCTGGCCGAGTCAAGAGGCTCAGAATTTCTGTTTCTTAAATTCAAGGCTAATAAAAGACTGATTCATAAAATGAAAAAAAGGGGGGGGGGGGCAGGGAGGAGTCTGGCCACGTGTCTGGCCCCTGAGTGATGAGAAGCTCATTTGGGGAATATTCCAGACCATGGTTGCACCCCAGAACACATTTTCTGCACCCCTGAGCTGAGCTGTCCTTGCACAAGAAATCACGTCTGGTTTTATCAGTTCAACACATCACGAAACACATATTTTCTGGCCCAGGAAACTGGTAGATCAATGAATACAGAGTACATGGGCAGCATTTTCAAGGAGTATGGAGACAAGTCGGGGAAACCAGTTGTCCGGTCTCCTTCTCACCGCTACAAAGAAAGCGTGTCAGAGCCTTTGCTGGTATCTACGACAGGCTGCCCGTAATGTCAAGTTTACTAAGCTGGAGGTCATTAATCAACCTTAGCTGTCAGTTTCAGAAGGAGTCAGCTAACCGGGCACATCTCAACTATCTGCTGTCTGCATATTGCATCGTGTAATGGTCATTTAGGATCTGTGCTCCTGAGGCCTTCCTGGACAGAGACGTGCTCACACCTCCAGAACATTCCAGGCGTGCTTCCTGGCGGAGCTCAATTGCTCCTGACTCTCCTCACTGTGCTAAATGAAGCGAGATTTATACTCCGGGATTTCAGCCTGTCAATGTGCTCGCTCCCCAAAGACACTAGGAATGCACAGCAAACAATGGGGCTCCTTGAGATGAGCTGATTTAGCCTCCTTACGGTTGACATCTCCTTGGAAAAAGGCTTCTGTCAGCCTTCCAACTCTTTGTTCTTCCACCAATGCATCGCCTTTTTACGTTTTCTTTTTACGTCTAATGCTTTCACTGGATTTAGGGCGGTGTGTCTTGTTCGGTAAAAATGTTAATGATCGCCTTAGGTGCTGTAGATTTCCTGACGTCTTAAAATCTCTCTTTGTTCCGCCAGCATCTCTATCTGACTTTGATATCACCCTGGCGGGTGTTGTACAGGGAATACGTATATAGAATGAATTCACTCACTCTCTTTCTCTCTCTCTCTTTTTAAAATTTATTTATTTGAAACTCAGTGTTATAACAGGGATAAGAGGGAAGAGAGAGAAAGAGAGATATAGATCTTGTATCCGTTGGTTCATTCCCCAGATGACCACAATGACTAGGGCTGGGCCAGGTGAAAGCTAGGAGCCAGGAGCTTCTTCGAGGTCTCCCATGAGGGTGCAGGGGTCCAAGCACTTGGGCCATTTCCTGCTGCTTTCCAGGCCCTTAGCAGGTTGCTGGATCAGGAGTGGAGCAGCCAGGACATGACCAGCTTCCATATGGGATGCCAACATGGCAGGTGGCAGCTTTCTTTGCTACACCACAGTTCCGGCCCCCTCTCTCAATTTTTTTAAGGGTTTGACTTTTCTTTCTTTATTTTCATTTTATTTGAAAGGCAGCAAGGGAATGACAGAGACAGAAACAGACTGAGAGAGAGAGAGCTTCCATCCTCTGTTCATTTCTCAAATGCTCACCAGCCAGGGTTAGGCCAGACCAAACCAGAACGCAATCCAGGGTTCCCACATGGTGGTGGTGACCCAACTACTTGAGCCATCAGCACTGCCTCCTAGAAGCAGGAATCAAAGAGGAACTGGGACTTGTACCTGGCACTCCGATACAGGATGTGGACTCCCCAAGAGCCATCTTAGCCAGTCTTAACCAGCGCCCCCCTCTTTCCCTTTCTTCTAACAGGCACACACGCATGCCCACATCACGCACCCAGACTCACGAAAGCACAGGCGGTTCACGGCGATGGGTGGCTATATGAGAAAAGACACAGGACTTTCTTCATACTGGGGGGGTGTCCGAGATAGGGCGTTTGCCGTCTGGATCTGTTAGGATCTGGGCAGAGAAGAGATGACACTCTCACACAATAATCCAAGAACATCTCATCAGAGGCACTTTTAACAAATATGGGGGAAAGATTTGGGGAAACTGGTGCAAAGGAGTGGGGGGCCTTGGGACACAGGGTCCATAGGCGTGGGAGCCCCTCTCCCACCAGGGTATGGATTGGAGGAGGTTGCCCTTTAGGGATTAAGGACTTCAGGAACAGGAGTGGCCAGCTTGCAGCAAGCGGCAGACAGAGGCAGGCTGCAGGTAGCCAAATTCCTCTGCATAACCCTGTGGCCACACCTGCCCCGGGGGCCAAGGGACGCGGGAGGCCCTGGCACTCAGAGTGGAGAAGGGTCTACAGAGACCGGGGTGTCCGGACTTGTTCCTCAGCTCAGGGGTGGTGTTTCAGGATATCGGTGGGTTATTTGCTGTGCACTCTGCTATGGCTCCCAGAATGTGAGGTGAGCTGACACTGTTACTGTCACCTGCAGAAGCATGTCTGGAAAAGAGCTCCCGCCACTGCTGTGCGCTCAGAAGATGAAGTTTCAGGACATTTGCACAGCATGGGACTCCTGTGCCAAGCCTCCTAGGTGTGCAAACTCAGAGTACAGAGAGGTCTTTCCAACACAGAGCTGCTTCACTCCACACCGCACCACTTAGCACAAAGCATCCATCCCAGCTGATAGCACTCACTCGCTCTCTCTCTCTCTCTCTCTCTCTCTCACACACACACACACACCTCACTCACTGTCTCAAGATGTAGATCATGTCCATGGTCACTAAGACCCAGGGTGATGGACATTCTTACAGTGGTTACAAAGACACGCGGTAGAAACTCTGTATCACCTGAATGGGGAAATATGATCCTTGAAAGTACTTGGACCTTAGCCCAAAGCCTAGGAACAAGACCTAAGAGGAACTTCTCTTTTTGTAGCTAAGACACATACAATCCCTAGCAACCAACTGTCCTGAACCCAACAATGACTTAAGCAATGAGAGATGCATAGTTTTGTTTGCTTGTTGCTTTTTCTATTCTAAGAATGGAAGCACTCTTTTTTTTAAGACATTTAGATCTCACTTTGGATCTAAAGACACAAGAGACGAACTAAGCGACGTCCCGAGGTCCCAATGAAAAGACGAAGAACCTCCTTCTGGAACATTCCGTCCACCTAGGAGAGTTTGACTGTGGTCCCTGCCAGACAAGAGAGAGAAGGAGGAGACCTCACGAGGCTCATATTTTTTCATTATAGAGACAGAGACAGACATACAGAGATCTTCTATCTGCTGCTTCCCACTCCACAGCCCCGCGACAGCCAGGCCAGAACCAGCAGCCTGGAACTCAGTGTGAGTCTCCCACGTGAGTGACAAGAACTTGGGCCATCACCATCTGCCAGGTGGTCATGGTCAGGAAGCTCTAATGGGAAGCAGAGCGGGACCAGCACCCAGGCACTCCGTGAAACAAACTCTGCTCAAAGCTGCGGTGAATATGGACTGGAACAAGGAGAGTCACAAACAGCATCAAAAGCTAAGGAAAAATCAGCTTTACATATGCAGAACAGCAACAGAAAACAGAAGACAAGAAATTATGTTATGCTGGCTTCAGTTAAGACGTAGGTATTTACCCTGTATTTTAATCTAATCATTCTTAGATATGTGTGTGTGTGTGTGTGTTTTGAAACATGGGCAAGGGCTACAAACCAAATAATAACCAAATAACCAAATGGGAAGATGATCATTTCACCCAAGCACAGTACATTTAAAATCATCACAGATCAGGGTCGGCATTGTAGTGCCATTTGTGACACCGGCATCCCCTATGGACACTAATTGAAGTCCTGGCTGTTCCACTTCCGGTCCAGCTTCCTGCTAACGTGCCTAGGAAAGCAGTGGAGGATGGCCACATGTTTGGGCCCCTACCACTCACTTCAGAGCCCCCAAAGAAGCTCCTGGCTCCTGGTTTCAGTCCTGACCCAACCCTGGCCATTGTAGCCATCTGGAGAGTGAACCAGCAGATGCAAAACCTCTCTCTTCTAGCTCTCCCTCTGTCTTTGTAACTCTTTCAAATAATTCATTTTTGAAAAATCACAGATCATTACAACTCCAGCAGGTGTGTGACTTGTTAGAGTAGGTGTCCCTGCTCTGAGCGATGGCAGGAGCTGTCACCAAGTCGGGTAGGTTTGAGAGACAGCAGGGTCCCCGCCGTGCAACACAGAATCTTACTGAGGGCTTTGTGAGCCTCTGACACCCAGACGTGGTGCACACGAAATTATAGGGGGCCCTTTGTTTCCATTTACCTGAACCACAACTTGAAAAAACATCATCATGTGAACTTTTTCAGGGCTCTGAGTCTAACATTTGCCTAGCACACACAGTCCAGATAAAGAAAGAAGCACGTAGCATCTGTGGAAGCGAAAGACGTTTCTATCAGAATCGACTTCTCGGAACAGCCGAGGGGAGACCATTTTAAAAGCCATTGCTCAGGAAACAGGAGCAGAACCGTGGATACTCTGTGCATTGCACGTTAGACTGGAGGGGTTAAATCCTCAGCAGCTAAACACTTCATTCTGCAAGGTGCCTGCCCTGGTCTTGAAGGCGTTGTCTGTGTGCTCCCTGCAGCGCGTGAAAGTCTGGGTGTGCCGTCTATGCTGCCATCCAGTTCGCAGGCACAGTGGGACCCCAGCACCTGGCCCCACATCAAGAACCTGTAGCCGAGGGGCCGGCGCTGTGGTGCAGTGGGTTAACGCCCTGACCTGAAGCACCAGCATCCTGTATGGGTACTGGTTCTAGTCCTGGCTGCTCCTCTTCTGATCCAGCTCTCTGCTATGGGCTGGGAAAGCAGTGGAGGATGGCCCAAGTCCTTGGGTCCCTGCACCTGCATGGGAGACCAGGAGGAAGCCCCTGGCTTCAGATCAGCTCAGCTCCAACTGTTGTGGCTATTTGGGAAGTGAAACAGCAGATGGAAGACCTCGCTCTCTCTTTCTCTCTCTGTCTGTAACTCAAATAAATAAATAAATGTTTTTTTAAAAAAAAAAAGAATAAAGGAAGTAGTATCTAAATGTATGTTTTTACAACAAAAATAATCAGAATAAGGCACAGATACAGAGAATATATCAAGTCCTAAGAGAGATGTGGATCTCTGAAATGTATGAAAAAAATCCACGGTTGTATGGTTTTAGCAATCCCATCATTCATCCAGACTTATCCGTCATTTCTTGTGTACTGGGCTCTGTTGAGTGCAAAGGAGAATTAGGTGCAGGGCAGGCCCTCATGGGACTTCTGGGTCCTAGAAGGAGGAGGATTTGTCAACATGAAATCACAAAGTACAAAATGAAGTGGTGGCTTACGGAATCACTGTTTCTGAATTTGTAGATGTGAAACCCATGAAGTTTGTAGACCTTAAATAAAAGGTTTGTAGGTTAAAAAAAAAAAAAAAGGTGAGGCAGTGAGATGTGGAACGTGGAGTCCTCCAGATGTCATACTTAGATGCAACTTGTGGGCACCCCAGCAGCTCCTCAAGCCAAGAAGAAAGGGACAGGTTTCTAGACAGAGTGAAAGGCAGGTGCGATTCACGTTCCCATTGCCTTAGAAGCGGAGCCCAAGACATGGATGGGCAAGCAGCTTCCATGTGAAAGAAAAGGAAGACAGCTGATGGAAAGTTACATGTCATGGCCAGATAGCAACGTGCACAATCCTGCAGGGAAGTTGGGAAATGGTGCAGAGCTCAGAGCTGAGAGTGAGGAGCCCGGGTATTTATACGGTCACAGAGTGCGGGCTGCTGGAGTGTGGTCGTGGAGCCAGGCGGCTCAATGGCCAGCTTCCCTTTGCAGTGTTCCGGCAGGCCCCAGTCCACAGGTACAGACATCCCAGGGAGCCTCTGAGATGCAAGAGCCCAGTGCATCCCCAAGCGTTCTTGGGTGGGTCAGAGCCACGCTCGCAAGGTGAGCCTGCAAATGCTGACGGCAGGTGCAGCAGCCAAGTGTGCTTGTTCTGCATTTTATCGTCCTTTGATAGCTGGGGATTCTGTGACTGTGGAGAAACTGCCTGTCCAGGACCAGCTGATTCTCAGAGAGAGAGAGAGAGACAGAGAGAGAGAGAGAGAGAGAGAGAGCAACAGGGTCCCCTGGGAGTATACTTCCTATACACAGACCAACCACGCCAGAGTCGTGCTCCAGGCCACCTCCTCCATCTGACACTGACATAATATGATGCAAAACTCTGCTGCCCTCATCACCCCAGGGCCAGCAGCCAGACAACTGGAGACACCCCCTGTGCCCTGCATGAGCACAGTGCGTGGATAAGACTTCCTTCTGACGTCATCCTTCCAGATTCAACTTGTAGGGTCCCTTCAGGGTTATTCAAACTAGAATACCCTAAGCTGCTTGCCCTGCTGCACCCACTGCTTCCTGTGAAAACCAGGACAAAGCCTCTTTCCCATGCGTCCCTCTGCCTCCTGACCAAGGTTGATGCCTTGCCCTGTGGCCCTGCATCCCGTGCTGTCTCTTGTGTCATAGGGATCTGGGAGGAACCCACTTCCTTCATCCCAGCCATACCCATGTCTGCAGGGTTAGCTGGCTAACACAAATTTCAGGTACAACTCAGCACAGAGGCGGGGTGCGTGGAGCTCTGAGGCTCCGGTAAGAGGCCTGCAAGGTTCCTCTAGACCCCTGGAGATTTTACGCACTTTGATCACTCCCTTTCCAAGCTAAAAGTCAAGTTCACTCAATGGCAGGCAGGCAGCAATTGTGATTTGCTCGAATGTCTTTCCTGTCTAACAGCCAAAGGGTTGTGTTTTCTCTCTGATATATTTCCTGGATAACCAAGCCCCTTTGATGTGTTCAGTTTCATCCCACCCTCCTGTGTGGTGCACGTGATGATCTGGGAGACACAGGCATGGGGCTGACATTTGCCGTGGACTGGAGCCCAGTTCTGCAGGCGGCCGTGTGAAGCTCTCACAGACACAGGGGCTTCCACAGATAGATTTCTTCCCTGTGCCATCACACTCAGCGACATGATCGGGACTGCTCTGTAAACATAACCATCATCTCGAGCGATGCCAAGGACTGAGATATTGTGAATAGTTGCTGCAACCAGAGGCGGACAGCTTAGCCAAAAACAGGATGCTGGCCTGGGTGAGGGACTGGGGTGTCAGATGCCAAAGAGAGGTGGGATTGAGAAAGAGACTCGTGGGAACCCGGATGGTGAGAATGAAGAAGGGGAAGAGGGAGGAAGCTAGCTTCTGAGAAGTCTGCTGGAGGTTCAGTTTGGAGATATTCCACAGTAGCTGGGGTTCTGGGTGTACTCGAGGCTGCTTCAAAAAGTTCAAGGAGGGCCGGCGCTGTGGCACAGTGGGTTAACGCCCTGGCCTGGGGCACCAGCATCCCATGTGGGCGCTGGTTCGAGCGAGACCCAGCTGCTCCACTTCCGATCCAGCTCTCTGCTATGGCCTAGAAGAGCAGTGGGGGATGGCCCAGGTCTTTGGGCCCCTGCACCCGTGTGGGAGACCTGGAAGAAGCTCCTGGCTCCTGGCTTCAGATCGGCGCAGCTCCGGCCATTGCGGCCAATTGGGGAGTGAACCAGCAGATAGAAGACCTCTCTCTCTCTCTCTCTCTCTCTCTCTCTGTCTGTCTCTCCTCTCTCTGTGTAACTTTGACTTCCAAATAAAAAATAAATCTTTTTTAAAAAAAAGTTCAAGGAAAATGGGAATGTGGATTGCCCATGGTCTTTGTGAGGGCCCCTTGCCCTGAAATGCACAGAGTCTGCAACAATAAATGGAGAAGAAAGTCAATGACATTCACATACACAAGATTGTCTAAATACCGCTGCAGCTGGACACAGCCACAGATGCAGGGACTCAGGAAAATATCCAATTCATGCCCTTCACCGCCATGGCGTATCCTAGAAACATTTGTCATGCTGGTTGGGGATGAGCTATTCTTACTTTGAGACAAACGGAAATCTGGAGAACACAGACTTTTACGTTTGTTTTCTGGGAGACCCAGGCCACGTTGCTATCAACAGGTTTGTGTTAACTCTCGTTTCCTATAAATAGAGCTCCTAGGAAGAGTGTCCAATATTTCCTGACTCAAATCCAGATGGAGCAGGTGCGTTCGCTGGATGAGTCATGCCATTAGCTGCCCAGGCCGGGTCAGAGCCCAAGGGCCCTTGACGAAATCAAAGTGAGCTCGAAAGAGGAGCCGGCTTCTGGGATCCCAGTTACCCAGAATCTGACAATTCTGACGGATTTGCCTTTTATGTTGTATTACAGCTAAAGCAGTGGTGCTTTCCAGAGTTTCAAGGACAATTTGTACATTAATTTGAATGTTTTTTCAAACCCAAGACTTTTTAAAAAAGGATTTAATTTTTATTTTATTTGAAAGGCATCGTTACAGAGAGAGACAGACAGACACAGAAGTCTTTCATCTGCTGGTTCACTCTCTAAATGGACTCAATGGCCTGGGGCTGGGCCAAGCCAAAACCAGGAGCCAGGAGCTTCTTCTAGATCTCTCACGTGGGTGCAGGGGCCCAAGGACTTGGGCCATCCTCTGCTGCTTTCCCAGGCACATTAGCAGGGAGCTGGATCATAAGTGGAGCAGCCAGGACTTGAACTGGATGTATACGATGCCAGCCTCATAGGCGGTGTGCCACAATGCAAGACTGTTCTTATTTCCTTTGTCACTCATAAGGTATTAGTTCACTTGCACGAATATGCCTGCTGTTCGTGACAGTTTTCCCAGTCAAAATTCCCAAAGCACAAGAAGCTTCCCCAAGCAGGAGCTCCTTCAGGAAGGAGGAACACATTAGGGCCGGTGCTGCGGAGCAGTGGAAGCCGCCTCTTTGCAATGCCGGCATCCCATACTGGAACACCTGTTCCAATCCCAGCTACTCTCGTTCTGAGCCAGCTCCCTGCTGATGCACCTGGGAAGGCAGTGGAAGACGAGTTCTGTGCTTGGGCTCCTATCACCTGTGTGGGAGCCCAGATGAAGCTCCAGCCTCCTGGTTTCAACCTGGCCCAGCCCTGACTGTTGCAGCCATATGGGAGGCAAACCAAAAAATGGAAGATATCTCTCTCTGTTTCTCCCCCTCTCTCTGCTGCAAATAAATAAATAAATAAATCAGCAAAGAAATAATTACTTAAAGAAAAATGAAGTAACATATCAGGGTAGGTATTTGGCCTAGCAGTTAAGACTGGTTAATACAAGCACATCTGGGGCTGGCACTGTGGCGTAGTGGGTCAGGCTGCTGCCTGCAATGCTAGTATCCTGCATGGGCACTGGTTCAAGTCCTGGCTGCTCCATTTGCAGCGGGAGGCTGTTATGGGCACTTGGGGAGCAAACCAGCAGATGGGAGTGCATTCTCTCTCTCTCTCTCCTTCTAAAATAAAAGAAAAAGAAGTAACATCTCAAATATAATTAGATTAAGAGCCTTTCACTTCATTCTACATACGTTCCCAATTGAAAAGGAGGAAAACACAAGTAAGGCATTTCCCTGGGAGGCGTCCTACAATGGTGATGTCAGGGAGTCTCCGGAGGGCTTTGGGGATGGCGGCGGATCCCGGGCCTGAGTTCACCGGCAGGAAGAGCCGATCCTGTGCTTAGTAACTGCAGGAGTGTCAAAGGCCTCGGTGGATGGTTCAACCCGAAGAGCTGCAGTGGCTGGCCCCAGAACAGAAAGGGGGATTGGAGTCCTTCCCCAAACCGTGCTATCGTGCACGAGAGCAGACTCACGCAGCAGGAGAGGAGGGCGATGCTGGTTGCCGACTCTGATAGGATCACGGTTGCAGTCAGCAGTTGCCATGGACTGTGACTCCTGATGCTCTGACTAAAGCGCTTCTTCAGAATAGGGAACCGTTCCCTTAGCTACCACGGGGGCAGCAGTAACCCCAAATTAGAAGCCACGCACCGCGGAAGAGCTGCGCCTAAGTCACTTTTGCGGGAAGTGCGAATGTGGCTGTAGATTTACAGGGGTGTATGTGTCATCGCCCCTCCCACCTCACTGCCACCCCCACTAGGCAACTCCTCGTCCCACGGTCCCACCGTCTTTGACCTGCTTTACCTGCGGGGTCCTGGCCCAAGCACGTGGCAGAGGGAGGCTGCTGGGCTGCTGGGTCTCCCGGGGCAGCAGCGGCTGCAGGGCTGTGCCAGGGCCAGCGGGCTGCAAGTCACTCTTCCCGTGAGAGAGCTGAGCTGACAGCATCCGCCCAGGAATCCTGCAGAGGAGCCACCCAGGCGCAGGAAGATGCCAGCCACTTCCCGGAGCCTGGAGGACAGACAGCTCCCCGAGACGGCACGTTCCTGTTGTAAACCTGAACCCAATCTTGCTCCTCCAGATGAGCTCAGGTTGCAGCACCGGGTGACCACCTGCCTCATCACTCCCCAGCTCTTCTCTCTGTATGGCTGTCACCTTCCTCCTCTTGCATTTCAACTTACGGAGGAGAATTCCTGAGGACAAATGGAGCACGGCGAAGCTTCTGGAAAGCAATGTAAGAGTGTCACGCTGTCGTTATTGGTAAGTGAGGGTTACAGTAATGTATCCTGTATGATAATCAAGCTATTCACGAAGGATGAGGACCTAAATGGCTCTGTGATTTTGATGGGAGAGTCTATGATATTTCAAGGACTATTTATTCCCTGGGCGACGTCCCCGATCCTGCCCAGGATGGAGGGTCATCTTTGTGGGACTCTCAAGGAGCTCCGTCACTTGCTCTGGCTTGTTTGGATTTGAGCAAGATGTGGATTTGCCCCTTCAAGTAACCACGTAAACACGTGCTTGTTTGGGGGCTGACTACAGGGGCTTGTATCACCTAGGAGCCATGTGTCCTAGGTCATGGTTCTCCTCTCTGCCTGGAAATGCAGAATTGAGCTCTGCTCTGCAGCCAGCAGCAGACCTACACAGCCACCTGCAATCCCAGAGCGAGAACCAGCACAGCGCTGCTTAGGGGTGACCACACTGAAAAAGGGAGGGAACTGTTCCCACAGCCGGAGCTGACGAATGCACTTGCCTTTGTCGCGCATCGACTGCCTATCTCGTTTCAGAGCACGGTTGTATTTTCCTGATCCCCGGGTGGCAGTCCTACCAGTGGGCAGTGGCCACGGAAACGCTGTGTAACAAATGCCGCAGAACTTCAGCGCTGGGCATGGTGCTTCCCGCTGCCTCCTGCACTGGGGCTGAGCTGGGTGCACTGACTGCAATGACCCTGTCCTGCATGTCCGGCAGCCAGAGCCTGGGTCAGCGGGTCACGCCCAGTGTATTTCCCTCACCACAAGTCCGGCAGCACAGAAGCCCACGGTGCAAGCCCCTGCCTGTGCTGTGGATGCCAACATCCCAAGGCCCTGGACCAGGCTCAGTACTTCATGCACCAGAGACGTCCACTTCTCACTTAGAAATGAAGGGCCAAAGCGAAGTGGTTTTTTTAAAGTCTAACCTACCACACTAGTTATTCCCAAAATTTGACTGGTGTTTTTTCCTTTTTCTTTCCATTTCCAGGTCAAAGGAAGCCTACTCAGAAGTCACACTTCCTTAGCCTAGCTATAGGCTACTTTCCAAGCACTTCTGCCACTAAGCACTTGTGTGATGCAACCACCAGTTAGCTGATTGCTTTCTGTATTATGTCTCTAATACCTACTGAGCAGAGTGCAACATGTTGAGTAGCACATTTATGACCGGGATACCGACGTGGGTTGTACCAGGAGGGTCCCATGGGCCACATGCGGCTGCTGAGCCTTGAAATGTGGCTGGATCATGCCATCAAGCCTATGTAAAATGCACACTGCATTCTGCGGGCTTCTTACAAAAATGTAAACTGTACCATTAAAAATTATATATTGATTATATGCTAATCTAAAAATATTTGTGACGCAGTGGGTTAAGCTACTGCCTGCAATGCTGGTATTCCATTTTTTTTTTTAAGATTTTATTTATTTGAGAGGTAGAGTTACAGACTGAGAGAGGGAGAGACAGAGAGAGAGGTCTTCCATCTGCTGGTTCACTCCCCAGTTGGCCCACAATGGCCAAGGCTGGGCCAGGTTGAAGCCAGGAACTTCTTCCAGGTCTCCCACTCAGGTGCAGGGGCCCAAGCACTTGAGCCATCTTCTACTGCTTTCCCAGGCCACAGCAGAGAGCCAGGTTGGAAGAGGAGTAGCAGGGTCTTGAACCGGCGCCCATATGGGATGCTGGCGCCTCAGGTGGAGGCTTAGCCTGTTATACCATAGTGCCATCATCCCATTTTTGATCCAGCTCCCTGCTGATGCACCTGGGAAGGCAGTGGAAGATGACCCGAGTTCCTGGAATCCTGGCTCTGGCCTGGCCCAGCCCCACCTGTTGTGGTCATCTGGGGACTGAACCAGCAGATGGAGGATCCCTCTCCCTGGTTCTGTTTCTCCCTATCTATGTCACTCTGCCTTTCAAATAAATGAAGGACATCTTTAAAAATCAAATCTTGTACATACCAGGTTAAACAAAATATAATGCTACAGTAACTTTATCCAGTGGTCTCAGAGAGTGTGAACCCCTGAGAGTGAAGCCCCTGAAAACTCTTTTATGCACTAAAGTAAGGAAAATATGGGCAAAAATGGTTAGAACCAGCCTTGTCAGAATTCTGAACATCAGCCACAAGCTGACAAGTCTCTGGGGAGACATTTCAAGAAAAATGGACAAAACCCACAGCGCTTTATTCTCTCTCTCCTCCGCAGCTCCACGGCACCATGAAAACCAACAGCCTGTGCTCCCTGGAGGAGGCAGACTGGGGGCCATCTCGTGGTGCCCTTAAAGAGTCCACCCACCCACAGGCCTTGTCTAAGATGCATTTGTTTTCTTTATTTGAAAGTCAGCTGAGGGGCCAGCACGGTGGCGTGGCAGGTAAAGCCACCGCCTGCAGTGCCGGCATCCCATATGGGCTTCGATTCGAGTCCCGGCTGCTCCACTTCTGATCCAGCTCTCTGCTGTGGCCTAGGAAAGCAGTAGAAGATGGCCCAAGTCCTTGGGCCCCTGAACCTGCATGGGAGACCTGGCTCCTGGCTTAGGATTAGTCATTGTGGCCATCTGGGGAGTGAAGCAGCAAATAGAAAATATCTCTCCCAGCCTCTGCCTCACTGTAACTCTGCCTTTCAAATAATAAATAAATAAATCTTTTTTTATTTTTAAAAAGTCAGCTGAGAGAGAGAGACAGGATGAGATTCTACCCCCTGGTACAGCCCCCCAAATGACCTCAACAGCCAGGGCGGGGCTAGGCTGAAGCCAGGAGTCCAGAATTCCATTGGAGCTCCCATCTGGGTCCCAGGGACCCAAGTCCTTAGACTGTCATCCACTGCCTTCTCAGGTGCTTGGGCAGGGAGCTGGATTGGAAGCGGAGCAGCCAGAACTCAAACCAGCACTCCCATATGGTATCGTAGCATTGCATGCAGGCAGCTTGTCCCACCCCACGGCAGCGCGATGCCGCGTTTCCCCAGCAGCAGGAGCCGTTTTGGAAACACCAGAGGCACTTGCTGAATATCGCGTTGCGCAGGCAGTGGAATGCAACTGATGCAAGCACTGAGGTAACCAAAAGGCTTTGAAAACAGAATCCGGAGGAGGAGAGGTCTAGAGGAGGACTTTCCAAGTTCTGAGATATTTCAGGGAATCTAGGAGCTCACACGCATACACAGGGTTGCGAACTTGCCCAGAAAGACCTGATGAACCCCTAAGGCCCCACCGCAGGCCGACCTCGCGTTTGCAGGGGCTGTCTGCGCTCCATGACCCATGACCTCACTTGCCTATCATCCCTGCCCCCACCCGCACGCACATCTCCATCGCTGCCCCTCCAGCCTCCCTCTCACAGGATGCTCGCGGCTTCATTCGAGCAATCTCCCCATCTCAAGGTCCTTGAACTGATGAGCACTGCAAAGTCCCCTGTGTCCTGCAAGTTCATTGTCTTCTCATCCAGCAAGACACCACCAAATGGGGATCTCATAAACCAAGGGGTTCCTGGAGGCTGCAGTCCAAGATCAAGGGGCTTGTAGAGTTGGTGCCTGGCGAGGAGCTCTCCCCTTGGACGGCGTCTTCTCCCTGCGTGTTCACCTTGTGGCAAGAGGAGGGCAGCTCTCTGGGCCTCTTTATGGGGGCGCTGGTCCCATTCTCCAGGGAACAGCCCTCCTGACACCACCACATTGGTGATCGGGTTTCCAGCCTATGGATCGTGTGGGGACACAAGCATTCAGATGACACCTGTGACGTACTCATAGGTGGGGACGTGGACGTCTCTAGGGGCCATCGTTGAGCTCCCCACACAAGGCAGGGGTGGTTGGCAGGTCTCTCTGCAGGATATTGGAGTACAGCGAGACTTGCAAGCAACCCAGGCAGGGTGCAGGGCACACTCCTAGCGGAGACCTCCGGTCCTTGGGGGACCTCGAATTGTCACGGGTGCTCTGACTGCCCCACATCGCACTTCCAGAATCAACATCTCTCTGGTGGAACCTGGGCCGGGCACTTCCTACAAAGTTCTCCCACCCGATTCTTAGGTGGTCTTCCGGTTCTGAGTCCTGCCAGCCTGTTTCTAGGATGCCGGAGACCCTTGGTTGCAAAGGCTGGGGTTCCAGCTGTACCTGCACTAACCCCTCTCTCCCACCCCCCTGCTGTGTGTTCTGGACAGAACTCCTCCTTGGGAGAATTCTGGTTTGCATAAACGATCTTGTTGCCCTGGTGGCGGGGGGGGGGGGGTAGTGCTGCAAAACAGATCAGGGTTTGTGTGTGGATACGTGGACAGCGACCACTGTTGGGGCTGACAGAGCACCTGCTTTGCTTAGAACTGAGCCCTTCAAGGAAATGAGTTTTTCCAAACTCAGGCACCTAGTGGAAGACAGTTTGGAGGCCAGCAAGTATCTGCCCCTTGGGAACAAGAGAGGTGGAGCTTTCAAAGATGCAGCTGTGCCTGCAAGCCTGGACTGAAGAGAAAACACCAAGATCCTCTCCAAGCTACCCTAACACGCCGTGAGCTGGTGCTGCCGCACCTGGTGCTATTAAAGGAAGGTTACACGCAGGGAAGTACCTCTCATCATGACCACGAGGCAGGTTTAGGTGTGGCTTCAATCCAGTTTTTAAGAGCTCAGGAAGTCGTGACAATTCAGGATGGCAACACAACTCACAGATCGCCTCACAGAACAAGTAACCAGCCTTAAAAAGCAACAGGGCCACTCCTCAAATCTCTCTTATGTCCCCGGCCCTGTGTCCCTGCATCCCGTGTCCTCATACGGAGACATGGTGGAGACTAATGCAGGACACACAAATGAACCCACGGTGCTAAAAGCAAAGGCAGCAACATGCCTCTAACGCGAGAAATCAGACGGGGTCCGAGATCCATGGGGAAAATGTTTCCGACACGGTCCGCTAATTTCTATGTTTCCGAGTTGTGCAGTTAACTCCTGGCACTAGAAGTTGATTGAGACCCTCAAAACCCAAAATTCTCCACTTCCTGGACAAAAAAGCTCCAGGAACATCGCTCTGCAACTCCAACCTTAGACAAGCTCGCACATATCCGCTCGCTACCCTCTGTGAACCCCGCTGAGCTGTATTCCACTTTACCTGCAGGCACATGGCACCTGACAAATGTCTCCCCAGCATTCTTCACCTGTGACTCTTCAAAGCAACAATGCCCCACTACAAAAGGGAAGAAGAACACAATAGAAGAAGACCACAAAGAACCCACCTGCAAATTGCCCTCTAATCCCTTCTCTGAGCGTCAGATTAAAGCATGGGGCTGTCAGGATGGTAGACGGTTTCCAGCCATGGATGAGATCATCCAGAGAGTTCGAGGGGAAAATGTCACTTCACACCGCTGCCTCTCTCATCTTCCTCGGTGCAAAAAATAAGTAGCTGGCTACTAAGTACACTGCCGGGAATAAGAATGGTTCCTTTGTGGACGTAAAATACCGATACTATGATATCAACACCTTTGCCGACGACATTACAGGGCATTTACACCTGGGAGTGGTTAAAAAGCCACCACGCCCTCCAGGAGCTATGGATCCTCATCCCAGAGGAAAGAGTTCCCCAACGGTTTGGCCTGGAAACTCAAGCCAAATTTTCCTAAGTGTGGCTTGGAGTTACCCCACCACCACCTCTTCCAGGCTGTCTGGGCCTCTCCTTGGCTGGGATTCTCACAGCAGTACCTTCCCCGGAATGACACCCACACGCTCACACAGACACGGACGCGTGTGCAGAGCACAATGCATGCTTCTCTCAAACACACACAGGCACGTGCACCTACACATCGGCCACCCCCCCCCCCCCACAGGCATACACTCAGGTACACACGGTGATCTCCGGAGCTCAAGCAAGTGCAAAGACTACACTAAGTAAAGGGTGTGGTTCCTTACCCCAGCGCGTGCCTCCCTCCCTAAGGAAACCTTCCCGGCCTTTGATCCTGAAAAACACGTAGTTGCTCTTTGGCCCAGGTCCTCCAAGATTTCATTCTTTGAACTGCGTGTCCACATTTAAACCTCCAGGTGGCAGCAGAGGCCCATGGTTGAAGAGCTTCCGGGTGCATGTGTGGTGTGTGAACACAGCATGTGTGAGCCATGTGTGTTGTGCAGTGTTGTGATGTGTGTGGTTTGTGTGGGGTGTCTGTGTATGTGGCATGCATATACGCACGAGTGGGTATAGTCTTGTATGGTGTGCTCATGTCGTGTGTACAGGCACTGCATATAGTTCATGTGCGCACACACGTGTGGCGTGTGTATTGTGTGTTCCTGATGTGTGTGTACATGTATGTGCAGTGTGTACCCGCGTGCACGTTGCCGGCTCTGGGTATGCATGTATATTGCGTGTGGTGTATTGAACGTAGAGTGATTTGTGTGCATGTGTGTACACCTTCATGTACTGTGGCATGTCTGGGTGTACATGTGTATGCGTGTGCTGTATGTACACTTGTACATGTGTGTATACACAGGTGAGAAGCACAGGTGTGTGAGGCGGCAGGGCAGCCCCACGGCCACCTTTCTAAGGAGAGGCTGGGTGGGGGAGGAGCTGCCCAGGTAAGAGCTGGGGGATCCATGGCAGCATCGAGTGCCACCCCGTGCACCAGGGCAGGTGCTCTCCTGCTGCACAAAGGAGCCACCCCCAGGGGCAGCGGCCGGCCCACCTCCCCCTTCCTCATCCCCACTTCCCTTTAGGGTGAACGCCTGGGGCTGTGCCTTCTGTTCGGGGCATTGCCCTCTGGGGGTTGGGCTACTCCTTTTCTCCTTCCCAGCACCTGTGCTTTCTGTCATGGCCCGTGAGGGAGCCCTGCGTCTTGCCTCGAAGTCTCAGTGCAGAAAGGAGCTACAGACTGCACACCAGCAGGGGTGTGGGGGCAGGGAAGAGGGCTCGTGGCAGCCTGCAGGAGCTACCAGCAGCAGTTTCTCTCTCTCTCTCTCCCTCCCTCCCTCACCCCCCACTCCCCCACCCCCCGCATTGGGAGCCAGGAAGGCCATTGTTCCTTTGTTGATCTTCTTTGGAAGACAATGGAAAATCTTGCCTAATCTCAGCCTGGAGCATCTGATAAGAACGTTCTGGGAGGAGCTGATACTGGAGTTCTTTCAGATGAAAGCTCCCAGACGTGCAGGCACACCCCTTGTCCATGCCCGTAGCAGAGTGGCCAGGGCACAGTGTTCCTGGGAGCACCCAGGTTGCTGCAGTGTGGGCCTCCCTGAGTACCCTTCTTCTCATTGTCCCGACTACGACTACCCCAGGCCATTAGGAGAATACAGTGAGACAGGGCGTCTGGGCAAACTTCCTTAGGGGGAGCCCAACAGAAGCCTCTCCCGCGGGTTTCCAACCGCGTTTCCCGGGGGCAGGGGGCAGTGGCACTCCTTCAGTCCAGCGACACATGTGCTCTTCCCATCCCCTTTCAGCAGCCTGGACCTCAGAGCGCCCTGGCAGCTCTGCCGATTGTACCTCCAAGGATGGAAAGCCAAGAGTGCAAGCTCCCACCCCTCAGCCGGCTCCCCTGCCAGGAGCCTCCCTCTCCTGTTTCCAGCCTGCCCAGGGCTCCTCTGCAGGTGCCTGTCTGCCGCTGTCCCCCCTGGGGCTCGGGGACCGTGAGACAGTGTGCAACACAGACTCCCTGCCCGAGCTGGGTGTCAGCACTTGCCAGTTCTGCTGGGAACACGGAGAAACTTGCCCCGGGGTGACCTCGCTGTCCCATCCCTGGCCTCGGGTGTGCAATTGTTTATTCTGCAGGCTGGGAGACAGCCCTGAGCTCACTCACCCACATTCTGGGCTGGGGCACACTGTACCTACGGTGCCCTTTTCCCTTAGAACAAGCCTGCCGTTGCCAATGTTCTTTCAGCGACGTGCCCCACTGTCCACAGGCTGCGCACAGCCAGGGCTGGAGGGAGGAGGTGACCTGTGACCTTGGCTCTGGAAGGCCGCTGGGCTGCAGCCGGTGCACTTAACCTTCGTCCTTAATGATTTGCGTCATGGGCCATGTCTATCTGATTTCCTCTTCCCTCCCCAGCTTCAGACTACAGGTGAGATCCTCTCACTTGGACACCTCCGAATTCACCGAGCCACTGATACTATTTTTAGCAGAAGGCGAGCTGGTTCTCCCAGAAAGGTAGCTCCTGCCTTCTCGCCTCCCAGGGCTGCCCAGGGATTGCAGACACGGATGCAGATCGGCTGCAAGGGTTTCTCTCGGAGGCAGACACCTGTCTCCAGAAACTGTACTCACCTGGGATCACAGACCAGCCAGGTCTGCTGAACTCCAAGTTCAAGTGAGCAGCACCGGATGCAGGCTTGCTACCTGGTCAGGCATTGCTGGAAGAATTCACACCTCCTTCCAGGGTGTTGTATCTTCAGTGTTAAACCACAGAGCAGGTGCCGGAGCTGTGGCGTGGCAGGTGAAGCCACCGCCTGCAGAGCCAGCATCCCATAGGGGCACCTGTTCGAATCTCAGCTGCTCCACTTCCCATCCAGCTCTCTGCTGTGGCCTGGGAAAGCAGCAGAAGATGGCCCAAGTGCTTGGGCACTTGCACCTGTGTGGGAGACCTGGAAGAAGCTCCTGGCTTCAGATCAGCACAGCTCCAGTTGTTGTGGCCCTCTTGGGAATGAACCAGTGGATGGAGGACCTCTCTCTCTCTGCCTTTCAAATAAATAAATAAATCTTAAGCACACACACACACACAGAGCAGAGCCCATTCAAACTTCTGTCCGCCATCCGAGCAAAGGAATCCCAGAGAGGCAGTGGACTTGCAAGGCGACGGAGTACTGATTGTTTTCGAAAGAGATCGGCAGTTTTCTCCCTCTGAGATGGTGTAGGTGACTCTTTATGCTGAATGGACCCAGGGCAGTGTAGAAAACGTACAAGGCTTCCTTCAGACAAACCACAGATAATGAGCATAAAAAGATACTGTCTCCTTCCCTTCTTGTGTAGGTTTGTTTCTGCCCATGCAAAACAATGATAATGTGTTAATAAATAATAATAGTATTCAGGAGACCTACTGTGAGTAACAGAGAGAAAGGGTGGACAGATGTGCCCCCAGCACAGCAGCAGCGCACCTGCCAGCCTCCCTGGCCTCCACCAGGGCATTGCTGGCCCAGCGAGGCTATAGTACCCTGTGTCTCTCACAAACAGGGCCCCAGCCTGCACATAACCAAGGGCTCGGTGGGGCACGTGCAGATCTGCCTTGATTTGAAGTCATTGCTGTTCACCATTAAATACAAGATCTAAGAGACAACGGATATTCAGGGTGTATTCTTACTGGAAGGAATAATTGCCACGAAAGCAGAGGCAGCAGGCAGTGACAGGTTCCCCAAGAGTTTGCTAAAGGTCTTTATGCACCGCTCCTCTGCGCATGTCCACAATGGGAGGAGCAGGACCTGGGGCAGGTGCAGGGAGCACCTGTCAAGCCTGCGTCTCCGTGGACAGTGAGGCAGCGGTTGGGCTCACTGGCCACGGGCGGCGAGGAGCTGGTCAGCACTGCTCTCTGAGCTGTGGCTAATGAGCTCCTGGTGGGGGGACTGTGGGTTTCAGGGCATGTGCCCTGACAGATGGGGTGGCCTCGGCAAGGCGGGGGTGCACTTGGACCTGCCAATCACCAGCTCCAGGCCTTGGGGAGGAAAAGAGAAGTTGATGGAGAGCAAGCAAAAGCACTTTTCAGCACAAGCTGGCCTTGACCCACAACGAGAGCCCCTCTCCAGGCCTCGGATCAGCTCTCGGATGCCTCCGGAGGAGGGAAGTCTTCCCCTTGAGCTGTGGTTATCTGGTGGGGCCCTGGGCCAGTAGCTGCGTGTGAGACTTGCTAGGAGTGTGAAGTAAGGTGCCTCTCACACCTGAAGGTTCGCTGGACAGGCGAGGGTTTGCGAATCACTGAGCGAGCTCATTCTCCACGTCAGGACCAGTATAGCTTTCCCTCCTTCTCAGCTCTTCCCTAGGGCCTACACTGCGGTATCACTGGGCACATCAGTGACCCAGATCGACTTTTCTCAAAGCACCATGGAAAGAAGCAAAGGAACTCTATGATTGAACTTATATTCCACCTAGTTTGAGATAGAAGAGCTGCATGAAATCCTAAGAAGAGAGCAGCTCCAAGACAGGTTTCCTTTAAACACTCCCCAGGAGCAAGCTGCAGTCCATGGGAGCGGCACCTGCTCCTAGGAGACCCTTTGAGGAACAAACTCTATGGAGAAACCAAAGTTTTCAGCTCCGGCTTGAATATATCCCATTTGAAGCAGCAAGGTCAGGCCGGAAGTGGTACAGAGCAGAGGGTGAGTATTTGGAGACGCCATTAAAATGGGATCCCCAGTCGGGGTGCCTGGGATCAATGCCCATCTCCAGCCCCAGCCCCTGACTCCTGCATTCCTGCTAATACAAAGTGTGGGAGGCCACGGCGATGGCTCAAGCGGCCGAGTCCCTGCCACCTACGTGGGAGACTTGGATTGGGTCCCTGGCTTCAGCACTCCTCCTCTGTTGCAGGTCTTTGAGGAGTGAACAAGCGTATGGAAGTTCTCTCTTTTGTTCTCTCTGCCGTGCAAATAAATTTTTTAAAAAGTAGTTTAAAAAAGCACAAGTCCAGATTCTGCAGAGGATGAGCTCCCCGTTGGATCGGTGGGGCTTCCATGGACGGGACTCCAGCATCCGCCGCCCAGGGCACAGGGTTGTAGGACACTCCCAGGCACTGTCGCCCACGTAGACCCTGGGCCGACCCAGCTGCAAACAGCACCTGCCATCTCCCAACACGGGCAATGTCCACGCCTGCCATGGAAGGCCAGAGAGGGGAAGGTGAAAGACAGCTCTCTCCGGCACCCTGGGGTATCCTCACATCCCTTCCGCTGACCAAGCTTTCGGTTCCCCTATCTGAGCAATGCGGCTTTAATATGCTTCCCCCCTACATTCTGTAGGAGTCAAGCAAGAGGTGACTACATCGAGTATAGACACAGGGTGATATCGGGAGACCATGGCTCAACGCCTATTCGTGCAAAGGCAAATCAGCTCTGTGAATCCCGCTTCTGAAGAGCTTCGTGTTGCTATGGACTTTAAATGATTGGCTGGGAGCTGAAGAGTAACTATTCTGAGCCATTTTGTGATGTTTCTTGGTCACACATAGCGAGGGCTAGCATTTCATAAAATCTTGGTTTTAATTATGACTCTCACACACATGTATTTCTTGCTTGGAATTATAGAATAAAACAATCAGAAAACATCGTATTAGGTGGTGGACAGATGTTTGAGTCTCTCTCCTTTCCTCCTGCACTCTTTCTTCTGTCCCTTGGAAGAGCAAGGGGCCGCCTTTACCTCTCTGATATCAGCATGGATGCTGCACACAAAGGGGTTGGAGTGAGGGTTCATCCGTGCTGGGTCGGAGTGCAGAGCATAGACTTTAATACACGGTGTGGCCACCGCTGTGCTCCCTGGTCAGGAAATCCTGGGCCGGTAGAGCTTTCACGGACCCACTGGCCGCGGCATGAACCCACTGGCCGCGGCAGGGGCAGTGGGACCACAGTGGGTCCTGGAGATGATCACAGGGGGCAGCTTGCAAATAAAGAGAGGAGAATAGGGTCCCCTCCCTACTTGTCTTTCATGAACCATCTCTACTCAGAAGAGGAGCCCCAAACTCAAGGGGTGCCAGGAGATGTGTACGTGTGTGTGTGTGTGTGTTTGTGTGTGTGAAAGAGAGAGAGAGAGGTGAGTACACATGAGAAAGAATGGGAATTCCCCACCAGGGTTGCCCTGTCTTTGAGATTGAAGGGAAAGTAAACTTGAGTGTCCTGAACAGATGGGAATGGAATGAATGGCATGACAACCCAAAATAGACGGTTACTAGGCTTCGGGGACAAGATCCCATCCAATTAACAGGAGACCCTGTGTTGCCATCACTCTCAGGAGTCATAATTCCCCCTGGGTGGCCCTGCGCAGCTGGGCTGTGTCGGGGGCACGTGCATGCATGGGCAACACAGCCAGCCATTGTGGCACGGTGGCCGCCACTCCACTGAGCAATGACCTTGGCCTCCGGAGCAGGAGCTGTGCAGCTGCAGCGTGTGGCTTGCCCTCCTCTCCGTGGGCAGCCAGTGTCCAGCCTGGATGTGCTGCCCGAAGCCGGCCTCTCTGTGGTCTCCCTCCCTCTACCCCCAGGGCAGCTGTTCCTCTCCTGTTGGGGCAGCTGAGCCCAGAGCCACAAGACAGGCAGAGAGCAGGTGACCCCTTCTCCGTGCTGTCTCCTACCCCAGAGCCACTCCCCAGGGCTGGGAGGTTCTGGCCTTAGGTGCTGCCCCCTACAGGCCGCCTGGCCTTTGCCAGCTTCCCTGGGCCCTGCTGAGCGCAGGACAGAGAGCAGCTGCATGGCCAAGCAGGGGCTGCCGGGCGCCTTGCTGCAGTCCAGGGCAACCCATGCTTTAGCCCTGCTGCTGCCCCCCTCCGCCTGCCTCGCTCAGGGGCGGGATGGGGGAACGTTCAGGATTCGAGTCCCTCCCTCAGTTTCCCTGCAGCCCTGGGGGAAGGCACCGTGTCTAGGGCAGATGGGAGGAGTACGCGTCTTTTTTCCTTCTCTCTCCCTCCCCACCCCCTTTCCCTTTTTCCATTTGCCAGTAGGAATGAAACAGAAATGCATTGTCCATCTGCAAAGAAAAGGACCTTCTCCATACATTTTCATTGCTAAGGCATTCTGAGAGATACTTTTTGGAGGGGAAATCCACCAGCCACAATGGACTTACATGGAGGAATTTTTAAAAATGTTCTGAGTAAGTCAGCTTCCATGTTTTACCACTTACATTTTCCCTTGTGTTGCGCCATTAAAGTGTGTGTTGGCTAACTGGGTAGCAAAATGGCTCAGGCTTTGGGAGGGAGACACAGCTGGATGGAAATCTTGCTTTCAGGGTGGCGGGTGGCATACTGATAATTATGACTGCTACCTAACGCTCCGGTCAACATCTCTTCAGCTTTCACATCCGAGTCCAGTTTTTCTAGAAACATCTATTTGCAAGCTTTCCTTCACTACAACAAACACCTGAGAGAAGCCATTGAAAGAGGGAAGAGGTTTACTTGGCTCTCAGTTCTGGTGGTTCCGAGTCCAGAACCAGGCAGCCCCATGGGTTCGGACTTGGGTGACGGTTCCCTTGCTGACAGGGTCCTAGGGTGACACAGAGCATCCCACGGCAAGAGAGAACTCAAATGTCTGTCCAAGTCTACATGGGCTCTTACAAAGCTCCAGCATCCTTCCTAACGACCTAATCCAATCACCTCCCAAGGGCCCCATTGCCAAGCACCATAAGTGGATTAAGTTTCCAACTTCCTAGTGTCATTAACATAAGACTTTGGGGTCCAGATTCCTGAGTTTGGGAAAAGTATTAGGCAATATCAGAACATGAGTCTGAATTATTCTGAGTTTACCCAAGAACTCTTGGTTGTGAATTCATTCAAACATTCGAAAATGAGTAGATGGTAACCACTCGTATTTTAAATGCATCTTTAACCCTTGGCTTTGGTGTTCCTGCAGCCTGTCCTGTTAGAAGTGAGATGAAACCATTGGGATAGACAACAACAATAAGCACAAGTGGGAACAACTCAATTGTTCACTTGTGGATGAATGGATAAAAAAATTGTGGTGCGCCCTTGTGCCTACCAGGGGAGACTAGTTGGCCTTAAAAAGAAAGGGAATTCGAACACATCTAGCAATATAGATGAACCCTAAAGTCACTCTGCAAAGTGAAAGAAGTCAGTCACACCAGGACGCATCCCTTGTCACATTCGCAGGGACAGAGAGTACCAAGGAGGCTGCCAGGGGCTGGAGTAGGGGGAGCAGGGAGTTGCTGTCTAATTGGGATGGATTTTCAGATGGGTGTAGGGTTTCCATTTTGCAAGATGGAAAAGTTTTGGAGGGGAAAGGTAGTGCTGATTGCACAACAACATGAACGCACTCCATGCTCCCGACCTGCACACTTAAAAACAGCCCGCTTTCTGTGGCCATGTCGAAATACGTGCTGTTGAATAATTTATGGAGCAAAGAGGCTTATTTGGAGACTGACGGTCTGTCCAAGTTGGGTGGCCCCTTCCATTCAGCCTGTGGTGAGGGCTCTCTCAGCTACATCAACAGCCCGTGATGGCGTCATGGCGGAGCTCACATGAAAGAGGGGGTTTGCAGGACAAGACAGGAAGCTGGGGCGATTCAGGGGCCAGGCTTGCTCGTTCTCCTGCCCCCACAGGGACTAAACTGGGTCCCTCGAGAATCACATTCATCCCTGCCTTGGACAATGATCTCACTGACCTAAGT
The DNA here is from genome assembly GCF_033115175.1 of Lepus europaeus. Taxonomy (NCBI): domain Eukaryota; kingdom Metazoa; phylum Chordata; class Mammalia; order Lagomorpha; family Leporidae; genus Lepus; species Lepus europaeus. Next base: position 99,149,955 of record NC_084838.1, read on the forward strand.
GCCTGCCACTAGCTGCTACCTCCTAATATTTCCATACTGAAGACCAACCTTTCCACTTGAACAGCATGCAAACCATAGCAAAAGGTGACTTTTGTGCTGTGTACACTTCACTCCCATTGTAAACACTCCCAGTGCTGGGGGTGTGCCCCAGAGCAGGGTGAACAGTATTCCCAGAGGCAGATCTCAGAAACCAGGCTCCCATGTGCAGCTCAGACTGGGAGCTGCTATTGGTGTTCCCAAGCTGTGACACTGACATGGTGAGGCAGGGTGAGGCTTCAGCAACTGGCCAATGCTCACAGAAAATAGAGAAATTGTACTGGTTCCCCAGATGACCTGTGGAAGTGTTAGGATCCTCTTTGGGGCTCCACTTATTAACAGCATCTGAATGCACGTGGCTATCCAACCTCCGTTGCCTGCTCGCTTCACTGAGTGAATGCCAGGGTACTTCAAGCATTTCATAATATAAGGGAGTTATAAGAGAATGCACCATTTCCATGAATTTTTCAAAGATGACTCTTGTGTTGAGAACCATGAGATGATAGGAACTCTTCAAGGTGACAGCAAACAAGAGCAGCCAAGTCTCCTGCCTGTGAGGAGCCCTCATCCTGGTCAGCAGCTGGAGAAAAACCAACATGTGTGTGAAATGTATGTCATGCTCTACTTCACTCAGGCCAGGGGAAGGGAGGAGGAGTGGGAGTGTGGGGTGGTAGATGTGGGGGGGATGATGAGCATTGTTGTTTTAAAAGCTTATCTGCTTTGGCCGGCGCCGCAGCTCAATAGGCTAATCCTCCGCCTGTGGCGCCGGCACTAGTCCCAGTCAGGGAGCCGGATTCTCTCCCGGTTGTCCCTCTTCCAGGCCAGCTCTCTGCCGTGGCCTGGGAGTGCAGTGGAGGATGGCCCCAGTGCTTGGGCCCTGCACCCCATGGGAGACCAGGAGAAGCACCTGGCTCCTGGCTTTGGATCAGTGCGGTGCACCGGCCACAGTGCACTGGCCGCGGTGGCCATTGGAGGGTGAACCAATGGCAAAAGGAAGACCTTTCTCTCTCTCTCACTGTCCACTCTGCCTGTCAAAAAAAAAAAGCTTATCTGCTGGACATTGTGAGGCCAAAGACCAAAAAGATACACAGGGGAACCATACCCCAGTGGGTGAAGCTGTTGTGACTAACCTCACAGGGGTAGAGGTCAGTAGTGCTGGCTGTAGCTTACCTGTGTGCTGGGACCAAACAGCTCATCAACTGCACTGTAGACAACGAGACTCAGAGAAAGAAGGCATTGGGAGAGAGTCAAGGGGGAGAGATTCTGGAATGGATTTGTCCTGGGTTACATTCAGAGATATCAATATGAATGCCTGTTTATTTTAATGTGCATGCAAAAGGAATATACAGAAATAAATAAATAATACATACATGCATGGGGCACTATGCATGCACTTTTTTTTTCTATTTTGGCCTGCTGGGAGGGTCTGGGAACCGTGACATCCCAACAACAATATGCACACCCAGCACCGACAGTGTGGCATCTAACTCCACTCTCCAAGAGTGGCAACCAGGGCTCCATGCAGAAGATTCTGAGTCCAGGCTGGGGAAAGGAAAATGTAACGTGAGCTTGGAGCATCTTGTAGGGACCCAAAGTGAGAAAGGGAATTATGAACATGGAAGGAGGGGGTGGGCATTCGTTGCACCTGTTGTTAGGAAGCCGCTTGGGCTGCCCTCATCCCAAACAACAGTAACAGAGTTCAAGCTCAGCCCTGGCTATTGCTAATGTCTGGGGAGTGAGTCAGCAGATGTGAGAAATCTCTCTCTCTCTCTCTCTCTCTCGCTCTCGCTCTCGCTCTCGCTCTCTCTCCTCCTCTCCCTCCTGCAAACAAAATAAAATAAATAGATGAGAAACTAACCTGAAAGAGCTAGGCTGGAACAATTTTAGCAACAAAAATGAATAACGGCAATGTTTGATTACATCCCCTAAAATAAAATCAATGTGCCCGTGATGACATGGATGATTGAACACATCATTAAAACGGGAGAGAAGGGGCACATCTTTCCGAGACAGCAATTCCTAAGAATAAGCACAGGAAGACTGTGGGACTTGGAAACCACTGTGAGAACTCAGCAGTACCGGCTACAGGCAAAATCCACTGACCAGTGCCAAAACCAGTGGTCAAACTCCGACAGCAAACAGGATATTGGCACAGACTCAAAGGATCTATCAAAAATATTTCCTAACTACCAGGGCAGTTTTAAGATCCTCCAACATGCCTGCATCTGGGAAGCGAAGCTTGGTTTCTCACTCCCTAAGAAGCACTCCCCAGAAGGCAGAGGGAGTGACTTCACGGAGAAAACAGATGCCACCTTCGCCCAGGGTGAAATTGGGCAACACGGGTGAGAAGGCCCCCTTGGCAAGAAGCAATGAAATAGATTCTTCACTGTCATGGTTTTCTGCCCCCAGATTCACAACTTCGGTGCCCTAGGAAGAGAACACTGGACAAACCCAATGCAGGGGGGTTCCACAAGATACCTGATGAGTGCTATTCAAGAGAGTCAAGGTTGTGAAAAACGCTAGGGAGATGTCACAGACTGGAGAGTAAAGTGATGTGACAGCTCAATGCAATAGAATGCATTTGGAAGAGAAAAGAGAGAAAAGATTAGTAGAAAACCTGGGGCAATCTGAATAGTCTTTAGTTCAGTTAATAGGATTGTAGTTTTGTTAATGGTTAACAGTTGTTGTACCAACCGTAAATGCACTATGGGTTAGTAAGATGTTGGCATTAGGGAAAGTGCATGAAGACCATGGAATCCTTAGCACTCTATTTGCGATTTTTCTACAAATTTAAATTTATTTCAAAACAAACCAATGAGCAAGGAGGAGCTACTGGATTTGTAGGTCGTTAGACACTAACAAGCAATGACAAGTAATGACCTTGATGGATTCCAGCTGTCCAAATATGAAGCCCAGAGTTGACTCTGGACGCTCCTCTGGGAGGCCTAGGCCAGCTGGCCACGTCTTTGTGTCTCTTGGTGACAAGGGCTGACCACTCTCCACCTCTCTCACAGACGCACAGTGGTGGCTGAGGAACCGATTTCTTTCAACCTCAAAGCTGATTCACAGCTGGAGTGGGTTAACCCACTATGTGGGGCTCCCACGCTCCCTATCAGAATGGCTGGGATCAAGCCCCACCTCTCCTTCCCAATCCGGCTTCTTGCTAATGCACACCCTAGCAGGCAGCAGATGATGGCCCAGGTTCTTGGTCCCCTGCTACTTGCATGGGAGACCAGGATGGAGTTCTGGGCCCCTGGCTTTGGTCTGGACTGGCTCAGCCCTGGCTATTATGGGCATTTGGAGAGTGAACTAGTGTGTGTATGATCTCTCTCTCTCTCTCTCTCTCTCTCTCTCTCTCATTCTGCCTTTCAAACAAACAAAAATAATACTTTAAAAAAGTTGAATCACGGCTCAGTCCTGGCCTGCCCCACGGTGCTGAGTTCCAGCAGATCAAACACCATGCGTGGAGTTTCCCTGGCTGGAGAAGAATCAGCTCAGATGGTATTCAGCCGGGAACTTGAGCCAATCACAAACAATTACGGGCTGGATCTGGGCTCTGGAAACTGCTGCTATGGTCTTCAATTTGGTCTTGGAGTCTTTATTCTCATTTCCTGCTGTTTTATTCTTCAGTGTCAGCCACGGTCATCAGGCACGCAGTCAAGGGCAGTGCAAGGCTGCAGGTTGAGAGACACCCATACTTGCCAAGGTCAAGGTGAAGCTCAAGGGAGGATTTATGTCATCCTACTCAAGCATGGTCCACAGGCTCATTCTTTTGACCATGGGGTTCATCCATCTACATTCCAAGTAGAAATGATCTTGTAGGAGACAGTCAGGGCAGGGGAAGGGTAGCTTTTATGATCTAGACAGAGACCACTGGGGATTCTATGATTTATTAAGATTCTCTCTTCCTCTTACCTCCCACGAGAGTATTTTGTGTGTGTGTGTGTGTGTGTGTATCCACTGCAAGGATAGATAATGTCACAGGTACCAACCCCCGGGATGGAAGAACCCAGCAGCAAGGCCACCTGTCTCTGCTCTGAGCTTTCCCACAGTTTGTGTCTCTGGATGACACCTTGTTTTAGGCCTCATTCCCTCACCAAGGGGGTTGAGCCATGGAGACCTCTCGAGCTGTCATCCGTGCATCTTAGAAGCTAGTAGTGGGACCCTGTGGAGTCAGAAATAGAAAATCAGTGGGTAAAGCAGCCACCTGCTATACTGGTATCCCATATGGGTGCCAGTTCCAGTCCCAGCTGCTCCACTTCCTATCCAGCTCCCTGTTAGTGCACCTGGGAAAGCAGCAGAAGATGGCCCCTGCATCACATGGGAGACCCAGAAGAAGCTCTTGGTCCCTGGCTTCTGTCTGGCCCAGCCCTGACTGCTGTGACCATTTAGGGAGTGGGCAGCAGATGGAAGATCTCTCTGTGTGTCCCTCCCTCTCTCTCTGCAACCCTGACTTTCAAATAAATTTTTTAAAAAAACCTTTAAAAAAAGAAAATTAGTATGAATCTGAAGTGAGAGCTGAGTGTTGATCCAATCTCTAGATAGTGTCAACAACCATCCCTCTGATAGCATGAGAGTGTGTGTGTGTGTGTGTGTTGACCAAGTAGGCCAGTTTATTGCCGTCTGGGACTGACCCTCCTGCCATGAGAAATGTCAATGTTTCTGATTTCAAGGAACGTGTGTCTCAATCTCACTGATCAGCCTTGGCCTCCTTTCTTGCCCAAGACAAGAGATGGCGGTGTAATGATAGCACATCACAATAAGAAAAGCTGCGTGGTTAGCTCAGTTGACACCGAATCTGCCAGGGCAGCTTGCTCCATGGGAATTGCTCCTTAGCCCAGATGGGGCGGCGCACACCTGCTGGGCCATGCTGCACCCCGTGACTGAGCAGGCTACCATGACGCCCATGGGGAGCACAGGAGCCCGGCTCAGACTGCTCGGTGCGCCCAGCCTGGCCCCTGAGTGGGAAAGTGCTTGCTGCACACAGAGCAGCCAGGCCACAGGGAACGCCGGAATTGGTGCACACTCAAAAACGACTTCCTTAGTCCCCTGGTCTGCCCTCATCACAATGGGCATTCTTACTGTTAGCGAGTGGTTCAAGGGCCTTCTCGGACATCAAGCGTTGCAAAACCACACTCGGACACATAAAAGGATAAACCAACAGAAGCCATGTGGAGAACGAATGGCTCATGAAACACAGATGGCTCATGAAACCCAGAAGCTCCTGGTCCCTGGCTTCTGAATAGAAGAAGCTCCTGGTCCCTGGCTTCTGGGTTGAAAAGATTAAGAGGGGAAAACATGGGTGAGCACACCAGGGGTGAGTTAACACAGCGCAGGAGAAACAGAGGCATAGATAGCAGAACTCCAAGGTCGGGGTCACCCCGATCTCTTGCTGTGCCTTTCATCTCAGCCACAGACAGCCCACAGCTGTGTGAGGACTGTGAGGGCAAGGGGCGTTGTCGATAGAACGAGGAGCACGCAGGACCCAGGCCACCGTGAGGCAGGGTCACCCCTGAGAAGCACAGTGCATGCTGAGGAGAGTGTTTCCAAACACCCACAGGGCAGCTCTGGGCAGCCCACGGCACCTGCCAATCCTGGGTGTGCACAGCATTCCCATCGACTCCTGGCCTCAGAACCAGGAAAGAAGAGGGGCTGGAAAATGGAGGCCTGGGACAGGTGTCTTGGGACGGGCGTCTTGTCCAAGGTCAGGAGACGCGCCTCCACCTGGAGAGCACTTTCCAGTAATGTGAATTCTCAGGGCCTTCCCTTGCATTGTCCCGGCTTCCCAACGCTTGCATTTCAAATTGAAGACTCGCTTGTTGGGGCATACTTGCCTTCATCAACATTTTAGCCATTCTGAAAATAGAATATGGGGGCTTTGTGGCTCAAGCGGCTAAACTGAATCTTGTGACCCTGCCGGCATTCCATATGAGAGTGTTTGTGCAAGTGCCATTTGGAGTTCTGGCTACTCTGCTTTCTGTCCATCTTCCTACTAATGTGCCTGAGAAAGCCCAAGTACTGAGCCCCTGCCACCCACTGGAAGACTTCAAGGAGTTTCATGGATCCTGGTGTTTGCTTGGCCCAGTCTTGGCTGTTGTGGCCATCTAGGGAGTGAATCAGCGGATGGAAGATTGATTCTCTCTCTCTCTCTCTCTCTCTCTCTCTCATCTGCTGCTCTGCCTTAATAAAATAAATAAATCTTTTTTTATTAATGTGCTCACATATAATCAACAAACTATTGGGGGAGTATTCCATGCCAGGCTGTATTTAGGGGCCATTATTTTTCATTTTTATTTGTTTGGAAGGCAGAGTTACAGAGAGAGGGTGAACCAACGGCAAAAAGGAAGATCTTTCTCTCTGTCTCTCTCTCTCTCACTATCCACTCTGCCTGTCAAAAAAAAAAAAAAAAAAAAAAAAAGAAGTGGAGCAGCCAGGCAGGACTCGAACTGGCGCCCTTAACCTAATACGCCACAACTCCAGCCCCAAACAAATTTTTTAAAGGGCATTTTCTTAAATATTTTTTGAGATTTTTTTTATCACTGATGTCACCCAGAGGAATTACACCAAGAAATCAGGGCCTACCATGAGCTCTACCCGAGTGAACAGCAACTGCACAGATTCACTTGGGAAAGACGTCTCAGGTTTCACAGTGAGAGAAACCAAGCATGCTGTCACCTAGGAGATTGGCTAAAGCTATACAGTGGCTTCAGCTGGGCGATAATTTGATTATTTTGACTGTTTTCCTGCAACTAAAATAAACCTAAGTAAAATATATTTTTTCAACGACAGTCCAAAAGCTACTTAAAAAGTGAGTTACGTCCAATTCACTGCACTTGCTATAAACAATCCCCCCTCCCTACTGCTTGCTCTGCAATTTGAGCTGCCCTTGGCATCTGTCAGCAAGGAGGTTGAGCTCAGACCAGAGCAGGAAGACAGGCGGTGTTGAAGATCACCAGGAGCCCTTGGCACCCTACTCCTCCCACACACTGTACTCCGTTTCTATTCTATCTAGTAAATCTCAGATATTTAATTCTATCACCTGGTTTCATATTGCTTGTGTTCATAATTACATCATCTTCTTCCAAAAGAGATGTGACAATAAATCAGGGTTATAATTGGAATTACATTTGATCCTGAAAAAAAAAAATCACATTTGGAAATGGGTCCAAAATCCAATGTTCAGGTTAATGTTGTTGACTGTATCTCCATGTGGGACTACTTTCTTCCAACACATCAGGGTCCCCTACCTGGGCAGCAGGGGCCCAAGCCCTGAGAGCCTCAGGAAGCTGCATGGGAAGTGGAGCAGCTAGGACTCGAAGCAGCATTCCAATATGGTTTGCCACTTTAGCATGTGGCAGCTTCACCTGCTGACCTGCAATTCTGGCCCCTGGACGCATTTTCCTTATACCTCAAGAAGCAGCGCAATATCTGTGTTTTCTAGGAAAATGTGTATGGCTTTTATATCATCATTTCATCCTCAGCTAGGGTTGTTCTCATGTGCTCATGTAAGCTCTAGTGCTTACCTCTATGCCAAGGGTTTAACACCTCACTTTGTAATTGGCAATTTATTTGCCTATCTTATCCACTAATGAAGTCCAAAGACAGATCATTTATTTTGGGGAACCCCATCCAAAGATACTATAATCTCATAACAAAAGAATGGACATTAAAATTATACCTATCAGACTGGCAAAAATTGAAGGTGGCAAGACTGGGAGGTATATTTCCATTCTTTCACTAATGGTAGGAAACAATTGGTCCAGGTGAGTCACCTTATAAAGTGAATCTCACAGTATCCATGAAGGTCTCACAACATTTCCAGTTTTTATATTTCAGTCTTCAGTTATTTGCACACGACTTGGTAAGCAACCTGTTGTCTTTCCAAAGGGGACTCGTCAAACGGATTCGCCAGGGGACACACACAATGTGGAATAACTGACATGGACTTATCGAAGGGATCCCAACCTCCTCAAGTATTGCAGTAAGTAGGACTCCAAGACAACTCTATTTAATTGAAAGGCAGCTTTGTTTCATGCATTGATGTGAAAAAGGTGCAAGATGGAGAAACACAGGCACAGTATGTACACAACTGGGGAAACATGATCCATAAAAGCATAGATCCACTTCTTGCCCTGGGCCTTGAATATCTGGAAAGATACATATGAAACCGACAGCCATCACCAATTTTGCTCTTTGTATTTGCTTGTTTGGTAGGAACCTTATTTAGCTGGACAGTGGTGGGAGATAGAATTTATTTTTTTTTTTTTTACAGGCAGAGTGGACAGTGAGAGAGAGAGACAGAGAGAAAGGTCTTCCTTTTTCGGGTTGGTTCACCCCCCAGTGGCCGCTGCGGCCGGCGCATTGCGCTGATCCGAAGCCAGGAGCCAGGTGCTTCTCCTGGTCTCCCATGCGGGTGCAGGGCCCAAGCACTTGGGCCATCCTCCACTGCACTCCTGGGCCACAGCAGAGAGCTGGACTGGAAGAGGGGCAACCGGGACAGAATCTGGCGCCCCAACCTGGACTAGAACCTGGTGTGCCGGCGCCGCAAGGCGGGGAGGTAGAATTTTAAGGATGTGATTTTGACTGTTTTGGTCTCTGAATTATGTGAATGTGTTGGCTGTTTAAAACACACATTTTAAAAAGAAAACACCAAAGAGGTGATCCTCCTGACACGGTGAAAGCTGAAGCACTGTTATTCAGAATGTGTGTCTCACATTCTGAATAACAAACCAGTTATTCACATGAAGTTTAAACTTCACTAGACATGGACAAGACGTGGATGTCGCTTTGTGACTCTTGTCATTTGAGGAGTTCATAGGCACCAGATTATTGCTCCACCTCGTTAAAAATCTGGGACATGCAAACCGACACCAGTGAGACCCCATTTCATGCCCACACTATTAAAATCCATTTCTAATATGGAACTTCGGGGGTTTATTTATTTAAAAGGCAGGATAGCAGAGAGAGAGAGAGGGAGAGAGAGAGAGAAAGAGAGATCTTTCATATACTGGCTCATTTCCCAAATGCCCACAACAAAGAATACAGAAGCCTGGGGGCCAGCGCTGTGGTGCAGTGAGTTAAAGCCCCGCCCTGCAGTGCCGGCATCCCCTATGGGCTCCAGTTTGAGTCCCAACTGCTCCTCTTCCCATCCAGCTCTCTGCTGTGGCCTGGGAAAGCAACAGAAGATGGCCCAAGTCCTTGGGCCCCTGCACCCACGTGGGAGACCTAGAGGAAGCTCCTGGCTCCAGACTTTGGATTGGCTCACACACACAGCATTCCTCATGTCCAAACAGCCTCATCATGGTTCTGAATGACCCAGGCAATGGAAAAAAATGTCTTGGTTAAAGATCAACTCTGAATCCACGTAGCTAGCGCTCTGAGTATGGGTCCCCGCAAAGACAGCTCTGTCTTCTGATCCCCAGGGCGTGCACTCTCCCATTTGTAAAAGAGTCTTTGTGGGTACAAGTGAAGCATCCTGAGATGAGAACATCACCCTGGCAGACCGTGGTGAGCCCTTAACTCCACTCCAAAGCGTCTCTTTGTAAGAAGCCACAGTGGAGAAGACATTGACACAGAGACGAAAGCAACGTGAAGACTGGTAAAACTTGGCGTGAAGGGGCCATGAGCCAAGGAAGCTGGGAAGGAAGGAGGTCGTGGAGGGAGTGTGGCCCTGCTGCACCTGACCCGCTCCTCTGGCATCCACAGAGTGTGAGAGAAAATTTATTTGCACCTGCTCAGGTGGTGGCCATGTGTATACAGTAGCCCCGGGAAACTGACGCCGATTCTGTACAAGAAAATGGGTTCCATCTATAAAACCATCTGGGAGGTGAGTTTGGAATTGGGCAGTAGATGGAGGTTGCATTAAATTTTTTAAAATCTTATTTATGGGGCTGGCACTGTGGCATAGCAGGTAAAGCTGTCACCTGCAGTGCCGGCATCCCATATGGGCACCGGTTCAAGTCCCGGCTGCTCCACTTCCCATCCAGCTCTCTCCTATGTCCTGGGAAAGCAGTAGAAGATGGCCCAAGTCCTTGGGCCCCTGCACCTGTGTGGGAGACCTGAAAGAAACTCCTGGCTCCTGGCTGTTGCAGCCAATGGGGGGGGTGAAACAGTGGATGGAAGACCTCTCTCTCCCTCTCTCTCTCTGCCTTTCCTTCTCTCTGTGTAACTCTTTCTAGTAAATAACTAAATCTTTAAAAAAATTGTATTGAATAAGGTGAACAAATTTCATGTATTTTCCTTAATTTTAAGGCTTGTTTCAGATAAAGCCTAGATTGCCCTGAGAAGACTGTGTGATGATCTATGATGAAACTTTCAATTTTTTAATTGAATGTTAAAGATACACTGTTTCTTAATTTTTTTTTTTTTGTATTCCTGTTTATTTAAGAGAGAGAGAGAGAGAGAGAGAGAGAGAAGCCCACACCTGTGTGCTGATTCACTCTCACTGTCCAGATGCCCACAGCAGCTGGGGCTGGGCCACACTGAAGCTGGGAGACGAGGACATAGCAACTCCATCCTGGTCTCTCGCGTGGGCGGCAGGACCCAGCCAGATGAGCTATCAGCGCTGCCTCCCAGCGAGCACATCAGCAGGAAGCTGGAATCAGGAGCAGAACCAGGACCCAGCCCAACCACTCTGCAAACAGGGTGCAGGCCTCCTAAACAGGGTCTTCGTTACTCTGCCACAGGCCCACCCAGCTCCCTGTTTGCAGTCCTGGGAGATGGTTCCTTCTACTTGTCGGCAGTGAGAAGCTGAGGGAGCTTGTTGGAAGGATATAAAACTGGATCTCGGCCGGCGCCGCGGCTCACTAGGCTAATCCTCCGCCTGCGGCGCCGGCACACCGGGTTCTAGTCCCGGTCAAGGCGCCGGATTCTGTCCCGGTTGCTCCTCTTCCAGGCCAGCTCTCTGCTGTGGCCCGGGAGTGCAGTGGAGGATGGCCCAAGTGCTTGGGCCCTGCACCCGCATGGGAGACCAGGAGAAGCTCCTGCTCCTGACTTCGGATCAGCGTGGTGTGCCGGCTGCAGCGGCCACTGGGGGGTGAACCAATGGAAAAGGAAGACCCTTCTCTCTGTCTCTCTCTCTCTCTCACTGTCCATGCTGCCTGTCAAAAAAATAAAAAATAAAAAAATAAACTATATCTATATAGTACCTTGGAGCCAGAAGGGCTAACAGTCTTCCAGAAATAACAGATAGGAGCTTGCTGGGGTACATGAGGACGTAATCAGGGCTGGTACAGGAGAGCTGGGGCTGCTTCCTGCATTCAGTGCAGGGGACACTATAGCAAGAGTAGCTAACGTGCACTATGGGGGTCTTCACAAAGTTCACGGAAAACGCATAAGGCGAAGCCAGTCTGTGTGACTTCCGAATTTTTTGGCTTTTCAGCATCCAAAAAAACTTATCTTTTAACTCCATCTTCCATGACCTTTTTGAAGCTCTCTCCTATCCGGAGCCTGAGCCACACCCCGCCCGCAGCAAGCACATCACAGTGTGGTGCTGAGCGACCACTGGCTGAGACTGTGGCCCTGGCCCCAGTCCCTGAGCTTGGAGGCGCCCACACAGACCCACGGGCCAAGTCTGGCTTTTCCTCCTCTTTTTTTTTTTTTTTTGACAGCAGAGTGGACAGTGAGAGAGGGAGACAGAGAGAAAGGTCTTCCTTCTGCTGGTTCACCCCCAAAGTGGTCGCCATGGCCAGAGCTGTGCCAATCCGAAGCCAGGAGCCAGGTGCTTCCTCCTGGTCTCCCATGGGGTGCAGGGACCCAAGCACTTGGGCCATCCTCCACTGCACTCCCAGGCCACAGCAGAGAGCTGGCCTGTAAGAGAGACAACCGGGACAGAATCCGGCGCCCTGACCGGGACTAGAACCCGGAGTGGTGGCGCTGCAGGTGGAGGATTAGCCTAGTGAGCCACGGCACCGACCTCTTCTCCTCTTCATTGCCTGATGGAGGTCAGGGTGAGCTCGAACACGACGCCAAAACTATGAAAACGTGGAAAGAGACCGGCTGATAGCTTCACCTTAGCCTACTGTCATGCCCAAAACTCTGCTTTCAAATTGGCACGATGGCTTATCCTCACTGGGGTTACACAAATCACTTACGGCCCTTTCACGGCTCATGAGAGCACTCCTGGCACGGAGGACAGGGGTGTTCACAAAGCAGCAGCAGCCTTGGGGCATCTGGGACCCTTCAAATGGATGGGAGTCACTGCCTCCATCCCCTCTCTCCCCGCACACACTGGACAGGCCCGCCGGCCCTGTTGGCAGCAACATATAAAGCACAGGACCTCCACCAGGTCAGATAAGCGCTTGATATCAGTGTCTCCGAAGTTGCTTCTCTTCTACAATAAATCTGATCTTTGCACCTTAAGAGGGGATTACGCCTTCTGCCGGCCATCTGCTAAGAATAAAACAGCTCTCCCTCTAATGCGGTGCTCAGAATCAGGTCTGCTGCTTCCATTAAGGGCAGGAGCGTGGTATTTATTGCCTTTTAAAGTCGCTTGTCATTTTAACTCCGCCGTTTTATACATCGGCGTCGCGTCTGTAAAACCCAAGGTTATTGCCACAGAGCTGTCGCGACAAGCCCCTGAACGGCTCCCTGGCTGTAAGCACAACACAGAGCTGGGAAAGACAGGGCCAGACCCCCTGGAGGTGGCTGGCTCTGTGGTCAGCTGCCTGTGCGAGGCTGGCTGGTGACACGGGCCCTCAGGCCCTGTCTTAGGAAGGCAGCATGTGAAAGGGAGCTTGGAGGTCGCTTCCCATCTCCTCCTGTGGGACCCCTCTGAGAGAGGGGCGCGGAGGAGAGGAAGGGAGGGGTGGGCCGGGGAGAGCCTCGGCTATGACGCTGGCAACGTTTCTGGGGGGGATTCAGAGCAGGGCCCTCCGGGAGGGTGGGAAGCTGTGGGGAATGTCTCCCCCAGTCTCTTCTTTTCCGTGTGTGCATACGCAGGCCACTGTGCCAGACTCCACCTGTCGAAAGAAGCAGAGTCGAGAGCTACCAAGTATTTTAAAAATAAATATCCAAAAATTTGATAAAAATAGATTTGTTATGGAAAAACTGACAGGGCCGGCGCCGTGGCTCACTTGGTTAATCCTCCGCCTGCGGCGCCGGCATCCCATATGGGGCCGGGCTCTGGTCCCGGTTGCTCCTCTTCCAGTCCAGCTCTCTGCTGTGGCCTGGGAGGGCAGGGGAGGATGGCCCAGGTCCTTGGACCCTGTACCCGCATGGGAGACCAAAAGGAGGCACCTGGCTCCTGGCTTCGGATCAGCACAGCTCTGGCTGTTGCGGCCATTTGGGGAGTGAACCAATGGAAGGAAGACCTTTCTCCCTGTCTCTCTCTCACCGTCTGTAACTCTACCTGTCAAATAAATAAATTTTAAAAAAATATGCAAAAATGCAAACATAGTGCAACAATAACAAGAACAAGAACAACAGTAAAACCCAGAAACCTAATAAAACAAGCATACCTCATACCCACAGGGCTTATCCTGTGGTAGAAAACAGCTCATCGTGAAAAGTGTTATTATTACAATTCAGTATATGAGGAGTCTGACAAATATTAATAAATCTGTAAAATAGAAGGCAATGGATACAATTTAACTTCCATTCTCCCTAGTGAAACAAAAGCAGCCAAGACAAAATAAAACATCTGATTTCAATAAAATTACATTAATTACTTAAAAATCTGCAGCAGACATGCGATTTAATGGAATGTTTAGAAACATTTCACTAAAAACAGTCCTATGACAAGTGCTAAAACTAGAATGAAAATCATATATGTAAAATAAACAGTTACGTCCACTGGAAAAATGAAATAGAACATCATGATTTGCAGTCGAGATTATACTTTAAAAGCTTAAGAGAATCAGCTGAATACCTCTTAGGATAACTTGCTAAGGAAGCTAGATAGATGATGGACATAGAAGAGTGAGTAGGCAGGGTAGGCGTTGTGACACAGCAGGTTAAGCCCCGGCTTACGACAACGGCAGCCCGTATTAAAGTGCTGGTTCAAGTCCCCGCTGTTCCACGTCCAATCCAACTCTCTACTAGTGCTCCTGGGAAGGCAGCAAAGGATGGTCCAAGTGGCTGAGACCCTGCCGCCCATGTGGGACATGAGGATGGAGCTCCTGACTCCTGGCATTGGCCTGGCCGTTGTGGCCATTTGAGGAGAGAACCAGCAGATAGGAGATCTCTTTTTCTCTGTCTCTCCCTCCCTCTTTGTCACTCTGCCTTTCACATAAATATTTTTTTAAAATCAATAGCTTTCTGGTATACAAAAATATAAAATTAGAGCATGAAAAGAGTAAGGAATAGCTCACTGATGTAGCAACAACCCTATTAACCATTTAATGGTAATCAATGTGCAGGACATAGTGTGAGGAAAACTGCACATTTTCTAGGCAGAACGGAGGAGAGCAGCATCACGTGCTGAGAATATCTGAAGTCAGAGTTCCCAGGGAGAAGAAATCTCCAGTAGGGACTTCATTTTCTGACAAGATGGACAAGAAACTCTCCATCCCGTGTCAGTAGCTCTCACTTTGGCTTGATGTAATTGCTGTTAAATCCACCGGAAGAACTCTCAAACACTGTAGATTTTACTTCCAGTCTGTCTGTCTTATGCTTAACATGGTTGTGCTCTCCTGAAGCAATCAATCCTATAGCTTAAAGCCTCAAACATAGTGGTCACATTTACTTTAACATCCAGCACTTGACAATTTCATTATCTGGAGGTTCTACAGACTGGTGTCTATTGTTTAATCTCCTACACCCCACCCCCACCCACCCCCACTGGTATTCTCATCTTGAGTGTCTGATTATTTGTGATTGAGTGACAGACATCGTGCTGGACCACTGTAGAACTAATGGGGATGATGCAATCGTCCTCCAGAGACAACTGCTTCCGTCAGGAACCTGATGCCTACACTCCAAGCTCTCTCCAGTTCAACCAGACAACTAGGGCTTGAGGACATTTGGATCTCATGGGGTTTCTTCCCAGTGCCTCTCTGTGTGAAGACCTCTGCATGCTGCTCAAAGCCTTTCCTCCTGCTTGGAAAGTCCTGCCACTTGGCACTGTTGATGGCACTTAGCCAGGTGCCCCCCATCGCCTGCCCGCTCAGGGAGTCCTTTGGAAATGACTGACAAAGCCTCTCAGCAGAAGGGTGAACAAGTCCTCTGATGCCTCATAGTCCTTGTGTGATAAAATCTCCCATGAAAACCAGACTCTGGGGCCACTGCCTGCATGGCCAGCATCCCATATGGGCGCCGGTTTGAGACCCGGCTGCTCCACTTCTGATCCAGCTCTCTGCTGTGGCCTGGGAAAGCAGTAGAAGATGGCCCAAATACTTGGGCCCCTGCATCTGCATGGGAGACATGGGAGAAGCTCCTGGCTCTTGGCTTTGGATTGGTGTAGCTCCAGCCATTGCAGCCAATTGGAAAGTGAACCATTGGATGGAAGACCTCTCTCTCTCTCTCTCTCTCTCTCTCTGCCTCTCCTTCTCTATATGTGTACTTCCGACTTTCAAATACATAAATAAATCTTAAAAAAAAATCAGACTCTGTCTTGATGTGGTCTAGGTGCTGTAGCACCCAATAAAAGGATAAAGCAACCCTTCCGTAGTTTTAAATTTCCTAGTAGCCACCTTTTTAAAATTTAGAAAGAAAATATGTGGAATTGATGACATATTCTATTTCATTCATTATGTTAAACTGTAATCATTTCAAGATATAATCAATATAAAACTCATTGATATGTTTCACTTCCTTGTTTGTTCTTTGCAAAGCTTCAACATTGGTGTGTATTTTAAAATCACAGCACATCTCCATGAGGATTGATCCCATTTAAGGGCTGAATGGCTCTCTGTGGATAATGGTGCTATGAGCGTGCAGAACACTGACATAGATGTCAGGCACGCAGACACCAACCCAGTGGGGCCAGCTAAGAGTCTGAGAGGGAGATGGCCAATGGTCGCTCCACCCCGCTGCGAGGATTTGAAGGTGAAACAGGTGGCAGGGAGTAAGGACTCCTTCATCCAGAAGGCCATTGCTGGGCCACCTTCCACGCTCTGTGGAGTGAGGTGGGTGTGTCTGATCACTCTTCCCACCAAGCGAGGGAGGAGCGCCTCGGGAGGCCACTCCTGGAACTTGGAGGCGTCTCCTGGAACTTGAGACTTATTCTGAGCCCAGAAGCTCAGAGCCTGTGGCCGCAGCAGCCTCGCCTCACGAGAGCATCAGCAGCAACCTTAGCAGCTAGCTGCTCCTTCAGCGACTGGGAGAGTTCCGAGTGGGGAGTTGGGAGGGACAAGACGGAAGGACTCACTCACACGTGTCCCAGTTGCACGTTTCCTAGTCCCCGGACAAGCCCAGCGTGGCAAGAACAGCCATTGTTTAATGTGATGGTAGCTGGAGGTGGATAATTACATCGGACTGACATAAAATTGCTGATATGGAACTGTGCTAACAACCAATAGGGACCAGAAAGCCGTGGCACCTGGGAAGTATGCAAAGGAGGAGCGGGTTCGACATTTTCCCCCAAAGACTGCTGCCATAGGAAAGCATGGAGGTTCATCTTTGTGGCAGAAGAAATGGGAGGAAGCAGAGAATTAGAAGGAAAACTAGTGTGAGCTGGGAAAGAAGAAGTGAGCATGCTGGAGGCGGAACCAAACAAACCACAAACAATTTTGGACAAGTAGGGGTCTTGATGATTGGCATCTTTTGTATTCAAGAGGCAGGGAGACAGAGACTCCCTGGTTCACTCTCCCAAAGCCTCCGATGGTCAGAACTGGGCCAAACCCAGGGGCTGTGGACTCATCCACACCTCCCACTGTGGGTGGCAGGGACCCAACTGCGGAGCTACCTCTGTTGCAGAATGCACATCAGCAGGCCGCTGGCGTGGAGGACAGGAAACCGGAAGGAACCCAGGCACCCCCACACGGAATGCAGGCATCCCGGTCACTCGGTCAAAGTTCTCCCCAGCGCTTTTATTTTCTGAACGGGAAAGTCAGATAACTGCAGAGTTTCTCACAGTTGCATGACCATGGTAGCAGCACAGCCCAATGACTTGACTTCTAAATCAGGGTTTTTCGTTTCCCCGTTGGCACAAGTGTTACAAACTCTGTGAGATACGGGGACCTCTTCCCTTCCTTTCACTTCCCTGGCTGGAGTAGATTGTATTTTTTCAACACAGAGTCAACAACATCCAACTGTGACCCACCCCAGTTTCTGATGTCGGAACGCCCACTTCTAGCCTGACTGCATTAGGGTACGGGGCCTCTAAGGACATAGTAATTCAAAATGTATGAGCCCATAGGGGTGGGGCTACGATCTGAAAGTACTGTGTTCTTATGAGGAGAGGAGTCTCTGTTTCCGTGCCCCTCTCTCCCACCATGTGAGGGCACAGTGAGAACGCGACCACCTGCAGACCAGGAAGAGGGCCCTCACCAGAAACCACACTGGCCAGCACTTTGATCTTGTACTTGCAGCCTGCAGGGCTGTGAGAAAGACCTTTCTACATTTCAGCCACCCACGTTGAAGCAGATCAATACGCAGCCCATCCTACACGCTCTTCCCCAGTGTGACTCCTACACTGAAGTTGGCTGGGCTGGCCTCTCTTTGAAGCTGGGCTGGCCTCAGGATCTTGGTCAGAAATGCGTGCTCTTCAGCTTGGCTCCCTCGGAACACTCACTCTGCAGATGCTTCCTCTTGAAATGCCCCCTTTTGGAGCCCAGCCTTCAGGCTCTGGGAAGCTGAAGCCACGTGGAGAGGCCATGTGTAGGCACAAAACCCCAGCTGAGTGCAGCCTCCTAGTGATTCTGTTCTGAGTACCAGACATGGACTGAGAATGCTTCCAGATGTTTCTAGCACCCAGCCAGGGGATCCACCCCCAGTGTGTCAGAAGCCCGGGACAGCATGGAGCAGTGACAAGCCAACTCTGCCACACGCGTCCAATTCCTAGCCGCAGGCTCTCACAGGCACTGTTCTCTGAGTACATCAACAATACCACGAGATGCCCTCCCACAAAGTATCTTTAGCGGGGGCTGCCTGGTAACCCTCCAATCTCCACCCTCACCATCTTGCAAGATGGAGGGAGAAACAAGATGAGCACGGGCCAGCAATCTTCCTGTGGGTGAGCAACGGCAACTTCTGGGTTGCTTCTCCCAACTCCATTGCTGATGCTAAACGCTTCCCAATGGTTGGCTTTAAACCCAGGGTCTCTGGGACTTTGTTCAGTCATCACAGCCACATTGGAAGCTGAAGCTTTCCACATGTTCCAAGTCTTCCAAGCTGGCCGTGTTGTTCAAGTTGGGGGAGCCCAAGTGCTCCTGCTCTGCAGAGGAAGCTGGGAGACTGCCACACGCAGGAAGAGGGGGGAAGCCACGGTCAGTTTAGTCTCCTGCTAGAAGAAGGCAGCCAGGGCTTAAGACCAGGCTAGCAGCCAGCTCCTTGCCTGTTAGGATGCTGGTTACAGGACGATTTATCGCCCAGACGGAAGGGATGCTCTTCACGATGACTCCAGAAAAGCAGACATCCGCCCTGTACGTTTCCACTTATGTAAATTGCTGGGAACTAATTCACAGTGACAGAAAGCATAGCACAGTGGGCCTGGGGTGCAAAGGAGGGTCAGGCCCCAGGGCAGGCATTACACAGAGGCGGGAGACTTTGGGGGTGAGAGACATCCTCTCTCTCTCTCTCTCTGTCCTCTCTCTTCCTCACTCCTCTCTCTCTCTCTCTTTTAAAAATATATTTATATATTTATTTGACAGGCAGAGTGAGTGAGTGAGACAGAGATTCCTTCCACTGGTTCACTCCGCAGTTTGCTGCAACAGCCAGGGCTGGACCACCAGGAGCCAGGAATTCTATCCAGGTCTCCCACGTGGGTGGCAGGGACCCAAGCCCTTGGGCCACCTTCCGTTGCTTTCCCAGGTGCATTAGCAGGGAGCTGGATTGGAAGTGGAGCAGCCGGGATTCGAACTGCTGCTCCACAAGTGGTGGCTTAGCCCACTGCAATGACCCGACAAGGCTGGCCCCTGGATAATTTCTTTATCTTGATTGTGGTAATCGTTTCACAAGGGTACATGTGTGTCAAAACCTTTCGAGTTGCACACGTTAAATACAAAGATGTGTCCAAAAGTTCATAGGAAGTGGAATGAAAAAAAAAAAGATATTTTGGTGCCAAAAAAAAAGTTGTGAAATTCTTGTGTATGGAGGGTCTTCATGAAGGTTGTGGAAAAAGCATATATTGAAAGGATTATGCATGAATTTCAAAAATCAACATCTTTTAATTCTGTTTTCCAAGAACTTTCTCAAGTACTCTTGCATGTGCAAGTCACGGTTTTCCAGTGGTATGTCCACAAAGCTATTTTTAATAGTCGCAGCCCGGCCGAGGTTGCGCTCGTCTCTCTTTGTGGAAGAACAGAAACTACTGCAGAAAAGCCTCCGCCTCCCCAGCTCTCCCCTGCCTTCCTCTCCCTCTGCCATGTCCCACACTAAGCTCAGGTGGGAGCTGGTGTGCTCTCCTGCATGACTTTGTACCCACCCTGCATGTGCATCTGTTCCATTTATTCCCGCAGGTGAGGTTTTATTTATTTATTTATTTATTTATTGACAGGCAGAGTTAGACAGTGAGAGAGAGAGACAGAGAGAAAGGTCTTCCTTCCATTGGTTTGCCCCCCAAATGGTCGCCACGGCCGGCGCATCTCGCTGATCCGAAGCCAGGAGCCAGGTGCTTCCTCCTGGTCTCCCATGCAGGTGCAGGGCCCAAGCACTTGGGCCATCCTCCACTGCACTCCCGGACCACAGCAGAGAGCTGGGCTGGAAGAGGGGCAACCGGGACAGAATCCGGCGCTCCCTCCGGGACTAGAACCCAGGGTGCCGGCGCCACAGGCAGATGATTAGCCTAGTGAGCTGCAGCGCTGGCCCGCTGGCGTTACAGAGTTGGAGACCCTTCCCTGATTTGTGATCTTTGGAAAGGGAAAGGAAGCACTTGTTGTCGACCTTTCTTCTTCCCGGGCCTCGTGGAAGCTGCTGTCCTCGGCTTGCTTATCACACAGGCGTGGGTTCTGACCACTCTCGGTGCCTGGTGTCCTCCTCCGGGGATCCCCTTCTTTGCATTTTAGAGAAGAGTTCTTGGCACCTTCAGAAAGGTATGTGGCTGGGAAGTAAATGTGCTAATCCGCTACTGAATGCCTGGAAGGAACTTCGGTGTTTTTTTTTTTTTTTTTTTTTTTTTCTTTTCACTCCATTTGATCCCTGGCTTGCTTGGGACTAGCATTTTACTCTCGAAATCACTTTCCTTAGAACGTTTGAGTGCCGTGACACGGTCTCGGGCAAAGCTAGCGTTGCTGCTGAAAACTCTTCTTCCTCCCTTGTTCTTCCTCCCCTGGAAGTAACACGAGTTTTTCTTGTAAAAAGTTTGTCTCTTTGTTTTCTTAGTTTTGTTTTTCTGGATTTCTTGAGGATGTGTGTAGGTGTAAATCTAGCTTTTTAAAGATTTATTTTAGGGGCTGGCTCTGTGACGTAGTAGGTGAAGCCTCTGCCTGCAGTGCTGGCATCCCATAAGGACGCTGGTTCCAGAACCTGCTGCTCCTCTTCCGATCCAGCTCTGTGCTGTGGCCTGGGAAAGCAGTAGAAGATGGCCCAAGTCCTTGGGCCCCGCACCCACATGGGAGACCTGGAAGAAGCTCCTGGCTCCTGGCTTCGGATCAGCCCAGCTCCGAAGTTTGGGGAGTACACCAGCAGATGGGAGAAACTTTTCTCTGGGTCTCTCCCTCTCTCTCTAACTCTACCTCTCAAATAGATAAATAACCTTTTCTTTTAAAAGAAGACATGATTTTTTAAAAGGTGTTACTCCTGAAATGTTGGGGACAAAGAAGGTCAAAAACCAGGGAGGAAAGATGGAATTTTGGCCTGGAGGCAAAAGTCCCTTTTGGCTGAAAAAGTTGCTGGTTTTGAAGGTGCACAGATGTATAATGTTTTTATCCAAGTTACGTATAAAGCATCCTCATTGAGGCTGCGGAGGGTGGAATCTGCCTGTTAAACTGTCAGGAATCTTACAAGCTGGCCGTTAAACCTGGTCGGATTAAATGACAGATACGTGCAATTAAACTAAGCCGTGTTAAACACAAAGGTTACCAGTTCCCAGAGCTTATCGGGTCATTCTTGCCTTGCTACACCATATGTCTATGCTCTTGCGTTCACCGAAATCCACAGTACAAGTGTGGTGGGAATGCGGACCTGTAGTGTAAGAAGGCGGTAGGCAGCAGCATCAGGCACGCTAATCTCTTCCCGGCTCTGTCCAGTGATGTCATGTGGCTAGCTGGAGTGTTTGCACCACAGGACTTGGCCCAGGCTGCAAACCAGGGCATGTCGTTTGGAGAGCAGGTCAACAAGCCGCCACCAGCACACCAGTGGGTCAAGGGCACGGCGCCTGGTGAGAGCCACTTGGACTTCGGCAGAGTCAGTCGCTGGCTGTGTGACCTGAGCCAGCCACTTAATCCCCTTCTTAGAACACTACCTGGCACACAGTACCTCTGCTGTCACCCTCCCTTGGGTACAACTCTGTTTTCAATAGTTCTAGTTCTCTGTGGTCAACCACAGCCTAAACATACTAGATAGAAAGTTCCAGAAAGAAGAAATCCACAACTTTTAAATTGCACACCATTCTGAGTGACTTGGCGAGAGGTCGTGCCGTCCCATTCCGCGGGTACCACCTGTGCTGTATAAGCTGCCCCCTGCCCTGTTAGTCTCCAGTGGTTGTCTGAGTTACGAGGTCCACTGTCATTGGCATCACCGGTGCTCGCATTCAAATGACTCAGTAACAGCCCCGAAGTGCAAGCACAGTGGTGCCAGCAGCCTAGATATGGCAATGAGAAGCTGCAAAGTGTTTCCCTTCGTCAGGACTGGGGAACGTATAGTCCGCAGGCCATAGGAAGCGCCTGAACACATTCGGTCTGGCCCTGCCAAGTCAACCGCAGGTGGGGCTCAAAACTCAAATAACCCACAGCAAGCTAATTTTTCAGTTGATCGATGTATATGGCCCACAAATGGCCCTCTGCAGAAAAATGCTCCCCACCCCTGCTTTAAGTGAAAGGTGAAAGCTGTCAACTTAAGGAAAGAGGAAGTTGCAGGCGGCGGTTGCTACGGTAACAAACACAGTATTCATGAGATCCAGTACTCTCTGTGGTTTCAGGCACCACATGGGGGTCTTGGAACGAGTCCCCAGTGGAAACCAGGGGACACTGCATGTAATGTTATCCATTTATTACATGTGTCTATATAATAGTAATGATGTGTATCTGCTACCATCAAAGCTTGACTCTCCCTAAACCCTCCTAAGGGTACCCAGTGGCCCGTCTTTCCCTGGTATCCGTTCGCTGAGTCTCCGTGGTTACAGGACCCACAGGTGCCGCCTGGGCTCACAGCCCTCTCACAGAGGGCGTGCCCTGGTTCCTCTGAGTTCCCAGCAATGTTGGGAACCCTCAGTCAGGGAACAGCCGCCTTCCTCACAAAGCAGTGAAGGGGCTGGGGCAGTGGAGTAGCGGGTAAAGCCACCACCTGCAGCGCTGGCATCCCGTATGGGCACCAGTTCAAGTCCCGGCTGCTCCACTTCCCACCCAGCTCTCTGCTATGGCCTGGGAAAGCACTGGAGGATGGCCCAAGTGCTTGGGCCCCTGCACCCACGTGGGAGACCCAGATGAAGCTCCTGACTCCTGGCTTCAGCATGGCCCAGCCCTGGCCATCTGGGGAGTGAACCAGCAGATGGCAGATCTCTCTCTCTCTCTCTCTCTCTCTCTCTCTCTCTCTCTCTCTCCTTCTCTTTCTTTCTCTGTAACTCTGACTCTCAAATAAAAATAATTGTTTAAAGGTAACTGATAGCAGCCTTGCCTCTGCATCTTTGCCCTTCCTTCCTCTCTGCTGGCTGGATGCACAGTGGTGAGATCTGAAGCAGCCACTTTGGGGATGCAGGCTGAACTGTATAGCACATTGCGTGGGTCCCCTTCCTGGGAAGGAGAGCTGTCTGTGTGCATGCGCTTCCAGTGTGTGTTGGGTCGCAGAACCTCAATCCTCCCCAGATACTCTGGCCCGCACGGTAAGAAAATCTGCATTGAGCACCTTCACGGGGCTCTTTCTATGCACGGGGGTGCTTGAGAAGCAGGTGTAAGCTGTTGGAAGTTTGACCCTTTTTATTCTCCACTGAGCTGCCTGACTGCTTCACCCTGTGCGTGATGGCCGGTGGGGTGGGTGGCATGCAGATGTGGGCCCTGGGGATGGAACAAAGCGTGGTGTGGGGAAGAACACACGGTGGAGGCAGGAGGTGGGGCCTGTGCCACAGCAGATGTCACGGGGTTACCGGTTCTTGCCCCAATCCAGAAATGCGAGAGTACATACATCGTCCTCACCTGTCAGTCTGGCCCCCGCGATGTCTGAGTCCTGGATTTAACATCTGAACCCCTTTAAGCCCACGAGTCACTCCCTCCTCCAGGAGCCCAGCTCTTGGGAACCCATTCCACAGGCGGAGCCATTGCTTCTGGTCCCACATTTGGGGATCCTCAGGTCAGGGAAAGCTCCCGGTTCATTGTCTCCTCCCTCTCTGGAGACGGTTCTGTGGTTTTTCCAGGGAGCCAATCGTGGCCATTGATAATCTCTAAATTGCAATTCTGGTTTCTATGGAGAAATGAATGTGGCCCCATGACCATCCTTCTGTCTCCCCAAGCCTCCCTCAGAAACAGCGCTGCCGCCATCTCGAGGTTCCGCCTTGCCCTCCCTTGCAGTCCCTTGCCCCCTGCGGTCACTGTGCCTCTCAGTGCCCCGTGCTCTGTTCTGGGAAGTGCTGCACAGATGTGAGCTTGATGAGGTGACTCTCTGATCCTCCAGCTCAGCGCCTTGCAGACTGATAGGAGGGTCATATATGAGAGCAGAGGGTGGATCTTCATAGGATGTGGTTGTGGAGTGGTCAGATCTGACCTGAGTACCAAGAAGAAGTGTTAGGTGGGAAGTTAAAAATTAGCCGATGTGTGTGAGAGAGGGGCTAAAGAAACCAGCACCTGCTGTGGAAGCCCCAGAGCCCAGCATCTTGCACTTCAGAGTCCTGTCCAGACCCTGATAACCTCCCAGGTGCTCCCAGCCCTTCCCCCCCTCCCCAAGGAGAGCTCCCAGGAGAATTCTCCCTCCTCAGGACCAAATGGGTTACCTGATAACACTGGTCAATAAAGCCTTCTTAGACGCCCCAAGGGAGGCCCCTCTGCTCGGTGCTAGCAAATCTGGGGAGGAATTTGCTAATTTTCACCCAACAAACCCTTCCACCAGGACTCTCCATCCTTTGTCCTGGGGGGGAGGGGGAGGGGGTAAAGAGGCTCCCTTAAAACCTAGGGAGAACAGAGACTGCGCGCTCAGCCCTCTGCTCTCTCCTGAGCCGCCCACCTGGGCCCAGGTGTACTCTCTCCACTCAACCATGTAACCTCGCTCTCCCCTGGTCCCAGCGACTGGGCGCTCTCTCTCTGTCCCTTCTGTCCTGACGGATGCCCTATCCCCAATGAAGCCTTATCACACCACTCTCTGTCTCATGCCTGAATTCTTTCTTGCCTGAAGACAAGAACCCCATGGCTCTCACGGCTCTTTTCTCTGGTAACTGAAGGATGGAAAGAAGACCTGTGAGAGATTGGTGCGGCAACAATGCCCCAGACGGCCTGGAAAGGAAACGAAATCAATTAAAAACATTCACGAGAAAACAAGTGAACTCACTGCGGAGGGAGGATCCTGACACTACACACAGGAAAGAGGAAGGAAGTCCAAGGGCGTCTCGTAGAATGGCCCCTGAACTTGGCGACCTTGGATGCAGCAACAAGAAGGTTTTAAGGTTTTAATTCGACTATTTTGGGCCTCTCTGTGCAGGATTGTGTGGACAGCTGTCCATCCAGTAGGTAAGAGCCAGCAAATGCAGCTCACGGCTGAGGTCCTCGTGTAGGTCGACAAGCTGGTCGGCGTTTGCGCACGGTTGTCTGAGTTGCATGCCATCCAAGGTGATGCAAGCTGTGGACTCCAGCCCACTACTGCATAGACGTGCGAAGGAAATGCACTCCAGCAGCCGTGGTCACATCCGCACTCCCACGTTCACAGTCACCAGGATGGAAGCAGCCTGAGGGTCCCTTGGTCCTCAGTGGGTGAGCAGACAAAGAAAGCACAATCCACCCGGAGCACGCAGCCCTGTGCAGCCGGAAGAAACGATGCAGCGCTGCGAGGTGAGGTAAGCCAGGCCCGGGAAGGCGAATGCCGCGTGATCTCACTCATCTGTGGAAGCCAGAACAGTTTATCTCACAGGAGTAGACGGTGGAGTGGGGCGACCAGAGGCCCGCGAAGGGAGGAGGTTGAGTGACGAGTCCAGTGTTCGAAACAGACAAGAGGAACAGGTTCTGCTTCGCCATGCCACAGTAGGGTGACCACGGTCAACCAGGCTCTACTGTGTGTTTCAAAGCAGTTTCCAGAGAGGTTTAGATACGCTAGGTATCCTGACCTGGTCATTTTACGAAGCATGCGTATGCAGGCCTCCGGACAGCACCCTGTGCGCCATAAAATGGTACAACCATCAGGGCTCAGTTAAAATTAAAACAAGAAGGGATGACTTTTTTTTTTTATTTTTTTTTTATTTTTGACAGGCAGAGTGGACAGTGAGAGAGAGACAGAGAGAAAGGTCTTCCTTTTGCCGTTGGTTCACCCTCCAATGGCCGCCGCGGCCGGCGCACCGCGCTGTTCCGTTGGCAGGAGCCAGGTGCTTATCCTGGTCTCCCATGGGGTGCAGAGCCCAAACACTTGGGCCATCCTCCACTGCACTCCCTGGCCACAGCAGAGAGCTGGCCTGGAAGAGGGGCAACCGGGACAGGATCGGTGCCCCGACCGGGACTAGAACCCCGTGTGCCGGCGCCGCAAGGCGGAAGATTAGCTTGTTGAGCCACGGCGCCGGCCAAGGGATGACTTATTCCTGAGGCTGGAGCCTAAGCACGTCCTTGAGCTGACGGCAGGCAGGGCCAGTGATCCAATTCCCACAGCTGTGGTGCTCACTGTTTTCTTATGGTGGTAGCCACGTTCAATTATTGTTCACAATTCAATTATATAGATAAAGAGACTCAAAAGGTTGTGGTCCCTCAGCTGTACACGACGGAGCTGGTAGCCACACACACACACACATACACACACACACGTACCATCATGACCCATGGGCAAGAGGTGGTATTTTCAGGGGATCTGAAAGTCTTTTTTTTAATCTGACCTCAAAATCTTTACCAACTGTTTAAATGATCTTCACACGTCCTCCCGAATTAGCCAGAGACTCATTTTACTCCAGTGCTTATAAATAGAACTGGCCATTTTGAACAGAGTGGAATAGAGAACAGAACAGATAATCTCTATAAACATGAGGATTAACTTTTTTTAAAAAAAAGATTTATTTATTTTATTTGAAAGGCAGAGTTACAGAGAGGCAGAAGCAAAGAGAGAAAAAGAGTCTTCCATCCGCTGGTTCATTCCACAAATACCTGCAACCGCCGGAGCTGGGTCGATCCTAAGCCAGGACCCAGGAGCCTCTTCCGGGTCTCCCATGTGGGTGCAGAGGCCCAAAGACTTGGGCCATCTTCTACTGCTTTCTCAGGCCATAGCAGAGAGCTGGGTCAGAAGGGGAGCAGCCGGGACTCGAACCAGCAGCCATAGGGGAATGCCAGCATTGCAGGCGGCAGCTTCACCCACTACGCCACAGCGCTGGCCCCATTACCTTCTTTTCTAAACAAGAAATCTTGACTGAATCAAAAGTTTTCATGATTTTCGGGTTCTGCTCTGCAGAAGAGAGCTGGAGAGAGGTTCCAGGGAGGCTGCCAGGGAGTCATTGACGGATGGGAACAGGGCATCGATTTGGTCACTTCTAGCCTTAAACCGCCCAGACTGGACGTGAACCAACTCACACCAGGGTCAAGTTGGTACATCCGGTAAACAACCGTGACCTCAGCCAGGGCCGGCCGCAGCACGGGTTTTCTACATATGCATCTGCGCCCACAGAGGAGAAGGCTGCTGTCTCCTGCTCCGTGAAGTTCCTGGGCTGTGCTCTCTGCTCTGCACGGGGCTTTCTACCTGGACAGAGTGGACGCGTGTTTCCACTGCGCATTGTGCACGAGCCTTGCTCAGCTGTGAGCGAGCCTGGGGAAAACACAAAGGAGTACCGTGATCCACCGTCTCTGAGCTTCAGGCAATGAACTGCCAACCAGACATGCAGACCACTTGACCCCAGGAGCGGCCAAGGCATCACCATAGATGGCTCGGGGGCCCTTTGCGAGATGAACTGGGTGAAGTCGGCATGCGCACTTCTGACCGTGGAACAAGCGGCTCTGCATGTAGATTGGGAAGCAGCCTGCCGTCCTGCCTGCAGCTTTGCAAGGCGGTCTGCCTTCCGCCCTGCCTGGGCCCCTGATTGTGCACAGGTCTTGTTTCCCAAGCCGCCCTGCGGCAGCACCACAGGCTTCCGTGGCACTGACCCAAACAGCTTCGCCCTGCCTGCCTGATACCCGCTCTTGGAGGGCTCCTGTGGTGTGGTTCCCCCAGGGACCCCAGTCATGCCCCAGCCCCTGTCCCTGCCTGTCCCTGTCCTCAGCGAGTCCCCCGCGAGTTCTCTGGGACCACCCAGGACTCTGCACTTTTTTTTCCTGCACCCAGAAAACACTTCTATGCAGACAGTCCCTCATACACACACACACACACACACTCGCCTGTGTGTCGGTCAGATCCAAGCTGGCTTAATGTGTCTAAACAGGAGCTTGGTTCCCAGGTGCCTGTTATCAGATTTGCCAATTTTAGCCCATATTATCTGGGTCAGCTGGATAATGGCCCTCACTCAGTGGGTGATTGTTGCCGCTTTCCTGGCTCCTGGGTTTTCTTTACAAAACCCCATGAACTGTAGACAACAGAAACAAATTCTGTCTGGTTCTGCAGGCCGAACCTGTGAAAGCTCCGTGTCCTTGGAGTTCGGCTGCCTGTGACAGCTTTAGGGTAGGGTCTACCTCTGCTTTTCCAGCCCCCTGTGGTCTCACGTGCTCCCGGAAGTGGCAGCATCTCCCCCTCCTCGCTCTGTGTCTCAGTCTCTTGGGAGAGGGCCACTGTAACCCAGCACAACCTCAGCTCAACTTGGATCACACCTGCAAAGACCCCACTTCTAAATAAGGTCACGGTGACAGGTATGGGAGGTTAGGACTTGAACAACAGGCCACGTCCCCCAGCCTGGCCTGGGGGGCTGGGACTACCCGCCGTTGGTCACGTGTTGAACAAAGGTGAGCCTGGAACTGTTGAGGGGCAGCGGGTCTTTCATCAAAGCAGCAGGAGGGGGCGGCCTGGACAGGGCAGACTTTGAATCTGGCTTTTCTATTTCTTTCAGCCCACTTCCTGTTTGTGATTTTCCAAGGTGGTGATGGAGGGAGGAGAGGGGAGGGAGGAGACGGCCGCTCTCTGCTGACGCAGATCTGGCACTTGTCACCTGGCTGCAGGTGCCCAACGCCAGCATCCCTGACAGCTGTAGCCTCGGCAGAGCAGGGCTGTCTCCCCCAGGCTCTCTCTGCCACCTCCCACCCAAGAGAGACAAGGAATGGGGCTGGTTCCCATTGTGACATCCCCAGGAGGCTGTGAGCCTGGACCCAGCCCCGGGGGGACAGAAGTTCCCTGGGGCGTTTACAAGGAAACCTGTGAGCCCTCAGGCCTCCCCGAGGCTCCCCAAGGCGCTGATGCTGTTTAGCTGGGCCTTTTTAAAAAAAAAGAAAAAAAGATTTATTTATTTTAAAGTCAAAGTTACACAGAAAGAGGAGTGGCAGAGAGAGACAGAGAGGTCTTCCATCCAGTGGTTCACTCCCCAATTGGCCGCAATGGCCAGAGCTGCGCCAATCTGAAGCCAGGAGCCAGGAGCTTCTTCCAGGTCTCCCATGCAGGTGCAGAGGCCCAAGGACTTGGGCAATCTCCTACCCAGAGGTGTAATACTCTCTAAATAGCACTAAATAATTCAGCTATGGTCTTCTTTAAGTAGCAAATTGTATGTCCAGCAGTTCAATAAATTTGTGAGTAAGAGTAAAGTATATTCACGCAAAAGCATTAATTACTTAATTTGCAAATTTTTTTTATTTCTTAGTGTAGGAGTTGGATAACTGAGATTTTTTTGGTAAGTTTTCTTGTATCTTCTTCAGCCACAAAAATGTGTTATTTGACAATTACAAAATGTGAATGTTTTTGTATGTTTTTGAGAATTGGTTAAAAATTCAATTGATATGATGTGCTGTTTGTATTAGAAAGTAAGTTGACCCCAAATACCTTCTGGGTTTGCTTGGGATATTTTGATACCTAAAAGTTGAGGTATTTCTGTCATAACTGTAAGCAAACCTCCTAAATGTGTTAAAACTTATTCTTGGGCACTCTATGTATCTTTCATGTCCTGCAAATCTGAAAATTAATCCACATGGTCACATGTTAGATTTAGAATATTCAAGGAAAAAATAACAACTTTTAGACCAACGTTTTAAATTTCATAAATATCTTAGGAATAATACTACATACAATAAGCATTGAAAAAACTTTTTAAGTTCTTTTCTATCAAATGTAAAATACTCAGTATCTAAATCCAAGAAACGAAGTTTCTGATCCTGGAGCATTTCAGATTTGTGATTCAGGTTGCTCTACCTGTGATGAGGATAAGGTAATCAGGGAATGGAAGGGCTCCGCAGCAGAGCCAAAGGCCCAGAAAATGGAAAACGGAGCAACACAAAGGATCCCATCTGGGGTGATAGCAAGGGTCCCGGGACACACTGCCTCCGGGGACCTAGGCAGGGGTGAGTCTGGTTAGTCCTTGAAGGAGAAGTGACTCCACATGAGCAACTGTGAGAGCAACAGTAGTGAATGAGCCCAGGATCACAGCCCCTCCTAATGAGGACAGAGAGCCGCACCTGCTCCCAGCAGATGGGACCGGCCAGCTCAGGGCTACCCTAAGAGGACCACCCTGACTGACAGCAACCCGACCCCACCTCTCCTCTTCCCCGGCTCCCACCAGAGAGCGATGGCACCAGTGCTTCCCCCGGGGGAGGCTGGGAAAGACCCTGCCTGCTGGCTGCCTCACTCTTATCTCGCCTCCTGCGTGCACTTCTGGAGCAGGGAGCCGGCGAAGCGTGGATGCACACGGCCCAGCATCTGCGCAGGGCACAGCCTCGTGGGTGACGCGGAGGAGATGGGTTCTCCTTCCTGCAGTCTTCCTTCTTTCCTGCTGACTCAGCACCCTCATCAGCAGAAGTCAAGAGATCACGGAACTGGCATGGAGGTCCTGACGCGGAAGCAAGGACATGGGCCCTCTGTTATGCACCTGTGAGGTCATTATGCACCTGTGAGGTCCCCTGTTCACTCTCAGCCCACGAGGCTCCCTACTGCTCCTTAATCTACTTTTGATCTTTTTTTTTTTTTAATTTGGGCCAGGCTTCTGGAAAAAAAGTCATATTGCCTGCCGCCTCTTCGAGTCCCACCAGCCTGTTAGGAAGTCCGACTCTCACTCATCACCCTTCCACGTGCTCAGCGACACTGCTGCGAGCCGCCCCCAGCAGGCTCAGCCCCTGGGTGAGTCACTCCCTTCCCACCCTCTGCATCCCCGGGGGGGACAATGGCTGGCAGCGGTTGGTGGCGGCTGAGTGGACAGTCATCGGGCACAAGGAGGTCCTTGTCTCCCCACGGCGGAGGTCAGGGTTTCTCCTTCATTGTGCCCCCAGTCTTGGGTGCTCCAATTTACCTCTGAGTTTTTTGTTCCGTGGCTGACAGCCACTTCCTCTTTGTTGTCACCGCACAAATGGAAATGCGAGGTCACCCAGCTCTCCTTTTGTGTGCCCTGCCACCTGGGGGTCCACCCCTACCAGCCTTCCCTTGATGGACTTTCTGTTTGTTATTACAAAGGATGCAGAGGGAGCGCTTGCTCACCTGGTAAACCACTTGCCAGGACTGATTTTCCCAGACGTTTGCTGTCTTTTCCTTTGTAAGGTTGTCATCAACTACGCAGAACATAAAGTGGACCTTCTTAACGGGTTTCCAGTGTACAGTCCTGCAGGATTAAGCACATTCTCATCTGCTGGGCCACCATCGCCATCATCCGTCCATGGAGCTCTTTTCATCTTCAAAACATAAAACTCTGTCCCCATTAAATCCTAGCTCCCCATTCCCCCTCGGGCCCCAGGCCCTGGCAACCACCATTGTTCTTCCTGTCTCAGCGATGCAGTGGTCAAACAGGTGGGATCCTGCAGTGTTTGTCCTTTTGTGCCTGAATGCTTTGGTGAGCCCGGGGCCCTGGAGGTCCATGTGTGCTGTAGCAGGTGTCAGACCCCCCCCCTTTTCTAAAGCTGCATAATATCTCATTGTACACGTGCCATGGTTTGCTTACCGATTTATCTCTCAATGGGCACTTGCCTTGCTCTCACAAACAATATCGCATCCAATAGTGATCACGTTCATAGACGTCTTGATCAGAAATAAAACACACTTGTGCTCCAGCCAGCATTCCAAGGACGCAAGGCCCACCTATACCCCCCAGCACTCCTTGCAAGACTGACAGCAAAGGTGGGATGAACTGCATTTGATTTAGCTCCTCCTCCTCCTCCTCCTCCTGTTTTGCCTTTCCTTTCCATCACTCTCCCGTTCACAACACTGTGAGCAGCAGGTGCTGGGGGCTCAGGGACAAGCACACGTAAGCTGGGCTGTGTGCTCCCTGGCCAGCAGAGGATCCTCCCTCCCACGTGCTGGGGCTGCTGGCTGGGTATGAGATGTGGACCACGGCTGGGTGAGGGGAGCTACCTGCCACCACAGGCAGGTCTGGGAGGCATGGCCCAGGGGCTCGACAGAAAGAGGCTAAGGCTGTGAGAAGGATTTGGAGTCAACGTGGGGAAGGCAGGAGATGAGAACGGGGCATCCACTCGAAGCATCTTGTCCCAGGTAGAAAGAGGAGAGAAGACAGGTCCCAGTGGGAAAGGAGATGCGGGCTCACCGTGCAAAGACAGCCCAGCCACAAGCACATCATGAAAACCAGTGTTAACCACAAACCGACGTTGAAATAAAAACCCAAGCCCTCAAGACAATGGAGAAGCAGGTGGGCGTTCAAAGCCACTCTGGAAGCAACAGAACCCCCAGCGCAATGCGAGTGAGCTCCCCAGTAGGGGGGAACACAACTCTGTCCCTGTGTGTGGCGAGCTTTGAGGGTGGTTTGGCCCCTCTGGAAGTCAAGTTCAATTAGGATTCTCTGTTGGGAAGTGGGGCGAGGCCAGTGGGTTATTATACGGGATTAATGGATTAGTTACCGAGAGAGGGGCTGTCACCAAGTGAGGCCAGCCCTGGTGCTCTGCCTCGATCGCCCTGCTGCCTTCCTGCCCTGAGACAATGCAGTACTGAGCCCTGGCCAGGTGTGGCGAGCTCCCCAGCCTCCAAGTAAACCGCCCTCCTTTAGAAGTTGGAAAGCAAAGACAAATGTCTTCCTTCTGACAAATACCTTGTGAGAATGTAGGAGGTTCTTGATGGGGGTGCCAGGGAGGGCACAGGAGAACATTCTGTAACGCCTTTGTGACTTGGCTGTTAGATCTAACATTATTCCTAAGTAGATTTTATTGTAAAAAATCTTGAAATCCCAGAGGTTCATAATCCTGTTCTTTAATCAGTCATTGCATTTTCCAGTTTCCTATGTTTTACCTTGATTTCCACGCTTGTTCATTTTATACGTGTAAAGAGAGATCCTAGGCCAGTGCCGCGGCTCACTAGGCTAATCCTCCACCTGCGGCACCGGCACACCGGGTTCTAGTCCCGGTCAGGGCGCCGGATTCTGTCCAGGTTGCTCTTCTTCCAGGCCAGCTCTCTGCGGTGGCCCGGGAAGGCAGTGGAGGATGGCCCGAGTGCTTGGGCCCTGCACCCGCATGGGAGACCAGGAGAAGCACCTGGCTTCTGGCTTCGGATCAGCGCAGTGCGCCAGCCGCAGCAGCCATTGGGGGGTGAACCAACGGCAAAGGAAGACCTTTCTCTCTGTCTCTCTCTCTCACTGTCCACTCTGCCTGTCAAAAAAAAAAAAAAAGAGAGATCCTAATTGGACATCTTAATGGACAGTTGTACTTACTATCATCCGTGTTATGATTCTCAATTTTTAGTGTTCCGTCTCTCCCCACCTCTGTTGTGGAGCCAGTGCCAACAGCCTTGTGTGAATCAACCATGGCTTGGGCCCAGCCAGCCCCTCAGATACAAGTGTGTACACACATGTTGAAAGCCAAGTGCTTGTCTTTGTTGGGTCCTGTAAAACAGAGATCACGATACAAGAGCACTCCAAAAAGTTCATGGAAAACAATTAGAAACGGAGTGTATGTTTGTGCAGAAATATTTGAAATTATTCATGCATTTTGCATTTTTTTCACTGAGATAAATTATCTCTCAATTCTATTTTCCATGGACTTTTAAAATGTTCTCGTGCGCATGTGTGCACAGCTTCTTTCCTTCTTGTGCAGCATGGACATTCCTGTAACTAGCAGGTGTGGATTTAGTGCAGCATGTTTTGTAAGTAAACAATGTTTTGTATTCACTGTGTAGCCAGGTCATTCAAGCATTTCCCTACAGATGAACCTGCCGTTTTGTGTTTGAATACGTGTCACTGTACCCACGTCATGTGTGAGTGATTTTACTGTGACGGGCTAGGGGAGTAGAAGCAAACAGCCGTGTGGCATGTGTGAGCATGTGTGTGTGCACGAGTGTGCAAAAACACAACAAACAATACCGGACCTCCCAGGCTCACTGTCAGTGGATATTTTTCATGGGACTTTTTTCCCAGGATGGGTGGGCCAACGCTCACATAATTTCCTCACTTTACGTGGCTTCTCATGCCTTCACAGCAGGGTCTGTCTGTTTTTGTTTTTGTTTTGTTTTGTTTTGTTTTGTTTTCAAGATTTACTTATTTGAGAGGCAGAGTTACAGAGAGAGGGAGGTCTTCCATCTGCTGGTTCACTCCCCAGATGGCCATGACAACCAGAGCTGGGCTGATTGGAAGCCAGGAGCCAGGAGCTTCTTCCAGGTCTCCCATGCAGGTACAGGGGCCCAAGGACTTGGGCCATCTTCTACTGCTGTCCCAGGCCATAGCAGAGAGCTGGATCAGAAGTGGAGCAGCAGGGACTTGAACCTGTGGCCCAATGGGATGCTGGTGCCACAGGTGGAGGCTTAACCTACTGTGCCACAGTGCTGGCCCAGTGGGTCTGTCTTTTCAATTTGTTTGTCCTTCATTTGCATGTAAGACTCTCTGAATTGCCTGTGGATGCTCTCTACCTGTCCAACCGACACAGGATAACAACAAGATACACATGAAAGCTGCTTCACTCTCGTTGTAGAGTTGTAAAAGCCTTTGATACAGAATCCATATTAACCCTTTCATACAACCACAGTAATGTTTCTCCAAGTTCACCCTTGCTCTTGCCTTTGTTCTGCTATCTTTTTAAATCAATTAACTTATTCTAGTTTTATTTGAAATTCAGACACACACATCCACTGGTTTGCTCCCCAAATGCCCACACTAATCAGAGATGGGCCAGGCCAGAACGGGAGCTGGAGCTCCATCCAGGTCTCCCAAGTGAGTGGCAGGGGCCCAATACTTGAGCCGCCATCTGCTGCCTCCCAAGGTGTGCATTAGCAGGAAGCTGGAATCATAAGCCAAGTGAGGACTCAAACCCAGGCACTCCAATACAAGACGTGAGTGGATCAGGCAGCATGTTCACTGCCATGCCAAATGCCCACCCTGTATAGAATGTCCTTCATTGGGTACTCCGGATTCTTGTCCTGGTTGGGGCGCCAGTTCTGTCCCAGTTGCTTCTCTTCCAGTCCAGCTCTCTGCTGTGACCCGGGAAGGCAGTGGAGGATGGCCCAGGTCCTTGGGCCCTGCACCCGCATGGGAGAGCAGGAGGAAGCACCTGGCTCCTGGCTTCGGATCGGTGCAGCGCACCAGCCATGGCAGCCATCTGGGGGGGGGGGGTGAACCAATGGAAGGAAGACCTTTCTCTCTGTCTCTCTGTCTCCTTCACTGTTTAACTCTGCCTGTTAAAAAAAAGAGTATCTTTCGTTGGAAATGTTTTTTGTTTATTTTTTAAAGATTCAATTTTGTATTTGAAAGACAGAGTTACAGAGAGGCAGAGGCAGAGAGAGAGCTAGAGAGAGAGAGAGAGAGGGAGGGAGGTCTTCCATCCGCTGTCACTCCCCAGATGGCTGCAATGGCTGGAGCTGTGCTGATCTGAAGCCAGGAGCCAGAAGTTTCTTCCGGGTCTCCGATGCAGGTGCAGGGGCCCAAGCACTTGGGTCATCTTCTCCTGTTTTCCTAGGCCATAGCAGAGAGCTGGATGGGAAGTGGAGCAGCCAGGACTCAAACCGGTACCCATAGGGGATGCCGGCACTGCAGGCGGCAGCTTTACCTGCTGTGCCACAGCGCCAGCCCTGGGACTTTTTGAAAAAGAAACTCTGTAGTTACATAACTCCCATGAATGAACAGGACTTGGACTTGGAGGGCAGAGTTCTAAGGCAGACTCTTCTCCCTGTACTGCATACGTCAGGCCTGTCTCCATTTCCAGAGACATCCTGAGTGCAGGTGCTGCTGGGACCGCACATGGTCACCTGCAGGTACCCAGCCCTGCCCAGTGCTCAGACACTCAATGTTCAGGCCATTCTCACCTCAGCCCCCACCTCTAACCCGAGTGGCAGGGCTCCTGGGTGTTCAGGTCTTCCAGGGTGGCCAGGATGGGGGAGGCTGGGGACAGGGTGATGCCTTGTCTCAGGGGTGACACTATAATTGGACATCGATGCCTGTTGGGTGAAAACACCCACACTCGGATTCTTTCTTTATTGTGATGAAATACACACAAGATAAAATGGACCATCTTCGCCACGTTTCGGGGTACGATTCAGCGCCATGTGTGTATTCATGTTTGTACAGCTGTCACCACCTTCGTCTCTACGATGTCTACCATGGCTGATTTTGTACTGCTCGCTGAAAGAAAGCAAACCCCTGCAAAACGAGCCTAAGAAAATGTGGTCACCCTCTGCCGATTCAGATGAAAGGCGGTCCGCGCCACTCAAGAACGGGGGCCCCTTCCAAGAACGGCGTCATCAGGGTCTCGGTGAGCACCGTGGACACGCTGGGAGGCTGTGCGGTCCCGGGCTGCCTCCCGGAACCTGTGGTCGCCGTGTGCCGCGTGATTGCACACAGACACAATCCAGGGGAGCTGGCCCAGCCGTCGTTTGCGTCCATCAAGCATCACTAAAACAGAAGAAAACAAGGAAGAGACAGGGCTTGTGGTCGGCGTGGCTGAGTCACACGGCCCTGTCTTCAGCTGTGGGACCCATTATGCTCCCGCCCCTGTCCCTTTTACGTACTCGGACAAGGGCCTCGGAGGCGCTGCCGTGCCCTGCACCCCCAGGCAAGCCCTGGCTCTGTGTGAAGTCCGCTCTCAGCATCCCCAGACCCCGGCCACGAGCCCATCCCCACCATCAGCTGGGTGCGGGACACTGCTGACTCCAGGAAACCCCTGTGAGCACCCAGTGCGGCTGCCCTTTTTGGTTGTGCTTCCGGGATGTTTGCCAAGTGCACCTGTGCTGTCATCTCCAGGGCCACTCTTCTTAGTCCCAGAATGACTGCAACACAACAGCAGCTGGGCTGTGACAGTTCCTTCTACCCGTGGCTGGCAGGGCTTCCGGGGAGACCCGCAGATACGGGAAGAATGAAGCTGGCCCAAGACGCCCAGGCTGCCCTCTTAGGCGTGGAGATCTCGGGGCAGGGGGGCTGAGAGCCAGTCACCACCAGGAAGGGAGAAACGACTTGCAGAGCCGGCTGAGAGACACCCAAGCAACCCGTGCTGTTCCGCCCCAGCAGTCGCAAGCAGCGATGCGGTGAGATCCCGCGATATTCTGAATTCGGAGTCACCCACCTTCCTGAGCGAGGAGCGGATTTCTGGGTCCCTGTGGCTCCAGGCAGACAGGCAAATACACAAACCTCTCTCTTGCAAAACTCCCAGAAGGGGCCGGGAAGCTCTTGGCACGCTGTTGCTTCGTGCAAAGTGGCTGTGAATTTTTAATGTCCCCGAGACCCAGCTGTGCAGGCAGCCCGAGGTCTCAGCGCACTTAGGGTAATTGCAAAGCACCGCAGCTGGGGGGGCCAGGAACTTGGCTACGGGTTGTTCTCGGCTCCCCATGGGCAGCCCCGGCAGGACCGGCAGCAGGCAGGACTGCCGGTGCCACAGCTGCAGCCATGGTGGGGGTGGCGTCAGGTGGATCTGGCCATGAGCCAGGGGGAGCAGGGGCCAGATGGTGCTGACTGCAGTAGGGAGGTCGTTGGAGGGCTGGGGGCCAATGCTCATAGATAATGTATGTTTCTCATAGCCTCAGGCCTCGTGTCCATGCAACCGCTTTTCATGAAATTCAGTTGTTGGTGAGGATTCATGTCCAGTCTCAAGTTGTCTCCACACGGAACCTCGGCCTGTCTCCCATAGCCATTTTTCCCAGGGCACATACAGTTGTCAGAGTACGACCTGTTTGTTCAGCATTGTGTCACAGCGGGCTAACCTGCCACCTGCAATGCCTGCATCCCACACGAGCGCTGGCTCAAGTCCCGGCTGCTGCACTCCCAGTCCAGCTCCCTGCTAACGGCACCTGGGAAAGCAGTGCTTGGGCCCCTGCACCCATGTGGGAGACCCAGAGGGAGTTCCAAGCTCCTGATTTTGACCT
This sequence comes from Lepus europaeus, assembly GCF_033115175.1. Taxonomy (NCBI): domain Eukaryota; kingdom Metazoa; phylum Chordata; class Mammalia; order Lagomorpha; family Leporidae; genus Lepus; species Lepus europaeus. The sequence continues at coordinate 99,187,743 of NC_084838.1, forward strand.
GGCCCAGCCCAAACTAGCCGATGGAAGATGTCTCTCTCCCTCCCTCTCTCTCTCTCTCTCTCTCTCTCTGTCTCTCTTTCTCTCTCTCTCTCTCTCTCTCTCTCTCTCTCTCTCCCTTCTTACCCCCTTAATTCTGCCTTTCAAATAAATAAATAAATAAATATGTTTTGGCTTTTTTTTTAAAGATATGTGTCTTCAAGGGATCATCAGAAAGTTTGTAGGAAAATGGAATTAAAACTATGAGTTAATTTTGGTGCAAAAAAATTTGGGGGGAAATATTTTTTAAGGGTGGAGAATACATTATAAAACACTATATAGGGATTTCAAAAAATCTTTTTGCCCTAAAAGTAAACTCATACTTTTAATTCTATTTTCTGTGAACTTTCTGAAGGACTCTTGTTTACAGCTTCATATCCAGAAATAGATCTGATCGCACCCAAGATGTGGAGCAGCCCCTGCAGGTATAAGCTGTACCCACATGAAAGAACAGACTAACAAGCATCTGGGTTGTATGAGCATGAGAAGGGCAGACCCCCTGGGCCCAGTCTTGTGGCTGGGGCTGGCTGGCTTACTCCGGATCTCTGCTTCTTTCTGGGAAAGTGGGAATCGTAGCATCTGATTCCTCCCAGGGAGAGCAACCCGAGATACCATCCACACGGTGCTGGGAGCTCTTCAGAAGAGCAGCGCTTCAGGTTACACGGTGCCACCCCGCTCTTCTCTCTGGCCCTTCCAGATCAAGACACCAGCATTCGGAGACGAACACACCAGCCCTGACCTCACGCTTCGTGGATGAAGTTCTGCTGAACACTGAACAAACCCCTTCCTTGTCTTGATCCTGAACTTCAATGAAAGTGATTGCGCGCTTGTATGGCGTGCGTGTGTGTTCGCACGGGTGTGTGCGCACCTGTGTGTCTATGCATGGTGTATCTCTGTGAGTGTGTGTCCATGAGGGTGTTGTGTGTCTGTGTGTACATGTGCACATGCTGCCCTTGTGCATGTATGTGTCGGGGTATGGGTACACTCCTGTACCTGTGCAAATGTGCTATCCATGTGCATGATGGTGCACACGTGTGTGTGTGTGTGTACACACTAAGCATTTCCAGTCCCGTTTCTCTACCATCCACAGCACCCACGGCACACCTGGGCCTCTGGGTGGCAACTGCCCCTGGTGGATCTCTTTTACCTTCAGGTTAAGCCTCTGATGCCCCTTAGGAAAACTCTACTGCTAAACTCAGTTTACGGTGTTCTATGCAAGAATTCCCTTTCCCGCTGGGAGCGCAGGTACAGTTCAGCAAAGTGCCTTGTGTCCTGCCCTTCCCAGCCAGTCACGCAGGTCCAGTGTCCTGTGGCCTGCGAGCTGGAAGTTCAGTGTGTGCCCTCTGTCCCCGGATGCAGCCAGCCCACTGGGCCTGCCCCGAGTCCTGCCCATTTCCCCCGGGGCCTGGGGGCACCCTTGTTGGCAGCAGGTGCCCAGAGGGAAGATCTTCCTCACTGCCCTTCAGCCCTTCTCTGGAACCCCGCTGAGAACATCATCATGGAGGCCGCTGGATGACAGGGCTCCTCCCATGATCCCATCCCCAGGCGTGGGGAAGCTTTGCAGGACGGTAATGAGGGGAACGCAGTGTGTCCCCCAGAACTGCGTGTGCTGTGTGTTTCGACCAGACATACCAGGGTAAGTGACAGCGCGGAGCCGCGCAGACGCATAGACCTTTGCAGACTCAGGTTTGGAACGGGGAGCGGTTTGGCTGAATTTCACATCAGCCGTTAGGGATTTTTCTAGAGAGAAAAGACGTGTGAAGGGTGGATCCAGGGTGATCTCTGTAATTAATTAAACAGGGATTGAATATTTTAAATGGCATTAAATAACGACATAGTTATTAAATATATTAGTTAATTAAAATCATGTCAATACATGTTGCTGACTCCTAGAAGAATTTGCTTCAAATGCAAAGGTTGCTCTTAAATGAATGAATCGATAGAGCTGATCTTCAGTAATCCAGAAGAATCATCGCCAGGACTGACGGAGTGTGTGGAACAACACTAGCCATCTTTTTAGGACAAAGAAAGGAAGAGAAGAGGGGGAGAGAAAGAGGTGGAGAGAGAGATGGGACTCCCATCAGCTGGTTAGTGAACCACCCGTATGCCAGCAGCAGCCAGGGGCCTGAAGCCAGGAGCTTGGAGCTCAGTCCAGGTCACCCGCATGCGTGCAGGGACCCAGCGACCTGAGCCATCGCTGCTACCTCCCCGGATGTGCATTCGCCGGAATCTGGAATCTGGAGCAGAGCTGAGACTCGAACCCAGGCCCTCCAGTACGGGATGTGGGCATCTTAACTCGTACCTTAGTCACTAGGCCAGGGGCTAGAGCTGTGGCCTAGTGGGTAAAGCCACCGCCTGCAGTGCCAGCATCCCATATGGGCGCCGGTTCGAGTTCTGGCTGCTCCACTTCCGATCCAGCTCTCTGCTATGGCCTGGGAAAGCAGTAGAAGATGGTCCAAGGCCTTGGGCCCCTGCACCTACATGGGAGACCTGGAAGAAGCTCCTGGCTCCTGGCTTCAGATCGGCACAGCTCCTGCCATTGTGGTTACTAGGGGAGTAAACCAGAGGATGGAAGACCTCTCCCTCTCTCTCTCTCTCTTTTCTCTCTCTCTGCTTCTCCTTCTCTTTGTGTGTAACTCTTTCAAATAAATAAATAAATCTTTAAAAAAATCACTAGGCCAAACACCTGCCCCTAGTTAACAATCTTTATTCAAATAATATCTTTTTTTAAAGAAAGATTTACTTATTTTATTTGAAAGGCAGAGTAACAGAGAGAGAGGACATACACATACACACACACACACAGAAGGAGAAGGAGTCTTTCATCCACTTGTTCACTCTCCACATGGCCACAACAGCCTGGGCTGGGCCAGGCTGAAGCCAGGAGCCTGGAACTCCATCCCAGTTTCCCATGTGGGTGGCAGGGGCCCAGGCCATCTTCCGCTACTTTTCCCAGGTTCATCAGCAGGGAGCTGGAGTGGAAGTGGAGTAGCCAGAACTTGGACCGGCACTCATACGAGATGTCGGCGTCACAGACATCAAAGGCAGTGTCATAACATACCATGCCTCCCTCCACCCCAAACTGCCGTCATAAATGATGGTAGCAGACGCATGAAGTATCTGAAGTTTGCTGGGTCCGAACCCAAAGCACAAAACACAGCCTCCTGCTAGCTCTGAGGTTAGCACCTTTTCCTGGAGTATTTGACACACGAGGAGCTGTCATTCAATTTATGGGAGACGCCAGCAGGATGCTTCAGTGCTCCCAAAGAAAATGGGAGAACATGTCTCCACCCTGGGCGCTGACAACGGGATATCTTGATGCCACAAGACCCAAGTCTGCCAAGTGTCTTCCTGTTTAAATTGCAGCTTCCCAAGCAGGCGGAGCTCCCCAGACCTGGCTAACCACAAAGCCCCAGCTCAGGACCCGTGTCACTGGCTGGAGACGAATGGCCACGGAGGAGGGAGGGTTCTCTGCTCAGGGGCCTGTTTGCATGCACAGAGCTGACAGAGGGCACGGACAGCAGATGTACCTTAGTGGTCCCATTTGTTCCAGGGCGTTACCGACTGCCAGGGTGCCGGAGCTACACAGCCTGTGCAGGCCACATGCTCATCTCTAGGGCAAGGAGGGACCCGCCTCCATCCACCAACTTGGAGCCCTAATCCCTGCAGGCCGTGAGCACGCTGCATCTCTGATTAGGCTGTCAATAATGAGTCAATACACAGCTCACTAGACTAATCCTCCACCTGTGGTGCTGGCACCCCGGGTTCTAGTCCTGGTCGGGGCACTGGATTCTGTCCCGGTTGCCCCTCTTCCAGGCCAGCTCTCTGCTGTGGCCTGGGAGGGCAGTGGAGGATGGCCCAGGTGCTTGGGCCCTGCACCCCATGGGAGACCAGGAGAAGCACCTGGCTCCTGTCATTGGATCAGCGCGGTGCGCCAGCCGCAGCGCACTGGCCGCGGCGGCCATTGGAGGGTGAACCAACGGCAAAGGAAGACCTTTCTCTCTCTCTCTCTCTCTCACTGTCCACTCTGCCTGTCAAAAAAAAAAAATAAAAATAAAAATAAAATTAAAAAAGAAAGTTTGGGATTTTGCACCATTTTGTATTTTTGAATTAAGGACGCTCAAGCTGCATTTAAAGTCTGAAAATAGAACAAGGAGAACAGAGACATGAAAAATGTGGAAGACCTGAGCCCTACAAACTCTGCGCAGGTGCAGGGCCGTGGCAGGTGCAGGGCCGTGGCAGGTGCAGGGCTGTCCAGAGTCACCTTTGCTCTAGTGCCTGCTTTCCTGGAGAAGAACAGAGAATGCAGCTGAACCTCATCGGAAAAAGCCACAGGGGAGACCTGGAGTCTGGGTGTCGGGTCTGGCAGGCCAGAGCTGCAGGAGCACGCTGGCACTGTGCATCAGGTCACACGGGGCCACTGGGACTGGAACTTGGAGCCTGTCACCAACCAGCCTAACCGGTAGGGTCACAGCACCGATGTGCCACAGAGGAAAATAACACGCACTGCCAAGTCCCAAATCTGGGTCTAAGGGAGCCCAAAGCAACCTCCAGTTGGTCCTGGGCGGGGTGGCACTGTGATAGAGAAATGCAGCATGGTGTTGGGAACGACTATGGTGATGTGAGAAGACCCGGCCAAGGAGGAAGGGGCCGGTGGGCAACCCTGGCCGTGCCGGGGCGAGGCTGGTGCAGGTGCATGCCCCCTCGCTCTCCTGGGCAGTTCTCACTGGACTCTTGGCGGTTTTGTGGATGGAGGATTTAACAGATTTCTTGATAGGAGTTTTCATTTTTGTTTGTGTCTTTCGGATGGCAAAGCTTTCTTTGCTTTTCGGACCAAAGGGAAATTGGGTTTCCAGTTTTCAGAAGGTGGATTTCTGGTGGTAGGTGTTTGACCGAATGGTTAAAACGCTGGTGAAAACTCCCGTGTCCCGCATAGGAGTGCCAGGGGTCAGCTCCTGGCTCTGCTCCCAACTCCAGCTCCCTGATAACACAGTGGTGGTGACAGCTTAAGCAGCTAGGCCCCTGCCACCTGTGTGGGAGAGCTGGATTGAGTTCCTGGCTACTGGCTTCCGCTTGGCCCTGGCTATTGAAGGCATTTGTGGGAATCAGCCAGCAGATAGGAGTGAGCTCTCTCTGTCTGTCTTTCTGACTCTGAAATAAAGAAATAAATGTAATTTTTAAAAGATGTGTTTCTGGGCCAGCGCCGCAGCTCAATAGGCTAATCCTCTGCCTGTGGCGCCAGCACACCGGGTTCTAGTCCCGGTCAGGGCACTGGATTCTGTCCTGGTTGCCCCTCTTCCAGGCCAGCTCTCTGCTGTGGCCCGGGAGTACAGTGGAGGATGGCCCAAGTCCTTGGGCCCTGCACCCACATGGGAGACCAGGAGAAGCACCTGGCTCCTGGCTTTGGTTCAGCGCGGTGCGCCGGCCGCAGAACGCCAGACGCAGCGGCCATTGGAGGGTGAACCAACAGCAAAAGGAAGACCTTTCTCTCTGTCTCTATCTCTCGCACTGTCCACTCTGCCTGTCAAAAAAAAAAAAAAAAAAAAGATGTGTTTCTGTAAAAGCAAAAGTCAATCAAATCATAAATACAAACACAGGTATTGAAATGTCACAATGCATCCTACATTTAGGTAAAATTGCTATGGGTCAATAACATAAAATATATTAAACAAATGAAAATTAAGTATAAATAAAAATAAAACAAAGAATTGAGCAAAAAATGAAAGATGTTTTTAAGCTTGTAGTAGGAGGAGTCGTCTAACAGTTCATAGAAAGTGCAAATTACCAAAAAACTGTGTAAATGTTAAAATATTTTTGCACCAAAATAAACTTGCCTTTCAGTCCCATTCTTTCGTGAGCTTTGTGAACTTCCTGAAGGACTCTTGTGTTGAGCAACACCTTATCAGAGCTTGGAGCTAATGCCCCAGGAAGCTCCTTGCTCAGGGAGATCATCCCTCCCCATCGGCTCATGGCGCTGGGAGGGGGCTTCTGCGTGCATCCTGACTTCCCTGCGCGCCAGGCATCCTCAGAGCAAAACACCTGTGGAGACCTGCACACTGTGGCGGGGAGGTGGGGCGTGCAGGTCCAGCAAAGGTCCACAGACGGAGGGCAAATCTAGCCCAAGCCAACCCGCCCCTCCCTGGGGGCGGCGTGTGTCGGGGCAGGTACTGTGTGAAGCAACATGGCCCCAACAACCCCAGCAGCCTCACAATCTACAGGACACAAACACGCACTGCCCCGTAGAAGGAAGGAGATTCCTATCGCCTGTGCAAACAGCCAGGCAGCCATCCGCCCTCCATGTTTCGTCCCAGCAGGTGGCTGATTGACATGTGGTGGCTCCTCCCTGTGAATGCCCCCTGGCTAGGGCTGTGTGAGACCCAGGGGGGTGCTGGCCACCTGCAGGGGAGAGTGCACCTCGGATTCCTTCTCTCTACAGCAAGAGCAGAGCATACAGGCTTGACTCCCTACAGGGCTTCTCATTGTTCCTTAAGATAACAATAATAAACAGCAGAGCTCCACGGCCATTGCTGCGGCCATGGTGGCGCAATGTTGACAACCCGGAGCTGTTTACCCTCCAACTCTTTTATTTCTAGGGACTTTTCACAAATATTTACCAAGTGCCATGGATACACAGATGGAAAGATATGATCTCCTACCCTCCAGGAGCACACCGTCTAATGAGGAGACGGATGCACAAACAGTCTCATCATTGCATAATTTCAACACGAGGTCAACGAGTGTAAGAAACACAGGCAAGTAAGGAGGCGAGGAGGGCTACCTCCAACCCATCTCTGAAAGGGTGTTCCGGGAAGGATGCTCAGGGGAAGGGGGAAGGGATACGGGTACGGTCTGGGGAGAGGGACAGGAGGTATCACACAATGACTTAGGGCCACCAAGGACCTGCAGTAGGGAAGTTGGGTACAGGGGCATAAACATGGCTGCAGGTAGGAGGGAGTTACACAGGCACTTGAGCAGCAGATGCCAGTGCCGTGCACCCCAGGGCCTCTCGTCCGTGGGTTGCAGACATTGGAAGAGGGGCGTCCGAAGCGAAATGCACAAACAGGAGGTGATTCTGCTGTGCGCGTGGGGTGTGTGAAGGTCCTTCCTGGCTCTTGTCTTGCACCAAGGCGAGCATTCTAAGTGCAGACGTGTTTAAGGTACAAAAAGTGATAACAAGTTTGATCCAAAAGGGGAGAAAGGGAGCACACACACACACACACGCATGCGTGTGGGTTGCCTCATGCAAAGACATGCCTGTCGTGAGTGGGCAGTGGGCCAGTAGATTGCCTGGAATAAGGAGGGGTGGAGGTGGGGGAGAGGGAGAAAGGGCACTTGCACAGCACCTCCAAGCCCTGGTTTACAGCAAAAGACAGCAAGAGAGCGCGAGAGCCCCTCCCCGGATGCTGGGCCTCTGAAGACAAGAAGCCCCATGGGAATTCCACGGCACCTCCCCCAGCTCCACGTGGAGTTCACTCTCCACATTTTCATGACATCCCCCCTTAGGTTCCAGGTGAAGCAGATGCATCCTGGGAAAGGAGGTACTTTGATTGACAGCAGGAGAATAGTATCACACAGTTCCAGCTCTGCCGATCTGAACTACCCACCTGCCTATCCCACATCAATTCAAGCGTGAGGGCAGAGCTGTGACCCAGGGCCCCCATTCCATCAAAAGCAGCCATGGTTTTCAGCCATAGAACACAGACATATCTGTAGCATACATTTCCCAGAAGACATCGTGAAATAAAAAGAAGCAAGAGGAATTAATTTTTATTGAAAAGGTGATGCCATCTATGATGGGGCCAAAAAGAGTAGGCAGGAGTTGCTTTTCATCCTCTTTTTCCACCCTGTCTTCAAAGCTCAGTGTGCATTTTACACACACAGCACATCACAAGTAGGAGCACCACGTTTCAGGTGCTCAGGGCCACATGTGATTGCTGGTGGCGGCCATGTGGGCCATAAGAGGCGTCGAGTCGCTAGCAAGTGTCAGAGATAACTACCCCCTTCTGCCAGCCACACAGGAATTCAGTTGCTGATGTTTCTTTCCCCTGAAGATGTTCAAGAGACTACTTCTGCTGCCAAAAGGTGTCTATCTGGTCCCCCGGGACCTCAGCTGCAAGCCCTAGGACTGGGCTGGTGGGAAAAAAGCGTCTTAAAAGAAACATGTACTCCTCTGTAATTCTCTTTGATTTCCAAAGCCTGAAGCAGAGACGGTGGCCGGGGCAATTTGCATGTTAACAAACAGAGCCTCTTGCAAAAGGAACCTCAACATTCTCCATGACTGCCTCCCCAATAACAGTAATTACCGGCCCAAGGTGCTGCGCCAGCATTCGCTAATGATGGCGCTCCCAGGCGGCTCCTGTTTTGACTGAGTTGGAGCAGTTAAGTAACTCACTCCAGTGGGGGGCCACGCAGGGAGCTGGGATTATGCAACTTGTTTCCCACGAGGAGAGCAGTTGCAGTCCCTTGCACCAGGGCCCAGGGGACTGGTGTTAGAAGCAGGACGGCAGCACGGGAAGTGCAGACAGGTTGTAAGACGTCAGAAGGGGCCCTACGGGTCCGTCCTAGGGCCAGAGCAGGCAGTAGACACGTGAGCAGGCTCACATGTTGCACGGGCTCTCCCATGGGCTCCTGTCCCAGGAGGAGTTGCTGCACTCCCTGCCCAGGGCGTGTGAGGTTTTGCTGAGGATTTTTGCCCCCCTCAAGGGTCCATGCATGGCGTATGTGGTCTGGAGTTTGCCCCTCTGGCCCAGCTTTGCACCTGGTTTGCAAGAATTCCCACCCCAAGCGCTTGATGGCCTCTGGATCCTCTCCAGTGCTTGGTTTTGGCAACAGCCAGGTGCTGTTTGCAGACACAAGACACCCCAAGCCGGACCACGGTGGCCCTGTAGCAGCTCTGGAGCAAGGCTCGTACTTGCAGGCACCCTGGGCCAAGCCCCAGACCAAACGCTCTGCGTGGATGAGCCCCGTCCGTCTCCTGTGCAACCCCATGGAGTGCGGGTGGTGATGAACTGCCCCGTACAGAGGAGGGAGGCTGTACAACTTATCTCTGTGGCTCAGCGACATGGCAGAAGCAGCTGGATGCTGCAGTGGAAACTGGAGGCGCTAGTGCACGCGGCTCCTTTGGCTGGCTGTGCTAGCGTCTTGTCTTGAGTGGTTACCAGGAAGATAGGCTGTGGAGGGCAAACGTGTGCAGGGACTCATGGATGGGGCCACGTGGCGAGGACCTAGAGACAGGGGCTAAGAGCAGACAGCAGCATCCGGCAGGCGGCTGCAAGAGGATGGGGTCGGGGCCGGCGCTGTGGCGCAGCGGGTTAAAGCCCTGGTCTGAAGCGCCGGCATCCCGTAGGGCTCCGGTTCTAGTCCTGGTTGCTCCTCTTCCAATCCAGCTCTCTACTGTGGTCTGGGAAAGCAGTAGAAGTTGGTCCAAGTTCTTGGGCCGCTGCACCTGCATGGGAGACCCGGAAGAAGCTCCTGGCTTCAGATCGGCACGGCTCCGGCCATTGCGGCCATCTGGGGAGTGAACCAGCAGATGGAAGATCTCTCTCTCTCTGTCTCTACCTCTCTCTGTAACTCTGTCTTTCAAATAAATAAAATAAATCTTAAAAAAATAGAGGATGGGGTCCTGAGTGCCACAGCTTCCAGGTCTTCTGCCCAGGACCCCGTGAGTATGAAAGAGGACTTGAGCTCCAGAAAGGATCAAGGTCAGCTGATACCTTGAGTGGCCTCCAGGGACACCCAACAGGGGGATCCGCCCTGCGTTCCAGACCATTGCAAACTGGGAGATAATACATGTACATGGTTTTATACCATTGAGCCTAGCGTATTTTTTTTAAATTTACTCGAGAAGCAGAGAGAGAGAGAAAGAGAGACAGCACCCACAATATACTCTCCAAATGTTCGCATCAGCCAGAATTGGCAAGGCCAAAGCTGGGAAGCGGAAACTCTATCCAGGTTTGCCACATGGACGGCAGGACCCGGTTCCTTGAGCCATCTCCACACCTCCCAGAGTCTACACTGGCAGGAAGCTGGAGTCAGGAGCTGGAGCTGGTTATCAAACTCAGGCACCCCAGTGTGGGATGTGGGCCTCTGAACCGGCATCTGAAATGCTAAGCTAAATGCAGGTCCTCCGGGGTGATTTCTTTTTTGTAATGCAACAAAAGAAAATTCATATTCACTTTTGCATCTGCAGGTTGGATTTACCTGGTGATCAGTTCTTGCAAATGGGTTATTAGAAATGCCTTCCTCTAAGATTATTCTGTTTCTGTAGATTCTTCCACACTGGTGATATTATTGCTTACTTAATAATTGATGACCGTTATTTGTTTAAAGTAGTTTTAGGTTCACAGCAACACTGAGTCACAGATACACAGACTGATTTCCCATATGTCCTCTGCTCCTACACCTGCACAAGCTCCCCCTTTACGAACATACCCCCTGCCAGAGTGATGCCTTTGCCACACTGGTTAAACTTGCGTTGACCTGCCATTATCAGCCAACGGCCACAGTTCACAGGCAAGGTCACTCTGGGTGCTGTACCTGCTATGCTGTGGACAGATGCTCAATGACATGTACCATTCTGGTATCTTGTAGCATAGTTTCACTGCCCTTTAAATCTTCCGGGCTCTATTTACCCCTCCCTCCTCCCAAGCCTGGCTACACCACTAAGCTTCTTACCGCCTACATAGCTTTCCTTGTCCCGAACATCATGTAGTTGCAATCATACAGTAATGTCAGTGTTTCTTTTTTTTTCACTTAGTAGTATGTATTTAAGTTTCCTCTCTGTCTTTTCAAGGCTTGAAGCTCGTGTCTACAAGTGCAGAGTAACGCTGCATCAAATGGACGTCCAGCATTTTATTTACCCATTCAGTCCCTGAAGGACATAGGAGCTGCTTCCAAGCTTGGCGATTATGAACACAGCTCCCGCAAACAGCCTTGGGTGAGCTTTGGTGTGGACGTAAGTTTCCAGCTCCTTTGAGGAAATGTCAAGGAGTATGAGCGCTGGATGATGCTGGGTCTGAGAAACTGCCAAACGGGCTTCCCGAGGGGCTGTACCATTTCCCACTGGCTTCTAGCAGCAGCGAATGAGCATTCCTGGTGCTCCATGTCCCTGTCAGCACCCAGTGTTCTCAGTGTGATGGACTTGGGCCATTCTAACAGGTGCACAGCGGTACAGCCTCGGTTCCATCTGCAGTTTCCCAGTGACAACTGGTATGGAGCAGCTTTTCGTATGCTTACTTGCTATCTACATGTCTCTCCAGTGAGGTTTCTGTTCAAACCTTTTGTCCATGTCTAAACTAGATGCTACTTTTCTTATTGTTGACCTATAAGAATTCTTTGCTGGGGCCAGTGCTGTGGTGTAGCAGGTAAGGCCACCGCCTGCAGGGCTGGCATCCCATATGGGCACTGGTTTGAGTCCCGGCTGCTCCTCTTCCAATCCAGCTCTTTGCTGTGACCTGGGAAAGCAGTGGAAGATGGCCCAAGTCCTTGGGCCCCTGCACTCGTGTGGGAGACCCAGAATAAGTGCCTAGTTCCTGGCTTCGGATTAGCACAGCTCCGGCTATTGCAGCCATCTGGGGAGTGAACCAACGGGTGGAAGACCTCTCTCTCTCTCTCTCTCTCTCTCCCTCTCTCTCTGTCTGTCTCTCTCTGCCTCTGCCTCTCTGTAACTGGCTTTCAAGAAAATAAATAAATCTTTTTTTTTTTTTTAAAGAAGAGCTTGCCAAAAGAAAAAAAAGAATTCTTTGCGTATCTTATGTCAGTCCTTTCTCGGGTGTGTAAATGCAAAGGTTTTCTCTCGGTGTATGAGGTTTGTCCCCTCCTACACCGTCTTTTTCTGCGCAGAGTGGAGTGGTTTTATTCTCATGAAGCCCAGTGATCGGTTATTTCTTTCCTGGGTTGTACCTTGGGTGCTGTGTCTAAGAAGACACGCCACGTCCAAGGCCGTGCAGGTCTGCTCCTATGCTATTCTCTAGGACTTCTGTGTTTTGCATTTTAGATTTAGGTCTGTTATCCTCTTCAGCCAGTTCTTGTATGGCTGGTTATGTCACTGCCATCTGTGTGAAGTCTAGCTTCCCTCCTTTGCGCTGCCTTTGTCCTGGCCAGGTGCACTGGGCTGTGTCTGACGTGGGTCGGCCTCTGTTCTGCGCCACTGATGCACCTGTCTGTTCTTTGGCCAAGACCACACTGGCTTGGTTACTACGTGCTGTGCACTGAGTCGTCGTGACCCTCCAGACTCCAGATGTTGCAACCCTAAGCCCCAGTGTTTTAACATTCGAGATGTGTAGGTCCCAGGGTGGGATGTTCATGGTGGGATTAGTGTTCCCATCAACGACATGACAGAGCCTGCTTTTCTCCCTCTGATCTCCACCCTGTGAGGACGCAACAAGGAAATGACCCTCTGTGAACCAGGAAGAAGTGAACCTCAGCAAGAACCCAACAATCCTGGGACCCTGGTCCTAGAAGTCAAGCCTCCAGAGCTCTCAGAATGTCTTTGCTGTGGCAGCCTGAACTAAGCCACTGGCTTTATACTAATCGTGAGGTCGGTAGTGTCATGATTAGTACACTACCTCCTACTTTATTCTTCTCCTTAAATATGAGATTGGCTCTTCAAAGTAATAGCAGAGCAATGTGTTTTGTTATGTACACACACCCATCTATGCACTTTTCCACATAAAGGTTAAAATGAGTTTGTCAATGCCATTCATCAGGGATTTTTATAATTTTCCTTATACAGATTTTATTCATATTTTATTAGGTCTATACCTAAGTATATAAGTTTTCTGAGCACTGATGTGAGTGGTAATGCATTTTTAATTTCAAATTCCAATTATTTGTTGCCGATGTTCAAAACAGCAAATGACTTTTGCATGCCAACCTTGTGTTATTTTTTTAAAAAGTTATTTATGTATTTGAAAGGCAGAGTTACAGAGAGAAGGAGAGACAGAGAGGGATATTCCATCTGCTGGTTCTCTCCCCGGATGGCTGCAACAGTCAGGGATGGGCTAGTCTGAAGCCAGGAGCCAGGGGCTTCTTCTGGATCTCCCACAGACTTGAGCCATCTTCTGCTGCTTTCCCAGGTGCATCAGCAGGGAGCTGGATTGGAAGTGGGGCAGCCAAGACTTGAACAGGTGTCCACATGGGATGCTGGCAATGAAGGCTGCGGCTTAACCCGCTGTGCTACAGTGCCGGTCCCAACCGTGTGTCTTGAAATCTTTCTCTAATACGTTTTTTAATTCGGGGTGGGGCTGGTTCTTAGCAGTTCTTTCTGATTTTCTGCATGGATTATTATGTCATTCCCCCTTTTCTGGTCCTATTGCATTCGCTAGGACTTCCAGTATGATATTTGTATACAGAAATACATGAAATTTATATACTTAAATAAAATTTTTATAAAAAGCAGTGGTGAGAAGGGACATCCTGGCCTTGTGTCTGATCTCAGCAAGGCGGTTTCAAGTATCTCGCCAAGAAGTACGGTGGTGGCTGTGGGTTTTTGATAAATGCCCTTTAGCACGTTGAGGAAGATCCCCCTCTTTCCCTGTTCCTTGGCAGCTTCCATCAGGAAGAGGTTCTAGATTTTACTGACTGCTCTCTGTACCTGCTCAGATGAGCACGTGGCCCCTCCTCTCTGCCCTGCCGCTGTCAGAGGTCACAGAATTGAAGCTTGCGTGTCCCACCAGCCTTGCACACCTGCGCCCGTCCCACCTGTGTGTGGTGCGTACTGAGTCCTGCTGGATTCCTATCTGCATAGTCATCACTGCTTTCTACTCATTGCCTATGTTCTTGGTTCTCCTATTTTTGTCTTGCGCACTTTCTCTGCCTTTCTTAGTTTTCATTGAGCATTTATATGATTCCATTCTCTCTCCTTTCATAGCCTATTGATTATACTTAAAGTGATTACTCTAGTTATAATATAGATTTATAACTAATTAAAGACTATTTTCAGATAATGCTATACCACTTCCAAGTTAATGGAAGGGCCTAATAGTAACAGCATGTTAGTAATTCTGCCCTCTTGCTCCTTGTATCACCACTGTTATTCAGCTCACTACTATCTAAGCAAACAAATACGTGTGTATATATACACATGCATTATAAATGTTAGTATTTTAACAGTCTACTATATATGAGGTTATTTAAAATTAATAAAAATCATTTTTAAAATTTTACCTCCAAGGCCAGCGCTGTGGCATAGCAGGAAAAGCTGCCATCTGTAGTACCAGCATAGCTCTCTGCTGTGGCCTAGGAAAGCAGGAGAAGATGGCCCAAGTCCTTGGGTCCCTGCACCCATGTGGGAGACCTGGAAGAAGCTCCTGGCTCCTGACTTCAGATCAGCGCAGCTCCGGCCATTGCGGCCATCAAGGGAGTGAATCACTAAATGAAAGGCCCTTCTCTCTCTCTCTCTCTCTCTGCCTCTGTGACTCTACCTTTTAAATGAATAGATAACTCTTTAAAAAATTTTTTCCTCCATATATTTTTTCCCCAGTGTTCTTTCTTTCTTTATGTAGATCCTGGTGTTTTTTTGTTTTTTGTTTTTTGTTTTTTTTTTTGACAGGCAGAGTGGATAGAGAGAGAGAGACAGAGAGGAAGGTCTTCCTTTTTCCGTTGGTTCACCTTCCAATGGCCGCTACGGACGGCGTATCTCGCTGATCCGACGCCAGGAGCCAGGTGCTTCTCCTGGTCTCCCATGGGGTGCAGGGCCCAAGCACTTGGGCCATCCTCCACTGCCTTCCCGGGCCATAGCAGAGAGTTGGCCTGGAAGAGAGGCAACCGGGATAGAGTCCGGCGCCCCAACCGGGACTAGAACCCGGTGTGCCGGCGCCGCAAGGCGGAGGATTAGCCTTAGATCCTGGTTTTGACCTATATTCTTTTACTTCTCTCTGAAGAGCTTTAACTTTTTAAAAAGTGTGTATTTGAAAGGAGGAGGCAGGGGGAGAAAGGGAGACAGACAGATCTTCCACACACTCCCTCACTCCCCAAATGGTCGCAATATCTAGGTCTGGTCCAGACCAAAGCCAGGAGCCAGAAACTTCTTCCAGGTCTCCCACATGAGTGGCGGGGCTGAAGCATTTGGGCCATCTTCCACTGCCTTCCCAGGCACATTTGCAGAGAGCTGGATTGGAAGTGGAGCAGCCGGGACTGGCAGCAGCACTCGGATGTGGGATGTGCCAGTGTCGCAAGAGGTGACTTACCCAGCTGTGCCCCAACACTGCCCCTTGGGAGTTTCTAGCTCAGATTTATTCCCACTGAGCCCCAGCTGCTCATCCACTGTTGCTCAGCCCCCCACCCCCACCCCAGCACCGGTCCCCATAGAGGCTGCTACTCGTGGTTTCCCATTAGGAAGCTGTGACCCCATTTCTCTGAGGGTTCTAAGGGTGAGGGAAGCATGTCTGAGGGTTTGTGGGGTGCACGTACCTGGTCCTCATCAAGCCTCATGGCGGCGTGCAGACTGGATGTTTTTCTGGGCTTGGGTTCACCATATGTCTGCACGGGTGGTGTCTCTGGGGGGGTCTCACATCTTGTACGTTTCTCCCAGGGCTGGGCATCCACCCTAGGGAGCCTGGGAAGGGTGTGTAGAGGTGATCACCATGCTGGCACATAGCATGGCAGGTCATCACTCAATGCTGAGTGTATTGGGAGTTATTAGTGCTGTGGGTACCAAATAGAGAGGTATTCTTGTCCATGCAGCGCATTAGCCTTCAGGGGCTGCCATAACAAAAGACCACAGACTGGGTAGGTTTGAACAACAAATTTATTTCCCACAGTTCTGGAGGCTGCAAATCCAACATCAAGGTGCTGGCTGAGTACGTGTTGCTCTGAGTCCTCTTGATGTAAAGGGAGCAATAACGTTAAGTATGTGCTCACATGGGCTCCCCTTTGTGTGGGCGGGGACACAGAGAGATGATAGACAGGCAGGCAGATAAGAGAGGTAGATGATAGATAGATAGATAGATAGATAGATAGACAGAGAGACAGACAGACACAGAGGGGAAGCTCTCTGGTGTCTTTTTTTTTTTATAGATTTTTTTTTTTGACAGGCAGAGTGGATAGTGAGAGAGAGAGACAGAGAGAAAGGTCTTCCTTTTTGTCGTTGGTTCACCCTCCAATGGCCGCCGTGGCCAGCGCATTGTGCTGATCCGAAGGCAGGAGCCAGGCACTTCTCCTGGTCTCCCATGCGGGTGCAGGGCCCAAGGACTTGGGCCATCCTCCACTGCCTTCCTGGGCCATAGTAGAGAGCTGGCCTGGAAGAGGAGCAACCGGGATAGAATCCGGCACCCCAACCGGGACTAGAACCCGGTGTGCTGGAGCTGCAAGGCGGAGGATTAGCCTGTTAAGCCACAGTGCCGGCCACTCTGGTGTCTTTTATGAGGATAGTAATCCTATTGGATAACCTTATTCAAATGTAATTATTTCCACAAAGGCAGTATTTCCAAACGTACTTGCATTGAGATTTAGGTCTTCAGCATAAGCCTTCTAAAGGGATTCGACATTTGTCCTGGAACACACAATCCAAGAGCACTACTCTGAGGTTATCTGATTCTGGATGTCTTTGTCTATGTGGTGATGCTTAACTCACAAGCTATCTCTAGGACTCAAGGTCAACCAGGCAGACATCATTCAGGACAATCTGTCTAGCTTAGTAAGATCTTAGGGTAGAGTGGGATCCTGTGAAAACTGTCCATCAGACTGTAAGTCCAGAACCATCTTCAAAACTTGTAAGAGACGATAGGCAACAACATTTAAATGAGACCATGACCTGCTCTGGAAGTCCAAGGTACAGAATACGGTTTATGGACATGGATAGAGATAGGTCCTGCTCCGTGCGCAGACGCCCTGCGTGGGGACCGGGGAGCGCAGCGGCGGCAGGTGCTCTGACCTCTCAGTTCATCTTAGCATGAGATGCTGACTCCCAGCACCTGAGCACCAGCTACCAGGTCCCTAACTCATTCACTTCCCCAGCAAGGCAGGACTGTGCCTGCTGGGAAAGAGTTGGCCTTGCTTCTTGGCTGTTTCCCACAGTACATTTTTCTGAGTGAATGCTCAGAGGGATATTCTGTGCACTGATTCTTTCTTTCCTCCCTCCCCTCCCCTCCCCTCTCCTCCCCTCCCCTTCCCCTTTCTCTCTTCCTCCTTCCCTTCCTTCCTGTTTTTGCTCTGCCGTGCTTGGCACAGTGAAACCTTGAACGTGTTCTGCCCCACTTCGTACAAGCTACTGTGCATTCCCTTCGCACAAGGAAGGAAGCAAGTGGCTCAACTTCCATCCCGCGGAAATCCCTGGGTTTTGCGGGCTTCGATCCGCACCGGCTCCCAGTGGGACACATGGCCCGTGGGAGTCTTGCCAGAAGAGTAACAAGAGCCTCCAGGAGGTTTTCCTGACACAAGATCCTAGCACCAGCTGAGAAGGACCCTGAATTCTGCAACCCAGCACATTCGTGGGTCACGGGATGTCTGCGGTGGTCACATGACCTCGAGTGTCTGGGGCTATTTCCGTGACCTAGTTTGGGGCTCAGTGAGCAGCTTCCGTAGGAAACTGGATTTCTTCTTCCTCCAGGGCAGTCTTTTTTCCCAGATTCCTCTGGCTCTTGCTTAGATTGCGACCCTGCCCCCCTCACTGTGGTCAACTGCTTTTCTACCCCCCTTGAGGTGCTGGGTGGCACCTCTGTCCCCATTTGTAGAAAACCTGCAAGAACTCCCACAAACACAGAGGGGAACAGAGAGCATCAGCAGATCATAAGGGGGGCACATGGTGTAACTCCTCTTGTTGCATTTGATTGTAACAAGGTCCCCAGTCAACATTGCATGGCCCATGCTGTTGAGCAAACACATTCTAACCGGATCCTTCAGAATGTTTGAAGTAACCTGTTGTTGATTTTCCTAGGACCTCACCGGATTGCTGTGAATATTCCTGATTTGATGTGCTGCCAAGAAACAGAAGCAGGACAAACCTAAAATAGAGAGCCTGGTAAACATGCCGGGCAAAGGGCAAAGGATACCCCCGGCCTGGGAGTGATCAGCTTTCAGAGAGGAATCAAACCCAGCGGACCTGACCCAGCAGTCCCGGCTGACAACTGCTATGACTCAGTTGTTTCTCCTTCCCCTGGTAGAAAACACAGCGGGGACACAATGTCATAAAAACGGGCCTCGTTCTGATGCCTGACTCCCGAAGAGAAACAAGCCCACAGAGCAGAAAACTTGTTCTGGTACGGGAAGTACTTGGTGCGTGCTTATGTAACCCTGGGATGTTTGTCATCACATGGGAACCTTGACGGCTGCAGCGAGCCGTTTGCACCACACACCTGCAAACGAGAGAGAAGCACACAGCCCTTACTGAGAAGCGCTCTGAGGCCACGGGGGTGGTGTCTTAGAGGGAAGAGCCTCTCAGGAGAGCCCTGGCCAAGAAACCTGTCATCCAGCATGGCTGACTGTATCTATTTTCCTACGGCACCTGTCCCGTTTTCTGCACCAACTCCCAGGGAATATACAATGGGACTGGCTGCCCACCCCCTCCTTCCAGTCTGGCATTCTTCGAAACCTGACTTGTAGGATGTCATGGAACAGGAAGGCCTGCCCCCGAAATCTCCCTTTTTAAAAAAGTATTTTTAAGAGAAAGCACTAAACATTCTGATTTATTCTTATAGAGCATGGTGGTAGCGTTTACCAGTGCAAATATGCATACACATAGATGTCAGTGTGCATGCACCAGGGCCTGCTGGGTATCTGACTGCCGGAGCAGCTGCTCTGTTGCACTGGGAGGCAGGTGCGCCGGGCAGCAGGCGGCACACCCTCCTGCTGGGTGCCAGCCGTGGTCAGGAGGACAGGTGCAGTCCACGCCGGCTGTGATGATGCAGCTCCACAGGCGTTTCTGGAGAGGTGGACGTGCTGATCGCTGACTTCCCGACATTCCCCAAGACGTTGGTCATTTCGGCCTCCCTCCTAACTTCTGTACCCCTGCCACATGATCAGTTGGGACCAAGCGTGGAAACTCTCTCCTCTCCTGGGTCATCAGCTGAGGCAGAGGCAAGTGTGAGTCTCCCATGAGAAGGGGAGAAGTCGCCTTGGGGACGTTCCTGGTGGGACTTGGGATCCAGGTGGATTCCCTAAGGAAGAACTCAGAGGTAGAAGTTCATGTGCAAGTGGTTTCCTGGGAACAGCGACTGCGAGAAAGTGAAGAAGTAAAAGTGGGCAGAGAAGTCCAAGTGAGATGTGGTGTTCACAGAGACTTCTGCTGACCCAAAGACACTGACCAACCCAAGGTGGCCCATCAGGGGCTGTCACAGTGGAAACCAGGCAGTGGACATTTGCTCCTGTGTCTGCTCACGCTGGGGAGCAGGCATCACCCCCCTGCGTGAGCCTCCGCCCTTAGAGGGCTCCCCTGTGAGCCCTCAGCCGCCAGTGCCACCAGCAGCCCGGGGAGGTAAAGCTTGGTCCTGATGGGGTGCTCTGGGCACTGCCATGCCATGCCTTGTGCTGCCTGTCTGCACTGCCAGCATTTGTTTGCCTTCCGTGTTTGGCTCACTCCACCTGGGGACAGCTCCCTCAGTACTCTTGTTGGTCTTCCCAGGGACAAACCCAAAGTGAACTTAGTGGCTGCTGTCTCCTGTCTCCGGGCCACAGTCAGGCTTCTCACTGCACTCCCTCCACTCTCTGGGCCAGCGCCTCTGGCAGTGACCCATAAGCTTGCCCCTGCGGCCCCAGCTCCTGCTCACCATGTCCTTCTTGGACTCTGCCCGCAGCACCGGCCCATTCACCACCACAGTTAGACAAAGCAGAGCCAAGGGAGGCCAGGGTCGGTCTCCTGAGCGCCAAGCAGCCGCCTCCAGACCAGGAGGTGGAAATCAGCCCCTCCTCCTCTGGCAGTCAGAGACAAGCGGCCCCTCCAGGGCTTGGGACTCCTCCTCTTGCCTCCTCATCTGTTGGCATGAAAAATGCAAATGGGCCAGGCAGCA
This sequence comes from Lepus europaeus, assembly GCF_033115175.1. NCBI lineage: Eukaryota > Metazoa > Chordata > Mammalia > Lagomorpha > Leporidae > Lepus > Lepus europaeus. Next base: position 99,207,722 of record NC_084838.1, read on the forward strand.
AGCAAAGTTCAAGTTTAATGGGACTCTTGCTACAACTGCTGGTAGAAGCAGTGCTCAGGCTGCTGGAAGGGGAGACACGAATGTTACCACAGTGGGTCATGGAAAGGATGGTAAGCAGGTACACACCTTCTTCTGCTTCTTGGTCCCCACCTGCTGGGACCCGGGACCATAAAGAGATCATGGACTTAGGGTGTCTGCTGACTCTGGGAGGTGGTGCCCCACCCTGGCCAAGCATCATCTCCAAACGGACTCCGCTGGGAGCCTTATTGAGTCTGTTCAGCTATTCTGTTAGGCCACCAGCTTCCAGGTGACATGAGAACAAAGGCCAGGGGCAGCCCAGTCACATGTCCAGTGCCACCCTTCTTTGATGTAAAGCACGTCCCCTGGCCTGACGGGATATTGCAGAGTATTTGCTGGAAGTTATCGGATTGTCTTGCTGGGTGAGGCTTTGCAGGTAGGGAAGTCAAACCATAGGTAGAATGTAAGAGAATTTCCTCCTAGGAAAGGGATCCACTGCAATCAACTTGGCATCAAGTGGCTTGCTGGTCTACCTGAGCGTTTCTGCTATACATTTTGTGTAAGGTTGGCTTTGGGCAAGGACACAAGTAAATCCCATCCCTGCAACCATGGCTACTCCATTCGTGCACCCAGAGTGCCTATACCAGGAAGGTCCATGTCAGAGGACACCTGCTGCCAACCAGCACATCCTGCTGCCTAACAGGCTGTTTACTTCCTGTGGCGTGGTGAACACCCAGCGGTTGGTGTTACCAGATGACGGAGATATAACACTGCATGCCCGTTCCCTAGATCCACCCAGCTGTCTCCTCGCCTCCTTCCTTCTACCCAGTCTTCCAATCCGCCTCCTTGGGACTCCTGATCAACAAGCCAGCCACCCAGCATTGCCCACAGAGTCCTGCACATTCTTACTACTTTATGGTCCTGGGTCCCAACAGGTGGGGACCAAGAAGCAGAAGAAGGTGTGTACCTGCTTCCTTCTCCACACCAGGTAGATTTCCAAGTAAATTACTTAGAACTCAGGCCACTGGAGTACCGCTGGCCTGCCCCGGCTTGGGGGCCACCCTGAGATGCTGTAGTGTGGCCGTCCATTTGGGCCTGAATCCACACGTCACATGAGTCTGGTCATTGACTCAACCTTTTCCTCCTCCATCCGCTGATTGCAGGAACCCCCTTGGGCAAGGCTGGGACCTGATGGGGAGCTGTGGGGGGCACACGGCTGCTGGGGGATGCAGGGATCTGTACTCCATGCTTGTGACACCTGCTTTTGCCCTCTGGCCCAGACTGTGCCAATGCCAGAAACTCCACCTTACTCTTGCAAGTGGCGTGTTGTTTGGCCCACTCAACCTCTTGGCTTGGCAGGTCTGAGAAAGCCAAGCTTCTAACAGGCAGTGTTGGCCGCATGGTCCAGAATCCCACCTACACCAGGGCCACCTAGTGTCTAGGAAGCTGGATTTTGGCTGATACAGTTCTCTGCTGTAGATAGCAAGGCTGTGCCCCGGAACCCTAGGACTTCTATGTCAGGGTTCTTGACCTGCAGCCTGCCGTAAACGCCACAGGATGTCTTTCCCCCTTGCCGACAGATGTATCCAGTGCCATCTGCATGGAGGGTTGTGTGGCACAGGCACAGGCCATTTGTGTCTCATCCTGGGCCAACCACAAACAGTTTTCTGCTTTGGCCTTCACTCAGAGCAGGCAGCTATGTTGTTACTCAGTATGCAGTCAGCAAAGTCACTCCTGGATGATCATCCCTGGATGTGGTATGTGCTACCACTAAACGCCACAGAGGACCCTCAGACCCTGTGCTGGAGACAACAATCGGTCCTTTAAGGAAACTTCCAAATGTTTAAAGTTACTTACGCACTTTACTTGACAGGCAGAGAGACAGAGAGACAGCCAGAGCGCTCCTCAGCTGCCCACAACAGCTGCGGCTGGGCCAGGTTAAAGCCAGGAGCCAGAAACTCAATCCAGGTCTCCCTCCTGGGTGGCAGGGATCCCACCACGGAGCTCTTGCTTGCCACCTTCCGGAGCGTGCACCAGCAGGAAGCTGGAATCAAAGGCAGAGCTGGGACTCAGACCCAGACAGTCCAAGACGGCGTGTGGGCGTCCCGAGAGCACCCTAACCACTACCCCCAGTATCAGATCTCCACCCTGAGGATATCTTCACATCGCTCAGCCACACGGAGCCTTGGATCTGCACTGGGTCCTCTGCAGCACAAGTCGTGCAAGTTCTCCAACATAGCTTGCTTCTTGCTCAGCCAGTCCGGCCAGCTCGATGTGAGCCGTGCCATGGCCAGCGTGCAGCTTTGCACAGGTTCACCTGGGCTGGCCCCTCTGTTCTGGACTACATTCTGCCAGAGGGAGAGAGAGTCAGCCCAGCCTTGGAGCAACATCGCTTACGTATCTGTTCTCCATCCTGAGTGAGTGGACACTGCTCCTGACTTTCCTTCTTCATTGGAATCGAGACAAAACGCACTTATAGAACAACGGCTACGAACAGGGTGCTTGGTGCCAATTTAATCCAATCTTGGAAAGATGCTACATCTAGTGTAGCGGTTTTGATGGGGCCTACGGTTTGGTGGAATTGGGGATATTTTTGTTTCATCCACCAGAAACTACCTGATTTTTGCAGAGGACAGGCTGGTGAGTTAAATGGAAATTCAGGGCCCATCACCTTTAGGTTCCTAAGGATACTAGCAGCCTGTCTTCTCACCAGGCCTGGGGCACTCGCTGTCTTACCCAAAACAGGGGGCTTGATTGCGGGGCTTCAGCCTTGAAGAGACCTCCAACTTGAGGGCTCTCACACCACAGACCGGAGACCTCCTGCTAGAATCCTGCCGAGCACCTACCCTGGTCCTACCCTGGGGCCCGTGAGTGCCCTTCTGACGAATCTGCAGCCCCGATTAGACTGATTCAGGCCAGATCCCATGCACTGACCATGTTGTGTCCGCTCTAATGGGAGGGGTATACAGAAACTGCAGATTTGGGTTATCGGTGTCCAGCAGTCCTTGAAGTGGACAAGTATGTAACTTCCCCAGGTTGGAGTCTCCTGTGTCACGTGCCAGGGATCTTTCTGGGAAAAGATTAGCACAGGGGTCAGCTGGCTTTTTCTGGAAAGATCTGAGTAGTGGATACTTCCGGCCTTGCAAGCCATCCCACGTCTGCTGGAAGTGTTCACCTCTGCAGTTACAGAGCCTAAGCCGCCCCAGACAACACACAGATGATGGGCAGGAGCTGTGTCTTGTGTTATGGATGAAAGGGGGCAGTAGGCTGGGCTTGGCCTATTGGCCCTCGCGGGCCAACTCCTGGACTAAGGGAACTATTGCTCTATCTGCACTTGGAGATTTGATGTTTCCCTCTGCTGATGGATCTAGGGCAAGATGTGGTTCGGATCCTGAAGCTTACCAGAAATCATGACTTTTTATTGGCCGGCTGTCCTCAGTCAAGTCCTTCTGATCCTTGGTTGCTTTGGGCTTTTGAAATGAAGCACTCTGCCTCTTGGTGTCCCGTTTATCCGTCCCTGGGAGCAGGGTGCTCTGTGCATCTCCTCTACGGTTCTCTGCAGGTTGGGTCTCCAGCAGCTGCCAGCCCAGCCTTGTCATTCAGCATGACAATGGCACCCACCTTGCTTTGGCTACATGAGCACCACCACTCCCCGATCTAGATTATTCCTGAATCCGTCATTCCCACTGCTCTCAGGAGGTGCAGTGCATCCTCTGCTGATCCTTGGGTGACCAGGGACGGCCCCCTCACATCTCCTCAATGATGCCTTCCACCTGGGGGGCATTCTTATTGCTGCTGACAAAGGAGTTCCTTCCAGACTCTTCCGTGGAGTGTCCTTAGCTAGAGACTTTTCCAGGCTTCCTCCACACGTCCACTTCTCAGGGCTGACTGCTCCCTTCTTCTCCGGCCATGGCAGCTCCAGCATGGTCACGTCACTCAGCGTGGACCACCGTGTTTGCCAAGTTTCCAGCAGAATCCTACAGAGGGTCAAGGCCATGTGCTAGGGTCCTCCGTCAGGCTCATAGGCCTTGGATGGGGCGGATGATATTTCTAGGTCAGCAAGCTCTCCATCACCCAACTTCAGGAGGCCCCTGCTTGAGCCAATGCCGTAGGCCCACGCATTGCATGTGCTCCTCTGTTTCTTGATGGTGCCCACGGGCTGGAAGCCCACATGCTGCAGCCCACAGTCTGTTGCCTCCTTCCGCAGCCCAGGACTTCCCTAGACACCACGGGCTGTGACTTGACCAGGCAGCCAGGAGGACAGGGCGGCAGATACTGAGAGGTGGTGTGCTCCCCTGCATTTTCGCTCTCTGATATCTCCTTTCACTCTGGCACTGGCCAGAGCTTTAACAACTGCACTCGCAGGTTGGCAAGAGCGGCCCATGACCCAGCCGGTACAACCACAGCAGCCTTCCTGGCAGTGTGTGTATGTGTGTGTGTGTCTATCCAACACGCCACTTTGCAGTCTGCACATTAGGGTCACCCCTAAGGTGAGCTATATTTTAAAGCGTTCCTGGAGAGAAAGACTCTGGAGCAGGGTTTTACACACAAGAGTCGTGAGGGAGTGCCCCAGAGGACGCGGTGTGGAAGGGGGGAGGGAGCAGGCTGGGGCCCAGGGGCACAGGGGCACGCTGAGCTCCACACAGGTGCATCCGTGGCCACAGCCTGTCTGGTGGCATTGCACGGGCCCTGCTGAGCATGCAAAGCACAGCCTTTGAGCAGGCGCTGGCTGTGGTCCACCCCAGGGCTCGGATCGGGGAGGGAGCCACTCCTGGGAGGGACTCTGTGGTGAGCCACCAGCCCTCAGCCCTGCCAGCTGCGAGATGAAGGCTCCCACCTGGGGAGCAGCACCGGGGGTTCCCCTGTGCCTGCTGCCCTTCCTCAGTGCCCAGAGGCCCACAAGGCCCCTCCCTTCCTCTGGGAGCTGCTGCCGGTGGATGTGACCTGGGCCTTGCTGCCCCCCCCCACACACACACACGCACAGAGAAGCTCTGAGGGCAGAGAGATGGGGCGACCCCACCCCCAGCCATCCTCTTGCTGTTCAATCCACACTGCGGAGGCTGGAAGGCCCCGTCTGAGTCTGTCTGAATTGGTTTTCTCTTTCTTAAAGAGGAGAGCATTGTGACTGATACTTGCCCTTTGGCAATTGAATTTACAGAAAATACAAGCGATACACGGAGGAAGCGGAAGAGAGAATAACCAAGATTGATTGGATTTTTTTTTTCTGACCACAGCCCTGCTCTTCAAAGAAAAATATAGGCTGTAATGAAATGGGGACAATATTGTTGAAATCTATTAAGGTCCTTCCCACTTCTGCATGCGTTTGTTCTGACCTCCCTCCAAGTCTGCCGGAGGCATTCAATTACTCAAGGATATTCAGGGTTGCTACTCTATGAAAAGGAGAAAAGATTCAATATTACACTCTGACATTGAGAATAAGAATTTTCCAATCTGCAGCAAGCCATTCGTGTTGTGAGCCAAGGATGCCATTTTTTTTTAAGTTTACATTAATAGCTCTGCCTGGAAAATGCAACATTGAAGTTTCGCATTAGATAAGGCTGGCGAGAGAAGGATATGATATAAAGTAAAATCTGTCCTCCTGGGGCTCTGTGACGGGGGGGGGGGGGGGGGGGAGACAGAGAGAGAGAAGAGATAAATGCCGAACTGACAGAGGTGCCCAGAGAGACACATGGGCAGGGAGACAGATGTAGAGGGAGAGGGCGGGAAAGGAATGGAGCAGAGACACAGGTGCTCTGCTGCCCCTCCAGGAGGTGAGGTCGGGCTGCTGGGAGAAGCCAGCCCAGCAGGCATTGAGGTGGACACCCACAGAGAGCTCAACACAAACACTCTCTGCATTTGGAATCTGGGTGTGGCTCACGCAGCTGTTGGGGGAATATAGGCATATTATATTCTACATTATATTCTATATTAATATAGAACCCCTAAAATGCCCCCCTGCTCCCCTCCCACACACACCGGGGGCTTCTTTGGGATCCAGAAGTAGTCCCCAAGGGCTCTGGAGAGAGCCCCAGGAGGCGAGGAGGGAGGTCGTGATGTGCAGATGATGTCGGCAATAAGGCAGCCATGCTTAAGGACATAGGGGCCTTGGGACTACTGGCAAGAGGCTGGAGGCTAGGGCCTCCGCGGGAGGTGTAGACACAAGGAGGCGGAAGGAGGCCACCCGTTTCAGCACAGACAAGCCGCGTGAGGAGAGCCAGGTGGGCTTTCCAGGATGCCCATCTGCTGATATCCGGGAGGCCTTGAAAGCCCATCCTGCCCCACCCTCGCGGTTCGTTCGGCCAGGCAGCAGCGGAAGAAGGGACATGGAACACGGAGCACTTGCATGACAGACACCATGCCACCAAAAAGCTCTGAGATGTACCTCTGGGCAGAGAGCAACAATTCAAACGTGCAGGGCTGTGTCTTTGGTGCCCAGACCCCACAGCGCCCTGGGAGCTTGAGCCCATTTCTGCCACCTGTGAAGCAGGTGGCCAGGTGGCCCGTGCCAGAATAATCAATGCAACTAGGGACAGGTGGGCCTGGGTTATGAGCACCCTAGCTGCTCTTATTCAGGGGAGTAATTCTGGAACAGGTTCTACACTGGTTCCCTGAGACCACCAGAGGAATTGGTCCCCAGTGGCCTATGGTGCCTACATTGTTCAGTTACACACATTCATCTGGGATCCCCTGGCAGAGAAGCTATTCGTCTACATCCTTGTTTCCTGGTGTTGATCTGGGCAAGCACCTGAAGATGGTTGATCCCTCCTCCTCTCCCCCCAGTAAGGTGGGAAGCCTCAAGGAGGCTCGGATCCACTTTTTAAACATTCTTTTTTATTTATTTTCATCTGCAAGAAAGAGAGATTTCCATCCTCTGGTTCACTCCCCAAATGCCAACAACAACCCAAGCTGGGCCAGGCTGAATCTGGGAGCCCAGAACTGAATCTGAGTCTCCCACAATGGGTGGCAGGGGCCCAGGCATTTGAACCATCATCCACGGCCTCTCAGGGTGCACATTAGCAGGAAGCCGGATCAGAAGCTGAAGCGCCAGGACTTGAATCCACACTCCCTATTTTAAAAAAGAAACTCTATTTTTTTGGCACAAGCTAATGACAGCAAATGTTCGCACTATTTTAATGCTAACCACATGTTAAGCAAATTCTTGAATTCTGAAAGCATCATTCACTTAGGCAACAAATATTTATCCACTTAAAATTATGTGCAAGGAATTACATGGGCCAATTTGGAATGCTCTGTAGGAACGTGGGAAACGAAGGACACGGATCGTCTCAGAGCCGCATTCCACTGGTGCCGTCAATCTTCTTCCCCATCAACTGTCTCCACTTGGGCTCACCTCCTCCTGCTCTCCTGGTTCACCTCTGATAATGACACCCACAAGACGTTCCATCTCAAAAGACCAAAGCAAAGGATGCAAAGTGTACGCATGGAGATCCAAACGACACAGAGCAGCCACTTGGCTCACAGATGTCAGGGAGGTGGGGAGGTGGGCTGCGGGCGCCCCCTCCCCTGGCCAGAAGGAGCAGTTTCTACAGTTTCAAACTCCACAGGAACTGTTTGATCCAAGGCAGACTGTCTGGGGGAGCGCCCAGCTCCCCTCTTCTGGCATGAGGGCATCTGCGTGTGTTTTACTGGGGCCGAGCTTCTGCAGGCTGGGCTCAGAGCACGCTCCCCTGCAGCAGCTTGTCTGGCTGTCTTCCGTGACCCCACGGCTCCCAGGCTGCGACCTTGTGTTCCCAAGCCCCTCCTGGATCACGCAGCAGCCCCCGTGGGAAGAAAAGGGCTGGTACTCCACGGGGCGCTTTCCAAATCCATTTGCCATCTGTCTGCCCCTGGAAGCGGCAGCCTAAAGCGGATCCCGAGGAAGGGCTGGCTCCTGTAGGAGGAATTGGCTCGGGAGAGAAACTATGCGCAGTCTGTGGCTGGGTTGATGCAGGTTATGCGAGAGAAACGTCCCTAGAGAATGTCTCCGAGGGCTGTTTAAGCATTTCCCACCTAGATGAAGACAGCAGAGAGTCAGGGCGGGGGCAGGATGGGGACAGAGAGAACAGAGGGGAGCCAGCTGCCCTATTTCAAGGGAGGCACTCCCCACCCCACCCCCACTTCCACCCCCAGATTGAAAGGGACTGGAACAGAGTAAGAACCAGCCCAGAAAGCTGAGCGGACACCAGACGGACCAGGAATGCGTACAGGAGACGACAGTAAGGCCAGAGCCACATCCAGTCTCAAACAGCAAACTGGATATGTATTCAATTAGTACTTGGTGTGCCAGACAAGGAGAGTCATTCAAGGTTTTTCAGCCACAGAGAATCCAAGCCGTGCTTCCAGAGCCTGGAGGGAGAAGTCAGTTAGGAGGTGTGGGGATTAACGTCTCGGGTCAACTCGGCGGGATCACAGAATGCCCACATAGTTGGCTAAAGATTATTCTGGATGTGTCTGGAAGAGAATAGCATCTGGGAGAATGCACTGGGTTAAGCAGGTGGCCCTCCCTTTCATGGCCAGGCATCTCCAATCCACTAAGGGCCCACATAGAACAAAAAAGCAGGGGAGGGAGGAATCCCCTCTTCGTCTCTGCTTCCTGTCTGCCTGCTTCCTCTGGGACACTGTTCTTCTGCCCTTAGATTGGGATTCACACCAATGGCTTCCTGGTTCTCAGGCCTTTGGACTCAGGTGAACTGTGCCTCCAGCTCTCCTGGGTCTCCAGCACACAGAGCGCAAATCAGCGGACTGCTCAGCCTCCTCGACCATGCCAACCAGCCCTTCAGAATAAGTCTCTCTCTCTCTCTCTCTCTCTCTCTCTCTCTCTCTCTCTCTTTCTCTCTCTCTTCAGAACCCCACTCGGATACCAGAATCAGTGGACACTCAAGTTCCACATATAAAATGCTGCTGTATTTGCATATACCCTCAAATAACACACACCCTCAAATACTTTAAATCAACCCTTGGGAACTTATAATACCTCCTGAAATGTAAATGATATGCAAATAGTTGTTAGACTGCAGTGGGCATTGTGGTGCCATGGTTAAGCCACCACTCAGCATACCTGGGTGCAAGTCCTGGCTCTGCAGAGTGCACTCGAGGAGGTGGTACAAAGTGGCTCAAGTACCCGGATCCCTGCCACCCATGTGAGACACCCACAGTGAGTTCTGGGCTTTGGACTTTGGCAGAGCCCCTCCCCTGTTTTGTGGGCATTTGGGGAGTGAACCAGTAGATTGCAAGATCTCTGTCTCTCCTGTGTGTTGCTCTATCTTGCAAATAAATAAATAAAAACAAAATGAGTTTTATGCTGTACTGTGTACAGAATAATGACAAGTATAGTCTGTATACAGTCAGTATAAATGGAATTCTTTTTGTTAATATTTTCGATCTTTGATAGATTAAATGTACAAATGTGGAAAACCAATACTACAAGATATATATATTGAGATATATTTATATATATAGTATACACATATGCTATTCCCCTAATATATATATATATATATAAAATATATGGTGCACCCATATATATACATCCTTTTTATGTATATATATATGGAACACTTATACCCTGCTGGTACTGTTTCTGTGAAGAGCCTTACCTGAAATCTAAGGACTGATAGGCTTGGATTCTCTATGACCAGAAAATGCCACAGCCCACGTGGGTCTCCCGCCTGGCTTGACTGGTGAACACTGATCACAGGACACAAGTCCTTGACAGATGGAAGAACCAGAAACCGGTGTAGGAGTGAGGCAGCAGGTGCTGGGCTCTGAAGAGATTGGGGCACAAATCCCACATCCAACATGAGAGGCAAACAGGCAGCAGAGAGAACCCACGGTGGCTCCTGTCCGTTGGGCTCAAGTGAAGCCGTCAGCGGGGTGGGCAGGAAGAGGCGCTCCAGAGCCTCGACGTAGCAGGAACAGCTGCGGTTCCCACCTGGCCTGCTGGCAGATGTGCGGGCTGTGTGAGCGCTTTGTTTAATGCTCCCCGCGGTGGCTCTCCGTCCCCACAGGGATTTAAGCTAGCTTACCAACAAGGCAGTGAGAATAAAATAAAAAGTAGGCAGCATAAACAAAGCAGAAGGGAAATCGGGCAGGGGCGTAAGGAGACGTGAGGCGTGCGGTCAGCAGCCGAAGCAGCTGCACTGAACTGCATGGGAGCCCATGCTATCTTGGTTGCAAACTCGGGGTCCCCTGGAAGTGGGGTCCCAGCAGCCCACTCACTCTGCAATCCGAGACCACTTCTCTGGATGCAGGCATGCCGTGCGTTGCCCTCAGCGCCGGCTCTTAACGCAGAATTTGAATTTGCTAAATGGATTTGGAAGCCTGTGTCCACACACGCTTGTATTCCCTAGGCAGAGAAAGCAAATGCCTATGAAATCATCACGGGACTCCAGGACCTCAAACCTGCTCCTCCCCTGGGAGACCCTGCTAACCTTGCCTGGGACAAGGCGAAGGTGCCATCACCATTGCCGTTCTGGGGAAGAGCCTTGGAGGTTGCTTTCCCTGGGGTTATGCAGTGGGCCATTTCCAAGATGAATCCCCAGGCGAGCAGGTGTACATGGCATCCACCCAGCCTGCCGCATCCCGGGAGAGACGGTTCCCCGGTGCGGACACAGGCACAGGTTCAGGGGAGGTGCCCCCCTGTGCCTTCCTCTGAAACGAGAAAGACAGGGCAGGCCATTGTCCGGGAGAGTGCGTCTCCTCCATTCTGCTCTGTGTTGTTCTTCACAGTTCTGTGAATGGAATGGGTTTATTCTGCAAATGTGTGCCGGTTGGCGTATGTCTGGCCTTTCTTAAAACTCATCTTCAAGGAATAGCTCATTCCCAGAAGAGCTGCTTCAAGGAAGCATCCAATCCTGCCTCTGCTCTGTATGCACGGGCTGGCGCTGGGCCGCCCCTCAGCTTTGCTGCTCTTTTTTTTTATTCTTTGTATTATTATTATCACGCCAGCGCCATCTGTGTGGTTTTTCCCGCAATATAAAAAGTTAAGAAAATCAGTTCATTCATTTTAAAAAGTGTAAGACCCAGAAACCACAGTATTTGGAAAGAGGAGATGAATGTCAGCCCCTTTTCATAAAGAACATGAAGGTGTAAGTCCTTTCAGAAGAGGGGGAAAGCAAACCACATATCTCATAAAAGTAACTCCTGGGCTGGTGCTGTGGCACAGTGGGTAAAGCCGCCGCCTGCAGTGCTGGCATCCCACATGGGTGCCGGTTCTCATCCCGGCTGCTCCACTTCTGATCCAGCTCTCTGTTATGGCCTGGGAAAGCAGTGGAAGATGGCCCAAGTCCTTGGGCCCCTGCACACACATGGGAGACTTAGAAGAAGCTCCTGGCTCCTGGCTTCGGTCTGGCCCAGCTCTGGCTGTTGCAGCCATCTGGGGAGTGAACCAGCGGATGGAAGACCTCTCTCTCTCTCTCTCTCTCTCTCTCTTTCTCTCTCTCTCTCTCTGTTCTGCCTTTCAAATAAAATAAATAAATCTCCAAAAAATAAAAATAAAAACAAAAACTCCTAAGATTAAGTTGAATATGAACTAGAAATACAAGATCAGAAAACATATTAATATAATACTCCATGTCAATAAGTAAAATAGCACATTGATATGATAAATTCTGAAAAATAATGGTATTCAACCCTATTTTAAATATGGAGTGAAGGGGGCTGGCACTGTGGCATAGTAGACTAAGCCTCTGCCTGGGCACTGGCGTCCCCTTATGGGCACTGGTTTGTTTCCTGGCTGCTCCACTTCCCACCCAGCTCCCTGCTCTGGCCTGGGAAAGCAGTAGAAGATGGCGCAAGTGCTTGGGCCCCTGCACCCACGTGGGAGACCCAGAAGAAGCTCCTGGCTCCTGGCTTTGGATTGGTCCAGTTCCAGCCATTGCAGCCATCTGAGGAGTGAACCAGCATATGAAAGACCTCTCTCTCTCTGTCTGTCTCTCCTTCTCTCTGTATGCCCCTCTTTCCATAACTATCTCTCAAAGAAAAAAATAAAATCTTTTTTTAAAAAATGGAATGAATTATAACTTTGGGGACTGTCCCTTAAAATATCAATCAACAATAAATAACTCGAACTAGCGGTGATCCACTCATTTCATAAAACATGTTGAGCTCAGGTACAATTCTGGGCACTCAGGGTACATGAAGAAGCAGGCCAGGTGGCTCCCCTGCAGAGAGCACATTCTAATCAGGGTGGGGGAGGTCATGGGGTCACGGGGAGCAAAGTAAACCTAACACTGACAGAGTTGGGGTATCAGTTACCCATTGCTGCCTACCGAACACCCTCCAACAAAAGCCACTCGTGAGTCTGTGGGCCAGCTGGGCTCAGCTGGGCGGTTCTTCTGCTCCATGTTGCATCCGCTGACACTGCAGGTGTCTGGGCTTGCTGGGATTGGGATGTCTGCATGAGTGAATCACAGACCTGCCAGCTGATGCCTGCAGTCTCCTGGGTGCTCAGCTGGGGACGGGAAAGGGAGCACACACACGTGGCCTCTCTGTGAGGCTTAAACTTCTTCCCATGGAATGATGGCTGGGATGGCAGCTAGGTCTCAGCACAAAGCTGCCATGAAGAAGGAAGCAAAGCTGTCAGTCCTACAGGATGAAGCCCAGAGTGAACGAAGCATCACGTCTGCCATCATTTATTAGGGCTCTTTTCTGGGACTGAACAACAGTATCCCTGGAGGAGGACTTCAACCCCCTGAGGGTGCAGAGTCAGGAGTACTAGGGTGCCCAGTATGTTCTCAGGACTGGGAGCCCCCAGACACTCTGCTCTGCCCAAGAATGGAAGGCAGCACATGCAGAGACATCCAGTACTGGCTGAGGTGCATCTCAGAACTAGGACACGCATGTCCTTCAGAAGTAAATAAGGCCACAGGATACTGCTTGCACCTTCGCTTGTGTAGGTGATAGACCTGTCCAGTCAGTGGCCCAGTGTGGTGCTCCTCTTGTGTGAGCATGGGAGCCTCTGACGGGTGCAGGCAGAGACAGGTCTTGAGCTGGAAGCCCTGCCTGCCTGCTGCCCTTGGGGTGGACACAGCCATCTCTGTCCCTTCTCCAGCTCTCCTGCCTTTCCTGCCTTCTGTCTTCATCTGCCAGCACACACACCCTTCTGCATCCCTCTGGCTGCATGGTTTTGGGGAACTCTGGAAGCTTTGAGCTCCAAAGGGGAGGTGGTCTCTGGGGAGACAGAGACTCTGAGATTCCAGCCCCAGCTCCTGGGAGATCAGATCCACCTACTCAGGCAAGTTCTACTTTTTTGCCTACTCATTTAATTTTTTTTAAGCAGAGAGAGAGAGAGAGGAGACAGAGGGAGAGAGAGGGAGATCTTGCATCTAATGGTTTACTATCCAAATTTCCGCAACACCTGGAGCCGGGCCAGGCTGAAGCCAGGAATAGAGAACTCCATCTGGGTCTCCCACATAGGTGGTGGGGACCCAAGGACTTGAGTCTTTACCTGTTGCCTCCCAGGGTGCTGAAATCAGAAGCAAAGACAAGACTGGAGCCCAGACACCCTGATATGATGGGGGCTTCCCAAGCAGTGTCTTACCCTCTGCACCAAATGCCCACCTCCACATGTTCCTTATGGCTTTTCCCGGGCTCCTTTGATAAACACAGGCTCTTCCAGCATTGGCTGCTTGTGCAGTGTACGGCCGGCTCCTCCTGACCTAGACGGTCTCCCCAGCTCAGATGGGACCCCAGCTTCTTGGGTGTACCCCTTGCTTCCTGAGTCTCTCTTCTGAGAGGAGCCAACACCCCAAAATAAGTAGAGTCGTTATTTTTAGATTGGGAGGTTAGGTATCAGTCATGTGTGTTGTCAAATCCCTTGCTGAGCTTTCTTGGATTTCTATGAATATGGGTCATTTTTACATCTGCAGAAGAAAAATGCATAACTTGAGCTGCACAGCCACTCCGTTGTCAAGGAGCCTAAGAGCCAGTCACAGTGGCCCCAAGCCCTTGCGCGAGAATGTAGACGTTGAGCTGGTGGAAAAGTTACAAACCACCTCCTCTGTGCCATCGAAACGATCTCCCCGCCCCCATCTCCCCAGCGCGCTGATGCATTGCTCCCAAATGCCGGTTTTGTTCACCAAAAGTCTCTCCCAGAATAGAAACTGCCCACAGTATTTTTCTTGGGAGAACATTTGTCTGGCAACTTCCCTGTGGACGGGTTTGGGCTGCTACACTCCTATGCCAAGCACGACACAAAAAGCCGTCCCCTATTTGCCATTTCGTGTTTTGTTACGCAAACTCTGCCAACTGGGATGAAGACACGTTTTTCTAGTCAAAGGCCTCCGACACTTGGACTGTTAGCGTGGAAATTCCTGGAATGCCAGCCGTGCACGCGCTGGCCGGGGTGGTTTGGCATTTGGGTCTTAAAGCTGGGGCAAATGGCCCCAATCCTCTTCTGATCTCTCTCGCTCGCTCACTCTCACTCTCTCTGGCATTTGCAGCCTTCAGCAAAAGGAAAATTATGACTGTCTTTTTTTGGGGGTAGGATAGGGTTTCTAAGGCGCCGTGTCTCCCTGAGGGATACCCGTGTGCAGGCTCAAAACCCGCCAGCTAAAGACCACGGCGCAGCTGGACCCCCTGTCAGTCCAGGTTCTGGGGGCGGGGCCTTCAAACAGCGCACCTGTTGCAAGCAGGCGTTTGCAAAGGGCCTGCAGCTGCGAGGTGCGGTTTGCACACACACACACACACACACACGGTGCTTTGTCAGGCCGCAGGGTGAAGCTCGTGATGAATGCGTTTTGTTACTGCTCCTGCCGCCGCAGCAGAGAGATACCCCCGCAGGATTCGACAGGGTCCCTGCACCAAGCGTTCATTCTGAGTGGGCCCCAGGGACCCAGGCCTTTGCCCAGATGCCCACGGTTACGATGTCCCTAGCACGTGGGGAATAAACACCAGGTCCCAGCCTCCCGACCATGACCGCCAGCCCCCTCTGCGCGCGCCCTGCGCTCTTCTCTGGCATCCGCGACCCAGATGCTGGGAACAGAGCCTGGGACAAAATCGCTGAGCATTTAGGCACTTGGCATTCTCCGCACACCCTGCCAGGAGCGCATGCGCATCTGGAGCCAAGCCGCCAGGGTGTGGCTCGGGGGCCTGAGTCTGGACCCAAATCAATGGTGGGAACCGCAGTTCCGCCTGTCTTGGGATCCCGGCGGTATTTTTGTCTTTCCCACCACCGCCAGCGTTTGGGCTACATTACGGTTCCTGATGGAGAAGTTTTATTCCAGAAAAAGAATGTGTGAGCTGTTTCTGCGTAGGCGTTGAGCGATCCCTGGGCAAAGCCGCCAAGAGGCAGCACATGGATTCTCACCCGTGGCGTCTGCCGCTTGAAGACGGACAGGGAAAAGCCTAGGGGGGCAGCCTTTTTGGCAGCAAGAACCAGACGGCCTGGCCCGCTGGAGACATCCCGGCAGCAGCCCCGCGTGCTCACGGCATTGGCTAACCACCGAGTGGGTGACTCCCGGCACCCCGGTGTCAGCCAGGCAGCTCAGCACGTGCCCAGCGCCCCTGCCACCAGGGGGCTTCTGCTCGGTTAGAGACCTCTACCCAGGCCAGTCAAGGACAGAGCTGCCTGACTTCCTCCGGAATCCTACCCGTGTTATCGTCACTGGTACTGCGTTAATATCAACACCAATGGCAGCTTGTTTGTTCTTGAAAGAATTATTATTTTTGAAAGAGTTACAGAGGGTGGGGGAGAGAATGAGAGCTTCCACCTGCTGGTTCACTCCACAGATGGTCAGTGGGGCGGGCAGAAGCTGGGAGCCAGAAGCTGCATCCAGGTCTCCCACGTGGGTGGCAGGGGCCCAAGCACTTGGGCCATCTTCCACTGCTCTTCCCAGGTCATGAGCAGGGAGCTGGATCAGAAGTGGCTTAGCTGGGACGTGAACCAGCACCCGTACGGGATGCCTGTGTCGCTGGCAGCAGCTTTTCCCACTGTGCCACAACACTGGCTCCAGAGCCTTGGTTTTGAAATTAAATGGCTCCTTCTCACCATGAATCTTGAGTCCTGTACAGAAAAAGGAGCTGTTTTGTCATTTTGTTATTTCTTTAACTCTCTGTCTCGGTTTACTTTGGCAGAGCCGTTGTTCAGAACGAAACTCAGCAGGTCTCCAGGCAGAACGAGCAGTCCGCGTCCCCGCGCGGCCCGGGCAGCAGGAGCCAGGCGTTGCGCCCAGCCTCTCTGGCTGGCCCAGGGCCTGACGACAGGCGAGACTATGACAAGAGGGAGGGGCGCTGGGGCTGAGGTTCGCTGGTTGAAGGTCAGCTTTCCTGCGCACAAAGCAGAGGTCAAGCTGACGTCTCTCCCTGTTTTTGAGCAAGCGTGTTCCAGGAAGCTGCTCTGGCCCGTGGCCAAGTGGCTGTTGTAGCATGATGTGTTTTGGGGGTCAAGTTTCCTGCGGCAGGCAATTCTTTGAGTTCCTGATATTGACATCAACAAACCTTCATAGAGTAACTCAAAGTGTAATGTGGGGCAGTGGATTCCAACCTGAAAGATAAAGTAGTATTCATAGGAAAAAAACGTTGACCATTCGCTGATTCTGTACATAGGAATTTGCTCTCTGCATTTTTCTTCCACACAGGACACTTGACGTTCCCAAAGCCAGACGTGATGCCGGCTAAAAGGTTTGGAGCTTACCCATAAATTGCATTGCCCCGTAACTGTCCTGACTGAACCACAAATCAAGCAAGACATTACTTTTTATCTGCAGAGAGACATGCAGACCCACCATCCAGCCCTCTTCTTTTTGCGAACACCCTCGTGTCGAGTGATTAAATAAGATAGTGCACGCACCGTCGCCGAAGTAACAGGCATCTCGAGGAAGCCAGCTCCCTTCTCTTGCTTCTGAAATCCAAAGCAAACAAACATCTGGCTGTAGCGACGGGGAAACAGCCTACAGTTACTCACCTTCAGGACTGCAGACAAAATAAACCAGCCCCTCCACCAAAGAATTCAAAGGAACGAACTTGTAAATATTGTGACTGATTACAACAACAAGCGTGTCATTCACTTCTCCTTCGGAAACGAATCCAAACAGGCCTCTGTGAGCCGCCAGTGCCCAGCAGTGGCCTTGGCAGCTCCGTTGGTAGAGGATCCGGCAGGGAGAGAGGAGAGCCTGGCTCTCTGCTGCTGGCCAGGTCCCGGGGGTGACTTTCAGCTGTGCGGTGGGGATCCTGACACCCCCAGGTGTGCCACGTGTGCCCCTCTGTCTTCCCCCCTGGGGATCTGACACCCAGCCCTGATCCCCGTGCGACTGTGCGACCAGCAAGGACTTCTACTTGCAGAAGACCAGGTGGGCTATCTCCCTGGCCCCACACACACAGCTAGCTGCTCCCCCACCCCTCGGCCACCAGGCCCGGAAAGTGAAAGTGTGCTTCTGAGAACCGTGGATACCGACCTACAGGAAGGCGCCGTGTGGTTTCCGTGACCCAGGCCTTGACTGGAAGTGGCTGCAGAGCCGTGTGTGGGCCCTGCGCCTGCCCTGCAGGGTGCCTCCCCGGCGAGGAGTGCCTTCTGCCCGGGGGGGGGGGGGGGGGGGCGCCTGGGGAGGCTGTCCCTCTGCCAGCTCCTGTGTGCCTCCCAGGAATCAGCCGCTGTCAGCAGGGCAGTGCACAACCGCTGTTCACCCTGATTTTCTGGGTCAGAAGCTTTTCAGAGCTGCTTCCCGCGGGGACCTGCTCCCTAGCTCGTAGAGTGAGGGCCAGGGAGGACAGCTCGGGCCCTGGGCCAGCGTCACCCCAGTTCCCTTTGCAACTCGGGCACAGGCACCAGTTCCAGCCCCTGCGGCACCAACCCAGCATCAAAGAACAAGCAGGGCACAGCCTGGAAGCCGCTGGACAGACCGGTTATCCTGCAGGCCCCAGCAGCGCCAGCTTCCGCCCACGCAGCTGGAAGAGACCGCGTGTGCTTGGAGCGTCTCCGCGTGTGTGGACGTACACACGTGCCCTCATACACTCACTCCTGCACACTCACACACGAGGCCACTGCGAGGGGCCAGCGGGAAATGGCCTTCAAAGAGAAGTGGATTTGGATGCAAAAAAAAAAAAAAAAAAAACCACAACCTGGAAATCCACACATACCCTCATGTGCATGTACATTTCATGGAAATGTGTATTATGAAAAAACTATGAATTTCAGCAGTTTTTACACCAAACTACCCCCCCCCTTCGAATTCCATTTTCCGTGTTCTCTTCGACTTGCTTGCAAATGTATTTAACTTTACTATGAAACATCCGACAAGCAAGCACACGAAGCCAAATCGAGCAGGCGTGACGCTCACCGCAGACATGTAAACAAAGGTGCCGTCACCTCCGAACCCACGAGAGAACCTTGCCACCTGCGCCAGTCCGCCCCACGTCCCCTCCTCCAGGTAACCACAGGGCTGAGTGTGTGCGAGCCCCCCCTCCCTCTCCTTGTCACCCCACCAGGCACCCAAGTGTTTGCACACCAGGGGGCCTTGTTGTGCTTTGGTGGGGGCGGGGCGAGGAGTGATATGCTTTGTAAGCAAGTAAGCTCCCTCATCAGACACGGACATGGTGCACGGTGAACATCCATGACACATGCGTGTACCCCGGAGTGCGTGTACGCGTGCTGCCACTCGTCGGGAGCACCATGAGAGCTTCTGTCCCACAGCGCCCTGTACCTCCTGATGCCGTTCTGAAGAGTGACAAGTACTAATTAATGCTATGACTGTGAAAACCTGAACCTGCATGGAGTACCTCAAGCCTGTGCCTCTGGTACCGATTCCCCGAAAAAGGCCCACGTCGCACCCAGAGCCAGGCCATCCCTGCACATGGCCCGGTCCGTCACTCCCTCGCAATTGCCTGACACCCTCGCCATCCACCTTAGCTCTCAGCTTCTCCAGGAAGGGACATGGCGAGGGCCCTCCATGCCACTGGGCGCAGCCAGCAGGGGGATCCCAGGGTTGCGTGGGCCGACTTGTGGCTGCGTGTGGGAGCAAACTGCAAATACAAATATGGGGACCCGTTGTTAGAAGCAGCCATGGCTGAAAGTGAATATGCACAAACTTGAAATCAGATTAGTTTTGTTAAAATCCAAGGAAAGAAATTCTACACTCATCTCTTCCTACTCAACCGCACTGAGCTGTTATCAGTGCTCCAGTGCTGGTCTGTGTGTGCTGTGCCCATGTCACAGGAGTGTGGCAGGACGGGGGCTCCAACGCTCTGCCGGGATGGGTGCTGAGCTGCACATCAGCTGAGACCGTGGAGGCTGCACAGCAAGGAAACTCACACTCACTACCGGCCAGGTGCACACACACACACATCCACGGGACGCACATCCACATGTGTCCACACACCATACACAAATACCCACCACACACACATACACACAACAAACAAATGCACACCACATCTACATGCACCACAAATGGAACTGCACACACCCCGTGTATGCACACACATACACACATGTAACACACACCCAGGAATAGAATGTACCTACCACACACCACACAAATAAACACATACACACCACACATGCAAACACGTACTCCACACACACACCCAATATATACACACGCTTCGTACACACCACACATTTATACAAAGGCCACACACATACCACACACACACCCAATATATACACACGCTTCGTACACACCACACATTTATACAAAGGCTACACACACACACACCACACACACACCCAATATATACACACACTTCGTACACACCACACATTTATACAAAGGCCACACACACGTACACATACGCTCCACACACATAAACATACCTCACACCCCACTCACCACAAAAATAAACGTCTATGTGCATATCTCATATACACAAATACGCCTAGCACAAACACACAGGCCCCACACACATTACATACACACGCACACACTCCAGACATCCCATACACACCACACACACATGGGATGCATAAATACACACCTCATAAAGACACACACGGCACATGCACATAGGGTACACACGCCACACATGCATGCACACCACGCAAATGTTTTTCATGCACTCATAGCGCAAGCCTCACCCCAGCTTCCCAGCCTGGTGCTGGGGTGGAGCAGGAATTGCTGCCTGCTCATTTGCTTCCCCGGGTGCCTTTGGACCCCGTGCCAGGCATAATTAATTAAGATGCACTTGATCTCTGTCCTGGGCTCCTGGCACAGAACCCCGAAACCTGGGCAGCTACCGTCTCCTGTGCGCTAATGAGACGCCTAACTGCTGGCTGGGCCCCAGGTGGTCTTCGGAGGGCGCTGGGGGGCAACCATGGGGATAGCGAGGTGGGAGTCTCAGCCACACCCCGAGCATGGGAGAGAGGCAGGAGATGGAGCTGGTCACTAGCGGCCAAACATGCACCAGAAGCTACCATGCCAGTGGGCTGGAACCCCCATTAAAACCCTGAATGATGGGCTTTGGGGAGCTATAGGGTGGACCCGCCTCTGCACGCCAGGGGCAGTGCACGCAGAAGGGTGGGTGTCCTTGTCCGTTTTTTGTTGCCTTCATAAATTACCCGCGGCTGGATACTTTCTAGAGAAGAGAAATCTACTTATCTCACCATTCTGGAGGTTCAAGGGCATGGTGCTGGCTTGGGCTCTGGCCAGGGCCTTGTGGCAGATGGCATCGCATCATAGGAGTGAGTGTGAGGGGGGCAGCAGTGGGGGAGGACGGAGAGGGGAGGGGTCACACAGGGCAGCAAACCAAGGAAATCAAACTCACTTCGAAAAAAAAAAATTCATTTGCCTTTAGAATAAAGGCAAGGTGACAGAGAGAGAGAGAGAGAGAGAGAGAGAGAGAGAGAGCACCTGCCCATGTGCTGGTCCACTCTCCAAATGCTGGCAACAGCCAGGGCTGAGCCATTCTGAAGCCAGGACCAGAAACTCAGGCCTCGAGTTAAGGGCACCACTGTTTTCCTGTGCAAGGCAGATTAACCCACCCAAGCTCCACCAGCAGCACCGACATCCATATGAATGTCGGTTCGAGTCCCAGCGGTTCCACTTGTAATCCAGCTCCCTGCTAGTGCACCTGGGAAAGCACTGGAGGATGGCCCAAGTGCCTGGGTTCCACATGACAGAGACATGGATACAGTTGCAGGCTCCTTACTTCAGCCTGGCCCAGTCCTGGCCATTGCGGTCATTTGGGACGTGAACCAGCAGATGGAGGATCTGTGTGTGTGTGTGTGTGTCTCCTTCTCTCTGTCACTCTGCCTTTCAAATAAATAAATACATCTTTTTAAAAATAATAAATAAAATAGAGATAATGCAAACTCATTCTTGTGAGGATAACACAGGAGCCCTCTGTGTGATGGACATGCCCGAGGAAGGGTGAGACCTCCTGGGGACGTGGGCTGTCCTCACAGCTGGGAACACCTTGAGAGACCCCTGTAGCATCCAGAGATGCTGGTCAGAAGCAGTAGACAGTGTAAAAGCAGAAATGAAGTAGAGGTAACCAGCATTGTGGTATAATGGGTGAAGCTGCCACCTGTGACACCAGCATCCCATATGGGCGCCAGTTCGAGTCCCGGCTGCTCCACTTCCAATCCAGCTCCCTGCTAATGCACCTGGGAAAGCAGCAGAAGATGGCCCAAGTGTTTGAACCTCTACCACCCATCAGGGAGACCAAGAGAGAGTTCCTGGCTCCTGACTGACCTGGCCCAGCCCTGGTCATTGTGGCCATTTAGGGAGTGAACCAGCAGGTGGAAAATCTCTCGCTCTGTAACTCTGCCTTTCAAACAAATAAATAAGTCTTTTAAAAAAAAGAAAGAGATGAAACAGGACCCAAAATAATTGAGAACCAGCAGAGAGGAGAGGACGTGGTCCACAGAGGGCCGTGTGGGTCTGCTTTGCGTCACTCGAACCAAGCCCTCGAGGCGGCCCTGCTTACAAACAGCAGTGTTTGGTTCTGGCTCAGGGCTTTGGGGGCGCCAAGTCTAAGATCAGGTGACCCCAACAGTTGGCCTGTGGTGAGGGCCGAGGACAGCATCCCTTCGTGGCTACACCTTGGGGATGTTGGGGCTCCCTCCAGGCCCCCTCCTCAACACAGTGGGAGCACCACTCGGCACACTCGGCACCACCATCTATGCCCCCGGCCTTCAAACACCTGCCCGAGTTCAGGGGCCAAGGGAGCCCCTTGCTGAAAGGGAGGTAGTTAGAAGCACAGCAGTATTCACACCGCAGAGTCCTCAATGACCCTGCCTTTGTTTTACCATCTGTGAAGTGGGCATGAAACCCGCACATGTGTTTTCTCCCCGTGAGCAATTTTGCTGGCCAAGGACCGGTCAAGCATGCAGGTGGCCTCTGGACAGTGGGGACATTTGCAGACAGGGGGAGGGCCACACTGTCCCTGGAAGTCACAACCGTCCTGCGTCTGAGGGCTCCAGAAACAGCCTGTTTGGGTCTGGAGTGACATCGCTGCCCCTGCCAGATCTGTCCGTCCTGCCCTGTCTGTTCCTTTCCATCGGGAGGCAAAACACACGATGTCCACGGGTGCCAACGCACCTCTGACGAGTGTCCTCTCTGCCAACAGAATGGCTCTCGCAGGGGACACCAGTTCGTCCTCATTGATTCTGGACGAGGCCCAGTGCACGGGGATCGCAGGGATGTTTCCGCAGGCAGGCGGCCCACGTGAGCCCCCAGGGGCAGAGGAGGCTGAGGACATCCAGCCCTGGTCCCCCAGGGGCCTGCCAGCCCCTGCCAGGCCTCCCCTGGTCCACAAGGCCGGAGAGCTCCCTGGAGTCTGCTTATTATTCCACGCGCGTGCCGTGGAAGCCAGATGCGGAACACACACGAAAGCAAACCCTGTGTTACAGCACCGCGACTGGACTCCCTGCATACCACAGGGCTTCTCAAGCTGGTGGGCAAGGCGCCCCTGCAGTGGCTGTAAGGATGCAGATGCCCAGGCCCCTGCTCCGAGATCAGGCCTCGGTGGCTCAGAAGAGGGGCTGCCCATGTGTGCAGTGCTTGGCTGGGCTTCTGCCCCGCTGGCCGCGGTGCGGCTTCCGTGCCCCTGAGGTGGCCTGAGTCAGGGGTGTCGTCTGGGCCGTGGGACACCCAGGGCCTTTCCCATCAGCTCAGCACTCCTCGCTTGCTCCATGGAACTTGGTGCCGTGGGCTCTGCAGATTCCGTGGATCTTGGATCGTATGTGTGTACCCTCTCCGGCACTGCCCTGGCTGCGGCGCTGGCCCCATATGCAGATCTGGGGGGGAGTCTGGCGCAGCCTTGCCTTTGCCGTCTCTTGTCTCTTAGCAACAAGCCCCCAGTGACTCCACCTCATCTGCCCCCACACGGCCTGCAGCTGCCAGCAGCCCACCTCTCCCGAGCTGACTGCAGCAGGAAACGCATTTACACAATGAGTTTAGGAAGCTGGTTCCGGAAGGGCCTGAGAGCCCAAGGAGGAAGCTCTGGGCCCAGGTTATGGGGGCCATAGGTGGCCCAGGGGCAGGAATCCCCACTCCCACCTCCGCCAGTGCTGTCCAGGGCGGGGGCGGGGGGCAGAGCTCCTGCTTCTCCCAGGGGACCAGGCCATCTTCACTGGCATCTCCACAGCAACTGTGGCCGGTGTGTGAGACAGGAGGGAGAGGTGCCAGGACACACACAGGCACACACTCACACTCACACTCACACACCTCTGCACATACCCTAGGTCACAGCCCTCACACTCACATATATAGAGTCACACACCCACACACACACACACCCCACTGTGACACAAGTCACAGCCCTCACACTCACATATATACAGTCACACACCCACACCCACACACACCCCACTGTGACACAAGTCACAGCCCTCACACTCACATATATACAGTCACACACCCACACCCACACACACCCCACTGTGACACAAGTCACAGCCCTCACACTCACATATATACAGTCACACACCCACACCCACACACACCCCACTGTGACACAAGTCACAGCCCTCACACTCACATATATACAGTCACACACACACACCCCACTGTGACACAAGTCACAGCCCTCACATACACTCATGCACTCACAGATACACAATCACACGCTCACACACACACCACACACACCTCTACACACACAAGAGTCACAGCCCTCACATAGACACAATCACACACTTACAACACACACCACTACCCATACCCTGACACAGTCACAGCCCTCACACGCACTCACATGTACACAATCACACAAACACACACACCACTACCCACACCCGAACACAGTCACATATACATAGTCACACACACCCCACATACCTCTACACACACCCTAACACAGGCACAGCCCTCACACCCATATGCACTCAGGTACACACAATCACACACCACTACACACACCCTGTCACAGCCCTCACATATACACAATCACACACTTATAACACACACACCACGACCCATGCCCTAACAGTCACAGTCCTCACACACACATGTACATAGTCACACACACAATATACATCTACACACACCCTAACACAGGCACAGCCCTCACATACACTCACATGTACACAATCACACAAACACACACACCACTACCCACACCAGAACAGTCACATATACATAGTCACACACCCCCCACATACCTCTACACACACCCTAACACAGGCACAGCCCTCACACACACATGCACTCAGGTATACACAATCACACACCACTACACACTCTGTCACACACACACACACACTGCTGGTGTGATTTGAAGGTTCAGGTGTTGAGATTTCATCCCCATTACACAATACCAAGAAGGGGCAAAGTTAATCCAACTGTGCTATTTGGGGGGAGGTGCTGTCGGTGGCGGTCGGGAGGTCACCAGGGGGACCCCCTGATTGGTTCCTGGCTACAAGAAGAAGGAACTACTAGCAGAGACCCAGACACAGCTCCCTGTCCCGCTGCACAGTGCCTGCTCTGCCCTGGCACTCTGCCAGCAAGAAGGCCTCCACCGGATGCTGGCCTTGACCTTGGGTCAGAACCTTGAGCCCAAATAAGCCTCTGTTCTTGATAGCTTGATAACTGTGCTATCAACACCTGCAAACAGACCAAAACCTATGTTCAGGAAGACATTCATTCACACACACACACACCACTACTGCAACCCCCCCCCTGCCCCAGCCTTGCCTGCCGTGGGCACGGTCAGGAGCCCCCGGAGCATGGCCTGGCCTGCAGGGGGCACTGCTTGTTTCCAGGAGAGGAGAGCGGCGGGAGGCATGGGGCCAGCACAAGCAGGCGCGGGAAGTCCCCGGATGCAGGCAGCAGGAGGTCCCCGGATGCAGGCAGCAGGAGCTGGGCATGGCAGCTGGACACGGAGGCCCCTGCTGGGAGGTTACTCTCGGCAGCAAGACTGTCCAGGCCTCACTTGCCCTGTGGCCAACCCTGAGACAGGTGCACGTGGAGGTGCGCCCTGAAGAACTCCTTAGGTCCAGGAGGAGTGGGGAAGATGCCGAAAGGGCCGGATGCAGAGAGCCCCTTTGTCACATTGTCGGGGTTTTTGTGAGCTGATTTGGACACTTGGCTGTTAAATCACAACACACAGGGCTGGCGCTGTGCTGCACACAGTGAAGCCACCACCTGTGGTGCCAGCATCCCATGTGGGCAGCGGTTCAAATCCCGGCTGCTCCCTTTCCCATCCAGCTCCCTGCTGATGTGCCTGGGAAAGCAGTGGAAGATGGCCCCTGCCCACCCACACTGCATGACCCAGATGGAGTTCAGGCTCTGGGATTCATTGTGGCCATTGGGGAGTGAGCCCAAGAACAGACGGTAACTCCCTCTCTCTCTAACTCTGCTTTTCAAAGAATAAATGAATATTTTACTTAAAAAATAAGTCGCAGTCACTTCCCATACATAAGCTATATTAACACAGAGGCGATGGCCATGCTTCTCACTCCCTAACGCCTCTGCCCACCTTGCTGTGCACCTGCTCCCCAGGGGGCGGCCTCCAGCGCGTGTGGAGGCATGTGTTTGGCCTCAGCCCCCCTCCCAGCTCCATGGCCAGTGGGTGGATTTGCATCCCGAAGTCATCAAAGGCCAGGCCTGGGTTAGCTCAGGCCGCCTGGACAGCGCATGGCAGGGCAGGGTGGTGGAGGTGGGGAGGGGCAGGGGTGGTGGTGCAGGCTCAGCCAGGCCAGCTCAGCCTGGACTTCCCCGCGTGCTCTTGCTTACCCCTTCTGCAGGCATCCCGCCCTGCCCTCGGGAGCCTGGTCCCTGCGCACACTCAGGGGACCACCACATCTGCTCGTCTCTCCCCCACACCTGCCGTCCCAGCATCCTTCTGGGCATTGAGGCCTCGGCACAGCCCCCATCAGACAGGGCGGGGTGGAGAAGCATGGGCTGCAGCTAAACAGGCTCCCGAACTTGGCTTTCAGAGGCCAGCACATGGCAGGTCTGCAGAGGATCGGGAGCAGGCGGTGTTTCCTGACAACTCTGGGTGCAGCACAGGCCCACAAAGCCTCCTGTCTCATTGGCCAGGAGCCCAGGGCCCAGGCTGTCTGGGTCTGCAGGGATCAAGTGAGTTCCCTTTGAATGCTTCTCTCTCTCTCTCTCTCTCTCTCTCTCTCTCTCTCTCTCTCTCTCCTAAAACACACATTGGAGATGGCTGTCTGATCATCTGTGCCCCTTCTGGGAACCCCCCGGTGCACCATGTTAGGGAGCCCATCCCATCAACTGGTTTCTTTTTGCACCAAGAAACAAAGAAGCGGTTGACTCAGAAATCGCCCCTCGCACCGCCTCTCCACAAGGTCTCCACCGTCTCCACCGCAGGGTGTAGCCACCGGCAGCACCTTGGGAAAATAAGGCCCTGGGACGGACTGGCCCGCCGCGAGCGAGGCCCCTTGCTCAGGTTGCACACTGGGTTCTTGGCTCTCCAGGCAGGCGAGTGAGTCAGAGGAGCCAATGAATCAGAGGGTGCACGCCCAAGATCCAGCTCTGAGTTCAACCCCGCCAGATGCCGTGACACTGTCATTACCTGAAGCAGACCCAAACAGGCCTGAACCCAGTAACCTGCTCCCCGGGCAGGCACAAGAACCTGGCAGAAAGTTCCAGAGAACCAGCCTGCCCGAGGGTGACCTCCCAGACACCCAGACACAATCACTGGCATTATGTAGCAGCAACAGCACAGGCAGACCCTGCAGGCTGCTCCTCTACCCAGCACGGATGTTGATGAAATTGGCAGTGCTAACAAGGCCTCCCATTTTGCAGATGGGAAAATAGAGGTGGGGTTTTCTGAAAAGCATGTTGTTGATTGCATGACAATGATTATAAATTCAAAGTGGGTAAATTCCTAGCAGGTAAAGCCACCTCCTGGGGTTGCATCCCAGCTGTTCCACTTCGGATCCAGCTCCTTACTAACGCGCCTGGGAAAGCAGTGGAGGATGGCCCAAGCGCTTGGGCCCCTGCAACCATGTGGGAGATGTAGAAGGAGCTCTTGACTCCTGGCTTCGGATCAGCCCAGCTCCAGCTGTTGCAGCCATTTGGGGAGTGAACAAGCAGATGGAGAAACTCTCAGGGCCGGCACTGTGGTGTAGCGGGTTAACACCCTGGCCTGAAGCGCCAGCATCCCATATGAGCACTGGTTCTAGTCCCAGCTGCTCCTCTTTGATCCAGCTCTCTGCTGTGGCCTGGGAAAGCAGTAAAGATGGCCCAAGTCCTTGGGCCTCTGCACCCACATGGGAGACCCGGAGGAGGCTCCTGGCTCCTGGCTTCGGATCGGCACAGCTCTAGCCATCGCAGCCATCTGGGGAGTGAACCAGCGGATGGAAGACCTTTCTGTCTCTACCTCTCTCTGTAACTTTTTCAAATAAATAGAATAAAGCTTTAAAAATAAAAAAAAAAAACCTCTCTCTCTCTCTTTCTCTTTCTCTCTCTAACTCTTTCAAATAAAATACATAATTATTTTAAAACAAAAAAATACATTCAAAGTGAGAAACCCAAGACTAAATTCAGCAGTGACTTAAAATATTTGGAAAGGAAAATACCTTTCTTTATTTCAAACTGGTGGCTGGAGCTAGAATTCCATCAGGACTAATGTGAGTGTATGAGAGGATTCCAAAAAGTTTAAGGGAAATTGAAATTAGAAGGCAAGTTCAGGGTTAGACGCTGGTGACCATGCCCATGTCCCTTGTCCAAGTTTCTGGGCTCTATTTCCGGTTCCCGTTCCCAAGTCTAGCTTCCTCCCAATTCCAAGTGGTTGGGTCCTTGCCTACCATGTGGGAGAGCCAGATTGAGTTCTGGGTTCCAGCCTAGATCCAGCACCCCCACCCCAATAATTGTGGGCATCTGGGGACCAAACTAGCAGAGAGGCTCTCTCGCTCTCTCTCGCTCTCTCTCTCTCTCTCTCTCTCACACACACATACACACATAATTTTTAAACAAAGTTTATTCTGTTGCAAAAATTGTTTCAAATGCATGCATAGCTTTTCCATGATACTCATTTTCCATGAGTTTTTTAGAAAGTTTATTTATTTTTAGTTATTTGAAAGGCATAGGACACACACATACACATACACACACACACACGCACATGCACGGGGAGGGGGCGGAAGGAGAGAGATCTTCTATCTGTTGGTTCACTGCCCAGTTACTCAAAATGGCCGGGGCTGAGCCAGGCCAAAGCCAGGAGCCAGGAGCTCCATCCCGGTGTCTCACGTGGGTGGCAGGGACCCAAGGCCGTGGCCCATCGCTGTTGCCACCCAGGGTGTGCCTCAGCAGGAAGCTGGAGAGATGTGGAGGTGGGACTCCATCCCACGCACTGTGCTATTGGATGCAGGGGTCCAAGTGGCAGCTTAACCCACTGCCCACAGTGCCCACCCCTCCAGGGACATTTTAAAGACTCTTTTTTGCACCAAAAGCAATTTATCTTTTCATTTCCGCTCTTTTTGAAGCTCCCTCTTGCTACCATCAATCTCTATGTGGTCCCTGATTTCGGATGGTAAGAGACCTGACCAGTTTATATGGCATGGCTATTTTTATATACAGCTATAATAGGGAAAAATCTATACCGATTATTGTTTTAACGGAACGCATTCGTGGTTCATCCAAACGAGTACTTTGGAGTCGCGCTCTCATGCCACACCTGTCAAGGAGCTGGACCTGCCCATTCTTTCTGGCTGCCATTTGTCGGCCACATGAAGATCGCAGCCTCCCACCATAGCCCCTCTCACCTTCCGGCTTGGCCTTTCTACGTCCTCAGATTTTAGCTTTTAGGCCCCTCCCACTTTCTGTCCAAACAAGAACAGGTGTGTCCAAAAGCCAAGGAGGTGGAAATTCTGGAAAAGACTTGGCCGCCGGCCCCGTGGTCAGAGAGACCTGTGTGGATCTGGGAGAGGGGAGGGGGCTCCTCCAGGGAAAGTGAACCGGTGGGCACAGGACCCATGCCTGCCCCCTGCCCACTCTTCCCCAGCAAAGAGACCACCTATGGACAAGGGCCACTGCCCTCAGATAGCGCCCAGAGGGGGCGGGTGAGAGGTAGAGGCAGAGGGGCTGCCTGGAGGCAGGGGCTGTCCCCGGATGTAGGGGGAGGTGAGCATGAGGGATCAGGGGTTAGTAGGGGGTCGTTGTTGGAGCCCTCAGAACCCCATAGGGAGAGACTTGGCTGCCTGGTGGTTCCCTGGGGACTTGGTAGCTGGTGCCTGCCCCTCTCTGCGTGTCTGGCCGAAGACCCCAGTGTCAGCCAAGCCCAGACTCTCTGGGACGTGTCTGCCTCCCTGTGTTGGGCATCTTTGCAACCATCCTGATGAGACAAGTATCGGAGGCTCTCGCCGCACGTTCTGGACACCGTGTGAGTCCCAGGAGTATGCATGGGATCCCTGGCGTGTGGCAGAGATCAGATTCCTCACCACTTGGCTCAGTGGGACTTGACACTCGTGTTTAGTTGAGTGAGAAAGAGAATGTGGCGTTTCTTGCTCTGAGCACAGCGGAATGTGGGAGCTCAGATCAAATTCTGCACAAAACAGGAGACGGGGTTCTCTGTATCTCACATCCAGAAGTCCCCAGAAGTCTCTGCATTTCTGTTTCACCATCCTTAGTGTCTTTTAAGGGCAAGGCCACCTTGGGGCTCAGGATGACTGCTGGAGCCCAGCCTTCATGCCTGCATTCCAGGCAGGAAGAAGGATGTGGGTGAAAGAGTAAGGGGAAACATACCAAATGTCATCCTTCTCTTAAGGTACCTTCCAGGAAGCCCCAGCCGGCATCGGCCAGAATGTAGGCTTCACCACATTACCTGTGGGACAGACTGAGAAACTGGGCTTTTATAGATGGATTCATTGCTGTGTCTAATTCATTGCTGTGTCCTGTGGCTAAGGAAGACAAGGAAACGAGTCCTAGGTGTGCCAACTACGATCTCTCTGGGACACGGAGTAAAACGAACGGCAATGCTGTAAGCTGACCCTGGAATATTTGCGTCCAATGTCAGACACCCCAAGGTGCCTTGGATTAGAGGCTCCGGACTCCGCCCGCGATCGATAGTTCTGCATCACCTTACTCGATTTCTATTTCAAAACCTTGTACGTAAAGGTGGGATGTAGCACAAAAAAACAATCACAACTTTTGCTTAGCTATTGACTGGGAAAACGATTAAACTCTCCTCCCAAAGCCGTCCTGGACTCCGTGTCCCCATCAGTTCACTTGCCATTTAAGCAGCACAGAGCCAGAGTGGAGAGCCTGGTCAAGACACAGTTTGTACCCAACAGATAAAAGAAGGTACACTCCAGCCCTGACAGTCCTCGCCCCTCTGTCTTCCACTTCAACCAGGAAAGCAGTGGTAGTTTGATTCCTGGATGCAACGGAGCGAGAAGCAGCAGAGAGGTTTTGCTGAAGCATTTGCTAGTGGTTTCAAAGGAGACTAAAGGGGCGGAGACAAGGATTAAAAAGGGTATTTTTGGAAATAAAGCTAATCACAGGGAGACAGGGACTCATTCATTGTGTCCCAGAGAGGGGAGGGAGGAAGAGGGCGGGGAGCCCCCAGGCAGAGGCCCTGCTGCGCTGCCGGCACCCGGATGTGGTGTGGCCACCAGGAAGGTTCAGGGACTCCCACGTGAGAAAGCAGCCGCACAGCAGGAAGAAGGAAAAGCCACGCTGCCTTCCCACGGACCGAAAGGAAAAATCCAGATGTGCTTTCTGCCTGCCAGCTTAGGCTCTTTGCATGAACTTGCAGGCATCAGAGCTACCTGTGAAAGTCTCCAAATAGATCCAAGGCAGATAGAAATCTCTCCCCTTCTACTCACGCAAGGACAGCGAGAGCTGGGGGCCCCTTCTTCGCCACTGAGAGCTCTGCAAGGCTTGCCCACCCCCCATGGCCATCAGATCAGCAGGTGGCTGAATGTCACCTGCCCAGGGAAACAGCAGGCTAATGACCCCTGAGTGAGTGACCTCCAACCCCAAGGCTACCTCCTGGTCCATACTGACTGCTGGATCCCAGCCATCATATTTTCATTCTGTGCGGAAAAGAGGCTACAAGAGAAAGGGCAAGGCATGAAAACAGTGAGGAGGCATTGAAAGTGATTCTCACAAGGGTGTGCCGGCTGGGGCCAGAGCCCTTATCCCGTCATATCTCCCCATCCTCCTCTTCCCTTGGAGGACATCATGGTAACCTGAAGGTGGGTTTTACTGATCCTCCATCCCTACCCCACTGCTTCATTCGAGGTCTTTTCTTAGGATGATGGTGCACTCCCAAGGGGGCTTATTCCCACTTCAGAAATGGAGAGGAGAGTATAATGAGAGCCAACCCAAAAAGGAACAGCTAACAATACTACTGCAGGGTCAGGACGGACCAGCTCAGTGTCCACTCACCTTCAAAAGAGCCCACGCTGAAATAGACAAGTGGAAACGGTGTGGGAGGGATTGTGGTCAGTAAGCCTGACTCCTGTCTGGTCGTGGCAAGAGTCACATGGTAGCTCATGCACAACTGGTCTTCAGAGCTGGGAATCAAGCTTACACACTGCTAAACAGAATGTGCCCTAGCCTTCCACCTTTTCCAGTATCCTCCCCCCATCATGACTTGGAAGGCCAGGGAAGAATCTAGAATGTTCTAGAATGCCCCTTCCCCTGGAAGTGTCAACATGGAAAAAGCCAAGCCCCAACTCTGGAGAGTCCATACCCCTCCTGTCTCCACTGCTGGCTCTGTGTTGTGTTATCTGTACCTGTCCACCCCTCCAGCCTGGGGTACAGACCCTTTGGGTGAGGTCATTCCTGGGGAGGATGGGCTAAGCAGGTCTTGGAAGTGGCTGAGAGCCACTGGGCTATGGAGAATAGTCTAGAACGTGGCTACAGTCTTCACAGGTTTGCTCCCTTGGCTTTGTGGGTGCCTCACCCCATGGGGTTCAGGGGCCTTTGGTATCTGCTAACCAGGTCTAGGATTGGTACTATCTACCCTACAAGACAGAATAATACCAAAATTTCACATATGTGACAAAAATGGTTTTGATATTTGCACGTACATCACACAGGCTGGCACTCTCCAGGAAAACCCCCATAAAAGTGATTTAGCATGGCCTTAAATGGCTTAGGTTTATTTCTTTTCATTTTATCCAAAAGACAGAGAGACACAGGGAGAACTTCTGTCTACTGGTTCACTTCCCAAAGGCCTACAACAGCCAGAAAACTAGGACAGGCTGAAGCCAAGAGCCTGGAAGTCAATGTGGATCTCCCATGTGGGTGGTAGGGACCCAAGGACTGGAGTCATCGCCCGCTGCTCCCACAGGGCACAGAAGCAGGAAGCTGGCATCAGAAGGAAGAGCGAGGACGTGGCCTAGCCCCTGCAGCATGTGGGCATCCCACGCAGCATCTTAACTGCGGTGTCAAACCTCTGCCCCTAGCCTGGTCTTTAAGGCTGGAGAGACGTGAGAAGGAAGGCTGCACTTCCCAGGCAACTTGGGAATAGAGAGCGGTCTGGTCGGAGTAGGCATGAGAGGAGTGAGCATTGGAATTTGGAATGTGCAGTGGTGCCCAGAGGTTGGGCAAGATGGTGGAGTGCTTTAACTGCTCAGTTGTGGGAGTGCTGTGGGTTAAAGTGTATGTTCTCTAAGACACATATGTTGAAGTCTGAATTCCCAGAATCTGAGACTATGACCTCATTTGGAAATAGGGTCTTTGTCAATAGAGTCCATCGGGAATAAGGTCTGCAGCGCGAGTAGGGAGGAGGCCAATTCAATACAATTGGCATCTTTATAAAAAGGAGTGAGGCTTTTTTTTTTTTTTATTTGACAGGTAGAGTTATAGACAGTGAGAGAGAGAGACAGAGAGAAAGGTCTTCCTTCCATTGGTTCACCCCTCAAATGGCCACTACGGCCAGCGCTGTGCCAATCCGAAGCCAGGAGCCAAGTGTTTCCTCCTGGTCTCATATGCGGGTGCAGGGCCCAAGCACTTGGGCCATCCTCCACTGCCCTCCTGGGCCACAGCAGAGCTAGACTGGAAGAGGAGCAACCGGGACTAGACCCCGGCTCCCATATGGGATGCCGGCACTGCAGGCAGAGGATTAGCCAAGTGAGCCACGGCGCCGGCCCCGAGGGGTGAGTTTTGACATTGAGATGGAAATGTGAAATCGAAAGGCAGACACGAGCGTGATGGATCCATCAGCCAAGGAATTACTAGAAACCTCCAGAAGCAAGGAGAGCCACCTGGAGCAGCCGCCCTGTCCCAGCCTCAGAAGGAACCCACCCTGCCAACACCTTGATCTCAGACCTCCAGGCTCCAGGGCGCCAAGACAATAAATGTTGTTGACACCCCCAGTCCGTGGCACGGCGTTGCGGTGACCTTAGCAAACCGATCCCAGGAGGTTGTCTGTAGTTTGCAGAGGGTGGAGGAGCCTGGGAGCAGGGAGGACACACGACAAAAGCTCTGTCCTGGAAAGATGAGGGTGGCAGGTGTGAACCAGCAGGAGGGGGTGTGGTGGCCATTGGCCGTGGTTGGGGGCTGATCTCTCTGCAGTTCACCAAAGCAGCTCCTTGGATCTCTGGACGCTGGTGCGTGTGAATGCAGACAATGGGCAATGAGAATTCCGCCTGATGGCCGGCACCGCGGCTCACTAGGCTAATCCTCCGCCTGTGGCGCCAGCACACCGGGTTCTAGTCCCAGTCAGGGCGCCAGATTCTGTCCTGGTTGCTCCTCTTCCAGGCCAGCTCTCTGCTGTGGCCCGGGAGTACAGTGGAGGATGGCCCAAGTGCTTGGGCCTTGCACCCGCGTGGGAGACCAGGAGAAGCACCTGGCTCCTGGCTTTAGATCAGCGCGGTGCGCCGGCCACAGTGGCCATTGGCATTGGAGGGTGAACCAACGGCAAAGGAAGACCTTTCTCTCTGTCACTCTCTCTCACTGTCCACTCTGCCTGTCCAAAAAAAAAAAAAAAAAATTCTGCCTGAATGTGCTTCTCCTCCTAGCTCGTGGCCACCCTCAAAAAAGGAATAGCTAGCCGTGGTGATATTCACAGCCAACGGGAGAAGACTTTAGAAGGTGGCATCAGTGACATGACAGCCATCAGCTCTCGGGCTCCAGTTGTCCCTCTGTGGATCTGGTGATGAGGACCACCCTAACTCGTCTACAGTGCCAGCGGATGGGACGGCCCCTGGCTTCGGCAACACAGGAGTCAGGACAGCTCTATTGCAAGCTCAGTGGGATGAGGAGGGAGATGCCCACCGCCGTGGTTTTTTCCATGTTTTTGCATCGGCTCAGGCTCTCGGGAGCTTGCCTCCATCCAGTAACCAAGGAATTGCAGTGGAACCCCACTGATCTTAGAAAATCACCTCTGTTCTCTCCTCCATGAACCGAGTCCCCCCGAGACTTCAGGGAGAGGAGGATGTCGGGACAGGCGGTGATATGAGAGAGCTTGCGCTCTTCCCCTACAGGTGGAAGAACCAGAGAGAATCGCGCTCGCTGCAAGAGCAGCAGCAGCAGCCTGTGGCTTCTGCCCCAGTGAGCCCCTGAGCTCTGCTACTGTAGAAGGCCCTCGATGGAGCTGGTACTTGGCTGTGCCATGGGGACACACAACTGAACCCTATGAACAATCACGATATGTTTTCAGCCCTGAGAACTCAGGATCTCCGGGGCTCGGAGGCCAGCCAGTGGGACAGGCACCTGCTTGGACACCACCAGCTGCCATGGAGAAGGGCAGCAACTCAAACGTTGAGCCTGGAGGTGACATGAGTCCATCTGGTCCTTATGTCCAACCACACCGGTCACACGACATGCCCAAAACTCAAGGGAGTGGAAAGAGCTAGAACCAGTCTCTGATTCTTCGACACGGAGAGCAGAGGGCAACACGAAGCAGCGTTCACTGGTGGCGTACCATGATCCTGCAAGACTGACACTGGTCTCCTAGTCCAAGCAGGAGGCTCGGAGAGCTCACCAGGTATGCCTGGGAGAAGACCCAAACTCAGCACCTGATTCTAAAGGGCATGTTTTTTCACCCTCATTCACTTCCCACCATCTTCTCTCTCTGCCACTCCTCCCTCCCACACCTGCCCCCTTCTTTTCTGCCTCTCTCTCCCTCTCTCTCCCTCCCCATCCTCCCTCTGCTTTCCCCTCTCCCCGCCTCTTCTCTCTCTTTTGTACTTGCACACATACACACAAACACACTTCATGCATATACCTCTTCCCCAAGTCCTTGGGCTCCTGAACCTGAGTAGGAGACCTGGAAGAAGCTCCTGGTTCCTGGCTTTGGATCGGCACAGCTCCGGCCATTGCGGCCATTTGAGGAGTGAACCAGCAGATGGGAGACCTCTCTCTCTCTCTCTCTCTCTCTGTGTGTGTGTGTGTGTGTAACTCTGCCTTTCAAATAAATAAATAAATCTATGAAAAAAGGAGTGTTTGAGCAAAATAGGATTCCTGCACGTAGGCAGCGTTCCTTCCTCTGGAGATGGTTCTCTGCAGAGCCGCGCACCGTCACACAGTGACACAGAGAAGACTCAAAACACCGAAGTCAAGCAGTTCAGTCCCGAGTGCTACCAGCAGAAAGAACAACGCAAAGCCTGAGCGTGTGTTGAGTTTAGCACGGCCGCGCCAGGCTGGAAGTCGGACAGTGCTTGCCTCCTGTTAAGCGCTCACTGCATGTTCGGTAAGACATGCGTGGGTGAGTGCTTTGCTTTTGGAACGGCGGCCGGCAGTGCTGTCACTCCCCCAGCAGGAGCGGTGTGTCAACGCTGAGACATCAGGAGGGGTGAGGGGACAGCCAGAGGATGACTCCCCCCCCCCCGCCCCGCCCCGCCCCCGGTGTGCTGTGTGTTGAGGATTTGTGCTTCAATGTACTCAGCTCTGTTGTCAAGAGGAGGAAAGAAAAAGGCATGAGAGAGGGTGACTCAGAAAGCCAATCTTGTGAGCAATCCCGACAGCAGAGAAAGCTGACGGAAGACGCCTGTGATTCCTCGGAGACACCTGGGACCGGGGCCGCGCTCTGCTCTTGCCAAAATTGCAAATGATTTTGAGCACATCAGTTTTGATGGACTTGTGTCAGGGGAAAGCAAATTGGCTGGGTTGATGAGGGCAGGTGTCTTAAGAAGCGTAGCTGTGAGATGACAGTGCAATGGCAAAGTGACAAAGAGGGAAGGTGTGGGGGGGGGATTTCTTCAGTGAGTGACACCTGACCTTGCATGTGACAACTTCAAGGGAGATGGGATCCCGACAACCTCCCGCCGTGGAGGTCTCTTCCCTTTACACCGTCTTCAGTACCTTTGTCTCGGTACCAGAGAGTGTTCTAATGTTTGTTTCACTTAAAAACTCACAGGCGAAAAAGAGGGCTTTGGATCCACACAGAAAAATTAGGTAGAGGAAGCAGATTTTCCAAGCAGGTTTTTTTTTAAAGATTTATTTATTTATTTGAAAGTCAGAGTTACACAGGGAGAGGAGAGGCAGAGAGAGAGAGAGAGAGAGAGAGAGAGGTCTTCCATCTGCTGGTTCACTCCCCAATTGGTGGCAACAGCCGGAGCTGCGCCAATCGGAAGCCAGGATCCAGGAGCTTCTTCCAGGTCTCCCACATGAGTGCAGGGGCCCAAGGACTTGGGCCATCTTCTGCTGCTTTCCCAGGCCATAGCAGAGAGCTGGATCGGAAGTGGAGCAGCTGGGACTCGAACCTGTGCCCATATGGGATGGCAGCATGGCAAGTGGCAGCTTTACCCGCTACACCACAATGACAGCCCACCCAAGCAGTTTTTGAGACCCCATGTCCGGTTCGGTTTGTGCAGCCACAATTCTGCTGTTGTCATTCCCCTTCCTCCTTCCTGACGCTCCGAGAGTGCTCCCTTAGCCTCCCCTCACTCTCTGGAGAGCTGCAGCTAGCAGTCTTTAATTCTGTTCTTTCACTGTTATTTAAAAAAAAATGTTGCTTTCTGAATGGTAATTTCAGTGGGTTTAGACTTCACAGTAGCTAACTATCACCTGACAACACTGGAAAAATGTTGTGTCATTTTCATGTGGCCCCCATGGTTTCTTGCAAAAAAAAAAAAAAAAAAAAAGCTGCTGTCATGTGGATTGGTGTTCCCTTGTAACTAAGGTGTCACGCCTCTCTTTTTGCTTTCAAGATTTTTTTTGTCTGTACAGTTCAAAAGTTTAACGACGGCATGTCTTGGCGTGACTTTCTTTGGGTGTAGCCTACGTTCCTATGTGAGATTGATCAGCTTCCTGCACCTAGAGGCTAGTAGTGTCTTTCGCCAAACTGCGGCGATTTCCAGCCATTGTTCCTCTGCACCCTTTCTCAGCTCCATGCCTCTTCCCTTTGGCACCCTAATCATGCCAGTGTTGGATTGTCTGCTAGAGCCTCGCAGGTTCTGAGGCTGCCCATTGGTTTTCTAACCTGTTCCTTTCTGTGGCTCGGGAGAGGTTAGTGTGATTGCTCTGAGTTCAGGTCCGGTGCACTGGAAAACTGCAGAAGACGCAAAGCAAACAGGGTTGGCCCAAAGAAGTAACGCCCGTTTCGGATTTGTGGTCATGATTGAGACGGCGACCTGTCAGTCCAGTTGGGTGATACTTTTGTGGCTGAGGTCTGCTTGAACGCACACAGAAAGAGGAAAAGCAGTTAAGTTGAAGCAGGGTAGGGTTTTGACAGACAACCGTAACGGGGGAAAGTAGCAGAGGATTGGTTGTCATGCGAGTCCCTGGACAGCATGAAGGGATCGGTGAGTGGAGGGTTTCCATGGAGATTCAATTGTTTTGCACCTGCAAGAAGAAGAGGCAGCATTCGTATTTTGGGAAGCTCACAGCTGAAACCTTATACATAGGCCTCCCCTTATGATGGGCAGAGGCAGGGAGAGGAGAAAGTAGATAAAGATGAAGGCCCGACAGGAGAGGGATATGCAGGCCAGCCACGAGATGACCAGCATGAAGCATCATGCAAACGCCGTGGCACTAACCCAGAGCGCCCCGGCCGTCCCCAAGGGTGGCGGCGACGGGAAGAGGTGGGCTCCAAGCTGTTGTCCACAACTACAGGCGACCGAGTCAAAAACAACCTGGCAGGATCCAAGTGGAAGATGGCAGGGGTGAATTCTCAGGGCCCAGGGACTTGGTCAGGAGAGAGGGAAGAGGAAGGCTTGGATAAGGAACAGGAAGAAGGAGGCGCCAGCTGCCACTTTCTGGTCCTGGCTAGGCAGCGGGTAAGTCAAAAACCACCTGGAGAACAGCCAGGTGGCAGTGGTGAGAGCAAGGGAGGCGAACCTGAGGGCGCAGGGCCCAGCAAAGCGGGGCAGGAGTGGAGGGTGCGTTGTGGGCCAGATGCCAGGCCATGAGAGAGTTCAGAGCTGGAGCCTGCGGGGACGGACGGGAGCAGAGGGAGGCGTTTCGGGGGACAGGTGGGGTCCATGCGTTTGCATGCAGGGTGCATCCGCGAGGCTTCTCCCTGAAACGCATGGCCCAAGGGGGGTGCCCAGGTTGATGCAGGCTGTGGGGTATGGCCCCCCCTCTGTCCTCAGGAGCCCCTGGTGATGCGAAGCTCTGGCTGACGGGTTCCAAGTAACCCCTGCCTTTCTTACGCCTGTTCTCTCTACGCTTACCTTTAGTTTAATGTATTTGTTTTCATTTCACTTAAAAGGTAGAGAGAGACAAACATGCAAAAAGAGGTTTTCCACCCACTGGTTCACCTTCAGCCCCCAGATGCCCACAGCAGCCAAAACTGCGCCAGGCTGAAGCCAGGAGCTGGGAACTCCTTGCAGGTCTCCTGTTTGGGTGGCAGGGGCCCAGGTGCCTGAGCCACCACCTGCTGCCTCCCAGGGCACACATCAGCAGGAAGCTGGGATGGAAGCAACGTGGCCCGGACTTGAATCAGGACATCTGAGATGGGCAGCAGATGCTCCCAGCTGCTCCCACCAGTGAGCCAGACTCCTGCCCCAGCGCCCGCTTCCCACCTGGCCACTTCCTGTCACCTCAGAAGGAGCGGCTGATATGCCCTCCGGGTGTAGCTTTCTCTGCCTTTAGGTGAGCTTTTGTGTGAAACCTGGCTTTCTTTCCCTCACACCTGATTTTCTTAGAACTTGGCGATTTAGGGCCCGGCGCTGTGGTGTAGCGGGTAAAGCCACCACTTGCAGTGCTGGCATCCCATATGGGCGCTGGTTCTAGTCTCCTGCTGCTCCACTTCCAATCCAGATCGTTGCTGTGGCCTGGGAAAGCAGTAGAAGATGGCCCGAGTACTTGGGCCCCAGCACCCACATGGGAGACCCAGAAGAAGCTCCTGGCTCCTGGCTTCGGATTGGTGTGGCTCCAGCCATTGCAGCCAATTGGGTAGTGAACCATCGGATGGAAGACCTCTCTCTCTCTGTATCTCTCTGCTTCTGCCTCTCTGTAACTCTGCCTTTCACATAAATTAAAAAAAAATTTAAAAACAAAAGAACTTGGCAATTTAAGAATAATGCTATAGCAATAGAACCAGAAAGCAGAAGCTGAAGAAGCTGCAAGTAAGGTGGTAATTGTCTGGCTTACTCCATACGTGGTCAGTGTTCAGAGCAGCTCTATGCAATGCTAAGGCTTCGGACTCCGGTGGTGAAACTGGAAAACAGGGAAGCGTTGAGGAGCAGGAGTCTCTCACGGCCACTGCACAACAACGAGGGGCACAGCCTGTGCTGCTCCTCTCACAGTTCTGTGCACAGCTGGAGGATTCCACCGACCATGGGCTGAACACGTTTAGGAAAAAAAATCTGCACAGGAGCTGAACGTGTATAGACTTTTTTTTTTGTTGTTCTTGTCATTATTCCCTAAACAACACAGCATGAAAACTGTGTACACAGCTTACACATTGTGTCGGGTATTTAAAGCCATCTAGAGATGACTTAAAACACAAAGGAGAGAGGGAAGCCCACCTGAATTCACAGCCTGCCAGCCTGAGGACCCCAAGCAGCCTGGCTCTGAGTTTTCTCCAGACACAGCAGGAATAACAGATCTAAAGCAGGAGGTCTGGCCTGCACTTTTCTTTCAATGACCCGGGATGGAAGGCGCAGGAAGGCACAAGGGATGGTCTTAGAGGAAGGAAAATAAGACCCCACCTGCTCTCTATAGATCCTGGCTTTCCTCACAGTCCTCATGTCCAAAATCTTCAGGTTGGTGAGGTTTTTCAGGTTTTTTTTGTTTTTGTTTTTTTTTTGTTTGTTTGTTTTTGAGGGGAAGAAAAAGGGAGGTCTCCATCCATTGGCTCATTCTGCAACGTGCCTACATTTGACCCGCATCTTCATGAGTTTCTGACATGAGGGGCTAGTCTGTGTGAGTCCCTTGTGCCACGGGGTTCGCTGAGCCTGAATCACAAATGGCCAGCTGCTCTGCCTCCGCCCAGCTCTTTGAGATGTCAGGAGGGTGGCTGGTGTCCCTCACGCAGTTTCCCCTTGGGTGTATTTAAGGGATGGAGAGGAACAAAAAAAAGCAAAACACACGTGTGAGGGTGTGTGCATGTTGTCTGCAGGCATGTGTGTGTCTGAGTGGACCTGTGGGGTGTGATTGAATGTGAATGTGAGGTTTGCGTGTATGGTGCAGGTGTGTTTATGAATGGGTGTGGCATGAGTGTGTAGGTGTGATTGAATTTGTGTGTGGTGTGTGTGGTGGGAGTAGGGTACTTGTGTGTGTGTGTGTGGTGTGTAAGTGTGCATCCAAGAAGCGTAGTGCTAGGATAACAAATTAACAAAACTCAACTCTCTCTCTCCAAACAGTTTTGTTGATTTATTATTGACACACCATAAAGTTCGCTCACTTAAAGTGTACAGTTCAGTGGGTGGCAGTGTATTTACAAAGCTGTGCTGTTGCCACCAGAATCTAATCTTAGAACATTTATATCACCCGCACAGGAACCCCTGGGCCATGAAGCAGCCCGCCCTCCCCCTGCCTGTAGCACCCATGCCCCAGCCCAGGCACCCCCAGCCCCTCTGCCGCAGTGTGGAATCACACCTCATCTGACCTTCGGGGCTCACCTCTCCCCTTCCCAGCTACTATGGACAATGCTTCTGTTGATGTTCATTTTCGGTTTCTCCTGTGAATGCATGTTTTCCTTGCTTTTGCATAACTACGTAGAAGTGCAATTGCTGAGTCATGCGCTAACCCCATGTTTAGCCTGCTGAGGAGCTGCCCTGCTGTTTCTCAAAGTGGCTTTTTACTTAGCTTGAGGTGGAATCCTCACACCCTGCCAGCGCACTTGCCAAATGGTGCAGCCTGTATGGAAAACCGTGGCTGTCTCTCGGGTCGGTGCAGAATGATCACGGGACTAAGCAACTCCACTCCCAGAGAGACGACAGTGCATGTCCATGAAAACTGTACACAAATGCTCACAGCTGCATAGTTCAGAAGGTGACAAATCCAAT
Organism: Lepus europaeus; assembly: GCF_033115175.1. Taxonomy (NCBI): domain Eukaryota; kingdom Metazoa; phylum Chordata; class Mammalia; order Lagomorpha; family Leporidae; genus Lepus; species Lepus europaeus. The sequence goes on from NC_084838.1 coordinate 99,249,432, forward strand.
GGGATCGATCCACGCAATGGGAAAATGGCTGACAATACAAAGCAATGAAGTACTAATGCCTGCAACATCCCGGATGAACCTGGAAAGCCTTATGCTAAGGAAAGAAGCCAGGCACCAACCACCACGTATTACTGCCTAACTCCATACATGTGTCGTCTCCGGAGGGAACATAATGACGACCTGGGGCACAGATGGGGGATGTGACAAGGTGGCTGTTAAAGGGGCGTGGGGTTTTGTTTTAAGGTAACGAGCATCTTCTAAAATCAATTGTAATGGCAGATGGACCACCTAGTGAATATACTAAGAGCCATTGAATTGAGCCCTACAGATGGGTGAATTGTATGGGTCTGTGAATTACATCTCAAAAACATGGTTAGGGGTTGGCGTCTGGCCTCCTGGTTTTGGACACTAGTTAAGACGTCAGCATGCGACATCGGAGTGCCTGGGTTTAACGCCCAGCTCTGCCTCCTGTCCCCAGCTTCCTGCTAATGCACACCCTGGGAGGCAGCAGGGGGTGGCTCAAGTCACTGGGTCTCTGCCACCCACATGGGAGACCTGGATCGAGTTCCTGCTTTCCAGCTTGGTCCTGACCCAGTCCCAGCCAGCCACTGAGGGATTTGGGCAGTGGACCAATGCATGGGATCTCTCTCTCTCTCTCTCTCTGCCTCTCAAACTTAAAAAAAAAGTGGGGAAGGAAGGGTTAACCAAAGTTGCTGAGTGTACTAGGTGCTGGCTGCTACCACCCTCACGTGGACAAAGTGGCCTGGACAGAAGCCTTCTCTGTTCTCTTTTTCTTAGGAACAACCAGGATTTGCTTTCTCTACCCCTGCTTTTTGGTTGGCATTTAGCATTGCTGGCTAACGTGGAAGAGACATCCAATTTATCCTGCATATAAGAACAGATATATATATCCTGCATATACCAACACCGGGCCACGATAGAGAAAATGGAGCTATTTATGGACCTTCTCTCCCAAATCCAACAACCTAGCTGTCACAGGGCCGCCTTAGCTTCCTTCACCGTGCAGGACAGTGTGCACCTGTTCGTGTGCGTGTGCATGAAGTGTGCCACTCCCTCCTAAGAGCCTGGCTTGGGTGGGCACACCAGGTGCTTCTTCTGGGAGAGCCATGTTGTGGGAAGAGCCAGCAGGCTCACTCACTGCCCAAGGTGCTCGCCCCTGAGCGCCTGTCACTGGAAGGGAAAGAGGGAAAGCCGACTCCAGGAATGGAGGAGATGCTGGAGGCTGGGAGCCTGGGTCCCCTGCCTGCTGCTGCAGCATGGAATCACGGAGGCACAGAGACCCTGCTCCCAGCCGCTGACTGCGCGATGACAGGATTGAGGCCCTGGAAGCTGACCTGGAGTTCAAGGCACCAACAGAACCCACACGCCAGCCTCTGCACCCCGAAGCCCCGTTGCAAGTGCCAGGGAGGCTGCCTGAGGTTTTGTTTAACCCTGGGCCCGACCTCTTTCTCTGCTTGTTTTCAAAAGATGGTTGTTTTTGCTAAATATCTCTGCAAGGAAGTTACGATGGCTAAAATGGTGAAGAACTAGTGGTCAGCCAGACCAACCATTTTTTTTTTTTTTAACAGAATTGTTGAGATACGACCCACATGTCATAAAGGTCCTCCCTGTAAAGTATAAATCAGAGGCTTGGGTAGATTACCTTATCACTTTTACAAATGTCTGTAAAAACTTTCCACTTTAACCCTTTTTAAGTGTACAATTCAGTGGTGTTAAGTTCATTCTCAGTGTTGTGTAACCTTCACCACTGTCTATTTACAAAACATTTTCATTGCCCCAAACAGAAACTCTGTACCCATTAGGCAATCAGCCCCATCCCCTCCTCCTCCCAGCCCCTGGCAACCTTTGGCCTACTTTCTGGCTCTATGAATTTGCTTCTTCTAGATATTTCTTACTCATGGAGTTGCACAAAACTGTTTCTTTTGCATCTGGCTTGTTCTACGCAGTGTTGTTTCAAGGTTCATCTATGTTGCTGACTGTATCACAATCTAATTTCTTTTGTGATTGAATAATATCCCTGTGCAAATGTGTATGTGTGCGTGTGTGTGTGTGACACAGAGAGAGGGATCACATTTTGTTTATCCATTTCTCATGCACACTTGGGTTGCTCCCACCTTTCAGCTATGATAAATCTATTATAAATAATGACACAATAACCATTGACATGCATGTCCCTACCCCAGGCCCTGGTTTCAATCCTGTGGGTCTACACCCAGAATTGCTGTAATTCTATTTAATGTTATAAAAAAACATCAAACAGTTTTTTTCACAGCGCTCGTAGCCCTCCATCCGCTGGTTCACTCCCCAATTGTCTGCAATGGCCGGAGCTGCACAGATCTGAAGCCAGGAGCCAGGAGCTTCCGCCAGGTCACCCACGAGGGTGCAGGGGCCCAAGGACATGGGCCATCTTCTACTGCTTTCCCAGGCCATAGCAGAGAGTTAGATCAGAAGAGGAGCAGCCAGGACTCGAACCAGTGCCCACATGGGACGCTGGCACTGCAGGAGGCGGCTCTACCCACTATACCACAGTGCCAGCCCCGTTTTAACTCTTATAATTAGTTTGTTGATATTGTCTTTGTTATATATATATATAAAATGTGAGGGAGGGAGTGCTAACTTCAGTGTTTTGCATGTAGAAATCTGATTTTCCTAGCACTGTCCATGTTTTTTTTTAAAGATTTGTTGATTTTATTTGAAAGGTAGAATTAAAAAGAGAGACAGAGAGAGCTCAAAGTGTGTGTAGGGGGGTGGTGGGGAGAGACCTTCCATTTGCTGATTCATGCCCCAAATGGCCACACACAGGTAGAACTGGGCCAGGTGGAAACCAGGAGCCTGGACCTCCATCTGGGTTTCCCGCAGGAGTGGAGGGCCCCAAGCACCTAGGCCATCTTCAACTACTTTCCCAGGCATATTAGCAGGAAGCAGGATCAAAAGCCGAGCTGTCAGGACGCCAGTCAACACTGATGTGGGATGCCAGCATCACAGGCTGCAGCCCCAACACTGCCTTTTGGAGAGTGCTTTCTTCCCGCACCGGATGGCCCTGTCTGCCTTGTTGAACACCAGCTGATCGTGGGTATCTGAGTTTGTTTCTGAACCCCCGATTCTGTCCCATTTGTGCAGCTCACAGTAGCTCTGTACTCAGTTTTGCTAGTCGGAAGCGAGAAGCCTCTCATTTTTTTTTTTTTTTCTTTTAAAGATTGTTCTGGCTGTTCAGGGGGACCCTTGCAATTCTGTGTGAATTTGAAATCAGCTTGTCCGTTTCTGCAGAAGAGGTCATTTGCATGTTGACAGGGGCTGCGCTGAGTGTGTGGGGTGGACGTGTGGGCACCATCGCCCTAGCCACGGCACGGTGCCTTTTGCTTATTAAGGTCTTCTTGGACTTCTAACAATGATCAGGTGGAATCAGAGAAAAATAGAAGAAACAGCCCCCGTCTCCCAGGATGCATCTATAAACCAGATCGAGTGTTTTCTGTCCCCCAGAAGTTTGCAGATTGTCCGTCCCCTGCTTTTTTTTCGGTGAGCCCCTGACATCGGCATCACAGAGGAAGTCGCCTGCTATGCGCTTCCAGATGGCTTTGCTGGCATCAAGGACGTGTTCGTTGCGCAGCAAGTTCTCCCACTTTTAAAAGTAATATCCTCAAAATGATGTGGAAAATGTAAAAACACTGGGCTAGGGGCCGGCACTGTGGCCCAGCAGGGTTAGCCTCCATTTCCGACCCTGGCATCCCACATCACAGCCCCAGGTGGACTTCTGAATGCCCTCTTCCCACCGAGCTAATGTGCCTGGGAAGGCAGCGGATACCACCCTCTTAGGAAACCCAGGTGGAGTCCCTGGCTCCTGGCTTTGGCTTGGCCTAGGCCCGGCTGTTGCAGCCATTTGGGGAGTAAACCAGCAGATGGAAGACCTCACTTCTCTCTCCCTCTCCCCCTTCCCCCGTCACTCTTTCAAATAAAGAAATACATCTTTTTTTAAAAAAAAAAATTGAACCATGTGAAAAATTAATTTTCTATAGTCAGTTTCACACACACAAAAAAAAAAAACCACAGTGGGCCGGCGCCGTGGCTCACTAGGCTAATCCTCCGCCTTGCAGCACCGGCACACCAGGTTCTAGTCCCGGTCGGGGCACCGGGTTCTGTCCCGGTTGCCCCTCTTCCAGGCCAGCTCTCTGCTGTGGCCCAGGAGTGCAGTGGAGGATGGCCCAAGTGCTTGGGCCCTGTACCCCATGGGAGACCAGGAGAAGCACCTGGCTCCTGGCTTCGGATCAGCACGTTGTGCCAGCCACGGCGGCCATTGGAGGGTGAACCAACGGCAAAAAGGAAGACCTTTCTCTCTGTCTCTCTCTCTCACTATCCACTCTGCCTGTCAAAAAAAAAAAAAGTGTTTTGTGCTCGCTTCGGCAGCACATATACTAAAATTGGAACAATACAGAGAAGATTAGCAAAAAAACCCACAGTGATCTGACATATTGGACAATTGACTCCTTTTTCCCCAAGAGGATGACACAAATCCCTAAGATAAAGATGAGCACTCATAAGGAAAATTGAGCCAAGGATGTTTGCAAAAGACATGCGAAATTGACCAGCGGACAGACTCAACCTCCTTCCTAATTCAAGACAAGCACGTCGTAACAACAAGCTGGCATGTCCTACCTATCAGAGGGGCTGTGACCAAGTGTTGAATAACACCCAATGCGTGGGTGATGCTATAGGGAATTACATACATTACCTGCCTGTGGGAATAGAAATGGGTGCAATTGTCTGGAGAGCGATTTGGCAAGCCTTATTAAAATTGTTCAAGAAATTGGCCTTTGACTCAAATGTCTGTTGGGAGTTGAACCCACACGTAGGGTCACAAACGTATGCCGCAATAAGCATGGAGAAAAGCTCTTCCTTGTCTTGCAGCTAATGGCCAATGCAAAGCAAAGTAAGAAACATCTAGGCAGCCATCAGTGAAGACCTGTTAAATGTGATATATTCAGGGGCCGGCACTGTGACACAGTGGGTTAACGCCCTGGCCTGAAGCGCTGGCATCCCAAGTGGGTGCCGCTGCAAGTCCCGGCTGCTCCACTTCTGATCCAGCTCTCTGCTAAGGCCTGGGAAAGCAGTAGAAGATGGCCCAAGTCCTTGGGCCCCTGCACCCACCTTGGAGACCTAGAGAAAGCTCCTGGCTCCTGGATTCGGATCAACACAGCTCTGATTGTTGCGACTATTTGGGGAATGAACCAGTGGATGGAAGACCTTTCTTCCTCTCTCTTTCTGGCTCTGCCTCTCTGTAACTCTGTCTTTCAAATAAATAAATAAGTCTTTTTTTAAAAAAAAAAAAGCATTTCTTAATCCCATGGATACTTTTTCATAATACGTTTCCATGAACATTGGAACACCCCTCTGAGCATGTATTTCAAATTTTTTGGTACCAAGATAAACTTATCTTTTGATTCAACTGTGTACAAACATTTTAAGTACTCTTATAACATGTTATAAAGCAAAGTTTTAAAGAAACTAAATTTAAATGAGTACTTTCTAATTTTTTGAATCTTTGGGCTAATTAGCTCACTTCTTCGATGCAGTTCACTGAAATGGTGAAACCCTTTTCATGCGAATAGTGTCAGTCATTAAAAGATACACATATGCCCAGACATTGGTACACACACACCTGCATCTCTGTTAGTCACTGGATTTGTTTTTCCTTTGGTGGAAAGAAGAAAGCTGTGTGCATGTGTGTATGTATATGAAGTGTTTGTGTATAGTAGGTGTGTGTTGTGTACACTGGTGTGTGCAGTGTGCGTATGTGTAAGGTGTGTGGGGTGGTGTAGTGTGTGTAGTGTGGATGGTGTGTGTGTGTGTTGTGCACATGTGTGATGTGTGTATGTTGTGTGTGATGTGGGGTGTGTGTGTGTGAGTGGTATGTGTGCACATTCACATGTGTGTGAACGCGTGTCTGTGCAGATGGGTGTAACCAAGTCCTATCCCCCAAGGTAGGATCTTAAAGCACCAGGTAAAATCCTGCCATGCAGAGTCCATCCAGAGAGGGTGGGCGCTGGGGAAAGAGCTCCCAGCTGCCGCTGAGCCTGGGGACGCTGGCACAGCCACCGCTGTGCGCTCCACTGGCAGTGAGCCCAGCGTCATCATCTGCCTGTGGCGTGGACACCAGGTCCACGGGCTCAGCCCCAAGAGCAGGGATGTGCCGGGAGGAACGAGGGTCGCCTCCCACCCATCTGTTCTCTCCTGGGCTAACCAAAGCAGCACAGCCTGAGCAGAGGCCCTGGTGGACCACATGCTGCCCAGCGCCCAAGAGCTCCTCAATGGTTTTCCATTCTCTCCTGAACGGCGAGACTGGGCAAGCTGGTTTGCAGCGTGCCTTTGAACTCAGAGTTTGGATACACACCGCACAGGACTCCCAGTGCGCTGTGCTTGCCCGAGGCCAATCCGAAGCAAGCACAGGCTGGGCCCACAGCAGGGGCTTCCTCCTCCTTGGTGGCTTCGGAGTTCACCGCAGAGCTGGCTCCCCTCAGCTCTAGGACAGTGCAGGGGTCTTTTTTTTTCCATTTTCCAGGATCCAGAGGAAGGGCCCATGGCATCCATGGCCACATAGCGACAGGGGCGGGTCCTTGTGCCTGGGCTCCAGACTCTGGCCCAGAGAGGTCAAGAGAAGGAGAGAAAGGAGACTGGCGCAGGGGCCACGCTCTAAGCCACGGATGTCGGCTTCACCTGGCACATGGTGCAGTTGTTCCCAAACACGACCTTGGCCTTGCATCGCTGGCAGCACCAAGGCATTTGCCTCGGTCTTGGGATCCTAAAACATCCAGGGAACCCCGCAGTTAGCGAGGGCTGCTGCAAAGGATAGCATGCCTCGGCTGCGTCCAGGATCAGGACTGGACCCAGGGATCGAATGCCGGGTGTGCCAGCGCCTCCTGTTGGGAGTCTGACGTGCTGTGGGAACACCTCCCCATGGTTGCACTGTGATGACTGTGAACAGAGGGAGTCCCTTGATGAGGTGGCGTGGACAGTATCCAGGTCAGTGCTTATGGGGAGGGCTGGAAGACGACACGGTAAATCCCAAATCACTGTGTTTTTCGGTCGCCCAGCTGTATTACAAACACAAGGCACGATGTCACGGAAACCACGTAATTCTCTTCAAGATAAGCCACAGTAAGAGTTCTATAACAGGTTCAGCGAACATTCACATACAGAATCACTCTCGCAAGCCCCTATTGAAAATGTAAATGTTGCATGGGAAAACATGCACAGGGCTGGAATGAGGAGTTTGTCAAAGAAGAAGGCTGAGCACTCAGTATTCTAAATCGTTCAAGAGACTTGCCTACACCCTGGCCACCACCCCCCCAATACACACCCTTGGAGGACACCCTTGACACTCGACACTCGGACAAGGATCCAGCATGGGTATTGGTAAAGTTCCCAGCCACAGGTGAGAACCACTCAGGTCCCCTTTCTAAGGAGATCCAGTCACAGTCCGGGTTACAATGAGGATCTGGGAAGTATTGCACCGGGCAAAGCTTTTCTCCTTGTGTAGCAGACTCTGTATCAGCAATCATCACCAACCTGGAGAAGCCTCTACAACGCTGTGCTCAGTGGGAAAACACGTGGAGCAATGACCCGCGCAGTTCAATGTCATTTGTGTGACATTTGCTGGACATGAGGCGCACTATTCTACAGATGCACGGATTTCGACAACACTGTTGTGTCTATGCTTCTGGGCGGACATGAACTTACCTTTTACCCGCAGTTTGATACATTATCCGCAGTGCCCTCCTCTCCAGGGAAAGTATCAAACCCTTGGTGGGGGGCGCACCTGCTCCATGTGGAGGAGCAAAGAGCTCATGAACAGGGCCCTCCACAGGAGCACCAGGGCTGCCTGTCCGGTTTTGTTTCTCAAAGCATCCGAGAGCAAACAGGGCAATACGGGAGTTCCTGTGAATCCAGGTGCTGGCCACAGGGCTGGTGTTTATATTCTATGTGGTTATAACCAACTTTTAAAGGGCCACTGGCCGCTGATGGCTTGCAGGCATTCATCAACCTGCAATGCAGATGTGGGAACAGCTGCAGGCTTCCAGACACCCTGGAGCAGGGAGGCCCCCACCTGAGCAGAGGCTCCCGCCCAAGACCCCGGGGATTCAGCCCCTCGCATCACCATGCCTCCTGAGGCCTGTGCTTTCATTGGGGATTGGAATAAACTCAGCACACACCCGTGTGCATATGCACACACACACACACGTTTGATGCCGCAGCATCCTGAACTTTCAGTAATACGCACATCCCATTCTGACCCTGAGCCTTTGACCCAGGGCTCCCCTGCCAGGCACACCCTCCTCCCTGTCCCTCTGAGCCCCTCTCACCTGACCCCAGCTAATTCTTAGCGTGGTTAGACCTCAAGCAGATCTCACCTCCTCTGGGAAGCCTGCCAGAGCTGGGCCTGTTGCAGGACAGTCTTCCCTCATGGACAAAGACCTACTCACGTGTCTGTCACCTTGAAGGTGGGTGTTCCTGAAGACAGATCTGTGTTAGTCACATTGTGTCTCAAGCTAAGCTGATTGTGGTGCCAACGATTTTTGAAATCCATGCGTAGAGATTTGTAATATGCATCGTCTTTGAAACTTTCCGCGGATGTCTGGTATACATATGAATTTTTTATATAAACCTGTACAAAAGGCAAACTAATCTGCCATGGCCAAAAGGAGAGCAGGGGCTGCCTGGGGGTGGTTGCGTTCAGTACCTTGAGCAGAGTGACGATTTGACGAGGGACACAGGTATCAAAACTCACCAAATTCTCTACCCTCAGGTATGTGTGATGATTTGTACGTGAGTCTATTTCTTCAAAGCCCCCAAAAATGCCAGCAGAGAAATATGTAAGTGGATGATGGGGGTGCAGGGGGAGGCGGCACCTGGTCAAACACAGCCCTGCTGTTTAGGTCCAGATGATGGATACTCCACACAGCACAGGGCGCTAAAGCATTTCATTTTCTTAAAAACCAGGGAGGGTTTTTTTCTTTTTTTTATAATAGTATGGGGGGGGGGGGGGGCTGGCGCTGTGGCACAGCAGGTTAAAGCCCTGGCCTGAAGCACCGGCATCCCATACGGGTGGCGGTTCCAGTCCCAGCTGCGCCTCTTTGATTCAGCTCTCAGCTATGGCCTGGGAAAACAGCAGAAGATGGCCCAAGTCCTTGGGCCCCTGCACCCGCGTGGGAGACCCAGAAGAAGCTCCTGGCTCCTGGCTTCAGATCAGCGTAGCTCCTAATATTGTGGCCAACTGGGGAGTGAACCATCGGATGGAAGACCCCCCCCCCCCCTCTCTCTCTCTGCCTCTCCTTCTCTCTCTGTGTAACTCTGACTTTCAATTAAATAAAATAAATCTTTAAGACAAATAGTATACGGGCCAGCGTACAGTGGCAGCAGGTTAAGTAACCTCTAGGGCTCCAGCATTCTCTATCAGAGCATTGGTTCAAGCCTCAGTTGCTCTGGTTCCTATCGAGCTTCTTGCTAATGCACCTGGGAAAGCAGTAGATTATGGCACAAGTGCTTGGGCCCCTGCACCCACATGGGAGACCATGTTGGAGTTCCTGGCTCCTGACTTCGGCCTGGCCTAGACCTAGCTTGGAGGCATTTGGAGGAGTAAACCAATAAATAGAAGAGCTCCCTCCCCATTCTACCCCGTGTGTGGTGTGTGTGTGTGTGTGTGTATCTATCTCTGTCACTCTGCCTTTCAAATAAATAAATAGGTCTTTTTCATGTAATATATACCTCTTTTAAATGATTGTTGTTTTTCCCCCAAATGCTGCAAGGCTAATTTAAAAAAAAAAAATAAAAGAAAGTAAGGGGCCAGCATTCAGCTGTCTGTGACATCTGGTGGAGATATTAAGGCCGGAAAAGATACTGACACACGCACCGCTCAGCCTCAGTCCCCACCACAGATTCTCAGAGGCAGGAGACTAAGTCGCAGGCTGGAGAGCAGAGTGGACGAGTCACAAGTCCCAGAAGCCAAATGCCTGGGTTCAAATTCCTGTGCTGTTTCTAGGGAGCTGTGTGACCTGGAGCAAGCGCCCCGCCCTCTCTGTGTCTCAGCTTCCTCCCCTAAACGCAGATAATCCTCCTACCTGTCCCGTGGGGTCACTGTCAGTTCACAGTTCCGAACCCGTTCACACCTGCCTGTTGGACACCTGCCAGACCCCCCTCACAGGTGCACGTTGTGACCCAACTTTGCTCTATTATGATTGCTATTAATTTCTTCATGCAGGCTTTACCCCGTCCCTCCCCAACCCCCAAGAAAGTGCTACGTTGTCCTTTCCCTCTGCTCTGACATCCTAAAAAAGCAGCATTAAATGAGGCGGAAAATGCCCTTCTGGGATGGCTAAGCCCTGGCTCTTGGTGAGCATGCATTGGCTGAGTGTGGGCTGGCTTTCTGGTGCTTACTTTATGTTTTGGCTCACCATGGCTATAACCACCCTGGCAGGCTGAATCCCAAGGGTTGGAGAGAACACTGGAACTGAGTGCCATACACAAATGAGCCTCCTTGGCAAGTCTTATCCTAGGCACATATTGTTCATCCGTTAGCCAAAGCCACGGGGCCATCAGCTGGGTCCCCAGCACACCCCCTAGGAATCAGACAATGGCAAGGGCACCTCCCCCGGTGGCCGAATGATTTGTCAGTGTTTTCAGGGCCCCGCCTCATCTGTGCCCGAGTGATAGAGACAGCTGGGCACCTTGTCCCCACTCTGGTGGCCGGACAAGATCTGGAAGCACTCTCACCTGCCCGGGGCCCGCAGGCAGGACAGCCGGCACTTCCCACGCACTGGCTTCTGTCTGGAACAGCTGTCTCCAACAGAGCTGTCCACGAGGGCGGACGGTGCTCTGCCAACCCTATTCCAAAATGCTTGCGACCAGAAGGGTTGTGAATTTGGGATTCTTCGGACATTGAAATATTTGCAACTCCGTAATGACGTATATCGGAAATGAGGCCAAAGTCTGAAGATAAAATTCACTTATGTTTCATATACATCTTCTTCCACAGCCTGGAGATAATCTTATACCATTTAAAAGAATAACTTTGTGCATGAAATAGATTCTCCTGGTATGGAACTTTCTGCTTGTTCTGTCACTCCCACGCTCAGAATGACTCAGGTTTTGGATTTGAAAGATAGTGGATGCTCAACGGGTAGCAAGTGGCCTCCTGTGTCTTCTGAGTATCAAGAACCTCTGTTTTTTAGTTTATTTTGTTCTAACGAATGCAAATGTGCATGGCCCACATGGCTCGTGACCACCATGCTGGTTAGCACAAGGTCCTGGGCGCCACGTGTGTACTCCGCCCCGCCACGCAGGCATGCACTGAGCGTCGGGGTGTGCACCCAGGGACTCCTGGGTTGAGGTTTCTCCCAGTGACAAGGAGCAGCCGTGACATCCTGGGGCACCCACTCCAGGTATGGTCTGCTCTAGATGTCTCACACAACTCACCTTGTTGTCAGAGCCATCCTGAGAGTTGGCACGCCCTTCCCCTGGGCAAGAGCACTGAGGCAGTCCGGTCACTTTCTCTGGCAGCACACAGCGGCCACGGTGGGGACACGTGTCCCTTTACCGGCTTCTGCGCCGTATGCAAAGCCGCCCCGTGCCAACCTTGCCCTGAGCACAGCCCAGGCGTATCTGGCAGCATCTGCCCTCTCCTTATGGGGGCCTGTTTGTCTCCTGGGAGACCATCGCTTCCACCCAGAAGGCCCAGGCTGCACTCTTGGAAGGTACAATTTTGGCTCCCGATTTGGCCTCAGGGGTATCCAAGGCCCTCAGAAAAGGCCTTGGCAGCCACGGCGTGTGGGAGTATCCTTTCTTCTATTGTTGAGAAGAAGGGGGGATGCCTGGGCTGTGGGCCTGACCCAGAGCGCTTGCAGAAAGAGCAGCTGTCCAATCTGGGATTCCCCCCCCCCTTTGGTGTGCACCTGTGCCCTGCAGGAGGGACTGTGCCCATGGCAGGGCCACCGAGCAGATGGGCGGGATGGGGGTGGCCAGCAGCCATGAGCGGTGACTGGATGCACTTGCCATGGGCACCACTCCCAGCTGGCAGCACTGGACACCTGCCCACCCTCCCCTGGGCTGTCCGCGGGCTTTGGATCATGTCACGGCAGAGCCTGTTGGAAATAGAGGAGCTTGGAAATCACTTTTGAAGCCATGTTTTCTGTCTCCCAACGACGCTGACTTCGAGCTGTTTGTGCACGCTGGTGTTTCCTCATGTTTCGTCACCACACACTGACATGATTGACAGCTACACAGGCGGTGCTTTCTCGAGGTCAGAGCCCAGGCTGCTGTGTGAGGAGCGGCCAGTCCTCACCCATACCTGCGCACGCCTTTCTTCCCAGCACACACCTGTACACACTCACCAGCCTCCCTCGGGGCCACGTGAAGCCGTGTGGCTAAGTTCTGCCCATTGAGTGCAAATAGAAATTGTAGCTCCAACCCTAGACCTGTCCACAAACCCCTGCCAAGCATCTCTGCCCATCTGCAGTGGGGGTGAAGAGGGCTCCTAGAACCTTCTCTAAGGAGGAGTCTGGGCTCCAGAATGATCGTGTAGAGCCAAGAATGCCTCCACCCACTGCACAGTGCTCTGAGTGGCAGCTACATTTTTATTTCAGCAATCCCCTGCAACCTGGGGGTGTCGGTCAAAGCCATTAGCCCACTCTGAATACTCCTAAAATCCCTCATCTTGTCATGCATCCTTCACTGATTTCCCCTGTAGAACCCTTAGAGAAAAGCCTGCTACAGATAACAACATCCACCTTGGAACAATGCTGGCTGATTTTGCTTCTCTCGCACAAAGTGAATTCACCCGTGATCTGCACAGCAGCCAGAGCTGAGAGGGCTGGAAAGCACCTCCGTGGGCGCTGGTGAAGGGGCCGACGCTGTACACGGCCCCCACGCAGGCTCTGCAAGAAGTCCAGCCTGGATCTGTGGGCATGGTTCGGGTGAACACCGCGCAGGAAGACGTTGTGAATGAGTTTGGGCTGGTCCACCCCTTTACAAGGGTGTCATAGCTCAAATAGCCATACATTTCTGCAGCACGTATGGGTGAGGTTTCTAAGGCAGAACTGAGCGGGGCCTCAAGCCACCCCCAAAAGATCAGGGGCTGCAGTGCGGTGGACACAGGGCAGAGGGTCTGGGGGGAGAGGGAGGGGGCGAGCAACAGGCCGTGCAGAGCGGGTAAGGTCAGGTGCAGGAGTTCAGACTGTGTATCTGGAGCAAGGAGAGAAATTGCCGGAATCCCCTAAACATGATTAGGTTTATGATTTTGGAAGTCTTCCTGGTGGCCCAGGGATGGAAGGAGAGAGTGGGAGGCCACAGGCAGTGTGGACTGGGAGGAGGAGGCGTCGGAAGTCAGGACACTGTTACATGGCCAGGGGTGGGAGATAGCCCCACCTGGGGAGAGCTGAAATTCTGGAGAACGTAGGAAGAGAAGAGGAATTGCGTTCCGGCCAGGCCATTGCAGCAGGCGGAGCAGGAGGGCTTTGAGGATCTGACGAGGAGATGAGGGAAGGGAGGGGGTGGGCTGCAGATGTGGCCAGAGGGTGTCCAGGGGAAGGGATGCGGCCATCCAGTGAGAGCCCGGGAGCTCTGGCTCGAGCAGGTGACTCAGGAGAAATGGCGGTGTTGGCAGGACCGCGGCGACCCCCGCTTTCATTAGCATCTGAGTGTCTCTGCCGGGGAGCTGCCCACAGGAGCCCATGCCTGCTCTCAGGTGCTGGAAGCACCCAAGGGATTTGATAGCTTCCTGCCGGGCCTCCCAGTCTCTGCTGGGGAGCGACCCCGGGCAGAAAGACCGTGCGGGTCTTTCTGGAGTCGTCTCACTCAGCTTACCCTTCTCACCTGCCCACTTTCCTCACCCGGGAGCCTGGAGCAGGAACAAAGCAACATCAAGGTCAAAGCTTCGGCTCTCCCTTTCCTAGAAAGCACGTGTGAGGTCCCAGCTGACCTACAGGAAAGCATCGAGGGCTGGAAACTGTGTATGCAGCCCGTGAGGTTCTGGTTCACCAGGGCACTCTTCCAGCATCAGGGAAAACGAAACTCAGCTTCAGGAAATAATGTCACCAGGTCACTGCACGCCCCCAGCCGCACGGGGGGAGCCAGAAGCCGTGCAGGGCGCCTCGGCACACTGCGCCGATGCAGATCATTTTCCTGAACAGTCTCTCGCATGCACGGCACAGGAGAAAGGACGGCCACTCCAAGCACCTGACAGCTGGGACTCCACACTCAGCAGCCTGGCTCCAAGTCCTTAAAACTGAAAACAAAAGACTTTTTTTTCCCACGTCTCTCTTTTATATATCAGTGGCATCGCACACTCAGAGAGCATGTGAGCTTCTACACCCATTTTACAGATGCGCAAGGTAGGGGGGGTTCCCTCAAGTCAAGGCAGGCCTCAGGACAATGAGCATGTGCAAACCACTGCAGGTTGTGTGTCCACCTCCTCAGCTCGCCTCTGACCATACTGGGACAGGGACCAGATCTACCCATCTCGCAGCCCCAGGCCCTGATCTGAAAGTCAGGAAGGACTCCCAAGGGACCCAGGGAACGGTGCACCTGCTCACAAGTGCCTTTGTCACAAGGCCTTCCTCAACGTTCCACCCCCCACTCCTCCATCCCACTCCAGATTCAATGGGAGTAAGTTTACACGTAACTACCAAGTGTCTTTGGGGAAGGCATATAGTTCACCAACTGGGACAGCTGCATCCCGTGTTGGAGTGCCTGGTTCGAGTCCCAGCTCCTGCTAACACCCTGAGAGGCAGCAGGTGATGGCTGGGTTGTGCATGGGTTCCTGTCACCCAGGTGGAAGGCCTAGTTGGAATTTCAGGCTCCTGGCTTCAATCTGACCCTGCCCTGGCTGTTGTGGGCATTTGGGGAGTCTCTCTCTTTCTCTCTCAAATAAAATGAAAATAAAATAAATTATAAAAAAAAAAGATTAAAGAAAAAAAACTATCAAGTGTCTCAGCCCAAGCTTCTTTGGATCTATCCCATTTGGCAAACTTGGGAGGCTTAAAGCCATGATTTCTCCCAATATGTTTTCAGTCTCACTCTTTCTCTTCTCTCCTTTTGCAGCCCTATTGATTGCCACGTCCCCTCTTTCGCCCTACAGGTCCCCGAGATCATTTGCATCTCTGCCCTGCACACCGGGCTGTTTCCTCCCTGTTGGTCAGGCTGTGTGCATTCTGTCACTGTGTCCTCAAGCTTGCCCACCCCACCCCGCCATCTCCCCTGCACTCAACCCCTCCAGCAAGTTTCAAGTTTGCATCATTGCTATTGTGTGTTTACTGGGGTCTTTTATAATTTTCATACATTTCTGATACCATCTAATTCTTTGCTGATATTGTCATTGTTTGTTTCAAGGGAATTTGTCATTGCTGGATGAAGCATTGTTACACTGGCTGCTCAGAGACTCTAATATCTAACTCCCCCTGGGACTTGGGTTCTCATTTGAGTTGTTTCCCTTGTTCTTGGTGCAATGAGTGATTTCTCATTGGATCCCGCCCACTCGTGATCTGCTGGGATCTTGTTTTATGAGCCAGGAGCCCCTAGTTGAGACGTAGCATAAGGTCCAGGTGTGTGTGCCCAGGTTCCCTCTGGGCCTCTGCTGGTACAAGGGTTGGGGGAATCACCACTGGCCCCTCCCCCATCCTGCTGATCCCTCTCCTATGAACGCGGGTAGCAGCTTATACTGTCTGAGAGAATCAGCTCAGCTACCCACTGGTCACTGCTGCCACCAGGGAGGGGACAGGGAAATAGAATGTCAACCCGCCTCACATTCCACCAACCTCTTCTGCCTCACTGCTACGTTCTGAATACTATCTCCCCCCCACCACCACCACCTCCAAAGCTCAGTTGGAGATGATTCCCCACTCTGAAGTATTAGCTGGGTGGAAACTTAGGACACTTCATCTGACCTTGGGGTTTCCAGGTGGCACCTCTGGGAGCTGATTAGGATTAGGGAAGTTGATCCCAACGATTTCATAAGATGAGACAGTGCGGAGTCAGCGTGGTGGAGTAGCGGGTTAAGCCACAACCCCCGTGGGTGCCAGTCCAAGTTCTGGTTGCTCTACTTCTGATCCAGCTCCCTGCTAGTGGCCTGGGAAAAGCCACGGAAGATGGTCAAGTTCTTGGGCCACTGCCACCCACGTGGCAGACCCAGATGAAGTCCTTGGCTCCTGGTTTTAGCCTGGCTCAAGCCCTGGCTATTGCAGCCACTTGGGTAGTGAACCAGTGGGTGGGAAATCTCGATGTGTGTGTGTGTGTGTCTCCCTCTCTCTCTCTCTGTAACTCTGATATTCAAATAAATAAATAATTTAAAGAAAAGAAGAAGAAAGGGCTGGCCTTGTGGCACATTGGGTAAAGCTGCTGCCTGGAATGCAGGCATCCCATATGGACACCAGCTCATGCCCCAGCTGCTCCACTTCCTGTCTAGCTCCTGGTTAATGGCCTGGGAAAAGCTGCAGATGGCCCAAGTGCTTTGGCCCCTGCTACGCACATGGGAGACCTGGAAGAAGCTCCCGGCTCCTGACCCAGCCCTGGCCTCTGTGGCTATCTGGGGAGTAAACCAGCAGATGAAAGATCTCTCTCTCTCTCTCTCTCTCTCTCTCTCTCTCTCTCTCTCACCTGTCGGGGGTGGGGTGGGGAAGAAGGAGAGAGCGCGAGAGATCCAGGAAGATGCACAAATGCTGCCTGCCTCTCACCACGTGATGCCCTGTGCTGCCTCAGCTCTGCCAGCAGGAAGGCCATCATGTCACAGCCCCCGCGACCCTGGACTTGAACTGTGAGACTAAATAAACTTCCTTTCTTCTCAGCGCACCCAGTCTGCGGTCTTACGTCAGCAGCAACAGCAGACAGACTGAGACAGCCGCTGACGCTAGCGGGAGCGGAAGGTCAGCTCCCCGGAGCTCGGCAGAGGGCACCCCTGGGGGTACTTCCTGGGCCCTTGCAGAGATGCAGAGTGCCAGGGACCACCCCAGACCAGGGAAACAAGACTCTGCCCCGACAAAGGCGCCCCGATGCGTCACGGACCTGACTAGTTAGACAGCGTTGATTTCAAATCCTCACCACTACCTGGGAAGACCAAGCGCCTCTCTGAAGTGCCTCCAACTCATTCTTTCCAAAGAGACCTTGGTCACCGGCTGAAGCCACCGACGAGGCTGGTGACCTCGACGCGCTGCCCGCTGGGTGAGTCACCACCGTTTCAATCACTGACAGCTTTACTGAAGGAGGACCGTGCACCAGAATCCTGCAACAAAGCCAGAGCGTGTCAGACCCTTGGGCTTGATTGATGTGCCCATCCCCGTGAGTCCTCTGGTGGTGTCTCGTGTGCAGGGGGTCGTCCACACCCCCAGTGCGTCCTCGGTCCCTTCCCGGGTCCGCGGCAGTGTTCTCATGCACGCTTGCAGAGTTCCAGAATCCCAGCCCTAACTGTGGCCCCGCGGAAAATCTAAGAGTTGGGCACACGCCCAGACATCCCCCGGACGTCCTCCCAAGGGAGGATGTGGACACGCTGGGGTCACAGCCGCTCCCACTGGGCTGCCCAGAATGCCCTAGAGGTGTGGGCTCACTGCCAGCCACATCCGTGTGCGATTCATAGATTAATAGAATTAATAATTAATTAATTAAATGCAAATAATTATTTCTAGACATGCAAGTCAATTCTGCCCAAAGCAACAGTGACACCCCCTGCCCCGCACCCCAGCCAGTTCTGTCTCCATTTACAGATTGCTCTCGATATCCCCAACGGGTCAACCATCGTCAGTCTCCACTGAACTCTGAGGACACCTTCCTCGTGTACTTGCACGGGCTTTGCAATGTGCCTGTGCTACATCTCATTGGGCTCATGACTCTGGGGTCTTGTGTAGACAACTCTCAAAGACAAAGGCTTTCCACCTTGATGTAAAGGCCTTCCAAAAAGTGTGTGGAAGGTGGAACTAAAAGATAAGTTTATTTGGCTGCAAAAAAAGTTGAAATCCATGCAGCTTTTTTCATAATATGCCTTTTCCATTATTTTTTAAAATATTTACTTATTTATTTGAAAGACAGAGAAAGAGAGATCTTTTATGTGCAGATTCATTCCCCAACTGGCTGCACATTTGGGCTGGGCCAAGCCAAGGCTAGGAGCTTGGGACTCCATCCAGGTCTCCCATGTAGGTGATAGGGACCCAAGCACTTGGGCGATCTTCCACTACCTTCACAGGCGCATTGGCAGGGACCTGGGTTGGAAGTGGAGCAGGTGGGACTTGAACCAGAGCTCAAATGAGAAGCCAGTGTCCCAGGTGGTACTCAACTCACTGCACCAGAACGTGGGCCTCTCACATCAACTCTGAGGCCAAGAATGGGATCTCTGTGCCCAGTGTGGGGTGTCACTGTGCAAGTGTTGCATGAAGAAGCACTCGCCTGGCGTGTACAGTGAGAATCTCCCAGCTCCTCACTTCCACTCCACCTCGCATTTCCACCCAGGCTGACATAGGGCTCCAGATGTCATCGCGAGCCAGATTCGCCCTCCTCCTGCCTGCCCCGCCCCTGCCCCACCCCAGCAGTCCGACGCCCACTCTCTCCTGCCTCATCTTCCTCAGGACCCCTCACCTGCTGGGGTGCTGCTCACGATGGCTTGGTGTCTGTCGCTCATGGCCAGAGAGAACTGGGGCTTCCTTTGCAGCCAGGAGTATCCTATGTGCTGTTATCTTTGACTCCTTGGTCACCCCCGTATCCGCATCGTGCTTTGGAGGGAGCCGAGTGCCTTTCTTTCTTTTCCCTGAATTTTCCACTTTCTGGACGCTGCCCTGCTCTGAACCCCTGGGTTTGTTAGAAAGCTGACTTCCAGATGGCCGGGGTGATGATAATAATATCTTAAATGTATCTGGTTTCTCTCCCTGAAGAAGCTCACATACATTCCACATGTGTGATCTCATTAGCCCACGGCATCTCTGCAAACCAGACAGGCGGCAGGTGTTTACAGAAAGGGCACGGGCCCTCAGCCGTCTCTTCAAGATCAGAGGGTGAGTCACTGCTACGGCCCAAATAGAAATGACTTGGGTGTGACGCGGATCCGTTTCCCTCTCAGTTGATTGGCAAAGAGTTGTTTTTCCCCCCAATCAACAAACGGACTGACACTTATACCACCCCAGATAAGCTGCTCTAAGGTCTTCAGTAGTTCACCCCCCGGGACCAGGCCAGGCATGCATCACAGGGAGTATCACAGCTGCCTGTGGCCTGGCCTCTCTCTCCAGCCCCTCCACCACCCTGAGGCCTCTCCCCTGAAGCTGAAGTCCGAGTTCTTAGAACTGTGGTTGGGTTTGCCTGCCACATCTTAGGAGTGCAACAAGTTCCACTCTGTCTCCAACCTCAGTTCGAGGTTACAGTCTGCTCTTTCTCTCTTTTTTCTTTTTCCTTTCAAAAAGTTTGTGGGAAATGGAATTAAAAGGTAAGTTTATTTTGATGCAAAAATCTTAAAATCTATACATATAAGTGCCTTCAAAATGTTCATGGAAAATGTGTTATGAAAAACCCAGCCTTCCTAAAATAGAAAGACTTCCCATGTTCATGGATTAGAAGAACTAATACTATTAAAGTATTCAAACTTCCCAAGGTGATGTACAGATTCAATTCAATCCCCATCAAAGTATCAATGACATTCTTCACAGAATTAAAAAAAAAAATACTAAAATTCCAGTGGAAACATCAAAGACCCCAAATAGCCAAAGCAAACTTGAATAGTACGTGCAAAACTGGAGGCATCATGAGATACACTATGGAGCCATTATCACCACGACATCATAGCACTGGCATAAAAACAGATATGTGGACTAGTGGAACACAATACAAACCTAGGAAATAAATTCGTGCATTTACAACCAACTTGTCTTTCACAAAGCTGCTAACAGCACTCCTGTCTCTTACATACATGGTTCTGGAAAGCTGGAGTCCCACCTACAGAAGTCTGCAAGAAGACCCCTACCTGTCACCCTACTCAAGAATCGACTCCAGGACCCTTCTCCTCTGTGCCTCAGAACTTTGTGCGTGCTACCGTGAATCTCATGGTCACTTTCTCCTTCCATTGTAATGTTTTTTGCAAGGCTCAGTCATGAAGCCAAGAGCAGAGAACACAGCCTTCACCTGTGGCATTCTGCTTATGGCTGTGGGAAAAAGGACTTAAAACACTGGATTGTGTTGCTCCTAACCAGAGAGCCAGGAATTCTGGGAGGGCCGGGGAGGGGGAGCTCTCACTCACGGACTTTCTTTTTTTTCCATTTTTTTAAAGATTTATTTATTTATTTGAAAGGCAGAGTTACACAGAGAGAGGAGAGGCAGAGAGAGAGAGAGAGAGAGAGAGAGAGAGAGGTCTTCCTTCTGCTGGTTCACTCCCCAATTGGCTGCAATGGCCAGAGCTGCACCAATCCAAGGCCAGGAGCCAGGAGCTTTTTCTGGGTCTCCCACATGGGTGCAGGGGCCCAAGGACTTGGGCCATCTTTACTGCTTTCCCAGGCCACAGCAGAGAGCTGGATCGCAAGTGGAGCAGCCAGTGCTCATATGGGATTCAAGTGTTGCAGGCTGCAGCTTAACTCACTACACCACAGTGCTGCCCTTCCCCAAATATCCGTTTCCTTCACATCCTGAAATTGCCCTATTGGTAGCTTACTCTTATGCAGTAGTAAAAGAAAGTCAAACACAAATCTGACCTGACATCCTAAGCTAACACAATGAAAACCAAGGAGCTTCAGAGAGAAAATAGAGGGAGACAGACAGAGAGACGGGGATGGGGAGCAAACATGATGAGGTTTCCAGTGTCTGTTGGCTTTGATGTGTGTTCAGCAAAACTCTACTCTGAACCAACAGCATCATGAAAAATATGACTATAACCCCACAATGGGAAAGAAGTGGGGCCACGGGCCATTTATGCAAAATTTCTGCAGAAAAGGGTAGGTCAAGAGCACGAGGAAGGGCGGGGAGAAAGAAGGAAAGCACCGCAGAACCCAAACAACTCCTCAGGAAGGAAGTGCACATCGTAGAGGAAGAGCCTTCCAGTGCTCTGGACCGCAGAAGAAGAAGGTTCAAGAATGCTAAAAAGAAGCTTCAAAGACAAGATTTTTTCCCCAAAAATGCATTTATCTATTTGAAACTCAAAGTATAACACACACACAAAGAGCGAGAGAAAGAGAGAGCTTCCATTCACTGGTCCACTCCCCAAATGGCCACAACAGCCAGGACTGGACCAAGCCAAAGCCAGGATCCCAGAGCTTCATCCAGGGCTCCCATGTGGATGGCAGGGGCCCGAGGACTTAGGCCATCTTCTGCTGCTTTCCCAGGTGCCTTAGCTGGCAGCTGAATCTGAAGGGGAGTACCATGGACACGAACTGGCGCCCATCTGGGATGCCGGCATTGCAGGCAGCAGCTTAACCTACTATGCCACAACGCTGGCCCCACGGCTCCTTTTTAAAGGATGGGAGAAGTTGGAGATTGATGATGAATCCACAGCCATAAACAGAAGTAATGAATAAACAGTATACATTCGACTTCAGGAATGATGGGATTTCCATTTGGGAGTAATGGAAGACCAGGTAAGTTGGGTCGATGCTTCTGCCTCAAATAACAAAAAAAGGCCAAAGTATGTTTTATCTGTGCATCTCTATACAGAGATATACACAAAAGATCTTCTAAAAGTTCATAGAAATGTGTATTAAGAAAAGACTACGTGTGTATTTCACAGTTCGTGCAACAATATAAGCTCAGTGTTCAACTCCATTTGTCCATGAACCTGCATATGTCTACATCTATATCCACAATGCCTATCTGTAACAGTATCTGTCTCCCATAAAGACATAAAGGCATCGAAGATCTAAGAATGTGGTGAGGAATCATTTGACCGAAATTCAGAGTCTAGAATCCAGAAAACAGAGCCAAGCACTGTAAGCTAATTTCTGTTCTTGGGAAGATTTAAATTCTGGCGCTGAGGGCAAGAGGCTTGCTGAGCTCACAGCATTAGGCACTCAGGGACCTGGAACAGCGAGCTCCAATGGCAAGGAAGGGCACCAACAGAGGGTAAAGAGGGACCCGCACTGTGGCCTAGTGGGCTAAGCCTCCACCTGCGGAGCCGGCATCCCATATGGGCGCCGGTTCAGGTCCCGGCTGCTCCACTTCCTATCCAGATCATGCTAACATGCCCAGGAAAGCAGTGGAAGATGGCCAAAGTGCTTGGGCCCCTGCACCTGCAGGAGACCCAGAAGAAGCTGCTGGCTCCTGGCTTCGGATTGGCCCAGCTCTGGCCATTGCAGCCATTTGGGGAGTGAATCAGCAGATAGAAGATTCTCTCTCTCTCTGTTTCTGCCTCTGTCTATAACTCTACCTCTCCGATAAATAAATAAATCTTAAAAGAAAAAAAAGGAGGTAAAGAAAGACACGAGGACCTGGAGGAGTGAATGCATCGTGTCAGGACACAAGCCGAGGCTCCTCTTCCCCAGGAGTCCCTGTGTGCCGGCCGGGTCACAGCAGAGAAAATGGAATAGCACCGGGAAAACAGAGATAAACCTGAGTGGTTCTTAGGCAACCTTCTGGTGCAGATCTGCAAATATGAAGTTTGCTCTTACTTTCAAAGAAATGATTCTGTCCCATTAAGTGCACCAGAATTGTATCTAACACAATGCGCATTCAGTGAACACACAACCCTGTGTCAGGGACAGTCAGGGAGATAAATAAGAACTCGTGTGATGGGGACAGGTGATCATGTGAGCCCAGCCCACTGAACCTGCCACAGGGGACAGAGAGGACAAAGCCTTGATGCATGCTGGTCACTGCCTGTTCAAGCTCACACAAGGGCCCTGGGGAGGAAGAGATGGGCTCCGTGAGCATCCCTTTGGAACCCAAGTGATAGGAGACTGTGAGAACACTTCACACCGCCTCGCTTGCAGAGGCTTGTGGCTCCTGGTCCCTGCTGGGGCTTGCAAGTGGTTTGAGAGCATCCTCCGAAGGTTCATGTGCTGGAAGCGTGAGCCCCAGTGCGGGTGGTGCCGGGGCAAAGGAGGGGCCCTGTGGAAGGTCGTTAGGTCATGGGGAGGGGACAGCGCCTTGGACAGGATTAATGTTGGGGTCTCATAGGAGTGGATTAGCTCCCAAGAAAGCAAATTGCCATGAAACAGCAAGCTTGGCTGCTCGCTGGTCTCTTGCACCCTGAGCAGACCACAGACCCACCCTTGTGCACGCATCACTTCCCTCCCTCAGCCAGGGAGCCCCCGGCAGAGTGCCAACTGGACCTGCCAGTCACCAACCTGGAGCCAAATAAACCTCTTCACGTGTGAATTATTCAGCCATGGGTATTTTGTGATAGCGACACAAATGGATTGAGACAGTGCCACCAGTGCCACGGTGATGTGCCTGCACCATAGGAAAAGCAGGTGAGAAAACATAAGGCAAAGACATCGATCTTACTAAACTTTCTTTTTTTTAAAGATTTGTTTATGTATTTATTTGAAAAGCAGAGTTACAGAGAGGAGAGGCAGGGAGAGAGAGAGAGAGAGAGAGAGAGAGGTCTTCCATCTGCTGGTTCATTCCCTAGATGGCCACAACTGCCGGAGCTGCACCGATCCGAAGCCAGGAGCCAAGAGCTTCCTCCGGGTCTCCCAAGCGGGTGCATGGGCCCAAGGACTTGGGCCATCTTCTACTGCTTTCCCAGGTCATAGCAGAGAGTGGGATTGGAAGTGGCATAGCCAGGACTCGAACCTGTGCCCATATGGGATGCTGTCATTGCAGGTGGTAGCTTTACCCGCTACGCCAGCACCAGCCCCACTAAACTTTCGAATTGTTAAGACGATAAATTGTCATCAATGCAAGAGCACACATCTTCCCTCAATCTGCAGGCTCCAGTGAGGCTCCCACTTTTCCCGGAGACGTAAGCCTCCTGCGTTGTGAACGTCTTAGGAATTCTCAACAGAGATCCAACATTGGTATAGTCAGGTTCCCAGTGAGTTCTGACATGTGCCTTCCTCGCAGGAGATGGGTCGCCCAGAATATCGGGTCTTCTCATGGTCCAAGGCACTGGTGCTTTCTCTGAGGAGCTAGCAAGCTCTCGGCTCCCTCCTCCTGCCACACTCCTCTGTCCCCTGGATCCAGACCAGCGGCTCTTCTAAAAGCCTGAAGGCATCCTATCACGGCTTTATCTGCTTTTTAACAGATTGTGCCCAATTTCCACTTCTTCTGTTCATCAGAGTGCTTGCCGTCCTCCAAATAGGAACCCTAGAGTCGTTCCAGTTTTAAGTTGCTGAAAAATTAGTTCCACATGTGCACTGTACTTTGTCCAACAAGTCACAGCGGAAGATTCCGGAGTGAGAGTCCCATCTGCAGTGGAAGTGGGTCATCTGAGGACCAGTCCCTGGCTCTCGGACAGCGCCGGTTTACGGCAGAGGTGCCTTGTTGCTCATTGCAAGGAGAGGGAACTTGACCGTGCGAGATGCCCAATGCCCAGGATGGCGAGTGCCTGTCTCCTCCTACCCTGTCTAGTCTTAGTTCACACATTTTTGCAGAGTCCAAAGAGACAGCTGGCATCACAGCTCTGAGCCACTCATTTGGGCCACGAGAGGTGACACACGCTTCCGTCATCACCCCCAGTATGGGGGGAGCTACTGCACACCACCCCCAGACACTCTGAAGACAAGTCCAGGGAAGAAATCAGCGTGCAGTCGGCAGGTAGGAATATCCGTGCCGGCACTTGGTCAGCTTCTGTCACTCTGATCGGTTCAACTCGGAAAGCACCTGGGAAATGAACAAGCAGACCGGAAATAAGAGCTAAAATGGGAACGCAGCGACCAGGTTCCGGAAGCGCTGGGGCTAGAGGCTTCTCGGCGCTTGATTCTCTCGGCTCCACCACACCTCCCATGATTCGTCTCTCTCAAGTGGGCTCTCCACTCCTCTTGGCTTTGGCTCTCGAGTTCTGAGCCGTTGCCGTGTTCCAGCTACAGGATCCATCCAGACAAGTGGTGCTCATCAAAGAAGCTGTCAGAGTGCCAGGGACGGCAGGGCATGGTGCGCCCAGGTGGGTGCGGCTCTGTTCCCAGTGTTCTTGGCCATCTCCACGAGGGGCAAGACAGGAAGCCGTATCAAAGGGAAGAGTCATTCAAAGACTGTTTCTGTTGATTGCAGCTGTCCTTTTGGTCTGGAAGCAGGCATTGAGTGGGGCGCTCTTGTCCCATCCAGGCTTCCCATTAGTGCACAATTCACCCAGGCCCCATAGGTCTCTTACCTCCTACAACTCATCCTTTTACCAAATAGGGCAGCTACCAACCCTCAAAGCACACAACTTCCTGCCACATGTGGCAACACACAGCCCACATATATATCGATGACGTGGAGAAGGGGAAAAAGCAGCCTCCATGGGAATTCTAGCCAATGTGACAGAGCCCCTGGGGGAAAGAAAGGCCTTGCTGCCTAGAGGGATGTGAGAGCCAGGAGAGCTGGGGCCAGGGTACCCCCAGAGTAGGCTGAGTTCCTGGGAGCGTTGAGCAGGGAATGGCTCCATGACAAGCAAGCTGGAAAAAGTCAGGGTTCAGCTGCGTGGGACCTAAAACCTCGAGCACAGATGACCTTGAGTCAGGAGTTTGGAGAATGGCATCTCCAAGATACCCCGGGATATCCGTACCAGCAGCCATCCTGCGTTACAGCTGCTCCCCACCCTCTGCCTCTTCCGCCCTCCAGATGCTGTTTGTTTCTTTGTGCCCAAGAATTGAAGGCTTCTTCCTTTCAATGGAGCGAAGGACCCATAGGCGTCTCAAGTTAAACAGCCAGTGGCCGGGAGACAGAATGGGATGTGTGATGTGGTGGGCTTTGCAGAGTTAGCCAGCCCTCCTGGGAAGGTGTGCCCTTGACCCAGTGCCTCTTGCCAGGGTCAGGTCACATGGAGCAGGACACACAGTCCAGTCACGGCATGCTCTTGGATTTCTCAAGGTTCCCTAAGAAAAATAAACTCCGAATTTCATTCTGTACACTGGGGTTCTGAGACCAATCTGTTGCCAGTCAAAGGTTTGTGTAACAACAGTGTTTCCCGGAGCGCAGAGACGTTCCTGTACCTAGCAAAGGCTGGACCCAGTCCCCTCCTAGTGTAGCATGAGAACAGGATTCCGCCTCTGCTGTTTGGACAGGAAAAGTACCAAAGACATCGTCCCCTCTTGACACATCCTTCTCAGAAATGTGTCCCCACGCCTGGCCACTTGTCAGCAGTCAGAAAGTGAATTTTCATCTCAAGCAAGAATGCTACGTGAATTTCGTTGTTTTTTTTTATTTATTTTTTTTTTATTGTGGCAATAACAAGAAAAGCGGGAACAAGCTCACGAGTGCATGTGTGCCACTTTGACAAGGGCAAGCATCTGTGGTCAGTGACCCGTGCTGTGAGACAGCAGAAACATGCTGTACCGGCACGTGCTGAGGTCGGGGCAGTGCACTGCCCTGCTGTGGGGACAATGTGATCAGTGAGCAAATTCCTGGCTTCTGTGGATACCGCATCACTAGAAATGTGCCATAGCTGGGAACCAAGGAGGAGCTCCGGGCTGCGCCATCTATCTCAGGCCCATGCCTGCTGCAGTGCCACAAAGCACCAGAGAGCAGAGACATCCTTGCTGCCACCCAGCTTCCCTCCCTTCCTTCCAAACCCCCGTGTTCGCGTCCTCACCACCACGCTTCTCACCTCTGTGAGCTTGTTCCCCTTTGCACTGCTGCTCCCTGGGGAACCCACTTGTCCTACTGCCACCTGCAGTTGGCTGTGCCGCTCTGCTTCCCCACCCCTTACCTCCGAGCCTGACCCGACATTGGTGTCCAGGCAGCTCCTGCAGGTGCTGAGCCTTGACCTCCAACCATCCACCCTTTGACATCCAGCACATTCTTCTCTACCACCCTCCCTGCCTCCCCGGGGTGGGCGGGGGGCGGGGGGAGGCAGACACCATTCCCTGATTGCATCAACAAACGATGGCAGTGACTTGTTCTTTCTGTGTCTGGCTTAGATCCCACTGGGTGCAGTCATGTTCCCCTCTGTTGGACAGGAACCCCACTCCCACCCCAGAGCTCCTCCCACCCCAGAAATCCCTCAGAAAGAGTTGATTTCCCCAACCACCCAATCAAAGGCAATGAAGGTGGCCAGCGCCACAGCTCAATAGACTAATCCTCCGCCTTGCGGCGCCGGCACACCAGGTTCTAGTCCTGGTCGGGGCACCGGATTCTGTCCCAGTGGCTCCTCTTCCAGGCCAGCTGTCTGCTGTGGCCCGGGAGTGCAGTGGAGGATGGCCCAAGTGCTTGGGTCCTGCACTTCATGGGAGACCAGGATAGGCACCTGGCTCCTGCCTTCGGATCAGCGCAGCGCACCGGCCGCGGCGGCCATTGGAGGGTGAACCAACAGCAAAGGAAGACCTTTCTCTCTGTCTCTCTCTCACTGTCCACTCTGCCTGTCAAAAAAAAAAAAAGGCAATGAAGGCAAAATGTGTAACCATCTATGGCACGTGCACAAAATGCCTGTCCATTAACATGCTGCCATGGACATGGGTGCAGGGATAAGGCACAGGATTCACTTTGCAAGTCACTGCTGACCAACAGACAGTGGCTGTCCAGGGCCTGTGCTAAGGCTGCTGGAGTCACGGTGCCCATCGATGGATTCAGAAGGTGAGGCTTCCCTTGGGTGAGCAGGGCAGTGGGATCCATGGGTCTGCGCTTGCTCTTCCTGGTTTACAGCCAGACTGAAGGAGCCTCAAGCCCACTCCCCTGCTGCCCCCTCCCCCCCATGCAGCAGGATTCGTTCACACTCCCTTAATTTCCACATTCACCCGATCTGGGGCCAGGCACGCTGCTCCGGTCAGCTCTGCACTGC
The DNA here is from genome assembly GCF_033115175.1 of Lepus europaeus. Classification (NCBI taxonomy): domain Eukaryota; kingdom Metazoa; phylum Chordata; class Mammalia; order Lagomorpha; family Leporidae; genus Lepus; species Lepus europaeus. The sequence continues at coordinate 99,277,303 of NC_084838.1, forward strand.
GCCTAAAAGATATCTCCCACCATGACTTCAGCCGTTTGTAGAAGAGTGGAGGATTTTATGGCAATGGCAAAACCATGCACTGTTGCCCAGAAGCCACATCTGTCCGGAGAGTAGACACTACGGCCCACTTGTTCCCAACTGGTCTGGTCAGCATGATTCCACAAAGCAAGACAAAAGTAGGGGACATTAAGGAGCAGCCCTAGGCCATCTCTGTGCCCAGAGACCCAAGCCAGTATCTGCAGAACAGCCCACACCCATGGCGGAGCAGCCAGTGCTGGTCTTCTGGCCAATTGCTGTTTCCAAAAGCAAGAAATTGAATACAGGGCTCTCCCTTCCCATAGGATGAATCCAGATCTGTAGCCTGGCGAGCTCTGATGTGTGTGTCCTGACCTCGCATTACCTTCTATGGACGCTGCCGCCTCCCTGCACCTGCCATGCCCTTGATGCCTCCAGGCCTCTGTGGATGTCATCCCCTTTGCACAGAGTCCCCTTCCCAATCTCGTGTTGTCTGAGAGACGTGGCTTCTCCTCTGCACTCCCTTTGTCCTGTTATGCAGCTGCACCATGCAGCATTTCCTTGTCTCCTTACCTTTGGTTGTGTCCCCTTTCACCACTGATGGCAGGTATATGGATTCTTTTTCCTCTACATGCCCAGAGTGCCTGATAGCCATCACACACACAGGGAATGCATCGTGGGGCAAAATACCCAGTAGTCTTTTCAGATCAGCGCATGGTTTGGAATTAGTCTCTTTGGAGGCTTCTCCAGGATGCACACACTCCAGGAGGGAACGGCTCCACCCTAAAGGTGCACCTTGCACCTGAGCCTACCCTGGTTGCAGGGAAAGGCTAGGCCTGCTCTTTGAAAGGAATGACAGAGATTGGATTCCAGACCATGAAGCATGCAGGCTTGTCAGTCCTTCCTGGAACACTTCAAAGAATGAAGACCTTGGCTTTGGGTCTAAGTCTCATCAGCAGGAAAACGAATTCCTTGGGTCCCGGAGACATAATGGCGAATGAGAGCAGGTATGGTTTCCTGGGCAATTTCTAACCAGGAGGAAAGGCCAGCATTAAGAACAAACACTGGGCCGGCGCCGTGGCTTAACAGGCTAATCCTCCGCCTTGCAGCGCCGGCACACTGGGTTCTAGTCCCGGTCGGGGCGCCGGATTCTGTCCCGGTTGCCTCTCTTCCAGGCCAGCTCTCTGCTATTGTCCGGGAAGGCAGTGGAGGATGGCCCAAGTCTTTGGGCCCCGGACCCGCATGGGAGACCAGGAGAAGCACCTGGCTCCTGGCTTCGGATCAGCATGATGTGCTGGCTGCAGCGGCCATTGGAGAGTGAACCAACGGCAAAAAGGAAGACCTTTCTCTCTGTCTCTCTCTCTCTCACTATCCACTCTGCCTGACAAAAGAAAAAAAGAACAAACACTGCATCAGGGAGCAGGAGAAGTCAGTGGTCCTGGAGCAGAGGCAGTGGAGACGGGAGAAGTTTAAATGAGAGAGACGTTTACCAGAATGAAGACTAAGAAGAGGGAAGGAGAGGAGCTAACAAGGAGGGGGTCCTGACTGCTTCCAGCCAGAAACCCTTCACAGCCCTGGCTGCCCATGCCGGGGAGCTCTGTGGGAGTGGGGACAGGAGGAGACTTTACCCAAGAGCCCTGTTGTTTTAGAAGGACTGCAACTTCCGACTCCTGTTTGGGAAACAGTGATGAGGCCATTTGACTATCTCTTTATGAGGCTTAAACCTGTAATCTCTGGATGCTGAGTCAACAGGGACTGCTCAGTGAGCATCCTGGGGTTGGGGCGGGGGGCGGGGGAAGAACAGGGAAGTAGGCTCTCTAAGCCCAGAGCAGGCCACCTGCACCTGCGGTCTCCCAGAGCCCGGCCCTGCCACCACCTCGGTTGTGTCCACAGACCCATGGGACATGCACTGACATCCTCACTCAGGCCTGGTCCCCGACCCATGCAGGCAGAGTGCAAGGTGAGTGTTTCAGATACATACCCATGTGGTCTTGTGACAAAGCCATCTTATAGAAATCATGTGTGGGGGGGTGCCCTCTGAAATCCACAGCACCCACAGAGTCAACTAGCTATGGATCAACAATAATCAAAACAGGGCTGGGGCCAGCACTGTGGTGCAGCAGGTTAAAGCCCCAGCCTGCAATACTGGCATCCCATATGGGCACCAGTTCTAGTCCCAGCTGCTCCACTTCCTATCCAGCTCTCTGCTGTGGCCTGGGAAAGCAGTGGAAGATGGCCTAAGTGCTTGGGTCCCTGCACCCACGCGGGAGACCTGGAAGAAGCTCCTGTCTCCTGGCTTCTGATTGGCTCAGCTCCAGCCATTGTGGCCATCTGGGGAGTGAACCAATGGATGATGGATGGAAGACTTCTCTCTACCTCTCTCTGTAACTCTGTCTTTCAAACAAATAAAAATAAATCTTAAAAAAAAAAAAACAAAAACAAAAACAAAAAACCAGGACTAGCTTCTGGACTGAAGGAGCCTGGAGCATTCTTGTGGTCAGGATTCCCAAAGCGATATCGAACTCTATGTGTACAAAAGCTCTTTACGTAGTGTCCATATTGATTTATGTATTGGTCATCATCTAGCAAGTTACAGCACAGAGGAAGGTGTTTGTAGGCTCTGTGCCAATGCTACCCGGTTTTATATGAGGGACTCGAGCAGGGATCCTAGAATCAAGCCCCCATGGATGCTGAGGGAGACTGACCGTGGCAGGGTCTGGCCCTGACTGTTCACAAAGGGAGTGCATGAGAGCAGCCAGCACCAGAGCAGGGCGCACGAGAACCAGAGCTCCCGGTAGCCTCCTGTGGCCCTCCAGCCACCAAGCCCAAGGGTCAAACAGCAGGACAAGCTGTGCTGTCCTGCGCTTTACATAAGCACGATCCATCCATCCATCGTACTGGCTGTGCTCTTTCACGGCTGGATCCCATCATCGCCTCTCAACCCCTCTTACAGCAGCCCAAATTCTAGTCCCACAGTGGTCACAAGGAAAGCCATTCTGCAGGGGCTCTGCTGGCTGGGGGCACCATGCTTTGTGGGCAAAGGATTGTGGTCCATCCCAGCCTTGGAGGAAGGTCACGTGGACAGAGAAGCTGTCACTCAAAAACAAATCAGGACAGATGTGGAACTGGCGCGGGCTTCACTGCTGGCCCCATGCCCAGGTGAGACTGCAACACCTGGGGAGGTGTTATAGAAGAGGAAATGCACCGGACTCCAAGGCCCCCAAAACAAGAGGTCCAGCCGTGACCTGGCCTCCCTTACCCCCCCCCACTCACCCCACCCAGCCTTGAGTCCAGGCTGCCAACCCGTGGTGTGGCTCTGTCCACTTGCCCTATGGGCATCACCAGCCTCTGTGTCCTGCTCCCCTCCCCTCTGCTGCAGACCTGTCCCCCTGTCCCATTCCCCACAGTTGGGACCTCAGAGAGTTTTCTAAGCAGAACCTCATTGCATTCATAGACTGCGAAATACCTTAACCACCCCCACCCCACCATCACCACCATCTCAGTGACATGGGCGTGACTCTTATGGCTCGGCGGGTCTCAGCTTCCCACACCTACCCCCACACTCTGGACTCTGGGGCCCTCACCTGGGACCTTGGCGAGACCACCTTCTCTACCCAGCACGGCTCCCCAGCAGCTCCCGGTCCACACCCAGCCTCCCGGAGGGGTCTCTGCCTCCTCCAGGCCCCTCTCCTACCCACGTGGTGCAGCCTGCTCACTGTGTGTCCCGTGAGGGCTGGGACTAGGTTTCTGAGCTTTGTTGTCTTTTCCTCCAAGAACACCCCTAAGGCACAGCAGACATGCGAGAAATAGTGTATGACGGAATGGCCAACGACCCACTGGAGTAGCTCAGGTCAAGTCTCCTCGACCTGCAGGGCCTCCCCAGTCAGACCTTATGCCCAGGGAGCTCTGCCTAAAGAAAGCGGTGACTGTGGCATGGCAGGGTAAACCGCCACCTGCATGCGACACAGGCATCCCACACTGGAGCACCAGTCCGAGTCCCGGATGCTCTGCTTCCAATCCAGCTCCCCACTAATGCCCCTGGGAGCCCAGCAAGAAGTGACCCAAGTACCTGGGGCCCTGCCACCCACGTAGTAGACCCGGACGGAGCTCTGGGCTCCTGGCTTCAGCCTGGCCTGCTTCTGGTCCTTGCAACCACTTGGGAAGTGAACCAGCAATTGGAAGATCTCTCTCTCTCTCTCTCTCTCTCTCTCTCTCTCTCTTTCTCTCTGTCTATCCTTCTGCATTTCAGATAAATAAAATCTTAAACACAAAAAAACATTTAAAAAACAAAACAAAGGAAAGAGAAGAGGCACCTGATTGTACCAGGAGCCAGCAGGGCCCTTGTTAACAGCACAGAAGGGTGGAGGAGGAGCCAGCGGGTCTCTAAAGGCAGGCCTGGGGCAGAGACAGCTGGAGTAGTGTCTGTGTTGAGTGTTATGACGCAGGGTCCCCGCTGCCCTCGGGGCCGGACACTTTATGGACTAAGGCACCACAAACACAGACAAAAAGGAAATCACAAAGGAAGATGGCCGGAACAGGAAGTGAGTCTAAAAATAGCTCCCATGGGACACAGCCGCCCGGTCCTGTGCAGCAGCAGGGGCGGACCCACTGAAGGCTGGGGAAGGAAGGGCCAGCCGACAGAGAGTGTGTGTGTGTGTGTGCACATCTGTGCATGTGTGTCCTGTGTGTTGTGACTGACCTAGGGGCCTGGCACTCTCCCTTCCTTAGATGGTCCATTTTCTCCGACCCCAGTGGCCAGAGGGGCGCGCACCTGACGTCCATTTCCACCCAAGCTTTTCCCTCAAGGAAGACCTCAAGGTGTTACTATTTCGGCACATGAACTCACGTCATCGTGAATCAAGCAAATGTTGCCAATTCACGACCGAATTCAGAGATCCGGTGTCTCGGGACGGACGTCTCGGGGCAAGGGCACCCCAGGCCGTGGGAAAGCTGAGCAGTGGCTGGAGCAGCCCTTCTCCCTCCCCAGCCCCTGTCCTGGCACTGGAGACCTGGAGGAAATAAATCAGTTGCTTCTGCAGGGAGCAGCCTGGGAGCCTTTGCCTGGGATCAAAGCAGGAGCCAGGACACGGACCTCCCCACTGTAACAAAATGTCCCTGAGGCCGGGCCGGGGCGGGGAGGTGGAGTTGACAGCAAATCTCTGTTCTTCATTGCCCTGGGACTGAGTTTAACCAATGGCCAAGATCCCTGACCCCTTTGCCGGCCCCTATGCTACCATCTCACTGCTGAGCGGACCAGGGCGGTGCCTTCATGTGTTTTCTGCAGCTACAACAAAAACCAGGGGTTGGGCACCTGACGTGGGAAACTGGCTTAGCTCATGGTTTTGGAGGCTCAAAATCCAGGGTTGAGCAGCCACATTGGTTCAGCCTCCGGTGGGGGCCCTCCGGCTATGTCACAGCAGGGCAGATGGCATCACGGCAGGAACATGTACAAGGAAGCTGTCACGTGGCGAGAGGGGAAGCCACAGGCATGCAGGGGCCAGGCTTGCTCTTTTGCGACAACTAGCTCTCTTGAGGACTAACTCACTTCAAGAGTTCCAAGTTTACAGTCTATGAAGGTGGGGCACCAAGGACCCAAGCCTCTCTGGCCAGGCCCCGCCTCTTAAAGGCCCCCCACCTCCCAACACTGCCACACTGGGCTTCCAACACACAAGAGACAAACCGGGTCCAAACCGGAACAGGTGGGAAACGCTGTGCTGGGCCAGGCCCTTGGTGCCAGGGCACCTTGCTCTCTGAGGTTGGGTTTGCATCGTGAGGACCTGGCGACCCTCCGCTGTTAGGTTAAGCTGGAAACGGGTCTACCATGATCCCTTTTCCCACATAACACTGACCTGAGGTCTGAAGGCAGAAGGGAGGCAGGATGTGCTTGGGGCAGAGCCTGGGAGAAGGCTGGGGGTCCAGTTGGGCCTCACTCTCCTCCCTCAGCCCCAGGCCCCCACAGACATCTGTCTCCCCACAGTGACAGCTGCACAGAAGCACCTGCTCTCCATGGGCTCCCCACCCACTGCCCCCTGTGGGCTCCCACTGCCCAGGTTTCTGTGCAAGCTGTCACTCAGCCACCAGCACCAGTGTGAGAGGCCTGATTGGAGAGTCCCCTAACCTCCCATCATGCCCTCTGTGCCTTTGTTCTCCCAGCTTCTCCCCCAACTGTGCGAGCCCTGACTCTCCTGAGCAACCTTAGTCCAGGGTTCTCGTGGGAGCTGTGCTTTCCTGACTGAATCCTGACTGGTGCAGGTCCAACCCCTCTGCCGTCGTCCATGACTGCTGCTGTCACAGAACACCAGAGACTGGGAAACTCACAAAAACACAGCAAAGCTAGAAATGTGTGCACGTGTGGTTCTGGAGGCTGAGACTTCAAGGACTCGGTGCAGGCGTCTGGTGAGGGTAACCTCACTGTGTCAGCCAGCGGCAGGCCGGGGAAGGGCCAGATGGATACCTCTCCTAGCTTCCACGATAACGGCGCTACTCCACGCTCGAGCGTGAAGCCACGTCCCAACACCACTGCACTAGGGATTAAGTGTCTGTCGCACAAACTTGGGGGCCACAGTCAGACCGAAGACCATCAAAGGAGCTGGGAGAGAGGAGGCTTTGTAGGATTGTCCAGTTTTCCCAAACCAGTACTCCCGTGTGGGGAGGCCTCGTGTTCCCACGGGGGTCCCTCCAGGCCTGGCCCCTTTGGCTGTGTCCACGCGTGGAGGATGTCACAGCCACGGACACTCAGCAGGAGGACTTCCAGGGGGAATCTGCAGACAGGCAGAGGAGCAAAGGAGAGGTGAGGGAGGAGTAGGGGTAGAGCCACGAGGTCTCCATAGATGGGGAAGCGAATGGCCCCATCGTGGGTTACGCTCCGAACGCAGGTTTTCGCACAGCCGCTGTCTTCAAGTGCCTTTGCGGCGAGTGGCCGCTTCCTCTAAACCAACAGAGAACACTGTGCCTGCCACCCAGGCACAGAGGTGCCCCCAGGACCACGGGAGCCTCCCTGCTCTGCGGGGGAGGGTAGCACAGCCATCCTGTCCATCAAGGTGTCGACACCATGGGCTTCACAATTTAGAGGCCTTTTCAGAGAGATGGCCACGGCTGCCTGGAACAGCTCCCAGCAGTGAGAAGAGCTTCCTCCCAGCCAGACAGCATGAGCAAAAAGCTCCACAGGCCCCGCCCACTAATCAAAAGTCAACACACACCCTGCCAGGAACCTGCCACTGTTCCCCAGCCCCGGGAGCTGTGTACCCGCTCCCCTCCTGGGCCTTTCTACCCTAAGACGCTTCGCTATTTTTAGCAAGGTACATCCACACAGTGAAATCCCAGAGTTCTGAGTGGCTTATGTTTAAAAACAATGTTGGCCCCAATGCCCAAGGCTTGCTTGCTTCAGAGAGGAAAGTCTTGTCTAAGGGCTGCCGTGCAACCTCGATTTCCGTGTAGGATACACGGCTCTGTGGTCTCTTCCTCGTGTGAGCTGGAGCAGCTCCCTGCTAAGACTTGCCATTAAGGCAGCTGAGAAGTCGGCCCCCTTACATCACCCCCCCACAGCTCCCTGCCTGCCCTGCCCCCACCCCGCCAGAGCTGGTGAGAGCGGTCCCCACAGCCTGCCCTGACCACACCTCCTTTCTCACACAATTCTCTGTTTTTCCAGGAGTAACAGGTTGCCTGGGACTTTGATTTGCTCAGTTTCTGCTAACATTTCTGAAAGTGTTAACACGTTTGCTAAATGCCACGAAATGTTTCCAAGGATTCAAGTAGTTTTGCTTTCTTAGCGACTTCTAAGCCATCTTCACTTCCTCCACTAGGTCCTCTGTTTCCAGAATCGCACGTGAACGAGTTTTCTCTCCTGCTCCATGGAAGTGCATTGTGCAGCAGTTTATAGAGAAGTTTATAGAAGATGGAAGAGAAGAACAATACATGATAGATAGACAGACAGACAGACGACAGACGACAGAGGAGCAGACAGATGGAGAGACAGATGACGGATGGGTGGATGATGGATGGAGAGGGAGAGAGAGATGACACATGATGGGTAAACAGACAGACAGATGGACAGATCAACAATGAATGGATGAATGAGATAGATAGATAGATAGATAGAGCTTGTCTGAAAATGTATTCTCCTTTATCTCTCGACCACTATTCAGTAACCCATTTTTAATTGCACGTTGTTATTTTTCTATGGGCATAGAAGCATCTTTTTTGTTTTGACAGGCAGAGCGGACAGTGAGAGAGAGAGACAGAGAGAAAGGTCTTCCTTTTCCATTGGTTCACCCCCCAGTGACCGCTCTGGTTGGCGCGCTGTGGCTGGCACAAAGCACTGATCCAAAGCCAGGAGCCAGGTGCTTCCTCCTGGTCTCCCATGCGGGTGCAGGGTCCAAGCACTTGGGCCATCCTCCACTGCACTCCTGGGCCACAGCAGTGAGCTGGACTGGAAGAGGAGCAACCGGGACAGAATCCGGCACCCTGACCGGGACTAGAACCCTGGGTGCCGGTGCCACAGGTGGAGGATTAGCCTATTGAGCCGCGGCGCCAGCCTAGAAGCATCTTTGACCTCTGAGAAGACGGGCTGTTGTATGTGTTTTGTCATTCCCTGATTATTTCTATTTCTTCTGTATACCTGGATTAAACCGCTGCCTGGGTCCCCTGCATTCCATACTGAAGTGACAGGTATCAATTCCCACCTCTGCTTCTCCCCCAGCTCCATGCTAATGCACTTAGGAATCAGCAGATGATGTAAGTTTAAGTACTTGAGTCCCTGCCACTCTCATGGGAAACCCAGATGGAGTTCCAGGCTCCTAGCTCCAGACTAGCCTAGTGCAACTGTTGTGGGCATGTGAAGAGTAAACCAACAAATGGAAACCGCCCCCCCGCCCCGCTCTCTCTCCCTCCCTCCTCCCTTCCTCCCTTCTCTCATCTGCCTTCCAAATAAAGAACTAAATCAAACTGTAAGTAAAGAAGCCGTTACTCCGTTCCTGTCATCCCAGTGGGACGCACGGAGAGAGTGGAGGTCCGTATGCAGAGTCGGCCTCCTCGCCCAGCAGGAAGATCTCTAGTCTTTTCAAAACGAAGCAGCTCAAGGGAAGAAGCCGCCCTCATTCTACATGGGGACAGAGACAACTTCTCTGAGTGCTGGAGGCGCTAGGGATCCTTCCTACAGGATGCCAGCGTAATCATCAAAAGCATGGTTTCAGCAACGTTTGTAATCTGTAATCGCTTGGGTGGCTCAAACCCGCTTAGATGCTCCAGCAGGTGCAGTTCCATCGCCCCGCCCCACTCCGAGTGTGACAGGACCCAGTGGCTTTCTTCCAACCAATGTATGGGGAAACACTTGACCAGGGAGAAAGCTGGCAGACCAAGCAATGGGAGTCAGCATCCCCAAGATGAGTCAGGTCAGCATCGCGCCTGCCCCAGGGTGAAGCCGGGAGAAGTGCCCTCCCCTTCTGCGTGATTCTCTCCCAGATCCACAACACAGCCAAGCAGAGGAAGGCCAGCCCAGCAGACTCAGCTGGAGGGAACCAACCACACCATAGCCAAAGCGTCAAGGTCATCAACCACCAGGGAGGAGCGGGGAACCCCCTGCCACGGGGTAGAGGAGACCAAAGGGTCATGGTGGCTCCGTACAGTGCAGGATCCTGGAAGGGACGCGGAGTTCATGGGAGAATGGGGACCGGCAGGCCAAGTCTGCACTTCAGGTGAGAGGGGCCACTAGGAAAGCTTCATGGCAAATGGAATTAAAAAGTTTATTTGGGTTCAAAAGGACTCTGAAATCCATGCCTAGCTTTTCCGGAACACCCGTTTTCCGCCGACATTTCTCATCTGCGTGAATTTCAAGTTTTTTTTCTGCCTGGATGAACTTATCTTTTCATCCCACTTCCTGCAGCTTTCTGGGGCGCTCTCGTGTTTTCTCAGTGCCGGTGTCTCAGTTCTGGCAACCGCAGCAGGGTCACGCGAGGCCTTAAGCAAGACCAGCACAGCAAAGCCTGCAGGCAGACTCCAACCTGGCAACTCTCCCAGAAACCCCAAATTATCCCAAAGCGTCGGTTAGAAAGGCAAGGCTGGGCTCCAGCTCTCAACACTGCTCTAGCCTGAGGAGCTGGTACTGCTGCAAGCCAGCGTCGACCCACCAGCCTCTCCCCTGACGCCTCCCCGCCCACAAGGAACCACTTATCTTCCCATGCTTGGAGCTGCCGGGAGCCCCTACTCCCCTCGTGGCCCATCTCCAAGTCAGAGGAGCCACATGTCTAGGCAAGACCTTTAGGTCTTCCTCCCGCCACACGGACCGCCATCCCGTCACAGGGCCTGGCCCAGAGTGATGGGCACCCCCTGTCTTCCCTGGGCTCCACACCCCGCTCCATCTCCCTGCAGATGGGGGTGTGAGGGACACAAAGAGGCAGGCGGGGGGCGGTGCACCCCTCATTGCCTCTGCTCCTGGGCGTGGGTCCCCCAGGTGCTACAGATGCACTCACACAAGTCTCTGGTTCTCAAAGAAGAGGACCTGGAAATGAAGGAGGCTGTGGCTCCCCAGGCACCACGAGGGGCCACCAGGGTGGCTCGCTGGGTGAGCAGACATGGGACGAGCTCCAGCAAAGCAAACCTTTGTGTCCCCCTCTTCCAGCTGGATTGGAGATGGCTCCGGCACGGGCCGGCACGAGGGCGGGGGAGGAGGAGCAGAGGGGCCATCTGCACAGCCTGCGGGAGCCCTCCCAGTACTTCCTGCTTGGAGGGGAAAGAGCTGGAGACATCCCGGTAGAATGGCTTTTCTCAGACACACTGATAACTCACGTCCTGCTCGTTAACTGCCAATTGCCTCTGTGGAATTATCTCGATGGTGGACACTCAGGGTAGTGCAAAGATAACTCAGCTACGGAACGTGCTGGCCGCATTTGCAAAGCACAGTGAAATTCAATGGCATTTACAGAGCAGTGTCCTGATGCTATGCAACCTTCTTATCACTCAGAAGCATCCTCAGGCCTTGTAACAACAGAAGTGCACGATCAGGGACACCATGCACAAAGACAGACATTCCTGGACACACGGAGCACGTGGTAATGACTTGGTAACCACAACATGCATTTGTAAAAGAGGCCCAAAGTGGTTTATCTCTTGCAAATAAAATATTGCTGTGATAATGCCCCTTGAAAACAGAAAACTTAGTTCTTAAGGAAGGTTTTATTTTTTATTTTCAAAAGCAGAAAGCAAAAAAAAAAAAAAAAAAGCAGATGATTCAGTATTTGAAAGCTCTTGTCCATGATTGGAAATTAATATATCTTGCACTTTCTGTTTTGACTAAAATGCAGTTTTTAAAGAAAAATAGTATGAAGAAGGCAAATGTAGTCAAATCTGTGAGTGACTCCATTCATTTTTTTTAAAGACTTATTTATTTAAAAGTCAGAGTTACACAGAGAGAGGAGAGAGAGAGAGAAAGAGAGAGAGAGGTCTTCCATCTAATGGTTCACTCCCCAATCGGCCACAACGGCCAGAGATACGCCGATCTGAAGCCAGGAGTCAGGAGCTTCTTCCAGGTCTCCCACATGGGTGCAGGGGCCCAAGGACTTGGGCCATCTTCCACTGCTTTCCCAGGCCACAGCAGAGAGCTAGATGAGAAGTGGAGCAGCCGGGACTAGAATCAGCGTCTATATGGGATGCCGGCACTGCAGGCAGCAGCTTTACCCACTATGCCACAGCGCCGGCCCCTCCATTCATTTTTACTTCAGAAGAGTCCCAGCGACCGTTTGCTTGCCTGCCCCATGTCCCTGTGGTGCCGTGGGCTGTGCGTGATTAGCTGCAGGGTCAGGAGCAGGGAGGCGGACAAAGCAGACCCAGGGAGCTTGCAACCATGAGCACGAGTGGACAGAGAGGGATCGGAGGCGTAGGATCCTCAGAAGGCTCTCTGAGCAGGAATGTGCAACATGAGGCCAGAGGAGGGAAGAAGGCAGCCATTGAAGATGCTGTAGGAAGGGCAGTCCACGTGTTTTCCTCTTTCCTCGGCAAAGGCCCTGAGCAGGCACCGTCTCACAGAGCCCACAGAGGCGGGGGGCACAGAGAGAGCAGCGGAGCCCGGGCTCGGGTGCCGAGAGAAAGCAGGAGGCAGGCTGCAGGGCCGGGGCTCGGTGCGGGGGGGGGGGGGGGGGGGGCAGCAGCAGGGCTTGCAGCTGGATTCTGCTGCTTGGTTGATAGGAAGCCCTGGTAGGTGTAACCCACAGGCAGATCTGATTGGACAGAAGCCAGCAAGAGACTGGTTAGGCAGCAGAGCGCCCAGCATCCCAGGCGAGCAGCGGTTAATTGCTGCAATGAAGTGCGTGGCATTCAAGGTGGGAACCAGGACAGGCTGGGAGAGGTTTCAGAGGCTGGTGGGGGGTGAAGACTTGCAGCCTGGGGCAGGGGTTGGGGACGGGGCAGAGGGGATTCGTGTTTGGGTCCTGGCATATTCCTGGGGTTGGTCTTACCAATTCTCATCACCACTTTTCTCTGAGCTCCACAGCCATAGTATAAGCTGTCTCTGAATATTACTTTCTTTTCTTTCCTTTTCTTTTCTTTTTTTTTTTTTTTTTTTGGACAGGCAGAGTGGACAGTGAGAGAGAGAGACAGAGAGAAAGGTCTTCCTTTGCCATTGGTTCACCCTCCAATGGCCGCCACGGCCGGTGCACTGTGCTGATCCAAAGGCAGGAGCCAGGTGCTTCTCCTGGTCTCCCATGCGGGTGCAGGGCCCAAGGACTTGGGCCATCCTCCACTGCACTCCTGGGCCACAGCAGAGAGCTGGCCTGGAAGAGGGGCCACCGGGACAAAATCTGGTGCCCCGACCGGGACTAGAACCCGGTGTGCCGGCACCGCAAGGCGGAGGATTAGCCTAGTGAGCCGCGGCGCCAGCCACTGAATATTACTTTCACACATTCATCCACCTGATACAGATTCCTTGGAGTGTATTAACTACAACACAATTAAATTCTTTTGGAATTTAGAGCGTGACAAGAATAAGCGGCAAACCATTGGTGGTGCTCGTCTCTGGGGGAAGTCTGGGGAGAACTACGGGAGAATTGCACCCCCGGAAAATAGTTCTCATGCTCCACATTGCTGTTTCTACCATGGTTACCCTGGATGCAGCTTGGGGCATAAAAGAGTACACTGGGGGCGGGGGTCATTATGAATGCCAAGTGACAAGTGATGTGAGTGGTGACAGAGGTAAAGGATATGGCTGAAGCTGTTGCTGAGCCCAGCTGTGACGATGCCCGTCCTGCCACAAGCCCTTTGTAGGAGAACCCCAAACAGGCCAGCGTGTGACTGCTGACCACATGACAGCAAGGGATGCCGTATCGAAGCAGAAAACCTGAACTGCTGACAACTTGGTTCCAAGATTCGACTGGGGGAGCGTGGTGCCTCTGGCCTCTGTCCACGCTTGTTCCCAGGACACAGCCTCCCTTGCTGTCACCCCACCTGTGCCTTGGGGAGCAGGACCAGGAGGGGCCTGTGGGAGTACATTTCTTGCACCACGGGAGAGCAGAGGTAGGTGGGACCTCGCCTTGTCCCATCCAACCCTGCGATCAGGTGTTAAGGAAAACCCATCGCTGAGCAGGGAACTCTTCTGGAAGAATCCATAAGAAATCCAGGCTTGGTTTCATGTTGTCACCAACTCCACACTGCTACACCACAAGGGAAATTGGCAAGAATCGATTCGCAGATGACGGGACTCCTCTCCTGGATTAATCATTTTGTCATTTTTCTCCTTATTTAGATAAAAACCAGGATGTTTCCCACCCCCTCCCCCCCAAAAAGTCTGAATGTTTCCAAACAGCCCTAGGGCAGGAATCTGCTGCAGGAGTTCTTTTACTTTTGCAAACTCTGGGAAACTCAATGCTGGAGCAGAGCAGCCACACCCAAGGACTTGTTCCCAGGGAAAGACAGGAAGGAGGGAGGCGCCGTGCACAGTCCCGGATGTGGGGGCTGCAGGGTGAATAGCCATGCAGGTGCATGTCCCGGGGACCTGCCATCCCAGCGAGGATGCTTGGGGATCCCACTGGGCGCTGGATCTCCACTGCCCAGCCGTGCACAGCACAGATGTGGAGAAGAGCCTTGGCTGTCCCACAGGTGTCTTCTGGGCAGGTTTATAGAACACGTTGTGGGGGCCGATGTTGGACTAGCCGGTGAGACACCTGCAGTGGCTGGTTTAACTCCTTGCTCCATTTCTTGACTCTGACTTCTTGTTAATGCAGACCCTGGGAGGCAGCAGGGATGGCTCAAGTAGATGGGGCAGACCTGGGTGGAGTTCCTGGAACCTGGCTTGGACTCCCTGATCTATTGCAGGCTAGGATTTACAGAGTGAACCAGAGAAGGTGGGCTGACTCTCTCTATGCCTCTAAAATGAGTAAATTAAAATGTATGAGAGGCCAGCGCTGCGGCGCAGCGGGTTAAGCTGCAACCTGCCGGGCCTGCACCCCACATGCGCTCCATTCAAGTCCCAGTTGTTCTACTTCCGATCCAGCTTCCTGCTAATGCACCTGGGAAAGCAACCACTGATACACATGCATAGAAAAACTAGGTGTTGGATGTTATTCTTTCTTTTTCTATCTATGTGGATTTACCATTGAACTTCAAAAAGTTTGTAGAATAATGGAATTACAAGATAAGTTTGTTTTGGTGCTAAAAGTTTTGCAAGGCATGCATCAGTTATTCGGAACACACATTTCCCCTGGGCTTTGTGAGAACCCCTTATGCAAACATTTCTGCAATAAAGCTACACTGCCGTTGGGAAAAGAAGGCGATGCGGGTTCATCACTCAGTTCTGCACTGGAAGGCGGCATGGCGGCCGCTTCCTGGTGCTGGTGAGTGGAGCTACCTGCTGCCCCCAGCCTTTGCCGTCCGTCAGGATGAAGTGTGGCGAAGGCGGGCGGCCTCACTCTGGACTCACCCTGGGCATTTCTAGGGCTGCCAAAGGGTACGCACAGCCCTGCCATGGGCAGCTGAGCTCCCAGACTCCTCCGCTTCTCTTCCCCATCAGGCACAGGCACCTGTGCTTCTTGTGGCTGCCCCATGGCTTGCTCGGGCCGGCTCAAGTCTGCACCAGATTAGGGAGCCTCCTCTCTGCCCAGAAAGCTGCAGGCTCGGCGGGGGAGAGCAATTTCACCACTGCCCAAGAAGGAGCAGAAGCGGGAATGGCCCTGGGGCTCCCGTCCAGTCCCCCCCACCCCACAGGTGGCTGCCTAAGGAAGAAGACCTGGGAGTGGGAGAAACACAGCCCAAGCAAAGGGGCTGAGCCACATGGACACCCAGCTCTGGAGAGTCCACTGGACAGGGACCTGGAAGGAAGTGGCCGGCTCTGCAGCCACGGGAGGGGCACTCTTGCCTGGCCCCAGAGCTGGGCCGCTTCCCTGCCTCCTTTGCAAACCTGATTGTGCATGGTGTTGAGCTCTGCACGGGCAGACGCCGGGCCCAGCTTCCTGGGGCAGAGACGTGCTCTGTGGCCTTGACACTGGCCCTGGGGATTGGCCTTTTCCCACCCACAGCAAACGCCAGGCCACTTCCCCCGGACCACACAGACTTCCTCCTAACATAGCATCTGCCTCGAACCGCTGACCCAGAGCATTGTGGGGACCCACGGGCTCTACTGAAGCCCAGTGTCACTGGGCATGGGCAGGGCCACGTTTCAGGAGTCCCCACGGGTCCAGAGCCTTATGTAAAATGGTGCAGAATTTCATGAAACCCAACGCAATCACCCGTACACTTGAAGCGTCTCTGGGTGACTTGTAGCACCTGGTGCCACGGAAATGCTGTGTCAACACTGGTTAGACCATATTGATTAGAGGATAATGACAAGGAAAAATGTCCATACATGTGTAGAACAGACATGGTCTCTTTTTTTTTAATATTTTCTATTCAGATTCTGCGGATACAGAGGCCAACTGTGCATTCTTTCCACATGACGCGTTTTGGCCACACGACGTGGGTGGCAGAAGAAGCGGCAGTGCGTTTACGGGAGCGGCTCCAACTGCAGAACCAGAGGAGGCTGACTCGGCCGTTCCCGGGGCAGCAGGGGTCTCAGACGGGAGGACGAGCCCACAGCCACCCAGGGAGGGCTCAGGGATGCCATGGCCGAGGGCCCGACCAAGGCCGTCCAAACATCATTAAAGGAAGAACTGCGCAGGGGAAATAGGAAATAGAGCAAGAAAGTCATCCCTGAACAATGCGTAATAAAAAATGAAAATGCAATCATATAAACAAGTAAAATACCAACTTCTTAGCTATAATATCACAACCGAACAAACAAGACAGGCTGCCCTGCACAACCACCCAGAGACCTGGTCCCTAGGAAATGCGGGTGGAGAGGTGGGTGGTCCTGCCCTCCTCACCGCACTTGCGGCTCCCCGGCTCCGGGCTCCTCTGAGCCCCAGACAAGACCCTCTCACTGTCTCCCTTCCAAACAGAACACAAAACGGCTGTCAGTTAACTGCAGTGTCGTCATTTCAAGGATGGACGGGGCACGGACAGAAGCAGGAGCTCATCAGAGTACCCAAGTGACCCCAGTGGGCCTGGTCAGAAGCAGGAAGGGCCGGTGTGCTGCCGCGTGGTGCGCGCCCCAGGAGGGGAGCCTGGCCTGTGTCCCCTGAGATATCCAGTCCGGCTCGCACAGGGTGTCCCGCTGGAACTGCCTAGTGCAACCCAGGGGTTGCAGGGTTCCACGTGGGGGCCTTGGGCCCCAGGACACAATCTCTCCATGGTCATACACCCGCAGCAGCAATGCCCAAGCATCTGTCACTACAGCAGCAGACTGGGGCAGCTGAAGCAAGAGTAACACTCCCACGGCTGCAGAGCCAGCCTCCTCCTAGGGCCCTGTGCAGTCCACCTGTCCCTCCCCACCAACCCACGGGGCAAGAGGACTCTGTGAAAGGCCTCCCCAGCATCGAGCCAACAGCGATTCCTCCTTCCCCTTCACTCCTGCTCTTCTGAGCTCCTGGAGGGGCCCAGGGGAGAAGAGGAGGTGCCTGTGGTGGGCAGCAGGCTGGGTGTGTTCCATAGCCTCCATGCTCTCCACTCCGCACGGGACCCCACCAGGGCAGGATGCTCTCACTGAGAAGAATGCAAGCTCCTGGCTCGTGGGGGAAACCTCAGGTCGACACAGACAGAGATGGGTGTGCTCAGACTGACAGGAGAGAACGCCAGGTACAGTGTTCTTTGAGGAAACAGCACAGGGAGTATCATCCATGATGGATGGGTGGGTGGGTGGGTGGATGCATGGGCAGACAGATAATAGCGAATAGATGAAAGGTGGATAGACAGGCAGACAGAGGATAGACAGATTTAATGTGTTTAGGAAGAATGAAGAAGCATTCATCAAACTCTTCATGGAGGGAGCTAGAACAACAGATGGTGTGAAGTGGAAATTTTCACTGATTTTAATCATTTCCCTATAACTTACATTTTCCTACCGTTGTTACTGCTTCTGATTTTTTAAAGTTTGAAAACTGGCCATCAAAAATGCAAAAGGAGCAGTAGATTGTACAATGAAAGATAAAATTCTCCTTTATTCCTAGGTGAAAGTATCATTAACGCTTCCTTGCCTTTTTGTAAAATACACATTCATCTAAACCTTACTTCTGGCCACGCTTGTTATAACTTAAGACGTATGTGCTTACATACAATCCAGTGTCCAGCCTTCTATTTTAATTAATAATACGTCTTGGGGCAGGCTCTGTGGCATAGCTGGTAAAGCCGCCACCTGCAGCACTGGCATCCCATATGGGCACTGCTTTGAGTCCCGGCTGCTCCTCTTCCTATCCAGCTCTCTGCTATGACCTGGGAAAGCAGTAGAAGATGGCCCAAGTCCTTGGGGCCCCTGCACCCACATGGGACTCCTAGAAGCTCCTAGCTTTGGACTAGCATAGCTCCAGCCATTGCAGCCAATTGGGGAGTGAATCAGCAGATGGAAGACCCCTCTCTCTTTCTCTCTCTCTGTCTCTCTCTGTCTAACTCTGACTTTCAAGTTAATAAACAAATCTTTTAAAAAATTAATAATGCATCTTACTATTTTTCCCAATCAATACAAACATATGTACACTTCTCTTTTTTTATAGTTGGCTAATACTTTGTTTTATGGATATAACAATTTGCTGAATCAGTCATTTGGAGACAAACATTTAGATTGTTTCTAAAAGTTCAATCTTTCGCACAGCAATGCAGGGAGGCACTCACACGTAACTGTATGGTTTTGAGGGGAGAGGGATTTGCAGGGGTTAAATATATCTAAATCACAGCTCTGCAAGATTAAGTCGTATGCATCCTTCAATGTGCTGTTGAAGAATGCTGTTCGGAAATGTAATGAATTCCATCTTACACTTCCATATCATGTGCTTTTACTTTAAGAAGCAGCTCTTTAGCTATTTAGTGGCGGCATGCATTTCCTCTTAAATGGCATTTTGGCACCACCTGAAGAAAATCTGGTGGGATATGGCTCAGCCTTGTAGAATCCATGTGTGTGTGTGTGTGTGTGTCTCGGTGTTTCTCCAAGCTTGAGAGACGCACACTCCCGTGACTGCATTTATCACCTCAAGTCAGTCCAAAAACTGCTTCTGATTCCTTACTTTGGATCCTCTCTATCACCTGAACGTGATCAGACCATCAAGTGATGGAGTCACTGAGGTCATCCCTGAGCCCACCTTACCCCCTCCATCCACGTGTCCGATCTGGAGTGAGCCAAGCTGGGCCATTTCACACTGTCCACGGGCAAGGTGCTGAAGCTCCGCTGGGGGCCAGGGAGTGGATCCAGCAGGTGAAAGTGTGTGCCTCAACCTCACCAAGCACCAACCTGCGCCCTCCTCCAGCGGCTCAGCCTCCCTGGGCCTCAGGGAGAAACCCACCACACAGTCAACCAGAAAATAAATCCGTCTCTGCCTGGTAATTCAAGCATGATCATGGTCTCTTTCATTTGGATTTGGTTCTCTCTGTGTGAATGAAATTGCCACCCAGCACCCCTTCAGAATGCAAAGCCTCTACCTTTGCTGAGTTTGGTTCTTTTGTTGTTGTTGTTGTTGTTAAGCTATTGATAGGATTTTCTGTTCCAGTCATGTATTCATCCGTGTGATTTACATGTTGGAAAATGCCATCATATACCAGGGGTCTTCAAAAAGTTCAGAGAAAGTGCATAGTATGAAAAAAGTGCACATGGATTTCAAATATTGTTTTGCACCAAAATAAACTTGTTTTTTTAATTTTTTTAAAGATTTGTTTTATTTATTTGAAAGACAGAGTTACAGAGAGAGGTAGAGACAGAGAGAGAGGTCTTCCATCGTTGGTTCACTCCCCAGATGGCCACAATGGCCGGAGCTGTGCCGATTCAAAGCCAGGAGCCAGGTGCCTCCTCCTGGTCTCCCACATGGGTGCAGGGGCCCAAGCACTTGGGCCATCCTCCACTGCTTTCCCAGGCCACAGCAGAGAGCTGGATTGGAAGAGGAGCAGCCAGGACTAGAACCCGGTGCCCATATGGGATGCCAGCGCTTCAGGATAGGGCATTAACCCACTATGCCACAGTGCCGGCCCCAAACTCGTTTTTTTAATTCCAGTTTTCCATGAACATTTTGAAGTCCGCTTATATCTGTTGACTTGGCACAGAACTCTTGATTCCATTTCTCCTCCCCCTTTAAAAGGTTGTGCGGATTTATTAAATAGTTATTTATTTGAAAGTCAGAGTCACAGAGACAGAGAGAGATCCATCCGCTGGTTCACTCCCCAGATGGCTGCAAGGGCCAGGGTACCTTCCTCAGGGTTTCCCACGTGGATGGCAGGGGCCCACGCACTCCTCTTCCCATGCCTTCCCAGGCACATTCATGGGAAGCTGGATCAGAAGTGGGGCAGCTGGGACTTGAACCAGGGCACGTACGGGATGCTGGCACTGCAGACAGCAGCTTAACCCGCTGTGCCACAGTGCCAGCCTCTAAAAAGATGGGTTTTTAAGGAATCTCAACTCAGACTTTTGCCCACTTGGAGAGGATTTTATTTTTCTGTCTCACTGCCATGGGACTTCTCCTGGGGTCGGCCAGAGGGACTCGATTATTCCATAGCCGTCCACTCCTACGACATAGTGTCCTTTGACACATGGCTTCCCTTGTTCCTTAACTCAAGAATATTAGTCAACCCGGTCAATATTAATCGATCCTATATAACAAGGCAAATCACCTCTGTAAACAACCTCGCTCACCGATTCTCTTCTCTTGGAAATATTCCACACCGTCTCCCATCACCGCCTCCCAGATGCAATCACAGTAAGTAGCACACACGGACCAAGCATCTTCCACCTGCCGGGGTTCTCAAAGTCCGAGGCAATTATTTTATGCATGGTCTCCATGTTCTCTGTGAGGCACGTTCTTCCATAGGGAGGCTCAGGCCACAGCCTGGGCTTCTGAAAGCTGGGCTATGGCCTGGCGGCTCCTCCCGGGTGCAGCAGAAGTCGGGCTGTGGGCCCCTCAAGTTCCTGCCAGTTTGCCTCTTGAGCCCTCTGACACCTGGGCAAGGCAGCAGGCCACTGATGGCCAAGGAGTCCAGCATCTTCTACAGGTCACCTGTGACTGGGGGGAGAGGTGTTAAGAGAGAGAGGCACACGTGTGCCCCTAGCCCTGGGGGCACCGAGTTCATTCTCAGGGTCCCCGAGTTTCCCCTCTTAGGTTTCACGTTGTCCTCGAGCTGTCAGTGAACCGATGGTGACCTCAGGCCTTCTGCCAGCATCAGGAGCAGCAAGGAGCTCAGCCATCTCCCCGCAGTCGGGGAGCCTCCAACCAGACCCTCCCCAGCTGTTACTCCCTCAGCTTCTCCCACCATTGTCCAAGGTGCAGTTCTCACTGAATGAACACACAGAGATACATATGGTTTGAGGACTCGGGCTCCAGTTGGCTACATAGGAGACCCGGATTGAGCTCTTGTCGCCTGGCGTCCGCCTGGCCCCCACCTGGCCCAGCCCCGGCTGTTGTGGCCATGTGGGAGTCAATCATCAAAGGTCTCTCTCTCTCTCCACACACACACACACACACACACATAAATAAAATAACTTTCTAAAAAATCTTACAATATCATGAAAACAAATTAAGCTATGTTGGTTTTGGTGCAAAAACAATTTGAAGTTCGTGCACGTTCGTTCCTAATGCCCATTTGCCTTGAACGTTTGGAAGACCTGTGAGATTTACAACAGCTGCGAACACGACAATGTCTCTCCCCGCTGTGCCGTGAAGATGGATACTTCCCACTGCCTAGGGCCCGCCTGGCCCCTGGGGCGGAAGGACCCAGCAGAGGGATGACTTCGGCATGAGCGCTCCATCCTTTCCCCCCACCCCTCTCCCACCCGGCTCACCGCCTCCCTGGGAACCAGATGAGCACCCTCCATCCACAGGTGGCCAGGGAAGATGCGACACCACGGCCCTGCAGGTCGGGCCCAGGTGCCGACGGAACGGCCTGCTTTTTCCTGGGCAACTCCAGTTTCTGTCGCATGCTCGCTGGTCCTTGCCGGCTCTGAAGGCTGCACACGTTTAGGGAAGAAATGAGAGTGAGCGAGGAGGGTGTGCGGCGCGAGGGCCCTCCGGAGTGCACAGCCCTATGCTGCTCTCCCGCGCTCAGCCCCCTTCCAGAACCCTCGCTCCCGCTCTCAGTTTTCTTGAATGTGACTTGGGCTGCCTGACCTGGATACTTGAGAAGGGCCATTTCCTCCCGCGAACCGCGTGTAAGAGGCCAGGAACAGCAGGGCGTGGCCCCAGACATGGGAAACCACTTGAGTTGCAGTTTCCCAAGCGTTAAGACCGCTGAGCAGGGTTTTGTGGAGCGCTGTTTGGTGACACCAGCAATCAGATGCTGTGTATGTCAGTGTAAAAATGTGATTGAAAAGTGCTGCATTATAAAAATTATAAATGATGGAGGTGGCGCTGTGGCATAGCGGGTAAAGCCACCGCCTGCAGTGGCCCCCATCCCGTCCTGGCTGCTCCACTTCCAATCCAGCTCTCTGCTGTGGCCTGGGAAAACAGTGAATGATGGCCCAGGTCCTTGAGCCCCTGCACCCACGTGGGAGACCTGGAGGAAGCTCCTGGCTCCTGGCTTCGGATCAGTGCAGCTCTGGCCGTTGTAGCCAATTGGGGAGTGAACCAGTGGATGGAAGACCTCTCTCTCTCTCTCTCTCTCTCTCTCTCCTTCTCCTTCTCCTTCTCCTTCTCCTTCTCTCTCTGTGTAACTCTGACTTTCAAATAAATAAAATAAATCTTTAAAAAAATTATAAACGCAAACCTAATGCCTGTGTGTATGGGAAGGGGGTGGTGTGCATAGCAGATATCAAATACTACTATTCCTTGTCTCTAGGTAGTCAGATTTTGAGTTTTTTTTTTAATCAAGTGTAATACAATAAAATGATTCTGTAATTAGGAGAGGTAATAAATGCCATTTCGTAAAAGACTACATTAAAATAGCAGACCTCCCCTCTCAGTTTGAGCTTAGTGCCGTAATCAGATGGGACACACAAAAGAGCAGAAGACAGAGGCAATCCACGCAACTCATCCGAAGTCGGACTGACACCTTTCCTCCCAGACCTGGCTGCTCCCGTTCTTCTCCACCTCAGTCATCCTCCCACCCGTGAGTTACGCAGGTTGAAACACTCCCCGCCCTGCAGCCTCACCCAGTGCAGCACCCTAACGTAGCCCTCAGCCCCTCCTCTGTCTTCACCTGCAGCTGCCATACACGCTCACTCCCATCCCACGTCCAACCCTACCCCATCTCCTCCATCCTGGCCCGCAGCAGGAGGTCAAGACACGCGTTCTCCATTTTCCTCTGGTTGCCTTCCCCCCAGAGTTATCCCACATCCTAGACCCATGGACAGATCTCTAGAGAACGTGCATCTCCACTTCAGGGTCGAACAGCAATGTCAAGTGAAACGTAATGGAAACTCTGCGTTTCCACCCACCACACCTGTTGTTCCAAGGCCCTTACCGTCTCAGGAAATGCCAATACCCGTCCATTAGCTCATACCCCAACTCTGCAGGCATCCCGCTCACTCCTCTATGGAGAGTCTTGTCAACCACAGCTCCAAATCCTATTTTGGGTTCTTGCATTTCCTTCCACCTACCTTGACTACCATCATCAGCATCCCAGCAAGCACCATTCCTTATTTGCAAGACTGCAGGAACCTCCTAACGTCTTCACCCTGCCTTCTGCACATGACCCAGGAGAAGCTTAAAACCAAAGCAGAACCAGAGCCTGACCAAACCCCTCCAGTGGAATTTCATTGCACTTGGAAATTGTGTGAAATCCTGTTCTTGCATGATTTTCTGCTGTTCATTTCTTGGATCTCAAACTCTTTTTTTTTTTTGACAGGCAGAGTGGATAGTGAGAGAGAGAGAGAGACAGAGAGAAAGGTCTTCCTTTTTGCCGTTGGTTCACTCTCCAATGGCTGCTGCAGCCGGCGCACCGCGCTGATCCGAAGCCAGGAGCCAGGTGCTTCTCCTGGTCTCCCATGCGGGTGCAGGGCCCAAGCACTTGGGCCATCCTCCACTGCACTCCTGGGCCATAGCAGAGAGCTGGCCTGGAAGAGGGGCAACCGGGACAGGATCCAGTGCCCCAACCGGGACTAGAACCCGGTGTGCCGGCACCGCAAGGCGGAGGATTAGCCTGTTAAGCCACGGTGCCGGCCGGATCTCAAACTCTTACCTACTGCTTACCTGGTTCCAAACACTGACCCCCTCAACTGCCATGGCTGATCACAGCTTGGAAACCCGGGGCTCACTGTAGTCTCTGCCAGGAATGTTTCTCTCTGGCTTTTTGAGTGGCCTGTCCTTCTTCAGAGAGTACATAACTTTCTAGGGAGAAAGTTGCTGATCTGTGTTGACAGGCACCAAGCCCAATCCTGCATCGCAGCTCAGTATCTCAATCATCTTTATTTAGGGTATTTTTTAGAGGCACAGCGACAGAGACTGAGAACCCCCATCGACTAATTCACTTGCCAAATGCCTACAATCGCTGGAACCGGGCCAGGGCTGAAACCAGGACCCAGGAACTCAGTCCAGGTCTCCCATGTGGTTGGCAAGGGCCCAACTGCTTGAGCCTTCCAAGATGCACAGTAGCAGGAAGCTGGAGTCAGGAGCCAGAGCCAGGAATCAAATCCAGTCACTTTTGATGTGGGACGTGGCCATCTTAGCCGTTAGGCTTAACTCCTTCTCCCATGAGAGTCTGACGTCATCATGAGTCTCCCTCCTAAGCCATTGAAGTGTTTCCCCAGGTCCAACAAGGTCCCTGTGCTTATGAAATTGTTGCTGAATGCATACATGCATGAAGACATTTTCCTAAGATAAGATCTCACAGTGCAAACTTAGGCTAACTCTCCATAAGTCAGCTGCTTTACCAAGTTTGCTAGGGCCCAAACGGCCTCACTGCGGTGAGTGTGGGGGAAGATACGGCAGGCATGCCAGCGCCACTTGGGACAGCATGTGCAGGCTTCCTGAGAGGACCAGCATGGAGTCCCGTGTGCCCAGTGGCCCGAGGACAGCGCGTGCTGCTCTCTGGCATCTGTGGAATGTACCAGAGGAAGCAAACAGTTGCCACCTGATAAATCAGAGGAAAGAGGAAAGGCTTTGCTTTGTTGCCAGTGTGCTTTGGCCCTAAGCTGGGAGAGCTCCCCTGCCCTTCAGAGGAGAAATTCAAAGGCATTCCAGAACACAAGGGAAGGTATACGGAGGTGGGAGTCGGGATAGAGCCCCATTGCTTCCTTCCTTTCTGACCCACCCCCACACTGCCGTCCTCACAGTGTGTGTGTCAGCATTGGCATTGCACACCTACTAGATGGTGCGGAGCACCCCTCCACCCCGACTGGACAAGAGCAGTGTGGTCAGGACTCAGGGACACCACCTTCCTGTGTCCTATCCACCCTAGTTCTGGGAGGGCCACTGCAACAGACTGAGGCAGTATGGCCAGGGGTGACTCAAACAGTCCAGAGGAACAAAGCCCATGATGCCAATTTTGCTCTCGTCTCTTAAAGTGTGGTTTGGAATGCATATTCGTTCAGGACCCTGTGCATGGTGTTTGGAGAGGCAGCAAGAGATACTAATGCAAAAACTATGAGAAATCCCTGGGGCTCAGAAGGTGGCAGACACCTGGTGTACGAGGACACAACATCTACGGCAGAGAACCGGGCACTGGGCTCAGAGAATAATCAGTCTGCAGTGAATCACTGTTTTGTTCAAGTCATGAGTCACAAAAATGGCAGCTCCCGATGCGTGCCAAGGACAGTGGAGGGTGACATGCAGGCTGCAGCAAGTGCTACAAGGTGAGGAGTTTATGGTGCCAGGGACAGGTAGACCAGATGACCCCAGGGACTTCCTTGGCCCTGTCCTTCTCAGGACATCTTGAGGGTTGTTGGGTAAAAATCAAAACAAAGAAAGCCACTTGGAGAAAGCAGATCCATGGGCGAGGGTAGAAGGGGGTTTCCCTGATGGGCGGGATTACCCTAAACTCAAGTCAGGGTTTGGATGCTAGTGCCTTTCCACTTTGGACAGGCCAATCCTCCCTCTTGGGCTTCCGTCCATTCTCATGGACAAAGGTGATTAGCAGGGCTGACCGGCCCACGGCAGTGAAGCTCACAAGATGGGCAGAGGAGACAATAGAAAAGAGCCAGCACTGTAAAAATGCATTGCACACTCGGTGCCAGACGAGGAGCTGATAGACCGAGGCACATAAAGGACCGACATACAGTCAATATTCTTGGAAATGTGAGAGGATATTGGTAGTAACGACAGGAACCAGAGACAGAAGCCTGTCTAAGGAAGAATCAGCTACAAATACTAGGCTTGGAAAGTCCGAGGGAAAACACCTTCGATACATGGGATTCCTCAATGAACAAACAGAGCTGGAGAGGGAGTGTGTGGCCGGCAACACGAGGAAAACACCCTCAGTACAGATCCGTGGTTGAATGGATAACGTTCAAGAGGCCTGAAATATTGGGAGAAGAACTTCTAGAAGGCGTCAGAAAGAATGAACAGGATAGGAAATATAAATGACAAGTGTATGACAGTGATGAGTAGAGCTAGCAATACCCATACTCACATACTGAGACTCTAATGAGGATAGAATGCAAACAGAGAGGGAGAATTATTGGGAGAACTAAAGATGAAATTTTACTAAATTGAGGAAGGATAAGAGTTGAAAGGCCTAACCATGGACCGAAGAAATAGTGAGGAAAAATCCATTCTAGAAACACTATGGTTCTATTTAGCAAAGAAAATCTCCAAAAATATTGAGAGGAGTTAATCACTTCTTGAAAGGTGGAGTTACAGTGAAGGAGAAGTAGAGGCAGAGGCAGAGAGAGAGAGAGGGAGTGAGAGAGAGAGATCTTCCATTTGCTGGTTCACTTCCCAAACAGTCACAATGGCCAGAGCTGAGCCAGTCTGAAGCCAGGAGCCAAGAGCTTCTTCTGGGTCTCCCGTGTGGGTGCAGGGGCCCAAGCACTTGGGCCATCTTCCACTGTTTTCTCAGGCCATAGCAGAGAGCTGGATGGGAAGTGAAGCAGCTGGAACTCAAAGATGCCGGCACTGCAGGTGGTGGCTTAACCTGCTATGCTACAATGCCAGCCCCCAAATAAAGACATCTTAAGAAAAAGAATTCTCTCAAAATAAATGAAAAAAAAAAAAAAAACCAGTAACCATCAACAAAGCAACAGATGGTATATATAAAAAAAGAATCATCTAGAAATTATAAACCTGATATTGGAATTGAGCAAATAAAATCTATTTTAAAACTCAATTGGTGAACTCGTCAGTAGAGTGGAAATGACAAAGGGTGGAATCAGGGAAGTCGAGGGCAGATCCAAAGAATTTACCCAATCTGAACAACAAGAAAAAAAAATAGACTGAAAAGAAACCAGCAGGGTCTTGAGGCTGGCAGAGCAGCAGCGCAGGGACCAACAACAATATCATCAGGGTTCCAGAAGGAGAGGAGAGAGCGAATGGGACGGAAAGGGTGCTTGAGGTAATCGTGGCTAAAAATCTCTCAGCCTACTGAAGTCTACACATACAAGAGATCGAGAACAAGCCCAGATAAGATAGACCTCTCCTGAAGAGGGCCACAGTCAGACACAGCACAATTCAACTTTGAAAAACTGAAGACAAAGAAAAAAACCATTAAAGAAGTCTGCGGAAAACAACATTAATCCTGGGTGACAGCAATTAAATGACAGAGGATTTCCCATAGGAAACCACAGAGACAAGAAAGAATGGGACCAAGTTTTCTAAGACGTGAAAAAAAAAATGATTGGTCAAGTCTGAATTCTGCATCTGCTGAAACGCCTTACAGTAATGAGGGGTAGCATCAGGCCCGAGCAAACCAACAGAATACTGTCACACCCCTTCCCTTAAAGAATGACTGCAGAGTTTCTCTAGACAGGAAGGAAAAATAAAAGAAGGAAGACTGGAACTTCAGAAAAAAGAAAAGAATGTAAGAACGGGTGAAAATACAGTTAAAAATGATAAACCATCTTTCTGGTGAATTTCCTAAACTATGTTTAATAGTTGAAATTGATAAAACACAACCTAATATCACCGATGTCTCTAGGATAGAAGACAATTATGTTTTCTTTTTATTTCTTTTAATTTTTTTTTTGAAAAATGGGCAGGGTATAGGGATTTAAGTCAAATTTATACATGTCAGACAAAGTAGTAAAGACAGTACACCTAAGAAGTTTATATGTTGTATATATGTAGTGTGGCATCTATAGTAACCACTAAGAAAACCATACCTAGAGCCCTACTGAACAACACCATTAATAAACCAAGACCATGACCTAAAAAATGTGCAGGTAACACAATAGAAGGAAACAAAATAAAGATAGACGGAGGAGAAAACATGTACTAAAAATGGAAGCCCCAACAAAGCGACAACTACCCAAAGTACAAACATCATAGAGACAGCCGTAAAAGGAGACTGCAGAGAGAATTCGCTTCGGATACGAACAAATAGGTTAGACTGAAAACGAAAAGGTGGAAAAAGCTATAGTATGAAAACAATAAAAAAGCACAAGTGGCTACATCAACGTCCGAGAAAGTAGCCTCCAGGGAGTAGGGACAAATAGGGCCAACACAATAAAAGCATCGGCGCACTGGAGACTCACACACACAGGCCCCAAACTGCAGAGCCGCAAAGCAAACGAGGCACAAACACACAGCAGCATTCACCATGAGGGATATCAGTGTATGCCGATGAGAGTAGAGTAGGTAAAATGAAGATGATAGACAGACAGACAGATTAGATAGACAGATAACACCAAATGCCAGTGGAGATGTAGAGAAACTGGATGCTCTACACTTGGCCAGCGAGGACATAGTTCGCTGCATCCTCGCTAGAAAGAGCAGGCAGTTAACATGCTGCACAAACAGACGGAAACTGACATGCACACTGAAATCTACGCACAAAGGATCCCAGCAGCTCTGGTTGAATAGCCAAACCCTGGGTGAATGAGGGAGCAAATGGTGGTCCATCCATGCTACCGAACACTAATGAGCTATGGATACATAAAGCTACCGAGATGCAACTCAGGCTAGGCCGTGGGGTTGCACAGTTGCTAAATGCAGTCAGGCATTGCTTAGCAAACCAGGCTTGTTTACGAGCAGCTGTACTTCTACCTCACACCTGGAGACGGCCAAGACAGGGCCGGATGGGGTGACTCAGGATTGCCATGGCTGTGTTGTGTGCGCCAGGGAGATGTGGAGGACTTGGTCTGCACCTCAAGCAACAGCTGCACGTACAGGGAGCTGAGAACAAGGCTCCCACACACAGCAGCTACAGCAGAGCCCTGACATCCAGGGGGCAGGTTCCAAGACCCACGCACCCACGACCTTGAGAACGTCCACCTTTTCACATAAACACGGCTTCCCTTTGGCATACCTGAATGACCAGCATCATTGCCCTTCCACTAAGGAACCTTCATTAAGTTAAGAAGAAAACAAAAGTGGGGGGCACTGGATCCTAACCACTGCACAGCTGAGCAGGTACCGAGCGACTAACAGGAGGGTAACGTACAGAGCGAGGATACGCTGGACAAAGGGTGATCCATGTCCAGAGATAAGCAGAGCAGACGGCATCAGGCTCTGTGCAGCACACGATTTAAAACATAGAACCTGCTTATTTCTGGAATTTTCCACGTAACACGTTCAGACCTCTGTGGACCAAAGGTACCCAGAAAGCGACGTCACAGAAGATACGGAACGAGAGACACCACCCCTATGCTCCTTGGGTTAAAACAGGCACAGTCACATAAAGCAACACTGCACGGACATTTAAATTTCTAAGATGCAACGTATGAGATTGTGTGCCTCTTGGAAATGGGGTTGAAACAGAAGTAGAAGATCGGAAATACACGGGTTCGCCAATGAAATAAAAAAAAAAAAAGCTTTTGTGCAGATCAATGAAAATGTGGGTGTCTTAGCCTGTAAGTGGTGAGGAGATCACGCACGGCTACTGCGCAGAAGCAGGGGGAGGAGTGAGGTCTCCCCGGAGTTTGTCTCCCTGTACAGGTGGGTGCAGGGAGCAGCCCAGGCACCGCTCCTAAGTCCCTTCTTTTCTCTTGCTTTCTTCTCTGTGTCTTTCTTTTATCCATGAGTGTGTATTACTTTAATAAAACTAGACAAGAGAGAAGGGACAAACACCTTCAGGGAATGCAGGCCCTGAGAGCTGGTCTGACTCACAGGATTAGGCCGGCCGTGCCTGGACCTGCCCCTGCTCTCAGGACCAGAGTGCTAGCACAGGGAGGCCTCACCTTGGCCCTACCTCCTGCAGTCAGGTGGAGAATAGCTACCTGCTGGATGCTGGAACCTGCGGCTTCCTGGATCCCGCCCACGGCTCTGCTTCTCCAGCTCTCTCCTGATGCTCCTTCTCTCCAGGCAAGGAGCCAGGTGTCAGGGGGCTG
Source organism: Lepus europaeus (assembly GCF_033115175.1). Classification (NCBI taxonomy): domain Eukaryota; kingdom Metazoa; phylum Chordata; class Mammalia; order Lagomorpha; family Leporidae; genus Lepus; species Lepus europaeus. The sequence continues at coordinate 99,307,217 of NC_084838.1, forward strand.
GTGTGTGGCGTGTGCGTGTGTGTGTGTGTTTGGGGCGGTGGGCAGGACCCAGATGGAGCAGGGAAGCCTGCTGCGTGGCGTGGACCTGTTTTCCTTTCCTGGCTGTGTCGGGGTGGTGGAGTCGAGGGCATGCAGGGCCGCCAGCCGCCTCGGGGATAGGAGTCACTGCCAAAGCAAAGCCGTTGCTAACCCCATGTTGTTTCCTGGGGAAAATGCAACCATTGTTTTTGCACAAATCACGCCTCTGTCCCTGGCCGAGGTCTGTCTGCAAAAAGTTATTTCCATAAAACCCTGGAGGAATAGGCTGCAAAAACAGTGCACGGTTCTCAGCCAAGTGCAGTGAGGCACGCAGGGCACCGTGACCGAGGAGGACCCCCCTGGGAGGGGCTGCAGACCCAGCACCCACACGCTGCCCACCCAGCCCTTGAACTTGGGCTCCTGGCCTGCCTCGGCCACAGATCCGCCCAAGCCTTGACAACTCGCTGCCTTTAGCGTCTTACTTTTCCAGAAGACCATTGTCAAGCAGTTCTGGGCATGGATCCTGTGAGAGCCTTTTCAAAATCACCAGCCCTCGCATCCCCACCCACCCCCCTGGCGCCCCGATCGCCCATGAATTGACCAAACAGACCACACACGCAACCCAAGTCTTGGGAGTGACCAGAGCTGGGTGGGCCCAGGAGCCCATGCCCCTCCTCCTGGCCAGCCTTCTCCGGCTCCGGCCAGGCCTGAGGACCACACACCTCTCCCCTGTCCTCGTACCCAGCCCAGCAGGCACCATGAGCTGTCAGAGGCTGGGACTTGGCTACCACCACCCCCACGGAGCCAAATCAGGTGCTCGTAGTTCTTACTCCAACGATTACATTTTCAATTAGGAAAGCTTGTATTTCAATTCTCAGCGAGATAGTTGAGAATGCCCAGTCATGCTTTTTAAAGGACAACAGTGCTTGAAGTCACCCCTTTCCTTTCCACTGCCAAAGACACCACCTGCTATGCAGGTCCCCGCTCAAATAAGCCTCCAGTCTTGTGTATGAAGCTGTTTGGCGTGATCCCTGTGCCCTCCGTGAACATATTGGTTGCGGCTGCTTCTGCAGAGTCTTGGAGCTGCAAGAGAAACTCGTGGCCTGCACAGCTTAAAACACTGATGGAAAAAAGGCTGCCAAAATTTGAACATCGCCTCCAAATGCACGCTGAAACCTAACCCCCCAGTGCAGCGGTGTTGAGAGATGGGACTTTTAAGAGGTGAGGGGGTCACGGGGCAACTGCCCTCCCAAGTGCGCTAGGGCCGTTACTGCAGGAGTGGGCCCCGCCCCCAGCGTCTCCTGCGTGCTCCTTGCCCTTCCACCTTCTGCCTTGTTATGGTGCTAGGACGAAGGCCCTCGCCAAATGCCAGTGCCACGCTCTCGGGCCTCCCGGCCTCCAGAATGAACCACGTGAATTCTTGTTCTTCATCAACCACCCAGTGTGTGACACCCGGTTACAGCTGCAGCAAACGGACTAGGGCTCCTGCAGGCAGGGATCTGGCTCTACGCACACCTGCAGCTCTGTGTGGCACACGTCAGAGGCCCAAGCAATCCTTGTCCAATGGGTGGGTGATTGTGTGCATTGCGTCTTGGCCATAACAACGACACTGCTGTCACAAGCTCTCCTTTCTGTCCGAAAGGACCTGGCTATAGCTCCGCCCTCTCCCAACTTCCCCCAGTGAGCCTCTGGGCTTCTATACACCGAATCAATTGGCTGGGATTCTTTTGTTCATTACTGATAGAGGGTCTTGTGCTGCCCAAGGTCATGGGCACACCACAGTGGTCACTGCTTTCCTCGCTGCCGGTACACCAGGGCACCAACAGTTCTGATTCGCCCTAAGACACCACTTAGCGCCTAAATGAAAGGGGAAATTGGCCACAGCATCAGCCAAGTTAAGTACTTGCAAGCCAGCAGCCTAAGCAAGCTCCTTCCACTCTGAATCCACGGGTGGACACTGAAGAGTAAAATCCTCTGTGTTCCTCTGGAGTCATAGCATCCTTAGGACTCTCACCACTCCAGAGAAACACAGGGCCCGCGAGACACAGCACTCCCCTCCGTCTGGTCCATACTCGCAGAGTTTGAGTGGTCCTCACCTCCCGATCCCAGATGGGCTCAGCATCCCGAGGCTGGCCCCATGGTTCTTCAGCCTCCAGGTAGCCAGGGACTCCCCTGCAGCACCGGCTGGCCTCCTCGCAGCTCGGCTCTGGGTCACGAGGCATAGACGTAAACCAATTCCCAGGAATGGCCTTGGGCATCCCACAACTCCACATAGTGTAATTGCAAAATATACCTTGGTTCCAGAAGCCTTTGGCCATGCTCTTGAACTTGAGCAATGAGAGGAAGAAGCAAGAGGAGACGGAGGAGGCAGTTCCCTGGGGAGTGTCGACACCCAGTGCTGGGGGTGACCTGGATGAGCCCCAGGGCCCCTGCAGGGCCTCCCACTCCACTGGGCAGAGGGCCCTGCAGAGTCAGACTGGAGCTGGGAAATCGGTTCTCATTCGTCCAGGTTGTGGAGTGGGGAAGTCTCGCTCGCTGCTTTTGTACAACAGACTGCAGTCGAAGAACTCTCTGGAACTTCTGAGAGTCGTCAGCCATAGGCACAGGAATGTGAGCCCTTAGCACAGGCGCTAGCACACAGAAGAGACTGCTCACTCCTGAGCATACGAAGGGACTTGCAAAAATTTGCAGAACATGGAGTTAAGAGAGAAGACAGGGGCAGACATCTGACCTAGCGGTTAAGGATCAGTTAAGTTCCCTGTGTCCTGTATCAAGAATACTCGAACTCAAGTCCCGGCTTCACTCTGGATTCTAGCTGCCTGCTACTGTGCATCATGGGAGACAGACAGACATGGGCTCAAGGGGTTAGGTCCCTGCCACCCACACGGCAGATCGGGATTGTGGTCCCAGTTTCCAGCTTCAGCCCAGCCCAACCCTGGCTTAGCCCAGCCCCAGCCCAGCCCCTGTGGGCATCTGGGGAATGAACTAGTAGACCTGGTGGATGGAAGCCCTGTTGCCTAAGAGGCGAACCTGAGAGCCGCTTTCTGTCTTGACAGCTCGGGCTGCTTCCACCTTCAGAAAGAGCCACCCAGGGAGCTTATCTTAGCACAGGTTTTGGCCTGATGACAAAAGGGACAAATGCTTGGCTCTCCCAAGAGTATGCTGGGACCCCCAAAAGGCATTCCTCAGATGCCTTGGTCTCTGCCACAGCTCCCTTGCAGGTAAAGGAGCCCCTCCTCCAGCCAGGGGTCCAGTTTAGCTGTGTGCTCCTGAGTGCACACTGGTTCTATTATCAAGCCCACAGGAGGGAGAGAGAGAAATATTTCCCCAATGACATGCAGCCACTCCTGGCATCCAGGACTTCTTTCTCAAAATCCTTTCCAAATAGGGAAGCTCACAGCTCTCTTAAAAAGGAGCTGAGGGCATCCCAAAGAATCTGTGGATTTGAAAGCATTCGGCACATTCTTGAGATACCATTCCCCTGAGGAATTTGGAAAGAAGCCTGGACTGTGAGATAGGACGGTCTTATGACCACAAAAGAGTGCCGGCTCCGGCCAGGCACTTCCCGAAACTGCACTGGCACCTCCCTCAGTCCACCCCGGACCCTGGACTCAGCCACTCTCACACTGGAGCACTTCCGCCTTCACTGTCAGCTTGGAAACTAACAGGGGTGGGGAACCTTTGTTCGGCCCAGGGCCACTTTGATGTTTTATTTCCCATCATTCGTGGGCGGCACAAAATTATCAGCTTAACCCTTAGCCCGCTGCAGACTTGATGAATTTCGGATCCCAGCTGCGGCTGCCTTGGCAGGGCCAGACCCAGTGATTTCGTGGGCCTCACGCGATCCACGGGCTGCACACTCCCCACCCCTCACCCCTCTAGTTCCCCGAGGAACGCAGGATACACAAGTGTCTCTTCCAGGAAGATTCATTTTACAATTTCAAAAGCAGTCCATGCCCTAAAAGTTCAGAGAAATTAAAACGGTGCACTGTGTAGTATTTGCAGAGTTCCTTCTGTGCTCTGGCCCCCGGACTCGGATAGTCTAATTCTAGCTAACACACACCAGTGCCGTAGGCCGGGCACCAGTCTCAATCTGCACCCACTCCTTCCATGGCAACAAATTTCACTGCAGGCCTACCCTGTGCACCAAGCACGGTTCCAGCTGCTGGACATCTGGCAGAGACCAGACCACGCCCCTCCCCCACCGGGGCTGATCATCTAAGAAGGAGGCACGGCCAAGGCTACACAACCATAAAACCATGCCGGGTAGTGGTGAGTGTCTCGGAGAAAACTGAACCAGGGTTCAGGAATCCAGGTGAAGGGGACAAGGTCTTGGGGGGGGGGGGACATTCAGACGTGGACCTGAGAGATGGAGGGACAGCCAGTCCAGGTCGGGGCAAGCTTTGCACTGCCTGTGCCTCGAGTTAGAGGGAGGAGGATTCTGGGTGGAAGGGCCAGGGCAGGGCAGGTGCACATGGAAGAAGCCTTCAGGGCCACTGTCAGGGCTTAGTGGGGATACAGGGCATCTGGGCCTCCCTTTGCAAGGGTTATAAACCCAGAGGGTACAGTGCATGCTGGTACCTTCAGTCTTGTCCTCTTTCACTTTTCTTGCAAAATGCTGACCATGTACCAAGAAACCAATTTCATAATCTCTAAATGCAATGATCAACATCCAGTTTGAAAGCCACACACTGTGGTGTGTAAACCTCGCCTCTGAATTATCCTCATCAAAATGTGGAGGTTTGGGGCCGGCGCCATGGCATAGTAGGTTAAGCCTCCACCTGCAATGCTGGCATCCCATATGGGCACTGGTCCGTGTCCTAGCTGCTCCACTTCCGATCCAGCTCTCTGCTATGGCCTAGGAAAGCAACGGAAGATGGCCCAAGTGCTTGGGCCCCTGCACCCAAGTGGGAGACCTGGAAGAAGCTCCTGGCTCCTGGCTTCGGATCAGCGCAGCTCCAGCCATTGTGGCCAATTGGGGAGTGAACCAGCCAAATGGAAGATCTCTCTCTCTGTCTCTGTCTCTGTCTCTCTCTCTCTCTCTCTCTCTGTAATTCCACCTTTCAAATAAATAAATAAATAAATAATCTTTTTTAAAAAAATATGGGCCTTAGGCAAGAGACCCAGCCCGTTTGTTGTCTCTATGCAGGCAGAAGAACAGACTACAGAGGGATCCAGGTAATGAAACCGAATAGCAACCCAACCCTTACAGGTGTTACCTCGTAGGCTCGTTATCTTGCAGTTGGAAGGCTCAGGCCCAGGAGGCCCATGTATGGCAGAACAGCAGGGCCGGCCAGCCTTGCCAAGGTGCCGTGAGCTGTCAGCTAGCCCTCACCAGTCACCAGAAGGCAGCTGACTGTGAAAGCCACCACCTCCGGTTCCTGCAATGCAGGGCATGTGTTGGCACCAGCCCCAGAGACGGGACAGAGGGATTTGGATCTCTAGGCACTTTACAGGATATCAGACTCCCGTGAGTCCTACATCTCCAGTTCCGGGTGGCTTGTGGCAGCTCTTCTTATCTCAAGTTGGCATTCCTCTCCATGCCTGCCATTCACCAAAGCCCTGGGAGCTAGCAGATGGTGGAAAGTCGTGGCCTGGGCCCTGAGCTGCCACGGGGATCATGCCTAAGTGCTCGCTGGAGCAGGCAGGCACAGTCTGCAGACAGGACCCCCGCTGTACCGCTCCCGGGGCTGCCTGGGGTTTGGCACTATCTCCTAGAACTCTCTCTGGAAATGGAAGCAGGTGCACCACCCCTGCCCCTTTCCAAAACAAATGGCCCTCACATCTCCTATGAGTGACATGGAGTCTTTGGGTCGGGTTCAGAGGAACTGTGGACCCACCCACTGGCTCCTATGAAGTCTGCTCAGCCAGGGCCTCCCCAGAGGCACTTGGTCACATCTGGTCTCACCCTTGTCCAGGGGTGACCAGGTGTGGGAGGGCCAGGAAGCAGCCTGGGGACAGACCCGCTCTCCTGCAGGTACGTCAGCCATCACTGCCCCGTCACTGCCTCCAGGGGTGGCTCAGGGCCCACAGTGGTCACCGCCCCCATGCTGGGGCTCTAGACAAACCTTCCCCTGGGAGCTGCACCCCTTGGAGGGCCCGTTCTGCATGCAACACCCTTGCATCCGTCTTGCCCTGAGACTATGGGTGGGCAGCGAGTGACTGGAGCACCCTGGGAGGGCGCCCCGGTGGTGAGTGGCACGGTCTGGGGGGTGAGCAGAGGGTGTCCCCACCACATCCTGCTCTCCCACAGCCCCAGAAAGTCCAGTGACTGGAAATTTCCCGGCCAATTCCACATGCAAGGCAAGGCGACTGCAGAATAAAGAAGACGGCATGGGTTCAGGTGGGGAGTGCCCATCAGCTGACAGCTGGATAAAGAGAAGTGTGGTCGCTAGACACGAGGGAACGCTATCGGGCCGTGGGGAGAGGGAGCAGTCTTATCATTCGCACGCCGCTCAGTGGGAGAAGCCGAGCACAGAGAGACAAGCACCGCACGATGGCTCTCATGTGTGGAATCTGGAAAAGGTGACCTCATAGAAGTTAAGAGTGGATCAGTGATTACCAGAGGCTGGGAGGAGTAGGGGAGAGGGAGGGGTGGGGAAGGGATGATTCATGGGGACTACGTTATAGCTAAATCAGAGCAAGACGTTCTGCATTGCAGGGTACGGAGACCAGAGCTGATAATAACGCACTCTATGTTTCTCTAAAAGTAAGATTGGAAGAAAGGATGTGGGATGTTTTCAGCATAGAGATAGGTTCAGTGTTCGAACAAAGGGATGCGTTTGCCCAAAGTGGACATTACTCTGTGTATACATACATAGAAACCTCCCACAGTACCCCTTAAAATGTACAGTAGTTGCTGTCCCAGTTAAAAATGCAATGGGTGATCAAAAAGCCCCTGAGTGGGGAAGCACGAGCCCACACAGCCCACCCGTCGTAGGGGAGGCTGCCGAGACACAGGACAGAGCAGCAGGTGCACCGTCTCTGCAGCTGCCAGCCCCGCCACGCCACCCACGCTGGGGCTGTCATCCGGCTGCTGCAGGCTCAGCTTCTCGGTGTTGGTGACACTGCGCAGGGCCTACCGAGTTGTCTCGGAAGAACTCCTTTTCTATTCCTTCCCCCCACTTATTTAGTAAGTTCATTCATTGCAGGCTCTGAGCCACAAGGGGGTTCTCAGACACCAAATACAGGTGCAACCCACACAATGTGGACTGAATTTCCAGGGGTCTCTGTGTGTGTATGTTACAAATGTGGGCAGGCAATACACGGATCAGGATCCCGCTTGGTTTTACATATTTGTACCTGTGCACGCATGCACAGTGGAAACACGGGGAGACCTTGTGTGTGACGCCTCCAAAGCGTCCAGTGACGGCATGTGTGTGCCATACACATGTGTGTATATGGATATGTGGGGTGGCGTGCAGTGTGTGTGATGTGCGTATGGTTTGTGTCTTGCGGGTATGTATTATTTGTGTAGTACATGAGGTGTATGTACAGGAGCAATGGGTATCTGTGGTATATCTGTAGTGTATGTGTGCCTGTATGTTATGTGTGTCATGTACAAATGGGGTATGTGTGTTGTGTGTGTAGTATATTGTTGTATGTGTGGTTTGCATACATGGTATATATATATATGTGTGGTGTGTGTATACATATGTGTATGTGTTGTGTGTATATATGTGGGGGAGTGTCTGTTGAGTGTAGTGTGTATACATATGTGGGGTGTGTGTGTGGCTGTGTGTGGTATGTGCACACATATGTGTAGGTGAGTCGCTAAGCCGCTTCTCTGGACCCCTGGGTGGCCCAAGAAGCCACCAGGTTGAAGCCATCAGCTCAGGGCGGGACACAGAGGAGTACAAAGCAGCCTTCATTGTCTGTGCGCCCCACCAGGGCACCTCAGCCCCACCTGCTCCGGCCTCCTCCACAGCTCTGACCAGTCACGCCCTAACTCCCGTGGTCAGCAACACGAAAACCGGTCACAGCCTGAGAGCAGCTTCTCTTGGACAAAAAACACGTGCTGTACAAGGGGGCGTCCCAGTCCCATGGCCAGATTTTTTATTTATTAATTTATTTTTGTTAATTTAAGAAAGAGAGAGAGAGAAAGGGATCTTCTACCTGCTGGTTCACCCATCGGCTGGTTCACTCCCAAAACACCTGCACACGTCAGGGCTGGACCAGACCAAAGCCAGGAACTAGGAACCCGGAAATCAATGCAGATGTCCACGTCAGTGGAGGGGACCCACGTATTTGAGCCACGACCTGCTGCCTCCCAGGGTGTGCATTAGCAGGAAGCTGGATCCAAAGTGGAGCGGGGACTGAAATCCCCTGGAATTGCCTGGACACTCAGCAAACCCCAGAGCTGGCTACAGGGCTGCTTCTCCTTTTCCTTAGATCAGAGCGGGAGTGGCCTCCACCTGGGCCCTGTGCAGGCCACGCCCCTGCGACATGGGACCAACACTCCTCCTTCCAGGGAAAGACTGCCCAGATCTCTGTGGCAGCACACTGGGGCCGCTTCCAGGCCAGCTCAGGCCTCTGCTGGTTCCTATGTGACATGGGTGGGTCTTTGCAGGGGTGCGGCTGGCCAGCAGGGTGTGGCAGAGGTGGTGAGAATGGCGAGAACTTGCCTGAGTCCAAGGGCAGTTGTGCCTATGGCCACAACCCATCGCTGCTCCCACTGGGCCATTATGAGGGTGGGGGCTTGGCCCACAGACACCTTGACCTCAGGGACTGGGGGGAACACAATTCTCTTGCTTTAAGCCACCCACATGCGGTCCTTGGTGACAGCAGCCCTAGCAAATGAAAACAGACACCCATGTGGCAGTGTGTCCTGCTCTGGGCAGCAGCTGTCAGAGTGCAGCCCCCAGACCAGCCCCATCCACCCGACCTGGACTTCTGTGAGCAAAGCCAAGGCCAGCGTCCAACCGGCAGGCTATGTTTTACTAACCTCTCCGGGTTCTTTGGATCCTGCTCCCTATCTGAACAGCGGTCAGGAATGGCCCAGTGGGCGCCCACCGCCGCTCACCACCGGCATCCCTGCACACCTGGGCTGGGGCCATTGCAGAATGCAAGGTGCAAAAGTCTAAGACCCCCCCACCCCGAGACCACCTGGTGCATACCTGTGTGTGGCCGCTCAGTGCGTCCTGCAGAACTGTGTGTCTCTACAGCTGCATGGGGGCCGTGTGGAATAAACGAGGCCCTAACTGCCATGCAAGGAAGCCTGACACGGTGCCGGCCAGTGCTGTCACACACAGGGGCTGTCATGCCTTCCAGCCAGGGCCTGCAGAACAAATCGCTGATGTCTGCACAGCCGGCATGGCACAGCATGGCAGGCACCGCCCCAGCTGGCTCCCGCGGCTGTGTACACCGAGTCCCTGTGCCCTGGATGGTTCCAGTCCCACTGACGCGTCCTGCAAAACTGTGCTCCAAGGTCACTCCTGCCCCGTCCTGTCTACTCTCTGCTCCCCCTCTCACAGCCAGAGCCCTAATCAAGCCGTTTGCACATCCGCCACCCACCCAAGGCCTCCTCTTTGTTCTCGCAGCCCAAGTCCTCCATGAATGAAGCTTCTGCCAGGAGTGTTGTTGAATCCCTGTTTCAGGAGCACACTCAGCGTGCACAAAGCTAAGTCGAGTGTTTCCCAGAATGCCCCACTCACCTTTCTCAGTGGTGATGACTCTTCCCGACAGCCCTCGGACTAGATCCCTTCTCTGCTGGGAAGACAGCCCTGTGCCGAGAGCAGGTCCACCCTTCCGTTTTTGCTTCAACCACCACTTGGAGAAAAACAGAAGGTAAAAGGCCTCCCATGGGAGGTGGACTTGGTGCCTGGGAGACGCATGTCTCCCTCCTCCGGTTCCTCTGCCAGGCCCAAAGCCACGTGTACTCAGACAGGAAGCAGAACCAGCTTCGGTCTCTGTTTCTCTGGTGTGGGACACTCGCCAGGCCCCTGCAGGGACCACACACTGGTCTATGGTGAAGTCAAAATGCAGAGACGCCCAGGCTCCTGCTGCAAAGCCCACAGCGAGGGCCAGGCAGGACCAGACCCAGAGCAGGTGCACATCCTTCCTTCCGTATGCATTTGCACCGACATTTGCAACGCTCTCGGGCACCTTCCAAAAAAATTTACTTTTGATAAAGGAACTGACAGGTCAACAAGCCAGGCCCAAAGCCCAGCTGGGACCTGGGGTTAGGGGCCTGGGCTTCCTCCAATGAGCGTCCTCCGTGAGAGAGTGACAAATATTACAACCTCAAGCCGAGGAGCCCCAGTCCCCCAGCTAAGGTGGCCGCTGGGTGCTCAGGCCTGGGGAGGGGCCTGTCCGCTCCTCTGACAGCCTCACAGCACGGGGTGGTGGGCTAGGAGGGACAGTCTCAGCAAGCCAGGGGTCTCTGTAGTCCTCAGCTCCAGCTACCATAGCAAAACGCCCCAGGCCGAGCAGCCAACACAATGGAAAGGCATTGTCTCTCCAGCTCCGCACACTGCCGGCTGAGGTCACAGCGTGGGTCACGGAGCATTCTCTCTCCTTGGTTTGCAGATGGCGTCTCCTCCCTGTGTCCCTCTGTGAGTGTGTCTGTGGCCCAAGCCTCTCTTCCTGTGCAGACACCAGTCAGGTGGGATTAGGGCTCCCAACCGCAGCAAGGACCTCATTCAACCCCAATCCCCTCTTTGAAGGCGCTGTCTCCAGCTAGTCCCATTCTGAGGTCCTGGGTGGTTAAGACTTCAATATCGGGATCTGGGGGAGGTGTGTGTGTGAGTGCATGTGTGTATGGGGGGGGGGGTCTCAGCCCAAATCTGAAGATTTGCCAAAACTGCAAGTGAGATCCCTGTGCTCCCTGCTGTGAGCAGCCCAGGGGACTCTAGGGAGAGGCAGAAGTGCTGATGGAGCAGAATCCAGGAGCGGTGGCCCAAGGCTGGCCCCGTCTTCCACTTTAAAGCAAGCAAGCTTAGAGAGACTCAGAGCCACACAGCCTGCAGAGGGAGAGAAAGGACAAAGGAAGTCGTGAGCTGAGACTGGAGGATTGACAGACATGCAGGACAGCAGGAGGCTGGGGGCGGGGGTGGGCTGGTGCAGCCCTGGGCGTGCACCCATCCTCAGCTCCCGGGAATTAGCCTATCATGCACCACCTTCTAGAATCGTCCATGTAGTGTCCCCAGCACCCCCCTGCGTCAGGTGCTCTGTTCATCTCCATTTGAAAGATGGGGGAGACTGAGGCAGGCAAGCACTGTGTGGCTGAATGGGAGAGGTGCTGGGCTGTCCCCAGATGGTGTGACTGCACCTGGTGCCACTCACAAAGCAAACACCTCCCTGGGGACCACCACATCCGTGGGGCAGAAAACAGGAAAGCTGGAGATTCCTCCAAGGACAAGGTCACCCTGTGCTTTCTCTTGGAGAGAACTTGTGAGTTTTTCTTTCTTTTTTCATGCAAAAGTGGCTTCATTTTTACTTCCCATTGTCTTGCTGGTTGCACCTTGTTCTTGCCAATATTCATCCCTGGCAGGTGGGGAGCTTTGTGCTCCCTGCAAGGCAGACAAAATCCCCTTGACCCCCCCCCCCGCCCCCTGGCCCACAAAGGGCTGCTTCGCTGGGGTCCTCAGGGCCCATGACTCTGTGTCCCACCCACACTGTCCCAGCAGCACTGGGACCCCGAAGCCCAAACCAGGACTCATTTCTCCGCTGTCACGGGTCCCCATCCTGGGTCAGACTGGGCGGCGGGTCTCTGCTGGAGTTTTTTTGTTTTTGTTTTTGTTTTTGACAGGCAGAGTGGACAGTGAAAGAGAGAGACAGAGAGAAAGGTCTTCCTTTTCGCCATTGGTTCACCCTCTAATGGCCGCCGCGGCCGGCGCACCGCGCTGCTCCGAAGGCAGGAGCCAGGTGCTTCTCCTGGTCTCCCATGGGGTGCAGGGCCCAAGCACCTGGGCCATCCTCCACTGCACTCCTGGGCCACAGCAGAGAGCTGACCTGGAAGAGGGGCAACCAGGACAGAATCTGGTGCCCCAACCGGGACTAGAACCCGGTGTGCTAGCGCCGCAAGGCGGAGGATTAGCTTATTGAGCCGCGGCGCCGGCCTCTGCTGGAGTTTTGCTGCCGTACAGTCGAGAGGATCCCCAGCGAACCAAAGAGAGAAAACACACACACACACACACACACACCAAAGGGCATCCTGCCTTGGGAGATGCTGAGCTGGCCTTGCTCACCCGCTGTTAGCAGGTCTGGGAAGCCTGGAGGCTGCTGGCCTTAAACTTGCACTTGTGAATCTCTGGAGGCAGGAGAGCCCCGTGCACTGCTGATGCCTCGCATGAAAATGAGTAGAAGTGGCTGGCGCTGTGGCTCACTAGGCTAATCCTCTGCCTGCAGTGCCGGCACCCCGAGTTCTAGTCCCGGTCGGGGCGCCGGATTCTGTCCCAGTTGCCCCTCTTCCAGTCCAGCTCTCTGCTGTGGCCCGGGAGAGCAGTGGAGGATGGCCCAAGTGCTTGGGCCCTGCACCCCATGGGAGACCAGGAGAAGCACCTGGCTCCTGCCTTCGGATCAGCGCGGTGTGCCGGCCGCAGCGCGCCAGCCACAGCAGCCATTGGAGGGTGAACCAACGGCAAAAGGAAGACCTTTCTCTCTGTCTCTCTCTCTCACTGTCCACTCTGCCTGTCAAAAAAAAAAGACCAGTAGAAGAGAGGAAAGAAGAGGGCGGGGCCCAGCCAGACACCTGGGCAGAGCCCAGGTGGTTCTCTGTGTTTGCACAAGTAGGAAAGGAAACTGGTTTCCAGCAAGGAGCAGGGCTCAGGGCCCAGGGGAGGAACTCTCGGTGGCTGTGGACACCAGCATCAGCTGGGAGTCCCTCAGCTTCTGTCCTCCTGGCTTCTGTCCTCCCTCCAGGCCAGGAGCCAGGACGCAGGGCCGACAGGAGACTGCAGGGGGCCCCGACCGATCCCACGGCTGCTGGACTTCTACAACAGAGTGAACCCAACCCAGCCTGAGGTCAAGAGAGGTCACGTCCAGTCCTCAGGAGCCTGGGCACTGTGAACCCCAACTCGGAGATTTGCACAACACCAGGGCTGCCGGAACCTGGCCGGGCGACCGTCTCTGTCGTTTAATCTTCCACCCACAGTGGAGCCAGGGTCTCCCTGCCCGGGATGCTGGAGCACCCAGCCCGCGGGGGAGGAGTCTGCCGCATGCCCAGGGAAACCAGGCTGGCAGCTCCAAAGGGTGACCTGAGCCACCCTTAGTGCCCAGGTGAACGAGTGATTCTCCCAAAGTAGGCACCTCAGGCCAGTTCTTGGCCCTCTGTGCAGAGCACATTCCCCGGGGGATAAATGGGGGGGCTGCCCAGGTCACTCAGCTTGGGCGCAGCTGTACTCACACCTCAGGACGTGGGGTTCAGCCTCATGACTTTCATGGGAGTGAGGGGGACCGGGCCCCAAAGAGCCCCCCAGGCACTCGCTCAGCTTCCCCCATCAAGAGTTCTCCGAGCAGCAGGAAAAGTCCCGGGAAGAGCTGCTCTCCCACTTTACAGATAGGAAAACAGAGGCGCAGCCATCCAGGCACGGCTCAGGGACACCAGAGAGCAGGGAGAGATGAGGGCATGGGGCCCACAGCCGGCACCTGTGCTCAGCCCTGCCCTGAGAAACCAGGACAGAGCTCGGGAGGACACACTGGCCGGGAACTCCTGCCCGCTGGCACCGCACCCAGAACGCGGTCCCGCCAGCCGTTCTGGGAGTGGCAGGGCAGAACACTCAGGTTTACCTGACTACCTTCTGCCCGTCTTTATGCGTACCACCTTGCTTGGCCATCCCACCACCCTCAGAAGATGGGTAGTGTCAGTCGTGGGAAACGGGCTTCTAGGAATGGCACAGCCCACGGTCATGGCATGGAAAGTGATGGGTAGGAGAGTGGAAGCCAGAACCGCCAGGGAGCACCATCCACGCTACCGACACTGCTTAGGGCGCCTGGGCACCTGATGTCCCAGAGGCCAGGCACTTCCCCACAGGAACCCACAGCATCAGGCTGGACCATCAATCCCACGGAACGGAGACTCTGCAGAGCCAGGGACCCTGCAGCGTGGCCACAGCCCACTGGGGATCCCAACAGATGCAGGTGAGAAGGCCTAGGAGAGGCAGCCCAGCCCGCCCTTGGAGGGGAGAGGAATAGTCCTGGTGGAGCAGGCCCCGCCCAAGCCCACCTTCCCCTCACTGCAGGCCATGGCGGGGGGGGTGGGTGGGGGGCGGCAGTGACCACCTGCAGGGTCTGCTGACCCAGAAGCGAGGGCAGTGAGGAGGGGTCAGCACAGGTGAGCGGTGGCGCTTGCCTCTGCCTGGCCACTGGGGTGGCTCCGATGCCCACCTGGAGCCCCTGGAGGAACAATCTTGCAGGTGTCCAGCCCCAGCTGGAGCCATCGGATCACCTCGGTGCTGTACAGTACTCGCGGTGGAATGTGGCACAGATAATTCCAGGGAGGTGCCCTTTCTAATTAGGCACTGAAGTCAGCCAGCAGGAACTTCAAACAGGACAAAAATAGCACCCTAAAAATAGCCCTGGCGAAACTGCCAGGCGGGGCTCGGGGCCCGGCCCGGAAAGTTCTGGGGCCTGACAATTCGCAGGCAGAACCCTGGGCTGACCCCAGCCGGCCGCCAGGGGTGGGTGGATGACAATAAGGAAAGTGTGGGGGCTGCCGGGGATGCCAGCTGCAAGGTGGTTCCCGAGAGCCTCGAGCTGCTCGCTCCCTGAGGGCTCTCCAAATGCTGCATCCTCTGTGTGCCTGCAGGAGTTCACTACACGCCTGTGGCCCAGGCCCTCCCTCCCAACGCGCCCTACTTGAAGCACAGCCTATGGGCCAGGAGCCAGCAGCTCCAAGGGCTTTGGAAAAATGCCCCATCCCCGGGCCTCTCTGGACCCCTGTGAAGCAGCACTGTGTATCCCTGGCTCAAGGGGTGACCTGGTGTCAAGAAGGAGAAGCCCAGCTCCAAGGCCCCCATATGCCTGTCCATAAGCCCAGTGGTGGG
This sequence comes from Lepus europaeus, assembly GCF_033115175.1. NCBI lineage: Eukaryota > Metazoa > Chordata > Mammalia > Lagomorpha > Leporidae > Lepus > Lepus europaeus. Next base: position 99,322,219 of record NC_084838.1, read on the forward strand.
GCTGAGGCCCCCACAGGACTAACCCGGAGGCCAAAGCCTCAGCACACAGGCACTGTGGAATGAGCCAAGAGGGGAGGCTATAGGCTGAACAAGGCCAAGAGGCCACTGCCCCTGGACAAGAAGGCACTGCCAATCCAGTCCTGTTGCAGGTTCGGGGCTCCTGCAGGCACATGGGCAGGTGCTGAGTTGTGCAGCAGGTGACTGCGGGTGCTGGCTGGGACCCCTGAGGTCACAGCATGGTACAGGGGCCACCCTGCAGCCTGGCTCCATGCACCCACCCTGGGAGACAGTCTCAGCTCCATGTCTCTCTGCAAAGCTTAGAATGAACCTGGGGTCACGGAACTTCCCCCTTCCCCCGCCCCCAGCTCTCGGCACCTGCCACCTCCCATAGTCACAGCAAGGGGCCCCAGGTGCATCATTGATGAAGAGACCCCACAGCCTGGGAACAGAAGAGCAGTCATCAGCCTCGCAGCTGCCTGAAGCTTCAAGGGCCAGCACAGCATCCCTCACAGCCAACCCAGAGTCCAGGCAGGGCCCGCGTCCTGGCCACTGAAGCAGGGAAATGGCCACTGCTAAGGGCTGGACAAAGTCCTCCTATTGCTGCTCCATGGCCCTGGCTGTGCACAGCTTTCTGGGGTGGCTCTGAGCTTGGCAGTGGACACCCACGTGGAGCGCTGGGGAGGGGGAGAAGCGGGCACCGGTCTCCCCACCGGGCAGGCCGTGCTGTAGCCCGAGAGCCACACCCCCACTGTGTGGCCACTCGTTCCCCCGCACCCTAAGAGTGCAGCCCTCTGGGTCCTGCCTCCATGAAAACAGATGTACTTCACAGAGGGCGGCGTAGCTCTCCAGGTGTTTTCTGCACGATTTCTTTGGTAGCTCTTAAGCAAATAAATCAGTGGCCTTGGGTGCACTTTCCGCTGGGGGAGAAAATTGCTGTGTAAACACAGCACCTGCGTAGGGGTGCAAGGACAGGAAGAAGGCAGGAGTGCCCTGGGGCATGGCTTCCTGCCAGACCACAGCCATTTGTCACTGACACCCAAGAAGGCCACGGCCCTGACCGAGTCAAGCAGGCTGTGGCCGAATGTAAAGTCAACAGGACACGGTCTGCCTTCTGAGGGCTCCTCCTTGATACTTGCGTGCCTGTGGGACCGTGCAGTCAACACCGCACAAAGCCTGCAAAGTCTCGGGCACCTGCAGGAAGGCACGGGGTTGGCTCAGGTGGCAGCGGGCACAGGGACCTCAGGTGGCTCGCTTGGGAAACTGGCCACCATCAGGTGCTGCACTGAAGCGCTGTGAGCTGTGCGGTAGCCATGGCAACCACGGGAACAGTATGCACACAACAGCGGATGCCACGCTGGCTCCACCCGTGCTACCTGGTGCCCCGCTGAGCTCTGACCCACAAGAATCCCAAGACCTAGCAAACCGGCCCCTGCCACTGAGTTCTGTGTTGTCCGAGAGACAGCCTGATGTGTCGCCACAGCGTCCTCGCGACAGAGACGCCATTTCCAGGGTCTCTCGGGATTGACCATGAGGCTCCCCTGGCCCACTTCAGACGAGACGAGGTGTTGCCACCAGCAGTGCCTGTGCAGCTGCCTGGATGTCATGCTTGGGGCTAAGTCTTCAGGAGCTGCAGCCATTGGGGAGGCAACTGGGACCAATGGCAACCCCACCGCCTGGGCGGGAGCCTTGGGCTTGAGGCTGGCCGTGTGCAGAGTCCCCAGCGCACGAAACAGAGCAGCCCTCCCGTCTGTGGCCGCAGGACAGGGTTTCCCAACCTCAGCACCATGGACATTTGGGGCTGGTTAAATCTTTGTCGTGGGGGCCATCCCGGGCCGGGCAAGGCATTGAGTAGCTTTCCTGGCTTCTGTCCTCCCTCCCAAAGCGTCTCCAGACATGGCCAGATGTCCCCTGCAGACAAAATCGCCCTTGTCTTTGAGAAGGTCTGCCCTGGTGTGTTTTGGCTTTGCCAGGAAAACAATCCCTGACTCTGCTAACTTACAACACTGGCAGAATCGAGTCCCACAAAACCCGTCCCCTCGCGCTCAGCCCTTGGGAACATTTGTCTTGCTTGGGTTGCCTGGTGATACCCACCCACTCCCCTTCCCTCTCTGTGTGGTCCTCCACGCAGAGGAATTCCCAGTGACCTCCCCTACGGAAGCCGGAAGGGCTGGGCCTCCACCCCCTGGGTAGAGCCAGGGTCTGAGATGACTCAGGCTCACCCACCCCAGGCTGCCCCTGTGCTCTCCGAGCTGTGAGGGAGGCTGCAGATACAGTAGGAGGAAAAACTTGCAAACCAGCCCCAGCCTGGATGCTTCCACCTGCCTGGCCCATCTAAGCCTGGGAGCCCCGATGTCCCCAGCCTAGGGGATGCTGGGCTAGGTCCTCCCCACGGATGTCAACCACCAAGTCATACCCCAGCCCCGCTGAGGGAGTGCATCCCACCTCCCAGGACCCAGGAAGAGGCACGGCCTGCAGGAGGGGAGCTCACGGTGGCCTAACATGGTGAAGAGACAGGGGGCCCTAGGGTGGGGGTAAGTGCTGCAGGTGTCTGTTTGGATGCCAGTGTGAGCTGGGGTGAGAGCAAAGTGCATTCTCTCAAGAAGTCTGAGGGGCAATGAGCAAGGGATGGGAGAGGCATGGGGAAGGCAGGTGAAGGCAGGGAGCAGCCCTCATCTGTGGTTCCTCTTGGGTACCTGAAAGCCCCGTCCAAAATATAACATCCATAATCTTTAACTTGCCTGCCGTTCTAAGTGGTATGATGAGAGCTCATGCTGCCCTGCCATCCAGCTCGGGCCCTGAATTGGCCCTTTGACCAGCGCATCCACACTCTATACACTACCATCCCGTTAGCCTGTCACAGTACTGTGTTCACGTGTTACAGCGCATGACACCAGCGTCATCCATGTCACCTCAGCTCCCCATGGAGACGTCATCTCACACCCTCACAAGGAGGCTGAGGACAGTCCTCAGGGAGGAAGGGTCTGTCCTTCTCCCCATCCCAACAGGTGGGTCTGTCCAGGGTAGGGCTGCTGCACAGACACCTCCATGGAGGGCGCCGGGGACAGCCATGTGCAGTCCACCCCTGCCCCCGAAGCCAGGCGCCATGCCGGCTACTATCCCTGCTCCTCCTCCACGTGGACCCTCGTGCAGCTGGGGACAGATTCCTGGGTGGGAGACACTGGCTCTGCTCCCCAGGGCCTTGTGGCACACACCCGCCTCTGGAAGCAGCAGAGCTGCCGTGTCTGTCTCTCTTCACTTCCAACCCAGCAGGACGAGAAAGCCCCGTTCTCTTACAGGGGCGGTAGCTGCTGCAGCCATGCCCTCTCCCAGCCACGAGGGGCTACTTGCTTCTTGCTAAGCAAATGAATGCTGGTTTCTGGTGCCACCAGGGAACCGGACCCACCCACAGGAAGCAAAGCCCCCTGCTCCTCTTCATGGCACCCCCCCTCCCAGATCCCCTCACTGTCCAGCGTAAGAACTTCTGGGACTCTCCTGAAAAGCAACAATGCAGGGGGCCGGTGCTGTGGCATAGTGGGTAAAGCCACCACCTGTGGCGCTGGCATCCCATATGGGCGCCGGTTCCAGTTCCGGCTGCTTCACTTCTGATCCAGCTCTCTGCCACGGCCTGGGGAAGCAGTAGAAGATGGCTCAAGTCCTTAGGCCCCTGCACCCGTGTGGGAGACCTGGGAGAAGCTCCTGGCTCCTGGCTTTGGATCGGTGCAGCACCAGCCGTTGAGGTCAAATGGGGAGTGAACCAGCAGCTGGAAGATTCTCTCTCTCTCTCTCTCTCTCTCTCTCTGCCTGTCCTCTCTCTGGGTAACTATGATTTTCAAATAAATAAGAGAGAGAGAGAGAGAAAGAGAGAAGTAACAAGGCCGTTGTGCTTCTGGGAGCCACAGAGGTCTCTCGTAGCCCACAAAGAACCCATGACCTCTGTAGGGATTGTGACAGTGACAGTAGGTTGTCTCTGGGTGCCAGGCCCTGAGTACACAACCATGCTTCTCTGCTCCAGCCTGCAGGGCAGGTGCTATTCATATGGGGAGAAGGACGCTTCTAGCATGAGTCCTGTGTGCAAGAGACTTCCCAGAGCCAAACCCCTCCTGATTGGCCACCTCTCTGGCACCCGCACCACCAGAGGGCCACACGGAGACACGTCCGTGAAGCCAAAAATGTTCTTGTCGGGATGAGGAAGGACATCCCCTGAGCAGTGGCACGGTGCATAGCACCCACAGGGAGCTGGAGCAGAGCAGGGAGAGCCAGAACCCTGGGGAGGTGGGATCCCCAGGCTGACACCACAGCGGCCAGAGCACCCACCGGCCAGAGCCAAGAGGCCCTTGGCACCATTCTCTGGATGTTTCTCGTCCAGCATCCACCCCTATGAATCTGATCTTGCCTGGGGAAAGAGATGGCAGCTCCCTCGGCTCCCCAAAGCTGAGAGCCGAGGAGACCAGTGCTCCCTGGAGAGCTGCCAGCCAGAAAGCCCATCTTCCTGCCCTGTGGATGCTCCCAAGAGAGGCGCGGGCCCGAGGCGCCTGATCCCAGCCAGGGCTCCACTGGCCCCAGAACCCCAGTGTCCCTGAGTGCTAGCCAACGTGCGTTCTGTAGATGGATGACTGCAGGGCACACACAGTCCGCCCTGCCCCCAGTCTCCCAGGAGGCCTAAGTGATCACAGCCAGGAAAGAAGGAAGTGCCTGCACCTCCCGGAAACCCCGCCGAGGGCCAGATGTCGCGCGGGTTTCCTGGTGCGCTCTGTGGAACCGTCCTTCCCCTGGGTGCAATGCCGACTTCTACCTAAGAGAATGATTAACTCCGGGGTTTTAGAGGCAGCCGCCAGGCATCAAAGGCTTGAGGCCCAGAGGGCGCGGACAGCTATGGTGCCAGGTCACGTGACTGGCGGGAAGGCAGCTCCTGAGGTCACAACCACTATCGCCAGGCCCATAAAAGTGGGTAATAAAGTAGAAGCAGCCGCTCCGCACCAGGAGGCCAGGTGGCTACAGTTCTGCAGAACGGGGGTGCACAGGAAGGGGGCTTCCAGGAAGTGGATCATTGAGAGTTGTTTATGCACCGATGTTGTCCTTGTGAGTGGGGAAAAAATCCACCTCGTATGGTTTCTTGTAAACCCTGAAGCTCACCAGTGTAAACAGAGCAGACCAGGTGGCCAGACCCCGGGAAGCATCAGAGGCATCACCCGCTGACTGCGAGCTGGCTGCTCTCTGGGCTCCCGGCACCTCGGGGTGACCCCTGCTTTTTCCCCTATACCAGGGATTCCCATTGTGCGGTCACTGGAGCTGAAGGGCCTGCAGCCCCGGGAGCTTGTGAGGGCTTGTGAGATGCATACTTTCTCACCACTGCCCACACCTGCTGGATGCAGGTCCCTGGCGGCCCACACCCATGTCCAGCAGTTCCCCAGCCTTCTTGACACAGATGAACGTTGGGGAACCCCTGACCTCTAGGCTGACTCCTGCCTGGTGTCCCTGCTTCCAGACAGGCCTTCCTCCACCCCATACTCTCTGTACCCACAAAATCACCATTCCACATCCCCCGTGGCCACACAATGCCCACCCCTGCCTTGGATTTCCCTGGTTTTGGGCTTGATCCATCTGTAGAAAACATGTAACGTAAAAGTACTATAGAGTTAATCATATGGGTATAAAGTCAACTGATAATAGATCTCAGTGAAAAGTAAGTGTGGGAATAAGAGAAGGAGGAGGAAGTTTGTAACTATAAAGTTGTATAGTTCTGCATACATTCCTACTAATTACTTCTAAGTTTAAAAACCTGTCATGGGACTCCAAATCCCATTAAGCTGGGTGGTAAAAATGCCATCTTAAGTGTTAAAGTGATCGCACAGATAGGTTAAGTGTTAAAGGAATCATATAAATAAAATCAAGTATCTGGTAATAATAATAAATAGAATTAAAAAGGAGAGAATGTTCCAACATGGGAAGCAGACTCACAGAATGACAATCGCTTTAACTTGTACTCTGACCTCAGAATCAGCCCTTTAGGCATTAAGATCTGGCTGAAAAACCCACAAGAGCATTTCAGGCATGAAAAGCCAAGACAGTGGCAAAAAAAAATGTCCTACATGAAGGATCTCTGTGAGTGAGACCCCAGTGCAAAGAAGAGGCCATCAAAGAAGGATGTACTTTTCTCAGAATGGAGGAGAGAACTTCCACTTTGCTTATGGCCTTGTCTAAATACTGACAGAGACTGAGGATTCAAAAGCTTCCATAGCCTTGGCAGCTCATGTCAAGAGTCTCAGGTGATCACTGACGTCATACATAAGAGTGTCAATTATTAAATTAACAACAGGAGTCACTGTGCACTTACTTCCTATCCAGGTCCTCTATCCTCAATGAGTTATATTATGAGAGTTAACTGTAAATCTTGTTCTCAAACAGTTTGTGTGTGTGTGTGTGCGCAAATTGTTGAAATTTTTGCTTAGTATAGAGTTGGTCTTCTGTATATAAAGTTAATTGAAAATTAATCTTTTTTAAGATTTATTTATTTGAAAATGAGTTACACAGAGAAGCAGAACAGAGAGAGAGAGAGAGAGAGAGAGGTCTTCGATCCACTGGTTCAATCCCCAGATGGCTGCAACAGCCGGAGCTATGCCAATCCAAAGCCAGGAGCCAGGAGCTTCTTCCAGATCTCTCATGCAGGTGCAGGGGCCCAAGGACTTGGGTCATCTTGTACTGATTTCCCAGGCCATAGCAGAGAGCTGGATCAGAAATGGAGCAGCTGGGACTCAAACTGGTGCCCATATGGGATACCAGCACTGCAGGCAGCAGCTTTACCCACTATGCCATAAAGCTGACACCTTGAAAATGAATCTTAATGGAGAATGGGACCGGGAATGGGAAAGGGAAGAGGAGGTGGGTGGCAGAGGGAATGCAAATTAATTTGCACCAAAATAAACTTATCGTTTAAGCACCGTTCCACGTTTGGGACACTTTTTAGGGTCTGTAGGACCAAGAAGAGCTTTCAGAGACTGAGACTATAGACAGGTCTTGTTGGAAACCCGCTTAGATAATGGGGCAGGAGCTGAAAGAAAGCAGCTCTGGGGAGGACAATGAGCCCAGCCCCATGCCCCTGAGCTGAGTGTGTCACAGAGCATCCAAGGAGAAACAGAGAGCAGGTGCACAGGAGTGTAGTTCAGAAGAGAGGTCTTTGGAGACCTGCAGCTGGGAGCTGGGAGCTTGGAGCTGGGGGTGTTCCCAGGAGAAGAGCGCTCGGCAGCCAGTGCAGAAGCACCCACATTTCAACTTGGGGGCTACATGAAAAAGAACACGTGCAGCTCAAAGTCAGCCGAGAGAAGCCAACAGCAAGGATCAGAGCACAGATCAGTGGACAGAGGTCAGCAAGCTCATAGCGGGGATCAGAAAAGTTACTTTGTGAGAATATAAGCAAAGTGGAGAAACCATTGGCCAGCTCAGCTCTGAAAGAGAAAAATTTCAAGAAAATAAAATCAGAAATGAAAGAAGGGACATGACAACAGACACCCCAGAAACATGAAATATCATGAAGCTGCTAGGAACCACTGTATGACAATACATCGGATGAATTAGGAGGGACAGATAAATTCCCAGAAACATGCAACCTACCAACATGGAACCGTGAAGAAATACACCATCTGAGCAGACTGAGAAGGGAGTTGATCACTAACCAAAAATCTGCCAGCCTAGGAAAGCCCAGGGTCTGGTGGTCTCTCTGGGGACCTCTACAACGTCTGTAGAGAACAGAAGCGCTCCTGCTGAAGCTGTCTGGAAGCCTGATGAGGAGGGAGCGCTTTCACAGTGAAGATGTGAGACCAGCGCTACGCTGATAGCAAAGCCAGAGCAAGCCGCTAAGGAGAGCTCAGCCCAGCACCGCAGATGGACCCTGGAGCCAAAGTCCTCACCAAGATGCTAGCAAACGGGATTCTGTAGCACACGGAAGGACTGCACCTCAGGACCAAGGGGCACTGGTTTCTGGGATGCAGGGATGGATTCCCTAGGTGGTCGGTCTCCACCATGGCAGAACCTCAAACAATTATAAGTGAAATGAACATAGGATCCAGCAATCCTGCTTCTGGGTTTATGCCCACAAGAACTGAGAGGAGAGCATTGAGAAAGAGATGTTTTTGTGACTGAGATCATAGCAGTATTCTATACGATAACCACCCAGTGTCCACTGATAATGAACAAGATTTGACATCACATGGGCTAGAATGCTGCTAGGCTTTGGAAAGCACAGAAGATTCTGACACCTGACGCAGCATGGGTGAACCTGGAGGGCACTGTGCTAAGTGAGAGGAGCTGGCCACAGTGTGCAAATACTGCCTGGTTCCAACTGCAGGGCGGCCCTGGAGGAGTTACATTTGTGCAGACTCAAAGTAAGGAGGGTGGTGGCCAGGAACTGGGGAGAGAGGACAGTGGGAGTGAGCCTAGAGGTCAGGGTTCCCTGACATTCAGCTGTGTCAGGAAGGCTGGCGAGCTGCTGGACGCGGGTGTGGGCCACCAGGGACGTGCATCCAGCAGGTGCAGGCAGTGGTGAGAAGGTGCGCACCTCACAAGCTCCCAGGGATGCTGGCGCTGCTGCTCCAGCAACGCACAATGGGAGCCTCTGATATAGGGGGAAAAGGAGGGGTCACCCCGAGGTGCTGGGAGCCCAGAGAGCAGCCAGCTTGCAGTCAGCGGGTGATGCCGCCAATGCTTCCCAGGGTCTGGCCACCTGGTCTGCTCTGTTTACACTGGTGAGTATCAGGGTTTACATTAGGCGGATTTACTCCTTACACAGCTCCCTGTCCCCTGCCTCCCAGTGGCTGCAGGGCTGTGTGGGCAGAGACGCAGACACCCCACATACAGCCCAGCACAGAGCTGTTGCCCCAGGCCTTGTGCTCAAGGGTTGATGGGGAGAGCAGTGTCAGGAATGGAGGCCATCCTCTGCCGGTGGTTCCCCAGCTCTCCTTGCTTCCAGGTGTCCCAAAATCTTGGCTAAACACACATTTCCTGCTCAATAGTGATCTTGAATGGCTGCTGCTGGTCCCCCCTCCTGTCTTGGCAGGCTCTGCTCTGAGGAGTTCCTGTTCCATGCCCCATGGGACAGATGCTGAAAAGGAGAGGAGAGGATATTAAGAAATCTTGGTAACAACACTGTAGCTGACCTGGCAGGTGCACGGGACCACGTTCTGCCAGCCCACCTCTGCCTTCTGCTGTGGCCACAGTGGCTGCTTCAAGAAAGCTCAGAGCCTCTTTGTGCAGTGCAGGTCCCAACCAAACGTGCATGTCTTGGCTTCCTGACCCAGAGGCTCCACTGCTACCAGGGAAGCCACCAGGCCACCCTGCATGCCCAGCAGGGCCCAGGGACTAAATGCCACAGGACAGGAGCAAACCCTCTGAGGCGTGGGCATGAGAAAGACCACGCCAGGGAGGCCCTGGCACCCATGGGCCACCCTCTGGCCTCTCCACTCCTGCAGCCACTTCCCAGATGAAATCCTGCAAACCAACCCCCGTCCCGGGCTCAGTCCCAGGAGAGCCTGCACCAAGGAAGACCCAGGGTTGGGAAGGGAGGAGCAGGCCGTGATCCCTGGCCATGACCCCACTTTCCAGCACTGGCTGCTGTCATCACTGTCCTCTTAGAGGAGCCACCACCTGTTCTCACAGTGCTGATGTCGAAGGAGAAAGCAAAGCAGAGACTCCCTGGGGTCAGGAAGGCATGAGCCCCGAGACAGTGCCATGTCTGACTCACTGACATTGGCTAAATGCTCGCTGTGTGTCCATACCGGCCCGAGGATTAAGGGCTCTAGAGAGGGGCATGTTGGTCTTGAGGGGACACCAGTCCACGAGGGAGGGACAATGCCAGCAGGCATGCTCCAGAGGTCGCCAGGCTGTCAGCATTAAGGTGTAATAAGACAGAGGAATAGGAAATTTATCACTGGGTTTCCCCAAAGAGTTTGAGCAGCGTGGTGGCCAGCCTGGCACAGGAGGCCTGGGATGCTGGTGACGCCACACCAGCCCTCCACCAGCTCACAGCCTGCACCACTCCAGCACCGTCAGCCTGGCTTCCGTGCCTCAACTGTCCGCCCGTTTTGCCATCTTCCTGGAAGCAGAATTCGTGTTGAGGAACCCACCTGGCTTTGGCATTTATTTTAAACATCTCTTTGAAAAGCCAGGAAGGGGAATTTCCTATTCCCTATCTGTTTTAAAATCCCTCCTGGGGTCCTCACGCCCTTGCTTTTCCTCTGTGAGAATGCACGGAGCGGAGGGGGCACAGCCTTGCGTTTTGCGTGCTTATTGCTAAGGGGCTTCTGACTTCCCTCTGCTACCTCTGACGAGCAGTTGTTCCTGAGGCTCCATCACCTGCTGGGCCATGGGCTCTCTTCCCCAGCCTGCTCACCTGGCCTGCTCATTCGCATCACCTGGACAGGTGCATAACGCCCAGGCCTTACTCAGCCACTAAATCCGAGCCTCTAGGCTTAGCATCAAGACCAGCACCCTGGAAGCTCTCCAAGCAATGGCCAAGGGCAGCCAAGGCCAGGAGCTGCTGCTCTTCCACAGGGATGACGCCTTGCCAGGGTGCTCGGCTGTTCCCAAGGGGGCAGGACAGGGGGCACACAGCCTTCGGCCACATCCTGTGCTCGCCACACATGGACACTATGAGCCATCTTTGTGAAGCCCTAGCGGCGGCTTGCAGCAGCATTCCTCAAATCTAACAAATGCCACGCCCTCTGGAAGAGTGGAAGCCATCCATCGCGGATCTCCATGCTAGCCTGACTCTTCCCCCTGTAATGCAACTTCAGTACACAGCATCCCAAAATCGGGCACGAATTCTGTAGTCTTCTGGCTTTTATGCAACCATAAAACCAAAGTGATTTTCCAATTAAGTACCATAAAACTGCAAACCCAGTGAAATTCAAATAAGCCCCGTTAATGTCATGTGACAGGTAACGCTGTTTGGCAAAAACTAATTTGCCAAGATTGGGTTCAGAGCAGGAAGCTGGCGCCTCAGGGCTGGTTTTATAGACAATGATTCTGGATTTTAATTTCAATAAAAGAAATACAAAGAATGCCAGTCCCCTAACTCCGCCACTCCAGGGATGTTAATAACCGGGAGGCTTTGTCTGCTGGCTCAGAATGACCCTGGGTGCATCCCTCATTGCAAACACTTCTCCAGCAACCACAGAGTTCTGACCTGGGTTTTCCTGCACCCCTCATGCAATGCGTGCATCCCCAAGCGCTCAAACCATGCGACTCCATTGCTTCACCTTTCCTGGAATTCCCATTGCATTTTATGCAGTCTCCTCTGTCCTTGGTTCCATCCAATGCCCGCCACGTGATCTGGCCGCTGCCTGCTCCTCCAGCATGCGCGGGTGCTGCTCCCATGGCCTCCTTTGCAGCTCTCAAGTGCCCAGGCTCTGCACAGCTCAGGTCACCGTGCAAGTGCACCTTCTCCGTTTGCTCATCCTTGACTCCCTCCCACTGGCTCATGCGTCTCCTCAGAGAGGCTATGGCAGCATCTGACTAGCCGGCCGCCTGCCCAGCCTCTGTGGTCTACCTGGCATGAGCTACCATATGCAATTGTTCGCCTTTATCTCTTTGCTGCTTTAAAATATAAGTTTAGGTATTGAAGATGCTGTAACAGACAAACCTCCAACCCTAGGCTCCACAAGACATAATTCAAGTTAGCATTGCACCCAAGAAAAATCAAAGAGGAGTGTTCCCGGTGGGCAGGCGGATCTCCTCCTCACGGTGACTCAGGGGTCCAGGGTCCTCCCACCTGTACCACTTGGCTCTCAGCCACGCCAGAGGGAGGGGCGATGGACACAGCAGGGGTCTGAATGAGTACAGTGTGTACACCGTGGAAGACTATATTCCCCAGTTTCTAGCAACCACTCATACACTTGGCCTTCAGCCCCCATTTGGTGGGAAAAATGCCAGAAACCTCCATGCAAGCTTGTGTGGACATCATGTCAGTGTTTGTGTGACAGACACCATGATCACCTGGTGTGTTAATGCTAGACTTTGACCAAGAGTGTGCACGTATCTGTTGTGGCAAGTATAATACACGTCCATGAAGCTCACTCAGATGTGAGCAGAGATGTGTGTAGAGCTTTGCTAGAGCCTTCCGGGCAGCCCAGGGAGTGGGCAGCTTCTGCATGGGGAAAGAGGCTGCTGGCCTGGGGAGGCTGGGCTGGCTGGCCAGGAGGGGACGTCCTGTGAGACTGGTCAGGGAAGCATATTGGACTCTCTCTGGCTGGTTCTCCCTCAGAAGTTGGGGCAAAAATTCCTCACTGTTCTGGGTCACCGGCTCCAACTGAAGCTTGTGGGCTCAGCAGTTATAACGCCATGTGTGGTCTCTATGTTCAGTCTCTCTGCCTGTCTAACAATCCATCCTTCCTTCTACCTGTCATCTTTCTATCCACCTGTCTCTCTATCCATCTGTCCATCGTCAACGTATCATCCAGCCAGCCATCACTTATCACCTATCTGCCCATCAATCCACCTGTCTACCATTTATTTATTTACTAAAGATTTATTTATTTATTTATTTATTTATTTAAAAGGCAGAGTTAGAGAGAGGCAGAGTCAGAGAGAGAGAGATTTTCCATCCACTGTTTCATTCCCCAGATGGCCTCAACAGCCAGAGCTGTGCTGATCTGAAGCCAGGAACCATGAGATTCTTCTGGGTCTCCCACGCAGGTGCAGGGGCCCAAGCGCTTGGGCCATCTTCTACTGCTGTCCCAGGCCATAGCTGGGAGCTGGATCAGAAGTTGAACAGCCGGTATTTGAACTGGTGCCCATATGGGATGTCAGCACTGGAGGCAGTGGCTTTACCCACTATGCCACAGTGCCGGCCCCTACCATCGATTTATGATCTATTGATCTATCACTATTTGTTATGTATACATCGATACCTGTCTGTTTAGCTATTTATTATGTATCTATATATCCTGTCTGTTTATCTATCTGTCTGTCTCTCCTGATCCTCCATAATGGTCCTTTTATTTGAATAATGGGGTAGAAAAAAAGCCATATTGCAACAGCATGGATGAATCTGGATGTAAGTGAAATTAGCAAAATACTGCATGATCTCACTCATATGAGGAGCCCCAAAAATGTCAGATTCAGAGCAACAGAGAGTAGAACGGTAGTTCTCGGTCTCGGCGGCGGGGAGAGACATGGGGAGGAGTAAGTTCAAGAGACCCATCTACATCGCAGGGACCATAGTTAACAACAGAGCTTTGGGTATTTACTAAAAGAGCAGATTTCAAGTGTTCTTGCCACCAAAAAATTACATATGAGGGAATATGTATGTTAATTAGCTTCATTTAGCCATTGCACACTGTATCCAGATATCAAAATACCACGGTGTATGTCATCAGTCAATACAATCCTTATTTGTCAATGAACAACAAAAAAAAGAAAGCAGTCTTATTTCCCACATGTGTGACGTCATACTCGTTCAGGAAGTACTCACTCATCAAGGATGTAAGGTTGCACCCTGGGGATAGCACCCCGGGGAAAACACACGCTGTCTCAGGCTCAAGAAGCCACGGTCTGGCAGGCAGGTCCAACAGCTCAGATACCCAGAGCTGACGGCCTCGCCGCACAGCGGCCTGGGCTCCGAAAGGCTGTGTGCTGCTGACCGTGAGAATGCTAAGGGGGTACAGAGATCCCAGACCCCCTCCTGTGACCTCCCATAAATGAGGCCTGAAGAGGGATGAGAGGGGACAGGTGGATGTGGTCGCCACGTGCAGAGGCCACAGGGACTGTCCAGGGCCCGTGGCGGGGCCACAGAAGTGGAGGGAGGCCTCCTCTTCCTCGGCCTCCCAGTGACCAATGCAGAGAACAAAGCTAAGACCAGGGAGGGCCAGCGGTTCTTGTGGACACCTGAGCGGGGCTCCTGCCCTGCCACAGTGGTCATTCCTGCAGAAGCAAAGGATGTGGCCGGAGTCCAGGCTGAGGACAGCCACACCAGAGTGGAACCCCAGAGGTCACAGAAGGTCTACACCGCTGGTGCGAGCAGCCAACGAACAAGCCTATTTAAAATACATACTTATGTGTATGCCCATACTCAACATGAAACACTCTCACACTCGTGCATGCACACATTCAACATACAAACACACATGCATACATACATAGTCAACACATGTATGTACACTCACCCACAAACACATGTATACTTGCATTTACATGTAAGCACTCCCTCGAATCCACGGATGCACATGCGCGTGTACACGGCCTCACACACTCATGCGTCTGCATTTTCTCACCTACACACGTGTGCTCACATGTGCACTCAGCTGTGCACACGCACGCTGCAGGCGTGCAGGAGCATCAAGAAGGCAGAGCCACGGGGTCGGTGATGCTGCACACCCTTGCTCTGGTCCGTCCCCAGCTTCTCCTGCCTCCCTCGGGAAGGAATGGCCACCCCAGCCTCTATCCCTGGGCTCTTGCTCCTAAGGACAAGAAGACCAGCCAGAGCCTTGAGTCAGCTTAGGACAACACGGGTTTATTGTAGTTCCAGAGGTCAGAAGGCCTGCATTCATTTCACTAGGGCGAGACTCACAGGTGGGCAGCAGGTGCTCTTTCTGATGGTTCCAAGGGCAGCTGGCTTCCCATCTTTCCCAACCCGACAGGATCCACTTCTGGGCTCATGGTCGGCATCATCCCAGCCTCTGCTTCAGCCCTGGCAACTTGTCTCTCTCAACTCTCATCCCAACTCAACTGCCTGCTTCTTCAAAGGACCTGGTCTTGCACGGAGATGCCTGGGTGATCCGAGACAATCCCTCTCTGTCCCAATCCGGAGATTAATTCCACCTGCCAGGGGATCTTGGCTCCATAAGGTGATGCTGAGGTTCAGAAGTGGTTTGTCCCCCAAGGTTCATGCATGGGAAGCTTGGTCCCTGGGAGGTGACACTGGGAGGCTGTTAAGTCATGGGGACTCCACCCTTGGAAGGGATTAATGCCCATCTCCCAGGAATGGGTTAGATCCTACGAGACCGGCTGAGCTAGTGCAGCAGCAGGCTGTTCCAAAGCGAGTCAGCTTTCCCAGCTTGCTCTCTTGCTGCCTCTGCGGCCCTGTGCCCTCTCTTAGCACGCACTGGCACTGCGTGGTGCCCTCTGCCGTGAGGCCTGATCTGCAGAGCCACCAGATCCACAACCACCGAGACTCAGGTGTTTCGTTATAGCAATACCGTAGCAATTAAGACAGGTAGTGGGGTCATAGGCTCCAGGTATTAGGACACAGGTAAGGGGACCGTTACTCGGCTGATCGCACTTGAGAAATACCAGCGCCGTTTGGATCCATGTGCACATTTGTCAGAGATCAATAGTGTCTCCCCGAAAACCCCTGAGGGACTCCCGATGGAGTGAAACATCCGTATTTTAACCTCAGGGCAGTGAACGGCAGCAAAGGGTTGGGACAAGGCCCCTTGTGGATCCCAGCCGAGCTGGCTGGCTGGGCGCCATGGAAACACTCTCTCCGCAGCTGCTCGGCTTGCACCTGCCTGGTGCATAAAGGAGCGACTGGATTTGCACAGATTTGGAAGCTTCTCAAGTCTTCCTTAAAATAGATATTTCCAGAAGAGGCGAGTGGAAAGAAACGCGAGCCTAATAATATTTTCTAATGGACTCCAGACCTAAGCCACTGGACCCTGCGGAGCAGCAAGAAGATAAAGTCATAGCAGGAGATACCCCTTCTGGAACCTTCCACTTAACCTTCCTCCCACCGCCCAGGGAGTTTAAACGCCTCCTGAACCTCGCAGGCGTTACATGGCCCTGAAGCAGCAGTGAATGTCTGTGAACATGTGTGGCCACTATCCACAGGAACAATCACCCTGGCCACAACACAGAGCTCCAGCGTCTCGTCCTCCCTGGCCCTGACCGTCTCCTGCTCCAAATTCAACGCTGAGCAGCCAAGCCGGCCAATGCCTCCTTCAAACCAGGACCCGCAGCCGCACAGCCCTCCCCTGGGCCTGTGCTGTGGAACCCAGGCTGCCTTTCCTAAACCCCAGGAGGTGCAGCGCCCCCCCCCCCCTCACCCCCAGCCTCTTCTCCTGCCTCCTCTCTGCTTCCTTACCACCCTGCCATCTCCAGCTGTCTGTCTGCTTCCCCGTCCAAGGGCCTTGTCCTCCGGGTCCCCCTGCGGTGCAGGAAGCCCCCACCCCACCTCCAGGACCTCTCCACCGCCCTCAGCCCTCAGCCCCTGCTCTGGGCTGTGGTCCTCACTGGCCCCTGACCTCTATTTCCTGTTTGACCGGTTCCTCTTCTATTTCTGGAACAGGGAGGGGCCGCTCTCTCCCTCTTCCTCCTAAAACCTCCTTCCAGGTAGAAGGGAGCTCCCTGGGGGACACTGTGACGCACTCCCCAGCCCTCCCAGGGGAGAGCCCAGGGGAGAGCGAGGCAGGAGCAGGAATGCTGAGCCCACCTTCCTGGAGAGGGCTGGGGTCTGCTCTGTCCCCTCCACCAAGGTTGCTATCTTAATATGTATCTTATTTATTTGAGAGGCAGAGTGACACACACACACAGAGAATCTTCCATCCACTGGCTCAGTTCCCAAATGACTCACAGGCCAGCACTGGGACAGGCAGAAGTCAGGATCCAGGACCCCCATCCTGGTCTCCCATGTGAGTGCCAGGGGTCCAAGCACCTGGGCTCTCCTCCACCACCCCCCCAGACACCGTGGCAGGAAACTGGATCAGAAGCAGAGCACTCGAACCAGAGGACACCAGCTCCACAAGCAGCGGTTAAGCCTGGCCCCTCCCACCAGGGTTTTGGGTTGGCTCCGTGCAGTGAGGCTGGGCTTCCTGGTGTGGCCAGGACCCCGGTTGGGTGGGGCTGTCCCCCCAGCACCCCTTGCCTCAGGCATCACTGCCAGGGCTGTACCCGGACTGCCCTGTGTGGGGCGCCCTCCCTACCTTCTCGCAACCCAAGCCAGGTGAGGGGAGGCCAGCGAAGGGCACAGGGAAGGCAATAAACTCAGGAGTGCTTGCTGTCTGCGAGGGACGCGCGCACTCCCCAGGAAGCAATCACGGTACACTCTGAGGACGGCATTTCAGATTTCCTTCAAGTTTCCTGGAACTTGAACTTGAACTTGAACCCAGATGGAAAAGGCGGGCCCAGCTGCTCCTGCCCCCGCTCCCTCTGTACCGGGTCTCATTTCACCGTGCTGACTGGATGTCGAGCGGACCTTCAACACGACCTCCTCAGACAACCCCACGTAAAGCCGGCAGCGCAGCAGGAATGGGGAACGGGCTCTGGTGCATCTACCTTTTCCCACTGATGGCTTTCCTTTGCAACCCATGGCCCTGGTAGGTAAGCCAGGACACAGCCTGCAGGTGCCCATGCCTGCCAAACAGAGGAGGAAGCACCAGGTCCCGAGAAGGGGCCAGGGTTCGGGTCAGGGTCATCGCAACGCAGTTCGGGCACCTGCAGGACACACGGCCGCCCGCCTGTGCCGGGCTTCCCCATCGAGCTCTCCAAACCCGTCTCCCTAAGCAAACCCGTTCCAGGAAGCGAGAGAAGAAAAAACACGTCCACGGGAGAGCGCCGCCTGAGCAGAGCAGGGACCGGCAGGTCCTGGATGCTCTCAGAAGACAAATGGGTTCCAGTCTCTTAGACTCTGTTTCAGTATTGGAGGATATGAGGCACCGCGACGTGACTGAGCCACTGAGCGCGAGATAAGGCGCTTCCTTCGCTCTGGCCCAGGAGTCTGGGGCTGCCGGCGCTTCCAGGCTTTGGAAAGCACCTGTGCACCGCAGGCAGCAGCCGTCTCCACGCACACGCAATGGGCCAGCGCCCTGGGACCCTCACAGTCCACCGCGAGCCACCTCGACCGCCACGTGGCTTCCGCAGCAGGATGGCCCCGCCCCCGCCACTGGGCAGGCTCCCCACACCTCTCCGGCCTCAACTCCTTCTGCCCCAGCGACCACGCCACAGGGTCCCAGAGAGACTCTGTCTCTCCCACCATCTTCGTGAGCGCCCATCTCGCGGCCTTGGCCTTAGCTGTGGGCATTGAAGGACTCCTTCCCTGGAACCTGCGAGTCTGTATCAGTCACTGCACCTCCCGGTGCCTGGCTTAGCTGAGACCAGGACCCTCGGGTCACACCTCTTCCCCCTTGCTCTGGAAGCACTCGGGCCCTCCCCACTGCGGACTGAGGGGGTCCTACATCCTACCAGGAAGTCAGACCCCACCCCGCAGCTCCTGCTGCCTGCTTGTGAAGACAGCGGCACGCGGCAGGCACTCAGGAAGCGCCCGTGATCTTCCCACACCCCCGTGCCCTGAGCTCCTGGAAGCAGGCGCCGTCTTCTCCATCGCCAGTCGTTGCCTGGCCGGTGAGCATGGACGCTCACTTGGACTGGACTGAGCGCAGCTCTTAGCTCACCACGCCATCACCACGCTGGGCTCTTGTTGTCACCGCTGGAGGCCTGGCTGGCCTTGGCCCTCCGCCGCCAGCCTCCCGGGCGATGCCCTGGCTGCACACACAGCGAACGCTGCAGACTTTGAGAAGACACAGGTACAATGCTCAGGCTTCAGAGTCCGCGTCTCCCATCTTTGTTTTCCCATACTTGGCGTTGGGAAGGGCAGTGCTTTGACTGGGGACATAAAAAAAAAGGCATTTGCCCTACTTTTTCTGAAAAATGCAATTCGGTGTTCCATCCGACCGGTGGCTTGTTTGCTGTAGTCACCGTCAGCCCTGAATCTCAGGCCCTTAGCATAGCCACAGGTTGTTTTTCATGCATCGCCAGCTGCCCCAGGCCTGGGCATTTCTTTGAGGGCAGGATTCTCTCCTGTATCACCCACAGCGTCTTCAAGTAAACACACACTTCCTGGATCAGGGAGGTGGGGAAGGAGGGGAGAGGCAGGGCTGGTCATTAAACACTTCCAGGACCAGAAGTGACACTTCCTATTCCAAAGCCCACAGCCACAGGCGGTGGCCCAGTCTGCTCAAGGGGCCTGGCAGCACCAGCCTTTGGGGCAGTTCACCCCGAGGGCTGTGCTGGGGGGGTGGGGCAGCAGTACTACCAGGCACGGGGTCTTCCCACCCAGGGGTGCAGCCGGCTCTGCAGAGGGAGCCGCATGCTTGCCTGGAAATACAGTAGGTCTTCAGGACAGCCCCCGCCCCCAGCCAACCTGCCCCAGCCCTGGACACTCAGGCACCACTCAGCCCCGAGCCTGGGGCAGGTGATGGGAAGGAGCTGTTGACGGGAGAGGAAGGAGCCAAGGCCACACGTGGCGGACACCACAGGTGGTGGGTGCCACATGTGGCGGGCTCCTGCTGTGGAGGTGCATGGCGCGGGAGTCGGGAGTCCAGGGAAGGGTACTGGGAGCAAACAGGCAGCAGAGAAGGGAGGCGGCAGGTGGGCTGGGTGGGCTGTGAGGACGTGTTTCTATGCTGATGGAAGCGTCAGTGGAGTGAGGGAAATGGATGACACAAGAGAGAAGGGACAATGGCTCCAGAAAATTCTGGAATGAGCAAAGGTGCATGGGAAATGTTGGAAGCTCTAGACACTCTAATAAGGAAGGTGCTCCTCCCCCCAGGGGAGGGCGGTGCCCACTACACAGACCAGAGGCTGCTGGACATGGCCAGGGAGCTCGCGCTGGATCCCAGTTCATGTCTGTATTTTACTTTAAAAGAATTAATTATTTATGTATTTGAAAGGCAGAGTAACAGAGAAAGAGGGAGGGGGAGAGAGAGAGAGAGAGAGAGAGAGAGAGAGAAATATCTTTCGTCCACTGGTTCACTCCCCAAATTGCTGCAACAGCCACATCTGGGCCACGCTGAAGCCAGGAGCCAGGAACTCCATCTGGTCTCCCACATGAGTGATAGGGGCCCGAGCACTCGGTCCATCACCCGCTGCCTTCCGGGACGCACATTAGCGGCAAGCTGGATCAGAAACGGAGCAGCTTTGAGGCTTAGATCAACGCTACAATGAGGGACGCTGGCGTCATAAGCATAACCCACTGTCCCAAAGCCAGCTCCAGGTGCCTGCATTTCCTCCAAGGAAAATAGATGCTATGCCTTCAGAAGAGGGTGCAGAGGCTTGAGGAAGAAAAGGAGGGACAGGAACCTCAGGGTGGGAGACGGGAAGCAGAGGAGCCGGAAGGCGTGTCCGCCAGCACCGAGCTCTGAGCGCGCTGGATCACGTGTGGGAGCAGGAAGACAGATGCTCAGTGCAGGGCGGTGCAGCAACCGACGCCTGTGGCAGGAGCACAGGGCTGGCAAGGACTTTGTGCCCTGGCAATGCGGACGAACGTCACAGAGAGGGTGACATTTAAGGGAGACTGGAGAAAAGAGGAGGAACTTAGTACGTGGATGCAGGTCTGGGAGGTGAATATCACACAGAAGAGAAGAAGGAGGGGAAACAGGAGGAAACTAAAGGGCAATAGCAAGGGGGCTGGCCAGGGCAGTGCCTGTGGGGACTCCCACACAGGGAAGGCACAGCCCAAATGGGCGCCAGTTCGAGTCCCGGCTGCTCCACTGCTGATTCAGCTCCTTTCTAATGGCCTGGGAAAGCAGCGGGAGATGGCCCAAGTGCTTGGGCCCCTGCACCCACGTGGGAGACCTGAAGAAGCTCCTGGCTCCTGGCTTCAGATAGGCCCAGCTCCGGCCATTGTGATCATTTGGAGAATGAGCCAGCAGATGGAAGACCTCTCTCTCTCTCTCTCTCTCTCTCTCTCTCTCTCTCTCTCCCTCTCTTTGAGCTGGCCCCTTGCTGTGCCTCCCGGCGGGATACTCTCACCAGATGAGACCAAGGCTGCCAGCGTCACACTCCCTGACGTCCCAGCCTCCAGAACCGTGGGCTACTCAAATCTCTGCTCCTTACCAATTACCCAGGCTCAGGAGCATGGAGAGCATGGTGCCTGGGCAGGCAACCGGCAGGGCAGCCACAGGCGCCTCCATCCACGAAGGCAGGCACTCAAGGCATTAGAATGCCTCATCCAGCATTCTGGGAACACACAGCAGCCGGGGGACCCTCCTGACAGGTGACATCCTGCGTGCCCCGGCCTCGCCTTTCCCACCGGCCTCCCAAAGTGATGCTGAAACGGATCGTGCTGGCAGCCCGGCTGGTGGATGTCAGAGTGGCCCTGGTGACGCGGGAAGCAGCACAGATGGAAGGCTGCACGCAGACACAGCTCCACCTGCTCCTGGGAGCTGAGGTTCCAGTTGCTCGTGTTCGCAGGCAGGTGGCTGCGCTAGGAGCCTCTGCCTGCAGGAAGAGTCTGGGTGAGAGCTGGGTAGCTCTGTACCCTGCACCAATGGACCCCACTGAGAACCCACCGAGGAACCCGGGAGACAGCCAGGGCTCCCAGCGAGGGAGAAAGGGCCTGGGGAAAACACAACTGACACATGTTTAGAAGGATAGCACGTGAGCCATCTTCCGCTGCTTTCCCAGGCACAGCAGCAGGGAGCTGGATCGGAAGTGGAGCAGCCGGGACTTGAACCGATGCTTATTTAGGATACCATTGGTGCAGGCAGTGGCTTTACTGGATACACCACAGCGCCAGCCCCAGGTGATGGGACGTCAAACGGCATGTTCATTGCATCTTTTTTTTTTTTCTCAAGCTCTAGGGTCTGCCCCATGTTCCTGACACTTGCCTGAATCTGAGGTGTTGTAAGCAGTCACTAAGCAATGGTTACTAGGTCAGAAAACAGCTCGTTTCTTTTTTCTTGCAAATGCACCATTTACATGGACTTGTGACCAGCATGCTGCCAGCTGACTCCCCGGTGACCACGTACTTGTGTAACCACAGGCGACGTCAGCGTCCTCCACAGCTCACATGTCACTCACTGTTCCCTTACACCTACTTGGAAGAAATGCTTTATGTTACTAAAACAAAGAGGACCAGCGGTTCCAGAGAGGCCAGGGAAGCAAACCGTGCTTCCAAGGGGGCAAAACTTTCAGAGGTTCCTCTGCGGCTGCTGTCTTAGGTTTGGAAGGAAAAACCAAATACAACGATGCAGCACTTGCCCATAGCAGCTTTGAACAAAAAAGCAGGGGATACCGGCGGCCCTCTGCCCCATCAAGAGGACCACGTGGTAGAAGAGATCCCACGGAGAGGGCAGGTGCTGGGTTCCAGGGCGAGCGTCACTGCTTTGGGCACCCAGCTCCCCGCTGGCTGAGACTCCCATTTCAGACCACCCCCAGGCAGTGCTTCGACTGCCTGCATCTCCCTCCCAGGAAGTAGAGCTTGTTGATAAGGAAGAATGAGTTCATTGGCAGTGAGCCTCCCAAAATCTCTTTTGAAAAAAAGTGTTCTGGTACAGACTGGGAAGACGGCAGAGGGGGTGGGACCCTGGAGGGCAGAGAGTGGCTGGGAGGGGGCACGGCACCCACAACCCCACACGCTGCACAATCAGATGTGTAAGGGAAGGCACAGCTGCTCACCAGACCCCCGGAGATGGAAGAACACATGAGCACCTGATGCACCTGTCACTAACGTCGTCCCCCTCATGGTATGCAGGGACGCAGCTGAGGAGAAAGACACGATCCACACCCCCCACCATCACAGACAAACAGCAAGCCACTGGAGATGGAAGAAGCTTCCAGAACACCCCTATGGGGCTCTCTTAACTACAGGACAGTGGAAGAGAAAAAGGATTGGAAAATGCTCTAATGACTGCACTTGCCGTCCTCTGGCCAAGCTCAGGAAGAGAAGGGAAGGGTGTCCTACGCCAGAAATGGAGCCCAAACCACCTGTTCCACGATGCAGCTCATGGACAGGAGACGACGCTGGTTGCTCATCGGGGGCTAGAGATGTGCCCGTGAGCCCTGCCAGACAACAGAGGCCCGCCCCTGGCTGGGAGGACTTCGGGCCAGCCCCAGGTAATGGCACCACCCTGTGACAAAGGAGAACCAGAGAGATTCCAGCTGCCAGCCCCGGGATGTGGCGAGCAACATTGTCATTTGCCCGGGGCTCCGAATGGGAGGAACAGGGCTTCCCACGAGAAATCAAAGCTTCAAGCCGTCCCCCATGCATGTGGAGCTCCAAGCTTGCACTATTAATGTGGTTCAAGAAACCGGGAGCCAAGAAATGAATGTAAAAGCCGGTTCTGAACGAGTAACGGTCCCAGGGGCCCCCAGCAACAGGCAAACAAAGCCACTTTGTGGGAACGTTTTCGCAACCCAGGACACACGCCAGCCGGCCTCCAGGATGTCTGAAGCCTTGTCTCCCGCAAGCCACGTCCACTTCCTGTGCACAGTGTGCTCAGCTCCACAGTTCCCGCTGAGAGCAGCAGGGCCCCCCGAGGAAGCACGGGCTCCACGCCTGGGCTGCAGGGCTCCCAGAAATACTGGGAACGGTCGCTCGCTTAGAAGGCAAGGAGGCTTCCACAGCGAGAAACTCAAGATGACACTCAAAGGAGTCAGGAACTACAGAAGAGACGACAAAAGCAACGGCACGAGTGGTATCAGCAGTGGATTAAAATCTGAGATGCTTAAATCCCTCGGGGCACACTGGTTCTTGAAAAAAAAAAAAAAACTTATTAGAGGAATTCATTACAGGAATTAACTCGTTATTTTGAAAACTGGTAAGGGGCCGGCGCTCTGGCGCAGTGGGTTAACACCCTGGCCTGAAGCGCCGGCATCCCATATGGGTGCCGGTTCGAGACCCGGCTGCTCCTGTTCTGATCCAGCTCTCTGCCATGGCCTGGGAAAGCAGTAGAAGATGACCCAGGTCCTTGGGCCCCTGAACCCAGATGGGAGACTGGAAGAAGCTCCTGCTCCTGGCTTTGGATCAGAGCAGCTCTGGACTTTGCGGCCAACTGGGGAGTGAACCATCAGATGGAAGACCTCTCTCTCTCTCTCTCTCTCTCTCTCTTCTCCTCTCTCTGTGTAACTCTGCCTTTCAAAGATATAAATAAATCTTTTAAAAAAAGGAAAACTGGTAAATCATCAAGTATTTATCCTGTCTCCCTGATTCCTTGTTCCACTGGGTATCAAATGGCTAGTGACACAAAGTTTCCTCTGTATAGAAATACCGCAGCCACTAAACGACCAGGGAATGCTGAAAGCAGAACGTGGCAATCTGCCACAAAGTGGCAGGCCTGGACGGCTTCTTACACCACGTGTGCATTCTACGCAGCCCGACAGGAGGGCACGCCACCATCGCTAAATCAGCCTTGCACCCAAGCAAATCAAATAATTCAATCTAAATACACCCAAGACTGCAAGCTCGGCTACTGACTTACAGGAAATGCAGAATAGTGTTAGGGATGGAGCAAGTCCTGCTTGGCTTGGCTGCCTGAACTCGTGCGGGTGTGTTTGAACCCTGATGCCCTACTGTGAAGGTTGATGGATTACAGGTGGAGCCCCATCTTATCCTCACGGGCTAGTTCTCGCAAGAGGGTTGGTTATGTCAGCCGAGTCCAGCCGAGCAGCTCTCTGACCACCGTATCATCATTCCTTCATGCCCACTACGTAGCGGCGAGACTGCACACGATGTGAGACTAACGGAGCAAATGGAGCCTTATCTGTGACCTCCAAACCGCAAGTGGAAATAAACCATTTTCTTCCCAAGAAGCATCTTTTGGGTGCTTTAGTTAAAGTACTAAAAAGCTGACTAATGCAAATGAAGATATGGGGATGACATCAGCAAAATTCTAGACTACGGAGAATTCTAAAGAGAAGATAAAGACACTTGAGGGGGAATCTATATGCACAGCAAATGTTTCCAACACGAGCATTCAATTTGAACAGCCATTCAAAAAACCGATAAAACGCTGTACACCATGCCCAAGCAGGATTAGCAAATTATGCGAGATTGATTGGACATTTCAAAAGCCATTAATGTAATCTACCACATCAACTGGTTAAAGCAGAAACATCATGATCTCTCCACCCAGAAAAAGCGATTTTACAGGCAGAAAATCTAAAGATAAAAGTTCTACGCAAAGTAAGAAAACAGAGGGACTTTCTGAAATGAATAAGGAATGCTAAAAAAGAATTGTGAAAACTAACTTCACACATAACAGTGAGAAAGAGCACATGTTTGCCCCAGACGAGGGAGGGAGAAGGCAAAGGCAGGGTCTCTCACCACTCCCACTCAGCACCGGTGGAAGTCCTCACTGGGGCAACAGGAAATAAAAGCTCAACCAACTAGCAAGGAAAAAAACTGAAGTGCCTGCATTCATAGCGAAATGTTTGTCTGTGCAGAAATCCCAAATTACTAACAAAAAGCTCTTAGAAGTAGAGTAGAACATAGCAAAGTTGCAGGATAGAAGGCAAATATATAACAGGAAGTTATTTCCCATGCATCAGCAATGAACAACACCATTATGATAACACAAATACCCTTGCAATCACACCAAAAAGTATTTAACTATAAACCTAATAAAAATGAGAGCTAAATGCAGAAAACCACAAGCTATTAGGAAGGAAATCAAAGATAATGCTGGAAGTCTCGATATTTTGAAGATATTAATTCTGCCAAACTTGACTGATAGATTTCATGAAATTTCAACGCAGTCTCAACAAACCATATTTTCAGATTCCATGGGTTATTTGTAAAGGTAAGAGGCCTAGAATAGCCAACATAAGACGGCAGAAAAGGAAGGGGCAGGGAGAAATAGGAGGAAGAGAGGGAGACGGAGACCGACAGGGACAAGGAGGAGGGGGGTGGGGGAAGAAGAAGGAAGAAGAAAACAATGATGACGTCAGAAGACGCCCATTTCCTGATTCTAAGGCTATAAAACTCGAGCAATGAAGATACAAGGTACTGACGACAGGATGGAGACAAGATCAGTGGAACAGAATAAAGGGCCAGAACAGACCAACACAAACACAGTCACCAGATCCTTGATAAAGAGGCAAAGGTGACCGACGGAGACATAATGTCCCTGGACAAGCGATGCAGGAACAGCTGGCTGTTCATCAGTGGAAGCTAACACTGAAAGGTGAACCAGCTATGCTCCTTACACTAAATACATCACAGACCTAAATGTAAGATTATACAATATCTATGGCCGGCGCCACGGCTCAACAGGCTAATCCTCCGCCTGTGGCACCAGCACACAGGGTTCTAGTCCCGGTCGGGGCGCCGGATTCTGTCCCGGTTGCCCCTCTTCCAGTCCAGCTCTCTGCTGTGGCCCAGGAAGGCAGTGGAGGATGGCCCAAGTGCTTGGGCCCTGCACCCGCATGGGAGACCAGGAGAAGCACCTGGCTCCTGCCTTCGGATCAGCACGGTGTGCTGGCCGCAGCGCACCAGCCACGGCGGCCATTGGAGGGTGAACCAACGGCAAAAGGAAGACCTTTCTCTCTGTCTCTCTCTCTCACTGTCCACTCTGCCTGTCAAAAAAAAAAAAAGATTATACAATATCTAGAAGAAAATTTACGAGAAACTCAAGATGACATTGGGTTTGGCAATGAGTTTTTAGATATACCAAAAGCATAATCCATTAAAGAAAAGATATATTAGACTACAAACGACATTGTTAACAGAATAACAGATAAGCCAGACATTGGAGGAAATCATTGTGAAATGCGTATTTGGTAAAAGGCTCATATGCAGGAGCTGGCACTGTGGTGCAGTGGGTTAAGTTGCCATCGTAATGCTGGCATCCCCTGTGAGCACCCATTCGACCACTAGCTGCTCCATTTCTGGTCCAGCTCCCTGCTCATGTGCCTGGCAATGCAGTGGAAGACGGCCCGGGGGCCTGGCCCCTGCACCCATGTGAGAGACTCCAATGTACCTTCAGGCTCCTGGCTTCAGCCTGGCCCAGCCTTGGTCATTGCAACCGTTTGGAGAACAAACCAGCAGATGGGAGATCTCTCTCTCTCTCTCTCTCTCTCTCTTTCTCCTTTTTCTATCTCTGCTTTCTAAATAAAATAAACCTTTTATTAAAAAAATAAATAAAATTTAAAAAATAAAACAAAGCTTTTATTAAAAAAGACTCGTACACAAAATATGCAAAACATTTAAAATTCAACAATAAGAAAACAAACTGCTGAATTTAAAATGAGGAGAAGCTCTGAAGAGACTTCTCACCAAAGAACACAGGTGGCAAACAAACATACCAAAAAATGACCAACACAATGTGTCACTGGGGAACGAGCAGAGTCTATGAAACCAGCGGAAAAGAATGGGCACGAGTGTGGTGCACCAGCTGACCAGGTTTTCGCCATGGGAGTGTGTGATCGGTTCTATGCCGTATATTCATCCTGGAAGCGAACAGAGCTGGAGTGGGACTCGCATGTAAGCGAGAGGAGGAGGACAGAATGACCCATGTGCGATGGACCAAAGACAAGAGCGTCTGTGTGATCATTTCAATAACAGGGTTCCAGCAGCTAAGGACCAACAGCAACTGCAGCCGACACAGCCAACAACCCCCACTTGCCACACCTCTACACACACAGCACCCTAACAGCTTACCATATGTCAGAAAGCTCAGGGAATCCCTGGGAAACCTGGATAACTTGAATCATCAAACAAGCCAAAGAAAAGAGTCAAGACAGCCTTCAGCCCGAGGACCGTGCTGGGGAGAGTGCAGCTATCACCCCTCCCAAATCTGGACACAGCGCGGCTGCTGCGTCGTCTGTCACCTGGACCACTGGACCACGGCTGCCTCCAGGCGTGGGCTTTGCTCCCGCTGCTGCTATCACGAAGCTCCACTCTCGCAAAATCTGGGAGAAGGACAGATGTCTGGCACAGTGGTTAGGAGGTCACTTGGAAAACCCACAACCCATACTGGAGTGCCTGTGGCCCAGTCCCAGCTCCACTCCCAGTCCCAGCTTCCTGCCAGAGCAGACCCTGGGAGACCCAAAGGTGACGGCTCAAGTGGTTGGGTTCCTGCCACCCATGTGGGAGGCCTGGATCGAGATCCTGGCTCCTGGCTTCAGCCTGGCCCAGTCCCAGACATCTGGGACATGAATCAACAGATAGAAGATTTCTCTCTCTGTCTGTGTGCCTCCTTCCCCTGTCGTCCGTCTGTCTCTCTCTCTCCCTCTCCCTCTCTTCCTTTTACATAAAATTAAACAAGTTGTAAAACTGAGATATCTTCTGTTTAGGCAAAACAAGATGCCATACCCTAGCAGCAAGAAAAGCAGGAAGCCTGATCATACTTTGCAGCATTTACATCTGGAGTACGATCTGCCTCCCACTCAGGTTTATACACTGAGAACTGCTTCAGAGATACAGCAGGGATAAGGCTCTAGGCAGCACAAAACTGAGTAACGTCAACCACACCAGCAGGGGCACCAAATCGAGGCTGGTAGACCAAGCAGACAGCAAAGCAAAGGAGGGCTAACACAGCATAGCTCGAGAGTGGCTAACACGCCGTGGAAGTCAGCCACGTCCCACATTAGAGTTTCTGGGTTGCGTCCCAGCTCCCGCTCCTGACTCCAGCTTCCTGCTAACACAGAGCCTCAGAGGCAGCAGTGCTGGCTCAAGTACTCAGTTCCTGCCACTCAGCTGGGAGACCCGGATTCTGTCCCTGGCTCCCAGCACGGGCCTCAGCCCACTCCCAGCCATTGCAGGCATTTGCAAAGTGAACAAGTAGATGGGCTCTCCCTCTGTCTGGTTCTCTCTTGCCCCCTACCTCAAGTAAATAAATATAAATAAAATTGATTTTTTAAAACAAGTACTGTTTATTGATAAGGTGGAAAGTTTCCCAGGAATTTAGCATAGTTTCCAAAGAGAAAGTGAGAAGCAGACAGTCATACTAAAAAAAATCGTATTAGTAAGACAAAAAAGAGTTAGGATTCGGTTTTGAACACTGTATAACATGCACGGCTCTGCACCTAACAAGAGGAAAATGCACAGTCAAGTGTGCATGAGATGTTTCTACCCACTCGACCACAAAAGGAGTCCCAACCCATATTCCATAGCCAGTCTCATGGAGGCCACATACTCTGCCTGCACAATAATGCCATTAGGAACCATTGACAAGGGGCCTCCATCTGCCACGCTGACGTCACAGATGGGAGTGCGCATTCGAGTCCTGGCTGCTCTGCTTCCCACCCATCTTCATGCTGAAGTTCCTGGGAAGCAGTGGTGATGACCCACGTACTCGAGATCCGGTCACCCACGACGCGCTTAGGAAACTCGGATGGAGTTCCCAGCTCCTCACTTCAGCCAGACCCAGCCCTGTTTGCCTGTTTGTTGCAGTCATTTGGGAAATGAACTAGAGGATAGACGATCTTCTCTCTCTCTCTCTCTCTCTCTCTCTCTCTCTCTCTCTCTCTCTCTCTCTCTCTCCAATAACCACGATGTTCTCTTTAATCTGGAAATGTAAAAGCGTATTTTGAGATAATGCATACGACCAAGTAACCCTGCATTTGCTGTGGCAGTCCATGCAGGGCTTCCGACTCAAAGCTTCCCTCTCTGTTCCCAAGTAGAAGCATGGGGAACCTTCTGCAGCCTGGGATGAAGTGGGGACCACGGGCACAGTGCAGGGGGCAGAAGCAGCCTGGGCCGCCTCTCTGGGTATAAACTGACATCTCCCCTAACCCAACATACGCTGTGCACTACCCAAGGCCCTCCTTGGCCAGGCCCCTCTCAGAGACCCTAAAGGAATTGAAGTCCACTCTTCTGGGCAGTCCCCACAGCCCATCCGCAACACGCTCAGACAGAAAGAACAGAGCCAGGCGAGCCGTGGCCGACACCTGCTCTGCTTCCTGCTTCCTCGCGCTGCCTTGGAACCAGCTCTGTCTGCTTCCTCCTCGTGGCTCGCGGAAGCTTCTCTGTGTCATCACCTCCCTCTCTCCTCACCGACTTTAACGAAGCTATCTTCTCCTTCCCCAGAGAACAAGTTCTATAACTACACTTCAATGTGTAAAGGCTGCAAGAGAGCATGATTAATGGTAGGAATAAAAAGTTCTGGGGGCCGGCACTGTGGTGTAGCAGGTAAAGCCACCACCTGCAGTGCTGGCATCCCATATGGGCACCAGTTCAAGTCCCAGCTGCTCCACTTCTGATCCAGCTCTCTGCTATGGCCTGGGAAAGCAGTAGAAGATGGCCCAAGTCCTTGGGCCCCTGTACCCATGTGGGAGACCTGGAAGAAGCTCCTGGCTCCTGGCTTCGGATTGGCGCAGTTCTGGCCATTGTGGCTATTTGGGGAGTGAACCAGCGGATGGAAGACCTCTGTCTCTCTCTCTCTCCCTCTCTCTACCTCTCTGTAACTCTGCTTTTCAAATAAATAAATAAATCTTTAAAAAAAAAGTTTTGGCCCAGTTGCCCCTCTTCCAGGCCAGCTCTCTGCTGTGGCCAGGGAGTGCAGTGGAAGATGGCCCAAGTCCTTGGGCCCTGCACCCCATGGGAGACCAGGCTAAGCACCTGGCTCTTGCCATCGGATCAGCGCGGTGGGCCGGCCACAGCACGCTACCGCGGCGGCCATTGGAAGGTGAACCAACGGCAAAAGGAAGACCTTTCTCTCTGTCTCTCTCTCACTGTCTACTCTGCCTGTCAAAAAAAAAAAAAAAGTTTTGGCCAGTGCCGTGGCTTAACAGGCTAATCCTCTGCCTTGCGGCGCCGGCACACTGGGTTCTAGTCCCGGTTGGGGCACCGGATTCTATCCCGGTTGCCCCTCTTCCAGGCCAGCTCTCTGCTATGGCCCGGGAGTGCAGTGGAGGAAGGCCCAAGTGCTTGGGCCCTGCACCCGCATGGGAGACCAGGAGAAGTACCTGGCTCCTGGCTTCGGATCAGCGAGATGCGCTGGCCGCAGTGGCCATTGGAGGGTGAACCAACGGCAAAAAGGAAGACCTTTCTCTCTGTCTCTCTCTCACTATCCACTCTGCCTGTCAAAAAAAAAAAAAAAGTTTTGATGCTTTCAAAATCCATGCCCACTGTGTATGACCACGCTAGACAGGGACAGAAGTCAGCACATGAAGACAGGTGCACGAAACAGCAGAGAAGCAAAGACCAGCTAATGGGATGACTCCTTTTAGTGAAGGCTCAATAAACACTTGTTGGGGCCACCTGTGACACCAGCATCCTACAGGGGTACTGATTTGAGTCCCATCTACTTCACTTCCAATCCAGCTCCCTGCTAATGCACCTAGGAAAGCAGCAGAAGATGGCCCAAGCATTTGAGCCCCTGCACCCACGTGAGAGACCCAGCTGGGGTGCCAGGCTCCTGGCTTCGGCCTGGTCCAGCCCTGGCTGTTGCAGCCATTTGGGGAGTGAATCAGCAGCAGACAGAAGATCTCTCTGTGTCTCCCTCTCTCTCTGTCACTCTGCCTTTCAAATAAATAAGTAAATCTTTAAGGAAAAAAAAAAAAGAAACACATGAATGCCGTGTTTAGGGAAAAATACATAGGTCCTGCACATTCACGTTACAAAACAAAAATTAATATTTTTCAGAGTTGGACCTACTCGACTGTGGAATGGATTATCTAGGTAAGCATACATTTGAAACATTGGCTTCGACAGAAATAGGAAACCCAATAATTCAATAACCATAGAAGCAATTGCAGAAGCGATTTAAAAACTTCCTAGACCCCCCCCCCCAAATACCTTCTTCAGAGAGTTTTTATGTGGAAAATCTTGAAAATTTTCAAGGAAGCAATAATTCCAACACACACACACGTTTCGAGAGCCCAACAAAGAAAGCAAGCTTGCAGATTCTTTTTTCTCAGGGCTAACGAATGGCTGGGACCAAAACGTGAACTAATGTGAAACAGAAGCCGCACCATAGGAAAGCTGTGTCAGGATCCCAATAAAGGATCAGCACATGGGCTCCGACAGGGCCTTGGAAAGAGAACACTCCATGGCCAAGCTGGGCTCCTTCCAGAAATGCAAAATCAGCTCCGGGTTAAGAAATCTGTTTATGTAACTCACTGTGTGGGTCAGGGTTCAGTTACCAAAGCCCAGTAGTGCACGGCAGAGAGGGGTTCCAGACAGGCGGTGCATGGCTCCCGGATGCCGGGGCGGGGATGGGGGCGTAGAGCTGTAGCTCTGAGCCTCTCTGCGCAGGGTCAGCGAGGGGGTGCCCCTCCGCCCCCACGTTCCCCGGCCAGGGCAAGCCTCTGCCTCCCCCACCCCCACCCCGCATGGTGCCTGTTGTAAAAAGCCACGCCCCTCGGACGCGCTGTGCTCCAGCGGCAGGGCAGCGTGTCCTTGCTGAGGTCGGTCCCACGGGTGCTGTCCAGCCTGCCCATCGGTAGCCACCGTCTGGAGCCTGCACCCTGCCCCGCTCTGCCCTTCTCAGACAAGTCAGGGCGTCCACCACGCTGCAGAAAAGGTGACGCGCATGCGCAGCCTCCCCGGCACTCGAGGCCAAGGCATGGGATTGCTCAAATCTAAATCAAATCCAGAAGCCTGGCTGCAAAGAGCTCCGAGACGTGCCTGGTGGCTTTCCCATGCCATGCCCAGCAGGGTGGGGTGCGTGCGGGTGCTGAGTTGTCACATCCATCCCACTCCCCTCCGGCTTCCCACCTCCTCACCCGCCACTCCCACAACCACGGCGCTTCCACATGGGCCGGCAGCTCCCTCCATGCAGGAGAAGACTCACCACCCATAAGTCTCACTATCTCTGAGCGATGCCCACACCACAGCTACTTCTGCAGAAATCCAAAAGGCTCGGTTAGCACCCTGACCTACAGCAGCGCCTCCACAAGAGACAGCAGGATCTCTAGCCGGGCGTCCTCACGAGTGACATCGCGTGGCAATCCACTGTGATGCCCAGGGAGGACGGGGCAGCTGGAAGTCCAGCCACCTTCTCAATGGCATCCAGCTGCTGGGAGCTGATCCAGTATGCTTCACTGTGGGAGCAGACGATGCCGGCAGATGTGCAGGTCCCTCGAGGGGGGGCTGTGGTGCTGTCGGCAGAGGCCACCCGAAGGCGTGGGGAAAGCAGCCCGGTCCTGCAGAAGCTCCTGCCTCATAGTCGAGGGAACCTGGGCTTTGGGTTCACCACGGAAGACTTGGCTGAGATCAAGGAAATGCTGCTGGCCAGCAAGGTGCCAGCTGCTGCCGGTGCCGGTGCCACTGCCCCCCGTGAGGCCACCATGCCAGCTCGGAAACTGGGCTGGGGCTGAGAACACCTCCTTTGTCCAGGCGTCGGGCATCACCACGAAAATCTCCAGGGCCACCACTGAAGTCCTGAGCGACGTGCAGATAATAAAGGCTGGAGACAGGGACCGGCTCTGTGGTGTAGCAGTTGAAGCCTCTGCCTGCAGTGCTGCCATTCCATATGGGCGCTGGTTCAAGTCCCGGCTGCTCCACTTCTGATCCATCTCTCTCTATGGCCTGGGAAAGCAGTGGAGGATGGCCCAAGTCCTTGGGCCCCTGCACCCATGTGGGAGACCCAAGTGGAGTTCCTGGCTCCTGACTAGTCTGGCCCAGCTCTGGCCATTGCAGCCATTTGGGGAGTGAACCAGAGGATGGAAGACCTCTCTCTCTGTCTTTATCTCTCTCTATGACTCTACCTCTCAAATAAATAAATAATCTTAAAAAACAAAGACTGGAGACAAAGTGGGAGCCCACGAAGCCACCGCGCCGCACAGGCTGAACATCTTCCCTTCTCCCCAGGCTGACCGTGCAGCAGGTGCTGCAGAGTGGCAGCTTCTGCGATCCCGAAGTCCTGGACATCACGGAGGAAACTCTGCACTCCGGCTTTCTGGAGGGAGACTGCAACATTGCCGCTGTTTGCTTGCAGACTGGTCATCCGACTGCTGCATCTGTACCCCGTTCCTTCATCAATGGGTCCAAGCAGGTCCTAGCTTTGTCTGTGGAAACTAAGTACA
This sequence comes from Lepus europaeus, assembly GCF_033115175.1. Classification (NCBI taxonomy): domain Eukaryota; kingdom Metazoa; phylum Chordata; class Mammalia; order Lagomorpha; family Leporidae; genus Lepus; species Lepus europaeus. Next base: position 99,355,891 of record NC_084838.1, read on the forward strand.
CTTCCCACTTGCTGAAAAGGTCAAGGCCTTCCTGGCTGATCCGTCTGCATTCGTGGCTGCTGCCCCACCCCCCCACCCCCCAGCTGCTCCTGCTGCTGCTGGAACCCCAGCCAAGGTTAAGGCCAAGGAAGACTTGGAGGAATCGGACAAGGATACAGGATTTATTTCTTCAACTAATCACCAAAAAGCAACCAACGCAGCCAGCTGTATTTGCAAAACGAGAAAATACATTCTTCCTTCTCTTAAAAAGAGCAAAAAAGAGAGACAGCAGGGGAGAGCTGATTCGCTTTTACGGCAACATAAGCCAGATAATAAGGGAATATGTACCTGAACCAATGCTAAGGTTAGCTGTTTTCTAGAGACCACTGTTGCCATGAGATAGACGACAGACAGATTCGATGGTTAGGTAGAACTACATGATAGGTAGGTAGGTAGGTAGGTAGGTAGATAGATAATAAACTCCTATACACCAGCTTGTTATTATTTATATATGTGTAGCTACTTACTGAGACAGAATTCACATACCATATCATTCACACACTTTGAAACAATTCAGTGCGTTCTACCCTATTTTTAGTACAGATCTGGGCAAACATAAGCATAAACCAGTTGCAGAACATTTTCACAACCCAAAAGGCATCCCCACACCCCTCACCAGCAGTTCCCTCTTTACTCCCACAGTCCCCAGCCCCATCCAACCACGGTTCTATCTCCCATCGCTAGCTTTGCCCATCCAGGGTATTTCCTAGAAATGGAATTTTCTACTATGTGGTCTTCTGGCTTCTTTCACTTAGCATAATGTTTTCAAGGTTCATCAGTGCTGTAGACTAGATCCATGCTCCATTACTTTTAATTGCTCAGTAATATCCCTTTATCGATGGAAGGCATGTTGTATTCAGCCGTTCACCAGTTGGCGGGCATTCAGGTCATCGCCACTTTCCGAGTCCTCTGAACAATGCTGCCAGAGAGCAGGTGTGTTTTCATTCCTCTGAGCGTATCCCAGGAGCAGAGTTACTAGGTCCTGTGGCAACTTTGTTTCACCTTCTGGGGAGCTGCCAGTTTGTTTTCCTAAGCAGCTGCCTTGGGTTTACCTCCCCATCCACAGGGGGAGGAATTCCACTTTCTCCTCCCCTTCATCCAGGTTTGCCTCTGGGTCTTTTTGATGGTCGGCACTCTGGTTCTGCTTAAAGCGGTAGCTCGAGGTGGTTGCCACGCAATTCCCTCTTGGATCGTGGTGGCCACTGTCTTCTCATGTGTTTGCTGACCAAATGGACATCGTCGTTGGAGAAATGTTTGCTCAGATCCTGTGCTCATTTGTCCTTTGGGTTGTCTCATGTCTTCTAAAGAGACCAAGAAGAAGGAAGACCAGGCATGATATTAATGGAGCTATTCTGTGAACCTTCTTATGCCCCATTGCTGCTTCTCATCTTTGAGTTTCCATCTGGTGGCATTCCCAGGACGCCTTTGTTCCCATCACCTTCCTTGCACTTTTATTGTCAAATAGATTATAATTCTACGTGTCATAGACCCACTAATATGCTACAGATGTACTAGTTCATGCTTGTTAAACCACTTAAGACAATAAAAGAAAAGAAATATACACATTTAAGCTGCCTTTTATGATTGCATCAACCCCTTTACTGGTGCTCTCTGTTTTTTGTGGGGAGATTTGAATTGTCACCTGGGGTCCCCCCTTTCAGCCTGGATAACTTCCTTTGGTCTTTCTTACATGTCTTTTCCCTGAGGAATGAATGCTCTCGATTTTTATCTGATAATCTGTTCGGCCTTCATGTTTTGAAGGATAGTTTCCTTGGTGTGAGATTTTTGGTTGAGGGCCAGGCATTTGCTGTAGTGGTGAAGACACCACCGGGGGTGTCCACTTCCCCCGTATCAGAGTGCCTAGCTAGATTCAAGTCCCACATCCATTCTCAACTCCAGCTTCCTGCTAGTGCAGACCCCCGGGGGCAACAGTGAAGTCTCAAGTGCCAGGGTCCCTGCCACCCATGTGAGAGACCTGTCCTGAGTTCCGGGGTCCCCACGAGTCCTCAGTGCACCACCTGGCCACGCCTTGGGGCCAGATGTTGCTTGGCGGCATAGATCATTGCGGTTTGAACGTGCTGAGATGGAATCTGCCCGCTAAGGTTTCGAGAGAGTGAAGCAGTAGGCACTGAGCCAAGTGGCTGATAGGCCCACATCCCGCGCTGGAGCTCCTGAGTTCCACTCCTGCTCCTGCTCCTGACTCCAGCTTCCCGCGAATGCAGACCCTGGGACGCAGTGGTGATGGCTCACATGGTTGAGTTCCTGTTACCCGCATGGAGGACTTGAGTCCCCAGCTTCTCTCCCCGACCCAACCACTCTGGCTGCTGCGGGCCTTGGGGAAATGAGCACATGGATGGGAGAACCGCCCCCCCACCTCCTTTTCCAATAAAGTAAGTACATTTTGAAAACAAGGGTGAAAGCTTCTTTCAAAGCAGAGTCTTTAGAGAGTGATGAGGGTTAGATAAAGGCATCAGAGGAGAGCCCTCCCTCCCGACTGAATGCTGGTGACCCCCGAGTGCCCCCCGTCTCTCGCGGTAGACATCTGCTCAGCCCCAGCTGCGCCCCTTGACCTTCCACCTCCGGAGCCTTGAGCCAGAACCAGCCACTTGCTTTGTAACTCGCCCCAGCTGTGGTGTGGTGCTATCAGCAACAGGAAACAGACTCATGCTTGCAGTTGTGCCGAGACCAGCACTCCGGGCCCCAGCGCACGCCTCCGGCAGTCGTCTCTTAGCCATAGCTAATGCTGCACGGGACACCACGACCATGAATGAGGCATTTTTAAGTCCACGCCTGCTACTTGTGGCAGAAACTGACCCAAACAGAGTTTCCATATCAGAAGGAAATATCTCGAGGCTGGCATTGTGGTGTAATGGGTAGAGCCGCCACCTGCAGTGCCGACATCCCACATGAGAGCCAGTTCGAGTGCCAGCTGCTCCACTTCTGATCCAGTTCCCTACCAGTGCACCTGGGAAGGCCACGGAAGATGGCCCAAGTGCTTGGGACCCTGCCACCCATGTGTGAGACATGGGTGGAGTTCTAGGCTCTTGGCTTTGGCCTGGCCCAGCCCCACCTGCTGCAGCCATTTGGAGAATGAACCAGAGGAAGCTTGCTCGCTCGCTCGCTCTCTCTCTCTCTCCCTCTCTGTAACTATGCCTTTCAAATAAATAAAATAAAATAAAAAGAAGGCAATGTCTCTTCCACCAGAGGGGACCCCAAGCTCCCGTGATGGATGGAGTCCCGCTGCTGTCGAGGTTGGCAGGTCTCACGGGAGCGAGGCCGCACCCTGGGACTTCAGCGGAGCTGCTGCCACCGGCAGGTGGGTCGTTCAGCAGTAGAAGGAACCAGAAAAGCCCTGCTGAGAGAGCTTGCAGCACCAAGCCCACGTCCCAGCCTCTGGCTGTCTTCCCCGGAAACAGAACCTCCTGCTGCCCCTGGGTCTGGCTAGGCCGTGAGGGCTGACTCTGAGCCTCACCTGGAAGGATCTTAGGAGCAGCCGATGCCCAGGTCCCAGCTAAGAGTGGCTGGGATAGGACCCAGGGGGCAGGGATGTTGGAAGCCTCCCAGGTGGCCCCACACATGGCCAGGCTCGGGGGGCAAGGGGGAGCTCTGGGCCTGGACAGCATGCAAGGTGTCCCAAGGGAAGGGCAGAAGAGCCCCTCCCCAATAGAGGCCATTACAGGTCCCGCAGGTGCAGCACCTGAGCTTGGGCAATGCATCCACGTGCCCCGCGTCCTCCACGTTCTTGACTGCATTTCCTCTCCTGATTCCAGCTTCCTGGGAGGCAGCAGGAGCTGACTCAAGAACTCGAGTCCCTGCCACACATGTGTGGGAGACCCAGACCAAGGGATCGAATCCCTGGCTCCAGGCTTTGGCCCAGCATAGCCTGGCTATTGCAAGCATTTGGAAAACATGAGAGCTTGCTCTCTCTCTCTCTCTCTCTCTCTCTCTGCCTTCAAAATAAATAAAATTTTTTAAAATTAATTTTTGACTAATTTCTAACTAATTATTTTAATTAGTAAAGAATACAGTTATAACCAAGAACCAAAATCCAGAACTGAAAAAGGAACGGATTCATAAATTTAATGACACAGAAATAAAAAAAAAGATTCTGTCTGTTCAGCGCTATTGTCATAAGCCAAGGAAAATGTGTTTTCCCTCCTGTGACAAAGTATTGGTTTCCTCAGTGAAGGAATGATCACAGTAAGAATTTTTTTTAAACTTTTATTTAATGAATATAAATTTCCAAAGTACAGCTTATGGATTACAATGGCTTCCCCCCCCCCCATAACTTCCCTCCCACCTGCAACCCTCCCCCCTCCCGCTCCCTCTCCCCTTCCATTCACATCAAGATTCATTTTCAATTCTCTTTATATACAGAAGATCAGTTTAGTATATATTAAGTAAATATTTCAACAGTCTGCCCTCACATAGCAACACAAAGTGAAAAAATACTCACAGTAAGAATTTAAAGCCTAGAATGTAACAGGGAACTTAGCAAAGAGTTCTACTCAGGGGAAAAGGGAAACCAAGAAACTTAGGAACAAATATTCGACGTCCGCCAAGTGAGCACAGCACATCTCACACGTGTGAGCACCGCCGTGCACAGCGGCGGCGGCAGACACACACGGCGGAGAGCACGTGGCTGGCACAAACCGTGGCTGCTGCCTTGTGATGGTTAACTTTCCGTGCCTCTCACCCGGGGCCAGGGGATGCCAGAGAGTGGGTGAGCCTGATTTCTGTGGGGGTCTTTCTGGAAGATATCAGCGTTGAAGTCAGCAGACGTAAAGCCCACGGCCCTCCCCAGTGTGGTCAGGTGCTGCCACGTCCTGGGCTGCTGGCACAGAACAGAACCAGGGAGGAGGGACAACGTCCCCGTTCCTGCCAGGGCTGAGACCCCCATTCCTCCTGCACCGGGACACTGTAGCTTCCGGTTCTCCATTCCTTCCACCCAGCCTGGCACCCACGCTGCAGCTGCCCCATTGCTCAGGCCCCCCGGGGTGGGACTGGGCACGATCCCCTGGCTTTGCTGGGCCTCCAGCACCCCATCAGACTTGATCAGATTGGGGCATTCTCAGCCTCCATGAGCGTGTGAGCCAAACCTCTCCCAGTGGCAAGTTCCTCCCCGGGAAGGGGGCAATGACAGCTCCTGTCTCCCGGTGGTTGTAAGAATCACGTGAGACTCCAGGGGCTGGAACCGGGTGTGGCACGCATGACAATGCTGATAGTCATTCCACATGTAGGAGAACAAGGGGGACACAAATTCCCACGCAGTATTGCTGGAAGTGCAACTGGCCATTGCTATCCTCAGGCGGGGCCCAGGACCCCTCATGGATGCTAAAATCCACCTGCTCCCATCCCTAATGGCAATGGCATAGTGTTTGGTTTCTTCATGCACTCCTTCTGAGTGCTTGAGTCGCCTCTGGAGGACTTGCAGTACCCAGTGCGATGTAGGTGCTGCGTAAATGTTGCAACGGACTGCATGTGGGGATGACGTCTGAGATACGTGGTGACGGGCAGCACGTGGGCTGTAGGAGAGTGGAGTCCCTCAGAGCCACCTGCCAGGACCCCTGCTGCTTCTCCTTCCAGGAACTGCTCACAGCTGTCACCCATGGGAGGACCCGCTGCTTGCTTTCCAAGGGGTGAGAGGGTGTGTGAGTATGAGTGGGTGTTGCAGGGTGTGTGTGTGTGTAGGGGCGTGTGGGTAGGGATGTGTGTCTGGGTGACTGTGTGTGTGTGTGTTCTGTCGTTCGCATTCTCCTAACCGAGGTCCCACCACCCCAGTGTGGCCAGCTGCAGCCCCTGGTCTCTCTCACTTACAGAACCGGGGACAATGGGACAGAAGTTCCAGCATCCTGTGTAGCCAGGAGGCCAGCACCAGCCTGTGCATGTACGAGCTCCCAAACTTTTGGCATTTCTGGGCCCCTGAAGAAACACTCTGCGCCCCAGGAGACCACGCCACGAGCCCCGGCCATGAGCAGCCTCATGCCGTGGTGGCCTTTGCCCCTCTCCTGGCCAGTGGGAAGAAGGTGTGTATGTGTGTGCCTCGCGTGGGTGCCAAGTGCCACGGAAGCAGTCACTGGGAAGTGATGCAGTCATTCTTTATTATTTCTTTTTTATTTATGTATCTGAAAGGTGGGAAGACATGAGAGAGAGAGAGAGAGAGAAAGAGAGAGAGATCCTCCATTTTCAGGGTCACTCCCCAAAGGGCCATGGTATGTCCCAAGCAGCTGCTTCTTTTTGTTTGTTTCGTTTAAGTTTATTTATTTATTTCAGAGGCAGAGTTAGAGAGAGAGAGAGAGAGAGAGAGAGGTCTTCCATCTGTTGACTCACTCCCCAAATGGTCATAAGGGCCAAAGCTGGGCTGATCCAAAGCCAGGAGCCAGGAGCCAGAAGTGCAGAGCCCCAAGCCCTTGGGCCATCTTCCACTGCTTTCCCAGGCCACAGCAGAGGGCTGGGGACAGCCACGTCCATGTCAGTCTGCTTTCAGTGCTAGATTCTCTGCTAATGCACACCCTGGGAGGCAGCAGTGACGACTCTCGAGTCCCTGCCACCCATGTGGGAGATGGAGATTGGGCTCTTAGCCCTGGTCATTGCGGCCATCTTGGGGGTGAATCCGCAGATGGAAGAGCTCTCTCTCCCCCTCTCTCTCTGTATCTCTGCCTTTCAAATAAATAAAATAAATCAAAAAAAAAAAAAAAAAAAGCAAGTGCCCGCCTCCCACCCAGAGTCACCCAGGGTGGCTTTGCCTGTGGAGGTTTCTGAGTTTCCCTCTCTGTTATGGTCCAATGACTCAAGCAAAGATAGGCCCAATCATTATTGGGGTATGGGGTGTTCCCGGATGGGTGAAGACACGGACGACCCCACACTGACATTGGCCAGGCACATTGCACACCCTGCCCGTGGTCACAAGCGGCTTCTATCTCCAAATGCCTACAGGCAGGAAACCTCAGAGTGAAGAAAATCTGTTGGCTCATTTATAACCAAAAAGCAGACATTGACCCTAAATCTGCCCCTGGTGGGCTGGAGACACAGCCTTGGGCCCTTGAAACTGACCATCCTGTAGGGGAGAAATTAACACATAAAGAATTAACATATTAACCTAGGATGAAATTAACATGAAATGTTTGCAAATTGTGACAAATCCCATCTGGGACGCACAGGGTGTGCTGAAAGACCACCCCGGGGAGAAGAGCCCTTCAGATGGAAGCATCTTACAGAAATCCGTCAGTAGGTGAGGGTGAGGGGGCGCTGTTCTGGGCCCAGGCAGGGCTGCAAACAGGCCTCACCCCAAGTCCACGCACGGCAGCACCAGGAGCCCTGGATGTGAGATGAGCTCACCCCTTCCCAGCACCAGGCTCTGCATGCCACGTGTCCCCGCAGAACCCTCGTAGGCAGAGGCTCCGTGGCCGCAGTGGCGGGCAGCATGGCAGTTTCCCAGGGTGCATGACCGGACAGGAAGGGCGGCCTCAGCTTTCCAGGAACTGGCCTCTTGTGCTGACATAAAAGCCGCCGTTTCTCATCAACTACTCAGCGCGACCCAGCCGGATCAGAAACCATCGGCTCGGTGAGGAGCGGCAGGTGGAAGGGAACAAGCAAGTTCACAGTCACGTTTCTCTCTTGTGATAGTTCAAGGCAAGGAGACCTTTTAACCAACCCTGGAGCAGCCACAGAGAACCAGGCACAAGGCAAGGAGATGGGAGGCTGCGCCCAGGGCAGGGGTGGCCTGGGACCTGTCTGTCCTCCAGCAGGTAGGTGGCATGGAGCGCCTTCTGCTGTCCCTGTGAGATCCCACATTGCAAGCAGCTGGCTCTCTGTGGGCCTGCACCAGTGTCCCAGTGCCACATCCTCTCCCCAAAAGCCCTGTGGGAAAGAACCTTGGGGGTGGGGTGGGGTGGGGGTGGACTTGGAAATAAAAAGGGCTCACTGAGCTGTCGCAGATGGCAGCCAGACCCTGCGACAGGGCCACAACCCTCCAGCAACAGGCCTAGATAGCATCGGCCAGACGTGAAGCTAAGAGCATTTTTACAGCAAAAACTGGGGGGAGGAAGGCGCAGCTGTTTACGCTGAACCTGCCTTGGGCACAGATAAGAGGGTGTGATAACAGGAAGGCGTGGAAAGGCTGGGGCTGCTGGGCTGGTGGGGTTGTAAGAGCAGGAAGCAATGGTGCCTGCCAAGGCTTGAGTCAAGGTTTCCCGCTGGGCCCCTGATCGCTCCTGTGTCGGTGTGGATCACAGCTGTTAAGTGAGTCCCTCCCCTTATCTCCCCACCCTCAGCTCACAAGGTCTTGTCTTTCAGGGGCCTGTGACCCCAAGGCAGGGTTCCACCAGGGGATGCCTCGGAAATCTGGGCCTGGCCACATCACAGGCCTCTGAATTCCAAAGCTTCTTAAGGATTTAGTACCAACACGTGACAGCACGTGTGTGTGTCGTGTGTGTGTAAACCTTTTACGTGACCCCTTCTGAGAGATTTTCAAGCATTCTTCCCCAATGTCTGCTGTGGCTTCACCCCAACATCAGGGTTCCGTAATGAATTCCTCCCGTTTCATTTGCTTCTTTGGACAGATCTTGTATCTCACTTTCACACTGTGCACGAGCATCTCTTTTAAAATAAAATTTCTGTCCACTCCTAGCCCTTCCCGTCCTTTCCCCAGGCCTCAAGAGGTGACATTGCTAAGATTGTCCAAGGCGGAGCTGGCACTGTGATATAGTGGGTAAAGTCGACACCTGCGGCGCCGGCATCCCATATGGGAGCCAGTTTCAGTCCTGGCTGCTCCACTTCTGATCCAGCTCCCTGCTAATGTGCTTTGGAAGTCAGCAGAAAACAGCCCAAGTCTTTGGGCCCCTTCCACCAACATGGGAGATCCAGATGAAGCTCCTGGCTCCTGGCTTCAGCCTGGTCCAGCTCTGGCCATTGCAGCCATCTGGGGAGTGAACCAGCAGATGGAAGACCTCTCTAACTCCAACTTTCAAGTAAATAAATAAATCTTAAAAAAAAAATTAAAAAAGAAAAAACTCTCAGGGATGGCAAAGACCATGAAGCGGCCCAGTAAAGCCAACACCTAAGACCCACCCTCACGCTGAGTATGTAAGATGTCACAAGATGTCCCCAGCACTGTGCCTACGTGGGGCTGTCACCAGGGCAGCAGGACACTGTAAGCTCTGAGGAGGAAGCAACTTCGCCTGCCTACGGCACCCAGCACCGGCCCTGGCACAACTGGAAGCCCGTACCATGGGATGCTCTGAGGCGAGTCTCTGTCTGGCCTGGGTGTAGCACATGTCAGCATCAAGCTCCTGGCCTGGGCCGCACCTTGGCAGTCAGATGTCTGCTCCCACCTTAGCGGCTGCTTCCCGACACGGGTCAGCCTCGCAGGACACGAAGCCCCTCCACCTGTCGGCAAGACCCCACCCCCCGCAGGACTGGGAAGGTCTGAGACCCTGGCCCTTTCTCCCCAGATCTCTCCCAACCTTAACTTCGCAGGCCCTCCCAGGCATCTGTTTGGATAATGGAGCAATCAGAGGCCCAGGCACAACCCTTCTTCCCCCTAAGGGGTGGAGCCGGCCACGCGTGGGCTGTCACAATCGGCAGGTGCCCTGGCGCCCAGCGGGGAAGTCTCATGGCCAGAGAGAATTATGCGAACTGAAGGAGCCCTCCCACGGTTTCCTGTGCACAGAGGGGTGGGACAAGGAACAATGTGCCAACAAAACCGGGATACAGCCCCCTGCGTCCCTCCATAAATCAAGTGCAGCCCGGCCCACGTGGAGCCCAGCGTGTGCGTGGGGTGTCCAGGGCATCCGGCTGCTGACCTGGCCTCCACCTCCTGCGGCGCCCAGAGAGGGGACACAGCCGTGTCACAGCATGCCCATCTTTGTTGCCATGCCTATTGTCCTGAGGGCTTTACATCAGCCTGCTGGTGGCTGTCTCTCCTCAGCACTGTGCACAGGGGGACGGAGGTGGCTGGCCCAGGACTGGGGGCCCAAGAGGCGCCCCACCCCCAGCTCCTTTCCCTCATTCACTTCTGCTTCCCTACCCCCCCTCCTCATCTCCCTCTGCTCGGTCCCACACCAGCCACAGCAGAGCAGCTGCCATGAAAGCTCACTGCACCACACCTCACATCGCGGGGCCCCTGGCTGTCCTCAGGCGAGCCTTGCCGGTGCTCCGAGACGGGGCAGAACGGAGCCTTCCCTGCGGCCACCTGGACTTGCCTGCCGTCCTGTGTCCACAGCCCTGGCTGTGACAGGCTGGGGACTTCTGCAGTGGTCGCCACTGGCTCCCCTCCCTGGGGAGACCACTGCCCTGCCTCGGCTGCTGCTCCCCCAGAGCCTGAATGTGTCTCCTGTCTGTGTTCTCAACCCTCAGACTCCCCGCCAGAAACCTCCAAGGCCCCTTGCTCCCGCCTTGCTCCTGCCACCTCCCCAAGGCACTGACCGTGACCGCCAGGGCTGGGCACAGGCATTGCCACCCCACAGCTCCTGGAGATGTCATCCAGCAAGGGGACCATCTGCCCCTGCAGAGAATTTCAGCCCCTCCCACATAAAGACGGACGGAGGGGAGCTGCCAGTTCCAGTCTTCACTGAGCCCCTGGCGTGCAGGAGTCCAGAGCCAGAAAGCAGCAAAGATGAAGGCAAGACCACATGCACGGGAGGGCAGAGCAGCCCACGCAGGCATCTCTCAAAACCCCCGACAGAGCCAGGTCTCCCCAGGGCTCAACAAGAGTCACTAGTTCCTTCCAGCAGGACGGGTCGGGTGTGGCTGAATCCCAGAGCCCCTGAACGGCCCCTGCACTGCTGGGTTTGGCTTCCACACCCCTGCACCCCATCCTCCCACCTGGTCGATGCTCTCTTTTAAGTCAGATTTCTTAGTACACTCCACAGTTGTAGCTTTCTCCATGGCCCGTGGGACAAGCAACATCCCCAGCAGCTGGGTGGGGAAGAAAGCTTAATCTCTTTGCGCCTGGCTGGTCTCCACACCCTGTGATGACATGGAGGTACCCGGACCAAATGCCAGGAACACATGTGGCTGTGGGTGCTGGGAAGTCACCTGCCCCACATGCCTCCTTGAATTTCCAGGACACGCTCCAAGGAAACCCCAGAGGGTCACGAAGCTCCATGCTGCCCAGAGGACACGGGCAACAGTGCCCTCCTTAGAATGTCAAAGCACTGTCAGTCTCCATCCTGGGGGAGAAAGCCAACAATGGAAAACGCAGCTGCGCGATCAGTCCCTGCATCCCTGTGTTGAGCCAGGAAGCGTCTAGGGCCCAGGGAAAGTGACTCGAGAGACAGAGGGGTCGTAGATCCTTTTATTCCTGAGTGACCATGGAGCACAGACGTCTGCGTTTTCCTCCAGCACTGTCCACTTCAGCCCTGTGCTTTTTCTTCCCAGTCTCTACCGAGACCTTGCACCTTCTGACAAGGAGGCACAGAGCCGAGGCAAGCCAAAGTAGTCGGCCCCAGAGGCAACCTCTCCCCACCTTGGCTCTCCAGTTGCTGCTGCTCCCCGGGTCCCTGCTGGACACTAGGTTCTGGACGCGCCCTTTAAAAGCCCATGCAGTGGAGCCCTTTGGGACACGTGCTCCATCAGCACTCACAGGATAGGGCAGTTGATTTGCTTATCTCATCTGTGTCACACACTCAGTGGCCTAAGACGGCACATCAGCCCTTACCATCTGCCCCGGCTCCCGTGGAGCAGGAACCCAGACAAGGAGCAGCAGAGGGTCTTGTCTCTGCCCCGTGGGATCTGGGGTCTCCGCTGGCCAACTTGAAGCAGTGATAGAAACCATCCGAAGGTTCCCTCTTAGGTCCAGGGGTCCATGCTGGCTGTTGGCTCTCGGATGGAACATCCCACACAGCTACTGCTAGTGGCCTGGGCTTCCTTACAGAACGGCACAGGGGTTTCGAGAGCCAGTGACCATGGCTGGCGCCATGGCTCAACAGGCTAATCCTCCGCTTTGCAGCGCCGGCACACCGGGTTCTAGTCCCGGTTGGGGCGCCGGATTCTGTCCCGGTTGCCCCTCTTCCAGGCCAGCTCTCTGCTGTGGCCAGGGAGTGCAGTGGAGGATGGCCCAAGTGCTTGGGCCCTGCACTCCATGGGAGACCAGGAGAGGCACCTGGCTCCTGCCATCGGATCAGCGCGGTGCGCCGGCAGCAGCGCGCCTACCGCGGCGGCCATTGGAGGGTGAACCAACGGCAAAAGGAAGACCTTTCTCTCTGTCTCTCTCTCTCACTGTCCATTCTGCCTGTCAAAAAAAAAAAAAGAGAGAGAGAGCCAGTGACCAGAGGATGAAAACCTGGAGACCAAGGCAGCACATGTAATGACTTTTACAATCTGACTATGGCAGTCACATTCCATCACCTCTAATGTGTTGGGTGAGACAGTTACAAGGGGGAGGAACACAGCCCCTCCCCCTTCAGTGGAAGATGGGACGCGTAGAGATGAGACTGTCTTTGGAAAACACCACCTACCACAAGGACGAGCAGGTCCTACCGTCTCCATTCCCTGCACTCAACACTGCCCCTGCACTGCCTGCCCATCTTCAGTTCTACCCAAAGTCCAGCTGTGTGTCAAGAATCATTCCTGCTGTGCTTCTGTGTAGTCTGCCCTCTCCTGCCAGGGTTCAGGTGCTTTCCCTTGGATTCCCGTCCAGGAGTTTAAAAGGGAGGGAAACATCCAGTACCTTCCGGGGGGCGCCTTCCTGAAACGTTACCCAGACGTGTCTCGGCTCCTGACTGCTGACGAGGAAAAGGAATTCCTCCGAGCAGACGGCGGGCTCTGCTGTGAGTAACCGCTGGCATGCTGCTCCTCCTCCGTGCTCCAGGTCTGCGTGCTGCAGACGGCTCATGACGGGTCACCCACGGAGCACAGCCTTAGCATACCGCAGGCCGGCCCGCCCAGGGCAGCCGCCTCTGCAGCCAAGCGGGAGAGTCCCGCGGCCACCCTCCACAGCCCGCCAGACGCTGTGACAGTGGCTGTCCCGCCGGCGGCCGGGCCTCAGGTGGGTGTCCAGCCATGATCTAAGCCCCCAGTCATGCATACCTCTGTGATGTTCCGCGCCTGATGGGCACAGCCCAGTCAATCCCCAAAACACCAGGCCCCGGGTGACGAGGCTCCTGTGTCTACCCACTAATTGCAGTGTGCAGTGAGCTGTGTCTGGCCACAACTGCAGCGTTCCATCCAGACAGACTACCCGGTGTCTCCCAGCTCCAACACGGGAGTCATTCTTTACGTCTCGCCCACCGGTGTGAGGGATCGGGTAACGCAGACACGCAGCTCACGACCCTTTCCCGGGGCGGGGTGGGGGGGTCCTCACGGAATGACGAGGTGGCCAGCCGGCTGCCGCCCCTCTGTGGAGATCACACAGGCATGTCCCTCTGGGCACCCAAACACTCTGAGTATTTGACTCTCTGCACCCTGCACAAGCAAGTCTACAAGACCCGAGGCAGACGGCACAGCGCGAGGGTGGATTTATGCCTTCTTTCCAGCAGATTCTTATTCACCTTGAAGAACCCGCAGGGCCGCCGCCCGGAGGAACCCACATGCTGCCAGGCATCCATCAGCCCTGAGGCAGAGCCCCCAAGGACAGCTTTGAGCTGCAGCCCCTACAGCTGGGGAAATATAACAGCCCGCACAGCCAGAGAAGGGAGGTGAGCCGGCGTGGGCTACGCATGAGTGTTTCCCAAGAGGCAGTAGCAGGAAAAACATTTCTATCTAATCGTCTCTCTTCCAGAACGCTCAGCTTCTGCACGGAGCTGATAGGAACACAAGTCCGGGAAGTAAGAACTCGATGCAGGGTTGGGCCGAGACACTCTGTTCTGGCGGGCGCTGCACAGTGACGAATCCCTTGGGCGCTCTGTCCAGAAGGGACCCATGCGGGCAGGCTGCAGACAAAGCCACCCAGAAGCTCGAGATAGGGGGAGAGAGGCCGGTGGGGCTGAGCCACTGCTGTCTCGGGTTCTGAGAAGGGGGCTGACAGCACGCTGGAGCCGCCCCCACAGGTGAAAGTCCCACAAGCTGCATCGCGCCACTGCTATAGATGGGACAGCTCTTTTCTCTTTGGAGGGGTTTGGGGAGGCATTGCTTTGGGGGTGGGGTCTTTAGAAAACCACAGCTTATTGCTGTGGGGGTGGAGGGGTGTGGGGAGACACAAACATAAACAAGACTTGCCTCCCCCAGTACTGTGCACAACGGGAACCCCTAAGAGGAGCAGGTGACGTGTGTGTCCCAACACAGGTATGATGAGCAAAGTGCAGAAGAAAATAAACTCCACCGGGAACAGTCGAGGCTTTGCTAAGTTCTGTCCCAAATGCCACCTGGTCCTTGATGCTACATAGCTGGACACATCAAAGAATGAGAGAGAGATGGCTCTTGGTCACAGTGCTTTCTCCTAGTTATTTATTGTCACGATCACTCTTTTATTTAAATAAAAAAAATATTTATTTATTTATTCAAAAAGCAGAGACCTTGCATCCGCTGGTTCACTCCCCAGATGGCCACAATGGTCAGGACAAGGCCAGGCCAAAGCCAGGAGCCAGGAGCTCCAACCGGCTCTCCCAGGTGAGTGAAGGGGCCCAAGCATCTGGGCCATCTTCTGCTGCTTTCCCAGGCTATAACAGAGAGCTGAATCGGAAGAGGAGCAGCTGGACACCAACTGGCAGCCCATATGGGACCCTGGCGCTGCCGACGGCGGCTTAGCCTGCTGCGGTACAGCACCGGCCTCTGCACGATCACTCCTTTTTTTTTTTTTGACAGGCAGAGTGGATAGTGAGAGAGAGAGAGAGACAGAGAGAAAGGTCTTCCTTTTGCCGTTGGTTCACCCTCCAATGGCCGCCGCGGTAGGCACACTGCGGCCGGCGCACCACGCTGATCCGATGGCAGGAGCCAGGTGCTTCTCCTGGTCTCCCATGGGGTGCAGGGCCCAAGGACTTGGGCCATCCTCCACTGCACTCCCTGGCCACAGCAGAGAGCTGGCCTGGAAGAGGGGCAGCCGGGACTGAACCGGTGCCCTGACCGGGACTAGAACCCGGTGTGCCGGCGCCGCAAGGCGGAGGATTAGCCTAGTGAGCCACGGCGCCGGCACGATCACTCCTTTTTAACCTTGGTAGACTTAGCAGAACCAGACTGTGGGTGCTTGACTCAGAGAAGGCCCCGTTCCCTCGGGCACCCCGTGCAATCTGATCCAGGGAGGAGCAAGCGCCACATGACGACTGAGCCACAGCTCCTGGGTGCAGTGTTAGGGCAGGCTCACGGTGGAGGCAGGGCCGCCCTCATCCCCAGGTCACCAGCACTTCTGAGCAGCTGGCCGCAAACGCAAGGGCATCTCTGAACTGCCAGGTTCAACATTGTCTAGGATAGCTCCCAGCGTCCAGGAAAGCCCCATATTCACAATCAGAGTCCCACAGCGAGGGCACAGCTCTGGACCAGGCAATGACGAAGCCTCCACGTCCTCGGGATGAGTTGGTGTCCTGGCTCGATGATGTGTGACCGACCGGGGAGGCTTGGCTGAGCTTCAGGGGGCCCCGAGTTTCGACTGGGGTCTCACGGGTCGGCACGACTGGTGAACCCGGCCCTTCCTCTGCTGCTTGGGTTTCTCCATATTAACTTGGATGTTGACTGTCCTGCAGAGGCCCACGTGTTACAGCTTTGGTTCCCAAAGTCTTATGTTAACGAGCTCATCAGGCAGAAATGTAATCCAATTACCCTGTTTGGAGGTGTGGCCCTGGAGAAGTGATTGGATTGGGTCCTTGGTGTGGCACTAGCCCACCCGCTGATCACCAGCCCCCATCCCGAGTCTCCTGTGTCAGCATAAATTCAGGTGCGATCAACGCCCCGCCCCCAAGACACCCCTATCCCCATCACTCAGTAGAGTCCAAGGATTTAGAAGATACTTCTCAATAACCCAAGACAAAGGCCACTCAAAGGCTCAGACTCGGAGATTTCTAACATCACGGTCTTCTCTCCCAGCCTCTCCCAGTCTCCGCCTTCCGTGACCACTAAGAAGGATCCCACTGGGGATTTCCCGGACTCCTCTGGGCGCCGGCTCTCATCGGGCTCCCCCGGCTCTCCTGACTCCTTCCCCTCCAGTGTCACACGTGGCTGCTAACTCTCCACACAGCCACAGCTGGGCTCCTCTGCCAGCCCCCAGAGCCAGGCCTTCTGCTTCTAAAACAGCTGCACTGGACCCACACACCCCCGTTTCCAAAAATTCAACCTCCTGAGAGGCGACTCCCGCTTCTGCTCCTGCTCTGGGGCTGACTCAGAGTCTCTGCCTTAGTCACCCCCAGGCGCCGAGGTCAGCCCTGACTGACCGCCCCCCACACACACACACCCATGTGTCACTGCTTCCCTCTCTCAGTCCTCCTGGAAGGCTTCGTTTGGCCATCAGAGCCCCGCCCACCTCAATGACTTTCACCTCTGCTCTCCTCTCTCCACTGAAGTCACTCCCCACCCCCACGCGGTGGGCGTCCTCCTACTCACTTGGGAGTCTGGATGCACTGGGGAGTGCCCAGCTCCTCGTGAAATCTCATCAGAGCGAGGTTGTATCTTCCCACGTGCTGTTAGTCTCGGTTCTTAGCTTGGAAGTCCCTTCCACACTGCTGGTACCCAAGAGTGACTCTCAGCAGATAGCTGCTCTTACGTCGTAGACAACCTCACTTCTTTATTCCTACACAACTCCAGGTCTCTTCGGAACTTTAGGGATGTTTCTACCTAAAAGTAGGGTCACCTCCAAAAAATCAAATAGAGCAAAAGGTTGCCTCCGTCTCAAAGATGTGACATGAGATTTGAATTATGGGTCCTGGTCAAGTCATTCAGGGAGCTATTGATGAATCTGTTCTCAGTGGGCTGCAGAAGCACCTCGTGTTGTGGTTAAACATCGCCAAAGGACAGGGAAACAAAATAATGAAACAAGGGGAATCTGGCTACACAGACCTACGGGTGTGACTTAAGCTGGAGTGGCATTTTCCCTAGTGGCACTACGTGGCTGTGGATGTGCCATGCATGTCTTGTTACTCAGACTCGGGTGAAGTGACAGACATCATTCTGGGGTATGTCAATCAAATCATGGGAAATTCACTAAAACAAAACATTATTCTGATGTAGAGATGCTTTAAAATCCATGTGAGGGCTTCGAAAGGATCATGGAAAATGCAAGTTGGGAAAACAGTCTGCCTAGGCTTCAACATTTTTGCAAAAAATAAACATCTTTTAATTCCATTTTCCCATGATCTCATTGAACTGCCCCCATGACAAGAGTGTCAGGTGTCTCTTAGTATTCATTCTGGTGGATATTTAAGCTCCTTTTATTTTTGACACTCGGTTTCTTCTCGAAACATCTTTTAAACTTTTTCCCACCAATGAATCTCTGAATGAAATTCAACATTTCAAATTAGATGCCATCAACCAGAAGTCATATGTTGTTCTGTAAATTTTCCACCAGATCTTTTTTATTCCCTCTCCTTTCTTAAATGTTTATTTATTTTTATTTTATCTGAAAGGCAGGAGCCGGGAACTCTATCCGATCTCCCATGTGGGTGGCAGGGGCTCAAGCACTGGAGTCACCATCTGCTTGCTGCCTCCCAGGATACGTTAGCAAGAAGCTGGATGCTAGAGGACCTGGGACTCAAACAGGTGCTCTAGTATGTAAGGTTGCACCTGCCTCTCCGCCTGATCTTTGCATCTGAACAGCTTCAGCTACCAGGGCACCCACCATGGTGCATTGGTCTAGTGAGCGCGTGGCAGTGCCGCAGAGCAAGCCTGGGGCAATGCCCACGTGCTCTGGCGAGGGTTGGAAAACCCATGGAACTACAGGTCGGCGGAGCGGGCTGCAGGAACACAGCAACCTCAGCCCGTTTTGGAAATGGTGGGCTCCCGAACTGTCTGCCCTCGCCCCCTGTGCTTGTCACCCAGAACACCTGTGCCCTGAGACCCAATACCGAGCCAAGTCTAACTGCAAGCCATTGCTAAGCCTGGTCAATGTGTTGCCCTGCAAACTGCAAATAAAGGGGTTCGTGGTTACAGTGCTCCCTGACACCTGCAGAGGCCGCGGCATGGACCCCTCATGGGTAGCAATGGCATTTCCATGGAGCCTACAGGCACCATCCTGTAGACTTTGAATCTCTGTTGTCTATAATAGTTAACCCAATGGAAAGCTCAGGCAAGTAATTGTGGTGCTATATTGCTTAGGGAATACCAAAGAGATAAAGATCTGTGCATGTTCAGTACTGACGCACTTTCGTTTCCAAATGCTTTCTATCCACGGTTGAATCCAAGGCGCAGAGCCCACAGGGGTAGAGGGCCAGCTGTGTGCAGAGACACCTTCCATTTCAACGCTGGTTACTGAAAGTAACTCCAAGCTCATCGAGGTCATCATCGCTGTGCCCCCTGGAACTACTCAGATGTATAATTGCTCTGTGTCAATAAAAATAACAAATTAAATATGTGTGCCGCCAGCGGAGGACTCTGAGAATGAACACACGTCCCGTGAGTCACCAGAGACCTGGCAGGGGCTCCCAGCATCTTCACTGCCATAGCAAAGCCCCGCTTTGCAACCCTAGCTCCTCTGAGGGGTCAGGGTGGGCATGCAAGATCTCAGGACAGTCCTGGCCCTTCTTCTTAGGGCGACCGCCTTCTTTGCCTCTCACTTCTCTCCTGAAATGGTGGGGGCAGCACAGGCCACCTCGGTCCACTGGGGATGCCTGGTGATTGACAGCAGATGCTACCTGGGTTGTTGTGGATTGCAGGATCAGGGAGAAGGCCTTGGGATCACCGCCTAATCAAAGTACCCAACGCAACGGGCAGCCGAGGTAGCAGTCACGTTGCCATTTGGGACTCCGGTATCCCCCATCCAAGTGCCTGGTTAGAGTCCCGGCTCCTCTGCTTTCAACCCAGCTGCCCGTTAATGCACACCCTGGGAGGCAGTCGATGACAGCGCAAGGACGTGGGTCCCTGCCCCCACACGGGAGACCTGGATGGAGTTCCGGGTTTCAGCTTGGCTCAACCCTGGCTGTTGCAGGCACTTGGGGAGTGAACCAACGAGTGGAGATCTTTCTGTGTCTCTTTGTCTCTCTGCCTTTCAAATAAAATGGAAATAAAAAGTGCCCATGGCACAGGGGGGAGGATAGATGAGCCCTGTTTTCAGCACTAGGACACGGTTAGAAGGACTGTTGGGAGCTTCAGCCTCCCAGCCTGGGACGCATGGAGCACGCTCTGGATTAGAGTCCAGATTCTTCCAGAAACTCACGGTGAGGCAGAGCTCAGGAGGGTGGTGCACCTCTCTGCTTCCGTTTATTTGCCCATTAAATGGGTTTAAGAAGAACACCTGCTTCCATAGGACAGCTGGGTGACCAAGGAAGAGAATGATAAAAGCATTTACGCAGGGTAAAGGGGAAGAAATGGTAACTGCTGATGGAGACATTGTTTATTCTTTAATGTTTGTTTCCAGATGAAAGTAGCTGTCCTTCGTTGGAGAGACTGGCCCTGAACTTGCCAAGGTAGACACTGAAATAGGCAGGCAGAGAGACATGAGACACTTGACCTGTGGGGTCAGAGGTATGACAGGTCAGAGGTCAGACAGGTGTCCAGCCAGGGAGCCTCGGGAGCTGTCCGAGAGCTACAGGAGCAGGGATGCGATTGTTCTCTCCCGTTGGCGTTGTACGTCCTGAGCAGCACCCAGATGCAGGGGCTGGGGCTGTGGAAATGAGAACAAGATAGGCTGCCTCAGGGAAGCCTGTTTTTAAAGGCCCTTCTCTCCCAGAGGATGGCCCTGTGGCCTTGCTCAACTCACACCGGCTTTGGCAGGGCCTGTCTCCCTTCCTTCGCTCCCAGGACACGTGGTCTGCACCCCCAGCTCCCTCATCCCAGGCTCCCTGTTCTGGCACCTAATTTGTCCCCACTTACTGGACAACAGCTATGTTTGGAACGTGGTTTGTCTTCACCAAAATGCGTGTTGAGGCCTCATGCCTCGGGTCACAGCATGCAGGTGATGGGGACTGTGGCTTCTGGAAGGATCTGCCTGCATAAATGAGTTCATGGTTGCCTCCAGAGCCTGGGTTACTTCTCTTGTAACCCAGGATTAGGTCTCGCAGGAATGGATTAGAGACCACAAGGCAGGTAGCTACAAAGCAAGTTCAAGTCTTGCCTGTCTCACTGTGGATCTCTCTCTCTCTCTCTCTCTCTCTCTCTCTCTCTCTCTCTCTCTCTCTCCTCCAGGCTCCCCTAGTATGGTGCTGTCTACTGTGAGGCCCTCATGAGAAGCCAACACCAGCACCATGCTCTTGGGCCCCCGCCACCATGAGCTGAAATAAACCATTTTCCCCTACAGAGCACCAGCCTCAGATACTTTCTTACAGCACCAGAAAACGGACTAGGACAGCAAGCAGGGGAGCAGCCGAGCCTGGTCAGTCTGTGCCACCCTCTGGAGCCAGCATTCCCAGAGACACAGCGGTCTCGTGACTGCCTTGGGGGTTACGACCTCCTGCACAGAGCGGTGACACTCTCCAAGTTCACCACTCCTCCTCTTTGGCACCGCCTTTTTTTTTCCTCCTGGTGCAAGCTGGGTATGAGCTAAAAAGAGTATTGTCTCAGCAGCGGCTCTGTGTACCTTTCCCTAGGAACCTGCCCCCCTCGGAGCTTCCCAGGCTTATCCTGTGCCCCCAAAACATGATGATGCAACCAGTCACTGGCAGGTCCCCTCGTGCCTCAGCCAGCACAAAGGTCTTTGTCCGAGGTCAAAACAGCCACTGCTTCTGGCTTTCCAAGAAGAGGCGAGCGAGAGCAACCCCCGAGAGTGGCAACAGGCAGGAGCTTGTCGGGAGTGTTTTCACACGCAGGGAAGATGGGGCCTGGGTGGTTGCGATGCCAAGGTAAGCAGACGCACCAGCACCTCGTCAGAGCCCCAGGGGGGCGGGAAAGGGAAGCTGGGAGCCGAGCCGAGTTTCCACCACTCACACACGGACGGACGGAGTCCAATTCGCAGCCCCAGCTGCAGACACCTCCCCAGACGGCCTAGCCTCGGGGCTGTGGAGATGCCAGACTGGGGTTTCTGGTGCCGAAGCAGAGAGGGAGATGTTAATCAGCTTAAGGCGAGGGATATTCACATCACGGCTCTTCCCAGAGTGTGTTCTCCAAAACCTCCAAACAATGCATGCACACACACACATGCACGCACACACACACATGCACACACACGCACAGGGGCCGCCACCACTGCTTGTCTCCTCCCAGGTTTTGAAGCAACATCAAAGTGCCGAAATTGCCCTTTGCTATTCCTCCCAGAGTAGGAGCTATGCCACACACATTCACATGCAAAGTCAGGATTAAAAACAGGGTCTGCCTGCTGTGCCTGCCCTGCCCGGCTCCTTTGTGCCAGGCTCTGCGAGAGCCTGTCCCCAGATGGGCAGGCAGGGACACTCTGGCTTCACAGGGCACACCGGCTTGCAGGCACTCGCTCTTCGGAGCAGCGTCATGGACAAATTGAAAACGGCACACTGAACAGCTCTGTGCCTTTCAGAGCGGGCCGGCGTCTCTAACAGGCTTTTCAGAGGACGCAGGGCATGGCCCAGAGGAAGGAACTGCGCAGTGCCCACCCAGGCTCTGCACTCCAGCATGGACCTGAGTGTCCACTTCCAGCCAGTGTTGCATTCGTTCCAACTGTATGGCTGCCCGAGGACGCCCTGGGTGAGTTCCGAGAGGAAATGTGGCTGTCAGTGGGGAGCACCGGCATCTCACCTGGAATTCCGACCCCCGCCCTGTCCTCCCTCCCTGCTGGGGCCAGTGTCCTTGGCTCTGTCACCTGCAGACCCATCCCAGCCCCACCCATCTCCCCTGCCCACCACGGACTGCATGGCAAGCGAGGCTGCCTGCCATGGGCCTCCATGGGAGCCCACGCACATGCAAAGCACAGCACATGATGGCAGGAAGACCACCGGGGACTGCCTCAGGGAAGGGCCAGACAGCCCTGGCAGAGGGGACCGCGTTCCACAGCTGGCCCGAAACCTGGCTGAGCAGAGCCAATCTGATTATTTTGAAAGGAGGGCGTGGGATGTTATTTTCGTAAAGTGGTATGTTCCACGGCTGATACCAAATACTATTAAAGGCCAAAGCCAGAAGATTTCAAACCAAAATTAGGGCAGGGGGTTGTCCCAGTTCAAGGGCAAGTGGGAAATTTTTAATCCATGCTGGCAATGCCACAGACTCACTGGGCTCACGTTGGGGAAGGGAGAGGGGGAGAGCCCAGGGCCAGGAGGTCTCTCCCATGGCTGCGAGGAGATCTGGCCCCGGGATGGCCACGGAGGCTGCGGCACTGAGTGGAGAGGCCTGGGGCTGAGGACTGGGGGGGACATAGAGTTCTGGATGCTTCCAGATGCTCCTCTACACAGAATCCCCACGAGACCTGAATTCTGGAAGCTCAGCTTTGCCGATGAGCATCCTGGAGGCAATTCACAGGCACGCGGCGGAGCAGGAGGCAGCGGGGGTGCTGTGGGGTGTCAGCGTGCGAGTGTCGCCCAGGCTGAGCGAGGCAGCTGTGCAGGGCCGAGCACGGCCGCGTTTCCATCCACACACAGCCTGGCCACACCGTGACGACGCTGTGCAGCCCAGCCCTTTCCTGGCCGTGAAGAATGATCACGTAGGATTTGCCATGAGCAGCCAGAGACTGAGGGGTGCTCTGCTCTGAGTGCCCAGGGACGCGGGAAAGCATCCTGCAAGTGGGGAGTGTGCGGCTCTCGCAGACCAATGTCTGCTCAAGGAGCGCTGTGCTACAGGCGGGACAGTCACCTCCTTGCCGGCCTGTGTGTGTGCAGTGTGTATGTGGTATGTGTGTGTATGGTGTGTGGTGTATGTGTGTGGTGTGTGTGATGTATATGTGTGTGGGATGTGTGATGTATGTGTATGTGGTATGTGGTGCAGAGGTATGAGGTATGTATGATGTGTGGTGTGTGTATGCTGTTTGTGTGGTGTGTGATGTGTGTATGTGTATGATGTGTGGGGGTGTCGTATGTATGATGTGTGTGTGCTGTGTGATGTGTGTGGCGTGTGTATGTGCATGGTGTGTGAAAGTGTGTGTAATGTTTATGGTGTGTGTATGCTGTATGTGTGTGTGGTGTGTGATGTGTATGTGGTGTATATGGTGTATGTGTGGTGTGTGAGTGTGGTGTGTGATGTGTGTGTGGTATGTGTGGTGTCTATGTGATGTGATGTGTGTGTGGTATGTGGTGTGTACGGTGTGTGTATGCTATGTGTGTGGTGTGTATGGTGTATGTATGCTGTGTGTGCTGTGTATGTGTGTGATATGGGTATGGTGTATGTGTGCTGTGTATGTGTGTGATATGGGTATGGTGTATGTGTGCTGTGTATGTGTGTGATATGTGTATGGTATATGTGTGGTATGTATGCTGTGTGTGTGGTGTGTGTATGCTGCATGTGTGGTGTGCGCAATGTGTGTGTGGTGTGTACGGTGTGTGTATGCTGTGTGTGTGGTGTATGCACAGTGTGTGTGGTATGTGTATGCTGTATGTGATGTGTGTGGTGTGTATGCTGTATGTGATGTGTGTGATTTGTGTGTGATGCATGTATGATGTATGTGTGATGTATGTGTGGTGTGTGTGTGGTGTGATGTGATGTGTGCTGTGTGTACAGTGTGTACAGTGTGTGTGGTGTGTATGCTGTGTGTGTACGGTGTGTGTGGTGTGTATGCTATGTGTATGCTGTGTGTGTACGGTGTGTGTGGTGTGTATGCTGTGTGTATGTGTGTATGTGGTGTATGTATGCTGTATGTATGCTGTGTGTGTGCTGTGTATGTGCTGTGTGTGTGCGGTGTGTGTGGCACGTGTCCCCGGGCAGGAAGCCGCACTCAGGAGGCAGAACTGAAGCCTGTCGCTCTGACGTGGAGCGTGGGCCTCCGCACTGGTGTCAGCCCTAGCACAACCGCCTTGTCCGAGGTTTGTGTCTCCACAGTGAGATCCCAGTCTAGAGCCGAGGCCGCCCCAGCTCGGCTCACATGGGAATCGGCGGGGCCGTGCTGGGCTGTGCTGGGCGGTGAACCGGAGCTCCAGCGGCCAGACGTTTAGACCTGCACTGCTCGCCAGCAGGGAGGTTTTAGGGACCCCAGCCCAGCCTGCAAGTGGACAGGAGCAGGCTGGCTTCCGCTCCAGCTGGACTCCAATTCAGAGAAAACAAACGATGCACTTCCTGTCTCCAGCCCCCAGGCTCTTCCCTCCTTCAGATGAGTCACTGCTGCCCAGTGAGTGGCACTTCACTGCCTAGGGGACCTGCCCTGTCCTCTGGGAATGTGGGCCGGGGTAGGAGGCGGAGAGGCGGCTGCTGGAGCTCACGTCTGCCCAGGCCTGCCTCAGATCTGCCTCTCTGGGTCCCTACGCCTCAGCGGTGCGCAGCTCCACCTGCACAGCGCAGAGCCACAGCCGAGACGAGGAGGCTGGGCCCTTGTGTTCAGGAAGCAGCTCCGCCTTCTCCACCCTCTGCCCTGGCTCTGCAGCAGGCCCACGTGCAAACCGCACAACAATGGGTGCTCGTGAACGAGAGGAGGAGCCGCTGAGCAAGCACTTCCTGTGGGCCAGGGACGAGGCAGGGTGCTCGCCTACCCGGTGACTCCCAGGGGACATGGAGTCCTTGCCCTCTACCCCTGGGGACCAGAGTCACAGGGCAATGAGCCCCAGTGAGAGCGGGAGAGATTCCAAGGCTGCCCCGCTGATGCCAACCCCAGCACCCTTTGCACCCGCCCTCAAAGCTCCTGCGCTGCTGCTGCTGGGGTCCCTGGCCTCTCAGAAGGTGTCTTTGGGGGCCTGCACATCACTCCTGGGTCAACGTGCTGTTCATCAGCTTCAGAGACCCCTTACTTAAGTGGGCTGCCTTTCCATCTAGCCCTGCGCTGGGGGTGGGCTTTGCAGTCAAGGTCATGCAAGTAGCAAATTAAAAACACTCCGTGGTCACGACACCCAGCTTGTGGCCAAGACACCTGGATCCACATCCTGACTTAGGACATCCTCGCCTCTGGAAGCCTCAGCTTGTGGCTCAGACACAAATGGAGACAGGATCTGCATGTCCCAAAGGCCCAGAGAAACACCCCGGTGGATGGTGACAAAGCTGACACCTGCAGCTCCCCAACCACACACACACACACACACACACACATCCCTGTGCTGTCTCTTCCAGCCCCTCTCCTGTCCCAAGCCCTCAGCACCCTCCTGCAGCCTGACCTGGGTTCCCAAAGAGCCCCTGGCCCAGGCAGACCCTGAATGTGGAAACTCCTCCCATCCTTTCTTGTGTCTCTGCCGTCCGCTCTGAGCCCCAGGGCTGCATGCACTCCAGTGCTAACGGCGGACACGGGGCTGAAGGCTGCAGAGGCTGTGGTTGTCAAATGTCACCTCCTCCAGTTACAGCTAAGGAGACTGAGGCCCAAACACCAAGGCATTGGTCCCCGGTCCCATGCCCAGCTGCACCTTCCATCTGTCGCTCGTCACGTCTGCGACATTTCTCCTCCCAGCCTGCTTTTTCACCTGGCTGCTATGGCGTAGTTAGATGCTCCCCAGGGCATCACATGCTGGCAGCTTGGTCCCCAGTGTGGTGGTGTTGAGATGGTGTTGGTGAGACATGATGCTATCTGCCCTGGGGCCCTCCCCAGAGCTGAGCCCGTGCAGGTGCCAAGCCCTTGAACCTGTAGAACTGTGTGCTCAATAAACCTCTCTTCTTTGTAAAGTTCCAGCCTCAGTATAGGAACAGAAAATGGCCCGACACCCCGGCTGCACCTGGCTCATTAGAAGACAAAGCTCACTCCCTGATGCATCTGGAATGGGAACTCCCTAGTCTGGGGACCCCTCAAGCCTCATTTCTCCACCCCACCTAGAGATGAGTCCACCAGGACTCACCAGCCTCCCACCCAGATGAGGAGCTGTGGTTTCTGAAGCCCCTTGCCCACCCTACAAGAGAGAGAGATGAGCCACTTCCCCACCCCGACTCCACAACCTCCAACCTAGGGGCTGAAGCCAGACTCCGACCTCACATCCAGGTTCCTGCTTGCCAGAGCAGAATCACCGTGCAGAACACACAGACAAGTTGGGAAGCCCAGAGGAGCTGGCATTGGCTTCTGGCTGTGCCCCTTGTGGGAAGTCTGCATACACTAAGCCCCGGGGGGCCGGTCTGCTACCACAGCCTCTGTTCTCACGCAGAGCTCAGAACCCCACTTTGCAAGCATGTGGTGTGCAGGTGTCTGCCAGCAGGGCGCCTGTGCAAGGCGGTCGAGCAAACATACCTTAGAACTTTTTTTTTCCTCCCAACTGGAAACTGTCATGAATAACCTGATTTCTATCTTTATAGGGTTTTGGCCACAAAGGTCTGAGGCTTCCATATGATCACATTTCAGTGGAGCTGGCTGGGAAGCTTGCACTTGACACAATGTTTAATCTTCACACATCAAAGCACACAGTGCTGCTACATTTGTCGCCTTTGTTACCAAGGCCCTCCTTCCAGCTGCACGGGCAAGAGACCCACCACTCTCCCACACAGGAATTCCCCCCTTCCCACCTCCAGGCTCCCAGACACTTCAAAGCCATTTTGCAAAAGAAATTAATAAATAAAAAGGATACCGAATAAGGAGGGAGGGGAGCAAGAGTAAGGGTTTTGTTTGTTCCTTTGCAAAATGTTGCACTTCATTAAAATTGTGGAAGTCGGATCCGTCCTGGCTTCTGGGGAGTCCACACAGGAAGCAACTTTCTTGTTCCACTTTTAATAAAGGCAGAATCTGTGTGTGATTACCTAAACTCCCTACTCCAAGGAGCTCAGCAGGTCTGGAAACTGCAAGGGCAGGAAGGTGTGGTTGGTTGGTTGCAGTTGTTCCTTCAGGAAAGGCAAGGCTTAGAATGGGAGCAGAAAGGGGCTGGCATTGTGGCATAGTGGGTTAAGCTGCCACCTATAATGCCAGCATCTCTTACAGGCGCCGGTTCGAATCCCAGCTGCTCTACTTCTGATCTAGCCCCCTGCTATTGTGCCCAGAAAAGCAGCAGAACATGTCCAAGTGTTTGGGGTGCTGCCACCCACATGTGAGACCTAGATAACACTCCTGTCTTCTGGCTTTGCCTGGCCCAGTCCCAACCATTGTGGCCATTTGGGAAGTGAACCAGCAGATGCAAGATATATCTCTCCTCTCTCTTTCCTTCTCTCCCCCCCACCCCCCCGCCCCGCATTCTCTCTCCATCTGTCTCTCTCTCTCTCTGCCACACCAGGAGCCAGCAGGGCCACAGGGGCCAGCCCTGATCCTGTGCACGCCCCGGGGGGTTCTTTGTCCTCACAGCGCTGCCTTCCATTCCCGCCACAGGCAGCTGCATGCTGAGGCCCGCACTACTGGTGACCAGAGGGAAGGCATACTTGTGTGTCCACACTGTTCCCTCCGGGCGCTGGCCATTGTCCACCCTGGATTCTGCTCCCTTTCACCCAGCCACATCTCCTTCCACACCCCAATTGAACGCTCAGACCTAAGTGGACGAGGCGCCCTGCCACAGTGTGGACGCAGCTTGAGTCTGGGCCTCCTGAGCTGAAATGCAATCCCCTTTGTGTGGGATGAAGAGAAAGAGACTTCCCCAAGCTGTGGCGTTGGAGCCGGTCCTTTGGCACGTGATGAGGACTAGACCAGGTCAGCAGGGCGAAGTCCCGTGATGGAGTACGGGTGCTTATGTAAGACCAGAGGACATGTGCACACACACACACACACACTCCCTACCTCTTCACCAGCAAACCCTGGACCCTCCAGCACTGTGAGCTAAATAAACTTGCTTTCTTTATAAAGGAGCCATCTCTGGCATTTCCTTATAATGCCTAGAGGCTCGCTAACACTCCCCGTCCTTCCAAGGGAGATGTATAGAGTGAGCCACAGAAGCACCCGCACAAAGCATCAGACAGAGACGCATCAGCCACACGCCATTCCAGACGACCAGACAGGGTTCACAAGCCAGTGTGGCCTGGGCCTCTGACAGTAGCTCCGCTCAGGAGAGCCCTGGGTTTCCCATTCAACTCCTCCTCCTCCGGCCACCCCGAAACTCTCCAGGAAACCTCAGGGCTGGGGATGAGGAAGAAGGAAAAATAGAAAAGGTGTCCCCTTCCCTCTCCCCCCATCCCCAGGTTCCCATTGCCATCTCCAGCTGGAAAACCAGGATGGATTGTCCTTGTGTCTTTTTTTTTTTAAGATTTATTTATTTATTTGAGAGTCGGAGCTAGAGAGAGAGAGGGAGAGACAGAGAGGTCTTCCATCTGCTGGCTCCCTCCCCAAGTGGCTGCAGCAGCCTGAGCTGGGCTGGGCTGAAGCCAGGAGCCAGGAGCTTTTCCAGGCCTCCCACACGGGTGCAACGGCTGAGGGACCATCTTTTGCTGCTTTCCCAGGCGCATTAGCAGGAAGCTGGATCTGAAGTGGAGTGACCAGGACTTGAGCTGGCACCCATAAGGGAACCCAGTGCTGCAGGTGGAGGCTTCACCTGCTACACCACAGTGCCAGCTCCCTGCCAACTGTTTGTAACCCAAGCAGGTGCAGCCAGGTGGGGGGTGGCCAGGGTGGGGGGCAGCACTTGTGGCTTCCTCCCAGCAGGGAAGGACCCAACACAGGGACATTTAAACAGGCAGTGGAGAAAAAATAAAGTTGTGTTTCCATTGCAAACATGCACATTATACTTATGTGGGGTGTGATGGCAAACACAAGGCTTTGCTCAGTAAACATTGGTTGAGAGAGGGAAGAAGTTTATTCTCATAGAAACAAGACATTGGGGTTAAGTCAGGTGCAAAAAAAGCCACCTCCAAGTTCAAATGTCTGGGGACGTGTATTAGTCTGTTTTCAGTATTATAATGACATGCCCAAGACAAGCTACGTTGCAAATAAAAGAGGTTAATTACAGCACAGGGCACAGGTCCAGGGTCACAGAGCCATATCTGGTGGTGGCTTTCTTGTGGCCGAGTCCTGAGGTGGCTGTGGGAGACACACAGGAAGTGTGTGTGTGCACCTGTACTTGTCTTCCGGTCTGTCTCTTCTTACACAGTCACCAGGATTCAGGCACAGGGGCTCTGTGGTGCTGACAGCACAGAATCCTGATCCCCTCCCAAAGGCCTCACCTGGGAGCGCCACAGTTGGATGAAGCTTCCTTCCTCCTAATACCTCACAATGGAGGCTGTACACCAGACCCATGGCCACTCAGACCACATTTGAGCCATGGAAAAGACTGCCCACAGGCCCCACCCACCGGAGACGGGCACTCCTCCTCCATCTCCACAGTCAGACCCACAGCTCTAGGGCAGACACGTGAAATCTGTCCAGCATCCTCTTCTCCAGGCAGTAGCAGCAGCCTCGCTCTGGGTGTGGCCTCCATGTGCACTGGCAGGGGACACGGCTACGAGCCGCTTTCCAGGGTGAGGACATGTGGCAGATGTGAGCAGAACACGTTTAGATTCTGTCCTCAAGGATAAAAACTGTGGGTAGGAAGTGGGAAAGGACACAGAGCTGTTTCCTCTGTGGTCTGAACTTGGCACTGACCACACAAAGGTAGGGGTGCACTGTGCACCGCTCAGAGCCTGCACAAGGGCAGGACGGCAATAACTCAAGGTCTGTGTCTCTTTAGAGCCACCAAGTTGTCACTGGCTATTTTAAAACACCTGTTTAAACCCAGGGACAGGCATGGACCTGGACGGGGTCCCAGACCACACTCGACGTGGACAGAGAGGCTCCGGGGCCACTCTGAGCTCTGTCTGGAGACAGCTGGCCGCACACCAGGGAGTTCTCCAGATTCACTTCTTGGGCGGAAGACCTCCCTCATCCACGGTGCCAGCCGCCAACGATCAGCCATAGTCCCCAAACTAACATTTGTGAGTTGCATCAGGTGTCAGTTGGAGGCTTACAACAATCCCACCATAACCCTTGGAGCCATGGTCTGGGACACAGGTATCTTTTCCGGGGACAAGGAGGGGGATATTGTACGGCGGGTACAGCTCAGACCAACAGAAGCACAGCGACAACCGACAGCAGACACCAGGTTGGTGCTATCCTCATTGCCCGTGGGGAGGCAGAGCCCCGCCCCGCCACACCCTGGGCGTGCGCCTCCACCAGTTCACCCCGAGCAGGAGCAGAACTTAGCACAGCTTAGCCAGCGCTGTGGACACGGCACCGAGGGAAGCGTGGCCTCCCCCAGGAGCCTCATCCTCTGCCCCACACAGACCCCTCGCTCCCGTCAGCCTTGGCTCTGCAGATCTGCAGAAACAACCCAAAAGCCAGCAGGTGCTTTCCAAATGCTCATTTGTTTTCCTCTGAGAGTCATTTTTAAAGTTTACAAGAGCCTTGTCGTTGTGGCGTAGCGGGTAAAGCCGCCACCTGCAGTGCCGGCATCCTATATGGACACTGGTTCGAGTCCCAGCTGCTCCTCTTCTGATCCAGCTCTCTGCTATGGCCTGGGAAAGCAGTAGAAGATGGCCCAAGTCCTTGGGCAGCTGTTCCCACATGGGAGACCCAGAAGAAGCTCCTAGCTTGGATTGGCGCAGCTCCGGCCGTTGGGGCCATCTGAGGGGAGTGAACCAACGGATGGAAGATCTCTCTCTCTCTACCTCTCTTTCTCTCTCTAACTCTGACCTTCAAATAAATAAATAAATCTTTAAAAAATAATTTTTAAAAAAGCGCCTTGTGTCAACATACGACCCCCAATTCTTCTCCCAGGCCTATGCTCAAATGAATCGAAAGGAGGGGTCTCAAAGATATATTTGCACCCCCCCACACCCCTTTCATAGCTTCACAGCCCACAACAGCCAAAATAGGGAAACAACCCAAGTGTGCACCCACAGATGACCGGCTAAAGAAAATCTGATACAGGCGATGGTACTTCGAAAAATGTGTGGGAAAATGGAATTAAAAGTATGAATTGACTTTGGTGCAAAAAAATTCAGAAACCCACTTACAGTTTCTTCACAATGCACATTTCCCACTTGATGAAGAAAACTGAATCAAGAGATTTTTTTTGGCACCAAAATAAACTCATACTTTTAATTCCATTCTCCGCAAGCTTTTTGAAATACGCTCATACAGGCAATGGAACATTATTCATCCTTAAAAAGGAGGGAAATTCTGGCACATGTCGTGACACAGACGAGCGGTGAGGACACTGTGCTGCCCGAGGGAGCTGGTCACAGCACAAGAGCTCCCTGGTCCCACTCACTGGGAAGTCCCTGGAGCTGGCAGAGGGGAGTGGGCGTGGCCAGGGCGGGCGTTCAGTGGGAACTGGGACGCCTTCTTCCAGAAGATGAAGAAGTCCTGGAGGTGGACGTTGAGGTGTGTGTGTGTGTGTGCGTGCACGCTGAGTGCCACTCATCCACACACTGGAAAACTGTTAAGACGGTGCCTCCCATGTTACATGAATTTTACTTTTTTTTATATTTAGGTGCTCCAATGTTGGATACATACATGTATATGTACACACACACACATACACACACATATATTAAAGATTTATTTGTTTATTTGAAAGGCAGACTTACAGAGAGGCAGAGAGAGAGAGGTCTTCCATCCGCTGGTTCATTCCGCAGATGGCCGTAACAGCTGGAGCTGGGCCAATCCGAAGCCAGGAGCCAGGAGCTTTTTCCAGGTCTCCCAAGCAGGTGCAGAGGCCCAAGGAGTTGGGCCATCCTCCACTGCTTTCCCAGGCCATAGCAGAGAGCTGGATCAGAAGTGGAACAGCCAGGACTTGATCGGCACCCACGTGGGATGCTGGCACTGCAGGTGGTGGCTTTACCCGCTATGCCACAGCACCGGCCCCCACAGTGTTTAAATTATGAAGCCCCACAGGGAAATTTTTAAAGGCCTGTTCTTGATGGGGTCTCGGCGAGCAGCCCTGGGCACTGTGTGAGGGTGTGTTTGTGTTTGTGTCTGATTCACTCTCAGGTGACACAAGCACTCTTGGTCACAGTCAACAGAACCAGAGGCAAAGGTGATAAGTCAGTGACCTGTCATTCACTGCCCGGGCCAAAGGACTCTTGGTCAGTGGCGTGAGCCACCCCTCTAGGGTGCAAAGCCGTAACCTCGTCAGCTCAGGACAATGGCACACAGAGGCACCGGGGCCCTGTGACCACCTGCCACCCCATGCCAGCAAACCACGCCTCTGCCACCTTTGATGAATGCCGTCGCCGTGTGTCTCATGCTTTCAAAGTCTGTTTGCTGTGAGCTCGTGGATGCACTCGGTTTGGCGACTGCGTGCATGCCGCCGGCACTGGGGGTGGGAAAAGCAGCCCTGCACACTCGCTCCTGAACAGGACGGGGCCACAGGGCTTCCTGGTGCCTCCAGGGGCCTGGCCCTGGCCCTGACCTACAACAGAGCTGCCCCTGGCGAGGGGACAGGCGGGAGATCCGTGTCCAGCCATTGAGAACACCCCCTGAGATTTTGGCATGAGCGATGGGGCTCCCAGTGCCCTGGGGCGTGTGCTGATGCAGCTGGGGATGATGGGGGAGGAGGTTGGGACCGCAGACACTTGCCCCCAGAACAGCTGCTCCTCCTGTCAGGGCTGGATCAGGGTCCACTCAAGGCCCCCTCAGAGCCCCCCCCCCCCCCGGCCTGGACCCTGATCCCCGGCCGATCAGCAGACATTAGGTGGGAGCTCAGACAGGTGCCTCCACCTGTGCGCAACAGCTTGGCCCTCTCTGGGACCGGGGAAGCCTCACAGGTGGTTTTGGGCACTGAATTAGACAAAAGGCTGTGTGGAGGGATCTGCTCCTAAGAGCTACAGTTCGCGTGGTGCTGACACGGCCCCAGGGGCAGAACAAGAGACCCCGGTGGGGCCAGGAAGTGATGCAGGCCTGGCCCCACCTCCCCCCAGCCCCCAGGCCACCAGCGCTGCGTCAGCAGTCAGCAGGTGTGCTCCACGCAGGGCAGGCCATGCGCTCTCTCTCAGAAAAGATCCACAGTCTAGTCTCCTGCAAAGTTCCCAAGCCACCAACCACCAGTTCGTTTGTAGACGCTGTCTCTTTAAGTGATCTTTCCCTCCCCTTTGCCCAGCCCCACTGAGACACCCAGTGTCTGGGTTTCTGGGTTGCGTCCGGAGCAGCTGCATCGCACGCAGTCCCAGCATCCCCGCTACTGTGTCTGGTTAGCCCTGGGTCTTTCTTCTCTCTAGGAGGCCAGATCTGTCCAGGACGAAACCACTTCTTATTTGGCTTTTATTTTCTCAGTGCCTGCACATGACAGGAAATCCAGTCATCCCTCTGCACCCAAGGGGATGGGTTCCGGGATCCCCCACAGACGCTAAAATCTGCAGACACTCAAATCCCTTAGATAAAATGGCACAATAGTGGCTGGCTCTGTGGCATAGCTGGTAAAGCTGCCCCCGGCAGTGCCGGCACTCCATATGGGCACCAGTTCGAGACCCGGCTGCTCCACTTCCAATCCAGCTCTCAGCTATGGCCTGGGAAAGCAGTAGAAGATGGCCCAAGTCCTTGGGCCTAAGAACCCACGTGGGAGGCCCAGAAGAAGCTCCTGGCTCCTGACTACAGATCAGTGCAGCTCCAGCCATTGAGGCCAATTGGGGAGTGAACCAGCGGATGGAAGACACCTCTCTCTCTCTCTCTCTGCCTCTCCTTCTCTCTCTAACTCTGATTTTTGAATAAATAAATCTTTAATTAAAATGGCACAACATTGGCATTAAGCCTACATGCATCCTCCATACAGTTTAAAGCCCCTTAGATGATTTGTGAGACTTCACACAATAAATGCTATGAAATAGTGCGGCACTGGGTTGATTGGAGAATAAGGACATAGTGAACATTGTTCTTCCTAGTATTTTATGTTCAAGGCTGGTTAAACCCAAGATGCAGAGCACTGCCAGCCTCAGCGTGCTCTAAATGGGGAAGAAGAACAAATGGATGAGCGTGCTCGAGCTGGAGAATGCGATGCAGGACTGGGGACCGCTGCTCATTTCTTAGCTGCTGGGATGCTAAGCACGTTTGGTAACATACGTGAGCCTGGGCCGCACAGCGGGAGTGGCAGTGCCGACTTCCTCGTGTCTCGTGTCGTGGTATCATTGCAAGATGCACGATCAACTTGCAGTGGTGTGTACAAACGTATTTCTAACATGCACTTTATTTTTTTTTGACAGGCAGAGTGGACAGTAAGAGAGAGAGAGAGAAAGGTCTTCCTTTACTGTTGGTTCACCCTCCAATGGCCGCTGCAGCTGGTGCACCGCGCTGATCTGAAGCCAGGAGCCAGGTGCTTCTCCTGGTCTTCCATGCGGGTGCAGGGCCCAAGGACTTGGGCCATCCTCCACTGCACTCCCGGGCCACAGCAGAGAGCGGGCCTGGAAGAGGGGCAACCGGGACAGAGTCCGGTGCCCCAACCAGGACAAGAACCCGGGGTGCCGGCGCCATAGGCGGAGGATTAGCCTAGTGAGCCGCGGCGCCAGCCCTAACAAATGTTAGGCGACTTTAAAGGGCTACAAAATTATTTTTTAAAATATCAATATGATCATGGCACTGTTGAGATTCTCAAACATACTCACATTTGAGCCATAGGATCCGGGATTGTTTTTATTGTTATTCGAAAGGCAGAGAGACAGAGATAGACAGAACACCGGAGAGAGATATACCATCACTGGTTCACTCTGCAAATGCCAACAGCAGCCAGAGCCGGGCCAAGCTGAAACCAAGAGCCCAGAACTCAGACTGGGTCTCCCTTGTGGGCGGCAGGGGCGCAAGCACGTGAGACATCACCCGCTGCTCCCCAGGGTGCACGGTAGCAGGGAACTGGATCAGAAGCAAGTACCTGCCCTAAGCACCATATCTAAATGTGGGATGAGACGAACAGTGGCCGTTAGAAATCATGTTCAACCTCCTTTTCTCGAGTTACTTAAAAATCTGCTAATGGTCCAGCTCAAAGACCTAATCCATCTATAGCAGTGTATGGGTGCATACTATGACACTAATTCACATCCCAGACATGGCACAAAGAAGTATTCATTTCAGTGGGCAGCATCTTAGATAGGACCAGAGAACCCTCACAGATGCAAGGTTCTAAGCACAGAACAACACCCTGCGCATAGGAACACAGTGTAGAAGGAGACTGATCGGTGAAGATCTTTTGGCCCAGACATGAGTTGAGTCTGGCTCTGCTGTCTGCACTGTGTGACTTTGGACACAACCATTAGTGACTCTGAACCTCAGCTGTCTGCCTCTGGGTCAACCTCCCTGGGCTGTGGGACCATTAACAAGCTATGGTGCCTGATGTCTATTCCAATACATTGTCTAATGCAGCAAGGTGACAGGCAAGAAACAGGACAACCTCATTGAATTAGGGGAGGACGCTGTCTCCCTGGGCCAGCTCCTTGAGAAGCCCACGTGGGTGTGGCTTCTGTCCAGCCCAGGCCCTGGGTCTTGCCAACTGGAGTGCAAAGCTGAAGGCAGGGTCTGAGCACTTCCGGATGGCTGGAGATAAGGCGCCTGTGTCGGTGGACAGGAGAGAGAGAGTTGCTCACAAGAGAGAATTCTCTCCTGAAAAACGGAAGTGGGAGGGTGCTTCAAAAATGTGTGGGAAAACGAAAGAAAAAGCTGTTTATTTTGGTAAAAAAGAAATGGAAATCTGTGTGTAGCTTTTTTATACTATGCGCATTGTGGGGATTTTCTGAAGATCCTAGTGAGTGTGGATTTCAAAAAAATTTTTGCACCAAAATAAGTTTATATTTTTATTCCACTTTCCAAGAACTTTTTGCGGTGCGCTCATGTTTAACAGCTTTAGGAAGTCCTGTGGTGGGTGCTGATATAAACTCCCCCCCCCCCCCCGCTTTCCCAGAAGTCTCTAGCACACATCTGTTACCCACTTAGGCTGATACACCATTTGGCAAGGTCAGAAGCGGGGTTGTCACCAGCAATCAGATTATACTGAGAGCCACTCCGGCCTGCTCACAGGGGCGGGGGGTGGGGAGAAGCAGGCCAGTCTGAACATAATCTGTCCACTCAGACCAGGAGCCCAAGGTCCTCCTCCCATGGCCATCCTGGAGTCCCTCCTCCCCCGGCCTCCTCGCTCCTCTACTTCTCTTTTCTTTAATGTATTTATTCATTCTTTAATTCAGACAGAGAAGACAGCCAGAGGCAGATCTTCCACTCATACCTGCCCACAACAACTGACGCTGGGCCAGGCCAAAGCCAGGAGCCTAGAACTCAACGCAGGTCTCCCATGGGGGTGACAGGGACCCAAGCGCTGGGAGCTGTCACCCGCTGCTTCCCAGGGTGTGGGTTAGCGGGGAGCGGGAATCGGGAACAGAGCTGGGACTTGAATCCAGGTACTCTGCTACGGTGGCTTCCCAAGCAGTGGCTCAACAGCCACACCAAGTGTCCCCCCCCGCCCTAACTCCTCCCACCCGACCTGCACCCGGAGGTCTCCGCTGCCCTCCCACCCCGACCTGCACAGTCTGTAGGTGGCTGCTTTAGGCTCTAGGACACCTCAAAGCAACCAGGGCCCCCTCTGGGTGTGGTGCCCGGGCTGCTCCCTGTGGCTGCTCTTTGATGTGTTAACCTGTTACTGTCTTAAGACTCCCAAGAGGAGGAAAGCCCCTTCCCTGCAGCAAAGCCTCTCTTCCCAGGGCTTCCTGGCTTGTGCTCAAGGTGGGGAGTCCCTGGTGGGCGTGGATCTTGCCACGCACGGGGGCCCGCTGCTGTTATCACACCAACCACCCTGGACTGGGTATCCTAACCCTGCTGGTGCCAGTGCAAGAACCTAAAGCATGGACATGCTCCTTGTCTGTTAGGGGCCCTGGGGAGGTGTCAGGGCCCCTCCCCCAAGCCCCCCACCCAACAGCTCCTCTCCACCTGCCCTCACTCCCACCTCCAGCTGGCAGGTCTGAAAGCAGCTTTGAGGATCAAAGGCGTTCTGGGCTGATACAAACCTTGGAGATCAAGGAGAACTCTCCTTTCAAGGGATGTCAAAGCATGCCCCGCACAGGGAGGCGCCGAGGCTGTGCACCCAGCCAAGGGGAGTTTCGGTTTCTGGATGAATGGGGTGCATGTGGCTACGGAAGCTGCACTGCACGGGTCAGGGCCACTTGATGACCACAGATGTTCACCGTGTGCCTGGGAGGCCGTCGAGCAGAGCCCACAGACAGGTCTGCGGGGAGCCAAGGCCGACTGTGGGCAGGTGTTATCAGCAGCGACTGCCCCTGCCCAGAGATTTCTGGGAGCTCACAGGGGAAGGGCATGGAGGTGGGGCCCAAGGCAGAGCATGAATGGACAGAGCACAACAAGTCCTCAGGGAGATGGAAGACAGCAGCGTATCCATCATGGGTCTTCATGCACTCAGCTCTGGCCCCTGCAGGAAACCTGGCGGACAGCATGCCCAAAAATAACCACGCCCATTTGCCCTGCATAGTCACATGCCCTGGGTACAACCCGGATCCACCAGCCGTGCCTGGGATCCCCTAAGCCTCAGCCAAGCTGGGACCAAGGTGCGATCCCTGGATGGCAGCTCAGTGACGATCGGGGACCTCCACCCTGTACCTCTCTCTTTAAAGCCAGAATGTGCCTCCCCCCCATGATCCTGGGGCACTGCTGGGTCACCAGACGGCAGAGGCATGATCCAATCAGGAAGACGGAGGGAAGAGAAGGGAAAGGGGTGTGCCCCCAGGTGGAGCCCTGCGTGTCCGGCTGGCTGGCGGTGAGAGCACCCAGACCAGACACAGGGAACGACACAAGCATGGACATAGGCTAAGCCCTTCCCCTTCTTCCAGCCTGGCACCTAGGAAACTTAGGGAGGTCACCAGCCAGCTCCGTAGTTGGGCTGTAGTGCCCATTTATCTAGCGCATGCGTTCGCCAAAAATCCAAACAAGTCACTGCGTCCACGGCACGAAGGGCAGATTTCTCCTTCCCAAAGTGTATCAGATCTGGCTCCGAGCCCCACCTGTCTACAGGGAGGCGCAGCTTCCATCACGTCCTTGGTCGCTGCGCACGCCGTCTGGAGAAATGAGAAGGAGGAGCCACATCCCTTGCCCTTCAACCAGCGGCACAACCGGCACCCTGCCCGTGAGCCTGTGGGTCCCAGTGGCTCGGCCCCTCAGGACTCCCCTAGGCCAATCCCTGAGCGAGGTGCTTTCCCAGAGTCCTGGCAATCTCATCTGTACAGCCCTAAGGCACTAGCGAAGGGGGCGCAGGACGGACGTGCAGATCCCTAGAGGTTTCTCCTTTCCATTCTCTTGCCAGGTGAGACCCTGGTGGCAGCAGCACAGACACTGGCTCGTCCCCAAGAAAGCAGTCAAATGACAGAGCCGTCCACCTAGCTCCAAGGCACTGCTGCGTACACATTTGGACCCCTGCATGTTCAGAATCACTCCTGAGTTTTCCAAAAGCAGTGGCCGGTGGAGCCCTGGGTCAATCACAACGAGCTGTAAGCTTGGGTAGCAGTACATGGCTCCCAGTCACCACCTCTTTCGCGTATCTGAGACTGAGAGAAGCTTCCTGGCTGAGCCTCCAGCCCCACGACGGTGGATGGCTCGCGTGTGGCCAGCAGACACCCTCTCGAGCCGGTCCTGACATAGCTTGCCATCCTCTGAGACGTTTGCATGTTTAACAGAACACGGGAGCAGCGCTTGGCGTGTCACACGCATGAGATTCCTTCCTGTGCGTGGTGCTCACCGGCAACCGAGCGCATCAGTGTTTTCATGACGAGGAACAGGGCTCTTTCCCTGCACCAGCTCTAGCATTTGGCCTGGTGATGAAGACTTCCAGGTCCCAAATTCTAGCATCTGACCTCAACACTCAGGAATCCTGACTCCAACTTCCTGCCTGTGCAGAGCCCGGCAGGTAGCAGGTGATGGTTCTACCACCCACGGGGGAGACCTGGATCGAGCTGCCAGCTCCTGGCTTGGACCACAGCCCAGTTCCAGCCATCACAGGCATTGGGGGAGCCAACAAAAGACAGGAGCTCTCTCTTCTGTCTGTCTGTCTGTCTGCTTGTCTCTCTGTCTCTAAGTAAAAGAGCCAAAGACTGAAATCGCTTAAAAATATGCAAGGGATACAAAGCAGTTCTGGTAGTTGGTGTACAGATCAGCCTATGTGCAAGGGGAAGCCCACATGGCTCGTGCAGGAAAAGCTCTCCAAGTGGAAAGAACGGGCACATCTAAGAGTGGAGAGCATTGAAGCTCCTTTTTAAGAAAGCGAGTGAGTTGGTGAAGCAATGACATGTTTTCTTTATAAAGTTCAATTGAAGTGTGATTCATTGTTTTCTACCTGGAGTTCCTTCCCATTGAACACCTTCTAAAGATGTTCTCAACAGAGAACAAAATCAAACAGCCCTTCGAAGCCCGGGGCTGAAAGGCAGGAGGTGGTCCCACCAGCCAGTCCCCAAGTGGTGCCATCCTTCCAGGTGGGCCCCCACAGCCGCACAGCCCCTTCCCTGCTGGGTACCCGGCTCAGGTCTCCTCCAGGGACCTGCGCAGAAGCAGCCCACCTGGACAAAGTCTTGGGGAAACCCCAGAGAGGTCAGAGCGACTTTTCCTGCGTGTCTTGGGGGAGGGGGGCTCCCACCCCTCCCAGGAGGAGGGCAGGGAGGAGGCTGGGCTCCCAGACAGCAGGGAGGGACCCCCCAAAGCTGCCTCTGCCCGGTCGCCACTGCCAGGCTCCATCAAGCAGCACCAACATCACAGCCGCCTGCTCCCCAAAACCCCAGTACGTGAGCCCCACTCATAGGGCAGGTGTCGCTGCCTCACACGGACCTGTTTTCTGTAATTCCCGTGCCTTCTGAGACTGAGCCTGGGGTTAGTGCGCCTCCAGATCGAATGCCAATTCCAGTGTGTTTCCCTGTTCCGTGATGGGGACATCACCAGCAGAGAGCGACGAACACGCACATGGACCCCCCTCTGCTCACGTACGCAGGCCAGCTGGAGAAGGAGGCACACAATTCTCCAGCCTGCCCACACACAGGAGTCCCGCCAGCCTGCGGCTTGCCCCACCTGGTTCTCAGGCAGGATGCAGGCCAGCAGGTGCTCAACAATAATAAACGCCATGCCCAGGGACCGAGTAAGGAGCCCAGGCAGCTCCTTGCCACCCCTGTCATCCCAGAGGCTCCTCACTCACACTCCCAGCCTCACTCAGAAGCTCTGACAATCTGCAGCCTGGCGAGTACAGGAAGCAGCAGGACCATAAAGCAGAGTTCAAAAGCCATCCAGGCCGGCGGAGAGGCTGGGTGGCACCCGGGTGGAAGGCAGAGGCTGTTTGCCAGCAAGGGGTAAGCTCAAGGCGGTTGCATGATGAATAATGGCAGGAACCCTCTCCCAGGTGCTGGATCCTCTCCCAGATGGTAGATAGGGGACCTCAGAGCACCGCCTGCACCCACCCCCCGACTGGGGCCCCGAGGGCTGGAGCTGGCATTCCCAGAAACTCCCAGTAAACCCACTGACACTTTTTGGGGGTGGAAACTCAGGGTCTTTTTGCCCACCTGGAAAAGCTGCCCCCTCACCTTTGTGATTGCTTGCTGTCCTAGAGAGTGGACCCCCGGTAGCCAGTGGCACCTGGTCCTGGGATCAGGAGAAGCCCCCCCCCCAAAGCAGTGTGTGTGACATTTCAGGTTGCCTTGGCACACCAGAAGGGCTTGCAACCTGCCCAGATCAAAAGGTGGCGATGTCTTTGCTAAGGCCCTCTGGCTAAGAGGAGCTCCTTAGGGAAAGAGGAGAGACACCAGGTGAGAACACCTGGCAGACTGGGAATGCAGGGAGGTCTCCCTGACATGCAAATAAATCAAGTTAATGAATTTTTAAAAGCTTATTAATAACAATACTGTTACGGCTGTGGTTGCTCCTTCCAGCCGGTTTGAACACTCATGACATCCAGAAAAGGAAACACAACGGAGGCTAATGAACCATCTGGTCTACCCACCCAGGGCTTCTTAAAATGGAAAATTACAGGCAAAATCGGAATGAAAGCTCTGAAAATAACCAGAGCTGCCCATGTTAGGAAAGAGACAGTGCTGCGAGCGCACCACGCAGGCAGCCCAGCCTGGCGTCCCAGCGGTGCCAGCTGGGAATGCGGGAAGCTAGGGCACCACGCTTGGAGGTGACTTGGTGAGGAGCAGCAGAATGAGCCAGCGACAGAAGCTGGCCGGGCCCTCCCTGCTCTCCCAGGAGCCCTCCAAGCTGCAGATGCTGGGAAAAAAGACGCCTTGAGTAACCCAAGCCATCCTGCCCCGGGGAAGCCCACGTGGGCTCCCCAAACCAAGGCCAGAGACATTCGTTCTAGCGCTTGCTGTGTTAGTGACACTTCCTTAAAGCATCCCGCCACCCACATGGGCGACCGGAAAGAAGCGCCTAGCTCCTGGCTTTGGCCTGGCCCAGCCCTGGCCATTGCGACCGTCTGGGGAGTGAACCAGCGGATAGAAGATTGATCTCTCTCTCTTTTAAAGAGACTCTGATTTCAAACTAAATAAATATTTTTTAAAAAGACGAGTTGCAAACTCCCTTGGAAGGCCCTTGGTGTATAAGAGGTAAGAGTGCTGGATGCTGGTGTTGGCAGTTTGGATACTGTTGCCTCCTCGAGGTGCTCCCAGCCGTGTGGACTTGAATATAACGTGGGTGACCGAATCTTGCTGTTCTCATTTGTGAAATGCAAATAATAGTAACTACAGTGGCATTGTGGGCTTGAGACAAAGTGCCCAGCACAGCCCCCAGGGAATAGCGTTGCCTCTAACTTGGAACAAACAACGCAGAGAGTCCCCACCGTAAGGCAGGTGGATTTACGATTTTCTAACTCCACAATGACCTGAGAAAAACAGGCACTCAGTAGCAGCTGTCCTCCAAGGCTGGATTTGGAACTTTCTGGGTAGGGCTGTTCGGTCCCATCCTCTCTGGCAACGGCAGTGACCAGGAGGCGGGGCACAGCGCTGCACCTCTGATCGTACATGTGCAGGAGGTCAAGGTCGTCCATGCGTTTGCTCAGCAAGGTTCAACCCCCCCATGGGTGTAATAGGATGCAACCCCACCATAAGTCAAGGAGTAGCTGCACACTGAACACTGGCCTCATCCCAGTGATGTTTTGAGAAGTTTCCCTTTTCAGAACTTGCTGTTGACATTGAGGGAGCAGGTGGCCTGTGTCACTGATGCCTGTGCTAAGGGAACTAACGATGCTTCCTCTCGTCAGGCCCGTCCTGCTGTCTCCTGTCTGATGTAAAATAGGGACTTGCACACACCCCCCAAGGTCTGTGGGACTCTGGCCACCAGCGGTTGGACATGGATTCTCTGCATTGTTGTTTAAGTCATCTAGCATTGTGTCACAAACATAACTTAATCAGCGATTTCTAAACACGCAATGCCATGGCTCAGGGACGCACCCAGAGCTGGGCCTGTCAGCCACCTGCTCCACATGGCTCAGGCGGGCAGCTCAGTTAGACTGGGGTGGTCCTAGGTGGCCTCACGCACGCGTCTGGGCTTGGATTCTGCTTCTTAGGCAGCAGGTCTCCATTCCCTGCCAGGTGATCTTTCCCTGCAGGAGGGCAGCACCCCAGGGGCACGGAGGAGAGCCAGCAAGACCTAGCCTAGCAGACACACAACCCCATGTGCCCACACTTACATGACAGCCCAGATCCAAGGGAAGGAAACAGGTAGGGCATCCCAGGAGAGTGGCCGATTTCCAGGAAGCTGTCGCCGTCTTTGGGAGCAAGGT
The DNA here is from genome assembly GCF_033115175.1 of Lepus europaeus. NCBI lineage: Eukaryota > Metazoa > Chordata > Mammalia > Lagomorpha > Leporidae > Lepus > Lepus europaeus. The sequence goes on from NC_084838.1 coordinate 99,398,568, forward strand.
GCCCCCGCCACGAATGGACCCAGGTCTCCGTGGTATGGCCCTGGCTGAGGAGGAGGCGGGATGTCCTCAGGATGTTTTCTGGCACAGATGTGCTCTGGAGGGGACAGAACCCATGCAAAAGAGACAGAAGGCAGCTCTGGGGAGCTCAGCGGAGACTCACAGAGCAGGAGGAGAGGGCGCTGCAAGGAGTGGGGTGAAAGGACTCCTTATTTCCCAGGAGGAAGGACAAGAAATGGGAGAAAGCAGCTGTCTCTGGGCAGGGATGCCGCAGAGGGAGGCAGGTTCCTGTCTGTCCTGACTGCCCGTCTGAGCTGTCTAACTTACACACAGGTCACACTTGCTTCCCACTGCAGTGACCTAAGGGGCGATTCTCTTTTCTTAAGAAAGATTTATTTTATTTATTTGGTAGAGTTACAGATAGAGGTAGAGCCAGAGAGAGAGAGAGAGGTCTTCCATCTGCTGGTTCACTCCCCAGTTGGCTACAACGGACGGAGCTGTGCTTATCTGAAACCAGGAGCCAGGGGCTTCTTCCAGGTCCTCTAACATAGGTACAGGGGCCCAAAGACTTGGCCATCTTCTACTGCTTTCCCAGGCCATAGCAGAGAGCTGGATCGGAAGTGGAGCAGCTGGGACTCAAACTGGTGCCCATATGGGATGCTGGTGCTGCAGGCCAGGGCTTTAACCTGTTATGCCACAGAGCTGGCTCCAGCAATTCTCCTTTTTAAAATATGAATGGCAGAGCGTCAGAGACTGACACAGTGAGCTTCCACCTGCTGGGCCATTTCCCAAATGACAGCGACAGTCAGAGCTTGGCCAGGGCTAAAGCCAGGAGCTAGGAACTCAATCCAATTCTCCCACATGCATGGCAGTGACTCAGCCTTACCACCGCCTCCCACTGTTCTCATTAGCAGGAAGCTGGAGTCAGGAGCTGGGATTCAAACCCAGGTGCTCTGATGGATGTGGGACGAGGACCAAACATGCACCCCTTCCCCCATCCACGCTTCTTTTCTTGCCAGGTGAGGACAGACATGGAGGAACTCCAGCACAGCTTGGCGTCACTCAGGGTCCCCATTGTTGACCTTGAGTTCCATGGCTGCTCAACACAGCTGGGCAGGAATTTCTGACTTCCAAGCGCAGGTTGGGATGTAAACAAGGATCCTGCATCTCTGAGGTTGAGAGGACACAGTGACGTCACCTGTGGATGAGTCTGGGGAGGGTCACAGGCTGTTTGCACAACTCTGGAGACTCCCATGAGCATCCTCACGTATCTACTGGTTTTCCAGCACAGCCTCTGCCTTGGTGACGCTGGAGGTTGGAGACTTTGCAGAGTCAGTTCCATGTTCTTTGGCCTCGGGTCCTGACTCTCAAGACAACGCTGGTGAGCAAGCTCTGTGGACACAAAACATGCCTCAGGCCTGATGCTGGTCCCCTGGGCCCTCCGCCCTGCTTCCTCAGCCCCCACTCCACAGTGCAAGGCCCCAGGCATGACCTGACACAATAACCTCGTGGGTACACAAGCCTGGCCTTCTGCCCCTAGCCTGATCTCCGCGTGTCTGCCCCGCCCCCGCCTGGCCTTGACCCCGGCCATCCACTACCAGGACTGAAGCTGTTGTGTCCAGGGCCAAGTCCACACCTGCTGCTTGCTCCCTTGCCCCCTCCAGCCCTGACCAAGACTCACACACGCTGCTTGAATGTGCACTCTACCTCATGCATGCACACTGTTCTCCTTTTAAAGATTTTTTTAAAAGACTTTATTTATTTATTTAATAAACGGAGTTACAGGAAGAGAAAGTGAAAGACATCTTCTACCCACTGGTTCACTCCCCAGATGGCCTCAACTGCCAGAGCTGGGCCGAACCGAAGCCAGGAGCCTGGAGTTTCTTCCGGGTCTCCCATGCAGGTGCAGTAGCCCAAGCACTTGGGCCATCTTCTACTGCTTTCCCAGGCCATTAACAGAGAGCTGGATTGGAAGAGAAGCAGCCAGGGCATGAACCAGCACCGATATGGGATGCCAGCACCACAGGTGGAGGATTAACCTACTGCACCACGGTGCCACACAGCTACGACACCTGCAAACGCAACTACACTTGCACATACACAGAGACACATACACACTTGAATAAGGCCACCCTCAGGCCCACTTGCCAGTCACAGGGAGGTGGGCCCTGAGCAAAACGGCCCCAGTGCACAGCCTTTCCCCGTGGCACTGATGCTACTGAGCCATGCTGCAGGTGCCGCAGTCAGCTGACAGAGGCCAAAGGGCCCCCTGCCAGCTCCCTTCCGGCCCCACCCTGCTCAGCTGTCCAGGCACTTCCACTCTCCAGAGAGCTATCCTGCCTGGGACCACAGTTGCAAAGGACGCCTGGCCCAGGCACCTGGCCAGGTTGATACACACTGCACTCCCTTTGTTGTCATAGCAACCCAGGAGAGGGCGTGTCAACCACATGCAATGCTGCCCACTCCTTGGCATGGCATAGATGACCTTTGCCCTCCCAGGGACCTGAGCACAGATGGTCTCAAGTGGAAGCCACGCTCCGGCCACACAGGCTGTCCACCTGTGCACGTGCAGGCTCCACGAGTGCATGGATCACTCCCACCTCAGCACCTGCAGTGCACAGACAGGTGCCCCTTCCCAGGGGTGTGTCTCTTCCTGGGCTCGGCCCCCCAACCATCAGAGCAGAAGAGGATGTCGTCACACAGTGTGGCCTCCGTTAACTGGAGCATGTCAAGAAACCCTTGCCGTTAGCACACGGTGACTCCTGGCGAGTTAACGACATCTTCCTCTTGTCACACCCCCTCCCCAGCCTAGGCCCAGGAGGATGCGTGTGCTAGCAGCTGCCACACGTCCCCCTCTGAGAAGCATGCCTGACAGTCGATCCAAGCCTCCCATAGCGCTTTCCACACTAAAGTAGCCAGGAACACCGTGGGAGAGTTGTCAGAATGGAAATGCAGTCCCTGGGTCAGTCCCTCACATACGAGAAACAAACCAGAGAAGCAGTGATGAAGGGGCTGTCACGCCCGCGGGCCTGGTAATAGCTCCTGTCACTAGAGATTCTGCAGATTCCTCCATGACCTGGCACAGAGACACTCCATGTCCACCAACTGCCCAGCTGGCCTGGCACCTCTGTTAGCGAACCTATAGCCAAGCATAACTGCTCCAAAATGACTTTTTTTTCCCAAAGATTTATTTATTTGAAAGTTCGAGTTACAGAGAGAAGGACAGAGACAGAGAGATCTTCCATCCACTGGCTCATTCTCCGTGGCCACAGCTGCGCCAGTTGGATGCTGGGAGCCTGGAGTTCCATCCGGGTCTCTCCCATGTGGGTGGCAGGGGCCCAAGATGGGGGCCATCTTCTGCTGCTTTCCCAGGTGTGTTGGGAGACTCTGGATAGGAGGGAGTGGAACAGCCAGGACTTGAACCCATGCTTGCATGGATGCCAGCGATGCAGGCAGCGTAATCCACCACACCGCAGTGCTGGCCCCTCCAAATGATTTCTCTGATTCTCCTCATTCTGCCTTTACAAACATCCCCGGGCCTCAATCTGCTTCATACGTTCGCAGCGTACTGTGGCAGGTGTGTTCCTGCTGCTCCCAGATGCTTTGGTTAGCCCCGGAGAATCTCTCTGGGTGTTATGTATGCCGACGGCAGTGGACGCCGTGCGCTGGGCCCAAGGACCTAAGGGTTTCCAGAAGCATTGAGGCCAGAGCCGGGCTGTGATCGCTCCCTCACCTGTGCCGTGCAAGGCAGACATCCAGGAGAGCATGACAACACGATGTTCTCTTAACCCCGCAAGAGGGAAATGCCATTTTTAAAAAGATTTATTTATTTATTTTGAAAGTCAGAGCTACAGAGAGAGAGGCAGAGAGAGAGAGGGAGAGAGAGGTCTTCCATCTGCTGATTCACTTTCCAGATGGCTGCAGTGGCCAGAGCTGCACCGATCCGAAGCCAGGAGCCAGGTGCTTCCTCCTGGTCTCCCATGCAGGTGCAGGGCCCAAGCACTTGGGCCATCCTCCACTGCCCTCCCGGGCCACACAGAGAGCTGGACTGGAAGAGGAGCAGCCAAGAAATAAACCGGTGCCCGTACGGTATGCCGGCACCATGGGTGGCAGTTTTCCCCACCATGACACAACGCTGGCCCCAAGAAGGAAATTTCTTAAGGCATTACTATTGTGGAAAAGAGATGGCAGGTGCCCCATGTTATTTATCACCGCAGTCATTGCCAAAATTTCTACCGAATACAAAGAATGATGAGGGCGTTGTCCCTCTAAGGGTTAAATGTACAGATGTACCGGAATGAGTACACACCATGGGAAGGAAATGCAGTCAGAAAAAACTATCAGAAATTGAAGCCTCCCCTCAAATCCATCCCAAACTGGCTCCTCAAAAATTAGCAATAGAGCCGGTGCCGCGGCTCACTAGGCTAATCCTCCGCCTTGCGGTGCCGGCACACCGGGTTCTAGTCCCGGTCGGGGCACCAATCCTGTCCCGGTTGCCCCTCTTCCAGGCCAGCTCTCTGCTGTGGCCAGGGAGTGCAGTGGAGGATGGCCCATAGTGCTTGGGCCCTGCACCCCATGGGAGACCAGGAGAAGCACCTGGCTCCTGCCATCGGATCAGTGCGGTGCGCCGGCTGCAGCGGCCACTGGGGGGTGAACCAGCGGCAAAAGGAAGACCTTTCTCTCTGTCTCTCTCTCACTGTCCACTCTGCCTGTCAAAAATAAATAAAATAAAATAAATAAAATAAAATAAATAAAAATAAATTAGCAATAGAATTACTCTATGACCCAGCAAGCCCACTTCTGTGTGCGTATTCAAGAGGATTAAACTCAGTGACTCCAGGGGCCTGCGCGCTGTGGCGTAGCAGGTAAAGCCGCTGCCTACAGTGCCGACATCCCATATGGGCGCCGGTTGGCGTCCTGGCTACTCCACTTCCAATCCAGCTCTCTGCTATGGCCTGGGAAAGCAGTAGAAGATGGCCCAAGTCCTTGGGCCCCTGCACCCGTGTGGGAGACCTGGAAGAAGCTTCTGGCTCCTGGCTTTGGATTTACAGCTCTGGCCATTGCGGCCATTTGGGGAGTGAACCAGGGGATGGAAGACCCCTTCGCCCCAGCCCCATCTCTCTATAGCTCTGCCTTTCAAATAAATAAATAAATAAATCTTAGAAAATAGATAAATGAATAAATAAAACATGAAGTCAGGGACTCTAACAGATTTGGGCACCCATGCTCATGGCAGGCTTATTCATAATAACCAACCCCAGGGTCTCCTGAGAGATGAATGGGTAAATAAGGGGTGGAGCATCCATACGCTGAAATATCACTCAGCTTGCAAAAGGAAGGGAGTTCTGACACCTGCTCTCTCATGGATGAAACTTGAAGATATTATTCTATGTGAACCAAGTAACTCACAACAGATAATAACTACAATAGGGTTTCCGTTGTCTGAGGCTGGTTCACTCTCTAATTGGCTGCGTCGGCCAGAACTGCTCCAATCCGAAGCCAGGAGCCAGGAGCTTCTTCCAGGTCTCCCATGCGGATGCAGGGGCCCAAGGACCTGGGCCATCTTCTACTGCTTTCCCAGGCCACAGCAGAGAGCTGGGTCAGAAGAGGCACTCATATGGGATGCTAGCGCTGCAGGTGGAAGATTAACCTACTGTGCCACAGTACAGGCCTTTTAACTATTTTTTGAACAGTTACTTATTTATTTGAAAGGCAAAGTGACAGAGAAAGAGGGAGAGAGAGAAAGAGATATCTTCCATCCGCTGGTTCACAGCCTACATGGCTGCACCAGCTGGAGCTGGCCCAGGCTGAAGCCAGGAACCTGGAACTCCATCTGGGTCTCCCACGTGGGTGGCAGGGACCCAAGGACTTGGGCCATTTTCTGCTGCCTTCCAAGGCACATTAGCAGGGAGCTAGATCAGAAGTAGAGCAGCTGGGACTCAAACCAGCACGCATACGGGACACCAGGGTCACAAGCTGTGCCACGGCCCTGGCCCTATTCCTCATATTTTGTAACTGTTTTGTTTGCTTCCCAAGGTGTGGGAGCCGTGGCTCTGGGGGAGGATACATTGACTCAGGCATCAGCAGAGGCGCAGTCCATGACCATGTTGTCTCTCTGGGTAGGAGGAAGCCAGGCTCCTACGTTACAGAGAGAGCATGCACGCTCTGCATCCCAACACAGGTAAATCTCTCCTAACCACCTGCTGACAGCAGCACTCTGCTCCTTCCTGCGAGTGCTTGGCCATGCGTGCTGTGAACTAGCTTGGGCCAAGAGATCACCAGAGACCTTGGACACCTGAGAAGGTGGGCGACGAATGAGACGGGTTAATGATCCCTGACCCCAGTACCTGGGTCGGACTGGATTTCCAGAAAGCAACATCTCTCCCCCGGATAATGACGCCTGCTAACCACCACCAGCGAGGCTGATACAGACGGTGGGAAGCAGGCCGGAAGGAGAGCTCACTTCCCAGCCATGGGATGCAGCAGGAGCACTTCCGCGGGTTGGGGGAGGAGGGTGCAATCTGAGACGCGTCCACCCCCACACCCAGATGGCCTGGCCCGGCCCTTCCTGCTGCGGAAGTTCAGAATTCGTTACAGGAAGGAGGCCACTCTGCAGGGAGCTGTTCCTCTGTAGAAAGCGGAGGGGAGAACAGGATGAAGGCACTCACTCATGAGAGCAATGAGCTGTCAGAAGGGAGGCCCTGGGACTCCGCGGACAGGCTCACGGCAGGTGCCAGCGGGCAGGGGCAGCAGCGGCTGGCCACTAAGAGCCACTAAGTTTGAAGTAGGGTTCTGTTTGTTTGTTTGCCTTTTGTTTGTTTAGTGCATCAGCAAACGTCCAGAAGCAAATGTCCACACCTGATCTCCTGATTTTCCCCTGCAAACCCGTTTCGGTTAACCCCACATCCTCATCTCAGTAAGTGAAACTGTTCTCCCAGTTTCCCGAGGCTCAAGCCTACAACTCCGCATCCTTCAGCACACACAGCCCGGGATCTACCTGCACAGACATTGTCTTTGCCCAGTGGCCGTGGTCTCCGCTGAAATCCCACGGGAGCTGACAAATTGTTCTCCCTACCGTTGACTCTCTCCTTTCTCCAGCCCATTCTCCACCCAACAGTGAGTAGTGTTTTTAAAACGCGAATCAGAGCTGGCCATTCCTACCTACAGTCCACCGGTGGCCTGCGAGTCCCCAGTGCAGGTCAAGCCCTGGCCCCCACCCTCCCATGCTACGATTGGCCTCCTGCCACCCTGGGCTTTTTGGTCCTTGATGACAGCAAGGCCTTCCCACCTCGGGGCTTGTTTCTCTGCTGGTCTTTCTGCTTAGAGTGTCCCTCCTGGGCTCGTCATCCTGATTTCCACGGCCCCTTCTCAGAGAGATAGCCCCTGATCCATCCAGTGACCACCAGGCCCTGGTCTTGTGTGTCCCTCTTACTGCCCATCAAATGATCATGTTTGGCATCAGCGATGCTGTTTCTTCCCACAGAGCGTCTCTGTGCCATCCAAGGCCCACGGGCACATCAGTGTGTCCACGGAGAGGACCACAGTCGCCTCATTGTGGCACAGGGCCTGCATGCAGTAGGCATCAACATGTGTAGACTGAGTGGATGGAACTGAGACCTTGCTGACGCATGCTGAGAGTGGATAAAAGCGAGAAAACTTGGCCAGCCTGAGTAGAAGCGGCTTTTCAGCATCAGATAAGGACTGGGCCCTGGCCCTCATTCAGGGGCGCTATCCTGTAAGACTTTAAGTAGAGGATAGGGGCCTGCACTATGGCGTAGAGGGTGAAGCCACTGCCTGCAGTCTGGCATCCCATATGGACGCTGGTTCTAGTCCCTGCTGCTCCTCTTCCAATCCAGCTCTCTGCTATGGCCTGGGAAAGCAGTAGAAGACGCCCCAAGTCCTTGGGCCCCTGCACCTGTATGGGAGACCCGGAAGAAGCTCCTGACTCCTGGCTTCGGATCAGAGCAGCTCCGGCTGTTGCAGCCAACTGGGGAGTGAACCAGCAGATAGAGGTCCTCTCTCTCTCTCTCCCTCTCTCTCTCTCTCTCTCTGCCTCTCCTTCTCTCTGTGTGTGTAACTGTGACTTTCAAGTAAAATAAATAAATCTTTTTTAAAAAGTGGAAGATTTTCTCTAAAGCTTCTGGAAATAATCAAAAGAGGAATTAACTTGGGCTTACATCCAAGTACTTCACACATGGAATCCAAAGAGGCAGGGGTTGGGTCAGCAGGCAAAGCATCTACTTCCTTCCATTTTCAAAAATTTCAAGTCTCACACTTCTAAGAAGCCCTGAAAGACTCTTCACAAAGACAGCCAGAGAATCTCATATCCAAAATTCCCAGGGCCAGAAGTGGCTTTGGATTTTGGATTTTTCCAGATTTGGGACTTTTACAATGAGATATCTCAGTTACAGGACCCAAGTCTAAACACAAAGTTTATTTATACTTTATACTCACCTTCTCCGTGCAAGGTGAAAATAATTGTATGCAATATTTTTAGAGCACCTGCTATTTGACCAGCAGTCTGTCACGTGAAGTCAGGTGTGGAATTTCCCACTGGTGGTGTCGTGTGGGCACTCAAAATAGTTCAGATTTTAGAACATTTCAGATTTCAGCTTTTTGGGTAAACAGGGTCCAACAAGTGCTTTGGTCAAAGCAGCTGACAACTTGCCAAACCCTGCAGGATCAGTGCTTTCTCTTCTGTTGGATGAACTATGAAAGGAGATATGAACAAAAACTCATCACGGAGTAGACAGTCTCTTTAAGAAGCTTTATTTACTTATTTTTCATCTAATCTTCCATCAGCTGCTTCACTCCCTAAATGCCCGCAATATCCAGGGCTGGACAAGGCCAAGGCCAAGAGCCTAAAACTCAGCCTGGGTCTTCCACAGGGTGGCAAACACCCAACAACTCGGCATCAGCTTCTGCCTCCTAGGGTGCACATTAGCAGGAGGCCAGATCAGAAGCGGAGTAGCTGGGGCTCAAACCAGCACTCTGCTATGGGATGGGAGCATTCCAACATGCAGCTTAATCAGCTGCGCCACAGACTTCCCACCCAGGCGATACATATCTCCCTTCCAGAAGACAGTTACTTAAGGAGCTACTTGTGGTCGTTTAATAAAAATCCAAAGAAAGTCGGCGCCATGGCTTAACAGGCTAATCCTCCGCCTTGCAGCGCCGGCACACCAGGTTCTAGTCCCGGTCGGGGCGCCGGATTCTGTCCCGGTTGCCTCTCTTCCAGGCCAGCTCTCTGCTGTGGCCCGGGAGTGCAGTGGAGAATGGCCCAAGTGCTTGGGCCCTGCACCCGCATGGGAGACCAGGAGAAGCACCTGGCTCCTGGCTTCGGATCAGCGAGATGCACCGGCCACAGCGGCCATTGGAGGGTGAACCAACGGCAAAAAGGAAGACCTTTCTCTCTGTCTCTCTCTCTCTCTCACTGTCCACTCTGCCTGTCAAAAAAAAAAAAAAAATCAAAAGAAAACAAGGTTCATGGGATGCATGCAGACCAGCTCTGGACGCTGTGACCACCGCTATGTGCACTTGGCTTTGCCTCCCTCCATGCTTCCAGATTCTCAGCTATGTGGGGTGGGGATGGTGCTCAGAGCAAAATCAAAACCATCCTCATAGAATTGCCGTGACGACGCAATGAGATATCTGTGTCAAAGGATGTCGTTCCAACAGGTTCTCAGCTGAAACCAAACTGGGACTTGCACTCTGGCCAGCGGAGGAGTGGGAAGGGGCTTCTGCATGCATGGTTTTGTCCATCTCCCAATGGGACGGAGAAGGAACTTGGGGACAAGAACCCAGGGAGATGTTGGAGGAGGCTGACAGCTCCCAAGCTCTATGCAAAGAGAAAGGACGAGAGCCACAGGTGCAGGAGCTCTCTGGGCCCGTGTGACAAAGGACAGGAGTGTGATGGAAGAAGGTGCCTCTCGCACACGCCACGTCAGCCAGAATTGCTCCCTGGCACGGGAAAGGTGTGCTACTCAGGGACTCAGATGGGGCCTGGAGACACCGGAAGTCCTTGTGCTGTTCTGTCGGTCATTGTCCACTACTATTCAGCGCATCTGTCCTGTGCATTTGTGCAGCTGTTGGCTCACGGAGAAGTGGGGGCAGGCAGGCTGCACCGCGGAGCGCATGGAGCAGGACCACCAGGGAGGGACCATTTCAGAGGCCTCACAGCCGCAGAGAGCCACACTGGACGCCGTGGAGCCAGGGGCCCGCGAGCCTCCTGGTGGTGCTCTGGGGTTCATGTCACAGCGACCTCTTTCGACTCAGCATCCGATAGGGCCTGCAGACATGGGAGTTGCACATCATTTTTTTCTTTGTTTTGTCAGCATTAAGGCAACTGCTTTTGGAAAGAGACAAAGCACTCATTAACCTCGATCTGGGCAGATCCCAAATCAATACGTGCTACACGATTACCCAATCCCCCCCGTGACCCACCAGCCTCCGAGGCTTGTTGCTCCCGCCTCAGGGACAACAGAGAGCAGAAAAAAGTGGCTGCCGCCGCCCTGCTGATAACACGCCCCCTCGTTTCTAAGCCCCTGAGTCACCTAGGGTGCTGGCCTCACCCGTGAACCCACAACAGACTCTGCAGTGAGCTCCATGCAGCCGGGGCTCTGCTGCCCCTGTTGGGGCCTGCCCAGCCATTTTCATTCCTGAAGTCCTTTCCCCAGAAAGAGGCTGGCTCGGTCGCTCCAACATAAAAGGAGCGTGTGTCTGTAAAACCTCGAGTGTTTGGGTGTAAATGGGATCTCGTTTCCTGAGGCTGCTCCCTGGCAGTGGACATCCTCGTGGCTGTCGGCCACGGATTGTCCACGACTGCTCGGCTGCGTGCGGCCTTTGTGTTTGGCCACTGGCTCGTGGAGAGATGGTCACGGGAGATGCAGCTCTCGGTCCATGTTCAAGTGTCATCACAGCCCTTGAGCACAGAAGGAATAAATAATAATTACAGTGCCACCAAGTAAACACAACAGGCTTTGGTCCCTGCCGAGCCGGTGGGGAGCGTTCTGGCTGCTGACCTGTCTTTGTTCTGGGCACATGGACAAGTGGAGGAAGTAACACAGCGACCATCACCCAGATTGGCACCTGCCGTGCTGCTCTAAGAGCCAGACACCCGAGAGACGTCCAGAGTACAGAATCAACAACTTGATTTTTTTTTTTTTTTTACTGTGAGCAGACATTCAGTCCCAAATGGAAGCTCACTGGGCTCTTAGCAGGACTGACCTCAGCATGAATGTTATAAGGCAAAGGAATTCCAGAAAGTTCTAGAAAGCCTCTTGAGGCCAGAAAGCAGCCCAAGGTGTCCTTTGCCCTTCCAGGTAAAGTATGTGAGTGTCTCCCAAGCGCCCTCAATTTCCCTAGACCTGGACTTGCTGGTTAATGACTATCTCTGAGATTTCTCATGAAGCAAGTAGCTCACTTTGGTAATGATTGGCATTTTAATCACCTCTGCTCAAAAAAAAAAAAAAAAAAAAACTTATGTGAGTGAGTTGTCCTTCGTTCTGCTCATTTTCCCATCATTCACCATGTTAAAGGAATTACGGATTTTCCGTGAGCAAAAGCTGCCTGGAGCCCTAGGCAGGCGTGGGAGAATCCGGGTATAGACGCAGCCGGAGACCACCTCCCACAGCGGGAGGGGTGTGGGGCAGAGGGCACTGCTGCTGGGCTTGCACGTGGCTTGTCCTGTTCCTGTGCTCGAGGCCTGGTCCCCGGTGGGAGGCTGTGAGGTGGGAGCGCGTTTTTTCACAGGCAGGGCCTAGCAGGGTCCTTAGGTCATTCGGTAATCCTCAGAGGATAAGGTGGTGCTCAGGGACCCGTGAGCCAAACTCCAGAAAGGGTTTTTATGGGACGGGCAGGCCTAGCCCCCTCCTTGCCCTCCGCTTCCTGTCTCGCCATGGGGTCTCTCTCACTTCCCCCACAAGACACCATCGGCCACGAGGGCTCACCAGCGCCGTGCCCTTGAACCTGCAGAACCGTGAGCTAAATCAACCTTTCCTCTACAGTGGCCCAGCCTCCGGGACTTCCTGGTGGCAGCGAAAACCCACGTACCTGCGAAACACGGACGCAGGTGTAGGCCCTGTGCCCCATGATTTGATTAGAACTCACCGTGGTCCCAGCGGCCCCTATCTGCTACTCCTCCTCACCTCCAAGCCCCAGCTCCGCCTTCCTGAGCCAGGCCCAATGGTCCTCTCCCACGGAATGGCCCCCGCCCCCTTCATCCCTCCGCTCTGGTACAAAAAGAAACTGCGCATCTCAGGTTTCCAGGAGCAGCTTTGACTTCGTGAAGTTCATTGTTTCATTAAGAATGATTCTTGACCGTATTTTCTGCAGGCTGACTCGGGCGGGGGGTTGGGGGGACGGGGGGGGGGTACACAGCACAGCAGAGCTTTGTTTGTAGAGTGCTACATAGTCCCCACCTGGGGAGACACAGGCCCCGGAGCCCTGGCTGGCGGCTCAGCCCCAGATGGCCCGGATGGACTTCCCCAGGCATCTCTCCAGGTGGGACCGTGGGCTGTGGGACACCACTTTCCAGAACCTATTTTGCATACGGAACCCTGTGTGAGTTAATGTGCGAATTTGTAAGTATTTTTACATTGGAGGAAATTGTGCCCTGACTCAGGGATGGTAGCGGGAGGCACCTGTGTTGAGGGTGCGCGCCATCCTGTGAGGGCGTCGACTCAGCACCCTCGTGGGACCCACGCGGGGCTGCCACGATGATCTCACCCCCTTGCGCTTTCCCAGGTGTGGCCCAGACAATGCCAGCCCCTCCGCACTCCACGGGACTACATTTCCCAGCCTCCTGCACAGGCACATGGGGCCGTGCGAACATTCTGGCAAACCCAATGTGAGCAGAAGCAAAGTGCATCCGGACTAGGCCCGGCCCTGCCCCTCCCCCGAGATCCTCTACACCTGTCTCTCGTCATGGGTCGCTGGACCCAGGGACTCCAGACATAGCACTCAGCTTTCTGTCGCTATAACGAAGTACCCCGAGGCAGCCTAATTTTACAGGAAGGACAGAGGGCGAGCTTGCCTTGCGGTTCTGGGGGCAGCCTCGTGGTGCACCTGCTGGTGGTGACTCCTTGGTGGCAGGAGTGGCTCACGTGGCGTGAGAGAGTGCACATGTGTCACAACGTCACAGGCGTCAGTTAAGGGAGCTGCACCACCCTGATGACCCCATCCGATCCCATCCCCTCCCCAAGCCCCCGCCTCCAACCGCCATCATTGGATTACGTTTCTGCCCGCTGAGTACCACTGACATCAGACTTGAGCGGTCTGGATGGGGAGAGTGTGGGGCGGGGGCGGGGGTGCTGTGGAATGGCCAAGGTGAGAGCAGAAGCAGCAGGCAGCTGGGGCCCCATCCTGGAGACCCAGCCACCACACTGTGAGGAAGCCCACTAGTCCCTGGAGAGGGGACCTGGGGTCCCAGGCTACAGCCTCCTCACCTGAAGACAGGGGTGAGTGACCAGCCTGATGTCCCTTGGGGGAGCCAGTGGGGAGAAGGCCACCTGGTTTGCCATCTGAATGCCACCGCTCACTGTCTGGGTTCATGGAACATGGGCTTACCAAACTTCGTGTCCCTGTAAGATGCACCTGCTCCGACCAGCCCGGGGGGCCACCATAGGACTGAAGGTGACTGATGTGTGGAGTACCCAGCTGGCCTGGACACCGGGCCTGGTATGTGTGTACACACACGTGTGAGTGTGTGCACATGTGTGTGTGTATGTGTCAGGATGGCCCCATCAGCCCTGCACTGGGCTCTTACACTGGGCCCTCAGCGGGACCCCTCCCAGGAGGACCATCAACTCCATGGTAGGGCAGGGACTTTGGGTGACACCCCCTTGAAGGTGCTTTCAAAGACGTGGTCCCGCCCCCAGAACCTTCCAGACGGCCCTTCGTCCCCAGTGAGCCATTCTGTGCACAGCCTGACAATCCATTGCCGGCCTGGGCTAGATGACCCCAGGGACACCTACAGTACAGGCCAAGGGCCGTGTGAGCCTCACAGCACCCTCAGCCCAGGAGGGTCTGCCAGGAGGAGCATCTCCACCTTTCCTCGCACTGGGAACACCAGCCGCAGCCTCCTAGGGCAAACCCAGCCCGACTCCTGTGGCCACAGGCCTTTGTGTCTCTGGGGGCCAAGGCACTCTGCAGATGGGCAGTGCCAGCCCAAGATGGGGTGATGGGGGAACTTCTGGGGGAGCACAGTGAACCCCATCAACAGACACTCAGGTGCGCCTCTGTGAGTTTTCTGCTGCCAAGATTTCCATCTGTTGTCTGCTCGAGCAGACAGGGCAGGCCTGGGGCGAGGGCCTGGAGGTGGATTCCGTCCCAGCCAGTGGTGCAGGTTCACAGTGTGAACAGCTGGAGCTTTTTCCCTGTCCTGTCAGTGAGAAGGTTTTGGGGTGTATTTTCTTCCTGCAGTTTCCTTTTCTCTCTTGAAGTTTTCTTTTTTATTATTTTTATTATTTTTTTTTATTTTTATTTTTTGACAGGCAAAGTGGACAGTGAGAGAGACAGACAGAGAGAAAGGTCTTCCTTTTCCATTGGTTCACCCTCTAATGGCCGCTGTGGCCCGTGCGCTGCGGCCGGTGCACCGCGCTGATCCAAAGCAAGGAGCCAGGTGCTTCCTCCTGGTCTCCCATGTGGGTGCAGGGGCCCAAGCACTTGGGCCATCCTCCACTGCACTCCCGGGCCACAGCAGAGAGCTGGCCTGGAAGAGGGGCAGCCGGGACAGAATCCGACGCCCCAACTGGGACTAGACCCGGTGTGCCGGCACCACAGGCGGAGGATTAGCCTAGTGAGCCGCGGCGCCGTCCTCTTGCAGTTTTCTTGTCACCCACCTGCCCACCTTCCTTTTAAAACAGAGACTTCGAGCCCTAGAGACTCAAGAAGACCCCTGAGACCACCATCCTGTGTGCCTCTGTGTGTTCTCATGTGTATACTGGTGTGCGTGCAGAAGTCTGCACTAGCCGAGTGTGGGCTGTGGGCACGTGGTTGTCCTTGTGCACCTGCACCCATGTGCAGCCTTGGGGACAGAGGGCACGGCTTCCCTCACTTCCTCTTCTTCAAGAAGGTCCCACCCACTACCCGTGAGCTGTTTGCCTTGGTTTCTTTCCCATGGGAGGCAGGCAGCCCCTTCTTAAACAGTAAAATCACGAGGACACTGGAGATGTGGCTGGATACCTGTGTGTACAGGTAAAAATGCTCTCGTGCCGCTCACCACAGACACGGCCTGAGTCCGGGCTGGACTGGGGAGGGCTGGCCGCCAGGGTGCTCCTCCTGCGGCTCGGAGACTCGGCCCCTGAACAGCCCCAGGAGTCCCTGCAGGCCACTGGCAGGACAGGCTTCAGGGTGCTCCACCCATAGCACCCAGACACCCGTCTGGCCGTGGCCCACGCACCTGGGACGGCAGGGACAGCAGCCAGAGGCCGGTGCACGCTCCCTGCCCCCTCTCCAGCAGAGGCCAGCAGCCCTCCCCTGCCCTCGCCTGCAGAGCCCAGCAAATTCCAGAGTCACGGCCAGGGCCCGTGCGTGGCGCGGAGCCATCAGCCCATCAGCTGGCCAAGGCGGGGCTGGGCCACACGGGTGCTAAAAATGGTTGTTTCTCCAGTCCCGGCCAAAAGCACACACGCTGACATTCCTGTCATAGCTGGAGGCCGTGCGGACCCACTGTCCCCGGGCAGCTGCTTCCCCTGTGCCCTTTACCCAAATCACAAGCCCTTTCTGCGGGAGCCTGGGGGAGAGACAGCCGGTGCTCCGTGCTCCACAAGCCTACAGAAGGCTTCTTAAAGGGGCAGGACGTGCCCGCAGCGCTGAGAGCCTGGGTTGCCCCACCCCCAATGGCTCCCAAGTCCCCAGGGTCTGACGGTAGGACTTAAGTCTCCTGCCATGTGAGCAAGGTGTCATTCCACACCCCCAGTGTCTACCTTCGAGAAATAAAAACAAAATGAATAAAAATGGTTTCCTCTGGAGTCAAGGTGGGATCTGCCCCCAGGCCCCGTGGCAAGCAGGGTCTACAAGGCTCCTCTGGAACCGGGGCGTGTGGATGGCATCCACCAGGGGTACATGCGGCAAGTGTGTCACTGAGGGGTGTGAGTGCTGGGTCCCAGGGGCCATGCAGCTTCCACACGCACTCCAAAGCGCGAGGCTGCCACAGAAGCAGGTCGGCTACCCTGAGGCCGCCACGCTGGGAGGCAGCCCAAGCCACTCCCCACCGCTGAGCCCAGCCTCTGGACGTGCAAGGGAAGCTGTGTTGGGGAGACGGCAGCCCTGTCCCCAGCGTCCCCGCTCAGGGCTAGTCTTCCAGGGTCCCTGCCTGAACTCCTGAGCCACAGAACCCACAAGCACAGCGAGACAGACTTGGCCTCCTGCCCCTGCGTGTGCGCGGGTGGTGACTCAGTATCAGGTCCCTGGGACCGTGGGTCTGCACCGGGGAAAATCCACGCCTGGGTTCCACCTGCGGGCATCGCTGCTCTCCCAGGCTTCCAGCCGCTGGGTGCAAGCTCACCATCCACAGCCATGACCAGGCAGAGGCCCAGGGCACCCGGGGCTGCTCAGCGAGCCCAGCCATACCCCACCCTAAAGCACACGCCCTGGGCCAGAAGCAGAGGCACAGGTGCCATTAGAGCGGAGCTGGCAGCCTTCTGGGGTGGAGAGGGCTGCGCTGGGGGAGTCCCACACACCGTGAGGCCCCTGGGGCCGTGAGACGGCAGCAGAGTCAGGAGCCCTGTCAGGTCTCTACTGGAGGACAGGAGATCACCCAGTGCCTCCTGAGCTGCAGTAAACATTGTGAAACAGCGAGACCTGCTTTGAAGTTCCAACCTCGCCTGCCCCGGGTGGAGGGGCCCTCCAGCCAGACTGCCCTCCACCAGCAGTTTGGCGTTGTCCTCAGGTAGCTGGGCCATTGGCAGGAAGCCTGGGGCTGCAGCCCAGGAAGGTTGGGACCCCAGGGGCCACCAGGGCTGGCTCCCACCTGCCCCCGCCCCCCGCTGTCTCGGGCCTGTGCACCTGAGCACTGTGCTTTGATGTCCTGCCTTGCAGACAAACCTTAGCTCTCAGCGAAAGCTGTTAGAAGTGATTCCTGCACGCCTTTTATCAGGGACCAGAGGAAGGAGTTGAAAGCCAGAGACTGGGGTTTTCAAAAGAGCCTGCAATGCTGGGGAGGGGACAAAAGCCCACCGCAAACCCCCAAGAGGAAGCTCACAGGTGTCTGCCGGCTCCCCTGGCCTGTGATGTGGCGGGGCAGGCTCGGCACGGGCCTGGGGGTTGCAAGGGGGGGAGGGCTGTGTCCTGATTTCATCTGGAGCCTGCTAGAAATCGAATCTCTCACTCTGCTGCAGATCATCGGGACAGGCACCCGGCACCCCCAGCCTGTTTGTGTGTATGTGTGTACGTGTGTGTGTGTGTGTGTGTGGCCTCCTGGGTCCCACAGCTGAGCCTGGGAAGCCTCCGAGGAGGGCGACTTCAAATGCAGAGAGCAGCAAGCCAGTGTAGACCTGACCCCCTAACAAGCAGGGGCCTGGCCCCCTGGGACCGAGTGCTGGAAGCTGCCCTCACCTCTAGGACCGCTCGCCCTCCCACGGCTGCTTGCAGAAAGCTGCCTGGTTCGGTGCAAGGGAGGCCTTCTCAGCAGCCGCAGGGGACCACAGCGAAGCCCTGGGCCCTGGGTAACCCAGGCTCCTGCAGCCATCGTGAGGGCCACGCCGACTGCTGGCGTCTCTGGGCAAGCCCTGCTCATGCCTGTCCACAAACAGGGTACCCACTAGGAGTGTGGGGAGACAGGAAGGCAGCAACACCTGCCCTCAGGGAGCCTCGGCCTCGCCTGCAGCCTAGCTGTGCTCCTGGGGGGGCGGGGTAGCCACGGCCAAACGCACAGGAATGCATCATCTCCCCCAATTCTGAGGGCGCAGTTGGGCGGCATTGAGATGGGTTATTTTAAAGATATCTCAAACAAAGTGTTGCAAACATTTTTTACTTTATATATTTCAATTAACTCTAGAGTAAAAATCATTAATTCAGTGTGCAATTCTGCAAGGTGCA
Source organism: Lepus europaeus (assembly GCF_033115175.1). Taxonomy (NCBI): domain Eukaryota; kingdom Metazoa; phylum Chordata; class Mammalia; order Lagomorpha; family Leporidae; genus Lepus; species Lepus europaeus. The sequence goes on from NC_084838.1 coordinate 99,416,604, forward strand.
AGCTATGGATGGATTGGCGGCCCCACCACTGCGGCTGGGGCGGAGGAAGGCCCCGCCTCCCCAGAACACCCCCTGCACTGTCACTTTGTATTCATTCACATGCTCCACTTTGCATGACTGACAGTTCTCGCCCCCACAGCTCACCTCTCCGGGAGCTTCACACAGGTGGAGCTGTGAGCAGGCAGCCCTTTGAGACCGGTGTCTGTCACCCAACGCGGTGCCTTTGAGGATCATTCAAGTTACTGCATGAACCCACGGCTTCTTCTTTCTTACCACGTGATCGTATTGTTGACACAGTAACACGTGTGTATTCACCCGGTACAATGTGACATGTCCATTCATGGACACGTGAGTGACTAGCGTGTCCACCACTGCAAACACGTACCATTTCTTTACAGTCAGAACAGCGGAAATCTGCTCCCAGCTGTCAGGCATACACAATACAGAAGCATTAACTAAACACCCTTCGAGCCTTAGGACACAGAGCTGTTTCCTCCCGTCTAACCGTAAGGCTGTGCACAGACTCGGCCCTCTGCCTTCCCTCCACTCTCTGGCATTCCCTGCTCTATCTCAGCTCCCATGGGATCCACGTTTGTAGAGTCCACACCAGAATGAGCTCACCCATTATCCGTTTTTCTGTGCCTGACTTACTTCACCTAACACAACATGTTCTAGATTCATGCATGATGAGCAAACAACAGGACTTCAGTTCCTCTGTGCTGAACAACGCTCCACTGAGTGAGTACGTCCAACCACCTGGTCTCCATCCATTCCCCAGGTGAGGGCTGGATGGATTCCTTGCCCTGGCTGCGGTGATGGGAGCAGCAACAAACACGGGAGGGCAGGTATGTCTTTGGCAGATTGATTTTATATCTTTTAGAATTGAGCCAGGGAGTGGGATTACTCAATGGTTGGGTAGCTCTATTGTTAATCTTTTTAAGGATGTTGATGAACAATTTTATGCCAGCCATATTTCTTTAAAAAAAAAAAAATACACAACGCACTGTATTCCCAACTGCAGTATTTGTCTCCTTGAGCCTGGCTTGTTTTGCTTAGCGTAAAGTCCCCAAGTTTCCTCTATGTTGTGGCTTTGTAGCTTTGTTCCTTTTATGGCTGAATAAGACTCCACTTTATATTGTTTCAAAATGTGCTCAGGGTTTGTTTTAATCAGGTGGGGTGAGACACACAAAGAAATGGAGAAAGATGATACAAACTTTTGTTGTTGTTGCTTTCGAAAAACTTTTTGTCGTTTTATTTGAAAGGTAGAGACAGATTGCTGCAATGACCCTGGGGACTGGACCAGGCCAAAGTCAGGAGCCCTGAACCCATCCGGGTCTCGCACATGGATCACAGGGACACAAGTCCCTCGGCCATCCTCCACTGCTTTCCCAGGTGCATTTGCAGGAAGTAGAACCAGAAGCAGAGCAGCCAGGACTTGAACCAGCACTCTGATAGAGAACGCCAGCATCACAGTGATGGCTTAACCCACGGCACCACAATGCCAGCTCCAGTGCTCACACAGTTTTAAAGCAGCTGGCAGGCCATGCCACCTGAAGCCCACACCGGGAAGCAGTAGGCTTGGAGGCAGAGAGAGTGAAAAACACAAGCACCTGTATTGTTGTGTCCCTGGGAAGGGACAGGTATGGCAGGGTAAGCAGGTTTTGGCTCAGGCTCTGGGGCATGAGGGGCCTTGGATGTCTGTTCCCTGGGGCTGAGGGCATGTGGGCAGGTGAATGGTGGCCTGGAGTTGGGGAGCCTGACCACGGTGGGTTGAGGGTGAGCTAGGGTTGGGTGGTTTGCTACAAAAGGCACACTTGCAGAAGACCAGCTTTGCAAGAGTGATATCTCCACGGGCAGCAAGGCCCCAGCTGTCGGATCATCAGAAAATACAGGAAACAGCCACCACAATTAATGCACGTGTGGAGACCACACTTTGCCTGTCCAGTCGTGCCCAGACAGGCCCGCTGCTGCTGCCTTTGGTCAATTACAGAAAATGCTGCTACAAACATCAGCGTGCCGGGGTCTGTTGAGTCCTTGTCATTTTTAAAATGCAGTTTGAGGGGCTGGCATTGTGGTATACTGAATTAAGCTGCTGCCTGCAATGCCGGCATCCTATACGGACACCTGTTCAAGTCCAGGCTGCTCCACTTCCAATCCAGCTCCCTGCTAATGCACCTGGGAAATCAGCAGAGGATGGCCCAAGTACTTGGGCCCTTATACCCATGTGGGAGACCTGGAAGAAGCTCTTGGCTCCTGACTTTGGACTGGCCCCACCCTGGCTGTTGTGGCCATTTGGGGAGTGAACCAATGCATAGAAGATTTGGAAGATTTCTCTCTGTCTCTCCCTCTCTCTCCCTGTAATTCTGACTTTCAAGAAAATAAAACATTTTTAAAGATTTATTTATTTAATTGAAAGAAAAATTACAGAGAGGCAAAAGCAGAGAGAGAGAGAGAGAGAATCTTCTACCCGCTGGTTCACTCCCCAATTGGCTGCAATGGTCGGAGCTGTGCTAAATCCGAAGCCAGGAGCCAGGAGCTTCTTCCCGGTCTCCCACACGGGTGCAGGGGCCCAAGGACTTGGGCCATCCTCCACTGCCTTCCCAGGCCACAGCAGAGAGCTGGATCAGAAGAGGAGCAGCCAGGTCTCAACCAGAGCCCATATGGGATGCCTGCACTGAAGGCAGCAGCTTTACCCACTATGCCACAGTTCCGGCCTCAGTAAATAAATCTTTTTTAAAAAGTAAGATAAAATGCCCTTCAAAACCAATTTTTTTCTTTCAGAAACAATAAAGGAGGTAGCACACAAATCAAGAATCGCTACATGAAATCATGTCAACCAGATGAGTGTGTTTAGCACTCAATTCTCACCCTTGGGCCATTTTGTCCTATGTTCCTGCTCACAAGATTTAGGAATCTCGTGTCTAGACTGATAGCCACGCCCAGCCGTCTTCTCTTTCCTGTAGCGGAAAATGACGAAGATGTGGTGGTGTAGCTCTGCTTAGGGGCAGGCAGGGACCCCTGAGCAGGGGCCCTCTGCGCTCTAGGCCAACAGGTAAAACCCGTCACAGGCTGAAAATACGGGCCCCCTGCGGCCTGGGTCCCCAGCCTCCCTGCACCGCAGGCACGGGTGCAGGTCAGCACCAGCTGCCGCCATCGTCCTCCCGCGCCCAGGGAGCATCAGCAAGGCCGCCTTGTCAGAACGCGTGGCAGTAAGGACAGCAATGGCCACCAGCGCTTCCACAGAGATGGCCCGCTTTTTCCCATCTTTCTCAGATTATTTGAAAAAAAAAAAAAAAAAAAAGCCGGCATATAGAAACGTGCATGTGATTAGCATATCCTAGAAACGCGGAGGAAAGCCACGGCTGACTCGGCATGGGCCCAGCGACACACGAACACGGCAGGCACGGAGGGGCAGGGGCCAGCAGGAAGCCGGAAGAAGAGGGAGTGCTTACGCTGCACAGGAGTGTCCTGAGCGGGCCAGGCGGCGAGAACCTGTGGTCCCAGCGGGCCAGGGCTGGCCACCGTGGAGCCGTCGGGCCTCCGCTTCCCTTCCGCGTCTCTGCACCTGCTCCTTAGGCCTGACAGGGACGACCCCCTTGCCCAGCAGAAAAAACAGACCCCCCCGCCACCCAGGGCTTTCAAGGCGTTCATGGAAAGCGCATGCTGTGAGAACGCTGTGCATGGATCCCAAATGTTTTTGCACACACACACACACAAACTTTTTTGCTTATGTATTTGAGAAACAGAAAGAGAGAGAGATCCCATCTCCTGGTTCATTCCAAAGTGTCCGAAGTAGCCAGGGCCAGGCCAGGCAGCGATTGAGAGCCGGGGACTCAGTCCAGGTCTCCCACGTGGGTGGCAGGACCCCAGCTACCTGAGCCGCCACCATGGCCTCCCAGGGTGTGCGCTGGTAGGAAGCTTGCAGGCAGGAGCCAGAGACAGGCGTGGAACCCAGGTACTCCAGCGTGGTCTGTGAGCGCTCTCGGCCATGTGCTCACCACGGAGGCCAACACCCGCCCCTGAACTTACCTTTGTAAAAAAAAAATATTTATTTATTTGAAAGTCAGAGTTACACAGAGGGAGAAGAAGAGGCAGAGAGAGAGAGGTCTTCCATCCGCTGGTTCACTCTCCAGGTGGCCGAAACTGCCAGAACTGTGCTGATCCGAAGCCAGGATCCAGGAGCTTCTTCCGGGTCTCGCACGTGGGTACAGGGGCCCAAGGACTTGGGCCATCTTCCACTGCTTTCCCAGGCCATAGCAGAGAGCTGGATCGGAAGTGGAGCAGCTGGGACTCAAACTGCTGCTCATATGGGATGCCAGCACTATGCGGTGGCTTTACCCTCTACACCACAGCACTGGCCCCTAAAGTTACCTTATAGTTATATTTTTTCTTTTTACATATATATATATACACAAATATTATTTATAATTTTATGAACAATCATCATACGTATTTTTGCGGGGTGCAGGGTGAGTTTTCATTACATGTGCACAGTGGGTGTGGCCAGCTCCGGACCCTCAGTTTTTCTCTCTTTGTCACCACTTTCGGACTGGAACCCTGTAACTCCTCTCTTCTATTTGCTGAGGAAATATGTAACAGGTTCTTTTCACTCAAGCTCTTGGAAGCGGCCTCACGTGCACAGAAATGGGGCGACTTCCAGGGGCAGGGCCCTTGGCGTGGTGCTTGCTTATCCAGCGCCCTGGCTTCAGTGGCCGCCGTCCTCCACATTTGTGGAACAAGACATGCACCTTGCTCGTTCACCACCAGGGCAGGTGCTCAGTGAGCCGCAGCACCGCCAGTCGTGGGTGGGCACTCATCACTGACCTTACCTGTGACAAGAGCCAAACCACGTGACGGGATTCCAATAAGGAATGTGCATTTCAGAGAGTAACACAGTTAGGGGAATGCGCGTGGGGGAGGAGGGGCCACCTGGTGGCCGTGCAGGTCACTTGGGCACCCCGTGTTCTAGAGGGCATTGTCCCCATGCCCGTGGCTGGCCATGGAGCTCCCGGGAGCGCAAAGAGGCTTGCATGGGGCCGATGCCAGGTGAGAAATGGCTGGGGACAACCTGAGCCGGTAAGGGCGGGGTTGGGGTTGTGGGAGTTTTCTGGGAAAGGAACGGCAAGTGCCAAGGGCGGGGGAGGGGGACGCTTACACGGAGAGATGGAGTGAAGGGACTGGAGCCTGCAGCATGGCCAGACCAGACCCGGGAGACACACTGACCAGCTTACAGTGCTGGGGCTCATGCAGGTGCTCTGTGCTTGTCTCATAAAGCTAGCATGCCTGATACACAAATGAACACCCAGTGCACGTGGGGGTCCCATCAGCCACAGACTGACAAAGGCAGCATTTGCCAAAGCACAGACAAGTGGTGACAGAGAACAGGGGAACCAAAAATATAACCTAAAGGAAAAGCAGGGAGCCCTGGAGACGCCGCCCAGCAGGGGATGTGGACCTGCGTGAAGAAGAGTGGCAGCCACTCCCAGGACCCAGCCTCATGCTCCAGCCTGCCTGTGCGCTGCTGGGGTGCCCCGTGGGCAGAGCCCCTAAAGGAGGCCAAGGTAGGGGAGCAATCCCGCAGAGTCCATAGGCGTCAGCCACTGGGGCACAGCAACAGGACAGCTTCGGCCTGAAGAGGAAACAGCAAGACCCCAGTGCAATGCACAGGCAAGTCTCGAGCCCGGGGGGTGTCCCTGGAGCCCCCCAAGGACCAAGCCCCGGGACCACGTGGCTGTAGAGGGAGCAGGGCAGGCAGCTGCTCCCCGAATGCAGGCCTGCCCCTTCTGTGGGCTCCTTCATCTGTCCCCAGCCCTGTCCTCGCTGCCCACAAGAACCTGCGTGCAGGCTGCTCTGCAGGCTGAAGGGACAAAGCTGGGAGGGGCAGCACGAGGTGACTTAGACGGTGAAGCAAGCAGATCAGAGCGTGGCCAGCGAGGCCCGGCCCTCCCTCCCACTCTGCCCTCGCTCAACGGGGTTCTGCACGGAGAGGACTGAGCTGCAGACACAGAGGTGTGCACTCGTCAAAGAGTCTGTACCTTTAAATTCAAAGCAACATTAAAAAAAAGTAGAGTTTTTTTTTTTTTTTCCTTCATGCAAAGTTCAAGTTGAGAAAGACCTCTGGGGATGGAACAGTTGCATAAGCATGGGATTAGCTGTGCTTGATTATAAATACATGAGTGGCAGGGGGAGGCGGGAGCTGAGCATCCTTTGGGCTCCCCCCCACCGGGCCCTCACTCCCCCCTCCATCTGTATCCTCACCACTTAGCTGGCTTTCAGCTTTGGGTTTTCTTTCCTCCTGCGATTCCCCATCACTCCCGCAGGGAATATGGGCTTCCTGCTGCCCTTGGTCTGAGAGTCCCCTGGCCGGCGCTGCTCAGCCCTACACTGCTAGCACCTGTGTCGCCATCTTCCTTCCTGAGTGTGGCTTCCCCATGGTGCCTGAGCACACAGCCTGGAGCGAGGAGGAGCCCGACAGGAGGAGCTGGGGCCTGAACCCCCGCCAGGTCCCCTGGAGCAGAGGAGCAGCCAGCTTGCCCTTGGCCTACAGAGAGCAGAGCAGATGGAGGTCAGGGCCACACCTCTGCTGGTGGCACAAACAGCATAACCTTAGCTCTGACCAAATCCAGAGTCTTTGTGAGGACGGAGCCCTGAGGGTATTTAGTGAAGGGGCCTGCAAGGTCTCTTCCAATTGATAGCACAGGGATTCCATTTGCCACAGCCACTTAAGCGCCGGCCTGGGGTGGGGGGGTGGGGGTCTCTCCCTGAGCTCACAAAGGGTTGTGAAGCCAGCCCACATGGCCACTCATCCCCCTCGTAAACCTCCTAGCTCCAGCGTCTGCACGCGTTGGGTGGAGCATCAGGAGCAAGCTCCTCCCCTCAGATGGTGAAGCCAGAAGACAGGTGCAGAGCCGGTCCCCAAGATAGGCAGTGATCAGCAGTGACATCGGACAACAGGGTAGTCTGACAAGGACACAGCTCCAGGCCTGGCCATCTGAGACCCTGGCCTTGGCCTGCTGACCCAGTGTGTCCAGCGTGATGCACTCAGAGACAGGCCGAGAGTGGTGGAGAATAAAGGTGACCAGAGACACGGGGCCGGGCGCTTCCACCAACCAAGGAGAGCTGACAGATCCAGGCAAGGCTATGGCCCCTGTCGCTATGGTAGGGCCTGAGTCACCATAAGCCCACCACCCAGACGTGAGGGAGGAGAGCAAGCCACGGATGCCCCAAAAGGCCACACACACAGACTGACAGGAACCCACGTCCAGCTCCCTCACCTCCAACCTTGATGGTGAGAGGGACCTGCAAGAGGAGCAGGTCACCTTCACCATGAACTTGCACAACCTCCGAGCCCCAGAGCTCTATGGGAGCTGGCAGGCGACGCACAGCGGCCGCCCTGCAAATCCTGCATAAGCTTCTCTTGGGGACAACTGCAGCCTGGTACCTCCCAGGGAATGGACACCAGACAGAGCGGGAGCCCCCCCTTACTCCTGCCTTCGGGGGTCCAGGCCTTTGTGGGCCCTTCCCCCAGGACTCGCTGCTGGCTAACAGCAGGCAGCAATGATAAAGAAAGGCCTCAGCTGTCATGGAAGTCCCAATTCAGTTGGTTTTGTGTTATCTTTTTTTTTTTTTTTTTTTTTTTTTTGACAGAGTGATCAGGGAGAGAGAGAGAGACAGAGAGAAAGGTCTTCCTTTTCTGTTGGTTCACCCCCCAATGGCTGCTGCAGCCAGCGCACTGCGCTGATCCGAAGGCAGGGGCCAGGTGCTTCTCCTGGTCTCCCATGCAGGTGCAGGACCCAAGCACTTGGGCCATCCTCCACTGCACTCCCGGGCCACAACAGAGAGCTGGCCTGGAAGAGGGGCAACCGGGACAGGATCTGGCGCCCCGACTGGGACTAGAACCCAGTGTGCTGGCGCCGCAGGCAGAGGATTAGCCTATTGAGCTGCGGTGCAGGGCTGGTTTTGTGTTATCAAGACAGATTATTCTAGAATAGACTGTCTAAGCAGATGAAAGCCCTGGGGAGAAGGCCCCTTCCTGATGAGAGAGCTCACTCCCTGCTGCGTGTTTTGCAGAAGGAGCTGCGTTGGTTGGAGGTGGCCATGGGCGAGGAAACCTCATGAACTGGGAGCAGCTCCAGCCGGAAGCCAGCAAAACATGGGGCTGCCAGTCCCACAGCATGGGGCCGTGGACTCTCACAGCCTGAATGAGCTTGGAAGCAACCTCTTGTCCAGGTGAGGCGTCACTCCCCAGATGAGACCACAGACCAGCCTACACTCGGGTCATGGCCTTGACCCTACCAAGCCCATGCTGGACTCCTGGAAACTGTCAGGTTATAAATGGATCCACCTCCGTGCTATTAATTTTGTTCTGCAGCAATAGAAAAACTCCTATCCAAGGGCCTTCTGGAAAACTTAGCTCCAGCTTTGCTAAGTTGATATCATCTAGCATTGCACCTGGTTCTTCCTAGCCCAGGTAACTACTCAAAGCCTCCAGCTTGCCCTGGAGAAAGGGAGCTCTGGGGGTTGCTTCTGGAGTGTGCTGGGCCCCTAGAGGCACCCTCAGACCAGCCAGGCCCTGGTCACTGCTGTTTTATTGCCACTCATCATGTCAGATGCAGCCCATGTTGAATCCAGACTGATCCAAGTGGTTTCCAGGCTCACAGGTCTATGCAGTTGGAAGTGGCGGACCACCACGGGTACCCCTGCACCCCCAAGCCCAGATGGGTGTCCCGACCACATCCTCCCTCCATCCCTGGGGTGTCCAACTTCGCTCGGGTTGCTGAGCCTAGAATCAGACTCAAGCCTTGTCCTTCTGTTCCCTCCCTGCCTTTGATCTGCGGGAACTTTCTGTCCCCTCCATCACAGACAAAACGAAGCATCTCAGAGGCACGAAGAAAGGCTGAGCACCCACTAGGTCAAATGGGAGTGCGGTTGGATTTGGAGCGGAAGCACACTAAGCTCTGGGCCAGGTTCAATTTTGCACCCTGCAGAAGCCTAGGACAACCTGCCGGGTCGGGCTCCCAGGTACACTCCTGGCCATGGAAGGGGCAGGGGGCAGAGTGTTAATTATCCAGAGATGTCTGAGCAGATCTCCAAAGCCAAGGCCACCTCCCAAAGGACAGGGAAGGCAGACGGGCAACTCAGAACCCACCTGTGCCACCTGCCAGCCCAGGGCACTGGACGTGGGGAGGACGGGCCACCATGCCGTGCTGCCCTTGTATGGGGCCCGTGCAGTGTTCAAGACCCTTCCTCGTTTCCCCTGTCCCTGGAAGAAGCTGTCAGGCTTGGGAAATAACAAAAGAGGCAGTGCCTGTCAGTCCCCGCCCCCAACACTGGCTTTTGAGGGGGTCACATAGCAGGTGAAGCGGCTCTGTGCTTGTTGGCTACACGGAAGTTTCTGATACATCAGGTGCATCACATTCTGGCTACGCAATTTGAAGCCCACAGGGCAGGCGTCTGGCAGAGCAGCTCAACACCGTTCGGGACGCCTGTCTGGGTTTGAGTCCCAGCTCCACTCCCAACTCCAGCTTCCTACTAATGTGCACCCTGGACACACGGTGATGGCTCAAGTGCTGAGTGGACGCCACCCATGTGGGAGACCCAGACAGACTGGGTTCCTGGCTTCAGCCTTTCCAGTCCTGGCTGTCGCAGGTATCTGGGGAGTGAGCCAGGGCATGAGAGATCTCTCAGTGTGTTGCTCTCTTTCCATCTCTTTCTCTCTGGCTCTCTGCCTTTCGAATAAAAATAAATATTTTTTAGAAAAATCTATAAAACAGGTTGAGTGTCTCTCATATGAAATGCTTGGGGCCAGAACCATCTTGTTTTGCTGGGGGTGGAGTTAGAATGTGGAATATTTGCATAGAATTTACCAGTTGAGCATCCCTGATCCGAGAATCTGCAATCCAAAATGTTCTGAAACATGATGTTTTTTTGAGCTCCACACTGGTGCTTTAACAAGTTTTGGATTTCAGACTTTGTGATCAGGGCTCCTCAGTCTCACGGGCATCTGAAAGGATCGAGATGATAAGCATTCTTTATCCCGGAAACTGAAATTTTGGCTGTTGCGGGAACAGAGCCCCCTGAGGGAGCCGATTCCCCCCCCCCCCCGAGCAGACCCTCCCAGGGCACCTGCTGCTCTCGCCCTGGGTCAGTGCAGGCACTGGCGGGGACCGCGTGTGCCTTTCTCTTGTAGACTACACAAGGCAGCAGCTCCGGCAGGAAACTGCCCCTGCTCCTGAGAGGTCAACCTGAGCTTGAACACCAGCCAGGCCACCAAAAAAGAGTCCTATCCACAGGTGCTACGTGTTCCACTGCCTCCCAAACCAGGCAGGTCTTAAATGAGGGCTTTTGAAGCACATTCTGAACTCGGCTTTGCCCCCTAACCACCTACGTCCTTGCAAAGTGGGGGGCAACCCCCTGAGAAACGCCATACTGCTGCAGCCGCAAGCCCAGGGACGCTCGGCACCAGCCATGGCGGCAACGTGTTGGTGTAAAGAGACAGAAGTACACGTCTCACTAATTGCGCCTCACGCCCCATAGATGGATGCAAAGATAGAACTTCCAGAACTCCCCCAAGACCTGGTACTTTCTCCTCCTGTTCACTGGCACGTCCCGCCCACGGGATTCCCAGCAGCTTCTGGGCCTTGGATTCTCAGTGCAGTCTGGGGAGAGCCAAGAACCCCATTTGAGAATCACGCTTTTAAATAACTGAGATGTGCAGTACTATGAAGGAATGGAGCAAAAAAAAAAAAAAAAAAAAATTCAAAGTCTGGAAGTGGCCTTTGGCCTGGTGGTTAAGACGACAGTTAGGACACAAGTCCCATGTCAGGGTGCCTGGGTTGGAGCCCCGGCTTCCTGCTCGTGCACACCCTGGGAGGGCTGATGATGCAGGGAGCTAGGTCCCTGCCACACACATGGGAGACCCCCACTGAGCGCCCTGCTCATTGGGGCCTTTTGGGAGTCTCCCTCTCTCGCTCTCTCTCTCCCCCTCCCTCCCTCTCTCTCTCCCTCCCTCCCTCTCTCTCTCCTTCTCTCCCTCCCTCCCTCCCTCCTTCTCTCTCTCCTTCCCTCACTCTCTCTCTCCTTCTCTCCCTCCCTCCCTCCCTCCCTCTCTCCCTCCCTCCCTCTCTCCCTCCCTCTCTCTCCCCACTTCCTCCTTCCCCAATAAATAATTCTTAAAAATATTTTAATTGGAAACCTTCTTCTTCATTAAGACACTAAACAATAACTCGTAGCCAGCGTCTACACCACCATATTGAAGCCGTGCTAAGCATCGATGAGATGTCAAGATGCCTGCGGCAACCATCCCTTTTCAAAGATTATTGATTTATTGGAAAGGCAGAGTTACAGAGAGAGAGGGAGAGACAGAGACGGAGAGAGATCTTCCATCCACTGGTTCACTCACCAAATGACTACAATGGCCCGGGCTGGGCGAGGTCAAAGCCAAGAGCCTGGAACTCCATCCCAGTCTCCCAAGTGGGTACCAGAGGCCCAAGTACTTGAGCCATCTCTGCTGCTCTCCCAGGTGCATTAGCAGGGACCTGGATCAAAAGTGGAGCAGCCGGGACTCCATTTTGGAGCACCTGAGACCCCATCCTGGGAAGGCACCTCCCCTCCCCCCACCGTGAGACTCTGGTCTGAAACTATGATCTAAAGCAGTCGGACAATAGCAGTCCACTACGTCACACTTGGCAGAGCACAGAACCCCCCTAGCACAGCTCACGCTTGGAAGTGGATAGGCTGCACTTGGGTTAATGATAAAAATGCGATTTATCTATGTCTTACATATGATTTGAGCCAATACCTGGATTAATGTCAAGAATATAATTGAAATTGTTAAGATTGTAACTGGTATTGTTAAGATTATAATTGATATTAGTTTTGCATAGGTTTTAGGTCAGCTTGACCCTGGTAACCATGTATTCCCCCCGGATCCCAGCAACCATGTATTCCCCTCCCGATTTTGTGGTTTTTGCCTTTTTAAACCCTGTTGCTTTGGGCTTCAGGGTCAGAGTTCTTTGGGCCATGAGCCCACTCTCGGCTGCTGGCAAAAAAGGACCATCACGTTTTATCAGTGTGTGGTGCTCCTCTGTCTGCACGCGCTCAGGGACAACACTTGAGCCAATGCTTGCATGGGATTCCAGGGTCACAGGCAGCAGCTTAACCCGCTGAGCCACAACACCAGCCCCTTGCAACAACCACCCTTGAAAGGACAAGTGTTAGCCTTGACTCCACCACAGGTCAGAGGTCAGAGGTCAGAGGCGTGGTCAGTCCCAGGGAAGAAAATGTGGACCTGCCGGTGGTGGCTGGCGAAAATGAAGGTGCACACGCCCATCCCCTCCAGGCTTGTGCACACAGCCCCTGGGCTTTATCCAGGGTCCCGCTTCGTCTGCATCCCAAGCAGATGGCACTGCTCTGTGGCCAGCTGCCTCTGCACCTGCTTCCCCTGGAGAAGCTAGAGACTGGGAGTCCTACCATGTGCACGCACCTTTGTACGCATGGCAGAGGAGAGAGGAAGAGGGCAGGTGGGGAGGGGGGAGGAAGACCTTGGAGGGTGTCAGCCCGCCCCTCCTCACTTTGGTAAATGAGAGATCAAGAAGCAGGAAGGGAGATCCGACGGGTCCAGGACATGCAGAGCCACAGAGACTCCAGGACCAGAGGCCTCCCTGGTGATGCTTCGGGCCCTGGGACCCACCCCTCACCAAACCATCAGAGGGCAAGTCTGCAGGGTTCTCCCGGCAACCCCACGTGCCTGCCCGGCCCAGCTCCGACTGAGTTCCCACGCAAAGCCCACAGTGGCTGCCATCCCCGCCTTCCTCCCAGCACCCACCCTTTCTGCACAGAGCCAGAGGAAGCAGCCACAGACACAATGTGGCCCCGAACGGGGAACAAGAGAGAAGTCTCTGGAAGGCACTAACTTACTCCCCTCGTTCCCAAAGCCCCAAGGACAGCAGGACTATCTGGGAAACAAATTCCCATGAAATGATTCAGGAAAGAAAAAAAAAAAAAAAATAGGATGTTGCTCTGATTCTGCCTTCAACCTACACAGCAGTCACACAGCGCAGCCCTTTCCCATAAATGACGGCTGTTTTCCTGCTGTTGGCCTGTAGCCAGGCTGAGCTGTGCGGTGGTTGGGGCAGAGCCCCCTGACCTCCCTGGGTGCATGGCCTCGGGCCTGCATGGAGCATTCACAGGAAGCCGAGCCCCACCCACTCCATATCTGGCTCCTGAGAGTGGGCTGGCACACTACCCCTGTCCCACATCGGCCGCGATCCGGGTCAAAGAAAGCCCCGCCCATCCTCTCCCAAAGGCTGCATGGGAAAGCAGGATAAATGATCAGGAGCTGCTTTTGCAACATTTCCAGGAGCAAAATGAGATTGGGCAGCCTCTGGTTGCTGGAGCAGGCGGGCCTAGAGCCCCGAGCCCAGCCCGAGATGGCTCAGTTACAGACCCAGGCGCCACTGACACCCCCGCCTGCTCCTGGAGCTGCCTTCCTCCACCTGCACAGTGAGATTTCCTGGGCAAACAGGGCAAGACCATCCCTTTCTCGTCTGCGTTCCCTGGAAGCACAGGGAGCAGGAAGGGCAAAGAAAAGAGACTTGAACTACAGGACCGCTTCTTCTCCACCGGAAACCTTGTGCGACAGTGGCTTCCAGAAGCCCCAGAGGAGAGCCAGCTCCTGAGCCTCTTCGTCCTGACCTCACGCAAGCTGCTGGCCCCATGGCTTCCAGGGGTTCTCATTTTTCATTTTGTAAAGACTTATTTATATAATTGAAAGGCAGCATGACAGAGAAAGGGGTAGAGACAGAGAGAGAAGGAGCACTTCCATCTGCTGGTTCACTCCTCACATGCCCACACCAGCCAGGGCTGGGCCAGGAACCAGAAACTCCACCCGGAGCTCTCGCCTGGGTGACAGGGGCCCAGACATTTGCACCATCTTCTGCTGCTCCCCCAAGGGAGCTGGATCAGAAGCTGAGTGAGTGCACTCCATATGGGATGCCAGCGTGGCAGCTTTAACCCGCTGTGCCACAACGCCACCACCCACAGGGCCTTCTCAAAGCTGCTTGGAGGGGTGCTATGGGCGGCGACGGGGTGGGGGGGATGTGGGAACTTCCAGAGCCCACCAGGGAGCACCTGCCCCACCACGTCCACAGCTGCTCTGCCTTCCTCTGTTGTCCACAGCGCTCACCAAAGACTGCTCCTGCCCGACACAGGCGCAGGCGAGCACCGCGTGGGGAGAGCGAGGGGGCTCTTGGAGCATCCAGATGAACACAGCGTGTGCTCACTCTCTCCACGCTGTTGCCTGAGTGGGCATGCGCAGCTGCCCAGCCGGCCTGCAGAGTCAGTCCCCACCTAAGAGACCTCGTCTCCTAGAGAGGCAGCCCAGAAGGGGGCCCGAGCAGAGAACGCACAGTGATGCTGAGCTGCAAGGGGAGCAGCCACATGAGAAGGAGGACAGGCCAGGTGGCTGCAGGAGGGGACGGTGCCTTCGGGGACCCCTGGGACCTGCCTGGGCTCCAAGTCACAAGATGGGGAAGGCACCAAGGAGTGTTCGGGGGGATCTGGGGGTGACCAGACGCTGCAGACGGAAAAAAACAGGAGCTGCAGGAACATAGCATTGATCGGGTGGTGAGAAGAACAGATGAGAATGGCTTCACAGTGGAAATGGAGAAGACACCTTCATGGAGGAATGAGCAGAGAGCAGGTTATTCAGTTTATGTCCAGTTGGGGAACCAAGCCTACCTGACACATCATCTATGTCTACCTAGGCACGGATATGGGAAGATAGATGCATAGATGGATGGATAGGTAGGTAGATAGATAGATAGATAGATAGATAGATATGGGTAGATAGATGGATAGATAGATAGATAGATATGGGTAGATAGATGGATAGATAGATAGATAGATAGATAGATAGATAGATAGATAGATATGGGTAGATAGATATGGGTAGATAGATAGATATGGGTAGATAGATAGATAGATAGATAGGGATAGGTAGATAGATGGATAGATAGATATGGGTAGATAGATATGGGTAGATATGGATAGATAGATGGGTGGATAGATAGGGATAGATAGGTAGGTAGATAGATAGATAGATAGATAGATAGATAGATAGATAGATAGATAGATAGGGATAGGTAGATAGATGGATAGATAGATATGGGTAGATAGATATGGGTAGATATGGATAGATAGATGGGTGGATAGATAGATAGATAGACAGACAGAAGACAGGGGATTGGTTGTGACAGTAAGATGGGTAGATGTTATCAGTCAAGGTAGGAAGAGCCAGCATTCAGCCTAACAGAGATGCCTGGGTCCCACAGTGGAGTGCCTAGGTTTGATGTAAGCTCTGGCACCCGGCTTCAGCTTCCGGCTACTGCGGACCCTGGGAGGCAGCAGGTGATGGCTGCAGTGACTTGGTTCCTGCCGCCCACATGGGAAACCTGGATTGCGTCCCCAGCTCCAGGCTTTGCCCACCTCCCCCTGCAGCCATTGTGGGCATTTGGGGAGTGAGGCAGCAAATGAGAGCTCTCTGGCTCTCTGTTTCTCTCTCTGCTTCTCAGAATAATAAATAAATCTATAAGTATGTGTCTACATATCACAACAAAAGAGATCCTCTCTCATGCAAAGATGCTGAACTCAAACCCTAACACAGCAGACTCAGATATTGCGCAATGAAGCTTACGTGAATTTCCAAACTATCTTAAGCACCAATACTGGAACTTTCATGGATTAAAATGAGACCATAAGAGAAAATAAGTGAGCTCCTGGTGAGAGTTGCAGACTTGAGCTGCTGGCACGAGGAGCCAGCGCCCAGAGCTGCACACATGCTGGCTACAAGAACTCCCCAGGGCTCCCCCACCCCAGCTCCGCACCCCCAAGGCGCTCGCCAGGGGGCCAGCAGCAGACCAGGGTCCCCACGCTGACACGGAGCAGGTCAGGGCAAACAGTGTCCTGGCCTCTGCTCCCAGAGCCCAGACCGCAGAGGGGGCCGTAACCACGCCCCCGCTGCTGGACCAAACGGTGCAAACGCGCTCACTGGATAAACATACGCGGGCTGGAACCCTGAGATCCCCAGCTTCTCACGAGATCACAGGAAGCCAGACCGGCTGCCACTGCCCAAATTCGAAGAAGCCCTGGAAGAGGGGATTGTTGTGTAAACACTGTCCAGGCTGCTTTTGTTCTCCCTACTGAGAGGCCACACTGAGAACACAACTGCAAACACAACACCGCACCTGCCCTGACCTGGGCTCCCAGGCCATGGGAGCTCTGGACATCTGCAGCAGTGGACACGCCTCCTCCCTGCCCGTGCACACCCGCACACACGTGCGCCACACCATACACACACAGCACGCTCACACCCCACACGCACCACACCCCACACACACAGCCACTCACACCCCACACACACCACACCACACACACACGTGCACCACGCTCACCACACCATACACACACAGCACGCTCACACCCCATATACACGTGCACCACACTCACCACACCATACACACACAGCACGCTCACACCCCACACGCTCCACACCCCACACACATGTGCACCTCACTCACCACACCATGCACACACAGCATGCTCACACCCCACACACACGTGCACCACACAGACACATCCTCTTCACTCTCATGTATTGCTGACACTCACAACACACAACACAGGGTGAGGGGCAGCAGGCAGAGCTGGGGTGGGTGCACACACACATGCGTGTGATAATACATGCACCTATACACACAGTACACACACATGCACACAATACACACATATACATGCGACAATACATGCAATGATACATAAATGTACACACAATACAGGCACATATACACAGCACAGACATACACACAATATACACATGTACACGCAACAATATATATGCAATGATGCACATGTGTACACACAATAATACATGTACAAATACACAGTACACACACAACACATGCATGCACACACAATATTTACACATACATGCAGCAATACACCTATATACACACAATAATACATGCACGCATACACATGCATGCACACAATACACACATATACACACAACAATACTGCACAGGTACACAATACACATAATACACACATGCATGTGTAATGATATATACATGTACATGCAACAATACACACATGTATGTGCAATAATACATGTACACATACATAATACACATACAACACACACGTACTGCAATAATCTATGCATATACATGCAACAATACACATGTGCATGCACAGTAATAAATGTACATCTATAGTACACACCCATACACACAATGCACATACAATACACACATGCATGCAACACACATATATATGCATGTACATGCAAAAATACACGCGAGCACACAATACACACAACAATACACACACACACTCCCTCCACCTCCCGAGATGCCTTTGAGTCTCACCTCCCAGTTGTACCATGGCCCTGGAGGCTCCGGGTCTGTTCCAGGCCCAAGTATTGCAAACACACAGACGTTGCAAGATTGAGTCAGGAGCTAAAATCTCCTTTACGGGCAATGCCATCAAACTCTTCTCCCTTTCCCACTGGTCTTTGCCTCCTGACACCTCCTAAACTCCAGGATTTACAACCTCTCGCCATCATCTTGCTTGTTTATCGCGGCGGCCACACTGCCATCGGCTTTTCCTTTGTGTCTTTCTGGAAGGGACTTCTGGGTGGCTATCGTGTGTCAACTGTGCAGACTGCCCAGGGAGGTCTGCAGGCCAGCAGGTCACGACCTCTGGCTTCCATTCTCTCGCCTTCCCCAGCCCACCCAGCCCATCTGTCCAGCCAGCCCCCTTAGCCCGTCAAATGTTACGACCAGCTCTTCGCGGAGGAGCCCGGGTCCCGCTGCTCAACGCTGCCCCAGCCGCGCCGCGGGGCCAGGGATGGCGATTGCTTATCTGTGTGCTATAAACTCAGCCTCAGTCACCGTCCTCTCGGGCGACTCCGTTTGGGGTTTAAATCCACTGGGTCTGGCCCGGCAGATGTAGCAGACGCCAAGACGGGGCCCCCACATACCAGGCTGCTGTGATGGATCCCCACGGGCTTGACTGGCCAGGGAAACCTGAGACTCCTTTTCAGCGACAGGTGGGCCCCCCGCCTGTGGCTGTCAGGAAACTAGTTAAGGGAATTCATGGGCTGTATCTGGGGGCACCTGGGCCCCTTGCACGTGAGGGAATCCGACAGCTGCCGGAGCTGATTTCTGCCCAGGTGGCTCAGGATGGCCCCGGGAGGAGGTCAGGGGCCCGGTGCATGCTGACCCTGGCAGGATTCTGTAGGGAGGGCCGGGAGTGTCCTCCTAGGGGGCCCGGGTGCCTTGAGCCTGCCCAGGCGGAAAGGGACCGTCACCATACCCCACAAGAGCAGGAAAAAAAATGTGCTGCATTTGCATACCCGGGCTCGCCACAATGTAACTCACCAGAGCCAAGTGTTCCCCAGCACAACAGATAAAGAAGATGTGGTTTACGCTCGTACACAGGAGGAGGTTTCAAAGAGCGCTGGAAACTGGAATTGAAAGGTGACATGAATGTTAAGTGACAGCTGTGAAGCCGCCCAGGGTGTGCACACACACACACACGGTGCACACAAGTGTATTTCAAAAACCTCATGGAAATTGGATGGAAAAGATAAATTTATTTTGGTGAAAAAAAAAAGTTTGGAATACATGCATGGTTTGTTCATGATATCCACTCTCCCTGAATGTTTAGAAGACCCCTCCATGCACACACATACACACACACACACCAGACTATTATTCAGCCTTCCAAAGGAAGGAAATCCTGTAGCATGGGTGAACCTGCAGGGCCCAGTGCCCAGTGAGGTAAGCCAGACTCAAAACAACAAAGCAGTGCAATTGCACTTGGAGGAGGCCTCCAGACTCGTCACACGCCTAGAAACAGAAAGTCGAGCCAGGACTGCCAGGAAACAGAAAGGGGAGCTGTGTCTCACGGGCGTGGAGTCCCAGACTTGCAAAGCGATCTCTTTCACAGCAGTGCGCGTGTACATGGCAGAGCCGCACACCTAACAACGGGTGAGGGGCAAGTTTATGTACTTTCCACCATAATTTAGAAAAATGCAACTGTGTGACACGTGTTACACTTGCCTTCAACAGAGCTTGGGGTCCACTGGTTCTATTGTTTTAAATATTTAGTTATTTGAAAGCATTGCAGAAAGAGAGGGAGAGAGAGAGAGAGAGAGAGAGAGCCTCCATCAGCTGGTTCATTCTGCAAAGGCCAGGGCTGGACCACACTGAAGCCAGGAGCTTCTTCCAGGTCCCCCACATGCATGCAGGGGCCCAAGCACTTGGGCCATCTTCTACTGCTTTTCCAGGCCACTAGCAGGGAGCTGAATCAGAAGTGGAGCAGCTGGCCCTCAAACCAGCAACTATACAGGATGCCAGTACCCCACACGCCTGCTGTACCACAGCACAAGCCCCAGTCCACTGGATCTTAGAGTGAAAAACTGCACACCCCAAGCTGCAGCCCCTGGGAGGTCCTGATGGGATTCGGCCACACGAAGAACCCCTCAGCTGCTGTGTCAAAGCACCTGTCCCTGACTGGTGCCAGAGCAAGCCATGGGACTTAGGCACATCACCCAGGAAGAGCTGCCACCAATAATCCCTGAAGTTCACCTGAGCCGCAGCCTGCTCTCCTCCTGCTCCCTGGTGGAGACAGAAATGCTTGTAAGGTGCTGGAGTCATCCGTTGAGGGGTTCACAGGCAGCCCCCACGGGTGGCTAGGAGCCTGTGGTCACAGTGATGTGGGCCAAGCTCACAGAGCCAAATAGCTCCCACGTCTGGCCCGGGGTGTCAGGCCTCAGAGGCACAGCAGCACACCAAGTACAGAAATAACAGCGTTCAGCCCTCCCCGGCCCTTGCAGCCGCTGGCTTCATGGGGGTGGGCCCCATGGGAGTTAGGCAAGTGCTGTGGTTTTCATGTGGTTTGTCCCATGTGGTTTGCATGCTGGAAGCTGGAGCTGCAGTGTGGCAGTATTAAGGTGTTGGTCCCTTTAAGACGGGAACCTGGTGGGCGTGGTTAGGTCCTGGGGAGGATTGCCACTGGGATGAAGGTAGCTCCCAGGGGACCCTGCTTAGTTCCCCCAGGAGTGGTCCCCTCCCTACCCTCTGGCTTCCTGTCTCACCTCTTCTGCCTGGGGTCCCACCACAGTTCCAACTGCTATGAGGCCCCCACCAGAGCCTGTACTGTGCTGTTTGGACTTCAGCCTCCAAGCTGGGAGCTAAATCAGCCACTTTTCTTTATAACCTACCCAGCCACAAGTATTTTGCCGCATCAACTGCAAATGTACTAAGACATACCCAGCTCTGACTGTGAACTGTGTCCACGGCACCGAAGGTTTGCCACTGACCACACAGCTCTGCAGGCAGAGGGCCTGCTGTGGTCTCAGTTTACCAAAGAGAACTGCAGAGCCCAGTGGGATTTTAAGAGTCCTTCCCATAGGCCATGCTAATGAGAGAAAAGGACAAAATAGAAAATCAGCACTCAACTGAATTCCAAGAGTTTGCTGAAGTTCATCCACACACCTCCCAGGGTACGGTCCCGGCTCCCACGCTCAGATGCTTGGAGAACCCAGTAGCCATGGTGTGAAGAAGTCCAAGGCTCACAGAGGCCCAGGCACGTGAGGGAGAGTCCTGAGCCACAGCCCCGCCTTCCAGGGCACCATCCTGGAACTAAGGCCTTGCAAAGCCTCTACAGCTGCTGCCCGGGCACAGCGAGGCCTCCATCCCCCCAGAAGCTTCCTGCTCCCATAAACTCCCAACTAGGGAGGCTCCAGGGATTCTCACCTTCCAGGATTCACACCCAGGATCCTCTGTGAATATGTATGAATGTATGTGCAGCCTGCAAAACATTCGTGGAAAAGGAAACAAAAATAATAAATTCATTTTGGTGAAGAAAAAAATGAAATCCATGCATATGATGGATCTTCAACACATTTACCGAAAATTCATCTTCTGGGAGGGAAAAAAAGAATGGATTGCAAAAATTTTTACACAGAAATAAGCACTTTTTAATTATATTTTCCATGCTCATTTTGAAGCATGTTGCATATGTGTGTATGCATCTGTGGTCACGGCATACTGCGTGGTGTGTGTTCATGTGTCTGTGTGTGCATCTGTGTGCACCAAGCACTTCGTGGTGTGTGTGTGTGTGCATCTGTGCACACCGTGTACTACGTGGTGTGTGTGTGGCATCTGTGCACACCGTGTACTACGTGGTGTGTGTGTGCATCTGTGCACACCATGTACTACGTGGTCTCTGTGTGTGTGTGCATCTGTGCACACCGTGTACTACGTGGTGTGTGTGTGCATCTGTGCACACCGTGTACTACGTGGTGTGTGTGTGCATCTGTGCACACCGTGTACTACGTGGTGTGTGTGTGCATCTGTGCACACCATGTACTACGTGGTGTGTGTGTGTGCATCTGTGCACACCGTGTACTACGTGGTGTGTGTGTGCATCTGTGCACACCGTGTACTATGTGGTCTCTGTGTGTGTGCATCTGTGCACACCGTGTACTACGTGGTGTGTGTGTGCATCTGTGCACACCGTGTACTACGTGGTGTGTGTGCATCTGTGCACACCATGTACTACGTGGTGTGTGTGTGTGTGCATCTGTGCACACCGTGTACTACGTGGTGTGTGTGTGCATCTGTGCACACCGTGTACTACGTGGTGTGTGTGTGTGCATCTGTGCACACCGTGTACTATGTGGTCTCTGTGTGTGTGGCATCTGTGCACACCGTGTACTATGTGGTGTGTGTGTGTGCATCTGTGCACACCGTGTACTACGTGGTGTGTGTGTGTGTGGCATCTGTGCACACCGTGTACTACGTGGTGTGTGTGGATGTGTGAGAGTGCATCTGTACACACTGTGTACTACATGGTCTCTGTGTGTGTGGCATCTGTACACACGTGTACTACATGGTCTCTGTGTGTGTGGCATCTGTGTGCACCGTGTACTACGTGGTGTGTGTGTGTGGCATCTGTGCACACCGTGTACTACGTGGTGTGTGTGTGTGTGCATCTGTGTGCACCGTGTACTACGTGGTCTCTGTGTGTGTGTGCATCTGTGCACACCGTGTACTACGTGGTGTGTGTGTGTGCATCTGTGCGCACCGTGTACTACGTGGTGTGTGTGTGTGCATCTGTGCACATCTTGTACCCTATACTGTGTAAATGTATCTGTGTGTGTGCACCAGAGAGCCTTTGCCCTGGCTCTGTTTCGGAAAGTAAGTCTGTGCCAGGAAGTTGGGGGCACCGACCTGTATCTGGCAGAGGGAGCAGCTGCTGAAGTTCTTCCACCTGCTCCAGAGCTCCTGAGACGCCGCAGCAGGACTCAAAGCCTTTCACTCCCTGGCCTAGAAAATCCCTAGGTTGGAGCCGTTTTCCTACGTGTTTGACGATTATCCCCGTAACCAGCCAAAGAGGGGGTGTCCACGTGGGAGAGACACAGAGGGGAGAGAGCCCCACACCGGGGCCCCCGGGGAACCCTTGCATCTGGCCAGGGGCTGGCCCGTTGGCCTTCAGTGGGGCAAGGACCGCAGCGCACAGCAGTGCGGGTGTCCCACGCGCGCTCCCACAGGCAGCTCCAGCAGAGTGGGCCTGGGGCTCTCAGAGCCTGGGACCCTGGGCAAATGCCAAAAGCTGTCTTAAGAACGCCATTGCCTCCAGCCAGTGTCAGCTGAGGCACAGGGAGGTAAGGTCCCTCCCCGCATGGACAGAGCTGGGGACAATGTGCAGATTGAAGGTCCCTGGTCTGCATGGCCTACCCACACGACTCCCTGCCCTCGGCCCGTTTCTTCCATGCTCACCCTGTGCTGCAGCGTGGATTCGTGTGATGTCCAAAGCGCCAGCTCTAGCGGGCGGCAGCCACAGGGGAAGGAGCACCAGGTGCCATTGAGCAGAGCCCCAGTTTCAGCTGGGCCCTGCCCCGCCCTGCTGACCATGCTCCCATCGAGGAAGCGGCTCAGACACCACAGCAGCCAGTCTTGGGCTGCAGGCCGCTCTGGCCACGTGCAGCTCTCCACGGGGATGCACAAGGCAGCCGTGGCTCCCCTGGTGATGGCCACAGGGGGAAGCCACGAGCAGCAGCCACAGAGTGGGGAGGGGGTACACCAGGGAAGCTTCTATCCCTGACAGTCCCTCTGTAGCCAGCCCCGGGCTGGGGGTCAGGGGCCGCAGAACCATCCTGGCCCAGCTCTATGCATGCTGCCCACTCACAGGGGATTGGTGGTGCCAAAGACAGTTGCAGGCTGGGAAAGCCAGCGCCGGCCGCCCTCCCCCCTGACTGCAGGCAGCACTGGGCCCACCTGCTGCTGTCAGCAAAGGGGTGTGGGCGTGGTTGCTCAGGGGGGACCTCCAGGGGTATCCTCACAAAAACAGAGAGGGAATTCAGGCTCAAAACAGACCCACCCAGAGGGCCAGCCCCAGGTGAAGGCGGAGGCCCCTTCTACAAGCCAGAGACCCGTGCAGATGCCCAGCGCCCGCTGCCTCCGTGGGGGCCCACCCTGTCTCTGCTATGACCTAGGACTTCAGCCTCCAGAGCTGGGACAACCAACGTCATGGTTCAAGGTTGCAGGGTTTTGCCTCGGCCTCCCTCGCAGAGCAACGCAAGCACTGTGGCCGTTGCCAATGCCCGCAAGTCCAGGGCACAGAGAGAGGCGCCTGCCCCACCCCCACTGAGGCTCCCTCAGCCTGGCCGCGCCATCTGTACAGCAGGGAGGGGACTGCCCCCTCTGCACCGGGGACTACCACTTCCCATGCTTCCGTCCAACACTTTTACCCTTGATTCTCTTTCAGCCGGGAGTATTCTGTAGGAAATGCAATCCACAAGGCATGGAGTCGCAGGCCCTGAGCTCAGCTCAAAGTCGTTTTGTAAGAAATGCTGTATCCACCAGGGGCCCTTTTCTTAGAAATAGGAAGTCAGCATTGGCCCAGAACAAACACACTTGGCACCAGCAGATCAGCCCATCACACAGGCTCTTCGCAGCCTCTGCTGATTCTGAGTCCTGGCCACATTTCTGCTGACCATTGCCTACAAAGATGACGTGACCCCAGCAGAGTGCAGCTCCACTCCTCTGCCTGCAGCGCCGGCATCCCATATGGGCACCAGGTTTGAGTCCCGATTGCCCCTCTTCCAGTCCAGCTCTCTGCTGTGGCCCGGGAAGGCAGTGGAGGATGGCCCAAGTGCTTGGGCCCTGCACCCGCATGGGAGACCAGGAGGAAGCACCTGGCTCCTGGCTTCGGATGGGTGCAGCTCTGGCCGTAGTGGCCATTTGGGGAGTGAACCAATGGAAGGAAGATTGCTCGCTCGCTCTCTCACTGTCTGTAACTCTACCTCTCAAATAAATAAATAAATAAACTTAAAAAAAAAAGGAGTCCCGCCCTGGTCACAGCCTTCTGGTGGAGCAAGGGGTCCCCCTTTGTTTTGGCCCCAGAGGGGACTAAGGAGACAGGGCTGACAAGAGAGTGGGGTCCAACCCACGAGCAGAAGCATCGCAGGTAGAGTTCCCAGAACCAACCCCGCCCCCATCGCTGCCCCACACAGACCTGGCCACCTTCGTTCCTGAAACCTGCCATGCCCTTCCCAGTTCTGCCCTCCATGGTTCCTCCCTGGGGAAGGAAGATTCCACCCAACATACACCAGAGGCAACTCACAGGGCGGGCTGAAGTCCCATTTCCACCTGGCAAGAGCACTGACTGCTGGCCAGAGCCTTCCAGGAGACCCGTGCCGGGGCCCAGGCCACAGGTACACCCAGAGCCTCCTCTGTAATACGCAATGTCTGTCACTCCCCAGATGGCTCCAGGAACACTGAAAAACAAGGCAACCAAAACCTTGGCAGGAATGACGTTTTAATTTCAAAAAACACATATGTGTGTCTCTGAAAACCCTTTTTTCTTACAAAGAAGGAAATATCTTCTCTGTCATGTGTACCACATACGTGTTGAATGTCTGCACCCCCCCCACACACACACACACACAGAGTTACACGTCTTCACTCACAAGACCGGGAACGTTTTTCCAACTCATTCACTGCTGTAGATTTTCATTTCGCTAAATGTGTGGTGCATGTTGAAACTGCAGGAAATCTATCAGAAACCAACCTAGGAGCCCAGGAGCCCAGGCCGCCGCCCAGGTCGGGGCCAGTGAAGAACTTGGCAGTGAACCCTCCATTTCCACAGCAGCTCCTTGATGTGACCAACTTACATTCACGTTTGCCACGAAAAGAAAATAATCAAGGGCAGATGCTTGGCTGGGTGGTTCCGACGCCCACGTGCCATACCAGAGTCCCAGGGCTGGGTACGAGCTCTGGCTCCTGACTCCAGTTTCCAACTCAAGCAGGCCCTGGGAGGCAGCAGCGATGGCTCCGGCAGTTGAGTCCCTGCCATCCACATGGGAGACCCGAACTGAGTTCCCAGCTCCCAGCTTCAAGCCCCCTTAGCCATCGTGGGCATTTGGGGAGTGAACCAGTGGATGGCAGTGCGCTCGCTCGCTCTCTCTCTCTCTCTCTCTCTTTCTCTCTCTCTCTCTGCCTTTCAAACAAATAATCTTTCCAAAAGAGATAAAAATTGGTCACATGGGAGTTGGAAAGCTACTGTAATCTACATCCACAACTCAAAAGCTGCGCCCGCCTCTGTCATGAGGGGCTTCCTGTAGATCGCCATAGTCCAGTTGTGCTCGGAGGCCAGCGGCTTCTCAGGGAGCCAGGTGGACATGCAAAACCTCCCTGCTGCAGACCCGCGGGGCCAGGACTCTCACTGTGGCAAGAGCCCCAAGTGGCTGAAGCACACCTGCACTTAGCCCTGAAGACAATCCACCTGGGTGGCCTTGCATTGACCTTGGAAGTGACCAACATCTGGTCTGGGGGAGGCTCCAGCACAGCGGATTCCAGGCACTCAGCCTGCATCTCAGCCCTGCTCCTGCCACATCCTCACCCTGGCAGGTGCTGATGCCCTGCCACCAAGCAGCTTACGGTCCCTGCCCCCCAGGGCTACCACGCTGGTGACACGTGCGGTGCTGGGCATGGTGTCAGAGGAGGTACTCAGTGACCACCGGTTACTGTCAAGATCATTTGACAGACTGTGTCTCCAGCACTCCTGCCATGCCAGCGTCTAGCTATGAGCGTGCCTATCTCTGTGTCAGCTGCCCAACAGATCCACTGACCCGTGTATCTGACTTACTCTGTAGGGTCTTCCAGCTACCCTGTGGGAGGAAAGTCAAGGACGTCCGTCTGCGGACAAACCACCCCTCACTGCCCAGGGACCCACAACAAAGGGCTTCCCGAGCCCTCCTTGTCCTCTTCCAGTTTCAGCATTGCTGATGTTAAAGGAGGCTGGGGCCGGCATTAGGAGCAGCAGTTAAATGCTGGCTAGGAAGCCGGCGCCCCATATCAGTGTCTGGACTCAATTCTCAGCTCCACTCCCCATCCCAGCTTCCTGCCGGAGCACCTGGGAGACAGCAGATGATGGCTCAAGTACTTGGGTCCCCACCACCCATGGGAGCAGTTGCATTCCTGGCTCCCAGTGTCAGCCTGCCTCAGCCCCAGCCATTGCAGGCATAGGGAGTGAACTGGTGGATGGGAGATCTCTGTCTCTCTGACTCTCACAGAAATAGATGTTTTTTAAAATGTCATATTATAGGAGGCCATAGTTTTGAGCCAGACTCCTGCCCCGGGGCCCCAACAGACCAGACAAAAAGTCAAAACGGAGTCACTCACACCAGAGTGCCGCGTCACCAAGCTGACCTCTGCTGTTACCCGACGTGCCCAGAAAGCAGGCGAGGTGGGAGATCCCCCTAGCAGGCCCCTGCCAACCCCAGGATAACGAAGTGTCCTCTGCTTGAAGCCTCACCCGGAAAGCGAGCCGATGCTAACCCATCGGCGATTTGTCTCTCATTCTGTCTCCCGGTGCACGCCCTACAAGGAAACTCAGCCTTTTCTTCCTGTTTTCCATGGCCCTTCTTCGTCTGTTGGAACACTTGTCCCGTTTCACGGACCAGAGCGCGGCCTGAATCTGGAATCAGAAAGAAGCCAATGAAGATCTTCCAGCTGCACGGCTGTGAACCAGTCCTTTGATGGCAGACCATTAAAGACGGTTCGAGAGAGTCTCCATTCTGGGTCCCTGATTGGCAAACACCCTGCAGGTGATGACGTGTGTGCCTCACCGGGGATGGAAAGTCCGAAGAGCACACAGCCTGGTGGGCCTGGCACCTGCAGCCTTCAGACAGCCCGGGAAGGGGTCCCCTCTGACTCCTACCCCGGAAGCCTCTCCCTCCTTCCAGCCCGTTGCGCACCCCAACCCTTCCCATGCTGCCCTGCCCCACAACCTTCCTGCTGAAGCAAACAGCACTCCCCAAGACCAGCAAGGAAGTTGGCAAAGCATGAGAGGGGGACCTTCCATGCTTGGTCACAGGTCACCCCTCTGCACCTCCAAGGTACGCACCTGTAGCCGAAGGAGGGGTCTGCATGGAAAACGTGTATTATGAAGGAATGACACAGGGCCAGCATCATGGTGCAGCGGGTTCAGCCACTGCCTGTGATGCCGGCATCCCAGATGGAAGCACTGCTCAGCTTCTGATCCAGCTTCCTGCTAATGTGCCTGGGAAAGCAGCAGAAGATGGCCCAAGGACTTCAGTCCTGCCACGCATGTTGGCAAACGAAACAGAGCTCCTGGCTCATTGGCTTCAGCCTGGCCCAGGCCTGGCTGTTGCAGCCATCGGGGGAGTGAACCAGCAGATGGAAGATCTCTCTCTCTCTCTCTCTCTCTCTCTCTCTCTGTCTCTTCTCTCTCTATAACTCTGCCTTTCAAATAAATAAATAAATCTTTTAAGAAAAGAAACTATGGCTGGATTTCAAAATCTTGTGCTTCATAATCAACCTATCTTTGCATTCGACTGCTCATTAACCTTCTGAACGTCTCTCACATCTCAAGGTTTGTTTTCTGTTCAAGCTCACACCAGGTTGCCCGGTGCCCTGTCGGTACCCTCTAGCATCCCAACTCCAGATCCACCGCCTGAACCCTACAATTCCCTGTGATACAGCCCTGTCCCCTACCTTTTCTCCCCGGCCACCTGGAGCTGGGCAGATGGAGGAAGCAGGAGAGACAGAGGGCCCTCAGCAGCGGGGCACACCTGCTGCTCCAGGTGTGCTCCACTCCCGCCCCCGCCCCACCCCTTCTCTCCCCCAGTCCTCATTTTCCCCCAAGTCCTCCACCCATTCCTCACCCTCCTTTCCCCTGACTGCTCCAGATCCGGGAGAAGCCAGCCCAGTTCCCCTCCGGCACCCACGTCTCTCCAGCTTCACCCCTGTAATCTTCACCTTGCACATTTGTTTTATTCTCCATTTCTTTCCATTTTTAACAAACCCATCACCTTTGTCACTTGCTCCTTCCCCAGCGTCTCCATGGGGTGTTTCCCTGGGGCCACTGTCCTGTGCCACTGCCCATTTTATTCCTATTTGGTTTTCCATCAGTTTTGACCACAGATGTCTAAGGAACTCCCCAAAGGATGCTCGGCCAGCAGACCTCCTGGGCTGCAAGTCTCGGCGCGGAGCTGACCGCTCAACTCGGCCATGCCATCACGCTGACCTTGCAGCCCCTCGCTGGCAGCACTGACACACGTCTGCTGCAATCAGATGAAGCTGTGCGCCAGTCGGTGTGCTGGGATATTTTATCTCAGCCTCTCTTCCTAGGAATCCAGAAAGGAAGTAGCCATCGGCCTGGTGTCAGACAGAACTTCGCCTTCTCTCCAGCAAAGTGCTGCCCCAGGATCCCAGCAGACCACACTCCCTGTGGCTCACGTCTAGCAGAACCTCATCCTGCAGCTGGGCCCCTACGCGCAAAGGGAAGGGGGAATAGGATTCACCTACTGTTATGTGTGTGCACCTGCGTGCATCCGTTGCACGAGGAATCTCGTCACCTCTAAGGGCTCCAAGGTCCTGGTGACTCAGCACCAGCACACCCTCCCAGGCATGGGACACACCGTGAAATCACAAGGTGCCCTGTTGGACCAGACCCTGGGTTTATAAATGTCGGATGAGCCTGTGCCAAATTCAGAGGACGGACATCCCGGGAGATTCATCACAGGACAGCAGAGCTGGGCCTTGGCAGCGACCTCCTGAGTATTCCCTGTGGATGATAGACTCGCAAAAGCAAAGAGGAATGAAGCTGCCAGAACAACCAGCCGCGGTGCAGAGGTTGCCTTCTCGGGATGGGGAAGGGAGCCATGGCCGCCATAGGGCTGTCGGCGATGGGAGAGAGAGAAGCCAGAGCCAGGAGGAGCAGCTGCAGGCCGAGAAGGACCGTGCTGCTGACTTCCGCTTCATCCAGGCCGGCTCTGCCCAGTGGTAGGAAGCTTCCAGAAGCCTTGGACTTCTCCACAAAAAGCTGAAAAAGAGATCTGCTGGGCATGGTTCTCTTAAGCGCCCAGGATTGAATTCTATCTTTGCTAATTTGCTCCCAAGTGGGGCGAATGTCCCTGGCCCCCACAAATCTGGTCTGTGTCGCGGATGACTTGGGGTGGGCTTTGTGCCACTGCTTTTGGGATTGTGTGACCCAGAGGGCTCAGTCTCAGGGCACTGATGTGAGGGTGGGTAGCGGATGGAGGGGAGGAGGGATGGGCGGGAGGGGGGGGAAGGAGGGGCGGGGCGGGCTGGGGGAGGAGGAGGAGATGCGGGAGGGGAGGGGAGGGAGAGAGGAGGGGAGAACGCAGGGAGGAAATCAGAGAGGTGGTCAGGCTGGGGTTGGCGTTAGTCTACGGGCTCCTGGCCCCGCACCGGCCACCCAGGCTGCTTGCCACCAGCAGTGCCTCTCCTCCCGCTGTCTGCAGAGCAGAGCCCGCCCCAGACTCAGCTCCGAGAGTTGCTGCTTTCAGGACTCATTAGTGGTTTGGATTCACACATCCTGTGGTTTCGCACCTAGCTACCAAGGTCGGGGTTGACAGCGTGCCAACCCGGCGGCTCGCCAATGGGATTTCTCCCAGCTGAACCTCGCATCTCAGACACGGATGCCATCGGCTTCCGGGGCGTTCTACAGGTCCCGATGGTGCCCACCACGACCAAGGGGAGAACAGCAGGCCCCCAAAAGGAGCACGGGCAGGGGGACATTAACTTCCTGCTCGAAAGCAATTTTATAAAACAGAGCGTTAAGAACGTTTACACAAGGCTGACATAATCCCTTCCCTAAGGAAATCATAGCACATATTTGGGTAAAAAAAAAATTTACTTTGGAATTTGTCACAGCACCACATATTGGAAACACTCTTAATACCCAATAGTAGAGGAACTACATAAACAATGGTGTATTAGGCAATGCAGTATAATACAGTTGTTTGAAATTTCATTACAAGAAATCTGATGTCTTCATCAAGCACATGTAATATGACCTAGCATTCAGAAAAGAAAGCACCTAAAATAGACACACAGCATTATTTAAGAACACCCACCGTGGCACAGGACACATGTGAGCCTTGTAAGGGGCTCTCCCCAAGTAGCAGAGAGCTATGAATGACTTGGATGTTTCTCTTTGCGCTCTCCGGTATTCCCCAAGTACTCTGCATCTCCTTCATCAAGGTGATGTATCACTCAATAGCAAAAACCCAGGAGAGCCTGCACCAGCAAGGCAGCTGCCACGAGCCCTCTAGACTCCCTCACCACAGGACAGCCTTCCAGCTGCTTCCGGCTCCTGGTGTCCATGAACACCATGACTTGCACATGTGTCCTCACGAGGGACCTGCTTTGGGCAAGGCCAGTTGACTTGCCAGGTGAAAAATGAAGATTTTGCTAATTTACACTACCAGCTCTTCCCAGTGTCTGGTGTTTGTATTTATTTTATTTTTATAAAGATTTATTTATGCATGTGTTTATTTGAAATGCAGAGTGAGAGAGAGAGAGAGAGAGAGAGAGAGTCCTTCTATCAGCTGGTTCACTCCCCAAATGCCCACAGCAGCCAAGGCTTGTCCAGGACAGAGCCAGAAGCCAGGAGCTCCATCTGGGTCTCCCATGAGGGTGCTGGGGAGCCCAGCACATAGGGCATCAGCCATTGCCCTTTCACCCTGCATCAGCAGGAAGCTGGATTGGGAGTGGAGTAGCTGGGATTCGAACCAGGTACTCGGGGGTAGGATGTGCACCTCTCAAGTGCCTCAGTGCCCACCCCTGTGTATATGATTTTAGCAAATATTTTATCTATGACTCTGAGAACCCTGAGACTATTCTTTTGTTTTCATCGGCTCTCAAAAAGCATTGCTCACATCTTGCTTTATAACCCAAGAGCAGTGATTCTCTTGTTTTGTCCCTTCTTCCAAACACCCCTTTCTCACAGCTCTCTGCTTGGACACCGTCAACGTCATAGCCATCTGGTATTTTCACTCCAGTGACACGCACGCGATGTGGTGCCCGGGCCATCAATTTCTTCCGGCAATGGAGAACAAGCGTGCTCGCCATGGCCACCGTGCGATGCCCCGAGAGGCAGGGAGGGCTACGCCCAGCGTCAGCTCCTCTTCTTCCTCTTCTGGAATGAGAAGTCAGAGGGGGAGCTCTGGGGCTAGCAGCGTTGGCACCCAGGGTTAGGGGAAGCCCCGCCCTGGGACCACAGCCGAGGCAGCAGATGCAAGCCAGAAGCCCAGCTCGGCATGCCCTGCAGGTCCGCCCTGTTGGGCAGTGGCCAGCTCTGCTGCCAGTCAGCACGGAGGAAGGGGAGACCGAGGTCCTGCAGCCGTCCCGTCCCTTTATGGCAAAGCAGGAAGAGCAAGACCCCCTGGGGTAGGGCCCGGAAAGGAGGCCGTGGCCGGACCTGAGGGTGACCAGGTATCGTGGGAGGCAGCCCGAGTCTGCAGCCAGCTTGGTGTGAGTTAACTGGCGTGTAGGGACACATTCATTGTCCAGCAGCGCCCTTGGGGG
This sequence comes from Lepus europaeus, assembly GCF_033115175.1. NCBI lineage: Eukaryota > Metazoa > Chordata > Mammalia > Lagomorpha > Leporidae > Lepus > Lepus europaeus. The sequence goes on from NC_084838.1 coordinate 99,448,535, forward strand.
CTGGTGTGTAGCTCAGGTGAGCAAACACCTCCTTCCTCCTCTTCCCCATGAATCAAGAGACGGGTGCTCCACGCCACGTGGGTGGTGTTAACTGCCTCCCCCAGCTCTGTCCAGAATTTGTCCCCATTCCCGGGCCTTATGCAGAGCCAGGCCAACGGCGACCTGCCCAGGAGTCACAGGGGCAGCCCGTGTCCCCTCCCCCAAGTCCGATTCTCTGCCGTGAGCATAGCCTCTCCGAGGACACTGAGACCCACAGTGGAGCCTCCGAGGGCCAGGGCCCAGTCCTCCTGACAGGGAGGGAGGAGACACACAGACAACCCTCGCCCCTGTCATGGGTCCCCGGGAAGTCACCCCATGCAATCCCTCTCTGTGGGGACAGGCGGGAGGGGAGGAATGAGACAGAGGCAAAGGCAGGTGTGATCAATCCCACAGTGAAATCCCCACAGACAAGCCACGCCCCCGACCTGCACCCATCCTTGAAGTCAGGTCCAAGGAAGACCACCTATTTGTGTATAAGATGTATTTATTTATTTAAAAGGCAGAGTTACAGAGAGAGAGGAAGAGACAGAGAGAGAGATTTTCTATCCATGAGTTCACATCCCATTTGGCCCACAATGGCCAGGGCTAGGCCAGGCTGAAGCCAGGAGCCAGGAGTTTTTTTCCAGGTCTCCCACATGGGTACAGGGACCCAGCACTTGGGCCATCCTCTGCTGCTTTTCCAGGAGCATTAGCAGGGAGCAGGACTGGAAATGGAGCAGCCCAGACTTGAAGCAGTGCCCATATGGGATGCTGGCATCGCAGGTGATGGCTTAACCGGCTGCCCCCCAGTGCTGGCCCCAGAACATGTGCACCACCATGCCTGTGCTTTGTGTGGAACGAGTACAACAGCGCCATGACCAAAAGCATGCAAAGTCACCACCTGGGGGCCTGCCATGGGGTAGGGGGTGGGGGTGGCCAGTGCCTGGGGCAGGACAGCAGCCAGGCTCTCTCAGGACCCTCAGCTGGTGGCCCGGTTCCCAGGCAGGGATTCGGGGAGCCACCCATTCCGATCACACCAGCTCACGCTCTGAAGAGGCCCACAGAGCTCCATCTCCACATTCCAGCCCAGGAAGGCCGTAGGAGAAGCAGGCAGTGACAGGGGCCGTGTGCCTGAGCCCCAGCTCCAGACGGAGCCTGTGGGACAAACAGAACGTGAGCCTTCCACTGTCCCCGGCGGCTCCAAAGCACGTGGCCCTGGCCTCCAGCGACAGCACAGCAAAGCTGCCCCTGGCACTCACCGGACATCACCCTGTTCCTGCCAAGGCACAGTGAGGACTGCTGAGGTCCACCAGGGACGCGCCCGCCCAGGCCCGCTCTGCCTCCCAGCTCTCCTGGGCTCTGTCCAGCTGCCCACAGATACACTGTGCCCAGGGCGGGAGTCAACATTTTGTCCAAGGCTTTTATTAGCCAATGACTCTAAAAATTACCCTGTGTGTGTGTGTTTTTTTTTAAGATTTCTCTTCTTAAAAAAGCAACTGCTGTTGAGAATATTAAAGATTGTCTTATTTCCTGTGCCTTATGTTCAAACACTTAATTTTCTGAGACAAGAAGCTGCCGGGAAAATAACCCCCCTTGCCTCTTTTTCAAATCACCACTGGCACTTTCAAAACAGCCCTTTGCTGCCAAGAAATGGGAGTTCAGTGTCAGCCTGATGCCAGCCTCCACGTTATCTCAGGCTCCCAGGGTACAGTACTCAGCTCTCGTCCCTCTTTTCTGCTCCAGTCTGCGAGTGACCTTGATTTCACTTCAGCCTCGTGTGTGACCACACCAGCTCACCTGCAAGCCCTCGGAAGGCAGAATTCAAAGTAAACGAGAGGGGCCAGTGCTGTGGTGCTATGGGCTAAGTCTTCCCCTGCAGTGCTGGCATCCCAGATGGGCACTGGTTCGAGTCCCAGCTGCTCCTCTTCCGATCCAGCTCTGTGCTATGGCCTGGGAAAGCAGTAGAAGATGGCCCAAGTCCTTGGGCCCCTGCACCTGCGTGGGAGACCTGGAAGAAGCTCCTGGCTCCTAATCAGCCCAGTTCCAGCCGTTGTGGCTATTTGGGGAGTAAGCTAGTGGATGGAAGACCTCTTTCTCTCTGTAATTCTATCTCTTAAATAAATAAATAAATCTCTAATGAGAAATAGGTCCTTGTCCGTGAGCAGGCATGGGGTGGGGTGGCGCTGGCATTTGTTCCCGGTACTCTGAAGCTGCCCCACCAAGAGCTGAGAGCTGGGAATGGCCGAAGCAGCGGTGAACCACGCAAGGGCCCATGGGCTATCTGGGGAGATGGCAGAGGGTTGGTGCTAGTAGACGGCTCCAAGCGCTTCAGTTACCTGCTGCTTTGTAGCCAGTCACGCCAAAACACCGTGTCTGAAGCTAACCACATCCCAGGCAGGCATTCGGCCTAGCAGTTAAGACACCCGCACCCTTATTCGGAGTAGCTGGGTTGGAGTTCCGGCTCTGGCTCCTGACTCCAGCTTCCTGCTCACGCACACCCTGGGAGGCAACAGCTGATGGATCAGGTAATCGGGTCCCTGCCGCCCACGTGGGACACCCCGATGGAGCTCTCAGCTCCCTTCTTGGGCCTGAGCCTGGGCCAGTCCCAGCCATTATAGGTAGGTGAGGAGTGAATCGGCAGATGAGACCACCTGTGCTCGCTCGCTCGCTCGCTCTCTAAATTTCAAACACAGGTAAGACGGTTTTAAGAACACATACACACACTGTTTCCACTGGTTGGATAGGGCTTGAGATGTTGTGCAGTGGTCACACAGCTGCCAGGGACTGGCCAGCCTCTTATCACATGGCCTCGGGTCCCTCTGTCCCCCCACGCTAGCCTGGGCAGCCTCACAGGGATCAGACTTGCAGCCCATTAGCTCAGGGCTCCAGCAGGAAGCACCACCCCTGCCGCTGGACACGTTGGCTGCACAGTTCTGAGAGAGGAACCAGGGGGCTGGGAGGAGACGGCTCAGAGGGTGCTGTGTTGGTGCTCAGAGGGCAGGGTGCTAAAGACCCAGTGCATGCCCCTGAACACCGCTGGTCCCACCGGAATTGGAAGGGAACCAGGCCCTGGCTGGGAGGACCAGGGCTCCCGCAGTCCAGGTGGAGCGGGTCCCGAGGCCCAGCAAAGCGGGCCTCCTTGGGGGGGCAGAGCCGGAATAGAAATACACACTCGCTGTGAGAATAGCCCCCCCAACCCAGAGCCCAGCCAGCACCCCCACCGTGGGCCAAGCATATGCCAGGCTGCTGGCTGCCGTCGCCGGGCCACCAGGAAACGGGCCACCCGCCCCTCGTCTGCCAGGAGCAAGTTTGGCTTCTGCTTTCCCTGGGAACAATGGTGACACTGGAGTCTAATTAGACTCTGGCTCTGAGGCCAGGCGACAGCACAATATGTGCTTTCTCGTATAAATATATAAATAAATAAACTGTTTGAAGAGAGGGGGAGTGCGTTCTGCATTCCAGCCCCTCTCCGCCGTAAAATCAGCTGGCCCTCTGGGTTTGCAGGATTCACTTCGACACCCTGAGGCCTCAGTGAGGCCCCACAGTGGAGATGGGAGCCCAGGCACCTCCTGCAGGGCCTGGCTGGGCCGGCAGCCGAGAGGTCTCTGCTACAGGCCTATGCAGTAAAACAGAGTGATGCTGGGGGCCCCCATCAGAGCCATCTCAGCCCAGTCTCCCTGTTCCATGTCAGGGGGAGCCTACCTGTCCCCACGACCCGCACCCACGACTTCCCTGACCCTGGGAGTCCAGAGCGAGGACTCCAGTTTTTCCAGCTCTGAATCTCTGCAGAACTGGAAGTGAAACCTCAGAGTGATGCCAAGACAGAGCTGGGAGGGCCCTCGCTGGCATTGTGCCAAATCTGCCCCCTGCTTCCTCCAGGAAGGTGGAAATTTGGGTTTGTTTTTAAGATTTTATTTATTCGGGGGCCAGCGCTGTGGTGCAGCAGGTTAACGCCCTGGCCTGAAGCGCCGGTGTCTCATATGGGCGCTGGTTCTAGTCCCGGCTGCTCCTCTTCCAATCCAGCTCTCTGCTATGGCCTGGGAAAGCAGTAGAAGATGGCCCAAGTCCTTGGGCCCCTGCATTCACGTAGGAGACCCAGAAGAAGCTCCTGGCTCCTGGCTTCGGATCGGCACAGCTCCAGCCGTTGCAGCCATCTGGGGAGTGACCCATCAGATGGAAGACCTCTCTCTCTGTCTCTACCTCTCTCTGTAACTCTGTCTTTCAAATAAATAAAACAAATCTTTTTTTAAAAAAAAAGAGCTTTTGGAGCCAGCGCCGTGGCTCACTTGGTTAATCCTCCACCTGCGGCGCCAGAATCCCATATGGGCAGCAGGTTCGAGTGTCAGCTGCTCCTCTTCCAGGCCAGCCCTCTGCTCTGGCCCGGGAGTGCAGTGGAGGATGGCCCAAGTGCTTGGGCCCCTGCACGTGGGAGACCAGGAGGAAGCACCTGGCTCCTGGCTTCAGATTGGCGCAGCACGCCAGCCGTGGCGGCCATTTGGGGAGTGAACCAACGGAACGAAGACCTTTCTCTCTGCCTCTCTCTCTCACTGTCTATAACTCTAACTATCAAATAAATAATAAATAAATAAATAAACTAAAAAAAAAAAAGATTTTATTTATTCACTGAGGGGCAGACAGAGAAAGAGAAATCTTCCAGCTGCTGGTTCACTCCCCAACTGGCTGCAATGGTCTGGGGCTGGACCATCCAAAGCCAGGAACCAGCAGCTTCTTCCGGGTCTCCCACATGGGTGCAGGCACCCAAGCACTTGGGCCATTTTCTGCTGTTTTCCCAGGCAATACATAGAGAGCTGGATCGGAAGAAGAGCAGCCGGGACATGAACCGACTCCCATATAGGATGCCGGCACTGTAGGCAGAGGCTTAGCCTACCATGCTACGGCGCTGACCCCATCAGGTTGAAATTTGGAGGACTGCGAGAGTACTGAGCTGCATAGAGCAAGCCACGTGGGCCTTCCAGGCTGTGTGGCATCCGGTGCGCCCCAGGAAAGAATACTTTTGGCTTAGTTTCACTTGCTTTCCCCAGGCCCCTGGGTGCAGAGTTGCTTACATGCAGGGAATCACACATGCAAACCCCCAGCGCCTTGCAATGTGCCGGGAGGAGATGGCTGACTTTGGTCAGCTCTTTCCATGACATTCAGCAGGGACGAGCCTGTGAGGACACTGGGAGCTATGCAAGGCTCCACACAGCCTGCACACCACTCCTCGCATAGAGTGGCAAGGACATTCCTGCTCCCCAACTCCTGGAAGACAAAGAAAGTGGGGCTCAGAGAAGGATCTTCAGTACTCCAAGTCAGCCCACACGCCCAGCCTTGGGCAGCCTTGCTCAGGCCACCCGGTGGGCCGGTACTCCATTTCTCAGTTCTTCACTGAGCTCCAGTTTTGATTGCTGTATGGCACATTCAGACCTGCTCCAAGGCTATCAGCACAAAAGCAGAATTAGCACAGAAATAGCCTCTGATGAAAACACAGGCCCCTGCACAGGTGCTCCCTCCGGGCCACATCTGGATTGCAAGCAGGTGCTCTGGTCCAGGCCCCACACCACTGGGGCTGCCTGCAGTCCCCAGGGGAGGGCAGCCTCAGGGGCAGCCGGCTTCACCTGCCCCGGGGACGCCAGAAGCCAGCCTCGCTAACAAGCCCATGCTGTCTCCAGCAGCTGGGCCTTTGTGCAGAGGCCCCTGGTGTCCTGCGACCTGCAAAAGCCCCTGACCCGAGGCTGCCCTGCCTCCCTCCTCCCTCCCCCTCCCCCACTCCTCCAGCAGGAGGCAGACCCTAGCGCTGAGTGACCAGGAAGCTGGCTGCCTGCTACCTTGAAGTCCCCGTGGCCACCCTGTCTGCGGAAACCTGCGGAAGGGCCAGGGAAGGTGTTTTCCACCTCGCTCCCTCCCCCTTTCTTTTCTTAAAATTAACCTATTTATGGAATTGACCAGTAACACTGTGTGTATTCATGATGCACAGTGTGAGGTCGTGATGCCCGGACACACGGCAGATTGGCTGAGAGAAGCTCCCTGACGTACACGCAGCCTCGCATACAGCACAGTTTGGATTGAGGACACTTGAAGCCTGCTCCCTCCGCGGGTTTCCAATCAGCAGGATGTTACTGTGAATTATAGTCACCGGGATGTGCCACAGAGCTGCTGAGTGCACGCCCCACACCGAACCGATCGTTTGTGTCCCTCGACCCCGGCTACCTACACTTCTCTGCTTCTGTGATCTCGGCTCCTCTACGCCGCACATGTGAGTGTGTAAGTGCAGGATTTGTCTGTGTCTGGCTTATTTTACCCGGAAGGTCATCCACGTTGTCACAAATGGCAGGATTTCCTTCTGTGGATGGTTGCAGGGTCACACGGACCCCCAGCAGGGTAGGCACCGCTTCCTCAAGCTAGGGACATCGAGAGAACCCACAAAGATCTCAACGCCAGCTAGGACATTGGAAGGCAGGTGTTGGAGGTCCTGTGGAAGGTTGGAGATGACCTTACTGGGGAGCCATGCAAGTGCTTGGTAATATCTCCAGGTCAGTAACAGCGACCCCAGCAGTTTGTCCTGTGGGGCAAGTCAGCCCCTCACCCTGTTCAAACGCTACCACCCCTCATCCTCCGCACCCTGACCCCAAAGCAGGGCCAGCAGCTGGCTGCACCAGGCAGGCAGCCTGCAGAACGTCTGTGGAAGGAGTCTGTGCTGTGGCATAGCAGGTAAAGCCTCCACCTGTAAGGTCGGCATCCCAAATGGGTGCAGGTTCGGGTCCTTGCTGCTCCTCTTCCGATCCAGCTCCCTGCTAATGGCCTGGGAAAGCAGCAGAGGATGGTCCAAGTGCTTAGGTCCCTGCACCTGTGTGGGAGACCCAGAAGAAGCTCCTGGCTCCTGGCTTCGGACTGGCTTAGCTCCAGCTATCGTGGCCACTTGGGGAGTGAACCAGCAGGTGGAAGACCTCTCTCTCTGTATCTTTCTCTATCTCTTTCTGTAACTCTGCCTTTCAAATAAATAAATAAATCTTTTTAAAAAAGAAAAGAAAGTTTGTGGAAAAGGAAATTGAAAGACAACCTTAATTTGCTGCAAACCAGGCTGAAATCCATGCATCATGTTTTCACCATGCACACTTTCCTCGAGCCTTTTGAAGACCCCTCGCATACAAATTCTTTGCCTAAAGAACCACTGGGAAGCAAGCAGAAGACGGATGCAGGTCTTCGTGTGCCAGTCACTCCGGGTCTGTGGCCCTCTGGTCTGTCCTTTCTCATGATGGAGCCCGTTTAGGCAAGTTTCCGAGCCAGGGACAGGTGGTTCCAGATCAGGGGCAGAGTTTTTGTAGATGCCCGCAGAGCTGTTCATTTCTAAATAATCTGTTCTACGGTGGTGCCCTCACGGCTGTCCCCAGTACCCCGGGCATCCTTTTGTATCCTCCACAGGGCGGGACGTGTGCACCCACTAACGTGAGCAGAATAACTGACAGGCCAGCTCCTCACCCCCCAGCACCAGTGTGGGGCTGGGGATCAGTCCTGCCCCTTGGGACAAGGGTGGCTTCTTACACAGCCCAACATGCTGGGAACAGAAAGCCAAGATGCCACAGGTATGCTCCCCAGATCCTGAAAGACAGGGACTGCAATGGGACGGCGGGAGCCGCCTGCAAAAGACAGGTCCCACAGCTTCCTCCCTCCTCGCCAGAGGCCCCCACATCTCAGGGAGGCCTGGGAAACCTCTGGGTCCTCACCTTCACGCCTCCTCTCCAAGAAGACAACGCCTTCCTGCCATTCGTGGATCCATGTGCATCTTCCCACGGGTAGCCAGAACCGACATTATGCCACCACCTGCAACCATGACATCCCATATGGGCATCAGTTCATGTCCTGGCTGCTCCACTTCCTTTTTTTTTTTTTTTTTTTTTGACAGGCAGAGTGATCAGTGAGAGAGAGAGACAGAGAGAGAGAGACAGAGAGAAAGGTCTTCCTTTGCCATTGGTTCACCCTCCAATGGCCGCTGCGGCCGGCACATCACGCTGATCTGAAGCCAGGAGCCAGGTGCTTCTCCTGGTTTCCCATGCGGGTGTAGGGCCCAAGCACTTGGGCCATCCTCCACTGCCTTCCCGGGCCACAGCAGAGAGCTGGCCTGGAAGAGGGGCAACGGGGACAGAATCCGGCGCCCCGACCAGGACTAGAACCCGGTGTGCCGGCGCCGCAGGCGGAGGATTAGCCTATTGAGCCGCAGCGCCGGCCTGGCTGCTCCACTTCTGATCCAGCTCCCTGCTAATGTGCCTAGAAAGCAGCAGAGAATGGTCCAAGTGCTTGGGGCCCTGCATACACATAGGAGACCTGGAAGAAGCTCCTGGCTCCTGGCTTCGGATCAGCTCAGCTCTGGCTGTTGCAGTCATTTGGGAAGTGAACTAGCGGAATGGAAGACCTCTCCCTCTGTCTCTACCTCTCTCTGTAATTCTGCCTTTCAAATAAATAAAATAATTCTTGAAGGGGAAATAAGCCAACCTAATAACATCAGGGTGGCCACGGTGTCTCCTGGAGCCACAGCCCATGGCATCCCTGCCCAGCGTGGTCCTGAAGGCTAGAGTCCAGCATGGGCAGAGGTCGCTTGGTAATCTCTCCAAGTGATGCCAAGGTGTGGGCAGAAGGGAGAAGCCAAAGAGCAAACACATCAGCGGAGACTCCGAGGGAGCGGAGGTGACTTCCACGCAAGGACAGAAGGATGACACAGGGATGTAAAGGAAGGACACCCAGAGGCTGTGCCCGCTGCTGGGGGTAGCTGGGAGCACCTCTGAGCCCCGACTCTCCAACCTCCTGGCTGCTGGCCCAGCCCTACCCTCTTTGTGCCATCGGCGCAGCTGTGGGCCCCCTGAACCCAGCCCACGCACAGTGACTTCCCCTGGCCAGTCAGAACCCGGCCCTCTCTGCAGGGCCCCACCCTTCAGGCTGGGGAGTGTCTGTGTCCTATCCCCCAACCCCACCAGGGCCACAGAGCCCCAGGGCCAGAGCTTGTCCCCACAGCAGGTGTGCCAGGGGCCAGGTAGGCTGTGGGGCTCAGTCAGTGCAGCTCTGGGCCCCAGGACTGGCAGTCTTCAGGTGCTACCCGGGGTGGCCCCATTTTCCCTTTAACATTTGTATTTTGACGTCATTTCAGACTTAAGGGAAGAGCTGCACACATGATACAATTACCGTAGATTCTTCACCCAGATTTCCCAAATAACAACACTTTACCACTTTTGCTCTCTCTTCCTCCTTCCTCTCTCGCCAACCACAGATTTTAAAAACACCCGCATCTACACTGAACATAATCAGAGATTTTTTTTTTTTTTTTTTTTTTTTTTTTTTTTTTTGCTGGTTACTATTCCCTGAACAGTACAGCATTTTACTGATTTACACAGTATGTGCGCTGTTAGGTAGGATAAGTCACCTAGGGATGATTCAGGGTGCAGGGGGCGGGGTGCACGGCTCTGCAGCAGCTACGCCTGTTTTCTTTCTTTCTTTCTTTCTTTCTTTCTTTCTTTCTTTCTTTTTTTTGACAGGCAGAGTGGACAGTGAGAGAGAGAGAGACAGAGAGAAAGGTCTTCCTTTTCTGTTGGTTCACCCACCCCCAATGGCCACTGCAGCCAGTGCACCGCGCTGATCCGAAGCCAGGAGCCAGGTGCTTCTCCTGGTCTCCCATGCAGGTGCAGGGCCCAAGGACTTGGCCATCCTCCACTACCCTCCCGGGCCACAGCAGAGAGCTGGACTGGAAGAGGAGCAACCGGGACAGAATCCGGCACCCCGACCGGGACTAGAACTGGGGTTCCAGCGCCGCAGGCAGAGGATTAGCCTAATGAGCCGCGGTGCCGCCCTCTTTCTCTCTTTCTTTCTTTCTTTCTCTTAAGAGGCAGAGTTAACAGAGAGAGGGAGAGACAGAGAGAAACATCTCCCATCTGCTGCCTCTCTCCCCAAATGGCTGCAATGGCCGGAGCTGCGCCAATCCAGAGCCAGGAGCTTCCTCTGGGTCTCCCACATGGGTGCAGGGGCCCAAGCACTCGGGCCATCTTCTACTGCTCTCCCAGGTGGATCGGAAGTGGAGCACCCGGGACTCGAACCAGTGCCCAGCTACATCGGTTTAACATCAAGAACTTGAGCATCCACTGGTATTGGGACCACTGGGGGTTCGGAACCAGACACCCAAGCGCACCAGGGCACAGCTGTGCAGACAAACAATTTTGTCAGAACCAGCAGACTATCAGTCGCCAGCAAGCCATGACAGCCTTGCCCTCCAGAATGCTGACAGCATCAGGGACACTCTCTGACCCCCGTCATAAAAACCCGAGCATTGACACGGACGCAACTCCACCCTCCCATCCGCACACTCTGTTCGGATCTTTCTGGCAGTTTCCAGGATGCCCTTTAAAATTAAAGAGTGCCAGGCTGTAGCCCTCTCCCGCGGCCTCTTCTCTGTCTCCTTCTGGCATGCCTGGACCATGTGGCTTGGTCAGGTGGTGCTTCCTTGCTGTTAGCTCAGGCTTCCATTTGGGGCAGGAATACCTCCAGCAGAGAGGCCTCACCCTCCTGGGGGCAGCAATGCCTGGGCCTGGCCAGGTGCAAGGGAAGCTCCCTGAGGTGCCTGTATTATAGGCAGCACCTCCCCTGAGGGCCTGGCCAGGCATAGTGCGTACTCCAGTGGTTCAAACCCGTCTCCTCACACTCTGAGCAAGTGAGACAAGACCCCTTCCTAAGGAGCCGATCTCCATTCCCAGCCATTGCCCAGAGAAGACCCCAAGCCAGGACAGCCAGACACAGAGGGCGGCACGGGCGCAGCGCCGGCCTGCTGCCTCCTCCTGGCACTCCCCCCCCCCCCCCCGACCACTTCATGACCATGAAGGGTATTTAATTTAGCCCAGCGTCTAAATTAATATCTGCACGGCCGCAGCCAAGACCTCCCTCCCGTGGGTGTTTCGGGGGAGCCCGGCTCCTGCACCCCCCTGGCCTGCACCCCCCTGGCCGTGGCCACGATTGTTATGTAAACACAGAGCGGGGCTCAGGGGCAGCTCGCCCATCTGCTCCGAGGCACACTTCTCGCTGCACTAATCATTTTCCATCCTCTTAGGTGAAAACTTGGAAAATGGAAGGGCTCTCAATCTCCTTTTCATTTGCAAACGAGCCATTTCAGCTAAGCCGGGCTCCCCATTCTTCTCCCGCATTTGTGTTGGTGAAAAGACCCGTCTCCGATTTCTGGGCAGGAGCAGCTGCTGCCGGAGGCCTCCTTTCACGGGGGCGGCTCCCCCCTCCCCTCAGCCCCCTCCCGCTCCCTCCTTTTGTCTCCGTCAAAGCCAGCTCCCCCCTCTGACCCCTGGCCATCGCGGAGCCTCCTCCTTTGTCAGCTTTCCCCAGACAAGTTTCACCCTAAATCAAGCATTGTTTGGGCTCCTGAGGCCAGCACGTGCCCATACCCCCTAATCTTTTAATTTCACCCCAGGAATAAGCAGCTGTTGGTGATCCAAGCAGTGCACAGCTGTTGGCCGGGCCTGCTGCCGGCTCCGGAGAACAATGAGGAAGAAAGCAGGGAGCTTGCAGGGCTGCAGGGCGGAGCTCAGCTCCCCTGTCTGCTCCTGGGCTCCCCCCGCCCCTTGCAACAGTTGGCAGCACGTGCTGTGAAATGCTGTCCAGCCAGAGAGCAGGCCCCCGCCAGGCCCTTCTTACCCACACCCCTTCGCTGCCACTCACCCTTGGGTTTGCACTTGGGCTCTCGGAGAACCCATCTTTCCCTTGCAAAGAGCCCCAGCGTGGGGCATGAGCCTTTGCTACAAAAACGATCATCTGATAAATTACAGGGTGAGACCCGCCAGGCAGACAGAGGCTCTGCGCCTGCTGGCACGTGCCAAATGGGGCTGGGAGGGGGGCCCTCCACGGTGGGGGTGGGAGGGTGGAGAAGGGCAGGGAACTGCTGCAGTAGCTATGATGTAGGGTAAGGATCTCCCTGGGCATGCACGACTTGGGGGAACAAGGGGACCCCCTGGAAATACACATTACTGAGGCCAACCAAGGTTAGCCTGACCCTGCGCTCCACCAAGTCCTTGCACTTTACCTTTGCCTGCACAGCTGTGCAGGCTTGATTTTGGGAACCTGTCTGAGACAGTGGGGAATGAGGACCTAAGAGAGACCAGTGGATGCCCTGAGCTGCCAAGGTGCCCTCTTCAAGGCCCGGAACTTCCGGTGATGGTTCAAGGGCCTCCGTCTGCACCATCAACACAGCTGTGGAGCTTGGGAAATGGAGCCCGTGCAACTCCACCAAATAGTTTCTTTATTTGCAATGAACTTAATTATCCGCATGTGGCTGCTGGCTGCCGTACTGGGAGGTTGGAAACCCCAGAGTTTTAAGAAACAAAAAATGCAGATGCTGGGTTCTCTTTCCAGTCTAAATTTGTGGGGTGGGGGAGGTTCAGGCCCCCAGCAGGCTCTGCAGTGTGTCTGGAAGCCGCTTAGCTACCAACACTCCCTCTTTCTGAAGTGCAGAGGGCTTTAAAATCAATTACTCAGTGTGGGGACTCCTGAGAGCCAGGCTTGCGCTTGGGCACGCCCTACACTGACATCTGTCCCTCCTCTGCCTCCCGTGGTGGTGGTGGTGGTTGGGGGGTGGGGTTTGCGCAGCCACAGGTTGGCATGGGTCTCTCCACCCGCTTTATCTCACCTGGTGGGCAATGAAAGATGCTGGCAGAAACCCGATGCTCGCCAGAACATATGGCGAGGCGCACACCTGCCCCGCACAGGCACCTGCTGGGCCTCCCAGGGGCGTGGGGCGGCTGGCTTGGGCGCTTGGGGCCACGGGCAGAGCGTCCAACTCATTTGCATGCTGGCCGCCTGCCACGTGCCTGGGCTCCGGGCGGATCTGACACGGCATGTCACTGCTTTGAAGCTCAGCGAATCTGAGAAAGCTGCGCCCCAGACAACAAAGCCAGCCGCCCATCTGGGACACGTGCTGGGCCCCCGCCCAGGAGCAGGCACACACTTGTGCACACGCAGGCCCCGACGTGAACTACTGCCCGCAGAGTGCATTCCACGGGCCAGGGCGATGGGAAGGCCGGAACATGGTGGTCACAAGGGAGAGTGGCCAGGGGGCAGCCTGTGCCTGCAGCCCCGAGAGAAGCAGAAGTGTCCCGGAAAAAGCCGGGTTCTTCCGTAGCTCCTTTCCAAAGAATCACTTTGGCTTAATCCATCTCGGTAGCTAAGCAAACAGGAAGCGAATGACCATCAGCACGTACAGCCCACGCCATCAAATGACATTTCTCCCTAATTCATGCAACCGCGCAGCCCTTGGCCCTCAGAGAAGGGACCTCTGGTTTTCACCAGATGCAGCAGAAGTGCTATGAGCCCTGCTGCTTGCCTTTCGCTGCTCCAGGGCAAGTGCAAAGGGTCAAGTTGCAAGAATTCTCGCCACACACACACACAGATCTGGCCCTTAACCCCAGAAAGGGTTAAAAGTCAACCCAGCTACCACAGCCTGGCCCCTCTTCCCTCGGCAGGGTGACCCGGTGATCACAGCAGAATGAGCCAGGGCCCTGGGGCCATCCGCCTCCCAGCCACTGCAAGCACTTCAGCCATCTGTCCAGGCACAGGGACAGCCAGGGGCATCACAGGCCATGCGGCCCTGAGTGCTGAGGGAGGGGGCAGGCATCCTATCAAATATTGCGACACTTGGGGCCTTGCTGCAGGCCAGGCGGCCAGCCTCCCACCCCTCCAGAGCCCCGGCTGCAGTGGAGGAGGCCCTTGGAGATGATGGAGGGCTTTTCCTCCAGCGGCCAGGGTTAGGATGTAACAGGCAGGCAAGCTTTAAGGCCATTAGCAAAGAACAATGGGGCGCTGAAAGGGCGATCCCAGTGAATAGAAGCAGGAAAGTCAGCTTGTGCCAGCAGCCCCCGCTTCACTCATTACCCCAGATGGCAGATGGAGGGTGGCCCGGTTGCCAGGCAGAACCCGCACTGCCGGGCAGGGGAGGCGGGAGCTGGTGGCCCAGGGCTCCTCCCAGCAGTAACCCACGGCTGGGGCTGGCAGCAAACTCACAGGAGCCCTTGATCAGGAAAGAGGGGCACCTGTGCTGTCTCAGCGTGTGGATGTAAAGACCTCGTCACTCAGCTGAGATTCCCCAAGTGCTCTGACCACCCGGATGGGAAGGGACTCCAGCAGGGGCCACGTCCCTCACGCTTCTGTCATGGCCTCAGCACAAGTAGCTCCTAATCCTGCTGAGTTGCTGTATGTGGACCCTGCGAACTTGCTTTGGAAAAGGCTGGCCAGGAGGCATGCGCACTCGGGATTGTGCGAGTCGAGGACCGTGCGTGCTGGGGGGCTTGAACAGGGTGCGTGCACTGAGGGGGTGTGTACATGGGGAGCAGCCAAGCCAGAGGATGTGTGTGCTGGGAGAGGTGCGAGGGGGTGGGAAGGGGGGAGAAAAAAAACATTGCACTTTGCACTGCATGAACACATTGGAGGTGTGAGCATACGGAGGGAAGGTGCATGCTGGGAATACCCAAACTGGAAAGTGTGCACACCGGGGGATGCACACACTGAGACTGCGCCACTGGAGGCGTGCACCCGGGGGATGTCGTACAAGGCAGTGCGTGCACACTCAGGTGAACACCCCACGGTCGTGCACACCGAGATGGGTGCACTAGCTGACCCACTTCTGTTCCCCGTGTTGTATGCAGGGCTAGGCCATCAGCACCCAGCACACCTCCACCACCATCCATGAAAAGCCTCCCTCAGCCCTGCGGGGGATGCGCTGGCTTGAGGAGGGTGCTGGGAGCCCTTTCCTTCTCTCAAAATCTCAGTCACCTCTCTAGTCCCGGCTGCCAGATGGTCTCCGTGGCACCTAGGGGTGCCTTGTAGAATTGGGGCACCTCGACCTGCACCGCTGAGCTTCCATTCAGCTGTCCCTCTTCCACGTGGGAGTGCCAAGCCCACACCAGGGTGTGCACCCTGCTCCTCTGCTTCTAGCCAGGGCTGCCGTCCAGTCTTCCACCTTCTCCATGCAGGGAAAACAGCATCGCAAGAAAACATCTCTGCAGACTTCCCAGTTGTGTTTCAGCCTGTTGCTTAGGAAGAAGAAGTGATACAGGCTGAACGCAGGCGCTGGACACCTGCTGGCGCCGTCACAGAGAACTGATAGTGCTCTTCTCGACAAAGGCCGACCGCACTTCGGCCTGGGGGAGCTTTAGAACCGCTTCTCCGAGGTACAGCACCTGCCATTATGCGCACACAGCAGCATATCCATAAGCATTGGCTCAGTGCCCACAGAAACGCAACACAGGGGACAGCCAGCTTGCTGTCCTCCGACATCTTACTCGCTCTAGCCATGCAAAAGGAGGCAATGGACAGCCCGTTGTGCCATGTCTGTGCCATGACTTCAGGGCTACCACATGCACCAGACAGAACCAGATGAACTCTGCCCAGGCTCTCTGCCCCTCAAATTCTACCCAGAACGATTTCTTCTGAATTCTCCCTTTTTAACACTATTAACCCATTCTTTTTTAAAGATTTTATTTATTTATTTATTTATTTATTTATTTGAAAGTCAGAATCACAGAGAAGGAGAGGCAAAGAGAGAGAGAGAGAGAGAGGCTTCCATCCAATGGTTCACGCCCCAAATGGCCACAATGGTCAGGGCTGGGCCTGGCCAAAGCCAGGAGCCAGGAGCTTCTTCTGGGTCTCCCACATGAGTGCAGGGTCCCGAGCACTTGGGCCATCTGCCACTGTTTTCCCAGACATGTTTGCAGGGAGCTGGATTGGCAGCAAAGAAGCTGGGACTCCAACTGTGCCCTGTCTGATATGGGATGCTGGTGTCATAAGCAGCGGCAGCTTTAACCCCACTGCACCACAACACCAGCCCTGATGATCTCATTTTAAAACATGATTGTGTGTATAAACATCCTATTTCCAAATCAGTGCCTGCAGAGCTGTCACCCTCACCACCGTCACCACTGTCACCATCACCATCACCACTGTCGAACGCCATCACCATCAGGATCAGCGTCCCATCACCACCACCATCACCATCACCATCCATCCCCATCCATCCCCGTCATAACCCTCATTACATCCAAGTGTTAAACCGCCCCCTTCCCAGGTGCCATTTTAAATGCTTTATCTAAATTAGCACATTTGTTCTCCCTACAGTCCACAGATGCACACACAATTATTATCCGCATTTTACGACAGGAGGACCCTGGAGCCCTGAGGGCCACACCTGCCGGAGCTCTGTGCCCTTAAGGGACTGTTCAGCTGAGCACCTGCAGGGGAGCACTGTGAAATGACCCGCACGCACCTCAGGTGCAAAGAAGAGCAAGTCACAGCCCTGGGACTGTGTTTATAAAAGTTCAAAAACAAGCGAAAGGTAGCAAGCTAGGGCTTGGTGACTCACATGTAAAACTTTAAACGGGACACGGTAACCATTAACGCAGAACTCAGGCCGGTGGTTGTCAGCGTGGAGGTGAGAGAGGAAGGCGAATGCCCGGGGCTTTCTGGGGTCTGGGGAGCATTCTAGCAGCGTGGGCGTGTCTTGATTGGCCAGTGCAGTTTCTTGTACACTGTGGATACTCGTTGGTGTGTCTGGTGTATTTTGAAATTGCTTTTTTAATTGCTTTAATCTCCAACAAGAAAAACAGGATGGATGCAGAATGTCGCTGGCGCTGCCTCTGGCTGGTGCACCCCTACTGCTGCTATGCCCTCCATGTTTCCACCACGGCCAGAGAGGGAGTCTTAAATCCCAAGCTCTTCCTACAGCTCCAAGCCAGCAAGATGACGTTCTGACACTGGGTGCCTCTGCCTCCTCTCCACAGTGGGCCCAAACTTCTGGGGCCACAAGTACAGTTTCATCATTTTTGTTTACCCTCACTGAGAGAGGGGCAGGTGTTTGATGCCATCGTTTGGAAAGCCCACATCCCATTTCACAGGGTCTGGGGCCGAGGCCCACCTCGACTTCTGCCCCAGCGCCCTGCTAATGCACAGGATGCATTAGCTGATGGCTCAAGTTCCTGAGACCCTGCCACACAGGTGGCAGACCCTGATCGAGTCCCAGGCTCCTGAATTTGGCCTGGCCCAGGCCTTGGCTGTTTTGGAAAACAAATAAATTCTCTTAAAGCTAACTCTAGGGCTCTGTCACGTGGACACATAGGAAACCGCATCTCAGAGGCACCAGGGCCTCCAGCAGCCTCGGGCCTGCACGGCTCCTCCCAGCTGGGACAAGGACTCGCTGCAGCACCCACACTCAGGACGTGCAGCCAGTGGGCAGCCAGCAGAGCAGGACAAACAGCCCACCCCTCTGTGTGCGGGGAGCAGCCTCCCCTTTGTGCCCTGTCCACAAGAAGGCCCCCACTCCTATCCTTCAGAGGCTTGCCGGCACCTGTGCAGGTGAGCCTGCGCGTCTGCTCCAGGCTGGTCCCCTCTGGCCCACATCCTGGGCCTCCCTCATGTATTCCCCTCCTGCCATCCGGCCTCCTGGGGGCTTCAGAGGATTCATGGGCTCCCTGGCCCTGGTGCCCCACCCCTGAGAGGAGCTGAGCATGTCCCATGTTCCCATCTCCCCGGCTCACCTGGGTCCCTCCCAACCCCAGACCCCTTCCCAGGGGCACCTGCCCCCCTGCCTACCCTGACGCAGCTCCTGAGCACTTGAAGCCAGAGGGAGTCAGAGGGAGGACATGGAGGGGGTGGGCAGACAGAGAGCGGAGAGCTCCTGCTCTGGCCTCCCAGCCCCCAACCCAGCCCTCGCCTGAGCCTCAGGGCCCATCTGCCGTGAGAGCAAGTAGGGCAGCAGCTGCCACCTTAGCCGGGCCGGGGAGGGGCTCAGCTTGTGACCTCACTGCCACACCACAGCCTAGGGCACATGCACACTTTGGTGAGCACACAGACGCCCATGCACATGTGTGTGTTCTGACATGTGTGCCAGCAAAGCCCCGTGTGTGACTTTTGAGTAGAGCTCAAACAGCCACATTTGCATATGGCCAGGGCTCCTGCCTCTCTTGGGGTGGTGTGCGGTATGTGGTGCATGCACAACCCAAAGCACTCCTGAGCCCAGATCCAATGTGGCTCCTGGGTTGTATGTAAAAGGCCTTGGGTCTGTGTTCACATCCTGTGTGCACAGAAAGCACACGCCATGGCACTCCCCAGGAAGGCACGGGCTCAGCCTGGGCTGAGTGTGGGCCCACGGCCCAGACACCATTGCCTGGGTATGCTGGGCCCTGGGCAGGCAGGAGAGCTGCAAGCACACAGCTGTACATGCACTCACACAAACACATCCTCTACATCAGATGTTTTCCCAAGATAACTGTCTGCAGGTCTCCGTGGCAACCAGCCACAGCACACACTCACATGGCTCAGCTCAGAGCAGCCCAACATGTGACCCTGGTGTGACTGTAAGTTTGGCATCACCCAGACTTTGATGTCCTCATTCCCCGAACCCAACAGCAGCACTCACACAGCCAAAGGCGCCTTGTCCGGCACAGGGGTCTCCAAGGTGGGCCCTGCGCTTCCTTCCTGGCTTCTACTCCAAGCAGACTCTCGAACCGTTCTCAAAGTCATTTGGGGAGTCAACGAAAAATCTGACTCATGTTGCACCTGCCACAAGGAACTTGAAGCAGTTGCCAAAGTGCCAAAATGATCGTGTCAGATCTAACACATCAAAGCCCTCCCCTCGCCAAGCGGGATCCCCAGGAGTGGGGCCACTGCGTTGGGCTGGGGCACCTCTGTGGAAAGCAGGGAGGGTGTCCTCCCCCTCCCCCATGCTGTGGGTGGAAGTGTACGGTCCCTGACCCTGGAAAAGGGAGCACTGGAAACTTGGCCTTTCGCTATCCAAGATCCCAGCCGAGTTGCGACACCTGCTTTCATGGACAGATACCAGAATCCTCGGGAGTGGCTCAGGGCACGCTTCGTGTTTTCCCCCCACAATATTGAGAAGAAGCTGTGGATCCAGCCCCAAACCTGGGGACAGGTCTCTCAGCCACCTGCTGAGCAGGGCCAGCCCTCGTTCCCCATTTCCCGAACTACGGTCTTATCGCCTGTGTCAACACGCATTGCCCAAGAACTCAGAGGAGTCCCGAAAGCAAACACTCAGCCATCTCCAGGAAATTGCTGGGCATGAGGCTAAGGGGAGCAGGCGCCCAGGCCAGGGCCCCGCCGCCCCTGCCAAGCCAGCAGTCAGCCTCCGTGCAGGGGCTCCAAGGGCCCACGGGCTGAGAGGCGACACAGACAGAGCCAGTGATTTCAGGGCCTGGGGGTGGGAGGGGTCGCAAGGTGCAACCAGCAGAGTCATGGGTAGTCTGTTGCCAGACAGCTTTCCAAAGGCCCAGGGATGTGGGAAGTCTTAGGCAAGGGCAGTCACGCTGTGGACCCATGTCCTAGCGATTTGTAGGTGCATTGGCTCAGACAGCCACTTTGGGTAACAAGTAATGCTAATACTCCTCTTACCACACCAAAAGGGAATTGTTGGGTAATATAATGTACCTACAACAACATGACAGATCAATGCTGAGAGCTAGTCAGGCAAGCAGACAGATGGTGACGAGAGATAGCCAGGCAGATAGGTAGAGAAAGACAGCTGATGGACAGATACGGCAGACAGATGGACGCACGTGTACAAAGGTAGTATATGCAGTGCCTGAATGGTGACACAGACGAAGGCTCAAAGACAAGCAACAACAGCTATTTCCATAGCGAATATCCATGCACAAGGACCCTAGGACAAAGTAGGTCCTCATGGGACCTGCATTTGAGGACGCACCCTGACAACGGGCACTGTCTAGGGGATTCTAGGAACCTGCTGTGCTGATTTTCTGAAGTGATAAACAAAGCTTGACAAACCTCTGAATAACATGGAGTCTACCCCCTCCCTTCATATACATCACAGCTGGGGCCGGCTCTGGGGCATAGCGGGTAAAGCCGCCTCCTGCGATGCCAGCATCCTGTGTAGGTACTGGTTCGTGTCCCAGCTGCTTCACTTCAGCTCCCTGCTAATGGCCTGGGTAAAGCAGTGGAAGACGGCCTAAGTATTTGGGCCCCTGTCACCCACAAGGGAGAACTGGATGAAGCTACTGACTCCTGGCTTTGGTCTGGCCCACCCCTGGCCATGGCGGCCATCTGGGGAGTGACCCAGCAAATCTCTCTCTGTTTCTCCTTCTCTCTCTGTATCTCTGACTTTCAAATAAGCATATATATATATATATATATATATATATATATATATATATATATAGCATAGATGCACTTCTAGGAATGCAGTGTCTACTGCAGTAACCAGATACAGGAACGAGAGCAGGCAGAACCCGCACCCAGATCCTCCACCCAGTGAGCAGCTGATGGAGTGATAGGGTGCCGTCTGTTGGCACAGGTCTCTCTCTCAGCCTTGGGGAACCTCTCCTCTGGCCTTTCCCACCAGGGCCATTAGTCCCTATTCTTTCAACTGAGAAACATCCCCACAGATGTCCAGCAGGCCCCTCTGAGGCCCACTCGCCACTGTGAGTACCAATGGTGCCAGCAGAGACCAGCCCCGCTGTGGTTTGGCTGTGCTGTGAGTGTGCCCCGGGGATGCGTGGACCAGAGCCTCTGCCCGCAGTGTGGCCATGGGGGGGGGGGGGGGGGTGTGACGGCAGAACCTCTAAGAGGTGTGGCCTCGCAGCAGGTGCTTAGGTCATGTGGGGCATCATTCACTGAAGAGATTCAGGGGGTTCTCACGAACCCCGAGTTAGTTCTCAGGAACAGAGCGAGCCCAGGCTCTTCCCTCATCTGGCTTCCTGTCTCAGCCCACGAGTCTCTCTCCCAGGTGCCCCCGCCATGAAGCCATCGGCCATGATGAGATGAGGCCAGGCAGCCCTCGCCAGAGTTGGCACCAGGCTCTCTGAACTGTCGACCTCCAAAACTGTGAGTTCAATAAGCACACGGCCTCTGGTAGTTTGCTAGAGTAACAGGAAATGGACTCCTAAGCTCCAAGTGAGCTTCCCACCATTCACAGCCCTTCACCACCCTTGAGGCTCTATCTTCAGTGACACAGAAGCCTGAACTGCTGGGACAGGGTCTCCCATGCGCCCTCCGAGGCCCCTTTGTCAACCCCCGGTCCAGCATGGGGACATGCTCAGGCCACACACCCCCCAGGGGCTGGAGTCCACGTGGGTAGCTGGTGAGTGAGCCCCTGACCTGGACGCACCACTTTCCTTGGCTAGCCCTGGGGCTTCCAGCCTGCTCATCTCATGCAGGGAAATCCCTCACATCTCGGCCAAGGACCTGTCAGTCAGCCAGCAGCCTTGCCTTCATTGGGTTAGGTGCCAACGGGCTGCACGTTGGACGACAAGGGTCTCAACCAGGAGGCCCTTCCCAAGCCCCACTGCCTGCACCCTGCCCCTGCCCATCAGCCATCTCCCTCTGCCTCATTCAAGAGCCAGGAGCCAGGCAGGCACGAGGCAGGTGTCAGCACACCTTGCCCGCAGGTGAGACAGGGCCTGCGTGATGTCCCATCTCTGTCATTGCCTCACATTAGACAGAGTTCCCGGGAGACCATTGGAGTGGACAGAGCTCCTTCCCCAGGGCCCACAGACCAGGCCAGCATGCAGGTCCCCAGGCTGGGAGGACCCTGAGATGGCTCAGTTTCCCACGCAGTAGGAGACACACAGCAGCCAGTCAGATGGGTCCAACCGCCCCGAGCCAACCTGATGAGGAAGTTCCCTCTCTCGACAACAAGCACCCTGCTTTCCACTTCTTGTTTCTGCTTTCTTCAGCTCCTTCCTGTCTAGAAAACCAAGCTCCTCCACCCAGCTCAGGGAAACACACACTCTCTCTGATAGGAAACGAAGTGTTGCCTGCCTCCGGGTGTGCACGTAAAAGCCAGTGGAGACCTTGAAAGTGAATTGTGGCTTTGTCTTTGGCGATGCTGGTCAGGAGACCTGGGTCCTCCTCACCTCTCAGGCACACTGTCCCCGCATGAGAAAGGGAGTATTCCACCGCCCCACCACAGGGCGGCTGTGGGCACGCAGGTGCTTACTGCACACAGGGGACAAGCCATGTTGGGCAGAGCCAGGTGAGCAAGCACAGCCCCAACAAGTGGGGATCAGAGCAAAGCTAGCCTGTCCCCAGCATCCTTCTCTGCACACTGGTTTGCACTGTAACACCCAAAGGCCACCTGTGTGCGCAGGCTGCCCCTGGCCCCTGGCAGATGGCAGGGTTGTCTGAGTCTGCCCGCCACTATAGACCTGTATCCCTGAGACCCGGTGATTCATACACGACAGGTTTATCTAGCTCGCGGATCTGGGGGCTGGGAAGTCCCCAAGTATGGCGCCCGCACCATGTGAGGCACCATCTCACGGCAAGAAGGGTGCCCGTGCTGAGACAGAGCATGTGCCAGCTCCGGGCTCTCTCCCTCCTGTTACAAGGTCACCAGTGCCATCACGGGGGCCCCACTCTCAAGACCTCAGTTAATCAGTCCCCAGAAGTCTCATCTCCAGGAGCCATTAGCACCCGCCTGTGAGAACTTCGGGGGTTGGGGGGGGGGGCAGCACTGTGGCATAGCAGGTAAAGCTGCTCCTGCAGTGCCGGCATCCCATGTGGGCGCTGGTTCAAGTCCTGGCTGCACCACTTCCAATCCAGCTCTCTGCTGTGGCCTGGGAAAACAGCAGAAGATGGTCTAAGTCCTTGGGCCCCTGCACCCTTGTGGGAGACCTGGAAGAAGCTCCTGGCTCCTGACTTCAGATTGGCACAGCTCTGGCTGTTGTAGCCAATTAGGGAGTGAACCAGCGGATGGAAGACCTCTCTCTCTCTCTCTCTCTTTCTCTCTCTCTCTCTCTCTTCCTCTCCTCTCTCTGTGTAACTCTGACTTTCAAATGAATAAATAAAACCTTTAAAAAAAAAAAAAAAAAGAACTTCTGAGGACAAGTTGAGACCCCAGCAGAAGGCCTGATGGTGGCGGCCACCTCCTCTGCAGGCTTCTCCGCCAGCCACCCTCGGCTGCAGAGAGAAGCTGACTCTGACTCGGTGGCGAGACCTGCAGGAAGAAGACCCGCCCTCCTCCTTGACCTCATTTCCGTGACCTTGCCCTAGCTGCTCTGCGTGGACCTCAGCCACCTGCTCGTCCACAAGGGTCAGACTCCAGAGACAGAACCCCCTCCCCAGGGACGTTCTACTCGGCTCTGCGGGAGCTTCTCACACCCTCGCCAAGGTCCTCACTCAGATCTGAGTGTCTCCTTCCTGGAGTCCCCTGCAACGCCAGGACCTGATGACTTCAACAAGAAAAGCCCTTCCGGCTGTACAGGGAACGAAGCAGCCTGCATTTCCACAATCCAGCCATCGCTCTGTCTACCCCTCCCGCAAATAAAGATTGCAGTCACATTTGAGAACATTAAGGTCAGGGACCGGCGCTGTGGTGTAACGATGCTGGCATCCCATGTAACCACTGGTTCGAGTCCCGGCTGCTCCACTTCTGATCAAGGTCCCTGCTAACTCACCTAGAGAAAGCAGAGGAGGATGGTCCAAGTGCTTGGGACCCTGCTACCCACATAGAGACCCAGAGGAAGATCCTGGCTCCTGGCTTCTGCCTGACCCAGCCCCAGCCATTGCAGCCATTTGGGGAGTGAACCAGTGAATGGAAGATTTTCTCTCTCTCTCTATGCCTTTCAAATAAATAAATAAATCTTGAAAAAAGAAAGAACAATAAGGGTCAATATCCTTGTAGCTGTGGACAAATAAGGTATCTTTATGAGACAGAATCATACACTCAATCCACCGGCCCTTCTTAACCTTATCCAAACTCCTTCCTTAGCAAGTTCAGCACACAGACAGAAATACCACGTTGCGGGGTATGCACACAGGCCTCCTGCCACACAGAAAGCAGACAAGTGAACCAGGGACAGCCCAGCCTTTGACCTGCCCATGAACGTAACACTGAAAACAGGAGTGGAGTCAGCCCTCTGGATCCACACATTCAGCCAGCCACAGATCAGAAGCACCCAGAAAGAAATTGCTTTACCTGGCACCAGGTATCTACAGACACAGGTTCTCTGTAAACACTGTGCCAATTTGTCAGGGACTTGAGCATCCGAGGATTTGGTGTGGGGGTATGGTATCCTCCCCCCCCCCCCCCCCAGGATACCAAGTAACAAATTGTACTAGGTTTCGGCCGGCGCCGCGGCTCACTAGGCTAATCCTCCGCCTTGCAGCGCCGGCACACCGGGTTCTAGTCCCGGTCGGGGCGCCGGTTCTGTCCCGGCTGCCCCTCTTCCAGGCCAGCTCTCTGCTGTGGCCAGAGACTGCAGTGGAGGATGGCCCAAGTGTTTGGGCCCTGCACCTGCATGGGAGACCAGGAGAAGCACCTGGTTCCTGCCATCGGATCAGCGCAGTGCGCCGGCCGCAGCGCGCCAGCCACGGCAGCCATTGGAGGGTGAAACACCGGCAAAAGGAAGACCTTTGTCTCTCTCTCACTGTCCACTCTGCCTGTCCAAAAAAAAAAATAAATAAATAACAAATTGTACTAGGTTTCCATAGACACTATAGATAGGAACATTTAAATTTGTTGTTGTTTTTAAACTATTTTCATCTACTAGAAAGGCAGAGTGACAGAGAGAGGGAGATAAGCAGAGAAAGAGAGATCCTCCATCTACTACTTTTCTCACCAAATGCCTGCAAGCGCCAGAGCTGGGCCAAGCCGAAGCCAGGACCCAGAAACTCCATTTGGGTCTCCCACAAGGGTGGTAGGGGCCCAGACACTTGAGCCATCACACGCCGCCTCCCAGGATGCACGGGGAGCCGGAGCTGGATCGGAAGTGAGTAGCGGGGACGTAAACTGGAACTCGGATAAGAGATACAGACCCCGCAAGGGGCGGCTTAGCCCGCCGCACCCCAATGCTGCCCCTTGACAGGCTGAGTGAGAACTGGTTGTGAGAACCACGGCAGGCGTGTGTTCTGGCCTGGTGACTGACGCACCTGGCCAGGGCTTGCTGCCCCCTGGCCCCCATGGCTGCTGATAGCAATCCTCAAGTGCAAGCACATTCATCTCCCTGTGCCTCTTTGAGATCTGATTTTCGCAGTCTTCACAGGAGACCAAGATTAGTGCAGTGTAGACACACTCCCCCGGGGGGGAGGCGAGGATGGCGAAGGCGAGGTGTCAGGTGACTCTCCCGTGGGACCCCTCAGGCCCGGACACGTCATGGGACTGCAGCTTCGGTGCCACTGCAGGCCACCCAGGTGCACCTGTGCGAGGCAGGGCCTCCCGGGGTCGCTGGAGCAGGAAGGTGTTCCAGGCCAGCTCCTGTCCTCTGCGCCAGGAGTGACCAAACAGGTTCTCCAGGTGTTGGAAGCTGAGCGTGCAGGGCCTGGAACAGCTTGTTCCAGGCAGCGCACTGGAGGGCTGCCTGCACGATCTGGGCTCCGTGCGTGGGTGGGGTATCCTTGTGTCCCCAAGCGTGACCTGGAGAGAAAGTCACCCTCTGCCTGGGTCAAATGGGGCTGAGTTTTCAGAGCAGGAAGAGCAGAGAGAAAGGCCAGAGGTGTTCCTTCTCCCTGCACATCTGCAGGGGCACGAGGCCCAGGTCCCCACCTGATGGACGGGGCTCGACAGCTGGGCCCCCAGTACTTGCGGAGAGAAGATCTCCTTGCCCCTCTCCGGGCTTTGCTGTCTCCAGCAATGCTCACGCAGATGCCCAGCCCCCGGCTCAAGCAAGGGCTCTGCCAGAGGATCCCAGGAATCTCTGCGTTCATCAGAGGCAGCTGCGGCTTCTGGTACTGCAGCCCCTCGGACCCACACCTAGCAGCCGTGGAATCCGGCTGGGATTCCCAGGGCTGGGAAACCAAAGCCTGGGGAATTTGCATACTGACTCTGGCCAACAGAGTTCTGGAGCCAAATGCAGAAAGGGTGCATCTCCTAGTGCTCTCTGGCCAAACCTCTCAGATCCTCCTCCCCGTGCCTGTGCACGCCCTGGGATGCCAGCTGGCAAGGGCTAGCCCCGGCTCATGCCCCGCCACCTCTGCCTTGCCACGCCATGCTGGCAGTCCCTGAACCCAGGAAGCCACTCACTCACGCCAGTCAAATTGGCTCCACCCGGGTCCCCACCCCGACCCCGATTCCTGTATTTAGAAATTAGAAACCAGCCAGGCGTTCCATCACTCTGCACGAAGCAGCAGGGGAAGGGGGTTTGGTCTGGAAGCCAGCACCCTGCCCACCTGCCAGAGGTGAGGAAGGAAGAGGGGGTGCTCGTGTGTCTGGGGCTGGTTCTCGGGTCCCGCACCGCCCTCTTGTTCACCTGAGTACTTTAAGCCACCTGCATCTGCTCGGTGCTTTCATGGATGCTGTCCCTCCCAACAGCCATGAAACAGGTGGAGAGAGTGGTCATCACAGTGAGAGAGTGAGGCCCAGAGAGGGCAGATGCTTTGCCCAGGGTCACACAGCTCCAGTCTGCCCCGGACAAGCTGGGTCCTTAACCCAAGGTCCCTGGAATTCAGGAGAAATGTTCAGCTTTCAGAAATCCGCATCTCTTCAGTGCCTTGTGCCACAGGGCAGGGCGTCAGGCCTGGAGCCCCCCACCCCCACCCCAGGCCCAAGCAGGCAGTCAGGGGGGCTCCCACACAGGAGAGGGGCGTGGCACCGTGGAGCTGCCATGCTGAGCCAGCAGGTGGAACTCATGAGGCTGGGGGTAGCGATGGTGACCTTGGCTGGGGCATGCCCCAGGAAGCCCAGATGGTGACGGGTGGATCCAAGAGACAGAGCTGCAGCCATGGCTGGTTGGGGAGACAGCGTGGGTGTCCGAGTCCTGTGTTGGGCAACCCTGGGCCTATGCTCTTGGTGCTGTCTCAGGGAGTGAGGGACAGTCCCTGGGGTCTCTGCACCTCTGCAAGTGTTGCACGAGGGCCTCGTTTTCCTTGTCCCAACCGCCACTCCCAGCACTCTGGGACCACATCCGGCACAGTTCCGTGGGCAAGGATCATCATATTTGAATGTACATGGGGTTCCCCACCACCGCAGGAAGCCACAGTGCTGACAGTTTGCCCAGTGGCTGTGCAGGGACAGGGCCCTGGGTCCCCAGGTCACCATGCTGAAGTACCAAGAGGGAGCGAGGGGTGGGGAGCCGTTCAGGGAGCTCTGGGACCGGGAGCCAGGCCAAGGGCAGCACTGGGTGGGACCCATTCCGAAGCTGCTGCATCTGAGCACACAGCCCCGCTGGACGCGTCTCTCAATGGCCCTTACTCCTCCGTGCCACAGCCTCTGCTGGTGGCTGGAACAGCCATGAGCAGAGTGCGGTCGGGGACCCCCCCCCTCCAAGATGCCATCCCATCATAGAACAAGTTGAGAAAACTTGTGGCTGAAACCACGGGGCAGAGCAGACAGCTCCGGGGACAACTAACCATGGCATGCCCATCTATCTCCCCGGCCCCCTGGCAGATGGGGAAACTGAGGCCTGCAGCAGCGGGCACCTCGGGGCACCTCCAGATGGCTTTCCCGCCCATGCTGGCCGCCTCTGCTTTCCTGGGGGCCTTTGGCAGTGGGGAGCAGCCCCAGAGCAAGCAGGAGGTGGCACTGGGACCTGTGAGGGTTTCACAAGCCCGTTCCCTTTCTGTTTTCAATTAGCGTGAGGCGATGGTGCTGCAGGGGAGCGGCCTCTCCCGCCCCCTCGCTCTCGGGGTTATTGGCGAGCCCTCACCCACAAGCAGGCGGCCCCCTCTCAGCTCCGGGCCGCGGCCCAGCACCACTTGGCAGGTGCTCAGCAGCACTCCGGGGCCGTCCTGGAGCCAGGCGGGACCAGCGTCCCCCTGGGAATGCAGGAGGCAGCCGGGCGGGTGCACACTGTTCAGATGTGCAAACACGAGCCAGCCGAGAGAGCCCTTTGCTGAAGACAAACATCAGGCTTAGCACAGGGAAATGATGAACAGGGGTCAGAGCAGGCAGGGGCCCTGCCAGAGTGGGCGGGCATTACACGGTGTCCCACCCACGAGGCCAGGGACCCAGAAGTCACTTTGTCCTGCACAGCCCATGAGCAGAGCAGAAGGGGACATTGTGTCCCTGAGAGGTGGCCGGCCACATGCTGGCCATCCTGAGTCCCCCAGGTGCAGACTGTGCTCGAAGCTCCGTGGCACACACCGAGGGGGGACAAGGCCACGATTTTTCTACAGCAGCTGTGAGGCCTGGGGTGGACAGAGCTGCCCGGCTGGGCTCAGCAGCTCACAACGCCTGGGCCCTCCTCATTGAAGGAGGAAATGATCGCTTCCTGGCCATGTTTCTCAGCTCACTTCCATCTGACTATGCACTGTGACCCCAAATGTCGTCCCTCAATGCTGCAGTCTCAGAACAAGAAAGCCTTAACGGCTGCTGGCCGTGCACGCCGGCAAGAATTCCTCGTGCTCACACTGGCCAGTCTGGTTTCCAGCCTGAGGCCAGGCCAAAGGAACAGTGCTGGCGGGGGCGGGGGGAGGGGTCAGATCCCAGAGCCACCATAACCAGGGGTCGCTAGAAAAGACAAGGCTTCCTATCACTTTTGGATGATTCCGTTAGACAATAACCAATGGGGTTTTTCTAATGTCCATCAAATTCTTGTGACGGAACGAGGAAGAAAGAGAGAGAGGGAGGGAGGGAGGGAGGGAGAGAGAGATCTTTCATCCAGTGGTTCACTCCCCAGATGGCTGCAAAGCCAGGCCTGGGCTAGGTTGAAGCCTGAAGCTGAACTCCATCCAAGTCTCCCACGTGAGTGGCAGGGATCCAAGCACTTGGGCCATGTTTGCTGCTCTCTCAGGGAGCTGGATCAAAAGCGAAGCAGCCAGAAACTCAAAAACCAGTGCTTGCCTGGGATGCTGGCATAGCGGATGATGGCTTAACCTGCTGCACCACAACGCTGGCCCCCACCAAATTCTCAAAGGCCGGGGGGGGGGGGCCTCCCACCCACCTTGGAACAGTAAATAGGCACCTTACCACTCCAGCTGCAACACCTGCAGCTTCCCTCTGCCTGCCCTGGCCCTGTCCGAGCCTGGAGGGCCCCTGAGGCAGGGAGCAGGGGCAGCGCTGCCCCCCACACCCACCTGAGAAGCCCAGGTTCTGTTTTGTTTTGCAGGGGCTGAGGGGAGGGAGCGGCTCTGCTTCTGTCTCACATCCTCCCATCCTGGAATCCTCGCTTCCACTTCCCTGCCCTGAACACGAGGCCTCTGTTAATCAGCAGATGGGTGCATTTCCAGGGGTGCACACTGACCAGCTCTGAGGCCACCCCTGGTCCGGTGGCCAGCTGCAGTGCCGGGGGTGGGGGGAGGTGAAACAGAGGGAGGCCAGGTGGGAATGTCATTCCCATTCTCTTGATGGACCTTGGCCCTCTGCCTTAGTCTGTTTTCTCTGACTGTAATGAAATACCCAACGTGGGTAGCTTATACAGAACAGGTGGTTGTGTAGCTCAAGCTCTTAGCGGTATTCAGTCCAAGATCAGACAGCCCCACCTGCCCAGCCTGCCTGGAGAGCACGAGAGAGAGAGAGAGAGAGAGAGAGAGAGAGAGAGAGAGAGAGATAGGTGTCACAGGGCGAGAGACAGAGCCAGGCTTGGGAAGGGCCCAACCTGCTCTTTCACAACCACCTGCCCTTGTGAGAACCAAGAGCGCCTGACCCCTCCCGTGAGACCTCTCATGTAGACAGCATCAATGCTGCCAAGGACCCAACCACCTTCTGCTGCGCCCACATCTCCCAGGTCCCGCACCTCAACATGCACCGTGGGGACCAGGCTTCCAGCACGTGGGCCTCAGACCACGTCCCCACGAGAGTCGCTCCCGGATCTCCCCAGCCCCTCCGCCGCCCAAGGGGAAGTTAGCAGGGGGCAGCACCGCCTGTCCTGGGCAGGAACTCAGGCCAGCCTGTTCTCGCCCTGGCCAGCTGCGGGCTCTGGGCAGGAGGCTTCACAGCCCGCGTCTCCATTTCCTATACTGTAAACACGCGGTGGTATCCACCCTAGGTCGCTGCTCCTGCTCTCGGGTGCTGTGAGGGTCAAATCAGACCACAGGCTCCACTGCACCTGCACGTGGGGAGCCCAGGCTCAGGGCTCCACCCCCGTCCCACCCTGTTTTGCTCTAAGGGGTTGTGATCTGCAAGGCCCTGGAAACCAGGAACCCTGGCCTCCCCCGCTGCCTGGAGCAACAGAATCACAGAGAGGAGCTGGCACTTATTAACCACCGAGGGTACACCGAAGCCCCTCCCCTGTGCTGGTGGGGAGCAGGCATTCAGAGCGAGGGGCTGACGGAGAACTCACTGTCTACCAAGCACACGCCTCCCAGGGTGCACGGAAAGCACGGGCACGCGCAGCGCCCAGAGAAGGACACACACAGGAAGCGAGCCGAGCAGAGCGCTTCCCCCCACCTGCAGCTGTGCAAGTGGGCCACGTTCCTGCTGGGCACTGGGGCTTCTTCTGGACCTGCGGTTTGCACACAGCAACCTCTCCCACACCAGTGTCCCCAGCTGCCCCGGGGCCCCGGTCGCCTCCCCAGCATTCCAGCAGAGGCCAATCTCACACGCTCCCTTTTAGCATGAGTAGTTCTATTTCTGATGGCTTCAACAGTTTTGGTTGTGTTCGCTCATAAAAAGCTGAACCATTTAATCCTCTGTAAACGCGCCACGTGGGTGGGGCCCTGTCGGAAAGGCACATGGAAGGGTTAAGGGGCTGATGTAGAGGTGCCGGGAGCCAGCAGGAGTGGCTGGAGGGGAGGAAGAGGCTACTGCTGGGGGTGCCCGGCACCGGGGTGACTCCAGCCCAATGCCTACTGCAGCGGCCTGTGGCAAAGACGGGCGTTTCCCACCCCTGCATAGAGCCAGACTCCTTCCTGCTGTTCCCTGGGCGATGAACAAGAGACACTGCTGTGGGCGTGGGGCTGGCTCCCAAGACTGCCACCTCTTCTCCTGGAACCTCCTCCCTCTGGGAGCAGCCCCAGAGAAAGCCCAGGCCGCCCCCCCGCCAGCCACTCTAGAGACACACGTCTGGCTGAATCACCTGTGGGGCTGCCCTCATCAAGGCCCAGGCTTGTGGGTGAAACTGTCTGGGATCCCCTCCTGCCAGACAGGCTTTACCAAGTGACCTCCGAGCACTGGAGGAGCGGCGGGCATTGCCCAAATTCCTGAGCCACAAAATCGGGAGACAGAATAAAATGGCCACTGTCTGTAAACCTCCAGGTGGGAGGGTGGCAGGGAGATGTCTGCTTCAGTGTGGCCAGGACCTACAGCTCTGTCTCGCTTGCAGTTTCTGCCCAGGGTGCCAGGCGCATCGAGTCCACCTGTGCATGGGTCCTTGTGGGACTTTGCAGGAGCAAAGCTGCCTGGCTGCGTGTCGGCGTGCAATGTGTGCTCACGCACACCCAGTGCACGCAGGTGAGGGGCTCAGGCTTGGACCAGGAGGCACAGTGAGCGACACGTGGATTTATCCAACTTCAGCAAATTTCAGCTGTCACCTCCGAGGCTTTGATAGGCGTCAGGCAGTGCCTCTGGTTCACTCATGACCGAGAACCTTTCCCCATAGGGGAGATTACTCATTCTTCAGTCCCAGAGCACACAGGGACGAATGGGAACCTGGCATGGACCATTATGGTCCCAAGTGCAGGATTCTGATGGAAAACAAACAAACGACTTGGCAGCTGCGTGGTGGATACAGCAGATTCAAAGGATTCAACAGGGGTGGGCATTTGGCAAAACAATTAAGATGCCCGACTTCCTGGGTTCAGTTCCAGGCTCTGGCTCCTGACTGCAGCTTCCTGCCAACGCAGACCCAGCGGCACACACAAGTAATTGAATTCCTGCCACCATGTGGGAGACCTGGATTGTGTTTCTGGCTCCCAGGTTGCAGCCTCCTGGCCACTGTGGGCGTTCGGGGAGTGAACCAGTGAATGGAAGAGATATCCCTCTCTCTCTCTTTAATGAGCCGATGACTTATGCTCTACCACCCTGGGGTGGTTCTTATAGAAAGAGAAGAGCTGGCCCACTTCTGCTTTGTACATCACCTGAGCAAGCCTCAGGGGCCCAGCCTAGGAAGCAGGTGCACCAGCTTGGCCGGCCCCTGAGGGCTCAGGACCACACGGGGAAGTGTGCATTGTCACACAGCTCCCGCACCTTGCTCTGCCCTCAAGCAGAGAGAAACCAGCTTCTCATAGCCACGTTTGTC
The DNA here is from genome assembly GCF_033115175.1 of Lepus europaeus. Taxonomy (NCBI): domain Eukaryota; kingdom Metazoa; phylum Chordata; class Mammalia; order Lagomorpha; family Leporidae; genus Lepus; species Lepus europaeus. Next base: position 99,480,652 of record NC_084838.1, read on the forward strand.
AGAGCCCTAAACCCCAATCTCTGAAGCATTCCCCGAGAGGGAACCCCAATGGGCACGTGCTCCCCACGGCTTGGCAGGGCTCCCTGATCCACAGTGTGTGCTTTGACACACGGCACGGGGTCCCACCAGCCGTCACGTCACGCACCTGCTCCACGCTTCCATGTCCTCATCCACAGACCCCCCAACTTGGTGCTGGCTGTGACTGAGGCAGCGGACAAGGGCCAGCATGGATAGCCCCCTTTCAAGATGTCTCACTGCCAGCCCAGCAGCTCAGGGAAGGTGTGGAGAGCGTGCATCTCCTCCGGTGTTGAGCGGGATCCTGGCTGCATCCTGACACAGCCCAGGGGGAGTGAGTGGTATCTGTCACGCAGGAGCGAGGCAGCGCCGGCGGCTGACATGCTGATGTTTTCCGTCCCGGCTTGATAGAAAGCCAGAGGTGGGGAGGGCCCTGGGAGACAGACACGCAGCAACATTACAGCGAAGTCGCGTCACGAGGGACAGGGCCTGCGGCACGTCCCAGCCAGCAGCCAGCGCATGAGACTGGAAAGCAGCTGACCCTCCTCAGTCACGCTGCACTGGGAGGACCGAGGCCAGGGTGACCCAGCCTGCAGCCAGCCCCGGCCTCCAACCAGGTCAGCGTGCTGCCTGGCCAAGCTAGCCTCCAGCCCCGAGGGATTCCACTCTCTCAGGGCCGGAAGTCAAAACCTCCCGCGGCAGGAGGTGGAGGCGTCGTATTGCTTTCTTCCCAGGCACTCGTGGAGAGGGTCCAGCCGTGGGATTCTGAGTGGGGCAGCAGTCAGCCCTCCCACCAGGAGCCCCCAGGCCCCTCCACGTAGTAGAGGGTCGCCCTGCCCACGGCAGACTTTAGGGCTGCGTGAGGCTCTGGAATTTGAAGAATAAATGGGTTATTTTAAAAGGCAGCTGCAAGCAGGCCGGGCAGGGCTGCCAGCAGGAGCGTTCTGGTTGCAACCCTTTAGTTGACCCGGGGTGGAGACCAGTGCGGGCAGGGTGCCCCGACCTCCTCCAGCAGTGCCCGGCTCCCAGCAGGTGGATAGGCTGTAGACCCAGGGCTGACAGTCCCACCTCGGACCACTCCTCTCCTTCCAAGTTGGTCAGAACCCGTCCTCATCTCCCACAGCCTTGACAGCTCCCCAGGTCCATCCATCCCCAGGAGCTCAAGGTCTCATACAGGAAGCCGCATCACAGAGCTCCCATGTGCAAAGGTGCCGCCTGATAGTGAGGGGCAGAGAGGAAGGGCCGCTGTGGAAGACGTAGTGTCACGCTGGGCTCTCCTGGGAAACAGGCATTGACCAGACGAGAAATCGGGGAAGGGAGAGCTGAGCAGAAGGAATGGCCCTTGCAAAGTCACTGAGCTGGGAAGGGTGAGTGGCCCAGAGCAGAGGGGAAGGGCAGGAGCTGGACGGTCACTTGCAGCAAGGACTCACTGTGGCCTCTGGAGTCGGACTGCAGCCAGGGCAGGTGGGGCAAGCAGAGGTGAGCTGGGGTGCAGGCAGATAGGACCCTCCGGAGGCGGTGGGGGGGCGCGGAGGAGGACCCTGGACAGCAATGGGGCTTGGTCCTGGCGCTGACGCCCAGGAAGTGGGTGAGGAAGCAGGTTAATCACAGCCAGATGCCCCAGTGGGTACACAGGCAGTGCACACAGGCCCCTGGCACTGGGGCACTCAGAAGCCAGCAGTGCGCCCAGGAGCAGGGACAACAGAAGAGAAAGAGTGACAGCCGAAATCCTGCGTCCCTCGAGGTGTGCATGGGATGGAGGCTGGTTGGATGACACACACCCAGTGCCAGAAGAACTGGAAATTCAAAAGGGAATCGGGAGGAGTGGATGGTAACCTCTGCCTTCGCAGGCAGAAGCCAAACACCCAGCACCTGCCGGGCAGAGGCTGATCCCCGAGGCGCAGAAACCTGAGCACGTTTCCATGGCGAAGGAGGACACAGAGTTGTAAAACAAAACACGATGAAGAGGGAGGAAACACTTAAACCTTCCTCCACCAGACTAAGGGTTAATGTCCACAATATATCAACAGCCCTTAGGAATTAATAAGCAAAGGGCAGGCGGCCCAGTTTAAAAAAAAAAAAAATTGTCAAACATTGCAAAACTTGGTGCAATGTTGGCAGGGCAACCTTCTGAAAAATAAAGACAAACTTTGGTGGTGGCCAGTGTTTCCCAGCCCTCCTGGAAGGTGGCACGGACTGCCCACCCAGTTGTGGCTCAGGTGACATGGGGCAGTTCAGAGATGTGTGACACCCCTCCCCCCCGTGTCCCTCCGTGCCCAGTGCCCACTGCAGCAACCTCACATCCCACAGCACCCTGGAGCTAGAGGAAGTAAAGCATGGTCGTGTCAGCCCCTCGATTCTGGATTCTGCTGATTGCATCAGCGAGCATTAATTCACCGGGTGAATCTGGAGAGGAACTGGCCATAAACGAAGTTCACTCTGCTAGCAATCAAAACTACATTTAAAGCCACTGCTTCTGTCCCGTCCACCATATTTTTAATGCATTGTGACCATCTAGTATTGGTGGGAACATGGGTATAAATTAGCTTTGTCTTGTTGGAGAATAACGTAAAACTTAAATACATGCACCTTTGAATTAGTAATTCTACAGACACATTATTACTGATGTAAACATATATATCTTTGTGTGTGTGTGTGTGTGTGTACAGGGTGCTTCAAAAAATTTGTGGAAAACAGAATTAAAAGATGCTTATTTTATTTTTGTTACATTTTCTTCTCAAGAGATTTTTGAAATCCATGTATAGCTTTTTCATAAAATGCATTTTCATGACCTCTTCAAAGATCCCTCATATCAATGGATTTCAAAAATTTTTGTGCCAAAATTATCTTTTAATTTTGTTTTTCCATGAATTTGTTGAAGCCCCTCATATTTGGCTAGATAGAAGATAGACAGAGATGATTGAAATATAATAGAAATAGATGATTGATCTATGATATAGACAACTGATATATAATAGATGATTGCTACGTGATAGATTCTCACTCCGTGTCTCAAATATAGAAATCCTTTTAAGAAATCTTACACATTAGACATCCGTGGCACATGTCACTCAAAATGGGATGTCCAACTTCAGCAGGGCATTTATATTATGATCCCAAATATGCAGGGTTGTTAAGACACTCTGTGTCCGCAACTCTGTGTGCACCCGTGCCCCTGCCTGCACTCACAGACACACAAGCAGTTACGGTATTTAAAACAGCTGCGGCCGGCGCCATGGCTTAACAGGCTAATCCTCCGCCTTGCGGCGCCGGCACACCGGGTTCTAGTCCCGGTCGGGGCGCCGGATTCTATCCCGGTTGCCCCTCTTCCAGGCCAGCTCTCTGCTGTGGCCCGGGAAGGCAATGGAGGATGGCCCAAGTGCTTGGGCCCTGCACCCCATGGGAGACCAGGAGAGGCACCTGGCTCCTGGCTTCGGATCAGCGCGATGCGCCGGCCGCAGCGGCCATTGGAGGGTGAACCAACGGCAAAAAGGAAGACCTTTCTCTCTGTCTCTCTCTCTCACTGTCCACTCTGCCTGTCAAAAAATAAATTAATTAATTAATTAAAAACAGCTGCAGGATCCACAGCAACCGTACCCCACCCTTAAGATCGGGGGGAGGGGGGTGTCACACAGGATGTGGATGAACTGGGATTGTCCTCTTTGCTTCATTTTCCTGTGTTGTGTCAGTGTCATAATTTCAAAAACCAAGGAAAAAGAAAATTTGAAAAATAATTTTAAAATAATAATACTTATTATTAATACCAGCAGTTAAACAATGCACATAAAGAGAGGGAGTGAGCACGGCAAGGCAGATAGGTAACCCCAGGTCTCCGTGAGCCTCCGTGAGGTTCTTTGCAAAATCTCACATCCATAGGCGTGCGTGGAGTTTTCCTCCTTACAAGCGATTCTAAGCTTACGTCAACCCAGAGTGGCCCAGGGACCCAAAGAAGTTGGAAGCATTGGCGCGCATTGTGTTTTCAAGAAGTTTGGAAAGCAGAGGTGGGAGAGGAAAGATCCTTGCAAACATGGAAAAAGCAAAACACAGTTGTCCCTCAGTATCCACGTGGGGGATTGGTTCTGGACATTTCTCCCCGCCCCCTCCCTGACCAACAGGTACCAAAACCTACAGCCGCTCCAGTCCCTTACATGAAATGCACCCGAACCTATGCACATCCTCTCAATCAGAGATCATCCCTGCTACCGTGTCGATGCTATGCAGGCAGGTGTCATACCGTACTGTTCATGGAATAAGGGCAAGAGAAAAGTCTGTCCGTGTTCAGGACGGGCAGCCCCGGGGCTGCTGCACATTGCCTACGACAAGGGAAACATGGGCGTGTTCGTGTGCACCCACCCAGGTTTCCTGGCAGCAGACTGGCCACGTGGGCTTTCACCTGACTGTTGGTTTGGCTGGACACAGTACCCTAGGTGCAGGTCATGTCCCTCGTGGTGTGTGCCAGGCATCCATCATTCGCTCCATGGTCATCCCACACCCAGAGTGGCTGTGTGGGATTATGGGAGTGTATTCATGGAAATTTTTTGCACACATCTCTCTCCTCTCTCTCTCTCTCCTCTCTCCTCTCTCTCTTTCCCCTCTTCTCTCTCTCTCTCCTGTCGCCTCCTTATCCCTGGTGCACCGAGTTTCACAACACACACCAGGATGGGTTTTTTGCCCTCCGTATGCAGACTCAGCACCACAGCCGTGCTGAGGACGTAGCCGTGTTGAGTGGGACCCCTGCAAAGAACTGCCGCTGTGCGCTGCGTGGCTGCTCTTGCCAAAGAAAGAACAGGCCCAGCCTGCACTCAGGCCCTGCCTCCAGGACAACACTCTGATGACGTCATCCAACGGGATGCAGAAGGCGGCAGGTGACCGGGAGACTCACATGTCCCTGTGAGTGTTTCCAACCTACAGAGAAGTGGCAACGGCTGCAGAGTGACCCCCATGGCCTGAAGGCCACTGTCCACATTTCACTATCTAGTCGTCCCCCCTTCTCCATGCTTCCCGTTTCTGTAGTTTCATTTTCAGTTGCCCATGCACAAACAGACTAAAAATATCACCTGGAAAGTTCCAGCAATCAACAGTTCTCAAGTTATAAGCAGCATGCTCTTGGCAGTGGCACGAGGCAATCTCCCGCTGCCCTGCTCCGTCCTGCCCGGGGATCATCCCTTTGTCCAGTGTATTTGCAGTATATGCACTGCCCGCCTGCTGGTCACTTAGCAGCCATCCCAATCACCAGGTTGATTGCCACAGGATATTGTTATAACTGGTCTACTTTATCATCAGAGCAAATCATATTGTTCTGAACCTCCTAGAGTGCTCTAATTTATAAACCAAAGCTTATCGTAGGTCTACGTCTAGAGGAAAAAACAGTGTGTAAACATAGGATTCATGGGGCCAGCGCTGTGGCACAGTGAGTTAAATCCCTGGACTGCAGCGTTGGCATCCCATATGGGCACCGGTTCTAGTCCCAGCTGCTCCTTTTCTGATCCAGCTCTCTGCTATGGCCTGGGATAGCAGTGGAAGATGGCCCAAGTCCTTGGGCTCCTGTGCCCATGTGGGACACCCAGAGGAAGCTCCTGGCTCTTGGCTTCAAAACGGCACAGCTCTGGCCGTTGCAGCCATCTGGGGAGTGAGCCAGCAGGTGGAAGACCTCTCTCTCTGTCTCTACCTCTTTCTTTCAAATAAAGAAAATAAGTATTAAAAAAGAAATAGGATCCAGCACATGCATGGCTTCAGGGGTCCACTGGGAACTATGGACACAGAGAGCCGACTGTGTCTGGATTCCCCAGGCCGCCCTGCCCTCACCCGTCTGCCTCTCCACTGTGTTTCTCATTCATCTCAAAGAAAGTTGCAGACAAGGTCGATGCCTTCACCCTAAGCACAGGGACGTAGCTAGCGCTAACTCAGCTCAGCACTCCTCTGTGATTCTATTTTGGGCAACACATTCAGAGAGCACCAGGAATGTCTTGTGAGTGACGTAACGTGCAGGCCTCTAGTCCCGCCCCACCTGCTCCCATGAACGAGCGAGTCCCCCACCTACAACCTCCGGCTGCCGCCCTCCTGAGCCACGTCATGGGAAAGTGCTCTAAACCATGCAGGGCCAGAGAAGTGGCAAGGACAGGAACAGGGAACTGGGCTGTTGACCATTTAGGGCCGGGAAAGGACCCGCCGGCATTCTGGCTGAGGCCACCTTGCTGGCCAGAGCCTGTCCCCAAGGCTGGCAGTGGTCTGGTGGGTACAGCTTGGGGATGAGAGGTTGCCTGAGGGACAAGGTCCCTTTCCCAAGCCAGAGCTGCCCCCAGATCCCCCACAAGGCTGCACCTGTCGGGTGACGGCTGACACCTACAATCCTCAGGGGCTCCGGAGATTCCCAGACCGGCTGTGCATTCCTCCAGAGGGAGTCCGGGAGCTCTGTGGTGGGGCAGGATGCTGTTGGAGCAATGTGCCTGCCTGCTTGGCCACCAAGCCCGGTGGTGTTATCCTGGGCAGACTGTGCACTTCCTCCCGGAGGGTCCCAGCAGGATGCAGCCCAGAACCCACACATCTCCTCAGGCCTCAGGAGGGATGGTCAAGCTGGGGCTGCCCAGAGCCGGGAGCTGCCTCCTCCTGGTCCGTGAGCCCTCCTGACTGTAACCATGGAGGCAGAAATGGAGAAGAGAGTGCCTCGCCCCATCAGCCCCTTCCTCCCTGCCTTGCAGACCCGGAGACAATGCACACGATGTGGTCTCCCGTCTTGGCCCAGAGGGGCTTCTGGATGCCCTGAGTCCCCCAGGAGCAGCCACGTGGGCACCTGGCCTTGTCACAGTCCCACACGCTCCCAGGCGCGTGACTCAGCTGAGCCTCCCGCAGTAGCGTGGGTGGCCATGAGCAGGTGCAGGACGGGCTGGGAGGGCAAATGCAGAGGCCACCCTTGGCCAAGGTCCCCAGCACCCCGGTCTCAAGTGCAGAACTGTGATTGGCTCTGTTCTTCACCTGCTGCTTTCTCCCCTCAGCCTCCACTCGGACTTCCCAAGGTCACCTCCCAAATAAACCACCTGCAGCTAAATGCTTGCCTCGGGCTCTGCTCCTGGGAATCCCACACAAGCCACAGTACCGGGAAGAACATTTCACACAGGTTGCCTCTGCCCACCTGCTCACTGGCCCTGGCCCTTGGCCTCCAGGAACTGCATGGACAGTGTAGTCTCATCCAGCATGGCCTCCATAACCAGCCTTTGCTTCCACGTGCTGACCAAGGGGGAAGACTCTCGGGCTGCCTTTGGTTCCCCTCAGGGTCCATCTTGGCTCCAGCGTTTGGAGTCCTTCTCAGACTCGGCTCCAAGCTCGTCTTGCGCCCCACGTCCCTCCACCTGGTTTGCCTCGTGTTTGGGAACATTCTGCTCACTTCTTCCTTGGTTCTCTGTGATACCAAATTCCATAAAAGCAGACACAGGGCCAGAGGCACACACAGAGCCCTAAACTCTGTGTCTTCCCTCTTCCTAGAAGAAGCGCCCAAGCCCTCAGCTCTGCACCACTCCACCCCGTGTATGACAGCCTGGCTCCAGGCTCCCAGCACAAACCAGGGATCACCAGGTCATGGAAAACGCTGGTCAGGGCCGCCTCCTGGCCCAGGATGGGCTGAGACCGCACAGAGCCCAGACAAACACTACCACGTGTGCGGACCGCCTGGTTGTGTTGTCCCACAAGTACACACAGAATGACGTAGAAGGCGGGTGGCAAGTCTAGCATGACAGTACAGCATTGGGAAATTAACCCCACACAGCAGTGTCAGGAGCTGGGCCCTTTGGGAAGGAGTTCAGCTCTACCCTCATGAATGAATGAATGCTGGTTATCAAAGGGCTTGGGGCTGCAAGTCCCACGTCTCTCACCCTTGCGCCTTCTGCCATGGGGTGACACGCACAGAGACTCTCATCCGACGCCTGTCTTTGGACGCTGGGCATCCAGCCTCCAACACGGTAAGAAAGAAATCTCTGTTCTTTGTAAATTACCCAAGCCTCAGATGCCCTGTTAGAGCAGCACACAGCAGGCTAAGACGACAAGAGAAGGGTGCCTGGCCGGGCTTGGTGTGGGTAGTCTCTCCTCCGTGCCTTCTTCCCTGGGTAGTGCGCCCCAAGTCCCTCCATCCCCTCATCTGAGAACCACCCACCTGAGCTTCAGTCTCCTAGACATAAACAAACCCCTAAACCAAGGAGCCAGTCAGTGTCAGAGCCACAGACAGCTGGCCCAAGGCTTACCTCTGTGCACCTTGAGCTGTTGGGCAGAGTCAAGGATTCGCAGCCACAAAGCACTTGGACAAGAAGACACCCCACCCCTCACAGAATCGGGGACCATGCCTAATGATTGCGCTGGTCATGTGCACCCCTCAAGTCCTGGCCTGTGGCCACCTGTCTCAGGGAAGTCTCAGAGCCACTGCTCCAAACCCTGTTGCCCGGGCTGTGGGCTTTTGCATTGTCACTGTGTTTAACTCTGGTTTTACAACTCCCACATCGTGGAAAGGGAGGTGGAGGAAGAAGAAATGTTGGGGCAAGGCAACCTCCTCGACATCACTGCCACCACCCCCGCCTCCAGAGCTCGAGACAAGCAAGCATTCTCTCTGCAAACAGCAAAGCTCCCAGCCTGCTCCCAGCCCCAGCCAGAAAGGAATCCGTCTCCCGCAGAAGACGCTAGCAAACACGATCATAAACTTGGAACCCACAACCCCACAACGTGTCAAAGGCTTTGGAAGCAAACCTTAACTCCTATGAGGAACATTAAAACCTAAGCTCCTAAACATTCAGGATCCAAACACAGTGCGCATGGCTGTGCTCCCATTCCCTTGTTTGCAGACTCAAGCATCCACAGCATGGCGTTTGCGCAACAAAAACCTTAAATCAAACCCCTCGCACTGAGCAGAGGTAAGGACACAGCCAAGATCCATCTTGGAATTCAGAATAAATACACAGGCATGCTTTTGGACTGCCTCTCTGGAGGATAGTAGTACAATTTTTCCAAGCGTCTCCTAACCTACTTACAAAAATTGTGCATCGTGCAGCCACTAATTCCAACAAGATCCGTCTCAGTGCAGTCAGGTACAAAAATGCACAAAACCAGGCCTCCTGTTGAAGCGGTCAAGGCTGTCGACACCTCGGTGAAAACCCCCCTCTGCCATCAGGGTTCTTCATAAGGCCACTGAAGGGGCTGCAAATCTAACTGGGCTGTTCTAATACTACACAGGCCAGCTCTGCAAAATAGTTCACTCCTTGTGGTCCATGGGGCATTTTGCATGTTTATCTTCCTCCTGCTTTTCAGCTGAAACATGGTGATGGACAGCTGTCAGCTGTCTACGAACGTGACCTTGGATAGGCTGGGAGTTGAGTTTGATGAGTGCTCGTCCACTCTCTAATTCTGAACAAGCCTAGGTGGCCTGCAGGTGAAAACCCTTGGAAGTGCACGTTTACGCATGAAGGGAGGGAATATTTAGTACCTCCAAGGAAATACACACCCACAAACTATTGCATGATATGCTTACCATCACTTCAAGCTTGCCGATTTGATACTAATGTGGAAATCCATTTTGACTTAGGCCCTTTCTGGTTACCTGGGTGGTCTGGTTTTCATTTTGATTCATTTATTTTGATCTAACAGGCGGATGGTGGTGGGACAGAGACAGAACTCCCAACCACTGGCTCACTCCTCAAATGTCCATGACAGTACCAGGGGGATGGAAAGCTAGGAGATGGGAACTCAATCCAGGTCTCCCACACGGACGGCAGGGATCCAACCACCTGAGCCGTCACTGCTGCCACCCAGGGTGTGCACTAACAGGAAGCTGGAATCGGGAGTGGAGCCAGGACTTGAACCCAAGGCAGGGATGCAGGCCTCCCAACAAGGGTCCCAACTGCTGTGCCAAATGACTCCCCCCCCACCCCGTTGCAGTTGATTTGTTCTGAGAGGAAGAGCATGGTGGGGGCAAGAGGCGCGGAGCCACCACACAGACCCCAGGAGTCGGGTGAAAGCAGGCCTGAGGCGAGCAGCCTGCAGACTCATTTATTTTGGTTGGTACAGCAGCTTAAATAGCCAAGGCAGCCAATCTGATCAAGAGGCGATCTATGCCCTAACCAATCACAGCCTGTTGCCAGGCAGTTTCTGAAGCCATCCAATCACAGCCTGTTGCCAGTCAGGCTCCGTTGCCATGTGGTTTCCAAAGCCATCCAATCACAGCCTGTTGCCAGGCAGTTTCTGTTGCCAGTGGCCATCTTGGCATGGCCTTCTCATTCCACCACACACCACCACCACCATGGCACAGCACCCTGATTTTTGTCTGCAGTTTCCATCAACCAGATTTCCCGGGAAGACAGTTAAGTAAAAGACACAGTTCTACAAAACTCCCTGACTGAGTGATCCTTTTCCTGCCAAGTACAAGGACTCATGAGAACAAGGCAGTGTGATGGTTACGGTGAGGCAGACCCGGTGTCTGGCAAAGGCTCGGTGCCTGCTCTCGGTGCCCTCGCATGGGGCAGGGGCCCTCCTTTACAAGGGGCTGCGCCCATCCATAGGGCTCTCCCACCACCACCTCATGGGCCTCCCACAGGGCTTGGGTTCCAAGACACAACAGCCCGTGCTTGACCTCAGCCATTTCTTCTTCCACCACGGTGTGAAAACACACAAAAACAAGTGCCCGGCCCTGAGCAAAGGCTCACTCACCTCTCACTCATTTGCCCAACCAACCTCCACGTGTGCCTCACCAACCAGTCCTGGGAAAGACAAGCAGCAGCAAAGGTGTCTGCCCCGGAGGTGTTCACAGGTGCGTTGGCCAAGGCGAGTTAACAACGCCTGTGAAGAGAGCCCCAGTGGCTTACACCCTCCCACTGCAGGTTGGGAGACACCATGTCTGCTCCACACAGATGGGTGGGGACAGGTGCTCTCTTCCTCCCCAGTGGCCCTGTCACCACCAGGGCTCAGAGGTCCCCAGTCCCTCTGTATCTGGCCAGCAGACACAAGAACCTGAAGGAAGACAGGCAGGATTTAGGGCCCCACCCCTTCCACCCACATCCCATGTGCAGCGCTGTACCGGTGCCATCCCTATCTGCAGTGGAATGTTGGGAACACACGTGCCACAATTTGTACCAGGGGACTTCAAAACGGAGGGGAGGGGGCATGGCCTGTTGGTTAAGATGCTGGTTGGGATGCCCGTATCTCTCAGCAGGGTGCCGGTTCAATCCCCGGCTCCGGCTCCTGACTGCAGCTTCCGGCTAATGCAATGGTGATGACTCTGGTCACTGGGCTCCTGCTACCCACAGGGGAGACCCGGATTCACAATTCCCTGAGCCCTCGCCCGGCTGCAGCTAATGCGGGCATCTGGGGGATGAAGCACGCAATGGGCACCCCGTCTGTCTTTCTCTATTTGCATCTCTCTGTATCCCTCTGCCTCTTGGATAGTTAAGCGCACGGAACATGGAATTTAACAGGTTATGTTTATTTTGGTACAAAAACGTTTTGACATCCAGGTACAGTTTTTCCATAACTCGCATTTTCCATGAACTTGTTGAAGAGCCCCCAATATGCATGGATTTCCAAGTTGCTTTGCACCAAAATTAAGATCTTTTGGTTCCGTTTCCCACACACGTATGTATGTGAGCACACGCACTCACATCAGCCTGGTGAGAAGTCACACATCTGCACACGGCTCTCATCAGAAAGGGCAGTGCTAGAAGTCCTGGCCACACCTCCCGTCCTTTCCCGAAACGCCACCTCCACAGCTTTCCCTTTCAACCACTCTCTGTCCGCCCAACAATTTTCTTTAGCAAATACTCGGTTTCCCAGAGAGAAACCTAATCATTTAGTATTGGAAGCTCTCTGAAGCTAATGTGTCATTTCCTGTAGATCAAATGTAAATACTGAAAACGCCTTCCCAGGTGCCCAGGCAGGTGTGTAAGTCCTCAGCCCCTTCTTATTCACGATGCTTTCAGACTGGAAGGGGAGCAAGACAAACCAGGAGCCCAGGTGCCCGTGTGTCCGGGGCGGCAGGTGAGGACTGCTCCTGTGAGTGTCAGTCCCTTAGGAGTTGGTGCTGGTATGAGCTGCTGCCTGCTCCCTGGGCATCCTGGATAAGTGCTGCTCCGCTTCCACCCAGCTCCTGGCTAAGGCACCTGGCAAAGCAGCAGAGGACGGCCTCAACGCTTGGGCCCCTGCCATCCGTGAAGGCGACCTGGATGGAGTTCCAGGCTCCTGGCCTTAGCCTGGCCCAGCCCTAGCTATTGCGCCCATTTGGGAGGCGAATCAGCAGATGGAAGATATCTCCCCGCCTGCCCCCCATAACTTTGCTTTTCAAAAAAAAAAAAATCTTTAAGAAAGAAAAGGAGGAGTAGGTGGTGGGAGAGAAGTTGGTAGCGCACTGGCGGGCGGGCAGGTTGGATATTTTATTCCTAAAGTAAAGCACAGAGCCGGGATTTTTGGAAGAACCAGCATTGCAGGAGGAAGTTCCTCTCTACCTGCAACCTGCAACCCAGTCACGCAACCATGGAGCTCTCTTCACTACCAGGCACCTGTTCAGGAACCAACTTGGCAGCTGAGAGGCACACAGCAATCCCCTATCAGCTCTCCGTCTCCCTGGGGCAGGAATTCGGGCGTGGCTCACCGCAGTTTCTGCCCCAGCAGCTTGCGTGTCCTCACAGCATGGCTTCCCCCAGAGCGAGCCAAGCAAGGAAGCTCCTGGGATCTGCGTGCAGAGGCACCCCCGCCTCGGTGGAGGAGACACCGCAGGGCCAGGGACCTGTGTCGGTCGGTGGGACCGCCTTGGCCGACACGGCCTTCCCCGAGACCCTGCGCTGCCCATCTCCGCCCTGAACGGTGCCTTGAGCCCTCCAGGAGCTGGGTGACCTGGGCCCGTCCCCAGGCGCTGTGGGAAAGTTCTCCACCGAGGACAGGGGGTGGCTTTTGAGAACGGCCCTCTCAGCTAGACCCGGAACCACACGCCATCAACAGCAGATCCTAGCCCGGAAGTTCAAGGCCGAGCTACCAGGGCGGGGTCCCTCCTGGGGCTGGCAGGTCCCTGGGGGTGTCCCAGGTGTCTCCCCTGTGACTGAGACCACCTGGAGGCGGGGAAATTATGCAGGAAATAAGAGTCCTCACCTTAGGCCTCCAGTAAACCCAGGATGCCAGGAGGCCAAGAACCCGCCCAGCCCCCACTCTGCCTCCCAGAGCCTCACCTCCTCTGAAGCCATCCCGGGATCCTGAAAGTCGGCCAGACTTCCGCCGCCACTTCCGCTTCCGCCGCCACTTCCGCTTCCGCTCCCGCCGGCATCCTCCTCCTCCTCCTCTCACCCCCTCCATTGAGAAATGACACGGACAGGGCGGGCGGTTGCGAGGTCTAGAGAGGGGCTAAGAACCCAGGGGGTGCGGGGTAACTGGCTAACGCTGAGGTTGTTGCAGTCCTGATTCCAGTGCCCGCCCCCCAGAGAGATTGGCAGAGTAAGCCTGGATGGGGAGGAGCCACACCTCAATAAATGTGAACTGACAGGGAGAGCCTGGGTGAGCCCTGGCGCACAGCCCCTTCCACACACGGTTCCACGCAGGCCCCGCACAGGCCACCGCCCTCTGGTGCAGGTGCTGTCCTCAGATGACAGCATCCGGCACCTTCCAGCTGCAGGGGTGCGGGGCTTCTGGTCCACGGCCCTGCTGAGCAGCCTGGGTCCCAGTACTGCCCGTGGACTGACCAGGGGCAGCTGGGCCTCGGCTTCCAGTCCCGCAGCCCCGGCTCAGGCTCCTGCCCTTTGCTCCTCACCGACCCAATCCCAGGTCCTTCTGCCCCAGAGGGTGCCCCGTGCCCTTGGGGAGGAGCTAAATGGACCCCAGCCAGGGGCAGCCTGGTGCAGCCAGAGAGGTTGGCCATACCAGGCCTGATGTTTCCACGCGTACAAAGCCAGCACTGGTGCTCATGGGGCATCCAGTTGAAGACTCGGTCATCACACTCTGCTCCAAAGGCCTGGGCCCCTCAGAGCCCCCTTCCTAGGGGCCAGAGCTCAGGCAGCCTGTGGACAGCCAGGGCCAATCCTCAATATGGCAGGAAGGCTCGTCCTGCTCCAGGGAGCTGGGGCCTGGGAGGGCTCAGCCTTGCCGCTCACTCCCCGCAGGCTGCAGGCTGATCCTGAGCAGCTGGGGCAGTGGGCCCACAGCAGGGTCCTGATACCCAGAACTGCTCACCGCACGCCCTGCAGTATCCCCTCTCCTCCTAAGCCAAGCAGGGTCAGCTTGCACGTGTCCCCAGATCCCGCTCCTTCTGGTCCAGGGCAGCTGCGCAGACACAGCTGCAATCCAGCTGCCCCAGCACAGCGGGCCCCGGCCTCCTGCAGAGGGCCTGGGGGGGGGGGGGGGGGCTGGAGTGGGGACTCCCAGCCCTCCACGACAGCAGATGCAGCACGGTGGGTGCTGCTGTTTCAGGAGCCTGCAGCGGGTGGTGCACAGTGAACCTCCAAAATGTGAGCCCTACTTCAGAAGGTCACAGGTGATGGGCACCTGGTCCTCCCACCAGCACCTCCTCCGAGAGCCAGGGGCGGCCCCCAGCCCCTGACCCCTCTTCCTGCCCCAACAGCCACTTTGCTGTCTGCTTGGGAGGGGCCCCGAGGGGCAGAGAAGAGAGGGCATGCTTGCTACTGCAGGGCCTGGGAAAGCCCTGCTTGTGTCTTGCCAGGGTGACAGTATGACGTCTCTCATCCCCAATCCACTGCCATGGTTCAGGCAGGGCCCTGGCGCCACCGAGAGCCTTGGGATAAGCCCCTCCCCAAGGGCCACCAACACTGAGGCCCCACTGGTAGTACACCCAGGCTTGCTGCAAGCCGGGCTCCCTTGGCAGGGGCCAAGGGTCTGCAGCCTCTGCTGGAGTCTGGTCTCAGGGGTGCTGCAGGCCCATGCTCACTTCCCCAGCCAAGGAAGGGACCGAGAAAGGCAGAGAAGTCAGGGCAGCAGGAAGAAAAAGATGAAGGGACGGGACGGCAGCTGCTCGCAATGGAAGCTGGGGAGAAAGCATTCCAGGCAGCCACGGGGAATGTCAGCAGCCCTGGGCCTCCGAGGCCACTTGCTGCCCCCAGCGCGGGCCGGGCGGGGAGAACATTCAGTACCAACACTGGGCTGTGGGCTGGTTCCTATAAAAAGGCTCCAGCTGTTGACAACAGGGCTGCTTAGAAAGCAAGGCGCACCCAGCACGGGGAAGAAGCTGTCGCCTGCACAGAATCAAAGCCTGTGGATGCACGACTGGCTGCAGGGTGCCGGGGATGGGAGGCAATGGCCCACGGGACGGCAGCCGGCGAGTTGCTAGAGGTCACAGGCTGCAGCAAGGCGTGCGCCTGTGGAGCCGTCCTAGTTGCTGCCGCTCCAGCATGGCTTCTTCTGAAACACACATCCATCTCCTGCATTCTGGCCCCCACGTTGTCCCACCAGGGGTTCTATGTCCACAATGGGCGCCCCCCCCCCCCACAATGCTTAGAGCAGAAATCCTGAGACCGGAAGGAAAGGGATAGGGGAGCTGCAGAGGGTGGCCCCAGGGCATCTGACCGAGTCCCTTGGGATGAGGGAATCTAAGCTGCCCAGCTGCACCCAGAGATGCTAGTCCCCTACACAGGAAAACTCCCGGACCACGGAAGACTCACCCCGACTGAAGAAACGCCGCAGGTGCAAGCACGCGGCTTGGATTGTAGCCCATGATGCTCCCGCAGCTGCCCTGCCTGCTGCTCCCTTGCGCACACAGGGCATCACTCCCCCGGCTATGCAGTGACTGCCACTACAGGTGCACCCGTAGCAGGGACAGTGTGACAGCCATCACCAGTCCCTCCCCGGCCTGCTTGTCGCTGCGTCCTTGCAGGGCCCTCTGCTCCCTCTCTTCCCAAGTCGCAGAGAGGAGGAGAGAGGTGACAGGTCATAGCCAAAATGGTTAGAGCCATTAGAAGGTCTCTGGGCAGATCCGGGCCACCCACTCCACCTCTGCCTGGGGCCCCTGGGGTGGTCTGTGGCTCCTCCTCTTGAAGCTTGAACTCACCCTGGATTCAATCTAACATGCTTAGGGCAGGCCTGCAGCTCTGCCCCCAGCCCAGGGATCCTACACTAAACAGGGCACCCGCGTGCCAGTGCAGGGGCAGGGGTGCTGCCAATCAACAGGGAACTGTGTGCATAAGTGCAGCCGAGCCAGCAGCAGGTGCCACGGAGCTGGTGCCACAGCCACAGGGAGATCTGCGCCCAGACAGGAAGGCGCGGAAGCCGACTAGAACTGGAAGAGGGAGGAAGAGGTGGCACTAAGCGTCCCCAGCCCGCCCCACGCAGCTCTGTGGCTCCCCTTGAGGGCCTGGCTGAAGGTTAAAACCACCCCCAGCAGGGTTGGGTGGTTCAGCCCGGGGCTCAGTTAGTGACGCCGAGCCCACGGAATGACGGGAAAGCTGCACCTGGTGCATGTAGCAGTGTGGGCTGGGCCCCGCGTCCCGAAGCCTGAAGCTGCCTGGTGCCTGCAGGCCCAGGGGCCCTGCTTCTGGACTGGCTGGGAGTTAGGACACCCGGGCGGTTCTAATTTGGAAAATGATACTTCCACACCTTCGGTAAGGGACCTAAGTGCACGAAGCACAGGTGCACAACAAGGGGAGGGGCGGCGCTCAGAAAAGAGACCCCAAAGGCATGGTGGGAAACATGAGCTCGGTGATCAGTCTGGGAGCTGAGGCACGTCCCCAGGCTCGGTCAAGAGGCATTTGAGGGCCGGCGCCGCGGCTCACTAGGCTAATTCCTCCGCCTTCCGGCGCCGGCACACCAGGTTCTAGTCCCGGTCGGGGCGCCGGATTCTATCCCAGTTGCCCCCCTTCCAGGCCAGCTCTCTGCTGTGGCCCGGGAGTGCAGTGGAGGATGGCCCAAGTCCTTGGGTCCTGCACCCCATGGGAGACCAGGAGAAGCACCTGGCTCCTGCCATCGGATCAGCGTGGTGCGCCGGCCGCAGCGCGCCAGCCGCGGCGGCCATTGGAGGGTGAACCAACGGCAAAGGAAGACCTTTCTCTCTGTCTCTCTCTCTCACTGTCCACTCTGCCTGTCAAAAAATTTTTTTAAAAAATTTTAAAAAAAAGATGCATTTGAAGCTATTCTCAGGAAGTTCCTGGAAAAGGACAGGAGGCAGCGAGGGGCCTGGATGCAGATGGAAGCAGGATCCCCAGGGAGATGGAGGAACCTGGCGGCTGCCCTAGTCTTGAGGGCGGGACAGGCGGAGGTGGGGCTCCCTGGGGGTCAGACCAGGGTCACAAGTGGCTGCCTGTGGGTCACAAATCCCCTATGTAAAATGGCCTAGTATTGGGGCCGGCGCTGTGATGTAGCGGGTAAAGCTGCCGCCTGCAGTGCCAGCATCCCATATGGGCACCAGTTCAAGTCCAGCTGCTCCACTTCCCATCTAGCTCTCTGCTATGGCCTGGGAAAGCAGTAGAAGATGGCCCAAGTGCTTGGGCCCCTGCACCCATGTGGGAGACACAGAAGAGGCTCCTGGCTCCTGGCTTCAGATCGGTGCAGCTCTGGCCATTGTGGCCATCTGGGGAATGAACCAGCAGATGGAAGACTTCTCTGCCTCTGCTCTCTCCATAATTCTGCCTTTCAAATAAGCAAACAAAAATCTTTAGGAAAAAAAAAAAAGACATAGTATATTCAAAGAACCTCCACACCCCCTCCTGAACACTTTAACTCATCTCTGGGTGACATGCAATATCCCACACAGTGTAAATGCTATGTAAATAGTTGTTTTCCTGTATTGTGGCGAGCATAATGACAAAAACAAAGCCCATACATGTTCACTTCAAATGCCACATATTTTCCTCAAATATTTCCAAGCTGCAGCTGGTTGAACACGGGCACAGAAGCTATGGTTTCTGAGGGACGACAGTACAACTGCAGAAATCCTCGGGGAAGAATTGTCTGTGCCCAACACAGGGGAGTCCTTAAATGACTGGCGACTGGCACAGCTGGAGATCACCCTGGCTCACATGCAGAGTAGCTGGGACCATACTCAGAGCTCTCCTGGGAGAACAGGGATCCGCCAGCATTAGCAAGCAGGTCGCCGTGGGCCACGTGGTCAGCAGCTCCAATGGCACCACAGAGAAAGGGCACTGACCCTGAAGTTCTCGATGCTGCTCAAAATCCCAGAACCGGCCTGTGCGTTGTTAGATGCGGTCCACAAAGTGTCAGTGTCCCTCCCAGCTCAGACGGTCTGTTGGCCTGGCTGCTGTTCAAGTGGTTCCCCTGGGCTGGGCTGAGAAAAGCAAAGCGGAGATCCTCCGGCCACCCACAGGCTCTCCCAGACTGGCCTGAGCCACACTCACTTTATCTACCCCGGAGTGGCAGGTAGACAAGATGTCTGAGCAAGACTCAGCGGGGGTGGGGGATAGAGGGAGCTGCGCCCCAGCCAGCCCATCCTAGGCCACTTGGAATATCTCTACTGAGCCTGGAGTGCTCAGGCCTGGGGCCCCCAGGGAGGCTTCTCCCTGCAGAGCTGTGGTTGGGGGGGGGGGGGTTGTTTCCTGAAGCCAGTTCTATCTGTTTTCAACAAGGTGCTATCTGGGTGGGAATGGCCCACAGGGATTTCTTCCATCTGCCTTCTTTCCCTCCACAAACAGTAACAAAGGGGGGAAAAAAAGCCCTGTTTGGGGCTGGGAATGGAAAAGGGAGATTCCTCCTCCCAAGCCGGTCTACATTTGTTGACTTTCCACTGTCAGGGTACAGCACCACAAACGGGAAACGAAGGCGGGGCACGAGTCTCCCCGGTGACACCCGAGCGCTTGGGCTTTCTGCAGCTTTCACACAGCAGGCGTTTGCTGGGAACGCAGTTGCTATTTTGGGCAATGACTTCACGGCTTGGCGCTGGCTGTGGCACACGTCGCAGGCAGACGATGATTCCCAAGGTTTGCCTAGGAACGCTCTGGGCTTTGTCTTCCCAGTTTGGAGAGTTTGATTAAAGGAAGATTTGCACCAAGTCTGCAAACCCATTACTCATCTCGCCCAGCAGAGGTTTAGGGCCTTGCCAATGTTTCCCACAGATTTGATTGTTTGGCTGCTGGTACATGAAATGTGATCATTCAAACCCACCCCCCTTTTTTTTACTACTGGAATTATGGGAAAAGTGCACAGAAAAATGTTGGCCATGTCCACTTGTCTTGATGAGCAGAGAGAAGGATCCAAGAGGTTGGGCACTGTAGCATTTAATTTTGTCTTAAAAGAGTTTTTTTTTTTAATTCTGACACGTTGCTATAGGTATATTAGTTTTGGTGTCCCCCAGAGGCCCATGTGTTAAAAGCCTGGCCCAGGGTGGTGTTACTGGAAGAAGGCAGAGACTTGACCCAATCATGGTGTCTAGGAAATACGCGCAGTGGGAGGTGCTTAGGTCAACAGGGGCAGGCCCTGGGAAGATGGTTCTTACTAGAGGACTAGAGGGTCCTTTGTAGCCTGAGTCTGGCCGGCGTGCTCGCTCTCTGATTCCTGCTCCTCCCTCTGAGCGTGTTCGACCGTCCACTGCTGATCTCAGCCTGTGAACCTCCAAAACAGTGAGCACAACAAACCTCCTCCTCCCCTTGGAAGGAGGGGATTCTCTCAGGGATTTACGGTAGTGACAAAAAGCTGACTAATGCTTGTATCCACAGCAGAAGCAAAGAATGAAGTAAAATAAGAGAAAGAGGTGTCCGCTCAGCTAAAGAGGGTCTGGAACCCACCTGGGGTCCGTGTCCTAGAGAGGGACTGAGAGGTGGTGTCCATTTGCTACAATCTTGGCCATGAGTGTGGAGGAAGAGAAGCTGGGGCCTGCGTTCACCCCCAGAAGCACTGTCCTCAACTCTGCCTCCACAAGCAGCACCTACTGAACTCCCATCGGTCAAGCTCAGACCAGTATCTTCCTCTGGCCGATACCAGCCATCCCTTCCATGTGTCTCCAGGCTGTGGCTTGGAGCTAGCCCCCTGAAACCCCTTAGTCACATTCCACATAGGGACATCAACATGTCCATGACGTTGGGGGCAGAGAGTCCCCGGTTCAACCCGAAACAGCCAAGGGGTTGACTTCCAAGATCTTTGACCGGCCCCTGAAACAAGGTTCCCCTGGGTGTGAGAGAAGCCAGTATGGCTGTCACACTCCAGGCTCTCTGTCCTGCCCATGCTGCAGCTCCGTGCATCCTCACCTGCCATCAGGTGGGCATCCTGGGACTTGGCCTGCTCCAGGGCTTCCCAGGAGATCAACAGGGAGAGCCTGGGGGGTGAAGGGACCCTGCCATCAAAGCCATCCTGGGACCCGCCCTCCCCCCCAGGGCAGACGAGATGCTGAGACCATTGCTCAGTGGGCCAGGGAGGCTGGGGCACCACCAGGGCTCCCTTCTTGGACCACGACTGTGCCCCACATCTGCTGTGGCCTGGCGATCCTCCATAGAGTGCTGGGCGCGGCCCTGCACCCCACAGAGCCCGCTATGGGCTAAAGGACCAAAGTGCCCCCCCCCCAGCCAGGACCACTCCCCAAGGGCTTCTGGGATGATAGCACCTGCAAGGCTGCTCTCAGCTGAAGCCACTGCCATGCCCCTTCCAGACAGCCGTCCCAAGACTGCTGCATCTGTGCAGCTGGGGCCTGGCCTCAGTGCCTACTCTGACACTTCTGCAGGGCCACCAGACTCCCCTGTGGGGCCAGCTGAAGCTCCTGTGTCTGTGTGCTCCCCACCACACCCCACCCCTACTCCCCTGCCCTCCCAGGAGCACCCTCAGGGCTCCTCCTCAGCTTGAGTTCCTTTGGTAATATCCCTCCCCACCCCCTGCATCTCTGACAAGAGCTGGGGCCCTGTCCACCCCACCCCCTACCCCCATCCCTGACAGCACAGCTGGCACAAACATTGCTGGAGAGCCTGGGGGGGGGTGGTTCTGTGCTCATTCACCCCCAAATGACCACAATAACCAGGTCTGGCCCAGGCTGAATCCAGGAGCCTGGAACTCCATCCAGGTCTCCCACATGGGTGCAGGGGCCCAAGCACTTCTTCCACTGCTTTCCCAGGTGCATTAGTAGGGAGCTAATGGAGGTGGAGCAGCCGGACTCGAACCAGCACCCATATGGGATGTCATCATCATAGGTGGCGGCTTCACCCGCTACACCGCAGACCGGCCCCAGGAGAATTCCCTTTTTATAGCTGCTAAGAAGCACACAGACTGGATGCCAGCCCCTAAGGCCCGGGCACCCCACAGGCGGCTGCTCTCAGAGCCCCTCCATATACAGCCTTCGAGCTCTGAGCCTTGACCCACTGGTAGAGGCTGCAGAAGCTCTGAGTTATCAGCCAGAGGTCACATCAGGGATGTGGAAGGCCACGGCACAGAGGGCTGGATGCCCAGGCCAGCTCCGGCCAGACCCAGGGCAGTAGGTCTGTGGGTGCCCCACCACCCAGCAAGCTGCCTCTTGTCTCTCCTTCTGACTCCTGCGCTGGCTCAGGGAGACACCCTGCCCCGGCGGCAAAGGTGTTACCACATGGGCTGTGCCCCAGCCACAGCAGGGCCAGGAGGCAGGGCCTTTGCTGCGCCCAGTGTAAGACGTGTGTGTCTATTTTTTTTTAAGATTTTTTTTTATTTTATTTATTTTTGACAGGCAGAGTTAGACAGTGAGAGAGAGAGAGAGAGAGAGAGAGAGAGAGAGAGAGAGAGAAAGGTCTTCCTTCCATTGGTTCATTCCCCAAATGGCCACTGCAGCCAGCACACCGCACTGATCCAAAGCCAGGAGCCAGGTGCTTCTCCTGGTCTCCCATGCGGGTGCAGGGCCCAAGCACTTGGACCATCCTCCACTGCACTCCCAGGCCACAGCAGAGAACTGGACTGGAAGAGGAGCAACCGGGACAGAATCCGGCGCCTATATGGGATGCCAGGCCCTGTGTGTCTAAGGGTTCGGAGAGCGCCAGTCCCACTGTCGCAAGTTCTTACCCCTCTAGCTTCAAGGGAGTGGTCTTTCGACTCATGAAGATGGCAAAGTGTATAGAGATCTAGAAGAACAGCTCGGGTGGCTCCCCGTGCTGTGGCAGGGCACTGATGCGTCCCAGGCCCAGCTTGCGTCTCCCTGACACAGCCCATCAGTGGCACCAGTGCCCCAGAGGAGAGAGGAGGCAGTGCTGCCCCACAGCCCAGCTCCGTGGCTCATGCCCACGAGACTGGTTTGCAAGCCTAGGAATGTGGCTAAGGGCGTGGGCTCCTGGCTGGGCACCTGCTCCCAGGTGGCAGGGTGGGTGGTCCTGCCGTTAGCTCAGGAGAGCAGCAGGGTCTCAGAGGACCAGACCACTGCTGTTTCTGTGACCAGTGGGTTGGACAAGGATGCCCATCATGGACATTCCCAGGAGCCACGTTTATTGTCCAGTTCAGAGTTTGGAGCCAGCACTTTGGGGAGCTTTCCCTTTCCAGCAAAATGCTCCTTGTGACTCGAGGTCTTGCCACCAGCCAAGGGCCCTTCTGCAGACTGGGCGCGGGAACCAGGAAGCCAGAGCTGCTTCACGGGCCCACACGCAGCCCAGCCCCCAGGACGCTCTGCCCTCTGCTCTGAGTAAGCAGAGTGGTGAGGACACAGGTCAGTGCTTTCAAGTTGCTGGAAAAAAAGTTCTCAGGTTGGGGCTGGTGCTGTGGCGTAGCAGGTGAAGCCGCCGCTTGCAGTGCCAGCATCTCATATGGGCACCGGTTCAAATCCTGGCTGCTCCACTTCCAATCCAGATCTCTGCTATGGCCTGGGAAAGTAGAAGAAGATGGTCCAGGTCCTTGGGCCCCTGCAACTGCACTTGCAGGGGAAACTGGGAGGAAGTTCCTGGCTCTTGGCTTTGGATCGGCACAGCTCTGGCAGTTGCAGCCATTTGGAGAATGAACCAGCATTTGGAAGACCTCTCTCTCTCTCCCTCTCTCTATCTGTAACTCTGCCTCTCACATAAATAAACAAATCTTCAAAAATAAAAGAATTCAAAGATTAATTGGGTACCAGCCACCCTTCATAAGCTCACTGTTCCTTCCGTCTGTACGCCGTTTAGACTTTATTTCTTCTACTTTCTTTATTTTTTATTTCAAAGACAGAGAGCTAGGGATGGAGAGAGGGAGAGACAGAGAGGGGCAGAAAATGCTGCTTCCTGCTGGTTCACTCCTGAATGCCTGCGACAGTCAGCCCTGGGCCAGGCCAGAGGCAGCAGCTGGAAACTCCCTCTAAGTCTCCCAGGTGGGCGGCAGGAGCCCATGTCCTGGAGCTGTTACCCCTGTTCCCAGAGCCGGCATTAGCAGGAAGCTGGAGCCAGGAACAGAATCCTGGCTCCCCGGTGTGGGATCGGAGATGCCGTAACGGCCAGGCCAAGCGCTGCGCCGGCCCAGAGGCTGGTCACGGTCACTGTGCTGCGATTCTCATTTTCTTCTGGTTGACTCCGTGTTACACAAGTGACCCATGGCACCGTGATAAGTGACAACACATGTGTGTAAGGGGCACGCTGATTCCCCTGAGGTCCCCTCCCCCTATGGCAGGGAAGCTGGGCCCCTGACCTGCTCCCCGTCATCACCATGTGTTCCCCCATTGTGACCGGCACGCCTCAGAGGTCCACCCTGGGACAGGCCACAGCGGGCTTGGTTTGTGACTTCCTGTGCAGCCCTCCAGGTCAGCACTGAGTAATCTCATTCTCTTGCAGACTGCCCCAGCATGTTGAATGACATCCCATAATTGACCCGCCTCCTCTCCTGCCCTGGAGGCTTCAGCTGCCTTGCTCTGTGCCACCTTTGTGCAAAGCTGCAGTAACACCCCGTGCGTCCATGCACACACACACACACACAGCAAAAGCTGGTCATTCCATGGACCCTTTCAGCACCAGGCTGTGTCTGTCCCAGACGCACTGGCCGGCCAGTTCTTTGAACACACCACAGGGCCTTTGCACATGCCATCTCCTCTGGGAAAACCCCCACATACACCCAGCATGACCTAGACCCCTGCCAATGGCCCACCTCGCTCAGCTCCATGTCCACTACTGGAGAAGCTGACCCTGCCCTGAGAAGTGTGTTCTTGCACAGGCCTTGCCCACACTCACTGCACCTTCTTGCCTCTGTGGTCACTGGCTAGTTAGTGCACACTTTGTACCACATATGGCATCCCTTGGAGGGCGGGGGCTTCCCTGGAGCATGTGCCCACCGGCCAGCACTCAGCACACAGTAGGCACCCAGAACACATTGGGCAGTTAGCACGAGGCCAGGGACGCTGCACCCAAAGCCCCAACCTGCTCCGTCACCCATCCCCACAGGCAGCCACACCCGACAGCGTGCCAGGCACTCCCTGGGTTTCCTGTCCACTCTGAGAGGCGGTGGGAAGGAGAACCACTTCTCCCCCAGGGTGCCAAGGGCTGCAGCTGATCTGGGAAAACACCACCACCTCTGTGTTCTCATCTCTGGGGCAGGCTTTTTATTCCCTTGGTTAGTTCCAGCATGGGGCAGCAGCCAGAGCTGTGCTAGGAACCCCACTTCCCCGACCCCCCAAAGAAGGCATCGGGGGCCCGAGGTCACATGCCACCGGCCTGCGATCAGGGCCCAGCACCTCCCCGGAGCTCCTGACAATGGCAGAAATGCCCAGATGGGATGGAGACCAAGGAATCACAACCCCAAGGGAGGGAGCAGCCAGAGCTTGTTTGCCACTGACTTCAGCGGGTTGCAGGCTCCCAGGGTCTCCCCGAGCCATGGCTCTGACTCATGGCTATGCTGGAGCTGCCCGAGGCCACGTCCCTTCCCCTGTGCCTGATGGACAGAGCAGGATCTTCAGCCAACGTTTGCTGAATGCCCCCCAGGGCAGAGGGCACTGAGCCAGGTAGAGAAAGGAGCTGGGCCAGGTCGTGCCCCGGGAGGAGACACAGCAACACCATAGGAGGGGATTACTCATGGGGTGACACACGCAGACACTAGGGCAGGGCCAGCCTGGGGGCCACGCGGGCCCGGGTCCTTCCTGGGCCAGAATGGAAGGCTACCTTGCGAGAGGGAGGGACTTGACCCCACTGAGTGCACTCACCTGGACAAGGCCACAGCCCCCAGCAGGTCTCTACGAGACCATCAGCTCCACGGTGTCCACATGAGGCCTTACATAGGGCTAGTAAGGGCCACAGGCAAGCACAGGAGTGTGTGTGTCCCACGGGCTCAGGTGCCCGAGGAGGAATGAGACCCCAGTGGCGAGGGGTAGGCAGAATAGCTCACAGTCTGCTTTCCGCTAAAACAACACCTGTTGCTGACAACCCAGTGTCTTGGGCTGCTGCTCTGGGGCTTGGCTTCAGCCACCGGGGAAGATGCCCCCGCGAAGGGAGGGAGAGTGGCGGGATCCATGTGGCTCAGGGCTCTGCGGGCCTTGCGCAGTGGCCCCGCCCCAGGCATTGCTAAGTCCATGGGGCCTGGAAGAGTGGCCTCCACCCCTGGACCACTCCCTCCTGTCTCCACGGCTCAGGTGACCCACGGCCACCCTGGGCACGGTAGCCTTCGCCTGCGTGCCTGGCCTCTGAGCCCCTCAGCTAAGATGATCACACAGTAAGCACGGTGCATCCACTTCCTGCAGTCCCATGCCTCTGCACCAGATCTGGAAGCTGAGGTCTGTGGGTGAAAATCTGACCCTCTATACTGTCTCCAGCCACCTCCCTCAAGCCCTGGAGCACAGCTGTGGGTGGACACAGCCCATGTCCCCTCCTGGACCCTCAACCCCCTGAGGACAGGAGCCAAGCTCCAAACCTTCTGCAGGATGCACGTGCAAGCCAGCAAGCCCTGCTGTTTACTCCAGAGTGTCCCGTGTCCCCAGGCACGCAAGGGAAAGCTCTGAGTGACAGTGGGCCAGCACAGCCCCTGCACACGCACACAAGCTCCCCAGAACCTCCTGGGACAGGCCTGTTGCACCCCAGGCTGCACGCTCCAGGGACAGCGCTGAGTGCAGATGGTCTCGGGCACTAACTCCTTCACCTGCTGCACTGGTGGCAGGCGGGGGCGGGAAGAGGGAAGGAAGTGGCGCTCAGACCTGCCCCTTTTCAGCCCGGGAAGCATTCCACAGGCCTGACCATGAAGCAACAAGACAGAATGAGATGTGGGTGTCTTGTAAATACGGGGTCCATGTCACACGTGCCGTCCTCTGCACAGTCTGAGGTGAACGGGGCTGTGCTGCGTAGACTTGGGGCGGGGGGAGCTCCGAGGGCCCCTAGGAATCATAGATGCAGAGTTCTCGGGGGCCAAGGCCATGCAACGTGTGTTCACCTCATTGTCCCCCAGGCCCTGCACCTGGAGCAAGGTTTCCCAGGGGCCTCCCCCAGCAAGATCCCACCACCCTCCGCACCTTCTCACAAACTGAGCCCAGCCCCATAGCAGCAAGTTCCACGGTGGCTCTCTGGGGCCACCTGGTCTGGCACAGCCGCCTCCCCCAGTGCCAGCATCTTCCTCTGATCGTTAATGTCACCAGCAGGGCGGCAGCCCCAGGAGGTGCACCTGCCTGGCAGGAGACCATCTGCTGCCCTGCCAGGGGGCTACCTCCTGCTCCATACTCTGGAGAAGCAGGAAGGCCGGGCCACGGGCTGCCGGCAGCACGCGCTGTTCAGAAGTAATAGCTCCATTAGGCTCAGTAATTGACCTGAGGAGGGAAGTCACCACTACCGAGGAACAAAGGGCACCCAGTGCTCCTGGCCGCCCTCCAGCTGGCCGGGGGAGGGGCCTCCTCCCCTTCCATGTGGGCAGCAGCCACTCTGGTCCAGGAGGGAGGAAAGGGTGTCTTGTCCGGCCCCTTCCCCGTCAGGGTCCTGTGCGCTGCACCTGTGCCCACCTTGCTGGGCAAAGCCTGGCCACGCTGGAGAAACAGGCTGAGGGCCTCCTTTGGTTTTCCTGTGCTTTCCCAACCAGGCCCATAGCTGGAGGAGCCTCCCAGTGTCCCTGAGCCTGCCAGAAAGATCGAAGTACAGGCAGGTGCATGTTTTAAACGCCCAGAGGAGGCCACAAGGAAGGCTGCGAGCTGTCGAGAGTCAAGGTAAACCACAGCCGGCCCAGAGATAAAAATAACAGCGGAACAGAAGGTCCTGCCAGAGAAGCCGTGCTCCAGCGCCTCATTGCCATCCTGCCCCGGAGCCGGGACCCGAGCCGTGAGGACACTGGCCGTTCACCCAGCAGCCACTGGCAGCGGGCTCCCTTCACCTCCTCGCCAGGTGGTTTCTCTCCCACAGATGTCTGAGTTCAGTGTGGCTCCACGGCACCCAGCAAAGGACGGCATCCCGCTCCTGCTGGGAATGGCCACAGGACAATGCCCCAGAAAGTCCCCAAGGCCAGCAGTCACCTGCCCCCACCCCGTGAGCCGATCGCCTCGCTCCAGGCCTCGCTTAGCTCTTCAGAACAGAAAACCAGACCCAGCCTTTGGGGTGGTGCCAAGGAGCTCCCACATCAGAGTGCTCCACGCTTTATTTGCAGGGGAGCCAGGTGGGGAGGAAGGCTGGGTTCTCGCCATCTGCATGCTCCACACATCCTCCCCCCAGCAGACCAGGGGTGTGTCCAGGAGGGGTGACAGCACCCCCAGCCCATGCAGGGGCCGGCGGCAGAGAGCCCGTGGCAGCTGCTATGAGTCAGTACTGATCCCGGGGCCATGGCCGCTCACTCATGCTAGCTGCCAGTGTTCCTTCTCTTGGGAGAGCCCGCAGAAGCATGTTTCATGACTCAACAACATGTGTCTACATACATGCACATGTGTGTTTGTGTGCTCATGCCCATGTGTGTACATATGTGCTACAGGTATGTGCATTGTGTGAGAGTATACACACGTGTGTATGTGTGTGTATGTATGTGTGTGTTTGTGTGTGTGCATGTATTTTGGTTGCTTTCTGATACACAGCACACAGGCTCTGCAAGCCCTTGTGTAACTTCCTGTAGAATGGCTTCACCCATACATCTGAGGGGCATTCACTCTTTGCCAGGAAGATGGGCAGGGAGGCCCCCTGGCCTTCGGGGAGGTCCTCTCTCCTTTTACTCCCCAGTTTCACACTACAGCTGGTGGATGCCGACCGTGGCTCTGTTCCACGCCTTCTGGGCCATGTTGCCCCATGGTTGCCCTGCCATCCCCTCAGACCCTCGTCCCATGCCTGGACAGCTGTACCCAGACAAGCATGCCCCCTGGCAGCAAGTGACAAGATAGACAGGGATCCAGGGCAGCATCCCCAGTCTACTCCCCACACCACCACTGTGGCCTTGGGAAGGTCAGGGAAGTGGGGGGAAAATTGGAGCAGGTCCCGGAGCCAGGTGGGGCTGTCAGCCTCCAGGGCCTGTAGAGCACATAGACCTGCATCGGATGGGAGGTTGGGAGGAGGGGAGGGAAGCCGCAGTGCCGGCGTGAGTCGCATTCTCACTTCTACACGCACCCGCTCTGGGCATGCATCCTTCACCCTTCCGTTCTCCATCAGTCTCTCCAACAGCATGGGAGCTGCCTGAGTGCCCACTGGAGAGAACAGGGCAGTGGCGACAGCTGGGACTCCTTACCCATCATCAGTGGGCAGGGTAGGGGGTGGGGATGGGAGCAGCCTCCCGCAGCCAGAGAGATGTCTCTGCACCAGCTCCCTGCAGAGGTGCTAAGGGCAGTGTCCTTGCTGAAGCCCAAACCTGCTCTCTGTTGCCAGATCCCAGCCCCAGGACAAAGAAGGCAGCCTCCCCAGCAACCCTGAGCATCACTAATTGCAGCCCTGTGCACTGAGTGAAGAGCAAGGCTCGCTGAGTCTCCGCTCAGAACAGCATGAGCTGTGCACCTGCTCCTCATCCATTGCCTGGCCCAGGGGTCCCACAGGTGCAATGTTCCCATCAGAGAATCCTTTAGTAGAAATAGAGCCTTCTGGCCATCCCCTTTCTGCCCTAGCTTGTTTATTTGAAGTCGCATGCAGTCCTGAAAACAAATAAATAATGTAAGTGCTAGGGACAGAGAATTCCTATGGGAACAATAGTTTGGCTTCCGATTAATCCCACGGATACAGGCAAAGGCTTTTAGGTCTTTCCGCTTTGAAGCAGGGTCCTCATCTGGTGTTTTCACGGGGCAGGTGTCAGTCCCCACACGGGAAGGAGCAGGAGCAGGCAACGAGGGCCAAAGCCACCTTTGGCTCTGTCCCGCCTGCAGCTGGTTACACCCAGGTGCCCTTTGACACCAGGGGTGGCGAACTTCTGACTGTCGGGCCGTATAAGGCTGGCCAAATCATTTGGTCTGGCCCTGCCAAGGAGCCAGCAAGTCTATAGCATGCTAATTTTTAGTTTGATCACTTTGACCCGTGAATGATACTATAATATACAAATGGCCATCTACAGCAAAAAAAAAAAAAAAAAAAAAAATGGCTCCCCACCCCTGCCCCAGACCCTCAAGAGACCTCTAAAGTGGACCCTGGGAGGGAAAAATAAAATCAAGAGAACTGTTGGCAGCGTATTTTCCAGGATTCAATCTCGGGAAGCAAATGGCCAGGCACGCCTGGCAGGCTCCCGGGCCACGAGTGTGGCGGGCTGGCGTCTTCACAGCTGCCCGCGCCACACTCGCACTGGGGCTTTCACGCCAACCAAAGCCCCTGCCATTGGGTAAACCAGCCTTGCTGATGTAATTAGCAGCTGGTTGAGAGACTGGCCAGGTATGGAAATGCATATGTGTATGTGTGCATATGCACACGTGTGTGTGTGTGTGTGCACATATGTGGAGCTTCTCAGAGCCTGCTGGCCTCATCCCACAGTTCAAGACCTGGAAGATCCTGCTAGAACTTGGGGTGCTGAGTGCCAAGGCCAGGAGGCCAAGGCCCCGCCGGAGGTCAGGTTCTGAGACCACTGGCACATAGGGCCCCTCGGAGCCCAGAGGTCCCGAGTGAGGTCTGAGGTTTTCAGATGTGGACATGGAAGCTCAGACAGGTACCAAAGAACCCGAGGTCACAGCAGAGCTGTATCTGGGTGCAAACGCAAACCCACCCTATGGGGCCGGGGGCCCCTCCGCCTCCTCTTGGTCCACCGTGGGCAGAGTGTGCTCCAGAATCAGCTGAGCTGGCACTGCCAACAGGAAGCAGAGGGCACCTGAGACTGTGATGGACTGCGCTGGACCAGGAGCAGCCAGCCCAGCCTGGGGGAAGCAGGCCACACCTCTCCCAGGGAGACCTGTCCGCCTCGGGTCTCCCTGGAGCTTCCTCTCTGGCTAGATCGTCCCAGCCCCCAATAGAAGCCCTCGGCAGACCCCTAGACTGCCCTGCTGCCTCCTTCGGGGTGGCTGTTTACCCCTGCTGCCTCTGGGGGAAGGGCCACGCCGCCATGCCGAGGGGCAGGGGAGGGAGCGCTTTGCTTGAGGTCAGGAGAGAAGTTGGGCTGCCCACCAGAGACAAGGGCCTCTCCTTCAGGTGACTGAGCCTTGGGGCTCCCACAGCTCCTAGAGCTTGTCATTCAGTGCCTAGCCTCCTTGCTGGTGGGAGAGGAGGTACGTAGACGGGGCTTTCTTCCACTCCAGTTCTGTTCCTTTGGAGCTTCCTAAACAGGAAGCACCCCAGTGACACTGGACGGCGTTCATTGCCCCATACCCCCGCGCTCTGTTCTGGGGCACTTAGTATGCTTTTGTTCCCGGGGTCCTCGTCCCACCTGATGAGGTGGGGTCTGCCTGCCAGGGGGTAGTTTCACAGCCAGAGATGTGGGATTCCACCCCAGGGAAGCTCCGGGCAGCAGCAGACACAGCCGCCCTCTGCCCGGAGGATCCGCCCTTCCCCCCACTGGTTGGGGTGGGCGTGTCACACGTCCCCACGGAGTGGAAGGTGGACGCTTGCTACAAGAGGGGTGCTATTTCGATCCACTGGGAGCGATCAGATTTTGGCTCAGTCCATAGCCACTGCTGTAACAAAAGACCACAGGCTGTGGGCTTTAGAAGCAAACATTGTATCTCCAAGGTCAAGGTGCTGGCAGCTCCGGTCTGGAGAGGGCCACCCTCTGCCTGTCGCTGGGTCCTCCATAGCAGAAGGGCCGGAGGGTGGAAACGGGACCAGCCTGCCTCCACCAAGTTCTTTATGAATCAGGAGGAAGCCACTCGCCAGGGTGGTGTCCTCAGGACACAGTCACCTCCAACTTGGCCAGCCGGGGACCAAGTTTCCAACGCAGGGACTTCAGGGGACACATTCCAACTGCAGCACCCGGGTCCGTCCTAAAGGCTGCAACAGCTGTCCTTTGTGTGCCTGTGACCACAGTCCCTCGGGGGACGAGCTCGCTAGCTCCTAGTTCAACCCCAGTGCCCCCTCCTCATTTTACTTGGGCCGCATGCCAGCACTGACCACGTGTGGGCACTACCCATGGCTGATGACCAGAGAGGCAGCGAACAGATCTGCCCCAGGCCTCCTCTCCGCTGCCCGGATCTTCACAGGGGCGCTAAGGGCGTGGAGCAGCTTTGGAATGAGCCACTAGGTTGGGGGTGGGGGGGCAGGGAATGGTCCCCCATCATCACAATTAGCTTTCAGGACAAGGACTCCAGTGTGGACAGGTGGGCTCCCGAGGGCGAGGCTCCCAGCATCCTGTTCCCTGCACACCCCTCCAGCTTCTGCAGCGCTACGGGGGATGAGAGGGGGTGAGTTACTTCTCTTCCCCCCCCCGCCCCCAGTCCTCCCTGTGTGGTTGGAGAAGCAGAGTGCCAAGGGGGCTACAGCTGCCAATCACCACTGTGAAAGCAGAGGCGCTCTTGCTGCTGTGGGCGTCTGCACCGCCCCGCCCTACTCCCCCCACCCTCCCACCCCCTCCCCGGGGGGCCCTCCTCCCCAACCCTCGGTCAGCCCAAGCTGATCTCTGGACGACATGGGGGCCAGCCACCAATGCCATGGACTTGACCTTGGCCTTGCAGAGCTAGACCTTGAGTGGTCTGCAGATATCCGAGGGCAGAAGAGAGCCCGCCAGGGCTTTAAATGGGTTTCCTGATAGCTGAGCACACAGCTGGCGATCGCCTTCCTGGAATTTCGGCTTCGAATTCCTGCTCCGTGCAAGGAGTTCCATGAATTGCTTTGCTGCGCTGACTCATGCTGGGTCACTTTAATCTTGCTGGGAAACAGGAGACTTTCTCTGTAGCGCGCGTCTGCTGCTTTTCTCTTCATCTTGCTCTCTCTGTCCTGTCTGGGTTGTTCTTCAGGATTCTGTCTGCATATACTTTCTCATCATAGAGAAAAACCCAGCAAATCGAAAACGACCTTCCCAAGTTTTCCCTCTTGGGGAAGATGGGACACGGTGGTTGCCCCCAGGTCACCATGGCAGCGTGGGGAGAGCCGGAGAGCCATGCCATGCCATGGGATCCATGCAAACCTGCACGGTGCGGCACCGGCCAGCTTGTCGGCCTCAGCCCGCAGCCCACAGCCAATGCTGAAATGATGACTCATGAAAGCCACCAGCAGAGCCCACCTCCCCTCGGTGACGTAGCCAAACCACATCAGTGGCTTGGTAGGAGATAAAGGAGGCCGGCGGTTCCAGGATCAGAGCCCCACTCTCGGGGCGGGGAGGCGGGGGGAGCCCAGCTTGGCCGCCCCGTGCAGAGGGTTCCCATAACTGACTGCTCTGTCTGCCTCGGCTTCCAGACAGCAGGCAGACGCTCTTCCTGGCTCGCATTCATCTGCCTCCTGCACATCCAGAGGCTGCAGACGCACACGACTGCGTCTGCTCCCTGTAACAGGAAGCCCGAGCACAAGGCAGAAGGAGCCGTGCTTTCCCCAAAACATCGGCTTTCAAGAAACGAGGCCAAGTCCCAAACGTCGCAGGCAGGTGGAGACACCATTTCCCATCCCTTCTTCCCAGCCGCTTCCTTCCTCCGGAGCTCCGGGGCCGGCACACCTGCGCTGGGCAGGATCCAGCCGTGCCGCGATGGGGGCAGCCTCAAGGGGCCAGGCGGTGTTTGTACAGAGGATCCTCTGCGTGTGGGGGAAGGGAGGCCCTTGCCTTCCACACGGAGACTCTGTGATTAAGGGCACTTGAGTCATTTTATGTAAGGAGAAGGATTTGGGAATGAAAAGCCCACGAATCCAGGGCTCTCGCGTTTTTGATTCCTCGGGTGGGGGTGAGGGATTGAGGATTGCCAACTCGGTAGCCCCTGAGCAAGGATTTTGCTTTCTGTGACTGCAACTGCTCTTGGTCAACTTGGGTCTGAAAATATGAAGTTCCAGAAAGAAAGAATGCCCAAGTTTTAAGTGAATGCTATGACTGTGTATTGTTACAATTGTTCTATTTAATTATTCATTGATGCTATGAATCTGTTTTATTGTGCATAATTCATACATTTTAAAATTTTTTTTATTTGACAGAGTTAGACAGTGAAAGAGAGAGACAGAGAGAAAGGTCTTCCTTCCGTTGGTTCACCCCACAAATGGCCGCTATGGCCAGCGATGCACTGATCCGAAGCCAGGAGCCAAGTGCTTCCTCCTGGCCTCCCATGTGGGTGCAGGGGCCCAAGCACCCAGGCCATCCTCCACTGCCTTCTCAGGCCACAGCAGAGAGCTGGACTGGAAGAGGAGCAACCGGGACTAGAACCTGGCTCCCATATGGGATGCTGGCACTACAGGCAGAGAATTAACCAAGTAAGCCATGGCACCAGCCCCAATTCATACATTTTTTAAATATTTATTTTACTTATTTAAAAGGCAGAGTGATGAGGGGTAGGGGAGAGGAGAGAATTTTCCACATGCTGGTTTGTTTTCCAAATGGCTACGACAGCCAGGTCTGGGACAAAGCTGAGGCCAGGAGCCAGGAACTCCATCTGGGTCTCCCACGTGGGTGGTAGGGGCCCAAAGACTCCAGCCATCTTTCCCTGCTTTCCCAGGCACATTAGCAGGAAACTAGATGGGAAGCAGAGCAGCCAGGACTAGAACCAGTGCTCCGATGCGGGATGCCTGTGTCACAAGCAGCAGTGTAAGTAGGTAGGAGAAAAGCAGTGAACGTGGGGCTCAGTACCATCCGTGGTTTCAGGCATCCACTCGGGGTCGTGGACCGAATCATGGGAGGCCGTGTATTCTACAGAAACGAATGGGCACCTGCTGAGAACAGGGACATGACACAGACACAACAAACCCACCCCCACCACCCGTAGCAACACTGGCAGGACCCCTCCACTCCTCTTTGTAGGGGTACCCCTTGAACACAAAGATGAAGCAGCCCTGGGGCTGGCCCAGGGCCCCAGGCTGCTCCCTTGTCCCTGCCATGTCTGCCCCCCTAG
The DNA here is from genome assembly GCF_033115175.1 of Lepus europaeus. Lineage (NCBI taxonomy): Eukaryota > Metazoa > Chordata > Mammalia > Lagomorpha > Leporidae > Lepus > Lepus europaeus. The sequence continues at coordinate 99,514,820 of NC_084838.1, forward strand.
GTCCCTTCCACAAGCCAAGAGTTGTGTTCCACCTGCACAGAGAGCACCTCCCTCACCCGCCCCATCGTCCCAGCACAGGGGCAGGCTGTGCGAGCTCGGGGAGGCGATGGCACCAGGAGGATGCTGGTACCCCACCACACTGCCTAACAGACTGCCTCAAGCCAGCAGCCCCAAAGAACACCCACGGCGAGCCCACGGCTCCATGGAACACAAGTCCAGGCAGCTGCTGGTTCCGTACTTGGGGACTCACGGGACCAACATCCAGCTGCTGGCCCAGCTGGGCATCCGTCGAGTCTCTGGGCAAGCGTTCCCCTTCGCATTTCCCGCTGTTAACAGAATTCAGCCCCTTGCATCTGTAGGAGCTGGGTCCCTGCTCCCTCACCAGCCGTAAACTGGGGCAACCCATTTCTTGCTTTGTGGCTGCCTCCGTCTTTGGGACAGCAGTGGTGTGTCAGACCCGACCAACTCTGGAATCTCCCAGAATGGCTGTTTTCCTTGGGTGTGCGTGCTTAGGCCTGGTGAAGCGGCTCCCCTCTCAGGTCCACTGAGTAGTGTCCTTAATTACTTCTGCAAACACCCCTCCCCAGATCCCATAATCTGGGGGTTAACTCCAGGAGGCTGAGGTCAGGGGACCATGGCAGAATCCTGCCTTCTGATGGACGTCAGCCCAGATGCACGGCAGCTTCACCTGTCAGTTGGCCTACAGGGGAGGGGCCAGATGGACAGCAACAGGTGCAGGTCTGATTGGCTTCCCCTGGGCTCTGCTGAGTGGCTTCGGGGAGTCCTCCTGGGACTTGGGGGGCGGGGAATTTATGCATTTGTATTTGTTTGAAAGGCAGAGCTACAGAGAGAGGGAGTGAGGGAGGGGGAGAGAGAGAGAGAGAGGAGAAGGGAGGAAGACAGAGAGGTCTTCCATCCACTGGCTCATATCCCAAATTTCCACAGCAGCCAGAGCTGGCCCAGGCCAATAGCAGGAGCCAGGAACTCCATCAGTCTCCTGTATGGGTGGCAGGGGCCCATGTCCTTGGGCCATCATCTGCCACCTCCCAGGACATCATGTATTAGCAGGGAGCTGAATGGGAGGTGATGTGGGGTAAGGGCATCCCAAGCAGTGACTTAACGAGCTGCAGCCCACTTAGAGGGGTTCTCTTGTCCTAGTCCACTTTCTGTTGCTGCTCACAGAACACCACTGGTGGGGTAAGGTGGACAGAAAAGAGCTCCATGTCAGCTCTAGGTTCTGGAGGCACACGGTCCACGGCCCACATCTGCAGTGGTCTTGTAGCTGGCTGTCCTGGGTGGTGCAGGGCGTCCCCGGGCAAGAGGCGAGGAGTGCACCTGCGTGTCCGAGTCTCTTCTGGTGTCTCCCTCTTCGTACAAAGCCACCAGGACTCCGTCACGGGGGCCCCACCTAGGACCTCAGCGAATCCCAGTCAGCTCCCCAAAGCCCCACCTGTGAACACCAGGCTCGGGTCCTCCATCCCCAAGTCCTTCACAAGGGGAGGAACGTTCAACACGTGAAGCCTTGGGGGACGCTCAGACCATGTCCAGCCCAGATCACCGATCCCAGCTGACTCTCCGAGCTCCCCAGGGAGCGAGACCTTTATGGGACCTCCCCTGCCTGACAGCCCACCACGCTGAGGGTGCAAAGCTCCCCTCTGCTCCAAAGGAAGCCAGCTCTGCCACTGAGCTGGCGCCACTGAGGGGCGGCCGCCGATCCAGCATGTGACACTTCCATACATCCTGCCTGCCTCTCCTGCCTGTCCCTGCTCCGCGTGCTGTGATGCATTGTCCTCCCTGAGCGAGACAGCCCGGGGTAGGATGCCGCCTGCTCTGTCCTCCCCTGAAACACCGCAACGTGTCGGAAGCAGACAGGAGCCCCCGCGGGGACACGGCTGCACAGATTGGTGCCTGGTGCTTGGTGCTTGGTGCAGGCGAGCACAGTCGTCTGGCTGGCTGGCTGGCCGCCTGTCGCCTTGTACCTCTCATCTCCCACCTGCCTCTGGGATACATCCATCTCCTTCCCACCTGCCCCAGGGAGCCAGGCAGCTTGGGGGACCCTCTCTCCTTCCAGGCAAAATGAACTAGCCTGCAGCCCCCATCAGACACACCGAGGGACTCTGAGAATGGCAAGAAGGTGGCAAAGAGGACCAAGATGTGTCCCCACCACAACCCCACCTGCTCAAGGCCCAAGCCCAGGACAAAGCCATAGCCTGTGCTGAACCCAAAGCAGCCGCACCCTCCATTGTTAGGGGTTCGTCTGAGCAGGAGACTTACTGTTCCCCAGCAGCCTAAGCCAAGTGCCCCCCATAATGTGGGATGGGTGGCAGTCACTCATGGTCCCGGCAAGTGCAGGTGGAGGCTGGATGCGGGAGAAAGAAGGGTGAGAGTCAAGGGTATGAGTCTGGAAGTGGACGGAGTGTGCAGCATCCTCACCAAGAGAGCACACCAGGCCCTGCGCATGCCCAGTCCTGTGGAGCCCTTGTGTGGCCCTGGGCTCCCACACAGCAGCCCCTCCGCTGTGCAATCTGTGACCTCCTCTATCACTGTCACCCCAGCCCCAGGTGCCATGCCATGAGCCCACTGCAGGGGTGAGGACCAGACCCACTGGAGGGAACAGAACAAGCAAGGATGCCCTTGGCCAGGCCCTGGGACTTGGCCAGATGAGGTGTCGGCTGCATCTCCACATGTGGGCAGGGCCTGGACCCAGGAAGGGGAGGCACAGGCACGGGTGGGTGAGTTCCAGGGCAGGGTTTGGGGCATTGAGGGGAAGGAGCCAGCATGAGCCAGGAACTTGGCCGGGAGTTGGGAAGCAGTGAGCTGGGGCCGAGCTCTCCTGGGGAGGAGGTCCTGAGGTCTGAGCCTCTGAGGCCTGGCTCAGAGCAGGAGCTCTATAAAGATGGCAGGTGGGGGGGGGGGGAGGTTAGAGGGGAGAGAAGGGAAAGACAGAGGAGACAGAGAGAGAGGTTGAGGGCAGGCAGAGGGCACTGGGGAAGAGCCAGGGGTGAATGCCTGCACACGTGAACCATGGGGCAGAGCGGTCCAGCCCCAGGCCCCAAGCCCAGCTGCTCAAGGCAGTGCCGTCCTTGCCCACCACAAGATGCTCCCAGAGGCTTCAGAGCCGGATGCTTGGGGCTGGTGCTGTGGTATAGCAGGTAAAGCCACCACCTGCAGCGCCAGCATCCCGTAGGGGCGCAGGTTCGAGTCCCAGCTGCCCCACTTCGGATCCCGCTCCCTGCTAATGGCCTGGCAGAAGCACTGGAAATGGCCCAAATCCTTGGGTCCCTGCCACCCATACAGGAGACATGGAAGAAGCTCCTGGCTCCTGATGTTGGCCTGGTCCAGAGCTGGCCATTGTAGCCATTTTCCAGTGGATGGTCGATTCTCTCTCTCTCCCGACTCTTTCAAATAACTAAATCAATCAATCATTAAAAAAAAAAAAAAAAAGCCAGGTCCTCTGGCATCTGGATGGTTGCAGCAGCTGTCACACGTACCGGTGATCTTTATCCATACACGCTTATTTGCCAAGGCATGTGAAATTAATTGGCAATTTTACTCTAGAAGATGATGAAGGAAGATTTGAGCCAGACTCAAACACAGGGCTGCTTACAAAATCACGAGCAATTCACCCTAGAACAGGAATGAAAGCCCAGCCTCGGTGGCGGCACCCCCTGGCCCCACTGGCGGCCCCAGCAGCCAGGCGCACCCTGCGGGGTCAGGCCTCCTGGCCCCTCTTTGTGAGCCTTAAGAGCAATAGGCACCGAGCGTCTGGGGCGCATGGCTTCAATAAAATGCCTACCACAGCATCAGAGCCTTCACGAAGAACTTAAACCCCTGAGACCCATCCGTCCTCCGTGCCCTGACCAGGGTGGACGAGGCCAAGTGCAGAAAGGGTCGCCTGCTCCCACTGTCACTTCTGAGTGTGTCTCATTTGTACAACAGCCGCGTTGTCAGAGCAAACTTTCACAGCCAGGAGCAAACACAAAACTTGTTTTTAATTTTTATTTATTTTCAAGTGCAGAGAGACAGAGATCTCCACACACACACACACACACACACACACACACCCATCCACTGATTCACTCCCCCCCAAATGCCTGCAACAGCCAGGGCAGGGCCAGGCCCAAGCCAAGAGCCAGGAAGTCTGTCTGGGCCTCCCGCATGGGTGGCAGGGACCCAAGTTCTCGACCCATCCTCTGCTGCCTCCCTCCACGCACACTTGGAGGAAGCTGGATGGGAAGCCATGCCAGCCTGGAACCCAGGCACTCCCGTTCGGGATGCAGGCTTCTCTGAGCACCACCTAACCCACTGCGCCACAACGCCCTACCCAAAACTTTTTTTTTAAACAAAGACAAGCATGCTTAACTTCCATTGCTCCAAGGTGGCACAGGGTTGCCTTACACGGTGACACTTAGAAGCCTTTATCTAGAGGGTGCCTCCTGGTAAAGAAGATGCCCCAGCAGGATCCCACCCCCCCCCACACACACACACACACCCCTGCTGGAGCCCCTGCAGCAGCAACACACCTTGTGGTCCAAGGTCATCCAGTACCCAGTGGGGAGTGGGGGTGGAATCACAGTAGCAAGCTGATGAGAGGGAGCCATTCAGAACTGAACACCTGGCAGGCAGCTCCCTAAGATGGGCCCTGCAATTATGTGTCTTCAGAGCCGAGAGAAAACCAAAGGTGAGCAGGAAATACACACAACTGTGCTGCCGCTGTGCGAGAGAGGCGCTTTCCTAGGAACCCGGGGCGTTATCTTAGGAAAACAGCCCGCAAGGGCTCAGGCACCTGGAAGTTTGTGGCAGCAGGCGCGTGCGTGCGTGCGTGCGTGCTGGCCCTGGAAACAGGCTGCTCCATCCCAAGCCCACTACTCCACGTGTGGTCTCAGGCGAGCGCCTTCATTAGCTTCCAAGTAGTATTAACATTCTTTCAGCTCTCGCTAGAGGCTCAGCAGGCGGCGTGGGTCCCGTCAACACGCATGTAATAATCAGCATGTACTTCTGCAGAAATGATCGCATGGGAGGTTGGGAGCATCAAATGGAGTAGTGCATTTTATCACCTGCTTGCTGGGTGAGGGCATTAAACTTCCATTCATAAAAAAAAAATTTTTTTAGCATAACTTTGGAGGCTGGCACTTTGTCCAAGCATACAAATTCTCTCAGCCCCTGGGGCCCCAGCAAGTGGCCTCACAGTAAGGGCTCCTCAGAGAAAGGCAAGTTTTACAAGACTTGCCAACTTGATGTTCTGCAAGGGTCCGCTGGCCGGCAGGAGGGGGCTGCCCACCTGCCCTGTGCGATGTGATGCTGGGTTCACTCATTTAAGAGCACGCTTTCGAGCAATTACGCCCCCTTTGTTTCCTACAGCACGTGGGGCAAATTGTGGCTTTGCCAGAACACAGCCAGACCCACCCCCGTGGGGCTCTGTCACATGAAAGAGAACTTGAGATTTCTGAGTAGCCAACAGCTCTTAAAAACATTCATGCAACTTGGGCACCAACACAGCCCAAGGACTCCGTCCCACCAAGGGGTAAATGTTTTTCAGAGCTGAGAAATGGGAAACAGGATGTTATCATTACAGGAAAATTAAGCTCTCCCAGTGTTGTCTTGCCAAGGCTTCCACTATTTGGACAGAATTTTCAAAGTGGCACCCCCACCACCACCAGCAGCCACCTCAAGGATAGCTAAGGTGATCCCTCAGCCCCGCGGCCACCTTAGAAACAGCATGATGTTCTCAGGTCGGGCTGCCTGGCAACCTAGCTAAGACCATGCACGCCCCGCGTGCACCTCTCCTGCAGAAGGCAAATTGCAGGGCACCGGGAGTACAATCAAGGCGCAGCTGCTCTAATAAAAACAGACCAACAGACTCAGAACGTGTTCTCATCTAGCTACCTGCCTTCAAAACCTTTAAGGCTCATTCTATCAGCAATCCTCCCACCGCTGATGTGGGCTGAGAAGTTTCCAAATAGCCGACTGCATGTCGGCAGCTCGGAATTGCTCACCCCTGTTTACACACACACACACACACACCGCCTTCCGATTTCTGCTGGGATCCTGGAAGTTCCAGCCCAGCCGTGGTCGGAGGCTGACTCATCCTTCAGCACTCAGCAGTGTCCCGGTTGATATTAATACCTTTGTAACACGGCTTTGTGTCCGAGCATTTCATAGGAGAAACATCCTGCCTGCCAACGTGCTCTGGGATCACAAAGGGCTGGGGCTGTAGCAGGCAACGCCATTGTGCATGAAGGGGCTGCCTGCCTCCTGCAAGCTGTTCAGATAAGCAGCTGTCCGGGGTGGGGGAGGGGAGGAAGGTGGAGGTCACTGTTATCCGATAGGATGGCAAGCCCTGAGCTGGGGCAGGGACGCCTGCTCTCAAGTCCGCCCCTCTCTTGCAAGTTCTATAATCTGTCCAAAAGCAGAGACCTGGGAGCCTCGCTCAGGCTGCGCCCTCACACCCAGCAGCCTCCCCTCCCCCGCGGCCAGCGCCAGGAGCCCGTCATTCTCGCCCGACAGGAAGACGGGAACAGGTGCCATGCGCTCCAAGCAGTTCCAGCTGGCCACCTCCCCGAGCAAGGGTCCCCACCCTCAGTAAAAGCACAGGAGTCTGTTTCAGGGGGTTTATTGTAAGACATCCTCCGGAAGTCGAAGCATTGCCCGGATCCGTTTCTGAGAAGGCAGCGCAGTCTGCTAAGTCCCACCGGCTCCTGCAGCCCGACCAAGTCCAGGCCGTCTCGCCCGCGCTCTCCTCCTGCTGAGTCACGCTGGCCCGGCCGGTCTGTGTCCTTCCCGGCCCTGCGGCCAACGTCCCCGCCTCGGCCTTCCTGGGCGAGCAGCCGCTCCGGACACTCGCGGCGCGCAGCGTCCTCGGCTCCAGCCAGCCTGCCCCGCCGCCGCCGCCGCCGCCGCCGGGCCCCCGCTGGGGGGCCGCGCCTCCGCGCCCGCCAGACGCCCCGCCTGCCAGTCTCCACGCCGTGCTCGGGCACCCTCCGAGGGCCCCTCCACAGCCAGCCGCGCGCTAGGCGCCCCGGGACGTCACCACGTCGATCAGACCAAGGTCCCCGCCGGGCTGTCACTCGGGGAGGGTGATGCTGGGCACCCAGTCGTTGACGCTGCGGCTCTCCTCGCAGAACAGGCTGAGTTTCTCCAAGGCGGGGTCTTTCCACGCGTCCTCATTGGGGTTCTAAGGAGAGGGGAGAGCGCAGGCGTCAGCCAGCCTGGCCGACCGCGCCGGGGTGAGGAGAGGCGCTGGGGGAGCGGGGCGACACTCACCGAGATGAGAATGCAGTGTAGGTCGCCCGGCGCGCCCGCCTCCTCGCCGGCACCCACGATCGCGGCCAGCCGCTGCACGTCGCCCACGCGCACGATGTCGATGGCGTTCTCGCAGCAGAACGCCTGGATCAGCGTGAAGTGGATCTGCAGCGCGATGTCGCCCTCGTCCTCCTCGTCGGCGGCCAGCACGCAGAAGGTCACGTTGTCGGGGTCCCTGCGCAGGAGGGGAGTTCCCGAGGTCAGAGCCCCCGCGGGCCGGTGGCTCCCCGCCGCCGCCGGTCGCCCCCGCCCGGGCCGCGTCTATACTCACACGTTCAGGACTTTGGCGGACTCGTAGACGCCGGCGGTGAGACAGCCCTGGCGCTGCGCCGACAGCAGCAGCTCGTGCAGCGCTTTCCCGGCGCCCTGCATCCTGCGGACGAGCCAGCACCGTCAGTGGAGCCAGCCGAGGCGCCGCAACCCGTACCCCGTCTCCTCCCCGGTCCGGAGTGTGCACCCCCGGCTCCCCAGCCTGAACCAAGGCGCCCACACCCCAAGCCCCTTGCTCCGGCAAGCTTCCTGCACCCCAGCTTCCCATTCCTCCTGGAGCTCTCCAATCCGGAGCCTCGCCACCCGGCAAGGCGCCTGCCACCCACCCCTGCGCCCCGGGCCCATCGGCACCGACGGTGCTCGGCTCCCAGCCCAGCAGACAAGTCGCGCACGGGGAGACCCACCTGGCTGTGCTTTCCGGAACCGCGTCCTGGCCGCGGACTTCTTCCAGAGTCATTGTGCGGTCGCCGAGCAGCAAGTTATCCAAGAGCCGTACGCGCGTAGGGACTGGCAGCTGAGCCACGCACCCGCTCCCGCCCGCCCGGCGCGCCCACAGCCAGCGACTGCGCCCGGGCGGCGCGGCGAGCCCTTATATAGGCCGGCGGGCGCGGCGCCGCCAGCTGGCGCGAAGCTGCGCGCCCATTGGCCGGCTCCCGCTTTCTGATGCAAATGAGCGGCGGGCCGGCGGCTCGTGCCAGAAGGCCACGTGGGGAGGGGTGCGGGGGATGACAATGCCTCAAATCTGCCGCTTTTGTCGGAGTGTTACCAGGCAGACTGGAGCCTGCAGATTTCATCTCGCCTCCTTTTTTTTTTTTAAGTCCTTAAAAGGAAAAAGTTAAAAAAAAAAAATGTGCTAACGCGAATACGTTGCTGCAATTTGTGAAATGCACCTTTGAAGATTCTAAAGAATGTTCTTTGCATTTATTTTTATTGCTACCTATTTTTTTTCTTTTATTTTGAAGTTTATGAGGCTGTTGTATTGGCCCTGGAAATTAAAGCAAAAACACGCAGCGCCAGTTTTGGGGAGGAGGGGAGGGGTTGCAAAAAGCACAGGCTCCCGCCGCTGACTGCAGCCCGCAGCGCGGCCGGCCACGCCGGCCAAGCCTGCTCCAGGCCCTCCGGGGTCGCGCCCGCAGGCCGCCTCCCCGCCCGTGGCCCTGCGCGGCGGGGCGCCGGCGGGGGCGCGAGCAGCTTGCGGCCGGCGCACGCGGCTCCTTTGCATTTCTATGGAAGGCGCACAATAGCGGGGGTCTGGCGTGTGGCGGTTTGTAGAGGGGACAATCGGGGCTTTCTCTTCATAGCAGCACTGTCCACCTGCCGCAGCCCGTGGCGCGGCCCCTGGGCGTCATCCCACCCCGCCGGCGCCTGGGCCGCGTGCCGAGCCCCTCGCGCGAGCTGCAAAGGGCGCGGGGCTGCTGCCCGCAGACCTCGCGGCTCTGGCTCGGGCTTGGGGAGCGCGGCTCGGGAATCCCCCTTCCCGGGGCGCCACCTACAGGACACACACGCAACCCGGTCCTGACCGCCCTGCGCCGCAGTGGAGACAGAACAAAGCGTGCCGCACGCACCCGGGTGGGGCCTGGGGAGTGGGGGCGAAGGGGGCCTCCTGGGGAGAACTGACGGAGTCCAGAGCCCGTGTGGCTCTGGCTGTGTTGTAACAGCCGGGAGGACTTCACCGTGCGTCTGTAACAAGCCTGGGTTCCAACGAGGGCATAGTGAGACCGGAAGCGCCCTTGGGAGAGCGTTGCAGGCTGCAGGTTGCAGCTATGGGCCCCCTGGGACCCTGGTCTGCGGCTGGCGGTGCTGCGCGCCCCGGGATGCACACCCGGGCTCCTCCTTTCCGGCCGGGGCGCTGGGCGGGGTCCCTGGGGAAAACAGCCTGGTGGCTCCGTGCTTTTCCTTCGGGCTCTTTTTCAGGCCGGCAGTACCGCGGGCTCCCGGACTTCGGAACGCGGAGCCTTGCTGCCGGCGCCCTGGAGCCGGGCACGTTTGCCAGCCTAGGGCCGGGCAGGGCGCTGGCGCTCCCCGGCGGAGGCGCGCTGCAGCCGCCGGCTCCCCGGGTTCCAGGGCGTGTGCGTGAGCGTCTCTGAAACCCGGAGGGCTGCCTCACCCCGGGGGGGGGGGGGGGTGCAGCTTGGACTCGCTCCCTTTGCTGCCATTTCCTTTCCTTCCTCCTTGGTGGTCTCCACAATGGCTGGGTGCCTGGGTTGGAGGAGATGTGTCCATTTTTAAGTGATTGAGACTTAAGTGTTGCCCTTTTGAAAGCCGTGAGCATTTCTTAAAATGCATGCGTTGGGGGGGGGGGGGGTGGCCCAGGTGATGCTGGGAAGAATGACTTATTTGACATTTGAGCACCGCCTCCAATTTCTGACACCAAGAAATCAGCCCACACACCAGGCCTGAAGCCTCAGCCCCGCCCGCCCCCAAGGCCTTTGCTGCACGGCCCCTGCTGGGGACGAGCAAGCCCACTGCCCCGCCCCCACCCCCGCCCCCCCCCCCCCAAGCCGGTCTGGACCAGCAGAGATGACTGACAGCCCCCTGGGGCAATGCTGCTCGGCTCACATTTTTTAGGATATTCAATTTCAGGAAACCCAGCCTTTCTGACATAGGATCTAGCCTCACACGGTGTAAAAGGTCAGTCTCAGTGGTCCCCCAAGCCCTGTCAATTAGGGAAGAATCTTTTTGTCTGGAGGCAGAGTTGGCCTCACCATCACCACCACCCTGCAGCTCGGGCTCAGGCTCAGGCGGGGGCCAGAGCTGCTGGCGGTGCCCATCTGAGACACCCGGGTCCTATGTGCTGGGCATACTCTAGGAAGGGAGTGGGCCAGCCCACCCAAAGATGCTGGGCACTAGCAAATGCCCCACCCCCCCGCTGTGTGGCTGAGCTCTCCCCAGCCCTTCCACACTGTGCGTCCAAGGCACCCCTGAACATCCCCCTGCCTCTCAGCCACGCAGGAGGTGGTGAGCTGGTTGTGGAAGGGAAATCCTCAGAGATGCACGGTTTTAAAAACCCTTTGGAAATGTTTCCTGCTCATGGCCCGCTCTCTGAATTGCGCGGCCCGAGGGAGAAGCTGGTGGACAGATACACTCAGTTTGCAGAAGGGCGAGTGGGGGCTGCTGAGCTTGGTGAGATGTTCCTCGCGCAGTTGCTCCGATTACTGACACGTGGGGAGTGCGCAGACGCGGCCCTTCCATGGCAGGTGCATGCTCTGATGCCCAGCCCAGCAACGGGCCCGCCTCCACCAAGGCTGCAGGCCTGGTTTCTTTGGCCTATGGGTGTCTTAGAGAAAGCCCAGTCCATTGCCACCTTCCAAAACCAGCAGTGTTCGTGTAAAAACCCAGCTTTCCGGCTTCTCTTGGAAAAATGGGAAGACTTGGCCACCATCCACATGCCTATAGTCCCTGTGTCCAAGGACATCATGGGGGGGGGGAGGTGCTGGGGGTTCTGGGCCCCCCCCCAAACTGGGCCCTGCTCTCCGGTTCCCCACAAGCCCTGCTGCAGCCCAGAAAGGCACCTGGCTGTGCTGCCCATTTGCATTGGCTGCTTGCATTTGCAGTCTTGGAAACGAAACTGAAAGGTGAAACGCAGACCAGAGGGCTAGGGTCTTACAGAGGAGGCCGAAGCCGGCTCGGCATGGCTTCTGTGTCCCCCTCTGCACGACAGCTTCTCCTAGGCCACCAAGGGCCCCTTGGAGCCACTTGGCTCAGTCTCTTTCCAAATGCTCCTGAGTTGTGCTTACTCTCCGCACACCCTCGGTCCCTCCCTACCCCACCCCACCCCCGCCTCATCCAGCCCCTTCCGGGACAGGACAAATCTCCTGCCTTCCTGTGTTTCAAGAACATGGCTTTTTTTTCTTCTTCTTCTCTTTCTCCTTCTCCTTCTTCCAAAAAAGTCCCGGATGATAGGGCAGGCAGCTGTAAGCTGGTGACAAGACCAAATCTTTAATGCAAGACACACATCTACGGCTTAAAGCCCAGCCGTGGCATCACAAGGCAGGCTGGTGTCTAAAGGGCACAGCCCCGTCGGCCCTCATCACTGTCACATCTTGGATCCCCTCCCCCTCACAAGATGAAAAGTGGACCTGGAGATAGGGGAAGCTTCTGGTGGCTGCTGAGAGAGGAAACAGGAAACCGAGGAAGGGAAACCCCTACAGAGCAGAGCAAGGGGGCCATGTCTGTGGTCACCCCCCCAGCCCTCCTGCAGGGAGCTTGCAGGAAGGAGCAATTTTTGGGTGAGCACTCCCGTAGCGTGAGAGAAGGCATGGGAATCCTGGAAGGGGGTAGGGGAGGGGGGCACGTTGGCCACGCATTCAGGTCTTTTTCCATAAACAGTACGAGGTGGCTTGTGGCACCTGTCGCAGCCCCAGCAGGGATCTGAAACAGGGCTCACTGTCGCTGAGAACCCTCTGGGCTGCTGTCCTCCAGGCCTGGCCAGTGCCCACATCTTCCACGCCTCCGGCTCCCCACCTGTGAAGTGTAGTCGGCACCCCAGCCCACACGTTCAGGTCTCATGGGTTTGTGCAGGGGCGAGTGGAAGGTGTGCGTTCTCCGGGTCACCTAGACGTGTCCCAAATGTCACGTTAGCCCCACCCCCGCCTGCACCCCCTGCAAAGTCACCCCCAAGGGTAAACTTTCTTTCCAACAGCAGCATGAAGCCTACCGAGATACTGCGGCTGCCTTTGTGAAAACATGAACCTGACCACAGAACTTCCGAAGTAAAACCCTTCCTTTATTTATGCTCTGAAAGATAAGTTAGTGTAGTAACCACCCCAGAAAGGCCATTTGCTACAGTAGAGCCGGAGCTTTTCAGAGCAGGGCTCCTCACTGTGTTTCCCTGCCTGCTGGCTCTGACCTTGAACAAACACTGCACGATTTAAAAGGTGAGCAAAGACCCGTGAAATCCACTCGTATCAAGCTCTCCTATAGAGGGGCGTCCAGAAATGCCTATGAGGAGGGGGTGTTTATTGCAACATTTCTTACAAGAGTGAAACGTTAATATCCCTAACAGGGCACTGGTGTGGATTCGTGGTGTAACCATTACCGAAACAGGATGCAACCGTTCAAATGTTTCGAAGAGTATTTCACCACCGGGTAACACTAAGACAAGACCCAGAAGCGCCCAGTTCTCATTCTGCACCTGAATATCACAGCTAGACCTTGAAGTGGTCCGATCGCCGGCGACGTCTTGTTTTCCTCCCTCCTTGCTGCCGGTTAACATTCTGCGATTCAAGTTCATCTCATACAAGGTTTTGTACGCAATGACTCAGCCCCGGGGATCGTTGGCCCCGTTCCTGTTGGAGCCATTGTGCCTGGTGACTTGGGACCAGATGGCGGCCGAACAGGGAGCCAGCCGTTTGGGGGCTTTGCTCCTCGGGCAGGAGCGACAGGATCCTGACCTTTGCTCTCCGCTCGGCTCCACCGCCCACCCCCACCCCCCAGCCATTTGACGTGCTCCCCTGGCTGAGTGAAGATCGTTCTAATTGCCGGAGGAAGTTACCTCTGGCATGAGTGGGACAGAACTGCAGCAGGAAAAGGGGGCCAGCAGCTGGGGCTCAGGACCGGACACCTGCGCCGCACCTCTCTGCGGTCACGGTCACGCGGCTCCCCCTAAAGCTCGCGGGTGCTGTGCGGTGCACGTGGTCACAGCCACAGCCAATGGGACCCCCTCCCACTCCCTTCTGGGTGAAAATGGCGACCTTCCAGCCACCAGTCCCCGCTGCACGGTACACATATTTTTCCCATTGTCTACGCAACACCCCTGGGAATCCCAAAAATGCAAACGTGTTTATACCAGGGAACTTCAAAAAGACTAAAAGATAAGTTTATTTTGGTGGGAAAAAAAAATTCTAAAACTCTTCTCATAACATGCATTTTTGTAGACCTTTTGGAGATGACTCATGTATATGGATTTCGAAATTATTTTGCAAAAAAAATTTATTTTGCACCAAAATGAACTTTTAATTCCACATTCTATGCACTTTTCAAGGTACTCTGTTCCATACGCGGCCTTTTTTGAGACTGCGATGGGCATGAGTCCGCTTTCCAGCACTGGACTATCACCCACTCGAGACAAGAAAAGCAAGCAAGGGCATTACGGCTGTGATTTTGCTAACCAGAGTTTGCTAAGGGCCAGGCTCCACTCCAAGCAATTCAGAAGCATTGTTTACTCATCACAAGGACCCTTTAGTTGGGTGCTCGTAGAGCTACTTTGCAGATAAGGAAACATGGGCACAGAGAGGGCAAGCAACTTGCCCAAGGCCACACAGCGGGAAAGCGCAGCGCTGGATGTTCTGAGTCACCCCTCATCAGGTTGGTTCCGGAGTTCCCGCTCCAGGAGGAGGAGGAGATAAACTTCTCTATGAAACCTCTTCTAGGTACATGCAAAGATTGCCTGGGCCGACGGACATTGTGGCATAGTGGGTAAGGCTGCTGCCTGCAGCACCACCATTCCATCCAGGCACTGGTGCAAGTGCCAGCTGCTCCCCTTCTGATCCAGCTCTCTGCTATGGCCTGGGAAAGCAGTGGAAGATGGCCCAAGTGCTTGGACCCCTGTACCCACGTAGGAGATCCAGAGGAAGCTCCTGACTTTGCCTCGCCCAGCCCTGGCTATTGTGTCCATCTAGGGAGTGAACCAGTGGATGGAAGATCTCTCTCTCTCTCTCTCTCTTCTCTCTCTCTCTCTCTCTCTCCTACTCTTCTCTGTAACTCTGACTTTAAATAAATAAATAAATAAATAGATCTTTAAAAGTACTGAAAAGATTGCAAAAACATTTTGTTCTCAGCCTGCACGCGTGTGCCTGTGCTGGATTCATGGTTGCTGGGTGACATCTAGTGGCCAAAGTATATATCACATCATCTCAAAGCGTCGCCTCCCCACCTGGGTGGGTGACTCAAACCCTTCCATGAGCACCTAGGGAACCATGAGCTCTCTGCCACTAATAACACCCAGCTGAGGCAGGCGCTGCTGGCAATGGACTTGGACCCTGCCCTGCCCCCGACAGGCAGCCTCTGAGAAGTGAGGCAGGCCCGGCTCCTGCAGGGTCACAGGCCAGGCAGGCACAGGGCAAAGTGAACTACTAGGTCAAGAGAGAACAGAGCCAAGCCTGGGAACAGTCTCCCATTGGCCTCATACCCGGGCCCACTCACGGGCGGGGACGCTGAGTGTCCAGCAGAGCAGTGGCACACCCAGGGTCCCCAGCTCGTGACACGGCTGAGATTCTAGCTGGCACCTGCCAGCCCCCGCCCACCATTCCTCCTGCCTCAGCTCCTCCTGTGCAGGACCTCAGCTCGGCGTACCTAGGTGATGGCAGACTGCTGAAACGGCACAGGGACTGTGCGTGTGTGGCCTTGTCTACGGGGTCTCTTAGCCAGCAGGATGCAATGCAATCCCTCCCACCACTGGATTAAGGCCTTACCTGCTTAGTTCCATTAACAGAGCCTTTGGGCCTGAACACAGGGGCTCTGGGGGCACAGACAACATCCAACCAGAGCCGGCCCCTCTGCCACTTCTCTGCTCAGAGGTGCTGAGGCCAGGGCATGTGTGTGTGTGCGTGTGTGCGCGTGTGTGCATGTGTGTGTGTGTGTGTGGTTTGTCCTCCTATCGCTGATCCCACCATAGGGTGGCCCCCTGCTGAAGGCAGCACCTGCCAGGGCCCCCCAACAGGGAGCTACACCCCCACCCCTTGTTGGCCACGGGGTGCGGATGGTGGAGCTGGTCCAGTCCCTGGGTTGCTACTGGGGAAAGTGCACAACTTGACCTTGACAAGATGCACGTTCGGCCTTCCACTTGTGTTCGGAGGAACAGGAGATGTCTCCGAGTGCCCCTGAATCCACGCTGAGCAGGTGCAGCCGTTAAGTTGCCACATCACAGTGCCTGGGCGCAGACCCCGGCTCCAGTCCCTCCTCCAGCTTCCTGCTACCGCGCACCCCAGGAGGCACCGAGTCACAGCTCAGGGTCTCTGCAGCCCACGTGAGAGGCCTGGGTGGCGTTCCTGGTTCCTGGTCCAGCCTGGGCTGTTGGCAGCATTTGAGGAGTGGAGCAGCAGATGGAAGATTGTGTGTGTGTGTGTGTGTGTGTGTAATGACAGCAACAACATCCCAGGAGGGAGACCAAAAGGTGCATTCCCACAGAACTCCCTAGCAAGAAATAGATCCCTTTTGGCTGCAAGACCGGGGCCGTGTTGTGGATCAGGAGTTTTGGCTGCCCCGGTGGGTGACCAAACTCCAGAGCCCACATCTAAAGGCTCCCCCTCGGGTTTCGCTATCAAAGTGACACCTGCTTCCCCAGCCACCATACCTGGAGAGACTCAGCCCAGAGTAGAGGAACTCACCTGTGGGCCCCTAGCTGTCGCCATGATGCCACGGGGACTGGGTCCCTGTGAGGAGGGGGCGGTGCCTGGTTGTATCTGATGCACTGGTCCCACGGGTCAGGCTCTGGCCACCACCTCCACCCCCTCCACCACCAGCCTCTGCCTCATGTCTGCTCATCCCCAATTCACCCCTGCTCCCACTGGTCCCCGTCTCTCAGGCACGTGCCGCGGGACTGCCTGGGGTGCCAGGCTCTGAGGGGGTGGTCTGAGCTTACGGTGCTTCCTGCCGCTCTCCGCCATCGAGGTGGCCGGGCTGGCTGCAGCCTCCATCACAGGCCTGTCCCCAACCCGGACTTCCTGGACCCATCCCATCCCTGTCCTCACGTGAGGGCGCCTGCCTCCTCCCAGGTGGAACAGGAGTCCCTGCTGCACAACCTCGGGTCTGGGGGCCACTGGCGAATGACACAGGCCAGCCCCAGGAGCAGGGACCCGGGGGCGCTCAGCAGGTGCAGGGGTGTGTGGGTAAAGGGACCGAATTCTAGCACAGGGTGCTTTCCCCAGGAGATGGTTACAAGTGTGCAGTGACAAAACCTTTGACCGTCCCTGCACTCACCTTCCAGTCTCTTCTACCACCTCAGGCTGTCCCGGGAGGTCCTTTCTCAAACTTCTGCAGGTGCAGACTCCCTGACTCACAACCTGAACCTCCCTCCCTGCCTCTCACCCACATCCCTCATCCTCTCGCCAACAAAGAGGGGCAGAAGGAGTGGCCACCGCAGCCCCAGGCTGTGGACAGCCAGCAGGACCCGAGGCCCCAGACGAGCTCTCTGCTCCCAAAGAGCCACCCTGCCACATTCCTGCTGGTGGGGAAAGGAGAGCGGCCCCTCCCTCCAGGACATGACCTCAGCCCCCTGACTGGGCCCCAGGGAGATGGCTGGACATGGCTGTGGCTGTGTGTGTGCTGTGACCAGCAGCCTGCTGGAGACGCCCGGTGCCCCTCCAGCTGTGCCTCCCAGAGCACAGCTTCATCCAGGACCCCCATAGCTAGGAAGCCCAGGGGATCTGGAGCCAGGTGCATGGCCAGAGGCCTGCTGAGGAGCAGCCCCCATCAGCTCCCGAGCGCTGCTTCCAGATAGTGGGGTGTGTTGGGGTGCACTGAGGTCCTGGGACACCCCATCTTTGACGACACCTGCTACCCACTGAACTCTGCAGACACCCAAACGCACTTCCTGGAGGGTGTCCCTGTGCCCCAGGGGCCATCCTTGGTGGCTTTCTTTAAGGACAAGCTGTTATTTATTCCAGACACAGCTGAACACCTGTTGTGTGCAAGACGGAGTTCTGGGGCTGGGGACCAGGCAGTAACCCAGTTCCAACACCAGGGGGCGCCCAGGGCATGGAAGCCTTGCAGATCTCCATGCTCCTCCCTCTTCTGTCGCACCGCCAATAG
The DNA here is from genome assembly GCF_033115175.1 of Lepus europaeus. Taxonomy (NCBI): domain Eukaryota; kingdom Metazoa; phylum Chordata; class Mammalia; order Lagomorpha; family Leporidae; genus Lepus; species Lepus europaeus. Next base: position 99,532,142 of record NC_084838.1, read on the forward strand.
GAGCACCCTGAAGCCCAGGAGACAAGCCACAGAGAGGTGGGACATCCCATCCCACCTGCAGGAACCACACCCACGGAGCCAAGTCTGGTCTTGGGGGAATCCGAGGAGCAAGGAGGCCACCTCACCTGCACACTGCAGCAAGACGTGGGAGGGGCTGGGCGGAGCGCCAGAGCTGCTTCTCAAACTAATGCCTGGCGGAACCCTGGGGGTAACAAAATTCTTCCATCACCAAGTAGCTTTGGGAAACGCTGGGCTGAAGGAAGGATTTGGCCAAGCTTTCATTAAACCTTGGCTCTCTGAGGCAGGCTTGGGCACGGAGAGCAAACTTCTGCCCATGGGGGACACAGGCTGGGGATGCAGTACCCACGTGTCTCCCGTATGGCCCAGCCCAAGGCCGCAGGGCAGGGAAGGTGTTTCGTGTCATTTGTTCTCAACGTGTGGGAAACACTAGAAACGCACACTCGGCCCCGGCCCGCCCTCCCAAGCCAGCCTCCAGGGCTGAGTTGCAACTCCCGGTGCAGGGCTCTGAGCCTGTCCCGCCCAGTCCCCTGGCACCTCCCTGGGAAGCCCTCTTAGCTCTCAGCTTGAGCAACAAAGCTCCTAACTCAACACTCTCCCCACTCCTGAGCAGGGGTCCCCGCACCCCGATTTCCAGGGTCTGCACACCTCAGATCACGCTCATTGCAACCCCTGCATGATTTGCGCTGGGTCTGCCAGCCCTCGTTGAGCAAGGTGGGGTCTGTGGTCCCTGATTCTGAACTCTACAAAGCACCCATGAGATCTCAGGGCTCCTTGGGCCAGGCAGGGGGCCGTCCCCATTGTCTCATAGTCAGCATGGATGGGGAGGGGACAGAGCAGAGAGCAGAGCTCGGCAAAGTGGGACCCAGAGACAGAACCCAAATGGCAGCCCGTGCCGGCCGTGCCATGGGGCCGCAGCTGGAGACAGGACCAGAGCGGGGCCTGAGGGCATACAACACAGCAGAGGCCTTTCCCTGGGGCTGTCACTGGGACCCCGTGTGGTCAGGGTGCTGGTGATCCGGGTGCACGCAGTGCCAGCCGGGTCCCCATTTCACTGCCTTTCACCACCAGGAGGCGCCATACGTGGCATGAGACAGGCGGGTGAGCAGATGGCCTTAGCAGCCCTAAGTGCAGCCAGGGCCCGACCCGGAAGGTGTCTGTGCAGGGGCTTGTGGTGCCGCAGAGCAGGGAGCAGAGCCAGCCCCTCCAGGGACACAGAGGTCACCGCCACAAGCCCACCAGGGCGCATGCTCTGATGGCACTTGTACGGCTGGAAACTGGAGCAAACGAAGCAGAAGTAACCTGTTAGCCCCTGGCAGGCGGTGGGGGCCACGCCGGCGACAATCCGAGGCTGGGGCCCGTCTTTCTCCCTGGGGCAGGGCAGGGCAGTGAGAGGGAGGAGAGGGAGCAGCCCTTGGCAGCTTTGTGGGTGTAAAGGCAGGCTCCCTTCCAGCATCCTGTTCGCTGTTTCTACAGTCCTACGGGTCCTGCGGCTGGAGGCTGGGGGCATCTCCACCCTGGAATTGTCGACTGTTTCTTTAAAAAATATATATTTATTTTGAAAGGCGGAGGGAGAGAGAAAGAAAGGGAGAAAGATCTTCCGTCTGCTGGTTCACTCCCCAAAAGCAGTAACGACCAGGCCTGGGCCAGACTGAAGCCAGGAGCTTAAAACTCCATCCAAGTTCCCACAGAGGTGGCAAGGGTCCGAGGACTTGGGCCATCTTCGGCAGTTTTCTCAGTGTGTTAGCAGGGAGCGGGATTGGAAGCAGAGGAACCAAGACTTGAACCGGTGCTGATGTGGGATGCTGGCAACACGATGGGCAGCTTAACCCTCTGTGTCACAACGCCAGCCCTCGTTGGCTGGTTTAGGAGGCCACCCTGTAACCCGAGGGGTTTGACAATACAGGGCAATAGGCCATGATTTGGTCTGAACACACCCAGGTATAAGTTCAAAGAGAAGTTTTAGAGCTGGCTCTGTGGCCTAGCAGGTAAAGCACCAGCCAGCAGCACCAGCATCCCATATGGGTACCGGTTCACATCCCAGCTGCCCCATTTCCAATCCAGCTACCTAAAAACGGTCCAAGTGCTTGGGTCCCTGTAACCCCCTGGGAGACTTGGAAGAAGCTCCTGGCTCCTGGCTTCAGCCTGTTGAGCAGTGAACTCTCTCTCTCTCTCTCTCTCTCTCTCTCTCTCTCTGTATGTCTCTCCTTCTCTCCCTCTCTCCCTCTATAACTCTGCCTTTCAAATAAATAAATAAATCTTAAAAAAAAAAAAGAGTAGCGTGAGCTCAAAATTCCTGCAGCAATTTGGGAAACCCCAGTTCACACCTGGTCCCCAGAGATGCATTTGGACTGGCCACGCCCACCTGCCCATCAAAGCAGTCAAGGGGAGCAAGCAGGGAGCCTGAAGGCCCCGCCCACACTTCCCAGGGGACCCCTGAGGCCAGCGCCTCTGGCTCAGCCACCAGCTCAACATGTTGGTCTCCAAGGATCCAGTCCAAGTGAGCAGAGACAGGGGCCGTCTTCCGCTGCTTTCCCAGGCCATTAGCAGGGGGCTGGATCAGAAGTGGGGCAGCCAGGGCCCACATGGGATGCTAACATTGTGGGCGGCAGCTTTACCTTTTACACCACAATGCCGACCCCGGTAAATATATCTTTAAGAAAAGAAAAACCCTGAAGTCACATCCTGGGATGTGAATGCTGGACCAGTGCCTGGACAGGGACATGGTGGGCCACGTCCACGTCATTTCCTGCTACAGCTGTTCACCTGAATCCAGATGGGGAGACACAGGGTCCGTGGGGAGAGAGGTCCCTTTTGGGACCCGCCTCCAAGACATCCAATAGTAAAAATAGTGACATCAAGGGGGCATGCCTGAGGCAGGCACTGTGTCCCGACTTCTAGTTCTCAACTCCCCTTTAATTTTCATGAAAGCCCTAGGAGGCAATGCTCCCATTTCAACTCAGGGCCAAACTGAGGCTTGCCGAGGCTAGGTGAATTTCCCAAAGTCCCGGGAGCAGGCTCAGGACCGAGCCCTGAGGTTCTGACTGCAAACCATCACCACCACGTCTGGGTACTGCCAAGGTCTTAATGGGGGAGGAACCTGGTTAGATCGCAAACTAAACATAAAAACCCATGCTCGTTCGTTCGTTCACTGAACAAGTGTGGGATGCTGCTCTGGTTGGATGTGTCCCCAAAAAAAAGCTTATGGGCTGCACACTGAACCCTCAGATGCCCATGTTGGGGGTGGGGCCTCCACAGGGGTGACCAGAGGGTGTGGCCCCCATGACAGCATGAAGGGATCCGAGCTGGCACCTGCTCTAGCTCACCTTGGGACACCCTTGTCCAGTGCTAAGGCAGCCAGAAGCCCTCTCCAGTGCTCTTGGACTTTTGGCCTATTATACATCACCTGGTCTCATTTTTTTGTTTTGTTTTGTTTTTTTGTTTTTGCTATTGCAACAGAAAATCGTCTGAGACACGCGCCATTTGGCCAATGTCCTTTGGTGACAGGAAAGAGTTTGTGCTGCAGCCTGCCAACCTGAAGCTGCCACTGCTGGACCTGCAGACAATGGCCCTCCAAGGCCAGCAGGCCAGGAGGGCCCTGCAGGTGCCCGGGTCCCAGCATCCTCCTGGGCATTGCTCCTTCGCTCCGGGGAACAGCACTGCCCAGAGTGGCAGCTGTGAAACGAGCTGAGAAACACGGCCCAGAACACAAAAGCCGCACACTGCTTCCTCCACCTTAAGGTCTTGTTACACACACATACACGCACACACACACACACGCACACACACTCACCCAACTAAACAGGGCACGTGCTGGTGTAGTGATTTACTCTATGGCATGTTCTCCTGCGATGGTGACTATCAGATGGCCCAGTCCAAAGAGCTCACTCCGCACAGCCCCTACCGCAGCCCCCCGGGGAGCCCCCATGCCACTGATAGGAAGGGAAGAGAGAGGCCCCAGGGGAGGAGGCACCTCTCTGCCCCCTGTCTCCCAGCCGTCCACACGGCGCTGCAAGGCAGGCAGAGCCAGGGGCCGGGGGCTCTGAGTGGTAAACAGCGCTGGGCTCTCGGCGACACCCAGAGGTGCAGCCGCCGGGGAGGAGACAGCTGACCGCTGTCCAGGTACAGCCAGACAGTTAATGAGACCATGCAGGGAAGCCCCAGGAGGTGGCGCTGCTGGGACTCGGAGGGGCAGAAACACATCGTCCCCACTACAGGCATGGTGGGTGGGACAGGGCCGGGCCTCCCTGTGTGCCCAGGGCCAGGGCTTCGACGCTCACTTTCTAACAAGGAGGCGTCACCTCCGACACCCAGACAGGGGTGGGCTCAGGGTCTGAGATGCGCTGAGAAGAGCAGGGTGTCCAGACCCAGGAGCGCCATCTGCCCTCACAGCCTTGCAACTGGCGGCCACGTGAGGCTCCCACGGAGGGCAGCATGGCAGAGCAGTGGGCGGGACGAGCCTCGGAGCTGCACAGGGCATTGGCTATGAGCAGAAGTTCCTCATCAGGCCTTGGGACCCAGAGGTCAGAAAACCTGAAAAGCTAAACTCACAGACACCCCGACAGCCACACACGGATGCACCTGCATACTCACACACTCATATTCACACCCAGACGCACACTCACACTCACCCATTCACACACGGACACCCTGACACCATCCACGGACACACCTGTACACTCACACACTCACATTCACACACAAACACCCTGACACCCACTCACAGATGCACCTGCACACATTCACACACTCACATTCACACACAGATACCCTGACACCCACACACGGACACACCTGCACACCAACACACACACAGACACCCTGACACCACTCACAGACACACCTGTACACTCATAGTCACCCATTCACACACAGACACCCTGACATCCACTCACAGATGCACCTGCACACTCACACACATTCACACACAGACACCCTGACACCCACAATGGGCACACCTGCACACTCACACACTCACATTCACACACAGACACCCTGACAGCCACTCACAGACACACCTGCACACACACACACACTCACGGACACACCTGCACACTCACACACTCACCCATTCACACACACTCTGACACCCACTCACAGACACACCTGCACACTCACACACTCACATTCACACACAGACACCCTGACACTCACTCACAGATGCACCTGCACACTCACACACTCACATTCACACACAGACACCCTGACACCCACTCACGGACACACCTGCACACTCACACACTCACATTCACACACAGACACTCTGACACCCACTCACAGATGCACCTGCACACTCACATACTCACATTCACACACACACACACTCTGACACCCACTCACAGACACACCTGCACACTCACACACACACTGACAGCCACTCACAGACACACCTGCACACTCACACACACACATTCACACACACCCTGACAGCCACTCCAGGCACACCTGCACACTCACACACATACATTCACACGCAGACGCCCCGACAGCCACTAGCAGGTACACACTCACACATTACTTACACTCTCACTCCCACACTTCACTCACTCCATGTCTCCCACCTGCCACTTGGGGAGTACATACACACTTGTGGATGCCCATCCCGGCCCTTGAATGAGTGACCTGGAAAACAGATACTATTAAAGATTTGTTTTATTTATTTATTTGAAAGGAAGAGTGCCAGACAGAGAGAGAGAGAGAGAGAGAGGAGATCGCTTACCCACTGGTTCACCCTCCAAATGATTGCAAAAGCTCTTGAGCTCTGTTCAGTGAGTCGCCTAAGCCAAGTGGACACGCCCACACCACGAGACCGTGCCCCACAGTGGGCGGCAGCTGTGCCACCCGCCACTCGGGAAACAGCCCCTCCTCAGAGCCGGAGCAACCAACCGCTTCTTCCCCGATAGCTGATGTCCCATAGCACCCAAGATACAAACCAGTCACCTCGGGCCTTCTACCACTGAAACAGGAAAATACCTTCAAAAGCCTGGGTAGGCTCTTGTTAGCCATGTACCCTGAAGTCTGAACAGCCGCCTCCTGTCTCATGGATAAGCTGAAGCATTTAACTCCGGATCTTACCCTTTCTGTCCCCCGAGAACGGTGAAGCCGAGTTCCTGATGGACGGGAAGGCGGAGGCGGCCCAGGCGTGTGGCAGGTGTACTTGCCAGTGTTGGGGGACCAAAGCAGCAGCCTTGCAGGGCTCTCCTCCAGGCTGGACGGTGGGTCACATGGAGAAAACAAGCCTGAGCCGACTTTTGGTGCCGTGACAAAGCATTTAAGGGGAAAGAGAACACAGCAGAAGTGCTCCCAATATGGGTTTCCTTTCACAACTGCTTCTTTGATCGTTCCCCCCTGCCCGACATTTGGAATATTTTTTTCCAGAGTCGGGCTATTGGCGTGCGGAGCTTATCTGGCTGCGATCTTTGCTTTGCTCCCAAAGACAGGATGGGGGCTTGCAGATAGCGACACAAAGTCTGTGCTGCACAGTGAAGCAGAACTCAAGTGAGAATTCCACCCAGTGCAGAGACCGCAGGTGGGTGGGAGGTGGCAGCCGGGCCCTCTTGGAGGGGGCCAGAGACAGACCCCGGGGGAGGGACAGAGTGCCGAGGGGAGGAGGGGGAGCGGGGTGGGGGCCTGGGTGAGAAGCCAGCTTCAGAAACCGCTGCAATTCCACCTGCGTTTCCCGAAATCCTGGGAGAATGCTAGCAACCTAAGTCTCTTGTGAAGAGAGATTAACTTCTTGTAACTTTTTTCAAAAACCGCATCATACAGTCATCCTGCTTTGCAGGCTGTGTGGCACAAACGCTCGAGGCGAATGTCACCGGGAAATGAATGGTTTAACCAAAGAAGCAAGGGGACAGCGAGTGACGCTTCTACCACCATGAACAGGGGACATCCATCAAAACAGCCTGACACCAAGGTGTCCATCATCAGATGAATGGATAAAGAAAGAGATATATATACACAGTGGAATAGTATTCAGATATTTAAGAAGAACTAGATTCTGTTTGCAGTGAACGACAGGTTGAGCCTGTAGGACATGATGCCGAGTGAAAGAAGCCAGACCCAGAGAGACAAATACCACATGTTCGCCCTTGTATGTGGGAGCTACAATTAAAAAAGCGAGAGAGAAAGAAACGCAAGAGTGTATCAGTTTTGCGGTACCCACGGTGTTTTGTCAAACTTGGTTTGAGATCTTTGTGCAACAAATTGATAGGCATTCCATGCTGCTGTGGTATCCCCAGTGCCGTGACTGTTTTTGATGGACGGTGCATGAGTGAGGTTGAACATTTCTTTTTTTTTTTTTAATTTTTTTTTTTTTTTGACAGGCAGAGTGGATAGTGAGAGAAAGAGAGACAGAGAGAAAGGTCTCCCTTTTTGCTGTTGGTTCACCCTCCATGGCCGCTGCGGCCGGCGCATCTCACTGATCCGAAGCCAGGAGCCAGGTGCTTCTCCTGGTCTCCCATGCGGGTGCAGGGCCCAAGCACTTGGGCCATCCTCCTCTGCACTCCCGGGCCATAGCAGACAGCTGGCCTGGAAGAGGGGCAACCGGGATAGAATCCGGCGCCCCAACCGGGACTAGAACCCGGTGTGCCGGCGCAGCAAGGCGGAGGATTAGCCTGTTAAGCCACGGCGCCGGCTCGAACATCTCCTCCTTTGATTACCGTGCGTGGCCCTGGCCCATTTTCCTGCTACCCTGTGGTCTTTTTGCTTTCCTTTTGCTGAACTCTCATCTCCTGCACCCAATAAGCTTTTGGCTAAAATGTCAATTAGAATTCTTACCTTAAGTAAATAAAATATTTTTACAAAGAAAATAATCTCAGTCCCTTCACTAAACTGCAGCCAGAATGCATTCTGAGTGTCCCCAGACCTATTTCCCACAAATCAGAGGGCCGGGGAATGGCCAATGTGCCCACCCTGACTGTGAAGAGCTTACGTTAAGAAATGGCCCACGCGCAGGCACTCGTCAGCGAAGCATCTGCCTCCCACGCTCATCGGTTTTCTTTCACTGGCGAGGTGGCCTTGGTATCCACTGCACGGTCATAAATGGTTGCAAACTGACAGCTCCCATAGTCCTGCCAGGTGGGAGACCCTGTGCAGGGGGAGTGGCTCCTTCAGAGGTTCCCGGAGAACTCTGTCCTGCTTTGCCAGCCGCCTGCGTTCCTGTGCTGACGGCCCCCTCTCCACCTGCAGGGCCAGCAGGGGCAAGCAGGGACCTTGAGCCACTCCCACCGCCTCCTCGGCCCACCTGGTTACAGGGACACTCGTGGTTCCACTGGGTCCCAGCTGGGTAATAATCCAGAACTATCACTTACCGTCAGCCTGCATGCCCCTTTGCTGAGTCTGGTGACCTGCTCACACATTCTGGAGGGGGGAGAGAGGGCAGTATTCTACCTGGCCCATGGGGCCTCAGAGGAGCCAGGTTACCTGTCTTTAAGACTGCACTTTCTGGGACCGGTGCTGTGGCATAGCAGGTAAAGCCACAGCCTACAGGGCCAGCATCCCATATGGGTGCCGGTTCGAGTCCCGGCTGCTCTACTTTCTGTCCAGCTCTCTGCTATGGCCTGGGAAAGCAGTAGAAGATGGCCCAAGTCCTTGGGCCCCTGCACCTGCATGGGAGCCCCCAAAGAAGCTCCTGGCTTCTAGCTTTGGATTGGCCCACCTCCGGCCGTTGTGGCCAATTGGGGAGTGAGCCACAGATGGAGAACCTCTCTCTCTCTCTCTCTCTCTGCCTCTCCTCTCTCTGTGTAAACTAGAAATAAGATGAAAAAAAATGTTACATTTTTTAAAATCCCATTTACAATGATATCAAACAATATTAAGCTGTTTGGAAAAAAGTAAACACAGATGCATGAACTATAAAACAATCCCAAAGAATTAAAGAAAAGACCCCCCAAAAAATAGAAGAGCATAAATACACCACACTATTGGGCCAATGTTGCTACACTGTAACACTGCCAATTCTTCCCGAACTGACCCAGACATTTGGTGCAATATTAAAAAAAAAAAAAAAAAAAAAAAACTCAGGAAGTTTTGGTTTTTTAGAAAGGGGGAAAGGAATTCTAAAACATTTGTGGAAGGACCTATAACAATTTTGTTTGTTTGTGGCCAACAAAATTTTGAAGGAGGCAAAAGAAGTCTGAAAACTCACTACTGAATTCCAGATTTGCTGTCAATCAGCAGTCGTCAACACAGTGTGGTTTCAGAGTGTAAGGGAGACAGACCAGAAACACGTGACCAAGATGTCAAAGCAGTTCAGTGGAGAGATGCTAACCTTCTCCACAAATGGTGCAGAGCGATCGGATACAAAAATGAAGCAAGGTGAAGAAGCCCAGGCCCTACCTCACGCCGTAGCAGACCAATTGGAAATGCATCACAGAACCACATGTGAAAGCCCGGAGGAGAAATTTTTGTCCAATCACGTTAGAAATTGGACCCCAAAAACATGAATGGTATTTTCAAAAAATTCATAAATTCATCACAATCAAGAACATTTGCTCTTCAAAAGACACTGCTAACCCAAATGAGAAAGTGAGTCCCAGAACTGGGAAAATATTGACAGGGCTTCTAAAGGGCTTCTACCCAGAAGCCACAAAAAGCTATTAGGAGTCAGTAACGAGCAGTGGGATCTGACTGCACGCCCCCCAGAAAGAAAGGTGGTGCATGCTGGGAAACTCCTACAGGGCTGCTGTGGGCAGGAGACCACCTGGAGAGCAGGTCCTTACGGAGCTGGACTTGTTAATCCATGGAGCAGCGATTCCTCCGCTAGGTGTTTGCCCAAGAAATGAAAACGTGTGTCCGCAGAAAAGCGTGTACATGTCTGCCTGCGGTGGTTCTAGTCCCATATCCCAAAGCTAAAGGCAGCGCCAATGTCCATGAAACAAATTCTCCCACCACGCAGTGGAAGGCGGCTCCTGGCTAACAAGCATCACACCACTGATCCACTTCCCAGAGGGGCTGATGTCTGAAAGCCTCGCTCGTGCTGCGGGAACAAGCCAGACCCAGCGACTGCCTGCCGTGGGCTTCCGTTGGCTGGACACGCTACACTGGAAAAGCCAGGGGGTAGCAGAGGGGACTGGTGGAAAAGCCAGGAGAGGGCTGATGGAGCTGACCCAAGGGCCCCGACGTGCAGCTGTGATGGCGCGTACAAGACTGCCCGCACCTGCGAGACCCCTGTGGACTGCTGACGGTCAGGTAAGCCGCCGCCTGCGACAGAGCCATCCCTCTTCACAACTTCCAACCCAGCTCCCTGCTAATGCACCTGGGAAGGCAGCAGAAGATGGCCCAAGTGCTTAGGTCCCTGCACCCATGCGGGAGACCCAGAGGGACTTCGTGGCTCCTGGCTTCCGCCTGGCCCAGATCTGGCTGTTAGGGCCATTTGGGGAGTGATTGAGTGGATGGAAGATCTCTCTCTCTCTCTCCCCCCCCCCCCCCACCGCTAGCTGTGTCTCTCCATCTCTGTCACTGTCTTTCAAATAAATAAAAATGTATCAATCTTTTCTTAAAATTGTATATAAAGTATATGCCAATAAAACTGAAAAATAAAAGATGCATTTTTAAGGCATTAGTGGGCATTTAGGTCCACTAATGTAAAAGTTCAAAGCAGGACAATCACATGAAATGTAACAAGTTTAACAGTGAATCCAGAATTAACACTAAATAAACAAAAATGGGAGGAACAGCACCATCTAGTGGTCTAATTCCACATTTACAGTGCGCATCCTCTAGATCAACTTGGCTAGGCCATGTTTATTAGAAAAGGCTGGTTAAAAAGGTATTAATGCTACGATTTGACATGTAAAAGGTCCAGTGAAAATTACTTTCAGTGAATTCCCAAAAGAACTTTTCATAAAATTTTAACACTTATTAATAATAAAAGTTAAGATACCTAAAAAGGGGAGTATTACCGACCTTTGAGCAATAACCAAAATCTATTTTAAAGACATTCCTATTTGAATGATAAGCAAGCCACAAACTTATGAATATAGTTGTGACATTAAAATTTTAAAATATAATTATGAATATTATTATTCAATATTCTGTCAATGCAAAAGATTTTTTTTAAAAAAAGATTTATTCATTAACTTGAAAGGCAGAGTTTCAGAGGTAGAGGAAGAGAGAGACAGAGAGAGGGAGAGGTCTTCTATCTGCTGGTTCACTTCCCAAATGGCTGCAACTGCCAGAGCTGCGCCGATCTGAAGCCAGGAGCCAGGAGCTTCCTCCCGGTCTCCCACGTGGGTGCAGGGGCCCAAGGACTTGGGCCATCTTCTACTGTTTTCCCAGGCCATAGCAGAGAGCTGGATCAGAAGTGGAGCAGCCAGGACTCGAACTGATGCCCATATGGAATGTCAGCATGCAGGCAGTGGCTTTACCCACTACGCCAGAGCACCGGCCCCTGCAAAAGATTTAAAAATAAACAGAGCAGAAACAAAATGTGTGCTTCAGTAAAAGGAGGAAATATAATGATCACAACAGAAGACAACGGAGTAACACAGTAGACACAACCAAGAGGGTCATCTTAAAGTTCTTACAACACGGTAACCTGATGCAAGATTAAACCTTTATTTCTGTTTGTTTGAAAGGTGGAGAGACAGGAACAGAGACCTTCACCCATGGATTTACTACCCTCCAGGCCCACAACAGCCAAGGGCAGGACATGGCAGAAGCTGGGAACCAGGCCAAGTAGGAGCAGGGAGCCAAGTATTTGAGCCACCACCTGCTGCCTCCTGGGTGTGCCTTAGCAGGGAGCTGGAATCAGAAACAGAGCTGGGACTTGAAGCCAGCTCTGGGCTGGACCTGCAAGGCCCAGGACAGCCCCCAAACTGACTTTCTAGCACTTTCCTGGAGCCAAACGCTATCCAATTTTTGTTATTTTAATTCTATGTTTCTACACATATTAACGTATTTCCAAAAGTTCCTGGGACATGGAATAAAAATATACATTTAGGGGCAAAAGAATTGTTGAACTCCATGCACCGTTTTTCACAACGCACATTTTCCAGGTGTCGGGGCTAGTGGCCCTGGCCCGACATGAGATGCAGCAGGCTGAGGCTGTCCCTTATCTAATCCTGTTTCCAAGACTTTTCGTCCCATATTCCTGCAGGCAGGATGTGACTTCTGATGAAGGTTTATGATGTTCTTTGCTCTATCTGCAGAGCTTGTACCCTGACCATTGCTACTTTGTAAACTTGCTCTGTTCCTGTGCTATGCATGATTGCACACAATGAATGTTATCTGTATGGGGTCTGGGGTATATAACCTTGTCTTTCTGTGTGCTCGGGGCTGGAGGCTGAAGAGTTTCTTCAGGGAGACTGCCTTCAGTCCCTCTCGCCGGGCCCCCTACTTTGGCCTGGAACGCGATGAGGCAATAAACGTGGTGATGAATTGACTGAGTGCTGCGTGTTTCCATGTGGTTTGTCGGGTGGCCTCCGACATCCAGGAGCTTTCGAAGACCTCCCATATTATTTGGCCTCTCCGAGGTTCAGTTGATGTGGTTGAAGGAAATGAAACGCACTGAGAAAAGATATAAAGCAGGTTCGCGGGTGGGTGGCTTAGCTTGCAGTTTTCAGAGACACGTGAGCCAGTGCTGTGGCTGGTAGCAAATGAAGCCAGCCCAACGTGCTCTCCCTTTGGCTGGAAAGCCCGTTTCCCTTCAGCATTATACTGAAACACTCCGCCAAACCAAATACAGTATGCATGAAAATACTTCTCACTGAAGCCAGGCCCTATGGGCACTGACAACATCGCGTAAGATGTTGCTTCCAATACAGTGACATAAAGCCAGTAAGCTCTTAAAGCATTCGCCTTTTATATTTTAGTTAAATCATTAACCTTTTAAGATTTATTGATTGATTGATTTGAAAGGCAGAGCCACAGAGAGAAAGAAGGAGAGAAGAGAGAGGTCTTACATCCACGGGGTTCACTCCTCCAAATAGCCACAAGCAGCCAGGGCTGACCAGGCTGAAGCCAGGAGCCCAGAACACCATATTCCGGTCTTCCGCATGGGTGGCAGGGGCCTGAGCCCCTGAGCTGCCCTCCACTGCCCTCCCAGGCACGTTAGCAGGGAACTGGATCAGAAGCAGAGCAGCCAAGATTTAAACCAGAGCTCATATGGGATGCTGGTGTTACAGGTCATCTTCCACTGCTTTCCCAGGCCATAGCAGAGAGCTGGATGGGAAGTGGAGCAGCCAGGACTAGAACCGGCACCCATATGGGATGCCGGCGCTTCAGGCAGCGGCTTTACCTGCTACGCCACAGCGCCGGCCCCAACACTTGATTTCTTTAATTGTGATGATAGCATCTAAATGTTAACTTGATTTATTAGTATTATTTGATAAACACTTTCCCGGATGCTTCATTGAGTTTTGATGATTTGTGATGTCATTAACCCACATTCTCATTGATGATTACAAATTCTCTGGTTTGGGTCAGCATGAACCTGTCCCCTATGCATGCTGGTACAATGGGTGGTTACCACGTGCAGCTTTTGATAATAAACTTGTAAGGAACAGTGTCTTCGTTTCCGGAACAATTATTTCATGGCAAGACATCTAGAGTATAAAACGACAAGGCAAGGCAGGACACAGGGTTCACCTCTGCTTTCTCCATCAAACGTGAGGACCGTGCAGGGCTGCAAGAAAGCCCAAACCCAGAAAGAGGCACGGGGCCAAGGCAGCGCCCACCTCTGGCAGCTGGAACCAGACAAGAGGCAGCAGAGAGAGCGGGCGCCTCGCATGGCCACGGGGACCCGGGGAACAGCAGGAGCCGCCACCCGGCCCTTGCCTGCTTTCAGTATATTATACGGAGAGTCCGCGTCGCAGCGAGAGGACAAGGCAAAGCCGGACAGCCACCAGCAGGGCGCCCTGTGAGGGCACACGGAGGGGACCCCAGCACGAGGTGTCTGTTGGTGCAGTGGGGTCTCGGTCTTTAGAAGGTAAAACTAACTTCCTGTTTGTCTGCGCCGCCAGGGTCCGGGGCTGGAGCTCGGGAGGAGCTGGGGTGGCAGGGTCCACCTGTCCACCGGCGACGCGCCCCGAGATTGGAAGGAGGTGTGACCGCCCAGGCCTGGGCGGGCGCTCGCAATGCGGAGGCGCGCAGGCCACCTTCCGGGACGTTGCCTGGCCCTGCCACCGCCGTGTCCCCCCTCACTACACCAGGAGCGGGCCACGGAGAAGCAGGAGGGGCTTGAGCCCAGGCGCCCCTGAAGGTCGCTAAAGGCGTGACCGGAAGCGGCACTGCTGGCGCCCCCGTAGAGGAGCAGGTGCACAAGTCTGTCGGTTTGCTCTGCTGCAGACGGGACCCACGCGGGCTTCACTGAGGAGGTGACCTGGCCAGCCCCCTTCCCAGCACGGTCGCTGGAACACTGTGCAGCCAGCGGACGCCACCAGGGGTGACCCTGGATTTGCTTCTGGGAAGCCCCCTCACCGCACCAGCCTCTGCCGGCCCTGTCGGCTTCTCCGTAACCTGTTCCAAAACTGAACACCCACAAACCAGACATTTGAAGAAGCAAAGCCACCGTCAAAAAAAATAGAGGTCAGCTTGAAGAGAAAACAGAGAAAAGAGGAAAAAAGGAAACTCCCTAAAAACTGTGGTTTGTGTTCTCGAAGAAATAGAGGGAAACGTTTCTTCCAAGTAGCCAAAGCCTGGAGAACCAAGGGGAAGGTCCACAGAGTGGAAACTGGTCTTAGCAGCCAGAACATGTGGACGTGGAAATGGAGATTTCAGGGGAGATGAAGAAAGGCCAGACGACGGCCTTGCAGAAGACGGACTTTAACAGAAGTTGAAGGAAAACAGGAGAGCAAAGCGAAGAACATTAGACGCTCAGTCCAGGCGGTCCACATCCGAGCAGAGGACACCTGCGATAGGGATCAGGGGAATGAGCTGGAGAAATTATCCTACAACGCCCAGAATAGAAGGACTTGAGTTTCTAGTGTGAAGGAGCCCTCTGGTCTCCATTAGAAGGAAAGTCAAAAGTCCCTCACCAATCAAGGCACAAGTCCTGAAATGTCAGGACACCGAGACCCAGAAATGTCCCAGAGGCCCGCGCTCCGGTGTGGCAGGTAAATCTAACATCTACAATGCCAGCATCCCATATGGGCACCAGTTCAAATCCCAGCTGCTGCATTTCCAATCCAGCTCCCTGCTCATATGAATGGGAAAGCAGCAGAAGATGGCCCAAGTGCTTGGGCCCCTGTAGTCACGTGGGAGACCCGGAAGAAGCTCCTGGCTCCTGGCTTTGGCCTGGTCCAGCTTAACTCTGGCCATTGTGGCCATTTGGATAGTGAACCAGTGGATGGAAGATCTCTCTCTCTCTCTCTCTCTCTCTCTCTCTCATACACACACACACACACACACTGACTTTCAAATAAATAAATAAATCTGTTGGAAAGAAAAAAGAAAAAGAAGAAATATCCTAAAAGCTTACAGTAAGGAAAATGAGACTCCAGCAAAGGCACAAGAAGATTCTCAGCAGTAACAGGGGAAGCCAGGGGGCAAAGGAGGAACGACTTCTAAGACTGAAGGGAAGTGGTGTCCACTTGGACGCCCAGGAAGGAGGGAGGGAGATGGTGCATCCCTGAGAAGCATACTCTGCTGTACCTTTTCTCAGAGAGCTACTAAAGGGTCTGCTCCAGCAGAATAAGCAGGGTCAAGATAAAAGACACACACCCCCAACAACCTGGTAGCCCGAAGTGACAGGGGCAGCTGGCTGCAGAGTGACTGGCCTAGGGGAGCCACAGAAGAGGGCTCCAGAAGAATTCTTTCCAAGGGGTCTGGCACCATGGCACAGTAGGTTAATCCTCTACCAGCAGCCCCAGCATCCCATGTGGGCACTGATTCAAGCCCCGGCTGCTCCACTTCTGATCCAGCTCTCTGCTATGGCCTGGGAAAGCAGTAGAAGATGGCCCAAGTCCTTGGGCCCCTGCACACACGTGGGAGACCAAGAAGAAACACCTGGCTCCTGGCTTCAGATGGGCATAGCTCCGGCCGTTGCGGCCATTTGGGAAGTGAACCAGCAGATCGAAGACCTTTCTCTTTGTCTCCCTCTCATCGTCTGTAACTCTACCTCTCAAATAAAATAAATAAAATCTTAAAAAAAAAAAAAAGAATTCTTTCCAAGGCAAAGAAGTGAAGGCAGCAGCATGTTTGATGTTTTGGAATGCATTGAGAAGGGGCGTATGTTTCTCCAGCAGGATTTTGGAATATGTTTGCAATATTTACTGCAAAGTGATAATTTGCAGTACCTTACAATGAAACACATCTGTTTCTAGAAGGAAATAAACTCACTAATTCCAAGGCAAATGAGAGGCTTGTTTATGTTGCTGATGGCATAAATCTTGGAGGCAAATATTTCTTGAAAGTCAGTAAAAGTTGAAAGTGTTGAACACAGTGATTCAGAATGGAGATCATACCATGGTAAAATGCATAGTTCCAATACAAAAAATAAATTATAATCATTAATGAGGGAATACAAAGTAACATTGTGAATTGGTTACTTATAATAATGGATTTGACATATACTCTTGGGGGGAAGTCTATCAAAGGATTTTGACAATACAAATGAAAAATACCATCAGAACCTACAGCACTTTTCACTGCATAATAAAAATAGTTGAACATACTGAAGCACAGCCTATTAATAGATCTTTAATAATATTGACAAGGGCATGTCACTGCCTTCTAGATTTGCAGAGTCAATTTGTTGCAAAATATCTGATTGAAATAAGAAAACACGGCCAGCGCCGTGGCTCAACAGGCTAATCCTCCACCTAGCGGCACCGGCATACTGGGTTCGAGTCCCGGTCGGGGCACCAGATTCTGTCCCAGTTGCCCCTCTTCCAGGCCAGCTCTCTGCTGTGGCCCAGGAGTGCAGTGGAGGATGGCCCAAGTGCTTGGGCCCTGCACCCCATGGGAGACCAGGAGAAGCACCTGGCTCCTGCCTTCAGATCAGCACGGTGTGCCAGGCACAGCACGGCTGGCCATTGGAGGGTGAACCAACGGCAAAGGAAGACCTTTCTCTCTGTCTCTCTCTCTCTCACTATCCACTCTGCCTGTTAAAAATAAAAAAAAAAAAGGAAGAAAACAATTTGGAGGAAAATTGATGAATTAAGGTAGTAATATTTTTGTCATTACCAGCAAAATACATAGTTTTCTATCTGAGGTAGATTGTGTCAATCAGTTGACACTGTCATAGCATAGTACTCTGAGAGCCTTAAGCAGCAGAAAAGAGACAGATATTCAAAATACAGTTACCCACGATGATGAACTCTGTCACACTCCAGCAATGAGTGCAAGTCTACCACAGACATCTGCACTAGTAGAATACAAAAAGCCCAGTCTCTCTCCAAAGAAATTCATTTCCAGGGCCAGCAATGGGCGTAGTGGGTGAAGCCTCCACCTGGGGTGCAGGCGTCCCATATGGGTACCGATTCGAGCCCCATCTGCTCCACTTCAGATCCAGCTCCCTGCTAATGGCCTGGGAAAGCACTAGAAGATGACCCAGGTGTTTGGGCCCCTGCACCCGCGTGGGAGACCCAGAAGAAGCTCCTGGCTCCTGGCTTTGGATCAGGTCGGCTCTGGCCATTGTGGCCATCTGGGGAGTAAACCAGTGTATGGAAGACCTCTCTCTCTCTTTCTCTCCCTCTCTCTCTCACACAAACACACACACAGAGTCCACCCTCTGTGTCCACGAGTTCTACATCCGTGGATTCGAGCAACCAGTGATCAAAGATATTTTTTAAAAACCCTGTATTTATTGAACATGTACAGACTTTTTTCTCATCATTTTTCCCAAAACAACATAGTCAAGCAACTGTTCATAGCATTCACAATGTCCTAGCTAACAGAAATAATCTGAAGGTGATTTAAAGTGCGGGAAGATGTGCTTGGGCCAAACACCAACACTATGCTATTTTATGCAAAGGACATGAAGATTGCAGGTTTTGGTACCCACGGAGCATCCCAGAACCAGCGCCCCTATAAACCTGGGGACAGCTGTAAAGGGACAGGGGAAGTGACACAGGTGTAAATGAAGCAAGGTGGACCCAGAGTTCATCGTGGCTGAACATAATGGGGATTAGTGTTGTCATTTGGTCTAATAAAACACTCACAGATTTTGAGCCTTAAAGGTTTGGGACATGGGTCTTCCAGAATCCTGTATTAAGTGTCATTGTCCCTAGAAGGGCTCTCAGTGTCAGGTCTTTAACCGTTAACTTCATGCAAGGTGACTGCCAGCCATCAGCAGCCTGGAGCACTGGCTTCCTCCAGGTAGGGAGGGGCTGCCGGAGACCCTCCACTGCTGGGGGCGGGGCGGGGGGGCGCTGCAGCTCCTCCCACAACCTACGAGCAAGCCCCTCAGAGGAGGGGACAAGCAGCCACAGGTCCCCGGGATGCTCTGTGAATCAAGACAGATGACTAAGCAGGGTGGGCTTCAGGTTGCGAGGGTGCCCTAGGCTCTGGAGCCCAGGAGACCTCACAGAGCTGAGATGCTCCCTGGGGTTCCGAGAGGTCTCTGGGGGGAGTCGCTGCCCCAGCCTCCTGTCCCTCAAGCCCAGGGTAGGGGCATCGGTTTGACAGGCAGGATCTCTACCTGCCAACATATCGGAGGGCAGACTTTGTTTTCTGGGGGCCGCAGACCCCTCCGGCGGAACTCAGGGCTTCTGGGAGGGCTCTTTGTGCCCCATCTCCAAGCTCCACGTGGACTCCAAAGCCTCTCCTGCAAGCCGTGCAGGGGGTCAGGATTCTTGGAGAAAAGATACTTTGTGTTTTCCAGCCTTTGTCCCTTCTCCAACCGCATCCTGCTGCTGCCTTTCAGGGCATTGCATAAATACTCCTTAGTCCATTTCTGTTGCTGTTGCAGAAGAGCTGAGACTGGCTACTTACAAAGGAACCAGCTTTATTTATTGGGCTCGGAGTTCTGGGCGTTCACGAGCACCATGCCAAAGTCTGTTCAGCTTTCCCGAGGACTCATGGCTGATGGCACACCAGTGGCAGGAGCACACACAGAAGACAGGAAGCCAGAGGGAGAGCTGAGAGCATTAGCCCTCCAAAGGAGATCACCCAATGGCCTAAGGCCATCCCACTGGACCCCTCTTATAAGTCCCAAAGCCTCCACACTGCCATGCTGGGGAGCAAGCTTCCAGCACCTGCACCTCCGAGGAAGGAAGCACACACAAACCACAGCACGGCCCCCATGCCAGTAAGAAATCCAGACAGATCGTGCGTGTGCCCTGCGGGCTCACCACTCCCCGCCTCCGCCTGGTATTTGGAGGCTTGTCTGGCACAGCAGGTGCCCAGTTACTATCTGCAGAACCAGCGCTCTCGCTTGCAAGGCTGGCTCTAAACTGCTCGGCGTGTCTGCCTCCTGCTCCTTGCTCTGAGTCAGCCTCATCTGTACATTTAGACGTGGCTTCCCTCCCCTCTGTCTTTACGGAAAGTTACCCTAGCACTCGCCTTCCTCTGAGCAAAAGCTTCTGTTACCAGCTTTGGCACACGCACCGTCTCAGATGGGTCTTGGCTGGCTTCCCTGCAGACCAAAGCGGCCACACCAGACAACCCCACCGAATCCTCGGAGCACACGCTGTGGACAGCCTGCTCTGTGGACACCCTGTGTGTGGCGAGGAGGACTAGAATGTTCCATGTCACTCTGGCAGGAAACCAGGGAGGGGCTGGGCACAGGTAAGGAAGCTGCTGAGGACGAGAAATCTGCCAGGGAGCAGCTCCTCGGGGGACCAGGGCCATGAGAGTGCCTGTCTCTGCCCAGGTTGCTGGGTGGCTGCAGGAGCGGCCCAGCTACACTTCTGCATCCCCTGCAGTTGTTCACATGTCCACAGTTTCACTTTTTGCAGTTTCAGTTCCCCAAGGTCAACCACAGTCTGAAAATACTACACGGAAACTTCCAGAAATAAACAGTCCCTGAGTTTTCAACTGCAAGCCATTCTGAGTGGCGTGATGAAATCTCACACCATCTTTTTCTGCATCCAGCCCTGGACAGGAATCATCCCTTCGGCCAGTGTGCCCATGTGGTGTGAATTTCCAAAAGTTCAAGGAATATACAGAATATGAAAAAACTGTGCAGGGGTTGGTGCTGTGGCATAGTGGGTAAAGCTACCACCTGCAGTGCCCTCATCCCATATGGACGCCGGTTTGGGTCCTGGCTGCTCCACTTCTGATCCAGCTCTCTGCTGTGGCCTGGGAAAGCAGTAGAAGATGGCCCAAGTCCTTGGGGCCCTGCATCCACTTGGGAGACCCGGAAGAAGCTCCTGGCTCCCGGCTTCGGATGGGCACAGTTCTGGACGTTGCTGCCGATTGGGGAGTGAACCAGCAGATGGAAGATCTCTCTCTCTCTCTCTCTCTCTCTCTCTCTCCTTCCCTCTCTGAAACTCTTTCAAATAAATAAATAAATCTTTTTTAAAAAAGAAAAAATTTTGCACCAAATAAAACTTATCTTTTGGGGCCGGCATTGTGGTGCAGTAGGTTAAGCTACTACCTGCGACACCGGTATCCCATATGAGCACCAGTTCAAGTCCTGGCTGCTCCACTTTTGATCCAGCTTCCTGCTAATGCACCTTGAAGGTAGCAGACATTGGCCCAAGTACTTGGGCCCCTGCCACCAACGTGGGAGACTAGCATGGAGCTCAGGGCTCCTGGCTTCAGCCTGGTGCAGCCTTGGCTGTTGCAGCCACTTGGGGAATAAATCAGTGGATGGAAGATATTTCTCTTTCTCTCTCTGTAACTCTGCCTTTCAAATAAATAAATCTTTAAAAAAACAAAACCTGGTCATTTAATTCTGTTTTTCCACCATCTTTCTGAATACCCTCATATACACTACCTGCCCTGTTAGTCACGTGGTAGCCATCAGATCCACTGCCTAGGGCTTGGGCACAGCCACCTTGTTCTACTTAGTAACAGCCCCAAAGCACCTAGAGTAGTGTATTGTCAGCACAGCTCTAGTCTGCCATCAGTCACTTGCGTCAACCTCTGAGGGTGCCTGATTTGCAAGTTAAATGTTGCTATGGTCATGTGCATCCAGGCACAACACTGCGTGTCAGGCTCCACGCTGTCTGTGGTCTCAAGCATCCGCTAGGGTCTGGGAACAAAACCCCACAGATCAGGGGAAACCACTCCTTCTCTGGGAGGGCAGAGGCCACACCAGGGCCTCTCGGGGAAACTGACCACAGCTCCTAAACATCAGCCCAAGACCTTCAAGCGCTGCTCCCACCTCCGTCCCTGCCGTGTGGGTTTCCTACTTCAAGGCACCCTGTGCTGTTGCGAGACATCGTTACGACTTGATTGCTAGGCGGTACTTGCAGAACTCCTTGGCGTGTTGGAACAGGCTGGGACCCTGGTGGCCTCTGCTCAGCCACACCAGTTTCTGGATCCTTCTCTGCACCTGGTCCTGCTGCGGACGTCTGAAACAGGCGCGGTTTCAGGCTGCGGTTTCTCCCCCCCGGAGTGGCCTGGCTCACTCACGCTAGAGGGTGGAATGAGAGGTGCAGGGTATTACACCATCGTCATGCCAGGGGTGAGGACAGGGGCCGGGGGTAGGATACCCCACACGGAGGCACCAGAAAAATCCCAGGAAGCTTCGCGAAGCTAAGACCCCACCCCGGTTGATTTGTTCACTTAAAGCACCACCCCCAGCTCATAAAAGAGACTGATAATGGGGGAGGTGGCTCCACTGTGCCTGACCTTATTTGGGGACCTCACTAAGGCTTCCTCTCTCTCTCTCTCTCTCTCTCTCTCTCCTTCCTCTCTCTCTTTCCCTCTCTCTCTCTCTCCAGAGGCAACTCTCTGGCTCACTCATGGTGAGCATCTCCCTGTGAGGGTGGCCCACACTCAGGCATGAATGTACGTTCACATGCCCACTTTTAAATAAATCCTGCTCTCCCTTGGGGTGCATAGGGGTGCCTCTGATTTGGATTCTTACTTCCATGGAGGCGAAAAGCTGCATTAATGATGAAGAGACTTAGGCCCATCTCAATTTCGCTTAGGTGTTTAAAGGATCCATTGGCTTCCCCAGGGACCGGATTTGGGGGGTGGGCAGCAGGTGTGGGTTTGAAGACCAGGCAGGGTCTACTGGGAGAGATGAAGGTGGTCATATCAGGAGGTGGCGGGGACAGTGGATTCAGGACACACTTGGGGTTAGGGCAACAAAATTCATTGATGGGTGGAGGCAGGGGTCAAACGGGGCTCCTGGGGCTGTGACCCCTGTCATCTGCCAAGGAGGGGTCAGCCCCCACTCCCAGGGATGCCGGCTGAGCCCAGAGCATGGCCAAGGCTCCACCTCAGAGCAGGGCAGGCAGAACCCAGCGCTGAATCTCACCGTGCCCTGTGTGTAGGACCATGCCGTGGGCCAGGCCGATACCATTGAGAACACTGAATCGGCACAGTCGTCCACACCCAGAGTCCCTGGGCCCAGGATCATGCTAACTGAGAAGCAGAAAAAGCAGGGCCAAGCACAGACCACCCAGTCCCAAACACCTGCACCCTGCTCAGGGCCTCAGCACACACTGGGGAGACCCAGGGAAGACATTTCCAGAATGTATTTCCTTTTGTTTCTTAAAAAATGTATTTATTTGAAAAGCAGAGACAGAGCAAGAGAGAGAGAGAGAGAGAGAGAGAGAGAGAATCTTCCATCTATTGATTTACTCCCCAAGTGCCTGGAACAGCTGGGGCCAGGCCAGGCCAAAGCTAGGAGCAAGGAACTCAATTCAGAATTCCCACATAGATCGGCAGGGACCCAAGCACTTAGGCCATCACCTGCTGGCTCCCAGGGTGCACATTCGCAGGGAACCGGATTAGAAGTGGAGCCAGAACCCGGGTGAGGCATTCTGATGCGGAACGTGGCCTCCCAAGTAGTGACTTCAGTGCTCTGCCGATCACTCCGCTCTCCGGGCCCGGGGATGTATTTTCTTTTTAAAGATTCTTTATTTATTTGAAAGTCAGAGTTGCACAGAGAGGAGAGGGAAAGAGAGAGAGAGGGGTCTTCCATCTGCTGGTTCACTCCCCAGTTGGCCACAACAGCCAGAGCTGCACTGATCTGAAGCCAGGAGCCTGGACTTCCTCCGGGTCTCCCATGCAGGTGTAGGGGCCCAAGGACTTGGGCAATCTTCTGCTGTGTTCCCAGGCCACAGCAGAGAGCTGGATTGGAAGTGGAGCAGCCAGGACTCGAACCGGCACCCATATGAGATGCCGGTCCTGCAGGCGGCGGCTTTACCCGCTACGCCACAGCTCTGGCCCCAGGGATACATTTTCAAAGATTGTACAGGTTCCAGTAACATAAAGTCCTGAACAGGCAGGGTGTATGACTGTTCAAGTTCCATCATGGAAGTGACCCCGAGGCCTCACACCTGTGTGATCCCCTTCCCTTTGACTGCAACGAGAGCATGACTTGCTTCTAACTGACAAAGTGTGCAGAGCTGATGGGAGGCCATCCTGCGCTCAGAGTTCAGTATGTGCTCCTCTAAGACTCCCTGTCACCCCCGTGCTTTAGGAAGATGGTCTTGGGGCCATGAAGAAGCAGCCACGTTGGGAACTGCACGGAGAAGGCCACCTGGCGGGGGCAGTTCTGGACCACAACCAGGGAGAAGTTAATAAGAGGATCTTTTTGAGGGCCGGCACCGTGGCACAGTAGGTTAATCCTCAGCCTGTGGCGCCAGCACCCTATATGGGCACCGATTCTAGTCCCGACTGCCCCTCTTCCAATCCAACTCCCTGCTGTGTCCTGGGAAAGCAGTAAAAGATGGCCCAAGTGCTTGGGCCCCTGCAGCCTGAATGGAGACTGGGAAAAAGCTCCTGGCTCCTAGCTTTGGATCAGCACAGCTCCAGCCATTGCCTCCAATTGGGGAGTGAACCAACGGAAGGAAGACCTTTCTCTCTGTCTCTCCTTACTGTCTATAACTCTACCCCTCAAATAAATAAAATCTTTAAAAAAAAAAAAAGAGGATCTTTTTTGAAAATGTTTATTTATTTTCATCTACTCGAACGGCAGACAGAGAAAGAGGCAGCTTTTCCATCTGCTCTTCCCTCTCCAAACACCTGCAACAATAGGGCTGGGCCAGGCCAAAGCAGCAGCCCAGAGCTCCATCTGGGTCTCCCACATGGGTGGCAGGGGCCCAAGCATTTAGGCCATCACTTCCTGCCTCCCAGTTGTATTATCAGGGAACTGCAGCAGAAATGGAGCAGTCAGGATTCAAACTGGCACTCCAATATGGGATGTGGGTGGCACAAGCCATGGCTTCACCTGCCGCACCACAGTGCCTGCCCCAATAAAAGAATCTTGAGGACAGATTGATTCCAGAAAATTTGAAATTAGAGATAGAAGACACAGTTCCGGGAAAAATAATCTACCGAAGCCAACACACGCACACACACACACACACACTAGACAAAGAGTCCTATATGTTTTAAATGTTTTGGTTTTTTATTTAAAGGCAGAGAGATAAAGATACAGAGAATAGATGATGTGGGGGAGACAGAGAGAGAGAGAGAGAGAGAGAGAGAGAGATTGATTCTCCAAATGCTTACAAGAGCTAGGGCTGGGTCAAGCCCAAGTCAGGAGCCTAGAACTCCATCTGGGTCTCCCACATGGATGGCAGGATCTCAGGTTCCTGAGCCATCTCCTGCTGCCTTCCAGGACTGTATCAACAAGAAGCAGGATCAGAAATGGGACAGCCCAGACTTGACACATAGGACACAAATGTCCCAAGTCACGGTCCAAGACACTGTCCCAAACACCCATCCCCTACGTTTTAAAGGAAAGAAATCATAATTTAGAACGTTTCCACAAGGAAAATCCATACCCAGATGATGTCACTAGTGAATTCTTGCACATTGAAGGGAGATATTCTTCCAGAAAATTGCAGAAAGAAAGAAGGAAAGAAGGGAAGAAGGGAAGGGGAGGGGAGGGGAGGGGAAGGGAAGAAAGGGGAGGGGAGGGGAGGGGAAGGGAGGGGAGGGGAGGGGAGGGGAGGGGAGGGGAGGGGAGGGGAGGGGAGGGGAGGGGAAGGAAGGGAAAATAGTTTCTAATTGAATCTATCTGGCCCACCTAATCAGCATCCCAGACCCCAGAGAGGACTTCAGGGAACTCACAGGCTGAATCTCTTATGAATAAAGGCATAAAAATCCTAACAACATAGTAGCAACTCCAACCAGGATAGCACACCACGACCACATTGAATTTATCCCAAGAGTGCACACTTGACCATCAAAGTAATGAGCTTTCTTAATGTTATGAAATTAGCTCTTTAAATGCAGAATGGTGTTTGACAAAATTCCATCTATGCGTGATATTTCAGAAGGCTTAGAAAACTAGGGATAGGACAGAAGCGTCCTCTGATGCAGGGGAACCACATCACGTGTGATGGTGACATGTGACAGTGTGTTCCCCTCTGGGATTGGGAAGCAGACACAGCCCTCAGCCCTCAGCACTGCTGGTCAGCCTTAGCAGGCTGGCCAGGGCCAGACAAGGGCAAGATAATACAGAGAAAAACAGGACCAAATGAAAACATGGATTTCCTGGATCATGGGATGGTCCTCGACGATCTATAGAAAAATCATCGAAACTGAAGACTGAGCATAGCAAGCTTGCTGGACAAAGATCAAAGCTCAAAGATTAGCTTTATGTCTGCGTGTTAGCAACAAAGTTATTTTAAATATATCATTTATGATTGCACCAAAAATATCAAAGACCTAGGAATGAATCTGACAAAAGATGTGCAAGAATCTATATAGGGATATATAAAACAACATTAAGAAATTTACTTTTTTATCTCTTTTTTTTTTGACAGGCAGAGTGGACAGTGAGAGAGAGAGACAGAGAGAAAGGTCTTCCTTTTGCCGTTGGTTCACCCTCCAATGGCCGCCGCGGCTGGCGCACTGCAGCCGGCGCACTGTGCTGATCCAAAGGCAGGAGCCAGGTGCTTCTCCTGGTCTCCCATGGGGTGCAGGGCCCAAGCACTTGGGCCATCCTCCACTGCACTCCCGGGCCACAGCAGAGAGCTGGCCTGGAAGAGGGGCAACCGGGACAGAATCTGGTGCCCCGACCGGGACTAGAACCCGGTGTGCTGGCGGGCGCCGCAGGCGGAGGATTAGCCTATTGAGCCGCGGCGCCGGCCTACTTTTTTATCTTAAAGATATATTTACTTATTTGCAAGGCAGAGTTACAGAGAGGCAGAGGCTGAGAGAGAAAGAGAGAGAGAGAGTCTTCCATCCAATGGTTCACCACCCAGATGGCCACAACGGCCGGAGCTGTGCTGATCCAAAAGCAGGAGCTTCTTCCGGGTCTCCCACACAGGTGCAGGGGCCCAAGCACTTGGGCCATCCTCCACTTCTTTCCCAGGCCATATCACTGAGCTGGATCAGAAGTGGAACAGCTGGGACCCGAACCAGTGCCCATATGGGATGCAAGCACTGCAGGCGGCGGCCCCACTCATTATGCCACAGCACTGGCCCCAACATTAAGAAATTTAAAGGAGACTTAAATAAATATAGAGAAATATTATGCTTGTGGATTAAAAAAGTCAATATTACAAAGATGTTAATTCCATAAAAACATCTATCAATTCAATGTGATTCCAGATTTCCAAGAGTGGGGTGTATGTGTGTGTGTGTGTGTATAACACTTGACACATTTCTGAAATTCATGAAAATAGAAGAGCCATGGACTGCTAGAAGGTTCAAAGAGTTATTTAATGGATATGAAGAGCCTTACAAAGGCTCAGGAATTAAGCCAATGCAATATTAACACAAGAGTAAAAAGAAAATTAACCAAATGGCCATTTAGCCTAGTGATTCATATGCCTTCAGCCTACATAAGACGGCCTGGGTTCAACACCCAGCTCCTGACTCCAGCTCCCTGTTGTGTAGACCCTGGCAAATAGTACTCTTAGAAGGTATTAGGGGCTGGGCCGGTGCCGCGGCTCACTAGGCTAATCCTCCGCCTTGCGGCGCCGGCACACCGGGTTCTAGTCCCGGTCGGGGCGCCGGATTCTGTCCCGGTTGCCCCTCTTCCAGGCCAGCTCTCTGCTGTGGCCCGGGAGTGCAGTGGAGGATGGCCCAAGTGCTTGGGCCCTGCACCCCATGGAGACCAGGAGAAGCACCTGGCTCCTGCCTTCGGATCAGCGCGCCAGCCGCGGCGGCCATTGGAGGGTGAACCAACGGCAAAAGAAGACCTTTCTCTCTGTCTCTCTCTCTCTCTCTCACTATCCACTCTGCCTGTAAAAAAAAAAAAAAGAAGGTATTAGGGGCTGGTATCATGGCAGAGTGGGCTAGGCCGAAACCTGAGACACCAGCATCCCCCGTGGGCGCTGGTTCAAGTCCTGGCTGCTCCACTTCCCATCCCGCTCCCTGAAGATGCACTTGGGAAAGCAGTGGAAAATGTCCAAATCCTTGGGCCCCTGCACCCACATGAGAGACCCAGATGTAGCTTCAGTGTGGCCCAGCTCCAGGCACTGCAGCCATCTGGGGAGTGAACCAGCAGATGGGAGGTACTTCTCTCTGCCCCTCTCTGCAACTCTCTGTTACCTCTCTCTGTAAATAAGTCTTTAAAAAAAAGAGGACATCTTCAAAACTTTGGGGTTGGCAAAGACTTGTTTTTTAAAATGTTTATTTAGTTTCATTTAATTTGAAAGGTGAAGAGACAGAGAGCAATCTCCCACCTACTGGCTCATCCCCCAGTGCCTGCAGCAGCCTGGGAGCAAGCTCAGTGAAGCTGGGAGACAGGATTTCAACGTGGATCCCCCATGTGGGGCGCAGGGACCCAAGCACTCACCAGCCATCACCTGCCGCCTCCCAGGGTGTTCATTAGCAGGAAGCTAGAACTGGAAGGAGAGCCAGCACTCTGGCATCCCAATCAGGGTATTAACCACTGTGGGGAACAGCTACCGCTCCCCACCCACAGGGCTGCTTAAACTGGACCTAAAAAGGAAATACTGAAAATACTGACTGCATTGAAATCCAAAACTCTGTTCCTCAAAAGAGACCATTAAGAAAGCACATGGGGCAAGAGGGTGAGAGGAGTGAGGAAGTGGAGCGGGAGCAGGAGGTGTGACGGGCCGGAGCCCCTGGCGGGCCCCAGGGCGGGGCAGGGGAGCTAGGAGCCCTGTCCTGCTTTACCACTGTCAACTAAGTGGGAGCTCACACGTTTTCTGAACTCCTCCCAATATGCATCTTATTCCACAACAGAAAGAAGTGAGAAACCAGGTGCAACCATTTAACCAAGTGTAGACCACCCCGAGGATGCACTGCCTGGGTTGTTTTTGGAATGGGTGGTAACATTATAGCAGTCCCCAGACCCGGTTTATTCTCACGGTAGAAGACCAAACTAAAATGTCTCCCCTAAGGGCCATTCTCAATGGCATCCTAAGAATTCTCCATCCGAATGATAACGGAAATCGGTACCAAGAGGAAAGTCTCTGACTTGATGCTGTTCTCTAGTTACAAACTGGAGATACAGGTAAGGGTTTTATCAGCGCCCCAAGGAACGTGTAGCACACACTGAACATAAACGGAAATGTCACCAGGAGATGAGAAAATCATTTCTAAACATTTTTTTTTTAGAAAGAAGAAAATGTCCTGGGGTGGGCCTTTGGCTTAATGGTTAAAATACTTCAGGCCTACAACTGAATCCCCAGGTCCAGCCCCAGCCCCAGCTGCCTGCTAATGCACCCCGTTGGGTCCCTGTCACCCGTGTGGGAGACCTGGATTGTGCTCCTTGTTTGGAGCGTCAGCCACAGCCAAGCCACAGCCACTGTGGGCATCTGGGGAATGAACCAGAGGATGAGTGCTCGCTCTCTCGCTCTCTCTCTCTCTCGTTCTCTCTGCCTTTTAAATAAATAAATGCTTTTTCAAAAACAAGGAGGCTCTGCATCTTGTATGAAAACCTTCCTGAAAGTTGCTGACCATTCCCTACAGAGCACTAGGAAGAGAAGGGGCAGTCCCCACCCCCACCCCCAGAGCATCCTACTACTTTCAGCCACTCAGATTCCGCACCTGTGGTTAAAGACCCCTTCCCCGTCCGTGTCTGCCTGTCTGGGCGCCACAGGGGCTTCACAGAAGTAAATGGAATCCGTGCAGTTACACACAGCTTCTCGTGTCTCCTCCACCCTGCCCCCAGCACGACAAGCTGCTCAAGTACCCTGCACCCACGACTCAGCCAGAAACAAGCACCAGGACCGCGGTCTGTGGCCTGACCGGGAGCTCGCCACCCTCGTTCAGACCCTGGCCATCAGGCGGCAGCGCTGTGCAGGAAGTACAGGCAGAGTGAAAAATTCCACTCCATCCCGCGCAGTGGAAAAGCCTTGTGCGTTCAAGGACACCGTGAGCGAGCAAGGCTGAAGCCGTCCGTCACAAAAGCTGGCGGGAGCTCACAGGCTCTGCAAACGAGCCCGGCGCCTGGCTGCTCTGCTCTGGGACCGGCCCTCTGGGCCCTGACCGGGGACTGCTGTTTTAGAAATAGCTCCAAGGCTGGAGTAAAGGTCACAGAGCAAGGGAGTCCACGAAGGACTCCTGGCTGGGGGCCAGCTCCCTGCCAACGCACCCGAGAAAGCACAGGAACATGGCCCCAGTCCTTGGGCCCCTGCCACCTATGTGGGAGACCCGGATGGAGTTCCAGGTTCCTGTCCTCGGCCTGGCCCAGCACGCTGGGCATCGCGGCCATTTGGGGAGAGAATCAGAGGACGGAAGATCTTGTTCTCTGTCTCTCTGTAACTCTGACTTTCAAATACATAAAATAAATTTCTTTTAAAAAGGAACTCCTGAAGGCCGGCGCCACAGCTCACTAGGCTAATCCTCCACCTTGCGGCACCGGCACACAGGGTTCTAGTCCGGGTCGGGGCACTGATCCTGTCCTGGTTGCCCCTCTTCCAGGCCAGCTCTCTGCTGTGGCCAGGGAATGCAGTGGAGGATGGCCCAAGTGCTTGGGCCCTGCACCCGCATGGGAGACCAGGAGAAGCACCTGGCTCCTGGCTTCGGATCAGCGCCGTGCGCCGGCCGCAGCGCGCCAACCGCGGCGGCCATTGGAGGGTGAACCAATGGCAAAGGAAGACCTTTCTCTCTGTCTCTCTCTCTCACTGTCCACTCTGCCTGTCAAAAAAAAAAAAAAAGGAACTCCTGAAGGATTAACACTGGGAAAAGCCCAACTCAGCTTTCTGAGCCCAAAAGGACTTGGTGGTTGTGAGAACCAGGGGTCACGAGGACGCGGTGGGAATTCCGTGACGCCGTTGTCACCTGCACAGTGCAAAGGAAGCAGCCATGAGGGCCAAACAACAAAGCTGACATTGACTTGGCTCTGAACTTGAACTACTTTTCAAGCACTGGGCAGCGGGTGGAAAATAAATATTGAATTTTCCTTTCTACGTTGATGGATAAAACACTCACGGACGTCACTAGGACCTGAGATAAGGGTGCACGGAATAGGGAGCCAGCTGCTTGGGTTTCTCTAGCCAGAGAAGGAAGGGAAATTATCCTCGTCCAACAGTATAGCCCTGGAAAAGGCTGGCGTCGATAACAACGGAGGATACAAAACAGAAACAGGTGTCGAATTTGTAAATGACACTGCGGCTGGGAATATAAAACAGTGCCGCTACTTTGGAAAGCAGCTTGGTGGTTTCTTTAAAAAGTTACACACAGGAGCCAGCGTTGTGGCACCATGGGTGAAGCTAATATCCCCTATCAGAGGGCTGGTTTAAGTCCCGGCTGTTCCACTTCGGATCCAGCTCCCCACGAATGCACCTGGGAAAGGAGTGGAAGATGGCCCCAGGGCAAGGGCCCCTGCCACCCACGTGGGAGACCAGAGAAGAGCTCCAGACTCCTGGCTCCAGCCTGGCCCAGCCCTGGCTGTTTTGGCCATTTGGGAAGTAAACCAGTGGATGAAAGATCTCTCTCCCTTTGTAACTCTGCCTTTCAAATAAATAAATAAGTCTTTAAAAAAAATCCTGAGAGTTCTAGTTTGCCCCAGGGGTTCACAGGATGACGATTTATTTTTTTAAAAGTTAAAAAGTTAAATATAAACTTATGACCCAAGAATTTCACTCCTAGGATTCAACCCAGAAAAATAAAAGCAATCAACCACACAAGACTTGCACACAATTGTTGACAGCAGCAGTACTTATAATACAATAGTATTATATTATATTATATATTATATATTGTATATTATATATTATATAACAGCCAGAAGGTAGAAACAGTGGAAATTTCCACCAACCAGTGAACTTATATAAGTCAAAGCTGGTATATCCATACATTGGAACATTATTCAGCAACCAGAAGAAACAAAACTACTGACCATGCTACAGCGTGGATGAACCCAGAAAACACTCTGCTAGGTGAACCAAGCCAGGTGCCAAAGCACACAACTTGTCTGATTGCATCGATAACGCGAATCCTCAGACACAGAAAGCAGATCAGTGGTTGCCTGGGCTTGTGGAGGGTGGAGTGGTGTCAGAGATTTACGGCAATTGGAGACAAGATATTTGGGGGGGTGGCGTTGTGGCACGGTGGGTTAAGCCGCCACATGCAACGCTGGCATCCTATATCAGAGTACCAGTTCGTGTCCCGGCTGCTCTGTTCCTGATCTAGCTTCCTGCTAAAGTGCCTGGGAACGCAGCAGGCCCAGGCCCGGCCACTGCAGCCATTTAGGGAGATGGAGGATCTCTCTTTCTCTCCCCCCCACCCCGCAAGTGCCCTTTTTTTTCTTTTTTGACAGGCAGAGTGGACAGTGAGAGAGAGAGACAGAGAGAAAGGTCTTCCTTTGCCGTTGGTTCACCCTCCAATGGCCGCCGTGGCCGGCGCGCTGCGGCCGGCGCACCGTGCTGATCTGATGGCAGGAGCCAGGTGCTTATCCTGGTCTCCCATGTGGGTGCAGGGCCCAAGTACTTGGGCCATCCTCCACTGCACTCCCGGGCCATAGCAGAGAGCTGGCCTGGAAGAGGGGCAACCAGAATAGAATCCAGCGCCCCAACTGGGGCTAGAACCCGGTGTGCTGGCACCGCAGGCGGAGGATTAGCCTGTTGAGCCACGGTGCTGGCCGAAAAGATGTTTTTCAGAAGTGATGAATTGGTCTCAAACTGGATTGTTCTGATGCTCATATAACTCCACATTCACTAACACCTGTCCAGTTGTAAACTGAAAATGGGTGAATTTTATGGCTTTTTGGGAAAAGAAGCAGAATACACAAATGAAGAAGGAATGGACTTTCCCACAAATAATGTTAGGGATCTTAACTGAGTATTTATAGAAAATAATCAAATGATGCCTTGTATTGTACGCAACAAAATCAACCTAGTTTTATGTTAGCCAGGCCGTGCAAAAAATTAGATGAGATCATCACAATTAGTAGGTACCTAGTTTCAACGCAAGGGAAGGTTCTCTAAGCACAAAAGCCAAGGGGGAGACCATGGAAAAGGTGTACACTTATCTGCATAAAAAAATCAAATAAAGTTAGAAAATAAGGAAGAAACCAAAAATACACTTGCTACAAATACAGCAACATGCATTTCTTTGATGTTTGCACATAGAAATCACTAAGAAAAATACCGACATTGACAGCGCCCAGGAGAAAGTCTCCCAGTGCAGCCCAACCTAAACCCAAAAGTGAGTTAACCGCTCAGCCATTGTCTCTGCCCTGTGGAGGGGGTCTCCTTCTGTTTACCTACATTGTTCGTACTAACGCGGGTCAAACCCAGTATCGTGAGAATACAGAATCGGACCACTTGGCGGCTGTGCCCGTGTGAGGGGACTGTGGGGGGCTCGGAGCCAGCTGGCAGCACTGTCCCCTCCCCTCCCCTCCCCCATCCGAGTTTGCCTCCCTCTGGGGAGCACAGGCCCCACCACCACCATGATGAAAGAGCCGGCGCCGGGGCAGTGTGAGGTTTTGAGTCATCACGGTTTCCACTTGAACTTGACCTCATGCATGCTATTCCTTCCACCTAAACACGGGCAAGAGAAGCAGAGGGCGGAAGAGCCTGCTGCTTCCCGGGAGGACCCATCTGGGAGAAGCCGGGATCAGAACACCCAGCTGGTGCGGACGGCACAAAGCAGGAGAAAGTGGCCCAGGCGGGCTTCAAACCCTGTGTGCACACTCTCAGCCTGCCAGAGCGCCCCTGTCTCCCTGGGTTCTCACGGCCCCTTGCACGTGGCTCTGAGCTGTCACCACAGCTGCCTGTGTCGCGGCCCGACCACCCAGGCTCTCAGGGCCCCCCCAGCACAGGGCCCTCCCCCACAGCAGGCCTCTGCCCAGGTGCCTGCCCACCCAGTTGTCCCTGCTGGGCCAGCACTTTGTGTGGGGTGGACACCACTTCTCCCTACATCACCATACCACCCTGTCTTGAGACCCTGTCGCCCTCCTGGCACGGTCCCCAGGACCTCAACAGTGGCACAAAGGCCTGCAGCTGCTCTCCTGCCCTGGAATCAACCCCCACCCCTGCAACAGCACACTCAACTCTCAGCAAGCTCAGGACTCGACACACAGACACTCACACACACACACACATGCTATGTACACACCACACACACACACCTAGTGCACACACCACACTGCACATGCTATGGGCCCACCACACACACACACACAGAGCATACAGGCTACATACACACCACACATATAAATACCTACTGCACACACCACACTGCACATGCTATGGGCCCACCACACACACACACAGCATACAGGCTACATACACACCATACACACCACACATATACATACCTACTGCACACACCACACTGCACATGCTATGGGCCCACCACACACACACACACCTAGTACACACACCACACTGCACATGCTATGGGCCCACCACACACACACACACAGAGCATACAGGCTACATACACACCACACATATAAATACCTACTGCACACACCACACTGCACATGCTATGGGCCCACCACACACACACACACACACCCAGCATACAGGCTACATACACACCACACATATACATACCTACTGCACACACCACACTGCACATGCTATGGGCCCACCACACACACACACAGCATACAGGCTACATACACACCACACATATACATACCTACTGCACACACCACACTGCACATGCTATGGGCCCACCACACACACACAGAGCATACAGGCTACATACACACCACACATATACATACCTACTGCACACACCACATTGCACATGCTATGGGCCCACCACACACACCCCCAGCATACAGGCTACATACACACCACACATATACATACCTACTGCACACACCACATTGCACATGCTATGGGCCCACCACACACACACACATCATACAGGCTACATACACACCACACATATACATACCTACTGCACACACCACACTGCGCGTGCTATGGGCCCACCACACACACACACACACACAGCATACAGGCTACATACACACCACACATATACATACCTACTGCACACACCACACTGCACATGCTATGGGCCCACCACACACACACACAGCATACAGGCTACATACACACCACACATATACATACCTACTGCACACACCACACTGCACATGCTATGGACCCACCGCACACACACACAGCATACAGGCTACATACACACCACACATATACATACCTACTGCACACACCACACTGCACATGCTATGGACACACCACATACACACACAGCATACAGGCTACAGCAGCCTGGCCCGCAGTCCCAACCGTGTGCCACATTCAGCCGAGGCCCCCAGAACAGGAAACACGGGCAGCCAGCCCGGGGGTGGACATTCAGTGCAAACGTGCAGATGCTGGCTGGGGCACCTGCATCCCACATCGGAGCTCCTGGGGTTCCAGTCCCAGCTCCACTGTCCATTCCAGTTTCTTGCTAATGTGTGCACCTGTGAAGGCAACAGATGATGGCTCAAGTCCCTGCCACCCACAAAGGCGACCCGGGCTGTTTCCAGCTCCTGGTTTCAGCCTGGCCCAGCCCTGGTCATTGTGGACATTTGGAGAGTAAACCAGCAGCTGGAAGATGGTTCTGTCGCCGACTCCCTTTCTCTTTGCCTTCCGAATAAATAGAATTACAAGCAGCTTCCCCCAGGGTCAGTGGGTCTGGAACAGGTCCACTTTGTCCCAAATGACCTTGTCCTTTCAAGCCACCGCTCCATCCCTATTAGCTGCAGAATTTAGAGTTCAAAGGGAGAGAGGGTGGGAGGGTCTGGCCATGGTGTTGTGAGTCAGGTTTTGTCTTGGACGGGACTCTCTGCTATTTTAGGCACCAGGTAAGGACATGTGTTTAAGTCCTCTCTCCTCCCATAGATTATCTGTGACAGCATGGTTGTGTGGTTTTTTCAGAAGAAGAGGAGTTTTATTATTTTTCCCTCAACGGAAATAACGCTGTTATAAAGGAGAGTCGGCCCAGAGTAACAGACTGGGCACACACCTTCTGGTCTCCATCACCACAGTTACTCCTAATGCAAGGCCCTGGGGACCCGAAGCAAAGGAGGCGCCTGGATTGGCGCTCAGGGCTCCGGGGGCGCCTGGATTGGAGCTCAGGCTCCGCGGGCGCCTGGGTGCCCTCAGCGCAGCAGTGTCTTCTGCAGGGTCCTCACTGATGACAGCTCCTCTGTCCCCTTCCTGCCAGCTCACAGGGCACAAGCACAGGGCCTCCTGGCTGCGGAAGGCCCGTGGGCTTCCCGGCGGACTTGGGACCTTGACAATGGAGCCTCAGCCATTCCCTCCTCCCCGGTGCCGCAGGGCGGCGCCAGCGAGCGCCCATGTGGGTCAGCCCCGCGCTCAGGAGCGGAACCTCAAGGCGTCGCGGGGCGTTTTCCGCTTGGGGAGTTCTGCGCGCGGGGGTGGGGGTGGGGGTTATCGGAACAGCGCTGTCGCAGGCCGTGCAACGGCTGTGCGAGCCCGTATTGCAGAGAACTGCTGGGGGATTCAATGAGATGGCAGGCGCGGCCCCAGCACGCGGTGGAGATTCCCCAGCCTCCTTAAATTGCTTTCCTTATTTGAAAGATACGTGTGTGTTTATATGTGTGTGTGTGCCTGTGCGCTGAAAAGACCAAAAAAAAAAAAAAAAAAAAAAGCAAGAGGTAAACACAGATAAGGGAGGAAAAGGAAGAAAACCACTTGTGCAACCCCCTCCCCGCTAACCGTTTCTGGCGGCTTTGTGGCTTCCTGTGTTCCCTCCGCGGGTGGGAGGGGTGTGTGCGCTCCACCGGCTGAGTTTCCCCGCGGTGTTAATGCCAGGCGTGGCTTTCCGTGCCCTGACATCTCAGACGTTTTCCAAGCCTGTGCACCCTAGCTCCTTAGCTAATCCCAATTCCAGGGTCCCCATTTCTCTTACGTGGCTCACTCAGAGGCGGATCCTTGAAGACCACCCCCTGTAGGGGTGGGCACTGAACCCAGCACATCCACGTATCCCAGTGCCGGGCTTTGGTACTGGGCTCCAGCTTCCTGCTGGTACGGATCCTGGCAGGCAGCAGTGGTGAGGGCTCCAGGGCCGGGGTCTGTGCCAGCCACGTGGGAAACCGGCGTTGAGTTCCAGGCCTCCCAGCCTTGGCCTGGCCCAGCCCTGGCTGTTGCAGGTGGCTGGGGAGTGAGCCAGTGAATGACAGCTCTCTCTGCATGTCTCTGTCTGTGTCTCGATGAAAATCAATAATATCTTTGAGAAAACCAAATGCCCTGTGTCTGATGGAATCTCACGGTGCTCTCGTGACTCGGCTGGCCGACGGAGTATTTTGGCTTTGTGTTCACTTGGGATTTTTTCATTCATTCTTCTAAAAGTGTGGCACCAGAATGGATAAATTATGATGGGTTGAAAAATCCTAATAGGAATCCTCCATAAACTGAGATCCTGTTCCTAACTGCACTCATCGAGGCGCACTTGCTGGAACTCTGGGGACGTCCCTGCTGCCCTTGCCCACTCCCCTACCCGTCTCCCTTCAACGAGCCCACTCCCCTGGCTGTCAGGGCCCCCCCCCCAAGCCTGTGCTTGTCCTGGGAGGGGGTGTGTCCTTCACTGATGCCCTTCGCCCTGCTCTGAGGGACAAGTGGTGCCTCTTCTGACCAGCTGTGTTTGAGGGACCCTGGTGAGAGGCTGTGAGTGTCCCTGGGGGTGGGGAATGTGGGGTCCCAGGCCAACGGCAGCTGGGGTCAGAGTTCCTTGTTGCCAGTGAGAGCCCCAAGAGCCCATCTGACACCCTTGCCAGTTGCCCTGGGAAGGCGGGCTGTGGCCAGGACACCAACAACACCCCCAGAAACAAAGACACATGGCGCCATCCACAGCCACCATGTTGCCCCCTGAGGAATGAGGTAAAAGGTGCGATTTTTGATATAAAAAGAAAATTCAAACTCTCACTATCTATTTTCATGATTGATTTTCATTCTATTTGAAAGGCAGAGAGGCACAGAAAGACACAGACTGACAAAGATCGTCCGTCCACAGGCGCACTCCCCAAACACCTGCAACAGCTAGAGCTGTCGGGCCAGGCCGCAGCAAGGAGACCACAGCCCGATCCAGTCCCCCGTGTGGGAGGTAAGGACCCAAGTTCTTCAGCCACCACCTGTTGCCTCCCAGAGAGGCTTCAGCAGGAAGCTGGAACCGGAAATGGAGCCAGGACTCAAAGCAGACACGCCAGTGTAGGATGTGCGTGTCCCAGGGGACATCTGAGCCACTACACCGATCGCCCCCCCCAACACGTTCACTATCTTGATGAAGCTCTCTGTGCTTATGTCCACCCACATCTACAGTGCAACTCAGACACACACACATACACACACATAGCCCTGAACACAAACACGCAGCACTACCCACACATCACACATAACCACACAGACACAAGCCAGCAGTGACCGTCTGCTTTATCGGACCTCAGTCCCCACGTGGTCTTTGGCAGCATCCACTATCCCAGGGGACTCTGACCCAGGCAACCAGCGTAGTCGCTCAGGACAGGAACTTCCGGGAGACTCACAAAGTCTTCAGCGGAAAGCACCCACAGACAGTTTGCCTCTGGAATTGTGGGCTACCTCACCTTGACCCCCTCACCTGGTGTTCAAGCCAGATGGTTGCCCCCTCCTCGCCCAGCCCCTCCTCCATTAAACCCTCTCCTTGCCATCCTGGGGCTCGGATGCCCCCTTTCCCACAGCAGCAAACAAAGCCTTGCTTGTGCATGGATGCTGTTGGTGACAACTGGGGGCTGACATCCAATGCCTGAGGACGGGCACGAGCGATTGAGATTATTTCTTCCTGAGTTTCTTATTGTCTGCATGGTCAGTACAGATTCCTTTTTAAACCAGATTTACTGGTTTATGTGGAAGGCAGAATGAGGCAGGCTGCAGCAGCCCTAGCTGGGCCAGGCTGGAGCCAGGGCTCAAGCATTGCATCCATGTCTCCCACGTGGGTGACCGCAACTCAAGGACTTGAGCTTCTTCCCCAGGGGCTGGATGCGAAGCAGAGCCCCCGAGACTCAAACTAGCGCTCGGACCTGGAATGGGGTGCTCCGAGCTGTGGCCCAACCCGATGAACCACAAAGCCCGCCTCCTTTAATTTCCTACCTGATGGGCATTTATTTTTAATCATTACACTGCAGTGAATAAACAGTACTCATCAAAAAACCTGATGAAAATCAGGCAAGATAGGAAATCAGCCCTGGAAATCACTAAAGAGCAAACACGAAACCTGGGGTGGGCATTTAGCCCAGTGGTTAAGACACCAGTGAGGCTGCCCATGGCCCTCTCACAGCGCCGGGTTCACCATCTGGCTGTGGCTTCTGACTCCAGCTTCCTGTTAGCGGGTCTCCTGGGAGACAGCCGGTGGTGGCTCAGCTGGGTTCCTGCCACTCCTGGGGGAGCCTGGATTGTGTTCCTGGATCCCAGCTCCAAGCCCAACCCAGCCCCGACTGGGGAATGAACCAGTGGATGGGAGCGTTCTCTGTCTTATAAATTAACAAAAGGAAATGAAAACGCAGGCAAGGCATTGAAAATAAGGAAAAAAGGGCCGGCGCCGTGGCTTAACAGGCTAATCCTCCGCCTTGCAGCGCCAGCACACCGGGTTCTAGTCCCAGTCGGGGTGCCGGATTCTACCCCGGTTGCCCCTCTTCCAGGCCAGCTCTCTGCTATGGCCCAGGAAGGCAGTGGAGGATGGCCCAAGTGCTTGGGCCCTGCACCCGCATTGGAGACCAGGAGAAGCATCTGGCTCCTGCCTTCGGATCAGCGCAGTGCGCCGGCCGCAGCAGCCATTGGAGGGTGAACCAACGGCAAAAAGGAAGACCTTTCTCTCTGTCTCTCTCTCACTGTCCACTCTGTCTGTCAAAAAAAAAAAAAAAGAAAAGAAAATAAGGAAAAAAGGAGACTGGTTAACTGGTAAACAGGGCTTCGTACAAACAGCTCCGAAGTTGAAGGCACGGGTTAGCCAGTGACGGCTGCTGACTGTCCCTGGACAGAATCCTGCCCTGGACTCCCTCTGCCCTCCTAGGCTGCTTTGCAGCTTCCTCTCCATCAAGGGCCGTGAGAATCTTTCATTGAAACAATGGCTGCTGTTCATGGACGACCTACTTATTATGCACCATAATAGCGTCAACCTCATCTCGAATGGCCACAAACTTCTGCCCAGCCATGTCCTTGTCACCCCCGTTGCACACACAGGCGACACTGCGGGTTGGAGCTCCGAGTTGGGGGCTGCTGCCTGGGCTGCAGGAATCCTCCCCACCCCCCACCCACAGCCCGCTCCGCACACCCTCCTTCCGGGTATCCAGCCCCAGATGCTCACTGAATCACCAATCCAGACACCTGCCGGGTCTGTGACAGCGCCCGACTCCATGTCCTGTCAAACACTCTAAGTATCACCACTAGCTCAATTGTCACCATGGCAACCAGAAAGTTCTGGGGAAACCAGCCTTAAGATATTTCCCAGGAAAAACCCTCAACCTCCTGACCAGCAGCGATGTCCGCTGCTGAGCACTGGGGGAAATTCTCAATGGAAGTCTAAAGCCTCATGGGACCCCCCACCCAACATCCCCGGGGATGAAGCTAGATGACGTCACTTCCATCACAACTGAGACAAAGTATCAGGATGTGGCTGGCTGTGAGCAAGCACGCATGACGTCATCGTCGTCACATGGACGGCTGTGTGTGGAGTCCCTGTCTCTCTGTCATGACGTGAAGGAGATCCTGCCTCCCACATGTGGAGAGGGAAGGAGCCCCCTACCCCAGAGTGGATAAAACAGCTCCGATCCCACATTGCCTGTGGCTGACTGGCACTCCCAGGGCCATCTGTGACCACAGTCGACAGTGGCAATGACCAAGTGGACCACTGAGCGGCTGCTGTGTATACCCAAGGAAAAGCTTGGTCAGGAATCCCAGGGATAAAAGGCAACGTGCAGGCCTGGATCCTTGGGCCCGTTCAGCTCTCCTTGCCCACCGGAAGGAGCTATTGTGTTCCCCTCCCCAGCTAGGAGCTCCTCTCACATCTCACATCTCACGGGTTGTCACCGTGACAGCTCAGAGAGGCAGGCTTTGTCCTTTCCCATTTTACAGGCTGCAAAACTGAGACTCGGGGAAGCCAGACTCTTCTCTGTCAAGAAAGCCGTGAGATGGCCAAACTCAAAGTCCTTGTAGCTGTGTCATCAGATAAAACACGGGCCACCCGGGGACACTGGGAAGTCAGAGGCACAGGGATGGGCTTGTGCCTTGTCCCACATGTGGTAAGGGGACAGCATCTTCATCTGTTCCCACCACTCTCAAAGCAAGTGACCCCCCTGGGCTAGGGTGGCCTTGCTGGTGGCTGGCTGGGACCGAGTCACAGGGACACAAAGGTCCTACACGTCAGCCACTCAGAGGCCATCCGATCTACCAGAAGAAATGCACAGAGCAGAGGCACTGCGAGCCCGGGCTGGACACAGCTCCTGCCTTGTCCCAGGTAAGGGCTGTGGACAACCTCATCGTGGCAGTGGGCTCCAGGCCCAAGGCTGCATAGGTTCACTCAGCGCTGACTGAGGAGGGTTTAGCCTCTGACGGTGCTGCTGGTGTGGTCCTGTGCATGCGTGGAGAGGAACTGGGCGGCACTGGGGCTCAGTGTGCAGCCTCCCCTCGGGATCCTATGGGGATTGGCCACCAGGCACCCCCAGGGGTCCACAGATACCACATTCCCTGTGTAGCCTTTGCGTAGAACCTACACACATCCTCCTGTGGATGCTACGTCATCTTAGGTGACTTATAGCACCTGGTACAATGGAGATGCTATGTCTGTAACTCTGCCTCTCAAATAAATAAATAAATCTTTAAAAAGAAACGTGCACAGCTTCTGAAGCATGCCATAAGGTGGAAAGAATATTTTCGAATGTCCTAATAAAGGTGCTGGCTTCACGTCACCGCAGCTGATGCTCAAGGGACAGCACACCCAGGGCGAGGTTTGCGTGAGTGACGCTGACACCAGCTAAGATGCCTGCATGCCACATCCTAGTGTCTGGGTTTGGTGCCCAGCTGCAGCTCCTGACTCCAGCTTCCGGTTAGTGTAGACCCTGGGGAGCGGCGGTGACAGCGGAAGTTGACACATTTCTTCCACAGGGGAGATCTGAATGGTGTTGGTTTGGCCCAGTCCCTGGTCATGGCAGGCATTTGGGGCATGAACCAGCAGATGGAAGATCTCTCTCCGTCTCTGTCTCCCTCTCCGCCTCTGTCTCTCTCTCTCTCTCTCTCTCTCTTAAACAAACAACAAAGAGCAAGCAAGGGTGTCTCACTGCTGTCATCGGCAGGGGGTCCCTGGGAGTTGTTTGCACCCTGTCAGCTGTGCAGCTTTCCCGTTGCCCGAGAAACGGCGACTGTGATTCTCAATCTGCGGTCTGCTGCCAGGAGTCTTTTTAAGCCATCTGTCCTCATGTGAGGCTGAGTATAGATAGAAGGAGACGGCGGAGTCTTCGTCACAGGGCGCGGGAAGCAAGCACACAGGGCCCACAGCAGGCACAGCTCAGAGACAGACAAGGCAAGGTTTGTCGTTTTCAGATTAAAAACAAATGCAAATGAAGATGCTGCTGGTTTCTCCGAATCCCCTCCAGGTCTGACCTCTCCACTCTGGAGTCCTGGGATGCAGCAGGTGTACCTGGGGTACAGCCGCCTCCAACACGGGCACAGGTCAAAAGGCAGAGCCGCCACCTTCTCACTCGCCAACCCCCCGCCCCCGCTGCCCCGGGGTGAGAGCCCTGCAGCCCTGTCACACCTGCAGCATTTGTTGGTCTCTGCTCAGACTCCCTGGAGGTGAAGGGAAGTTCCGTCCCCACACGGCTCTGTGGTCAGCACCTGTCTTCCCACTCTTCTCTGCTCCTGGGTTTGCAAGACTGGTACTTCCTGGGGCCAGTGCACAGATACCTCCGCAGCAGATGCCGCTGGCTCCACGCTGCCCCATGTGGGACCCTGCCCCATGCCCTCATGAAGGACAGCTGAGCCTCTTCCCTTATATAAATCCTTTCTTTAAAGATCTATTTAGTTATCTGAAAGGCAGAATCAGAGAGAGAGAAACTTCTTTCCAACTGCTGGTTCACTCTCCAAATGGTCACAATGACCTAGGCTGGGCCAGGCTGAAGCCAGGAGCCTGGACCTCCACCCAGGTCTCCCACATGGGTGCAGGGACCCAAGCACTTCAGGAGCATCAGCAAAGAGCTGGATCAGAAGTGG
This sequence comes from Lepus europaeus, assembly GCF_033115175.1. Classification (NCBI taxonomy): domain Eukaryota; kingdom Metazoa; phylum Chordata; class Mammalia; order Lagomorpha; family Leporidae; genus Lepus; species Lepus europaeus. The sequence goes on from NC_084838.1 coordinate 99,574,768, forward strand.
AGCAGCTGGGACTTGAACCAGCACCCACATGGGATGCAGACATTGAAGGTTGCGGCTTAACCTGCTGTGCCCCCATGTCAAAAGCCCCCAAAGCCCCCTCTTCCCTGGCTTTCTGTGTTTATTTTTTGCTGAAGCCTCTTGTCTTTCGTGTTGCTCCCTGAGACTCTCATCCAGGTACTGTCCGTTGAGCTCTCTCTCCACAAGGTTCACATCCACAGAGTCAGCCACCTGTGGATCAAAAATATTCCAGAAAAAAAAATGGTCTGTACTGAGTGTGCACTTGTGCTTGTTTCCTACACACTAGCAGTCTAACATGAGTTTACACAGCATTAACATTGTATTAGGCAGGATAAGGGATCTGGAGGACCCGGGAGGTGTGGAAGGGTTCTACGCCAGTGCCACTTCATTTTATATAAAGGACATGAAGGAACGTGTGTGGATTTTGGTGTTCACGGTGGGAGGGCGTCCTGGAACCAGCTTCTACGGATACCAAGCTGTGAGTGCCCTGTCCTGACAGAAGCCTCCCTGTGGCCACCTCCTGCACGGAGTAGTGTTGACCTGTGTCACCAGCAGGACATCACAATCTGACTGTGTGTGGCTCCCAAGGAACACGGAGGTCTCTGCCTTTTGCTCTCCCTGGTATCCCTTGCGATGGGGGAAGCCAGCGCCATGCCAGGAGGATGCTCAAGCAGCCTTGTGGTGAGGACTGGCGCCCCCTGCCGGCACGCAGCAGAATTGTGAGGAGCCCACTTTGGAAGTAGAGCCTCCAGCCCTGGACAAGCCCCCAAAGGAGACCACAGCCCAGCCACCCGGCTCTCTGCTCCTAAATTCTTGACCTCTACTGATGGGGAGAGAGTGCAAACGCTTATTTCTTGGGATTTTACATTTTGGGACGCTGTGTTTTGCAGAATAGATAGCTGACAAATGCCAGCTACCTTACCGAGAATGAAAAGCTCATGATGCTACACCCAGATGCACCTACACAGATGCACGCCTACATACACGTGTGCGTGTTAATTGAGTTATACAAACTCTACACGAAGGCCCCCTACACCCCAGTCTGCACAGCCATACAAAGCCAAAGCTTACTTCCTGCCCACACTGTCAACCCCATGCAGGTTCCAGTCTCCTCCAGCGTGGGGGACTCATGGGTCCTTTTACCAGGTGGCCTCACATCTTCAAGGATGCCCAGTCCAATGGGCAGAAGGCAGAGCAGACCTCGGAGAGGTCCCATCTGCCTCCTAGCCCTCTGGACCAGGAGTGAGCCTCACACCCATGTTCATCCTAGATGGAGGTAGGTGGGTGCTGAGACGGGAGGCCTGGCTGAGAGCCACCTCCCAACACGAACACAGGCCTGCGGGATATCCCGTGGTCAGCTGCCTCTCTCTGCCATGTTCTGACAGTCTTGACTTCTTGAATGAGAAACTACAGGGGCTGGTGCTGTGGCTCAGTAGGTTAAGCCACCATTTGTGATGCCGCAATGTCCCAGCTGCTCGGCTTCTGATCCAGCTTCCTGCTAATGTTCCTGAGATGCAGCAGAGGGTGGCCCACGGACCTGGGTCCCTGAAACCCATGTGGGAGACCTGGGTGGAGTTCCAAACTCCCGGCTTTGGCCTGATCCAGCTCAGGCCATCGAGGCCACTTGGGAAGTGAACCAGTAGAAGGAAGATCTCTCCTTCTCTCTGTCTTGCCCTCTCTCTGTGTAAGTCTGCCTTTCAAATAAATAAGCTGTTTTTAATTAGGAGCTGTTGTAACAGGGTACACGTTAGGGTGGATCCAGAGATCCTGCCTTCCGAGATCCACAAATGTGTTCCAGGAACCCCAAAAGTCATTTTTCTTCTGATTTTTATTGGAGAGCAGAGAGACGGACCAAGAGAGCTCACTGCCACTGGTTCACTCCCCAGCCGCCAGCAACCCCACGTGCAGCCTAGCATCCATGTTTATCATGGCGTCCGCACTTTAAGGTCCTGGATGAAACAGGTGCACCCTGGGGGAGGGGCATCTTGATTGACAGGTAGGGACCCGAGCAGCCCGTCTGCAAACCAGTGGCCAGGAACTCAGCCCGGGTCTCCAATAGGAGTGTCAGGGACCCACGTACCTGACCCATCACCTGCGGCTGCCCAGGGTGGGCGTTTAGTGAGAGACTGGAATTGGGGTGGAGCGGGGACTTGAACCCAGGCTCTGGGAAGCAGCACACGGACATCCTAAGGTTGTGGTGTGACTCGGCACCTGGGTCAGGGCTGAGTAAGCTCGAAGTCCCTGCAGGTCCCTACCTGTCAATCAAGACGCCCCTCCCCCAGGGTGCACCTGTTTCATCCGGGACCTTAAGGCACGGACGCCATGATAAACATGGATACTAGGCTGCACGTGGGGTTTATGGAGGTACCACAGCATTCCCAGGTGGCTCCGCCAGCTACCTCATTCGAGAGGCCAACAAGGTGGGGGAGGGGAGGCTCTGTCTCTCCCTGGCCAAGGTGGGAGGTGCCGCTCAGGCACTCTTGCCCCTCCCCCCTACGGACTCAGTACTCATCCCAGCAACCCCACCCACGTGTGAATGTTCTCGCCCTTTGAAGCAATCTGGTTACCACCTTGTGATGTGTGCACCAAGAACGCTCATCTCTGTGTGACAAGGACGGGGCCAAGATCCAGAGGCACCGCGCCCACATCAACCGCCGACTCCCCGCTCCATGGTTTCTCTGTAGAAGCCACCCAAGTGTAGTCAGCCAGTCCCGGCCCGGGGACATCGTGACCCCAAGCCGAGCCCTGGGCCCCCCGCCAGTGTCCCCAGGCCTGTCCCCGCCTGCCTCTGGCTCTGCCCACCCAGCTCCACAGCCCCCTGACCCACTGGCCTCTCTCACTCTGCCCTGTGGCACCTGCCAAGGAAGGGCCACTTCTGCTTTTGTCTCCTGAGACGTTGCAGATAAGAAACCATTGAAGTAAGTGTGTTGACCGATAAACATCCCTGAACATCGGCAAGAAACAGAGCCACGAGCTCCGGCCCTGAAAAAAACCAGCAGCAAATGGCCCCCCCTGCCCGGGATTGGGGGTCACCCCTCCCTGCTCCATGCGCACGCAGGGGACAGATGGGGCTCCCTCCCCTGATCTGCAGCCTCACTCCTGTCTCTTGCAGTCCCCTGCCGTCCCTCCTCTCCCCCCTCCTTCCTTCCCTCCGTCCCGGGCCTCCCAAGACCAGCTGAAGGATCTCGGGAGACTGCAGAGCCCGCTGGCCGAGGTGAAAACCGAAGCTGGCTTCCGGCTGAGCGCCAAGTACTGCGTGCAGCCCCCGGCGCCTCGGTTCCGGGGAGACCCGCCGCCAGGCGCTTGCTGGGACGGACATATCCCACGCAGGCTTCCCGTGCCGGTCGCATGCACGCACGCACGGCGCCGTGCCCCCTCCCCGCGACAGTGAGGCGAGGTGGCCACGTGGACATCAGTGACCTCAGCAGCCTGCGAGGAGGTGGTCCATGCCCTTCCCAGAACGGATTCGACCCCTGCCCGTGTCTCTGCCCTGCTGGGCGGGGGGCCATCCGACGACCTCTGCCCTCACTGGCCTGGCGCCGGGCGAGGGAGGACCCCACGCTGCCGCAGCTGGACCGGGACCATCCTCAGGGCGCTGGCCGCATGCCTGTGGGTCTGTCTCTCTGTCTCCCTGTGTTTCTCGCTCTCCCTCGTTCTCTCTCTCTAGTCTCCCCACGTGGCGTCTCTACAAGGCGGCTCCGGAAGCTCAGGTTCAAGGGCAGGGACCATCAACTGCACCTGTCGGTGGTGACTCTGCGGATCCTCCCAGCTGCCCAGGGAGATGTGGGGGGCCCCGGGAAGGGGGGTCTCTCAAGCCTCAGGACGGTCACCGCCCCACGGTGCCCCTGCTCTTGGTTGTCACAGCTGGGGAGCCTCAGCCCAGGTCACAGCAACCCGGCCTGAGATGGCAGAACAAACTACTTCACCACATCCTGCCCTTCCTCCCTGTACCAGCCCCACACCCCCACCTCCCTCCACACCCACAGAGCCCCTCTCTGTCTGCAGGGACCTGGGTGGAGGGGCCGTGCTCCAGCCCCCACCCCACCCCCCCGCCCAGTCTGCTCACAGATGCAAACCACATGGGTGAAGCTGGTGACAGAGGAATAAATATGTCTGTGTAAAGAACACTTGCTTGGGCTAAAACTCCATAATATGTTGGCTTTGACAAATGTGAGAAAGCCCACTTTTGAGTGACTTAAACAATGACAGTGGTGTTAAACAAGTAGCCTGGACATGGCTCATCAGAGCTGGTGCCATAGGTCCATGGTCCCATCTGAACCAGGCACGTCCTGTCCTTCAACCTCTACTCTCCATACAATGGCACGGAGTGGGAGGAGGACAGGTCTGCTGTCAGCATGCCCGGGTAGTCCAGGTTCTCTGCTGGCTTCCCCGTGCAGGCGAGGGCTATGTTTGGAGTTCCTAAATAAGGTCAAATCTCAGTTCTCTTTGGAAATGGAGATGGGAGAATGTGAAGAAGAGAGCAAGGAAGCGTCACAATCCCATCCCCCACCCCTTCGCTCTGAGGCACTGGTGACTCCGACCCGCATCTGGCTCAGCTGGGGTGCAGGTGAGCAGGTCGCTCGGCCCAAGGACAGCAGCGGAGTGGGTTCAAGGCCTGCTGAGGCCCACATGGCCGACCTGCCACTGTGAAGTCCGCTTGCTGCATTTCTGGCCCCTGGGGTGGGTGGAAACTTGTGCTCTCTGAGTCTCTGAGCTGCAAAGGACTCGGGTCCCTTTGACCCGAGGTTGGGAGGAGCGCCAGCGTCGGTCCCCAGCCTTGCTGTTCTCTGCCCGGGCCCCACGGCACTCCTCAGGTGGCCCCAGGGTGAGCTGCCTGTGGTCTGTGCCCAGAGCCGCTGCTCATCACGCTGCACAGACAAAGCAGGCCCTGAGCCCCCAGCCTCCTCCCTGCTGGGCTGGGCCTGTAGCCTGCCACCTGCTACTTCCACAGAGAGGAAGTGGAGCAAGGTCAAACCACTTCCTGTTGCCACTGGGCAAGCACTGCCAAGTCCCGCCTGCTCTCTTCTGCTCCCCCACCCTGTTAGCGTCTCTGCTTTCCGCCACTCCCCCGCCCCCAGCGCCTCCGTGCAGCCAGGATTTGAACCAATGATCTGATGTGAAACGTGGGCGTGGCAAGTGGCAATACTTCGCACCCCTCCTCTGCGATGGGTCTGGGGCTGACTTTAAATATGTCAGCCAAGTCCGAGCTGGGCTTCCTCGGGGACAGTTTCTTGTCTTTTTTTTCCCCGCTGTGTAGGGGGAAATGTTGTCCGTTTGCGTACTTCTACTCTTTGTTGAAAACTGGCCTTGGAAATAATGCAACATGGCAACTCTGGAAATCAGGACTCCCTCTCCCCGGGTCTGTTGTTGTGGTTAGCGGCTTAGAAACTTTCCTGAATTAAATCTGGAGAGTAGGGCCAGCACTGTGGTGTAGTGGGTAAAGCAGCTGCCTGCAGCTGCCTGCAGTGCCAGCATCCCATATGGGTGCCAGTTCGAATCCCAGCTGCTCCACTTTCCATGCAGCTCTCTGCTACGGCCTGGGAAAGCAGTAGAAGATGGCCCAAGTGCTTGGGCCCCTGTACCCACATGGGAGACCCTGGAAGCTCCCAGCTCCTGGCTTTGGATGGGTGCAGCTCCAGCCATTGCAGCCATTTGGGCAGTGAACCAGCGGATGGAAGACCTCTCTCTGTGTCTGTAACTCTATCAAATAAATAATAAATAAAATCTTTAAAAAAAAAAAAAAAGCAATCTGGAAAGTGCGTTGTCTGTTGAGTATAGTCACCAACGTCTCTGCTGGGCCAGCTCAGCGATCAGCCAGTAGCTGGCTGGACTGTGCCTTCAACTCCTCTGTGATGGCCAATAGTGTGTGTCAGCTTGTCTGGACTAGGGGCTGCCCAGAGAGCTGATGAGGCATGGTCCCTGAGGGTAGCTGGGGCGGGGGCGTCTCTGGAAGAGACCAGCATTGGGGATTGGTCAGCTGAGTAGGGAAGACCCGCCCTCCCCCTCCCAGGGCCCAGCTAGGACAAGCAGGGGGAGAAAGAGGGCACTGCGCTAGGCCTGAGCTGGGACATCGGTGTCCCCTGCCCTTGGACGTCAGCCCTCCCCGTTCCTGGGGTCTCTGGGCGTGGAGCTCCCCAGGGGCTCAGGCCCATGGGTTTGGATGGAAGGACACCATTGGCTGGTTCTCCAGCTTGCCAGGGCCTCCACAATGGAGCCAGCCAGGCCCCAGTAGACGTGTCTCTCTGTGAGTCTGTAGGTGTCCTGTTGCTTTTGTTTCTCTGGGAGAGCCTGGCTAACACAGCCTGAAACCAACGGGTCACCCAGCCTTTTCCCGAGGGGCGCTGTGTGCATGTTGGGTCCGGCCCTCAACACCCAGCCAGACAGGTGCCGGCTCTGCCCCTGCTCTCACTTCCTGCTGGCCCGGGGCCTCAAGGTCAGCCCGAAGTGCCCCCAGCCCTGGGCATGTGGCCAGGCTTCTGCATACATAACGGCACGAGTAGCGCGTGAAAGAACGTTTCCTCCTTAGCTGGGTCGGGAACGCGCATTGAGGTCACACGGACGGTAACTGGTGCCCACCAAGACCACAGCACCTTCAAGTCCCGGCAGGGGGTTCAACACAGGACAGAGCTGCCACGCCCCTCATTGCTGGCACTTCCCGCTCAGCACAGACCTGCGGGGAGGGTGGGTTTGGTGTTTTTTGATAGACTATCTAGCACAGCCTCTTGTTGTCACCCTGCCTGGCTGCTGGTGTCAGCACTCACACCGGGCAGCCTTGCCTGGGGCTGTCACCCCTGGGTGCAGGCCCCTTTGCTCAACCCTCTCCCCAAGCCAAGAGCCCCACATGTGGGTCTGAAAACCTCCTCCGGCTTCTCCTCAGACCCTGGGGGGCTCTCCCAGGATAGGCCAGGGTGCGAGAGGACTGGGCAGCCCATGGGTGAGCAGAGCAGGGTCACATCCGGGGGGCTGGGGACTTCCAGAATTGGCTTCCAGGCCAGCCGCAGACCACACGGCCAGGCCCACCCAGGTCTGCGGAGGGGAACAGACCTTGTCCCCACTGAGGCCAGTTTCCCAGAAGGCCAGTTGCCCCCAAAACTGGCCCAAGGCTGGCTTTGCCCATAGCTGTTTGCAGGGGCTTCTGTGCAATTGACCTCTCCCCTCCTAGACTCAGGACTGGGGTGCAGCTGCAGGGGGCGCCAACCAGGCACAAAGACCGGTGATTTCTCCATCAGAGGTCTTGCTCCAGGCCCAGGTCCTACTGCCTCCCAGCCACCCCCCCCCCCACCCACACACACACACACTGCCAGGGTCCACTTCTCTTCATAACAGCGCACTCCCAGGTGTGCCAGGGCCTCTCCCGTCTCCCTCCCCAAGAGGCCACTGTCTTTCCTTGCGGTCTCCTCCACCTGGGATTCACACTCCCTTTCCAGACATCTAGCATTTTCTTCTCAGCAGATTCCCAAAGGCGAATGACCCTGGCCTCAGGGACAGGCCGCATTGCATGCTTTCAAGGGCAAAAAAGACGCATCTGTGATTAGACGATCACCAGACTCAGCCCCCGCCAGCTCCAGTGCCCCGGAGGCAGCAGGGCCTCTGTCCTGCCATCCATCCACGGCCTCTGCTGGGTGTCAATGGGCCTCCGGCACCTGCAGACGGGCAGGTGACAGATGCTCTGACACTGCAGAGAGCAGCCTGCCCGGTGCACGGTGGGGCAGAGCGCCAGCATCCCGGCCCTCAACCATCAGCTCACGGAGACGGTTGGCTTCTGCTGGTTTTAGGTGTTAGGAATCACACATGAAAGCCTGACTTGAAACCCCCCCGACAGCAAGCATGCATTCTGTAGGGACCTACAGGAGGCACGGCTCTGGAACCGAGCTTGGCCTCAGTGGCCAGCACGCAAGGCTCCAAGGAGGAGAGGGTTCTCCAAGCAGTCCGCTCGGGCTCTGAGCTCACTCACTGGTGCTGCTCACAGGAGGCCCCACCCCCCCGACCTGCCCCATCTGTCAGCCCGGCTGGAAATGGCCAGGCACTTGGTCTGAGAGAGGCTGAGAGCAGTCAACTTTGGAGCCAAGTGCCCGGCCACAGGCTGGTAGGTGAGGAGAGACCATGCATGCAGCCCGGGAGCACGCAGCCTCCAGGCCTCTCCTACCTCCGCAGCATTGCCTACCCCTAGCTTCTTGGCACCTCCAAGGCTCCCTCCACTGCTCCAGGCCGTCCTCTCTCTCAGGGCCTCCACCTGGGTCCTAATCCCAAATCCAAACCACAAAGTGTTCCACGCTGGGAAGCTGGGTGAAGGCTGACATGATGCGGTAAGTGGGAAGCAGCACACCGTGACACTTTGTTGGAAGCACAAAAGCGTGCAAAGTATAGGACATGACCTCCGTGCTCTGAATACACGGTGTAAATAACACATACATGGTAAATAACACATATGTGAATTACTTCGTCTTGCCTCAGCCCCGAGATGGCTCGTGATGTGTATGAAACCTCCACACTCCTCCAAAACACTTCTGGTTTCAAGCATCTCAGATAGGGGATGCTCAACCCATAGTAAGACTCAAGTGCTAGGGGCCAATGCTGTGGCGTAGTAGGCTAAGCCAGCATCCCATATGGGCACGGGTTCAAGTCCCGGCTGCTCCTCTTCCGATCCAGCTCTCTGCTACGGCCTGGGAAAGCAATAGAAGATGGCCCAAGTCCTTGGGCCCCTGCACCTGCATGAGATACCTGGAGGAAGCTCCTGGTTCCTGGCTTTGGATCAGCACAGCTCTGGCTGTTATGGCCATTTGGTGAGTGAACCAGCGGATGAAAGACCTCTCTTTCTTTCTCTCCCTCTCTGTAACTCTACCTCTTGAATAAATAAATAAATAAATAAATCTTAAAGAAAAAAATAGTAAAATTCATCGCTCTAGGCTGATTGGTCAGCGGTTAAGCCACAGCTCCGGATGCCCGCATGCTTTGTCGAGGTACCTGGTTTGAGTCCTGGCCAAGCTCTCCATTCCGGCTTCCCGATAATGTGCACCCTGGGAGGCCATGGCAATGGCTCCAGTGGTTGGGTCCCTGCCACCCATGTGGGAGACCTGGGTTCCCAGCTCCTGGCTTCGGCCCGACCCAACTCTGGCCATTTCAGAAGTTTGGGAAGTGAACCAGCAAATGGGGGAACTCTTTCTCTCTCTTTTTCAAATAAATAAAATGAATACATAGTTTTTTAAATTTTTCATTGCTCTGAGGCTGGTCCTGTCACTGAGACCAATTGCTGGCCTATGGGTGCCCAGGCGCCCAGCCTTCTGGGTGGAGCAGCGCCTGGCGGGCTCCGGCTAAGGTTCCTCAGCCCCCGTGGCACCAGAGGAAGGAAGAGTTGAGGAGGAAATGCTCTTCCAGGTAAAAGACTTCGCATCGTGATCCCAGGAAGAGTGAGCCCCAAGCAGCAAACCCAGCAGCCATCTGAACCGCATCCAGGCGTGAATCCATTGCTCATCCAGCGTCACCTTTGGACATTCAAAGGGCACAGGAAGGAATGAGGGGACATAATTCTAACATGCGCTAGCTGCAGCTCCGCACGGCTAAACAACAGTGAGAGTTAATAATTGCACAGTGAAGAGAGAACTGCAAAACACCCGAATACGCTAGCTAAAGAGGTACGCTGGGGTGTCCCAGGTGGGGCCAGTGCTCAGCACGCCATGCAGGCCCACCCTTTGTCTCTCCTGGAAAAATCCACTTAGATCGAGGGCTTCTGCCCATTTCTCTGCACGGTTCATTTCAGAGTTGCTTCTGGCTGCACCTTGTACCTGCTGCCGGGAAGACGTAGACTGATTCAGCCATGACTAGAAACACGGTCAGACAGCAGGAGTCCTTGCCAGGGGTCAGTGCACACACTGACAATAATGCGTTGCAGATTCCAAAGTAGCCAGCACAGAGTGTTCTTTTTCAAATTTTATTTATTTGAAAGACAGAGAAAAAGAGACAGAGAGGTGCTCATTCACTTCCCCCAAAAAGCACAGCAGCAGGGGCTGGGCCAGGGCCGAAACAGGCAGCTGAGGAGTCAATGAAGGTCTCCCAGGAGCCATCACCGCTGCCTCCCAGAGCGCACAGGAGCAGGAAGCCGGAGCGAGGACTCGGAGCCAGACGCCGAGCCCGGGTATTCGGACATAGGCTTGGGCATCGCACCACTAGGCCAAGTGTCCACCCAGGAGAGAGGGTTTTCAATGTTCTCACCTCAAAGAAATGACAAATATCTGAGGTGGTGGAGATGGCACACTTGGGACACCTGCCCCCCATACTGGCGCTGGTTGCAGTCCCAGCTGCTTTGCACTTCCAATCTAGCTTCCCGCTGTTGCTCCCGAGAGCCAGTGGAAGATGGCCCAAGTACCTGGGTTCCTGCCACCCACATGGGAGACCCAGATAGAACTCTTGGCTCCCGGTTTTCACATGGCCCAGTCCTGGCTCTTGTGGCCATTTGAGGAGTGAACCAGTGAATGGAAATCTCTGGGTGTGACTCTACCCTGCTCTCTGTCACTCTGCCTTTCAAATAAATTAAAACACACACACAACTGTAACCCATAAATATGTACACTTATTAAGTGTTGATCAAGAAAAAGACAAAATTAATATACATTTTTTTTGACAGGCAGAGTGGACAGTGAGAGAGAGACAGAGAGAAAGGTCTTCCTTTTGCCGTTGGTTCACCCTCCAATGGCCACCGCGGTAGGCGCGCTGCGGCCGGTGCACCACGCTGTTCCGATGGCAGGAGCCAGGTGCTTCTCCTGGTCTCCCATGGGGTGCAGGACCCAAGGACTTGGGCCATCCTCCACTGCACTCCCTGGCCACAGCAGAGAGTTGGCCTGGAAGAGGGGCAACCGGGACAGGATCGGTGCCCCGACCTGGACTAGAACCCGGTGTGCCGGCGCCGCAATGCGAAGGATTAGCCTAGTGAGCCGCGGCGCCGGCCAAGATACATTTTTTTTTTAAATAGACCTACCCAGGTTGGCATTTGACTTAGCAGTTAAGACACAGCTTGCGGCACCCACATTCTGGGTGAGAATGCCCGGGTTTAACTCCCAGCTCTGCTCCTGACTCCAGCCTCCTGCTGTTTTCCCCAGGGAAGGCTACAGATCTGAGCAGTTGGGTCCCTGCCACCCACATGGGAAACCTGATTTGAGTCTGGGCTCCTGGTTTTGACCTGGCTCAGCCCTGACTGTCGCAAACATTTGGGAGTAAGATGAAAGATTCTCTCTCTTTCTCCCTCTCTCTCTCTAGCCCCCATCTTTCTGCCTTTGAAATAGAAATAAATGGATTAACAAATCTTTTACAATTATGCCAGTAGGCTTTGCCACTCCCACCCCACCCCACCCCCCGTCTCTGGCTCTGCCTCACTCTCCTGGCCTCGAACTGCCAACAGCTCCTTGGCTGGCGGCCTCGCAACCGCGATGCCATTAGCACGCGAGCTCGCCAAGCTCTGCAGACCACTTTCCATCATGGGGAAGGAGCGGCAGCTCTCGGCAGTGGCTTGGATGGCGCCTACTCAATGCCTTCAGAGCAGGACTTCTCGCTGCAAATCCGGGGCGTGGCCCTGGCAGCCTTTGGAACCTGATAGAAATATCTGCTCTGTGAGTTGAGGATACTTGTGGTTGCAGAAGACAGGGCGGGGATGAAAAGACTCTTTACTAAATGTCGTTCCTGGCAGCATAGGATGAGAATCGAATCTCGGCTGTATCACACTTGGGTGACCCACCCCAGCTACCGGAGAAGACGGCAAAATGTCCAGCCTCAGCATTCCGTCAGGAGATTCCAGACACAGCCACGGCATACCAGGACCCTGCCCGCGCCCCGTGCGGCTGCAGCTCGCTCCCCCCGCTCTTCGGGCTGCACGCCCTCCTGCGGGCTCTGTGGAGGTGATGGTTTGGACAGACTGTGCAGCAGATGGCAGAGATCGCCCCTCTGAATGTGACAGAACGCTGAGGGATGGGTCTGGTGAACAGTAATGAGAAGAAGCCGTGTTCCGCCGGAGCAGAGAGCAGCAAGACAGCGGGGTTTGCCGTGGGCCAGAAGAGGCTCGAACGCAGAATGGGAAAATAAGAGAAAAGAAAATTTAAATAAAAACCTCCTGGAAGAGGGTATGGAAAAAATCCTGAAATAGAAAGAGCGCCGATTTCCAAGTCTGTGCTCTCTCTTCAGGAAATTGGGGGCCACTTTGTAACCTTGGGGCTCCCAAGGAATTTGAGAGAGGCATATCAAGCATTTCTTTTAGTATTATAATTAAATTTTTTTTGAAACATTCATTTATTATTTGAAAGGCAGAATGACAGAGAGAGAGAGGGAGAGACAGAGACAGAGAGAAATCTTCCCTTGGCTGGTTCATTATGCAGATGGCTGCAATGGCCAGGGCTGGGCCAGGATGGGGCCAGGAGCCAGGAGCTTCTTCCGGGTCTCCCACGCAGGTGCAGGGGCCCAAGCCCTGGGGCCACCCTCCACTGCTCTCCCAGGCCTTTAACAGGGAGCTGGATCAGAAGTGGGACACGAACTGAAGTTTCAGCCCTCTTAGACCACTGATGTGAGACTCTGGGTGGTAACTCTCCCGTGAGCTCCGCCGGGTAACCGTGGGCAAGGCACAGCAGTGACTGTGCAGGTCCGTAGTGAGGACATAGTCGTGGGGCAACCTGGAACTGGGTCTGGAGCCTCCTAGACTGCCGCAAACTCTTAGCAGGTGCTCTTAGCTCCAGGATCTGGACTGAGCCTCGATGGAGCTGGGATCCACCCTCCGTGGGCCAGGACAGAGGCCCAGAGAGCAAATGTCTCTAAACAGATGTGCCTCCTGGCTGGGAGGGGCCTGGAGCCGAGACCCGAGCTGCGTGTTTATAAAGCACGATGAGGGTTGCAACTGCACAAACAGTTTCACCTGGCAAGCAAACGCCTGAGTCATTAAGTGGTATTAGGTACGTTTAATGTAGTTAATTATACACAACAGGAACAAGACCATCTGCGTTGTGTCTGAGGCACAGCACGGGGACAGTGGGGAAACAAACAGAGTATCCCCACCAAAAAGGCCTTTGGAACTTCCTGGGTGCTGTTGCTGCTCTGCTGGGCTCCATCCGGGACACAGACCCCCGAGGTGTCATAGCATCAGGTTTTGAACCCGTGGGAGGGTGCTGTCCCTGGAGCTCGGGGGCAGCCACTGGGAGGGGAGATGGATGTGAAGAGGGGAGGGTGGACAGCAGGAACCCAGTGACGACAGGCTGGCCACACCCTGTGCACCCCTCACCTCCAACCTGGACGCTGTGGGTGTCTTGCGGGAGAGGGAGCACCTTCACCTCGGAGTGACTCATGCACCCCGGGCTCAGGGGACGGAGGAGCTGAGGGAGGAGCCAGGGTGCCTGCAGGCCTGGCCACTGCCCTGCTCTGACAGGTGAGCCCGAAGACGGACGGGATGCATGAGCCCCAGCAGCACCTGCTGCTCCTGCCCTTGCCTTTGGAGCATGAAAGGAACATCACTTCCGCCTTCCCAAGAGTTCGGTGCACGCTGACCCTGAGCGACAAGGGGCAGCTCAGTTAAGGTGACTGCACAGCGATCCACTACCTCCCCCCATTCACAGGCAGGGGGTGCCCAGCCTGGGAGCCAGCTCCCTCGGCCTCCCCCAAACCGATCCCAAACCCACAGCCTTCAACCCACACAGTGCTCCCTCGTGCAGTTAGCCCCAGGAAGTGCTCTCTCTGGGAAAAAAAAAACAAAAAAAAAAAAACAGAGCTGAGAGTTCAAAGACACAGGGTGGCTCTCATTGTCTGTTCGTGCTGGTATCACAAAGCACCGAGACTGGTAATTGATCAACAACAGAGGCTCACTGCACACAGATCTGGAGGCCCCAAAGTCTCGGAGGCAGACACCTGCAAGTTCAGTGCTCCCTGCCTCCACTCGGTGCCTTATTGCTGCGTGTTCACGTGACAGAGAGCAGGAAGGCAAGGGGGCTGAATGCTGGGTCATCTCAGAGCAGAAGAGATGTGTGAACGCCTCCCCAGGCCCTGCGCATAAGGACCCTAACCCCAGCACCAAGAGCACCACCCTCAAGATCCGATCACCTACCAAGAGCCCTGCCTCTGAACCCATGGATTTAGAGGGACACATTCAGACCATCCCACAGGCCAAACCAGCCACTAGATCTCCGTCCTTAAAAAACGGATAGCTGGTGCCACGGCTCAATAGGCTAATCCTCCGCCTGTGGCACTGGCACACCGGGTTCTAGTTCCGGTTGGGGTGCCAGATTTTGTCCTGGTTGCCCCTCTTCCAGGCCAGCTCTCTGCTGTGGCCCGGGAGGGCAGTGGAGGATGGCCTTGGGCCCTGCACCTGCATGGGAGACCAGGAGAAGCACCTGGCTCCTGGCTTTGGATCAGCGCAGTGCCATTGGGGGGTGAACCAACAGAAAAGGAAGACCTTTCTCTCTGTCTCTCTCTCTCTCACTGTCCACTCTGCCTGTCAAAAAAAAAAAAAAAAAAACGGATAGGTAACCAAGAATTACTGGACCCCTGGGAAAATTGACAAAGCGATGAGCTTACCAGGCAGAACAGCTGACCGAGAGGCAACTCCAGATGGTTCCAGTAACTGAGGAGAATGTCACGGAAATTGTAAGGTGTCCCCTTGACATCAGAGGAGTCATTCAATCATAAAATTAAACATGGAAGATTTAAGGGGAAGGATGCTGAGATCTGAAATTTGGACAGTGGTTTGAAAACCGATGGCTCCCAGATGAACAGCTATGTGATGGGCAAGTGCGGACACACTCACAGTGGAATTAGCAGTGTCTGTGTGTCCACTGTCCACTTCTTGAACTTTCCTGGTTGGAAAGTTTCATGATAAAATGTTGAGGGGAGAGACTGGTACTAGTTGGCATAGAAGGTTAAGCCTCAGCCTACAGTGCTGGCATCCCATGTAGCCACTGGTTCGAGTCCCGGCTGCTCCACTTCCTATCCAGCTCCCTGCTAATGCACCTGGGAAAGCAGCAGAAGATAGCCCAGGTGCTTGGGCCCCTGCACCCATGAAGGAGACCCAGAAGAAGCTCCTGGCTTCAGCCTGGTATAGCCCTGTCTGTTGCAGCCATTTGGGGAGTGAAGCAGGTGGAAGATTTCTCACCTTCTCTCTATCTCTGCCTTTCAAATAAATAAATCAATCTTTTAAAGATGTAGAAGAGAAATGAGCAATCAGGAGATGGGAGAAGAAAGACGCCAACAAAACTGTGAGAGCTGAAAAACAGATGGCTGTGGGTTCTGACTTTGCAGACCAGAGAAAGCTAAGGGCCTGGAGGGTGGACGCCTAGAATCAAGATGGTCTTGCGCTGAACCCAGGGAAGGCTTGGGCATGAGAGGGCTCTGAAAGTGGAGAGGAGGCGGGGAACAACGTGGGGAAAGTGGGCAAAAATCTCAGCCATAAAAGACCCCTGGGCCCACTCCTCACATTGCAAATCTTTACCTGTGTGAGGGGAGCGGCGTGGAAGAAAAAGCCGCACCAGCTGAGCTTGTCTGAGAAGTGGGGGAGGAAGAGGGCTGTCCCGTCTTGTTTTGTTTACCTCTGTTCTGTTGGACTACTTGCTGTGTGTTTGCACGATTGAAAAACGTGACTAGATAAATTTCCACACTATAGAGTGCTTTCCCTGGAAACTAAGGCTTTTGCTAGTATCGCCTTCTTAAAAAGATTTATTTATGTATGTATTTATTTATTCATTTATATATTTGAAAGGGATAGTTACAGAGAGATGGGGATGGGAAGGGAGGGAGGGAGAGAGACAGAAGTATCTCCCGTCTGCTGGTTCACTTCTCAAAAGGTTGTAACAGCCAGGGCTTGGCCAAGCCAAAGCAAGGAGTCAGGAGCTCCTTCCGGGTCTCTCCACCTGGGAGCAGGGGGTGCACCTGGGCCATCATCTGTTGCTTTCCTGGGTGCTTTGGCAGGTAGGTGGATTGGAAGTGGAGCTGCTGGGACTCTAATGAGTGTTGGTATGGGAAGCCCAGGTCGCAGGCGGCAGCTTAATCCACTGCACCACAACTGCGACCCTGGTATCTCCTTCTAATATCTTATCTTCCCTTTCTTTTAAAAAGAAATTCTTTATTTATTTGAAAGTCAGAGTTACACAGAGAGAAGGAGAGGCAGAGAGAGAGGTCTTCCATCCGCTGGCTTACTCCCCAATTGGCCACAATGGCTGGAGCTACACTGATCCAAAGCCAGGAGCCAGGAGCTTCCTCCGGGTCTTCCTACACGGGTGCGGGGACCCAAGGCCTTGGACCATCTTCTGCTTTCCCAGGCCACAGCAGAGAGCTGGATCGGAAGTGGAGCAGCGGGACTCGAACCAGTGTCCATATTGGATGCCAGCACCGTAGGCGGTGCAGTGGCTTTACCCACCACGCCACAGCACCGGCCCCCTTGTCTTCACTTTGGTAAGTTGCCGCAGTCATAGAAAACTACGCCTTGACTTTGGTTAAAGCTCAGTCATTGCTTACAAGGGTCGTTTCCCATATTGGAGTTTTGGTCCCAGCCGCAGGTTCCCACCCAGCTTCCTGCTAATATGTACCCTGAGAGGCAGTGATGATGGCTCTGGTACGTGGGTCCCTGCCACCACGTGAGAGACCCAGATTGGGTTCTGGGCTCCTGGATTTTTTTTTTTTTTTTTTGACAGGCAGAGTGGACAGTGAGAGAGAGAGACAGAGAGAAAGGTCTTCCTTTTGCCGTTGGTTCACCCTCCAATGGCCGCCGTGGTAGCGCGCTGCGGCCGGCGCACCGCGCTGTTCCGATGGCAGGAGCCAGGTGCTTCTCCTGGTCTCCCATGGGGTGCAGAGCCCAAGCACTTGGGCCATCCTCCACTGCACTCCCTGGCCACAGCAGAGAGCTGGCCTGGAAGAGGGGCAACCGGGACAGGATCGGTGCCCCGACCGGGACTAGAACCCGGTGTGCCGGCGCCACAAGGCGGAGGATTAGCCTGTTGAGCCACGGCGCCGGCCTCTGGGCTCCTGGATTTAACCTGGCCCAGCTCTGGCTGTTGCAGGTATTTGGGGGAGTGAACCAGCGGATGGAAGATCTGTCTCTGGATCTCTCTCTGTCCTTCAGATAAAATGAAAATAAATTATAAATTAAAAAAATGTAAAACCTACTTCCTAGAAGGAAACTCAATCATTGTCCACATACTCTTTTTCAAAATTATTTTGGTTCTGCCAAACAAAGAAATAGCCAAGTGCTCTGCCGGCAAGCATGGAGTGCTGGTGTCGGAGGGGCCGCCCTGTCCCCCTAAGAGGTATGGGGACCGCCTGTGGGGAGGGTTGGGAAGTCAGCTGGCTTGTGTCCGGATGGAACAGAACTTTCCACTTCTGCTTTCGAGTCCAGAGATCCTAGAGCAGAATCTTTCCTTGTGGCTGTCCCATAAGCTAGCTTCTCCAAACCGGATCCTAACCAGGTGGGAAGTGGGGTGCTTGTGGGCACGCGGTGTTTTCACCCAAAGGGTGTCGGAGAAGCAAGCAGCGGGAGGCCACTCGGGGCGCAGCCGAGAGGAGGATGGGTTTGAGCGAAGGAAACACAGATGGAGAGACTCCTGGGGCAGGCAGTGAGCAAAGCTCCATGATGCATTGAGAGGAAGGCTGGACCAGACGCCAGCGTGTCATAGATGTGATGCTGAGGCCTCTGATGTGCCTCTTTGAGGAATCCAATTCTTCGTCCTCTCCAAATCCCCGAATAAAGGGGGTTCTGCATCTCTGAGTTCTCCCGCCCCCAAGTCCAAGGCACCTGCCCCGCCAGCTGCTCACCTGCAGGCTGTTTCCTGGTGTGTCTGAGAGCTGCCAGCACAGCCCAGCACAGTCCTTCCTCCAGACTTGATGTCTTTGCCATCATTTCAGATTTGGGCTGCCAGAGGCCCTGTGGCAAGAGAGAGCAAAACCAGCATCCAAACAGAAACTAAGCCAGGCAGAGAGAAATAGGGAAATGGAGTCAGAGAGAGGAGGTAGCAGAAAGACCTGACCAATCTCACCTGAGCCCCTGGATCCAACTATACCCAAAGCACCTGTAGATGCAAGTGAGCCAACAGCCAGAGCTGAATTTCTGTCACTTGCAGCCAAAGAGTCCTGTGTCATTCATTGATGAAACAAACATGTTTGAGGGCAATTTTTTTACAAGCATTGAGTGAGATGCTAAAGATACAAAGTATCTTTCCTTTAAAACAGTACTTTTTAAATAGTTTTTTTAAGGCAGAGAGAAAGAGAGAGAGATCTTCCATCTGCTGGTTCACTCCCCAAATGGCTGCAATGGTTGGGGCTGGACCAGGATGAAGCCAGGAGCCTGGAACTTCATCCAGGTCTCTCACAACCTTATTCTGGGTCTCCCAGTGGGTGCAGGGACCCAAGTATAGTTAAGTCATCTTCTGCTGCTTTCCCAGGAGCATTAGCAGGGAGCTGGATCGGAAACAGAGCAGCTGGGACTCCATCCAGTGCTCTGATGGGTTGCAGGTGTCACAAGCAGCTCAACACAGTGTGTCACACCGCTGGCCCCTCAAATGGTAATTATCTGTCAGCCTTTGGAGGGGCCATCCAGGAAGTATGGCCGGGAGAACACAATTACACTGTTTCCCACTAGCCTCTCACCGAAAGGAAGCATTTTCTTTAGTATCCATGTAGAAAACAAGACACAGTCCCATGAGCAGTATAAGCGGATTCACCCCCAGTAGAATTCACAGTGGATTTCCCAGTAAAGAGCTTAAACAGGTAGACTATCACGACTTTGGAAAAACTAGTTGGTCCTATTAGACCTGTTGCTGGGGAGTATCCTTCAATGTGTCAACAAGGAAGCAAATGAACCCCACTTAAAAATACTTAGATGGGGCTGTCTTGTGGTGTGGCAGATAAAGCCACTACCTGCAGTGCCGGCATCCCAGATGGGTGCCAGTTCCTGACCTGGCTGTTCCACTTCTGATCCAGCTCCCTGCTAACCGCTTGGGAAAGCAATGGAAGATGGTCCAAGTCCTTGGGCCCCTGCACCCACATGGGAGACCCAGAAGAAGCTCCTGGCTCCTGGCTTCAGCCTGGCCCAGTTCCGGTCATTGTGGCCATTTGGAGAGTGAACCAGTGGATGGAAGTTCTCTCTTTGTGTCTCTCTCTATCCAACTTTGACTTACAAATAAATGAATAAATATTAAAAAAAAAATCACAGAAGCAGACGGCTTTTACTCCTGAAACGTAAAGCCAGGAGGCTGATACTTCAGGGCTGGACTGCGGACACTCCACCTGCCCAAGTCCTAGGGCACGCGATGCCTTGTTCCTTATCTCCACTTCCTTTCCAGAGCAGGGTGACCTGGTCAGGCTGGATCTGATCTCAGCGCCTGTGTCCTCAGATCTAGCAACAAGCCCCGGCCCCTGACACTGGAGACCTGTGGCTCCCGTGTGATGTCTCCATGCCAGCCCTCCCTTCCCGGCAGCCTCTTGAAAAGCACCCTCTTGTAGCAGAGCGGAAGTCCTTGAGACTTGGAAGTCCGCTACGCTCTCAGCTGTGGACAGACTAGATGCTCTCTTTGGTTCACCCCAAAACCTTGTCGTTGTTATTCTGACTTAGCTCTGGTGGGGACAGGGACCGAGCTTTCGGTAACAATACCAAAACCCAATCATGTTGGAAGCTGGTGAGGCTCTGGCTCTTGGAGAGCAACATGTGGCATCAGAGCTGTTGGGTAGGGTGGGGGACACCTAGCTGTGCCTGGAGCGGTGTGTGTATGTTGGGGGGGGGGGTTGGAGGAAAAGACAATGGGTGTTTGCTAACAGGCAAGGGGGCAGGGCGGGCCTGCGGCTCTGGCAGCTGGTGGCAGAAAGGTGTTGAGGGGACAGGTCAGTGGAGGTGGGGCCGGTGCTGATGAGATGGAGTGGTAGCTTGCGCTCTGCCTACGGTAGGCTCCAGAACCCACGCAGTGTGTTCTGCCGTGGAGGAGGGCCACCCCACATCTGCGGCCAGCTTTCCTCAGCACAGAGAGATGCAGGCAGCACCTCAGGGAGCTTGTAGCGGCCAGGGCCACGCCTCACCCTTGGGTTGGGAGGACACGGAAGGGAGCAGGCGGCCGCTGGATGCCCTGCAACCTCCCTCCTCCATCCGAAGCCTATGCTCTGACCACGAGGGCGTCTGGTGGGGCTGAGGACCCTTTCCTATTTCAGAGAGGCCGACCAGGAAGGAGAGAGACAAGGATGGGCTGGGAGTGGTGATCACGGTACCAGCAGCCATCATATAGGTGACAGCGAAGGTGTCATCTCACAAATGTGTGGCATACTTTGTGGTCGTCTTCAAAAGACACCCCCGTAGACGTGCCCTGGGAGGCCCCAGGCCCCACACTCCCTCAGCCCCTGCAGGCCGCATTTCTCTGCTCACTTGCGTTACCCTCCCCCTGCAGCCTCAGCCAGGGCACCACTCTGCCGCCAGTGGTGGAGCATGAGCAGTCTGCTCTTCCGGAACTTCTCCTGCTGTTACCCGCTCCTGCTACTGTTCGGTTGTGGTCTGAGCATCCCCCAAGGGTTGAAACGGAACCCCCATCAAGCGGAAACTTAATCCGACTGTGGTGCGTAGAGGTGGGGGCCTAAGGGAGCGCGCTGGGATTCAGCAAGGTGACTGAGTCCTGGGGGCTTTCTAAGAAGAAGAGGAGAGGCCAGAAGAGACACAGGTGGGTGGACTCTCTGCCTCTCACCGGGTGGTGCCCTGGACTGCCTCGGGCCTCTGCCACCCAGAAGACTGTCACCAGATGTGGGTGTTTGACCGGAACTCTGAGCTAAAATAAGCCTTTGCTTTGTTTAGTTCCTCAGTTGCAGGTATTTTGCAGGGATACAGCCACCCACATGATACGCGAACACCACTGCTGCAGTGGCCCATGCACAGGCTGCTGCACACAGCCCCGGGGGGCCGAGAAGCACGTGTCTCTGCACATCTGCGGCACCAAGGTCAAAGCCGAGGGCTCTTCGTGCCCTTTAACTGCCACCCTTAGATGATGTCTATCCCATATGGGACTCGAACAAACCTGCACAGCTACCTTGTCGCTCTACCTGCAGGGGAGGTTGATGTTTGATGGGGAAACATGACCTAAGTACCTTCGGTTGGCATTTCCAGGGGACCTGGAAGACGGGTCGATCGATGCGGTATCTTTGATCCGCTCAGAAGTCACATTGCAAGGGGATGAGGGGGCTTCAGAGGGGGAGCAAGGTGGGGGTTCGACTTGCTCTTCTTATGCATTTGTATGAAATGCCCCATACTAAAATGTCGCTTTGGGGGGTCCTGGGTGACCACACTGAGTACAGGGAACTGGGAAAGCGGCCCTCATTAGGGGCCAGGCCCCCAGGCATGCTGGTCTCTCCTAAACCTCCTGTACATGTCAGGAAACAGGCCAGAGAGATTTCAGTCTCCAAGGTCACAAAGAGAAGTGGAGGCTCCAGGTCAGCCTGCTCGCGTCTCGCCTCTGTCCTGGGCTGCCCTCCACCCGATTCAGAGCGCCCGGGTCTAAAAGCCCTCCCCCTCGCACACCTGCAGGTCCCCTCCAGCTCATTCCCAGGTGGCTGACCTGTCTAGACACTGGGCCTGCAGGGACAGCCGCTGCTACAGCAGGGCGCGCTGTCGGAAAGCACCCGCCCTGGGCGGAAATCCACCCTCTCACCTCATTTCCTCCCATCTGTCCTCCTTCTGCCCTTCACAACCCCACGGGGTAATCTCTCTTCCCTGCACAGTGTTGCAAATATCTGGGTTTTGCCATCTTGTGCTCCCTTCGATTTTGCAGGCTGAAGGTTTCAGGGGGGCGTCAGCCACCCTCCCACTGGGCGTGCAGACCCCATGCAGGGTCCCATGTTCCACGTGTGTCCTAACAGTGGAGAACCATGATCATCCCCTTCCATCTCCACTGCACTTGCATTTTGGGATCCCAAGTGGGTAGCCCTTCCTGGGCTGTGGGACGCCGTGTAGTCAGCTCCACGCTTAGTCCGTTCCATTTTCACGCAAACGGGATGGGGAAGATGGGCTCCTATGAGTGGAAAAGCCATGGCCTCTATTTTCCTGTGATGGCCATCCCCGGCACTGACCACTGAGCACACAGTGGGGAGGGCACACAGCTGATGGCCAGCGTTACCGCGGAAGCCTCTGAGCCAAGAGTCAAGCTGGACTCCATCCGGTTCCAGCAGGAGGGTCAGGGCCCCCACATAGCAGAGAAGGGGCGGAGTGAGCTCCCTGCCCCACCATGCACAGCATCCTGGGGCCCCAGCTTTGCCAGGTCAGCCTTTATTGGGTGGGGTCCTGCTTGCACTCCCCAAGCTGGGTGCTAATGGGCAGGAGGCCTCTGCAGAGAACTCTGGCTCTTGGGTTTTTCTTTATCTGACCCAGGGAGGAGCTGCTTGGATACGCAAACTCTGCTCACCAGTGGCTCTGTGATTATGAGCAAGGTAGCCCCCTGAAAGGCCAGGGCGGTAGCCCATGGAGCTATCCTGGCCTGGCCAGGGAGCACCCCAACGCCTCACATTAGGGTATCCTGCCGGGTCAATCCAGAAGTGTGTCTCTGTCCTACAGAAGGGAATGGTGGCAGCTGGTGCAGCACCATCTGGGGACGGCCTCCAACCCCCCACACCTGGGCCAGTCACAGCGTCTCACCAGGTGCCCCATTGGAGCGGGGTGGTCTTTGCACCCAGTGTGGAAAATGAGGACCATTCAGCAGAGGGTTGGTATGAGAGCACATCAAGCCAGGCCAGGATGGGGTGGGGAGTGCCTGCCCCCGGCACACAGAGGGAACAGGACAGCCTGGCCCAGGATTCTCTCACCCAAAGTTGGGAGCTTTGTGTCCTGGTGGCTGCTGGATCTTCACACACAGCAGGTGCAGACCCTGGAAACAGAGTCGGCCCCACCGGCTAGGGATGCGGGAACCCCAGTAGATTTAGGGGCCCTTGGAAGAGCATGGGGCAGACTGGTCCATTAGGAGGTGGTCAGAATCAGGCTTCCAGTCCTGGGAACCAGGGCAAGGCAAGGGGGCAACCTCTGGGCCTTGTCCAGGAGCCCGGGGGTGGGGGTTAGGACAGGGAGGTAAGAAGGGAGGAGAAAGGAAGGAGGCGAAGGCCGAGGAGCCAGAAGAGGCGCGCTGGGGAGGTAAAGAGAGGGGAGAACCTTAGACCAAGGGAGAGAGGAGGGAGGAAGAAGAAAGGGGAGGGCCGAGGGGAGGGAAGAGGCGCGGGGGAGGGGAGCGGAGGAGGCGGGAAGGGAGGGAGCGGGGGAGGGGCCTCCGCGCCGCCCCGCGCCCTCGTCCCCGCGCCGGCCTCCGCGCCCTGGCGCTCCGCAGCATCCCCGCGCTCTCGTCCCTGAGCCCCGCGCCCGCCGCCGCCGCCGCCGCTACCGCCTCCACCGCCACCGCCGCCGCCGCCGCCGCCATCGCCATTCCTGGCGCCCCGCTCGCCGGGCCGCCGGGGCAGGGCGCGCGCTCAGGTAAAGTGCCGGGTCGCGTGGAAGGGAGCGCGCGGCGCGGGCAGGTGCCGGGGGACGGCCACCCCGCTCGGTGGAGCCCCCTCGCCGCACCCCAGGGCCCTCCCCGGGCCCCTGCAGCTGCCCCCCACCCGGGACCCCTCCCGGGACGCCACCTGGAGCTCCCTGGCCAGTCCCTTCCCTGGACGCCTCCCTCGACCCCCTCCTGCTCGGCCCCTCCCCTGCCTGGTTCCGGCCCGACCACGGGCGCAGGTGGCTCGCGGGGGCGCGGGGCGTGCGGCAGACCCGGGCCGGGGAGGGGGCGGCGCGCTCGCCCAAGCCCCGCCGCGCCCCGGCCCGCCCGGTCAGGCCCGCTCCGGCCGGTCCGGGCCCAGCCTCCCTGCGGGCTTCTGTTTTCCATTTTGGTCTCGAGGCCGCGGCCTCTGGGAGTGGACCCGGCGGCGCGGCGCACTCAGACAGGTGGGGCAGGTCGCCCCCGCCTGGTGGTGGGCGCCGCAGGCCTCGCTTCCTTTGGGGGTTTTGGCCGCGTTATTGTAGAACCGCTCGGGAGAGCCAGAATCCTTAGCTCCGTGGGGCTGCACCTGTTGCAGGCGCCTGGCGAGTGCAAGGGGCTGAGTCGCTGGGGGTTTGCCAGTGAAAACCTGGAAACGAGAGTTGAGGCTGCGGCCATCGTCTGGCTCCATTTGGCTTAGGATTCTGGGGGGTGGAGGGGGAACGTTTGGGAGCCTGGAGGTGGGCAGTTCCAGGAGGCCTGTGGTGGGGGCTGCTGCCTGTGATTGCCATGAGAAGTTGCTCAGCTTTTGTCTTGCAAACCTCCCTTTGCTCTGCACATCCCAGGCCCCAGGGTGGCTGCCACTCCAGGGGTCTGTGGCCAGCTTTCTTCTCCTGCAGTTCTAAGCCTTTTCAACTCCATTGGGCGCCGCTGAATGGAAGTTTCCTTTCCCGGGAGTGCAGTGACACCAGCAGCCTGTCACCTCCTGTGTCCCTCCCCCCCCCAGCCCCCTCCTGGGGCCTGCCCTCCGGCTGGCTACCCAGAAGGTTATTTGGGAATGTTTACTGTGCCCCAGAAACAAGCAGCACTGGCCAGGCAGGGCCAGAGCAGGTTGTGCTGGGGATGCTCTTACTCCAATTGTCACTTGGACGTTTGGTGTCTGTGCACGCCATGTGTCGGTGATCGCCCACCAGGAGAAGAAAGCAGGCCTCCTCGCTCCCCCTGGGGGAAGGGCTGGGCTAGGGACATGCTCACTGGGAGTGCCTGTCAAGCACAGAATGACACAAGTAAGCAAGACCACATGGCCACACATCGGAGGCACTGGCTGCAGCTCGGCTTCCACGTTGCAAGACCCAGTGCTGGCATGGGAGTCTGGGGCTGCCTCCCCTCGAGGGGCTAGTCTGTCTGCCTGCACTCTGAAACAGAACCGTTGAAGTCCTCCGGCCCTGGCTCCCGCGTGGCACCAGGCTATCAGAGACCCCTCCCAGAGTGGCCCGCCCTTGGCTAAGGTTTGGGTGCAAAGACCAGCGGCCTTGTTGCACCAGAAGCTGTCCAGTAGGGTGTCCTTGATGACGTCATCCACTGGTGGACCGTCTCTTGCAGGTAGATTGTCCTCGGCAGATGCTAAGTGGTGCTGTCTTCCCTGCACTGGGCCTGGGGGGTGTGGGCCGGTCCTGGGGAATGCACGCTAATGACTAGCTTGGAAGGAGCTGCGAGGGGGCGTCTGCTGGGGCCAGCATGATCAATAATGCATTGCAGAAATCAATGGTCTTCGTCATCCGATGTGCTTCTTGAGGGCGCCTGCTGGGGGGGGGGGATGGGTGGGGCCCAGAGGGAGAGTGGTTGCCAGGGGGTCTCTTCCTGTTGGGTGTGGCTGGGACCTCTTGCGGGGGAGGGGCATGTATCTCCACTGTCCCCAGACCAGGCCTTGGGTCTGCTGCACCCAAGCAGGCCTGGGGAGAGGATCTGCTTCCTGGTTGCTTTGTGATACACCTTCCCTTCGTGTTAAGAATTTGCTTGGTTCAAAGGACGCTGGAGGAGGTGGCATGGGCTCCCTGCACTCCTGTCCCGTCCCCCCCCCACCCCCCCCCCCCCCCCGCCCCGCTCCTAGGTTCTTCTGAAAGTGACAGGGGTGATCTGTGACCCCACCCAGGTGTGTGGGTGGGCTGGGGGGGGGTAGGAGACCATGTGAGGATTAAACCTGAGCGTGCACTCTGCTGAGTATGGGCGCAGCCCTGGGAGGAGGGTGCTGGCTGCAGCCCCAGCTGGGAGCCGTCACTTCTCGTGGAATTGGATGATTCCAGAAAGAGGAGGAGGAGGAGGCCAGAAGGCTGGACAGCGGTGCTGGGGGAGATCTTGTCTTCGGTCCCCGTGGCCTTGTCCACTGCGCTCAGCAAGTGTAGTTCTGGCAGCGCCACCTGTGTCCCGGAATCCCCAGGGCGTTGCCCCGGAGCGTGGCTGGTCCGGCAGCTCCCTTGCACGTGCAGGGAGAGGTTTGCTGGGGCCTGTGTGCAATTCTGTCATGGAGAGGTGGCATGGGTGAGCAGAGATGCGTTGGGAAGGTGGCACCCGTGAGCCCTGAGCCTGGGCTGGAGCTGTGTGGGGTTTGTCTTTCGACTTCCGATTCAGGTGATCTTTCGGATGAGCAGGTTGCCCCTGACCTGGGCACTCCCTGCTGCCTGCGCCCCTGCCTCGACTCCTGAGACACTGATGGGCTCATAGGCACCTGGGGACAGGGCCCCTGGGGTCCAGTTTGGCCTGTCTCAGATGCCTCTGCCTGTAAGAGCGTTGGCTGCACCCTCCCCTGGGTCGTATCTACTCTGCACCCTGGGGTGACTGCCTCTGGACAAAGCTTGACCCAGAGCTTCCAGCCAGATCCATGTTTGATCCCAGAGTCCCTCCTTTTGAAGTGATGCTGTGCACTAGATGATTGGATGTGTGTTGAGTGAATGATGAGTTTTCAACATTTTTAATTATTTATTTGAGAGGTACTGTGATGGATAGGGAGGAAGGGAGAGAGAGAGAGAGAGAGAGAGAGAGAGAGAGAGAGAGATCTTCCACTTGCTGGTTCACTCCCTAAATGGCCAAAACAGCTGCGGCTGAGCCAGGCTGAAGCCAGGAGGCTGGAACTCCACCTGGGTCTCCCAAGTGGGTGCAGGGCCCTAAGCACTTGGCCATCCTCCTCTGCCTCACCAGATGCTTTAGCAGGGAGCTGGATCAGAAGCAGAGCAGCCAGGACTCGAATCTGCGCTCTGGCTGGTGTTACAGCCAGAGGCGGAACCTGCTGTGCCACACCCCAGCCCCTGAAGGATGGTTTTAAGGGGTCCCTTAGTACCTGCACCATGGCGGCGAGAAAGTGATCTTCACTGTGTCACGATACGTATGCAGCCCTTGTAGACGACGTGGTGTTTGGGATCTGCCTGGGCCAGTGTGGGGTGCAGAGGGCTGGGATTGTCCATGTGAGGGCCGTTTGGGGTCTGTCTGGGTGGACACCAGGGTCCGTTATTCTGTTTTGTACTTTCCTAGTTCTCCAGTTTAATGTGGCAACGTGGCATGAGACCCCCCAAAACGTGGCATTGGGCCCGTCACTTCCTGAAACAATTCAAGGGCTCCTTTGCAAGATGTGCCAGTGCAGGAAGTAGAGACTCCTCCCCTTCGTGTGCACACGGGTGGGGAGACCCGGCTGAAGGCCACGCTGTGTGCCTGTGTGTCCAGCGGGCAGGCAGTTACAGAGCAGCTGCGGGACCAGGAGCCCTGAGCAAAGCAGCCCGGGAGACAGGGAGAGGCTGGGGAGAGTGGGAGAGTGCGTGCCAGAGTGTGGGGGTGTGGGGGTGAGTGTGGCAGTGTGTGTGTGTGTGTGTGTGTGGGAGTATGATTCTGTGTGAGTGTGGGAGTGTAGAGACGTGTATGAGTGCAGTGTGGGAGTGCATGTGAGTCTGTAGGAGTGAGTGTGGGAGTGAGAGTGAGTGGGGGTGAGTGTGGAAGTGAGTGTAGGTGTGTAGGGGTGAGTATGGGAATGAGGATATGGGAGTGAGGGTGTGGGGGTGAGTGTAGGAGTATGGGAGTGAGTGTAGGAGTGTGGGGGTGAGTATGGGAGTGAGGATGTGGGAGTGAGGGTGTGGGAGTGAGTGTGTGGATATGGGAGTGAGTGTAGGAGTGTGGGGGTGAGTATGGCAGTGTGTGGGTGTGAGTGTGGGAGTGTAGGAGTATGCCAGTGAGTGTGGGAGTGAGAGTGGGAGTGAGTGTAGGAGTGTGGGGGTGAGTATGGGAGTGAGGATGTGGGAGTGAGGGTGTGGGAGTGAGTGTAGGAGTGTGGGGGTGAGTATGGGAGTGAGGATGTGGGAGTGAGGGTGTGGGAGTGAGTGTAGGAGTGTGGGGGTGAGTATGGCAGTGTGTGGGTGTGAGCGTGGGAGTGTAGGAGTATGCCAGTGAGAGTGGGAGTGAGTGTAGGAGCGTGGGGGTGAGGATGTGGGAGTGAGGGTATGGGAGTGAGTGTAGGAGTGTGGGGGTGAGTATGGCAGTGTGTGGGTGTGAGCGTGGGAGTATAGGAGTATGCCAGTGAGTGGGTGTGAGTGTGCAGGGGTGAGGGGGTGAGTGATGTGGGGAGTGCGTGGGCAGTGGTGGGCGTGAGCGTGCATCGAGGGGGTGGAGGCGCATCCTCTGGCCTCGTGCAGCTGTGTGGTTGGTGGCTGTGGCACTGGGGTTGTTCTGGTTATCACAGTCAGTTTTTAGAGGGGTCTGCTTTAGTCCATAGGACTTCCCTGGGTATCTCTGTTGCACTGGATTTGTGAAAACCCCGTGCTTGCCCAACGTCATGCTGTGTGTGGCTTCCGTGATGCTGTGAACCAGTAGTTAGCCACCTGTCAAGGGAGTGCTTTGTGGGCCTGGGAAGAGAGAGCTCTGTGTGCAGGACTGGGCAGTGGGGGGAAGGTCCCTGGAGACCAAGGAGAGGACAGTCAGTGACAGTGTCCATGATGGACATGACGAGCTGCCGTGAGGGGGAGGTTGGCCAAGCCGGGCTTGGGGTCCCACAGCCCTGGAGGGGCCTGCACCTGGCCTCTTCTCTTTGTGTTAGGAGACCGGAAGCTACCGTCACAAAAAGAGCATAAAATGGTACATTCGGCACAGAAACTTACAAAATAAAAACACAGAAGTCACGAAGGAGCCTAAGTGTTTGGGTTTTTGGGTTTTCCTCACCTCGTGCAAGAGATCTGCGTCATTGGAGCAGCCTGTGCGGGCTTTGCTGTGGTCTGGAGTTGGGGCCTGGCTTGGCCCTCGGCTGGGTGTGTTTTGGTTTTGTTTGGGAGGACGGGACGTTCCCGGTGAGGCTGCGTCTGTGTCTGGCTGTGTGTTGGGAGCCTCTGCTGTTGGCCTGGTGGGTGGCCCGTGTTTTCTGCGGGCTGGGAGGGCGCAGCCGGGTGCTGCAGTGACGCTGGTGGTGTGGCTCTGAGCCTGGCACGTGTCATGAGCTGCTGCTGGAGCCGCCTGCCCCGGCACCTGGCGTAGGTACCTGCTGGGAACCTGAGTGGCATCTGACCAGTCTGCTCACCCCTCCTCTGGTGGAGACCTTGGACCTGGCGTTGGCCCTTTGACTGTGGCAGGGCTGGGGGGGTTGCTGTTCATGTCTCGGTTCTTAGGGTGAAGGACTGGGCACCCACAAGGGTCCTGCCACCTCTTAGGTTTGCACAGTTGCTGGCATTTCACCACTGCTCCCAGCAAGGTGTGTTGGGTGCCAGCGACAGTGGGGAGCCAAGAACAGGAGGCCTGCGAGGACTCAGGGTAAAGTATTGGGAGAGGGAAAGCTAGCAAGACAGGGAGAAAGAAAAATAGGAGGTTACACCCCAGAGTGGGCGGCACGGGGCGGGGGTCCCACGGTCTGGGAGTGTTTTTGGTTTCAAATGAGGTGGCCCTGTGGTCCCCATGAGCCAGGAGCCTCGAGATGGTGAGATGTGACCCTGAGAAGGGGGTGGGGTCCATGCTGGGAGCGGTGCTGGGAGTTTCGGGGTGCAGGGTGGCTGGGTAAAGGCTCAAGTGTTTGGGGAGTGGTGTGGTGGCTGGAGTGGGAAGAGTTCCAGGGTGAGCCTGGAACGAGGCAGCGTCAGGGGGTGGTGGTGTCCGTCAGTCATGTGTGGAATACGCAGCAGGACAGCGGCCACGAGGTCCTGAGAGGGTAAGGGTCAAGGGTGGCTTTGAGCTTCCCAACCTGGAGGACCTGAGAAGTAGGTGAGGGGGAGCCCAGGAGCAGAGTGAGTTTGCAGGAGGAGGAGGAGGCTTTGGGGGCAGCAGGGGTCTAACGGTTCCGGAATCTCACCGTGCAGGGGAGCTGGCCTGTGGGCAGCCATGGGCAAGGTGGGTCTTGTGCTTAAGGTTTGCAGAGAGCAGGAAGCGATGGGGTGGGACGAGAGGGTCCCACAGGCTGCCCAGGTTCTGCAGACTGCTAGTGTTGTCCAGACACGTGCTCACCAGGCCAGGAGGGTGGCCTGCATGTCGCCACCACCCTGACCCCCAGCTGCGCATGGATTGAGGATGGAGGGTGTCTCCACGGGAGGGATCTCTGCAGGCAGCGTGGTGTCCCTGGGAACGTGTCCCCTGCACCAGAGGCTCTTGGGTGAAAACAGCAGTCTGTTTCCACATGCTGTCCAGGGCCTTCCACTGTGCAGGCGTGGCTGAAGAGCCACCCGGATGGAGCAGCCCGCACTGGGTAGGCTGGGTGCGGGGGAGGGGAGGTGGCATGGGATCCCCTCCCCCGCATGCACAGCTGCACGGCAGCCTGGGTGTGACTGAGAGGGTCCTCATTCCCGGTGCACCGTGAAGTGAGTTCCACCTGATGTGGCAGTAACGTGGCAGCACCATCCTCAGGACGCAGGCCAGGGGCTGGCAGGCTGGAGCCTGCAGGTCAGGTGCGCTAGCCTTGCTCGCTGCCTGTGGTCCGTGGCTTCTTTGTGCTGAGTCATTGCTGCAGGGCCCTCGGGGCTGTGAGCATCCCCCAGACTCTGTCTTGCCTCTTTGCATTCACGCCCAACCCCTGACACGGCTCCGCCTAGGTCAGCTTGTTATGGATGCCATTCTTCTTCGGGGGTTTCGGAGTGGAAGCGTGTAGCGTGCGTGCGTGTGTGTGTGTGTGTGTATTGCATTATTTTCTGTCCGGCTGCTTTCACCTCGTGTAATATTTTCGAGATGTTTTCGTGCTGCTGTGTACACTGGATCTTCAAAAAGTTCGTGGGAAATGTGTATGATGAAAAATCCATGCCTGGATCTCACTTTTTTTTTTTTTTACATTAAAGTAAACTTATCTTTTAATTCCATCTCCCATGAACTTTATGAGGGATGCTGTGTATCAGTACCTCCTGTCTTTTTATTGCCTAATAGTATGACATTGACATTGTGCGGAGATGCCATGAGCTGTTTGTTCAGTCACCTCTTGGTGGATGTTTGAATTGTTTCCTGGTTAGGGTAATTGTGATTAGAAGGGCTGTGAGCCAAAACGCAACACCAAAAAGACAACCAGTTAAAACACAAGTGAACGTGTCACCAAAGATTGTTGTGTATGTATGAATGGCCAAGTTGTATGCGGGAGATGGCCGGCCTCACTGGTCGCTCAGGGATTGCAAATCAAAACCACAGCTAGATTGTCACTTCTTACCTACCAGGATTGGTGTAGTTAGGAAAGAGGGAAGGGAGAGAGGGAGGGAGGGAGGGACGGAGGGAGGAAGGAAGGAAGGAAGGAAGGAAGGAAGGAAGGAAGGGAGGGAGGGAGGGAGGGAGGAAGGAAGGAAGGAAGGAAGGAAGGAAGGGACGGAGGGAGGAAGGAAGGAAGGAAGGAAGGAAGGAAGGAAATCACAAGTTTGCTGAGGTTTGCAGACATTGAAATGATTGCACACTGTTGATGGGGAGGCAAAGTGGTGCAGCTGTCTTGTAAAATAGTGAAATACACATCTAGGATCACCGTGTGACCCCGAGTGCACGCTGAGGCGTATCGCTAAAAGAAACCAAGGCTTAACAGCATGCGCCATTCAGAATAGCTGAAAGGTGGGACTAAGCCGCTGCCTGTGAGCACATGGATGAGTAAGCAGATTGTGCGTGTCCACACGCCGAGCCTTGCTCAGTCGGAAGCAGCGACTCACGCAGCATCGTGAATGAACCTTGACAACCGCCAAGTGAAGATAGCCAGGCAGGCAGGCAGGCAGGACGGCCACGTAGCCCTTGGTTCCATTTCTGTGGAGTGCTCCAAACGGGCAGAAGGTGCATTCGAGGTGGCCCCGGGCTGGGGGAGTGGCCGGGCTTTTGGGGTGAGCATGTGTTCAACTCTGAGAAACTGGCAAACTTTCCCCAAGTGGTTGTATCATTTTACGCTCTCATCACTGCGTGTGAGGGCTGCCGTGGGTTCACTTCCGTGCCAACACTTGCTGTTGTCAGTCTTTTTAATTTTAGTTTCTGGGGGCACGGTGTCCTGCTGGACCGCTGTGGTTTCAGTCGAGTGTCTCCTGCGCTGGTTAGCCGTCTGTGTGTATCCTTTTGTGGACTCTCTGTTCAAAGCTTTTGCTCACTTTTTAGTTGGGTTATTTGTCTTACTTTTGAGTTGTAAGACTTTACAGATTCTGGACTCAAATGCTTTGTCCCATATTTATATTGCAAATATTTTCTCTTGATCCGTGTCTTGCCTTTTAATTTTATTCACGGTGTCTTTCAAGAGGCAGACTTTTTAGTTTTGAGTGAGCCTAGTTTACCAGTTGTTTTACTGGTTTGTGCTTTTTTGTGCTAGAAATCACCATAGGCATAAAGGCTTCCACCTGCATTTTCTTCTGAAAATGTTGCAGTTTTAGCACTCAGGCTTAGGTCTATTACATATTTTGAGTTAATTTTTAACTGGAAAGAGCTAAGGATTGAGGTTCTTTGCTTTGCCTGTTCATGGACTTCAGTGCCCTTTGTTTAAAAAAAAAAATAAAATAAAACAAAACCCAGTCTTTCCCTCTTGAATTATCTTCACACCATGTTTGAAAAGCAATTCACCCCATGAAGGAGCTTCCTAAGGTCTATGGAACACACCTGTTTTGAAAAAAAACTTATATGTGGATTTCAAACTTTGCAAAAAATGAACTTCTCTTTAATTCCATGATCTGGGGACCTTTGGCCGTGGCCTGGTGCCAGAGAGGCGCTGCTTCTGGGTTATGCTCTGGTCCATAGTGGCTGCTCACCGTAGCCTCACCGTAGGTCACCCAGGACCATGCTGTTCGGAGGGCAGTTGCTTCCTCTCAGGAAGTCTGACAGTTTCGCTTCATTGTCAGCTCCAGAGCCTTTGCTTTCCTACATACACTTTTTTTTTTTTTTTTTTTTGACAGGCAGAGTTAGTGCAAGAGAGAGAGACAGAGAGAAAGGTCTTCCTTTTCCATTGGTTCAACCCCCAATGGCCGCTGCGGCTGGTGCGCTGCGGCCGGCGCACCGTGCTGGTCCGAAGCCAGGAGCCAGGTGTTTCCTCCTGGTCTCCCATGGGGTGCAGGGCCCAAGCACTTGGGCCATCCTCCACTGCACTCCTGGGCCACAGCAGAGAGCTGGACTGGAAGAGGAGCAACCAGGACAGAATCTGGTGCCCCCACCGGGACTAGAACCTGGGGTGCTGGCGCCACAGGCGGAGGTTTAGCCAAGTGAGCCGTGGCTCCAGCCTAGACACTATTTTTAATCAGATGCTATTTTTCTATTGAGATGATCATATGATTTCTCTTATTTTTCTATAAATATGGTAAATTACATTAATTTTTAAAAAAGATTTACTTATTTGTTTGGAAGGAGAGTTGTAGAGAAAGGGAGAGACAGAGACAGAAAGACAGAGAGAGAGGGGTCCTCCGTTCACTCCCCAGATGGTCACAACTACCAGGGTTGGGCCAAGCCGAAACCAGGGGCTTCTTCCAGGTCTCCCACGTGGGTGCAGGGGCCCAAGCACTTGGGCCATCTTCTGCTGCTTTCCCAGGCCCATTAGCAGGCACCTGGATAGGAAGTAGAGCAGCTGGGATGGGAATTGGCACCCATGTGAGGTGCCGGTGCTACAGGTGCCACAACACCAGCCCCCACGTCGATTTTTGAATGTCTCAGTGACCTTGCACTTTGGCACAAACTCCACTTGGTCATGACGTATCATCCTTTTTACATTCACTGCCCTCCTTATCTGCAGGGGGGGGGGTATGTGTTAAGACCCCCAGTGGATGCCCGAGGCTGTGGTGGTGCCAGACCCTCTGTATCTTGTCACAGAAAGGAAGCACTTCGCAGCTTCTCCTTGGCGTAGCTGAACTGCCAGCACTACTGCTTCCGTGCCGTGGAGCCATTATCAAGCTAAAATAAGGGTTTCTTAAGATAATCATTGCTATACCACTACCGTTGATCTGATGATTCAGCTGGCTACTATGTGGTTCACGTCCCTGGTGGGATGGAGCAGGACAGCATGAGAGTTCATCCCACTGCTCTGAACAGAACTCCATTTAAAACATGGATTGGGGTTGGCTGTGGCACAGTGGGTTAAGCTGCCACCTGTGATGCTGGTATCCCATAGGGGTGCTGGTTCGAGTCCTAGCTGCTCTGCTTCTGATCCAGCTCCCTGCTAATGTGCCTGGGAATGTAGCGGAAGATGGCCCAAGTCCCTGGGCCCCTGTCATCCACTGGAGACTCAGATGGAGTTCCAAGCTTTTCGCTTCAGCCTGGCCATTCAAAAAAAGAGATGGGGGGAGGAAGGGAGAGAGGGAGAGAGAGAGAGAAAGAGAGGTCTTCTATCTGCTGGTTTACTCCCCAAATGGCTGCAATGGCTGGGGCTGGGCCAGGCTGAAGCCTGGAGCCAGGAGCTTCTTCCAGATCTCCCACATGGGTGCAGGGGCCTAAGGACTTGGGCCATCTTCCACCGCCTTCCCAATCCATTAGCAGGGAGCTGGATCAGAAGTGGAGCAGCTGGGACTCGAACCAGTGCCCATATGGGATGCTGGCACTGCAGATGGTGGCCCAGTCTGCTGCACCACAGTGCCAGCCCCACAAGTAAATATTTAAACAAAGCATATGAATTATTTCTTTCTGGAATTTTCCATGTAATATTTTTACACCATGGGTAACCACCATGGGAACCAGAACAGAACAGGAGATATGGGGAGGAGGGCAGACGGGGAGAGACCGCTGTTTGCTGGATTCAGTTTGCTACATTTTGTTTGGATATCTGATCTGTAACTATTTGTGAAGGATGTTTTCTTTTCTTGTAATACTTGGTTTGGTGTTGGCATCAGGAGGAATATTGGCCCCCCTCCCCAATGGTTTTGGAATAATTTCTTCTTACTGTTTTTAGAAAGTTTTTGTAGGAATGGTCTTCTTTTTCTTAGATGTTTCATAGAATTTAATGGTGAAGCTCTCGGGCTTGGGATTTTCTTTATGGGGAAGGATTTTGGTGAGGAGCACAGTTTCTTACCACAGGGCTATGAAGACTTTCCGTTTCTACTTGCATCAGTTCTGGTCATTTCTGTGATTTATTGAGATGTCATTTCTTTCTTTTTTTTTTTTGACAGGCATAGTTAGACAGTGAGAGAGAGAGAGACAGAGAGAAAGGTCTTCTTTTCATTTCTATTCAGTGAAGTCCAGGCTGTTAACTTCGCCTTCTGAGTTTGGGCAAACGCATGTAACCGGATCATGCCAGAGGGTGAGACTTTCAGGGCAGCCTGGGAGCCCGGCTCTGGAGGTGCCTCACGCCTGCACTGTCTGACGGCGAGCCACGCACATCTCGTATCCTGAGGGACACAGGCTTGCACGCTCACACCAGGCAGCACATGGAAAATTCCTGCAGCTTTAAAGACTCCCTCATGTCCTGTTGTGGTGAATACTTTTCCCTGGGCGCTGGCGGGCAAGGGTCTGTTTCCTGTCCTTTTCCAGAACGTCACAGACATGGAACTGTGCAGCTTGTAGCCTTTGCTAGTTTCTTCCACTCAGCATCCTCGCTCAGGTATCTGGGCAGGAATGACAGCCGTCGGGTCCATGTCCCAAAGGTGATCCTGGCACTTGCGAGTGATGTGTTGCAAAGGCGGACGTTGCAGACGGGAGAGGAAGTCAGGGGACGAGAAGGCTGTGGTGGCATTCGTGGTGGCCTCCGTCCGTGACTGGCCCAGTGCTGTCTGCCCATCTCATGCAGTCCTGGCCGCGGGCCACCAGTTGGGTCAGCGCTGGCGCTTGTTTACAGGTGACAGCAATGAATGTAGAGAATAAGGAACGTGTTCTTGGGCCCCTCCGCCAGGATCCGAGTCCAGGAGTTGTGGCTGTGAGCCTGTGCTTTGCACAGGCTGTGGGGGTGCCTTCAAAGATGTGTGTGCCCCTTGGCTGATGAAGTTTGCATGAAAGAGTTGATCCTCAAGAATCGTGCATGTGAGGACATTTAGTGAAAAGGTTGTTTCTAAATCTAAAACCTCGCTGTCTCCTGAGCGGCGAGTGACAGAGACCGATGGGGGAACAGGTAGTTAGCCACAGTAGTCAGCCTTTAAAAATGATGTCAGATATGCTCAACAAAACGGAAATTAACGTACTTCATCCTGCGCTGAGAACAGTCCATGAAGCAGTATGTACAGGAGGAGCTGAAAACTGTCTGCAGCGCACAAGGCCATCCAGAGGGCAGTCGGGGTGTGACTGACGGGCCTTAAGCTCCTCTTTGGGGCTGCTCTGCATTTCTCTGTTCTCTGTTTCTTCATGGACACCCTAAAGGAGAAATCAAAGAAAAACTTGAAAAACGGGACTTCAGATCACACACAGATGCACACCGTGCACGGATACATCACGCACACACCACAAACTCTGCACACAAACACGTGAGCACATATGTTTATATGCACACTGTCTGTCTAGAGAGGCCCCACAGGTCCTCTGTTACGTGTAGATGCTGTTGGCCTGGGTTTTCTACATTAGCAGCGCAGGCGGGCGGGTGTGCGTGTGGCAAGCAGCAAACAGCTGTGCTGTGAGTCCCTGCAGCCTGATACACACAGATCCTTGGATCGGGGTTTGTGGCCTCGCCAGACCAGCCCCCCTCGGGAGCAGGGTCGGCCCCATCGGTGTTTCCTGTGGGGGGCTCCCCAGAGGGAGGCGGGGTGGCTCCTGTCTTGGCAGGAGCCGAGCCGGGGATGCAAGTGGAATTCTGAGTCGTGTTTGAAAGCAGGCTTCAGAGAGGTTTCAGCGCACGTGGGACGTGCTACAACACGTTTGATGAGAGTCTGAGAGCTTTATGGCAGCCAGGGAGCCTGGCTGTGGGCGTCGCACGCCGGCGCCATCAGACTGGTGGCGACCCACATGCATCTTACATAGGAAGGTAGCAAACACAGCCACACACATGCACACTGAACACGCACTGCACACGCATGCCACAGGTGCCACTGAAACACAAGCTTTGCTTCACACCCACTGCCACCCTTCGCAGTACTGGATGCGTTCTTAGAGTTTTACATGGTTGCATTTTATCCAGAGGCCGTGTTTGCAAAGAGCTGACCCCTGCAAGACATCTGTGAGTGACAGCATGGACATTTAAAAATTGCAACATTAAGTCAGTGTGTGTGTGTGTGTGTGTAAAAGTCTGTGTGGCCAACTTTTGACCCTGGACCCTCACTCCCTGGTGTGCCCCAAGTCTACTGGTCCCCTGGGTTTCTGGGCAGAGCGTCCCCAGGGGCCCTCAGCACACTGCTTGAGCTGTGAGCTGCCGGCTGCAGGCGGGGGGCTGGGCTGTAGTCCTAGGAACAAGAGGGCCGGGAAACTGGGTCAGAGCAAAGCTCTTGAGCAGGCGGAATTGGATATCTGGCTCATCTTTGCAAACCGAGGGCAGTGGCTTGGGTTTCCAGTGTGGAATCCTGCGAAGCTGCCCAGCTCCCTCCCACCCACCCCCCCCCAAGCAGTGGCAGCTTCCTGTTAGCCTTGATGAGGAGGGGGGAGTCCCTGGGGGGCATGGACCACCCACAGCAGCCTGGGCCAGTGTGGCTTGGTTTTTGCCCACTTGGCCAAACCAGGGAGGTGGTGAGAAGGCAGTTTTAAAATAGACACCACTTGCTGCGGGAGCTGGGAAACTCAGCTTCAGGGAGAGTGGGGACCCTGGGTATTTCGCAGGCAGTGCCCTGGGAGGCTGCGAGCCAGCGGGCGCAGGTTGTGTGTCAGTGCCGTTTATAATTAGCACATCCGTTTCGGCAGCCGCCGCGCTGTGAGAGTGGAGGACAGAACACAGACACACTCCCCCTGCTCTTCCGTGCCGAGGCACTGCTAGCCCTTACGCTGCAGTTGCTAAAGATGGAAAATTGCTTTTTCCCAAACACAGCCCCATTCATCAGCCCCCAGCTGCTGGGGCGTCCCTCCCCACGCCCCTGGCCTTGGGCGCTCTGTTTGCTGTGGGAGGAGGAAGCGGAGTGTGGCTCCCTCGTCGTGGTGTCCTGGAGGCTGGGGTAGCCTTGGCTGTGTGCAGGTAGAGCTGTGTGGCTCCTGGGCTCGGGCCCCAGGGCGTGGCCTGTGTGTTTCTGTGCATTTTCACACCTCACGATGCCTCTCTGGTTGGAGCAGATGTGAAGGGTGGAGTCCGTGGCCTGGGACTGTGGCCTTGTGGTCATCTTCCTCCTGCCAGTGTGCTCTCGGTGGGGCCACTCGTTGGCCTCGCTTGCCACGTGTGTGCTCTGTGGACGTGTCCCAGGAGAGACAGGCAGCTCCGTGTGCTGTGGACATTGTGAGCTTGTGGGAGCTGGGGTCCCCAGGAGAAGCTGACTGCCACTTGCTGTGGTCCCCCTGCCCTGGTGTGACACCATAAGGTGGCAGCAACAGTAGCAGTGAGGGCCTCGCACCTGGCCTGCTTATGTCTTTCTGTCTCTCCCAACCCCCTGGCAGGGAGACGTTCACAGACTGTTCCCTGGGGTGCCCCTGGCCTCAATGGACAGCATGTGCCTCTGGTCCCCAGGACCCCAGGGACCTGTGGTCACCACTCCCCAACCGGTCCCTGGCTGAGCGTTGGCTGGGCCCACTCTGTGTACGCTGGATTCTGCCGGAGGAGTGTTGGTTGGCTCTGTCTGTGATACTGGCAGCCTGCTCTTGCCTTGTAGCCTGGTATGGTCCAGGCAGCCCCACTCTGAAAATGCAGCATATGTGAATAAAGTATATAGAAACATAAATGAATTTTGTGTTTGGGGCTGGCGCGGTGGCATAGCAGGTAAAGCCACCGCTTGCAGTACTGACATCCTGTATGGGCACCGGTTCGAGACCTGGCTGCTCTACTTCCGATCCAGCTCTCTGCTGTGGTCTGGGATAGCAGTGGAAGATGGCCCAAGTCTTTAGGCCCCTACACTCATGTGGGAGACCTGGAGGAAGCTCCTGGCTTCGGATTGGCTCAGCTCAGCTCTGGCCATTGTGACCATGTGGGGAGTGAACCAGCGGATGGAAGACCTCTCTCTCTCTCTCTCTCTCTCTCTCTCTCTCTGTGTGTGTT
This sequence comes from Lepus europaeus, assembly GCF_033115175.1. NCBI lineage: Eukaryota > Metazoa > Chordata > Mammalia > Lagomorpha > Leporidae > Lepus > Lepus europaeus. The sequence goes on from NC_084838.1 coordinate 99,613,654, forward strand.
TGTGTAATTCTTACTTTCAAATAAATAAATCTTTAAAAAAGAATTTTGTGTTTAGACTTGGGTCGCGTCCCCAGTGTGTCTCATTACGTAGAGGCAAACTAAAATCTGCCCAAAATAAAAGAGAAAAAAGTGAAATCTGAAGTGCTTCTTCTGGTCCCCAGCGTCTTGGGAGCTGTGCTGTGTCCCGAGCCTCGACTGAAGTGCACGGGATCCGCCATACTTGTGCGTGTGCTGCCTGTGTGGCTCCCACGTTGTGCCGTTATGAGGGAGGCTCCAGAGACTGCGTTTTGTCCTTTACCTTTCTTCTGGGACACAGGTGGCCCTCAGGGGTCTGTGGCTCTCACCGCAGAGTTTGCATGGCTGTCGCCAGCGTGCTTGCCCTCTGATGACTGGCACCCACTGCTTGCAGCTCCAACTCTGGCTCCGAGCCTGCAGGGTCTCTCAGGCTGCACCCTCTGGCATCCCAACCACCCCCACCTGCTGGGGAGGCGGGTGGGAGCCCCCCCGTTGTTGCCAGCAGTGCTTCTCCACTTTGCAGTCTGTGTGTGGGGTCCACCTGTCCACTCACCGCTGTCCACTCAGCAGCGAGCAATGTGTGGGTCCCAGGCCGGGGGATGGAGGAGGGGTTGGGGCGTGGCACTTCCACGGGGCAAGGTGTGTACGTGTGCTGATGGTGCGGAGAGCGGGGTCCATCTGGGCCCTGGAGGGTGGGGGCCATCCAGTAAGGACTGGTGTGGGATGTTAAAGTCTGGAGCACCCAGCTGGAAGTCGGCACCAGTGGGAGGCAGCCGGGACTGAGCGGGAGGAGGTGGTGGCGGCGTGGAGGTGGATCTGCAGCCCCCGCCCCCTCCCCACAGGTCTGGGTGGCCTCCTGTCTCTTCAATGTGTGTATGGGTGGGGCTGGGGGGAGACAGGGGCTATGGAGTGTGGGGCTGTGTGCCTTCCAGGGTGGCTTCCCATCCTGCACAGGGTGCTGCCCACCGAGGAGCTGGCCCGCAGGTGGGCGGCCCTAGTGTCTTTCCCCCGAGGCTGGGCCCCACCATCTGGTGGCCTTGGATGTTGGAGCAGAGATGAGCTGACTTCTGTGGGCCTTTGGGACCCCTCACCCACAGAACCCATGGACCCCATGGAACGCACAGAACCCATGGAACCCATAGAACCCACAGAACCATGCCAGGAGGGGAGGGCCTTGGGCTGAGCCATGCCTGGCCATGCCAGGAGGGCAGTGGCCTAGGACACAGCTGCTGGGTGGGAGGGTCCCTCACGAGGGGGTGAGAAGGAAGCTCCCTACATTTTCGTGGTCTGTACTGGAGGCCTCCCTGCCTTCCCTGAGGGTAACAACCTTGAAGGAAATGTGCTGCCTCCTCCTAGACTCTCAGGGGCACAGGCCTGGGGCTGCTGGTGCTGCTGGGACTTGGAGAAGCCCTGTGGATTCTCCCAGTTCTGGAAGCCAAAATCAGGGTGTGGTCAGGACTCCCCCATCCACCTCTCCCAGCTTCTGTGGCCCCCAATCTATTGCTCCAGTCCGTGCTGCATCGTCACGTGCCATCTCCCCAGCGTCTCTGTCTCCTCTGTGTGCCTCTTAACAGGACACTTGTCCGCAGATTTAAGGCCCATCCACGTAACCCAGGAGCGTCTCATCTTCAGATCCTGCACTGCACTATGTCTGCAGAGACCTTTTTTTCAAATAAATAAGATCACAGCCACAGGTAGTGGGTAGCCCTGCAGCCTGCAGGAGAAGGCGGCTGGAGCCGTCTGTGGGCTGCATGCCAGGTGGGTGGCCCTGCCGGGCGGGGCCGGGCTGGCAGGCCTTCCCCTACCCTAGGACGGATTCCAGCCAGGCCTTATCGGCAGGAAAATGGAAACGGTGGGTGCATTCCGCACTCATGGGAAGCAGAGGCTGTGGAAACAGTGCCGTGGCCGTGGAAACTGGCTGCTCTGAGCGGTCGCTGCCCGCGTGGTGACACAGGAGAGGCGACCTCTGTTCCCTTCGTGGGAGCTGCTGTTGCCGTCCGGTGGGACCTTTGCCTCTGAGTGCTGCTTCCCCAAAGATCTCTGTTGAGCCCTGAGCGTGAACAGGAAGTGAGGTAGCTGACCAGCGTTTCCTTTATTTTAGTGGCATTTCTCCTGCTCAGACAATGAGGGGAGAAAGCTCCCCTGGCGCTGGGTCAGTGCCCCTAGCGGCTTGCCTTTCTGAGTCTCCCCTGTGCTGTTTTCACACGCACGCGCCCTCGCAGAGCCCAGAGGTGGTGTTTCCCCCGTGCCGGGGAGGTTTTTGCGGCTTGCGTTACTGGCTCGGCATGTGTCATGGATGTCACTGTTCTGTATCATGCTGGACCTGACTCTGTGGGCTTCGTGCCTTGTGGTGCGTGTGCCAGGTGGCCTTCTGTCCCTGGTGGACATCTCTAGTCTTGTCACATGCGAGACTGCTTTTCTGGGTACACACTGCTTGTGTTCAGGCATCGTTCAGCTTGACCATTGCCAGCCTGGCTGCTTGCCTGCAGGACATGTCATGGCCCCTGGGAGTGACGGAACCAGGAGAACTGGTTGGTGTGTGTGCTAGGCTGGGTGTGCAATGTGTGTGCGCGTGTGTATGAGTTGTGCATGTGTGTTTGTGAGGGTGTGGTATACGTGAGTGCAAGCAGGTGTTTGCCTGGATGTGAGTGCCTGCCTGCACACGTGTGCACGCACGTTCCAGAACAGTAGTGCACAGCAAGCCGTGGGTCTGCTGCTTTCTGGAAGCCTTCTCTGGGCTCAGCAGTCTGCTCAACAGGAGGCTCACTGAACTTGTTTTCCAGAAGTCTCAATTGTATTTTTAGCTGAAAGACCCACCCACCCCGACGCCTCTCTGGCTTGTCTCGAAAGATAGTGCATGGGTGAGATTGGACCCGGGCTGTGAGTCGTGCTCCTGTCTCTCTGAGAGTTGAGCATGCCAGGGCCCAGATGGCTGGCAGGGACAGCTTTCTGTTGGGGTGCTGTGTGCCCTCAGGGACATCCCCCACCAGAGTCAGCTCGGACTCAGGCCTGGGGGCTGTCGGAAGCCAGCCAGCTCGTTGGCCTTGTCCCTGACTGATTCTGTTAGGGTCCTGCAGAGAAGAGAAACCAGCTGTGTGTGCATGTGTGTGTGTGTGCGCACAGAGCAAGGGGGAGAGATTTACTGTAAAGAATTGGCTCCTGCAGCTGTGGAGGGGCGAGTTCAAGGTGTGCAGGGTGCACCGGCCGGCTGGAGCCCTGGAGAAGAGAGAGCTGCAGCTCCAGGCCCAAGGCCACCGGGAGGCAGAGGCCGCCGTGTTCTCGGCAGACTTTCAGGTGACTGTGCGAGGCCCAGCGCACTGGGGAGGCTCGCCTGCTTGGCTGCACCACGTCTGATGCACAAGTGAATGTCCTTCAAAATCGCACCCTCCCAGGGGCATCGCCGGCAATGGCCGACCAGAGAGTGTTCTGGGGTCTGCATCCGTGGATTCAGCCGCTGATGGCTCGAAGATACTCAGGGTAAAAATCTGTGTCTGTGCTGAATACACGGAGACTTTTTTTTTTCTTAGCATTACAGGTAATAGCGGATAAGGGCTGTTGACATAGCATTTGCATCGTGTTAGGTGTGAGAAGTCCTCTAGAGAGGATTTGCAGAATCTGGGAGTGTGTACCTGCGTGATAGCACTGTTCTCTGTAAAGAGACTCCAGCCTCTGTGGATTTGGTGAGGGGTTGTCCTGGAGCCAGTCCCCACGTGGATATCAAGGGACAGCTGTCTGATACTGTGGCCCAGCCAAGTGGACAGGCGCGTTAGCCATCACACCGGCCCAGCCCCGTGGCTGGCGACAGTGTTTTGCAAACACGTGCAGGCCACGGGGAAGCTCTGTAGCTTGCTTGGATGTTGGAGGTCAGGGGATTGATCCTGGAAGGCTGTCTGGAGCAGGCTGGGCTCCTGATTCATCCCCAGAGGTCAGCAGGCCCGTGCTGGCGAGCACGCAGGTTGACATTTCGGGTGTGCAGCGCCGGGGCCTTGTGAGGGCTGAGCCTGGCCTTTAGTGTAACTGGGACAGCTGCCTCGCGCCTGTGCTCTGGCCCGGTGTCTCGGCACCAGTCCCTCCCTGGTTTCCATTGTCTTCCCGCTGCAGACGGCGGCTGCATTTTCCCCACAGAGTGTGTGGCGGCGCTTGGACCTGCTGGAGGTATTTGTTAGCCGAAAGCCCTGGAATTTTGCCTCGCTGAGGTTTCCTTTTTCTGGGAAAAAACATATTTGTGCAGGCCCGGGTCTTGCCATCATTTCCCTCCCCGCCGTGTTCGTGAGCCCTGGGCGTGGCCTCTCTTCCACTTGGCGTGTTCTTATCAGGCCTTTGTGCCATCCTGTTAATGCAACCGTGAATAATCTGCCTGCAAGTAGGAGAACCTGGGGGGGGGTTCCAGTGTCTGCTGGGGATTAGGAGGGAACCCACCAATGAGAGAGGACCTTGGGGGCTCCTGAGCGTGACAGAGGGGGCGGCCTGTCTCCTTGTCCATCAGGCGCGATGTTGAGGTGAATGAATGGGCATGTGAGCGAGTGGGCGGAGCTGGCCACAGATCAGGAGGACTTGGCGCCACTGGCAGCGTGGTGGGACAGGTGTCAGTTGGCCTGGCGGTCACTGTGTGTCCTGGGCCCTGCTTCCTCCAGGTCAGTCCTTGCCCCCCCCAGGTGTGTGAGCACGCAGGTCTCGGCACTGCCTGGGCTCCGGGTCCTGGGCCTCCTGCCCAGCCTCGGTCACACTGTTTCCCAGAAAAGCCAGCTCTCCCTGGGCAACCTGGGACACGCAGAGTTTGTGGCTGGCTCCTCTGCCGTGCTGGGGTGCAGCAGGGCCTTTGTGACACCTCGCACCTCAACCCCTTCCCGCTGGGGACAGCTGCCTTGGGGTTCCCCTGGTGACATCTGGCCCACGGCTTCCCCCCCGTCAGCCCCTCAAGCAGTAGTTCCTGCTCTCAGAAGCCCTTTCTGGTCCTCTGTGGGGCTGCACACCAGACTCTTCCGTCCTGACCCCAGGCCGGCCCTCACCGTGGGAAGGTTTGTCTGGGAGAAGCTGCCTGGCTTTGTCCTCACGGAGGGATCTATAGCTGGGCAGTGTCGCCTACGTTAGCCCTTGTCCTCGGCCAGGAAGCTTTCGGAACCCTAGAGCCTAAACAAGATAATGAGGTTATACATTAAAAATAAAATCACGATCTCCAGGTTCTGCAGCTCAGTTGGGATCTGAGGGTAGGTTCAGTGCCTGTGACGCCAGGGAGAGAGGGAGACAGAGAATTGAAGCACAGTTTATGGAGATTATTTACTGGGTTCTTTCATGTGTACAAAAGCACATGGCTGCAAGTCAAGAGCTTGGAGACAGGCGGATCTGCTTACGTTTTATTTGTCCGGCATCTTCTTTGTGCTGCTCTTATTTGGATAAAAACGCGAGTGATTTCTTAACCACAAGCAGAGTTTACCCGAAGGTTAATCGCTGCTGGAGCGCTTGTGATCGCAGAGCGGGGTGAATGAGTCAGACCGTGTTTATCTGCGGGGCTCACTGGGGCCAGGTGTCTAGAAGCTGCATTTGCATTTGGACATCACCGGGCCTGAGTTTTCTTGGCAGCCTGTGGGGGCGGCGGGAGGCCCTGATGGTGCCTGTGCGTCTGCCCGGTGGCCAGAGCCCCTCCACCTTGGGACGGGAGCGTGTCCCGTAGCCCCCGAGGGCATCCAGACCACACCTCTGGCTGTGGCTGTGGCACTGCTTCTGTCTGCCCCCCCCATCTCCCCAAGTTCCTCAGGAAAGACCAGAGGGTCCCACATCTGTAACCCATTAGCCTGGAGTCTCCGTCGCCTCCGTCTTTGTTGTTAAAAGGTTCTGGCAAAGCACAGCCTGGTTGTCTGTTTGTTCTAAATCCGTGGCGAGTACTGGGCCCGAGATGTACTGATTCTCCTATACGTTCCTACCTACGATTAATTTATTAACTGGGCGTGGTGGGAGATGAGCAGCAGCAGTAATAAAATTGAACAGTTGTGGCAATATACCGTAACAAAAGTCATGGGAGTGCCCCCCTCCCCTGTCTCTCTCCTTTCTTCTCTCAAAATTTCTTACCGTGCTGTCACCCTGTCAGTTAAAGGAAGCACTTGTGGGTTTCTCCTCTGCATAGCTGACTTACAAGCATCGCTACTCTTGTGCTCTGGGGCCATTGTTACAGTGAAAGTGTGCTACCATCACAGGGCGGGTCTGGTAACAGAGATGGCCACCGAGAGCCTGAGAGCAGGTAGTGTATACCGCATGGGTATGCTGCTCAAAGGGGTGGTTCACATTGTGGGTGGAGCATCACGCTGTTCGGGAAGGTGCCATTTAAGGCTTGTGAGCTGTCTGTCTGTGGGATTTCCCCTGGTACCTTGGTTGACCATGGCTAACTGAAACTGCATGAGGCATTGTTGGGGAGAGAAATTAGCGACCAAATAGCCGCTGTTCAGGACTAGGACAAGGTTTTGTTGCCTGTGTGGGAAGCAGAAAGTGTGGTTCTTTCAAAGGCTCCAGGCTTGGACAGACTGACTCGAAGTCTCTGTTTCCCACATGATCATGGTGAAGAAATTCCATTTCTGGGTGCACCTGCGCGGGGCACACAGCCGGTGGAGAGCACTTCTGGAAGCCGGTAGGGCACATGCCAAGTGCTGCCACACCCGCACCGGGTGCTGGGCAGGGGCTTCAGCTCTTGGCTGTTTGAACTTCTTTTGTCACTCTATTTTTAAACAAATACAGTTCTGTAAGTCTTCTTTTCCGATGAGAAAGGCTAAGGGTATTTTTCATCGTGGCAAATACACATACAGTGCAGTGGCTCACTTTATTTTCCACTGTACAGTCAGTCCAGTGCCGTCCAGACATTTACACTGTCGCTACCCTCCATCTCTGGAAATTGCGCAGCCCCCAGGACAGCAGCTCTGTCCCTGTGGAATGCTGACTTCCTATTGCTTCATTGCCCAGCCCTGGAAATCTCCATTCCACTTTCTCTGTCCACAAATCTGCCCGCTCTGGGGGCTCCTGGAACTGCAGTCACGGAGTGTCTGGTTTAAAGATATTTCAATCAAATTAGTGCTTGTCATCTAACTTTTTTTTTTTACTTTATTTATTTATTTATTTATTTTTTTGACAGGCAGAGTGGATAGTGAGAGAGAGAGAGAGAGAGAGAGAGAGAAAGGTCTTCCTTTTTGCCATTGGTTCACCCTCCAATGGCCGCTGCAGCCGGCGCATCTCACTGATCTGAAGCCAGGAGCCAGGTGCTTCTCCTGGTCTCCCATGCGGGTGCAGGGCCCAAGCACTTGGGCCATCCTCCACTGCCTTCCCAGGCCATAGCAGAGAGCTGGCCTGGAAGAGGGGCAACCAGGATAGAATCCAGCGCCCCAACTGGGACTAGAACCTGGTGTGCCGGCGCCGCAAGGCGGAGGATTAGCCTGTTAAGCCACGGCGCCGGCCTTTTTTTACTTTATTTAAAAATTAATATACAGTAAAAATAGTTCAGTGTACAGTGCTGTGAGGTGTAAGACATGGCGGATTGGGAGCACCACCACTGCAATTAGGGCACGGAAAAGACCCACCTCCCCCCAGCCCTGTTTTGCCCCTTATAATCACAGTTCCCCAGCCCTGCCACTCCCAGTGGCTGACCTGCTTCTGTCCCTGGAGTGTCACAGGGCAGAGCCGTGCCGCGATTGCCGTTCACCCACTGTCATGCCTTTGAGGCTTACTCAAGTTGTTGCAGGAGTCACTAGTTTGTTTTTTATTGCTCGGGAGCAGTCGCTGTGTTTTTGAGCACAGCTGCTATAAGCATTGCATGCAGGCTTTCCTGCGCGTAGATGCCTGTGTTTCTTTAGGACAAATGCCCCGCAGTGGGATTGCCGGTTGTGTGGCACATGTGTGTTTGACTTCATAAGAAACTGCCACCATCTGTCTTAGGGTGGCTACTGTCTTATATTCTCACCAGCAGCCTTGATCTGATCGTACTAGTTTTTTTGAAGTTACTCTAATATGTGTACAGTGGGTCTCTTGATTTCAGTTTGCATTTCCTGCTGGCTTGTGATGTAAGCAATCTCTGTGTGTTGGCTTGGCACCTGTGTGTTCTCTCTGGAGCACATACTTTTCTCGCACATCTTGCACAAACGTGTGCAAGTCTTTTATGTGTATTTTAACTGGGTTGCTCATTCTCTGTTTAGTTTTCAGAGTTCTTTAGATTATTTTAAATATAGCTTCATTGTCAGACATGTGGCTTGCAAATGTGTTCTCCCAATCTATAGCTGGTTTTGATTCTCTTCATTGTCTCATTTAGAGATGTTTAATTTTGATGAAGTTTGGTTTTTTGGTGTACTGTATGTTGATAGCAAGTCCACAGAGGAGGCTGGCTTTATGTTGCTGACCTGTACCCTCTGACTTGTCTAAGAAGTCCTTGGTATTTTCTGCACTGAATTCTCTGTGAGTAGACCATTTTACTTCTTCCTGTCCAAAAGTACACCTTTTATTTTTTTGTCAAGAATTTATTTATTTATTTGAAAGAGGTTGTCCATCTGCTGCTTTACTCCCCAAATGGCTGCAATGGCCAGGGCAGGGGCCAAGAACTACATCCGGCTCTCTTCTGTGGGTGGTAGGGGCCCAGATATTGGTGCCGTCTTCTGCTGTTTTCCTAGGCACATTAGCAGGGAGGTGGATTGGAAGTGGAACAGCTGAGACTCGAACCATGGGCTACCGTGATTCGGTGACTTAACTTCCTGGAAGTGCCATACCGCCGGCCGCTGCTGTGGGTTTTGTTTTGTTTTAAAGATTTATTTATTTACTTGAAGGGCAGACTTAAAGAGAGAGAGGTCTTCCCTGCGCTGGTTCACTCCCCAAATGGCCGCAACAATCAGTTGGGCTGATCCAAAGCCAGGATCTTATTCTGGATCTCTCACGTAGGTGCAGGTGCCCAAGGACGTGGGCCATTTTCCACTGCTTTCCCAGGCCATAGCAGAGAGCTGGATTGGAAATGGAGCAGCTGGGACTTGAACCAGCACCCATATGGGATGCTGGCAGCACCATAGGTGGTGGCTTTACTGATTATGCCACAGCACTGGCCCCTGCTGTGGGTTTCTGTCATGTGTCGATGTTGAGTGTTTTCAAATCTCCATAAGTTGATACATTGATTTTTTTTTCTTCTCTTAATATGATGGATTGCATTTATTAATTTTTTAAGTTGAATCAGCCTTGCATTCCAGAATAAACTCCATTTGGTTGTGACGTGTTATATTTTGCTGTATTCAGTTGGCCAATGTGTTTTCAGGAATCTTTGTATTCATGAGTGACATTGTTCTGCCTCTCTGTACCACCTGTCGGGCAATGTAAGTTGGAACTGTCTCTTGCTCTCGCTGAACTTCGGAAATGGTTCTTGCCCTTCTGTCTTCTGGAAGATGCATGTGTAACTGCTAGTATTTCTTCCTTGTGTGTTTGGTACAGTTTTCCGGTAAAACCATCTGGGGTTTTTCAGATGTTCTTTTCAGAAGGTTTTTAACTACATTTTTTTTTTTGACAGGCAGAGTGGGCAGTGAGAGAGAGAGACAGAGAGAAAGGTCTTCCTTTGCCGTTGGTTCACCCTCCAATGGCCGCCGTGGCCAGCACATTGCGCTGATCCGAAGCCAGGAGCCAGGTGCTTCTCCTGGTCTCCCATGGGGTGCAGGGCCCAAGCACTTGGGCCATCCTCCACTGCACTCCCGGGCCACAGCAGAGAGCTGGCCTGGAAGAGGGGCAACCGGGACAGAATCTGGCGCCCCGACTGGGACTAGAACCCGGTATGCCGGCGCCGCAGGCGGAGGATTAGCCTATTGAGCCGTGGCACCAGCCCTTTAACTACATATTTGATTTCTTCTGTATTCATAGTTCTGTTCCTTTTGGGTAATTGTAGTCACTGAGGAGTTTGATTGTTCCTCTACGCTCCTGTGTGCATAGCCTTGTTTGCAGTGTTCTGTCACGCCTGTGGGGTCTTTAGTGGCAGCACCTCGTTCAGTCCTGATATTGGGCACTGGGGATCCGCCAGCAGCCCAGGGACCTGGGGCCTGGTGTTGTGAACACAGCCTTGCTTGCAGCCGGTAGAGGTACCCTCTCTCTAGGTACTGCCCAGGTCTCGCTCTGCTGGATCCCTCGGTTTATGACATCCCTGGGGAGCAGCAAACAGCTGCCTTAGGAGGAACATGGGGGCTTTTAAAGCCTGGAGTAGCATTTGGTGCGCAGAGTTCAGCTGTTAGCAGCACCTCGGTGGCCTGCACGGCTTCAGTGGCTCCGGAAGGGGAGTGCAGTCAGATGCTGGGGTGGTCTGGCCGCCTCTAGCGGAAGGTTGGACAAGATTTCTAGCCCTTGTTCGTGGTGTTTGAGGTGCTTGTTCTGAGTATTTTGTGAATAGTAATTTATTTGGTTTTGTCTATTGCCAGTAAAAGCCACAGTTGGCCTTCTTAACCAAGTGGGCGTGGGCATCTGGTGCAGTTAGGGCACCACTTGGCATCCTGTGTACCGCCCAGGAGAGCCCGAGTCTTGCTCTCGATTCCAGCGTCCTGCTAAGGTGCACAGCCCGGGAGGCAGCAGGTGATGGCGCAAGTGGTTGGGTCCCTGCCACTCATACACGGGAGACCTGGATTGAGTTCTTGGCTCCTGGCTTTGGCCTGGCCCAACCCTGGCTGGTGCAGGCATCCAGGGAGCAAACCAGTGGGTGGAAGAACTCTCTGTCTCTGTTGCTGTCTTGTTCTGTCTTCAAAGAAAATGAAGATAAATAATAAACATTTTTAAAAAGCAAAACTGACGTGAAACAAGGCCCGGTGGAGTGTGTGTCGGGGTGGTGACTCAGCAGAACCTGCTGTGGGTTCTATTGGGAAGAGTTGGGGACTGAAGGTGGCGGTCAGTGTGTCCTTCTGTGTCATGTGCTGTCTTTAGCCTGAAGTGGAAGGTAGACACTTTTAGACATTCTTAGAATGGCAGCGGCTGCGTTTGGCTCCTCACTTTGGTACGTGCGGTTGCGTTTTCCAGTGTTCGGCGAAAGGTCACAGTTTTGGTAATTCTTCCAGGATGATTAATTTTGCTTCATTTAATTAAAGAACCTGTGTCACGCTGGGCTTTGAAATAGGAGAGTGATTAATGAGCAATAAAAGCAGAGGAGGTTTTTGCAGATACAGACGGTTTGGAAATGACCGTCCTAGACGTGGGAGCCTGGGTCATGGCAGGGCTCTCTTTCCTCCATGATGGCCCACGCGGTGACCGTCTGGTCTTGCTGCGCGCGATGCCGTCTTAGCTCCTCTCCGTTAGGCTGGCCTCTTTCTGCCTTTTCCCTGCTGCAGGCCGAGCGCGTGTGTGTTGGAGGGTGAGCAGCCGTGCTGCACGGGTGTGCAACGTCCATGTCTTTAGCTTGCTCAGAGGAGACGGTGCTGCGGCTCTCACCCCGGGTGCCCTGCAGCTGGGCGGCCGCTCTGCGAGGCTGAGGTTGTCAGGTATGCCAGAGGCTGCCTGCCCGTCTGCCGCAGGCTCGTCCTTGGTGATCAAGGTAGCATGCGTTTACTGTAAGAAGCACAGACAAGTCCAAGGAGGGAAGGGAACATCCCAAGCAGCGTCTGCAGGGGATGGGTTCCAGAGCCCTGAGGATTCCAGACTCTGCGATGCCCAAGGTTGCATGGCGTGGTACGTGCACGTCCTCCCATACGCCTTTGGTTATCTGTAGATGACTCGTACTACTTGATACAACGTGGATGCTACGTAAATAGTTGTGCTGCACTACTTAGGGAATAATGACCAAAAAAGTCTGTACATGTTCAATACAGAGCAACTTATTTTTAATTTAAAAGAAATTTACTTAATTGAAAGGCAGAGTGATAGAGAGGGAGAGACAGACAAGAGAAGGAGAGAGAGATCTTCCATTCCTTCTTTGACCCCTCAAGTACCCACAACAGCCAGGGCTGGGCCAGGCTGAAGCCAGGAGCCAGGAGCTCCATCCTGATCTCCCGCACGAGTGGCAGGGGCCCAAGTACTTGTACCATCATCTGCTGTCTCCCAAAGGCATTAGCAGAGAGCTGGATCAGAAGTGGAGCAGCCGGAACTCACAGCTGTGCCCGATATGGGATGCCAGCATGGCAGGCAGTGGCTTAACCTGCTGTGCCACAACTCTGACCCTTAATGTTTTTTTAATTATTGTTGGAGACAATTAAATCTACAGATACAGAACTGATGGCTGCAGAGTTTGCAACTGCATGTCCTTGGAAACTCACAGTGGGAGTGTCCTTTGAAACCGACTGGGGCCGGTGCCGTGGCTCAACAGGCTAATCCTCCACCTTGCGGCACCGGCACACTGGGTTCTAGTCCCGGTCAGGGCGCTGGATTCTGTCCCAGTTGCCCCTCTTCCAGGCCAGCTCTCTGCTGTGGCCCGGGAGTGCAGTGGAGGATGGCCCAAGTGCTTGGGCCCTGCACCCACATGGGAGACCAGGAGAAGCACCTGGCTCCTGCCATCGGATCAGCACGGTGAGTGCGGCGGCCATTGGAGGGTGAACCAACGGCAAAGGAAGACCTTTCTCTCTGTCTCTCTCTCTCACTGTCCACTCTGCCTGTCAAAAAAAAAAAAAAAGAAAAAGAAAAAGAAAGAAAGAAAGAAAGAAACCGACTGGCCGTGAGCTGTAAGAGGGCTGTGGCGTGGGGGGCCTTGTGGCTGGTAGCCGGGTGTGTGTTTGCTTTTCCTGGCATTGCGGCGAGATCATGAGGTCGTCTGCAGTGCCAGGAGCTGGGCAGGGGGACGTGAGGGCATGAGGCTGTACCAGGGGAGGTTCACGTGGCTGCATCCACACGTGGCCACCCGGCGAGGAGGCAGGCGATGCGTGAGCCAGAGCCGTGCCAGGAAAGTAGAGAGGCCCGTTTCTGGTCATGGAAACTTTTCTACCTTAACAATAAGGGGAAACCCCAGCTCACTTTCCCTGGTAGAGCTGTGAACTCTGACGATCAGTAGCCCAGGAGGTTGGGGACATTTCAGTTTCTGCTCTGATCGCTTGTTAAAGAGGAGCAAAGCCCTCTTGGGTGAATGGGTGGGGAGGAGAGGGCTTGCTGGAGCTGGTGGTGCAGAACCTGCTGGTTACACAGTAACTGCAAGGTTCCAGTCACTGCTGCCGGGTTTGTATTTGCCATCGTCATGTGCGCCCAGCGAGGAGTGCCGTGACCTGGCTTCACCCACGAGCAGGGCTCACCTGGAAACACAGGTGCACAGAGCCGCAGAGGGCGTCCCGTCTGTGCCTTAGGGAGTCACCACCCAGTGTGGGGAAAACGTGTGGTTGGCTCTGCTTTCAGCCGTGAGTGCATGGGTGTCCTTGGGCGATGTCTCTTGAGCAGGCCTCATGTTCCCGTTGACATTGCACTTGAGAGTTGCACTTGGGCATGGGCAGCAGGCACCCTTCCTGAGGTCCCTGAGTGCATTGCACAGTGGAGATACTCAGGGAGCATGCCTTTACTCTATGTAATTTTTGTTATTGGAGTGCTTGATCCCCAAGAGTTCATGAAGTATGTGTGTTAGAAACTCAGTTCCCAAATTCCTGTGTTGGTGGTATTTGGAGGTGATTGCGATTAGGTGAGGTCATGAGGTGGGACCCCTGGGATAGATTCAATGGCTCTATAAGAAGAGGAGGAAAGACACGAGCTGGCACCGGCTCTGTCTCAGCAGGGGGTGCCCTCGCCAGGTGCTCACGCAGCAGGAAGACCTTACCAGACACCTGCAGCTTGGTAGTGCAGCTTCTAGTCCCAGAACCAGGAGAAATACAACTCTAAGCTCTTTTTTTCATTAAAGATTTTTATTTATTTACTTGAGAGGTAAAGATCTTCCATCTGCTGGTTCACTCCCCAAATGGTTGTAACAGCTGGAGCTGGGCCGATCCAAAGCCAGGAGTCAGGAGCCTCCTCCAGGTCTCCCACATGGGTGCAGGGGCCCAAGGACTTGGGCCATCTTCTACTGCTTTCCCAGGCCATAGCAGAGAGCTGGATCAGAAGAGGAGCAGCCAGGACAAGTGCTGGCACCTATATGGGATGTTGGCACTGCAGGTGGAAGCTTAGCCTACTAGGCCATAGTGCTCGGCCTCTCTAATCTCTTTTTTATAAAGATTTATTTGGGGGGCTGGTGTTGTAGCATAGTGGGCTAAGCTGCAATCTGCAGCGCTGACATCTTGTGTAGGTGCCAGTTTGAGTCTTGGCTACTCCACTTCCAAACCAGCTCTCTGCTATGGCCTGGGAAAGCGGGGAAGATGGCCCAATGCTTGGACCCCTGCACCCACTTGGGAGACCCAGAGAAGTTCCAGGCTCCTGGCTTTGGATCAGCTCAGCTCCAGCTGTTGTGGCCATTTGGGGAGTGAACCAGAGGATAGAAGAGCATTCTTTCTCTGTCCCTGTCTCTGTAACTTTGCCTCTCAAATAAATAAATACATCTTAAAAAAAAAAAAAAAAAAAAGAGGTGTGTGGAGCATGCTTCCTCTGTTCACTCCCCCAAATGGCCTCAACAGCCAGATCTGGGCCAGGCCAAAGCCAGGAGCCCAGAATTCCCTCCTAGTCTCCCACAAGGGTGCAGGGTGCAGGGACCCGAGTCCCGGGGCCATCTCCTGCTGCTTTCCCTGGTGCCTTAGCAGGGAGCTGGATCAGAAGCAGAGCAGCTGAGACTCAAACTGACAACTATGGTACTGGCTGCTGTTGTCACAAGCAACGACTTCAACCTCTGTGCCACAACACGGGCCCCAGACTGCTAGACTTCACACATCAGCCAGTATGGGGTGTTCTTACAGCAACGGAGAAGAGATTAAAACTCGTAAAGTTAACCGTCTTAAAGGCACCCCTCAGTGGCATTGGGTACATTGTTGTGCAACCTTCGCCTCTGTCTTGTTCCAGTGTGTTTTCATCCCCCCCAGAGGAGTCCCTGTACCCGTTCAGCAGTCATTTCTCAGTGCCCCTCCGTGGCCAGCTCCATCTTTTGTGATTCCATGACATCTCCTGTGAACGGGTTATGGCTTCCCATTGGTTCCCCACGTGTAGTATGATAGATAACGTTTTAACACCTGGTCACTGGTTAAAGTGCCCCTTGAACAGCCGTCACCAGAGGCATGGTGCTGGTGTCAGGGCTCAGGTGCTTCCTGTCTCTTCTGTGTGGGGTATGTACGGCAGGCTAAGGTCTCTTTCTCAAGCAAGAATCTGCAGACAGGACTGGAGGCCCTGGGGTGATGCGTTGGAAATGTGCCTCCTTCAGCCGGCGCCGTGGCTTAACAGGCTAATCCTCTGCCTTGCGGCGCCGGCACACTGGGTTCTAGTCCCGGTTGGGGCGCTGGATTCTATTCCGGTTGCCCCTCTTCCAGGCCAGCTCTCTGCTATGGCCTGGGAAGGCAGTGGAGGATGGCCCAAGTGCTTGGGCTCTGCACCCGCATGGGAGACCAGGAGAAGCACCTGGCTCCTGGCTTCGGATCAGTGAGATCAGTGAGATGCGCCGGCCGCAGTGGCCATTGGAGGGTGAACCAACGGCAAAAAGGAAGACCTTTCTCTCTGTCTCTCTCTCTCTCACTGTCCACTCTGCCTGTCAAAAAAAAAAAAAAAAAAAAAAAAAAAAGAAATGTGCCTCCTTCGAGGGTTGGTCCCCTCTGCCTGTGCCATGTGTCAGTGTGTGTTAGTGAATTATCCTGTGCTTGGTGCAGTGTTAGACATGTGGATGTGTTGTCTGTGGAGAGGGCCTGCACCAAAAACAGATGTGCACCCAAACAAAGACAGGAGTCCAGGGGCGGGTGTCAGGGCGTGGTGGATGCAGTGCCGACATCCCATGTGGGTGCTGGTTCAAGTCCCGGCTGCTCCACTTCTGATCCAGCTCCCTGCTAATATGCCTGGGAAAGCAGTGGAGGATGGCCCAAGTGCTTGGGTTCCTGCCACCCATGCGTGAGACCTGGAAGAAGCTCCTGGCTCAGCCCTGGGTGTAACACCCTGGCCTCACCTCTGTCCTTTGGCTTTGCCGGAGGGGTGGGGGTGGGGAGCCTGTCCCTGCTCTGCCCCAGCTGGGGGTTGCGCCCCATGGCTGAGTGCCCTCTCCTTATGGGGGAGTTCCACGTTTTCCCCTCTGGAGCCTGGGCACGTGGTCAGAGTCAGCCTTGTCCCATCCTGCTGAAGTCTCCATGTTTGCCCCTGTGCCCTGCCCCCATCCTTGCACTCCCAACCCCAGCTGTTCACATTCTCCAAAACCCAAGGAGGAGGCCTGGATCTGTGCCTTTTCTTTTTTTTTTTTTTTTAATTTTTCTTTGTTTTTTCTTGTAATTACTAGATCTTGGTGAAAGTATTCAATTTACATTCAAACTTGTGTACTTGACATCTCCACTAGGATGAGAACCAAGCCTGTAATTGGCCAGCTGAGAGCTTGGTGCATCTGAGCAGAGAGGAACAAGCGGCCCTGGTGGGGTTAGAGGGAGCTGTCACACCCTCCACCTCAGATTGGCTCCTTGTCCTGAAATTCAGCAAAAACTTAGAACCGTGAAGTGAAGAGAGGCCCCTGGTTCTCCAAGAGGTGAAGTCATGCCCTTTGCTTCATTTGTTTTGTTTTGTTTTTTGAGAGAGGCAGAGAGCGAGACAGTGTCCACACGGGAGCTGTCTTATCCACTGCTTTACTCCGAAAAGTCTGGACTGAAGCCAGGAGCTGGGAACTTGGTCCAGCTCTCCCATGATGGTGGCAGGAACCCAGCTAACTAGCGCCGTCACCTGCTGCCTCCCAGGGGGTGCCTTAGCAAGAAGCTGGAGGCCGGAGCCGGAGCCAGAGCCAGGTGTGGGACCCAGGCACTCCGATGTGGGCTGTGGGCATCTCCACTGCGGGGCTGAATGCCTGCTCCCTGTTTGGTTGTTTTTAAAACCCAGTGCAGAGAATGTTCTGCTTAATCCACCTGTGAACCTCCCATTCCTTGCAAACAATGGAAAAGCAGCAGCAGCCAGAGGTAGTTGTGACCTGGATCAGAAAGGTGAATTCATGGTGTGTTTATGGAAAGTCCCCCCCGACCCCCACTGGAGCAGCCCCTTGACGGGGTCCAGTGTCCGGGAGGCAGCCCTGTCTGTGATGGGGCTGGATTGTTGGTACAGACGATGGCTGGCGTGAGCCTCAAGTCTTTTTCCAGCGCAGATTCGGCTCACAGTGCGTTTGGTAAGTGGCCAAGAGTAGCTTTAAACCCGAGGTGTTGTTGGTTTGGTGTTGGTTGTGCTTTGTGGCTGGTACCTGGGCATTTTTTACTCCTTCAAATATAAAACACTCTACCCTCCCCGGAGGACTTGGGAAGTGAAGTACGCCAGGCACAGAAAGACAAATGCTACTTCTTCTCACCTGTGTGTGGAAGCTAAGGAGTTGATCTCAGAGGAGCAAGACTAGACTCCTGGCTTCCAAAGCCTGGGGAGGGAGGCGGCGAGGGCTGGAGTTAATGGGTGCAGAGGTGCAGGTAACTGTGCATGTAACTTGTACATTCTGGAGCGTGGTAAGGTGACAACAGATGAATATGTGAGTACCTCAAAAAGTTTGTGGAATGGCCGGTGCTGTGGCTCAATAGGCTAATCCTCCGCCCTGCGGTGCCGGCACACCGGGTTCTAGTCCCGGTTGGGGCGCCGGATTCTGTCCCGGTTGCCCCTCTTCCAGGCCAGCTCTCTGCTGTAGCCAGGGAGTGCAGTGGAGGATGGCCCAAGTGCTTGGGCCCTGCACCCCATGGGAGACCAGGAGGAGCACCTGGCTCCTGGCTTCGGATCAGCATGGTGCGCCGGCCGCAGCGCGCCAGCCACGGCGGCCATTGGAGGGTGAACCAACGGCAAAGGAAGACCTTTCTCTCTGTCTCTCTTTCTCACTGTCCACTCTACCTGTCCAAAAAAAAAAAAAAAAAAAAAGTTTGTGGAAAATGGAATTACAAGATATGGAGCTTTGGGAGCTTTTGGGACTTTCAGAAAGTTCACAAAAATGCTTATAAAGAAGAAAGCTATGCATGGATTATAAAATTTGCACCAAAATAAACTGCCCTTGTAATTCTGTTTTCCATGAGCTTTTTGAAGTAGCCTCATGTTTCAGAATAGCTATTGGAGAGGATTGTGGATGTTCTGGGTGCAAAGATGTGAGGGCTCAGGGCTGGCACTGTGGCATAGTGGGTAAAGCTGCTGCCTGCAGTGCCAGCATCCCATATGGGTGCCGGTTCAAGTCCGAGCTGCTCCACTTCTGATCCAGCTCTCTGCTGTGGCCTGGGAAAACAGTGAAAGATGGCCCAAGTCCTTGGGCCCCTGAACCCACATGGGAGACCCGGAAGAAGCTCCTGGCTCCTGGCTTCAGATCAGTGCAGCTCCGGCTATTGCGGCCAACTAGGAAGTGAACCAGCGGATGGAAGACCTCTCTCTCTCGTGCTCTCTCTCTCTCTCTCTC
The DNA here is from genome assembly GCF_033115175.1 of Lepus europaeus. NCBI lineage: Eukaryota > Metazoa > Chordata > Mammalia > Lagomorpha > Leporidae > Lepus > Lepus europaeus. Next base: position 99,632,057 of record NC_084838.1, read on the forward strand.
TCTCTCTCTCTCTCTGCCTCTCCTCTCTCTGTGTAACTCTGACTTTCCAATAAATATTTTTTAAAAATGTGAGGGCTCTGTGATGTGAGGGACCTGTAGGATTACACACTGTATACATGTCTAAAAATGCCACATTGCCCCCGACACAGACCTTACATTGTTACATGGCTGAAAATGCTGCTACATTGTACCCTGTGAGTAGGTACCATTGCTGTGTGGATTAAAAATACGTTTCAAGACTTAAAATATAAATTTGTTCAAACCTTCAAAAAAGACAATCCCCTTGCCAGAAAAAAACTCTATTTTGCAAGGAGAAGGGAACTCTGGTTCTACGGCTGTGCCTCCGGGAAAGCCTCTCCCCATCTGTCAATCACTGCTGGTGCTGCCCACTCCGCTAGGCCCGTAAAGGAAGGCTGTTGGTGGTGGACGCGGCCCCTGGAGGCCGCCCCTGCGGGAACCAGCTCCGTGGGTTTCTGTATCCTAAGTTAATGACCATAATCACCTTAATTACTATGTGTTATGGAAGCACCACCACTAAGTCTTGAGCCTGGATTAGCACAAGGTCCCAACTGCTACACTGGTGAGACTTTCATTTCAAGGCTTAGCAGGGCTGTGGTGTTGTGCGATTTTTAAACATTGAATTTTTTTAGAAAAATTTGATTGAGGAGTCAGCGCTGTGGCACAGCAGGTTAAAGCCCCGGCCTGTAGCACTGGTATCTTTATGGGCACCGGTTCGAGTCCTGGCTGCTCTACCTCCGATCCAGCTCTCTGCTATAGCCTGGGAAGGCAATAGAAGATGGCCCAAGTCCTTGGGTCCCTGCACCCATGTGGGAGACCTGGAAGACGCTCCTGGCTCCTGGCTTCGGATCGGCACAGCTCTGGCTCTTGCTGCCATTTGGAGAGGGAGCCAGTGGATGGAAGACTTCTCTCTCTGCCTCTGCCTCTCTCTGTAACTCTGTATTTCAAATAAATAAAATAAATCTATCTATATATATATATAAAGAAAAATTTGAGAGCAAGTGAGCAAGCTCTTCTGTTTGCTGGTTCACTCCCTAAATGCCTGCCAAAGCAAGGCTGGGCCAAGCCAATGCCAGGAGCCGGAAACTCAATCCAGGTAGGAACTCAGTCACTTGAGTCACTTGGAGTCAGGAGCCATAGCCGGGAGTCGAACCCGGGGGCCGTGATATAGGATGCAGGGGTCTTGAACTGGCGCTTCTGTTTTGGTGCGCAGACCGTCCTGGGGAGGGTGTGACCCGGGACTCAGCAAAGCTGGAGAATCTCCCTCCTGTCATAGCGCACTGTCTGTTGCGGTGACAACATACCCAAGCCTGGGTCATACTGGAGGAAGTAAAGGATTGTTGAGTTCACGGTGTTGGAGGCTGGAAAAGAGTCCGAGGTTGGGTGGCCTCATGTGTTTGACTTCTGATGAGGGCTTCCTGGCTGTTTCGTAGCTTAGAGACAGAACAGGGGCTGGTGTGTGCAGAAGGGCCCGGCAAGTGGCTGACTTTGCTCTGTAACAAGTAAACCTGCACTAATCCCTTCTGGGGGCAGCAGCGCCCCCCCCCCCCCATGTGACTTCATGACTTGCCACAAGGCTCTGCCTCTTAAAGGGCCCACGACCTCCCACACCGCCACACTGGAGACCAGGTTTGCAGCACAGGAACCCTGGGGGAACAGACTTAAACTTACCCAAGGGGCCGGTGCTCTGGCGTGGTAGGCTAGGCTTCCGCCTGTGGCACCGGCATCCCATATGGGCCACAGTTTCTCCAGCTCTGTGCTATGGCCTGGGAAAGCAGTAGTAGATGGCCCAAGTGCTTGGGTCCCTGCAGCCACGTGGGAGACCCGGAAGAAGCTCCTGGCTCCTGGCTTCGGATCGGCACAGTTCCGGCTGTTGTAGCCATTCGGGGAGTGAGCCAGCAGATGGAAGGTCTCTGTCGCTTCTTCTCTCCTGCCTCTCAAATAGGTAAACAAAATCTTTTAAAAAGCAAAACAAACAAAAACACAAGCTTACCCATGCCCTAGGACCTTCCTAAGTCAACTTAGGCTTAATGAGCTGCTAGGTAAAGAAGAACCTGCCTATTAATTTGGTATCACCACCCAGGAGTGCCCATGTCTGCCTGGCCAGCCCTCTGCCTCTGTCCTGGGCAGTTCCGGTTCTGCATGGGGCAAGCTCTTCTTCATCCTTGCAGTTCCCCGTAGGGTTCCCGCATCTGCACAGACCATGTGTTTACTCTTTAGTCCGCCCTGCTGGACCCCGGGCTGGTCCCATGGCTTTGCTGTGGTGAGGGGCGCGTCCTGGTGCGTCTGAGTGGGAAGATGTCCCAGCGTATTCTCTGTTGCAGTAACCCAGCAGCCGGGTGGTTTGTGCAGAGTAGAGGCCTACATTTCTAGAGGCTGGGGAGGTCCCAGTGCACTGGCTGCATCGCATTGTGATGGAGAGCACCCCAGGCAAGGCGGAGCAGGTGCCACAGCTCGGGCCGCTCTTCTTCCTCTTCACGTGAAGTCAGCCATGCCATCCTGAGGTCCCGCCCTCGTTACCCCGTTCAATCAATCCCTGCTGTCTCCCCAAGACCTCAGCCCCCAACACCGTCCCCCTGGGAGTCCGGGGTGAAGTTTCCCCTGCTCCTAATATATCACAATGGCAACCAAATTTCTGCACAGGGGTTTTGCGGGGACGCGTTCCAACCCCGTCAGAATACGATCTGAGGGTCCTGGCCAGGGGAGGGTAGTGCGTCTTCCTCACTGCCCCGTCGCTGGCCTCAGGGTCCTCTGTTAACTCCCTGCCCATCTGGAAGGTGCAAATGACCATCTTATTCAAAGTGTGTTTTCCAGGGGTCGGCACTGTGGTGTAGTGAGTAAAGCCATTTCCTGTAGCGCCAGCAAGTTAAAGACCCGGCTGCTCCACGTCCAGTCCAGCTCCCTGCTAATGTGTCTGGGAAGGCAGCGGAGGGTGACCCAAGTGCTTGGGCCCCTGCACCTGCATGGGAGACCTGGATGAAGCTCCGATCCCCTGGCTTTAGTCTGGCCCAGCCCCGGCTGTTGTGGCCATTTGGGGAGTGAACCTGCAGATGGAAGATATCCCTCTCTCTCTCTCTCTCTCCTTTTTTCTCTGTAATCCTGCCTTTCAAATAAATAAATAAATCTTTTTTAAAAAGTGAATTTTCTTCCCCAGAACTAGCAGCAAGCTGCTGCCTCCCTAGACCTGGCTTTTGCAGGTTTGTGCCCCAGCAGGGGCCTGTGGAGTGCTGACTCCACCCCGCAGGAGGAAGGGCCCTTTGTGTCTTCTTTCTGTGGGGTGTCTATGAGCCCTCCCCTACTTTGCAGAGTAGTAAAAACAAAGCCAGGAGCCCAGAACTCCATCCTGGTCTCCCACATCGGTACAAGGGCCCAAGCTGTTGGGCTATTTTCTACTGCTTTCTCAGGTGCATTAGCAGGGAGCTGGATTGGAAATGGAGCAGCCGGGACTCGAACTGGCGCTCCCATATGGGATGCTGGTGTCATGGGTGGCATCTTTTTTATTTTTTTATTTATGTATTTTTTATTTTTTTATTTTTGACAGGCAGAGTGGACAGTGAGAGAGAGAGAGAGAGAAAGGTCTTCCTTTTTGCCGTTGGTTCACCCTCCAATGGCCGCCGTGACTGGCGCGCTGCGGCCAGCGCACCGCGCTGATCCGATGGCAGGAGCCAGGTGCTTCTCCTGGTCTCCCATGGGGTGCAGGACCCAAGCACTTGGGCCATCCTCCACTGCACTCCCTGGCTACAGCAGAGAGCTGGCCTGGAAGAGGGGCAACTGGGACAGGATCCGGCACCCCGACCGGGACTAGAACCTGGTGTGCCGGCGCCGCATAGCAGAGGATTAGCCTATTGAGCCGTGGCGCCGGCCTATGGGTGGCATCTTAATCTGCTGTGCCACAACCCCAGCCCCGGTTCCCTCTGTTTTATTTGCCTCTGCCTTTTCTTCAGATTTTGGTTTTAAAGTGTGCAGTTCCTCTTTCCGCTGAGAAATTGTTGAGATGCTGAGTGCCAGCACCAGCCTTCTCTTGCTGTGTGGTTCCCAGTCTGGGCTGAGTGGAAGCTCTGTGCTCAGGTGGCATCTTCCTTGTGACTTGATCACGGGTCACCCCGTGCCCGGTCAGGCCCCTGCCCACCTGCCCTGTCTCCTTCCCAGAGTGCCTTGAGCTCACGTGCCGTGTTTGGATGCTGGACGAGGGGACCCTCTTTGCTGTGCTGGCAGCAGAGGTGCAGGACTGGGAGACTGGAGAACGATCAGTCAGGAAAGGCATGGGTGGTGCCCTCCCTCTGCGATCTTGCTAACAAATGTCTTTTCGCCTTGATGCCTCTTCTGGTCTCACCCGGCAGGTGAGCTGCACGGTGACTGGCCGTTCTGTGGGACGATGCGTTTTTAGCACGGTGCGGGTGGGACTTGCCTGCCTGTGCCTCATAAGGGATTCTAGCTCGGCGTTCAGCCCACTGAGATGCCCCCTTTCTAATCGTTTCAGACTCTGCCAACACCCTGCAGCAGGAAGAAGCCACATCCTGGCCGCTGAGATGTCTGTGGACTCCTGCCATTAGGTGAGGATGAAACCGCCCGGGAGTGGCGGTTCTTTCTGGAATGGACCCTTGGGAGGTCTCGTCCTGGGCATTGTGCTCATTGTGCCCTGGCTGAAGAAGGGAAGGAGGCGTTGCCACAGAGTCGTAGGGGGATGTGGCTCTCAGGGCACCAGTGACTCCATGGGGTGCGAGCAGTGGAGGGCTGAGAGCCGCGTGATGCCAAGGCTGATGAAATGTCTTCGGGGCTCTGCCGCTGCCTGGGCCTCCTGGGGTCTCCCTGAGACCCCGCGTGCTCAGGATCCTGGGAAGCTGATGGCCTTGTGCTCACTTCTGCTCCCCGGAGTTTGCAAGGTAGAGGACGCTGTAAGGGCTTTCATGCTGGTTTGGGCGCTGTGGCACACGGCCTGGTCTGGGCATGAAAGGGTGTTATAGCAGTCCTGCAGGCTGGGGGCACTGGGCCAGCGGATGGAAGACCCCTCTCTCTGTCTGACTCTACCTCCCAGGGTACCCGCAAGTGGGAAGCCGGAGTCAGGAGCCAAGCTGGAAATTGGACCCAGGTACTCCAATAGAGGATGCCGGCATATTGGTGTCAGGTGTCTTAACCCCTGTGCCAAACGCCTGGCCCACAAGCTTTTCTTTTAATTCCAGTTTCCGCAAACTTTTCAAAGTATCCCCACATAGGTGTGCTCCCTTCGATTCATTTCCATGGTCTTGCTCGTAGGAAGGCTCAGGACAGCACGGTGAGATGCTGGGAGAGACCACAGTCACCTAACTCAGATCACAGTCGGCTGTTGTATTTGTTCCGCTATCAGCTGGTACTCAGCTTGAACGCTGCCTAATTCGGGGCTGAGACTTTGTCATGGGTGTGGATAGAGAGGGCACAGCATGGGGTCTATGGCGTTTGGTACTGTCCATGGTCACAGGCCTCCCTGGACACCTTCCAGTGTATTCTTTGGGCCTCAGGGAACAAAAATATAGTCTGCTTTAAAAAAGGCCACTTAAGGCCGGCACTGCGGCTCACTAGGCTAATCCTCTGCCTGTGGCGCCGCCACCCCAGGTTCTAGTCCCGGTCGGGGCGCTGGTTCTGTCCCGGTTGCGCCTCTTCCAGGCCAGCTCTCTGCGGTGGCCCGGGAGTGCAGTGGAGGATGGCCCAAGTCCTTGGGCCCTGCACCCGCATGGGAGACCAGGAGAAGCACCTGGTTCCTGGCTTCAGATCAGCGCGGTGCACCGACCGCAGCGGCCATTGTGGGGTGAACCAATGGCAAAAAGGAAGACCTTTCTCTCTCTCTCTCACTGTCCACTCTGCCTGTCAAAAAAAAAAAAAAAAAAAAGCAACAAAAAAAGGCCACTTAAAAGGAAATAGGAAGGGGCTAAGGGGCTGGCGCTGTGGCATCATGGGCTAAGCCTCAGCCTGTGGTGCCGGCATCCCATATGGGCACTGGTTTGAGTCCTGGCTGCTCCTCTTCTGATCCAGCTCTCTGCTGTGGCCTGGGAAAGCAGGGGAAGATGGCCCAAGTGCTTGGGCTTCTGCACTTACCTCGGAGACCTGGACGAAGCTCCTGGCTCCTGGCTTCAGATCAGCTCAGCTCCGGCCGTTGCAGCCATCTGGGGAGTGAACCAGCAGATGGAAGAGTCTCTCTCTGTGTCTCCCTCTCTCTGTCTGTAACTCTGCCTCTCAAATGAATAAATAAATCTTAAACAAATACAGAAATAGAAAAACTAAGTCACACAGTGGGGCGTCCTTCAAAAGGCTCATGGCATATGGAATTCAAAGATAAGTTTATTTTGTTGCAGTGGAGTTTGGAGATGCATGTGTTTTTTTTTTTTCCCACAAAGCACATTTTTCTTAAACTTTTAGAAGTCCCCTCGCATTCCTGAGAATGGGACTGTTCTAGTGTGACGTGGTCCGCACAGCTACAGGTCCTTGCTCAGGGACAAAGCAAACCTTGTCCTTCGCTGCACCCCTAGGGTCCTGTCTGTGGGCTGCCTGCTGAGGGCGACCTCTGCAGGGAGGTGCATGTAGGGACCAGGGGTCTGCTTGGTGACGGCAGGGAGCCTGCGGCCCCGGGAGGCCTGGCTGCCAGACTGGGCTGGGCATGCTGGGGTGCCCCTGCAGACCTGCTGGACCGTGTTGGAAACCCAGCCCCTGGGCCCCTCGCCTGTCAATGACTTTGCAGGAAGCGTCTAACAGGACAGGCCCCAGAGCGCGCAGGGGCTGCTTGGCCATCAGCCTGGAGGAGCCAAGGTGGGCAGGCTGTAATGCTGTCTCGCCTGCCCTTTGTTTTCCGGAACCCAAGCACTTTAAACCTGCATGTGCTTATGGGCAGGAGCAGAGCATGGGAAGTGGACCATCTGGGCAGTGGTGCTGTTTTGAAACTGCCTGGGTTCTAGGTTCTGGGTTTTTCTCTTCTTTCTTGTTCCTGTGCTAGTTTAAAAGACTCCTGTGATCTTAACAGCCATGGTGCCTGCTGCCCAGCTGCCTTGAGTATGCCTGTGCCTTGTCCCGGGGGCGGGACTGCCTCCCCCACAGAGGGGTGGGCCTGCTGGGGGTGGGCGGGGCTGGCTGTACTTCCAGCAGGTGGCTGACCTGACTCAGGGCGAGAGTGGGCAGATTGTAGCTTTAATTAGAAGACACTGAAGAGGGGTGGGGGTGGGGTGGTGACTGCTGTGTGTTTCAGATGGCCCCGGCCCTGGAAGGATGTCTGTGCTGTGCTCTGATTGCGGCTCTGGGGCCCCGCCCCCACCCACAGTGGGCATCCGGGGCCTGTGGGTGCTGATCTGATTCATGATGAATGCGTTGAGCTTTTCATCTCCGTCGGCTGGCTTGGTGGGACTGAAAGCTCCTGGATTCCCTGGTGTGGGAAATGCGGCAGCCAGCCACATGTGGTGTTAGGCCGGCCTGCGCTTGGGAGGTGCGGTAGAGACAAGGTGTGCAGGTCAGGTGTGGGGCACCTGAAACACGGCGTGTCCTGCCGTGGCCTTAGCAGCACAGGATGTGTCCAGATGCCTTCTGCACAGATGTGGGCTGGCTCTGAGCCGGAACACACCCTGGGCAACCGGCCAAGGGTCCATTTATGGTGACGGAAGCTTCCGTATCTCCTGTGTGTGGATCTACTCAGCTCCTCCCATCAGCAGCTGCATGGTGGTAATTTTGCACATCTATGGTCTGGCTTTTGAAATCTATCTATGTTTCTATCTATCTGAAAAGAAGAGTTAGAGGGAGAGAGAGAGCGATCATCCATCCTCTGGTTCACTCCCCAAATGCTCTCGGTGGCCTGGCTGAAGCCAGGAGTCAGGAACTCCATCCAGGTCTCCCATGTGGGTGCAGGAGCCCAAGCAATCGGGCCATCTTCCGCTGCTTTCCCAGGCATGCTAGCAAGGAGCTGGGTCGCAAGTGGAGCACTCAGGGCTTGGAATGGTGCTCCTCTGGGGTGCCGGCATCACAGGTGGCTGCTTAACCCACTGCCCCACAGTGCCAGGCCCTTGTCTGAGCTTTAGACATGCGCTGGCCAGTATGAGAGCCAGACACCACCCAGGACAGGGCGCTGGAGTGTGGCCAGCCAGAGCTGAGAGCTGAGATGTCCCTCAAGCATCAGACTCACAGCCAAGGCAGAGACCTCGTGTGCAGCTTGTATGTTGGTGACATCCGGGTGTGTGTTGGGCGAAACAGCATCCATGGCCGAGACGAACTTCGCCTGTTGATGTTTGCTCTCCTGAGGTGACTGGGGGGCATCTAGGTGACAGGGCTGCCCTGCTGGTGTGTGTTGGGCTGCGTGGGCTACACTCACTTCTCCTCCCAGGCAGGCCGGAGTGGAGGGGGCCGCCTTGGCTGTTCATGACAGCAGCCTGCCGGGCCATATCGGAGAATTGGGGTGGGGGCCCCCAGTCCTGCTTACCCCTGTGCCGTGGGGGTGAGGAAGGTCACTGGGCGTGGCAGATTTTCCCTGCCCCAGCCACATCTGAGCACTGTGCTCGTGCCTGGCTTGTGTGTTTATGAGCGTTTATGAAGAACCCCAGCTGAACTTGAGCCACATTCTGGGGGAGGAGGAGCCGCCGAGCGCCCCTCCCCCACTGCTACCCTGCACTTGCCCCCGTAAGCCCTCGGGGTCTTGACATAGGGGCCGCTGCGTGTGCAGCTGTGGGGCGCACGGCCAGGGTCCTGGGAAAAGACCCGCATCTGGCTGGACTATTTATATCCCACAAAGAGCCTGTTTGTCTTTGCAGAGAGTGGACATGTGGCGATGCTGTCATCCACACGAGTGGAGACTGTGAAATGAGCCTTTCATGCCGGGGCTCTCTGGGAGTGTCTGGCACGTTTCCATCCAAGTGCAGGGACCTCATGGTCCTGCATCTGCCCGCTACGGTATGAGCCACGCAGGTCACCGCTCCTCGGGTCCTGGTGACAGGCGGCCTGGCTGGCCCAGGTAGGCAAGCCCCACCTGCCTGTTTCTACCACATGATGCTGCGAGGAACAGGTCCTCTGCGCCCCCTTACACTGGGGCACTGGGGCCTCGGCAGGGAATCTGAGGCCTAGAATGGGACCTGCGGGTCAGATGTGAGAGTCGGATGGTGACCAGTACCAAGGGAGGAGTAAGAGACAAGGGGACAGGTGTAGTTCTAGAGGAGTAACTCATATGTTTCACAGAGAAGGGATGGTTGGTTGTGCCAGTGTGGGGAGGAGCTTCTGTGCATAGGTTACAGCAGGTGCAAAGGCCCTGAGAGAGGCGGGTGTGTGACTTAGGTGTTCTGGGAATGTTGTGAGGGGGTCATGAGCCGAGGCAGGGGCAGGGAGGGTGTGTGCAAGAGGAGCTGTGTGGATCGGGCAGCTTATCAGCACTTGGGGATACTGAGACAGGAAGGAGGGGATGGAGACCCCTGGACACTGGGAGGCATCAGTCAAAGCAGGGGGTGCTGGGTGTGGAGGCAGCGAGGTGATGGTGGGCGGACGTGTGAGCCTCCTTGTCTCAGTAGAGGTGGGTATGGCCACTGGGCTTGTATGGGGTGGTGGAGCAGAGGTTGTTGCTGCAGGCTGGGTGGGAGGGGTTCCTAGCAGGTGGCCCGAGGATGCTCTGAAGTCGTGGCCTGAGCAGGTGGAGAGCCGGAGGCTGCACTAGGCTGAGCCGTCCAAGAGGCTTTAGGGAGGGCAGGGTGGTCTGGGGATGCATGAAGCCATGGTGCTTACGGGGGAGGGAGTTGCTGGGGATAGCAGGAGGGGGCTGGGGAGATGAGGTCTGGGTCCCGAGCGGATTCATGTTTGTAGCTTCCCCTGCCCTGCGCCAGCCTCCGTCACAGTTGTGGGGACAGGTGATTCGAACGTGGACAAGACACATGTGGTCTGGGAGGTGGCAGGTGAGACGGACAGATGGGGAGTCAGACACGAGAAGAGAAGTTGTATGGGCACACGAGAATCTTGTGCCATCTGCTGTGATCCTGTGGGGCACAGTGCTGCTCCCACGAGGGTACCCCCCAGCCAAGCCTGTGAGTCCTCTGAGCTGCACGCAGAAAGAGGGGAGCACAGGCACAGAGCCCACCCAAGGCCAGTCATGGCGTGGGGGTCGGGGACCAGAGGCAGGTGCCCCCCAACAAGGGCCAGCCCCGCCACAGGCTGCTCCTGCCACTGCCTTGTTGTATTTTAAAGCAACGTTTTCGTTATTTTATAATTGTACATGTTTATTATGAGGCACAGTGAAATGTTTTGGTACGTGTGTGCGACGTGCAGTGATCAAATCAGGACCATTGGCTCGTGCTCGCATCCTTTCTTTGTGGTAAGAACATTCAGAATCCTCTCTTGGAGCTACTCTGAAGCACCCGATATATGGTTGACCAGGGTAACCCTGCAGAGTGCAATGTGGTCCTCCTGTCTGGAACCTTGGGATGCTGTACCTCCTTCCCCTCTCCCCTCTCCCACTTCTCCTCTGGATTCCTGGAAGATGAACTTTTCTCTCTCCCGCGGATGAGGGCGATCATTGCGGTCTTTGTCTTTCTGTGCCTGGCTTATGTCACTTAGCGTGCCTGTCCTCCGGTTTCCTCCATGCTCTTGTGAAAGACCGCATTTCATCCCCTGTGTGGCAGAGTGGGGTGCCGCGGTGTGGACAGGCCACGGTTGCTTGACCCGGGCATCTGTTGTTGGGCATTTTGCTTTTTCGTTGTGCAAGAGGTGGCCAGCCCAGGTCTTGGAGGGCTCCTGCCTCCTGCCTCTGCGGGGAGCTCAGAGCCCGAGAGCTGTAGGAGCAGCCTTGCCCGGTCCCCTGCTGCAGGTGCAGGGGAGCCCAGTTGTGTTCTGCTGCCTTTTCTGGCCATGTTGGGCTTGGCAGACTCACAGCCTTGGACCAGGCCCTTTCAGAGCCAGAGTCCCAGGGTTTTAGGCCTTGTTCCTTGTTGTAGGTTCTGCCCCAGGACCTGTACGTGTGGCCTTCTATGGAAACAAAGCGTTGGCAGGTGCGCCCCAGAGGAGGATCTGAGGTGGGGGGTGGTTTGGGATTCTCTGGTGGGCACTGCGTACAGTCACCGGTGTCCTTTTAGGGGGAGGCAGAGGGAGAGGGGACATGGACACGAGGAGGAGGCTGGGTGGAGAGGGGGTGGACACTGCAGGGGTGGGCATGGTGGTGACGGTGATGTGTTAGCTTGGCTGGCTACGAGGCACTCCGATGTGAGGCTGAACATTCTAAGAGTATCTGTGAGGCTGTTTCTAGATGGGATTAATGTGCTTTTAAAAATGATTCTTTTTTTAAAAGATGTATTTATTTATTTGAAAGAGCACCAAAGAAGAGCAGAGAGGTCTTCCATCCCCTGGCTTGCTCCCCAAATAGCTGCAATAGCTGGGTGCTGGGCCAGGCAGAAGATCAAGGAGCCAGGGTCGCCCATGTAGGTGGCAGGGGTCCAAGCACTTGGGCCATCCTCCCCATCCTCCCCAGGCGCTTGAGCAGGGAGCTAGAGGGCAAGCAGAACAGCGGGGACTTGAACTGCTGCTCCAATAGGAGATGCCGGCGTTGCAAGCAAGCAGTGGCATAGCCCTCTGCACCACAGTGCTGGCCGGAGAGGAGCTTTGAAATCAATGGCTTGAGCACAGCAGGTGGCCCTGCACGGTCCGGTCCGTTGAAGGCTTGGGCAGAAAGAACAGCAAGACCCGTGTTCCGAGAAGGAGGGTGATTCTCCTGCCTGATACCCTGTGACCTGAACCTCAGGCCTCCTGGTCTCCCTCTTGCAGACAGATCTTGGGGCTCTTCAGCCTCTGTAATTGTGTGACCCAGTTCCTTGTAATGTCTGTGTGTGTGTGCGCGCGCATCGTGTTGGCTGTTTCCCCAGGGTCCCTGACTCAGCCGAGACCGAGCAGCTGCTAGAGGCGGCCAGAAAGGGATTCTCCAGAGGGAGTGCCGTGCTGCTGACACCTTGGTTTCAGACTTCTGCCTCCGGAGCTGCCAGGGCACAGCTTCCTGTTGTTTTAAAGCCCCGGTCTGAAGTCGCTGGGCAGCGCTGCCTCAGGAAAACAATGCCCGCAGTATAAACAGTGCTCCCGTAAATAGCCCGGCCACAGGCGCGGGGCTGTCACTCAGTGGCTTGGACTTTGCACGTGGCACCGCTGGGTGCCAGGGTGTGTGTGTGTCTCTCTGTCTTACTAGATCTTGCCGGATGCTTTGCCAGGAAGATCGGACAGTGGCTCCTTCGCCTAAGTACGCGGGGCCTCACTGTCAGCTTCCTCCCTCGGCGGTGGCGGCAGGTGTCTTTCTGGTGGGTGGGTGTGCGGGGGCCTCGTGACAGCTCTGCTGGTTTGCTGGCCTCTTCCTGGAGCTGGGTGAGTTTGGCGTCTCCTCTCAGGGTTGCCCAGGGCTCGGGTGCTCCCGTGCACGCCTGCTGTGTTCTGCCACCCTGCGTCTGTCCAGGTGTTCACTGCCCTCCTGCCAACCTGTGGGAGCTGTTAGAGGTATGTGTTAGAGGCATCGAGCCTCTGACTTGCTTCAGCTTTTCTTTTAAAGATTTATTTGTTTATTTGAAAGTCAGAGTTAAGAGTTACATAGAGAAAAGGAGAGAGAGAAAGAAAGGTCTCCCATCCACTGGTTCACTCCCCTAATTGGCCACAATGGCCAGAGCTCAGCTAATCTGAAGTCAGGAGCCAGGAGCTTTTTCGGGTCTCCCATGCGGGTGCAGGGACCCAAGGACTTGGGCCATCTTCCACTGCTTTCCCAGGCCATAGCAGAGCTGGATAGGAAGTGGAGCAGCTGGGACTGGTGCCCATATGGGGTGCCGGCACTGCAGGTGGGGACTTTACCTGCTATGCCACAGCACTGGCCCCACTTCAGCTTCTTCATGTATTTATTTGCGAGGCAGATAGAGAAGGCTCCCCGTGCAATGGTTTGCTCTTCAGCTGACCGGCATCCAGGAAGTCAGTTCAGGTCTCCCACATGGGTGGCAGGGACCACGCTACTTGAGCCATCACCTGCTGCCTGCCAGGGTGTATGCTGGGAGGAAGCTGGAATCTGGAATCCAGAATCAGACCTAGGCTCTCTGATATCAGATGCAGGCATCTTAGTTAGCCTCACTGCCAAGTGAAACACACGCCCCTTGTCTCTGCTTTGCAAAACATTTATTCCCGATTCCGTTGTTTGCCAATTGCTTTATTCACGTGTCAGTTGCCGACCAGATGAAATCCCTTCCCGGCTGGCTGTGAGCCTCTTCCCTGTCGGCTGGTAGGGATGAGCGCTGACTAAGAAGATGACAAGGGCTGGCTCCTGACTTGCTGGCTGGCATTTTGATGTCTGTGTGTTTGGGTTAAGCCGGGGCGTGTCTAGAATGCCGCTGCCCAGCGCCGAGTGACATGGCTGAGGGAAGTGGCCGCCCGGTCCTGGGTCCTTTTTCCCTCCAGCAAGCCGGCACCGATTCGTCAGCGAGCCGGCCTTGGCAAGGAATGGGACTTCGGCTTTGTGGCCTCTCGCGTTCTTGTGCAAGCCAGGCTTCATCCAGGGACTCTTCTGTCGCTCCCCACCAGCCTGTTAGTCTTGTTGCCCTCTACTGCCACATGGGAAGGGGCTGACAACGGGTGAGGGACCCAGGCTGTGCCCTGAGCGTGGTAAATGAAATGCTGCTTGACGCATTGGGGTGGGGATGCCAGGAGGGCTGCAGCGTGTGTTTCTCCCAGCTCCTAGAAGAGGCGGAGATGGAAGAAGCCTGGTAGCTGTGCTGAGGAGGCCATGGTGATAGGAGTACTGTGGATTGTGTGTGTGTGTGTGCACGCACAGTGAGCCCTGTGTTGGGGATAATTTCTGGAGACTGTGAAATAAGTGAGATTGTAGTGTCCAAGGCTGTCAGGCTCTGAGTAGCAGGTGAATCTGATGGGGCGGGAACAGTGAGAAGGTAGCACTGGGGACCTCCTTCGGGCGTGGGTGTCTGTGTGCAGGTGATGTGGGTGCCCAAGCTGAGTGTGCGCAAGGTGGGGTCTGCAGGTGGGCGCAGGCAGGTGCAACCTCAGGGTGGGCTGTGTCACAGGTTTCTGTGCCTGATCCTCAGCTGCCTGGCCCTGGGCCCTCCCTCCCCGCATCCGGTGCCCCACGGTCCCCAAATGCTCTCCATCTGCCCCGGCCCTGCTTGAGCTACTGGTGGAGCTGGAGAGAGCTCAGGGCTCACGCCACACAGGACCACCTTCCTGGGGCACGAGGAAGCTGTGGCTCCAGGGTGGGCGTGGGCAGGGTGGGGTCAGCCAGGTGCCACGGGGTCAGGGCCGCCCAGCCAATCGCCGGCCCGGGCAGGCCCTCCTCTGGCGGTGGCTGCTGGCTCAGCCTGCTCCTGGCCGGGTGGGTCCAGGCTGTGCCTTACAGGGCTGGCTCAGTGTCTCCCGGACACCTGGCGGCTCCGCAGGAAGAACCGGACGGTGGCACAGCTGCTCTGAGGTCAGCGAGGGGGTGGATGGGACCTGGGCCCCACGGGAAGGTGGCAGGGGGCCCTGGGCCCCAGGGGCGTGCCTGCACTTCTGTATGGTTCTTTATTCAGCCTCCCACATGGCCGCAGCTGCAGGGTGCCTCCAGGTGCAACAGGGGCCTGCGTTTCTCTGGGGGGCTTCCTGTGTGGGCTCTGTGCTCAGGTTCCAGCGGGAGGTCATGCATCAGGAAGTCTCACAGTGAGCCCAAGGGAGGTCCTTGGTGGGGTCCCATGGGGGCGCACAGAGCCTTAGCACAAGCAGGCAGTGTGGGGGCAGAGTCCTGGGTGGAGGGCAGCTTGCAAGGTGGCTGTGGGGGTGTCCACCTGCTACAGAGCCCGGTCTGTGCAGGGATCGCCTGTGACTCCGGCCTCGGTGAAGGGCCTGTCCTGTCATGGGCCAAGTTGCCACTCCAGGTGCTGGCCAGTGCTTCTCGTTTCTGGGCCTATAGCCATTGATGGTGAGCCCCCCATGTGTGTCCAGTATGCGTGTCAGCAGCTCCTGTGGGGTGGAGCTGCGGAAGGGGCCCTTGTTTGTCTTTGCGGATTGTCCCCTGATGTCTGCATTTCCAGCAGGTGTGGGAGAGGGATTCTTCTAACGCCGTGGTTTCCGGTCACACCTGCCCCTCCCTCCCTCCCTGCCGCCCAGCCTCGGCACGCCTCCCTGCCCAGTCTCCCCGCAGAGCTGTTTGCGTTGGACAGAGTCTTGGAGGCACAGGCAGCTCCTTCCTTGTGTGGCAGGAGTGCTAGCAGGCCTGTGGGGGCGCAGGCAGGCCCCACTGCCCTCACGGCAGCCACGGTGCCTGCCAGCCCCACTGAGCTCTTCCTGTGGCTCTGGCTGCTGCCCTTGACCCCAGGCCATGTGGGGGCTGAGGATGAGGCCTGGGCTAGCCGGCCAGGGAAGGAGGAGCGGTCACAGCTCGCTGGGTGCCGCTGGCAGGGAGGTGGCATCAGCTCTGTGCTGACGTTGGTGCACACCCCTACCGGCTGGACGCCGTCGGCCGTGTTACGTAACAGAGCCTGGCTTTGCAGTGCGGTGGGGCAGCAGGGAGCTAGCTGGTTAAACACAGCTTGGTCGGGGGGAGGGGGGTGGCGAGACCCATGAAGGGCTGGCAGTTTCTCTGCTGTCACTTCTGCATATCCATGCCCCTCGCTGTGGTTGGCCCCTGGGTGAGGGTGGGTATGGGCAGGTGCCCCCACTGCCCTGCTCCAGCCCTGTCAGAGGCCAGAATAAAGCATTAGCTGGGGCCCAGGTGGGATGGGAAGCTGGGAGCGAAGCCGTTGCCCCGGCATTTTGGCTGAAACGACAGAGGAGGGTGCTGAGGACCCAGAGTTGAAGCGTCCATGGCCTCCAGGTGGGTGTGAGCCCCAGCTCAGGACTCGGGAAGCCCAGGAGAAGCCCCCACCTTGCGGCATCTATCTCATCTCCTGTTCTTCTCACGGTCAGGGCCGAATCTGGAGACAGCCATCTGGACACCACCTGCCACAAGCCCATGAGCACTGGGGCCGGGCCCATCTGGATTCTGTGGCCGGAGCTCAGGGCAGCCCCTTGCTGTCAGCCCCTGGCCTCCTGCTTTGCCCGCAACGCAATGGGCTTGCTCACCCAGGACCGGATTCGCCACTCCTTCTGTGGGAGCCATCCCTGGGGAGCACTCCCAGTAGCCTGTCCACCAGGCGGTGACTATGGCTGAGCTGCCTGGGTGTGTGGAAGGGGAGGTCGGGGCCGGGGGTGCGCACTTTGTAAGGTCTGGGGGTTTGGGTCCATGCAGATCTTCCCTGTGGGAGGCAGGACTGCTAGGGCCTGGACTGAGATAGTGACAACAGAGTTTAGGATTGGTGTGTGGCGTGGGGTGTGGTGCCAGCCTGAAGTGGTTTTCGGAAGCCCAGGGGTGTGGCTCATTCTTAGAAGGACCCGTTGCCCTGAGCAGGCTGTGGGTCAGGTGCAAAGCCAGCAGCAAGGCTCTGTGGACAGTCCTGGCTCCTCCTCCCTCAGGGCTCATCTCAGGGCTGACCAGGACCCCACATCCACTGCCCATCTCTCAGCACCCGTGGACCCCCACAGGGGACCAAGCGTGGACACATGCGCACACACCCCAGGCATCCAGGCCCCTCACCTGCTGACTGACAGGTATGTCCAGTCCCATTCTGTTTTGCATCACGAAGCACACGCCTGGTATGTTGCAGGTGCTTAGGGATAATTTGCAGGTGGTTTTGTGTAAGGTACCGGGGAGCTGGGTGGGGTGGTGACTGAGACCTCCTTTTTCCTGGGAAACCAGAGGATTCTTTTCTCCAGAAAGGCCTGGCTGTGTTGGGGGTAGGTGGGTAAGAAGGGGATATAGAGACTGCCAAAACAGAGGGCCCGGCCCAAGGGAGCAGCCGAGGGTCGGGTGCATAGGATGTGGGTGGAGAAGCGGCTGGTCCTGTACCTCTGGGCACATAGTTGGGGTTTTCATCAGAGGGCAGCGTGGAGCCGCGGGTGGGTTTTCAGCATGTTGAGGGCAGGCTTGGGTTTTGCAGGGAGATACCGGGGTGGCTGTGTGAGGCCCAGAGTAGGGCACTGGGCTGTCGAGAGATCCAGGAGAGGGCAGTGTGGTCACTGCTGGCTGACTGGGAACAGGGAGTGGCCCTGGACAGGGGTGGTGGGGAGACACCAACTGATGGGACCCCAGGCTTGTCCTGGGGTCCTGGGCGGGTATAGGGGGAGGGGCGCAGCCTGGGCAGCTCATCGGGACGTCTGTGCTCAGTGTGGGCTGTTCCTGGTGGGAGGAGGGCAGGTGCTCTGCTTCTGCCCCGGTGCTGGTGCCGACCCGGCGGTGGGTGTGTGCACTTTGCAGCTATGACGAGGGGGGACCAAGGGGCTCTGCCCTGACAGGGAGTCATTCCACGGTGAGCTCTTGGGCTAACTGGAGTGAATCGCTGCTGACAATGGGTACTGAGATTTGGGGGGCTGGAGTGTGGCTTGGCTGGTTTTCGTTCTGCGGGGGTGGGGGAAACTTGTTCAGTTTGTTCACCCACCCTTTCAAGCAGAGAAGCCGTGCCTGTACACCCACCTTTGAAAACAGAGCCTTGCTCCCTCATTTTGCCGTACATCTCACTGACCCTTGGTCGGGGGTCCAGGTCGCCAGGATGGCTTTGGGTCAGTTCACAGTGATGGAGGAAATGGAGTTGAACGTTGGATGATAAATGCTAGTGTTTGAAACCTTTAGCCTCCCCTTGGTTGATTAGAAAAACCTCTCTCTCTCTCTCTCTCTC
This sequence comes from Lepus europaeus, assembly GCF_033115175.1. Classification (NCBI taxonomy): domain Eukaryota; kingdom Metazoa; phylum Chordata; class Mammalia; order Lagomorpha; family Leporidae; genus Lepus; species Lepus europaeus. The sequence goes on from NC_084838.1 coordinate 99,649,765, forward strand.
TCTCTCTCTCTGTGTGTGTGTGTGTGTGTGTGTTGGGGGTGGATCTCTAATCACAGAAGCAATATTCTTCCTGACCTGGCAGTTTCTCCTAACAGGACTGTGGCTGTAAGAACATTGCTTTCAGGGCTAATTATGGTCGTAGCAATTGACGGCCCCCAGTGGTCTCTGCTCAGCTGCTGGGTCTCAAAAAGGATGCAGAGAGAAGCCGTGTTCTGAGAACATCTTGAGAGTAAAGCAGTTTGTGAAGGTTCTCGCGCGGCATAAATCACAGTCATGGCTCGTCCGAGGAACACGTGGGTTTATTGCCTCCAAACAGCTTCAAGCCAGAACCGCTTTTGTCTCCCAGATGGCAGAGGCCTGAGGTCTCGTGACCCGGCTCTCAGCTCCTGCTGCGGGCGGTGGGCTTTATCTAATTTCCTAGTCCTGGCTCTGTCATCACAGTGAACGAACCTCATCATGCTGGTGCCGACCCTGGCTGCTTGACGGCAGCCACCCTGAGACCTGGGCGGCCACGGGCGCTGAGTGTCGCCCCGGAGCCAGACCAGGGCAGCCGCCAGCGAGGTCCCCAGCTTTGCCATCTGCTTCTCCACGCCGAAGCCTGGGCCCGTAGTCAGGCCTGGAGGAGGGCGTCGCGGGATGCCTGGGCAGGCCATTCTCCGCAGAGCCCTGGTGGCGGCTCCTTCTCGGCTCTCGGTGATCCTCTCTGCCTCTCTCTGCTCCATCGGTGATTAGATTGCCCCATCGGAAAGGCAGGAAGCCCTCTGGGTGCTGTTTGCTCAGCCAGTTGCATAGACTCGTGTTTTAGATCCAAGCAGTGAGCCAGGCAGCTTTCCTGTGGTTTCGCTGCACCTGTCAGATGGACACAACTGTCCTTCCTTCCAGGCTGGGGGCCCGGGGATGCTGCTGTAGGGTGACCTTAGGCCTTGTAGTCTCTGCCCCCTGCTTACTCTTCTGTGCCCCCCCCACCCCGGGATGGGGCGAGTGTGCAGCCCTGTGGCCTACAGATGGTTCTTGCCAGTTAGAGCCACTGGCCACCATATCTAGCAGCACACTGTACACTACCTCCGAGTCTGCCCTCACCACCACTGCTTCTCAGAGACGCCGGGGCCGTCCCTGGTCCCACGGGCTGAGTGACCTGCCTGGGTCCCCCTGACCACCTAAGGGCCCCCTCCGGGCCAGCCCCTGCAGCCCCATGCTCTAGGACCGTGCACAGGGAGAGCCTGGGAGACGAGGGCAGCCTCCATCCTCCAGCTGCACCCCGGAGTGCTGGGAGACCCCATGTCCAGGCCTGCGTGGTCCTTAGGAATGAGGAGCTGGCCCCTGACTGTGCTGGTGCCTTGCCGTGGGTGCTGGGCGGAGCAGCTCCTCTCCTTGGGTCTGCCTCCCCTCCAAGGCGGCCTGTCTCCTCCTTCCTCAGCCCCGGGCTGGGCCCTGCCCCACAGCCCCTGAATTAGCTACACAGGAAAACAATGGGGCCTACATGGGGAACAGCGTGCTATTTACGGGGAGGAGAATGGGGACTGGCTTGTCCCACGACCTGCGGCCACGGCCACCATGGGGCCTTGTCCCTGCTGGTGAAGGCCGCCTTGTTGTGGCCCCAGCAAGGCCCCTGCACCCAGGCCTGGCTGCACCCCCTCTGATAACACAGCCCCCGCAGCCCCCGCGGGCAGTGCAGCCGGGCAGGGGCGGCAGAGGGATCTGCAGGCCAGCACGGGACCGGGGCGCCAGCCCGGGGAAAGGTGAGGCCGCTGGGCGGGCAGGCCAGTGGGCTTGGGTTTTCCCTGCCAGTGTGCGGAAGCCGTCTCATGTTCCGTTTCTCCCTGCTCCCTGGGGTTGGACGAGTGAGCTCAGGAGGGGTCCTGCCTTCTCAGCAGGAGTGGCTGCTCCAACAGGGCGCCACAGCCACCCAGGGGCTGCCACTTCTGAATGCCCACTGTCTGGAGGAGTCTGTCTGTCCAGCTGTCTCTCTCTCTGTCCGTGGGCAGCTGGTCAAGCGGACATCCCAGAGGCTGAGACGCCAGTGGTGCCCCTCGGCCTGAGTCTGCCCGGGTTTCTTTTCCCGGGACGGTTGACTCGAGTCCCCAGGGGACCCGTCCCAGCAGCTGCAAGGCTGGCGGAGCCCGCGGCTTCCTTTACTGTGCGCCTCTGCTCTGCGGCAGCTCTGTAAAGACAGGGTGGTGGCTGCGGGCACGGAGCCTGCCACCGCGGGTGTGGCCGCTGCTGCTGGCCAGGCGCGCCGTGGGTGGAACCTGTGGGACTGGCTCTGCACAAAGCCCCGGGGGCGGCTGCCGGGCCCCAGCTTTGCTGACACAGCCCCCGGTGGCCTCACTGGGTCGCCGGGTTCTGTCAGCGGAGATGCACGCCGGGCAGCCTGTCCAGTCGGAGAACTGGGGAGGGAGCCCTCCCTGGGGGCCGGGGACAAGCTGCTGGCTCCCAGGAGCAGGGTCTCTAGAATTGACATGGGAATGGGGCTGTGAATGGGGGTGCCCTAATCCTCCCCAAATTAGGGTAAAATTTGCATCTGAATGAGCCACCTCATCCAGATTCCCTTGGAATGTGCCTGTTTCCTTGTTGTTTTCCAGGTCATTTGCATTTGTCCTTAGCCCCAATGCTTGCAGTTTAGGCTCCCTTAAGCCAGACTACCTGCCTTTTCCTAGCCCAGGTGTCTGCCTAGGGTGCTGCACAGCAGGGGACACAAGCCCCCCCCCCCCCACAGCTCCCCTGTCCCACCCCTCCCCCACTGCCGGCAGTGGAGTGAGCCCAGCCCTCTGGCAGACTCATTCTGCCCTCAGATGGGCTTCCCACTATGAAAAGAATGTGTGTTAATGTCGTCCTAGCATTGGACAGGGCGCCTACAAATTCAAGGTCTTTTCTAGAAAAGAAGCAAAAAGGAGTTGTGCCCATGCTGGGCTGCGTTCCCTGGCCCCTGGCCCCTCCAGGGCCCCAGCTGAGCCTGGGGGCTCTGTGGCTGCACCGCCCTGGGATCTCCAGGACTCAGGACGCTGAATAAGAAAGAGTCTTTGCAGATGGGATTAAGGTAAAGGAGATGGGAAGGATGTTTTGGATTACCCAGGTGGGCCCTAAATGTAATCACAGGTTCCTTTTTTAAAAGATTTATGTATTTATTTGAAAGTCAGAGTTACCCAGAGAGAGAAGGAGGGGCACAGAGAGAGAGAGAGGTCTTCCATCCGCTGCTTTACTCCCCAACTGGCCGCAACAACTGGAGCTGCACCAATCCGAAGCCAGGAGCCAGGAGCTTCTTCTGGGTCTCCCACATGGGTGCAGGGGCCCAAGGACTTGGGCCATCTTCTACTGCTTTCCCAGGCCGTAGCAGAGAGCTGGATCGGAAGTGGAGCAGCCGGCACTACAGGTGGCAGCTTTACCTGCTACGCCACAGCACCAGCCCCCACGAGGTTCCTTTATGAGAGGTAAGATGATGCTATATTGTTAGTAGAGAGAGGAAAAACTTGCCCTCCGCCTTCTGAAATTCTGTTACTGGCACAGGCAAATTAAGCTGATGAAAGATTGACAGGAGAGAAGGCCTATGAGTTTTACTATGTTTACGTTCACGGGTGCCACACGGACAAGATGTGAAAATCCAGAGAAGCAGTGCGACTCAGGGGCTTGGATGTCATTTTAACCATGGGTGCTGCGTTTCGCAGACCCAGCCTGTGCCATCCCTGCTCTTGCTAGTCGGGCACAGGGGAATCCGTTTCCACGTGGAAATTCGGGTCACCGTTAAAAAGACTGCCTGGCTTTGAGGCAGCCAGAACAGAACTCTGTACTGCGTCTCGGTGCCTTCAGCTCAGATGAGTCCTTATGCAAAAGGAGTGTATTGGCCTTGAAGATGGAGCAAGGCAGCCAGAGCCCAGACCCGGGCAGGGCATGCGCCGTGCGCACAGATGTCCTGACTGCAGAGCCGTGTGTATGGAACAGAGGGAGCAGTGTGGGCAGGAGGGGCTTCCTGTCGGGGTGCCCAGGAAGTGGAACCTGACTGCCCAGCGGCCTCCCCACGGGGGTGCTCGGGCACCGGGGCGCAGCACTGCCGGGCACAGGTGGGAATGCGATGGCCCTGGCCCTCTTTGCAGAGTGGTCTGAGAAGAAAGGGCCGGTGTCCATCTGTCACTCTGCCCTGGGCTCACAGGAGCTCAGCCTCTCCCAGCCTTGGGCCTGCCACTGCCCTGGCTGGGAGCCACTGGGCCATTCTCCACCCAGCGGAGCAGCGGAAATGAGCTGCTTGGAGATTCTTCTCCCCCTGCAAGAAAGAATTCAGACATGAGGTAGAGCGTAGTGGTGAGCGAGGTAGCAAAGTTTAATTAAGAGAAATATACCTGGCCTGCGCTGTGCTCACTAGGCTAATCCTCCGCCTGTGGCGCCGGCACCCTGGGTTCTAGTCCCGCTCGTGGCATCAGATTCTGTCCCAGTTGCTCCTCTTCCAGTCCAGCTCTCTGCTGTGGCCCGGGAAGGCAGTGGAGGATGGCCCAGGTCCTTGGGCCCTGCACCCGCATGGGAGACAGGAGAAGCACCTGACTCCTGGCTTCGGATCAGCGCTGTGCGCCGGCCGTGGCGGCCATTTGGAGAGTGAACCGACGGAAGGAAGACCTTTCTCTCTGTCTTTCTCTCTCTCTCACTGTCTAACTCTGCCTGTCAAAAAAAAAAAAGAGAGAGAGAGAGAGAGAGGAGAGAGGGAGAGAGAGAGAGAGAGGAGAGAGGGAGAGAGAGAGAGAGAGAGAGAGAGAGAGAGAGAGAGAGAAATAGACCTGATATACCTGACAGGTGAGTCTGGAGAGAACCGATACCTGGTCCATTTCTATGCGCCTGAGTATGGGTCCCCCGTTTCTCCTGCCATCCTTCTCTATTCTGGAAATTGTGGGTGGGGTCCTCTAGGTGTGCAGTTCCCAAAAATCCTCTCAAGATCTTTGCCAGCAGTGCTAGGGGACCTCATAGCCCCCATGGTGCAGGACGGGGGCACTGCCCGGAGCTGTCCCTGGGGAGAGGGCTGAACCCACCCCCCCACAGGGTCACAGAACAGGAGCAGTTCCTGCAGGCACACTCGCTGCTCTGCGTTCAGGGCTTGCTCCCTCATTCCATTGCACAAACATTCCTTTTCTTTAAAAATTCCCATTTTCCTTAAAAAAAAAAAAAAAACACCCCATTTTCTTCGGCTCCTCTTACTCATATAGGCTAGTGTCTGTCTCACTACCCTAGCACCTAGAGCCCTTGCCCAGTCCTAGAGGTGCACCTGCCACCCCTGACGGCCGACTCGGGGTGCCTTCTCCCTGCTCGTGGGTTTCAGGGGGGTTCCACATCTGAGCCCCCGGTGTGGCCACGCAGCTGCGCTGAGCTGTAGAGGATGTGCTTTTGCTCCTGAGGCCCTCTCCCCGTTGTGGACGGATGTTCTTGGCTCGTGCGAGCTGTTTCCTGGCGATTTGATGGGCTAAGTATGAGGTAAACACTCTCTACTTTATTACCCGTGCTCACCCAGCTGGCTCAGCAGGAAGCCGTATTCCTGACCCCGTGAACTTGGTTTTCCATAGAAAGTGCTGTCTGTGGTGGGATTGGACATCCCGCACTCCGCTGCTGTGTGTGTGTGTGTGTGTGTGAGAACAGTGTGCCCTTCTGCCCGCGGTACTGTGGATATTGTCCACACTCGTGCCTGGCGGTCACACCAGGTATTTCCAGAGTCTGGGCTGGGCTCAGTCTATGCCAGCTTCTGCCCTGGGCTCTCTTTTGTTTATCACCTCGTACTGTAGCTTGGGACACACACACAACCCCACACCATGTGCATACATGTGAACTACACACCGCACACCCATGCGCACATACACACACACAGTGTTCTGGCCGACCTCGGATCTTCTCCAGAAGTTAGTCTGGAGCCCATGACTGGCAGATCTTGGTGGGAGAGCAGTCTTAGCCTAGAGGGTGACCAGCGTCCCTCTGCCAGTGTCCTCGCTTCCAGAAGTCTCCTGGTGCCAGCTTGTGCTGGACTGTGGCCTCTGCCTAAACCGCTCCCCAGTCCCAACACTGCTTCCTTGCCTGGGTGCCTGAGCCAGCTGTGTGCAGGCCTGGCTGCAGCGGTAACAGACAGGGTAGCCTTTGTCACTGTTCTGCTGCCGTGGCTGAGGTCTTGACACGTAGGGAGCTGGAGGCGATGTCAGATCCGTGCCTCATCTGTCTGGTAGCTGGAGCAGGCCGTGTACAGCACGGGGCTCGTGGACAGGTCCCCGTCCCTATCTGCGGAGCCCTTCTGAGCTTGGTGCTCCTGTGGGGCTCTGGCTGGAGCTGCTCCCTGTGACTCTGAGAGGCACGGTCCCGGCTGTGAGCCCATGCCCCGGGGCCCTGTGCTGTAGCGGTAAGAAGGGCGCTTCTGTTCTCCCTGTGGTTCCTGCACCCCGGGGTGCTGTGGGCTGCTGGCGGGTGCTGATCACTTCCACTGGAAACTTGTGTGTGGCCACGTGCGGGGATGTGAAGCCCCTCCAGAGAGGGGGCTCTGCAAACCCGAGGGTTGGCTACAACAGTTGGCTGTGCCAGTCTCTGGCAACCCTCACCCCCCTGGTCCCCCAACCGTGCTCCTCCAACCCCTGGGAATTCAGGACATGCGCCTTGGGAGTCAGAAGGCAACAGTGTGAGATGCTTCTTGGCTGGGTTGACAATGCATCCTCCAGCATGGGAGCCCCTCCGTGCCTCTTGGGGACCCCTCCCTACGAGCAGGACCCTGCTGTGCCTGCGATGCTACAGTGGCCCCATGGACACGGTCGTGAAGGCCCCTTTGTCCTGCAACACCAGATCTGTTTCTTCTGTTGGGGACCAGCAAGACCGGAAGCGCGAGGCAGGAGTCACAGGAGGAAAGAGCCGGACAGGCTCCCCAGGGTCCGCTGCATCTGCCTCTTACTGCGACTGCCACCATTGTCCTGAGCTTGTACCTGTGAACAGCCCCTCACCCTCAGCTCTCAGCTCCCGAGTCCCCTGGAAGGGTCTGAGTGTGTGCACCCAGTCCAGCAGAGCAGCACGGAGGAAGCCCCAGGGGTAGTGGTGAGGGGGTCAGTGACCGGGCCACCTGCCTTCTGCTCTCAGCGCATCGGCTCCTGATGTCACGGCGGTTGTGCAAAGCGTGCCCGCAGTTTGCTCCCGCGTGCTCCCGTGAGGCTACTGACCCGTGTTTCTTTCCCATTGTCTGTGTTACAGGAGCAGGGATGGCAGGGTTGTACCCTGCACCTGCCACCAAACCCCAGTGTCAGTCCTGGGGCTGACACCTGATGGCCCTGGTGGGTGTGGGGAGGGCACAATAGGAGTGCTGAGCTCCCAGCTCAGAGACGCTCCTACACCCGGCTGCTGGGCTGCTGGCCTTGTGCTGGTCCCTTTGTGGTCCTCGTTTCTCCTCAGATCCACATAGCAGCCTTTAAAATCTGAGTAGTAGGGACCGGTGTGCTGGTGCAGCAGGCTGAGCCACTGCTTGCAACACCACATCCCCTGTCGGAGTGCTGGGTTGTGTCCCCACTGCCGCACTTCCTAGCCAGCTCCCTGCTAGTGCACCTCATAATGGCTCGAGTGCTTGGGTCCCTGCCACCCATGTGGGAGACTCAGATGGAGTTCTAGGCTCCTGGTTTCAGCCTGGCCCAGCCTTGGCCATCTGGGGAGTGAACTAGCAGATGGAGGATCTCTCTGTTCCTACCTTTCAAATAAGCACATTTTAAAAAAAAAAGAAGAAAGAAATCTTAGTAGTCTATACAGCAACCACAGCCAGTACTGGAGATGGCTTCTGACTGAGTTTTGTTCCATAAGATAGTGATTTCTGACCACCGGGGCTGCTGACTCATCCTGGTTACTGAATATTTCAGAATTTATAAAGCGATTTCCAAGTGCACACAGATGTCAGAGGCAGCTGGCAGCCGTGGGCCGCTGCTCGGGAGGTGCTGGTGGGTGGCTGTGCCTGTGCCTGCCGAGCCTTGCTCCCTCCGTGGCTCAGGGTGCTGAGTGGGCACGGGAGTGGGCACTTGGGAAGGCAGCACCCTCCCGGGTGTGCATGGCAGCCAGCAGGACTGCCCCACCTGGACCTGGCTTTTACAGGCCAGTTTTGTGTGACACTTGGTCCTCCTCTGCACATTGCTGCTCTTTCTGCTTTGGGATACGGGTTCAGATCCTCCAGAGACCACTTTGAGCGTGGGTAGGTCACTTTCATGTGTCAGTACCTTGGGAAGCAGCGCCTGTGGCCAGGTGCCCTCAGGTGAGCTTGTGGCCAGGTGCTCCACAGGTAAAACATGGCCAGGTGCTGTTACAGTGAGCAAGTACTGCCCTGTGGAACAGGAAGTTAAGAACTGAGACATGAGCTGCAGCAGGTGCACAGACTTGGATTGCCTTAGGCACAAGGGGCAGTCTCTTCCCCGGCCCCCAGTGTCTCTGGGGGAAAGTAATTGAAGAGAGAGAGTACAGTGTCCCCCTGGGGAGAGCTGGTTGTTGGGGCTACCACTTTTGCAGAGCAGGCACTGTGGCTGCGGCCAGGGGCTATAGTTCACAGCGTAGTGTATGGCCCGAGACATTCTGTGATGGTAAGTTTGAAAAATATTCTTGTTGATTTTAGTAGTCAGCATTTATGATGCCGAGTGGTGCCATATGTAGTCTGGCATGGGCCAGTATTGAGAGTCCAAGGAGCAGGTGCAGGTCACATAGCTGGCTGGCCTGGACCTTGAACCCAGGGGCTACTGTCTACCAGTGGCTCTCTGTGAGGGAAGAAACGGGTACACAGTGTGAGGGCAAACTGAGGCAGACCCAAGGGAGGTGAGGACAGGCAGGTGAACCGGAGGTTGTGCTGGGTTTTCAAGGCATGGAGCCCAGTCTGGCTGAGGGGATGCTGGGCGTGTATCCCAAGGATGGCAGGAGTGCATTCAGGGGATTCGGGGCCACCTTCCCCTTAGCTGGGACATGGTTGGGGGTGAGACTGTGACAAGAGAGAATCTGGGAGGTATCTTGTTTGGAAGCAGCGTAATTATTTGTAAGAATAAAAAACGCCCACCATTGGTACCTAGGAGATCCTGGGAAGTCCAAAGCAGATGGGTAAAAGGCCCCTAAAGCCCCACCTCCTACAACCAGGCACTGTTGGCCTTTTAGGGTGCCTCCGCCTGTGTGTGTGTGTGGGAGGTAGCCCTGCGGGGCCTGCCGGGTCAGATGGGGGGGGGGGCAGGTGCTGGCAAGCCACGCCTGGCCCTTCCTGGGCGTGAGTGTCCACGCTGTTTTTCACGTGCACAAACTTATACTTAAGTGCTGTTTTATCAGCTCCGCTGTGCCTTTAATAATATGCTGGGGTTCTTGTCGGTAAGCATCCACTCGCCGACCGTGTGCCGTGTGTAGCATGCTCTGTTATTTATTTAACCAGTCCCTGATGGGTGCACATATGGGTGATAGGCTTTTACTGCAAAGGCATCGTGGAGATAAGCCTCCCGGCCCAGTGTCCTTGTACACCTGTGGGGACATAAGCCTGGAAGAGGCTGTAGGCTCCCTTCAGGTTGGTCTCTGCCCTTCTCCATGATCAAAGGCATCTGTGTTTGCCCTTAGCCAGGGCAGTGGCCTCCCCCAGGGAGGCTGTCATGGTACATGGTCTCCTCCTATAGGAGCCACTGAACTCAGCCCAACCGGGGCCACCGCCCCTGTGTGCAAGGCGGGGGTGGGGGTGGGGGTGGGGGCTGGGCAAGCTGCGGCAGGTGCTTCGTGGTTCTGGCCTGCCCGTTGGAAGAGCATTGCTGGAGGCTGGCCTCTGGTTCTGAAGTTCTGTGATGCATGTCCTGACCTCCCAGTAAAATCTTCCTCCTTGGGCCTGAAAGGCTTCCAACACCTGTCATCTGCAGAGGCCTGGCAGTGTTGTTCAGTGAGTGGCCCGGGAATCTGTTCTTCATAAAGTGCCCACCGGACTCCTAACTTGAAGCAGATCTGAGATTCTGATCCAGAAACGGGTGTGTTTGTGACCTCAACTGCCCCGTCTGGCTTCGTCTTCTACATCGCATGGAGAACTCTAGATTTCCAGACCTGAACAGGTGTTCGGGATAGGTCCTGGGGTTGGGCGCAGAGTGCCACATGCTGCCTCCGTGCTTAACCTGGGTATGGCTTCTGGAAGTTTCTGAACGTTTTTTGTTTAAGATTTACTTATTTATTTGAAAGGCAGAGTTACAGGGGGTGGGGCGAGAAGGGGCAGAGAGAGGAAGAGATTTTTGCATCCACTGGTTCACTTGCCAAATGCTGAAACAACCAGGGATTGGGTCAGGCTGAAGCCAGGATCAAGGAGCTCCTTGCTGGTCTCCCACATGGGCGCAGGGGCACAGGGACTTGGCCCATCCTCTGCTGCTTTCCCAGGTGCATTAGCAGGGAGCTGGGTTGAAAGTGGAGCAGCTGGGACTCAAGCTGGTGCCCCTAGGGCATGCAGGCACTGCAGGCTGGGGCTGTATCTGCTGTGCCCCAGCATTGGCAAAACAAAGATGATGGTGGTGATGGCTCCTCTGCTTAGAGCTGGGAGAAGGGGCTCTGTAGGAAGCTCCTAGGTACCTGGGGAGCCCCTGTTGCTGTCCTTGGTGTGGCCTGCAGGCACCTGCTGTGATGGGGAGGGCAGTGCCTGCTCACGGGGTCACCTGATGTGAGTCAAGATGAGAGGCTTCCCGCACCAAGGGGCTGCTGGCTGAGCGGAGCCAGCCTGGCAGAGAGGATGGGCGAGCCAGGCCCACGTGGGGAAACTGATTCGGGGACTGTCCTTCGGGGAAGGGCTCAGGAGCCTGCATGTGGCTGTCACACTATGGCGCCGCGTTCCTGGGCTGTGACCGCACGCTGGGCCCAGTGTAGAGGGAGTACAACCCCTCAGCAGCCCACATCCGTCCTCCCCAACCCCATCACCCTCAAGGCCAGTGCCGCTGGACCTCAGGGCCAGTCCCCGAGTGCCTGCAGTGGACAGGAGGGGCCCAGAGGGGCAGAGCGTGGGACAGATGTGCTGACGGCTGACCAGGCTCACGGCTGTAGCATCTGCTTTTTTGTGTGTTTGCATGGACAGCCTATGCTGGGACCTTATTTTCTGCTCTTCTAGGTGTATGTCATCTGGGAGAGGTGCTCGCCACCCACACCAGGAGGTGGCTGAGCAGTGTGCAGCGGCCTCTGGGGGCTTTGGTGCTGACTGGGGGCCCTGCAGGGGGCGTAGGGGGCCGCCCCCACATATGAGCCCCAGCACTTCTGTGTCTGTCTGAGATGAAGGGGCTGTGTCCTGCCAGGTTCAGAGGATCCTGCGAGTGATTGCCTGTAGTGCTGGACTGGTGCTCTGACACCAGCATCCCACACGGGCACCTGTTCGAGTCCCGGCTGCTCCACTTCCAGTCCAGCTCCCTGCCAGTGACCTGGGAAAACAGCAGAAGATGGCCCAAATACTTTAGCCTTTGCTACCCATGTGGGAGACACAGGGAGTTCCACGTTCCTGGCTTTGGTCTGGCCCAGCCCTGGCTATTGCAGCCATTTTGGGAGTGAACTAGAAGACGGAAGATCTCTCTCTTTGTTTCTTCATCTCTGTCAGTCTGCCTTTCAAGTAATAAATAGATCTTTCAACACATACACACACACACACAAATACACACACACATACACACGTCTGCTGTGCTGAGTCCCGTGCCTGCACAGGGGTCTCCAGCTCGCCTCTGCTCCTGTCTGGTGCCCACCCTGGCAGCAGGGGTGTGGCCAGCACCCACGGCCTGCAGGGTGCAGGGGGTGGGACCTCCCTCACTGTAGGTGGCTTGCAGAAAATCTTACAGGTTTGCTCCCACGTCCCTGTGGCTCCCGTGACCCCTGCAAGGCTATATGTGGGCAGTGGTGGTGGGCAGCTCTGAACGTGGGGCCTGGAGAGAAGTGGCTTGTGCTGGAGCTGTGGGGGAGCCGCTGTGCCAGTCAGGGAGAGCCTGTATTGGGCTGCAGCTGTGGCCAGAGGGGTTGAAGTGCTGCCTCCATTATGCTTGGCCAAGGGCTGCCTTGCTGGGTGAGGAAGGGCCGGCTGTGGCGTCTGAGCCAGGGCCTCAGGTCAGCCTGCCCCTGCAGAAGCAGATGGACCCACACAGGTGGTCACTTGTCCTGTGAAGCCAGGTGGGGCCTGGGGACACTGGTATCGGGTAGCACTGTGTTCCTGGGAAGGTCTGGGCACCTGTCTCGAGCCTCAGGCTGGCACTAAAAGGGAGTGTGCGAGGAGGATGGCTTCTGTGTGCCCTGTCCCTGCAGCATGCAGGTGACGTGGTGGGCTCTGGGGCAGCGCTGGCTCTGGAGTCTGGGACCGTGGCCCAGGATAGCAGGGGGCCTGGTCGGGACATCTCCAGTCAACTGGGCTCTTCTGCAGACAGAGTGCTTCAAAAAGATCATGGAAAATGGAATCACAAGATCAGTTTATTTTGGTGCAAAAATGTTTTGAAACACAAGCTTCGGGGCCAGCGCTGTGGCATAGTGGGTAAAGCCACCACCTGCAGTGCCGGCATCCCATATGGGTGCGGGTTGAAGTTCCGACTGCTCCACTTCCAATCTAGCTCTCTGCTGTGGCCTGGGAAAGCAGTGGAAGATGGCCCAAGTCTTTAGGCCCCTACACCTATGTGGGAGACCCGGAAGAAGCTCCTGGCTCCTGGCTTTGGAACAGCGCAGCTCTGGCCATTGCAGCCAATAGGGGAGTAAACCAGTGGCTGGAAGGAAGACCTCTCTCTCTCTCTCTCTCTCTCTCTCTCTCTCTCTCTCTCTGCCTCTCCTCTCTCTGTGTAACTCTGACTTTCAAATAAATAAATAAATCATAAAAAAGGAAACACATGCTTTTTCAGAGTGTGAATTTACTTCCTCAAGAGCCTGTGGACACCCGTGCCAGCTGCGTAAGCCTGCCCTGGTCAGCGCACGGAGGGGAGCTGTCATTCAGCTCCCCTGGCCTCTCGCTGCACCTGGCTTACCAGACAGTCCTGAAGTCAGGGGACACTGCGCTCAGGGCTGAGCGCCGACCTCTCACTTGTCTTGGTGTAAGAATGTTCTAGAACCCCTTTGAGATTTCTCAATTGATTTGGGTTCCCATGAATTGTGAGGTTTGGCGAGCCCGGCTGGTCCCGGGGGGCAGGGGTCTCCTTCCCAGGCCCCGAGAGAGGCTGATCCAGGGGCTGGTGGGCCCCTCTGGTGACTGTGCGTTGGTGTCGGGTGACAGTGACTCACCAGCCCGCCGCCATGCGTCTCCCAGTCTGAATCATCTGGAAGTTTATATACAGCTTGCAAAGAGGCCCCTGCCCCCTCTGGCACGGCAGCCCTGGCTCCAGACACCTCGGTCCCCAGGGGCGTTGAAGTGAGCCGACAGAGTTCTGTGTGCAGGCGCCACCATGGATGGGGCCACTCAGGTCTGTGGGAAGGGGTGGTCCTGGTGAGCAGGACAGGGAGGCGTGGCCGGGCACCTTCCCCGTGGGAACTGTCTGGGGTCCGCTGGGTCCTGTCCCTGGGTGACTCCCCTCTGCTGGGAGGTCAGCAGAGGTCGCTCCCCAGGTCCCCTCCTTGGTCTGCCTGTAGCACCTGCACCGCAGTGTTGGGGGCAGACAGAGTCTGGTGCCACTGCCAGGTGGGACTGAGGCGACACCAGGTCTCCAGTGACTCCCAGGGAGGAAGTGGAGCCACAGGCTCGGGCTGGAAGCAAGAAGTACTGGTTCCCATGAATCTCAGGGAGGATGGGCTGCAGCGAGTGGGATTAGGGGATTGATTGTAATTCATGGGATTAGAGGGACTCAACCTCTAATCTCCTGTTGGGTTCCTAACATTTTACTGGGAGGTCAGTCGGTCATTTGCAAAGTGGAGATGGGTTGGAATTCTGGCCCAGACATGGAAACAGTTGGACTCTTGGTGTCTTAGTGGCAAAGAGGGAATCCTGGTGCTCCCCGGTCTGGGGGAGGCACAGGCCATGGCATATCCAGGCGTGGCCTAGCAGTGTTTGCTCGTTGTGTGCATAGCTAGGTATTGCGGTTGTCATGTTTTTAGCGCTTTGCAACTGCTTAGTGCCCGTGGATGGTTTGGGTGGAAATGTGGTTAAGAAGTAGCAGAAGCCAGTGCCGCGGCTCACTAGGCTAATCCTCCGCCTGCGGTGCCGGCACACCGGGTTCTAGTCCAGGTTGGGGCACCGGATTCTGTCCCGGTTGCTCCTCTTCCAGTCCAGCTCTCTGCTGTGGCCCGGGAGTGCAGTGGAGGATGGCCCAAGTGCTTGGGCCCTGCACCTGCATGGGAGACCTGGAGGAGGCACCTGGTTCCTGGCTTCGGAGCCATTTGGGGGGTGAACCAACAGAAGGAAGACCTTTCTCTCTGCCTGTAAAAAAAAAAAAAAAAAAAAAAAAAAAAAGGAAGTAGCAGAGCGGGCCAGCTCTGTGGCACAGTGGGTTGGTGCCCTGGCCTGAGGTGCCGGCATCCCATATGGGCACCAGTTCTGGTCCCAGCTGCTCCTCTTCCGATCCGGCTCTCTGCTGTGGCCTGGGAGAGCAGTGGAGGATGGCCCAAGTGCTTGGTCCCCTGCACCCGCATGGGGGACCCGGAGGAAGCTCCTGGCTCCTGGCTTCGGATCGGCTGTTGCGGCCATTTGGGGAGTGAGCCATCAGAAGGAGGACCTCTCTCTCTCTGCCTCTCTTCTCTCTCTGTAACTCTGACTTTCAAATAAATAAATAAATCTTAAAAAAAAAAAAAAAAAGAAGTAGCAGAGCTTTGCAGCATGGTCTTTATCTGATAGAGGGGCAAGGTGCAGTGCAGCTCCTGGTCTCTGCAGGGGCCGGGGAGTGAGCCGAGTCGCCACGCTGTAGCGTCTGCGGAACGGTGAGGTGGCCAAGTTCAAAGTCAGCACCACGAAGGGACCTGGCCTCCGGCTCTGGAGACTGCTTCCTGCACCCGGGCAGGTGGCTTCCCGAATGGCCTTTCCATGCCGAGTCAGGGCTGGCGAAAGCCACGTCCTCTGTGGGGGGGTCAGCAGGGGGGAGCGAGCGCTGGCTCGGGCCCCCGCCACTGGCTTTGTCACGACCTGTGGTCAGACTGGCCTGACTTTATAATTTGGCTGTATATTTTTAAGGAATCACTAAAGATGAAAGCAGGGAGAGTGGTATTTTGTGGTCAGAGACTTAAAAAAGAAATCTCTACTTAAGAAAGCAAGCCAGGGCCTGCCCCAAGGCCTCCTAGACCTGTCCCCTCTCAGTGTCCCACATGGGACCCGGAGGGAGACCCGTGCGCTACCTTTGAGCCATGCAGGGCCTCGGGCAGCGGGGCAGAAGGACCCTGGCCTGGAGGGGTGGCTGATCTCTAATGGGGCAACCCTCTTCCCCAGTTTCGCGGGACCTGAAGCCCACGGAGAGCACTTCCTGGCACTTCACGCCCTCTCTGTGTGAGAGGGGACTTCCAGGGCCGTGGGGGTGCAGAAGAGGCCTGGGGGTCAGTGCAAGCGGACAGGACAGGGCAGGGGACGGATGGCGGATGCCGAGGCAGCCGGCGGGTGTGTGGTGCAGATCTCACCGCCGCCAGCCCTGAGGCTGGAGCAGCAGGTTTGTGGCCTGCCTCTAGCCTGAGTGTGAGGGACTTGCGGAAATATCAGATGTTTGGGTCGGTTCCGCATTGGCCCCTGGGAGTTGTGAACATCTGTTTGTCGATGTGTTATGCAGCCTGACACTGGCAGGCCCAGCAGGATGCCTGCTGCAGATGGAGGCTCTGTGTCGTGGAGGAGTGTCCGTCCGTGGAATACGGCCGTGGTGGCGGCCAGGATGTCCACGGGTGGGGTGTGGGTGGAAGACAGGATGTGTGCAGTGCTGGGGCCTGGCTGGTTCTCGGGATGCGGGGTGAGGCCATGGTGCTGTTCGCAGAGCTCCCTGGGAGGGTGGTAGGTGCGAGTCTGGCGTGATGAAGGGCATCCTGTGGGGACGCCGGGCTGGGGCTGGGCCCCCTCTGCAAGGTCTGGAGAGGAGCGTGGAGGGTTTTGAGCTAGAGGACAGTGTGGTGGATGCAGCCCCAAAAGGAACTTACGAGACAGGAGCGTGCAGGGTGACATGGGGCGAGGGCTGGGGGCCTTAAGCACTGTGGCTCTTACAAGTGACAGCTGTCGGCCGGCGCCGTGGCTCACTAGGCTAATCCTCCGCCTTGCGGCGCCGGCACACTGGGTTCTAGTCCCGGTCGGGGCACTGATCCTGTCCCGGTTGCCCCTCTTCCAGGCCAGCTCTCTGCTGTGGCCAGGGAGTGCAGTGGAGGATGGCCCAAGTGCTTGGGCCCTGCACCCCATGGGAGACCAGGAGAAGCACCTGGCTCCTGCCATCGGATCAGCGCAGTGCGCCGGCCGCAGCGCGCCTACCGCTGCGGCCATTGGAGGGTGAACCAACGGCAAAAGGAAGACCTTTCTCTCTGTCTCTCTCTCACTGTCCACTCTGCCTGTCAAAAAAAAAAAAAAAAAAAAAAAAACAAGTGACAGCTGTCTTCCTCGCAGGTTGCAGGAGCAGAAGGGTGATGGTGAGTCCCCTCGGGTGGCGCTGACCCACGGGCCTCGCCTCGCTTAGGCACAGGTGCACAGTGGATCAGAACAGGAAGAGGAGCCCAGGGAACTCCAGCGGGGAAGGAGATGGAGGGGGTGGCATGGGTCGTAGTCAGGGGGAGGGGACAGGCGAGGAGTGGGGGCAGCTGACTCTCTGAGAGCCTGAGTGTCTGCAGTGTCTGACCCGCTGGGTGGCAGGTGCAGAGCCAGGGAGCATGCGGGGACTCCGAGCTGCTGGCCAGCCTGCCGCGTGCTCGGCAGGGAGAGAGGGCAGAGGTCACCTGGGGTGGCTGAATCAAGGGGCCAGGTTTTAAAAGGGCTCCTGGGAGCTTGAGGTCTCAGCAACCCTGCTGAGCCGAGGGCGGCAGCAGAAGCCGATGTCGTGTCTATGGGCTTTGGAAAGAGAAGTTTTCACTTTTGGCAGAATCCTGGCGTTAGAACTGGTAGCGGGATTGATGTGGGCTGAGGAGAGTCCGCTGTTTTCCTCCGAGCCCTCATCCGGGGGTTGGGCTCGGGCCTTCTCCCCAGGTTGGTGTGCACGCACCTGCATCTCAGGGAGACCGAGCCTCTGTGTGTCGCTTGCTGGTGACATTTTATCTCGTGTCCCTTCTGCAGTGCACGGCTGTGCTTTCTAAGTCTTCACTGTGCAGTGCCAGCTGCCAGGCGGTGCTGGGCCATATATCCTGTCCCCAGGACGGGTGGGGGAGGGGAGGTGCTGATGGAGGCTGGGGCGGAGGCCTGCCCTGGGTCACACAGCTGGGACTGGGCAGGCTGGCCTTGCAGCCACCGCACTGCGCCGCCTGCCCAGGTTGGAAGAGGACAAAGCGGCACTTAATTAAGGTGTCTGAGGGCTTGGAGGAAGCACTAGGCGACTTGTGCTTTACAGCACAGAACGGGTGCCTTTTCAAACTCACTTGATCTCAACTAATGGAAAAATTTGGAAGAAAATGGAGTGGAATGAATCATGGCAGTGCTGTGTGATTATCCCCCTGGGCGGGCAGGCAGCCTGGCTGTGTGGTGAGTAAAAGTCCCGAGCCACCAGTCACGGCTCCCCTGAGTGCCGAACCCTAGTCCTGGCCTCTGACCGTCTCAGGTCATCCTCCGCGTGGGGCCCCAGCTCCTGTCAGCCCAGTGTCACCCTGACCATTCCATACAGAGAGGGCTCTAGGCTCAGTTTTACATCTGCTTTATGAATTTGAAAGGCAGAGTGACAGAGAGAGAGGGAGAGACACAGAGAGAGAGAGAAACATTCCATCCACTGGTTCACTCCCCCAAATGGCCACCAATGGCTAGGGCCGGGCTAGAATGAAGCAAGGAGCCAGGAGCTTCTTCTGAGTCTCCCACATTCTAAAAAATCCAGACTGTGGAAGATGAAGTCCCTCCTTCAGCAGGCTGAACGCACTGCTATCAGCCATGGCCAGGGCTCCGTGATTGCATTTTGATCTAATCAGATTGTCCTGTTCATTAAATTACTCACACACACACACAGTCACATGCCACATGCCCACAGAGGAAGCACATCCTTGTCCCCCAGGATCTGTCTGTGGATTCGTTCCAGGATCATCTGTGGATACCCAGATCCCGGGATGTTCAAGTCCCTCTTGCATGTGCTAGAATCTGTGCGCATCCTCCCATAGCCATTCCGTCGTTTCTGGACTACTTGTGATACCCAGTGTGATGTCAGCGCTGGGCTGCTTAGGGCAGACTGGCAGGAAGACGGTCCTCCGTGCTCAGCATGGATGCAAGTAGGCCTTCCTCCCGGCGGGTTGACTCCTCAGAGGCAGAACCCACGGGTACAGAGAACTGAAGAGCTACGCACCTGTGGGGACTTTCCTTTTTATTGAACAGTGGGTCCGGGACTCATCCTCGCGTCAACCACGACTTCGTTCTTCCTAACAGTTCATGGTATCCCATCCTGTGGCTGTGTGCAGTTTGTTCATGGATAAGTTTATATAGAAACAGTATACATCCAGATGCTCCTTGACTTAACCCAGGGGTCACGACCTGACAAACCCACCCTAAGTTGCAAGTGCCTCCACCCCACCCAGCCTGCCGTACCCACTGGCTTAGCCTGGCCTGCCTCACCCATGCCCAGGGCACTGTCATGTCACATGAAGCCTGTTCCACAAGACAGTGGTGAAGTCTCCCGGAGCTGATTGAATGTCTGTCTCCAGAAAGAGCTGGCATTGCAGCACAGTGCAGGGTGTGGGGTGTTCCCCTGGGGCCCCTGAGCTGAGCTCGCTGCTGCCACCCAGGATTGCCACTCAGCGTCCATCTGCACAGCTCTGGCCCGGGAAAGATCCAAGCTTAGCATCCCAAGGCCATGGGGGTGGGGGTAGGGGTGTTTCACACCACAGTGGTTTTGTGTGTCTTTGTTGTTGTTGTCTAAACATTTATCTACATTTATTTGAAAGCGTTACAGAAAGAGAGATAATCCATCCACTGGCTTATTCCTCAAATGGCCACAATGGCCAGGGCTGAGCCAGGAGCCAGAAGCTTCGTCTGGGTCTCCCGCGTGGGTAGCAAGGTCCCAAGCAGTCGGACCATCTTCCACTGATTTCCCAGGCCATTAGCCCGGAGCTGGATGGGAAATGGAGCAACCAGGACATGAATCAGCACCCATATGGGATGCTGGGATTGCAGCTGGTGGCTTTACTGACTATGCCACGGTGCTGGCCCCTCCCCCTTGATCCCAGCTTCCTGCTACTGTGCACCTGGGTTCCTGCCGCCACTGTGGGAGACCTGGATTGAGCGTCTGGCTCCCGGCTTCAGCCTGGCCCACTTTGAGCGATTGTGGGCATTTGGCGAGTGTATCAGGAGGTAGAAGATGTCTGTCTCTGTCTCTCTGCCTTTCAGCAAATAAAAACAAGCGTTCCAGTACCGGATGCGCATTGCTTTCTCTCCTGCTGAGTCAGAGCATCATCAAGTTAGGACCATCTGTATATGTGTATCCTGCCTCCCTCTCTCTCTCTCTCTCTCATCGACTGGCTGTCCACAAAGTGCTCTGCCTGTACTGCCTTGTGCCCAAAGGTCCTGCCTCCGTGGGGTGTGTCCTGGTGGAGAGCTGCTGGCTGGGAGGGTCTGTGCGTGCTGTCTCTGGGCGCTGCTCCCAGCTCTCTCCAGGCAGCCTGCGGCCAAGGCTTGTCCCCATCTCAGCAGCGTGAATCGGGCGTGTGCTGAGCTGCTGGTTGCGGCCGAGTGTCTCACCAACACTCCCCCTGCACCTGCTTACCTGCAGGTGAGGTGGTTGAACAGAGAGGCTCCTGGCACCCCCCCACCCCCATCCCCAGCCACAGCTACACTGGCTTTCGTGGTGTTTTCAACCTGTGCTGAACCCTGGAGCCTGGGGGCTGGGGGCGGGGGGGGCGGCAGGCTCAGGTGTGCACCAGCCAAAGCTTGCCTGTTGTAGCTCCCTGGAGGCAGCTGTAGCTGGCGCCCTGTCAGAGCGGGTGAGAATCCCGGTCAGTACCTGCTAGCCGGTGCTTGGCGCCGGGTGCTCTTTTTACACTGTCTGCACGGATCCTCATAACGACCAGGAAGGCATCAGTACTGCACCTCGGATGAGCGCACAGAGGCCTAGAGAGGCCCAGTCACTTCCCCCAGAGCATGCTGCGCGGAGAAGCCGGGTCGGGAGCCCAGCTCCCACCTGCACCTCCTTCAGGTGCTAAGGAACACCTGGCTGCTGCCGACGGCGCCTGCTCAAAAGCTGAGGCCCTGTTGGCAGTCAGCAGCTTGTAATGGCTGCTCCCAGCTCTGGGCCCCTTGTCCTGTGCTGTTTGGGGTGCTGGGAGGGGAGCCGTGCTGTCCGCGCCGGTGAGTTCCACTGCCCTGTGTCGAGGCACTAGGAGGTGTGGTTGGAACTCCAGGGTGAGTGTTTCGGGGGCAGGATGTGTTTTGCATTCTGCAACCAGCCAAGAACTAAGTATAACCTGTGGCGTTGTATGTGGAGGAAGCAGAAGGGCTTGTGTGGGTGCAGGGTGAGGGTGGCTGGGGTCCCTGCGGCCGCAACAGGCCGCCTGCTGGGGGCTGGGGAGATGGGATGCTGGGCTTAAGGCAGGAAGCAAGAGTGGCAGGCATCAAAGCAAATGGTTTGAGGCTGGGGAGAGTTAAACACGAGGCTGCATCCAACGTCACGGGGAACAGAAAGTACGGGTAGGTTCATGGGAGTGCAAAGAAATGTTGAAATCTGTGCCTACGAGTTTTCCGAAAGTCCGGGAGAAATGAGTATCACGAAAAAGCTGTGCATGGATTCTGAAATTCTTTTGCACCCAGAGAAGCTTACCTTTTCGTGCCACTGAAGTCCCCTGTGCACACAGAGACCCCAGGCCACAACTCGTCTCGGCACCGAGTGAGCGCTCTGGGCTGGCTTTTATTTATAAGGCATCAGAGGCTTACTTAATCTTTAGAGAAGTTTCCCAGTTCTGGGTGCCCCCAGGCTGTTGACACCTCCCCTCTACGCCCACCCTGCCTGTGTTCCGTGTTGGGTTTCCAGCTGGCGCTCGTGTGGCTGCTGAACCCACCCACCCCCACCACCCGTGGGCCCCGCTCGGTCAGCCTGGAGCTTCTGCAGGTGCCTGCAATGGTGCGGGGTCCTTGTCTGCCTGCCAGGCGTTTCCGTGGGAAGTGCAGCTGGTGCCCGAGTCCTTTCTCAGCCCCTGTGAAGGTGGCCTGCGAGGCAGCTGTCTTGTGGGGAAGACCTGGAATCCGGCCCTGGAAGCCACGTGGGTGGGTGGGTGGGGCCTGGAGGATCGCCATCACTTCCACACGTGGCTTGTTTGCTAGCTTGTGGTGCCTGCTCGGGGTTCAGGGGGCATGTGGGACCCTGAGGGGCTGGGGGACTGGGCATCGTGCAGGGCCGTGCAGGGCACCTGCAGGCGAGGGAACTGCTGTGGGAGGGGCCCTGTGGGAAGAGCAGGGACGTCTCCTGTGTGGCAGGGGTGGCCACTCTCTTCTCGGCAGGCCCAGAAAGCCAAAGGAGCACTACAGAAATCCCACCCATAAACAGGCCAGAGTATTTATTTACTTATTCATTTTTAAAGATTTATTTTATTTGAAAGAGTTAGGGAGAGACTGAGAGAGAGCTTCCATCTGCTGGTTTATGCCTCAAGTGGCCACAATGGCCAGAGCTGGGCCAGGCAGAAGCCAGGAGCCAGGGGCTTCATCCGGGTCTCCCACGTGGGTGCAGGTGCCCAAGGACTTGTGCGATCCTCTGCTGCCTTCCCAGGCACATAAGCAGGGAGCTGGATTGGAAGTGGAGTAGCCAGGAATCGAATTGGCACCCACATGGAATGCTGGTGCTGAAGGCAGCAGCTTAACCCACTATGCTACAGCCCCGGCCCCCAGAGTCTTTTTTAAAAGATTTATTTTGGCCGGCGCCGCGGCTCACTAGGCTAATCCTCCGCTATGCGGCGCCGGCACACCGGGTTCTAGTCCCGGTCGGGGCACCGATCCTGTCCCGGTTGCCCCTCTTCCAGGCCAGCTCTCTGCTGTGGCCAGGGAATGCAGTGGAGGATGGCCCAAGTCCTTGGGCCCTGCACCCCATGGGAGACCAGGAGAAGCACCTGGCTCCTGCCATCGGATCAGCGCGGTGCGCCGGCAGCAGCGCGCTACCGCGGCGGCCATTGGAGGGTGAACCAATGGCAAAAAGGAAGACCTTTCTCTCTGTCTCTCTCTCTCACTGTCCACTCTGCCTGTCAAAAAAAAAAAAAAAGATTTATTTATTTGAAAGGCAGAATGACAGAGATGCCATCCTTTGGCTCACTCCCAAAATGGCTGCAGCAGCCAGGGCTGGGCCGGGCAGAAGCTAGACCCCTGGAACTCCATCTGGGTCCTCCGTGTGGGTGGCACAGGGCCCAAGCTCCTGGGCCATCTTCTGCTGCCCTCCCAGGCGCATTAGCAGGGAGCTGGATTGGAAGTGGAGCAGCTGGGACTCCAGCTGGAGCCCATATGGGATGCTGGCGCCAGGATGCTGGCCCCAGGCCAGAGCTGTGAATCTGAGCCTTGATAATCGTGTAGATTGCTTGCAAAGGTGGAGGGTTCAGCGTCACCACAGCCCGCCTCTGAACCCGCTCCGGCTTTGGGATTCCGACTGGCTCAGTTCTATCGGTCTGCTGGTGAAATCCCTGGGCTGTGAGACACTGGGCCCCGGGACAGACACCAGCAGAGCCCTCGCCACTCCACCGGGGGGCGTTCTTCTGTTTGGCTTCCAGACCCCCGGTGAGACCCTGAGGAAGGGGAGCGTTTGTTAGGTCTTGGTGGTGTTGCACGGCTCTGCTTTTCCTTGCTGGCCTCGGGAACGTGGATCGTGAAGGGCTCATAAACCCGAGGCTGTGACAATTACTCGGTCGTTTTTGATTCGTGGAGTCTGGGGCGCATCTGAAGGGCATATTGTGGAAGGAAGTGGCTGTGGTCAGGGCTTGGGGACAGCTGTGACCCAGGTTCGCGACTGGGCCTTACTTCCCCTCTGCTGGCCCCCTCCCTCCTGAGTTGGGGTTGGGGGGGCAGGCTGGAGGGATGGCGAGAGTGTGTTTCCGTGGCCTGTCGGGAGTGACGCTGTTTGAGGACGCACGAGCCGAAGGCTGACCCTCCTTGTTTTTCTGTTATTTTCAGAGCTGAGATTTCTGAAGACTGCTGTAGGAGCGGCTGAAAAGGTGTTGGAGGCCGAGACCCAGGTAAGGGCGTTCTGCCTCACCGCCTGTGCTCCCCATTGGCAGAGCTGAGGGCTTGTAGGAGCCTCTGCTGGACCCGGCGGATGGCTGGGCATTGGTGCACACATTTCTGGGAAGGAGATGCAGACCTGGGCGCATCCCTGGGGTCTGTGCGGGGCGGTGGGCATCAGATCCCCATGGATGCTCTCCTCTCCCTTCTCACCCGTTCTTCCTCCTCCCTCCCCGTCTCAGTCTCTGTCCGCCCCCCGCCCCCTCCCCCACCTTTGTCTCCTGTCTGTCACTCTCCCATCCCTGTCTCTCTTGGCTTCCCCTCCATGCTGGGACTTGGCTGGTGAGCACTTATGTGCTGATGGAGTGACAGTCCCCCCATGTAGGCACCCAGAATCTCTTCTCTTCGAGGGGCATAGAGAGGCGGCGTGGGGTCGAGAGAGCTGTCAGTGTCGCCCCACCTGCGACTTGGGGCACGTGGTGACTCAGCTTTATTTTGGTCCATTGCAAGTTAGCCTGGAGTTGCCAGTTAAATGTGAGTACACAGAAGGGAAGCGCCTCTGCCCTCCGTGTTTGCTGTGGCTCACGTGTGGCTCCGCTGTGGCGGCAGCTTTTGTGTCCACGGTGCCTGCCGTGAGGGGAGGGCACACATTTCGCCAGCTTCTGGGGCAGCTTCGTGGGCAGACTTGGCCCTGTCCTGTACTCGCCGGTCATATCCGTGTTTTTTGTTACCTGGTCTGCTGGGCAGGGTTGGGGGACACTGTTCTTCTTACTGGTTTGTCGAATGACTTTGAGAAATTCCAAGTGTTGCCACTCATGTCACAAGAATTGCCCTGGTTCACCCAGCCCCGACCAGGTCAGGGGTCGTCTTTGAATTTTGTTTGTTGAACTTTTTGTTTTAAAGACACGTTTTGAACCTGTAGTGGGAGCGTGTGAAGTCGTGAGTGTCCCCGCACGGGGTCCCTGGGGACTGGCTCCTCCTGCCAGTCTGCGCTTCAGAAAGCAGGAAGCCGAGAAGGGACAAGAAGCCACTTCTCACTTCTGGTGCAGGTGCAAAAGGGTCCAGGAAGTGGCACAAAACGGCACCCTCAGCCGAGCAGTGGGCAGCCTGGGGGAGTCCACCCTGAGCACCGCCCCACACCTCTCCAGGCCCGGGCAGGAATTTGGGGGTGCTGACACGCACATGGCTGGGATGGGATGGAGTCCTTTAATGACTTAATTTTTCCAAAAACAATGCAAAGTGTAATTCAGTGTTGGATAAACACAAAGAGTGTTTCCTGGCCTCTCCTCCCCCCTCCACCCCGGAGATAACGTTGGGTGGGTGGGTGCGTGCCTGTGTGTGGTGTCTGGTGTGTCCACTCTGTGTGCAGACAGTGTGGCTGTGCCTCGCCTTTGCGTGGAGGCAGGTATGTGTGGTGTTCACAGGCCAGCCCACAGCCGTGTCTTCCTTGGTGTGCTGTCAGTCGGCCCCTCACTGAGGAACACCCCCCTGGGTTGGAAGGATTGCTGGCCCAGCGTGGTCCTTACCCCTTTGCACACCCAGTTTGTCTGTAAGATTCATGTCCAAGAGTTGCCAGGGAACAGGGGTGTGTGTGACACTAGGATTGCTGGCCCTGGCTGGTAGCGGTCTTTAAAATTTCTATCTGCCTATGGATAATCAATGGGTATTTTAATTTGCATTTTTAGAGTGAGGTTTAATGCCCTTGCAGTTGTGTTTCAGGGTAGGCAAGTTTTATAAGCTGTAGGGAAAACGAAGCAGGCAGATGGCTTCCAGTGACAGCTTGGTCATTTTCGTCATCTTGCCACCTCTGCGGGTCAGACTTGGGAGAGCAGCACCCGGTGAAGTGATCGTCAGTGCTTCAAATGCTCTCCCAGTGTCCGCAGCATCCTCTCGCATTTTGGAGCCATCTCGGTTGGGGGCTGGGTGGTTCTGTCTGGGGCTGAGCTCCCCTGGGAGCCAGCAGCCCCAAGTTTGAGTCATTGTCTTAGCTCAGCTGTGAAGTGACAGACGTTCGCTTCCCACAGTTGTGCGAGCTGAGAGGTCCACGCGCAAGGTGCTGGCGGGGTCAATGTCTGCGGGCAAACGGGCTCTGCACCTTGCTGGCCTCCTGTGGGTGGAGGAGGCAGAAAGGGCACAGCCCTCTCTGGGGTCCCACTCCTGAGTGCAGAACCGTGCTCCCTAATCATCTCTGAGACCCCACCTCAGTCACCTCAACACAGGAATTTAAGGGCGGGGTACAGACCCGGCCACGAAGTCCCCTGGGAGGGGCTGGCCAGCCATCACCCAGAACAACCCTGCACTGGCCCTGGGAGCCAGCGTCCCCCCTGGAGACTCTGTCCTGGAGGGTGGCAGCAGGAAAGCAGTCGGCCAGGGGAAGGCGGTCTGGGCCCAAGGACGCACGCACCTGCCGCTCGCCAGGTGCACACTCGGTGCCCGATGTACCCACGCCAGGCACCCTCCAGAAAGAGATGATACTTTGTGCTTGGTCTGAGGCACAGTGATTGCCTCTGAAACCCTCCCCCCACCCAAGGAGTCCTGCTCCCACCACCTCTCCCCCTCCCCAGCCTGCAGGCTTCATAACACGTACCTTGTGGTGCCTGCTGACTGATCTGTGTGTCCATTGCCCCCACCACCTCTGCCTCCCTGGGTTCTTGCCTGCACATTCACAGCCCAGAGCACACGTACCCTCGTGTACACACATGCCCAGATGCACCCGCATACAGGAGCGCACACATATGTATGGCCAGTTGCTGGGGACCATGTTTTCTCTGCTGCTTGATTTTTTTTTTTCCAGCACCCCTCCCCACCTGATGACAGATGGGGAGCTTCCCCCTGACAGTCCTGACAGGTGTGAGTGAGGGGCTCAGAGTCCCCTCTGCGTTCCATTCTCCTGACACTTAGAGCGAGCTGGTGTACGGAGCATCACAATTGCCTTGAATAATGGCAGTGACTTCCCGTAACCCCGTCTCTAATGGGCTCTGGATGCTCGATCTTTCTGAACGTGAAGGGAAACAGCTTCTGCTCGCTCCCAGCAGGAGACCTTGGCTTCTCAGAAATACAAAGGGAGCCAGCAGGGAGAGCATTTTATCCAGTTGTTTCCACTTGAATCCAAATGTGGCATCCTGGCGGTGCCTGGGGAGGTGCCTGGGGAGCTGCCGGCCCTAGGAGAAGGCTCGCATCGTGTCTGGGTAGGTGCCCTGTGTGGTTTGATTAGGGAAGTCTTGAAATTCCGTGGAACAATGCGTGCTTGTTAGGGTGAAAGCGAATCCCACCCTTCCAGTGCCGTGAGCAGGATGCGCCGCCCCTGCCCAGCCCAGAGGAGCCGCGTGCAGCCCGCACCTTCCCTGACCTCCGGTTTTAAAGGCCGTTCCGGATGTGAGGCGGGGTCTGGTCTCGTCCATCAGGGTCCAGTGAGACAAACCCGCTCAGACCTGGATACGGACCCATGCCAGGAAGCTCTGTCTGATCGTGGTCATTAGGTGGGGTCTGGGTGCCAGGAGGGAGTGACCGGCCAGCCGGAACCATCACTAGTGCCCCTAAAAGGCAGAATCTGGGTCGGTCCCAGGTGAAGGCGATGAAGGAAAAGCCTCTGTCTTCCCTGAACCAGCTTGCGTGGACGTGGCAATGCCTGGTGCTCCTGACCGAGCGGCTGGCGTCCCCGCAGGGGTCGGCCAGGGGAACCTCACTGGGCTGCACTCGGGGCTGGCTCTGCCGTGGGAATGCTGCTGCAAGATCATTTTCCATCAGTTCATCCTGCGTCCTATGCGTGAAAACAGCTGGGGACGAGGGGTGCAGCGGGCAGTGAGGAGGTGGCCCTGGAGCAGAGTCACTGTGTGGGAAGGGCTGGCCACTAGCAGCTCCTGGGGGAGAATGTTCTAGAACAGGGAGCAGCAGGTGGCATGGCATGGACCTGAGGGGTCCACACTTAGGAAGGGGAATGGGGGAGGAATAAAGGGGAGAACAGGCCACCCCAGGAGCCAGCATTTCACCCTAAATCCTGTGCTGTTCAGTGCAGCCTGCTGCTTGGTGCAGTGCTGGGGCCCCCAGTGGGGCTGCTCTGGGGCCCAGGCTCTGCACACATGGAGCTGGCCCTTCCCTGTCCTCTGGGGGCCACGCACAGTGGGTCTTGTCCACAAGCTGCTCTGTCCCTAGCTGGAGGAATTGGAGCATTTTCTTTCTGACAAAGCATGGTGCACCCTCCACCCTCGGTCTCTTTGGAGGACTAGTTCTGGGTCCCCGACACCCACATCCATGGTAGGTCAAGCTCTTTATATAAAGTGTTGTGGAATTTGCCTAGAGCCTGGGCAGCCCTTCCAGTCATTTCCAGCTGATTTAACATCCCAAACAATCCATGGGAAATGGAATTAAAAGATAAGTTTATTTTGATGTCAAAAAATGTTGGGATCTGTGTGTGCTTTTTTTTTTTTCCATAATGCATGGTTTCCATGAGCTTTTGGAAGACCCCTCATACACGTTAATGGCTGTTATATGGATTGTATACGGAATAATGACCAAAATAAGTTTGTATTTTTAAGATTTTATTTATTTGAAAGGTAGAGTTAACAGAGGGAGAAGGGAAGAGAACAGAGATCATCCATCTGGTGGTTTACTCCCCAGATAGCCATAACAACCAGGACTGGGCCAGATCAAAGCCAAGAGCCAGGAGCTTCCTCCTGGTCTCCCACGGGAGTGCAGGGGCCCAAGCACTTGGGCCATCTTCCGCTGCTTTCCCAGGCCATTAGCAAGGAGCTGGGCTGGAAGTGGGACAGCGGGACTTGAATCACGCACTGCAGTTGGGATGTGGGAGTTCAGGTGGGGAGTTGCCTGCTGCATCAGACACCTGCCCCAGGAGCTGCAACCGTAGATACTGTTACCATGGAGATGAGGACCGCTCTGCCCTGCTCCCCCCCACCACCTACTGCTCTTCCACCCCTCCCAGCAGAGTCATTTATGGTTTTTGTTCTCGGCACTGGCTGAGAGTGCACTCTGATTGCATTTCCACTCCTGCTTCCCCCATGGTTAATAACGGCTTCACAGAGAGAGAGAGAGAGAGAGGGAGAGAGGGAGAGAGAGAGAGAGAGAATGCATGCTTCATCTTCTGTGTGTGTGTCTGTTACTAATTCATCCTCGGTCAACCTGCCAGAGCCATAAACCTATTCTTTGTGTGGACAGACCTACAGACACCGTCCCAGATCCCCTGTGTGCACCTTGGGGAATCTGTTTCTGCCCCTGGCTCTCCACTATCCCTGTGCACAGTCTGCTTCCCAAGAAAGAACAGCCGGTGTGTAGCTTCCTTGTTTTGGTGGAGCCAAACCCTTGGTAGCTTTCTGGGACAGGAGAGAGGGAGGTAAGAACTGAGAGCTTGTGGGTGTGCGGCGTGCTCCTGGGCCAAATGCACACAGACCCGTGAACACACACATGCACACATGCTCTGAGCCATGCGCACACACACACATGTGCCTATGTACACATGCTGCTGGTTTGGCCCCATTGGGATTTGAGGGGAGAGAGCACCTGCCTTGGGTGTAAAGGTGCTGCTTCGCTGCACCCAGCCTCCACGGGGCTCTTGAGAGGTTATTTCTGCATGACCTGTTTTCCTGCTGCAAGCCTCCAGGGTCTCCTGACCTTCAGGGCGCTCGTCTCTCTGGGCGATGTGTCTGGGTGGGCTGGCTTCTTTGTTCCTTGGCTGCTGGTGCTCTCATTCTGGAACTCGTGTCCTTTCTTCTGGGTATCTTTTTTTTTTCATTACCACCCTGGTAATTCCTCTTTTAAAACAAGATTTATTTCTTTGAAAGGCATAGGGGTTGGGAGAGGGAGAGACAGAGACAGACATAGCTCTCTCCCATCTGCTGGTTTCAGATATAGCCAAATGGCTCCAGCAGCCAGGGCTGGGCCAGGGTGAAGTCGGGAGCCAGGAGCTCCATCCTGCTCTCTCACGTGGGTGGGTGGGGGGTCCAAGCTCCGGGGTCACATCCTCTGCACCCCCAGGTGTATTAGCAGGGAGCTGGATAGGAAGTGGAACAGCTGGGACTTGAATCCGCACTCCCTTATGGGCCACTGGCATTGCAAGCAGTGACTTAACCCATTGTGCCATGACACTTGCTCTGATTCTTCCTTCTCCAAAAATTATTTGAAAACTATAGTGATGGCCGGCGCTGCGGCTCACTAGGGTAATCCTCCGCCTGCGGCGCCAGTACTCTAGGTTCTAGTCCTGGTTGGGGCGCCGGTTCTGTCCCGGTTGCTCCTCTTCCAGTCCAGCTCTCTACGGTGGCCCGGGAGGGCAGAGGAGGATGGCCCAAGTGCTTGGGCCCTGCACCCGCATAGGAGACCAGGAGGAGCACCTGGCTCCTGGCTTTGGATCGGTGCAGCGCCGGTTGTGGTAGCCATTTGGGGGGTGAACCAACGGAAGGAAGACCTTTCTCTCTGTCTCTGTCTCTCTCACTGTCTAACTCTGCCTGTCCAAAAGAAAACCATAGTGATACAAAGAGAGCTTCTGTTCACTGGTTCACTCCCCAAATGGCTACAACAGCTGAGGCTGGGCCAGGCCAAAGCCAAGAGCAAGAAACTCCATCCAGGTCTCCTATGTGGCTAGCGGGGCCCAAGCATGTGGACATCATTGCTGCCTTCCCAGGCACATTAGCAGGCAGGTGGATTGGAAGTGGAGCAGCCGGGACTGGAACCTGCACTCTGCTATGGGATGCCAGCGAGAGAAGTGGTGATGTAACCCGCTGTGCCACCACACTGACCCTCAGTTCCTCCTGTTTGAACTTTCTGGAACTGCTGAAAGTCAGAGGGCGGGCACTCTGGCGTAGCGGGTAAAGCTGCCGCCTGCAGTGCCCGCATCCCATATGGGCACCCTAGTCCTGGCTGCTCCACTTCCTATCCAGCTCTCTGCTATGGCCTGGGAAAGCAGGAGAAGATGGCCCAAGTCCTTGGGTCCCTGCACCCACGTGGGAGACCTAGAAGAAGCTCCTGGCTCCTGGCTTTGGATCAGCGCAGCTCTGGCTGTTGCAGCCAATTGGGGAGTGAACCAGCAGATGGAAGACCTCTCTCTCTCTGTCTGCCTCTCCTTCTCTCTTTGTAAATCTTTCAAATAAATAATAAAATAAATCTTTTCTAAAAAAGTGATTTAGGTATGGACTGCAGAATTTATGCTTTCCGATTTTCCTGCTACCCCCGCCCCACCCTGTCTCTGCGTATCTTTTTTTGTTTGTTTTTGTTTTTGTTTTTGACAGGCAGAGTTAGACAGTGAGAGAGAGACAGAGAGAAAGGTCTTCCTTTTTGCCGTTGGTTCACCCTCCAATGGCCAGCGCACCATGCTGATCTGAAGCCAGGAGCCAGGTGCTTCTCCTGGTCTCCCATGCGGGTGCAGGGCCCAAGCACTTGGGCCATCCTCCACTGCACTCCTGGGCCACAGCAGAAAGCTGGACTGAAAGAGAGGCAACCAAGACAGAATCCGGTGCCCCGACCGGGACTAGAACCCGGTGTGCCGGCACCGCAGGCGGAGGATTAGCCTATTGAGCCGCAGGGTATCTATTTGTGACATGGTCCAGTGTTTCAGGGGCCTCCCCAGCGCTGCCCCTTGTCTGTCAGCAGGACACTGTGTTTCAGCAAAATGTTGCTTTTTGTGCTGACTTCCGTTTTCTCTGGTGGCATTTCTCTGTGACATCCTCTCCTTCCTAGCACTGGCTTTAGCTCTGTTTGCTTGGGAAAGTTGAGGAGCAGCAAGGATGTGTGGGAGCTACTGGGGGAACACAGCTAGTGTTACAGATTAAATTGTGTAGGCTTGAGGTTAACTAAGTTAGCAGTAAAGGTAAAATACTCACAGCTCACTACTTCCTGGTGATGCTGTGTGCTCTGCTCTGGTCTGAGTTCTTGCAGTTAGTTATTTGTCTCTGTCTGCATAGTGGGAATACACATACTGTCTTGACTCACCATGGGGTTACGTCCTGATAAACCTATTACACATTGAAGATACATAGGTGGACAGTGCATCGGATCCCATGTTCCAATTCCGCAGTGCTGCGTATGGCAGGGGGTCTGGTGTTCCCCAGGTGACTGCGGGCCTGACCCAGAGCTACGCTCACCACTGCCACCTAGCATCATCGGAGAGCGCTGGACTGCACAGCACCAGCCCGTGAAAGATTGCAACTCAGCATCCCAAGCGTGGATCCCATTGACCACACATTGTTTCTGTGCCGTCATAGCGGAGCTCTCACAAGCTGGGGCTTTGCGCCACTCCCTGGCTGTGTCCAGCGACAGCGCGCTAGGAGCCAACCTCAGCTTCCACCCATAGAAGCCAGCGAGTGCTATAGGCTGGGCACCCCATCTCCTCTGTTGAAGCTGGCCAGCACCTCACAGGGGACTTCCCTCCTGTTTGCTTTCCCATGTTCATGGTGTGTTAACAACATCCATGCGGGCAGTCCCTTCTCACTCCACTTTTCTTTCCCCACGTTGAGCGCTATCTCACTGGGTTTGAGGACACGGTCGGGAGGTGTTCCTGTCTGTCCAGGACATGGGTTTATAAGGAGAGAAGCCATCCCCCTCCCCCTCCCCCTCCCCCTCCCCCTCCCCCCGTCTCCTGGCCCTGGTTTTAAGGCAGCTGTGGCACATGTCCTGGGTGCCCAGAGCGTGGGCGGCAGTGAGGGACCTGGTTAGGAGTTGGACCCTGTGGTGGCCATCTCCCTGGACTGGACACGGGGCTTCTCAGTGTCTCACCCGAAGTGAACCGTGCCTGTGGACCTCGTGTCTTTGCTCCTAGGAAGGGAACTGCCCCCCGGCTGTGGGCACTCGCCTCGTATCCAGGCCATGGCGCCCTCACACCTGCTCCTTGTGTGACCGGTGAGGATCTCCTTGGATCCCTGTTGTCTTTAATAGAGTTTATTTTTTAGAACAATTTTAAGATCCCAGCAGAACCCAAGAAGGTGCAGAGTTTCTGTATTCCTTGGTCCCTGACACGTGCACAGCCTCCCCCACAGGGTGGCGCACTGGGTGAGCCTGCATTGGCACCTCGGCGTCAGAGTCCACAGCATACGCCAGGCTCGCTCTCGGTGTTGGACAATATGTAGTGACATGCGTGTGCTCTTAGAGGCTCGTGCACATTGGTCTCGTTCCCTTCAGACTCCTCTGCTGGGCTCCCGCGCTCCCCTCCGCCCATGAGCCATCTCTTCAGTGTCTCTGAAGTTTTGTGTTTGCACTTCCTGGAGTCAGACTCGCCGGAGCATCGAGCCCCTCCAGATTGGTGGATTTCCACTACACAGCGTGCATCGAAGCTCCCTCCGTGTCTGCTCATGGCCCCATGACTCCTTTTATTCCTTTTTATTTACTTATTAAAAACATCTTGAGGGTCCGGCACTGTGGCGTAGCGGGTAAAGCCGCTGCCTGCTGTGCCAGCATCCCATATGGATGCCAGTTCAAGTCCCAGTTGCTCCACTTCTGCCTTTCAAATAAATCTTTAAAAAAAAAATTGACTTATTTGAAAGGCAGAGTGACAGAGAGGGAGAGACAGACAGAGGTCTTCCATCCACTGGTTCACTCTCCAACAGCTGCAAAGGCTGCGGCTGAGCCAGGCGGAAGCCAGAAGCTTAGAACTCCATCCAGGTCTCCCATGTGGGTTCAAGGGCCCCAACACATGAGCCACCTTCTGCTTTCCCAGGTGCATAGCAGGGAGCTGGATTGGAAGTGGAGCAGCTGGGACTCGAACCATTTGGGATGTCAGGATTTCGGGCAAAGACTTAGCTGGCTGTGTCACAGTGCCAGCCCCAGCTCCTTCACTTTAGACTGCACGATATTCTGATGGATGTATCTGTCACCTGCCCTGGCTTCCGCAGTGGCTGGCACCTTCTGTTTGTCTGTGCAGGCTCCGTGTCGGTCCCCAGAGCAGCAGTGTCCTCTCGGTGCCCTGGCCTCTCACTGTTCTCTGCACTCCAGCGCATCTGCCCATGTGTCTGGACCTTTGCTCCTGCCTTGTCCTCTCTCTGCACTGGCTGGCCCCCGGGGCTCCGGTGTATGCCGGCGGGCCCACTGGTGTCCTGGTCATGTGTGTGGCCTTCTCTTCCTCCGGCCGTGCAGGGGCCAGCGTGGACCGTGCAAGCAAGGGTGCAGCTCTCTGCCACAGCCACGTTGCTGCTCCGGCTCCTGCTGGGGCCGTGGGGTGTCCCTCACATGGAAAGAACAAAGGCCACACCCTACAAAGCCCAGGGACCACTGTGGGAGGAGACAGATGGGGGTTTGTACCGGCATCATCTCCGTCACCCTTCTCACTGTCTGATGTCACACATGGCAAGAACTGAGGACAATGGGGACTGCAGGGCACTTAGGGGGCGGTTCCACAGGCCAGGTCCTGGCTGATGGGCCCCTCAGTCCCCTTCTCCCTTTGGGAGTTCCAGGGGGCCCAGCCCAGTTTGTTCAGACTCCGTGTTGTGCTTCCTTCCTATTTGTCAGCTCAGTGGGCACCGTTCCTATCAGATACTTGGGTAATTTATGATGTGTCGGTATCCAGTGGCTAGCTGATAAATATGTATCGGATGATTCCTGCAGTGACTTTGTAGGCCACGTGGGTCTGTGTGTGCGACAAGGACTGGTGCCTTCATGGGGAGGAACGCAAGGCTGCTCGGGACGTGGCACGTCTGCCCGGGACTGGGTGGGCGTCCGTCCTTTGGAGAATTCTCAAACTCCCGGTTTGCAAGCCCAGAGCTGAGAGGCTTTGTGAGCCACTGGTAAATAATGATCATATCGGACACCTGCGAAACTTCTTGGTAAAACGGAGTTAAAAGATACGTTCTGGCACAGGTGTTTGGCTGAGCTGTTGGGATGCCAGTATCTCAAACCGAGTGCTGGCTCCGGCTCCCCAGCTCTCTGCTCACCTGGGAGGCAGTGGTTGACGGCTCCGGTAGCTGCATCCCTGCCACCCACGTGGGAGGCCTGGACTGAGTTCCCAGCTTCCGGCTTCAGCCTGGCCCAGCCCTGGCCACCGCTGGGCACTTGCGGAGTGAACCAGCAGACAAAATCTATGTCTTTCTTTGTCTCTCTTTCAGTAAATGTTTTTTAAAGGTAAGTTCATGTTGGTACTAAAACGTTTGCAATGCATACATAGATTTTTCATAGTAGTCATTTTCCATGAACTTTTGGAAGATCCCTCCCACTGAGAAAAACCATCTCGGGTCAAGTCGTGAGACAGTGCAGTGGGATTATATGGCCGACACATGGAGCACACACGGGTGTACCTGTTCTGTGTGGCGGTGACAGCAGATGTATGGCTGTGACAGCCTCACAGAGGGTCCGAGCTCCAGGGCTTCGGGTGTGGGCAGGACAGAAGGATGGAGGGCGGGTGATGGCGAGGGGTGGTACAGAGTTGGCTGAGACTGAAAATGTGGGTTTACTGTGAGCCATGAGACGGCGTGGAGACTTGCACGGGAGGAAGTGGCTCGACTTGATTCACGTTAACAACACTGCTTCTGCTGTTCAGGGGGAGGTTGGGTCAGTGTGCTGTGTGTGTTGGTAGCAAAACTCTCTGGAGTAAAAGGGAAAGCAGAAAGCTGGTGAAAAGTCTCCCCTTCTGTTGTCAGGGCTCTGGGCCCTGGGCCCTGGGGGGTTTCCAGTTGGCTGTGCTAAGAATGAGGGATTTTGTTTGTTTGTTTGTTTGTTTTTAAGATTTATTTACTTATTTACTTGAAAGAGTTACACAGAGAAGGAGAGGCAGAGAGAGAGGTCTTCCATCCACTGGTTCACTCCCCAATTGGCCACAATGGTCAGAGCTGCTCGATCCAAAGCCAGGAGCCAGGAGCTTCTTCCAGGTCTCCCATGTTGGTGCAGGGGCCCAAGGACTTGGGCCATCTTCTGCTGCTTTCCCAGGCCACAGCAGAGAGCTGGATCAGAAGTGGAGCAGCCAGGACCCGAACCAGAGCCTATATGGGATGCCGGTGCCTCAGGCGGTGGCCCCAAGAATGAGATTCTTATCTTTGTGTTCACAGAGGGCTGCCAAACTCCAGCCATCACGTTAGCAATCCAGGCAGCATGGGCAGGAACAGCTGAGGACAGCAGTGGCACGTGTGCCGAGTCAGCCTGCTTTTTCCTGGCATTCCTGTCTAATATTTTCTGCTTACTGCTCTTTGGCCACAGAGCCGGGAGCTGTAGTAAGCTGGGCGTACAGCCAACCCAAGGAAGCCCGGGATTCTGTTCCTGGGATTGAGGGGGCCTGGCTACTGGCATGGGAAGCCAGTGTGTCTGTCCCAGCCAGCAGGAAGGGAGGCCAGGACGGGAGGTGCACGCTGCCGAGGCCGGAGCAGCAGTGGGAGAGACGGCCGGGGAGAGCACCCCAGACCTTCGCTGGCAGGGTGGCTGCGCTCTGTGGATCCAGTGTGGGGAGGTGGGGCGGGGGCAGCGCAGGGGCGGCCCCTGACTGCTGCTGGGTCCTATAGGTGAGGGCCTGGAAGCGGGAATGGCTGGAGATGGAGACGGGCATTCGCTTAGGCTGTGTCTGTCTGCCGAGCGGGCAGATGGCACACGAGGCATCACGGCCTGTGCGGTGACTGTTCCTCGCCACCGCCAGAGAATTAGGCAGGCTGCCCGCAGCTTGCCTTGACCGACCGAGGAGGGGAAAGTGCACCACCCGCCACTCAGCCTTCCCCCAACCCCGGGGGACAATCAGGCGCGGTGTGGAGCCCAGTCCAAGCAGGGTCTCACTTTATTGTAAAAGGGAGGTGTATATGTAGCTGAGGTACAGAGCGGATGGTACAGAGTGGATGAGCGGATGTGGGCAAGGGGTGGGGTGATGTGATGCAAAATGGTCTTAGCCACTCCTATTACACCACCTTAATGATCCTTAGGCAGAAGCACCCTGGGGCTGGGGTGTTTGCTACCAGGGAATTGAAACTTAAAGACAGGTTTTCAAATTTGAGGCAGACCCAGGAAGTTCCTCTAGGCCTCTCCGGATTCAGCGTCCCCCACAGGCCTGCAGTCCCTGTGCTCTGTAACGTGAACGTGCACGGTGCCCGGGCCCAGCTCAGTGCATTTCCCAGAGGGCACTGGGGGTGCAGCCCCTGGGATTGAGACCTGAGCCCCTCAGCACCCCCCACCCCTGTTTTGCCCCACCTAAGCCCCCTTGATTCTCCACACTGCAGACCACTTGTGCAAGGTTATGAATGTCCCAGCTAGAGCCACGTCGCACGTCGGGCCCCTTGGCGATGCCATTTGGGAGGTGCGGCCAGCTCCTGTGCGTCACGTGACTTGTCCCTGCCTCGGACATGGTTTTCACGTTGGTTCACTGGCTGGGGGACACGGTGGCAGTCTCCAGTTTAAGGCTGTTGAGTAAAGTGAGCATTCTCCTGTGTCTTATTTTTTTTTTTTTTTTTAATGTTGAAAGAGAACTCCTAACTGCTAGCTCGCTCGCCAAGTGCTTGCAGCAACCAGGGCCGGGCCACACCAAAGCCAGGAGCCCAGAACTCCATCGAGTCCCCCACATGGGTGGCTGCGACCCAGGCACGTCAGCCGTCGCCTGCTGCCTTCCAGTGTGTGCATTAGCAGGAAGTTGGGCTCAGAATCGGGACTGTGCACTCCAGTGTGGGATGCGGGCTTCCCACGCAGGGTCTTGCCTCTGAGTTGATGCATGGCCGGTATCTCTTAGGCACCCGGGCTGCCACTGCTCCATCTGATGGTTTGCAGGCCAGCGGCTTTTCCAACTCAGTTTTGTTGTTGCTGCTGTTACTTTCTCTTATTATTATTTTTATTTATTTGAAAGGCAAAGTTACAGAGAGGCAGAGGCAGAGAGAGAGAGAGAGAGGTCTTCCATCCACTGGTTTACTTCCCAAATGGCTGCAATGGCCTGAGCTGGGCTGATCTGAAGCCAGGAGCCAGGAGCTTCTTCTGGGTCTCCCACATGGGCACAGGAGCCCAAGCACTTGGGTCATCTTCCATTGCTTTCCCAGGCCATAGCAGAGAGCTAGATGTGAAGTGGAACAGCCGGGACTCGAACCAGTGTCCATATGGAATGGCAGCACCACAGGTGTCTTAGCCCACTATGCCACAGTGCCAGCCCCCCCTCCCCTATTAGTTTTTAAGTCAGGGAAGCAGCTCATCAGCTTCACAAGTGCCTCCCCTCATCTGCTGGTTGGGATCATGGGGCACCTGCCACCAGGGCCACACCCAGGGCCACTGCCCAGTCCCTGGAGGCCCTGAAGGCTGAGCCCCTCTTGCACTGTGCGCTGTGTGAGGGGGCCCGTGCTGTGGCAGGTGGCCCAGGGGCGGCTCCTCTTCTTGGATATCACGGGCCCCTGGACTTGAGGGCAGCTAAACTGGCCTGGACTCCAGGAGCCACTTCTTGCCACGTTGCGTTGCTGGTGGCACGATACGGTCCCCAGCTGGGCTCTCTAGGAACACAGCTGTGAGTCCCCCAGCAGGGAACTGAGTCACAGCTGCTGGAGCGCACAGCCGTGCCCCTTCCCCTCCAGTCCTGGTTGCTGGCTTCCTGTTGCATTGGGTCGGGGTCACGTCTGGGCTGCTGTCCTGAACGCACTGGTCAGGGCTCAGCCACCAGCCCGGCACTGCTTCTGTAGAGCTGCGTTGCCACAGCCGTGCTCACCCCGTTCATGCGTCATCTGTTGTCTGGAACTGCTTTTTTTTTTTTTTTTTTTTTTCCTTAAGATTCATTTATGTACTTGAAAGTCAGAGTGAGAGAGAGAGAGAGAGAGAGATCGAGAGAGATCTTTATCTGCTGGTTCACTCCGCAATTGGCCACAGCAGCCGAAGCCATGCTGATCCCAAGCCAGGAGCTTCTTCTGGGTCTCCCACACAAGTGCAGGGGTCCAAACACTTGGGCCATCTTCCACTGCTTTCCCAGGCTATCAGCAGGGAGCTGGACTAGAAGAGGAGTAGCCGGGACTCGAACCAGCACCCATATGGGATGCCACACTGCAGGTGGCAGCTTTACCCACTATGCCACGGCGCCGCCCCCTGGAGCTGCTTTTGCTCTACAGTGACAGGGAAGTTGGGACACAAGCCACCACCAGGATGAAAATAATGACCAGGTAGCTCTTTACAGAACAGGTGTGCCAGCGGCCACCAGCTGGGGTACTCTGGTCCCTAGAAAAAACAGGAGGGATTAGGTACATTCCTGACTTCAGGGGCTAATTCTTACATTAGGATAGGGAACGGGCAGCTGTTGTGGGCGCCGCGGGCTGGTCTCCTTTCCTCTGACCTGGGGGTAGAGTGTGGACAGGAGCTTGGGGGACCGGGAGAGGGCAGGCAGGTCACACGAGGTCATGCACCTGCATCAGGCCCAGGTCTGGACCTTGCTGCTGCTCCGTGTCGCCGTGGTGGGCAGGGATCTCGCTGGGAGCCACTGCCCTGTGAAGTGGCTGACAGGGTACCGTGCCCTGCTTGGCCACACTAGGATGGAGGGGCAGGGGGTGTGCTTGGAGAGTGGAGGGCAGTGCTGCTGCCTGCTGGACTGTGTGAAGGTGGGACAGGATGGGAGCCAGCAGGGAGCAGGAGCGGGGGCCGGGAGACCTGCGCTGGTGCCCATTTCTGCGCTGTGCGTGCTGCTGTAGGTGAGGCCGGAAGAGCGGGCAGGTCCTGTTTCCCCTCCCTGTGTGTTTGTGTCTGCGTGTGTGGACATGTGTGCACACTTGTGTCTACGCATGTGCTTCGTGTGCACATTTGAGGGTGCTTCAGATACTTTGGAATTTGTACGTTCAGTTCGGTACCAAAAACCTTTGAAGTAACCCTCTCTAAGGAGTCTCCAAAAAGTTCATGGAAATTTGTATTATGAAAAACCATGGCTTTAAAAACGTTTTTATACAGAAATGAATTTGTGACTCCATTTCCCATCGATGTTTCGAAGCGCCCCCAAAGGCGCACGCGCGTGTTCGCAGACCCGGGTCTCTGTGCCGGTGAGCGGAGCTCCGGCTGGCCACCTCGTGTAGCGTTACAGGCGTTCTCAAGGGGAACTGAAACCCAGGCTCCGTTTCTTTCGTTTTCATCTTCTCGGCAGCAGCCGTGCGGGAAGGAAGCCGGGCGGCCGGCCAGCCCTGGCGGCACCGGCCACCCGCCGCATGTCTGTCCCGTGTTCCATGCCGGCTGGGCATTGGGATGGCAAACGCTGACTCGGGGTGACCCTGGTGGGGGGCCCCACCAAGAGCTTCCTGTGTGCCCCTCCCCCGTGGACTCCGAGGCGGAGGAAGTGCAAAATAGAACTCAGGGTGCCATTGGGCAAGGAAGAGCCGCGTGTTGCCCCATGTCTCATCCTCGCGCAACCCCCTTCCTTCTCCCTTTCTTCCAGTGTTTCCCCTGCGGCCCTAGAGAAGCACCAGTGTCCTTGACCCTGCAGTGGTGAGAGCAGCTCCTTCCTCACCTGGCCGGCGGGAGATGCGGATCCCCGGGGACGGCGCAGCTCGCCAGCTCCGTGCTGTGCTGCCAGGGCGCTGAGTGGCACCCGGGTACAACCTGCCCACAGCGGCCTCTGCCCCATGAGGATGCGGGCCCCCGTCGAGGGGCTGCTCTCGGCCCTGGCGGTGGTGTTTGGAACGGCGGTGGCGTTTGCACCTGTACCCCGGATCACCTGGGAGCACAGAGGTGAGAGTTAGAGCCTACGCGTGGGAACGGGATGGAGGTGGGGTTCCTCCTGTGGGGTACATGGGGACAGACAGCCAGGAATGCTGGTGCCTTTGGGGGTCCCCTACTCCTGGAGCTTGGTGTGAGCAGGCAGCCTCAGCAGGGAACACCCCACCAGGCTGCCCAGCCCCTTCCCTGGTGCCTGAGTCACCTCCCTTGGTCCCTGATCACGCACGAGCCACCCCCTGCGCCTGGTCCCTGGCCCGTGAGCAGAATCCAGCTGCCCCGGGACTGCTGGGTCCAAGGGGGTGCCAGTAAATTTGTGCATAATAGAATTAAAAGGATACTTTATTTGTACAGAGTTCAACAAATTAAAAAAGAAAGACAACCTGCTTCTCCTTTGTGGCTTCCTGGTGGGGATCCCTGGGGGGAGGGAAAGTCTGCCGTTGGTGCATGTCACAGGTCTTAGATAAAACACTTCTGTCCGCCCCAGTCGTAAAATCCTGAATTGTCATCCTGTCTGCAGGAGTTGGGGGCAGGTGGCTGGGAGGTTACTGCGGGTGGGGTTCTGGGCTCCAGGGACAGGAAGGGAAGTGGGCACACAGGAAGAGCTTGCTCACTCTGGCTCCCAGGGCTCAGACTGGTGGGGCGGGGAGAGATCTGCACACGTGGCTGGTGGCCGCTCTGCAGTCTGACCCGGGGCCCCTGGCTCTGACCCCCGTGCAGGGATGCCTGCCTGCAGCAGTACAGGCCCTGGAGGTCCTACGCAGGCACAGGTGCTCAGGACATGGCCCAGCCTAAAAGTGCTTCCTCGGCTCCCCCCTCCCCTCCTCTCCTTCCCCTGGCTCTGCCCCTCCTCCCGCAGAGGTGCAGCTGGTGCAGTTCCATGAGCCGGGCATCTACAACTACTCGGCCTTGCTGCTGAGCGAGGATCAGGACACCCTGTACGTGGGCGCCCGGGAAGCTGTCTTCGCCTTGAACGCGCTGGACATCTCTGAGAAGCAGCACGAGGTGCGTCCCGGCCTCCCATACCCCGTGTGTCCGCACAGCCTGCCTGGCAGGTGACCACGCCTGGCTGGCCCCGCCCCCTTCCCACACCCATGTCTGAGCAGCTCCGGCTCAGGCGT
Source organism: Lepus europaeus (assembly GCF_033115175.1). NCBI lineage: Eukaryota > Metazoa > Chordata > Mammalia > Lagomorpha > Leporidae > Lepus > Lepus europaeus. The sequence goes on from NC_084838.1 coordinate 99,690,601, forward strand.
TCACAGGCAGTTTGTGCAGGTAACACCCTGTTTTAACCTTTGACTTCTGAACTTCTTGTATCAGAAAAATCTCACCTGTGCCACAAGGGCAGGCCATGGTCCCAGGAGCCCTGTTACTGTCGGCTGCCTCAAAGCCAGGCTTTCATAGCCCCACCTGCCGCACTGCACCCTTCTCTGGTGGCGGTGAGTCCAATCCCGATACCTCTTTCTTTATCTGTGTATGTCCTAACACAGACGACACCTTTTTGTCTAAAAAACCCAAAGGCATCGTCATTAAATGTACAGGCAGTGGGGCTGGCCTGGCACAGCGGATTAAGCCGCTGCCTATGATGCCAGGCACCCCATATGAGTGCCGGTTCGAGTCCCAGCTGCTCCAGTTCTGATCCCAAGCTGCTAATGTGCCTGAGAAGACAGCAGGAGATCCACTGTTTCACTCCCTGAATGGCCACAGTGGCTAGGGCTCTGAAGCCAGTAGCCTGGAACTCCATCCAAGTCTCCCACCTGGGTACAGGGGCCCAAACACGTGGACCCTCTTCTGCTGCCTTCCCAAGTGCATTGGCAGGCAGCTCGATCAGAAGCGGGGCAGCCGGGATGCGAACTGGCGCCCCAGCATGGGATGCCGACGTCATTGCAAACTCAGGCTTACCTGCAGCGTCACCACAGCAACCCGTGTGGCGTCTTTAACACGCACGCCGTCTTCTGCGTTGCGCGTCGGCTGTTGGGTCCGCAGCTGACTGTCGGCCCAGGGCACAGGAGGGGCAGCTCTTCCAGGAGCCAGGGCTGCTTCCTCCTGGGTCCCAGCTCCTGACCATCAAAGTCAGGATCCAAACCTCATCGAGGACTGCTACACGCGCCATTCCCTGCTGCCTCGCCTCCCGCATCCGTTGGCCAGAGATCATCTCCAAAGGGGATGCGCCATTCACCAGCCATCAGGTCCCTGGAGGCGCAGTTCCTTTGGGCAAGGTGTTTGATGTGTTCGCTGCTGTTTTTCCAGCTTCCAGGATAGCGTGTGCTCATGGCTGAGCTCCGCTCTGAAGGGCCGCAGTGAATTTCTTGGTTGTGAGATCTTTTATTTATTTGAAAGGCAGAGTTACAGAGAGAGGAGAGACAGAGATCTTCCATCCTCTGATTCACTCTGCAAATGGCTGCAATGGCCGGAGCTGAGCCAGGCTGAAGCCAGGAGCTTCTTCTGAGTCTCCCAGGCAGGTGCAGGGGCCCAATTGCTTGGGCCATCTTCCACTGCTTTCCCAGGCCATAATAGATACCTGGATTGGAAGTGGAGCAGCTGGGACACGAACTGACGCCCATATGGGATGCTGCTGCTGCAGATGGTAGCTTAACCCACTACACCACAGTGCAGCCCAGTGGTGAAATTTTTAGTCTGTGAACTCACAGATGGAAGCTTATATGATATGCATTGACCCATTGACATTTAGTTTCCGTGTGGTGCTCAGATCGTCCCATGCGTGGCCAGGGCAGCTGTAGGGTCTGGGCTGGTCTCTTGCTCTCTGGAATCCGGCAGTCCCAGGCTCAAGGTGTAAGTTTTCTGTCTCCGGATCTCTCTGGTGCTTCGTTCTGCTTCTCTTCTCCAGATGTAGCAGATTTCCTCGTTTGCGCTTTGATGCATGAACTTCTGAGCATCCTTCTTTGAAAACTGTGTACAGGGCCGGCGCCGCGGCTCACTAGGCTAATCCTCCGCCTTGCGGCGCCGGCACACCGGGTTCTAGTCCCGGTCGGGGCACCGGATTCTGTCCCGGTTGCCCCTCTTCCAGGCCAGCTCTCTGCTGTGGCCAGGGAGTGCAGTGGAGGATGGCCCAAGTGCTTGGGCTCTGCACCCCATAGGAGACCAGGAGAAGCACCTGGCTCCTGGCTTTGGATCAGCGCGATGGCCGGCCGCAGCGGCCATTGGAGGGTGAACCAACGGCAAAAAGGAACCTTTCTCTCTGTCTCTCTCTCTCTCACTATCCACTCTGCCTGTCAAAAACAACAACAACAACAACAACAACAACAACTGTGTACAGATGGCGGCCTTTGAATAGACCACTGTGGTCTCCGCCCGCTCAGCCCCTTCCTCTCCAGGTGTCCAGTAAAGCCCTCCCTCTGAGCCCCGTTCCCCTTCCTGATCCCTCGGCCTGGAGCTTCATCTTGCCGAATTGTCCCGGGGGGGGCCTGTGGGATGGCACATGGGAGGTGCCGGCCCGCAGGTGCAGTGAGAGCTGCCAAGGTGTCACTGTGGCCCCTCAGGGTCAGGGTGCAGCTCAGGCGTCTCAGATACTTACAGGGAAAGAAGCGGTAAAGGGTCCTCAGCCAAGCTGCAGGGAAAGCCTGTGGGTGTATAGAAGTTCACGTTCCCTCGTCCTTAGGTGGGCATCACTTGCTTTGTAATTTTTTTCAAAGATTCATTTATTTAAGAGGCAGAGTTACAGAAAGAGAAAGAGAGAGGTATTTTTCTGCCACTGGTTCACTCCCCAAATGGCCACAATGGCCAGGGCTGGGCCAGAATGAAGTTAGGAGCTTCTTCCAGGTCTCCCACGTGGGTACAGGGGCCCAAGCCCTTGGGCCATCTTCCACTGCTTTCCCAGGCCATTAGCAGGGAGCTGGATTGGAAATGGAACAGCCAGGAATCGAACCGGCGCCCCATGGGATGCTGGCGCCACACGCAGAGACACAGGCCACTACACCACCGTGCTGGCCTCTGCGCTGCGGTTTCTGAAGCAAGCTGCGCTGCGGTTTCTGAAGCTGCCCATCTGAGGATGGGCGTGTCTGTGAGCTCGCTGTGTGTGGCCGCACGGGCACAGTGAGAACACAGTGTGGCCGCACGGGCACAGTGAGAACACAGCAGGGTCGTTCACGGCGATCTCTCCCTGGGCTTCTCCCCCAGCCCTCGCTCCAGGAAGGTCTGGATGCCTCCCGACCTCCAAACCCTACACCTGCTGCGAGTCTCTGCAAGGAGACAAATGCTTTATTGCTCATGTTTGCATCAGTTGCGGAACGTCTCACGGGGAGGTGGTGGAGCCTTTGGGAGGTGGGGATGTGAGGCAGGAACCTCCATTCCCCCCACTTTGCCGCTGCTCCCATCCTGTGGGCCTTGGCGGTGGTGGTGGGGGACTCTCAGCCCCTGACGGTTCCTGCCACGTATCCCCTGGTGTAAAGGCCAGGCGACAGGAACCTGGATGTGACCAAGAGCTGCGCCAACCTGGGAGAGCAGGGTCGGCTACTGCCCGTGAGTCTGCCATCTGCTGTGGTCTTTGTCATTACCGCCTCGCTGCACTCCGGAGTCGCCTTAGAACGGATGGGAAAAAAAACCCATTTGCTCTCTGGAAATACTTAGGGTTTAGCTTTTCGACAAGTAATTTTGTTCTCCATGCTTTGGAGATTTTTTTTTTTTTTTTTTTTTTTTTTTGCTGCTGCTTTGCGGTGGCCATGGGCGGCGCAAGGCAGGGTTAGGAGGAAGTTGGAGCCCCTTGAGAGCCCCAGGCCACTCCCAGCCTAGGTGCGCCCTGCAGGTGCGCCATGTATCAATCCCCCTCCTCCCAGGAACCCTTGGCCTCTGTGTCAGACTCCGAAACTGCGTCTTACACCAGCGGCTCCTTTTCCTGGGAGAGGCGCACTGACATGGACTCTCCTCCCTCCCTGCAGGCCTACTGGAAGGTCTCGGAAGACAAGAAAGCAAAATGTGCGGAAAAGGGGAAATCGAAGCAGGTAATTGCTTTTGCAAACTGCAGGGAACCACCCAGCTCGTATTCCTTAGCTGGTTTTCACTCCTGCAAGCCGTGACCTTGGAGATATAGGCCAGATGCGTGGCTCGCGTGGCCTGGGTACATGAGCATGACAAGTCTTGTGGCCTGTGCTTTCTGAGTATCGGGAGTGGGGCGCTCAGAGCAGCTGCCAGACATCTGGAGTCACCCGAGAAGAATCCAAGAGCTTACAGGACTTGTGTTTACGAAATGGCTGCAGACTTTGGCTATGGAAAACAATTGCTGATGCCCTCTGGTGCATGGTGTAAAATTCAGGCTTGGTTGTGGCCCTCCCTCCACACCCCCACAAAACAATGGCCTTAGGCTCGGAGGGGTTGCCAGGGTTTGTGGCGAATGTCCATCCCTTGGGCACCTCGGCACGGTGCTTGTTTGGGGAGCCCCTGCCACACCCAACCTCTGGGTCCCTGCCTGGAGCTGGACATGTGTCCAGAATCTCTGACTATGAGCGCACGGTCTTCCTTAAGGCAGCTGAATTTTAGCAAGTTACAGTAGTTGAGGGCAAATTTCAGAACAATTCGAAATTAGAATAAAAACAAGGGATCGGAGGGGGGCGAAAGCTATTGAGCAAAATGCTCGATACGGCAGTGTTTGCCTCGCAATCCAGAATCTTGTGAGCATCATGGTGCAACAGCAGGTGTGGCACGGAGTTCTAGTGGAGCCGGCAGGAGTCCAGGCGCTCTGCACTGCCCTGTGTTCCCCTGTTGTTGGAGGAAAGGAGAGGCGCATTGGAAATTACCCTGACGGTTTAAAAACGGAGCAAAATGAGTGTCCCGAGCTGGGATAATTTCAGACTCCAGCACAAGTAACGCGAGGGCTGTCAGCCTAGAATAGCCGGTGGCTTCGTAAATGGCAGCTCTGTTTGCCTGCTCCTTTGAGTTCAGCCTCTCTCCCCGGGCCGGGCTGAGCCGAGAGGTCGATGCAGGCCAGGTGTGCAGTGTGGAATCTTTTGGAAGGTGGTGGGCGGGGCGGTGGGGGGGGAGTTCTGTCTCCGCGACAGCAGGTTCAGCAGGCGTGACTCACTCCATAGTGGGTGTCCCCGGGATGATTCCAGGGGACATTGCTGGGTATCCTTAGGAATTGAACTGAATGCCTGTGGATGCCGCAGAGGGAAAACCACTCCGGCCAGCTGAAGTGTGGGTGTCCTGGGGTGGGATTGTGGGTCCCCGGGACCTGCCGCTGTCGGAGATCAGGGCAGGACAGCGTGTGAGGAGGTGTGCTGGGGAGGTGGCAGTGGCAGACAGAGTGGGGGCTGTACCTGCGGCTCGCAGGCACAGGGCTGTGCTCCGGAGCGGGACGCGTGAGCCGTGCAGGTGGTGCGGTTGTTGACGGCGTGTTCCTCTCTTGCAGACAGAATGCCTGAACTACATCCGAGTACTGCAGCCGCTCAGCGCCACCTCCCTCTATGTGTGTGGGACCAATGCCTTCCAGCCGGCCTGTGACCATCTGGTAAGGCTCCTGCTGCTCCCTGGATCACCCGTGCCTGTGCCACCTGGTCCGTGGTTAGAGCCGAGCGGGGCCCTGCACAGGCCTGAGAATGACAGGAGTTTCTCTGGCTGGCTGTGTGAGAACTGGAGACAACATAACCTCCCTGGGCTGTGGTCAGTGTCTGTGCTCAGAGGGGCAGGGCTCCAAGTCCCGGTGTCCTCAGCACAGGTGCAGAACGTGTGATGGGTGAACAGTCTAGAAACGTGGTGTTGACAGAAGCACCGTGTGCTCCACATCGCCCTAGCATCCTGCCTCCAGTCTTGTTTGGTGAGGAAGCCTGGCTACAGGATTGGCATGTCTTGGGCCATCGCTCTTCAGTGCTGGCTGTTGATGGGTGGCTTGCCTGCCGAGCTGCCCCGTGTGAGCAGCAGGTCCCCTCTCCCTCCCTGGGCCACATCTCTGACACACCCAGGCTGGTGTCCAGCGCTGCCTCTCTCTGACTGTGTGCAGAGAGAAGTCTCCTGAGAGAGGTTCAGCAGGGGAAGGAGCATTTCGGACAGTGTGGGCAGGGCCTGAGAATGAAGCATTTTTTTTTAAGATTTTATTTATTAGAGACAGAGAGAGAGGTCTTCCACTCACTGGTTTGCTCTCCAAATGGCTGCAATGGCTGGAACTGCGCCAATCAGGAGCTTCTTCCTGGTCTCCCATGCGGGTGCAGGGCCCAAGGACCTGGGCCATCCTCCACTGCCCTCCCCGGCCACAGCAGACAGCTGGACTGGAAGAGGAGTAAGGCAGTGGAGGATGGCTCAAGTGCTTGGGCGCCTGCACCCGCATGGGAGACCAGGAGGAAGCACCTGTCTCCTGGCTGCGGATCAGCGTAGCGCCGTGGTGGCCTTTTGGGGAGTGAACCAACGGAAGGAAGACCTTTCTCTCTCTCTCACTCTGTCTATATTTCTACATGTAAAAAAAAAAAAAGATTTCCTGGCTGACCTCTGGGTGATCGGGCAGTTGAAGTACTGCCTCTTAAACTCACATCCTGTAGATAGGTCAGCTGTTGAGACAGAGGGAGAGTCAATCTGAACCTGTAATTTTGCCCAGTACTTTGAAGAAAAGTTGATCACTCATGTGCATACACAGTTGGAAATGTGTGTATGTGTACACACACATCTGTGTGTACATGTGTGTATCCACACATGTGGCTGTGTGCACATACCTCAGGTATTCGTTCCTGTGTGCACACGTGTGTGTATGTGTACCACACACGTGGCTGTGTGGACATACGTCTCTGCACATGCCCATGTCTGCTGTGTGTGTGAGCACACATCTGTGTGTACATGTATGTATCCACACATGTGGCTGTGTGCACATACCTCAGGTATTCGTTCCTGTGTGCACACGTGTGTGTATGTGTACCACACACGTGGCTCTGTGGACATGCGTCTCTGCACATGCCCATGTCTGCTGTGTGTGTGAGCACACATCTGTGTGTACATGTGTGATCCACACATGTGGCTGTGTGCACATACCTCAGGTATTCGTTCCTGTGTGCACACGTGTGTGTATGTGTACCACACACGTGGCTGTGTGAACATATGTCTCTGCACATGCCCATGCCTGCTGTGTGTGTGAGCACACATCTGTGTGCACATGTGTGTATCCACACATGTGGCTGTGTGCACATACATCTGCAGGCGTCCATGCCTGCCTGTGTGCACACATGTGCATATGTGTATCACGCATATGGCTGTGTGTATCTGTCTGCACATGTCCATGCCTGTGTGTGTGTGTGCTCGCTGAAACCAGACCTGTGTCTCCTGCACGCCTGCACAGGCACATCCTAAGAACACATCTTCCTGTAGAACTGCAGTTTCGTCATTATGTCTCAGAAGATGAACCGTAACTCCCCGGCGGCATCCGCCTTGCAGCTCTGTTCGGCTGCCCCGGGAGCACTCCCGCCATGTCCTTTGGACCGTGTCCAGTAGGATGCACTGTCACGCAGCTCACGTGTCCTGGCGTGATGGCTGACGGCTGTGACTTGTTTGAACGGCACCTCTGGGGCATCGGTGACAGCTTCCTGTGCCTGCTTCTGAGAGCCGTCTCCAGCTGCCTGCTCTGCCGGACGGAGGGTGCCCCCAGCCCGCAGGAGGCGGCTCCACCCTCCTGAGCTGCTCCGGCTGTCGGGTGCACGGTGACGTCCCGCTTTCTCCCTCTCTGGCCGACTCATTCTCCTGTGGCCGCTGGGTTTGCCTGTTTGTCCTCCTGGAGGCTCTGCCTCAGGTGTGCAGACACCTTGCCCCTCGCTCGTGGGCGTTGCTCTCCGTTCGTCACTTGGCTGTCACTTGGCATCACCTTTCACTGTAGGAGAGCTTGCCGGCTCGTGGTGTAGCTGGGACTCTCCATTTTTAACTTGTATGGGTTTGGGCTTCCTTGTCGGGTAGAGAGAGTCTATCCTGAGATTCAGCTACTGGCCTGTCATTTCTTTCCATGTTCCTTGATTCCCATTCACTATTTCTTGTCGTGTTACTTTGAGAGACAGAGGAAGAGAGAAGAAAGAGCTTCCATCTACTGGCTCACTCCCCCAGATGCCCACAGCCGTCCAGGCACTGAGACCAGGAGCTGATAGCTCAACCCAGGTCTCTCCCCCATGGGTGACAGGGAGCCCAGTTACTTTTTTTCTTTTTTCCCCAAAGAAACCTTTTATTTAAGGAATACAAACTTCATAAGTACAACTTTAAGAATATAGTGATTCTTCCCAATATATCCACCCCACCTCCTCCACCCTCTCCCATTCCCTGTCCCATTCTCCATTAAGATTCATTTTCAGTTAACTTCATACACAGAAAAGATTTCAACAAGTTGCGCACACACACACACACACACATACACATATACCCACAAAAAAACTGAGAACAAATTTTACAGTTAACTCTCATAATACAACTCGTTGAACAGAGGTCCTGCATGGGGAGTTAGTGCACAGTGACTCCTGTTGTTAATTTAACAATTAACACTCTTATGTATGGTGTCAGTGATCACCCAAGGCTCTTGACATGAGCTGCCTAGGCTGTGGAAGCCATTTGAATCCGTAGACTCCATCAGTATTAGACAAGGCCATAAGCTAAGTGGAAGTTCTCTCCTCCCTTCAGAGAAAAGTACCTCCTTCTTTAATGGCCCCTTCTTTCCACTGGGATCTCACCCACAGAGATCCTTCATGTAGGACTTTTTTTTTGCCACAGTACCTCAGCTTTCCATTAGCCATAGGGCTGATTCTGAGGTCAGAGTGCTACTGAAAGCGATTCTCATTCTGAGTCGGCTGTGTGGACAAGGCAACCGATTTCTTAAGCCATCACCTGCTGCCTCCCGTGGTCTGCATCAGCAGAAAGGAACTAGAGTTGACAGGCAAACTCAAGTCTTCTGATGTGGAATGTGGACCTCTCTTTAAAATTTTTTTTAAAGATTGATTTATTTTACTTGAAAATCAGAGTTAGATGGGGGGTGGGGGAGAGGTCTTCCATCCACTGATTCACTCCCCAATTGGCCGCAACGGCTGGAGCTGTGCCAATCCGGAGCCAGGAGCTTCTTGTGGTTCTCCCACGCTGGTGTAGGGGTCCAAGGACTTGGGCCATCTTCCACTGCTTTCCCAGGCCACAGCAGAGAGCTGGATTGGAAATGGAGCAGCCAGGACTAGAACCGGTGCCCATATGGGATGCCAGTACTGCAGGCGGCAGCTTTACCTGCTATGCCACAGCGCTGGCCCCAAAGGTGGACCTCTGAACTGGTATCTGGCCTAGTTGGCCATGAAAATCTAGACGTTTTAGCATACACTTTCTTTCCTTTCAATTGCAGAGCTTAACAACCTTTCAGTTTCTGGGGAGAAGTGAAGACGGCAAAGGAAGGTGTCCGTTTGACCCGGCACACAGCTACACGTCCGTCATGGTCGGTGAGTCCCGGCCCCGTGGCCCCAGCAAGACGCCCAGCCCCTCTTCCCTCTCGGACTCTGTGACATTGGCTGTGACGTCACTGAACGCCTGTGCGACCCCGCAGAGGAAGAGCTTTGGGCTCACTGTTCAAAAGGACAGGAGGCTGCCACCATGTCACTTCACTGCTGTCGCGGGGACCCAGTGTTGGCGTGGCTCCGGCGTGTGGGTGGGCTGTTCCTGTTGTGCAGGGAGCCGTGTGACTCACTTAGCCCTGCCGTGGGCTCGTGGGTCCGAGGCCAGCAGGCTATGACCTTCGTGGGCACCCTCTGTCGTATGGGGGTCTGGCTTAGGGTTTTTTGACTTGGTGATGATTTGAGAGGTGTGTGTGCACAGCATTCTGCTTGCTACTCTGAGTACGGCGTGAGGGTACTCCAAGACAGCTGTGGGGGATAGATTTAAAGATGAGCTTACTGTGGCACAAGAAAATGTTAAAATCCATGAATAGTTGTTTTTTTTTTTTCATAATGTTTGGGAGCCTTTCAAAGATCCTTCCAGGAGCATGGATTTAAGAAATGCTCCAGGGGCCGCAGGTAAAAGCTGCCGCCTACAGTACTGGCATCCCATCTGGGCGCTGGTTCAAGACCTGGCTGCTCCCCTTCTGATCAGCTCTCTGCTATGGCCTGGGAAAGCAGAACAAGATGGCCCAAATCCTTGGGCCCCTGCGCCTGCATGGGAGACCCAGAGGAAGCTCCTGGCTCCTGGCTTCGGATCAGCGCAGCTCCAGTGGTTGTGGCCAATTGGGAAGTGAACCAGTGGATGGAAGGCCTCTCACTCTCTGCCTTTCCTTCTCTCTCTGCAACTCTGCCTTTCAAATAAATCTTTAAAAAAAGGTACCATAATATTTTTAAAAATATTTATTTAAGAGGTAGAGTTACAGGCAGACGGAGAGACACACAGAGAGATCTTCCATCCATTGGTTCACTCCCCAAATGGCCACAATGGCCAGAGCTGGACTGATCTGAAGCCAGGAACTTCTTCTGGGTCTCCCACGTGGGTGCAGGGGCCCAAGGACTTGGGCCATCTTCTACTGCTTTCCCAGGCCATAACAGGAGGCTGGATCGGAAGAGAAGCAGCCAGGACTCAAACAGGCACCCAGATGGGATGCTGGCACTGCAGGCTGTGGCTTTACCTGCTATGCCACAGTGCCAGCTCTTCCGTGAACGACAGGAGGCACACAGCACTTTATTATAAAGCAGGCTCTGTGTAGGGCAACTTTGGCCAACTGCAGGCTAACACGTGTTCTGAGTGTCTGTTTAAGTGGGTGGGGCTGAACCAGAGTACCATGTTGGGTTGGGTGTGATCAAGGCATTTTCTTTTCTTTTCTTTTCTTTTTTTGAAAGCTTTTATTTAATATAAATTTTATAGGTACAGCTTTTTGGAATATAGCAGTTCTGCCCCCCCATACTCACCCTCTCACCCCTACTCCCATTCCACCTCCTACTCCATCTCCCATCCCATTCTTCATTAAGATTCATTTTTAATTATCTTTATATACAGAAGATCAACTCTATACTAAGATTTCAGCACTTTGCACTCATACAGACACACAAAGTATAAAGTACTGTTTGAAGACCAGTTTTACTGTTAATTCGCATAGTACAACACATTAAGGACAGAGATCCTACATGGCAAGTAGGTGCACAGTGACTCCCGTTGTTGATTTAATGATTGACACTCTTATTTATGACGTCAGTCATCACCCGAGGCTCTGGTCATGAGTTGCCAAGGCTGTGGAGTCCACAAACTCCGTCAGTGTTGAGACAGGGCCATAAGCAAAGTGGAAGTTCTCTCCTGCCTTCTTTGATGGACATTTCTTTGCGCTGGGATCTCACTCACAGAGATCTTCCACGTAGGCCGTTTTTGCCACGTGTCTGATCGAGGCACTTTGCACTCTTGGTGTGTTCAGCCTGTGATGGATTTCCCCGGGCGGCCCCCCTCCGCCGGGGAGTCCCTGTGTGTGCTCGTGTTCTGGGTGCAGGGTTACTGCCTGTGTTCTCTGGTTGCCTCTTCACTCATAAAACACAGCTGCTCCTGTGGAGCAGGAAATGACGCGTGTCAAGGCAAAGGAGCAGACGGCTGGGGAGCGGGAGTGCCTGACCCCAAATGGGGGGGCGGGGCTGTCTTCCCTTCCCCTGGGGGTGCTTTCCGCTGTGCTGAGTGAGCGTTCCATTCCTGCTGCCGCTGCCACCTGCCGAGGGACCCATCCCCTTCCCCCCCCCCCCTTGCCGCCGCAGATGGAGAGCTGTATTCTGGGACGTCGTACAACTTCCTGGGAAGCGAACCTATCATCTCCAGGAATTCATCCCACAGCCCCCTGAGGACGGAGTACGCCATCCCTTGGCTGAACGGTAAGAGCAGAGCCTGCGCACCTGCGTGAGTGTCCCACCTGCCCCACCCCCACCCCCGCTGGACTGCCTCTACCTGGAGGGGCTGCACCCCAAATTACAGAGGCCGCATTCGGGGAAATGGCAAACCCAGGCGAACCAGACTCGGACGTGGTGTGGTTTCTGGAGTGTTCTGGAGCCCTCGTGCTGGTCTGTAGGGGCCTTGGTACTGCCCCTGTAGTGTGTGTCTGATTTCAGGGTGCGGGCTTTTCCTGGTCTTTGAAGCCAGTTGCTCCTCAGTGTGGAGCGGCTGAGGACTGGTTTCAACCAGCAAGTGTGCATCTCCCAGGGCCGAGGCGGTCTGGGTTCCTGGGGTTGACCCGGGGGTGTGCTGCAGGGCCATCCCGGAGGCTGGGGACAGTGGCACTCAGCTGGTGTCTGCACGGAGGCTTGTGTGCATCCATGGAGCCCCCAGACCTCAGGGCTGCACTGGCCAGCCTGTGACACTGTGGGTAGCGGGTGCCACGCGGCGGTGATGTGGGGGGCGCTCTAGGCCAGCTGGTGTCGTCTTTGTAGAGCCCAGCTTCGTCTTCGCCGACGTGATCCGGAAGAGCCCCGAGGGGGCCGAGGCCGAGGACGACAGGGTCTACTTCTTTTTCACCGAGGTGTCTGTGGAGTACGAGTTCATCTTCAAGCTGCTGATCCCACGGATAGCACGGGTGTGCAAGGTGAGTGTGTCCCATCCTCGCTGGCACAGGTGTGCCACAGAGCTCTCTGATGGGGTGTTGCAGACCCAGTGCTGGTCCGTGGGGCTCAGTGCCCCCCTGCAGCTGTGAGTCCATCAGGAGTCAGGTCTTCCTTGACCTTGACTTTGACCAACACCAGGAAGGGGCCTCGGGAGCACCCGTGAACAAGATCCGGGCAATGCCCACTGCAGCCTCCCGTCCCCTAGATGCAAGCCATGGGGGCATGTGCATCTTAGCGACCTCGGGGTCTCTGCGGACCCCATTTTCCCTCCGACTTGCTGTTCGCTGCAGTCCCTTTGGCTGCTCCCAGGGGCTGAGAGCCGCGGAGACGGATGACCACGCTGGGATTATTCTTGGCTGAAACAACAGGGGAGGAAGAGAGGCCGTTTTATAACAGAGTCTTTGGTTTCTGTGATCACACAGTAGGGTTGAGGAGTGTGTTTTCCTCGCCCTCAATATAAAGACTCTTCAATTTGGTATCCTTCTGGCTTCCAGTTTCCTAGTTTCTGTGCCCCAGGCGGACACGTTGCAAGACCCTCCCAAATGCTGAAAACTAAGGACAGCCCGAGCCCTGTGCATGCCTTAGTTCTTCCTACACGTGCATAGCCACGATGAAGTTTAGTTTACAGAGTAGGCCCAGCCAGAGAGCAAGAGTAATAGGACAATTCTACCAACATACTGTCATGAAGGAGTTCACAAAATTGTCACAATCTGTGTGAGTGTGGCCTCTGGCCTGAGATAACGCACGTTCTCAGGCCGCGGTGGAGCAAAGTCACGGATGCGTGATTCCGTAGACCACGTGATGTCCTGGGCTTCTGCCATTGCCTCCTCCCTAAAGGTGCTGACGAAAGACCGAGTGGGTTCCTTCAGTGGAGACCCTGGGGAGTGGAGAGGAGGCAAAGGGTCTTTTGTCCCCCAAGAGGCACCCTGACCACAGGCAGGTTCATTGCCGAAGCCCTCGGTGCGGGAAGTCACTGGGGCCTGCACCCAGCCGGCCCTTAGCTCACTCACTGGCAGGTTATCAGCCCAGAGAGTCGCACCAGCCCAGGGGCCAGCCAGCATCGGGAGTTTTTGGGGAGTGGATTTGAGTCTGTTTTGCTGTGTGTGTGTGTGTGTTTCTGTGTTTCTGTGTGTTTTAAGATTTACTTATTTGAGAGAAGAAGCGACAGAGAGGTCTTCCATCCACTGGTTCATTCCCCAAATGGCTATAACAGCAAGAGCTGGGTCAATCAGGAGCCAGGAGCTTCTTCCAGGTCTCCCACGTGGGTGCAGGGGCCCAAGCACTTGGGCCATTCTCCACTGCTTTCCCAGGCCATAGCAGAGAGCTGTTTCGAATGTGGAGCAGCCAGGACTCGAACCGGTGCCTGCATAGGATGTTGGTGCTACAAGTGGAGGCTTTACCCGCTACGCCACAGCACCGGCCCTGTACTTTGTGTTTCAACCCAGAAACTTCCACGATCTGAGCCGCGCGTGCGTCACATGGCTCTGCTGCCGCTCTCCTCTCTCTGGGCAGCGCTGCGCCGTGCCTGGGGCCACCTGCTCAGTGGGGGATCCGCGCCCCTTACCCACACCATCTCTGGGGTTGCAGGGCGACCAGGGAGGCCTGCGGACCTTGCAGAAGAAGTGGACCTCCTTCCTGAAGGCCAGGCTCACCTGCTCCCGGCCGGACAGCGGCCTGGTCTTCAACGTGCTGCGGGATGTCTTCGTGCTCCGGGGCCCAGGCCTCAGGGAGCCCGTGTTCTACGTGCTCTTCACCCCACAGCTGTGAGTGCCCTGGCGGGCGGGCGGGTGGGCGGGGTGCCTGCCCCCAGCTGGCTGCTGCGCTGCCGGCACTCACACGGCCTCCCCCACCTAGGAACAACGTGGGGCTGTCGGCCGTGTGTGCCTACAACCTATCCACGGCGGAGGAGGTCTTCTCCCGCGGCAAGTACATGCAGAGCGCCACGGTGGAGCAGTCCCACACCAAGTGGGTCCGCTACAATGGCCCAGTGCCCACGCCGAGGCCTGGAGCGGTGAGCTGGGCCCGTGGGGGAAGGGGAGCTTTCTTCAACTCAGGGCTCAAGGCCCGGAGCACGAGACCCGGGCCACGAGACCTAGGAGGGTGAGGGGTGCGGCTCGTCGTCCCATTTTCTCTTGCCACGGTTCTCAGACTTGGCACGTGCCCAGACGAGCCCGGGTGCTGCAGGGGCCATGTTGCAAAATTCGCCTTGCCTGATGGCACCGCGTCTATTTTCGGTTTCCGTTTCCTGCAGAGACGTGCAGTTTCGTGACAGAGGCCTGTGCACCTCCTAACGAGTGAACTTACATAGAAATCGGTGCACACGGCTAGGGTGATCGGGCTGCACCCACTTGGTGAATGGGTGGCAGGCAGCGTGCTTGGCCCCCTGCGGGGTGGGGCATGGCTCTGTCCTGAGGTTCTCCCTCCTCCCCGGGGTCCTGCTGTGTGGGCGTCCGTCCTCAGCGGGTGGTCACTCTCTCTGTGCGTGCTGTTCGGTGAGACATGGTCAGGAACTTGAGTTCACACGGCCGGGAGCTGGGGCAGAAGCAGCAGCCGCCCTCCTCTTCACCCTCGTGCCGTGTAGAGGGGGCCTCCATGTAGCAGCAGTGAGCGTCCGTGTCTTCGCACTGCAGAGCTGCCCGTGTTTCATTTTTCAGCTTAAAAGTTTGATGAGACGTCTTGACAAACGTCTTTGCCGGCGACGTGTCGGGAAACACGGTCACGTCCCGTGGGTGTGGTGGTTGCTGGGAAAGGCGACCCCCATCACACATGGTGGCCCTGAATTCAAGAAACGCACCGTGCAGCGCCAGACCGTGCACCTGCGCTGAGCTCTCACGCCGGTGGCTTTGCCCCCACAGTGCATCGACGCGGAGGCGCGGGCGGCCAACTACACCAGCTCCCTGAATTTGCCCGACAAAACGCTGCAGTTCGTCAAAGACCACCCTCTGATGGATGACTCCGTGACCCCCATAGACAACAGGCCCCGCCTCATCAAAAAGGACGTGAACTACACCCAGATCGTGGTGGACAGGACGCGGGCGCTGGATGGGACCCTCTACGACGTCATGTTCATGAGCACAGGTGCTTGCCCACTCACAGCCTGTCTGTGTCCTTGGGTGAGCGGGTCGGGAGATCCAGCTAACCTTCGCGGGTGGGTCCTGCGTCTGTCTGCCTTACTGTGCCCCGCCTGGTGTGTGACCGTGTGCCCGAAAGGATTTCCGAAAAGTCGCCAGGCCTGTGGCTTCCAGGTCTCTCTGTCGCCCCCTCGTGGCGCTTGTTAAAATAGGCGAGTCCTGGCCTGCCTCTGGGTTGGGCTGGAGTCCCCACCAACAAGGAGCCGGAGTGATGAGACGGCTGTATTGGCGGTGTGTGTGTCAGCCTGGCATTTCCTAACTGCTGGCAGAGACCGTGACCCTGCCCCTACCAAGGAGCCAGCCTGAAACCTGCCCGCCCCTGCCCTGCCCGGAGCCGCAGTGGTGCTGCCCAGCCGACCCTGCCCTCACCTGCCTGGGCCCCGCCAGGGAGCCACTTCATGGGATCCGGCTTCAAATGTCACAACGTGGGCTTTGTTGGAGTCAACCGTGGAGCATGAGTGTACTTTGCAAAAAAAAAAAAAATTGGAATAACCTGTAACACTGGTGTTCCCAGGTGCTCACTTGGCAAAGGGCCTTCTGGGTTTCATTTCCGAGGCACGCTTCACCTGCTGAGTGTCTTGTGGAGGGCGTGGCCCGAGGGTGGGGAGGGAGAGAGTGCTGTGGGCGGCGTCCGTGGCTGACCCGAGGCTCTTCCGTTACAGAGCGGGGTGCCCTGCACAAAGCCGTCAGCCTGGAGAGTGAGGTGCACATCATTGAGGAAACTCAGCTTTTCCAGGACCCGCAGCCCGTCCAGACCCTGCTGCTGTCTTCGAAGAAGGTAGAGTGGCCGGGGCAGCCAGGCCCGTGGCCGCCTCACCTGGCGGCTGTGACTCAGTGATCTGAGAGTGGCCAGGCCAGGCTCTGCCACCGGGTGGCGGGGGGGCAGGGGGGACAGCAGCCTGGCAGCTCGGGAGATCCGTGACAAAGGCACGTCGCCCCACCTCTTGTCCATGAGCATTTTCTGCAAAGGGCCCGGGGGGGGGGGGGAGGGGAGGGGCTCTGAGGCTCTCTCTGGGGACCGGACGTCTGGCTCGCAGCTGCTCTGCCCAGCTGTGAGCAAGTGGGCCCCAGGCCACGAGAACCTCCTGATGTTTTCTTAGGCCAGAGAATATTACGCTTCTGATGACTTCCAACCGTTCATTAAGGTCAAAACCCATCCGTAGCCGGCAGGCCAGGAGAAATGGCAGGGGTGCTGGGCTGGGCGTCCTCTGCTGTGTGTCCCCGGCCCCGCCACTCTGCAGCTATAGTAGAGCAGGGAGAGGCAGGGCCCAGGCTGCTCCCAATCCCGGCTCCACTGCAAGTGGAGGATCGCTCGTGTGCCTCTGCCTGCTTCCTCGGGGGTCAGACACCTCCTAGCCGGCTTGCCGGAAGCGACACGGGGGAGTGGAGCTTGGCACAGAGCCAGCTGTGTCGGGAAGAGGCACACAGGACAGAGCACATGTGTGCAGGGCTGTGGGCCAGGGTGCTTGCCTTTCTATGCAGGCTCCCGGCGCCCAGGCCTGCCCTTTCCTGAGCCTCTCCCACCTGCACCGTGTTGGGCACAAAGCCCTGCTCCGGTGCTGTGAGTTCCCCCTGTGTGTCTGCAGCCCTTGGCAGGCAGGGGTGGGTTATGCTCGCACTGGCCCTTCAGAGGGCTACATCCCTGTAGCGTGTAGCTGGGGTTGTCCACGTCCAGCCAGGTGCTCTCCCCCGTCCTGTCCGGCTGTCGGCAGACACATATTTGCAAACAGCCTTGCAGGGTCTCCCCACTCTCGGACTCTTGTCCATGGTCGCCTCCCCTGGTCCCTGCAAGTGTGTTTGCTCCTCCTGCTGCTGGGAGGGAAAGGAGACAAGATTCATGGCGGGGGTGAGCACTAAGCATCTTGGGTTTGCCCCTTAGTCTCCAGGGTATAAGGGGGCCTGGAGATTCACACGGTGGGTGTATTTTGCCCCCCCTTCCCCTCCCCAGGCCCCTCTGCGACTGGCGTGTCACCCAGTTGCTCCAGCCAGACGGGGGCAAGCACCCGGGAGGCACCTGCAGTGTGGAATATGCCCAAGAATAAAGGCCAAGGCCCCGGTGTGGACCTTCAGTGAGGACAAGGCTCTGCCCCATGCTGGGACCTGCGCTGCAGAGGCTTCCAGGCCACGTGGGCACTGATGCCCCAGAGGCCAGAGTGGGACAGTCCTGTGCAGGAGATGTCACAGGTCGAACTCGTGTGGCCCAGCCACTGTGCAGGACTTGGTCACGGGCCACACCAGGGAGGGAACGTGGTGCCCAGGAGGGAGGGCCCAGAGTGGACAGGCGGCAGGTGCCCAGGACGGGCAGAAATGCATCCTGCATGCAAGGGGGTCCTGTGCCTTTTCCTTGGGCCAGGGTAGGGTGGGATGCCCGGATGTGCTAACTGGCCCGCAGGAAGCAGCCGCTCTGAGATCAAAGACCACGGCCCCCCTCCCCCCAGCCAGGCTCTGGGGGCGGGGGTGACCGAGCCTGGCTCCTCTGTAGGAAGCTGCTGGGCAGTTAGCAGAGAAGAGCCGGTGCTAGACCGTGCCGCTTTCTGCACCCAGGGCCGGGTCCCTCCACCCCTTGCCCGCCTCCCCTAATGGCTCGGCCATGTTTAACACACTGCACGGAACGTGTGTGTGGCCACTTCCCAGTGGCCTGTCCAGTGGTGTCCACATTCATGTTGCTGTGCAGCATCGTCTCCAGAACCGCTTCACGTTCCCAAACCGAAACTGGAGGGAGCCCTGGGGCCCCCGCTCCCGCCCCCACTCGGGACCTCACCCTCGGCCTTGTCACTCAGGCTGTGCTATGTCGCGGCAGGAGTCGGCTCCCTTCCCGTCTAGGCTGGGTGATACTCCATCATGGGGATAGAGCAGCTTGTTCATCCGCCCACCAGTTGAGGGGCCCTTGGGCAGCCCCCAGCTCCTGGCCACTGTGATCAGCGCTGTGGTACACTTGGATGGGCAGCTCTCTCTCTAGGGCTCTGCCTTCGTGTCTGTGGGCACACAGCAGTGCCCTTTGTGAGAGAGATGTCAGCATTTCCTCCCTTCTGTATGGCTCCGTTGTGAACACATCTATTTTCTTTACTCATTTATTTGTCGGGGGACACCTGGATGTAGGAAAGGGACTCTTTTGATGTCAGCCAAAAGGTTTTTGTAGGGTATTGAAGTGAGACGGCCGCCCCGGGCAGAGGAGAGTGGAAACCCAGAGGTCTGGGTGCGTGCGGTGTGTGGGCAGCTGAGGTCGATGGCAAACGTCAGTTGTCTCGATTGTTTGTATGATGGACACAGCCAGGTGGGCTGCTGGAACTGGCCTGGAGCCGATGACATCCCGAGCCGGCTGTGCTGGAAGACACGGGGCCCGCCTTGCTCCCAGCTCTGAGTGTAGCCACAGCGAGCTTGGTGGTCGCTCCCTCAACTGTGCACACAAAGCCACCCTGGTGAGCACAGGGCTGCGAGAAGCGATGGCCTCATCACCCCCTGGCGGCCGCAGCCGGGTGCGAGGTGCAGACTTGGAGGGGCAGGGCCCCTTCCACAGGCGCCCCAGCTCCGCACAGTGGTCAGTATCGGCCTCTGGCTGTAGCAGCTTCCTCGTGCGGCCAGAGTGCCAGGCCAGGGGGTGCACTGTGAACACACAGGGCACCTGCTGGGGGGACTAAGCAGCCTCCACTCCGGAGAGCAGCAGGTGCAGAGAAGGGCTCTGCGGATCTGGGGCCCCTGGAGCCCCAGCCTGGTGGGCGTGGAGATCACGGTGCCACTTTGGCTGTGCTAGACAGTGTCGCTCCCGCCTGTGTCGGGTCCCCCTTGGCCTGGCTGTGAACTCGGTCAGGGAGGCCTTGCTCCCAAGGATGCTCTGTGGCCTCCCTGCTGGCGGTGACCCAGCCTGACCCCTGCTCTCATCTCCTGCACACAGGGCAGGAGGTTTGTCTACGCCGGCTCCAACTCGGGCGTGGTGCAGGCCCCCCTGGCCTTCTGTGGGAAGCACAGCAGCTGTGAGGACTGTGTGCTGGCGCGGGACCCCTACTGCGCCTGGAACCTGCCCGAGGCCGCCTGTGTGGCCCTGCACCAGACTGAGGGCCCCGGCAGGTAAGGGGGTAGAGGGAACATGACGTGTGCCCAGGCCCCACGAGTGTGCCGGGGAGTAACAGGTGCCTGTTGTCTTGCAGGGGACTGATCCAGGACATGAGCGGCGACGTGTCAGCATGTCCCGGTGAGTGGCTCCCCGCGGCGCCATCTCCCTCGGGAGCGGCGAGGGCGTGAGAGTCTCACGGTGCCTGGGTTCTGTGGCCTGTGTGTGTGTGTTCGTCCTTTCTTTCTCCGCTCGGAACAGAGGCCGGCTGTCGTGGGGCAGCCCCCTGGAGAGCGCTCTCCGTCTGCTCTGTTGTGGCTGGCTCGAGGCTTGTGTTGTACAGAACCTGAACTTGTCAGAAAGGGGAAGAGAAATCCCAGGAGCAGGTTGAGCATCCCTAATCGGAAAGCCCCAAACCCAAGATGCTCCCCACATCGCACGCGTTCCGAGTGCTGATGTCGCGGGTGGGAAGTCCTACACCGTGCAGCTTCGCTTCACACACAGAACGATTTAAGATGGGCTCTGCGTAGGACGTGTACGTGAGACGTCGGTGGGTTTTACGTTGCAACGTGAGTCCCGTCCCAAGACACTGCTTTGTGTCCTTGTACATGCTCCGGAATCTGCAGAAAACCCAAACGCTTGTGGATCCAGGCATTCGAGGTGAGGGATGCTCAGCCTGTCCCTTGGTCCTGGCTGGTGCTCCCCTTGGTTCCGCTGCCTCTGAGCACAGGAAGGGGTGCAGTCAGGCCCAGAAGTCCCACCAGGCTTGCCTGCCCCTGGGGTCTGGGCCCTCCCTCCCTGAAAAACACAGCTGTCTTCCGAAAGAGCAGCCTTCTCACTGGTGTGCGGAACCGGCCTCTGCCCAGCTGTTCTCTGCCCAGGGTCTTCTCTGGGGACACGGGGGTGAGAAATGGGATTTCTGCTGCTCAGAGCCTCCTCCGATGTCCTTGTCCCCGCGGTGGCTGCCCCCCGGGGCTCTTCTTTGCTTTTCGTTCTCGCATGTCTCCATCTCCTTAGTTGTTCCGGAAGATTCCATCTTGCTCCAGTGGGTGAGACCCTCGTGCCGTCTTGTGGGTAGTAGCCTGTTTTTTTACAGGAAGTCCGCTGGCGGGCAGGGTTGTTGACGCTGTGCACGTTTATTTTGATGTTCCAGATAAAGTTAAAGAGAGTTTCCGGCAGCATTTTTTCAAGCACGGCGGCACGGCCGAGCTCAGATGCTCACACAAGTCCAACCTGGCCCGGGTGGTGTGGAAGTTCCAGAATGGTGTGCTCAAGGCCGAGAGCCCCAAGTATGGCCTCGTGGCCAGAAGGCACCTGCTCATCTTCAACCTTTCGGAAGGAGACAGTGGGGTGTACCAGTGCCTGTTGGAGGAGAGGGTCCGCAATAAGACGGTCTCCCAGGTGGTGGCCAAGCACGTGCTGGAGGTGAAGCTGGTCCCACGGACCCCCGCGGCCCCCACCTCGCCCGTCGCACACTCTGAGTCGGGCAGTAGGGTTGCCCCCAAAGTGTCGGCGGCGGCCACCCAGGGCTCCTCCCCGCCGACGCCGACTGTGCGGGCCACCTCCCCCGGGGCCACCACGCCGGCACCTGCCAGGCCCGCGGCCACCGACGCATCCTGTGAACCCAGGATCGTCATCAACACGGTGCCACAGCTGCACTCGGAGAAGACGATGTATCTCAAGTCCAGCGACAACCGGCTGCTCATGTCCCTCTTCCTCTTCTTCTTCGTCCTCTGCCTCTGCCTCTTCTCCTACAACTGCTATCGGGGCTACCTGCCCGGCCAGTGCCTGAAGTTCCGCTCCGCCCTGCTGCTGGGCAAAAAGAAGCCCAAGTCGGATTTCTCGGACCTGGAGCAGAGCGTGAAGGAGACGCTGGTGGAGCCCGGCAGCTTCTCGCAGCAAAACGGGGAGCAGCCAAAGCCGGCCCTGGACACCGGCTACGAGACAGAGCAGGACACGCTCACCAGCAAAGTCCCCACGGACAGGGAGGACTCTCAGAGGATCGATGACCTCTCTGCCAGGGACAAGCCTTTCGACGTCAAGTGCGAGCTGAAGTTCGCCGACTCGGATGCCGATGGAGACTGACGCCGGCTGGGCGTCCCCCCCACCGCCGGCACCTCGGCTGTGCCAGCCGGGGCCCTGTGCCGAGTTTCGTGTCTCACCCGTTCAGTAGCCCAGTCTCGTCATCGTGCAGCAAAACTCGGTCTCCTGTTTCCTCCTGGGTTGAGCCTGTGACTTGTTTCTCTTTGTCCTGTTGGAAAACTACAAGCGTCGCATCCTGGTCTCGTGTCCTGCGGTCAGTTGGAGAGCTTTAAGCCCGTGCAGGCGGCGGCGGCGGGGGCCGTTCCATCCCGCACCTGCTCTGTCCTGGGGCAGAGATGGCCGGACGTGCCTCGGCTGGGAAAAGTGTCCCTCCCGCTTCCCCTCCTCGTAGCAGCCACTAAGAGCTAATTGAATTCCAGATTGGAAATGACATTTTAGTTTATCAGATTGGTAACTTATCGCCTGTTGTCCAGATTGGCACGAACCTTTTCTTCCACTTAATGATTTTTTAGGATTTTGCTTTGATTGTGTTGATGTCTCCGGTCGTTCTTTTTTAAATCACGGAAGCAGCTGTGTCCATGCTTAGAAGATGCACATCTTCTGGGTTCTGTTGTATAGTGGGATAAAATCCGGCTTACGTGGCTTAGGAGTCTCAGGGATAAACTTAATTTCGCTAAACATTCTTTCTGCTTTTAGAAACAGACAGAACCATCTCTCAAACACACTTATTTTTTTTTCCCCTTAACTTTATTCCTTGAGGGAAGCATCATTTCCCAGATTTTCTTCCCACACTTTTGGCTCTTTTTTATTTTATTTTTTCCACCCCCTGGAAGAGGAGGGCTGGCCCAGGTCCTCGAGGCGGGTACTGAGCGAGGGATGGAGGGATGGTGGCCGGGCTGGTGGAGAGTGGAGGGGAGGAGCCTTTTCCCTGCGGACACCCACAGCCGCAGGCGGGGCTCGCCCTGTCCCTGCAGGCAGGCCTCCCACCCCCACCCCCTACAGTGTCCTTGGTCTCTGGACGTCTGTCGCCCCGCTCCTTTGCTTCCATCTCATCCCCGCTGCCCGCGCAGCCTGGCTGACCTGTGCACCCCTGAAGAGAACTGGGCGGCGGCGGCGCCCGGGGCCATGACACCTGGCGCACATGGCCGCGGGCCAGACGGCGTCTCCTGCCACGTGGTCACAGCTGTGACGGGCGGTACGGTTCCAGCGCTCCCCTCCTCCACATCCCATCGCCCTGCTTTGTAAATACCCATCGGGAAGAGGTGTTCATTCCACGGCAAAGAGCAATAAACTGCGGGTGCCTGTGTGTCTGTGCGGACGGTGTCATCTTCCAGCATGATGTGATTTGACCGTTTTGGTGTAAACATTCGTGTTTTTGTAAGATTTACTTTTGTGTTTATTTTTCTACTTTGGATTGTATACATTTGGAGAGTACCCAAATAAACGCAAAGCTTCTACCTTGGATGTGGGTGGGCTGTCACTCGGGGAGCCCCGCGTGCCCAGGGTGCGCGGCCCTGTGCTCCGGCCGTGCCCGGCTGTGCCCTGCTGTGTTCCGCCCTCTCCGGCGTGGGATGTGTTTCTGGCGACTTCCTCCTCAGTGCCCTTTCTTTTCCTCTCTGTCTCGCAGCCGCCTCTCCTAAGCCCTTCCCTCCTCCTGGCTCCTCTTCTCTGTCCTGTCTGGGCCCTGACTCATCCTCTCCCCGGAGCCCCTGGCCGGCCTCAGGCCTGGGGCCCAGCAGCCACACGCGGCTCGCCTTGCTGCCGCCCTTCCTGAGTGACCAGGCACAGCAGGTGCACGCGCTGGGGACCTTCCACCTCTTCTGCCAGGCCACAGGTGAGTGGGGGCGTGCCCTGTCTGTCCCCTCTCTGAGGGGGCCAGGCAGGCGGGCTGGGTCCTTGGCTGGCTGCCTCACTGTGGTCTGATCCAGAGGGAGACTAAACCACGGGAGCCTATTCCCAGTACACGGCGGGGGCCAACCAGCGTCATCCAGTACCTGCCACTTGTTAACTGTTTCAGGCTTTGTGGGCC
This sequence comes from Lepus europaeus, assembly GCF_033115175.1. Taxonomy (NCBI): domain Eukaryota; kingdom Metazoa; phylum Chordata; class Mammalia; order Lagomorpha; family Leporidae; genus Lepus; species Lepus europaeus. The sequence continues at coordinate 99,714,086 of NC_084838.1, forward strand.
ATGGGCTCTCTGCCCCAACTACTCAGCTCTGTGCTTCTGTGAAAGTGGCCATGGGAGATATGTGTAAGCCGTGTGCCGATAGAACTTCATTTCTAAAGATCAGCACTGGGCCAGATTGGACCTAAGGGCCAGTTTGCCAGCCCATAGTATATAGAGTTACTTCTCTCCCTCTTTAAAAAAAAGATTTATGCATTTATTTTGAAAGAGAGAGAGGGGCTGTTCTGAGTTGTTTCTGTTAGCATTGAGAGGCGGATGGCTGGGGCACCTGGAAATATTACAGAATCCACTTGACCGCTTCCTGAAGCGGTGCTGTTTGAATGGCCGGTTCCTGGTTGTGGGTAGCAGGGAAGACGAGAGTCTGTGCCCCTTGGCTCTGTACAGGGTTACTCTGCACAGGACAGTCACATGGGACGTTCCCTGGAAAAAAGATGGGACGGCCACGCCCAGCGCCCGCTGCGCTCCAGGCCGCTGCCCAGTGTGATCTCCCTGTGTGGTCATCTGGCCTGCAGGCTCCAGCCTGTGCCCAGAGAGGGAGAAGGCAGTTGATGAGGGAAAGCAGATCCAGTTTCCTTCTCCCTCCCTGCCCCCTAAACATGATCAACCATCAGAAGCTCCTGAGCGATCTCAGTTGCCCGTTTCCTGTTGGATAAGCCCCGGCAGCCGCAGGGTGGCCTCTGCACGGGCTGCAGCTTGGCGACAGCAGGTGCCCGGGAACCGAGTGCTGCCGACACAGAGCTTGGGCGCGCGGGCTGCAGAGGCCCTGCCCTTGTGCTGGGCACTGTGAACCAGGCCTGCCCTAGGCCCCTGCGGCCACTCAGACACCTGCAGGTCACTCCGTGGGCGGAGTCGCTGTGGGCCTGTGTCCTGCAGGGGTCATGGAGCCCTGTGCAGGTGCCGGTGAGGAGTGCTGTTGCCACCCATCCCCACCCTACCGCACCCTACCCCACCTGCCACCTCTTTTGCTCATCACTCCCCATCCAGAAACATCTGGCCCTTTCTTTCCTGTTCTGTTGAGGCCACAGTCGGTGCAGCCGAGGCCTGCTCAGGATGGAGCAGCTCGGGAGGGCATGGCCTGCCGTGAGCCCACAGGCGGCTCTGTGGTCTGAAGGGCTCAGGGCAGGCGTCAGGGGCTCTGAAGTCCCCAGGACTTCCAGGGAGAAGGGAGGAGGATCCGTGTTCTGCACCCCCCCTCCCCCGGGCTGCAGCTCCCTCCTGCTCCCCGCAGGGCAGGACGAGTTGAGAAACTCTGACCTGGGTTTTTCTCCTTGCAGAAACAGCTGCTTTCGTGGCCACCACCTTAGTGGCTTTGGGAGCTGTCTGATAAGAGGCTTGGTGTGTGGTTTCAGAATCGGAGACCTAGACGTTTCCAGCAGCGCCCTCTCCTGGCACCCAGGCCTCGCATGGCACCCAGGAGATGTCCCTGCCTGCTTTGTGTTGTGCTCTCAGCCAGGGGTCAGAAGGTGGCTGACGTGTGATGTGGTGCCCCGTGGCAGTGCCCTGTGGTGTGTGCAGAGGGAGAGCTGCCGGGGAGAGGACCAGGTCTGGCCTCATGTGGAGTGCCGTGTGGCAGGGCAGGCAGCTGTGCAGCGCAGGGCACGGGGTGTGGGGGCAAGCAGCAAGCTGTTTCGGTGCCTGGCAGGTAGAGAGGCTGGCGTTCCTTGGGGAAGTTGAGGGGAATCGGTTGTCACCATGGGCCCCTCTGCGGCAGGGTGGACAGTGAGATGGAAGGTCCCCTGGAGTGCTGGGTGTGAGCCAGGTGCTATCCCGGGCCAGGGCTCATGGGAAAGGAAGTTACGATGCTCTCTCCGTGGCACTCGGGTGACACAACCCACAGGGTCACCCCCAAGTGGGGCAGCCGGAGTCCATGCCTGCCTCCCTGAGCTTAGCAACAGGAGGGGCTAGCGGGACCAGGCACTGCTGTGCCGTAGGTCGTCCACACGGGACTCCCCCATCAGCTATGCTGGGGTCCTTGGAGCAGCTCAGAGGCACCGTGCCCGGCCTGCAGGGACAGTGTCCGTAGAGTGTCCCGGCACCAGCAGGCAGCTGTGGGCCTTGCTGGCTTCCTGAGTGTTCGTCATGCGACCAGTGAGTGCACGTTACTGCACTTCGCCACGGGATCACTCACACATGCACGCGCTGGCTCAGAGCAGGCCAGGCATCAAGGCCACCGCCTCTGGCCCCAGGCCTCCTGTAGGCTGGCGTGTTGGGCTGCGGCCCCCTCACGTGCAGTCCCCACTAGACGCTGAGCTGCTGGAGGGTGAGGTGGAGGGAGGGGTCCCTTCCGGACCCCCCCGCCCCCGTCCACTGTCTCAGCAGAGACTCTGGGAGTGGGCCCCACGGGGACCCCAGGGATGGCCGTGGGGTTTGCAGTCTGCACCCAGCACCCATGTCACTCCCCTCTGAGTCCCCGAGGGAGGTCGGGCCGGAGCACCAGCAGGCATTCCCTCCCTGCCAGGGACTCAACACTGCCGCTGGGCGCCCCTGTGGGCACAGAGGACTGTTGAGTGGGCATGTTTGTGTACTGGGGGGTCTGTACTCGGGCCTGTCTGCCCAGCCCTTGCCCTGTCCAAACTGTGGAACTGCTCAGTGCCTTTTGTGTGAAGGGGGTTCGTGCACCATACCGACAAGACAAGTCCCAAGCTGGAGAAAGGAAGCCAGCAGTGGCCATACCGTCTCCCCCCAGCCCCCCAGCTATGTTCCTGAAGCTGGGCGTGGCTTCACCCCGCTGTACCTTGAGCCGGCAGGTGGTGATGGTGAAGGTGGTGGTGGCAGGAGCAGTGGCCATTTGCAGCTTGACCCTGGAGAGCTCCAGTGTTTTCTGAAGCTGGAATGTTCAGGCTCAGGGGTGACTGTCATTCAGGAATAGAATTTCCAGCCAGGATCTTTGCAGGCTGTGATGGTTGTATGGGCGGGGGGTGTACCCTGGAGGAGCTGGCCCATGGCGCTAACTGGGTTCCCTGCTGGGAGACAGGAGAAAGCCAGTCCGAGGGCCCGGCATTCCTGAGTAACCCACGCCAGGTGCACTTCGCCGGGTGCACTTGGGTTTGCAGCGGTAGCCTGGGCCCGCTGAGGGTGCCGAGCTGGCGGGTGGCCCTGCTGGCTGGTTTTAACTCTTACTTTCCCTCTCTCTTTAATCTATGCATTCAGCAGGAGTTGGATAGTTTAAAAAGGAATGGATGGAACGTAAGTACCTCTTCACCACCTTGACTTTCTTACAGTGATTTGGTGATGCTTAAACGCCGCCGTGAGAGCAGTGCACGTGGCTGCCCTGTGCCCTTCCATTCTGGGCTTGGGTCTTCGGCAGCTATGCAGTTGGAGGTCCCTCCCTGCCTGTGGACTTGGGGTGACGGGTCGACTCTGAGGCAGGCCACCTGGCTTCTCTGTCCCCAAGGGCCTGGTCCTGAGGCCCTACCAGAAGCTCCTGAGAGAGGCCGGAGCAGGCTGGGCCCTTAGATAGCTGATGTCAATGTTTCTGTTCAAAGATGGGACGCCTCGGAGAGCCATCCTGTGCCCATCGCCAGGGAGTGGGTGAGCATGGGCAAGCACCATCAGAGGGAGGAGAGTGTTCCCCAGTTGGACTTCTACACCTCTAGGGAGTGTGTATATTTAAGGACAGATGGGTTACCTGGGGTTAGACTTCAAGATCCTGAGAGTAGGAACAACAAATGATAGAGTGACCACGAGTTACAAACAGTTCGGTGGAACAGTCCCCCAAAGGCTTGTCCCTACAGCCGGGGCCGGAAGCTAGCCGTGTAGACGGTGTCGGACACACCTTACAGAATTTCCTTCAGAATTTGTGACACATCTTTTGTTCACAAGGCATGAATTTTTTTTTTTAATTGTAAAATCAGTGCTGCTTGTTGTGGTGAAGTTGGGAAGCCCAAGAAAGTATAAAGCAAACAGTTTTAACCCCAGGTCTCGCCAGCCAGCCAGCCACCAGCAGCACGGCCATTTCCAGGCCCTTTCTCTGTGCATGTGCAAGAGTGGTATCTGTATGTGTGTGTGCACCCATACGTGCATACACATGTGTACATATACACATACAAGCACACATGCACGCTTTTCACCTGACCTGATACTTCCTGTACAAGACTCCCAGTGGATGGCAGTAGCAGGTACGGCCTCACAGCATCCGTGGGAGCCCCCGTCGCAGTTCCTGGCTTCTCACGAATGGGAGTGGGGCCGCAGGGCCCCTCCGTGTGTCCCGTGGTCACCTCGGAACTGTTCCCGCTGGGGCAAGCCCTTGGGAGGCGAGCTCTAGCTGCCCATGCAGGGAGCGAGAGCTGTGAAGTTTGCAGGGCAGGCAAAGCTCCTTTGCAGAAGTGAGAAACCAGCAGTGTCTTCCCAAAGTCCCTTACGTGACAAAAGGGGCGCGCTCTGAGGACTGCCTCTCCCCAGAGAGGGAAGCCGGGTCCTCCCACCTCCTGCCGCATCTGGAGGTACCTCCCCCCGCCCCACAGACTTGGACACACACCGGAGGACGGCGCCAGCTGTTTCTCGTGCAGGCGCCTTTTAAACCCTGAGGCTCTGTAATTTGTTTTCCCGCTCAGCCCTTTGAAGTCTGGCCCAGAAGCAGCTCTTTCCTCTGCGCTGCTGCACGTGCTTGAAGCCATATGGTGCTTCATCACTCCCTGGTGGGTGACACTGGGGAGCCCACTTTGTAAAGACAGGTTCTCAAGAGGTCTCGTGGTCAGATGGGGCCACCCCTGGGACCTGCTATGGCTGGCCCTGGGCCAGGTCACCTCTAGGCCTGCCTGCAGAGGGGAGGGTCACAGGAAGAGCAGGTGATTATCAGGGAGACAGGTTCCTGAGCAAGAGTCCAGAGGGCTGCCCGCTGGTGCACACCGTAGGGGCACCTGGCTGATACAGGTGCACGTGCCTGTGGGAGGTGGAGGTCTCAGCTGTGCTGCAGGGTCTGCCCACTCCGAGGCAGGAGATCCGTGGCGCTCGGCCACTCTGCATCTTGCGTGGACTGGGCTGACAGGAACTGCAGCCTGTCAGCACAGCCGACGGCTCCTGGCCTCAAGCTGAAGTCTGAGATCCACAGACTCGACTCCTAAGGAAGGAAGGTGGCCTTGATGGGGAGGTGGCCCGCTGACGGCACAGCCGGTTCCAGAGCTGGGACTAGAGCCCAGATGGGGCTCGTTTGTCACACACAGGCTTCACCACCCGGTCCTGGCTGCCCTGGAATGAATGTGGGGTCAGGGACACAACACGGGAGTCGGCCCAGCCTCTGGCCTCGGCCTTCCCCCTGACTCGGGCCTACAGTGTCCTCACCCCAAGCCTGGCTGGCCTCACAAGCAGGGACTGCCGTGGTGCCTTGCCCCTCTCCTGGTCTCTGCCCACCAGACAGGCTTGAGAGAGCCAAGCTTCACCCTGGAGGAGTTAAACAGCCTGTCCAAAAGCATTCAAGAGTTGGCCCCAGTCTTAAATACCTCAGCTGATAACAGGAGAACAAGTTTGGTGTGGAAGTGGCTGGCGTCTGGCTCCCTCTTCCCTCAGCACTGCAAGGCGGACAGCTCAGGTTAGGTGTGCCGGGCTTAATGGCCCAGCCAGGACTTGAGCGCCCTGGGCAGCAGCACCTACTGCCCTCCAAGGCCTCCACCCATGCCCTCCACACGCTGCAGGCTGGGCCTCTGGGTGCTAGAGTAGCTGCGGCCTTGGGGGCTTCTCCAGCCACACAGCCCCAGGTGGCAAGCTGTACAACACACATTGTGCCCTGGGCATCACCACCAGGCAGCCCATCAGGGTGCGCAGTGCAGCAAGAAGGGAAAGGGGCCCCAGGCAGTGCAGGCAGGGGCAGTGGAGGCCCAAGGTATCTGGTCACCACAGAGCCCAGCTGCAGGGGAGGCCCAGGATCTGAACTGGAAGCTGCCCCAACTCACTTCAAGCACATGGGGGCCAGGAGAGGGTCCCCTGCCTGGGTAACCCCTACCCCCACCCCTGCCAGGGCAGCTCCCCCAGATCCTGAATGAGATACAGGGGTGCACATGTGATGGTTTGTGTGCCCCCAGGTCCCACAGATATCCGCTTCGTCTGGGAGAAGAACGGGCGTGCCCTGGAGACGTGTGTGCCTGTGCAGACACACGTGCTGCCCGACGGAAGGGCCCACGCCCTTAGCTGGCTGCGGGATGCCATCCGGGAAAGCGCCGAGTACCGCTGCTCCGTGCTCTCCTCCGCAGGGAACCAGACTTCCCAAGTGCGGGTGTCCGTGATGAGACACGGTAAGCCTTGCCCTTCCAGGTCATGCTCACTTCTACCCAGCTCTACAGGCACTTCCCATGGTAACATTTGGGTTTGGGGATCACCCATCCACTTCCCCGGTGCATGTGTAAACGACACATACACAGGAACTTCAAAATAGCCCTAGAAAATGTGTATTATGAAAAGACCGTGCATGGCTTTCAAAATTCTTCTGTATAAAAATCCATCTTCAATTCCATTTTGCGCGCACGCACACACACCCCCACCCACCCACCCACCCCTGGCTTCCACGTGCTTGGTTCTTGCTTAGCACGGATTCAGTGGCAGGCCGCAGTGTTGGCCTCACGTCTGAGTCCTGTCGCCAGCTTCCCCTGAGCCCTCTGGTATCCTCCGTGGACAGCCCTGGACTGCTGGTCACCTCGACACCGGAGGCTCTGGCTTCTCGTGTGGGATCAGCATCCCACTGCCCAGGTGTTGGTGTTGCTTCCTTCTTGTGAGCTGGCCTCCCAGCATGCCCCAGGAAGGGCAGATGGGTACACGTAGAGAAGCTGTTCCTCTCTCTACGCTTGGCTTTGGCTGGGCTGGAATGGGCCTGGTCATCTTCTCGTGTGGTCTCCCGTTTTTCCAACGTGAGTGCACAATGCCTTGATCAGGCCTGTTCAATGTGGGAACCCTACTTTGTGGTTTCTGTGACCTGTTGACCTCTATCCACCACCAGCTGCTTTCCTGTTCTCTGGAGCCATTTTTCAAGGTGTGGGACTGGGACCACAGGGGCTGCTGCTCCTCTCACCTTTACTTTCCAGACCCTAATGGGTTTCTCCACTCCATTCCAGAGAGCTTCTGATTGTCCTTTCTCACTGTGCTGTGGTCTCGTGGCCCCAGCATCTCTCTACCCTGGGAGTGCCGGCAGACGTCCTCTGCAGTTCTCTCCCAGGCTGCCTTGTGCATTGGTTTTGCCTGTTTCCCTGTCAGACTTTCTTTCTGACGTCTCATGATCCTTCATGATGGAGTTGCAACTGACGGGGGACTGGGGGCAGGGGGAGCACGGCCTGTGTCCAGGGACCAGGTCTGGCTGCAGCCCTGTGCCAGACATCCTCGGGGAGAGGGGACCAGAAACCCCACTGCAGACCCTGCTGGAGCGTGACACCCCACCCACCCGTGTGGTGTTATTTGAGGGGGAAAAAGAGAGGTCTTCCATCCACTGGCTCACTCCCCAGATGGCCGCAACGGCCAGAGCTGCGCCGATCCGAAGCCAGGGATTTCTTCTGGTTCTCCCATGTGGGTGCGTGGGCCATCTTCCACTGCTTTCCCAGGACACAGCAGAGAGCTGGATCAGAAGTGGAGCAGGCAGGGCTCAAACCGGTGTCCATATGGGATGCCGGCACTGCAGGCGGCAGCTTTACCCACTACGCCACAGCACTGGCCCCACCTCCCAGGTTTTTACCATGTCCTCTCCTGTGCTTTCCTGTTTCTGTATCTGTAAAAGATGCCCCATTACGCCTTTAGTGGAAGTGTGGCAGCACAGGCCATGGCAGGTGTTGGCTCCCGCCAGCTCTCTGAGTTTGTCCAAGACATCCTAGCCGTCCTGCCCCATGGCTGTTCCAGGCTGGAACAGTCACCATGAACTTGTGCCCTGCTGGTTGTGACACTGCTACTCAGGACAGTGCTGCGGCTCACGGCACTAACAGCTGGGTGGTCCACCAGAACCCAGGTCCTTGTGTGGCCCCTTTCCGAGGGGGCACGTGCTCCCTGTGGTTTTCCTGGAGTGGCTTGGCTGAAGACTGGGTGGGTATCAGGTTAGACTGACCAGCAGTCTAGCTGTCTAACTCATTCTTGTGTTTACCAAAAACACTGTGTCAAGTCAGTGCAAACCGCTGGCCCTGCAAGTAACTCATTTTTAGAACCAGACTAAGCACATGCTTGGACAGCCATGGAGAACGACGGCAAAGGGCATAACATCCTCAGAAACCAAAGCCGTGCTGCTTCCTGAGGGGCCATCAGGGCCGTGGTGGGAGTGGGGCTGCTGCTTCTGCTCCTCAGCTCCCGGTCCCACTTGCGAGGAGAAGCCACAGACCCCGCCCACCTAAGACCTCAAGTCTCTGCGACACGCCAAGGGTGTCGGAGGTGAGCCCTGGCAGGCAGGAACAGCTGCCTTGACAGCAGCTGTCCCCACTAGAAGGGGGCAGGCAGGGCACCCGCTGGTGAGGTGGCGAGGCCTGTCACTCAGGATTGCACAGCTTGGGCCAACAAGGTGCCTCCCACTGGTGTGGGCTCCTGGGGCAGGTTGGAGGGGAGCTCGGACACCCCCTGTGGTGTGGCCTCCGTGGACAGTGAGCGTCGGGGGTGCCATACAGGTCTGTGACGCCATGCCCACAGGCCCACTTGTCTTCCAGAGGCAGCCCAGCAGGAGAAGTGGAGCAGAGAGCTCGCCGCCTGGAGGACTGTGGCCGGGGAGCATGACCGGCTGATGCGAGGCTGGAGGAAGGCGTGGGTACGTGCGTGACCTCCACCTGAGGGCCCCACCTGCTCCCTTCAGCAGAGCAGTTCCACTTCGTGACCCATGTCTTGTCACTGAGGCTGGAGAGCAACAGGTGCCCAACTGGCCCTGGAGGACAGTGGTGGCTCCGTGGCCTCCCTGGCCCTAGAGAGTCCTGAGCAAGTCTCCTGCTGATGGAGGATTTACTCCTAGGGCTCTGGGTCAGGCACCTCAGCTGGGTGCTCCTGGGAGACAAAGGAACTTCCTAAGCTCAGCCCTGCAGGTGACAGGCCCAGCACTGTGGCTGCAGGTGGAGGCTGCCTGGGCCCCAGGTTCTAAAACTGCCGGTGCTACCTTCCCGGTGGCCACCAGAAGGCCAAGCAGATTTTCTCCTGGGTGAGCTGCTGCAGGTGAGAGGTTTGCAACAGCTCAAGCCCAAGGGCCTTCAACTGCAGGCTGTGGGGTCCGTGGCTGGCGGTTGGTCCTTCCATAATGTGGCAGTGCAGGCTCCCTCTCCCAGGCCCTCCTCCCCCGGGAGATGGGCAGTCTGCCTGGGACTGCCGGAGCCATTCCTACAAGCTCTCCTTAGGCCTGGGGGTGGGCAGTCCCATCCTGGAGACCCCAGGACTTCATTATAACGTCTGAGGGGACCTGAGGGAGGAGCCATCGATGGGCAGGAATTCAAAGAGCGCTTGTCCTTTCAGGAAAGCTGCAGCAAGGACACCCTCTAGCCGCCGGAGGCAGCTCCTGACACCGACCCAGCCTGCTCTGAGCACGGCCACACCGGACTGGCTCTTCCACAAGTGGAGCCTCAAGGAGAGGCTCGTAACCTCGAGAGCCCCGGGGTGCTAACTGGGACTTTAAAAGAAAATTAGGTGCTTGGGCTTGCTGGAGCATGTGTCTGGTAGCATGGGCTGGCAGGATGTGAGCAGGCCACTCGCAGCAGTGTGGGGGAAGGCTCCTCCCCAGCCCCAGGCCCCTCCTGAGCATCCCAAGGAGTCCATCTTACATGGCTCCACCACAGTCACAGGGATGTGATCAGGCCTGCCCCAGCGCTGCCACATCCGACTCACCGCTTTTACTCGAAGGTACACTCCCAGGACAGGGGAAGGGGAGACTCCAAGAGAATATTTTGCCTTAACCCAGCGTGCCGAGAAGGCCCCTCCTCCCCGCCAGGAGCGGCCCACCGTCCATGGTGTTCTTCACTGACCTCCGCGGGCTGGGCTGTGTGCTCTCACGTGCTGAGGGCTGTGCCCTTGAGCGCCTGCCCATCAACGCTCAGCAACAGGACCCACAGCTTGAGGTGGAAAACCCAAACAGGCCAGTGATGCAAATCTCCTGGTGCCGTACTCCATTTTCTTGACAGTGGTGTGAGTGACGAGAGTGCTGTCCCCCCTGCTTCTGAGTCTAATGAATAAAGCTGTCTATCCTGAAGACCTGTCGTGTGTCGGTGCAGTCCTGAGGCGGCCCGGCTCAGACTAGACACGGCTTCCACAAACCCCTTCTGTTAAAGCTACACCCCTCAGCAAACACCAGCCGCACCCAGGGTGTGAGAGCTCCGCTCATCTTCCCACACGTTCCTGCACAGACCCTCCACGAACAAGGCCCTGGAGATGGCTGCGTTCAGGTTAGCAATGCCCTGGTTGCCTGTGCCATGCACTGCTCCCGCTCCCTCACCTGAGCGGAGAGGGGCCAGCCACCTCCCTGGTGCCTGCCTGCCCGTCCTGTGTGTGCACGCTGGTCACGGGACCGTCACGTCCTCTGTATCTCGGTGAACCGCGTCAGTGCTGTTCTCCGTGTCCTCTCTAGTCTGGGTTAGCTGGGACACCTCATGCCTGACAAAACAAGCACACGTTTGCAGTCCCGTGACATGCAGTGCTCTGTGAGAAAGAGCTGGGAGGACGAATCTCTGATTCATGCACTGCTGAACAGAGTGAAGAACTGTACATGCGCGCGGCGCGAAGCCTGCGCTGGGAGCCCGGGCCTGGCCCTGAGGGCGCCATCTGAAGCCACCTGCAGTGATGGCGGTGACCAGGTTCTCGCCGCCACTGCCTGTTGAAAGAAACCTCTGGTCGCCTACATTTCTTAGGCTGCTGTGACGGCTGTTAGAGCAAACGCCGCAGGCTGCAGACCTCTGAGAACAGGTGTGGAGCAGAAGGCCTTCAGCACCGGCAGAGATTTTCTAAGTGATTTCTGGCTTACCAAACAGGACGGCAGCCTTGCTGCCTGTGGGGACGGGTGGGGCAGGACAGACCTCTCTGCTCTCCTACTGCCCTGAAAGGTTCGCACACACACACGCAATGTGCTCGACCTCGGCTCCTGGCCTGGCCAGCCACCATCACATCCCACCCTGAAGAGCTCAACACATACACAGCTGGGCCACCGGTCACTTCAAGTTCCATGGACAGCACAGCAAACAGCGCTTCACACACTGACCTCCAGTCACCTCGCCAGCCCTGCCTTCTGCTTCCCACTTCCCACTCACTCTCTCCATTGCTCACCACAGGCCACTTATTCCTGAGGTACAATGTTTGGCATGACTAAGCACGATTAATCACAATTTTAAAGCCAAAACAAAAAATAGTGTCGGTCATCTCCAGCCACTGGCTCCGAGAAAAGAACCAGAGTAAGTGGGGCTTGGCTGGGATCTGACAGTGGAAGGCCCCTGTGGGGGCTCTCCAGCGATCCCCACTTGCAGACCCAGGAGAGACAGCCCTCTGCTCAGCACCCCAAGCTCAGAGGCCAGCGTCAGTGAACAATGAAGATGCAGGACAACTGGTGCGATCAAGGCCACAGATAACCCTATGATCACCAGTGTGAAACGAAACAATCATTCTTTATTCAAAATAAATACACCCTCTTACAAGGAAAGCAGGAGAGTAAACTGTTCCCCTCAAGACCAAACCACATTCAGAATATGCTCATCTAAAAAAGGAAGATGGAAGGATTATCAAACAGAAATCTAGAATTTCTATACATTGTTTCTCGGAAAAATAGACTAACAGGAATAATTCATGTCAAAAAGTCACAGGTTAGAAAAGCAGTTTTCCTTTGAGGCTCATTTTGGCAAACCTTCCAAATCTCGTGCACCCACCCTGAGAAAGGGCCCTCGCCACAGCCGTCCTGCCCTGAGACTCGCATGTCTGCAGGACCGTGCTAGTCACAGGAGGGGAGAGCGCCTCCTGCCGTCACTACACCAAGGGCCCCCAGAAGCTTGTATCCCTGCCTGCTGCAAAAATTAGCTCACCTGGCTCAGCTCTGCTACAACAGAGGATGTTTCCTTTGTAGTGAGAATAACCTTGGTACCACATTTTCCAGGACTTTCCAGATGCACGCTGTTGCTCAGAGAGCCATAGCTATATCCCCACAATATCCCTGAGCACCCGCCATGGGATGTGTGCCGTGAGGGCCACAACCGCTGCTGCGTGTCCCCTCATGCCGGCTCACGCTCACACTCAGCAATCACAGAACTCATGACAGCAGTGAGGACCGGAGAAGCAGACAAAGTCCCATCGTCTTTTTCAGACCTCCCGCCTCCTTACCCAAAAGACAGATACACTGGAAAGAGCCCCTCCTATAAATTCAAGTTCATCATGTGAGCAGTTGAAGCCTCCAATGTTTCTTCTAGCTCCAGGGCATACTGATTGTACGTTTCCAGATGTTTTCTCCAGATTTCAACTAAAATAAGAAACAGTGCACGTGGTGAAGACATGGAACTCCTCTAGCAGAAACCCAGCAGCGAGGCTGGCGCTGTGGCACAGTGCGTTAAGCTGTCGCCTACGACACTAGCATGCCATACAGGTGCTGGTTCAAGTCCTGGCTGTTTTATTTCCAATCCAGCTCCTTGCTAGTACAGGCAGCAGCAGGTGGCTCAACTACTTAGGCCCCTACACCCCTATGGGAAACCGAGAGGAAACTCCCAGCTCCCGACTTCAGCCTGGCCAAGCCCTGGATGGCTTGATACCCAACTTGATACCCCGAGTGGATGGAAGATACCCCACTCCCTGATCTCTTTCTCCCACTCTCTGACAGTAGTCATGCTGCTCAGGTAAGTCCCTGGCAGGCTAAAGCTCTGCACCTGGCCTGTGCCTCGGCAATGACCGCCAGAAATTGCAGCTGGGTTCCCAAGCCTGTCTTGGATACGGTGCTGTGCTGTGCCATCTGCTGAGGTCTGACAGTCACTGACAAGAGCTTGCACCTTCCTCTGCCTGAGGAGCACCTCTTGGGCAATGGCCTGCACTGCCTCGGCCCCACAGCAGCCAGTCTTGCAGCACGGGTGCCACGCTGTTCTCCCGGCCTGATCGAAGTCAATACAGAACATAGGGTCTACTCAAGCAGATGTCAGACCTCTCCCTAATACTCACGGTAGTGTGGCACTTCTCCTTCGGTGGGGGCCGGGGGACCGTCTTCTGCAGAGCAGCTGGGGCCCTGCACAGGCTGGGGAGGGGTCGGAGGCCCTGGTTCTCCTGCCAGCTCGTGCCGCATGTTCTCCAGCATGGTCTTGTATGCCTGCCGAGCTGCCATCGTCAGCTCAACCATCTTGTGGAACTGGTCCTGGGGTGCAAGTGAGAGCACAGTTATCAGGAGGAGTCAGTCCCCCAGAGGGAGGCACAGGTGGCATAGGCCTGCCAGTGCCAGGGATGGCTAACATCCAGGCCGAGTATCTTTAGGTGGACTGAAGCCCAGAGTCAAACGTAGAACCTGCTACTTCTGTTGTTAGACAGAGCACCCAGGGCTGGTGCTGTGGTGTAGAGGGTAAAGCTGCCACCTGCAGTGCTGGCATCCCATATGGGCGCTGGTTGGAGTCCCGGCTGCTCCACTTCCCAATCCAGCTCTCTGCTATGGCCTGGGAAAGCAGTAGAAGATGGCCCAAATCCTTGGGCCCCTGTACCCACGTGGGAGACCGGGAAGAAGCTCCTGGCCTCGGATCGGCCCAGCTCCAGCCATCCGGCCAACCGGGGAGTGAACCAGTGATGGAAGACCTCTCTCTGTGTGTAACTCTGACTTCCAAATAAATAAATCTTTATAAAAGAGACAGAGCTCCTGTGTGATGAGGAGGCTCTGCCAGCCTACCACAGGTTCCATTGTCATCCCGACCTCCCTCCACTGGCAGTGACCTCACCTGAGCCCCATCATAGCTGAAGATGCCCACCACGCTGACAGGAACTGCTTTGTTCAAACTGCGTCCCAGAGCCTTGCGGTTGAGTGCAAACACAAAGGGAATGTTCTGTTCACAGGCGTAATCGATGATGGTGTGCAAGGTGTCATCCAGCCCGCCTGTCAGAGGACAGCAAGAGGACAGGGACACACAGCACAGGGTGCAAGGGGTCAGCACTGATGGCAGACACCCAGCTCGCCCCACACCCATCACCTCAGACTCCAGGCAGTGGCTCCATCCAATCCATCAGGAGACAGCGACTCACAGCCACCAGCAAGAGTCAGCTCTGCAGAAGAGGTACTTCCTTATGTGGCAAGACAGAGCTGGCATCCCAGTGACGGGGACAAGCAAGTACTAGCCAGCATGACTAGACACTTGCTCTGTGCCAGGCCAGGATCTACTGCTTCGCTCGTTGTCCCTGCAATCCCCCGACCCACAACCTCAAAAGGTGGAAAGTGAGAGGTAAAGTTGCGAAGCCCAATGGAATCTTTGACTCCTGAGGGCTCCTCAACCCCCTCCTACCTGACCCTGCTTCCAAGTGAGGCACTAGCACAGCAGAGAGAAAGGGAGAGATGAAATGAGCCCGGGAGGCAGGGGCAGCACCTGGAAAGCACTCCCACCAGCAGGAGCACAACTTCATACACTACAGTGGGACCAGGGAGCATGCAGTCGAAAGGATAACTCGGTTTACCTCAGCAACGAGACTACAGCAGGCAGTGATATGTTTACTGAGCATGGTCAGAGATTATAGAAACCCTTCAACATACTATTAAATAATCCAATAGGAAAATTAAATAAAGACACCTGTGCTCTTGGACAGGATGATCCAAAAATCATGTCAACTATATTAACCCAAAACTTTAAAACATAACTTACTATATACTAGATTTCTTTGTGAAGTAAAAAATATGGAAAAAGGCTAGCATGACCAGGTTCAAAGCCTGCAATTAAAGACACAGTTAACATACAGGGTGACGCAGCTTGAGAGAATCCATGGAAGCACAGCACGTGAAGAACACCTGAATCAGTGGGAGAGGATCTGGAAAGATCCGGTTGGACTGACACTTTACATCTCAGCTGACACAGAACATAGGAAAATGAAAATGTGGAAGCAGGAAAAAAAATACATTCTTTATAAACCATAGATTATGAAGTTTGTGATACAACATAAAATGTAGTTGGAAAAAGAATACCAACATACATAACACCTAAAGTCTCCATGTGGCCCCTGTTTTTTTTAAAGGCAAATGAAGGGTGGATGTCTGGTGTAGTGGTTGGACACCACTTGTTTGGAGCCCGCTTCTAGAAGCGCAAACTCCTGGGCCCTGGACCGACTCAGACGTAAACTCTGGAATCTGTTTTCACCAGGCCCTGGGCAATTCTGACACTCAGACAGAGAACCACTGCCTGTGGACACCGCTTCACACTCAGGTTTCTCTCAGACAGGAGCAAAAGGCTGGGGGCCACCGATCGCTCTGGAAAACCTCCACCATGAGAAACCCAAACACACACAGTAATAATCCTGGAGGAAAGAGACGCTCTACATGCAGAGGACCTGACCCCACTGAAATTGAGAGGTCACACGTCTACAAGCAACAGCAGTTGGGGCAGGTGTTCAGTTAGTCTAGCAGTTGAGATGCTGCCTGGGTTGGAGTCTCAACTCTCTTCCTAATTCTAGCTTCCTGCTGATGTGCACACTGAGAGCAGCAGGTGGCCATGCACATGGAAGATCTGGATGGAGTTCCTGGCTGGCTCTCAGCTTCAGCCTGGTCCAGCCCTGGGCACTGGGGGGCATTTAGTGAGTACACCAGCAGATGGAAGCGTGCTCAACTTAAAAAAACAAACAAGCAAAATAGCAAAAATAGCTTCCTGAGATTAAAAACATTAGAAATGAAAAATTCTACAGGGAGTTTAGAAGACAGCATTGAAGAATGGGATGAAAAGAAGCAGAGGACCACCACGAGGAAGCTGCCAGTCTGGGAGGCTGCTGCTGCTGAGGGTGCAGCTCCAAGCAGCATGACTGACAACTGAGCAGGAGTCAGCAGAAGCTCAACAAGGCACCCAGAGCCAAGGGTGGTGATGCAAATGACTTGTAACCCAGAACTGCAGGATCAAGGCCATCCCAACTTGCTTCTGCAGGGGAGGGAAATGAAGAAGACAGACCACAGACAAAGGATCCAGAACCAGAGAACTTGTTTCAAGATCTCCCTTGAACCCTTTCTTATAACCCCTGGAGGAAGTGTTCCAGGAAAACCAGGGCTCACCCCACAAGGGCAGCACATAGGATGCCATGATCCCCAGAGACCCCCAACAGGAACAGGGTGGAAACAAAGAGGTAAATACCCCAAGTTCTGGCTAAGCCTCAGGGAAGTAGGGAGCCCCTGTCTCTCAGGAAACCCTACAGGACTGTTGACCCTCTTAGCTGTGTAGATATACAACATGGACAAAGCAGCCAGAGAAGCAAGTGGAAAGGCCCTTGGGCACTGCTGGACACACAGCCAGACGGCAGGTCACTGAAATCCCCTGCCATATTCAGATCCACAGTGACACTGAACCTGCACTGAGTGAGGATAAGGACGAGCCACTGAGCTGAGACTGAGGAGGTGCACGGGCTATTCCTGGATCCTAAGGGCCTCAGACATGTCAGGCTTCAGCTGTGAAACAGTAAGGTAACCAGAAAAGCTCACCGCCAACGGCTCAGCACCAGGACCTCAACTCATTATCTTACTCAACCCTGGCTGAATTAACTTCACCCAGCAAAAGATGGAATGGGGCAAGAAAGGGCTCGTCCTCTTCCCTAGCCCCGATGGGATGAAGGACTGATGTGCACCCTGAGCTACAGCGTCTGTTCCTAACTCCCAGCGCCATTATATAACTCAAGGAGGGCACAACATGGAGAGGCCAAGTCCTCTAGGAACCCAGACAACATACGCACAGCGCAAAACCGAGATGTCAGGTGTTCAGTCACGGCATTCAGTACATCACACCCAACAAAGCACAACACACGTTCCAGATTAAAATGAAACAAGCCCCCATCTGTAGTCACCAGCAGGTGAATAATGTAGACTGAACACCTCATCATAATTTAGACAGGTGCTCTTGGGTACAGCCTGGCCACAGGCACCACATTTGCTTGCTCCAGAGCATACCCTGCTGCCAGAGGCTTGCCTGGGCCAGCTCAACCCACATACAGGAACTCAGTGGTCAACACATGTGGGAAACACATACTCAATTACAAAACACAAATAGAGGATGGCACTGTGCTGTAGCCACGTAGAGGTGCCAGTCCAATCTCGCTGTCGGCTATGGTCCGGGAAAGCAGCAGCAGATGGCCCAAGTCCTTAGGCCTCTGCACCTGTATGGAAGACCCAGAAGAAGCTCCTGGCTTCAGATCAATGCAGCTCTGGCCATTGCAGCCACCTGGGGAGTGAACCAGCAGATGGAAGCTCGCTCGCTCGCTCTCTCTCTGCCTCTGCCTCTCTGTAACTCTGCCTTCCAAATAAAATAAATCTTTTAAAAACAAACAAAACACACCAAGAGAAAAGGAGCTGCCAAGGCATATGGCAGGTTCTACCCATGTGCTCCCTGAGCCGAGGGCTGTGGCCAGCCAGCGATGTCACAGGGGCCCACGCCAGGGGCAGCCAGGTGTCGTCACCTTTTGACTGTGTCTTCTCACAGTTGGGAGAGATGATGACACACTTCAGCTTCTTGAGCCTCAGATGTTTGAGAACCTCCCTCAACCCCAGCACAAGCCGGCGTTTGGTCTTGGCCTTGACAGGATCCTTCTGGTACATCCGGTCCTGGAAACGGACCAGTTCTTTGAGTAGGTCAGTGACACAAGCATCCACTTCTTTACTCAGCATCTGGCTGCAGTAACTGCAAAGACAGGAGACATCATGACCTCTGGCTAACACAGTGCAGCCTGCTCCTAGCTAACTTCAGGCAGACACAGCCAGGTTTGGTGAGCATGACTCATCAATGCCATCGGATTTCTGCTTTTACACAACGTACAGATGGAAGCACCTTCCCCCGACTCCCACATAAGAGGACAGATATCTCTGGGCCCACCTCGCACCATGGCTCATACAGGCCCTAGACTCAGCCAACCCACACCCCAGCATTTCTCCATCCTGAACATAGATACTTGAGGGACTACCCCGGGAAATGAGTGGGAAGGGAAGACAAAAATATGAATCAGGATAAAGCTTCCCATCCCTCCAAAACTATACAAAAGGGAGCCCAAATGTCATGTACTGCCACCTCGCTGCCATTCCTCCAACCCTGGACTAACAGGCGCCTCTTCCTTTGTTACTAGGAAATCTATAGAAATCTCAGTAGAAGACACAGTGGAATGATAAGGCCATCCCTGAGCACATGTATAACCAGGTTCTAGCCACTCTTAACCTTGAGGACCAAAATACAGTGTGATCCAACTATCCGGACTTATGGTGCTAAGCCTGGAAAAGGGTTGCCAAATAGAAGCTAAGTGCTCTGTTGCCCAGATCCTGGAGGGCAGGGGCTCACTCACTCTCTGAATCTCCGGCTGTGGATCTTGGGGAGGCCGGCAAGGTCAGGAGCAGGCTGGCAGGCCTCAGCATCCTTCTGCAGCTCTGTGCCCAAAGACTCTTCTGCCTTGACCTCAACCATGGGCGTGGGGACTGCTTTCTCAGCTCCCCCTGGACCTTCAACCAAAGCAAAGTCACTGATTGCACCTACGGGGCCCATGCCATGCCCACTCCATCCCCAGCCGATGCTGTGAAGACATGTCCACGGCAGTGAACAGATGAGAATGCCCAGGGGCCTTCTGCTCGGCCTGGACATAGCAAATATACACAAGAAGTACCACTGAACTACAGGTGTACAGTTCAGTGGCCAAAATTTGTTTTAAATTTGAAATTAAACCTGACCATCCCCAATCAGCTGCTTCTACAGTCTACCAGAACACAAGTAAGTGCCAAAGTAAAGGAAATCAAGAAAACACACACATCCACTGGGAAGGAGGCACAGAAAAATGGTGCTGCACAGGCTGGGGAAGACAGGTGCTTCTTGGGAGTGCACTGCAGAGCACTTGGAAATGTGTCTGGCAGGAGTTACTATGGCAGTTCTGCTCCACGAAGTGCTCCGCAGAATCAAGTGCTCATGTCCTCCAAGACAAACACATAACGTGTCCACTGCAAGCCACTGCACACGGTCCCCAAACAGAAACTGCCACAATGACCATCCCAACTCAGTGTATTCATCCAACAGAAAACAGTGCATCAATGAACTAAACACCTGCGCCATGAACAAAGCATTGAGAGAAGGGCCTGGCTCCACTGGTGCCAGGTCAAAGCTCCTTTGGTGGTGCTGCCATCAAAGCAAGGTCCCTGGGGAAACTTCTCACCAGAAGGCACAGGGGGCTGCTGGGTTCTGCTCTGCAGCCTGATCTGGCTGCTGCGTTATAGTTTATGAGAAGTCTTCAAGCTGCACAATTATGATCTGTGTACTTTTCTGGAATCATACTTGAATAAAAGTATACTTAAAGAACATATATGCGGGCACTTGGTATAGCAGTTAAGATACCACCTGGGACATTTGCATGCCCTATCAGAGTGCCTAGGTTCAAGTCCCAGCCTCACCCCCAATTCTAGCTGCCTGCAAATATGCACCCAGGGAGATAGGAAGGGGATGGCTCAACTAGCTGGGTTCCTACTGCCAACGTGGGAGACCTGGACTAAGGTCCAAGCTTCCGGTGTTGCCTTGGCCTAGTTCTAGCTCTTGTGTGCATGAACCAACAGATGGATCTGAGCTCTCTCTGCCTTTGAAAAACATAAAATGAATTTTTAAAAAGACATATTTGCTTTTACGACCTCCCTGCATCTAGATTAGTCAGTAAGCCGCACCACAGGTAATGTTGCTAATTCTCATGTTAACTGTCACAGCCACTTCGAGTTAGAGGGACACCCAGTGTCATACAGATCACATTAGAGGAGCTCATCTCCTCTACTGCTCAGAGGCCCCAGCTACAGGGGTTTCTTCTCACTCTGAGGTTGACAGTCTACAACCTTCCACACCTCGAGGCTCCTGCTGACCTGCTTCTATCACACAGGTGTCACAAGCTGACAAAATCCCAGACAGTTGGGTGCACAGAGCTCCCATTTCCCATGGTGGTCCTATCTGAAGGAAGCTTAAAGGCAAAACAAGGGGCCCACACTGTGGCGTAGCAGCTAAAGCTGCTGCCTGCAAAGCTGGCATGCATATGGGTGCTGATTCCTATCCCTGTTCGGGCTGCTCCACTTCTGATCCAGCTCCCTGTCGACAGCCTGGGAAAAGGAATGGAAGATGACCCATGTGCTTGGGCCCCTGCACCCATGTGGGATCCCTGGATGAAGCTCCTGGCTTCGGCCTGGCCCAGCCCCAGTTGTTATGGCCATCTGGGGAGTGAGCCAGTGGATGAAGATCTGTCACTCTGCCTTTCAAATAAATAAATAAATGAACCTTTCAAACAAAACAACAAAGGGCGCACCCGGAACCTGGTACCTGTGAGGTCGACCTGGCCGGGAGCCTGCTCCTCTGCACTGCTCTCTGCGTCCTGCAGCTCCTCACTGACAACAGTGGGGCTCACAGTGTTTTCCAGGAGACGCTGCTGCTTTCTCTCTTGCCGTTCTTTCAAGATAATCTACAAAATTAAACAAATGATAAAATCCCAAAGTGATTGTACTGAAAAGATAAGTTCTTCCAGCTGATTAGATCATACGGAGCTGTGTCCTTACAGCAGGGACCTGCTCCCAGGCTCCCCTGGTTTAGGAACAGCATAGCACCCCAAGGGCACACAGCAGCACAAGAGACCTGGGCTCTAAAGCCAATTCTGCAGCCCCGTGTCTGACCATGGTCCCCAACCACAGGCATCTGAGCAGAGACCAAATGCACCCCACAGGGCTACATAAGAATTAGCTAAATGGCATTGTCTAGCCATCTCACTGGGGCTCTGCACAGCTATGGGTGACAATCACGCACTCCAAATGGCAGATAATCCACTAGGGGAGGGTGAGGCGGATGATGGAGGAAAACCCAAGCCCCCAATTCTGCTTTTCAGCCCCCATCACTAGAAAGTAGAGAACAGAAAAAGCTCTTCCTTCCAGGGAGCTGTAGTACCCCTTGCTTCACAGGCTCCATCGCATCTAGCTGGCAGAGTAGGGGATCAATCTGAGAATTATTAACACATGTAGATACACCAGGTTCAATTACACAAACCTACTGTTCCGAAGATGTCACTATGGACACGTGAACTCGTCTAAGTTTTTCAGTACTTTATTTCAACTGAAACGCCACACACCTTCTTCAGTGAGGTTGGCTTCTTGACCTTGGGGACCTCCCTCTGCTTGCCTTTCTTCATGAGGGGGGCGCTGGAGTCCAGGGGATTGTGTGGGGTCTTCACCTGACCAGAGCGGCGGCCCCTCTCCCCTGACGTGGCTTCTTTGGAAAGAACTGGCACCGCTCCGACTGAAACACAGTAGGACAAATGCCTCAGGCCACCTCCCCACAGCTCTGCCCAGCTCACCCAGGTCTGTCTCAGGGCACCTGAAAGAGTTCCAGGGCCACCCCAGCCTGTCCCCACCTTTCTCATCTTTGTCAAATAATCTCCTCCACGTTCTTTTCCATTGGCAATGACTCTATAAATCCACTGGCAATGGTTCTAAGTGAATACAGTATTGTTTGGACGGGATCCAAAAGAAGTACCATTTAATTTGAAAAGATTTCCCGTCCTGTCCACGTGATCAAATCTTCCGTTTATCAGCAAAGCCTAGTAACACAGGGATCTCATTTCCTGACTCCAGCTACGTCTAGGTTTTTACTTCAGCAGTGTTGTGTTGGATTCACCCAGCTCCACCACTGTCAGCTGTTGCCACTTTGGCACAATGGCTCTTGGTTTCTGTGTATGCCTTCTATCTTATCAAGTCCTGGTACAATCCTAATAACATTTCCAGTTGGTTCTCTTGAGTTTTCCAGACATAAACATGATTTCCCAAATACCATCATGTGTGGCTGGGGGCTTTCCTCTGTACAGTCAATGAACTGCCTGAATCCCACTAAAAACTTTAATCTTACTCTGCTACTTTGCTCTAATTCCCAACTCAGTAACTGTTTCAAGAAAACAGTTAACACCTATACATTTCCCCCCTAAATTTTTTTAATTAGGAAAATTTCAAAATGCACAAATTTGAGTATCTATCCTCCAAACTTGGGAGTTCTTATGTCAACTGTACTGAGAAGCTAGAAACATAATCCAAGTACAGTGTTTGGAGGCAAGGCCTTCAGGAAGGGATCAGATTAGGTTAGAGCATTAGGGTGGAACTCCTATGACTGAATCCTGGTAGCTTTCTAAGGAGAGGGAGAGAGGTCTCACACAGACACAGACACATTCCTGCACATGATGCAGCCACCCTTGCTCTTTGGGCTCTGAACCTTCAGAATTCTGAGCCAAACAACCTTTTCTTTACAAAGCAGCTGCTCAGGTATTCTGTCACAGCAATGAAGTAAACAACTCATACAAAAAATAAAACCCCACATACCCACCATCCAGCTTCAAGAACTGCCAATGTCTTCCCAAATGTATTTTACCCTAATGCTCAAATTTTTTTTTTAAGATTTTTATTTATTTGCAAGACAGTTATGGAGAGAGGCAGAGACAGAGAGAAGGGTCTTCTATCCGCTGATCCACGCCCCAGATGGCTGCAATGCCAAGAGATGAGCCGATCTGAAGTCAGGAACCAGGAGCTTCCTCCAGGTCTCCTACTTGGGTTCAGGAGCCCAAGAACTTGGCCCATCTTCTACTGCTTTTCATTTTCTATTGCTTCTCTGCCATAGCAGAGAGCTGGGTTAGAAGAGGAGCAGCCGAGACTAGAACTGGCACCCACGTGAGATGCTGGCGCTTCAGGCCAGGGCTTTAACCCACTGTGCCATAGTGCCGGTTCTGAACATATTTTCTAAATGACTGGTGTCTGTCAATCTGGTATGGTCATTGATCTCTTCTGTGCAATTCCCTGTTTCATATAGAGTGTTTAAGTGCACAAGCTGTCCATGACGACTGCCTGCCTTCCAGGCTGCTCGATAAAAAAACATAAAGGAAATCACAGACACACATAACAAGAGCAAATCCCGAATCCACTGTGCTGGAAGATGCTTTACACCAAGGAGCACACTCTGAAATTCCATTTATGTGAAGTTCTAGATCAGGGAAAATATCTGCTGGGGCTGGCCAAAGGGACTGACTGGAAGGGCACAAGGACAATTCCAGGGGTGCCTGGGTATTTTCTTCCATGGCTAGGAGTTATAACACTTCTCACATTCTTCAAATGGTGCACTTAAGATCTGTGCAGGGGTTGGCATTGTAGCACAGTGGGTTAAGCCACCTCCTCTGATGCCGACATCCCATATGGGAGCAGCAATTTGAATCCTAGCTGCTCTGCTTCTGACCCAGCTTCCTGCTACAGTACCTTGGGAATGCAATGGAAGATAGCCCAAGTAGTCGGGCCCAGAACTGTTGTGTGTACATGTATGTGTCCAAGTGTCCAAGTCTGTCTTTGATTCTTCACTTGGCAGCTCTACATACTCAGCATTCTGAGAAAACCCCACACCGTGCTGAACCGCTGTTGCACCAATCTACTCTCTCAACCTCAGTGCAGAAGTGCTCTGATTTCTTCACACCCTCACCTGCACTGTTTTGATGCGTCATCCTAATAGGTGTGAAGTGATGTTTCACTGCAGTTCTGATGAGCAGTTTCCTGATGACTCCATTTTTGAAGAGCTTGTTCTGTGTTCTCTCATGGCTCTGGCATCCTCATCAAATAATTAATTGGCATGGGCAGGCACTGTGGTGTAGCGGGTGAAGCCGCCACCTGCACTGCCAGCATCCTACATGGGCGCTGGTTCAAGTCCTGGCTGCTCCATTTCTGATCCAGCTCTCTGCTATGGCCTGGGAAAGCAGAAGATGGCCCAAGTCCTTGGGCCCCTGCACCCTTGTGGGAGACCTGGAAGAAGCTCCTGGTCCCTGGCTTCAGATTGGCACAACTCTGGCTGTTGCAGCCAATTGGGAGAGTTAGCCAGTAGATGGAAGACCCCTCTCTCTCTCTGCATCTCCTTCTCTCTCTGTGTAACTCTTTCAAATAAATAAATCTTTAAAAAAAAAAAAAAACCAACTGGCGAGACTGGTACTGTGGTAGAGCAGGTAAAGCCACCACCTGTGACACCAACATCCCATACGGATGCTGGTTCAAGTGCTCGCTGTTCCACTTCCAATCCAGCTCCCTGCTAATACACCTGGGAAAGCAGCAAAGGATAGCCAAATGCTTGTGCCCCTGCACCCATGTGGGA
This sequence comes from Lepus europaeus, assembly GCF_033115175.1. NCBI lineage: Eukaryota > Metazoa > Chordata > Mammalia > Lagomorpha > Leporidae > Lepus > Lepus europaeus. The sequence continues at coordinate 99,738,277 of NC_084838.1, forward strand.
GACCTGCATAAAGCTTTTGCCTTTGCCCGAACTGTTGCAGCCATTTATGAAGTGAACCAGTGATGGAAGATCTCTGTCTCTCCTCCTAACTCTGATTTCAAATAAACAAACTTAAAAAAAAAAAAAAAATCAACTGGCGATAGATACATGGGTTTATTCTTAAGACACTCCCGTCTACTCCACTGGTTTACATCTGTGCTTATTCCAGCATCACACTTTTTATCCTATGTAAATAATCATCTACACAAACAAAACAATCTGTGTGGAAGTCTCAGCCAGGTACACGAGATGAAGGCGCTCACCTGAGAACACCACTGGTCTGGAGGACTGCTTTGCATGCTGGGAGTGCTGCTGCTTCTCCAGTGCGGTCAGCATCCCTCCCAAATCCAACTGCACTGGAATCTGGCTCTTCTTCCCACTATTTTTAAAATTATTCTAAAAAGTTCAAAAATAATAAGTTTACTATTTTACAAACCATGTTTTCCATTTTACTACAAATTTATATAGAGAAAATGAAACAGATCCAGAGACTATAAAATCCTCAAATTTTAAAAAATCCACATAATTACAGGAAGAAAAATCAATCCCAAATCATCTGCCAACATTACTGTTGTTCATTTCCTTCTTTCAAAACACTGGGCTCGTGTCAAGCCACCTGTGTTTCTTTTTATTTTGAGTTAACTACATACATCTACAGATAAGACACCAGGACTTCTACAGTCTTTAGCTACAAAATGTGCGTGAGGCTTCCGGGTTAGCAGTATTAGCTGATTAGCATAACTTTCTCTAATTTCTCAAGAGAACCAAATGCCATGAAATCACAATGAAGTAATCAAAAGTTTACGCCAGTCCAAACACCCAGCAGATGAAGATCAAACGTGGACCCCAAGTTTGATATACAGGGGTGGAGAATCTTTTTCTGCCAAGGGCCATTTGGATATTTGTAAGAACATTTGTGGGACATAACAAATTATCAACTTAAAAATTAACCTGCTATATATAAGTTTATTGAATTTTGCGTCCTACCTGTGGTTGCCTTGGCAGAGTCATATCAAATGATTCTGTGGGCTTTATACGCCCCATGGGCCAGATGTTTCCCACCCCTATAAACAAATGTAATTCTTAACAGTTACAACTTGGGTTTGGAGGCTATGTAAAATGCTGTATTAGTAAGCCCTGTGGGGGCCGGCGCCATGGCTTAACAGGCTAATCCTCCGCCTTGTGGCGCTGGCACACCGGGTTCTAGTCCCAGTTGGGGCGCCGGATTCTATCCCGGTTGCCCCTCTTCCAGGCCAGCTCTCTGCTATGGCCCAGGAAGGCAGTGGAGGATGGCCCAAGTCCTTGGGCCCTGCACCTGCATGGGAGACCAGGAGAAGCACCTGGCTCCTGGCTTCGGATCAGCACGATGCGCCGGCCGCAGCGGCCATTGGAGGGTGAACCAACGGCAAAGGAAGACCTTTCTCTCTGTCTCTCTCTCTCACTATCCACTCTGCCTGTCAAAAAAAAAAAAAAAAAAAGAAAAGAAAAAAGAAAGCCCTGTGGGGCCAATGCTGTGGCACAGTAGGTTAAGCCTCCACCTGCTCCATTTCCAGTCCAGCTCCCTGCTAATGGCCTGGGAAAGCAGTGGAAGACGGCCCAAGTGCTTGGGCCCCTGCACCCGCGTGGGAGACCTGAAGAAGCTCCTGGCTCCTGATTTCGAACTGGCCCAGCTCTAGCCACTACAGCAATTTGGGGAGTGAACCAGCAGATGGAAGACCTCTCTCTCTCTTACCCTCTCACTGTCAATAGCTCTGCCTCTCAAACAAATAAACAAATCTTTAAAAAACACTGATGCTGAAAACCCTACTGGCTGAGGGCTCACGCTGAAGACAGCACCAACTATACACAGCAAAGGCAGGCAAGGAGACCTGCAGGGCTGAAGAACTTACTGTTTCCTGTTTGTTTTCTTTCCAAGGCAGCTTCATAGGGCAGTGTGCATTCCCCTCTCCTGACACGGCAACTGAGTCTCATACAAAAGCGATAAAACATTTTAGCTTAAAAGCAACTCTGTTCAATGTATGAGATGCCACTCTCCTTTGAAGAAATGAGCCAAAAAAAAAAAAAAAAAAGGCAAAAAAAGCCCACTACTATCTCAACACAGAAAGACATCTGGAAGTCTTTCAGGTGCCCTGAGATATAAAAAGCCAAGGCTGGGCCAGGCTGAACCCAGAAACCAGGAACTCCATCCAGGTCTCCCATGTGGGAGGGTAGGAGGGTAATTTTTCTCAAGAGTTCAGCAAGAAAAGTTAAGCCTTAAGCAACTCTGGTTTCAATCTAAAAATTACCTGTGGATGCTGCTTAGATTGAATTTTCGGTGACTCTACTCTGTCTCTTCTCTCAGATGCAACTGCCAGATTGGGAAACTCCTCCGCATCCTAAGTAAACCACAAACCTCTTTAGCTCTCTGTTAATCACAAGAATGCAAATATGCCAAATGCAATCTTTTCCTTGCTTATATTTTCTTTTTAATAAGGTCCCATATAAAAGTTCTCAAAATAACATAAAACAGCATGAAAGTCTTTTAACATAAAAGCTCCTGTTTTATCTGATTCTGAGAGCAAATCTATAAAGACCACAGTTCTAATACTCCTGTTCCAGGAAAAGTTGAGTGCCACCAACACTCTTGGTATAACTGAGAAATTTATAAAACTGACCTTAAATCATCGTGGTATGAGTATTTAAGCACCTGTCCTTCCAAAGACTAAGTTTTTCAACAGAGAAACCATCAAATATAGATGCAACAGATAATAACAATAAATGTTCTATCATTTGTGCTGAACACAGACTACTAAAAGTCATTTTTAAACCATTTAAAATTTGAAATTCCGTCAACATTTTAGGTGATTTGGGAAAAGTTACATGGAAAATATGGGGCAGAAATATGAATTAGTCGTTGACCCAAACCATAATGCTCTGCCACCGTCACAGTTCTCCAGTGGATGTTCCAAGAGCTTGGGGCCCTGCCACCCTCATCCCAGCCAGGGCTGCAGGAATGCCCAGGGTGGGCCTGAGCTCAACACCTGGACAGCACCTGAGACTTGTGTGCCTGCACAAGCAGCCAGGCCACCGTTAGGATGTGTTAGGACAGTGTGAAGAGACCACTAGCCCTATGAGAAATGTCGTCAGAACCCAGGCTGGCTCCTGAGTCTAGGGACATTCTTGGAGCATCACAGGATGACAAGAACACTTTTAGAAGTCCCTGCAATTCTCCTGCACGAAGCTTACAACAAATCTATGACATTCTAAATCGCTTTCTGTAGTGAAGCACTTTGCAGTAAGAGTTCTGGATAGAAAAGGAGGCCCTGCAAAAGTCAGCATTCTAAAGCAAGGAAAACAGTAGGCAGAGAACACAGGGGAAATGTTAGCAAAGTGGCACACACACTATTACGTTCCAACAAAAGTGGTTTTGTCTTTACATCATTCGTTCATTCAAATGTCCCCTGCACGTGTGCTATGGGATGGCTAGGAAGCCTCAATCAAAGGATGAAGACAATGGGTGACGATTTTCTTTAGCAGTAGGAAAAGGATTCAGAAAATGTTGAGATTTTCACCTACGAAACCAGCATGAAGCCACACTGCTTTTAAGACACATTTATAGTGTCACACTATAAATAGCAACATTACTTCAATCCTTGGCGGCTCTTGAACTGTCAGGCTTTCATATTTTGACTTAGACTTTTCTTTCTTTTTCTTATTTTTTCTTGAGGACTCATTTTGTTCAAAGTCGCCACCTTGTGATGCTTTGGACTAGAACAAAACACAAATCAAAAACCATCAGTTTTTAGGGAAATTAAGAGACTGTTTCATATCATGTATCAGAGCAAAATTAAATGCTTAACACACAATTCATTTTGAAAACTGGTATACTTGGATATAACTTGGTTTTCAGCTTGAGAAAATCATGTTGTTAATGATCCTATGCCAACTTGAGTGTGCTCACCAATCCGGCTGTGCCATTTGTCAGCACTGTCCAGTGGTCTCCAAATCTGATGAGCCTGGGAACCAGAATCAGCCCTGCAGTCCACAACCAGTTAAATGACTGGGCTCCCCCAGACCTGCTAACTGATCTCACTACTCCCGCAGGCACCTCAGTCCCTGGCCTTTCTAATCAGGGCATACGTGACTGGCCTCAGGATCTTTCGGCTTAATGCTTATACCTGAATTTAAGTAGGCTACATCTGCTAGCTCTTTTTGGCTAAAAGTCACCTCCCCTCTACTTAACTCCTCTCCTATTCTCCATCTTTCTCTAAAGAGCGCTAACTACTCTCTGACATATTGTCTGCATACTTTTATCCTCTCTCCATTAGAACAGAGGTTCTAAGAGGGCAGGGACATATATATTTGAAAGGCAGAGTAGACAGAGGAAAAGTCAGAAAGAGAGAGAAAAGAAACAGAGAGATACTGAGATTGAGATCAATCTTCTATCTGCTGGTTCACTCCCAAAATAGCTGAAATAGCCAAGGCTGGGCCAGGCTGAACCCAGAAACCAGGAACTCCATCCAGGTCTCCTATGTGGGTAGTGGGAACCCAAGTACCTGGGCCGCCTTCAGCTTGAACATTTCACAGGGAGCCGGATCAGAAACATGGAGTAGCCTGAACTCTAACAGGCACTAGGATATAGAATGTCAGTACTGCAAATGGCAACTTAACCAGTGCTGCCCCAAAATGCCTGCCCAAGGACTTTCATATTTTGGGCCTTGCCTTACCCTAGTGTGAATTTACCCTTCAGGGGTAAGAGCCTCAACTGCTATTAAACAGAATGTGATTGTCCACTGACCTAAAGGGGTTGTCCATATTTCATTCATTGAAAAAGACAAATTTTAAGGATACTGGGTATACAATTATCATATCTTGTTAAAAAATTTTTTTTACACCAAAACAAAAGAAATTCCTATTTGTACACCCGTGAGCTTCAGGCAGGCTGCATTATCTACTAATGCAGGCTTCCCTGATGGGTGGGAGAGGATCTTTCCCAGCACTGGGTTCTTGTAATGCTACATTTATAACTTCCATAATAAAATTTCCTACGCAGGAAGTTTTAGAGCAAAAAAAGCATCATGACTACACTACTATAATTTCAATTGTGTGAAATGCAAGCCATCTAGGCTGCAAGATCACAGGAGAGTTTAGTTTTCTTATTCTAATTTTAGGATTTTCACAAAAAACTTTTTCCTAAATTATTTTATTATAATTATAAAAAGATTCTAGAGAAATAAAACAAAATCCATCACCCTAGAATGTGTACTGCATATTAACAAAGCAGGCTCTCAGAGAGCAGTTTGGTAGCTTCAGTGAAGAACAGACAGTATTGGCTGTGGTCCGGTATGTGCCTGGCACAACAGTAGCCCAGAGAAAGGCACTAAGGCTGCTCCAAGAGCCAAGCTCAGGGTGTGCACGAAGCGAGGGTCTCTGATGCACACTTGCCACTGTCTCAAATCCTACACAAGAGCAGTGAGGAATAGCACACGCAGGACTCTGCTGTAGCTGTCAGCATTACATTTTCATAAATGCAGTTACCACTCATGTGGGATGGGCTAACGACATTTTTCAATATTAAAAGTATCCTCATATTCAGAAAGACGGGAAACGATTGAAAAATAGAAAACCATGACACTAAACAAGACCACTTTTCATCCTCAAATAATATACATATGAAACTTAATATCTAGACCAATGAAAAAAAGTCCTTGAAAAAACAATCTTCATAAAAATGATCTTAAGAGCTTAAAATTACTTAAACTTATGGGGAAAAATGTATTCTGAAATAGGATCTGATAAGCTCCTGTAGCAGGCAAATAAATTGCAATAAATAAAAACTAGTAACATATATCAGATGATCACAATTTGTGGAGTTCAATTACGAGTAGTCTGCTACCAGAACTCTGAGATCTGGAATCCTCAACAGGGAAACCCTGTGCAAATACTGCCAAATCTGAAAAACTTCAGACTCTGAAACACTTCCAGCCCTAAGCACTTCACACTAAAGGGGCTACTAAACTTGAATAAATTGAAGCACTTTCAGTTATGATGGAGAGGGGATTATGCATTAGCAGAGGACCAATATAATCAAAACGTGATGTGTAGGGGCTGGCGCAAAGGCCTAGTGGGTTAAAACCCTGGTGTGTAGCTCTGGCATCCCACACGGGCAATGGTTAAAGTCCCAACTGTTCCACTTCCGAACCAGCTCCCTGCTAATGCGCCTGGGAAAGCAGCAGAAGATGGTCCACGTCCTTGGGTCCTTGCACCCTCATGGGAGACCTGAAGCTCCTGGCTCCTGGTTTTGGATTAGCCCAGCTCTGGCTGTTTCAGCCATTTGGGGAATGAACCAGCAGATGGAAGATTCTCTCTCTGCCACTCTGCCTTTCAAATAAATAAATCTTAAAAAAAAAAGTGATGTGTATCTCTGTTCTCGAACTTTTTTAAACTATGGAATAATACACAGGACAAAAAAACCTACCATCTTAACTATTTTTAAGTGTGTGGTTTATTGGCATTAATCATATTCACACTATCATGCAACCACTACCATCATCCATCTCCAGAGCTCTTTTTCTCTTGCAAAAACTGAAGTTCTGCACCTGTCAATAAACAACTCCCCAGCTCCTGGCAACCACCACCTCACTCTCATCTCACCAGTGACACATACCTTTTTAGTAGGATGGACAACATGTTTCTCTTGGCTGTAGGAAGGATCCGGAGATGAAACTTCAGAAGACGACATACTAACATTTTTAGCATCTGCTGATGAAGCAATGGTCTTTAGGTTTATCATGGAAGCAACGCTTTTAGGGGCTGCTGACAGTTCTGTAGATAATGTCTGCCGAACAATATAACCCATTGGTGTCCAAGACAACTCTGCTCAAAGACAACCAAAATTGTTGAGCAATCTCAACAGGAAAAGAGAAATTTCATAGTTACCCACATGCATTACGTGAGGTAACTGCTCAGAGCATAACTAAATTTAGGCTGTTGTTCCAACATCCCTTGGAGACCACAGTGTTCACTAGACTTGTTTTCCTCTTGGAGCAGGCATGCTCAATTTCTCCTTTCAACTTGTAAGGTTAATTGACTTTCCTAGAAACTGGTCTTTTAAACTGGGCTATAGGGGTAGGAAAACAACCTATAGCTTTGGTTAAAAAACAATCCACAGCATCTACGTGGCAAGCACAGAGATTTAAAGAGCTAAAGATCCAATTTTGGCCCTACTAACCTTGATGTGTCCCTTTAACATCAGAAGTCAAAGATCACTAGACTTCAGCTACCACAATAATGGGTGATTTCCTTCTTTCTTTTAGGTAGCCATGACACTCTACATACAGGCAAAACAAAGGACGGCCATTAGGACTTGGGTAGGTGGGCACCTGTCAGCAGCCTCTAGCTCCCTGTAGGAGGTGAGACAGATTGCTCTTCTCACTTCAGAGCCGCACATACTCAGAGCAGCTTGGGAATGAAGATCTGAACTGAGCCACATACTATCAAACATGACAATGCGAAAGAAAATATACTAAGATAGATCTGGATCTCCTGTTAGAGCAAGTCACTATACAAATGTCCAGGGACCGTGGTGGCATAGCGAGTTAAGGCACCCCCAGCCCTCCAAATGGGCGCCGGTTTGAGTCCTGGCTGCTCCAATTCTGATTCACCTTCCTGGTGGGTGTGCCTGGGAAAGCAATGGAGCATGGCCCAAGTGCTTGGTCCCCTGCCACAAATGGGAGACCCTGAAAAAGTTCCTGCCTCCTGGCTTTGACCAGGCCCAGCCCTGACTGTTGCAGCCATTTAGGGGGTGAACCAACAGATGAAGGACCTCTCTTTCTGTCTCTCCCTAACTCTTTCAAAAAAAAAATCCAAAGCACAATTTGTAGAACTCTGCCTGAATATATGAGAATACTTTAAGAAGTTCATGTTAAAATGAGGGTGGGCAATTGGCACAACAATTAAGATGCCAGCATCCCATATCAGGGTGCCTGGGCTTGAGTGCTGGCTCCATTTCCACCTCTAGCTTCTTGTTAATGTACAGCCTGGGAGACAGCAGGTACTGGCTCAAGTACTTGGGTCTCTACCACTCCCACTGGAGATGTGGATTGAGTTCCTGGCTCCTGGCTTTAGCATGGCCCAGCCTTATTAGTTGGAGACATTTGAGGAGTGAACCACTAGATGGAAGATCTCTATCTGCCTCTGTCTGCTTTCTAAATAAATAATATAAATAAGTAAATTTGAAAAAAAAATACTAAAAGAGGGGCTGGCACTGTGGCATAGTAGGTTAAGCCTCCACCTATGATACTGGCATTGCACATGGGCACCAATTCGTGTCCCGGCTGCTCCTTTTCTTATTCAGCTCTCTGCTATGCCCTGGGAAGCAACAGAGATGGCCCAAGTGCTTGGGCTCCTGCTCCCATGTGGGAGACCAGGAGGAAGCTCCTGGCTCCTGGCTTCAGAACAGCTCAGCTCTGGCCGTTGCAGGCATTTGAGGAGTGAACCAGCAGAATGGAGGACCTCTGTCTCTCCCTCTCTCTGTAACTCTTTCAAAATAAATAAAATTACGCATGACTTCAAAACATTTTTATGCCAAAATAAACTATTACTTCCATTTTCCATGAACTTTCCGGTGTACCTCTGTATTACTTCCTGGCCAGGATAGGACAGACTGGCAGTTCTCAGAGCATGGCCTGGGATTTCTAGGACCCTTTCAGAGGTGCACAAAGTCAGTTTTCCTGATAGTAGGAACGTGTCAACTGACTCCCCAATTCTGTCTCAAATGAACCAGAGTTTACCAAAGGCTGCATGCTATGAGACAGTGGAATAGCTGAATGCCAAAGCAGATCTACAGAGCCAGATGAGAAACAGCTGCAAAATTGGGAAGCCAGGTTGCTCGCGTCACTAAAACTTTTCCACTCAGAAAAAAATTTTTCATAAATATGTTAAAACACAATGCACTTATTATTTTTAAGCAATTAGAACTTAAAATTTCTATTTTAACTTCAAAATATGGCAAATATGGATAGGTATAAACCAAATAAACAGAAGCCCTTTGGAGCTTTTGATTTTAGGGAAATTGAGGGGTCCTGAGACTAAAATTTATAGAAACAGTTAATAATGAAGAAAATAGTCATTTCTGAGTTTATAAAATTCTCACTTAATTGGATATATATTTTATTTACAATTCTTACCTCTTAGGTTTTTAGTCCTTGTACATCATTGTGGAGCCTCATTTACTCATTTTCATCTCCTAAACTAACACTGATGTTCGTTTATCAATAATCCAGTAGCTGCCTTAAAGACGGCTTTAAAACAAAAATTATCTAGATTGCAATGGAATTAAAAATGAACTTAGAAAACATACAATTCATTTTTAAAATAATACTTTATAGCCACTCTTACCTCTTGTACATGAAGGAACACTGGCAGCAGCATTATCAGTCACAGATTCATTTAGATTATTCTTTTTCACCACTATTTCACCCTAAAAGGCAAGCACATCAGATATCATCAGAGGACAGCAAATTAAAAATAAGATACACACCTATTAGAAAGGCCTGGGCCAAAATCCAGGACACAGACAACTCATGTTCTGGCAAGGATGTAGAGTAAAAAAAAACTTTTATTTGGCTGGCGCCGCGGCTCAATAGGCTAATCCTCCGCCTACCGGCGCCGGCACACCAGGTTCTAGTCCCGGTCGGGGTGCCGGATTCTGTCCCGGTTGCCCCTCTTCCAGGCCAGCTCTCTGCTGTGGCCCAGGAGTGCAGTGGAGGATGGCCCAAGTACTTGGGCCCTGCACCCCATGGGAGACCAGGAGAAGCACCTGGCTCCTGCCATCGGATCAGCGCGGTGCGCCGGCCGCAGCGCGCCGGCCGCGGCAGCCATTGGAGGGTGAACCAACGGCAAAGGAAGACCTTTCTCTCTGTTTCTCTCACTGTCCACTCCGCCTTTCAAAAAAAAAAAAAAATTAAAAAAAAACAAAACAAAAACTTTTATTCACTGCTGATGGGAATGCAAAATAGTATAGCTACTTTGAAATATAGTCTGGCAATTTCGTACACATGACCTAACAACTGTGCTCATTGGCATTTACCCAAAGGAGTTGGAAACGTGTACATTCACACAAAGTCTTCATACAGATGATTCTAGTAGCATTATTTGTAACTGCCCAAATCCAAAAGCAACCAAAATATCTTTCAGCAGATTAATGAATACACCATGGTACATCCAGACAATACTGTTTCAGTGCTAAAGAAAAACTGAGCTATGACACAGACATCAAGGAACTTGAAAAAGCTCCACACTGTATTATTCCAACTTTGACCTTCTGGGAAAGGTAAAAAACTAGACAGAGTAAAAGATCACTGGCTGGCAGGGGTGGGGGAAGAGATAAACGCATAGAGCAAAGAGGGTGCTTGGGCAGTGAAATTATTCTCTATGATCTGGGACGGTGGACAGATAGCATTACACAGGTACCCAAACTCGGCACACACACACCAAGGACTATGCACCAGGTGATAATGTGAAAATGGAGGTTCATCAGTCGTATAAAATGGACCATTCTGTGGCTGGGTGTTGATAATGGGGGAGAATGTAGGGGTTGGTAGAGGAAATATGGGATATCTATCCCTTCCTCTCAATTTTCCTGTGAAACTAAACTGCTCTAAGAAATAAATTTTTTAAAAAGTCAAAGCAATTATTTTCTTATTAGTTTCAATTAAAATTAACCATTTACTTTGTTTTGTTTGTTTTTGACAGGTAAAGTTATAGACAGTGAGAGAGACAGAGAAAGGTCTTCCCTCCATTGGTTCACTCCCCAAATGGCTGCCTCGGCTGGTGCTACGCCGACCCGAAGCCAGAAGCCAGGTGCTTCCCCCTGGTCTCCCATGTGGGTTCAGGGCCCAAGCACCTGGGCCATCCTCCACTGCCCTCCTGGGCCACAGCAGAAAGCTGGACTGGAAGAAGAGCAACCGGGACTAGAACCTGATGCCCATATGGGATGCCGGCGCCATAGGTGGAGGATTAACCAAGTGAGCCAAGGTGCCAGCCCCATCATTTACTTCTTAAATATAGCTTCCCTTGATAGTCTTAAAACATGCAAATATACATGCTAATTAAGATTCCTATAGGCCGGCGCCGTGGCTTAACAGGCTAATCCTCCACCTTGCGGCGCCGGCACACTGGGTTCTAGTCCCGGTTGGGGCGCCGGATTCTATCCCGGTTGCCCCTCTTCCAGGCCAGCTCTCTGCTATGGCCTGGGAAGGCAGTGGAGGATGGCCCAAGTCCTTGGGCCCTGCACCCGCATGGGAGACCAGGAGAAGCACCTGGCTCCTGGCTTCGGATCAGCGAGATGCGCTGGCCGCAGCGGCCATTGGAGGGTGAACCAACGGCAAAAAGGAAGACCTTTCTCTCTGTCTCTCTCTCACTATCCATTCTGCCTGTCAAAAAAAAAATTAAAAAAAAAAAAATTAAAAAAAAAATTAAGATTCCTATATACACAAATTCATAATGTAAAACTTAAAGTCATTTCCATAAAATCGTATTCCTTAGAGGAAAAAAAAATCACCTACTGTCTACAGCTTAAGTAGTACCCTTATATTCAATGTCATAAAAATGTGTAACTTCTTTTTTAAATCTTTTAACAAAGGGAGAGGGGTAGAGAAAGTGGCAAGGAGGGAGGAGAGAGGAGACAGAATAGAAAGAGAGAGTGAACATGCTCCCATCCACTGGTTCACCCCCCAAATGCCTACAATGGCCAGGGCTGGACTGGGCCAAAGCCAAGTCTCCAAATAACATGTGACTTCCAACAATACTTACAGACAGCTTTCCAGGTCAGCTCAAACACTTCACGGTTCTTACAGCTGCAGTGCTCCCATACGAATGTGAAAGCCATCATTAACCAGGCCACATGCCGAAGTCCAAAACAACCATCAAAATGCCCACTATGAACGCAAGCCTGTAATGCTTGCTCCTCTGTGAAGACAGAAAGCCTCACACCGAGCACAAGGCACACAACGGCAGTGTGTGGTGTAAGGGTCTGTGTGAGTACAGCAGAGGCACCTCAGGGCAGGTATCTGCCATAGCAGTTAGGATGCCCCTTGGGACACCTGCATCCCATATTCCAGCGCCTGAGTTTGACTCCTAGCTCTACTTCCAATCCCAGCTTCCTGCTAACGTGCACCTGGGGAGGGAGCAGTGATGGCTAAAGTATTTGGTCCCTGTCACTCATGTGGGAGACCCAGACTGAATTCTGGGCTCCTTGCTTTGGCCTGGGGGCGTGGTCCAGCCCCAGCTGCTACAAGAGTGAACCAGTGGACAGAAAATCTCACCTTTCAAAGTAAATCAATTTTTCCTTCTCAAAAATGGCAAATGAACAGGTAGTGGCTGTTCTCTTTCTTCTCCTTCCTTGCCTTCATGCTGACAGGTGCACCACCTTGCCCTTCAGCAGAAATCTGGCAGAAGCCGTTTTGGGGACCACTCACCTGACACCATTATTTCCTGGAGGTCTCAAACCAGCCTGTCTAAGGAAAATGTCTCAAGATTTGACGGACTGAAAGTTTGAAACCAAATATTGAATATCATGTAATTTAAAATCATTAAGGCAGCAAATTAAAAGCACCTACAAAAATATGTTTTGCTTAATTTGTGGTATCATTAGCAAGACAAGACAGAGATGTGGATAAAAAGCCTGGAAAATTCAGCATCTGCACTATGCAGTTTTAAATATTTCTAACCCATACATTAAAAAGATTGATTGATTGATTGAATTACAGAGAGAGGGAGAGACAGAGAGAAAGGTCTTCCATCTGCTGGTTCACTCCCCAATTGGCCGTAACGTCCGGAGCTGGGCAGATCCAAAGCCAGGAGCCAGGAGCTTCCTCTGGGTCTCCCACACGGGTGCAGGGGCCCAAGCACTTTGGCCAGCCTCCACTGTTTCCCCAGGCCACAGCAAAAGCTGGGTTGGAAGGAGTAGCTGGGACATGAACTGGCACCCATATGGGATGCTGGCACCACAGGCAGAGGTTTAGTCTACTGAGCCACAGTGTGGGCCCCACTAACCCATTTTTAAAAATGTCCTTTTCCATGAGTTGAAAATGTGCTTTCAGGATGCAGTGCTACAAGTGGCATATTCAAAATGGACTGCCAGAAGAGCTAGACTCTGCTGGAACCCTCTCCTTCTGAGGCACTATAACACCCTCCAGCTACCAGATGTACATCTGGGGGAGAGCGAGTCTTTAAAAAAAAAAAAAAAAGCTGTACTAGGAGCTACAGCCTCATTGTCAACAGTTCCAACAACAGAGAAGGTCAGCTAAATGCTGAAAGATCTCCCCCAGTACTTCCTTCCCAGCCAGGTGGACCTCCCAGGATGAAGGCGTGGTGCTGAAGTGAGGAAACTCAAAAGGCATTTAACTCACCTCTGACACCACTGCAGCTGGTCTGCCCACTTCTCCGAGAACAGAAATGTCAGCAGAGGCGGAGCAGAGAGGTCCCCATTTGAGCTGCTTCTGTATCTGTGGCATGTTTTTGGTCCCTGGACCCTGTAGTTCAGGAAAATCCAAACTGCTAAATTCAAACTCAGGTTTAGAGGTAGACGCACTTTTTGCGATGATTCTGGATTTCCTGTCTGTTCGCTTACCATAACCATCTGGAAGTAAAGAATTAAAAGGAGAGGCGATAAACTCCTATGCCTATTCAACACCTCCCAATAAAACACCAGAGATGTCATGTCAGGGATGAATGTGGTCAAACACGGTACAAAGGGTATGGCCGTGACCCACTGTCAATCAAGGATGTGCTTGGAAGCCTGTCGCATTACTGCTTGCAATGTGCCCTCAGACAGGTTCTTTCTGCGTAAAACAAGGTGCTACCTGGTGAAGGGCAATGCAGAGTCCATATACAACAGGCACCACCCTGTAACCCCCGGCCTCAGGGGCAAGGCCTCCAGAATCCCACAGGAAGTCTGACACCTCTGGCTGTGCCAGGCTCCAGCTCTCATTTTCCAAGTCCACAGAAGCAGCTGAACAAAGAACAGCGATGTTTCTGGAGTATACCACGTTACACTATAAAGTCTGCTGTAACTTTTACCTGATTTCAAACTACTCTCAGCATGAATGGGGAAACGTGAACCTTTAGCTGACTTCATCTCAGACGATCTCGTTGCATCAGCCCTTTTACTCTCAAACTTCTCCTCATTATACACTTTCTTCTCATCATAGCTTTTTTTCTTCAGAAAAGATGAAACAGGAAATCAGAAAACTATCACTATAAATGTTTAACACACCAAATTAATAAGTACTCATATTTCAATCATTTAAAGGATTAGATCAAGTGTTTCAAAAGGTTGGCTACCACAAGAAATAAGTAATGTTTAAATATCATACAAAACCGTATCAATTCTTCGCAATTTAAATGCTAAGGACACGATGAAAACACAGCATCTACTCACCTTAAACAGAGATTTTGTGTCTTGCGGGAGGAGGCACATGTGCTCATTAGGGGGCCTCATCGTTTGAAAACCGGGGTAACAACTGGGCTGGTTATATTCATAGTGGGAGCCAGGCACTGAGCAAACATTCTGTGTAGACTCAAGCGTGTAAGTAGAATAGGCATACGGATGAAGAGTAATCTCAGAAGATAAATACTGAGGGGGGAAAGCTGAAGCTCCAAAGGTCATTTCTTCAGGATAGATTTTCTGTCTAAATAAAAAGTGTAGATTTTTGTTGCATATTTCATAGCAAGAACTAAGGATCTTAATGCTCTGTAACAAACTCATTTAAACTTTTTAAGACTCTGAGATCATTCACTGTAGCATTCAGGTATTCCTAATTAAAAGGCTAATGGGGGCCAGGGTTGTGATACACATGCTAAGCTGCTGCTTATAACTTTTGAGTCCTGGCTACTTGGCTTTTGATCCAGTTTTCTGCAAATGTGCCTGGGAAGACAATGGAAGATGGTCCAAGTACCTGAGTCCCTGCCACCCAAGTGGGAGACATGGGTGGAGCTCCTGGCTTCCTCTTGGCCCAGACTACTGTTGTGACCATCTGGGGAATGAACCAGCAGACAGAAAATCCCTCCACCACCCCCAACTCCACCTCGTCCGTCTTTCAAATAAATAATAAATAAATCTTAAAAAAAAAAAAAATAAGTCAAGGCCGGCGCCGCAGCTCACTAGGCTAATCCTCCGCCTGCGATGCCGGTACTCCAGGTTCTAACCCCGGTTAGGGCACCGGTTCTGTCCTGGTTGCTCCTCTTCCAGTCCAGCTCTCTGCTGTGGCCCGGGAAGGCAGTGGAGGATGGCCCAAGCGCTTGGACCCTGCACCCGCATGGGAGACCAGGAAGAAGCACCTGGCTCCTGGCTTCAGATGGGCTCAGCGCGTTGGCCATGGCGGCTATTGGGGGGGGGGGGGCCAACAGAAGGAAGACCTTTCTCTGTCTCTCTCTCACTGTCTAACTCTGTCCAAAAAAAAAAAAAAAAAGTCACATGAAACCTCTGGGCATTTCCTTCTCACCTTGCTGAAGAAGATGGTGACATATTTCCATTTTTTCACTGTTTAAGCCAACTGTTAGTCATTGTAACAAAAGGCTTATTCAGGCTAGTGGATTTAGAGGTGCATCATAGTCCACGACCAGACAGGCCTCCAAGGCTTGGCTGTCTGGTGAAGCCAGCAACGGTACAGTTTGTGTGGAAGAAGGATCACATGGCAAGCCAGAAAGCGAGCTCCTAGGCCCAACTCAGGCTTATGTAACCAATCCTTTTGTGAGAATTACTGTCCAAGGCCACTCTTCCAATGACCCAAGATCTCCCACTATTTCCATATTCCAAACACTATACGGATTAGGTTTCCACCCTCTTAGGACCAACAATGCATGGGATTTAACAATCTGTGTTGAGCTGGGGAGCCATATCCTACTCAAACCACATCACTGAGTTGGAGTCCCTAAGAAATATCAGCAGAGCCTGAAGATGTCCCAGCAACTTTGCACTCTCCTATCTGCTGTCAAGCGCTTGGGAACACCTCTCTCAGTGACCTCCACTGAGGGGCTGCCCACTGGTCTGCACGGACCCCTCCTAAGGCCTCACGCTGCGATTATCTTCTGTAGCCCTGCCTTACCCCAAGCCCAGCATGACTCCCAGGGCCAGAGAGCAAGGCGAATGCTGCACACCCTTGTGCAGGGAACCACACCCCCTGCTGGCAAGGCTCATCTTTGAAAACTGCTGTTTTATTTTGTTTTTTAAGATTTATTTATTTATTGGAAAGCCAAAACTACAGAAACAGAGGGACACATGCACAGAGAGAACTTCCATCAGCTGGTTCACTCCTCAAATGGCTGCTAAAGCTGGGCTGGCCAGGCCGAAGCCAGAAGCCAGGAACCCCATTCTGGTCTCCCAAATGGGAGGCAGGGGCTAACTACTTGGGCTATCTTCTGCTGCTTTCTCAGGCCACAGCATGGAGCTGGATCAGAAGTGGAGCAGACAAGAACCAGCACTCACACGGGCTGCTAGTGTCACAGATAGCGGCTTAACCTGCTGCACCACAATGCCAGCCCCCTAATGCTTCAGTGTGTTCAAGCTGCCAGATTAAACCAAAACCAAATTTAACATTTATTCTTTTAGCACGCTTGTAATAAGACTAAAGGTTTCAAACATTTTCCAATGAAAGCTGATACAATGACAAAATCCCAGGCAGCCGAGTTAAAATATGAACCATCACCTCTGCATACCAGAGCTGTACCACAGTGTACTGATATACTAGAAGGCAGGAAAACCCAGAGCTACTCATGAAAGATTCTGTTATGATCCTTAAACTATTTGGTTGTCAGGAGACACAGGCAGAGGCACCACCTTCTAGAAACTATATTTGTAATCTGCTGTAGAAAACCACACCGACTAAGCAAGGGACTTACCACGGGTAAGCTTCATCCATCACACAAGAACGAACACTGCTTTCACTTCCACTCAGCACTTCACTATACACTGCCTTGTATCACTGTATACTAGTTCACAGTGTTTGATAATGCATTTAGGTCTTGTGAAATATTTTGACTTGTAATTCTAGCAATGAAATACAAGTATTCCTAATTAAAAATCAAATCAAACTCTTCTTACTGACCTTTTCCTGCCCCCACAGAACGCCTGCAGACAGAGCACTGAGAACTCGCTCTTTTTAGAGAAGGGACAGCCACAGCTTCGTCCCTGCTACCTACACACTCAACAGAGTTTGGAGTTCAAAAAGATTCTCACAGGAGGCAAGTGTCAGGTGAAGGTGAAGAATGTGTTCCTCGACAAAAAGAAGCAGGCAAAGATAAACTGGTAGAAACAAAAGTGAAAAACAGTGTCCCAAGTCCAAAAGGTGGACATGTGAACAGATAATGATATTTAGCTAAACAAGAACAGAGACACAGGGTCCAAAGGTGGTCTGAAAGGCTGTTGGTACCCGTCTATAAGTCAACAGACACAACGCAGGTTTCCACTTTGGATAGGAGTCCTGTGGGCTTCTTCCCTGCACTGGTCCTTCTTGCTCTGGAAAGTTGGTGTTTTTCCCTTCCACCCAACGCAAACGCATTCCCGCTTGGAAGGCAACACAGAATAGAAAATATTACCAGTGACTGACATGGCTTCCAATGGCCTGTGGAGACAACTCCAGATGCCCTGTGAGTAGAGATGATGCACGCCCACAGAGCTCCTTGTGTGTTTTTTTTCCTGCTGGTTCACTCCCCCAGTCGGCTGCAACAGCTGGAGCTGCGCTGATCCAAAGCCAGGAGCCAGGAGCTTCCTCCAGGTCTCCTACATGGGTGTAGGAGCCCAAGGACTTGGGCCATCTTCTACTGCTTTCCCAGGCCATAGCAGAGAGCTGGATTGGAAGTAGAGCAGCCAGGACTTGAACCGGCGCCTATACGGGATGTCAGCACTGCAGGCGGCGGCTTCACCCACTCTGCCACAGCGGCAGCCTGCTCCTTTTTTATATTCACTGGCCCACACATCCGTGCCAAACATGCTGCCCTCCCAGGACCTCCTTCTTGCCAGCCTCTGCTGTCCTTCGTCCCAGCATCCCATGACTTGCAAAGCTCCACTGGGTTGGACTGTGAACCTATCCTCTTCTTGCTCTCCCCAGCCCCCTCCGAGGTTACTCCTCTATCAGATCCTCAGCATGATCCCTACCCAACCCTCTGGACTCATTCTGAGTCCAGCCTCTCACACCACCTTCAACAGCTCTAGGCCTCTATCTACAACTTACAGATCATTTATACTTTATATTTTCCCAATTCAAAATATATAAGCCCCACATTGAACATGTGATACCCAAAGCAGACCCATTTCTAGGTTCTGTTCTCATGAATGAACCCACACTTCTTCCCAGATATCCAACCAGACATCATCAGAACATCTTCCCCACAAGGGAAATCATGAGCTTTTTTTCTTTCAACTAGTCTCTCTTTTTAAGTATTCTCTTTTTTTTCCAGTGTAAATCTTACTCAAGCTGTAAAGTTTCTCTTCCTTAAAAAGCTATTCAGGGGGCTGGCATTGTGATGCAGCAGGTTAAGCTGCTGCCTGCAACACCGGCACCCTATGTGAGTATCCATTTGGGTCCTGGCTGATCCACCTCCAATCCAGATCCCTACTAATGTGCCTGAGAAGACAGCAGAAAATGGCCCAAGTACTTGGGCCTCTGCCATCTATGTGGGAAACTGGGATGGAGTTCCAAGCTCCCAGCTTCAGCCTGGCCAGAACTAACTGTTGTGGCCATTAGGGGTGAACCAGCAGATGGAAGACCTCTTTGTCTATGTCTCTCCCTCTCGCTAATTCTACCTTTCAAATAAATAAATAAATCTTAAAAACAAACAAAAAACAAAACAAAACAAAACAAAACAAAAAACCAGGATTGAGTGTTGGCCTAGTGATTAAGATGCCACTTGAGGGGGTGGGGTGGCGGCACTGTTGCGTAGATTACGCATCCCACGTGGGCACCGGTTTGAGTCCCATTTGCTCTACTTCTGATCCAGGGAACTAATGCGTCTGAAGACAGCGAAAGGCAGCCCAAGTAGTCGGGCTCCTGCACCCACGTGGGAAACCTGGATGAAGCTCCTGGCTTGGCTTTGGCCTGGCACAGTCCCAGCTGTTGTGGCCATTTGGGAAGTGAACTGGTGGATGGAAGATCTTTCTCTCTGTATCTCTGCCTTTCAAATAAAATAAATAAATCTTTAATTAAAAAAGATGCCAGTTGGAATGTCCACTTCCTGTGTCATACCTGGGTTCAAGTCCCAGCTCCACTCCCAATTCCAGCTTCCTGCTAATGCAGACCCGTCAGTGGCAGCTGGTGACGGCAAGTGTGTAATAACAGCCAAACAGAATGTCCTCATGCACAGGCTGCACTGAGCTATCACACACGTGCACTACGACAGTCACCCAAGTCCTCAGCTGTGCACAGCACTGGGAATGAAATCTTATCTTGTCTGCATCACCTTCCGACTGTCCATTCCATCAGTAAATAAACAGCACCTCCCAAACATGGCAAATCCTATAAATCAGGTTGCCTCTATTAATACTGCTTTGTGTTGTGCTGTAACATAAATTTTCGGAGACTGGAACGTTTTATTTACTTACTTGAGGCAAAGTTACAGACAGGGAGAGGGGGAGACTGAGGGAAAAGATCTTCCATCTGCTGGTTCACTCCCCAAATGGCCACCGGCTGGAGCTGGGTCGATCTGAAGCCAGGAGCTTCTTCCAGGTCTCCCAAAAGAGTGCAATGGCTCAAGCACTTGGGCCATCCTCTGCTGCTTTCCCAGTACATCAGTGGGGAGCTGGATCGGAAGTGGAGCAGCCGGGACATGAACTGGTGCCCAGGTGGGATGCCGGTGCCTCAGGCAGAGGCTTAACCTACTAAGCCACAGCACTGCCCCCACATATTGTCTTTCAATAACCAATTCAAGTGAATAACCAGGCATCTCTGAGTGCAGTGTTGACGTTCCTGGAGGAAGAGTCGGTAAAATGTTACATCCCCTTCAGAAGATGAGAGAAGGGGAAGACAAAGATGGTTCAGGTTGCTGTGGAACGGAAAAAGCAGGAAAGAGGAAATAGGACTGTTAGGGAAGTTCTACTCTTTTTTTTCACGGCAGCAAGAGATCTCCACGTAGACATCATCTGTAGCATCTTAGATTGTGTCAAGTGAGCAATCATACTTGACAAGGTAATTTTACACAATGCGCGGTCTCATCATTTCATCCCCACTTTAAAGGCTTTTTTCCTTTCTAACGTCTCTTCAGTTTAATGCCCCTTTATTTCTTAATTGTTTTCCTGCCAGGTAGGAATATCGTGAACCTAGTTTCTTCTTGGTGACCAAACAATTTTAGGGGGCCAGCGCTGTGGTATAGCAGGGAAACCCCCGACCTGTAGTGCTGGCATTCCATATGGGTGCAGATTTGAGTCCCCAATGCTCCATTTCCGATGCAGCTCTCTGCCAAGGCCTGGGAAAGCAGTAGAAGATGGCCCAAGTCCATGGGCCCCTGCACCTGCATGGGCGACTCAGAAGAAGCTCCTGGCTTTGGATCAGCACAGCTCTGGCAGTTGTGGCAATCTGGGGGAGTGAACCACTGGATGGAAGACCTCTCTCTCCCTCTCTACCTCCACCTCTCTGTAACTCTGCCTTTCCAATAAATAAATAAATCTTTAAAAAAATTAGAAAAATAAAGCTAGAAAAGGAAAAGGGGTTAAGAAACTCAAGTTTATTTAAACTCAGCACTGTGAGTTCTTAAGTCTCTGACTGGTTTCTATCCATGTTACTGTCAAAACATTGCTTTAGCCATATGAATGGCTCCCACTTTTATTTTGGGTAACTGGAATACCATTCAGCAGATGGCTTAGAGTTCTTGTCAATGAGTGAGGTTTATTTCTGTATTTTGCTATGTGTAGACACTCAAGATAGGGAATAACTCAAATGAGACCCATGCCAAACCTCACCTTTAAAAAGGATGAAAACATGCGGCCGGCACTGTGGCATACCGGGTAAAGCCACAGCCTGCAGTGCCATTTTCCCATATGGGCGCTGGTTTGAGTCCCAGCAGCGCCACTTCTAATCCAGTTCTCTGCTATGGCCTGGGAAAGCAGTAGTAAACAGCCCAAGTGTTTAGGCCCCTGCACCCAGATGGGAAACCGGTAGGAAGCTCCTGGCTTCAGATTGGCGCAAGCTCTGGCGTTGCAGCCAAATGGGGAGTGAACCAGCATATGGAAGACCTCTCTCTCCGCCTCTCATTCTCTAACTCTGACTTTCAAATAAATAAATAAATCTTTTAAAAAAAATTAAAAGGGCCGGCGCCGTGGCTCAACAGGCCTCCGCCTTGCGGCGCCGGCACACCAGGTTCTAATCCCGGTCGGGGCACCAATCCTGTCCCGGTTGCCCCTCTTCCAGGCCAGCTCTCTGCTGTGGCCAGGGAGTGCAGTGGAGGATGGCCCAAGTGCTTGGGCCCTGCACCCCATGGGAGACCAGGAGAAGCACCTGGCTCCTGCCATCAGATCAGCGCGGTGCGCCGGCCATTGGAGGGTGAACCAACGGCAAAGGAAGACCTTTCTCTCTGTCTCTCTCTCTCTCACTGTCCACTCTGCCTGTCAAAAAAAAAAAAAAAAAAAAAAAAAAAAAAAAAAAAAGGATGAAAACAGAGAGGAAAAACTGGTATTCCCACTGCAAAGGTTAATTTTAGGAGTCCACCTAACTGGTTAAGGAGCACCTCAAGAGCTGGTAAGGCATTACTTCTCAGTGTGTTTCCTGAGAAGACTGGCACGTGAGCTGCTGGATGAGTAGAACCACCCACCCTCAGTGTGAGTGGGCAACATCCAAGCAGCTGGGCTCCAGGTGTAACTAAGAAGCAGAGGAAAGGCTATTTTTCCCTGTCTCTCCTGAAGCTGGGTCATGCTTCTCTTGGTTGTGGACACCAGAACTCCAAGATTCCCACCAGCAGAGTTCTCAGGACTGTGGCCACAGATTGAATGACATCCCTGGCTTCGCTGGTTCTGGGTCCTTCAGACCTGGACTGAGCTATGCCATCAGCATACAGGGTCTACAGCTTAGAGAGTCTGTCATGGGACTTTTCAGTCCTCATAACGGCATGAGCCAGTTACCCTAATAAATCCCCTCTCGTCCACCTGTCTACACACACCTCGGACTGGTTCTAGCCCTCTGGAAAACTATAGAGTAACATACCTATCAAAGACCAATTCTAGCACAAAAAGGTAGGATTTCAAACTCTGTCAAAAACTGCAACTTTTATCATTTCCTAAATACACCACTTAATCATTCTAATTTCTATTCTTGGAAATCTATTTCCAGAACTTATAAGCAGTATAAACCATTCTTAATCACATCATGCAGACACCAAAAAATTTAAAAAAAAAAGTCTGAACCCTATCAAAGGAACATGAAGCAAAAAGACACTTACATATGCTGATGCAGACTTTGTTAAAACAAGATCTACAGAGTTATGTAACAGGTGAACACTTACTTTTATTCAGCTAAAAGTGGAACTCATTTTGTAAATATCTAGACAATGAATCTTAAGGAAAAACAAAATTTAAAGGAAAATAAAAGCCTTCTTTCAACTCAAATTTTAAAAAATTTAAAAGGAAATTTATAAAACACATTCCTTTAGGACATACATAAAGCAAATGAGCTGGAAGTAAAACCCAGAAATTTCCAAAGAATTATCCAGAGAGACAGCTATGGTTCTTCACTCTACTCTTTCCCTGAACATGATCTGAACATGTTAACTGTTAAAAACAAAAAGCAGGCCTGGTGTCGTGGCACAGTGGGTTAAGCGGCCACGTGTAACACTGTCATCCCAGATTGGTCCTGGTGCTCTGCTTCCGATCCAGCTCCCTGCTGATGCACCTGGGAAAGCAGCGGAGGATGGCCCAGGTGCATGGGGCTCCTGCCACCCATGTTCTGGATGGGATCTTGGCTTTGGCTACTTGGGAAGTGGACCAGTGGATAGAAGATCTCTGTCTCTCCCTAATTCTGCCTTTCAGATAAATAATCTTTTTTAAAAAATGCAGAGAATGTTATTCATCTGATCCTGCCTTTGTCCCTTTTCCTCTTCTCTCTCCTTCCTGCCATTTCATCTCCCATTAGACACATGATGCATGTTTAAATTCGTGAACAAATGAACCTGAAAACCGTATTTCCTGTTAATGACAGAGCTTCCATTCTTCCTTCACCTAAAATTAACAGGTATGGAGGGGGAAAGGAGGGGGTGACAGCTCGTTTCACACACTGTTGTTCAGCTTCTAGCTCAGGCCCTTCTTGACTGAAGACTTTCTCTTGCCAAGTGTAGAACGTCCAATGTGACAGCTGAGGCATTTTTGAATTTAAATCACCACTCACCAGGGAAGGAAAGACACAAAGATAAAAGCTACCTACTCAGTCACTGGTGGTTCCTGAACTGGATAGTAAGTGGCTGCACAGCTGGGGAAGACACAGGCTTCGGAGGACCCTGGCCACGCCATATTGCATCCAGTAAACTTGGGGACAAATGGTTTGACATCTGCAGATAACGTGACGCTGTCCTAAGAGAAAAAAAGGGGAATTTGGCTACAGACATTCAACCACAAGTAAACCAAAGGAAGTCTCTCCTCGGCAGAAATGCTAATCCCAATGTTATTTTAACATGTCCGCCACGTAAAGACAAGAACTCCTTTACTAACAGTGTCTCTCCAATGTTTGTTTAATTAGGAAAAGTCGCCCAAATGGTAAAAGCGAAAGATAATGACCTCCAATTAAGGTGGCAGTAAAACGCAAGCCAGATTCCACACTTAGGATCACAACTCGAGGCTCCTGCGCTGTCAACTTGGGAAGGGATTTCACCTCTGAGCTTTATTTAAGAATCACTCAGGACGGCACACCGTCTGTCATCAAACACACCGGGAAGCGCTCAGCACACAAAACACACATCACACAAGTTTACTTCCGGTAACTCTCTCAAGAGCTGAGCGAAACAACGCTTTTGCCGCCGCAAACTACTCCGAGTCCTGTTTTCTCGCTACAAAGTCATCCCGCTCACCGAGTCCTCGGAAGCTTCCAGACACGTAACAAGGGCTCTGCCTTCAGTGAGAATTTCAGAACCACGGATTCTGGGGTCTAGAGCTAACTCGCGCGACGGCCCGGCTGTCTAGCGGCCCAGCAGAGGCTGTACCGCGGGGAACGAAGTGTAAGAGCACCAAGGAGCTTGACGTGCGTCCTTTCCTCAGCCGCTGCAGCTCGCGAGTCCCCGTCAGCGGCCTCGCCCTCTGTGGCATCACGCCCGAGCGGCGCGCCCGACGGCACCTCGCCAACTTGGGCCCGCGTCCGCCCACCGCCGCCCGGGAGCGCTCACCTCGCCTTTGGTCTCCCGCGGCCCCTCCGACGCCATGGCGGGCGGCTCGGAGGAGCCCGCGCCCGGGGAGCCAGCGGTAAGCCCGACGAACGACGCGACGCTTCCGCCTTCCGCGGTGGGCGCCAGGAAGTACGTCACCGAAACGCGCCGGGCCCCGCCCCTCCTTCCGGCCGGACGTGCGCGGCGGCCCCTGGCCGCCACGTGGGGTCCGCGTCCCGCCCTCAGGCGCTCAGGCCCCGAGGACTAGGGGCTTACTAGGCGGCCGTGGTCCACGCGGGTCCCTGGAGCTTCACCAGTGTGGCGTGACCTGGAGAGGCCACCTGGAGAGGTGTGGGGCTCGCCGTAGGCGCGGGGACCCCTCCTCCCCACATTCCTTAGGTGGGCGTCTCAGAGCCCCAGGCCCGGCCATGGGTACCCCCGACCTGCAGACCGGTGGGGCGGAAGGCAGGCGCGCTCAGTGCGGGTGCGGTGGACAGCGCGGGGTAGAGGGCTGCAGGACGCCCCGAGCCCCCTGGCAGGCAGCATGTGTGTGTGTGCGCGCGCGCCGTCTACACTGCGCACCCTCCCCTGCCAAGTGGACACGCTGAGAAGGAGCTGAAACATCCACACACCTGACACCGGGCTCATCACACTCACTTAACACTTTATTTCTTTCAAGTTTACTCCCTCAGGGCTAAAATCAAAGCAGTCTCAGCCACAAGTTCACTGTGAGAAAACACGCCTCAGGAACCAAGCCGGATAAATGCAACATACAAACTTTATTTAACACAACAGGGAAGTCAACCAGCACTTCCATCGGGGAGACGGGCCGGGGACACCTCTCTAACTATACTAACTGCAGCTGCGTTAACTGAGCTCTCGCTGTGAAGAATACAGCTCCCGCACAGGCATGGATAGGATCTGTACACTCCAGTATTCACTGAATACTACCTTATATACACATATACAGTAACTTGGGAAGAGCCGCCGTCTCCTGCACACTTCATTTCTGCTGATCTTTTGGAAGAGGCCGTCTAAAGAGAAGAATATGCGGCTCTGCAAAGAAAAGGTTTACATCACTTTAGTGTAGTGTGGTTGAGCTCCATTTCCTCTACAGAAATTCAAAAATTCCAACTGAACCCACGCAACCTCAGCCCACTGACCATGGTGTGGAGAATAGCCCCGTGGTGGACACGCCTGCAGCACTTTTGTTTTGCCTCCCCTGAAAACTAGGCGTCCCTAAGTAGAGCAGCTACTGTGGGAGACTGGTTCTACCTTTATCTCGAGGAGGAGCCATCTCATCCGAGGCAGCTGCGGGATCTCACACTGATGCACAGCATAAACCACCAGAGAGCAGGTGAAAACGAAGCCCCCAGGAATCTACAGTGAGTCCTCAGCTGCTCTGTGACCTAGACATCCTGAACCTTATGTATAATTTTGTGCCCCACTCCCAAAACAGTTGAAAGTTTCCTAAGTTTTCCCAACAAAATAGAGAGATAGCTTTAGTTTCATCTAATTCAACTTTTACAGTCTTAAAATTTTGCTCATTATAAATCCTTTAACATTGACAATCAGGAAACAAAGCACTTAATAGCTTAAGACACTGAGATATGCATAACAAAGCACATTTGAGTGCTGTGCTAAATTATCCTATTGAACCGTGCTGCTGGGAGAACATTAGCCTTTAAAAAGACAGGAAAATGCAGACACTTCAAACTGGATCAACTTCCAGCACAGAACTTGAAGACAATGAGTTGTTTTTAACTCAATCTGGGTCCTCCCATGTGGGTGGCAGGAACACACCTGCCTCCCTGGGTCTGCAGAGGCGGGAACTGAACCCAGGCACTCTGATAGGGGAGGTAACTGCTAAGGATAAACCAGCTCCCCTGCTGTTATTTTTAATTACAGCAAAACTGAACCCTCTAGGGAGCTGGAGTCATTTAAAAAGTAGTCAACCTTCAGTTATTTTGGCATATCACCAAATGCCAACAGCACTAAAAAGCATTTAACTACTCCTATTTTAATTAACCAGCGTACCTGGCTCATGAATCATGTAGTGAACCCATCCCAGACTCTGCTGCACACCAAGTCGCCTCCATTCTTCCTCAGACATCAGGTGGGTTTTGGGTACTTGTTTGGAGAGTTCTCTGGGTAACATGACATGCCTGTTAAAAAGATTGGGCTACATATTAGTGCTCTGTGCCTTTTCTAGAGTCATGATTGCTCACTCATTCACTCCCCTGCAGCTAGCTTCAGTCATGGGACAAACTCTGGCAAACAGGGGAAGCAGAAATTATCCAACCTACGAAGTGTTCTCCAACGGCAAGAACATTCCCCACTCTTGTCCTCATTCCTTTATCTAGCATGTTAGCAATGTGATGAGGGGCACAGATTAAGGGCCACAGGAACTACTGTTCCCCATCTACGACAGACAGCCTGGTGCCCAGCTGCATGGCTGTCACAGCGGCCCTCGACCACGACACTTTTACATATGGGGTGGACATATCCCTGAGTTAGTTAACTTGGGTTTCCAGTTACTTAACAGTAAATTTGTAGTAGATGCAGTCCTTGTATACCCAGAAGTTGCTTTCCATTTCAAGAAATTGTTCAAAATTAAAAAAAAAAAAAAAAAGCACATACAACATACTTCATAGAGTTCTTCAGTTTTCTAGGATGTCACTGTTCTGCATTCAAAATTTTTCTACTTAAGCAGGCATGGAAGTTTGCAGTGTTATCCTCAAGAATTATAGCCTTATGAATTTCTTAAAACAGATCTGCATGCCTCTCCCCACTTGAAGAATATTTTATTACCATAAAAAATCTTTTAAGTCGCAATTCTCAGCCCTAATTTTACAATTTTCAGTAATGGTTAGCACAAAGAAAAACCGAACTCAGAATCCATGAATAAGAACCAAGCTGTTATCCACTCACCCACTACGTTTTAGGCAATGGCTGCCAGACCAAGTGAACGCCAGGACAATTTTGTTTCACTGCCCAATGACCGGAAGTCAATTTATACTATCATACTCTACAGAATTTGCACCGGCTCTGGTGAACTGCAGTATTTTCCCCAATACTTAACCAGTTATCACACTCATTTTTGAAGTGCTGTTTTAGCAGCCAACTTTTAAAGTCTTATATAGCTCTGCCAACAGGGCTTATTGCAAAATAAACTTTTAAAAGAGTCAAGCTTACATGGAGAGCTCACCTTTATATTTATATTAAGTGCATCGAGTTTTCCAACTACAAGGAAAAGTATTTCCAAAACCCAAATTTAACTTCATTTGGACTCCTAAAGAGTACAATCTAAAGCTCTTTAGAGAAACCCTATGTTCCTCCTGTGAAGGCAGACTTCCTTGAGACAGGCAGGGAGGCCTCTACTGCTATGTCCTTTACAGAACCTAAGCACAAGCAAAACGGCCAGGAAATGAAGTTTGCAAATGCTAAAAGTGCATATTCTTCTTTGAAACTGTGATTTGCATTATCCACAAACCAGCACCACCTGCGTTTCTGTGGGGTTTGAGCCATCTCTGGAGCTCCAGGGTTTCACAGAAATAGGGGGCCCGGGTCCATTAAAGCCAGCCCTAATCTAGGGCTATGACAATGACCACTTCAGATACAAGATTGCCTTCCGCATGTTATCACAAAGCACCTTAATGAGCGGGGTGTAGTGCTTCTAGCTGGACAAGCCTAACAACAATGGCACTGCCTGCAGAAGGCGGAGAAGCATCTTAATTGCTGGCCCTGAATGAAGTGCCTACAGGGTCCTCTAGACACCTGGAGGCAGGTGCGCTTCAAAGGTCAAGTTCTCCAGTCGGCCAGCTTCTGGGTATCGCCAGCGGGGCTCTCGGCTTAGGATCGCGTCACTGAACACTGCGCCTACGTGTTACACCGTTAGACCTGTGCGGTCTGCAAGACGAGCGACTGGAAAATCCGCCCTCGGCCACAAAGACGCCCGACTTTCCGGACTCGGCCTGCGCAACACGGCGCGCTTTACACATCTCTCAGACTGCCGCGAGATAAGCGGTTTTCCTCCCAAGATAAGACTTCCGGCTCCCGGGGCAGGCAGGGGAGAGCCCACCGCCCTCTCGGAAGGCTAACGGGCAGCAGCTGGCACACCGGGGTCCCTCCAGCCGCCCGGGGCCGCTAGCTCGTACGGGAGAACGCGCCCCAAGGCCGCTCGAGCTCTCTCAGTCCGGCCGGGTGACCGGCGCCGAGGCCTCCACAGCCTCCCGCGGACAGCAGTGCCCACGGCCGCGGCGGCTTCCGGCCAGGCCCGGCGGGGCTCGCACGGCCGGACGTTTGAGACCCGGCGACCCCCGCCCCGCCGCTGTCCCCCCCTAACAGAGACGGCATCGGGGCGCCCAACCCGAGCCGCACGGGCCCGGGGCGGCCTCACGCCAACCCCGAGCCCGAGTTCCCCTCCGACCCGGTGGCCGCTGAGGAGCCCGGCGGGCAGGGCCTACGACGGAGGCCGCTCACCGGTACTCGTAGTGCTCGTCGAAGTACTTGTCCGAGTAATAAATCTGCTTGTGAGCCATCCTGCCGGCGCGCAGCGGACGGGCAGAGAAAAACGAGGGCGTGAAGAGCGGGCGCAGCCACCGCACGTCCGGCCCCGACCCAGGCAACGACTCAACTGAGACCAACGACCACAGGCCCAACGCTCCCGATTTGAATCCGACAGCCCGCCGCCGATTGGACGGGAGCACTGGCCAATCACCTTCCGCGCAGACGGCCCGTGGGGGCGGGCCGGCGGTCAGCCTATTACAGCCTCAGCGCCGGCGCGTTCGCGTCCCAGTGCAGCCAATCAGAGGCCTGTTGCGAGTTGCCCAAGAGAAGACTTAGAGGATTGGTAGCGCACGGGGGCGGGGGAACGCCGAGGCGGTCAGGGGCGTGAAGGGCGGAACCCAGGCGGCAGGAGCCCCAGAGCGCGTGCGCAAGGGCTTAGAAAGTTCCAGGGCGGTGCAGCCGTTGGGGCGGCGCCTGGAGGGCCAAGTGAGGTCTCGCGGCATTTGGTGAGCCCCGGACGGGACTTGGCGCGGTGAGGCCGGAAGCGCCGCACGTGGGCGGAGGAATGGCTCCTACCTGGAGTTGCTTCAACTTGGAACTTTGAGTGCGTGCGGAGGAACGGAAAGGCGGGCTCCCCGGAGGGCTCTACAGAGGCCTGCGGCCGGGGTTCCGCGTCTGCACTCGGCCGCCGGATAGCTGCTGGGCACCTGAAGGGTTTTAAAACGTTGTTGGCCCTCCTTTAAGAATACATGTGCGCTTAAAATAAAATGGGGAGAAGCACGCCGAGGGGGGCGGGCGCGGCGGGGCCCCCGGGGGTCTCGGGGCCCGGAGCCGGCGATGAGGAGGCCCTGCCGGGGGCACCGCGGGCGCGGCGGGGTGTGCGCTGCACGGCCTGGTGCTGTGGTGTGGGCGGCGCCCCGCCGCGGGGGGCCGGGGTGTAGGGGCCCGGAGACCCCCCGGGCGTGGACCCGCCCCTGCCCGGGCCCGCCGCGGAACCCCCTCCGGGGCAGGCCCGGCCTCGGGCCCCCTCCCTCGGTAGGCTGTGCGCAGCGTGGCTCGGTGTCTTGGCTGAGTGTTGCCCCGCCGTGGCCTGGAAGCCGGCCTCCAGCCTGTCTCTGCAGCATCCTCGCAGAGGGCCGGGTGCCCGATGTGCTGTGTGTGCGCGTGGCTGGGTGCTCTGGGAGAAAGCTGCACCAGGGTGATGGAAACGGGAGTGAACGGGTAAGGGGCTTCACCTCCGAGAGGAGCCTGAGGACGAAAAGCTTCCTGGGAGATTGTTTAAAGAGCGGTGGTGTGGACAGCTGCAGGCACGAGGCTCGTTGGGCCACTCAGCACTGGCAGTTGACATTTGGCTGATCATGCCTCGTCTATTCCTCCCTTTTTTTCCTGCATGATGCTTAAAGAGGTCTTACGTGTGGAATGTCACTCAGATACTTTTGGGTGTATTTCTACTTAAGGTGAACATCTCTTTTATTTTTAAAAATATATGTTTAAGATTTTTTTTTTTTTTTTTTGGAAGGCAGAATGACAGGTCTTCCATCTCCTTGTTCTCTCCCCAAATGGCCGCAGCAGCCCAGGCTGGGCCAGGCAGAAGCCGGGAGCCTGGAACTCAATCCGGGTCTCCCAAGTGGGTGGCAGGGGCCATCTGCTGCTGCTTTCCCTGGGCGCATTAGCAGGGGACTGGCTCAGAAGCAGAGCAGGCAGGACTCACATTCTGATAATGGGATGCTGGTTAACCAACTGCATGACAACTAAAATTCATTACCACATCGCCGTTACATGTAGAGTTCCTCCATATTCTCTGGTAGCTGGTTTCGATTTGGATTTCTCTGATGGTCTCACAAATACCTCTATTTTTTGTAACTGAGACTTAGACTTAGCTTCAAAAAAACAAAATGTGCCCAAACTCATACAGCCGGTGAGTGGCGGGCTCTCAGTTGAGCCCAGTGTCTAAATGCAGAGCAGCTCGCTTGGCCATTATCCTGCACTGTCCCTTCGAGTCGCACAGGGCGGATGAGGGGCCTTCCCCGGAGAGGAGCTAGCATTTGCACAAGGTGTGCAAATGTCCTATATTCAGGGAATGCCGAACAGGCTTGATGAAACTTGTGGGAAATGAATTAGGGGGAGGGATGTGGTACAAAGAAAATTGTCCCCCAAGGGTGCCCAAGCCCTGCTTGTTGCCATGTACAACAAAAGGGACTTTGGGGACGTGAATGAGTATCTCGAGACCGGGCGATGGGCGATTGTGCTGGCTTAGAGTGGGCTAGCGTTAGCACAAGGACCCTTACGGGAGGGAGACAGGGAGCCGGAGAAGGTGCTGTGGCCGTGAGCCAGGGAGTGCGGGAAGGAACAGAGTCTTCCCTCAAGTCTCCAAGAGGAGCTCCCTGCTGACCCCTTGATTTTAGCCTTGAAGACTATTCCAGACTGTTGGCCTGTAAACGAATCAGCCTGAGTAATTTAAAACAGCAGAATCGAAGGCACTGGATCAGGCCAGACAGAGGAGGGATTCTGGGGCTCCTTGCTCAGTTGTGTGATTCTGATGAGTATGGGTCCATCTGATGTTCTCTTCAAGGAAGCGATACAATCAGGTCATATAAAGGTACCCAGGAGGAATGTGTAGGGTGGACTGGGAGGCGTTGCCTTAAGGTCCCTGTTACGGAGGCCGGTGCTGTGGCACAGCAGGTAAAGCCGCTTGCCTGTGGTGCCCGCATCCTTTATGGGTGCTGGTTTGAGTCCTGGCTGCTCCACTTCCAACCCAGCTCCCTGCTAATGCACCTGGGAAAGCAGCAGAAGATGTTTCAAGTGCTTGGGTCCCTGCACCCACGTGGCAGGACCCAGAAGAAGCTCTTGGCTCTTGGCTTCTGCCTGGCATAGCCCTCCTCTCTCTCTCTGTAACTCTTGCCTTTCAAATAAATAAGTCTTTAAAAAAATAGTTAACTTACGACAATGCAGTCCATGTGTAAGGAGTTGGATCAAGTATATAATTTACAAATATGCCTATCTCGCCTCTTCTAATGTGTGCACAAAGTCATATGCTGTTGTGAACCATCAGCACACAGGATCAACCTAAAGTTAGAGCTCCAAATGCTTACCCCCTACCGCATGCCGTTGACCTTGAGCTAATAACTGCACGAAGCAGCAGCAGATTCCATGCCATTTTGAGTGACTGCACCCTCTGCCGTTCAGTATGTTAGTGCACATTTGTATGTAATTCCTAACTTACAATTTTAATTCAAACTCATCACACTCTTCTGATACATTTTATTCAAATTTTATGTTTGAAAATTATAGAAATAAAATTCTTTTACAAGAGCTGTACAGTGTTAGAAGTCAGACGCCTGCTCCGGTGTCACAGACTTCACAGCTAATAACACTATGGTGAACTTCAGGAAGTAGAAACTGCTTTGCTGTGCTCGCAACAGTCCACAACAGTCCACACTGAAAACTTGTGTGACCTCCGAAGGTGTGAGGATACCTCCCCTACAGCAAGTGGAGCAGTCGGTTTGCAGCGAACAGCAGCCTGGTCCTTCCCTTCTGTTCTCACACCGCTTACCTGGAGACAGCGTCATAAACCACACCCTTCAGCCACCAATTGTAAGCCCCAGGGTTAGAGCGTGCCCAAGGTCCACACAAGGGGAACTTCTCTATCTCCCCGGCAGGCCGTTCTGTTCTGCCTGCTGCTATACATTGGGGTTCCCATGACTGCTTCCCTGGGTCGCGTTGATGTGGCTGGTAGAACTGAGGGACGCACTCACGCTTGCCAGTTTATCGGAGGGCGTGCAGCTGAAGGTGCCCATGTGGCCAGGTGCTAGAGAAGGAAAGCTGAGCTTCCAACCCCACCTTCGGGCCACCTTCCAGGAACCTCCAGGTGTTGAGCTGCCCTGAAGCTCTCCAGATCCCTTTTGGGTTTTGACAGAAGCCTGCTTACAGAGGCATGGGGAACTGGCTCATTGGCAGTTGGTGATGAGTTCAACTTCCAGCCTCTCTCCCCTCCCTGGAAGTTGGGGGCGGAACTGAGTGTCACGCCTCTCCTCCTGCCTCTGTCTTTCTGATGACCAACACCCGTGCTGAAAATGCCTGGGGTGCAATAGCCATCAGTCAGTCATTAACAGGAAAAACACCATCACTTCCTAGACTCTAAGGATTGGGGGAATTGGAAACCTGGTACAAAGACCAATGTATATTTTACAACATCTCAGTGTGGTTCACCACATGAATGGTATCAAGGAGAAAAAATATTAATAGATGCAGATTTTTTAAATAAAAGTTACTCATTTATAATACAAACTTTTAGTACATCCACTACTCACGAGTAATACCAGTCTTAGTGATTAGGGATAGGAGGAAAGTTTGATAACCTAGTAGAAGTATTACGAAAAATAAGATTGGGATGGGCATTGTGGGGTGGGATGTTAGCCTACCATTTCCCTTATCGTAGTGCCTGGCTTAAATCCCTGCTGCTCTGTACGTCTGATCCAGCTTCCTGCTAACGCACCTGGGAGGCAGTAGATCATGGCCCAAGTACTTGGGTTCCTGCCATCCATGTGGGAGACCCAGAAGGAGTTCCAGGATCCTGGCTTCAGCCTGGCCCACCTCTGGCTATGTGGGCATTTGGGTAGTGAACAGTTTGTGTCTCTCCCTCTCTGTCACTCTGCTTTTCAAATAAATAAATCTTTTAAAAATATGATTAACATAATTCTTCTAGGGAAAAATTAGATGCATTCCTTGTAATTTGTTCTGTTACCTTCAGTTCTATTGAATAATGTACTTGAAGTCCTAGCCGGCCCAATAAAGAAATATTGAAGGCATGGGAGCAGGATTTTCATTTTGTTGCTGCTTGGGTTACCTGGATCCCAAATCAGAGAGTGTAGTTCCTACTCACAAAAACCTTTGGAGGCAGCAGATGATGGCTCTAGTCCCTGCAACCCACATGGGGCGGGGGGGGGGGGGGGGGAGGCTAGATTTAGTTCTGGGCTTGGCCTGGCCCAGCCTGCACTGTTGTGGGCATTTTGGAATGAACCAGTGGATGGGACATTCTCTCTCTCTCTCTCTCTCTCTCTCTCTCTCTCTCTCTCTTTTTACTGCAAGGATCTTCATTTTTTAAAAAAGTTTTTTTTTTTTAATTTATTTGAGAAGCAGAGTTACAGAGGGAGGAGGAGAGAGGAAGAAGGAGAGCTAGGTCTTCCATCTGCTGGTTCACTCTCCAAATGGTCACAATGGCCAGAGCTAGACCGAACCAATGCCAAGAGCCCAGAGCTGCTTCTGGGTCTCCTACATAGGTGCAGGGGCTCAAGCACTCAGGCCATCTTCTGTTGCTTCCCCAGGCCATTAGCAAGGAGCTGGATCAGAAGTGGAGCAGGGGCTGGTGCTGTGGTATAGTGGGTAAAGCTGCCGGCAGCTTTACCCACCTATACCACAGCACCAGCCCCTGCTCCACTTCTGATCCAGCTCCTCTGCTAATGGCCTGGGGAAAGCAACAGAAGATGGCCTGAGTGCCTTGAGCCCTGCACCTCTGTAGGAGACCCGAGAAGCAGCTCTGGGCTCTTGGCATTGGTTCGGTCTAGCTCAGGCCATTGCTGCAATTTGGGAGTGAACCAGCAGATAGAAGACCTCTCTTGCTCTCTCGCTCTTTCTGCCTCTGCCTCTCTATAACTCTGCCTTTCAAATAAAATAAATAAATCTTTAAAAAAGATGAAGAAGAAGTGGAGCAGCCAGGACTCGAACTATTACCTATATGGGATGCCAGCACTGCAGGCAGAGGTTTAACCTACTGTACAACAGCACTGGCTCCATTTTTCTGCCTTTCAAATAAAAAAAAAAAAAAAGGAAATAGAAATTCAAAACAGTGGAGAAACTGTGGGGCACTGTGATACAGCAGGTTAAAACCACCACTTAGGACAACCTGCATCTCATTTCTGACTGCCTGGTTTGAGTCTTCTCTACTCCACATTTCCAATCCAGCTTCCTACTAATGTTCCTGGGAGATAACAGATGATGACTTGAGTCCCTGCCTCCTCATGGGAGTCCCAGATGGAGCTCCTGGCTCGTGGCTTCAGCCTGGCCTACACCTGGTTGTTGCAGCCATTTGGGGAGTGAACCAGTGGATGGGAGATCTGCTTTTTTCTCTTACTCTGTCTTTCAAACGAATAAATGAATCTTGAAAAAGAGAAAGGAAAGGAAAGAAAAAAAGAAGAAATACAAAGAAAGATTAATTGAAGCCATAATAATTGGAAAGGGAAACATAAAACTGTCATTTGCAACTGATATAATTGAATATCTGGGTATAAGAACAATTATAGTTACATTCCTATTTACTAGAAACAACTAGAATACATATTTCAAAAGAAGTATTGGGGGGCCCAGTGTTGAGGCACAGTGGGTTAAGCACCCCAAATGAGCACGAGTTCCAATCCAGCTCCCTGCTATGATGTGCCTGGGAAGGCAGTGAAAGGTGGTCCAAGTGCTTGGGCCCACATGGCACCCTCGGGGGAGACCTGGGTGATGTTCTTGGCTCCTGGCTTCAGCCTGGCCCAGCCCTGGCCATTGTGGCCATCTGGGGAGTAAACCAGCAGATAGAAGATTCTCTCTCTCTTGCTCGCTTGCTCTCTCTCTCTTTTTCTCTCTGATGCTGCCTTTCAAATAAATAGATCCATATGTACCTCGGGTGAGTATTTGGCAGAGAAAACGATGCACTCCTTGGGATGTTTGAATTACACATTGGAGTACTTGGATTTGGGTACCACATCTGCTCCCCTTTCAACTTCTTGCTGCTGTGCACCCTGGGAGACAGCAGGTGACGGCTCAGGTTGTTGGGTCCCTGCCGCTCATGTAGGAGACTCAGATTGGGCTCCTGGCTCCTGGCTTTGGCCAGGTTCAGCTCCAGCTTTTGCAGGAATTTGGGGAATCAACTAGTAGATGGGAGATACCTCTGTCTGCCTTTCAAATTCATAAAATTTAATTTATAAAAAAATTTCATCAGCATCAGATGTAACATATCTAGGAATAAACCTAACAGAAGACACTCAGTAACCCAAGAAGATTACAAAACTTTAAGTCATAAAAGAAAACTTGAATAAATGGGGAGATATGCTATCTTTATAAGACAATATGGTAAAAATAAAATTTTCTCTAATTTTATTAGAGAATCAGTATAACTCCAGTGAAAATAACATGTTCAAGGAACCTATTTAACTGATCCTAAAAGGACCAAGAGCAAAAACACTTCAGTGGACTCATGTCATTATTTGCTAAGATGTTCAGTAATTAGGATAGTGTGTGGCATTGGTTTATACAAATTAATATGGGACTGCACCAACCAACAATATAGAAACCAGTCAGAATGATTTTCACTGCAGCTCTGTTGTAGAAACCCTTTGTCATTTAAGAATGTGCTCTTTATTCCAGTTTGCTAAATTTTTATAATAAATATCGCATCTCATGAAATACTTTAAAGATTTTCATTTCTTACACTTGATTAATAATTGTTTTAGAAGCATGACATGAATCTAAGTGTAGAAGATTAAAGGACATTAGTAACTGCCATCTTAAGGAAGAGTCACTTGGAAATAATGAAAACTAAATAGGTGAAATGAAAAATTCAGTAGGTAAACAGAAAGCATAGTGGGTACAAGTGAGGGACATATTGGTCAACTAAAAGGTTACGTGACAGCCTTGAAAAGCAAGGAGGGCCGGCGCCGCGGCTCACTAGGCTAATCCTCTGCCTGCGGCGCTGGCACCGGGTTCTAGTCCCCGTCAGGGTGCCGGATTCTGTCCCGGTTGCCCCTCTCCCAGTCCAGCTCTCTGCTGTGGTCCAGGAGTGCAGTGGAGGATGGCCCAAGTCCTTAGGCCCTGCACCTGCATGGGAGACCAGGAGAAGCACCTGGCTCCTGCCTTCGGATCAGCGCGGTGCGCCGGCCACAGCTGCCATTGGGGGGGTGAACCAACGGCAAAGGAAGACCTTTCTCTCTGTCTCTCTCTCACTGTCCACTCTGCCTGTCAAAAAAAAAAAAAGAAAAAGAAAAAGAAAGAAAGAAAAGCAAGGAGGAATAAAGATATGAAAAACAGGAAGTAAAGATACACAGACTAGAAGCAGAATTGGCAACTGTGGTTACTATACGAGTCCCAAAGGGAAAGAAAAAATAAATGGAGGGGAGGGAACGCTTGTACAAAGAATGGCTGTGAATTCCCTGATTTTAAAGAAAGATAAAAGACTTCAATGGAGAGGGCTTGTGAGGAGCTGGACAGATTAGACATATATGTGTGTGTGTCTGACCATGGAAGGCTGCAGTGCAATTTAGGAAGATCAAAGGCAAAGGAAAGCTCTGAAAGCTCCCAAGGAAAAATTGCTGGTCACCTACGGAGCAGCAAGGAAAGACTGACAGAGGCCTCTGGTCATGTTGGGTTCGAGGAACGTCTACCGCCAAGGAACGACTCCAAGAGACACTCTCCTGCAATCAGCAAAGGGTTTATTTTCTCCACATGCTGGGGCTGTCTGAACACTCAGGAACAGAGCAGCCCCGAGAGAAAGAAGGCTAGGGTTTTATACGGTGCAACAAACAAACGCGGGGGGGGGGGGGGGGATTCATACAAAGGTCGCTAAGTTACAGGAACTTATTGCAGCTCCTTCCGGGCACCTGCAAGCGTTATCCTTAGTTATCCTTATCCGTGAGACAGTTACACAGAGCAGTTTCCCAAGGCTATTTCTCAAGCGGATGGGGACAGTATCACAGGCAAGTGGGAAACATGTTTCAACAGAGATAGTTTGGTTCCTTATCACCATGGCTACACTTGGATTTTTGCAGTTTCAGTTTTATGGCTTTACTTTTAAGCTTTTAACCCTTCATTCCCCACTACTTCTTGTGGGGATTTCTAATCGTAGACATCCTCTGTTTCGGCATTTTCAAGGGCTGCATGTTGCTGTCGGATCATCAGGAATTTCACATTTCCAATTTGTTCCCTTAGAAAAGGGACAAGCCTGTGAAGTATGCATGGGCCAATAGTTACAGTCAGGAGCAAAATGATCAAGGGCCCAGCTAGAGCGCAGAGCAGCGTGGTGAGCCAAGGGGACTGCGTAAACCAAGATTCAAACCAACCTTGTTGAGCTTCTCTCTCCCATTGGCGCTCCTCTAGTCGCTCTCTTAGCTTGGCCATGGAGTCTCTAACAACTCCGGTGCGGGCGGTTGGCATAAAAGCAACACTCTTCCTTAAGGGCCCTGCATAGCCCACCCTCCTTCATAAAAACCAAGTCCAACCCTCGCCTGTTTTGTCAAACTACTTCAGACAGGGAGGTCAATGACTGTTCTAAAGCCGTTACAGAAGTCTCTGTGGCCTTTACATCCTGCTTTACGGCTGCCTGTAGCTGAGCTAGCTGCAGTTTTCCATACACTAAGGCAGCAGTCCCCGTTCCTATCCCGGCGGCGTCCCAAACCCTAAGAGAACGGCCAGTGTGACAGACACAGGTTTCCATCGGAATCGGGTTGTCCTGCTTTCTACAAGTTCCTCGAAGGTGTCCGCTTCACGGTAAAGCACCCTGGGATACAAGTGGACCATTATGCAATAGTCTCTAGATTGATTAAAAATTGAGGTGGAAATGCGGGGAGTCAGCCCGGTACTCCAGGCCCACCAGGCCCCTGGGTCAGGTGCCCAATACTGCGAGGCAGAGGTATTGAGAGGAATGGCCTGTTCAAGTAGGGTCTTAGAAACCTCTGCAGGGGGTGACCCTATGCGTAATCCCTTCCCTTACACCTCAGGTAGAGTAAGCTTGTGGCTGCCACTCCAGTCACAAGAAGAGGAGTTTACCATCCGGGGGGAGCCCCTGAATGCAGTGCCTTTATAATAAGGGGGCGAGGCAGAGAGGCATAGCCAGCAGGACTGGGTTAAATTTCCCTGGGAAGAGTTTAGAGCAGAGTATGCACCTGTGGTTAGGTTAAACAGCGGGGGATCGGGTTGGCGGCAGGGTTGCGTCGGAGTAGCCTGTGCGACAGCTTTCGGGGTAGGTCTGAGGGTAGGCTGGCTGGGAGTGGGTCTGGGAGGGCCGGGCTTATGGGAAGTGGGTAGCTTGGGTTTGATAGCTACATTGGGGCCTACTGGTAGCTTGGGGCCGAGGTATTTTTTAATCTGATGGTGAACCATAAGCCAAAGTCATATCCGATGACATAGTACCTCAGCCCCCACGTTCTCCCCTTCATCCAGCTGGAGAGCGTGGAAATGGCCCTCCCTTTAGTAGTAAAGGTAATGTTTAACGGGTTGCAGAGGGAATCACAGGGCCCTGTAGAGGAGTAGCGGCAGTTTTCCCATCCAGGGGTGAAGTTACGATGTACTGTGATCCAATCCCAACTGGAAGACGGCTTCCACCAGGCGGACCCAGTGGTCTCGCACCCCCAGGCTTTACAATATAGGGACTCGGGTCCCCCGCACTGCCACCTTTGCTGAGAATTTCTGCCATGCTTAGGGCATACGTAAAATTCCGACTGGCGGAGGAAACATCTCCTTTGGGCATTTCGGCATCCGACATCTAGATGGGTGCCACTCACGCCCCCACGGTTAAGGCTATTTAGGGGGATTTGTGTTAAGCTATCCAGGTCATGCACATCCCAGGTATCCAATCCAACAGCCAATTGACATACATCTGGGTGTAGGGTGGGCCACCATGCCCGGGGGTATGCGTCCCATTAATAGACCAGGCCACCTGCCCAGTGGGGGTAGAAACCTCCCACACCAGTAGCTGGGGTGCATGGGGATTACTAAATGTTAGGGGAAGGGTCCACAGTCCTACCCACACGGCGAACCCGAAGTTTAAGGGGATTTTCAGTCTTTTCCAATTGCCACTCTGGTCCCGCAGGTGGAGCGGGCTTGAGGTGGGACGCATGGATCCAGGAAGCGACGCCATCGACTTTAACTGCCGTCGGGGTTGTGAGGAGCACCACGTAGGGGCCTTTCCACCGCGGTTCCAGGTTGTGCGCTCGATGTCTTCGCACGTACACAGAGAGTCTCCGACCTGGTAGGAGTGTGGCACAGTCACTTCTCCCGGCTGCTAGTTAGCAGGCAGTTGCCACCAGATGTGCTTTTGGACCTCTTCCAAGGCCTTTAATCTGGTAATTAAAGGGGTACAAGATACAGAGTGGGTATCTATATTGGAGGCAAAATATTTAACAGGTGGTAGGGAGCCATGCAGCACCTCGAAAGGAGTAAGGTTAAACATAGACAGGGAAGGGGTATTTCTGGCCCGAAAGAGGGCATAAGGTAGGAGCAGGGTCTAATCCTTTGAGCCAGTCTCTATAGCTAATTTAGTTAAAGTCTCCTTAGTTGTTCTGTTCATTCTTTCTACCTGACCTGAACTTTGGGGCTGATAAGCACAATGTAACTTCCAATTGATCCCCAAGATCCTGGCCAGACCCTGACCTACCTGGGCCACGAACGCCGGACCGATGTCAGACCCGATTACCTGAGGCAGTCGGAACCGAGGAAAAATCTCTTCCAGTATTTTCTTGGCCACAACAGAGCAGTTTCCTTACGGGTGGGGAAAGCTTCTACCCACCAGAGAAAGTGTCCACAAAAACTAGAAGATACTTATAGTCATATTTGGCGGTCCTGACTTCAGTGAAATCCACTCCCCAGAACTGTCCCGGCCTGGCTCCCCGTAGTCTTTTTCCTTCTGGTGTCTGGGCTGGGTAGGCATTTACCGCCTGACAGGCTTTGCATTCGTTGGCAACCTGTTTCGCTAGACGCTTGTTGTCAGAGGGGGATAGGGAGAAAGGCTGATCACGCAGTAGAATTTGTAATTTTCGTGCCCCCAGGTGAGTAAAGCGGTGAACCTGCTGTAAGTAAGAAACTGCCGGTTGCTCCAGGGTTTCTTCTCTATGCTCCGGTGGGGCATGCGGCTCACTTTCCACTGTAAGGGTACGGACCTCAGGTTCCCGCAGAGCAGCTGCTTTTGCTTCCTTGTCTGCTCTTTGGTTTCCCACCGTTACCGGGTCCGACCATTTTTGGTGACTAGGGCAGTGTACTGTGGCCAGTTTTGAAGGTGGCGAGACAGCTGCCAGGAGGCGGAGGATCTCAGCCTTGTGTTTTATTTCTTTTCCCACCGAAGTTAATGGTCCCCTTTGTTGGTAAATAGCCCCGTGTACATGCGCGGTGGCGAAGGCATAGCGCCTATCAGTATAGATGGTTGCCCCGTTTTCCTGTCGCCAACTCCAATGCCTTAGTTAGCGCAAGTAACTCAGCCTTCCGGGCTGAAGTTCCTTCCGGCAAGCTCGCTGACCAGATGGTCGTTGTTGTACTAACCACGCCGCCCCGCTCGCCGCTTACCGTGCATCAAGAAGCTGCTTGCGTCCGTGCACCAGGTTGCCTCTGAGTCAGGCAGTGGGTCCGTCAGGTCTCGGCGGATCCCAGCTGCTTCTGCCAGGGCGTCTGGGCAAGTGTGCAGGACGGGCTCGCGGTCTCGTCCGGAAGCGGGGCGGCGGGGTTTAAAGTAGCAGGAGAACCGAAAGTAACTCGGTCCTTGTCCAGTAGGATGCTTTGGGACTGGGTGATGCGAGCATTAACCGCCCACCCCGTGCGCGCGCTCTCCCGTGCGCGCCAAGAACACCGCGCCGACACCCCCCCCCCCCCGCCGCCCGGAGACGGCGAGGGGGGGACGCGGAGGCGGCTCGACAAGTCCGCCCCACCCCCGCCACGTGCGCGCCTCCGCGGGGGGTGGGGGGCGCCGGGAGGGGGAGGGGGGAGCGCCCGGAGCGGGGAGAGCGCAGCACACAGGTCTCGCTCCCTGCGCCCCGGGATTCGGGGAGCTGCTGCTGCCGGGGCGGGGCTGTAACACCCGGGGATTTTACCAGCGGATTTAAAAATTCCACCTGCGGTCCGGCCGGCTCAGATGTTATCCGGGCCCTTAACTTGGTGAGCAGGTCTCTCCCCATTAGGGGGGCCGGACAATCAGGGGTTACTAGGAAGGAGTGTTGAACTTTTCCCTTCCCCAGGTCCATAGTTCTCTTTGTTGTCCAGGCCCAGTACCGGCTCCCGTTTGCCCCTCTAACTAGGGATCTCTTGCTGGACAGTGGTCCCAGCGGGGCTTGTAGAGCGGAATAAACCGCGCCGGTATCCACTTCAAAGTTGATGGGCGTCCCCTCCACGTTAAATTTTACCCTGAGCTTGGGGAGGGGATCCGAGCCCCGTCGCCCCTAATCTTCCTCTTTGAGGGCAAGGACTGCCGGTTTAGACTGGGTATTTTTTGGGGGGGGGCGCTCCTTTGCCCAGTGTCCCCTGTCTTTGCAGTAGGCACTTTGGTCCGGGCCCAAGGGAGAGCGACGCCGTTGGCCCAGGTTAGTTCCCTTCCTGTCTCCCTTTCTGTCTCCCCTACCTCGGTTGGATCCTGCATTTTCTACTACTGCAGCCAGGATTTTTGTTAAATCCCGATTTCTTCTCTTATCCCGGATATTCTCCCTGTCCTCCCTTCCCACGCCTCCAAAGAAACTGCAAAAACTGCAGCTAGCTCAGCTACAGGCAGCCGTAAAGCAGGATCTAAAGGCCACAGAGACTTCTGTAACGGCTTTAGAACAGTCATTGACCTCCCTGTCTGAAGTAGTTTGACAAAACAGGCGAGGGTTGGACTTGGTTTTTATGAAGGAGGGTGGGCTATGCAGGGCCCTTAAGGAAGAGTGTTGCTTTTATGCCAACCGCCCGCACCGGAGTTGTTAGAGACTCCATGGCCAAGCTAAGAGAGCGACTAGAGGAGCGCCAATGGGAGAGAGAAGCTCAACAAGGTTGGTTTGAATCTTGGTTTACGCAGTCCCCTTGGCTCACCACGCTGCTCTGCGCTCTAGCTGGGCCCTTGATCATTTTGCTCCTGACTGTAACTATTGGCCCATGCATACTTCACAGGCTTGTCCCTTTTCTAAGGGAACAAATTGGAAATGTGAAATTCCTGATGATCCGACAGCAACATGCAGCCCTTGAAAATGCCGAAACAGAGGATGTCTACGATTAGAAATCCCCACAAGAAGTAGTGGGGAATGAAGGGTTAAAAGCTTAAAAGTAAAGCCATAAAACTGAAACTGCAAAAATCCAAGTGTAGCCATGGTGATAAGGAACCAAACTATCTCTGTTGAAACATGTTTCCCACTTGCCTGTGATACTGTCCCCATCCGCTTGAGAGATGGCCTTGTAAAACTGCTCTGTGTAACTGTCTCACGGATAAGGATAACTAAGGATAACGCTTGCAGGTGCCCGGAAGGAGCTGCAATAAGTTCCTGTAACTTAGCGACCTTTGTATGAATTCGCCACCCCCCCCATGTTTGTTTGTTGCACCGTATAAAACCCTAGCCTTCTTTCTCTCGGGGCTGCTCTGTTCCGGAGTGTTCAGACAGCCCCAGCATGTGGAGATAATAAACCCTTTGCTGATTGCAGGAGAGTGTCTCTTGGAGTCGTTCCTTGGCGGTAGACATTCCTCGAACCCAACAGTCACTAGAGCAGCACTGGATTCAAGAAGAAAGTGAGTTCCTGTTCACAAAGTATTCAGGGAAAGAGTAGAGATAAGTCCAAGACAACCATGCAAAATGTATTGGAAATAAAGCAGTCTTCCTTATGACTTTTCATCTCTTTTCTATTTAAATTTATATTCACAATTCCAACACAATTATTAATCAACTGTAACTTAGTACATGTATTGTCTTTAAAAAGCAGGGCTGTAAGAAATGCTAATTCAGAAACCAACAGGGCTAGAATAGGGAGAAGCAGAGAGAAGTGGGCTCATGCTGAGACGCTTGGCTGTGCAGCTGTGGAAATGTTTAGGAAGTGGAAAGAGATTAGGAACCCATTACCAGAAGCCTGGGCTATAGTTGCTTTATTATTTTTTTTTAAGATTTTATTTTGGCCGGCGCCACGGCTCAATAGGCTCAATAATCCTCTGCCTGCGGCGCCAGCACACCGGGTTCTAGTCCCAGTTGCTCCTCTTCCAGTCCAGCTCTCTGCTGTGGCCCGGGAGGGCAGTGGAGGATGGCCCAAGTGCTTGGGCCCTGCACCCGCATGGGAGACCAGGAGAAGCACCTGGCTCCTGGCTTTGGATCAGCACGGTGCTCTGGCTGTAGCGCGCTGGCCACAGCGGCCATTGGAGGGTGAACCTTTCTTTCTGTCTCTCTCTGTCTACTCTGCCTGTCAATATATATATATATATATATATATGGGCTAAAGATTTTATTTTTGTTTATTTGAAAATCAGAGTTACACAGAGAGAAATGGGGAGTTCACTCCCCAAATGGCTGCAATGGCCAGAGCTGAATCGATCCAAAGCCAGGAGCCAGAAGCTTCCTCCAGGTCTCCCATGCCAGTGCAGGGGCCAAGGACTTGGGCCATCTTCTACTGCTTTCCCAGGCCATACCAGAGAGCTGGATCAGAAGAGGAGCAGCCAGGACTAGAATCGGTGCCCATATGGGATGCCGGCACTGCAGGCCAGGGCTTTAACCCGCTACACCACAGTGCCGGCCCCACAGTTGCTTTATTATTGCTACCATCTGCAGATGCAAAATTAGACGCTCCAAGTGTCACATCCCTACTTGGGGTAGATTTTAAATTATTGTCACAAACACCTCCCATCCTAGTAGACATACCTCTTT
Source organism: Lepus europaeus (assembly GCF_033115175.1). NCBI lineage: Eukaryota > Metazoa > Chordata > Mammalia > Lagomorpha > Leporidae > Lepus > Lepus europaeus. The sequence goes on from NC_084838.1 coordinate 99,782,739, forward strand.
GCAATGTGGCCTCACTGTTCCTTCCATGGAGAAGTGAAGTCTGTTTCTTCACTCTTGGTCTGGTCTTGTGACTTCCAGTGACCAGGAGAATGTGGCCACCTTCTGAGGCTGGTCCTTAAAAGACGTTACCCTTCTCCCCTTTTCTGTCTCAGAATACTGCTCGGGAACATGGCCATCAGGAAGGCCCACGGCCATCGGCTGGATCCAACTGCTCAGCAGGTGAATGTGATGCTGAGCGTAGCACTGCGGGGTGTGGTGAAGCCGAGAAAAATGAAGAAAGGAACTCCCTACCTGGCCCTCGGAGTCCTCACAAGGAAAAAATCGTTGCTTTAAGCCGTAACTGGGGGATAGTTTGTTATGTAGCAATAGCAAACTGCTCCGCCTCTACCCTAATTAATTATTCAGATCTTATAGGAGTAGACCTGGTTGGAGAAAGCTTAATTACCTCTAGAATCACCATTGCAATGGAATCTATGCAATATTTTTAGTTTTCCAATTTCTGTAGCATTAAAAGGGTGTCAGAATATGTCATGAAGATACACGACGTTTTGAACTTTATACTAATTTGAAAATCTTTAAGCTCATTGTCTACACAGTAGAAAAAAGAGGAAAAATAGTCTTATTCATTTTATGAGGCAAGCCTAACAATGATACCAGAATCAGAGGAAAAGAATAATACGGGGCCGGTGCTGTGGCTTAGCGGGTAAAGCCGCCTCCTGCAGCGCCAGAATCCCATGTGGGAGCTGGTTCAAGTCCTTGCAGCTCCTTTTCCGATCCAGCTCTCTGGTATGGCCTGGCAAAGCAGTAGAAGATGGCCCAAGTCCTTGGGCTCCTGCACCCATGTGGGAGACCCAGAAGCTCCAGGCTCCTGGCTTTGGATTGGCGCAGCTCTGGCTGTTGTGGCCATTTGCGGGGTAAATGCATTTGCCCATTGGATTCCCATTGGTGGCCAGACCTGGAAGCCTAACTCTCAGCTGCCTAGGAGAGCATAGGGCATAAGCAGGGCAACATGGTGACAAAGAGACCGGCAGCGTGGATCACAAGTCAGAGTGGATAGTGAGAGAGAGAGACAAAGAGTAAGGTCTTCCTTTTGCCGTTGGTTCACCCTCCATTGGCCGCTGCGGCCGGCGCATCACGCTGATCCGAAGCCAGGAGCCAGGTGCTTCTCCTGGTCTCCCATGCGGGTGCAGGGCCCAAGGACTTGGGCCATCCTCCACTGCCTTCCCGGGCCATAGCAGAGAGCTGGCCTGGAAGAGGGGCAACCGGGATAGAATCCAGTGCCCCAACCGGGACTAGAACCCGGTGTGCCAGCGCCACAAGGCGGAGGATTAGCCTGTTAAGCCACGGCGCCGGCCCTGATTCCTGTTTTCAAACTTCAGTGTTCTCTCTGTTCCTGTGCATAACTCAACAACCCTTGTTCTTTTCAAACTTCGGCCTCCCTAATGACATTTTGAAAATTGTACCAGGCATGGATTATATGCTTGTGGGGCCCCAAAGGGAGCAGGCAGTGTTTGGAATTGTTCTCCCAAGGAGGAGAGACGGGCTATGAGATTCCACTCATCCTCCGGGTTGTGAAAGGGGGCTCTGGTGGTGCACAGTGGTGAACCACTCAGTGTACTTGTTGCCTGTGGTTCCCCAGGCCCTGAGGCTCCTACAGGAAAGCTGGGGTTCCTGCTAATTGCAGTGTAGACCACTTAAAGAAGAGGGGAGCTGTCAAGATCACAGGGTCCCAAGATTGTTTCAGACCCGTGCACTAATTTAAAATGAGAAAAAGAACTCGTGAGCCTCAATTCTCCTGGGAGTCATGAAATCAGTCTCAGCATCCATCTTTGGTGTCCTTGGAGCCTTGGCCTTGACAGCTCTGAAAACCCAGGTTTAGGGACTGATTTTGTATGTTCGTGAATTAAAGTCCTCATTGACTTCACCATCTCACCGTCTCTCTCAAGTGAAAGTCGCAGCTTTGATTCGGAAAGGATGGGTTCCTGAAATTGGTTGGAACTCTTAAGGAATCCCAAGTCCCAAAGTCCTTCTCTTGTCCTGCCTCCCGCCATGCTGTGCTGGCTTGCAGAAGCTGCTCTGCGGACAGTTGCGCACTATCCTCCTTCTCCAACAAGCCTTCAGCCCTGACCTGCCTGTGTGTGTATACTGCAGAGTCAGAGAGAGGAGGAGGCATCACAGTTTACCATCTTATCCTTGAGCAAAGTGATTCTGATGTTTGGAGATTACGAGGGGCAGAATCTAACCTTGGGCGGGGCTGACGTGCAGTTCTGGGTTCGGGGTACTGGCCTGCAGCTGACTATGGCCCAGGTTGCTAGGTTGGCCAACACAAACCTACACCAAATACTTGATCAAGCAAAGTGATGTTCGGGGCCAGATATATTGGCATAAAATGTAGGTGAAGAAATTTTTTAATGTCAGAATGAAGGCAAGCGGATAGCCCCCTATTGTGGGTGCAGGTGTCTCTTGCGGTCACAAAGCCAGGTGGTCCAAGCTGCCCATCATGAATTGGGTCCAGCTGGCTTACCTGGCCATGCAGTCGGTTGTGCCTAGGCACACTATAGCATCCCAAGCAAGTGATCAATACTGAATTGGGTCTGGGGGGTCCCTGAAAGCACAAGTGCATGTCTGGAGGTCACGGGGTCACACTGCTCACCTTACTATGCCTTCACTGGGACATCTCCATCTCTCCCTGAACTCACACATAAGCCACAGGAGGAGAGCCCCGCTTAGAGAGAAACAGAACAAGCAAAGACAAGCAGCCTATTGCTGAAGGCTCTGGCAACTCCTCAAGGAAGTGAGCAGCGAGTCACTGCGTTCGTCTTAGGTAGCGCTGGCGGACAGCAGAGAAGGAAAAAAGTCTCCCAAAAGGCGTAGTTTGGTGGAAAATCTCATGCAGCCTGCAAGCAGAGACGGCCAGAGCTGCAGACAAACCTATGCCTACCGTGCAAAGAAAATGAGTCTAAAGACTGAAACAAAGCTGGAGGCTCCGATCAGTTAACCTAGACCACGAGACCCCTGATAGAGGAAGCGTCTGGGTTTTCACAGGGGCTGCAGCTTTCTTTTATTTTATTTTTTTGACAGGCAGAGTTGATAGTGAGAGAGAGAGAGAGAGAGAGAAAGAGAGAGAAAGGTCTTCCTTTTTGCCGTTGGTTCACCCTCCAATGGCCGCTGCGGCCGGCGCATCACGCTGAACTGAAGCCAGGAGCCAGGTGCTTCTCCTGGTCTCCCATGCGGGTGCAGGGCCCAAGCACTTGGGCCATTCTCCACTGCACTCCCGGGCCACAGCAGAGAGCTGGACTGGAAGAGGGGCAACTGGGACAAAATCCAGCGTCCCGACCGGGACTAGAACCTGGTGTGCCGGTGCCGCAGGTGGAGGATTAGCCTAGTGAGCTGCGGCGCCAGCCTACACCAATTTAAATGCTAACCAGAAGTCCCTTCTCGGAGGTGAGTGTGTGGGGTTTATCCTCTTGACACCAAATATTGACATGCATTCCAACACCATCTGCCAATCCTCCAACAATTCAATTCTTTATTCATTTGAGCAGAGTGAGAGAGAGGGAGAGGGAGAAGGAGAGGGAGAGGAAAAGGAAGAGGTAAAGACAGAAAAATCTTCTATCCACTGGTTAACTTCCCAAATGGCTCAATGGCTGGGGCTGGGGCTGTGCCAGGCCTAAGTCAGGAGCCTGGAACTCCATCCTGGTCTCCAATGTGGTGGCAGGGGCCCAAATACTTGGGCCATCTTCCACGTCCTTCCCAGGTACATGAGCAGGGAGTTGGATTGGAAGCAGAGTGGCTGGGACTCGAACCGGCACTCATCACAGATGGTGGCTTAACCGGCTGTGCTGTAAGACGAGCCCTGACACTCGTTGAGGATTCCATCCCATTAGATGGCACCCACTTCAGATGCTGGGCAAATGGGGTGCCCACTATTATCCACACTTCTGCTTTTGGGGTTCATACATACTTTTGGGGTTCTTATAACACTTTCCTTGATTGATACTGCTCATGGAACTCAGGAAAATATTCTACTTACATATACTGGCTTGTTATAAAGGCTGCAACCCAGGAATAGCCAGATAGAGGAGATGCATGGGGCAAGGTACGGGGTGAGCGCTGGCAATTTCAGTGCCTCCTCCAAGGCAGAGCAACTTTCTGGCACCTTCACTTGCTCTACCACAAGCTCACCAGCTAGGCTTTGCGAGAGCCCTCAAGTAGGCGGTGCTGAAAGTTCCAATCCCCCGTCACCTCTTGGGTCTTCCTGGGGACTCACCCTACCCTGAGGCTAGCCAGGGGCCCGCCCGGAATCACTACAGAAGTAGTAGTGGAAAGGGGCTTGCTGTAAATAACAAAAGATGCTCCTGTACTCATGACATTCCCTGGGTCTCCGGAGCTCTGTGCCAAGACTGGAGATAAACACCAAACCCTGTTGTCCTTGGGTGTCCTTGTGGGATTGGTTCCAGGTCCCCCTGCATGGTCCCTTATATAAAACGATGCAGTATTTGCATATAACCAATCTATGTCCTCCCATTTACTTTATTTTTTAAGAAAAAAATGTTTTTGTTTATTTGAGAGACAGAAGTGTTGGGGCATGAACATTGTAATCTCTATTCCAGGTTCTTGCCTCATACAAAGATGTGATTTCTCTCTCTCTCTCTCTTTTTAATTTATTTGACAGGCAGAGTTAGACAGAGAGAGAGACAGAGAGACAGAGAAAGGTCTTCCTTCCGTTGGTTCACCCTCCAAATGGCCACTATAGCCAGAGCTATGCTACGCCGATCAGAAGCCAGGAGCCAGGTGCTTCTCCTGGTCTCCCGTGGGGTGCAGGGCCCAAGCACTTGGACCATCCTCCACTGCACTCCCGGGCCATAGCAGAGAGCTGGACTGGAAGAGGAACAACTGGGACTAGAACCCTGTGCCCATCTGAGATGCTGGCGCTGCAGGCGGAGGATTAACTAAGTGAGCCACGGCGCTGGCCCCAAAGATGTGATTTCTAAGTAGAGACTTTTACGTAGGTTCTCAAATTGGAGCAGGTTTTATTTAATGGTGAAAGAGACAACACACATTCCTGTGCGAGTGTGGACTGCTCCACAGAGAGAAATACCGACGGTTGCAGGCTGGAGAGTTGCCCAAAGAGAAGGGAGTGGGGGAGAAAGCCTGAATGGCACCCCCAGCCGGGGTCTGTGCTCCAGAGAGCTGCCCCCACGCCGTCCTCTTTGTGAGGTGGGGGTGGTGCCTCACGGGGGTGAAGCCATCCGGGAAGATTAGGAAACCTCCACAAACCTCACATGGAGCTAATTAATATCCTGTTTCCTTACGATTTCTCCCCTTCTTGGGCCTAGATAAGACTCGTGGGCATCTCGATGGACAGGTGCAGGGGTCACATCACACTGAGGGGACTTGCAGGGACTCTCAGCCCACTCAGACCTATCTAGCTGCCTGCCTATTCGCCCACATCAGAGGCGGGGGTGGGGAGAGGGAGAGGAACAGAGGGATAAGAGAGCCCCCATGAGCTGAGTTACTTACCAGATGCCTGCACAGCTGGGGCGTGGCAGGGACCAGCGCTGGGGTCTCCCATGTCGGGGACAGGAACAACAGTACCTGACCTGCTCCGGGAGAGGGCTGGGTCAGAGGTCCCCGTCTTTCAGGTGTGAGATGAGGAGCAGCAGGAGGGGAGGTGGGAAGTTTAAGGAGGAGCACCTGGCAGGCCAGGCGAGCATCTCAGCAAGGAGCTGAGAGCCCAGTTTGCATTCAGCCAGCAGTCTCTCCAGATAAGGGTGCAGCCCACTGTTTCTCCCCGGCCTCTTCTGGGTGTTGCTGGCTGGAGGGCTTTCTGGGCCTGGGGTTCATGAAACCCCTCCTGGGACCTCACAGGCATGGTGTTATGGGACCTAAGAGCCTCGTTGGCTCAGGGCGGGGAAGGTTTCCCCATGGGGAGGGCTGGGACCCACATATCGAGGGACCCACATAACATAATGTGGGAGCGCTGGCTGCTTCCAAGGCATGCGTCTACATCTCTTCCCGCAGTCAACTGCAGCCTCCTCTCTCACACACACAGGCTAAAGTCTGCCTTTCTTCCCGGCAGACCATCTGCACTGCCGCCCAGTGTCAGCATCAGCAGGAAGATGGACTAAGGAGCAGTGTATGGGGGGGGGGGGGGGACTCACACCTGTCTACTCCGATGGAGGATACAGGTGTCTTAACCGCTGGACCGAATGCCCATCCTCTCCCATCTACTTCAAATCACTTAGAGATTATTAAAAAAAATTATTTATTTGAAAGGCAGAGTTACAGAGAGGCAGAGGTAGAGAGAACGAGAGGTCTTCCATCTGTTGTTGGTTCACTCCCCAGATGGCCACAACGGCTGGATCTGTGCTGATCCGAAGCCAAAAGCGAAGAGTTTCTTCATGGGCCCAGGGACTTGGGCCATCTTCCACTGCTTTCCTAGCTGCATTAGCAAGGAGCTGGATTGGAAGTGGAGCAGCCGGGACTTGAACCAGTGCCCACAGGGGATGCTGGCAGTGCAGGCGGTGGCTCAGTCTTCTACACCATGGCATCAGGCCCGGTGCTCAAGACTTTCACCTTACAAACCCTGTGTTGGCCCTGGACAGTGATGGAGAAGTAAAATGAGGAGAGCCAGAGGCTTTTCTCCATCAGTTGTCTGTGTAGGCTAGTGGAGCTTAACAGCCTACCTCTGTCTCCTCACTTGCATGGGACCAAGCACACAACAGCCAGAAAGGCTGGACTGGCCTCTAGCACGTGTTCAGCAAGGTGACAGAGCACATAGGGTCTTCTGTGCACAGTGGGCATTTTCAGGGGACACCTGGTTGTGAGATTTACACGTTGTCTTGGAATGTTCAGCTTGCTCAGCGAGTCATTCTGATACATAGAAACTAACGGCCCACTCATCCCATGTGCCCCAGATGACTTGGATAGCTTAGCCAGTGTTGTTGGGGTAAGGACTGCTCTGCACACGGGTGCGTCCAGCGAGAAATACAAACGCTGAGTATTATTTTCTTTGCAAAGAAACTATGAAATGTTCAATTCTGGACTTTTTGAAGTCAGGAAGATGGGGCCAGTGTTGTGGTACAACAGGTCAAACTGCTGCCTGGGAGGCTGGTATCTCATATCAGAGCGCTGGCTCAAGTCCCAGCTGCTCTGCTTCCAATCCAGGTCCCTGCTGATGTGCCTGGAAAAGCAACGAGAGATGGCTCAAGAGCTTGGGCCCTGGCACCCATGTGGGAGACTCAGACAGAGTTCTAGGCTCCTGGCTTCCGCCTGGCCCAGTCCCAGCCCCAACCATTGCAGCCATTCAGGGGAGTGTACAGGGAGATGGAAGACTCTCTCCCTCCCTCTCTCTGTAACTCTCCTTCCAAATAAATAAATAAGTCTTAAAAAAGAAATCAGGAAGATGTACAAAAATCACATGAATAAACTTATTTTCAGAAGTTAAGTGACTTCAAGTGGGAAATTGCTAGCCCTGCTGGCAATGGCTCAGGCATGCAGTGTTTGTAACACGTTATTTCTGCCGTGACATTTAATGTAAAAACATTACCTGCGAAATGCAATATGATCCTTTTTTTTGTGCAATATGTTGCATATGTATTTTAAGTGCTAAGAGGAATACAAATGCGTTTACTAGGACAGATTAACTCTGCTAACGCAAGTGATCTTTTCAGATGGGTAAAGATACCCTGCAAGTTTAATCCTGTGATTCTGAGGAAGTATTTTTTTAAAGTTATTTGGTTTTTTTCAAAGTTATTTCAAAGGTCTTTTTTTTTTAAAAGATTTATTTATTTATTTGAAAGAGTTACAGAGAGAGAGAAGGAGAGGGAGAGGGAGAGGGGGAGAGAGAGAGAGAGAGAGAGCGAGAGAGAGAGAAAGGTCTTCCATTTGATGGTTCACTCTTCAAATATTCAAATAGCCTCAATGGCCAGAGCTGGACTGATCCGAAGCCAGGAGCCTGGAGCTTCCTCCTGGTCTTTCCATGCTGGTACAAGGGCCCAAAGATTTCCATCTTCCACTGCTTTCCCAGGCCATAGCAGAAAGCTGGGTTGGAAGTGGAGAGGCAGCCGGGACTCGAACTGGTGCTCATATGGGATGCCGGCACTGCAGGCGGCGGCTTTACCCACTACACCACAGTGCCAGCCCCTCAAAGGTCTTTCTAGATAATGTGTAGCACTCAGTTAAGGTGACTGTATTAGGTTTTATTTTATTAAAAAAGATTTATTTATTTGAAAGGTAAAGCAACACACAGAGAGAAGAGAGACAGAGAGGTGATCTTTCCTCTGCTGGTTCACTCCTCAAATGGCTGCAATGGCCAGGACTGGGCCAGTCTGAAGTCAGGAGCCAGGAACTCCATCCAGGTCTCACAAGGATGGCAGAGGCCCAAGCACTTGAGCCATTCTCTGATGCTTTCCCAGGCACAGTAACAGGGAGCTGGATAGGAAGTGGAGCAGCTGGGACTCAAATTAATATTGGAGTATGGGGTACCAATTATATTCCTGTGTGCTTATTAGTAACTTCCCAATATTGATAAGCATTGTGGGTTCCTGCCTAATATTCAGAGGAGAATTCTGAATACTGGCATAAATGAACAAGGCAGCATGGTATGGTACGTTTTTAAGCTTTTTGTTTTTTTTGACAGGCAGAGTGGATAGTGAGAGAGAGAGACAGAGAGAAAGGTCTTCTTTTTTGCCATTGGTTCACCCTCCAATGGCTGCTGCGGCCAGTGCATTTCGCTGATCTGAAGCCAGGAGCCAGGTGCTTCTCCTGGTCTCCCATGTGGGTGCAGGGCCCAAGGACTTGGGCCATCCTCCACTGCACTCCCGGGCCATAGCAGAGAGCTGGCCTGGAAGAGGGGCAACCGGGATAGAATCCGGCGCCCCAACTGGGGCTAGAACCTGGTGTGCCAGCGCCGCAAGGCAGAGGATTAGCCTGTTAAGCCACGGCGCCGGCCGTTTTTAAGCTTTTAATTGAGTGAGAGAAATGCATAGGAGAGTGAGGGCTCTATCCAAGAAAGAAAGGGAAATGTGGGTTCATACCGAGCACCAGGAGCCAGCCACGTGGAGGAGCAGGCAGGCCAGGAAGCATCGGGCCGGTGGCCCGAAGGCCACGCGCCCTGAAAGGCACAAGGGGCTGAACGAGCCAGCAATGGCGAGAGCCAAAAGGTCAAAAAGGGTTGGGCCCACCGCATCCCAGGCCTTCAATCCACTTCCAAAGGAGCGTGGTTAATGAGTCTGATTGGCAGGTGGGCACCCAGGTGTGGCCAGGTAGGGGCATGAGGCCACACAGGGGCGTGGTGAAGGCGTGGCCTTCCAGCTCACACACCTGCTCAGTTTGGTCCTGGATGCCTGCCTACAACAAAACCAGCACTTCAACATGGGATGCCAGCGTCACAGGTGGCGGCTTCACCCACTGTGCCTAAATGCCAGCCGCTGTCGTCAGGGCTTCATTACTGCATTTGAATACAGCTGAGAGGAGCTACTTAGAAAGGAAGATTTATCTCGGCTTAGTTCTGAGGTCAGGTGTCTGCAGGTTGGTGGGGGACGATCGCGTGGCCAGGAAGCAGAAGTCCAAGGAGCTCCTCCCTATGTGGCGTCTCTTTATGAAGCCATAATAAACTGATCATCAACCCACTCACCAACCTGACCCAATCCCTCCCCAAGGGTCCCGCCTCCAGGCACTGTAATCGAATCAAGTCTCCACTCTATTATCATTAACCACTAACCCTTCCCATAGGACTTTGGGGTTTAAATGCCTGCCTAACTTTGGGAACTGAATCCAACATGAGATGGGGTGGGTGCTGGGCTCTCCATCCTTTTGCCTATTGACGTCGAATTTCCTTCCCAATGATTCACACCAGAGGCCTGCGTGGAGACAGCAGTGAGTCAGACCAGGGCCTTGTCCATACCACACTTTCCCTGGACGGGACGGGCGGGCAACAGGGCGACTCCAGGTGGAGAGAGGTGTCTGATGAACCCCGCCCTGTGAGAACAGGTGCTCAGGGAAGGAGTCACCTTTGAGCTGATACCTGCCTGGCAGGAAGGGGACAGCCAGGCGAAGCTGAGCGTGAACACCAGCGCTATCTAGGTTTCCCGGGGCCCGTGGGACTTGGCAAGGAGGCTGGATTTTCCTTTAGACAGAGCAGGAAGGTAGGAATGGCCTGACGTAGTTCGTGTTTTCATACATACTGATCCCCACTTTGAGCTCCCCCTATGGCTTGCTCGTACTACCAAGGTGATATAAGCGATTTCAGGATACACTCACTGCCTTTCCTGTGACATGCGCACAGTAACCCACAGAAAATGCATAGATTTAACATGAGATAACAGGGGTGGGCATTCAGCCCAGTGCATGCTGCCAGTTAAGATGCCCATGTCCCTTGTCGGAGTTCCTGGGTTTAATGCCCAGCTCTGGCTCGTGACTCCAGCGTCCTGCCAATGCAGACCTTGGGGGCCAGCAGTGATGGCCCAAGTCTCTGCCACCCACATAGGCAACCCAGATGGAATTCCAGGCTCCAGGCTTGAGCCTGGCTCAGTCATTGTGGGCATTTGAGGAGTGAACAAGCAGATGGAAGATGGATGACCTGCCTCTGTCTGACCCCCTATCTCTGTCTCTCTGTCTTTGAAATCAAAATGAAAATAAATAAATAAATAAAAATTAAAATGTATTTGGGATGAAATCTTCTGCAGTTCTGATAACAGCCACAAGAGAGCGCACTTCTTCCATTATTTATAAGCACTAGCTTCAGAGAACTTTAGAAAATGGAATATCTGTTTATTTTGAATTATTAAATATATTTGTTATTTCAGGACAGGTACTAAGATTTCAGAATGATGGGTGAAAATAATATTTTTAAATTTTAATCCTATTTAATCATATTGTAATTGCTTAATTTTCTCATAGTTTTATCCTGTAAGCTGGGTTCATATGAAACTTAAACATAAAAAATAAGAATTAAGTGAGGAACATTGCGGGAAAAGTAAAGAGGAGTCATTGATTTCACCACCTACAGGCAAAGATACCGTGGTGTGATGTCAGCAAGATGGCAGAACAGGAGTTTTCAGCCCTCAGATCCCCTCAGATCACCCATTTGCCTGTGGGTGAGAGTGCCTTTGTGGGAACCTGCAAATCCAGAGGGAGGCCCCAGTGCTATGGGGGAGAACACACCTGGGCACAGACACAACGAGGAGGGTGAGACGGACCCTCCTGGCCTGTGGCTTCCCCCACGTGGAAGAGTGAGCGCACAGTGAGCACCTGGCTTCCCAAGTCACGTGGGCTGCTGCCTCGGAGGCTTACTTCCTTCTCGTCTTTCCCAAAATACTGAGGGGACTGGCATAGCTGAATAGCAACAGGGCAAAGAAGCAGCGGCTTCTACTGTGGATGGAAAACAGTAAAGGGCCATGGTTTCTGTTAACCACCTTACAAAAGCCATCAAGAGATGCACACACAAATTCCATGTGGTGCATCACCTGAAGGACCTCCCCCCCCCAACATCAACATAGGCACAGGCACAATTCTGCACAGCCCCCATGGCTGACTCTCCCTGTCACCCCTGCAGATGGGGTGTACAGCCTCTCCAGGTCATTCAGCAGCACAGCAAGGCAACCTGCTGAACTCGCAGGACTGCGAGAAGGCACTAACTCTGACCATTTCTCTGCCCTGCCCTGGGAGAACAACCAGGAGGCTCTCAGCATGCAGCCTGGCTTTGAAGGATCGGGAGGACACAGAGTTTTAAGACTTACCCTTGAACAAAAGGAACGGAATGGCTCTATAGGGAAGCTATGAGACTGGCATGGCCGTTTGGCCAAGCGGTTGACATTGGTTACTAAATCTTCATCTAATACGAAGGTTCCTGGGTTCAAGTCCCAGTTCCGCATCTGATGCCAGTTTTTGCTAATGTGGAAACTGGGAGGCTAAAGGAATCGGGTTCTTGCTGTTCACTTGGGAGATCTGGATTGAGCTCCTGGCTCCTGGCTTTGGCCCCACTCCAGCTGGCATCTGGAGGGTGAACAAGCGAATGAGAGTTTTTCTGTCTCTCTCTCTCGCTTTCAAAAGTGCACTGAGAGACTCCTCTAATCTCCAGCGAGGCTGACTGGGGAAAGATTTCCTTTTCCGAAGCCAGTCAGTAAAGACACAAAGAGATGACAGTTTCTTCAAATGAGAAGACAGAAATGTAAAGCCTCAAAAAATGGAAAAAATCAAGGATATATAACAACACCAAAGGAATACAATAATTTTATAGCAACTGACCTCGTAGAAATAGAGATCTACAAATTGCTGATAAAGAATTCTCAAGTTAAAAAAAAAAAGACAAAGAGAGAGAAAGATCCTTTGTCTACTGGTTCACTCCCCAGATTGCTACAATGGCTGAGACTGGGCCAAGCAGAAACCAGGAGCCAGGAGCTTCTGCTGGGTCTCCCATGCAGGTGCAGGGCCCCAAACACTTACACCATCTTTCTCTGCTTTTTGTAGGCCATTAGCAGGGAGCTGGCTTGAAAGTGGAGCAGCTGGACTCAAACCTGTGCCCATATTGGATGCTGGTGTCAAAGGTCGTGGATTTACCCACTACACAACAGTGCCAATGCTGGAAATATCTTGAGACAAACAAAAGAAGTATCTTTAGACAAACAAAAATGGAACCACAACATTTAAAAACTTATGCATTGCAACGTAAGCAGTCTCAAGAAAAAAGTTAAGAGTGATAAATGCCTACATTGAAAAAAAGGAAATGTCTCAAAAAAATTTTCCCCTGGGATGCAAGGATGGTTCAACATACACAAATCAAGAAATGTGAAACAGCTTGAATATTCCTTATTCAAAATCGTTTGGACAGCATTATCACAGACTTTGGAATTTCTCCAGTTCTGGGACATACACGTAGACTTCACAAGTTGAGCATTCCTTTTCCGATTTTGGGTTTTCAGATTAAGGATGTACACCACACAAGAGGAGTGAATGATAAAAATCAAGGTCAGCTCAACAGACTGATTAAATGAATCTGACAAAATTCAATGTCTTTTCTATAAAAACTTAACAAAATAGGCCTAGAAGGAATGCAGCTGGAACAATGAAGACCTCACATAAACAGCCTACAGCCAGTGTCCTACTCAAAGGCAAAGAGCTGAAAGCATTTCCTGCAGGATGAGGAACAAGACAAGAACGCTTCCTCACTTCTATTCACTGTAGTACAGGAAGTTGTAGCCAGAGCAGTTAGGGAGCAAAAGGAGACAGAAGACATTCAAAACAGAAAGCAGGAGTAAAAACTTATCATTGCAGATGGCAGAATTTTATACACAGAAAATCATAAAAACGCCAACAAAACCTGTTAGAACTAATAAACGAATTCAGTAAAGTTCTGGGATGCAGGAAACAAGACAAAACCAAACATCATACAAAAATCAGTTGCATCTCTATACGGTAACAATGAACTATCCAGAAAGGAAATTAAGAAGAAAATAATTTCATTTTATAGTAGCATCAAGAAGATCAAAACATTCAGGAATAAGTTTAGGCAAGAAAGTAAAGATCTGTTTTCGGCTGGCGCTGTGGCTCAATAGGCTGACTCTCTGCCTGCAGCGCCGGCACACCGGGTTCTAGTCTCAGTTTGGGCGCCAGATTCTGTCCCGGTTGCCCCTCTTCCAGGCCAGCTCGCTGCTGTGGCCTGGGAGTGCAGTGGAGGATGGCCCAAGTGCTTGGGCCCTGCACCCCATGGGAGACCAGGAGAAGCACCTGGCTCCTGCCTTCGGACCAGCGCGGTGTGCCGGCCACAGCAGCCATTGGAGGGTGAACCAACAGCAAAGGAAGACCTTTCTCTCTGTCTCTCTCTCTCACTATCCACTCTGCCTGTCAAAAAAAAAAAAAATTGACAGTATAAATTGAAGAAAACACTTAAAAATGGAAAGATATCTTGTGTTCACCAGTTTGGAGAATTAATATTGTTAAAATGTCCATACTACTCAGAGTGATATGCAGGTTCAGTGCAATTGCTGTCAATATTCCAATGACAGTTTCCATAGGAATTTGAAAAAGTAATCCAAAAATTTGTATGGAGGGGCTGGCGCTGTGGTGTAGTGGGTAAAGCTGTCGCCTGTGGTGCCGGCATCCCATATGGGCGCTGGTTCTAGTCCCGGCTGCTCCACTTCTCAGCCAGCTCTCTGCTATGGCCTGGGAAAGCAGTAGAAGATGGTCCAAGCCCCTGGGCCACTGTACCCACATGGGAGACCTGGAAGAAGCTCCTGGCCCCTGGCTTTGTATCGGTTCAGCTTCAGGCATTGCGGCCAGTTGGGGAGTGAAGCAGTGGATGGAAGACCTCTCTCTCTCTCTCTCTCTCTCTCTCTCTCTCTGCCTCTCCTCTCGCTGTGCAACTCTTTCAAATAAATAAATAAATCGTTTAAAAAAATTTTTTTTGTATGGAACCACAAAAGACCCCAAATACCAAAAGCAATCTTGAGCATAAAGAATAAAGCTGGAGGCTTCACACTCTGATATCATAGTATATTATAAAGCCATGCAAAAAACAGACATAAATTAGTGGAACAAAATAACCCCAAAATAAAGCCACGAGTTTGCAGCCAATTTACCTTCAATAAGGATGCTAAGAGCACAAAATGGGGAAATGCTAGTATCTTTCACAAATGATGTTATGAAAAGTGGAGACTTCTAAGCAGCAGAATGGCACCGGGGTGCTGGCGTCGTGGTTCGCGATGCTGGCATTTCACACCAGAGCGCAGGTCTGAGTCTCGGCTGCTTTGCTTTCGATCCAGTTTTCTGCTGATGCCCCTGAGAAGGCAGCAGCTGACGGCCCACATACTGGGCCCCTGCCACCCATGTGGGAGGTGAGAATGAGATTCCTGGCTCCTGGCTTCAGCCTGGCCTAGACCTGGCTGTTGCAGCCATTTGGGGAGTGAACCAGTAGATGGAAGATCTCTCTCTGCCTCTCTCTCTTTCTGTCACTTCTACCATTCACATCAATAATTTTTTTTTAAAAAAAGAAGAATGAAATTGGACCCTTGTATCACATTCTACACAAAAGTCAACTCAAATTGAATTAAAGACTTAACTGTAAGATCTGAAACAACAAAACTGCTAGAATAAAACATGGAAACAAAGCTTCTTGACATCAGCCTGGACTATGATTTGTAAAATACAACTCCAAAAGCACAGGCAGCAACAGCACAAACAGGCAAGTGGGGACTGGCATTGTGCTGTGTGGGTAAAGCCACTGCCTGGGACACCAGCATCCCATTTGGTGCCTGTTTGAGTCCCGGCTGCTCCACTTCCCATCCAGCTCCTTGATAATGGCAAGTGGTGGAAACTAGCCCATGTGTTTGAGCCCCTGCACCCATGTGGGAGACTTGGATGAAGCTCCTGGCTCCTGGCTTAGGCTTGGCCCAGCCCTGACCGTTGCGGCTACTTGGGGAGTGAACCAGTCGGTGGAAGGCGTCTCTCTCTCCCTGTCTCTCTGTCTCTCCCTCTCCTTCTGTAACTCTGCCTTCCAGAAAAGGAGCTGGGTGAGGGGCAGTGGGCACGTGTCCTGCCAGGCCCTCCCGAGGATTCTGCCAGTCACCAGTCTCCGAGACGTCCTTTTCCCGGGCACTGCAACCTTGTTTTCCACTACTCTGTGTTGCTCCATGACCTAAGCCTTTTGTGTCAGCATTGCTGTGAATACAGTTTTGTCCAACTTTGTCATCTCTTTTTCAAGCCAGTGATCCAGAATGTTATACTACTGTTATTTTAATGACCCGTGATTATTTTAACATTTACTGTGTATCGGTGAAATGGTCATCTTTCCATTTGGTTATTTTTTACAGCCCTTGCGATATTTGCACTGAATGAGAGTCTTTTTACATTTACCTGTTGATCTCTCTATTTAGTGGAACATTAAACCCTTGACCATAATGAAAATTAAAAATACGTTATCTCAAAAACAACAAAAGAGGGGTCGGTCCTGTGGCGTAACAGGTAAAGCCGCCTCCTGGGACACCCGCATCCCGTGTGGGCTCATCCCACGTGTTTGGTTCCCAGCTGCTCCACTCTGAGCCAGCTCCAGGCTACTGTGTCACACCTGGGGAAGCAGTGGAAGATGGCTCAAGTCCTTGGGCCTCTGCACCCACATGGGAGACTTGGAAGAAGCCCCTGGCTCCTGGCTTTGGCCTGGCCCAGCTCTGGCATCGCAGCCATTTAGGGATGAATCAGCGGATGGAAGATCTCTCCCTTTCTCTCTGTTACTCTGCTCCTCCCCCCACCACATCAGGCGCTAGCAGAGCTCGGCTGTGGACGTGGCCGAGTTTGGTGTAAGCTTCAGGTGGCGAAACATCCCTCCCTCCCCATCGTATGTCTTGTTCCTTAATATCTAATGCTTTACATGGCTGTCTGTGTCTGTAAAGTTCAGGCCTTGGATGAGGTTGAATTGTTTGTCCTTAAGAGGAATAAAACTTTTCTGCTGATAAAAAAAAAAAAAAGTCTCTTAAAAAAATAAAAAATAAAGAAGGAGCATCTTTTTTCTCACTATTTTTAAAATCAAATTTCATTTGCAATAAATCTTAGGTGCAAAGATGGTATTTTTCATTTGTGTAAAACTAAAAGGAGAATGAGTGATAATATTGTTTCTAGAAAATCTCTCCTTTTTTATTACTTCAGAGGCCACAGGATTAGTTAGACGTAAAGCATGTTGAGGTTGAAGCGTAGCTGTGACTTAATGTATGTATTCCATTTGTGTTCTCATTTATAAAGTCTTCATCCTCATTACAGCCTACATGAATCAGCCCTCCTCAGAAATTGTTTGTTTTTGTAAATTTCAGAATCCACATTTTTGCTTGACTCAAGGTTGAAACGTTAGTTTTCATTATCCACAGCTTCTAATTTTTGGTGTAATTCATAGAGCTTCATTAAAATTCTTCCTTTTTTTGTTTTTTGGTAAAAATGTTTGGTGCCCAGGCGAAGACCGATTAAACTAGCTACACGGGCATTAAAAGTTAATGCCTTCGTTCATTGTTACCCGCATATCAGTAGTTACCATGGTTACTGAGCAGGGTTCAGGTGCTGCCAACTTGCAGATGTGCTAATTTGTTTTTCCTGGCTCTGTCTCTCAGTTCCTACAACACCACAGTAGCTAGTTCTCAGGAAAAGCATTTTTTTCTATGCTAGGTTAATTCGGAAGGAGCTTATTAATTCCTAGTTCATGCCTTTAATGCAACCCACTCACTGTGCACCAAAGTGCCTATAGATTCAGGATGGGCAGACTAAGACAACCAGCACAGAGCAGAACTTACAGAAATGGCAATCCGTCCTTCCTCTCTGAATTCACTTATCTTTCATCATCAATCACTTTATTTCAAAAGTTAGATAGGATTGTACTCTCCAAGTCCCTATTATCTCAGTGGAGGCTCTAGAATTACTTTGGTTGCAAGCAACAGAAATCAATTAGAGAAACATTGATCTCATGGGAGTGAGGCAGGGATACAGCTGAACCAAGGGCTCGAATGCTTTAGAACTTTGTCTTCTTTTTTGTTGTTTTCTGTAATTCTTTTAATTTTTTTTTTTTTTTGACAGGCAGAGTGGATAGTGAGAGAGAGAGAGACAGAGAGAAAGGTCTTCCTTTTTGCCGTTGGTTCACCTTCCAATGGCTGCTGCGGCCGGCTCATCGTGCTGATCTGAAGCCAGGAGCCAGGTGCTTCTCCTGGTCTCCCATGGGGTGCAGGGCCCAAGCACTTGGGCCATCCTCCACTGCCTTTCCGGGCCATAGCAGAGAGCTGGCCTGGAAGAGGAGCAACCAGGACAGAATCCGGCGCCCCGACCGGGACTAGAACCCGGTGTGCCGGCGCCGCAAGGTGGAGGATTAGCCTGTTAAGCTACGGCGCCGGCCCTGTAATTCTTTTAATTTAACGTGGTAAATATACATAGCATAAATTTACCATCTTAACTATTTTCCATGTATAGTTCAATGGCACTCCAGGTCCCTGCTAATGTACCTGAGAAAGCAGCAGAAGATGGCGCAAGTCCTTGGGCCCTTGCATCCACATGGGAGACTGGGAAGAAGCTCCTGGCTGCTGACTCTGGTCTGGCCCAGCCCTGACTGTTGGAGCCATTTGGGGAGTGAACTAGTGAATGGAAGAACTCTCTCTCTCTCTCTCTCTCTCTCTCTCTCTCTCTCTCTCTCTCATTCTCTCTCTCTCTCTCTCTCTCTCAGTTTCTCTGCCTTTCAAATAAATAAATAAATCTTAAAAAATAGAGAGATCCTAGGCCAGTGCTGTGGCTCACTTGGTTAATCCTCCGCCTGTGGCGCCAGCATCCCATATGGGCACTGGGTTCTAGTCCTGGCTGCTCTTCTTCCAGTCCAGCTCTCTGCTGTGGCCCGGGAGGGCAGTGGAGGATGGCCCAAGTCCTTGGGCCCTGCACCCACATGGGAGACCAGGAAGAAGCACCTGGCTCCTGGCTTTGGACTGGCGCAGCGCTGGCCAAAGTGGCCATTTGGGAGGTGAACCAACGGAAGGAAGACCTTTCTCTCTGTCTCTCTCTCTCTCACTGTCTAACTCTATCTGTCAATTAAATAAAAAAAAGAGAGATTCTGAACATATTTGTGCTATATGGGTCTCATCAGTTGCATAAAGGCTACCCATCTTGTTCCAGTTCTAAGTATTGCTATCTTCATAGACCTCTTACTCACTTAGTGTCCACAGGATTGAAGCCACTTGGCTGGTGAGGACTTCCTGCTAAAATCATTAATTTCCAAAATATTTATGGATCAATTCTAAGTACTTAGCAATGTTCTAGACACAGGGATACAGCAAAAAAAAAAAAAAAAAAAAAGCACATTTTTTGAAATCCATTTACAGTTTCTTTGTAATATGCATTTTCTGTGAACTTCTTGAAGACCATTTATATATGTGAATTTCAACATTTTTTGCACCAAAACAAGCTTATCTTTTCATTTCATTTTCTAAGATTTTTCTGAAATATTAACCTTTAGCAGCAACTCTTCTATTCCAATTAGGAATTCTTTGAAAAAGTGAATTTGTATGATAAATCAATCAATTATATTTTAATTATGTTATTTCTAAAAGAGGAGGATAAAAATTATTTATTTATTTGTTGAGAGAAAGAGAGAGAGAGAGAGAGAGAGGACTGAGATTAAGTGGGGGAGCTCTTTCGTCTGCTGGTTCACCCACCAAGTGGCTGCAACAGTTGGATCAGGGCTGGGGCTGACGCTGGGAGCTGGAAACTTGATTCAGGTCTCCCATGTGGCTAGCAGGAACCCATCACCTACAACCACTGGAGCTGCACTGATCTGAAGCCAGGAGCCTCGAGCTTTTTCCGGGTCTCCACATGGGGGCAGGGGCCCAAGGACTTGGACCATCTTCTGCTTTCCCAGGTCATAGCAGAGAGCTGGGTTGGAAGAGGAGCAGCCAGGACTGGAACTGGCGCCCATATGGGATAGAGACATTGCATGTGGTGGCTTTATCTGCTATGCCGGACCCAGATAGTTAATTTGGAGAGAAATTAATTTTGGTTGGAGTAAAATAAGCAATAGGGGAGCTTGGTATTTCCTGAGTGACTGATTAGTGGGGTTGTGAAAGAAGGAGAGCATGCGTGTCTGAAGGAGCCACAGCCACGCACCACGTAAGGATATTCAGCCAGCAGTGGACCACAGGTATAGGGGTGGCCCCCCAAAGCTATGCTGCCTAGTGATGGTGTGGCCAGCTCAGTTTATCTAAGCACACTCTGTGTTGCTGGCACAATGACTTAACTGTCTCAAAAAGATTCCCAGGGCAGGGGTGGTGGTGCAGCAGGATAAGCTGCTGCTTGTGATGCCAGCATCATTAAAGTGCTGGCTTGCGTCTCGGCTGCTCTGCTTCCAGTCCAGCTTCCTGCTAATGCACACAGGAAAAGTGGAAAATGGCCCAAGTGCTTGGGCCCCTGCTACCCATGTGGGAGACCAGGATGGAGTTCCTTGCTGCTAGCTTCAGCCTGGCACAGATCTGGCTGCCGTCGTCATTTGCAGAGTGAGCCAGTGGCTGGAAGATCACTCTGACTTTCAAATAAATAAGTAAACACGATAATAAATAAACACGGGACGCAGAGCAGCCGGGGCTCAAACTCATGCTCCCACAGGGATGCCAGCATGGCCGGCGGAGGCTCAGCCCACTGTGCCACAGTGGCAGCCCCATCGTCTGGGGCTTTGCCTCCTTCTATGTGGGCCTCCACAGCAGGGCTTGAGCGTCCCTGTGTCATGATGGCTGGGGTCCAGCACAGAAACGTGTGTCCCTGACTCTTCCCTCTCAGGCATCATTTCCCGTCGCTCTCCTACTCCTGCGGTGCTGAGCAGAGTCGCCACAGCGGTCTGAGACCCTGGGCGCTCTGTCTTTGCAAACACACTCTTCCCCTCTGTGTCTAACCTGGCAGAGTCCCGCTCTGGTTGGTGACTTTCCGGATGCCCTCAGAACAGATCCCTGCTGTTGCGTTTGAGTCTGGGGCTCGTCCCCAGTGTCGCCTTTCCAGTGGTGCGTGCTGTTTGATTCTCTCACTGATCCAGTTTCATCTCCGATCGGAGTCATGCTCTTCTTCCCAGCTAGTGCTGTTTATTCGGGGTGTTTTTTTCAAGCTGACATCACTTACGCAGGTGTAGGAGTTTGTAACTTTTTTTTTTTTTTTGACAGGCAGAGTGGATAGTGAGAGAGAGACAGAGAGAAAGGTCTTCCTTTTTGCCGTTGGTTCACCCTCCAATGGCCGCTGCGGCCGGCGCATCTCGCTGATCCGAAGCCAGGAGCCAGGTGCTTCTCCTGGTCTCCCATGGGGTGCAGGGCCCAAGCACTTGGACCATCCTCCACTGCACTCCTGGGCCATAGCAGAGGGCTGGCCTGGAAGAGGGGCAACCGGGATAGAATCCGGCGCCCTGACCGGGACTAGAACCCGGTGTGCCGGTGCCACAAGGCGGAGGATTAGCCTATTGAGCCGCGGCGCCGGCTTGGAGTTTGTAACTTTTGAAGAACTTTCAAATATTTTCCCAAAGAAGTGACACTGTGTTACAATCTCTCCAGCAATGCATGAGGCTTTCAGCGCTTCCACATCTTGGTCATTAGCTGATTTTTTCTGATTATAGTCATCTAAGGGGGTGTGAAAAAGTTTCTCATTTTTGCTTTAATTTGCATTTCCCTAATGGCCATATCTTCTTTGGAGAAATGTCTGTCCAAGTCATTTTCTCACTTTTAACTGTTTTTTTTTGTCTTTATATTGTTGGGTTATGAGTTCTTTATATATTCTAGATAGGAGACCCATGTCAAATACATGATTTTCAAATATTTTCTTCCGTTCTGTGAGTTGTCTTTCTGTTTTCTTGGTGGTGTCCTTTGAAATACAAACATTTTAAATTTTGGTGAATATCAATTTGCCTATTTTTGTCTTTGGTTACTTGTATTCTTGATGTCATATCATACTTGTGTGAGGATGGGGGGGGGTCTCACTTCATTTAAAAATTTATTTGAAAGGCAGAGAGCTAGGAGAGAGACAAATGCAGACAGAAAGAGAGGAATTCCTGAATTCCTGCTGTTTCATCCCCCAGATGCCTACAACAGACGGAGCTGGGCCAGGTTGCACCAGGAGCCCAGAACTCACTGCAGGTCTCCCGCATGGGTGACAGGGACTCAAGGACTTGCACAGTCACAGGTACTTCCATGGTACACATTAGCAGGGAGCTGGAGTTGGAAGCAGAGTTGGGACTCCAACCCCTGCCCTGCCCTACTAGATATGAGCTTCCAAGCAACATCTTCACTGCTTTGGCCAAACACCTGCCCTCAACTTAACTCTCTTATACATAGAAATTCAGTTGTCCTAATACCATTTGTTTAAAACACTGTTTCTTTCCCCAATTGAATTGTCTTGGTGCCTCTTTGGATAATCCACCAACCATGAGTATGTGAGTTTATTTCCGTACTCTTAATTCCTTTCCATCCAGATTACACAGTTTTGATCACTGTAACTTTATAGGAAGTTTTGAAATTGAATTTTGCTGTTCTTTTTCAAGATTATTTTGGCTATACTGAGTACTTTGCCTTTCCATAAGAATTTTAGAATCAGCTTGTCAATTTCACAATAAATTTCTTTTTTGATGCAGCTGGCATTCCAACAGGGATAATATTGATTCTATACACCTATTGGGAAGCCATCTTCCTATTTTAAAGTTTTTCAGTTCATAAACAAAGCCATTTTCCTATATTTTATGTCTTCTTTAATTTTTCTTGATGGTGCTTTGTAGTTTTCAGTGTACAAGCCTTGCATTTCTTTTGCTAAATTCATTTCAGTATTGTGGAGTCAACCAATTGCAGATCAAAAATACCTGGAAGGAGTGGCCATTTAGACTGGCCATGGAGCCGTGGATTAAGACGCCTGTGTTCTGTTCTGTAATTCCTGGATTTGACACCTGACTCTGGCTCCTGCCTTCCACTCCCTGCTAACATGGACAGTGGCAGGGGTGATGGCTCAGGAATTGGGTTCCTACCACTCATGGGGGAGACCTGGGTTGAATTCCCAGTACTCAGCTTTGGCTTTGACTCATTCTTGGTTCCCTTTTCTTTTTCTCTCTCTGCCTGTCAAATAAAAAATAAAAAAAATAAAAAACAAAAACAAAAACCTTGGGAGGCCGGCTTTGTGGCATAGCAGGTAAGGCAGCCTCCTGTGAAGCCAGCATCCATATGGGCAAGTCCACCCATATGGTTCAAGTCCTGTCTGCCCTGCTTCCACTCCAGCTCCCTGCTGATGTGCCTGGGGAAGCAGTAGAAGATGACAGAAGTCCTTGGGCCCCTGCACCCACGTGGGAGACTCAGAAGAAGCTCCTGGCTCCTGGCTTCTGATTGGCCCAGCTCTAGCCATTGCAGCCATTGTGGGGTTGAACCAACCGATTGCAAGATCTCTCTTTCTCTGTCTCTCCCTCTCTATCTGTAGTTCTGCCTTTCAAATAAATAAACAAATCTTTAAAAAAAAAACTTGGGAAAAAATTGTATTCATGCACAGCCATTTTTATCACCATTGCTCCTTAAACAACACAGTATAAAGCTGTTTACGTGGCATTTGCATTGTATTAAGGGATGTAAGAAATGTGCAGATGATTTAAAGTGTATGGGAAGACAGATGTAGGTCACACACAAACACCGCACCATTTGCTATGATCTGTTTGGGACTGGCTAAGTAATGCGAAGCAGGGACTGGTTGAAAATGTTTTGTTCTGACAATTCCCTGTCACTGCTATGTATGTAGAGTATTTTCTTTTCACACCGATACTGCACAGCTGTGGGGAAGGGAGAATGGTTGCCATTTCTCCTTACAGTGGTAAGGAGACCGTTTTAGCTCATTCCCTGACAGCTCCCCAGGGACTACTCTCATTTTGTTCTTTTGATCTCACTGGAGAAGAGGATTTTCTTGTTTTTTATTCTTGGCTTCTTCATTACTTGCCTTTTGCAGCTTCTAGTGCTGTATTCCTGGGCCCACGGCCCCTTTCTTCAATCCTCTCAGCCAGTGATAGTGGGTGGCTTTTCCTATGTCACATCTCCCTGAATCTTCTTGCATCCTCGAAGGACCCAGAGGCTAAGCTGACCTCACCTGGACACCCCAGTGTACCTGCCCCGGCTCCTGCCTGGGTCGTTCAGCATGGATGCCGTGTGAGGCTGCCTTTCCTGGGGCTTAGAGTATGGGCATCCTGGGGTGGGGGCGGTTTGACAGACTGCACGGAATAGGGGCGTTGGGTGGAGGGGGTGGGGGAGGTGCACAGCGTCCTTGCACATTCTAGAGTCCAGTCCAACCCTGGCTGGCACGAGGCAGTCTGTCCACAGCACTGAATTCAGTCCTCAGCGTGGTTGAGAGAATTAAAAAGACACTCTTAGAAGGCAGCTGGCCAGGAGGTGGCCTAGGCGATTTGCTCTATAAACACCACTGGCATCTGCTCAGAGCAGTCCATGAGAGAACTCTGGAAATTGCAAACAACGCGACACACAGGCCTAAGTTATTATGGTGAACTTGGACCGGCCTGATTAGTAGAGAAGACTACTAGGCTAGCATTGTCAAAGGATATTTGTTTTAAAAACAGTTTGGTTTTGCTGAAATGCAGTGTGTCCAATAAGATCAAGTGAATATTCTCATTTTAGAAAACTCATTACAACTGTGTTTAAAGTAGTGCACTTCTCTTTTTTCCAACCAGCCTGCTCTCTCTGTGAGTGATCGACATTCTGCAGGTAGGAGCCACATGGGGCCCTGGCACTGCTGCCTCCCTCTCTGGGCACTTTGTCCTCGCTCCCTGCCAGGGGCCTCCTGAGGATCCCGCGCTGGGGTGGTGATGGGAAGAGAGGCACCTAGAATTTCTGATCACATCATGGGGAGCCAGGTGGTTGCCTCTTCTCTCTGCAGCCCACAGCTCTCATCTGTACCTGATCTGGTGCACGAGTAAGACGGAGCCACACAGCACCTGGTGTCCCTTACTCTGTAGATGGCCCCAGAGGGCAATCTGGTCACACTGAGTGTGTCTAGAAATTATATATGTTTCTCCTTGAGATTTAAAAATGAACACATTTCTGTACATGCACACTTACGTATACACAGACATACACACATACCCATATGCACACAAATGCATGTTCACATGCACAATTACACAAGTGTGTACACACTGTTGTGTCCGGTTTGAGACCCTCCCCAAAACAACTCACAAAAGGCAGGCTGGATGCAACAGCAAGAGGATTTTATTACCAGCTGGCTGGGGCTCTTACCGGCACCTACGACGTAGCGCAGTGCTGAGGTGAGAAGCCCCGTCCCTCCCCGTGCCAGCATTTTTATGCCCTCGAGTGAACAAGTACGTACGTCACTACACACGTAGGCCAGTTCCTGATTCCTCAGATGGCAGTTACCTAAATTTATACATTGTATTGGTGCATTTGAGCAACGTAGGGGCTAGGTGTCATACAGGAAGGCGGAAGAATCCAAATTCCAGGAATAGTTTCACTCCCGTACCCTTAGGCCTGTCTTTTCTGGCTTAAAATAAAGCCTGCATGGAGGAACGGCGGTTCTCACGACAGGTCCTGAAAGCTCTTAAGACCAAGATTTTAATATGCTGCCCATATTTTATATCATTTAATCTTAACATTCTACATATTATTAAGTCTTAATTTCAAATGTATTTAATCTAAACTAACTTATGGCTTGAATTAATTACTCATAATTGAACTCTACAACACTAGCTGATGGAACAAAGACAGAAGTCTCAGCCATTCTTCTTTTTTTTTTTTTTTAAGAATTATTTTATTTCTTTGAAAAACAGAGTTACAGAGAGAGGTAGAGCCAGAGAGAGAGAGAGGTCTTCCACTCCGCTGGTTCACTCCCCAAATGACTGCAATGGCCAGAGCTGAGCTGTTCCGAAGCCGGGAGCCAGGAGCTTCTTCCAGGTCTCCCAAGTGGGTGCAGGGGCCCAAGGACCCGGGCCATCTTCTACTGCTTTCCCAGGCCACAGCAGAGATCTGGATTGGAAGAGGAGCAGCCGGGACTAGAACCGGTGCCCATATGGGATGCCGGCACTGCAGGCTGGGGCCTTAACTCACTGCACCACAGTGCCAGCCTCACCTCAGCCACTCTTGCTCATTGCCCAAAAGATAGATAAACTTTGGAATGCATTTCTTGCCCTTGAAACTCAGCTGGGTCTCCTACCCTATTGCCTTCATACCCCAGCCCCCACGACCACCTGAAAGACCATTTCTAGGAACTCCCCTCTACCTGCTACCCCCCACTCCCACCCCCATCCCTAGTCCTCCTAAAATATAAAAAGGCCCTGCCCCTGGGGGTTGGGGCCTTCTGCCACGTGTTCCATCAATGTGCACATGGGCAGTTGGTCACCCACCTCTATGGATTTATTTTCTCTGAATAAATTCGGCTGTAAATTCGTACACTGCCTCCTCTCTATTCTGCGCCTCTTTTCCTAACACTAGCACACACACACACACAGAGCAATGGCAGGCCTCAGTCTCCCCCCAGCCCCGAGAGTCTGATTTAATTGGTTGGAGTGGGGCCTAGATACTATGCTTTTCCATGAAACACACATGCATGTACACACAAAACCCTCAAAACCAGGAACACAAAGTCGTCACAGGCACCCCTTCAAATACAGAACAGCAGAGCTATTGTACATCACTCACAGACAGTTCTCAGAGTTGATCCCCAGGGGCCAGTGTTGCTGTGCAGCAGGTCAGCAGGTTAAGCCACAGCCCACTCCTCTTCCTCTCCAGCTCCCAGCGAATGCACCTGGGGCCCGTGCCACCCACATGGGAGACCAGGGTAGAGTACCAAGCTCTTGGCTTTAGCCTGGCCCAGCCCCAGGCTATCTGGGGAGTGACCCAGCAGATGGAAGTTCTCTCTTTCTGTAAGTGCCTTTCAAATAAAGAAAATAATTCTTAAAAATAAATATGTATTGGCCAGCGCCACAGCTCACTTGGCTAATCCTCCATCTGTGGTGCTGGCACCCCGGTTGGGGCGCCGGATTCTGTCCTGGTTGCTCCTCTTCCAGTCCAGCTCTCTGCTGTGGCCAGGGAGGGCTGTGGAGGATGGCCCAAATGCTTGGGCCCTGCACCTGCATGGGAGACCAGGAGAAGCACCTGGCTCCTGGCTTCTGCGCCGGCCGTAGCAGCCATTTGGGGGGTGAACCAACAGAATGAAGACCTTTCTCTCTGTCTCTCTCTCACTGTCTAACTCTGCTTGTCACATTAATTAATTAATAAGTAAGTAAGTATTAAAGAATCAATCCACAGGGAAGCGGCTTAGCAGCCGGGAAGCCCGCGTGTGTGGCAGCTCCGGGAGTCCACCGTACTGGGTATGTGTTGAGAGTTGCGGTGAGCTCAATTCACACCGATGGGATTCGCTACAGCTGAGCACGTGGCTCTGATGCTTCCTTCCCTCGGCCCCCAGATGTGGCTCCCACCTCCCCGCCCTGTTCTGTTGGTCGTGCTTGGGTGGGGTCACCCAAGGAGAGAACTGAGAGGGAGGAGGCAGATAGGGGGATCAGGCTGCTGCGGGTGGGCTGGGTCCCTCTGCTGGAGGCAGTTGCTCCTGTCAGGGTGGCCACTCCTTCAAACCACAGGGCCTGGGGTGGTCACAGCTGCACTGCCAACTGCAGGAGGCCTGGGGTACTGCACCAACCCTCCGGCTCCTCAGGCTGTGTTTCTGGTGTCTTTATTAACCCTTCTCTGCATTACCCTAGCAGAGGGCGTCTGAGCCACGTTCTGTGGGGCTCTGACCCCTACTACTCACCATAATAAAGAACGCTGTGGGTGGCTTGTCTCTGAGACCCATTGGAATCCCAGGGGAAGCTCCATGCGGCTGGGGGACCCGCACAACTCTGTCTACAACACTGGGGTTCAGCACGGAGTTGGGGTAGCAGAAGTGTTGATCATGGGGAGGGTGGATAATGAAAATGGGGGCGGGTGCAAGTTCTGATGCAGGTATCATTTTAAAAAGTGATGCGGGGTGGGGGGCGGTGCCACGGCTCACTAGGCTAATCCTCTGCCTTGCGGCACCGGCACACTGGGTTCTAGTCCCGGTCGGGGCACCGGATTCTGTCCCAGTTGCTCCTCTTCCAGGCTAGCTCTCTGCTGTGGCCCGGGAAGGCAGTGGAGGATGGCCCAAGTGCTTGGGCCCTGCACCTGCATGGGAGACCAGGAGAAGCACCTGGCTCCTGGCTTCAGATCAGCGCAGCGTGCCGGCTGTGGCAGCCATTTGGGGGGTGAACTAACAGAAGGAAGTCCTTTCTGTCTGTCTGTCTCTCTCTCACTGTCTAACTCTGCCTGTCCAAAATAAATAAATAGATAAATAAATAAAAGTGATGCAGGGGGCTGGCTGTGGTGCAGCAGGTTAAAGCCCTGGCCTGAAACGCCAGCATCCCATATGGGCACCGGTTCAAGTCCTGGCTGCTCCACTTTCGATCCAGCTCTCTGCTATGCCCTGGGAAAGCAGTGGAAGATGGCCCAACTCCTTGAGCCCCTGCACCAGAGTGGGAGACCTGGTGAAGCTCCTGGCTCCTGGCTTCAGATCAGCGCAGCTCCAGCCATTGTGGCCATTGCGGAGTGAACCAGCAGATGGAAGACCTCTCTCTGTGTCTCTACCTCTCTCTTTCTCTCTCTCTTTTTTTTTTTGACAAGCAGAGTGGACAGAGAGAGACAGAGAGAGACAGAGAGAAAGGTCTTCCTTTGCCATCGGTTCACCCTCCATTGGCTGCCGCGGCTGGCGCGCTGCGGCTGGTGCACCGCGCTGATCCGATGGCAGGAGCCAGGTGCTTCTCCTGGTCTCCCATGCGGGTGCAGGGCCCAAGCACTTGGGCCATCCTCCATTGCACTCCTG
Source organism: Lepus europaeus (assembly GCF_033115175.1). Lineage (NCBI taxonomy): Eukaryota > Metazoa > Chordata > Mammalia > Lagomorpha > Leporidae > Lepus > Lepus europaeus. The sequence continues at coordinate 99,811,101 of NC_084838.1, forward strand.
GGCCACAGCAGAGAGCTGGCCTGGAAGAGGGGCAACCGGGACAGAATCCGGCACCCTAACGGGGACTAGAACCTGGTGTGCCAGCGCCGCAAGGCGGAGGATTAGCCTAGTGAGCCGCGGCGCCGGCCTGTCTCTACCTCTCTTTGTAACTCTGTCTTTCAATTAAATAAATCTTAAAAAAAAAAAAAAAAGGAAGACCAGAGGAAAAAGAAATGGAACACTTTATGTGAGCCAGCACACACACACATACACACACACACACTCCCTTTACAGAGCCTCGGGAGGTGCATCAGGTGAGACAGAGAAGAGGAAGCAGAGAGGGGAGTGGCTTGCAGGCGACTGCAACATGCAACAGGGGTCAAGGGCGATGCTGATTAGATCCTGCACGCTGAGGAGTGTGAGGACCTGAGCTCGAACAGGCATCTCGCAGGGCCCTGCCACCTACTGTTTTGGAGGCATCCAGCAATCCCAGAATATCTGTGTGATTTTCTTACACATCTTGTCTTCCTATTTTTTTTTTTTTTAAATTGTCTTTGTGTTTTGCAGAAGGCCTGATTGTGCCTAAAGAATCTGGAATTAATTCCTCCCCTCTGTGTTATGGCAAAACATGTGTTGCCATGGTTTCTTAAAACAAAATTTCAATTAGCAGATGGAACCACTGAGAGGAAAGTGTTTTATTGGTGTAGAAATTTGGAGCAGAATTAAGGCTAAAATAAACACATTTCAAACAGTTCCACCACTTAGAATTATAATAAACCACTGCCAACAGTATGGTGGTGCATTAATTATTGTGTTAAACATTCTTAATTGATATAGATCTCATAAAAATTAGCAAATTCAGTACTAACGTTTATGCTTTATTTTAGTCAATAATATTTTTAAACTTGGTGAATGTTGGATAGAGGTAGATGAAATACAGGAACTTATTTAGAATTCACTGTGGACGCTTATAAACTACTGAAACATTTTGAAAATGTTGAAATGAATCAGTGTAGATAACCTAAACCCTAGCCAGAATTTAAATCATGTTATCTTTTTAGAGTATTTTAAACATTTGGAAATTACAAGGTGAGATTTAAAATCAGTGGTTTGTTATTGCTCAAATCTGTTCTCCCCAGGGTAATTTAATTTTAGCTGGGTACATGACTGTTTAGAATGAAGACTGCATTTCCCAGAGTTCCTTGCAGCTACTCGTGGTCACGTGCCTAACCTCTCCCTGGGTCTTGGGGCCTCCCTTCAGGTCCAGCAGCGTGTTGCCCTTGGCTGTCTTTTTGAAATTCATGTCTCCTTCTTCCTTTCTGGGACGTGGGTGTGCTAGATCTTCCGGACTGGGCTTCTGTGTGAGAGAAATCTCTTTCTCTCGTGCATTCGTAGTGCTGAGCCTTTAACGGAGCAGCCGGGGTACCTGACGAGTTCCCTGGGAGGGGCGCGCCCAGTTCTCCCACGCGAGGGGTGGGAGGGAGCGTGGCTGCGTGACTGCGGGGCACGGATGAGAGCTGGGTCACAGGCGCCAGCTCGCCGTCCAGGCAGCCAGTGTCTGGGGTCAGGAACGGGGGAGGCGGTGCATGTGCGTCGTAGTGGCCCCCCTGGGAAAGGACCCTCCGTGCTTGGTGGAGGCGGTGTACCCCTCGCCTTCTCCTGGGACTCAGCCGAGGCTCTGCGGTGCTGCAGGGCTGCGGCCATGCCGCGCTACCCCTCCCTGACTGCCCTCTCCCACGATGCTCTCAGCGCACCACCATCCATCCCCGACCAGCCGGAGATCTGAGTGTCACCCACACCCTAGACCCCATCTCAACTGCAAGTCCTCCTCTTACACTGGGAGTCCCCTGAGCCTCCCCCCCCCCCATTTCCAGGTCCTCCAGGTCCTGTCCTGGTCCAAGGCCCCAGAACCACTGGTCCAGCCACTCACCTCCTTCTGGCTTCTTGCTCCCTCTCTTGTCCATGTCTGATCTGTCTCCACACAGCACCCAGTGAGCCCGTCACTCCCTGCTCAGAGGCCATCAGAAGCTTCCTCTTATGGTCAAGACACAAATCCTTCAGGGTCGAGAGGGCCTTGGGAGGCTTGTCCCGCTGGCCTCTCTGCTGTCCTTTGACTCCACACTGGCCTTTTTCAGTTCTCCTGGTGCCCCAGGCCCTAGCTGCCCCAGACCCTTTGCACCTGCTGCTTCTCTTCCTGCAGTCTTCCTTCCTAGCTTCCCAACTGTTAGGTCTCCGCGTCCACACCACTTCCTGAGGGAGCCTTTCCCATCCCCCCAGGTGGATATGGTGCCCGTGTTAATAAGCGTTCATTGACAAGCTTTAACTGTCCCAAGTTCTAGACTTTTTGGTAACACAACTGGTGTATCTGATTGATACGCATCCACAGGTACAATTGCACACCTCCCCCTCCCTGCCCCTGCCACGCACTATTTCACTCTCTTATTTCATTCAACCACGGTCTGAAAACATTAAATGGAAAATACATAAGTTTTGAATTGCACGCCGAGTAGCAAGGTGAAGTTCCACAGCATCCTGTCCCCTCCCCCGGGGCCGTGCATCATGCCTTTGTCCGGCATGTTCATGCCGTGCATGCTACGTATACAGGGTCACTTAGTAGCCGTCCGGTTCATCAGATCAGCTGGCAGGGTTTCACAAGGCTTCTCCTCGGCTGATCCTGTTGCATTTCACCATGGCCCCAGAGCACAGAGGTGGTGATGTTATGGCAACATCAGGGTGTAGACTGTGGAAGGAAAGACGAACTCTGGAAAAAGTCACGTGTGTACAGGGTTAGGTCTCATCTGTGGCTTCAGGTATCCACTAGAAGTTTTAAAATGCATCTCCTGGGGATAAAGGAAGGATGACTGTAGGTCCATATTTTTTAAAAAAAATTTTTATTTTATTTATTCTTTGAAAGAGTTACACAGAGAGAGGAGAGGCAGAGAGAGAGAGAGAGAGAGAGAGAGGTCTTCCATCCGATGGTTCACTCCCCAGTTGGCTGTAATGGCCAGAGCTGCGCCGATCCGAAGCCAGGAGCCAGGAGCTTCCTCTGGGTCTCCCACATGGGTGCAGGGGCCCAAGGACTTGGGCCATCTTCCACTGCTCTCCCAGGCCACAGCAGAGAGTTGGATCGAAAATGGAGCAGCCAGGTCTCGAACCGGCATCCATATGGGATGCCGACACTTTATGCCAGGGTGTTAACCCACTATGCCACAGCGCCTGCCCCAGTCCATATTCTTAAAATGCAGCATTCTACTTAATACTAGAACTGTATTATGTGCAAACATCTGGAGGAGTCACTGAAAGTGTGGATTATTATTGGGTCACTGCAAACTTTAGAATGCCTTTCCGCCTTGTCTTCCTTTTGGGAGCATACGTGTCCCTTCACTTACCCACTTCAGTAGTGCTTCCGGAAATGCGACAGATTTGCTGCTCTCGTGAAAGACAGCCCCCATCAGGCCAAGTGTCCCTGAAGACCTGGTCTCTGCCTCACTTCTTAGACTTCTGGGGCCAACATCAGATGCCACAATCAATGGCATAATGGAAATAACTAGGTCCATAAATCCATTCTATCATCACCATCATCCATCCGTCCACTCACCGATCATGCTTGTAGGTGTGGATCTATTTATACATCAACCGATCACCATTATTATCTGCAAGATGGGCCCCACAGGAAAACACCAGCGGGATGAAGGCACAGGAGCTACCTCTCCCCTCCTCCTCAGCTGAATCCCTTTTCTGACTTCACCTCCTTCTCTGGCCATCACCCCATCCCATGTCGTCTTAGCGCCACACCATAAAGTGTACCCTTGTCAGTGTGGTACCCCTGTCCTTTTCTCGCATTCTCTCCTGGACCTGATACAACCTGACGTAATCATGTTCACACAGGCTGCCAAGGAACACCCACCTCCACACCTGGGCGCACGCTCAGGTCCCATCCAGCTCGGCACATCTGGCCAAGAGGATGCCTCCTCTTCACTTTCCTCCTTACCTCTGGACCACCTCTCTTTTCCTCAGACTCAGGGTTTGGATTTCCTTCTGTTCTCTGTCCACACACATGGCTTTGTAACCGCAGACAGGCCGACCAGGGGCGGGGGCACCTGTCTACCTTTAGTTCTTCCTTCGTCCTAGCTCCCTGTATCCAAAGTGCACACAGCAGACATGAGCAGCTTGCAGAATGCTCACAACTGCATCTCCCATGCACTCAGCCCCAGGTGCTGAACTAGAACTCTGCCTGTCTCTAAAACCCCTTACACCACTCTTCTGTGGTCAGCCCTTCCCTCAGTCAGCATTCTCCCAACTTCTAACAGCATCAATTACTTTTGCCTTGTTAACATTTTGTATCAGTAGAAAAATGCTGTATGTATGTGCTTTATTTTTTAAAAATTTGTTTATTTATTTTAAAGTCAGAGTCACAGAAAGAGAGAGAGAGAAGAAGAGACAGAGAGATCTTCCATCCGCTGGTTCACTCCTGGGCCAGGGCAACCAGGAAATCCATCTGGATTCCCCACGGGGCTGGCAGGGGCCCAAATACTTGGGCCATATCCCACTGTTTTCCCAGACCATTTTCAGGAAGCTGGGTGAGAGTGGAGCAGCCGGGACTTGAACCGGTGCCCATATGGGATGCCGATGTTGCAGAATACTGGCCCATGGATGTATTGTTTTTTTGTGTACCTTCTTAGGATCAATCAGATGTCCACTGGACTTCAACAGGGCTCCTAGTCTGCCTGGAGTTGGGAGGGTGCCTGGGACATGGGACTTGCAGTATTAATGCTGGGATGGCCCCGAGGAGATGGCACGAGGATCCTCTCAAGTGTGAAGGAAAGTGGGGCCACCCATGTCGCGGGTGGAGTGTTGAGAGTGCAATGCCCGCAATGCTTGCTCTGCTCTCAGACTCAGCTCCCTGCCGGTGTGCAGCTGTGGGTTTTGATGCTCGCCTTGTGCCAATCAAGGCATTTCCGGGCAATTGTGGCATAGAACATGATGAGGGCATCTCCTTAGAGACAAGGTCCAGTGGGGAGGATGCCTCCAGGCTGACCCCTGCACTTGGTCTAGGCATTGCAGGTCTCCTGTTTCAAACACTGGAGAGTTGGGGAGCCCCAACGGTCACACACACACACACACACACCCGCTCCAAAGCCAGGGGTTTCAGGGAGGGAGTCCACGTGGGGCACTTGCCTTGCCGGTGGTATTTCCTCTCATGGGAGGAGATCTGTGCTGAGGGGTTAGACTGCTCATTAGGCTGTGACTACATTGTTTCGAAGACAACTTTCTTCTCTCTTCAGAAAACAGGAAGCCAATTAGAATAGATCTCATCGAAGAGAAGAATTCAAGTAGCTTCCAAATGAGGAAAATTGAGAGCAGTGTCCCAGACGAGAACTCTACAACAAGATTATTTTTTTCCTGATGGAATCTATTAGAAAGAGATTGTTTTTCAAGCTTTTTCTGGTGCATCACAAGGAAGTGAGCTGATGGATCTTCAGCTACATTCTGAGAGAGGCTTTGGGGTGCGTCAGACACGGGCGCAGGGAGGCAGCCGGAGGTGCAGCTAACTTCAGAGAGAACTCAGTCCTCCCTCACACGGGTGAGAGTTGGGACATGTGGACACAGGGCAGGCATGGAACCAGCAGACCGAGGGTCTGTCCCAGAGCCTGCATTCCCATGGGTCATTTAAATGACTCTTCCTGGTTCTCCCAGGCAACCCCAGGGAGGCCACGCCAGTCCCAGAAGCAAGAGGCCAAAGAAGTGTCCAGTGGGTCAGCCCCAGCAAAGTCAGGACATTAAAACCAAGCAGAGGGAATCCCCTTGTCCCTGGACTGTTTAACCAGTGATGAAGACTCTGTCCACAGCCAAACTCCGGTCGGTCTCCTCTGGACTCTCTTCCCAGCTATAGCCCAGTTTCTGGGTTCCTTGTCCTTTGTACCACCCAGTTTTAGTGAGAATTCTGGCAAGTTGGCATGGCTGGAATCCAACCCCCCCTCAGTATGTGGGCACCCTTGATATGTGATGGGCTGCCTCGCCCTCCACCTCCTCCAGGTGGTACCTGATACCTCGGCCCACCTTCAGCAAGCACCCTGCTTGGTCAGTGTTGTGGGGTAAGTATGATTTGAGTACATCCCATGAAGGCTTATGTGCTGGAAGCCTGGCCCCCAGTGCACAGATGGTGAGATGATAGTGGGTCCTTTAAGAGGCGGGACTTGGTAGAAAGTGATTTAATCACTGGAGTGCTGCACTTGGAAGAGATGAATACAGGTCTCACGGGACCCTGATCTATTCCTACAAGAGCAGGTTGTTATAACCAGAGTGCGCCTGGCCCGAGAATCCCTCTGGCGTGCTGTCTCACCAAGTGACCTCTCCCTCCTCTTGCACAAGCCCCCAACAGGGTGCATCCACCATGTAAAGATGGAAGACCCTCACCCAAGGATGAAGCCATCGGGCTGCTGGATCATGGACTTTCAGTCTCCAAAACCCAGAGCTAAAGAAACCTCTTTTCGGGGCTGGCTCTGTGGCGTAACGGTTAAAGCCGCCTTCTGCGGTATCAGCATCCCATATGGGCGCCAGTTTGAGTCTCAGCTGCTCCACTTCCAATCCAGATCTCTGCTGTGGCCTGGGAAAGCAGCAGAAGATGGCCCAAGTCCCTGGGCACCTGCACCTGTGTGGGAGACCTGGAAGAAGCTCCTGGCTTCTGGCTTTAGATTGGTGCAGCTCCAGCCATTGCAGCCATCTGGGGGAGTGAACCAGCAGGTGGAAGACCTCTCTTTCTCTCTCTCTGTCTCTCCTCTCTCTGTGTAACTCTGACTTTCACATAAATAAATAAATAAATCTTAAAAAAGAGAAAGAAGCCTCTTAATCATACTTTAAGCAGTGACAAGCACGTTTGGGTTGCTGCTGTAGTTGCTGTTGGGGCTGGTTGCTCATTTAGACAGATCGGGTACCTGGTTGTCTTCTTGTAAGCGTTGACATCACTACTCCATGGAGGCAGGGAGCGAGGCTGCCCAGCTCTCACTGTGGAGCAGCTCTGTAAGGCCCCAGGCTGGCCATGCTCTTGACCCAGTTCACTTGCTGAATAACGGGCGGCAGGTCCTTCACGTGTTTGAAACTTTGAGCTCATACTTCCAGGATGAAACGATTGTGCAGCTACTGTGTGGTCAGGTGGCTTGACAAATTATGTGAGTCTACAGGTAGGTGTGTCTTATTGAAGATAAGCAGTGAGTCGACACAGTATAAACTAAAAGTTGTAATCCCTTGTGACAAAAGCCTCCGACTGACATTTGAAGACTTCGGAAATTGCTTTCTCCTAGTAGAGCAATACCTGTTTAGCGAGCATTTATGCCTCTTGTGGGAGGGTCTAGCAACAGTATTATCTGTTACTGTTAGTGGGTGGAACAGTAGGACTATGGGTCTGTGGAGATAATTTTAGTAGTTTATTTTTTCCTTTTTACCTATTTGGTATTTAGTGTTATATTCAGCATTTTCATTTTTTTTTTTTAATTTTTGACAGGCGGAGTGGACAGTGAGAGAGAGAGACAGAGAGAAAGGTCTTCCTTTTTGCCGTTGGTTCACCCTCCAATGGCCGCTGCGGTAGGCGCGCTGCGGCTGGCGCACCGCGCTGATCCGATGGCAGGAGCCAGGTGCTTCTCCTGGTCTCCCATGGGGTGCAGGACCCAAGGACTTGGGCCATCCTCCACTGCACTCCCTGGCCACAGCAGAGAGCTGGCCTGGAAGAGGGGCAACCGGGACAGGATCGGTGCCCCGACCAGAACTAGAACCCGGTGTGCCGGCGCCGCAAGGCGGAGGATTAGCCTAGTGAGCTGCGGCGCCGGCCAGCATTTTCATATTCTTGTTTTAACTTCCTAAGAATGTTTTCTGGTTGACTGGAGTAGGAGGAGGGTAAGAGCAGGTATGCTCAGGGTGGATCAAAGGCACGGCCACCTTCCTTCTTGTTTTAAGGTTTATTATTTATTTATTTGAAAGAATTACTAAGGGAGAGAGGAGAGACAGAGAAAGAGAGACATCTTTTTTTTTTTTTTAAAGATTGATTTATTTATCTGAAAAGCTGAGTTAGAGAGAGAGAGAGAGAGGGAGAGAGAGAGAGGTCCTCCATCCACTGGTTCACTCCCCAAATGGCTGCAATGACTGGAGCTGGGCGGATCTGAAGTCAGGAGCCAGGCGCTTCTTTTGGGTCTCTCATGTGGGTGCAGGGGCCCAAGGACTTAGGCCATTCTCTTCTGCTTTCTCAGGCACACTAGCAGGGAGCTGGATCAGAAGTGGAACAGCTGGGACTTGAACTGGTACCCATATGGGATGCCAGCATTGCATATGGCAGCTTAATGTGCTGTGCCACAGTGCCGGCCTCTATTTTTTATTTGTTTTAAATGCAGAGGGACTGAAAGAGAGAGGGAGAGACAGAAATAAAGAGATATTTCATCTGTAGGTTCACTCCCCAAATGGTTGCGACTATCAGGATTGGCTGGACCAAGCTGAAGCTAGGAACCAGGAACTCCATTTGGGTCTCAGTGTGGATGGCAGGGGTCCAAGCTCTTGGGCCATCTTCCACTGCCTTCCCAGGCACATTAGTAGGGAGCTGGGTTGGAGGTGGAGCAGCTGGGACTTGAACTGGCCCTCCAATATGGGTGGCAGTGTTGTGGGGAGCTGCTTAACTCACCGTGCCACAATGCTGGCCCCTTGCTTCTTAAGGGAGTGGAGCGAGGCCCAATTAGTGAAGGACCCTGACATCGCTGGGGGAATCTGGACTTTGTCTGACGTCTTGTCGTGTGCCCTTGGCTGTATTTAACTCTCTAACCCTGCTTGGTACAAGTATGTTTATGACTTAATGAGATATCATCAGAACTTGTGTAGTCAGCCGTAATTGGCTTTCAAAGTAGACTTTAGGAAAACTTACATTTTTATTTGAATAATTTTTGTGAATTGCTCAAACTTTTTTTTTTTCATATTTTTTCCTCTCACCCTCCCTCCCTCCACCCAGTGTTTATGTAGACGTCAATCAATCAGTCAAAGGCCTTAAGAGCAAAGAGTGGCTTCTGCCTCTATATGACCTCTGGTTTCCAGTTGCTCCCTCGGGGCTCCAGCTCGCTGGCCTGCCCTGCAGATTCAGGGCTTGCCAGGCCCCACAATCATGTGAGCCAATTCCTTGAAGTGCCTCCACTCCAGTCTCTTTCTCTTGGCACATGCGTGTGTGAGCACACACACACACATGCATGCACACCCCATACTCTGGCGACCTTCTACTAATATAAGGAAGGAATTCAAGCCCCTTAAGGAGCATTTGTGGACTGCCTACTTTTTGTCTGGAATGATGCTGGCCTCTGTGTGCGCACATGCAGGTAATGGACCACTGCAGACCGGCGTGACAGGTACATAGTGGGTGTGTGCGCACAGCACCATGGGAGCCGGCATCCAGCAATGACGGTGTTAGTCTGTTGATGGGACAAGGCTTGTGGGCAAGGGCGGTGACTGAGGCTGGGGCTTGAGTTGCTGCTCGTGTCACGCGCAAGCAACATTGGCAGCCCACAGCTGGGGGTGGCAAAGCAGATGAGGGCTAAGCAGGGGTGAGGGTGGGGGTCGGGCATTCAGGAGATTGAGGGGTGACCCTGTTGGCGCACAGGATCTTGGGAGAGTAAAGTTGGATTGCTGCCTTCGGAGTCACTCAAGCCGGGAGTCCTGACTCCCCAGCGTCTGTTGCCTTTTGCTAATGAATTCGCTTTAGCTGGTGTGCATACAGGGCAGAGCGAGCAGGCAGAGTTCTCAGATCTACAGCCAGGGACAGGCAGCTGGAAGAATCACCCCATGGCTTCATGGGTCCTGCCTGGGGCACGTGGCTACAGGGAGCAGACCCTGAACTTGCTCCCAGTCTTAACTGTTGCTGTTTGCGTCTGGTTTACCTGTGTCCCCCTCAAAGGTCCGTGAGCTGGAAGCTTGGTCCTCACAGTGGTGCTGTTGGCAGTGGTGTCACCATTAGGAGGAAGGGCTGGTGGGAGGTCCTTAGGTCACCGGTGCATGTCTTCAGAAGTTAATTCTCTTACCCCCCCTTGGCAGTTCTCCCGTGAGAGTTGTTCTAAGAGAAAGCAGCCTGGTAGTGCCCAGTCCTCTCTGCTTCCTGGCTGGCTGTGGGATCCTTCCTCTGAACACACTCCACCATCCCCCATCGGCCATGAGCGCTTGGCCAGAGCATGCGCCATGCTGCTTGCTTGAACCTCCAAAGCTGCAAGCGAAATGAACTTCTCTTCATCAGCTGCCTGTGTCAGGCATCTGGCTACAGCGATACAAGCTGACATCTTCCTGAACAGGGGGCCTCGCCTTGCTCACTCCGACCCTCTTCCTGTGCTCTGGATGGGGGAGGTGGGCCCAGGGTGAGGGGGCGCTGCTGGGGAGCCCGCACACAGGTCCTGTCTCCTAGTCATTGTTAATTGTAAACAATAGGAGCCTGGAGTTGCCCTGCTGTCTGCTCTCAAGAATGTCATAGAGTGTGGTAGACCCGAAGAAGAAGAGAACAGTCCTGATGAATCCCTTCCATCCCTGGAGCCAGCCACTCCTGAACTCAGACCCACGCCTGTGTGAGCCAGTTTTAATCTAGTTTTAAAATGTATTAAGCTTTAAAGTGTTAGATTGTGAGAAAAGATACACAATATAAAGCATATCACCGTAACTATTTTTGACCATACAGTCAGTCCAGTGGTGTTCAGTACGCTCCCAGTGTCGAGCCACCATCATCCCCATCCAGCCACAAAGCTCTCTTCATCTTGCAAAACTGAAACTCTGTCTCCATTAAGTAAAAACTCCCCATCTCCCCTCCTCCCAGGCCTGGGCACCCACCATTCTGCTCTCTGGATGTGAGGGCTCCAGGGGTCTGAGATGAGTGGGGTCACACAGTGTTTGTCCTTTTGTGTCTGGCCCCCTTCATTTCACATCCTATCCTCAAGGTTCACCCCTGTGTCAGAGTTTCCTTCTTTCGAAAGGCTGGATTGTATCCCATTGTATGCAAGGACCACATTTTGTTGCTCATTCATCCATCCGTGGACGTGTCGGCTGTTCCCCTCTTTCGGCCATCTGTGATGAAAGCTGTTAGGAACATGCATGCAGTATTATAAGACCTTTTTCTTTCGCAATCACTGCGCAGTCCCATGCAATGGTAAGCAGGACTAGAGAGACCCTGTACACTTTATGCCGACGGGGACATCCTGGCACAGCTTAGTGCAAGATGACAGCCAGAACGTGAACATCAGTAGGATCCACTGATCTGTTCAGGTTCACTCCCCCTTGCATGTGTGTGTGGATGTCCGTGCAATTTTATCGCATGTGTAGGTTTGTGTGTCAAGACGCAGAATAACTTGACTCCCTGCAGGGCTCGTCACGTATCAGTCTACACCACCCCCTCAGCACCTCCCTCTACCCGCATCTGTAGTGCCTAGCAATCGGTAGTCTGGACTTCATGCCTCCTGTTTTGCAAATGTTATGTAAATGGAATCATAGAGTAGGTAATCTTCCAGAACTGGCCTTTTCATTTAGTGTGATTCTCTGGAGATTCATCCAAATGATTGCTTATATCAATCATCTGGTAAAATAAAAAGTGCTGAGTAAGCAGTCCCTGGTGGACCATGGTTCACGCACGAACAGTCTAGCTGTCTCCAGGCTCCGGAAGTTATTTTTCAAGCAGCTACACATGTTCAGGGGTGGGTTGTTGTGTGAATATTAGTGTTTGTTTCTCTGCGATAAATACACAAGGGCACATAGGTTGTAGGTCATAGGTTATAGGTCACTGATAATCGCATCCTCCAAGGCACTGGGACCACTTCATAATCCCACCAGAAGCACATCAGTGAGCCAGTTTCCCAGCATCCTGGTCAGTGGTTGGTGTTGTTTTAAATTTTTCTGATAACTTTTCTGTCTCCCTTCTGCATTCTTTTACACCCCTAGCCTCTCTAGGGGCTTCTTTTTATAAAATTGTATTTATTTTGAAAGTCAGGGTTGCAGAGAGAGATAGGGAGTGAGGGGAGAGAGAGAGCACCATTTATTGATGAGGTTGTCTCTTCAAGGTATGTTTTTGGCTGTTTTGTCAAAGATATGTGGCTATTCAAATGTCTGTATGACCCAAAGTGATTTTTTTAAAAAAGATTTATTTATTTATTTGAAAGTCAGAGTTAGACAGAGAGAGACAGAGAGGCAGAGAGAAAGAAAGAGAGAGAGAGAGGTTTTCCATCCAATGGTCCACTCCCCAATTGCACCGATCTGAAGCCAGGAGCCAGGAACTTCCTAGGGTCTCCCACACGGGTGCAGGGACCCAAGCACTTGGGCCATCCTCCACTGCCTTCCCAGGCCATAGCAGAGAGCTGGATCAGAAGTGGGCAGCTGGGACTTGAACCAGCGCCCATATGGGATGTCGGCACTGCAGGCGGCGGCTTCACCTGCTATGCCACAGCACTGGCCCCAGACCCAAAGCGATATATAGACTTAATGTAATCTCCATCAAAATATCAATGACATTCTCCCCAGAATTAGAAAACACAGCCTTCGAATTCATACGGCAATGCAAGGAACTCCTCATGACCTTTCTGGGCTCAGTCCAGGGTCAGAGGAACTGTTGACCAGTGGGGGAGAGTGTGCCAGTCCAGAGGAAGATTGGGGTCGGCTGCTCCTCCCTGGCCCTGACTCTCCCTAGCCAAGCTCACGGAGAGAAGGAAGGGCCACCAAAATGAGGCTGTGTTGGTCCCTTGAAGTGTCTGAGAGTCATTTATTTATTTATTTATTTATTTATTTCTAACTTGGGTATACACAGCAGGGGTAAGACTGATGAACCATCCCTTACTGAATAAATTGTTAATGAGAGGATAGGAAAAGCTAAGTACAGGTTTTGTTGTTGTTGTTGTTGTTTTGCTACATTGCACTAGTTGTGCTTGTTGGGTGTATTTTATCAACATACATGACACATGTGTTTTCAGACGGTCTCTAATAGTCAATGCACAAGGGGGTATTGAAAGGGACTTACCTGCTACAAAGGGCTGGCCCTGTGACCTTCAGCAGTAACTGCTGTCCAATGGATTTTCCACTGACCATTCCCTACCAACTCCATTTATCTGTGGAGTATGTTCATTTCCATATGGTATGGCACCTGTACCACAGGGAAGAGGGGACGGCTCCCATTTCTCACTCCATTGGGAGGAAGGCTGTTTCAGTGTTCTCTGCTGTTTTTGTAAAATACCTGAGGCTGGGTTCTTTACAAAGAGAATTATCTTGCTCATGATTCTGGCGGTTGGGGTATCCAAATGGCAGGTGTTGCTATCCTAGGGAGGAGCCCGCTGGCTGTGTCACGACACAGTGGGCAAAGTGGAAAGTGGACTGGCTCTATGCAGAAGTGGCCAAGCATGTGGACCTGCCCTGCTTTACAACAACCTGTGTATGAGAAAGCCCCCGCTCCAAGACAGCAGCATCAATGCCTTCCGAGGGCAGTGCCCCAAAGGCCAAACCATCTTCCTCCAGGCCCTGCCCCTTCAAGGTGCCACAGCTCCTACACCATCCTACTGGGGACCGAGTTCCCAGCACCTGAAACTTGAGGGGACACACTCACACTGTTGGACCTCTCAGTTGCAGAGAGGCCCACTTGCTCGGGAGGACGCCCAAAGATCCAAACTCCAGACCGGTTGATGCAAAAAGCACGAGGTTTTTATTGAACGTTTGTGCAAACGGGCCCCCACCTCAGGCAGTGAGGAGCCCTGAGCGGCAGTTTCACACAGGTTATATAGGCAACGAATTAGCATATTCCTAATGCGCATGCGTAGGATTGGTCAGTTCAGAGGGACCATTAGCATATGGGAGAATGCTGGTGAAGAATGCTGGTGGAGAGTGCTGGTGGAGAATGCAGAGGTGGCACGGGATTGGCTAGTTCGGAGGGACAATTAGCATACTGGAGAGTGCTGAGGGAGAGTGCTGAGGTGTTACAGGATTGGCCGGTCGCAGTGACATCATAAGTGCGCGCCTAGAGACTCTCCAAAGGGGAGGGGCAGCTCTGCTCTGGGCGCGCCCAGAGGTTTCCCGGAGGGGAGGGGCAGCTCTGCTCTGGGCGCGCCCAGAGGTTTCCCGGAGGGGAGGGGCAGTTCTGCTCTGGGCGTGCCTAGAGGTTCTCTGAAGGGGATTGACTTTTCCTTCCCAGAGAACGTCCTGCCCGCTGGACTCTGGGGAACATCTAACCTCTTAAGAAGCCCCTGATATTTGCCCAGGCCTAGTTTCTTGTCCCTCCCCCCATAAGGGTCCTTCAACACCCTACCCAAACCACAGCTGGGATGGAGGACTGGGGGACCCGCGGGGAAGCCTGGAGGATGTGTTCCCAGGGAGGGACAAGCAATCTGCAGAAGGCCTCTGAGTTAGCAGCAGGGCGGATGGGGAGGTGAGTGAGCCAGGCCAGCTAGCGGTGGGGTGGGGGTACTGCTGGTGCTGAACTGCATCCTCCCTGGAGGCTAGAGCTTGGGCAGTGGGGTCAGGCAAGGGCTCGGGTCCTAAGTGTCCAAGCTCAGCAGTGGGGTGGTTAACCCAGTGTAGACAAAGCCCAGAACTCAGAGCCAGAAGGTAGAGGCAAGCCAGCTCACCTGTGGCTTTCTTGCTACATTTCTTGTTTCTTAACACAGTTCCTTTTGAGAAAGCCAAATTCTGTCTTGAGAGAACGAAGGTGAAAACGGCTGGGACAGGCAATGTGGAGACCCACAGTGCAAGGAAAAACTCAGAAGGGGAGACTTTTTTATTGGAATTGTCCATTCTGCCCTCTGCAGCCTGCTCCTGGCTGCTCCTCACCCTACTTGCCGCCTCTGGGAAAAAAACCCAGCTTCTCAGCATCCCCCACTTGATTCTGCGATGCAGTGTTGTCAGCCATTGCTGTTTCTCTACGCATCGAATGTTTACATATCACAGACTTAAAGTATGGAAAATTAATGGAATTTATGGTGCCAAAGAGTCCTGTGACAACACTGGAAGTTTTCAAGTTATCAGCACTGATAAGTGAGCATGCAAAACTCATGTTCCTGTGCAAGGAAAAGTCCGGATGGAGTTTGCGTTTTCTTTCTTTCTTTTTTAAAAGATTTATTTATTTATGTGAAACCGTTACACAGAGAGAGGTGACAGAGAGAGAGAGAGAGGGCTTCCATCCACTGGTTCAGTCCCCAGATGACCACAATGGCCAGGGCTGAGCTGATCTGAAGCCAGGAGCCAGGATCTTCTTCCAGGTCTCCTAGGTGGGTGAAAGGGTCCAAGGACTTGGGCCATCTTCTACTGCTTTCCCAGGCCATAGCAGAGAGCTGGATTGGAAGTGGAGCAGCTGGGTCTCGAACCAGTGCCCATATGGGATGCCAACACTCCAGGCGGCGGCTTTACCCACTATGCCACAGCGCAGGCCCTGGAGTTTGCATTTTCAGTCTCTGGCCTTGTGGGCAACGCCAAGAGTGATGTGGAGGCCGGCGCCGCGGCTCACTAGGCTAATCCCTCCGCCTTGCGGCGCCGGCACACCGGGTTCTAGTCCCGGTCGGGGCACCGATCCTGTCCCGGTTGCCCCTCTTCCAGGCCAGCTCTCTGCTGTGGCCAGGGAGTGCAGTGGAGGATGGCCCAAGTCCTTGGGCCCTGCACCCCATGGGAGACCAGGAGAAGCACCTGGCTCCTGCCATCGGATCAGTGTGGTGCGCCGGCCGCAGCGCGCCAACCGCGGCGGCCATTGGAGGGTGAACCAACGGTAAAGGAAGACCTTTCTCTCTGTCTCTCTCTCTCACTGTCCACTCTGCCTGTCAAAAAAAAAAAAAAAAAAAAAGAGTGATGTGGAAAAGGCAGGAAGGATGCTCCAGCCTCACCTAGTTGGCCGCACCTGTTTTGTACTCAGGCCACCCTGGTGAGAGGGACTCTGTGATCCACACAAACTGGGGGTGGATTTTGACCTCAGATTTGCAGTTCTTGGAACATAGAGCTGTTCAAAAGGGGCCTGGAGGGGACATGACTGTGGCATAATAGGTTAGGCTGCAGCCTGCAGTGCCGGCATCCCACGTGGGTGCGGTTTGAATCTCATGGGCTCCACTTCCTATTCAGCTCCCTGCTAAAGGTGTGGGAAAGAAGCGGAAGATGGCCCAAGGGATGGAGCCCCTTGCACCGATGTGGGAACCTGGGAGGAAGCGCCTGGCTCCTGGCTTCAGCCTGGCCCAGCCCTGGCCGTTTTGGTTATTTGGGGAGTGGACCAGCAGATGGAAGATCTCTCTTTCTCTGTCTCTCAAATAAAATAAATCTTAAAATTTTTTTTTTTTTAAAAAGGGAAGGGGACAGGAGGTAGGACAAGCAGCATGGGTACAGAGCTCTGTTTCCCAGGAGGAACACTGAAGAATGGAAACCCCTAGATGTGGATGCTACCCCAGCCCATTCTCCTGGCTCACCGTTTAAAAAAAAAAAAAAAAAAGCCACATTTGATTCCTGCCTGGGAGGGAGGGGCCTCGCTAGGTGGCCTTATTCTTTTTTTTTTTTTTTTTTTTTACAGGCAGAGTTAGACAGTGAGAGAGGGAGAGACAGAGAGGTCTTCCTTCCGTTGGTTCACCCCCCAAATGGCCACTTGGGCCGGCGCTGTGCCAGTCCAAAGCCAGGAGCCAGGTGCTTCCTCCTGGCCTCCCATGCGGGTGCAGGGGCCCAAGCACTTGGGCCATCCTCCACTGCCCTCCCGGGCCATAGCAGAGAGCTGGCCTGGAAGAGGGGCAACCGGGACAGAATCCGGCGCCCCGACCGGGACTAGAACCTGGTGTGCTGGTGCCACAGGCGGAGGATTAGCTTAGTGAGCCGGCACCGGCCTAGGTGGCCTTATTCTAAGGAGAGGATAGGCACAGACTTGGCCGTCACAGGGTTCCGGCAGCCAGCGCTGTGGTTCCCCAGGAGAGGCAGCCCCACCGCCGTCTGCACTCCGGAGCGCCGGCCAGGGCGCCCCGCACCCGGCGCGCGCTCGCCCCCGTGCGCCCGCAGCTCCCACAGCACCCGCGTGCACCCACCGTGCGCAGCCGCCTCCCCAGGTCGCAGGCTCTCCCGTGGGGAGGCTTTCACGGGTAGAGCTAGTCACGACTTGGCAGATTAACCCCATGCTTTTCCATAACAACCCGAGTCAGATGGCACCGGGAGTGAGGGTGATGGGAGGGTGATGGTCCAGGTGACACAGCCTCTCCATTAAAATGACAAAGACTCGGGGCAATTCAGAATCATTTGAGAATCGGATGAGCTTCTCTCGGTGAAATTAAAATGGATTTAACCCTCATACTAATGAGAACTTGGACACAATAATGCTGAAGCCATTCATGGCAGCTCTGCGTGGCGACACGAGCAGTGACATTTCAAAAAGATAATGGTGCAGGGATGGATAAAAAGCGGTCAGATGTTCCCAGTGAAACGTGGCCTTAATTGGCTGCCGTGGATGGTGTGTGTCAGCGGAGATTAGAGAAAGCAGCGCAGACATAGAAATTGGCTTTTTGAATATTGCTTTCTTCTGCAAAAATGTAGTTAATATACTAAAACCAATGTACGTTTATACTTAAGATTAGACGCTGCTGTAAGCAAGACTAAGCAATTCACATTTCTTGCAAATAGCTTAACTGTTTCACATTCTAAAGTTTCTTTTTTTAAATGAGTGGGTTAGAAAAGCTGTATTCAACAATGATTTAAAAATAGACTTGTGTTGGGAATATGTTTTAAAAAATGTGTGTGATGTGACAGTATTAGAATATAGTGCTACAGATAGATTTTGGGAATTGTTTATAATTTCAAAAAACATTTTCATTTTCATCCTCAGGTTAGTTTGTTGGTTCAGTTAAGAAGAAAATATAATGTATTAAAGTAAGTATAATACATAAAATTCAATCTGTAAGTAGAGTATAAAAAACCACAAATGCAATTAAGGTGTGAGAATTAGTTTATCTTTTATGATTTCCTTTGCCTGGTCCCTTAAGCTTTGTTTGGTATCCATCTGTATTAAGTGGAAAATTTTCATTCTTCTGAATTTTATAACCTTTTTCTTTTTCCTCATTCATGATGAGAGATTTAAAAATTCTTTATATTACAAAAAGTCAGAGTTACAGTGAGAAAGGGAGAGACAGAAAGAGAGAGGAGAGAGATCTTCCATCCGCTGGTTCAGTCCCCAAATGGCCACAATGGCTGGGCTGGGCCAGGTCAAAGCCAGGAGCCAGGAGCTTCTTCCAGGTCTCCCAAGTGGGTGCGGGGGCCCAAGGGCTTGAGCCACCTTCTGCAGCTTTCCCAGGCTCATTAGCAGGGAGCTGGATTGGAAGTGGAGCAGCCAGGAATCAAACCTGTGTCTCATAGGACGCCAGCGCTGCAGATGACGGCTTAACTGATCCCGATAGATGATTTTCTAAAATGTGGATAAAAGCATTTTAATGTCTGTAAATATATTACAGAAAACATTTTGTCTGCCAAAGTTCAGAAGTCTTTAAAATTAAGCTAACTCTAAAGTTTTCAGTCCCAGACCTGGCTGAGGCATCCCCAACTGGCCTGCTTCACTGTGTGTATAGAGAACCTTTCCTTACAGATAACGGGGCGTCATTAAGAAGAGAGCGGAGTATAAGCACAGATTTACAAACAATAATCTGCTAGGAGGTAATTAAGAATTAAAAAAACCCAACACTTTCCTTTCCAGGATTGGTTTCTAGCTTATGGATAGCTCTTTTAAAAAATTACCCGGAATTGCTACACTCTACTCCAGGTTGGACAGCAGAGACCCTTTCAAATGTATGCATTGTGGCCAGCGCTGCGGCTCACTAGGCTAATCCTATGCCTTGCGGCGCCGGCACACCGGGTTCTAGTCCCGGTTGGGGCGCCGGATTCTGTCCCGGTTGCCCCTCTTCCAGGCCAGTTCTCTGCTGTGGCCAGGGAGTGCAGTGAAGGATGGCCCAAGTGCTTGGGCCCTGCACCCCATGGGAGACCATGATAAGCACCTGGCTCCTGCCTTTGGATCAGCGTGGTGCGCTGGCTGCAGCGCACCAGCCATGGCGGCCATTGGAGGGTGAACCAACGGCAAAGGAAGACCTTTCTCTCTCTCTCTCTCACTGTCCACTCTGCCTGTCAAAAAAAAAAAAAAAAATCAAATGTATGCGTTGTGTATTTATGGAAAACAGGCAACAAGAACAATTGATACAGAAATGCAACTCACTTTCTCCTTTGTCTCTTTAAGAATTTACTCCATGGGAGATGCTCCTTGGGCGTGCTTATCTGAGATTCATCCAAGTTGTTGCATAAATCAACAGCTCATTCTTTTTGGTTGTCAAGTAGTATTCCATGCCATGGCTGGAATACAACACCACACATTGAAAGACATATGGGTAGTTTCCTATTTTTAGTTATGGCAAATAAAACTTCTGTGAACATTTGTGTATAAGTTTCTTCATAAAAATAAGCTTTCATTTGTCTGGGCTAAGTGCCTAAAAGTGCAACTTCTGGGTCACATGGGAAATTCATTTTTAGTTTTCTAATGAACTGCCAAACTAGTTCCCGGAACGACTGTGCCACGTTGCATTCCTACTGGTAATGCCTGAGTGATCCACTTTCCCAGCATCCTCAGCAGCATTTGGTATTATCACTACTTTTTATTTTAGCGACTGTAATAGGTATGTGGTGATAGTTCTTTATGACTTTGGTTTGCATTTTTATGAAGTTGAATGCCTTGCCCTATACTTGTCACCTGCATGTTCTTGGAAGGCATGGTATGCACCACCATACCATGGATGCCTCCTGCCAGTCACCTGCATAGTCTCTCTAGTGACATGTCTGTTCATATCTTTTACTCATGTTCTGGTTGGATTGCTTGGGCATAATTTTGGATTCCCTGTTTCCTTATGTAGGTGCCTAGCCCTCTGCTAATATCATGCAGTCTTGTAGCTATGGAGGAAGATTTAACATCAGAAGGAGTGATGTCGGCCACCGTGTTCTTTTTCAAAATGGTTTTGGCTATTTTGGCATCTTTCCCTTTCCACATACATTATAGGATAAGGTTCTCTGAAGATTAAAAAACCTGATAGGGATTGTGTAAAATGTATACACCAATGTAGGGAGAATTGATACTTTTTAAAAGTATTTTTCAAAGATTTATTTTATTTATTTGAAAGGCAGAGTTATATATAGAGAGGGAAAGACAGGGAGAGAGAGAGAGAGAGAGAGAGAGAGAGAGAGAGAGAGAGAGAGAGAGAGAAATATCTTTCATTTGCTGGTCCACTCCCCAAATGGCCACAATGGCTGGGGCTGGGCAGGACTGATACCAGGAGCCTGGAACTCTGTCTGGGTCTCCCACGTGGGTGGCGTGGGCCCAAACATTTGGGTCATCTTCCACTGCTTTCTCAGGTGTGGTAGCAGGGAGCTGCATCAGAAGCGGAGCAGCTGGGACTTGAACTGGTGCTCATATGGGATGACAGTGTCACCTCTCAGGTTGTTTTACCCGCTGTGCCACAGTGCTGGCCCCAGGATTGACGCCTTTTCTTAGATAAGTCTGCTGACTATGAACAACTGTATTTCTCTACCGATACTTAGGTTTTTTTTGATTGTCTCAAAACTATTTTGTCCTTTTTATCAGAGACCTGTATATGCTTTGTTAGATTTATACTTAAGCATTTGATTTGGTGACTCATAAATGTATTCTTGACTATGGTTTGTCTTTGATTATTGTCAGTGTAGAAATGCTAGTGATTTTTGCATGATCATTTTATATCCTGTGAGCTTAAGGAACTAACTTATTAGTTCTAAGAAGGTTTTGGCTAAGTTCTAAGAAATTCCTTGGCATTTTCTATGTAGATAATCACATCTTCTAAAAATGGAGGCTATCTTATTTCTTCCTTATGAATCTGATTGGTTTTATTTCTTTTTCTTGCCTTATTGCAATGATGAAAATATCCAACACTCTTGAATGGGACTGGTGAGAGTAGACATCCCTGTTTTCTTCCTGATTGCAATCTTTCACTGTTAAGTGTGATGTTAGTTTTGGATTTTTTTTATAGGTAATCTTTATGAGACAGAGGAAGGTTCATTTTTATTTAATTTTTATTTCTGGTCAGCTGAGACTTCTTAATCATGAATGAATGTTGCAGTTTTCAAAGACTTTAATTGTGATGTGTTTTTCTTCAATCTCCTGTTGATATGGTGGATTACATTCATTGATTTTCAGATATTGTGTGAACCTCACATCCCTGGAATAAATCCTAGTTGGTTGTGCTGTTAAATGCTTTTTATATGTTATTGAGTCCAATTGGTACATTTTCTTAGGGATTTTGCATACATGAGATAAATGAGCTTTTTTTTTTTTAAATTTTTTTTTTTTTTGACAGGCAGAGTGGATAGTGAGCGAGAGAGACAGAGAGAAAGGTCTTCCTTTTTGTCGTTGGTTCACCCTCCAATGGCCGCTGCGGCCGGCACAACGCGCTGATCCGAAGGCAGGAGCCAGGTGCTTCTCCTGGTCTCCCATGGGGTGCAGGGCCCAAGCACTTGGGCCATCCTCCACTGCACTCCTGGACCACAGCAGGCCTGGAAGAGGAGCAACCGGGATAGAATCCGACGCCCCGACCGGGACTAGAACCCGGTGTGCCGGCGCCGCAAGGTGGAGGATTAGCCTGTTAAGCCACGGCGCCGGCCAAGATAAATGAGCTTTATCCTGTAGTTTTCTTTATTCTACACTGCTTTTGGTATTAAGATCATCAAGTGAGCAGGGAACTATTCCTTCCTCTTTTTTGGAAGAGAAGATGTAGACTCGGTGGGAATTCTTCAAATGTTTGGGAGATTGCTCCAGTGAGAATGTTTGATTTGGAGATTTTTTTTTCTTGGAAACTTTCTTTTGTTTTTTTTTTAAGATTTATTTATTTATTTGAAAGTCAGAATTACACACAGAGAGAAGGAGAGGCAGAGAGAGAGAGAGGTCCCCCATCTGCCGGTTCACCCCCAAGTTGGTCACAACAGCTGGAGCTGTGCCAATCTGAAGCCAGGAGCCAGGAGCCAGGAGCCAGGAGCCAGGAGCCAGGAGCCAGGAGCTTCTTCTGGGTCTCCCACACGGATGCAGGGACCCAAGGACCTGGGCCATCTTTTACTGCCTCCCCAGGCCACAGCAGAGAGCTGGATCGGAAGTGGAGCAGCCGGGTCTTAAACCGGCGTCCACATGGGATGCAGGCACCGCAGGCAGTGACTTTACTCACAGCGCCAGCCCCCTTCCTGGAAACTACAAATCCAAATTCTCATGATATAGGACTCTTCAGTATATCATCTTGGATGAGTTTCAGATTGTTTGTGGATTTTGAGGAATTGGATTATTTCCTCTAAATTTTTGACTATATGAATGCAAAACTGTAATGTTGCTTTATTTTCCCTTGAATGACTGTGGGATATATTGTGCTAGCTCCTGTTCCATTCATGATGTTAGCGATTGTGTCTTCTCTCTCTCTCTCTCTTATTTAATCTTTCTCAGTGGTAGAGGTATAAGTATTAATCTAAATGATTTTTCTCTGAAAGAACCAGCTATTCGTTTTGTTGATGTTTCCTCTTGTTTTCCTGTTGTCAATGTCATTTATTTCATGTTTTCTCAGTATTACTTCCTTTCTTTTGCTTTCCTTGGGTTTTGTTCTCTGTTTCCTAGGTCTTAGATATTTGATTTGAGATTTTTAAATTTTATTTTATAGTGTAATAATTTGGCTGTATAAATTTAACTCTTGGCACGATGTTAGTTGCATCCTGTAAATTTTTATTAGTTGTGTTTTCATTTTCAGTCGGTTATGTGTATGTGGTTTTAAAAAATTATTTGAGAGAGAAAGGGAGGGAGAGAGAAAGAGAGTGAGCAGGGGTTTGGGGAGACGGTGAGAGAGCATTCCCATCCCCTTGGGCTGAAGCTGAGATCCAGAAACTCAGTTCAGGTCTCCCTATGGATGGTAGGTGTGCAACTACTTGAGCCATCAACTGCTCATTCCTGCATTAGCAGGAAGCTGAAGTCAGCAGTCAGAGCAGGGAATTGAACCCACGTACTCCCATATGGGATGCAGGCATCTTAACCACTGGCCAAACACCTGCCTCTATGTGTGTGGTTTGTAATATTTTCTTTGAGATTTTCCTTGTGGCCTATGGATTATTTTTTTTTAAAGATTTATTTATTTATTTGAAAGCCAGAGTTATACAGAGAGAGAGAGAGAGAGAGAGAGAGAGAGAGGTCTTCCATGTGCTGGTTCACTCTCCAATTGGCTGTATAATGGCTGGAACTGTGCCCATCCGAAGCCAGGAGCCAGGAGCTTCCTCTGGGTCTCCCACGTGGTGCAGGGGCCGAAGGACTTGGGCCATCTTCTACTGCTTTCCCAGGCCATGGCAGAGAGCTGGATGGGAAGTGGAGCAGCCAAGACTCAAACCGGGGCCCATATGTGATGCCGGCACCGCAGGAGGCAGATTTACCTGCTATGCCACAGCACCGGCCTGGCCTATGGATTATTTAGAAGTGTATTGTTAAATTGTAAGTGTTTGGAGATTTTCCTGTTGTCACTCTGTTGTTAATTTCTAGTTTGGTTCCACTATGATTAGGGAGTATATTCTGTTTGATTCCAGTTCTTTCACCCTTGGAGGTTTATTTTATGACCTGGGCTATGTTTATCACGGTGAGTATTTCAGAGGAGCTTGACAATGTGAATCCTGTGCTTTCTGAGTAGATTGCGTTGTTGGATTGTGTTGTCTAGTTCTTATTCTTGCTAACTTCCTTTCTAGAAGTTCTAGCAATTTCTGAGAGTGGGACGTGAAACATCCCTATGGTATTTATGGATTTCTTTTTCTTTTCATTGCTATCAGTTTGTGCTTCTTGTATTCTGAAACTTTGTTGCTTGGTGCATACATGTTAGGACTATTTTTTGATGGCGTGGTCCTTTTAATATTATGTAATGCTCCTCTTTATTATAATTTTCTTCACATTCAAGTGTAGTTTATCTGATAATAACATAGCCACTCTTGATTTCTGTTTTAAAAACTCGGTGTTTATGTAGTCTCGGTGCGTTTTCTGCTGCTCTAACTGAATACCACAGACTGGAATTTTATCAAGATAAAGGTTTGATCAGCTCACAGTTCTGGAGGCCAGGAGGTCCAAGTGCACAGCACCAGTATCTTCTCTGCTCTTCATGCGTCGTCCTGTGGGGAGACAGAGCAGGGCGCCAGCTCGGCTCTCTCCTTATCTGATGATAAAACCACGAGTGCTGTCAGGGGCCCCACCTTCATGACCTCGTCCGGTCCCAATCACCTCCCCAAGGCTCCACCCTCAAACAGTATCAGCGCAGGAACTGGGGGCTTAGATTTCTGGCACGTGAGCATCTGGGGAATGTGTTCAAACCGCATTATCATGACAGGTCTTTTTCCAGCCTTTAATCTTCAAGCTACCTTCATCATTTATTTGAAGTGAATTTCTTGTAGATAGTAATATAATTATAATGATTTCCCCAATCCACTCTGCTCGTCTCACTGTCTTAATTGGTGCATTTAGATAATTTACATTTGAAGTAATTATAGGTAGGGCTTAAGTGAGTCATTCTTTAAAAATGATTATTTTATTTTTATTTGAAAGGCAGAGAGAGAGAGAGAGAGAGAGAGAGAGAGAGAGAGAGATTGATTTTCTACCTGCTGTTCTGTTCCCCAAAAGGTCACGACTACTGAGGGTAGACCAGGCCAAAACTAGTGCTCTATCTAGTTCTCCCACATTGGTTACATGGGCCCAAGGACTTGGTCCATCATCTGTTCAAGGCGCATAGCAGGAAGCTGGGTTGGAAATGGTGCAGTCAGAACTCGAACAGGTGCTCACGTGCGATGCTGGCATGGCAAGTGGTAGCCTCGCCCTCTGTGCCATAATGCCAGCCCTGAGTGTCAGTTATTTACTTGCGTTCCATGTATTTGTCCTGTTTCTTACTTGTGTTTTAAATTTCTTTCCTTTTCTTCTTTTGCCTTTCTGTGCAGTTGACTTTTTTTCTCTGTATTTAAGAGACAGAGTGACACAGACAGCTCCCGTGCAGTGATTCACTCCCCTCAGTGCCTGCAACAGCCTGGGCTGGGCCGGACCGAAGCCGGGAGCTGCACAGTCAGTCCTGGTGCCCGACATGGGTGCCAGGGACCCAAGTCCTTGAGCCAGCACCTGCTGCCTCCCAGAGTCTGAATTAGCAGGAAGCTGAGCTTGGGAGCTCCGAACCAGATACTTGGATATGAGGCGTGGGTATCTTAACCACCAGGCAAAATGCCCACCATACTTGGACTCTTTAGTGCCATATGTTTAGGGTATCACTTAGTAGTTTACTCAGCAATTGCTATTGATGTTATAATATACATTTGTAACTTACCACAGTCTACCATTATTGATACATTAATAGTTTGAACAAAGGAAAGTTTCCTTCCACTGAGGTCCTTTTACCCTCCTCAGTGTGGAAGTTTAATTGTGATAAATATTTCCTCGGGCCGGTGCTGTGGTGCAGTGGATTAACACCCTGGCCTGAAGCACCGGCATCCCATATGGGCGCCGGTTCTAGTCCCGACTGCTCCTCTTCCAATCCAGCTCTCTGCTATGGCCTGGGAAAGCAGTGTAGGATGGCCCAAGTCCTTGGGCCCCTGCACCCGCATGGGAGACCAGGAAGAAGCTCCTGGCTCCTGGCTTTGGATTGGCGCAGCTCCGGCTGTTGCGGCCATCTGAGGAGTGAACCAGCGGAATGGAAGACCTCTCTCTCTCTCTGCCTCTCCTCTCTCTGTGTAACTCTGACTTTCAAATAAATAAATAAACCTTTAAAAAAAATATTTCCTCGGCATACCTGGAGCAGCTCATCCCATGGTGTTACAAGTTCTGCTTCTGTCCGTCGTGATTACTTCTTTTTTCAAAAAAAAAAAAAAAAAAAAAAAAAAGATTTATTTTGCTGGCACTGCGGCTCAATAAGCTAATCCTCCACCTGTGGCACCGGCACACCGGGTTCTAGTGCCTGTCGGGGTGCCGGATTCTGTCCCGGTTGCTCCTCTTCCAGGCCAGCTCTCTGCTGTGGCCAGGGAGTGCAGTGGAGGATGGCCCAAGTGCTTGGGCCCTGCACCCGCATGGGAGACCAGGAGAAGCACCTGGCTCCTGGCTTCAGATCAGCGCGGTACGCCGGCCGCAGCGGCCATTAGAGGGTGAACCAACAGCAAACGGAAGACTTTCTCTGTCTCTCTCTATCCACTCTGCCTGTCAAAAAAAAAAAAAAAAAAAAAAGAAAGAAAAAGATTTATTTTATTTATTTGAAAGATCGAGTTACAGAGAGAGGTCAAGACAGAGAGAGGTCTTCCATCTGCTTGTTCACTCCCCAGATGGCCGCAATGGCTGGAGCTGAGCTGATCTGAAGCCAGGAGCCAGGAGCTTCTTCCAGGTCTCCCACGTCGGGGCAGGGGCCCAAGGACTTGGGTCACCTTCCACTGCTTTCCCAGGCCATAGCAGAGAGCTGGATCAGAAGAGGAGCAGCCGGGACTAGAATCAGCGCCCATATGGGATGCCGGCACTTCAGATCAGGGCTTTAACTGCTGCGCCCCAGTGCTGGCCCCCATGATTACTTCTATTTTGCAATCCCTCTGTTCCTATTTTTTCCCCCTAGTTTCTGAAGGTCCTAGCCTACTCCTGTTGACATTTTCTTCCCATTTGGGAAGATATCTTACTTATTTTAGGGGCTAGGCCTACTGACGACTGATAATCTTCACTTTCCTTCATCTGAGGGCGTCTTCATTTTCCCTTCATTCCCAAAGGACGCGCACCAGACATTGCATTCAAGGCTGACAGCCTGTTTCTGCGGAAGCTTGACAGATGTTCCCCTGCTTCTGGCCTCCCTGTTTCATGGAAATCTGCCGTAATGCATGTC
This sequence comes from Lepus europaeus, assembly GCF_033115175.1. Classification (NCBI taxonomy): domain Eukaryota; kingdom Metazoa; phylum Chordata; class Mammalia; order Lagomorpha; family Leporidae; genus Lepus; species Lepus europaeus. The sequence goes on from NC_084838.1 coordinate 99,837,953, forward strand.
GCTCCATGGGCAATCTGTCATGTCTTTCTGGCTGTTGTTGAGATTTTTTTCCCTTTGTGTTTTGGTGTGGATTTTTTTTTTTGGATTTACCAACTTTGAGTTTTGCTCAGCTTCTTGAATCCTAAATATATATCTTTGACCAAATTTGGGAAGTTGCCCGCCATGATTTTCTTTCTTTCTTTTTTTAAGGTTTATTTATTTTATTTGAAACTCAGAGTTACTGAGAGGCAGAGAGAGAGAAAGAGAGATGGCTGCAATTGTTGGAGCTGCTCCTACCCAAAGCCAGGAGCCAGGAGCCTCTTCTGGGTCGCCCAGGCTGGTGCAGGGGCCCCAAGGTCCTAGGCCATCTTCTACTGCTTTCCCAGGTCATAGCAGAGAGCTGGATTGGAAGTGGAGCAGCCAGGACTTGAACCAGCGCCCATATGGGATACCAGCGCTTCAGGCCAGGGCTTTAACCCGCTGCACCACAGTGTCGGCCCCAGCCATGATTTCTTTTAATATTTTTTTAGTCTCACTCTTTTTTCTCTCTTGGGACTCCAATAATATGAAGGTTAGAGCTTTATTTATTTATTTATTTATTTATTGTTGTTTCTGCCTCAGATCCCTGAAACTTTGTTCATTTTTTAAAATATTCATTTATCTATTTCATCTACTTGAAAGGTAGAGTGACGGAGAAAGAAGAGCCACTGAGAGAGGCCTTCCTTCTGCTGGTTCACTCCCCAGATGCCTGCAATAGCTAGGGTTGGTCCAGGTGGGAGCCAGGATCTCTGTGATCTCCCATCTGAGTGGCAGCAGTTCGAGTGCTTGAGCCATCCTCTGCTGTTCTCCCAGGATGCATTTGCAGGAAGTTTCCTGAGGAGTGGTGCAGCCATCACTCAAGCAGGAACTCTGATATGGGAGGCTGGTGTCCCAATCTGCCCGCAATGCCTGCCACGCTGTTCATTTTTGAAAATTCTGTTCTAGGTCTATGCTCAGGTTAAGTAAATGCTGTTGATCTATCCTCATGTTGGTTGAGTAATCCCTTGTCACATCTTCTCTACTAAGTCATCATTTAAAAAACCCTCAATTGTTGCATTTTTCAGTAGTATAATTTCCATTCGATTAATTTTTGTCACTTCAACATCTTGGCTGAGTCTCTGTATTTAAAATTTGTTTCAAGATAATTTGCCATTGCTACTCCTGGCTCCTTCTTGATACCAGCAGTGAGTTTTGACTCTGCTGGGACATTTTTGTGCTGATGCTGGGAGACCTCGGGTGCACCTGAAGCCCTATCCTTAGAAAGCAGTTGTTGTCTGCGGGTTCAGGTGGAGGTTCTCGCCTAACTTCATGGGCTGCGATTCCAGTCGCTGTTTCCTTTCATGGTCTTTGCAGTGCTGCTTCATCCTTGGTGCTGCTGGGAGGCTTTTGGTGCTGTTGCAACCTGCAGGGGAGAAGGATCCTTCAAGGGCATTTCCAGGATTTGCGGCTGCATTTAGAGGGGATGAGCTGGGGGAAAAGTTGCCAACATCTTCTTCTGAAACCTGAAGTCTCCAATACAGGTCCAGGTAGACCAGAAGCCTGGGGCCCACAGGCACACAGAGCAAAGTGCTGGAGCCTGGTGCTTCTCAGTCTTCTGACACTGATGGAAAAAGTAGGAGCAAAAAAAGGAGACACATGTGCACTCATAATGATCTCCACTTGTTTTATCTTTCAACTTTTCCCTTCCATTATTAGCAGTTTCTGATTTTTATGGCAACAGGCCACGAGTTGAGAGGCCAGCGTTCAGCACCTTTCATTAGCTAGGAAGGCAGGGACCAAAGGGAATTGGAGTCACCCCTGTGAGAGGTCACCCCTGCTCCCACCATGCAGGGTGAATCAGAAGGGGCCTCGCTGTACTGATGGGGAAAGAGAGTCGTCCAGAGAGGCAGAAGAAGGTTGCTGGGCCAGCAGACCTTAGAGACAAGGGGACGGCAATGGCTCTGAGGCCCTGCAGGACAGGGATCACATTGTCAGTACTATGCTCCATGCCTGGTGAGAGTCAGAGGTCTGGGCACCCAGAGCAGGCACCTGCTGCGTTTCCCTGGCAACAGGTCCCTCCCTCTTGGCTGTGCTATTTGGATACCAAAGGCTTCATGTAGGTGAAGGAGACAGTGGTGAGTGCCTGCCTGAATCTGAGCTGGCCTGTCAGAGGAGGGCCCCAGGAGGCAGCAAACCAGGAGGGCGCTGATGTGGGAAGACTTGGGGAGATAGGAAAGGGAGAGATGGGTCACCTGTTGAGCTCCTGTGATGCAGCTGTGTTGGTGTAGATGCAGACTCGGGGTTTATGTAGCCACCTTTCCTGGCTTGCCCCCTGCTGTGTGGACAGGAGCAAGAGGGAGCAGAGCCGGGAATGCCAAGCCACTCTGCAGGGCGGGGACCCCCCTTCTCCTTGACTGATAAGGCTCAGCTGAGGCAGGCCACCTGCACACGACTACCCAGCCAGCCAGCCAGTGCAGGAAAGGGTGCCTTTGAAGCCCCTGCGCCTGCCTGCCTGCTTGGGACAGTGATGACCCAGGGAAGAGAAACAGAGAACTCCTTCAACCAAGTCCTACATCCTTTGGTCCTCAGGCCTTTGTGGTCCAATGCCAGGGAGCGCTCTCAGACTGTGTGGATTGAAGTCAAGCAAGGAGGCAGAGGCTGCAGACAAGTTACCTGGTCCTGATGAGGCTGCTTCCGAAGGGTAGTGAGAAACACCACGGCCGAATAGTGAGCGCGAGGTTTAAAGGCCTGTGACGTCAGGGAACGTTGAGCATGCGCTCTGGGTGCTGCCTCTGCAGACGGTTAACTCTTCGATGGATTTGAGAAAGACTCGTGTCCTCAGGTAAGGGTAAAAAGTGGAACTCGTGATTCATACCTGACATGTTTTCTCCCAATATTTTCTCCCAATATGTGGCCTTTGTTAGGGAGGGCGGGGATGAATAAGATATGTGTCCATTTCCTCTGAAATGTGATGATTCAGGGATGAATCCATAGCAGCAAGTTCCCAAAATCTATGAAGGCAGCTCAAAAAGTTCATGGGAAATGGAATTGAAAGATGAGTTTATTTTAGTGCCCAAAAGTTTCCAATCCATGCGTAGTTTTTTTCATGATACACATTTTCCATTAGCTTTTTAAAGACTCCCCTCATATGCATAGATTTCAATCTTTCTTGCACCAAAAAAACCTCATCTTTCAATTCCATTTCCCATGAACTTTTTGAAGTTGCCTCCTATTGAGAGTGTTATGTGTGTAGTTATGGTAAGGATACGTACTCTGCCAACCAAGGAAAATTACTAACGAGGGCTGGAAGTGTGAAACTACACAGGGTTCCATTTTTATGGGGAGAGGTCCCCCCTTTGCTGTTCTGTGACTGTCCTGCCCAAACTCTGTGGTTTGTGTGGCACAGCCAGCCCTTGGCAACCAGAGCATCTGCCCTTTGGTCATAGCGATTGGCTTGGGCTCCAGCCCATCACACATAGCAGACCATTCGTCATCATGCCTGGAGGTCTAATTCAGAAAATCCCTTAGTGTTTCTGGAAGGTGGTAACTGAAAGGATCTCATGATGTAGCAGCCACAGGGGTGTCTTGCTTCCACATGGAGACCTGAGTAAGAGTGAAGGCAAGGGAGGTGTGTGTGCCTGTGTGTGTAGGGGGGTGACGACATCATTTGAGCACCAGATCCAGCTATGCCCTACACTCCACTCACTTTGGATTCCCCAGGTACGCAAGCCAGCCTAGTCTCCTTAACAAAAGCACCCTTATTTGAATTGGGTTTCTGCCACTTGTCACTGACCCTGCTGCCAGTGGCTGCTGACAGCTCCCACACCTCATCTCCCTGAGCAGGGAAGGAGGGGCAGGCAGGAGCAGCACCATTGCCAGGTGGGTGGAGCACTGTGAGTGGGGAAGGACTGGGGAGCCTCAGGCCATGGGGCAGCCTCCAGAAGCAGTGCCTCCCAGAAGCTCTGCCTTTCTACAGGGGGGAGCTTGCCCAGGTCGCCCACGTCCCTGGTGTGCGTGTTGCCCATAATGCATCCTGGGAACAATCAGTGTTGAGTGTCTCCCCTTCTCCCCCTGTTTCTTCGTGGAGACACTCATGGTAGAGACATACGTAGCCGTTAACTGTCTGCCCACTTGCTTGAGATGGAGCAGAGTCTGGCAAACTTTTCTTGTAAAGAGACATAGGTTGAACGTTTTAGGCTCTGATGACCGGACAGCTCTGCTGCTGTTGCGTGGGTAGTGGGAGGGTGATATGTAAGCACAGGGGTGTAGTTGGGTGCCAGTCGTGGTTTACGTATTAATCTGAATTTCATATAAGTTCCATGTACAAAAACCATTGTGTCAAAGCCAAGTTTATAATACTTTTTTTTTTTGACAGGCAGAGTGGACAGTGAGAGAGAGAGACAGAGAGAAAGGTCTTCCTTTTGCCATTGGTTCACCCTCCAATGGCCGCCACGGCTGGTGCGCTGCGGCCGGCACACCGCGCTGATCCGAAGGCAGGAGCCAGGTGCTTCTCCTGGTCTCCCATGGGGTGCAGGGCCCAAGCACTTGGGCCATCCTCCACTGCACTCCCGGGCCATAGCAGAGAGCTGGCCTGGAAGAGGGGCAACCGGGACAGAATCCGGCACCCCGACTGGGACTAGAACCCGGTGTGCCGGTGCCACAGGCGGAGGATTAGCCTAGTGAGCCGTGGCGCCGGCCAAGTTTATAATACTTTTGAAACTTTTTTCTCTTAGTTTTGGCCATTTCCTCCACATGACTTGTTCTCGATCTTTCTTTATTAACAGGCTATCCTTTGGGACACTTGGCTGCTGCTCACTTTGAAGACAAGGACATTGGGGAGGCAGTTGGGAGTTCAGTGTCTTGGCTGGGGTGTGTAAATCGTGTGTTTTGTCTGGCAGGAATTTGGTGGGGCCTTTGTGGGGCATCTCCAGGTCAGCTTCCTTTGGTTTCCTCTTGGGCTGGACAGAGTCCACGGAAGGTCACCACCGTCCTGCTGGTGAGTAGTGGCCTGGCTGCCAGTCTCTGGGAGAGAACAGACAGCAGCAAGATCCACAGCCGCCCTGTGGCCCCACGGTGCGTGCCGCAGCTTGGACATGGTTGGAGTGTGTCCCCAGTGGCTCCATGTGTTCAAATCTAATCCTTGCTGGTAAGAAGGCAGAAACCTAATCCAGCTATGGTGCTGAGAGGGGGGCATCTGGGAGGTGATCAGGGCTTGATAAACCCATAAACCCCTGGACTGCATCCTGGAGGCTCAGGAGAGACCAGAGAGGCGCTACCACGGGTCTGCTTCCTGTCTCACCCCGTGAGGCCCTGTGCTACCAAGGACTCTCCCAGCAAGGAGGCCCCTTGACCTTGTGCCTCCATAACCATGAGTCAGAAAAGTCTCTTTTCTTTATAACTCACCCTGACTGTGGCACTGTGTCATCAGCAACAGCAAACAGACGGATGGTGCTCAACTGATCAAGGAGTCCCCGGACCGGAAGCCCTGCCTCAGGTGGAGAGGAGGAAGCAGGCGTCCACGGGCAGCCTGCCTTCCAAGCCACTGCCCTTGAGGCCCAGCTGGCCTCCCACCTCCAGACGACTCTGGGGCCCCCGGCGTCTGAGTCTGAAAGCCAGGCTGCTGTGTAGCTCTGGGCGGTCAGCTCCGAGCACAGCTCTCCTCGGCTGGAGCGATCAGTTACTCACCAGCTCCTCCAGTCTTGGTGCCGTTGGTTCATCTCCCTTTCTTTTTTTTTTTTGTCTTAAGGTTTCTGCCTTAAAAATAACTATTTATTTTGTTCTAGCATCGCTGAGGGAAGGGAGGCACTAAAGGAATATTTTAAATCTGTCCTTTCCACTAAAATTAGAATGAGTTCTGCTGAAATACTCTGTTCACATGTGGGACATGTTTGTAATGGATGGAGGAGTATAAAGTAATGAGGCTGAGAGAGCGTGTGCGTCTGTTTTTACTTGACAAGATATGCGACCTAAGGAGGGCTTTTTAAATGGCCACTCTGGATTACAGTGTCAGTGACTAATGACCTATTTACCATCTGTTTTCTTATCTTTTTTTAAAGATTTACCCATTTATTTGAAAAGCAGAGCTTCAAAGAGAGACGGAGAGACAGAGAGAAAGAGAGAGAGATCTTCTGTTCTCTGGTTCATATCCCAGGTGGCTGCAATGGCCAGGAGCCAGGAGCTTCATCCAAATCTCCCATGTGGATCTCCCATCCAATCTCCCAAGCACTTGGACCATGTTCTGCTATTTCTCCCAGGGGCATTAGCAGGAAGCTGGAGCAGAAGCAGAGCAGCTGGGACTCCAACCAGCTCTCCTATGAGATGCTGGCTTCACCGGCAGTGGCTTGACCTGCTGTGGCCGACACTGGTCCCCTAGCTTCTCGACTCCTGGATCCGCAGTACTCTAATTCCCCTTGAGGCGGCAGTGTGCAGCCAGCATTCCGAGTTTCCCAGCTTGGCTTGCATACGGGGGTGGCTCTGTGGCACGTGCTGGTCCTTGTGGCACAAGGGGGTGCCTGAACTTTCTGCAGAAGTTTTGCTATCCTTTCTTCCCTGATGCGTCCTTCTCCTTTCTGAGTGGAAAGTGGAAATGATGGCCGGAGCTGCAGCAGTCATCTTTCACCCTTGAGGGAGAGACTAAGGGAAGAGAGAGCCTTCAGCTTCTTGACTGGCTGATGTAGGGCCTAGACTGCCTGTCTCTGGACTGCTTTGAATGAAGTCAACTTAGATCCTACCTAGTTGGAGCTTTGGCTTAGCTAGTCTTTCTCTTGTAGCCCCAAAGCTATGTCTTTGGTGGGCTGTCTGGAAGGCAGTCTGGAAGCTGCCCCAGACCCTGACTGTGTGTGTCACTGCCCTGATGTCACACGTTCCCCCCATCTAGTATCGAGGTAGCCCTGGGAGTTGTGAAGAACTCACAATGATACTCTGTGGCTGTCAGGGTCTTTGGGAGCCCAGAGGCTCCACACGGGGCAGGATTTCCCAGAAGGAAAAGGGGTACCACCCAAAGCTGCAGCGGCCACCCCAACTCAGGGAGAAGTTCAAGTCCAGGGACGGGCGGGCTTCGTTCCTTAAACCAGTGCAGCTGGTCCAGCAGTGCCAGTGCAGAGACTGGGGGGTACTTGTGCCTTGGCAGGATTCTGCTCCGGGAAGCAAGTCATTCCAGGGCATGTGTTCACCTTGATGGCAGGATTCCAAGAAAAGCTGCCGTGATACAGTTAAAGGGAAGTCCAGATGGTGGTCGTTGTTAGGAACAGTCATCCCCCATAGGGTCTGCTACGGCCAGTGGCATACCTGATTATGACAAGGGCTGAATGGACGTCCCGGCATGCTTTGCAGCTTCTGTTTATTGAGGAAAAGATGTTCAGAACACCTTCCAGAAAGAGCCGCAAATGCTTCCCAGGTGCAGTGCAGGGTTGAGTGAGCTTCAGCTATGAGCCCGGGCTGGGCGCGCGCAGCTGCACACACACACAGAGCCCGGAGCCGAGCAGCAGACACTTGCCTTCCGCCTGCCCTGGAGGCTGCCGGTGCGAGGCGAGAGTGCGCGGGGTTGCTTCCTCCCAGCATCATCCCTGGGTGCGTGCCTGGGTTCTGACCTCCTCTTTCGATAAGGACGCCACTCATGTAGGGTCAGGGTCCACCTGGATCACACTCATGTTACCTTTCTCATCTCTTTAAAGACCCTGTCCCACTCTGAGGTCCTGGGGGTTAGGACTTCAACGGGTGGTGGTGGGGGGTGGGGGTGGGGCGGGGATGGACAATCCAACCTATGACAGCCCCGTCCCCCACCCCACCAGACCATCTGTGTTTGTGTGTTTGTGCAAGGGAGCCTCCCACCAAGATGGACTCGGCGCCTTCTCCCTGTGGGTGCCCAGGCTCTAGGCACAGAGTCTGCTGAGTTAGTGTCGGGTGACTCCCTCTATCTTTATACACAATCCCGTTATCTCAAATTCTGGTCCGGAGAGGGTGAGCTCCCAGCCAGAGCCCAGCCCCTGCCCACCTTTGCTGCATTTTTCCTCTAAGTGCCTCTAGGAGGAGGGCACCCAGGTGGGCTGCACCCGAGGAAGAGAAACGCAAGGGGAACCTGCGGCTCCGGCTCTCTCTTTGGAGGGCAGGAAGGGTGGGCTGCTTGAACAGGGCCGGTGCACGGTTAAACTCGGCTCTCTTGGGGTTGTTTCTTGTCATTTGCTCAGCAGGCAGGAGTCGAGCCCGCAGCCACTCCTCTGTGGCCGGGTGCAGAGGGCCTTGGAGCTGGAGGAGGCCTTGCAAGGAGGGGGTCGCCAGGGGCTGCGGGTGTGTCCTGATCTCCGTGAGTGACAGTAAGAGTCCCAGCCACCTGAGCCACCTCGCAGCCCCCACTCACCAGCTGTCCCATGGGAGGGCGGCTGCCGTTAGAAGGGGCTGAGTCTGTCCTTCGAGGGAATTCTGTGAAGGGCCTGGCCGACCGCACGCCATGAGGTCGAGTGCTGTTTCAGGGTTACTGAGGTGCGACTGGGAGGGCCCTGCAGGGGGCGCTGGCTAGGTCAGGCCAGGCCTGACTGCTCTCCACCCAGTCGCTCTGAAACTCTTGGCTTCTTCTTCTTCTTCTTCTTCTTCTTCTTTTTTTTTTTGACAGGCAGAGTGGACAGTGGAGAGAGAGAGAGAGACAGAGAGAAAGGTCTTCCTTTGCTGTTGGTTCACCCTCCAATGGCCGCTATGGCCGGCGTGCTGCGGCCGGTGCACCGCGCTGATCCGAAGGCAGGAGCCAGGTGCTTCTCCTGGTCTCCCATGCGGGTGCAGGGCCCAAGGACTTGGGCCATCCTCCACTGCCTTCCTGGGCCACAACAGAGAGCTGGACTGGAAGAGGAGCAACCGGGACAGAATCCGGTGCTCCGACTGGGACTAGAACCCGGGGTGCCGGTGCCGCAGGCAGAGGATTAGCCTAGTGAGCCGGGGTGCCTGCCCTGGCTTCTTAACTGAGATCATTAACCGAGTGATTTCCAGCAGCGCGCCCTCAAGCTCTCAAGTGGCCGCCAAGGGGCTGGGCACCAGGGCCTGCCCAGTCGCTGAGCTGCTGAAATGATCCAGGGGACGCTAGCTCAGGGGGGCTTTGTCTTTTTGCCCCCCCCCCCACGTCTTGTTTGTATGACAGGGTCCCTACAATAATGAGTGCCCAGGAATAGCTGAGAAGGAAGGGGGTGACCAATGACGCAACAGTCACCTCCAGCAGGTGCACACAGCCATCTGCAGAGTGACCATCAGAAGACCCTCCAGGGGACGTCAAGGGGCCCTGGATTTGGGCATTTCAGGCACACTGGGGTGACTGGTCACGCTAGGGGCCCATGTCCTCAGTGTTGGCTCTTCTTTCCCCAGGGACTCCACTTCCACTGCCCGGCTCTGGAGCCACTTTGGTACTGGCAGGTGGATCTTCTCTTTTCATCATGCAGAGTAAGGAGCAGAAGAAACTGGAAAACAGGCCACTCTGCGGAATTATCCTTATCGAAACTAAAGCTCGTCCTCTAACAGAGTGGTCTGTGAACACTGGCTTGGTGGAAGATGCCAGGTTCCAAGCCAGGACTTTTTGATGAAATGTTGCAACCTGCCAGAACTGATTTCAGAGACATGGGAAGGGAGACTTCACACGTATTTCGATTTGCTTCATTTGGGATTTTCTAAACATTCACCGTTGAAGATCTTTCAGATTAATGGTCCACAGTGCTGTGTATTTCTGACCACTTATTTCTGCTGTACACTTGCCGTGTACAAGCGTTCAACAGAACCAGTCTCGTGCGGCCTTGAGAAATGGCTGTGTCTGCCATGCATGTTTTGTCTGCTGATGCCAGTGTCCAAGAAGGATGGTGAGGAGGTCCCAGGAGCAGAGTGGAGGTAATCAGAGGGCATCCCAGCTCCGAGGGTGGAGGGGAAGGACCCACGGCCCTCTCTTTAGAAGGGACAGCCTCCAGCAGTTTCTGGTGAATTCAATGTGAAAAGATGGAGGAAAACGGCCCCAAATTAAATCTGAATATTCCAGCCAACCCGGGCTCTCAGGCTGACACCATCTCCAAGCTGCAGATCGGAAGCTGATGTGCTTACGGGTCCCCCTTAGCAACAGCATCGCCATGGCAACACCCATGCCTCGCAGAGAGGAAGTGAACAAGAGCAGGCAGGAGGCGTCTGCAGGAATTTCTCATTGAAACAGCTGCAGCAGCTCTCTGTGTCTAACAGACGAATGCGCTGTGCCTTTTTGTATTTTTAAATTCTCTTTTCCAAAGTATGTCTGTGGCAGTCTCTCTTCCCAAGAGTTGAGTTCAGATGCTCACTATTTTAAATCGAAATCATATTGTAGTTTTTGAAAAATGTGTTTGGGAGGCACTTGGTAACCAATTATTTTTTTTCTGGAATATGGGTAGGCATGTGCATTTACATGTTTATTCAGGCATTAAAATCCTGTGGAGGGGACTGGTGATGGATGTGCGAGACAGAAAGACTGTCCGCAATAACTGTTTTTATAGCACGTTCGTCCAAGGTTTGATAGGATTGGGCGTTAGTCGGGTGACTGTGTACCATGCATGCTTTTGTTCAAATACCAGATACAATGACATCTCTTTTCTGGTTGAGCCCAGTCACCCCAACATAGGCGGATAGATCAGTGCTACAACTAGGACCACCAGCCTTTGCCTTAAGCAAACTTTTGCAAGTACAATTTTGCAAGTTCTTCGGCTTTGTGCTTTAAACACTCCTAAATGTTGTGACCACAGTCATTCTACTGAAGATCATGCAAAGCCTAAAATCAAGTCCTCAAGGCAAGATGCCAAAACTTAATGACAGCTCTTTCTCAGAGGTGAAATTTCTGGGGATTTCTCATTTTTTCTTTATACTTTTGTATAACTACCAACAGGTCTACCTGGAAGACATCTACATTTTTCACCAAAATAAAAGGCTAGTTTCTAAAATTAAAATTAGGTCCTCACAACAAAGAACCCAGAATAATTCATTAATTGCCATTCTTTTATTCTTCCAGTTCTGATTTAGCCAAGCACTAATTTTTTTTTTTTTTTAAATTTTTGACAGGCAGAGTGGATAGTGAGAGAGAGAGAGAGACAGAGAGAAAGGTCTTTCTTTTGCCGTTGGTTCACCCTCCAATGGCTGCCATGACCAGCGCGCTGCGGCCGACGCACCATGCTGATCTGAAGGCAGGAGCCAGGTGCTTCTCCTGGTCTCCCATGGGGTGCAGGGCCCAAGCACTTGGGCCATCCTCCACTGCCTTCCTGGGCCACAGCAGAGAGCTGGACTGGAAGAGGGGTAACCGGGACAGAATCTGGCGCCCCAACCGGGACTAGAACCCGGTGTGCTGGCGCCGCTAGGCGGAGGATTAGCCTGTTGAGCCACGGCGCCGGCCAAATGTTTTCTTAATATAAGCAAAATCTCTTGGGGCTGACATTGTGGTGTAGCATGTAAAGTTGCCGTCGGTGGGGGCCGGGTCCCAGCTGCTCCACTTCCAGTCCAGCTCCCTGTTAATGCTCCTGGGAAAGCAAAGGAAGATAGTCCAAGGATTTGGGGCCCTGCACTCTCATGGGAGACCTGAATGAAGCTCCAGGCTCCTGGCTCCTGGCTTCCTACCAGCCCAGCTCCAGCCATTGCAGCCACTTGGGGAGTGATAGAAGACCTCGCTCACTTTCTCTCTCCCTCCCTCCCTCTCTCTCCCTGTAACTCTGCCTTTCAAATAAACAAATCTATTTTTTAAAAAAGTTGCTGCCTGTTATGGCAGCATCCCATATGGGTGCTGGGTGCATCTTGACCGATCTACTTCCAATCCAGCTTCCCGCTAATGGCCTGGGAGAACCAACGGAAGATGACCCAAGTGCTTGGGCCCCTGCCATCCATGTGAGAGACCCAAAGCCTCAGCCTGGCCCAACCTTGACCGTGTAGTCCTCTGCTTGGAGGTCCCAGGGGACCCATCCCAAACCTTGGTCTTCCACATGGATCCTTCTGCCTTTTAAACTTATTTATTTACTTGACAGAGTTAGAGAGTGAGAGATAAAGATGGAGAGAGAGAGTTATTATTCCACCGGCTGGTTCACTCCCCTAATGGCTTCAACGACTGGGGCTGTACCAGGCTGAAGCCAGGAGCCAGGAGCTTCCTCCAGGTCTCCCACGTGGGTGCAGGGGCCCAAGGACTTGAACCATCTTCTGATGCTTTCCCAGGTGCATTAGTAGGGAGCTGGATCGGAAGTGGAGTAGTCGGGGCTTGAACTGGCTGCTGGTGGCAGCTCAGTCCACTCCACCATGATGCCAGCCTCAGTGTCCTTCCTCTGGGCACAAGGAACACCTCTGCATGCAGGTGCTCAGGACTGAAACGACAGGGGCAGCCTGGGTGCCTTCTGCTTCCCCACTGCCTCCTCTCACCCGCCCCGTCCTCAAGCCCCAAAGCACCGCCTGAACTGTCCGTCTGTCTCTCCATCCTCACACTGAATCCAGCCGTCCCCACTTCTCCCCTGGACACCCTGGGCTCCTGCTGCTGCCCCTCGCTGTGGTCTGCCCCCAGCCCTCTCAGGATGCCCCAAAACACAACGACAGGATGGCAGTCCCGGCCTCGTGTTCTGCGGTGGCTTCCAGCTGTCTCGGCACGAAGTCCGGAATCAGAGCCCTGGCCTGGGTGTTCTGTCTGCTTCTCAGCCGCTGGCCCTGTCACCTCCTTGTCACCACCTGGCCTCCCAGATCCAGGGAGGTGCCAACCGCCTCCCCCCTGCACTCCACAGCTGTTCCTTGTTCCCCACGAGAATCCCACAGTGCCCGGGGGTTCCTTGGCGGTTAGAAAGTCATTGCACTGGAGAGGCTCTTGGGTTCGCCTAGCAGGAGCACAAATCCAGCACTTCCTGTTATTCTCGCTGCTCTCCACCGCAAGTTGTAATTGCACACCTGCTTCATTTTACTCTGTGGCTTCGATAACCGGGGTTTATTTTCTCGCAGTTCAGAAGGTTGGGCAGGGGCCACAGAGTTCTTGCCTTGTTCACGTTCCTCGTGTCACCAACACACGACACGTGCATTTTAAAAAATCCTTATTTTCTCCCTTTCATTAATCCAAGTATTGCCACTAAAATACACTCTTCCACATCCTGCATTTTTTTTTCCTTTAAGAATTAATTTGGATTTTGGTCTGCATTTAATTTTCACATTTTTCATTGAACTTTGGATTCTCTGATCATTGCACGTTTGTATGCAATTGTAAGAAACACATTGCAAAATCTTAGGTGCTTCTACTCAGTTTCCCCAATGGCAACACCCTACAAAAGCATGGTAGCTCACACACAGCAGCACTGGCGGCACAGAATGCGTCTACCAACGCCGGAGTCCCCCCTGCTCCTCTGAGAGCCTCCTCTGCTTCCTCCCACCTCCGGCCAGTCCTTAGCCCCTGGCGTGGATCTGCTGCGTCTATACTTTTGTCCTTTCGAGGATGTATACATGGAATCACACAGAATGTAACCCTCTGGCCTCAGCCTTCTGACATAACGTATTTATCCAGAGATTCATCTGCTTGTTGTGTAAGCCAATAATTTAATTATTTGTATAGCTCAGTCCTATTCCAGGCTAGGAGTGTATCAAGCTTGTTAGGCCATTCACCCACAGAAAAACTAGGCTGTTTTAGTTTTTTGGCTATTAGGAATGCATCTGTTTTTTTTTTAATAGAAAGCTTTTATTTAATAACTATAAATCTCATAAGTACAACTTTCCCATTATAGCGGTTCTTCCCCCCATACCCTCCTCCCACCCCCAAACCATCCCACCTCCTACTCCCTCTCCCATCCCATTCTTCTTTAGGATTCAACAAACACATCTGTTATGAGCATCAGTGTACAGGTATTTTCCTCTCTCTGGGATCAGTGCTGGGTGGGTGGGTGGGTAGGTGGGGGCAATTGCTGGGTCACGTGGCCATTGTATATTTTGTATTTTTAAGAAACTGATAAATTCTTTTCTAGAGTGGCTATACCATTTTAGATCCCCTGGCCATGTGCGAGAGATCCAGTTTCTCCCTGTGTGTGTGTTTGAAAGGCAGAGGTACAGAGAGAGGTACCTTCCATCCGCTGGGTCACTGCTCCAGATGGCTGCAACAGCCGTCAAAAATCAGGAGCCAGGAGCTTCTTTTGGGCTCCCACGTGGACAGGGATTGCACGGAATCTGTCGATTGCTTTGGGCAGCACAGACATTGTAATGATATTGATTCTTCCGATCCATGAGCAAGGAATATTTTCCCACTTTTTTATGTCCTGGATGATTTCTTGCATTAATGTTTGATAAGTTTCATTGTAGAGAGCTTTCACTTCTTTGGTTCAGTTTATTCCTAGATACTAGATTTTATGTTTGTGGCTATTGTGAATTGGAATTCGTTCTTAATTCCTCTTTCTGTGAGTTCATCATTAGCATACAAGAAACCTACTGTTTTTTGTACGTTTATTTTGTAACCTGCAACTTTACTGAATTAGTTTACCAATTCCAACAGCTTCTTGGTAGGTTTAGGCTTTTCCACGTACAATATCAGGTCAATTGCAAACATGGAATATTTGACTTCCTATTTTCCAATTTGGTGCCATTTACTAACTTCGCCTCCTTAATTGCCCTCACTAAAATGTCCAGAACTGTATGGAATAAGAGTAGTGAAAGTGGGTGTCCCCTGTCACTCAGTGTGGTGGGCACCTGGGGGCACTCACACAGTGTGTGTGTCCCCTGTCACTCAGTGTGGTGGGCACCTGGGGGGCACTGCACACAGTGTCTGTGTCCCCTGTCACTCAGTGTGGTGGGCACCTGGGGCACTCACACAGTGTCTGTGTCCCCTGTCACTCAGTGTGGTGGGCACCTGGGGGCACTCACACAGTGTCTGTGTCCCCTGTCACTCAGTGTGGTGGGCACCTGGGGGCACTCACACAGTGTCTGTGTCCCCTGTCACTCAGTGTGGTGGGCACCTGGGGGCACTCACACAGTATGTGTGTCACCATCACTCAGTGTGGTGGGCACTGGGGGCACTCACACAGTGTCTGTGTCCCCTGTCACTCAATGTGGTGGGCACCTGGGGGCACTCACACAGTGTGTGTGTCCCCTGTCACTCAGTGTGGGGGGCACCTGGGGGCACTGCACAGTGTCTGTGTCACCATCACTCAGTGTGGTGGACACCTGGGGGCACTCACACAGTGTGTGTGTCCCCTGTCACTCAGTGTGGTGGGCACCTGGGGGCACTCACACAGTGTGTGTGTCCCCTGTCACTCAGTGTGGTGGGCACCTGGGGGCACTCACACAGTGTGTGTGTCCCCTGTCACTCAGTGTGGTGGGCACCTGGGGGCACTCACACAGTGTGTGTGTCCCCTGTCACTCAGTGTGGTGGGCACCTGGGGGCACTCACACAGTGTGTGTGTCCCCTGTCACTCAGTGTGGTGGGCACCTGGGGGCACTGCACATAGTGTCTGTGTCCCCTGTCACTCAGTGTGGTGGGCACTGGGGGCACTCACACAGTGTCTGTGTCCCCATCACTCAGTGTGGTGGACACCTGGGGGCACTGCACAGTGTCTGTGTCCCCTGTCACTCAGTGTGGTGGGCACCTGGGGGCACTCACACAGTGTCTGTGTCACCATCACTCAGTGTGGTGGGCACCTGGGGGCACTCACACAGTGTCTGTGTCACCATCACTCAGTGTGGTGGACACCTGGGGGCACTCACACAGTGTGTGTGTCCCCTGTCACTCAGTGTGGTGGGCACCTGGGGGCACTCACACAGTGTCTGTGTCACCATCACTCAGTGTGGTGGGCACCTGGGGGCACTCACACAGTGTGTGTGTCCCCTGTCACTCAGTGTGGTGGGCACCTGGGGGTACTCACACAGTGTGTGTGTCCCCTGTCATAGTGTGGTGGACACCTGGGGGCACTGCACAGTGTGTGTGTCCCCTGTCACTCAGTGTGGTGGGCACCTGGGGGCACTCACACAGTGTGTGTGTCCCCTGTCACTCAGTGTGGTGGGCACCTGGGGGCACTGCACAGTGTCTGTGTCACCATCACTCAGTGTGGTGGACACCTGGGGGCACTCACACAGTGTGTGTGTCCCCTGTCACTCAGTGTGGTGGGCACCTGGGGGCACTCACACAGTGTCTGTGTCCCCTGTCACTCAGTGTGGTGGGCACTGGGGGCACTCACACAGTGTCTGTGTCACCATCACTCAGTGTGGTGGGCACCTCGGGGCACTCACACAGTGTGTGTGTCCCCTGTCACTCAGTGTGGTGGGCACCTGGGGGCACTCACACAGTGTCTGTGTCCCCTGTCACTCAGTGTGGTGGGCACTGGGGGCACTCACACAGTGTCTGTGTCACCATCACTCAGTGTGGTGGGCACCTGGGGGCACTCACACAGTGTCTGTGTCCCCTGTCACTCAGTGTGGTGGGCACCTGGGGGCACTCACACAGTGTGTGTGTCCCCTGTCACTCAGTGTGGTGGGCACCTGGGGGGCACTACACACAGTGTCTGTGTCCCCTGTCACTCAGTGTGGTGGGCACCTGGGGGCACTCACACAGTGTGTGTGTCCCCTGTCACTCAGTGTGGTGGGCACCTGGGGGCACTCACACAGTGTGTGTGTCCCCTGTCACTCAGTGTGGTGGGCACCTGGGGGGCACTACACACAGTGTCTGTGTCCCCTGTCACTCAGTGTGGTGGGCACCTCCACGGTGGACATCATGGCCTTCAGTTTGGGGACTTTTGCTGTTTTACTCTCCAACTGTTGCCTTCTCCTGCCTTTTCACTTCTCATGTCCTGCACTTTTTGTAAGGAGAGCCAGCCATAGGCTTTCTGGACTGCTTGTCTCATTTGTTCCCTTTGCTTTCCCAGTTTGCACCACTGCGTATTTTTGCTGTTTTCTACATTTCCTTAACCTGTCTGTCCAGTCGGTTCACGAAGTGGATGTGTCACTGGAGAAAAAGCCTTCGATCCTTGTCTTCCAGCAAACAAGTACTCAGATTTGGGACAGAGAGCAGTGGGAAGCAAGTAGCAAGGTTTATTAGGGTATGGACATCGGTAAGAGTGGATGGGTACTCTCCAGACGGAACCCGAGAGAGAGTGAGTGCCTAGTTGACATCCAGGCTGGGATTTTTAAGGGCATGGGTCTTGCCTTTCTGCCTTTTATTCTTCTCTTCTTCCTCCATAACAAAAGACCTGCTGGGTGTAAATACGAAAAATTGCTTTCCAAGTTTACCACTGAGGTTGTTAGGGGAAGCCTGGCTGGTGCCAGCCAAGGGGCTTCTCTCTAGGGTGCCCGCCTTCGAGGAAGGATACCTACCAGGCCCGGTGGAAGGGGCGGGGCCACCTCCAAGGGATCCGGGTAGGGTAGGACCTCGAAATGCAGATGCTGGGTGCAGGTGCTGGGCTGCTGTAGATGTCAGTTTCCTTAGGCCCTTCTCACACACAGAGGCCAATTGCTAACTTCCTGCCTAACGGATGTGTTACATCTAAGTTTAATTTTCAAGATTCTTTTCATCTCGTAATGTCCTTTGCTGCTTCTTCCCTGTCTCCTGCCATCCTTCTTCCCCCCAGCCCCCATCTCTCTCGTGTTAGGCAGTTTGTCTTGTTTCACAGGTGCAAACCTAATTTCTTTGAGGATGTTCTTAACTGTTTTTTAAAATTCTTTTTTAAGAAGATTTATTATTTTCTTTATCTGAAAAGTTGAGTTGCAGAGAGCTAGGGAACACACACACACACACACACAGAGAAGGAGAAAGCGATCTTCCATCGGCTAGCACTGGGCCAGGTGGAAGCCAGGAGATCTCTTACATGGGGGCCAGGGGCCCAAGTACTCGGGCTGTCCTGTGTTGCCATCCCAGGCATATTAGCAAGGGGTTGGACCAGAAGTGGAGTAGCAAGGACTGGAGCCCCTGGGATGCAGGTGTGACGGCAGTGGCTTAACCCGTGGCCCCACACCAGACCTCTGCATCGTCCACTTCCTCCCAGCTGCTTCTTTTTTTTTTTTTTTGGTTTTCCTCCCTAGGTTTCCAGGTGGCAGTGTCCCCAGACGTTTCCTGCCCTCTGGCTGTCTGCTTGCTGCTGGGGGAGCTACCTGGGGGTAATCAAGGAGGCTGCCTACCAGGCCTGTTCGGTTCCCCAGGGGCAGAGTGGAGCTGGCGTGGGAAGGAGCTCATGTGAACACCTTGCCCACCTCCATTTTCCTGGGGGGCCCTCTTCCTCACCTGTCCCATGGTCCCCAGACAGATGCCTTCTGTAGAGCAAAACTGCTGGGCAGGCAAGATGCTACGGCTTAGGTGTGCAGAGCGGGAAGGAGAGCTGGGGATCACGCAAGCTTTTTAAACACGTTTCCAGCAGAGCCCCTCCTTGCGGCCACCTGCCCTTTGCTCTCCCCGCCGAGCTACCTGATCTTGCTAACACACGGGCTGTACAGAGCTGGAACGTCCACGCCTCATCTCTGGCCCTACCCCTGACTAGTCTGTGACCTTGACTAAGTGAGCTGATGATCTGGTGTCTCGGTCTCTCCATCTATGAAGCGGCGTGAGCGTGGAAGCACATTGAAGGTACTTAGAAGACACTCCCAGACATCCTAGCGAATGCTGTCATTTTGAGGGGTTCTTGGTTGGAATCCCTGGCTTCCTTGACTCGGAAGCTCGCCAGGGGCTTCCTCGGATTTGCAGGCAGCTGGGAGCCCTGCTGGGGAGGGAGTTCGTGTCAGAGGCTTCTCTGGCGTGCCATGAAGCCACTGCGGCAGCGACTGTGCCTGAACTTGTCTCGCTAGTCCTGTCCAGGTTGGCCACCTGGCCGTTCCCGGAAGGCTGTGCTGTGCTCTGTGCTCCGTGCATCCAGCTCAGCTTTCAGTGTGGGATTGCAGTTTTACTCAATGGCTGAGGGACCCTCAGGCCTGCTTTACTTGGGAATCAACCAAGTAGAGTTGTGGTCACCTGGGAGCCACACCCACCCCTGCTGACTCAGAGGTCGTGCAATAGGGCTGGAGATGTGTGTGTGGCCGGCTCAGGTTTGAGAACCGCACAGCACCAGTGGCTTCTCGGCTGGTGTGGAAACGTGGAGGCTCAGCAGTCTCTCCTTTGTGGGCTCCTCTGAGAGAGCAGAGGGCTTCCTGGGGGGATTGCTGTGTACGGGTCAATGCCTCTGTGCCTGCTGCTGAGTCTCTGTGCACCAATACAGGTCTTATATAATGTGCAAATCATAACGCATGATACCTCCATAGGAGGAGTTAGTACATACCAGCAATATATTCAAATATTGCACAGGTGTAGCCTCTATACTAGTATCCAGAAATATCTATAAAGAATGAGAAATAGTATACATATATTATATATTATTGTATTACATTATTATATGCATTATTAAATTATATATACATTATTATATGTATATGTATTATACCCATATAGATAAAATATATTAGCATATAGTTATATATAATCATAATGCAAAATTTATCCATATGAATGAAAAATAATTCATATAATTAATGCACACAAATATTAAACCAATATAGGTTATGCAAGTATATGTAGTTATGTGTAAATAGTAGTGCATAATATGTTATATAATGTATAGAGACTTACATAACATACGTGACTACATTATGCATAATTATATTTATATGCTAAAATGTTTATCAAAAAAGATAAAAATGATAATCATTTGACAACTATAGGGAAAACCCATAGAGTCTGGAAGAAGCAATCTAATTAAAAGTAGTTAAAACACTACTGCAAATACCAACAAACCTGAGGTTCAAAATGAGGTCATTAAAAAATTATTTTTCTTGAAAGTTAGAGAAAGAGATGGAGACAATATGTGAGAGAGAGATCCCCCAAGTGCTGGATCACTCCCCAAATGCCTGTGACAGCCTGGGGGCGGTGACTGGACCAGGCTGACGCCGGGAGCCAGAAACTTAGTCTGGGCCCCCCACTTGGGTGGCAGGGTCCTAAGTACTTTGGCCATCACCTGCTGCCTCTCGTGAGGCCTGGAGTGGGGAGTAGAGCTGCGACTCAAACACGGGCACTCCAAATGGGATGCGGGTGTTGCAAGCCGCATCTTATCCTGTGCCAAACGGCTGCCCTGTGAGGCCACTTTTTCACAGCAGTGTTAGGGGAAGTCCACAGGATTCAAGTGAGCAGGCAGACTGCACCTCTCTGAGGTCTGGCGAATCTCAGGGCCCTTGGTTTGGAGCTGACCAGTGGGCAGCGGCCTAGCAAATTTTGTATTATGATTATACATATTATATATGCTAATATATTTTATCTATATGGATATAACACATATACATATAATAATGTGTATAATATAATATAATATAATAATATATACCATAATTCCCTCCACCAATCAAAAGCCACAGACCCTTGAATAACCATCTCATAACCATTTGATATGAATGAAAACATCAAAAATAAAACCCAAAGGTGCTGAGGTCACAAGGAAATTAATATGCTGCTAGTGATCACTGTTGGCAGTAAACACTGATGAAACCTTTAGCAAATAATCATGAATTATGAAAATTCCCACACTCCTGTGTTTACACGGGGAAATAGCACAGCAGACACGAAGCCAGCCGCAGTGCAGAGGCTCTCCCGTGGCAATGTTGGCAGGGTTGACACATTGGAAACAGCCAAAGCATGTAGTGACAGGAGTGGGTCCAAGGGGGTGATGATATCTCAACTACATGGACTATTATTCACTCACTGTATGTATTTGTGAAGATTATAACACTCACAGACTCTAAAAATAGGTGCTTTAAAGGAAAAAGGAGGCACGTGAAATTGTTTCTATATTGAACTAGATATGCACATAGTCGAGGCACTAAAGGGAATATGGATTCTCATTAAGATATTTATAAATGAATTAGTTCTTCAGGAAAAGCTATAATTTCCTATTTTACAAATGAAATGAAGCTCCTACATCTGAGTTCTTCAAGAAGTCCCTGGAAAATGTGTCTTATGAGAAAAGTATGCATGGATTTCAAATTTTTTTGCACCGAAATAAACTTAACTTTGAATTCCATTTCCATGGGCTTTTTGAAGTGTCCTCATATCTTAATCAAGCGACTATTTTTAAACACTCAGCAGCCTCCTAGCTGCATCATAGCATGCATACCCTGTACTTCCCTCACTTGGTTTCTGAGAGACTGTACCCTGGGATTCTTCCATCTGAAATGAGAATCGTTTTTCTTGCTTTGTTGCTCCAGGGTGCACCTGTTTCCAAAGTGTGTGAAAGCTGTCCTCTCCGTCTTCATTTTTGCTAATGCAGCCAGCATGTCCGTGGGCTTCCCCAGGGTGCACTCTGTCCCCTTTTTCTGTGTAAAGTAGGAAGAGGCTTGCTGATTTCCCCAATCATAATAAAACACCTCTCGCTGAGCCCGCATGCTCTTGTGCTTGGCCGCCTGGTCACCATGGCAACCGTGTGAGGGGGAGGTAGGCTGAGATGTTACCCTCCCTCCATGGAGGTGGGAGCTGAAGAGCAGCAGAGCTGGAATGAGGACATCCCTTCTTGCAAGGTTGTGCTTGCAGGGATGCTAGGTCAAGCTGGCTTTGGTGGAAGTTGCTACTTTGCCACCTGCTAACTGTGTCTCTCTCTGGGAAGTCACTGGGCCTCTCCTGGCCTCAGTGCCCTCATCTATGAACAGGGGGAATAATAGAACTGGCCAGGTAGGGTTTCTGAGGATTAGATGGACCCACATGGAGGGCTCAACACAGTGCCTGATGCAGCAAGCAGCTGCCTCTGAAGAATTGTCCCCCATCACATACCTCACATGGACGAGGGCAGCTGGAGCTGCTTGGATGAGTACTTTGAACCTGAGAAATAAATACAGAACTTGTGGAGGAGTGCTGTGGCTTGCTGAACCAGTGACTCTGAGCCTTCCTCGGAGCTGGCAGAGGCTCAAGACCTGCCCTTCAGAGGAGAGCCCAGGGCTCTTGGAGTAAGGAACTCTCCTTGGTGCTGAATGATTGTGTCCCACTGTTGGGTGAGCTTTTTCAGAGCATCCTCACACCACTGAAAGTCCCACACCCAGTCCTGCTTCCTCCCCTCCACCGGATGGTCACCGAGGGTCTCTGAGACAGCAGATCTGCATCTCGAATTCAGGAGCCCTCCCTCCATGGTCAAGTCAAGGTGTGACCCTTGTTGCTTCTTTTCTGAATCACCCGTGTTCTCATTCACCCTTCCCCTGGAGCCTGGACACCCCATCTTTTTTTCATGCAGTCCTGGGGAAATAGCTCCTTTGCAACACCAGATTTCTCCCAGGATGACCCCAATTTCTGGCTTTAAGGAAACTGGAACCCCTCTGGTGGGGCTTCTCCCTCTCCCACTTATGCATTTGGAAGCACCAGTAGGGGCTTCTGCTCCCACCCATCCACTCCTCTCTGATTCATATCCCAAAAGTCCCAGGCTGTGCCTCCCCCCCCACAGGGAGCTGTGAGAGCTCTGGGCCTGAGCTTGGTCCTCCAGTAGCCACATCTGTCTCTCTCCTTCTTCCATCCCATCCCCCATCCCCAGTGCCTGCTGGCTTATGGTCTCCACACCCTCCCTCGTCTGCTTTCATCCCTGAATGGACCCTCCTATCTAACAGTTCATCCTCTTCTAGCTCAGACTTAGGCAGGGAAACACAGGAAAAACCAGACCTCTGTTGTCAGGGACACCCAGAACTGTGGCTGGTCCAGGATGCCGCACAACAGTCCCTTTCCTTACCCTGTCTGTCCATATTCCCATCCTCAGCAGACACTCTGAGCATTTACCTGCTGCTCAGATCCTTACTTAAATGCATCCGCTCACTTTTTAAGTATGATAGTGCCTTTGATTCACAGAGACAGCCAGGAGTAACATCCAAATTAGGTGTAAAATCCTGGAGTTCCTCCCACGATCCCTGACAAACTTAACTGCAGATACCCTTATAGTGCTGGCTGTGGTCCCCTTCCCCCCAGCCACATGCCTGGGGGCAGCCTTCCCACAGTGGTCCTCTCTCCAGGCTCCCTGGACCTCCGGTTCCTGGGTTTGGCCAATGGGCAACACCAACAGGAGATGAGAGATCAGGAAGAGAGAGAGCCTGGGTCTTTCTTCTCTGCATCTTCCTCAGATAATCTGTTCTCAGACCACAGCTGTTCTGTAAAGCTCCTCCAGACTTGCAGCTCGAACTCCACTGGCTCCCGTGACTCCATTGTCTTCTTAGCCCTTCAGCCCTAAGGCACCAATCATTTTTCCTCTTTTGACTCCCTGGTGCAGGACCATCCTCTTGGACTGACTTAACCCCATCTCCATAAATGTCCTTTAAGTTAAAGCCTCTATGCTCGAACCATTCTGGGTTTTCTTGTTTCCCACCCAGGCACTGAATGATTTGCTTATCAGGCCCCCACACCTGCAAAGGTGAGGCCACTGACATCCACATGAGGGCAGTGGCTCCACTTTTGTTCTTGCCTCTCACCCTTTCCCAAATCTTCATTTTTTCCATGCTGCTTACTGCATACACATTCCCTTACTGCACACATATTCCCAACTCTTCCATCATCTGCTTTGTGTTTTTTTAAATAAAGATTGATTTATTTGAAAGAGTTAGAAAGGGAGAGACAGATCTTCTATCCACTGGTTCACTCCCCAGATGACCTCCAAAACAGGGGCTGGGCCAGGTGGAAACCAGGAGCTTAGAACTCCATCTGGTTGTTCCATGCAGGTGGTAGAGGTCCAAATACTTAGTCCAGCTTCTGCTACCTACCCAGGTGCACTAGCAGGGAGCTGGATTAGAAGGGGAGCAGCTGGAGCTTGAAATCATATGGTTTGGCAACATCCCAGATGTGGCTTAACTCACTGAGTCACAACACTGGACCATATCTCTTCTGTGTTTTGAGTTATTGCCTTATATCTTACCTTGTGAGCCATTCAACTTCTGTGGAGAATGACCTTTATACTCACCCCCTCCCCTTCATTCAGTTCATGCCATTCTCTTTGCTAAGATGTCCAGTGATGGATAATCACTACCTGCAAAGGATGGGTCTCAGCAGGGACCATTTGCAATCTCTCTGATACATGGTGATTCTTTCTATTTTTTAAATCAATCAATTTTATTTATTTGAAATGTGGGAAGACAGATAAGAATAGGTGAGACAAAGAGGGAGAGAGGGAGGGAAGGAGGGAGGGAGGGAGGGAGAGAGAGAGAGAGAGAGAGAGAGAGAGAGAGAGAGAGAGTTTTCCCATCCACTGCCTCATTCCCCAAATGCCTGCAACAGTTAGAGCTGGGCTAGGCTGAAGCCAGCAGCCCAGTCTCCTACATGGATGGCAGAGACCATCTGCTATCTCCCAGGATGCACATTAGCAGGAAGCTGGAATAGAGAGTGGAGCCAGGACTTGAACCAGGCATCCCAATATGGGATGCAGGCACCAAACGGCCACAGCTGAATCACTGTGATTCTATGGTTATGAACATGTCTTTGGAGTGAAATCACTTGCCCTCTGCCTGTTCCTAACCCACTGTGGTCCTGGCACATTTTGTAACTCCTCTGAGCCTTGATTTCTTTTTGTGCAAAATGGGATGTAAACTAACTACCTGTGTCTATAACCATGACCATTGCTTGGTGCACGGGGATACTCAGACAAGGGAGTTACAGTGGACACCACCATACTTGTTAATCATCATGGATTTTGTTTTGAAATGCTTCCTTCCATGGCACTCATTGATCAGGTTTCCATAGTTCTCCTCCAAGTCGTGACAATTTGTGCTTAGCTACTAACTGCAGAGTCTGGCATTTTCACATTTCAACCTCCAGTTCTGACTGCTTGTTAGCACTGGACAGTTCTACATGGAGACCTGCGCCACCCGCACACCATCAGCACTCAGCCCTCCCCTTTCTCTCCAACCTGCCTGTGTTCCTTCTCCTGTTGAGGAGTTGAGCCTTATCAGCCAATGGGCTCCACTCCGCCTAACTGTCTAAGTCAAGAATGCAGTCCCCCCTGTACTCCACTCAGGGTGAGATTTCGGGTTACAGGATGCTTGGGGCAAGCAGCCCCCACGACCAACTCCATCAGAGAATCTCGGCTGTAGGTGCATTCTCTTTCCTTCTTCTTCTAAAGCGACCGGGATTCAATGCAGGAGCCCTAACCTTATGGCCTTACGGCATCTGAATCTCCTCCCAGAGGAAAGGCTGCAGTTGGGTTGAGTTTCCACCCTTTCAATGCCTCACAATGGGTATTGGATTTCAATGTGAGCTTTCAGGAGACACATCGTATACAAATCACGGCATTGATCGTGACCTAACCTGGCAGCCCCGTCTCACCCATCTCTACATTGTCTCAGGCTGATCAAGGAGACACTGTGTTTTCTGCAATAGGGCCTAATGCAATCATTTGGCTTCCAGTGAGAGCAACGGCTCCCCTGTGAGCCAGGCGTGTGGGCTTCCGTGCACGATGTGAAGATGCCTCTGACTTCTCTCTCTCTCTCTCTTTTTCCTGCCGTGTTTCAAAACCTCGACACCACCTTCCCAGGTACGTGTGGTTTCATTGAACGACTGTGCTCTTGGAATATTGACCCACCTCTTTGATGGCACCTTTTCATCTGTAGCGCATTTATCTATATTGCTATGGATGGTTGACGATGACCTGTCTCACTCCTTTGGCTTCATTATAAGAAAGACAATAAATAGAAAGCCTGCTGTTGACTAAAGGGTTAAAGGTGTAACTTTGCATTTTCCCCTCTTCCCTTGGAGATTCAGACCACCCACAGGTGCTCTGTATTCCTTCCACGGAAAAACACTCAAGGGCGAGGAGCCTGGGTTTTGAATGCGCCTGCCATGTACATTCATAATAAAAGCCGAGCCGAATGGCACATTCATGGCAGTTCCCTAATGTAAATGAACGGGTGAGTGCAAGTTTGGGGGCGGCCCGTTCGCGCTCATCCCTGACCAAGGGATCTGGAATTTTCCTGCGAAACGACTCCCCCTCTCCCCACAGCATCTTCCTCAGCATCGCATCTTTATGATCCGGCTGGGTAGGGTTTTTTTTTTTTTTTTCTTCCCACACTGCCGTGGGGTAACAGATCCCGCCTTTGATTGAAATGGAATCTTCCACTATTGAGCGAGCCTTTGTTGAATGAGTCACCGGGGCGGCCGCCCATTGGCTGAGGCCCGCCGGAGCCCAGGGGATTGCCTGGCACCGGCTGCAAGGCCCTGCTTCATTCACAGAATCGCTGGCTCGCTCGCTAGCCCTTTCATTCACACAAACAGCATTTCATTCACATTTTGCTGCTTTTGTCTGCTTCTAATGAAGATCACGGTTTGGGAATGACAGGGCTGTTTTGCTTCAGATTTGGGGGGGGACTCTGAGAAGCATCAAAATCGTCCATGGGGTGTGCCTTGGCTGTTGCTATGCAGACCAGGGAAAGGGAAAAAATGAATGCTGGGCGGCTGTTGTGCCAGGGCTGCGGCACCGGCGGGGAGCTGCGGGGACGCGTTTGCTGCGCCGGGGACGCCGCGGCTCCTCTGCGCCCGTGCGTCCGCGGCGCCGGCCGCACCCGCGCGCTCGCCGTGAGCCGCGCTCCCTAAGCCCGGGTGCGCGGAGCCCGGTGCAAGGCTCGGGACTTCGGGTGGTGCACAGGCCCAGTCACGGGCGAGAGAAGACTCAGGGCGGGTGAATGCGTTTGCTCGCCCCAAAGTTGCTGGAAAACTTTGACAGTCTCCACGGTGGAGCAGGTTCTCTGAATGCCCGAGAAGACTGGCAGAGCCTGCCCAGGAAGGGGCCGGCGGGCTGCAGAGTCCTGGGCGAATATTCTTGGGGGCTTCGGTTGACTGGCAGGAGTCAGGCCTGTGCTGGCGCTGGCAAGCCTGAGCTGGGCTCCTAAAAAGAAGGCATTTTTTTTTTCTTTTTTCCTGTGGATTTGATGTGCAATGAGAACAACCGCATTTTTTTTCCTTCCTGACGGCAGGGTCGCAAGCAGCAACCGAAGGCACACACTGCAATGTATTGGTGGCGATCCTCAGGCGTTTTTCCAGAGCTGAAACACATTCAGTTGGGATAAAGCTTCAAACACAGCTCCCCCTTTTTTTGGGGAGTGGATTTCTGGAGCCTGTTACCCCTCATCAAAGGAGCATTCTTTTTTTTTTTTTTTTTTTTTTTGGAAGTAGACATTCAGTTTAACCCTGGCTGGAGAAGACGCCTGCAAATGAGCAGGGAGGCCCCTTGATTGCCACTGCACAGAAGTTCATAGGCAGATTTTCTTTCTTTTTGGAAAAACTGCATTGCCACAGACACCCGTCATGGCTGCTGTGTGGATTGGAAAATGAAAAGAAAAACCCAGGAAACTGGTATTTTATGTTCACCTGGGAGGTGAATATTTCCTTTTTGTTGTTGTTGTTTCCTATCCAAAAATTCCTGCTGCCTTTCCAATCAGAATCCAACCGGATTCGCTCAAGGCTTATTCTTAAAAAGCCTTCGTCACGTTTTAACCCGTCGCCGTCACTTTCGCAGGCTCACCCAGAGGCGCTGAGCAGGGAAGAGGCAAACCTAACCCAGAAGAAAGGGTTTCACCAAGTTCCTGTGCTCCACCTGAGGACCTGGATTTACCTTTGGCACAAACGCCGGGTGGAGGCGGGGGGATGGGGAGGTGAGACACCAACGGTCGGAAGGAAATATCTGGGGAGGTGGAAAAAGGCAGTTTGAGAATTGATTGGCTCCAGTGTGCTGACTGCGCGTGGATGTCGTTTTTTTCTCTTCTCTCTCTCTCTTTTTTTCCCCTACAGGAAGTGATTTGCAGCGCTCACGAGCCTTTGTTGAGAAGGGTCTCCTCTCCCAGTGAGTCTGCTTTCGCTGTGAGCAGCCCGGAGCAGCTGGGCGCTCCATCAGAGAGCAACTATGACTTTAGCAGAGCAAACGCGCAACCCCAGGCAGCGGGCTCCGGGGCCCGGGCTGCGAGGCCGCCGCGGCGCTGGCTTCTAGTGGCGGGAGGGCACCGCGCCCCGGCTCTGTCGTCCCTCTCCAAGAGGCTGTCCCGGGACCCCCAGGTTCTGTCCCGCTGCGGGGCCCGCGGCTCGCCTGCTATGCGCGGCAGCCCGCGCCGGGGCCGGCACCAGCAGCGCCCGGGCGGATGTGGCGAGTCCACGGAGGGGCATGCTTCCGCGCACCAAGTACAACCGCTTCAGGAATGACTCGGTGACATCGGTCGATGACCTGCTCCACAGCCTGTCGGTGAGCGGCGGCGGCGGCGGCGGCAAGGTCTCGGCGGCGCGCGCGACCCCCGCGGCGGCGCCCTACCTGGTGTCCGGCGAGGCGCTGCGCAAGGCGCCCGACGATGGGCCCGGCAGCCTGGGCCACCTGCTCCACAAGGTGTCCCACCTGAAACTCTCCAGCTCCGGCCTTCGCGGCCTGTCGTCGGCCGCCCGGGAGCGGGCGGGCGCGCGGCTCTCGGGCAGCTGCAGCGCGCCCAGCCTGGCCGCCCCGGACGGCAGCGCGGCCCCCGCGCCCCGCGCTCCGGCCCTGAGCATGAGCGCCGCCAGGAAGGGCCGGCCGGGCGACGAGCCGCTGCCCAGACCCCCCCGGGGGGCGCCGCACGCCAGCGACCAGGTGCTGGGGCCGGGAGTCACCTACGTGGTCAAGGTGGGTGCGCGCACGGGCCCGACGAGGGCCGCCTCGGTGGGGCAGGCAGGTTCGCTGCAGCCTGGGGTGCGGGGAGCGCCCAGGACTGCCGCGTTCGGGGCGGGCAGTCGCGCGGCGCTCCTCAGCGAGCTGTTCGCTTGGCAGCCGCGAGGAGAGAACTACAAATGCGCCTCTTCCGCCTCGGTTGGGAAGCAGTGGAACGGTTGGGTGACCTCGCCCTGTCCTGGTTGCTCCCGGGCTGCACTCCTTGCGCGCGCCCTCACCGCCTGGCTTCCTCAGAGGTCTGGCCAGTGTCCCCGGCCGCGGCGCTCAGGCCTACCTGGTGTACTTGGAACACGCTA
This sequence comes from Lepus europaeus, assembly GCF_033115175.1. NCBI lineage: Eukaryota > Metazoa > Chordata > Mammalia > Lagomorpha > Leporidae > Lepus > Lepus europaeus. The sequence continues at coordinate 99,866,853 of NC_084838.1, forward strand.
ATAATACCTGTGCAGTCTCTGGGGTTACAGGTGCAGGAGTGTCACTACTGCTGTGTGCTCCCCTGGCGGTAGGAGGTTGAGAGTAGGGAGGAGGTACGTTTTCTTCCCCCCAAAGCCAGAATCCCCAGCCCTGGCAAGCCAGGCCAAACGCTGTCATGCATTCTCTTAAAAGGGTTCTACTTTCTCCCTCCGCAAGGCTTTCTCTGGTGTTTAAGTCTTTCACCAGGGTCGCTTTTGCTTTACCGCAGCAAAAAGACCCTTTGGGATGTTTTGGGTAGTGACTGTGGTCTTCCATTGAAATAGGTTAACCGGGGAGGGGGGCGCTGCACCAGGCAGGGTCTACACAGGCCTGTTCCCCCTCCAGCACAAAGAATCGTAAAAGCAGGATAGATTCAGTCCAATTCCTGCCTTATGCAATCACGTTCCCCTATTTAAGGAACTCCTCAGCCCAGTTCAGTTACTGTGCCCAACACCAGTTGCCTCCTGTCTGTCAGGTAGCAGTGAGCTGCTTTACCCCTAGGCAAGTGGGGGAAGGATCCAAATTGTCATTTCAGTCCTGCCGCTCCAAGGCGTGACTTTTTATTGGAAAAGACACACACTCTCTGCCCACGGAGTGCTGGTAACATTGAGAAAACAGCAGGATGTAAACACTGGCTCAGACCCAGTGTAAGAATTCACCAGAATGTGTCCTCAGGTATGATGTAGTACCGTGGGCATTTTGGAGCCAAGATATAAAAAGGACGTGGTTCACTTTGTGCCTAACTGAATGTGACCACTGGTGTTACAGATTGGGTCCCTTTCTCTTTTGAGTCTGTGTTTTAATTTCACCTGCATTTTAGCTTCTGATTTTACCAAAAGGGATGTAGATCAATATAAAATATGCACATTTAGTTGGGTTTATCTGAAAAGGAAATGAATACTAATCTTGCATTGCTTATTCAAATTATGTAACCAAGGGCCAAAAAAAAAAAAAAAAAAAAGAAAAAAAAAAAAAAAGAAAAACCAAAACCAAACCCCCCTCCCAAAAAAAAAAACCTGACAATTTTGATGTTAAACTGTGACAGCAGAGTGTATTAATGACTTATACAGTGTTAGTATGGTTGTCGTTAAAAAAAATTCTCCATTTAAAGTAGATAAATAGACATTGGCAAAGCTTTCTGTTCTACAGGACTTCAAAAGGTTCGTGGAAAAAATGGAATTAAAAGATAGATTTATTTTGGTGCAAAATCCTATTTCATAATCTACATTTATGAACTTTTTGAAGATGTCTCGTACTGGTTGTGTTGAACACAGAGGGTAGTTTTCAAATTGGAGGGCAATTCTCCAACTTATGCCTTTAAAGTTTGCCTTAAAAAAATCTCTTAGGGTTTTGCTTTTTTTTTTTTTTTTTTGAAGAATGAAGGCAGACAACCAGTTCTATTGGCCGAAATATGGCCATTCAATGGTGAATGCATTAAACTAGGTCTGCTGTGCGTGGCCGTTCTATGGGTGTAAATTTTGTGACAGTAGTGAGGGCTGGGACTGCTCCCTGCCGTCTGTGTCCTGGGACTGGGAAGAGCTCTGTGCCGTCGTGGTTTGCCCCCTTGGGCATCAGCAGCTGTGAGCCATGGTGCCAGCTGGTCGTGGAGTTGGAGACTGATGGCTTCTGCTTTCCTAGAGAAGTTTGAAATCACGAAGAGAGGAAACCAGACAGGAAAGGATTAGTTCTCGTGTGCCTGTAGGATCCAGATTATCACATGGCCCTCTGTTGGCACACATGTGCAAATCCTCACACTGTTGAGTTGAAAACGATGAACTTGTTTTACTGAAAAATGATGAGACTGAATGGAAAATCACAGTCTGGAGGTGTTTACTGATTCATGAATGTTCTGTAAATGATTTCAGGTGGATAGAAATGGGTACCTTTTATAATATGACTGCATGTCAATGATGAGATCCAAAGGTTGAGAGCTTGGGAAAGGATGTATTATTCTCTTAGATGTGACTTTTCCCTAAATTAAAGAAAGCCCCAAATGGAGAATGCACATTCTCTGTCATTATTACATTTTCTTCTCTCCTAGGAATACTTGCTATACCTACTTGCAGGTGAGAGTAGGAGATTACACATGGGAATTATAATTCCAAGTCATTTCAACTTCATCTGGTTATGTGAGAGCAGGCAGGCAGGATGAACGCAGAGTCTGGTGGGTTCTGATCATCTCAGAAACATCAGATTATTGGAGCAGCAGCTCATGATGTTAATTAAGGAAGGACCTAGAATTCTAGTGCCTGAGCCACTCTAGAATTCTAACATACACAATTGGTCCTTCCTACCATCATCGTTACGCACAAGCGGAAGGCCCGGCTCACCCAGGCTCGAGTTTTGTATGCAGGTCAGATTGGCTTCGCTGGTGACACCGTTTTACTCCTCTACACACACCTGACACCTGTGCTTTTCTTTTGGGGATTTTAAGGGGGTGAATGACAAGATATGCCCTTGATAAAAAAGAAAAATCCAACAGCAAAGAATGATGACTATTTTGATTGACATTCCATTAGAGACTATTTTCTATTTGGACCTAACAGGTTGGTAGAAATACAAGCAAGTATTGATGTTGGTGGTGTGTATCTTTAGTTCTTATTGCCCTGAAGTCAGAGATGGTTAGGGCCCCACACTTCCAGGGCTACTGCTGGTGTTCCATGCTCTTCCTTGTTAGGAAGGAAGGATGGACATGAACAGTTCAGGAGCCTGAAGGGATATTCACTAAATCCACCTGTATCTTTTTACTTTTAAAAAATTATTTATTTGATAGGCAGAGGGGCAGATAGAGTTGGATAGAGAGAGACAGGTTAACTTCCACTGGTTGCTTCTCACCCCAAATGATGGCAGTGGGCCGAACTTGGAGCCAGGAGCTCCATCCAGGTCTTCCACATGGATGGCTGGAACCTGGTCACTTGAACTCTCACCACTGCATTAGCAGGAAGTTGGAGTCAGGAGCCACACCCAGGCTCTCCAAAATGGGATGTGGGCATCTTAACCAGTAGGCCAGTCTTAACCAGTAGGCCAAAATGCCTGTTCTGGGTGTTTAGTTCTTGAAGACTCTCTGGGCCCATGAAGAGAGCAGCTTTGAGCTTCAGCTTTGGAGCCACCCAATGGGGCGATGGATGAGGCTGGGACAAGGAGGCCCCCACAAGGGGCCCCCAGAAGAATGACTCCCCTTTAGAGCACATCACAAACTTAAAAAAGGACACCAACTGACCCAAGTGCCTTTGGCAAGAATCAGCAGACCCAGTTTAAAAGCAATGAGGTTAAGTGACCACTGCTCAGAGCTGCTAAGACCGTGGAGGCCAGCACTGAGTGAGCAGGATTACACCGTTCGTAAATTTTGCCGATGACCCCATCAGTCAGACAGTGTCACACCTTAACTGACAATCAAAATGATGAGCTATTTAGAGGAGATTTTAAGAGTCAGAAAAGGAGCAAATTATTGCCCCAGATAAAGCCTTGTTTTGACAAGAACTCTTTCAAAATAATTTTCTTTCTCTCCTTTGAGAATCTGATGATACTTGGGGTGGGATAAATATTTTGTTTTACTTATAAATCTGCTGCTGCCTTTATAGTATGTATAAATTGCAGTTATTCTAAAATTTATGATTTTTTTCACTTGACTTAGGTTTTGTTAAAATGTTATATCTTTTTTTTTTCAATCTCTAAGTTTTCGTAGCTGTGAACAAAGACCATACAGAACAGCCATCAGCAAAGCTATTTGAGTACGGATGATCCTTGAATTGTGAGGTTCCAGCCTAGGATCTTAAGACTTTGTGATGGTGTGAAGTGCTTGGCGTTCGGCAGAAACCACGCTTGGATGTTCAATTTGGGTCGTTCCTGGGCTCGCATCCTGCAGGTGGATCCTCTCTGGCACCTCTGGGTGGTGGCAGTCGCCAGGGCAGCTCCTAGTGAGCAGTAGGGTCGGTGGGATCCTCAGGGAGCAGCCGGGTTCTGCAGGGCACGGTGCTGCTGGGCCAGGGTGTGTGGGAGGTGTTTGCAGTTTATGATGGGCTTATCCGGACAGGCATTTCTTGACAGCCGAGGACCGCCTGTGTGTCTGTTGTAATTGATCATGGTGGAATTGGTGGAGTTTGGTTTTAGTTCTAGATTTAAAATGGTTCCTTAATGTGGAGTTGAACTTTAAATGTTGATCTTTTTGCCTTAAAATTTGCCTTGAAAAATCTCATAGTATGGATTGCTTGCATGTAAATTTTGTCTAAATAGTCTGAGAAAATTTTGAAACAAATAGGTAAACCTGTAGTGTCTCTTTTTATGTGAAACAAGCATAGATAAATGAACACACTACACACTGCACAACACATACACACACACCACCCACCACACACACACCCCAAATGCATACACACAACATACACATCACAGGGAGATGACTTGTGATGACTTTGGGTGGCAGCTGTTTTCTTCTCGTGAGAAAATTGTAAGTATCACATTTCCAGAAATACCCCATGATCTCATCCATTTCTCTGATGTTCGTGTTTAAAAATCCTCCTGACAGATAAATGATTAGTGAAACTTTGACCCTGTAGAGAACAGGCCGATGCTCTCGGCCTCCCGACGAGGCTTACCCTTGACTATTGTCCTATTTCCGAGGAATGCATGACAAATACCATTTAGGTAAAGTCCTGAGAGCAGGCAGCCTCATAGGCAGACATGCACACCCTCATGCAGGCTGGTTCCAGTCCTGGCTCCTTAACAGTGGTCAGGCTGTGCTCGGCCGGGATAGGGAGACTCGGGCTCAGCACGCTGACCTTGTGTGCTGGCTCTGGGGAGAGGCAGACTGGTTGTGCTGGGGCTGTCTCTATGGCTCAGGTGTCTGGCCGAAGTGAAAAGAGTGGCTTCAAGGCCAGGACGGCTCCTTGCTCCAGCACGGAGCTGTGATTGGGAGAAAGGGGCCCACAGATGTGCATGGCGGGATCAGCAGGAAGCTCTCTGGCGAAGCTTGCAGACACTGCCACGAGGGTGCTTTGCAGAGCAGTCAGCCACAGATGGAAGCAGCACCTGCAGGGAACCGCAAGGAGAAGCTAGCACTTCCAGTAAAAATACCGAAGGAGGTGGTTGGCGCTGTGGCACAGTGTCTTAAGCCTCTGTCTTCAGGGTCAGCATCCCATTGGGTGCCAGGTTGAGTCCCAGCTGCTCCACTTTTGATCCAGCTCTCTGCTATGGCCTGAGAAAGCAGTAGAGGGTGGCCCAAGTCCTTGGGCCCCTGCACCCATGTGCGAGACCTGGATGAAGCTCCTGGATGCTGGCCTGGCTGTTGTGGCTCTTTGGAGAGTGAATCAGTGGATGGGAGATTTCTCTCTCTCTCTCTCTCTTTCTGGCTCTCCTTCTCTCTCAGTGTAACTCTGCCTTTCATATAAAATAAATAAATCTTTGAAATATATGCCCAAGAAAAAGTGGAGTGCTATCATTCAATTCAGAAATCAGAGAATTACAGACACAATGGAAAGAAATGGCCAGCTGGGCATATTTCCTAGAAAATGATGAGAAGGAAACATTTTGCACTTTCCTGTGAAATATCTACAATGTGCAGTGGATAAGTAGAACTTCACAGTAGGAGCCATAGAACATAGGACAGCCTATGAGTACTTGGATGTTGGTTTGAGAGCTGTATGTGTGTGATAGTGCACAGCGTAGATGTTGACTTAGGTTATATGCATGTAACTGCACGAAAGGATGGGTGTTGATTTGTGTGTGTGTGTGTGTGTATGACTGCAATAGGATGGATGTTGACATGTATATGTGTAACTACACACTAGGATACATGTTGACATGGCTGGGTGTGTGATCACACAGTAGGATGGATGTTGACATGGGTATATGTGTTTGCGACCGCACAGTAGGATGAATGTTGACATGTGATGTGTGTGTGTGCCATTGCCCAACAGGTTGACATGAGGTATGGGTGAGTGTGCACAGGGTGGATGTTGACATTGGCTGCATGTGCATGTATATGTGTGTAAATGCACAGTGGAACAAACCTTACAGCTCCTCTTTGTTCTGCAAGTTCATTATTACTGATTTTTAGTTGAGGTGAACAAATGGTAAAACCATAATTTCTCCAGTGTGATGTCACTCCAATCCCCCCCACCAAAACAAAACAACATCACACAACGGTCTATCGAGGTGGTGCCTCCCAGTACTAGGGCTGGTAACTTTCCCGAGTGATCATTTCAGGATTAACACAGTCTTGATTGTAAAGAAACAGAGCAGTGCTGGTTACACTGGACCACTTGATCCCCAGCCAGATGCAGGGGCCGAGTGCTGTGTTCCCTTGGATACAAGCTGTGCTGTGCATCTTCATCTTCGTGGGGAGTCGGTGAGAAGGTTCTGCGAGTACCTGGACCCTCCTGTTCCACCTGACTTGCCTGTGGGAAGAGGACAGCTGCTGCTGCTGCTGCTGCTAGCCGGCTGGCCTCTCCTTGGCTCTGGTGGGCGCCTCTGGCTGGGATCCGCCCTCTGCTCTTACCAGGGCGCATGGCAGAGGCTTCGTTGCATGAAGCCTGTGATCCGTGGATTCTGGGCTCGGCCTTGGCTTGCCTTGCTGCATGTGTACTCTGGGCAGTTCTGTCGCCATCCAGTGAGGATCCAGGTTTCCAGCCATGATTCCAGCCTCCCAAAAGGCGGCTCAGGGGACTCTGGAAGCTGCAGGAAGGGAATTGCGAGCAGCTGTGTCACCTTGTCCATCAGAGCTACGCGCTGCCTGCCTCCTCAGCAGCCACTGGAATATCCAAAAGCCTCCAAAGCCAAGGTTTTCTGAGAAATAATGTGCAGAGAGCTCTCTTTTGTCCTGCTGCCACCTTCAACGTGAAGGCAAGGCCCTAGGAGGTGCCTTCCCCTACTTCTACTGCATAGGCAAAAAGAAGCCAAGAGTCCCTTCTCAACATTAAGAACTTAACCCTGGGTGACCTCTTCAGACTCTGGAACTTGGCCTTCACCCAGCCTCACACTGGAGGTTCTCTCTGTTGAGGTCATTCAGATGCATTTCATCTGATCACAATTCATTAAGTAGAATTCCTGGCTGTCTCCAGGGACTGATGATGCTGTGTTTAATACTGTTGCTCTCTACTTGGCAAATATTAAAAATGTCTGCAACCACCTGTCTAAACGGAAGCCCTGCCCTCCGCTTTCAAACACATCAGATGTCAAAAGAAGGTTCTGGGTCTGCAGATGGAGAATTAGCCCATAAAGTGGTTGCTAGCAGAGGTAACCCTGTGCCCCTGAAAGCTTTTACCACAGAGGGAGTAGCAGAAACCTCTCAAGGTAGAACCAGGGAAACAGGACAGCCCTGGCTGTTCTCTGCTTGAAGAGCCAGCCCCTCACATGGATTACTGAGGTCCCTCTCAGAGAGGGACAAGGTACAAGTTACAAGGTACAAGTTAAGGGTGAAGGCTTCTGTGTGTTTCTTCATCCCCTGGGGAACCTGGCATTGGGGTCCTCTCACCTCAGCCCCATGCTCCCTTCTACAGGCTGCACAGGCAGGTGCACGGCAAGCACACAGCTCCTCCCTGGGTTCCCGGGCTGTACTCTGTTGGATGCCTATGAGCCCGTTCACCATCCAGGCCTTAGCATGCCTCTTCTTACTTCTTCTCCTTCCCAAAGTCTCAGTCTGGGCACCTCTGGTCTTCCCCAGCAGGGACACTGTTGGTGGCAGGGGAAAGAGAGTCTCGGTGCTGTTTGTTCTGCCTGGCCCTGGACCTGGGGGCCGGGAGTGGGTAGGGAGTGAGCAGACATCTGCCCCTTGAGCTCTGAATCAGTTCTATACATGGGGAATTTGCTTCTGGTTATGATGAAGGGAGGGACATTTCACGAGGCCGGGACCTGCCATTAGGTCCCCATAGACTCCCTGGGATCCTAAACAGTCTCACATCCATCATCTTGGTCTCTTCTCACAGCCCGTTTCTTCTCTCTGTTGATCAAAGCAAAACATTCCACATGGCCACGTGCTGTTCAGCGGCTTGCTGTTTTCATTTAATGTGCCTGGGAGATCTTCCAGTACTGGGACCTATCATTCTGCTTCATTCTTTTTGGTGTTCACTTGGTCTTCCAACCATGGATGGGCTAAAATGTATTCAGTTTCTTACTGATGGACATGTAGATAGTTTCTGATTTCTCACGAGCATTCTTCTATGTTTTACTTCCATTTGGGGAAATCCTGTTGCTGAGTGGATAATAAGTGTTGGCTAATATTAATCCTCTTCTTACTGCCTTGGCTGGTACCTTGAGCACAATGATCCATTCTATTGGCAAAGGTTCCTACTTGCTCCTGGCTACAAAGTGAATCCTTCTGTATTGACCCAGGGCAGGGCATTTGCTGTCACACACACTTTTAGAAGCTAAGAAAGATTTCCTCTGATCTAGTTTGCAAACATTTTCCTAAAATCTGAAATGGTTGCTGGATTTGTATCAAGGTTTTTTAATCTTATGCTTATTAAGATAAATGTGTGTCTTTTGCCTTTTTCTGTGCATGCGGTGAATTGTTTTTCTTTCTTTCTTTCTTTTTTTTTTTTTTTTGACAGGCAGAGTGGACAGTGAGAGAGAGACAGAGAGAAAGGTCTTCCTTTTTGCCGTTGGTTCACCCTCCAATGGCCGCCGCGGTAGCGCGCTGCGGCCGGCGCACTGTGCTGATCCGAAGGCAGGAGCCAGGTGCTTCTCCTGGTCTCCCATGGGGTGCAGGGCCCAAGGACTTGGGCCATCCTCTCCTGCACTCCCTGGCCACAGCAGAAAGCTGGCCTGGAAGAGGGGCAACCGGGACAGGATCGGTGCCCCGACCGGGACTAGAACCCGGTGTGCTGGCGCCGCAAGGTGAATTGTTTTTCTAAAGTGTATGTCTTTCATCTTCCTGATTAAAGGTTCCTTGTGGTTTGCCTTGCTTGCCAGATTCCACCCAGATTCTTTATGATGAGTATAAAAACTGTCAGTTTGACCTCCTTTTTGTTCTTGAGCCTCGTCTCCTGCCTCGCCCCTAATAATCCAATTACACAGAGCCACTTGCTTCCCCCCCGGTTCCTGACTCACACTCCCTCCACAGGGTCTCTTTTCTGCAGCCCACCTTGGCCTTCAGCCTTCAGACCTCAGCCCAAATAAGCATCTGCTCCCTCTTGCTCTTCTGTTCCTAGGCCACGAGCGGGCCCATCACGTCATGTGCTGCATCACGTCACTGCTAGGGCATCCGTGGCTCTGTGTGTCTGTTTGTATTTACCAGCTCAGTCCATATCAAGTGAGTACCTGGTGCTGGGGCCCCCAAGAGTCCAAAGGAGTTAAATGGCCCCTGCTCTCAAGGAAACCATAACCCAGAGAGGTTTACATGTGTGTGATACAAGGCCTGGACTGTGGCATGTGATACGTCGTGGAGTGGAGGTTTGTGCCCTCCCCAAATTCACGGCTGAAAATCCTCACCAACATGATGGAAATTGGGAGGTGACAAGTCTTTTTTTTTTTGACAGACAGTGGACAGTGAGAGAGAGAGACAGAGAGAACCTTTTCCCTTGGTTCACCCTCTAATGGCGGCTGCGGCCGGCATGCTGCGCTGATCCGAAGCCAGGAGCCAGGTACTTTTCTTGGTCTCCCATGGGGTGCAGGGCCCAAGCACTTGGGCCATCCTCCACTGCACTCTCGGACCACAGCAGAGAGCTGGCCTGGAAGAGGGGCAACTGGGACAGAATCCGGTGCCTCGACCGGGACTAGAACCCGGTGTGCCGGCGCCACAGGCGGAGGATTAGCCTAGTGAGCCGCGGCGCCGGCCAGACAAGTCTTAAGAGCGTGAACAGGATTACTGCCCTTCTGGACAATCTGCAGGGCGCATCCGCCCCATCTTTCTGCCGTGTGTGTACAGCCGTCGGCACACTTGGAAGGGGGCCTTTGCCCGACCGAGCGGCTGCCAGCACCTTCGTCTTGGACGTCCAGACTCCAGAGCTGTGAGCCACAGACGCCTGCTGCTTACGCTGCCCGGTCTAGGGTGTGTTTGGTAGAGCAGCCTGAGCTGATTAAGGTTTGTGGGACAGAGGTGGTCAGCCAGCCCTTAGTCCATTTCCTGTTGTAACAGAATGCCAGAAATGGGTAAAATATAGAGAAATGAGATTTATTTTGTCTCATGGTTCATGGGGAGGAGGGCCTCGTGCCGCATCATGTCAGCTCGTGGCAGAAAGCAGAAGGGCAGGTGGAGTGGGGGTGTGAAAACAAAGACGAAGAGGGACCTCCTTCACGGCCCCTGCTCTCAAAGTAGCCAATCCAGAGATCGGTGGGCAGGAATTCGCTCAGTCCTGCTGGACAGCATTGGTTTGTTCAGGAGGGCTCTGCCCTCGTGACCCAGACTCCTCCCTCTGGGCCCCGCCTCCCAGCAGGGTGGCAATGGCCATGAAACTCCAGCAGGTGTTTCAGAGGGGACAGATGGTGCTCAAACCACAGCAGCCAGCTCTGCCCAACACTGCCTTGGAACAGAGCCTGTGACCAACTCCTGCTATATGAAGACGGAGAGGTAAAGGTGGCTGTAGGGCTTGGGGCAATGGACGGATCAGAAGTGACCACTTAAGAAGGTGACCTTGGGGCCTCTCTATGTACTGTTGGGATTAAGAAAGTGACTCCAAAGAGGCCTGTTTTGAATTCGGTGCTGTTTGTAAATTCCTTGACAATTGCTCCTTCTATGAGCTGGAATGCACGGGGGTCAGAGCCCACATAGAGTCTTTACAGGCTGTTCTGTGCATGGGAAGCATTGTTAGCAGACCCGTGAATTCTGTTTTCTTTCTCTTTAAAGCTAATTACAGGAGGGTTTCAGTAAAACTCAATTTTAATGAGCACCATGAGAGATCATTATTAGGTTAAAATATCGTATGGACAAATTTCACAGGGACACTTCCAAACAGAAAGCTAAACGCCTAACAGCTCCACGTACTCCTGCCTCTAATGAAAGCCATGGGCATAGAAACCAGAACAGGGGAATGAACTGTGCAACAAGTAGCTTTTGAGGGCTCACTGTGTACCCTGTGCTGTGCAAGGTGTTTGGGGTTGTGAAAAGGAGAAGGGTGATTGTCTAAAAGGAACTTGGGATCCTGCAGAACAGAAAGAGCTGCCCCATTTTAGAAATAAAACAAAAATTTCATGTTCCACAATGTACTGATTATATGTGGGAAGAGCTATTATAGTGGGCTGTGGCTATCAGGAAAGGCTTCATGAAGGAGGTGGGGAAGTATCCAGGCTGGGTGGGTGGAGAGCTGGGGGTCTCTGAAGGAGAGGCAGAGTGAGCTCTTTGGAGTGGGGCTGAGCGTGGCATTGGCCGAGGGCACAGCACACACTGGGATGGTCAGAGAGAAGCATGACACCAGACAGCTCTGGGCATTTGTGACTTGGACCGGACCCACATAGGTGTAGAAGCTTGGCTCTGCTCGAGTTCCTTCAGTGGCTCCCTGCTGAGTGGAGTGACCAGCCCATGGCTGGCCACTGTGCTCTGCACATGCTGACCTACTCCCCCCTGCCCCACGGGCTGACACTGGCCCTCTCGAGCCCTGCAGAACCCAGCTGCTTCCTCACCAGAGCCATCTTTGAGATAACCAAAGCTATGTTTGCCCTTGGCCTTCTCTCCACCAACCTTACCTTTCTCTCCTCTGCTGCCATCATTCTGCCATATCCCAGATTGTCTCATTTGTTTATATTCTGCTCTGTAAATTAGGTCTAAGAGACCCTGCTCGTAGTAAAGAATAGGGTGGAATTATGGGTTTGGCCAGGGTCAGTATATACTCTAGTTTCAGAACCTGGTCCAGCCCTAAGAGTAAACCTGGGCCTTTAGTTCATGTGCCCATACTGCTGAGAGAGAACTTGACCTTTGTCAAAGATACAGCTTCTCTTTTGTCAAGAAAAGATGACAGGGCTTTCTTACTTCTTGCTTGTTACAGTCTACACGTCCAGCAGTTGACAATTTCCAAAGCCACACTTTATTTTATCACAAGGCTCAATGGGAATTCACTTCTACCTCCTCCCCAGCCCCTGCTGCCTATTGTAAGCAGCTCAACGACTTGGAGTTTCCAGTCATCAACCTCCATCACCAAAACCAAAAATCACCCTGCAAAGGCCAGTGGAATCACAGCTGGGAATCCCATCACCCATCAACAAAGTGAATGTCCCACTAGACAGTAGTAGGATTCGTTCTGGTGCATTTACACCATTGACTAACATGCAGCCATTTAAAAAAGTGAGTCCTAGTACAATTAGAATCCTAATACAATGATTGGTTTGAAGAGGTTTTCACAGGACACTGTTGGGTGAGAATAGCAGGATGCAGCATAGAATGTGTAACACAAACTCATTCTTGTATCAGAAACAATGACAAAGATGTTTATATATATCCACAACCATAGTTCAAGATGTCAGTAACCCACTGCAAGCAACTTCTAGAACTACTAGATGGAAAAGCAGTAAGGACATACAAGAACTGAATCACAGGATCAACCAATAGGATCTAACACACAGACAGAGCGGCCATGAAACCAGAGATCAACCCTTCTTTTCAAGTGTCCATGAAGCACATGTTGTATGAAACAAATCTAACAAAATCTGAAGTAACTAACGTCTCACAGAGTCTGTTCTCTGACAATGATGGAATTAAATTTAAAATGGAATTATTAGAAATCAATAATGGAAACACAACAAGAAAATCTCCTAACTCTTAGAAATGAAGCATGGCCACAAATAAACCATAGGACAAGGAGAAGTTCCCAGGAAATTTAAAACATGCGTTACTGAATGAGAATGAAACTACAGCGTATTAAAATATGTGGGACAGGGCTGGTACAGAGTTGGCAGGGAAACTTATAGTTCCAAATTGTCACATTAGGAGAGAGAAAAGTTCTCTAGCCAATAATCTAATTGGCTCAAGAAACTAAAATAGAAATAAAAAACAAGGAGAAGGAAGGAACTAACAAAAATAAAAACAGGAACTCGATAGAAAAAAAATCCACAATATCAAAATATGATATGTTAGCAAAGGAAATAGAATTGATAAGCCTAGAAAGATGGGCAAAGATAAGAAGAGACAAGACACACATCACTCATAGCAGGAATGAACTAGAACTATCTAAACATTCTGCAGCCATTAAAAGAAAAATAAGGGAATTCTGTGAACAACTTTATGCTCATAAATTCCAATTTCTTTAAACCACTAACTACCTCAAATCAACAAAGATGAAAGAGACGATCTTAACAGTTTTATAACCATTAAAGAAATTGAGTTTGTAATTAAAAAGCTCTCCAAAAAGAAATATCCAGATCCAGATGGTTTCACTGGAGAATTTCACTGAACATTTAAAGAATTAACATCCCTTTTAGTTAATCTGTTCCAGAAAATGGAAGAGGGAACAGTATTACCCTGATACCGAAACCAAATAATGTATACCAACAAAGATAAAAGGAAAGAGAAATATCTTTCATGAACCTATATGGAAATTTTCAGCAAAACATGATAAAATAAAATCCACAATAAATAAAAATAATTAAATACCATGACCAAAGGAGGATTTACTCCAGATATTTAAGCTTTGTTCAACATTTGCAAATCGATCAACATAATCAATCGTCTCAATGAGAAAAATCATATGATCATGTCGATTGATGTAGAAAAAGCATTTGCCAAGTTCAACGCTCATTCACGGTAGAAACTCTTAATAAACTAATAGTAGGGTTGCTAAGGTTTGAATGTGTCTGCCCGGAGTTCATGAGTTGGAGACTTCATATCCAGATTCCTGTGTTGGTAGAGATTGGGTCTTTGAGAGATGATCAGGGTTAGATGAGATCATAGGGCTGGGGCCTTCCTGGTGGCCTTAGTTGGTGACTCTACAAGAAGAGGAGGAGTGACCCGAGCTGGCACCGGCTCTGTCTCACCATGGGATGCCCTTGCCAGGTGATGGTGCAGCAGGACGTCCTCTCCAGGTGCCAGCGCCATGTTCCTGGACATCCCAGCCTCCAGAGCTGTGAGCCACACACACTCATACTCTCCATAAGTCACCTGGCTCAGGCACTCTGTTGTAGCAACAGAAAATGGACTGAGACAAGCGAGAATTTTCTCACTTGATAAAAGATATTTACAAAAGCCCCACAGCTAACATCACCCTTAACAGTGAAAACTGGATGCTTTCCTTCCAAGACCAGGAGCAGAAAACCTGTTGACACCAAAATCAATCTCATTTCTAAACACTGACACCAAACATGTGGAAACTGAAATTAGTGAACAACATTTACAATCATAGCAGTGCAAATGAGTTACTCAAGTCTAAACCCAACAAAAATGTAGAGGCCATGTATGCTAAGTTACAAAATGCTGATGAAAGAACTCAAAATTATTAAACAGGGGCCGGCGTCATGGCTCACTCGGTTAATACTCTGCCTGCGGCGCTGGCATCCCATATGGTCGCCGGCTTCTAGTCCCTGTTGCTCCTCTTCCAGTCCAGCTCTCTGCTGTGGCCCGGGAAGACAGTGGAGGATGGCCCAAGTGCTTGGGTGCCTGCACCCACATGGGAGACCAGGAGAAGCACCTAGCTCCTGGCTTCGGATCGGTGCAGCGCGCTGGCCGTGGCGGCCATTTTGGGGGTGAACCAACGGAAGGAAGACCTTTCTCTCTGTCTCTCACTGTCTAACTCTCTCTGTCTCTGTCTCTCTCTCTCACTGTCTAACTCTGTCAAATAAAAAAAGTTAAAAAAATTATTAAACAAAAGTGTACATATTTCACAGAGTAAGATTCAACACTGATGAAACATGCCAATTCTCCCAAAATTGATCTGTAAGTTTTTTTCAATTAAAAATTTTTATTTTCATTTTATTTGAAAGACAGACAGAAATCTTCCAATTGCTGTCTGGTTCACTCCCCAAATGCTTGCAAGAGCCACTGCTGGGCCAGCCTAAAGCTAGGAATCCAGAACTGAATCTCGACCTGCCACGTGGGTGGCAGGGACCCAAGTATTTGAGCCATCCCCCACTACCTACTAGGGTGTTCATTAGCAGGGGTCTGGATTGGGAGCAAGGTATCTGGGACTTGAACCAGGTCTCTAATAGGGAATTCAGGTGTCCTGAGAGGCAACTTAGCTGTTGCACCAAATGCCCGCCCCAATCTACAGTTCTAATGCAATTCCTAGCAAAATCCCCACAAGGTATTTTATAGACAATGACAAGCTTGTTCTAACACTTACATGGAAGGTACAGACTGCCCCCCCCCCCCAGAATACTTAAAAATGAAGGATAAAGTGGGAAGAATTACTGTATCCACAGGCCAAAAATAAAAAAAAAATCTTGGCCTAAATCTCAGAACTTGTACAAAAATTAATTCCAAATGAATCACAGATGTAAAGGTAAAATGTAAATTATACAACTCCTAGAAAACAAGAAAATATCTTTGGAATTTAGGGTAAGTCAGAGTCCATCGAATTGACATGAAAAGTATAGTCCATAGAAAGAACAAATGATGAATCTGACCTTATCAAAATTTTATTCTGTAAATACTCTTTTATTTTTAGAGATTTATTTATTTATTTGAAAGTCAAGGCTACAGAGAGAGGGAGGGAGGGAGGGAGAGAGAGAGAGAGAAAGGGAGAGACACACAGAGAGAAAGTTCTTCCATCCCCTAGTTCACTCCCTAAATGGCTCCAATGGCCAAGACTGGGCCAGGCCAAAGCCAGGAGTTTCATCCAGGTCTCCCACGTGGGTAGCAGAAGTCCAAGCAGTTGGGTCATCCTCCGCTGCTTTCCCAGGCACATTAGCAGGGAGCGGATTGTAAGTAGAGCAGCCGGGACTCAAACTGGTGCCCATTTGGGGTGGCAGCATCACGGGAAGTGGCTTCACCCACTATGCCACAACGCTGGTCCCCGCAAATACTTTTTTTAATGAGAAGAAAAGGCCAACTACAAAGTGAGAAAAAATATTTGGAAACCACATGTCCATGTCCAACAAACGACTAATATCTAGAAGCTGGTAAAAATTCTCAAAAATTCAGTACCAAAATAGTAATAAACATTGTGTAGTAATAAGCTAGAAATAATACATAAATAATAAATAATAAAAAGAGTAAGAAAAAATCAACTAGGAAATGGACAGGGACATGCTAGGCACTTCATTAAAAGCAAATAAACAGGCCGGCGCCGCGGCTCACTAGGCTAATCCTCCGCCTTGCGGCACTGGCACACCGGGTTCTAGTCCCGGTTGGGGTGCTGGTTCTGTCCCGGCTGCCCCTCTTCCAGGCCAGCTCTCTGCTGTGGCCAGGGAGTGCAGTGGAGGATGGCCCAAGTGCTTGGGCCCTGCACCCCATGGGAGACCAGGAGAAGCACCTGGCTCCTGCCATCGGATCAGCACACCGGCTGCGGCGGCCATTGGAGGGTGAACCAACGGTAAAGGAAGACCTTTCTCTCTGTCTCTCTCTCTCACTGTCCACTCTGCCTGTCAAAAAAAAAAAGAATTATAAAAAAGAAAAAAGCAAATAAACACATGAAAGTATGTTCAATATCTATAGCCACAAAGGAAATTCATAGCATGAAGAGAAACCACTATATGCCTATCAGAATGGTTAAATAAAACTGCCAGAACAGCAAATGTAGGTGCCTTTTGTCCAAAAATTTTACTTATTTATTTGAGAGGCGGAGAGGAGGGAGGGAGGGAGAGGGAGACCTCATGTGTTAGTTCATTCCCTAAATGCCTGCAAAGGCTGGGAGTTGGGGGCGGGGGAGGGGCTGAAGCCAGGAGCCAGGAGCTCAGTTCAGGCCTCCTGTTTGAGTGGCAGGGATCCAGCTACGTGAGTCATCACGGCGCCTCTGTATGATCAGGAGCCGGAGCTGGGTACTGAATCCAAGCCCTTCCGTGTTGGATGCAGGCATCCTAGCTGCTAGACTGACGCCTGCCCCTACACATGTGTTGTGGATGGGAACATGGCATGGTACAGCCACTCTGGAAACAACGTGACTGTTTAGGGTAACACTCACCCTCCACTCTCTGGACCCACTAGCACCCAGAACAAAAACACTGGGCAGTGTATTCAGACTCATTGTCGTACTGTTCTGGGGTTCAGAAATTCTTACCTGAGCCTTGCAGGGCTGAAATCAAGGTGTCCTTAGGGCTGATGTGTTCTAGAGCCTCCAGGGGAGAGTGCACATCTCTGCAGCTCCAGGCCTGTGGCTCCAGCATGCCTTGGCTTGTGGTCACACCACTGCAGTCTCTGCTTCCATTGTCCCGTCGCCTTTTTCTCACCTGTAGGCAAAGTTTCCTCTGGCCGGGACATTTGCAGTTACATTGGTGGCCCGCCTCAACATCCAGAACCATCTCTCTGTGTCAAGACCCTCAGCTTCATCACAGCTTCCTGGCCTCCTAAGCAGCATTAGGACCTCAGTGTCTTTGCCGGGGGTATCTTCTTATCACAAGTAATTTCTTATAAAACTAAAAAATGCAGCTACCGTTTGAACCAGCGGTTCTGCACTTGGCCGTTTAGCTCAGAGATGTGATCATTTAGGCTCACGCAAAAATCTATACATGAATGTTCACAGACGTTTTATTCATAACAACTCCACACTGGGAACAACCCACTGAGTGAGAGTTTGGACAAGCTGTTGGTACATCCACAGCTTGTGTGGGACACTAGTCAGCAATGAAGATGGACTATCGTTGCATAGAACAACCCACCTGGTTCCCAGAGAATCGCACTGCATGCAAGGAGACAATCTGAAAAGTTTACCTACTGTGCGACTCCATGTATATGGTTTTCTCGAAATGACGATACTGTGGCAGTGGAGCGCAGGTGGTGGTTGCCAGAGATTAAGCATGGGGGTGTCAGGAGGGAGCTGACACACTCCGGACTGCATCAATGCCAGTGTCCTACTGATAACAGCATACGGCAGTTCTGCAGGGTGTTGCCTTTGGGAGAAATGAGATAAAGGGTGCATGGGATCGCTCCCAACTTCATGGGAATCTACAAGGATCTCAAAATCAAAAGTCACCCTAGAAAGTATGCGTGTGGATATACATGTGTGCCTGCGCAGGACAGGGGTGTGGAGGAAACTGGAGAAGCCTACTCTGATAGAGAGTCGTTCCTCATTGTGAGTTATCCTAGTTGGTTGTGGCTGGAAATTGTATTGCTTCTCACAGCCTCTGCAGGTCAGGAATTAGGGGGTGGCTCTGTTCTACTTTGGAATCTCTCATGGGGTTGCTGGATGGTGGCTGGGTTGCAGCACCAGAGACTGGGACTGGAGGGTCCATTTCAGCATGGCGCACCCACAGGGTTGGCAGGTGGTACCTGGGTGCCTGCTGGAGGCCCCAGTTCCTTTTTTTTGCAGGTCCCTCTTTCAGCTAAGGCTGCCTGAGTGTCCTTTCGATGGGGTGGATGGCTTTTCCCAGAGCAAGCAGCAACCAAGGCAGTTACTGGTTTATGACCTCGCCTTGGCAGTCACACTGTCAATTCCACAATGTTCTGTTGGTCATGGTCAGCCCCCTTCAGAGAATTTTACTAGGAGGTCTCTTACTCTAGTGGACATGCATTCATAGATTTTAGGCTGGAAAGAACCATTCAAGACCCTGGATGAGAGTAAAGATCAGTCTTATTGAAGAGAAAAAAATGGCATTTAAGAGTTTGTTAGAAACAACTTTGCTCTACAAAGAGGTCTTTGCCGTCGTCTGTCTGACCTTGGTGTGTGCTTTGTATGCTCAAGGCGGCTGTAACAGGTGAACCTTCATACACTGCTGTGGTTTGGCCGTGGTTTCTCCCCAGAGGCTGATGTACCAGAAGCCTGGTCTCACTGTGACAACGTTGAGGTGGTGGCCCCTTTAAGAGGTGGGACCTGCTGCAAGGTCCTGGGGTATCACCCAGCAAAGAGATTAGTGCTGCTTCAGATCGGCACAGTTCCAGCCATTGCGGCTAATTGGGGAGTGAACCAGTGGATGGAAGACCTCTCTCTCTCTCTCTCTCTCTCTCTCTTTCTCTCTCTGCCTCTCCTCTCTCTGTGTAACTCTTTCAAATAAATCAATAAATAAATCTTTAAAAAATAATAATCCATAGAGCTGGGCTGATCTGAAGCCAGGAGCTTCTTCCGGGTCTCCCACGTGGGTGCAGGGGCCCGAGGACGTGGGCCATCATCTACTGCCTTCCCAGGCCATAGCAGAGAGCTGGACCAGAAGTGGAGCAGCTGAGACCTGAACTTTTGCCCATATGGGATGCCAGCATGGCAGGCAGAGGTTTAACCTACAACGCCACAGCGCCAGCCCCAGTGCTGATTTGTTGGAGTGAGTGAATTATTTTTTAAAAATAATTTATTTATTTATTTGAGAGGTAAAGTTACAGACAGAAAGATGGAGAGACAGAGTGAGAGGTCTTCCATCTGCTGGCTGACTCCCCAAATGGCTGCAACGGCTGGAGCTGGGCCAATTAAAAGCCAGGAGCCAGGAGCTTCTTCTGGGTCTCCCATGCAGGTTCAGGGGCCCAAGGACTTGAGCCATCTTCTACTGCTTTCCCAGGCCATAGTAGAGAGCTGGATCGGAAGTGGAGCAGCCGGGACTAGAACTGGGGCCCATACGGAATGTCAGCATTGCAGCCAAAGGCTAAGCCCACTACATAACAGTGCCGGCCCCCTCCCCTTTTAAAAAATATTTTATTTATTTATTCGAGAGGTATAGTTACAGAGATGGAGAGACAGAGAGAAGCGGGTTCTTGTTAGAGTAGATTGTTGTGAAAATAGTGAGCCTGGCCCCTGATGGTCTCTGGCTTCCTGTCTTGCTGCCCAACGTCTTTCAGGTGGGCTCCTGCCAGGTGATGCCACCTGCCATGTGGCCTCTGCCAGAGCCGAGCAGATGGAGCCATCTGAGCTTGGACATTCAGCCTTCAAGACTGTGAGCTCCAACAGTCCTCAGTTCTTTATAAAGTGCCCAGCCACAGGTATTTCGTTATAGTAACAGGAAACAGACTAAGACAGATGCCAGGTTAAGTTGACCACAGCTGGGCTGAGACTCGCTGGGTATCCAAGAGGTAAAAACCCAAGACTCTTGCCGCCATTTAAAAACTCTGCTGCTGCAGTGACTTTCAAACTATGTAAACAACAGATAAATTTAAAAAAGAACCCAAGGTGAGGAAAGTCCACCTGGAGGCAGCCAGGTAGGGGAGCAGGTTGATGTGGACTCGGAGACCAGACGTGGTTTGAGGCTGAGTGGAGGCCCAAGTTAGCAGCTGATATTTCTGCCCCAGCATGGCTATTTGGGGTGCTCCTACTGGGGTTGGTGGGACCCCAGAGCAAGTCCATCATGGTATCTGGTGGCAGCAAGATTTTGCTGACATTCTCATAGGGGACGGAGCCTGACATGGCCCCATGAGGTGTGGCACACACACATCCTGTAAGATAGTATATTTAAAAAAAATTTAATATTTTAAAGTCAGAGTTAGAGATGGAGAGAGAGAGAGAGAGAGAGAGAGAGAGAGAGAGAGAGAGGCTTTCCATCTGCTGGTTCACTCCCCAATGGGTGCAAAGGCCCTAGTGGGCCAGGCTAGTCAGGAGCCGGGAGCTTCATCCAGGTCTCCCATATGGGTGCAGGAGTGTATGTACTTGGGCCATCTTCTGCTGCTTTTCCCAGGCCTTCATCAGGGCGTGGTATTGGAAGTGGAGCAGCAGGGACATGAAAAGTCGGCAATGCAGGTGGCGACTCTACCCGCTACGTACTCCCGCTAGGCTGGGAGGCAGTAGTTTTAAACCATGAGTGAGCATCAGTGGCCCAGGTTGGAGGGGCTGAGAGCATTGTGAGACCAGCACTGTGCTGCAGGCTTCAGGGACAGCTGGTCCCTGTCATCTGAGCAGAACACGGCTTCCCTAAAGCTCCAATCAGAACATGGTGCCGTCCTAAAGCTCTGGGCTTTATGGGATGGTGTTGCAGGGTGGAACAAAAGTAGGCCCCAGGTAGTCCAAGCCAGTAACGCGGGGGCTGGATTGGGACATGGTCTGAGCTGAGTGGGTCCTTAGGAAAGAGGAAAGTGGGCCAGAAGCATGACCAAGACCTTGGCTGGTAGCCTCAGCTTCGGCTCCACAGGCTGCATCTGGGCCGTGTTGGCCGACAGTCTTTTTTGGGGATAGTGCGTGGAGACAGCCAGCACTCACAGTGAGGAGAAGGAGTTCCTGAGACTTCACAGCCGGCTTCACAGCAGGGAGAGGTCTAGAGCCGTAAGTGGAAAAGCGCTGGAATACAAACGGCCCGTCAGCTTTGCCCCACTCCCCTGTTAGCCAGATCGCGGCTTTGGCTGGGTACCAGTGTGTGTTTGGGGAACCTTCCTTTGCTCTTGTCCTTGACTTTGAAAAGCAGGCGTGGCCCAAATGGAACCCAGAGCAGAGTTTTTACTTGTAACTCAACCTCAGTCATATTTCCTCCCTGTGACTCAACTTCCTCCTCTTAATGAGTCGATGACACATGCCACCAACAAGCTCTCACAAAGGCTTCCTAGATCTTTGGATGCACAACTAGATGGCATTTAGAGTGATGCAGTTTTCCCTGGGAGAGGAGGGATTCAGAGAGACTTGCCCTACTAGCTGAGGAAGTTTAGAGAAAGGATTTGGATATCCCAATTGGCTGATTTCTTCCTTGGATTAACTGTACAGGAGGGACTTGGGAAAAATCTAGCAAAACAGGAAGGAAAACTGGAGCAATTTCATGTTGTCCTCTAATGTCTCCTGGCCCCTGGATGTGCACCTGTCTCAAGTCCCTTATCTGTGAAATGGGCCAACTGTCTTTAGGGGGTTATCAGGAGGACTAAAGAGCCTGAGGGTCTGCAAAGGACTTGGCAGTGTGCCTGCAGGGGGCAGAGGCTTCTGTGTGTTTGCTCTGAGCCCCACTTCCGGTCCTATTGTTCAGTCCAGAGCTCACCTCTGCAAATCTCTGTGAGTCAGGGCCAGCGTCCGCCTCCAGTTGATGGTTAGATTATTCATGTTTGCTTTACCTGGGAGAGCGTGCTGCTAAGTCACAAGACTGTGACTCCAACTGTGTGCGAACTCGGCCAGAGAACACAGAACGCAATCCATTCGGCCCAGCGTGCTGCTCTTGACACCACCAAGATGGACAGGGGGTTGGGAGGCAATGGAACCAAAGCTGGACGTGGCCGAGTGCCCTTTCTGGCCCCCCGGGCCCCAGTGTGGGGCCACAGCCTCTGTGGATGATTTAAGGGACCACAGCAGTAAGAGCACGAGCCCGTCAGAGGGCAGATGACAAGGTCGTACCCTGCTGTTGTTTGGAAGCTCTTGGTGACTGGGCTCATTCGTCACCATCAGGGGTGGGGACAGCTGTCTGTGGGACAGCTTCCCATGTTGGTGCTAGACTTGACGGTGCTGGTAATGAGCTTGCCAGTGGCAGCTGTCTTTTATTCTAATGCCAAGTTATTCTGGGTGGATTGATTAGGAATGATTGTAATTTTTGATACTTGTTTATCTTTTCCAAAGTTTTCTCACAGTGAAATACATTATTTAGTAGAAAGAGATGAACGTTAAAAATAAAATAATATCCTCTCTTAAAATGATTTTTTATTTTCTTTTACTGGGTACAATACGCATAAAAGATCATGCAACTCTGAATGTTCAGTTCAATAAGTGCACACACATACACATGAGAGTACTTCAAATAGTTGGTGGAAAATTTAATATAAAGAGGAATTGTATTTTGTTGCAAAAAATTTGAAATCCTTGCATAGAGAGGACTTTAAAGAGTTCAAGGAAGATATATTATGAAAAAATTATGGATTTCAAAAACTTTTTGTACCAAAATAAACTTACCTTTAATTTTATTTTCATGAAGTTTTTAAAATTGACATTTTATTTATATGAAAGGCAGAGTTACAAAGAGAGAGGGAGAACCAGAGAGCAAGATCTTCCATCTGCTGGTTCACTCCCCCGATGACTGCAACAGCCAGGACTGGGCCAGGCTGAAGCCAGCAGCCAAGAGTCTCATCTGGATTTCCCATGTAGGTCCAGGGGCCCAAGGACTTGGGCCATTCTCTGCTGGTTTTTAGAGGCACATTAGCAGGGAGCTGGATTGGAAATGGAACATGTGGGACTTGAACCGGCACCCATTTGGGATGCTGGTGCTGCAGGTGGCAGCTAACCTGTTAGACCGAAATGCTGGCCCCTTATGAAGGTTTTGAATTGCTCATGCACAGGGATATGTGTGCACACACACAAACACTGGCAGATCCAATAAAGCATAATTACCGCTCCCCTGGCCCTACACTGTCCTGAGCTCCCTCATGCCTCTATCAGTCCTGTACTACTCCAGAGGAATCCAGTACTCTGACGTTTGCCACCATTGATTAGATTACAGCAATGATTTTTTTAAGCAAAATATATATATACATATATATATATATATATATATATATATAGCAACAATATTGGTCAGGTTAGTACAGTTAAATATGGCCAGTTCCTCTAGTTTGGATCACAAATTTCAAATAAATTCAAGGTTATTATTTTAAGGCAATTTTATAACTACAAAACTTTGATGAAAGCTTGTATAAAATGGATCAGACTTATTAATTGATGAAATTTGAGTTTTTCGTCTCTCAGAAACACATAGACACTCATAAGGATTTTTTTTTTAACTTTTAGCATCTGTAAGTCAAATCATTATGCAACCACAGATCATTTCAAAAGCTGGGAGCAGCGTTTTACCTGAATTAGAATCTCCTCATCTCCTGCAAATGGATTTCGTTTGATCCCTAGTTTATAGAGCAGGTGGTGACACTGAGCCACCATGGGGTGGAGGAGCACAATCCACAGGACTCTGGTGAAATGGATAAAGTTCACAGGCTCGGGGAGTGCAGCCGTGCGACACACAGTTTACAAGTGCTCAGGCCAACTAGCTTTCAGTGTAGAGATTAGCTTATAGGATATCGCTCATCTTCATATTATAATTAATCATTGAGAAGCCCTTAAACATGGAATTTAATTTAGAAAATGTCAACTTATTGATATTTTAGGTCATGCACCTGTAGCCCCAGTTGCATGTTATGCATCCATTTTCAGGATAGTATTCTAGACAGGGAAAAATGGACACCTAGATAAACTGTGGGATAATGTAGAAATCTATAGCAAATTCATAATAGTCTACTTTTCCTTCAAATTTCCTTTAACTTTTTTTTTTTAAAAAAAGATTTATGTATTTGAAAGGCAGAGTTACAGAGAGAGGAGAGACAGAGAGAGATCTTCAGTTCTCTGGTTCACTCCCCAAATGACAGCAACAGCTGGTGCTGGGCCAGGCTGAAGCCAGGAGCCAGCAGCCAGGAGCTTTTTCCCAGTCTCCCACGTGGGTGCAGGGGCCCAAGCCTACGGGACGCGGGTGCTGCAAGAGGCAGCTTTACCTGCTAAGCCACAGTGCCCACACCTTAACTTTTTATTTGGAAATAATTACAGGCTTGTGGGAAGTTACAAATACAATGCTCATTTTACTTCTTTTTTCCCTTTGCTAAGAGTCCCCTCCCTGTTCTCATGACAGCCCCTTGGATCAATGTAGCGAAGCAGACAGACCTGTTCACTAACAGTGAATGTCTATATTCCAGAAGAATTTCTGGAAACACAGAGAAATGCCAGTACTGTATGCATCACAAAACAGCACAAATTGAAGCTAATAAGTGAAATAAAAAGGTAATGAAAAATTGAGATTCATGAGCACCCGGTGCCAACAAGCGAAGTGCAGTCCTGTCGGCTTTTAAGTCCTAGTTACCGCAAGGCTGTCGGAAGCATCGCAGCTTCGTTAGCCCTTGGTGAAAGCATTCAACCTTTCTTTTGTACCCATTACGTGTGAGGCCTTAGGAGCACGTAGGTTCTGAGCGGCGAAAGGTGGAAATGGGGGCTGGAGCCGTGCTCTGTGTGTGGGGGAAACGGGGCAGGGTTCTGCATGGCTCAACATTAACATTGTCTTTAACAAATTTTACTTATTGATTTCCATTTATTTGAAAGGCAGAGAGAGAGAGAGAGAGAGAGATTGATTCAGACAAACACAGAGATCCTTCATCTGCTGTTCCACTCCCCCAAATGACTGTAACAGCCAGGGCTGGGCCAGGCCAAAGCTAGCAGCCCTGAACTCAACCTTGGTCTCCTACGTGGGTGGCAGGGACTGATGTACTTGAGCCATCACATCTGCCTGCGTTAGTATGAAAGCAAATCCAAAGCAGAGACAGGACTCAAACCCGGGCACTCCAGTAGGGGATGGGGATGTTCCAAGTTGCATCTTAACTGCTTCACCAAACACCTGCCCCTGGCTCAACATGTTGGAGATGAGCTGGGGTGCGAGGTGTCTACAGGGAGGAAGGAGAAGGCAGTCCCAGAGAGCTGGAAAGGCTTACATCGTCCCTGTTTTGAGTCTTGGCAGCTGGGCTTTCTGACATTCTCTGTGCTAAGCATTACAGTGTGGAAGAGAGGAGAAAGGACATCTTGCAAAGAGGCGAAGAGGTCAATGCTAATTCAACAGCAAGAATTTGCTTGCGAGGGAGGACTGTTATTACTCAAGGAGTGGTCACGTGATATTTGGTGTGAATCATTGAGGATTGGACGGGATCTGCGAAGTGGAGAAGGGAGGAGAGGAGAGGAGGGAGGGAGGGAGGGAGGGAAGACAGATTCCAGCAGGAGGAATTGCATATGCAGAAATACCATGTGTGAAAGAACAGGATGGGAATGGAAAATCTGGCTTGACAGCAGGATGAGTGTAGTTGGCGTGTGAAGCGCGGAAGGCAGTGAAGACCAGGCTGATTATTTGTTCGCATTTATGGCTTCCTGTCCTGGCCAGAACAAATCCTCAGTAAGTGCAGGGCCTCACTCATCGTGTTTGCTGCTGTTGCCAAGGGGAGTATTTGGCACACAGATGACTAACAAATGGATAAGGACCTTCTTTGCCAGATACTCACCCAAAACTCTGTTGGCGTGGATGCAGTCAGGACAGCCATTATGGAAGACAGCATGGACGTTCCTCAAAATATTAAAAGTAGAACTACCACGTGGTCCAGCACTCTCAGGGCTAAGGATGTGAGGACAGTTCACAAAGCTCATGCAAGAGGTGGGCATTATGGCACAGTGGGTTAAGTTGCCCCTTGGGACACCCACATTCCACATTGGAGTGCCTAGTTCAAGTCCTGGCTAGCCCACACTTCTGATCCAGCTTCCTATGAATGATGGCCCAAGTGTTTGGGTTCTGCCACCCACATGGGAAACTCAGATAGCATTCCTGGCTCCTGGCTTTGGCCTCACCTACTCCTGGCTGTTGAGAGAATTTGGGGAGTTAACCAGTGGCAGGAAGATCTTTCTGTCTCTCATTCCACCTTTCAAGTAAACAACTATATCTTTTTTTTTAAAGTTCATGGAAAAATAGAATTAAGAGATTTATTTTGGTGCAATTATTTTTTTCATAACACACATTTTCCAAGAACTGTTTGAAGACCCTTTGTATATTAAAATTAAATGAAATCAATATTTTGAAGAGATACCTATACTCCCATGCATGTTGTAGCACTATTCCCAACAGCCAAGTGAGGAATTGGTCTAAGTACCCATCAATGGGTGAATGGTTAAAGGAAACATAGTCTTTGTACAATGGGATACTATTCAGTCTTTAAAAAAAAAGAATGAAATCTGTCACTAATGACAGCATGCAAGGATCTGCAGATCATTATGGTAAGTGAAATAAGCCAGGCATAGAAAGACAAACGCTGTGTGTTCTCACTTGTATGTGGAATTTAAAAAAAAATCTGATCTCATAGAAGCAGATAGTGGAATAGTGGCCACCAGTGGCTGCTGAGGGTGTGGGGAGACAGAAGGCCTCACCCAGGGGATGGAGATCTGCTTCTCTTACAATTTGAGGCTACTATGGATGTTATTACTATGAATATTTTTGAACATTTGTTTTTGTGTACATTTGAGCTCATTTCTTCCAGAGTGGAAGTGCTACATCACAGGGCGTGTACATGTTAGGCTATTGAAGAAAATGCCAAACAATTTTCTGAAGGTTTTGCACTCCCTCAGTCATGAATGAGCATTCCCGTGGCTCCACGTCCTCTCTCACCCTTGATATTTTCCATGCTACCCTCCTGGTGGGTGTACAGTGTGTCTACCTGGGCCCGCTGACTGTATCTGTCACTTCAAATTACCTGAAATTTTAATGTACAAATTTAAGCTTGCATTTTTCTCATACTAGCTCTGATATTTGAAGCTAAGGACTATTTCAGCCTAGAGGAGGCATGAGCTTGCCTCCAATGCCACTCTTCCTGTCCCAAGCTCATTCCACCTTCTGTGCCTGGTTGGACTTTCCCTTCCACAATATTACTCTATCAAAACATAACCACAACAGTTATCTAGCCTTCACTGATTTTATCAATTATTCAGCATTGCTTCTTTCCATTTTTTTCTTGGATTTATGTTAAATCCTGCTTGCATATAGCCTAATTAATTTTTTCAGAGGGCTTCTGGGTGATAAACTTTTTGAACCTATACATAAATGAAAACACTCTCTACTTTCTTCTCACCCCTGCAATGTATTTGGGGTCTTCAAAATATTCCTGGAAAATGCATATTAATTAAAAAACTATGCATGACTTTCAAACATTGCTTCATCAATAGAATTCCCTTTTAAGTTCACTGTACCATGAACTTTTGGAACCAATTTTGTAGTTTAGCTGTGGTTGAAGTCTAGGTTCAAAAGTTATTTCCCCTTAGAGTCTGGAAGGTGTTGATCCATTGCCTTTTGTGTCTGAAGTTACTGATGAGAAGTCTGCTGTCCATCTGCTCACTCTTTATTTTTTAAACAATAGTATGTATTTATAATTTCAGTAGAATATGCATAATGAAGTTTGCCATTTAAAGCATTTTAAGTGTCAGTTCAGTGGCGTGTTCATGTTGCTGCATCTCATTCTTTCTGTGTCATGGAATTCTCTGCTCCTGAAACATTTCCAATCATGTCTTTGCCACCATCCTGACAGTGCCACAGCATGAAGTTCATTGTCTGTTTGTGCTTTCGATCCTGCTCAGCTCTTGGTGTAACTTTTCCCATGAGGGTTTGGGTCTTCAGTTGTGGGAAAGGCTTCCGTAATACCCTCGTTGCATTCTTACTTCTGAACCTTCAGTGAGATGGCTGTTGGCACATCTGAACGTCCAGGCCTCTTAAATTTGCTTCGACAGATTCTGGCTTTGTCTGTTGTGCTGTGTAGCACTCATTGTGGTTGATTC
This sequence comes from Lepus europaeus, assembly GCF_033115175.1. Taxonomy (NCBI): domain Eukaryota; kingdom Metazoa; phylum Chordata; class Mammalia; order Lagomorpha; family Leporidae; genus Lepus; species Lepus europaeus. The sequence continues at coordinate 99,895,086 of NC_084838.1, forward strand.
CCAAAGGTCCATGTGCTCCCTGCTTGTTGGGTAGCAGCAGTGTATTTTGGGAACTTCTCCCCATCTCTCAGGGTGGCCTTGGCTCTCCTAAGCCAGTCATTGCAATCACGTCCCCACTGTGTATGACTGGCTCAGGAACCAGAATGAAGTTGAGCAGCACAAAGCACTCTCTTGGCAACTTGGTGTGTCTCCCTGGTGCATCCTGTGTTCCGTGCCACTCTCTGTCTTCCACTGCAGGCATGGCACTTGGGATTGTTTTCTTCAGCTCTACTCTGATGGACTCTTCTTTTTTCAGGATTGCCTAAAGGTGGCTGGTCTCCTGACGCTCTTTTCTTCTGTCTTTTAAGAATTCACTTGTGCTCTAAAAATCTTTGCTATTGCTGGGTGTTTGAGTGGAAGGCAGAGGCTTCCTTATCCATAAACACTGCCAACACCATGTAGAAACTTTATTAGCTTTTTCAATAGAAAAAAAATTGTCTGAATCCCAACACACATGTATTTCCTTGGGTACCTGGTCATAGGGAGTGGATGCTCTGCGCTGTTATCCCCAGCTTGTTAGTGGGAGAACATCCCCATGGCCCAAAGAGCTGTGGTCTGTCCTAGATGTCTCACCATCTCTAACTTGAACTTCATTGAGACAAAGGAGGCTCAGTACATAAACTTGTTAATCATCAAAGCTGTGATTACTTATTGACCTTGAAAAATAGAAAGTATAGTTTTAGGATTTTCAGAATGAATCCATATTATACTTTTTTAAATGGCTAGTAAACAAAATCTGATTTCATCCAGCCACACAAAGATATCCCTGGTCAGCAGATGGCGGAGGTCAAGAGTTTGGGTCTGGTGGGAGGTGGTCTGGAACCAAATGCTGGCTCGTCCAGTGACACACCATGCTCACCACTCCTCCTCTTCCAGGACTGCTTCTCCAGGGGTGGCTTCTGACCAGAGATCAGCTGTAAGTCCCACCCCAGATCCATTGATTCAGAAACTCTGGATTGGGGTCCGGAAGCCCTCCAGAGGATTTTAATGCATTCTCAAGTTTTAAGATCTTTGGGTTTATTGAGCCATTAATAGATGCCAGCCAGAAAAGGACCAGGTTCTGGGACAAGTGCCTGAGACTTCCAGTCACAATGCTAGACAGCAGTTAGAAAAATGTCCACTGGACCTTACGGCCAAGTCTATTCTTGTAATGAAAATTTGGAGAATGAAGCATAAATCATTTACATTGAACCTACATTGGCTACAGATTAGAAGGGGCAGGAAAATGCAAATTAGGGACAGCTTAGGGGTAGAAGTACAATTTGTAAGAAGTAATTGCTGCTTCCAGATTAGGGTTAGTGGTCCAGAAAGTTCATACACAAACAGGGCCCAGTGGGCCTGGGGGCCCGCCGTGATGAAATAGAAGTCAAGGTTTCCACATACCTTGATTTCACCTGTACCTGTTAAATGATTAAATTCCCTTATCTCTTTTCTAGCCCTTGTAATTAACTTTAGGACAGCTCAGAATTTTTCGTTTTCAATTCGATGGACCCTCCGCAGTTCTGGCTCCGGGTTCCTAATCCCAGAACCCTCTAAGAGCCCCTGGTGAAAGGACAGAGCTGCTGTCATCTTCATCCTTGGGACACTCAAGACCAAGGCTGCCAGGGCTCCACAGAGCTCAGAGATGGCAGCTCTCAGCTCCCTAGGGTGGGGCCGGAGCCCCCAGGGTCCGAGGGGTGACAAAGCTCAGCTCAGCTTTCTCAACTCTTGTGTGGCTTCTGGCTCTCCCGTGCCTTTGCCCGCCTGCTCAGACACAGTGCAGAGAAGGGTCTTTGTCGAGACTCCTTTAGAAAATAATGGCTTTTGTCTGTGCTCTGGGCTGTTAGCAGTCTTTTCTTCTGCATTGAAGGAGCAACATTTCTCATTTATTTTCCTCTTGCTCCTGATGAATTGAGTTTTCTTTTGAGGCCTTTGTAAGTTGCAGCTCTTTTTCTGATGGCTCTGATTTCTTGCCTACACACTCCCATTATTTCTTTGAATTCTTTAGCAAGCCAGCTCAGTCCATTCTGTCAGTGACATTCTCATTGCTGTTACAGGAACTCTGTCTCCACCCCTCAGCGTTCTTCCTTTTAATGTTCCCCATTCAGAAAGCTAATTTTATGCCGTGCCCTTGAGTTATTATTTTTAATAACAGTGCTGTTTCCCCACATTCCTGTTTCCCAATGAAAGATTTCAGAAACTTGTTGAGAATTACGAATTTTTTAATACCATGAACTTGAGCTTTCAAAAAGTCTATCTATCACTGTTGTATCATCGATTTTCTAATATTTGGGATTTCTCTCGTGCCCTGAATGGGAGCCATGTGCCCAGGACTTATTGCAGGACAGGAGGAGCCCCAGGAGCAAGCCATGACGTTCTGGGATCCACAAGATCACCTTTGAAGAAATGAAGCACCCTGAAATTGAAGCCACTTTTAGCTCAATGTGAATTGCAGCTGAGCCCTCGACCATGCATATGAAGGTGGCCCCAAGAACCTGGACTAAAGTGAGCCATTTATTCCCGGTGATATGGGTTAAAATTAGGTGCAGGCTGCTGGATGCTGGACAGCCAACTCACCAGAGCTGATGCAAGGGAACAGATTTAATCAAGAACGTGGCCATCTTGGGAGAAGGCCAGCTTCTTTAGTCTCAAATATGCCTGTCACAATGTGCAAGCCAGTAGGAGAACGTTTGAAAGGAGAAAGGGGGTGGTATGGGGGTGGCAGAAACAAGGGGGCAAAGGCTAAGCCAGCTGCATGTTGGCCTCCAGCCCGGTGATAAGGGGCTGGGTGCAGTCACAGTGGTTTACGTGCAGCTAGCAGTCATAAATCCAGTCCTCTGGTGATGATGGTGGGGGTGGAGGGGCTCGCTGGAGGCCAGGTTCTAGAATTTTCAGGCAGACATTATTTATCTGTTGAACACACACTCTAATTAGTCGGGAGATCAGCGGCTAGATTTTGTTAATCAGGATGTGAAAAGGAAAAGGAAGTTGTATTCATTGAGGTTGCACCAACACCCACCCCTGCCTTTCACTGAAGCCAGCAGGACAGAATGTCCTTGACACCTGTTAGCAGACTAACGGGTCTGATAAATCAATCAATCAATCAATCAATATTTAAAAGTATTATTCTTTATTTTCTTACATTATTTTTATAATTTTGTTTATTGGCTTTTTTTTTGACAGATAGAGCTAGACAGTGAGAGAGAGAGAGACAGACAGAAAGGTCTTCCTTCCGTTGGTTCACTCCCTAAATGGCCGCTGCGGCCGGCGCTGCGCTGATCTGAAGCCAAGAGCCAGGTGCTTCTCCTGGTCTCCCACGTGGGTACAGGGCCCAAACACTTGGGCCATCCTTCACTGCACTCCTGGGCCAATGCAGAGAGCTGGACTGGAAGAGGAGCAGCTGGGACAGAACCGGTGCCCCGACCAGGACTATAACCCGGGGTGCTGGCGCCGCAGGCGGAGGATTAGCCTAGTGAGCCGCGGTGCCGGCCAGCTCTATCTCTTTTTAAAATTATATTTAAGGTATACAAATTTCAGGTATACAGATTTAGGAACATATTTATACTTCTCACCCCTCCCTCCCTCATGCCCACACTCCCACCCTTTTTCCTTTTTTCTCTTCTATTCCCTCTGTTAATTTTTACAGTGAGCTACTTTCAATTTACGTTATACTCATAAGATCAACCCTACACTAAGTGAAGAGTTAAACAAATAGTATGAAGAGAAAAAATACTGTTCCTCAACAGTAGAGACAAGGGCTGTAAACAATCACTGAGGCTCAGAATGTCTATGTCACCCCATATGTTACATTTTTGGTCCCCTATTAACTACCACAATCAGAGAACACATGGTATTTGTCTTTGTGGGACCAGCTTATTTCACTAAGTAGAATGGTTTTCAGTGGCATCCGTCTTGTTGCAAAAGGCAGGGTTTCATTCTTTTTTATGGCTGAGTAGTATTCTTTTTTAAAAAAGATTTATTTAGAAGGCAGAGTTACAGGCCGGCGCCGCGGCTCACTAGGCTAATCCTCCACCTTGCGGCGCCGGCACACCGGGTTCTAGTCCTGGTCGGGGCACCGATCCTGTCCCGGTTGCCCCTCTTCCAGGCCAGCTCTCTGCTGTGGCCAGGGAGTGATAAGCACCTGGCTCCTGCCATCGGATCAGCACGGTGCGCCGGCCGCAGCGCGCCTACCGCGGCGGCCATTGGAGGGTGAACCAACGGCTAGGAAGACCTTTCTCTCTGTCTCTCTCTCACTGTCCAGTCTGCCTGTTAAAAAAAAAAAAAAAAAGGAAGGTAGAGTTACAAAGAGGCAGAGAGAGAGAGAGAGACAGACAGACACAGAAAGAGAGAGAGAGAGAGAAAGGGAGAGAGAGAGAGAGAGAGAGAGGTCTTCCATCCACTGGTTCACCCCCCAGATGGCCACAGCAGCCAGAGCTGTGCTAATCTGAAGCCAAGAGCCAGGAGTTTCTTCCTGCTCTCCCATGCAGGCGCAGGGGCCCAAGCCCCTGGACTATCCTCCACTGCCCTCCCAGGCCGGATTGCAAGTGGAGCATCCGGGACTTGAAACGGTGTCCATATAGCCTTACCCACTATGCCACAGCGCTGTCCCCCGAGAAGTATTCTATAGTGTATCTATTACATAACTTCTTTATCCAGGCATCAGTTGATGGAGATGCGGCTCTATCTCTTTAACCTCTTTAGGCTTCGTTTTTGTGTGGGGGGTAGGTTGGCCTGTTGGAAAAGAAGGGCCCTTCCTTTACTAGCGTGTGGACCACACGCCTGTATAGCCATACACGCAGTCCCCAGCTGAGCTGGATGGGTAGAGTCTTTCCCTAGTGCAGGACCAGTTACATCACCGTGTTTACTGCTCAGCCACCTTTTCTTCTCACGCCCGTTGACATGTGTCTCTTTCTCCTGGACAGTAATCCCATTTCTGGCAGTATCTCCTATTTTTCACCTATTTCATCTCATTTTTATCTTCTTCAGAAGTTTCTTTGTGTTCTTAAGGAGCTTCTTTTATTATTTAAACTTCAGAATTAATTTTCTAAGTTCTAGAGGGAAAACTCCTGTTGGGACTTTAATTGTCATTACAGCGAGATTATAGATTCATTTTGGGGAGAATTGGCACGCTTTTATATTAAATCGTCCCACCTAGAGAGCATGAGATACTTTTTGCAGCTGAGCAGGGCCTTTTTAATTCATTCATTCATTCATGAAAGGGTTCTTCAACTTGGTGTTGCATATTTCTTGTTAAAGGTGTTCCATGCTTTTTCATGTTATGGTCAATGAGATATTTTCCTTCTTATTTTATCCCTCGTTTCAAGCATCTGCCTGGCATAGAATGTATTTAATCGTCTTACTATTTCTTTACCGCTTTTAAAACGCACACATATTTTTACCCTTTGTGAATAGTATTGGCTTTAATTGGCAAGGTCGACCCATTTTTCATTGTGTACTTTCTTTTTCTTAATCCTTTGTTTTGCTGGTGAGGCCAATCTTATTTGCTTCTTTCTTTTGTTCTGTAGTGTTTGAAGTCATTCTACTGGTATTGTTTACAGTGGTTTTTAACATTTTGCATACATGTACATTTATGTTTTTCTGCTGCTACTTGGAATCCGTCAGTTCTGGACCTGCCTCCACAAAGCACAATAGTCGCTTGAACACCCTGCGTTTGTATCTGTCTCTGCTGTGCACACTGGGATCTTCTGAGATTTTAGTTCGTGACAGTGGTTAATGAAACGCGTATTTAAAATGCTGCATCCAGAATTACCAAGGGATGCGTGTACCTGTGGCTTTTGTTGGTTCTTCTCTCATCATTGTTTCTGCAGCCCACACCCTCCTCTTCACTGCATTCGCTGTCTTTCTGGAATCATTCTTTCAGAGATTGTCTGTGGGTGGTAACTGCGAGTTCTCGTTCTGCTCTCCCACTTGTATGGGAGTTTGGGTGGAAATAAGAAACTTGGCTCAATATTTCTCTTCTTCAGACTTCGGGTGATTGTTGCTTGTCTTCTTGTGTTTGTTGTAGGAAGAGAATTTGGTTGCCACAGTCGCCTTCCTTTGTGACTAACCTGTTTTTTTCCCCCCACTCATGGAATGTTTTTAGAATATTCTCTCTTGATGTTTTTGTCCTGTAATTAAGTTACTAAATATCTGCAAGTGCACTTTTTTTCCCACATGTTCTCTGAGAGCCCTGCAAATACGAGCACTCCTGTCTCTAACATTAGCCACTTTATTTTATTAATAATTGAGTATTTCTTTCCCTTCAGTTAACATTTTTTTCCTGTAATTGCTTTGAGGAAGATGGATCTAAACTCTGAGGTTTTACACTTTTAGTTGTGTTTCAGTTCTTCTGGCACTTGACTTTTCTGGAATCCACTGTTCAGCTTTAGGAATTCTTCAGTTTTGTACGTATCTGGAGTCTGTAGATTGAGATTGTTAATTTTCTCTAAATCAACAGATTTTCTCTCTGCTAGCAAAATTCATAGATACAGAATGGAAAAGTCACCCTCAATCCCTATGGTGACTGGAACTTTAAAAAAATTGGAATATGGTGAAGAAGTACAAGATGTAATATGGAGTTTCCATCAGAAACCAAATAGTTTTTGAGGAGTAGGGAGACATCACAAAATGGTTTTAAAATTCTTTATTAAAAATACGTACAGGACACAGGACTGGCAAGGAAGTATAACAGAATAGACTTTATATCAAGGCCCGCGCAGAAATCGGAATTCAATGTACCACAAAGTTGGCACTTCAGTTGAAGAAGTGGATGCATTGTTAACTAAATGGTGTTGATATAAGTAGGGGTCCATATCATATCAATCCCTAAGTAGACAAGGACATCCCGAGCTGATGTAGAACTAGATGAAGAACAAAAAGTGAAACACTTGAGTAAATCAATACAGATAGAAATAATAACCAATAATTATTGTTAAAATAAAATGTAGGGAAATAATTATAAAGGACTTGGAGTTAGAAAGACCTTCTTAAGCAAGACTGGACACTCGGAGGTCATACAGAAAATGATGGGCTTATGTGAGTGTAGCATTCAAACAGTAATGACTGTTGTTAGGTAAAACATAGACACTCTCAAAACAAAATGATTGAATAAGAGGTTACCAGCCCATTAATCCATGAGCAGAAGACAAGGAGCTGAATACTAAATTGGGCAAAAGATACAATTACCAGGAAAAGAAATGCTAACAGGCAATAAACAAGTGAGAAAAACAAATCTAGTAAGCACGAAGAAAATGGAAATTTTAAAAATGAGATAACCTTTTTCAAAAAACATCTATCATCTATCTATGTTCTATATTTATTTGAAATACAGAGAGAAGAGAAAGAAAGAAAGAGAGAGAGAGAGAGAGGGAGAAAGAAAGAAAAGAAAGGGAAGGAAGGAAGGAAGGAAAGAAGGAAGGAAGGAAGGAAGGAAGGAAGGAAGGAAGGAAGGAAGGAAGGAAGGGAGGGAGGGAGAGAGAGAATCTTCCATCTGCTGGTCCACTCCCAAAATAGCCACAATAGCCAGGTCTGGGTTGGGCCGAAACCAGGAGCCAGGAGCTCCATCCTGGATTTCCACATGGATGGAAGGATCCCAACTACTTGGGCCATCTTTCACTGCTTTCCCAGGTGCGTTAGCAGGGAGCTGGACTAGAATCAAACTGGTCCTCTGATATGGGATACTGGTGTTGCAAACTGTGGTGTAACCCGTTGTGCCACGATGCCAAAAAAATGAGATACTCTTGCCCATCTTTGGCAAGGATACAAAAGATTGATGTGGTATGGTGGTGTGAAGGATGGAGGCCACTGTGCTTACCTGTGCGCACTCCTGCTGGTGAGAGGACAAATCTCCACCTCGCCGTGGGAGGATCATCCATCTCTGACATTGGTGGTGATAGTGACGTCCTCTGCAAATGTGGTGGTGGAATTCACATAACCCTGAGAGATTAGTCCTGGTCCACACATAAGTTTGCAAAGGTGCTGTGGTATTGTTTACTTAATTCTGTGTTGGTAATCATGGAACCATCGTGGTAACCATGGACACGGTAGCATTCACATACATCTGCAACAGTGGTTGTGATTTTAGCGTGACTCTGTGATGGAGGAGCCAGACAGTGTTGATCATGGCCATGTTTATGTCACTGTGTAGTCCTAGCCTTTACTCACATAGTGCTGCCCTCTGGTACGTGGTAATCACATACCCCTGTGACACGGGTGCTATGGTTTAGATGGGGCTTGTCTCCCAAAGGATCATGTGTTGGAGGCTTGGTCCCCAACATGGCTGTATGGGAGGTGGCAGAACCTTTAAGAGGTGAGAGTTGCTGCCAGCTGATTAGGTCCCTTGGAGTATCACCCGGGAAGAGATTAAGGGAGCGTGGTGAGGCTGTGGTCAATGCTCAGAGGAGCGTGTTACAGAAGCACAAGCGTGGCCCTCTCCAGGCTGCTGTGTCTTCCCATGTCATCTTTCTTTCTTGGACATACCCCCACCATTGTGCATCACCACGTGGTGATCCGGCCAAGGGGGTTCTCATCAGAGACTGAGTCTATGGGACTGTCCATTCATGTTCTTTCAGCCTCCAAAACTGTGAACTAAGAAACTTCTTCTGCACATTACCCAGCTTCAGGTATTTCATTAAACCAATGGAAAATGAATGGAAACAACAGATGATGGTGCAGCTCCCATCATGGTGGTAGCGATGGCCATCACTTACCTGTACAACATTGGTCATGGGCTGTCACGTATGTACACAATAACTGCTACCTTGGTGGTGGTGTTACATAACTCTGTGATGGTGATAGTGGATGATAGCGGTATTCACTTAATTCTGGGCTAGTGCTTGTGATACAAAGACAACTCAGTCATGGTGTTGGTGGTAGATACATGATTGCAATGTTGTCATAGTATCCACATAATTTTGCAGTGTTGTTCATAGCATTTTGCATCTCTCTGTGACATTGGTGGGAGTGTTAAGATAATGCCAGTATGGTAGTGGTTATAGTCACGTAACTCAGCAATCTTATTAATAGTATTCCCATAAGTGTAACACTGGAGCTCATGGAATTCACATACTTTTTTGAGTGTTGATTTTTTTTTTTGACAGGCAGAGTTAGACAGTGAGAGAGAGAGACAGAGAGAAAGGTCTTCCTTCCACTGATTCACTCCCCAAATGGCCGCTACGGCTGGCGCGCTGCACCGATCCGAAGCTAGGATCCAGGTGCTTCCTCCTGGTCTCCCATACGGGTGCAGGGCCCAAGCACTTGGGCCATCCTCCACTGCATTCCCGGGCCACAGCAGAGAGCTGGACTGGAAGAGGAGCAACCGGGACTAGAACCTGGTGTGCTGGCTCCACAGGTGGAGGATTAACCTAGTGAGCCGTGGCGCTGGCCGAGTTTATTTTTGATAACTGTTCATGTATAAATTTTTCATAAAACACATTTTTCCAGGAACATTTTGACATACTGAGTATGCATGGATTTCAAACTTTTTTGCACCGAAATAAACTTACCTTTTTTTATTTATTTTTTTATTTATTTGACAGATAGAGTTAGACAATGAGAGAGAGAGAGACAAAGGTCTTCCTTCGGTTGGTTCACCCCCCCCCCCCCCCCAACGGCCGCCACGGCCGGAGCTACACTGATCTGAAGCCAGGATCCAGGTGCTTCCTCCTGGTCTCCCATGAGGGTGCAGGGGCCCAAGCACTTGGGCCATCCTCCGCTGCACTCCTGGGCCAGAGCAGAGAGCTGGACTGGAAGAGGAGCAACGGGGCTAGAACCCAGCGCCCATATGGGATGCTAACACCGCAGGTGGAGGATTAACCAAGTGAGCCACGGCACCGGCCCCTAAACTTACCTTTAAATTCCATTTTTCTGTGACCTTTTGGAGTACCCTTGTATACCTCTCTGATGGGGTAGGTATTCCTATAACATCAGCCATAGTTTCCACTTAACTTTGTGGTAGTGCACATGGTATTGGCATGACTGCAACTTCCATCATGTCCTTTATATAAATATACACTCATATTGGGGCAAATACCCATATAACTCTAACAATGAGGCATTTTCAGTCACAGTTTTCACACAACTGTGACATTATCATGAACCATAATTCCACAATGACGGTGGTGGTGTTCATGTAACTGCTACAATTTTTGGTGCTATTCTCATTGTTCTGTAATGTGAGTCATGGTATTAATGAAACTGCAGTGGCGACGCTCGTATTTCCATAGCTCTATGATTTTGGTATCTGTGGTATTCACATAACTGGATTGTTGCTTGTACTCATATTAACACTGCCACATTGGTTATGGTTTCCGTATCACATTGCAACATAGATGCTATATTGCAGAATTCTGTGACTTTGGTGGTCTTGGTTATGTGAGTCAGGGCTCTCTAGAGATACAGAGTAGGTAGGATATGCACATAAGCACATGAAGGAGACTTTAGTAGGAGGTTTGGCTCACGCCATTGTGACAGCTAAGTCCCACAGCAGGTCATTAGCAGGCTGGAGAGCTGGGTTGCTGGCAGTGTGGAAAAGTAATAAAAGCGGAAGATCTGAGCTTAGTGGGAGGCCTAAAGACCTGAGCGCTAGCAACGGGGCTGTGGGAATGGTCCTGGAGTCCAAAGGAGTCAAGCAGAGGCCTAGCTTTGTCCTTGAGAGAGCCCCAAATCATCTTCCTGTTGCAGAATGCCAGCCCACTAGTGGTGCCCGCCCACATGGAGGCTGACCTCCCACCTAGCGCACTCAGATTCACAGGCTAATCTCATTTGGAAAGGCGTCATAGACACACCCAAAATAATGCTTTTCCAGGTCTCTAGGCGTCCCTTCATCTAGGCACTTTGACACCACAGAATTACCCATAATATTGTTTATCACGTAACTCTGTGGCAGTGCTTCTGTTACGGGAACCCGTGATGTCGGTGATTGTAATTGCATATAGTTAATATACATCTCTGTGGCATTGGCCGTGGAATGCGCATAACTGTGATGGTGGGGGTGGTGTTTAGACAACTCCGTGGTACTGGTGGTGGTGCAATGGTGGGTGCAGTAGACACATCACTATGATTATTGATAAAGACCTAGGCTCAAAGTAGTTTAAAGTTTTGCTTAAGGTTGCATAACAAGGTATGGCAAAGCCAATCTCAAATTCAGGTTTTCTGAATAATTCAAATGCAGTATTTTCTGGATCATACCATGAGGTCTCTTCCTGCTAAATCTAAAGACATTCTTTGCTAAAAATAGTTGTGTCTTCAAACTCCCCAAGGCCTTTGGAGCATAAATATTACATGTAGTTCTTTACCTGTAGTTGCAGTGATGTCCATATAGTCACATACACCTTCTTCAAATGCGAAGCTGGTAAAGTTCTAGTTATGCATAATGAATAAATTTGAACTTCTGGAAGTTTATGGTGAAGATTACAAAAGAGGACTTCCTGGTAAACTAAAGTAATCTATAGTTTATTCACAAAGCCCAAAGTATATTTATTGGATAATAAACTTTAATCTCGATGAAAGCATTGTCATGTAGCATTTTCATTCTTTTCTCTCTCTTTTTTTTTTAAAAAAGTTACAAATTCTTGGGAGACCTATAAAGAACTAGAAATAAAGAACTAGAAATTGTGGTCCATGGCAAACACATGTTTAAATCATCATTGAAATAATAAAATAATTACTCATTGAAATAAACATTTGAGATGGCGGCATTTTACAGTGTGTATCACCTCAATAAATGGTTGTAAATGAATTTGCTAATGAGTTTTAGAGAAGTCAATCTAAGCACTCAGGATATTTTCTTATGGATGTGGGCTGTTGGTCCTTATGAATTTCTTTGGTGGATCGGTGTTGTGACACAGTGGATTAAGCCGCTGCCTGCGACACTGGCACCCCATGTGGGTGCTCGTTCAAAACCCGGTTGCTCTGATCCAGGTCCCTGCTCATGTGACAGGAAGCTGGACTCAGACCCTGTGATATGGAATGCAGGTGTCCCAAGCAGCATCTTAACCTCTGCACCGTACACACCTGCTCCTGGGTTATTTCTTAAAAAAAAAAAAAAAAAAAAAGGCCGGAAGCTTCATCCTAGCATGTAAAGTATGATGGAAGCCTCTCAGTTCCCAGGGCTCATGCTGTCCATTTTTTTCCCCTTGCAGTACTTGGGCTGCATTGAAGTTCTACGCTCTATGCGGTCTCTTGACTTCAGTACAAGAACACAGATTACCAGGTAAGACCCCCTTGAACATGAACTCCTGCGATTTTACTTTAGAAGGGCAAGATCTCAGATCTCTGATAGCTTAGACATTTCCAGAAGGAAACCTTGCCCATTGGAGTGGCGGTGCTTGGTGGCAGTGAGTCAGGACTCACTGTGTCTGAGACATTGGCTTGCTCGTCTGTCTGTGACATGCACGCAGCAGGAACATCTCTAAGGACACTGTGCCCTTCCAAGCTCTTTATATAATCAAGCAACCGCAGTGCTTATGTTTGTTTTTTGAATGCATGAAACTTTCACATGAGCCTGATACTTCAAAATTAACCGAACCGTGTTCTTTTTACAAAAGAGAAGATGTGAAGTGAGAATTTCCAACAGTGCACACCGAGAATAAAATGCATAGAACTGGAGTTGGAAATATTCATGGAAATAGGTCATTTAGCAGGTGGACCAGTTCTTCAAGGTGTCAGTGGTTTTGAATAGCTTTTGTTTATTATCTATCACCAACTAGATTCTAAACTTCTTGAGGGCCACTGTTTAAACATTGCTTGTAGAACACATTTTAGCACTGTGTGTAGTTCTTGGTAGAGCTTCCGTCTTTGGGAAAGTGTCAATTTCAAGTCATTTTGAAGAAGAGACGTGGAGGGAGTCTGAAATGGCTGCATTTCTGTGGCTATTAGAAGTTTAAGTTGCTCCTGCACTGTGAAATTGCTTAATCTATTTATTTATGTTTATTTAAAATTTTTTTTTAATTTATTCGAAAGGTAGAGATACAGAGAGGCAGAGAGAGAGAGAGAAAGAGAGAGAGAGAGAGAGAGAGAAGTCTTCCATCTGCTGGTTCACTCCTCAAATGGCTGCAACAGCCAGAGCTGCTGCCGATGCAAAGCCAGGAGCCAGGAGCTTCTTTCAGGTCTACCACGCGGGTAAAGGTGCCCAAGGACTTGGGCCATCTTCTACTGCTTTCCCAGGCCATAGCAGAGAGCTGGATTGGAAGTGGAGTGGCCAGGACTCAAACCGGTGCCCATATAGGATGCTAGTACTGCAGGTGGTGGCTTTACCCGCTATGCCACAGCACTGGCCCAAAAATTGCTTAATTTAAACAGTGACCTCAGAAAATGCCTCCTGCTTACTACTTCAAATCACACCTTTTGGGTTAGCAAGCCAGTCTAAGGATCAAGCTTTAGGAAGCAATTATGGGTGGTAATTAGCTGCTAAGTCAGGTACACACCTCAATTCTGATTTAAGCACCATAACGACACCTCTTCTTCCTGACCAAGGAAGTTCATGATCAAAAGTGTTGATGTTTCGCTTCTCTAAAGCAACTTGAGATGCATGGGGTGGCAGTGTTCCAACCTTGATGACTACACGAAGGAGGGAATCCACCTCAACATATGAGGGGCTTCAGAAAGTTCATGGAAAATGGATTTAAAAGATAAGTTTGTTTTGGTGCAAATTAATTTTGAAATCACATTTTTTTCCATAATACACATGAACTTTTTGAAGACCCTTTAAATTTGTAGAAAATGGGAAAGAAGTGGTATTTTGCAGCAACAGCATTTAAAAGAAAAGTTTGAGTGTTCCGTGGTCAACTGTTCATTCACTCTATTCATGAGAAGGTAAACACAGTACACTGTTGTGGGCAGAGCACTTTGCCAGTGCTTGGGGGAATGTGGGCATTGTATGACTCTGTTCATGTTCTCATGTGTAGTAGCTGCTGTTTCTAAAAGAATAGCAATCAATTAGGAGAGAACCGGTAGCCCTTTCTCCTGAACTCCATTCACATTGTTAGAATTTCAAGATGATTTCATGTCAAAGTTTCCCTGTCATATTTATTGAGCATTTCTTGCTGGCTGTGTGCACACCATGTACTAGACTACAGGGGCTGTTTTGCCAGGCCTCCCAACATTGAGGACAAAGATTGATATGCAAATTGTTGAGGGCCACGTACTTGGTCCTGCTCCTTGGAGATGAGAGTGGAGTGGAGGCACAAGTAGATCATTTCAGTTTTCTACTTGATGAGCCTATGGCTCTGGGGCTCCCTGGGGCAGAACCCCAGTGGGATGATGCAATAATAATATTGTAGAAGAAAGCAGGTGAGAAAGGCATGGTGGGCTTGGAGGTTGGAATGTTCTTTGCAGTCTGATTCCCTTGAGATTTGTGCAAAAAGGAAGCAGTGCAACGGGACAACTTGAACACTGTTGTTGGACTTCGGAAACTTGATGTTGAATTCTGCTTGTACGACCATTGTCTGGGGTTCTATTAGAATTTTTGAAAATTGTGTTTGCTTGTCGCCATGATGCTTTCTGCCTCGTGACTTTTGTGCCATGTGGTATGTTGCTTCGGGTACTTAACACCTGGAGACCACTCAAAAGAAACACTTGGACAAGTCAGCAGCAGAAGGGAGCCCTCTACATGTGTGAGCAGAAGACACAGCAGTGTCGTGTAGGAGTGGCACACAGCGGAGCTTCTAAGATCTCAGTGGTAACTGAGTGTTAGTCACGTCTAGCCTGAATTCTGCCACCAACTTACTTTATATACCAGGGACATTTGTGGAAAGATGTAAAGAAATGAATGTTGAAATTAAGTTATATTATTTGGACACGAGGAAATCTTGTTTCCGAAGTCCCTCTAGCCATACTTTTCAGAAAAATATGTGTTTTCAATAATATACCTGCTTATTGGTGCTATTTTCAATTTTGGATGTCACTTAAAAATTATACCTAGATGAAGCCTGGTCAGAGTTGGTTAAGTTTTATGCTGCTCCGGGTGTCTGAGTTTAAATTATTGCGGCATTTTCAAAAACCTTGGGCTCGGATTACTGATGCCTCTCTGCAAATGAAGTTGCCATTGATTATGTCGTCAGTGTCAGGGTAGCCGTTGTCCGTCGCCTGCGCCCTACACCTTGGCTGAAATGCTTGGTGAGTCCGTGCCCAGCACAAGGAGGAGACAGCCTGGCTATAGAGCTCACTTCTGCTGATTTCCACCTGTAAGAAGTCTGGCCTTGACTCTCAAGGAGAGCACTGTTTGTGCAAGCCTTCTTGGGAGTACAGAGACACACCGGAAGAAGCAGCTTCTGCCAGCGGATTTTCCTCCCCAATGTGCCCTTGGCCACGACCCTCAGCCAGCACAGCCTTACCAGGGTCAGGCCTGAGCTCATGTCTCCTAACGGCGTCCCTAGTCGAATGTGGCTTTGAAGTGTGGCAAATAACACCACCCCCTTGTAGATTCACAATGCATATTACAATGTCCAAGGCTACATAGAACTCCCATAGAGGACAGTGATACTTGGCCATTCTAGAATTTCTCCCACTTGCTCAATGGACTCCAGGGACCTGCCCTCCTCCCTTGCCCATGCCTGTGGCCTGGATTTCAGCCTGCTGTGCAGGGATGGGGCACGAGGTGTTGTCACCCTGGTAGAGGTGGGGCCTCAGTTGGAGGTCGGTCGGAGACTTCTGCTTCCATCCCAATTGGACTGTTGGATTTCCACGCTGGTGGCTGTAGCTACAAGAGCTTAACAGCCACCATCGTGGGCTCGTGTTTGGCTGTCCTGTGTGTGCCTCCGGAGAGCTGTTGTCAGCTGTTGTCACCGTCCACTGAGGGACGGTGGGAGCTGTGTGGTTGTAGTTCCCATATGAGGACTCTGGAGTGGGGCCATGCTCCCAGGGGCTGAGCATGTGCAGTGGTCATGGAGGGGCTGTGCTCTTCCCCTCTGCCGTCCACAGTATCCGACCTGCTGAACTACAGGGTCTGTGCAGCCCAGTGGGGTCCGGTCCTGCAGATGTGCAGGAGGCTCCTGTGGCCTTGCTTCCTAGGCCTCTGTGGTCTGACCTTCTATCCCCTGTACTTTGATTTCCTCCACTACTTTTTAAGTTGTATTTGCAATGTCCAATTTTATCTGATGTTTAAGCCACCCCAAGTCATTCCTAGAACATGGACAGCTGTAAATAAATCTGTTTCCAGTTAAACCCAGGGCAACTGGCCACGTGGCCTTCCCCTGCAATGACCGTGAACACCTGATGTGGATTTGGGGCATTTATCCTGCTGACTTCCTGCACGGCCCGGATGTGCTAGGCAATGTCAGGTCCACTTCCACCAAGTCCTGAGGACATGTGTGCTTCACTACATGAGCTTCTGCCACACTGCCAGGGTGGGTGGCAGGTGGATTTCATCATCCAGGACTCAACATGCACCTGCCTCTTCAAATTGCAGAGTGAACAATTGAATCTACTTTAAGCTTTTCCTGTTTTCCTATTTTTGGAAGTCACCATAGTTTCAATGGCCCTAAAAACCTTTGTCTGACCTAGATTGACACAGGCCACCACCAGTACAGCTCCAAAAGATGGGTGTGGCTTACAGGCCAGCGCCCTGCACCTTCTCCTGAGGACCCTGCTCCTGGATGGCGGCGTTGTGACAGTTCTCCAGGGATATGCATTGAGTCTCCTTTTGTTTGAAAACCAAAATCAAGCATCTCACTTTTAGGAAAGCCAGTTCCTTTTCGTTCTCACTCTTGTATGGGCTGATGTTGGGAGACTGTCATCATGGATGTCCATGTGTGTGTGTGAGTGTGTATGTGTGTGTACGTGTATATATGTGAGTGTGTACGTGTGCATGTGTGTGTATGCATGTGTGTTGTGTGAGTGTGTATGTGTACATGTGTACGTGTGTGTGTGTGTTTCAGTTCATAGTACCTGTACCATCTGCTGGCCATGGCACCCTCACAACACTGAAGCAACAAGGCCGAGGGACCAAGGAACCGACCATCTGCGAGTGAGCGGACAGAAGGCTGGGAAGTGGGGGTGATTCGCGTCTGACGTTTCCAGCGAGGGACTGGGGTTAGAAGGTGGCCTGGGACCAGGTGACACTGGTCTGAAAGTGCCAGGCACTGCGGTAGCTGCAGGACTTTGTGTCTGCGGGCACTGAGGATCTGAGGACGAAGGGAGCAGAGACTTGGAGAGGTCTGACTTGCAGGTGCCTCTGAGAATCGCAGCCTGGCATGCATGAGGAGGCTCCCTCTGCCGCCAGCGTCAGGGCGTCCTGTTCATCCTGGATGGGGACAAGCTGGACAAGCCTCATCACAGCTCACGACTCCGTCCGCCCTCTCTTCTCCTAAGAGTCTACCGGGAGGCCTGGCAGCTCAGCCATGGCTTCCCGCGGTCTGAAAAGGCTCTCAGGGAGAAGCAGCCCCAGTGGAAAACTTGCACACACGGCCCTTCAGCTCCACCCCGTCGTGGGCCCCTCGTCTGTGTGCGCTCTACCCCAGCTCCTCGGCACCTGCTCTCACAGGAATGAGCACCTTCCCTGAGACTGCTGTGCGCCCTCGTCTGACTTCCTGCACGAGAAGGCTTGGCCAGGCTGTGCGCTGGGTCCTCTCCCACCCGCGAGCTTCTGCCGACACCACTATCATCTCGCCGCAGGCACTTCTGTGCCGCGTGGGTGTTTGCACCCAGGTTCCTTGGCCATCCAACAGTGCATGCTGTGCCATGTTAGGAAAGACCACACTTACTAACGAGATTTGCGTTATTTGTAGAGGATTTTCCTATTCTCAGGACATCACTGCGGCTGCAGAAGGTGCGTGGACCAGAAGATGGATGAAGAGGATGAAGGACAGGTAAGACCCGGGCCCCTCGGAGCCTCGGAAGCTTCAGAAGTCTCGGGAATGCCATGAAGGTGTGACTGCACCTGCCCAGGTGCAGGAGGGAGATGCCTTGGGGCAGTGGGGGTCTGGGTATCTTTTGTTCAGGCTTTGTGGCCGTTACTTCCTTTTTGAGAGTAGGCAGTATGAACTCTACCACATGGCAGGGATTGGCTGCTGGTGCCGTGTGCTCCTGGAGGGCATCGTGTTAGGGTGAGGGTGACTTCTTGCTCGCCCAGCCCAGGAGTCGTGACTCTGAGAGGCTCTGTCTTTGGTGATCCAGCACAGCAGTGATGTCAAGATGCACATCTGTATGCCCCTCCTCCCCCGGCGCCCCCACCTCCAGGCACAAGGTGTAGAACACAGAGCCCACTTTAGCACCCGGTCTTCCTCAGGTCTGACAACGACCCTGATCTGTAGATCTGATCTTCCAGGATTCCTTCTTTCCTTCAGAATAAACACTGCCAGTGTCGACTTAGGGTAGACGTGCCAGGGAAAGGAGCAAAGCCATTTCTACAGACTGTCGGAGGCTGGCTGGATTTCAGAATCAGAAAGGAGAACTCCGACATGGATAATCCCTCTCTCTCACCCCTGTGCCGGAGTGGCTGGGGTTCAATTTCAGCCCCAGGGGCTCATTCTAAAGGTGCTTATTCTAAATGCATTTGATGACTGCGCTTCTTCCTCCCCGTCCTGGCCCTGCAGAGGGGCGAGGCCTGGCTGGGAAGAAGGCTTAGTGTTTCTGCAGCTCAGAATTGTTTGAAACACCAGGCCACCTGCACACGCTGGAACTCACCCGTGTATTGTTACAACTCCAGGGCAGATAGCAGCTATAGTAATGTTGTATCCGGTGTGCAGCAATGTGCTAGACCCAGGGGTTGCTAGGTTTCCAGGTCTCCAGGGGGCCACAGTGCAGGAGAGAGACCTAGAGTAGCAAGGCAATGGGATATGCATCCACTGCTGGTGTGTGCAGACTGTCACGGAAACACAGGACAGAGTCCCTATGGGCCTGGGTGAGTCCAGGAAGACTTCTCAGAAGAGGCTGCGTTTTAGGCCAGGGTGATTGTCTCCGCCAAACTGAAGGAGGCACAGGACTGGGTAATTGCCTACACCCGGACCGGGTCCTCAGGGCAGGTCACAGGTGCCTGCATTGCGAGCAGAGCCACTCCTGAAATGCTGTCGTGAACCAACGCAAGTTCTGCCTGTCCTCCCTGGGCAACGACTCAAATGCCTGCCCAAGGACTGGGACCTGAGCCAGCTCAGGGCAGGATCAGGGACCGTCTGTGCCCATCAGGATCTGGCCCGAGCCTCGCAGGCTGTGCTTCCTCCAGGCCTCATCCTGTTCTGTTTTTGTGTTCAGTCCCTCAAGCATAATGCAAGTTACTAGAGGTGTGTTACTGTGTGAGGTTAAGCAGCGCACGGCCGTGGGAATGCCTGGGGCAGCTGTGGTGGAGGGAAGACCCCAGGGGCAGGAGTCTCAGTTTGAGCCGCCCCCTGCTCCCCAGGGAGGTTATCCAGGGAGTCCCAGAGGAGCAGTGGACGGACCTTCTGTGCAGGGTGTGGGTGCTGGGCTCAGCCTCACAGACCCCTTGAGGGGACACTGAGTGTCTGCCCACCAACTGCCTCCTCTCAGTGCTCTCTGGCTCGTTGGGGCCAGGCTGAGCCAGCTGCAAAAGCTGGAGAAGCTGCTCTGAGAGTGGTGGAGGCCAGACACGGCCACTCAGGGGACAGCGGTCACGTTTAGGGTCTGATCACGTGGCTCAGAGTGGCCAGCGCTCCCAGCTGATGGCTCTGGCTGAAGACACCCGGTGTCTGTCTCCTTCACCTGTACGTCTTGGCTGAGGCTCCTCTGAACAGCTGTCTTGGTCCAGTCTTTGAAAGGCAGGCTCTGGACCCCTTGGAGCCGGGACAGTTGACACCAGGCAAGCATCCTTATCCAGTGGGCGAGGACCAGGACCCAGGGTACCAGCACAGCACAGACCACTGAGAGACACACACTATCACACTGCTTAGGGCCAGGGCGGTCCTCATCTGGGGAACAGGTGCAGAACCCCTACGTACAGGCTCACTGGGAGGCTTAAAAACGAGAACAGCCAGGTACTGGGAAGATCCAGATAGGGTTATTATCATCAATCTCACTTTGATATGGACTCTTCGTACATTTCCACATTTGAAAACATCCATCAGTTGCTGGACAATTAGGAATGGCAACTGATTCAATCCAGGGCATTTTTTTTTTTTTTTCCAAAATGAAAAGAGAGCTTGCAACACACTGAAGTTGGTGAAAATATTTGCTGACCAGGCATTCATTTTCACTTGAGCCAATGTTTCCTGCAGCATCATTGCATGCCCCGGCTTTGCTGCTGCTGCTGACGGCACCGATGTCGAGCCTCTTCTGTGTTGCAGGCACTGCACTAAGCATGTCATCCATTCCTTCAACACGTGTTTATCGAGCATATGCCATGTCCAGCACTGTTTACATACAGAGAGCAGCGCTACATAAGTGGGGAGAGGGAGATCAATCCACAGAGCTTAACATAAGTAGTCTATGAAGGAGAACCAATGAGCCATTTCGTATCATCCAGCATAGTCATTTCGGACACTGAGGAGGGTGCATGGTGTTTTCTCTCAGTAACCTGGGAGACAGGTTGGGTGCATTGGAGGGTGAGAAAACAGCATTGGGGATTTGGCACAAGTTGTCTGAGACTGCATGGCTAGAACACAGCAAAGCTGAGGTTTTACAGAGCAGCCTGAACCCAGAGCTGAAAGTCATGTGTAGTCCATTCTGCTGCTACAGCTTGAGGATCCCTGGTCTGAAAATCCAAACGCCAAATCCTGAGCACTTGCATGATGGCACGAGTAGGAATTTCTATACCATGAAGCTTTGTTTCATGCACAAAAATCACTAAATATGTTGTATAAATTACCTTCAGACTGTGTATATAAGGTGCCTATGAACCGTAAATGAATTTTGTGCTAAGGTGTAGGTCCCATGTCTCAGATATGTCACTATGGATATACAAAAATTCCCAAGTCTGAAATCCAAAGCACTCTGGCCCCAAGCACTTTGGATAAAGAAGGCTCAACCTGTACTTGTGAAAGGGGTTTGCATCCTTCAGAAAGCCATGCATAAGGAGAAGTCCCATGGGGAGGCTGAGCAGGTGGACACCACTTGGAGAATGGAAATTGTGTTAAGCAAAGGGCATTTCCTGGTCACAGTGGTGTGATGTCCTTAAAGTACGAAGGAAATGAACATGAAGGAAATGAACAGATGTCAAAGCCCTTGGCACCTGCTGGGTTGAAGGGACAAGTCTAGGAAGAGGGTGAACTACACAGCAGGTGGTCTCTGCCTAAGCCTCCCTCCCCCTCGCTCCTGCCCTCTTCCATCCTTGTTGCTGTGTGCCAGAAGGAAATGTAACAAAATGAAGGTCTTCTTGGCAAAAACAAAAGTTAGGAGGAATAAGTTATGGAAAGGATGAAGGGTGGGATAGAATGGGCAGAGGTAGGCGGTCTGGACAGAGGTGGGGTGAGAAGCGGAGGGGAGGGGAAGGAGGAGCGAGGTGGGTTGGCTGGAGAGAAAGGATGAGGTACCATCTTTCTTTCCAAGAGGCTCAGGGGAGGTCCACCCTCCTCTGCTCACCTTGAATGGCTGAATAAGACTCTGTGCCTCTCGTTTCCCCGGCGCCAGGAAACAGACCGTGTTTCGTTCTGTGTCCTCGCTTCCCCTGCGTTTTTGAGCCCTGGTTAACAGGCTGTGTCAGGGCAGCCAGCTCATCATCACTCTGTGGCCAGCTGCTGTGGAGTTCTGGCACAGCTGTGTGTCTACCAGCGGCAGGGACACGTGTTGCCTCCGGACACGGAAACGTGTCTCGGAGGACCCTGAAGGGGAGATCTTCCCCGTGGCTGACTCCCAGTTGGCTGGGAGTGCGCGGGGGACAGCAGACCCTGGCACAGGAGGGCGATGAAGGTGACAGTGACCTGGCAGAGGATGCCATTAGGGAGGACAAGTGCTGGAAGGAGTCAGATGTGAGTGAAATGCAGAGGAAACAGTTTAAGCTGGTGGGAGCAGGTGGCTGGATGCATGGTGTCTAAGAGCTTTCGCACAGAAAGCGGAGGACTTTGCAGAGCTTAACGCGTAGAATGGCAAATCTGTTGATTAGTTCATTTCGCGACTTCTTTGGAAGCCTGAAAGCTGGCTCTGCCTCGCTCCTGGTGGGACTGCCTGCTCAGGAAGACGTTTCCTTGATGGCTAGGGGAACAGAGGGTGCTCTGCTGTGGAGATGCGGCTTCCGGGGGTGAGGGTGAGGCCTGGTCCTGCCATATGCCTCTGGGTGATCTGAACAGGAAACCGATCTGTGTGTTTTCCCCACCATGTGACACCTGAGGGAAAGGACCTCTCCTGACTTGGGCTCTACTGGAGTGTGAGTTTTTATTTATTTATTTATTTATTTATTTATTTATTTTTGACAGGCAGAGTGGACAGTGAGAGAGAGAGACAGAGAGAAAGGTCTTCCTTTTTGCAGTTGATTCACCCTCCAATGGCTGCTGCGGACGGCGCATCCCGCTGATCCGAAGCCAGGAGCCAGGTGCTTCTCCTGGTCTCCCACGGGGTGCAGGGCCCAAGCACTTGGGTCATCCTCCACTGCACTCCTGGGCCATAGCAGAGGGCTTGCCTGGAAGAGGGGCAACCGGGACAGAATCCGGTGCCCCGACCAGAACTAGAACCCGGTGTGCCGGAGCCGCAAGGCGGAGGATTAGCCTATTGAGCCCCGACGCCGGCAGTGTGAGTTTTTAAAGAACCGGGCAGGCTGCTCAGAGCAAGGGGCAGGAGTGGTCTGTGCTCTGATGCTGACTCAGGACAAGGTCCTCAGAGATTTGATAAACACACAAGGGTCTTCAAAATATTATTGGAAAATGTGTATTATGAAAAAGCTGTGTATGGATTTCAGTTTTTTGCACTAATATAAACTTAGCTTTTAATTTTAATTTTCTTTTTTTTTAAATATTTATTTGATAAGTAGAGGCACAGATAGAGAGAGGGAGAGTCAGAGAGAGGTCTTCCATCCATTGGTTCACTCCCCAAATGGCTGCAATGGCCAGAGCTGGGCCAGTCTGAAGCCAGGAGTCAGGAGCTTCTTCCGGGTCTCCCATGTGGATGCAGGGGCCCAACCACTTGGATCATCTTCTACTGCTTTCCCAGGCCATGGCAGGGAGTTGGATGGGAAGAGAAGCAGCCGGGACTAGAACAGGCACCCAGGTGGGATACAGGTGCTGCAGGTGGAGGCTTAGCCCACTAGGCCACAGCACCGGCCCCATTAACTTAGCTTTTCATTTTCATTTTCTGCCAACGTTTTGCCATCGTTGGTACCCAGATCATCTCATTTTCTAGTGGAGTGGTTCTCGAACTTTGGCACACCATCAGAAACACCTGGAGGCCTTCTTAGCACCCAGATTCTGGGCGCTGCCCCCAGAGCTTCTGGCCAGGCAGGTCTAGGGCTGTGTGTGTGTGTGTGACAGTTTGACTCTCCAACATGCCTTCAGGAGATGCCAATGCTGCGGGCCCAGGTACCTCATTTTGACAGCCAGTGTCCTAGAATTCTATTTTTAACTTCTGAACCATTTGCAGCTACCATCTATGAAGCTGGAGCTTTGAAAATGAGCCTGCTTTTTTTTTTTTTTCCTCCAAGTGATCCCACTCATCGAGAAATTTTAAAAATGGAGAATGTAGATAACTAGGTGGCTGAGAATGGCTTAAATAGAATCCATGACACGAATCCGTGGCACTCGTTCCCGGGCTGTCTCTGAGGGCCATCTGGATGATGTATATTTAAAACTCTCATGCCAGAAGCACGCTCGTGTCACGGGGCAGCCTTCTGACTGCTCCTTTCCCGTCTGGTTCTCTGAGCGCACTTATTCCCCGATAGGTCGTTCCACAAGGGTGGATCTGTTCTCTCTGCAGGTCTGCATGTGGATTGTCAGGGTTTTGTTCTGAGCTCTCCGCCTTTCCAGCTGTGACTGGTGCCCCAAGTTCTTTGGTGTCCGGGAGGTGCAGTGGGAACCGTTGTGATACCTCCTTCGTAGGGTTGAGAATGAGTTAGTATCTGGCAGGCACTTCAGTCACTCTCCTGTGCACGGAAGGGTTCAGACATGTTGGGAAATGTTGTATTCCATTGTCGTCACATGCGTGTCTGTCAGTCACACGTCCGGATCTCCGCCTGTGGATTTGCTCTGACCTCCAGGCCTCTATGAACAGCAGCTGCTGGAATAGGCCTCCTGGCAAGCTTGCAAGTCCTCAAGCAGTGGGGGCCCCGAGCCCTGCCTCTGCCATGCCTCCCGTCCTGTGTACTCCCCCATCTGCCTCTGTCACCGTGGCTGTTCAGCACAGCCCTTGCCTTCTTCCCGAGTTGAAAAACTCCCTTCCAATCTCATCCCTCTCATCCCTCTCCCTTGGTCAACTGCTGACACTCGTTAATGGTCCCTGGAAGGCCATGGTAGTGATTTCCCTCCGTTTTCCTAGTCTCTCTCTCTCTCTCTTGTTCCTGCTACCTATTCCTTTATGCCTGAGACATATTGCTCCCCAGTAAATGCATTTTCCACCTGTTATCTGAAGACTACTGTGGTGAAGTTCTTGGCACTCAGAGTCCTATATTGCAAACACTCATATTGGGGCTCCCTTTGCAGCCTCCACACTGAACACCTGTAGCCGTCCTCTTGGTCAGTGGAGCCTGCATATCCAGCCACAGACTGAAAGACAGCTTGGTCTGAATTCCTAGAGACTTCTGTCTCTTTGCACGTGGTACTTGGCTCAAGGACACAGACCATCTTTCATCTGCTATGAAATACCCTCTGCCGTGGAACACTTCATGATTTGATAACTGCTAAAAAACCACCACCTATTACAACGTGACACGATGTTTTCATAGCACTTGAAATAGTTATAAATGCTAAAAGAGCTGAGTACACAGGTTTATATCATTGCAGCCCTTGTACATCTGCTAAAAGGGAAGTATAAGCCATATAAAAAGGCATGCCTAACAACTTCTTCATTTGGGGTCTGGATATTATTGAATCACTTCTTATCTCAGATCATTACTATGTTTTTTCCTGAAAGTTTTATTGTCCTTTAGGCAATTCCATGAACATTGGAAGTCAGAAAGCTAATGAAAATATTTGAAATGAAAAGTGTTTTTTCCAAAAAGATCACTAGCATTGATAAATTACTATTTATTTATTTTTAAAAAGATTTATTTGCTTATTTATTTGAAAGACTTACTGGCGGGGGGTGGGGGGGGAGAGAGAGAGAGAGAGAGAGAGAGTCTATCTACAGGTCCATCGCTGGTTCACTCCCCAGTTGCCTCAATGCTCAGGGCTGGGCCAGGCCAAAGCCAGGAGCCCAGAGTTTCTTCCAGTTGGCAGGGACCCAAGCACTTGGGCCATCTTCTGCTGCTTTCGCAGGGCATTAGCATGGAGATGGATTGGCAGTGCAGCAGCTGGGACATGAAAAAGTGCCCACATGGGATGCTGGCATTGTAGGTGGTAGCTTTACCTGCTATGCCACAATACCTATAAATTACTGTTCAAACTGATCAACAAAAGACAAAGTTCAAATGACCAATGTCAGGAATGAAGACAGGCACATATTTCTATACAACTATAGACATGGAAAGAGTAATAGGGATATTGTGAGCACCTTTATGCCAATAACTTTGACAACTTGGGGTAGGTGTTTGGTGCAGTGAGTAAGAGCACTAGGAGCATCTGCATGCTATATCCAGGTGCCTGGGTTCAAGGTTTGGCGCCGCTCCCAATTCCGCTCTCCTGCTAATGTGCGTCTTGGGAGGCAGCAGTTACGTAGCTGAGTCCCTGACATCCATGTGGGAGACCCAGATGGAGTTCTGGTTCCTGCCTTCAGCTTGGCCCAGCCCTGGCTGTAGCAGCATTTGAGGAGTGAGCCAGTGGATGGGAGAATCTCTCTTCTCTCTCACTTTGAAATAAAAATTAAAATAATACAAGTTAAAACAAATACATTTAAAAACAGATGGAATAGACCAAAATCTTTGAAAAATAGAATAAATATTATGAATAGGCTATGTCTATTTAAGAAATTAAGTCCATATTAAAAATAAAGCCCTTTCCATAGAGAAAATTTCAGGGCCCAGTGGTTTCACTGGTGAGTTCTACCAGTTCACCACAATGTTTTCCAAAAAAAGAAGGAAACACTCTCCTATTCATTTATTTTTATTTTTTATTTTTTTTTGACAAGCAGAGTGGACAGTGAGAGAGAGAGAGAGAGAGACAGGGAGAAAGGTCTTCCTTTGCCGTTGGTTCACCCTCCAATGGCTGCCGCGGCCAGCGCGCTGTGGCTGGCGCACCACGCTGATCCGAAGCCAGGAGCCAGGTGCTTCTCCTGGTCTCCCATGGGGTGCAGGGCCCAAGCACTTGGGCCATCCTCCACTGCACTCCTGGGCCATAGCAGAGAGCTGGCCTGGAAGAGGGGCAACCCGGTGTGCTGGCGCCGCTAGGCAGAGGATTAGCCTGTTGAGTCACGGCGCCGGCCCTCTCCTATTCATTTTATGAGGATGGTGAAACCCTGATACTAAAACCAGACACAAGTATTACAAGAAAACTTATGAACATAGACACAAAACTCTAAAAAGATTTTCACAAATTGGTTGCACAATATTTCAGAAAGGTAAGACATCATATTCTGGAAGGGTTTTCCAAAGTTTGGGATATTGGCCAACACTAAAAAAAATCTATATAATTCCCCATATGAGCAGACTGAAAAAGAAAAATTATATAAAAATCTCTACTGATGCAGGAAAAACCTT
This sequence comes from Lepus europaeus, assembly GCF_033115175.1. NCBI lineage: Eukaryota > Metazoa > Chordata > Mammalia > Lagomorpha > Leporidae > Lepus > Lepus europaeus. Next base: position 99,921,760 of record NC_084838.1, read on the forward strand.
TGACAAAACTCAACAACAAATTCATGATAGAAACTTTCAGAACATTAGGAATAGAAGGAAACTTTCTCAGTCTGATAACAAGGCATCCACACAAAGCCATTCACAGTGAATGGTGAGAACTGAACGTTTCCTTTGTGGGATAGAGAACAAGGCAAGGATGTACCCTTTCACAGCTATTTTTATTTTTAATAATTTTATTTTTAAATTTTAAATATTTCAGGGCCCGGTGCTGTGGCTCACTTGGTTATCCTCTGCCTGTGGCACTGGCATCCCATATTGGCACTGGGTTCTGGTCCTGGTTGCTCCTCTTCCAGTCCAGCTCTCTGCTGTGGCCCGGGAAGGCAGTGGAGGATGGCCCAGGTGCTTGGGCCCTGCACCTGCATGGGAGACCAGCAGAAGCACCTGGCTCCTGGCTTCGGATAGGCGCAGCACCGGCTGTGGTGGCCATTTGGGGGGTGAACCAATGGAGGGAAGACCTTTCTCTCTGTCTATAACTCTACCTGTCAAATAAATAAATAAAAAATCTTTGAAAAAAATTTAAATATTTCATTGAAACATACCAAAATATGCATATAAATATACAAATAAATTTTTGTCCTCTGATCACTCTCATCCAATACCCAAATTAAGAACAAAATGTTGTTAGCGTTCCAAAAGTCCTCACTATTGCTCTCCATTTCTTTCTCTTTTAATGAGGGGAAAGAATATATTGTCATTTACACAGCATGATTCTGTGAAGCAACATTTGTAACGAAAAATCAAATTACATGACATCCACACATTTTTGCCCCCCCACCTCTATTAACTTTCACAAAGAGAAAATATGTGATATTTGTGTTTTTGAGTCTGGCTTATTTCACTTAGCATAATGATCTCCAGTTGCATCCATTTTATTGCAAATGTTAGCATTTTATTCTTTTTTATGGCTGAGTAATATTCCATAGTATATATGTACACCAAATATTCTTTACCTAATCAGCACTTGATGGACTTGATGGGTGGCTCCATATCTTAGCTATTGTGCATTGAGCTGCTATAAATGTGGGAGTGCAAGTAACTCTTTCATACTCTGATTTCATTTCCTTTGGATATATTTCCAGCTGAGTCATATGGTAGATCTATTTTCGGTTTTCTGAGGAATCATCGTACTGTTTATCATAATAGTTGCACCAATTTGCATTCCCACCAAGCGTGTATTACGGCACCTTTTTCTTGACATCCTCACAAGCACTTGTTATGTTTTAATTTTTGGATGAGAGCCATTCTACCGGGGGTGAGGTGATATCTCACGGTGGTTTTTATTCGCATTTCCCTGATGACCAGTGATCCTGAGCATTTCTTCAGTTGTCTGTTGGCCATTTGTATTTTCTTCTTTGAAAAATGCCTCTTCCTAGCCTTTGCCAGTTTCTTAGCCGGATTGTTTGTTTTGTTGTTGTGGAGTTTCTTGAGCTCCTGGTTTATGCTGGATAGTGATCCTTTATCAGGTGCATCGTTTGCAAATATCTTCTCCCACTCTGTCAGTTGCCTCTTCACCTTGTTGTTTCCTGTGTTGTGCACAGGCATCCTAGCTTGATGTAATCTCATTGTCTATTTTTGCTTTTACTGCCCATGCTTCTGGGGTCTTATCTAAGAAGTTTTTACATAGGCTGATGTCTTGCAGAGTTTCCCCTATGATGTCCTCTAGTAATTTCACGGCGTCAGGTCTTAGGTTTAGATCATCGATCCACTGTGAGTTGGTTTCTGTATAAGGTGCGAGGTAGGGGTTTGTTTCATACTCTGCACGTGTGGATCCAATTGTTTAGCACTGTTTGTTGAAGAGACTGTTCTTTCTCCAGGGAATGATTTTAGCTTGGTTGTCAAATAGTTGGTTATGGATGTGTGGACTAGTTTTTGGGGTTTCTATTCTGTTCCGTTGGCCTACGTGTCTATTTCTGCGCCAGCACCCCCCATAGTATTTCTTGAAATCTGGTATTGTGATGCCTCTGGCTTTGTGTTTATTGTTTAAGATTGCTTTGACTTTGAGTCTTTGGAGTTTCCATGTGAATTTTAGGAATTTTTTTTTATAGATCTGTGAAGCGTGTCCTTGGCATTTTGATTGCAATTACACTGGATCTGTAAATTCCTTTGGATAGTACGGACATTTATGATATTAATTCTTCCAATCCATGGACATGGAAGATTTTTCCATTTTCTTGTGTCTTCTGTTTCTTTCATTAATCTTTTGTAATTTTCCTTGTTGAGTTCTTTCACATCCTTGGGTACATTTTCCCCAAGGTATTTACATTTTTTTGTAGCTATAGTGAATTGTACTGATCTTACAAGTTCTTTCTCAGCCAGACCATTGTTGGTGTATGTGAACGCTATTGATGTTTGTGAGTTGATTTTACATCCTGCAACTTTGCCAAATTCTCTATGAGTTCTAATGATCTCTCAGTGGAGTTTTTTGGTTCCCCTGTACACAGGATCACGTCTTCTGCAAACAAGGGTAATTTGGCATCATACTTTCCAATTTATATCCCCTTGAATTTCTTTTTCTTGCCTAATGGCTCTGGCTAAAACTTCAGGAACTATATTGAATAATAATCTGAGCATGTTGGTCTGGTTCTGGGTCTTAGAGGAAATGTTTCCAGCTTGTCTCCCGTTCGACATGAGGCAGGCTGTGGGTTTGTCATATATGGCCTTGACTGTGCTGACATATGTTCCTTCTGTACCCACATCCTAAGGTTTTTATCAGAAAAGGATGCTGTGTTTTATCAAATGCTTTTTCCGCTTCTCTTGAGATAGTCATATGGTTTTTTACCCTGCATTTTGTTGATTTCGTTATCACATTTATTGATGCGCTTATGTTGTACCATCTCTGCAAACCTGGGATAAATCCCTCTGGGTGTGAGGGGATGATATTTTTGATGTGTTTATTAGATTCAGGTTGCTAGAATTTTGCCGAGAATTCTTGCATCAAAGTTCATCAGGGATATTTGTCTATGGCTCTCCTTTTTTTTTTTTTGTATTTTTGGCTGTGGAATTATGGTAATGTTGGCCTTATAAAATGAGTTTGGAAGGGTTCCCTACATTTTAAATTATTTTGAATAGTTAACAAGAATTATTATTAGTTCCTCTTAAAAGTTTGGTAAAATTCAGGACCCATATGGTCCTGGGACTTTCTTTGTTATTGAGACTATTACTGATTCTGTCTACGTCTTGGTTATTGGTCTCAATATGCTTCAACTTTTGGAAATTATGTGTGTTCAGAAATCTATTTCTGCTAGATTTTCCAATTTGTTGGCATATAAGCTGTTTATAATAATTCCTAATTATTCTTTGTATTTCTCTGGTATTAGTTGTAACATCTCCTTTTTCATCTCTGATTTTAAGTTGGGTTGTCTGTCTTCTTTTTCGGTTGTTTGGGCCAATGGTTTATCAATTTTGTTTATTTTTTTAAAAAAACCAATTCTTCATTTCACTGATCTTTTGTATAGTGTTTTATTTCTATTTTTATTTTCTCTCTAATTTTTATTATTTCTTTCCTCCTCTTCCTTTTGTGTTTGGTTTGTTCTTATTTTCCTAGGTCCTTAAGATGCATTGTTAGATCACTTATTTGATATCTTTCCAATTTTTTAATGCAACTAATTGTTATAAACTTTACTCTTAACATTGCTTTTGCTGTGTCCTATATGTTTTGATATGTTCTGTTTTCATTTCCATTCAATAAATTCTTTTGATTTTTCTTTTTTATAACAAATAATTCATCTTTTTAAGATTTATTTATTTATTTAAAATTCAGTGTTACACAGAGAGAGGAGAGGCAGAGGGAGAGAGTTCTTCCATCCAATGGCTCATTCCCCAGTGCACCACAACAGCTAGAGCTGTGCTGATCTGAAGCCAGGAGCCAGGAGCCTCCTCTGGGTTTCCCACGCTGGGGCAGGGACCCAAGGACTTGGGCCATCTCGTACTGCTTTCTCAGGCCATAGCAGACAGCTGGATCGGAAGTGGAGCAGCTGGGACTCAAACCGGCACCCATATGGGGTACTGGCGCTTCAGGCCGGAGCATTAACCCACTGTGCCACAGCGCCAGCCCCTTTTCTTTTGATTTTTTTCTATGATCCACTGTTTATTCAGGATCATGTTATTCAATCTCCATGTGTTTGTATATTCTGTTGTTAATTTTCTGCTTCATTCCATTTTGGCCAGAAAAGATTACATGGTATGATTTAATTTTTAAAAATTTGTTTAGATTTGCTTTATGACCTAGTATATGGTCTATCCTAGAGAATGTTCCATGCACCAATGAAAAGAATGTATTCTGTAGCTGTGGGATGAAATGTTTTGTAGAAATCTTTTAGGTCCATTTGTTCTATAATGTAGATTAGCTCTGCTGTCTCTTTGTTGATTATTTGTCCATTGATGAAACTGAAAGTGGGGTGCTAAGTCCCCCACTGTTACTGTATTGGAGTTTATGACTCCATTTAGATCCATTGGCCCTGTTTTATAAAAGTGGGTGTCCTGGCATTGAGTGCATATGCATTTACTTTAGTCATATCTTCTTGTTGAATCGATCCCTTAATCATTGCATAATGACCTCTGTCTCTTTTAACAGTTTTTGTCTTAAAATTTATTTCTTCTGATACGGGAACAGCTACTTTTGCTCACTTTTTATTTCCACTTGCATGGAATATCTTTTTCCATCCTTTCACTTTCAGTCTGTGTGTGTCTTTTTTGGTTAAGTGTGTTTCTTGTTGGCTGCATATAGGTGGGTATTGTTTTTCTATCCATTTAGTCAGTCTGTATCTTTTAATTGGGGAATTTAGTCCACTTAAAGTTATTATTGATGAGTGATGACTTGATCTTGTCATTTTCCTATGAAAATTCCATTCCTATTATTTTTTGAATCCCCCCTTTTTAAAAGGTTTATTTATTTATTTGAGAGGCAGATCACTGGCAGAGAGAGGGAGAGAGAAAGATCTTCCATCCACTGGTATACCCCCCAAATGACCTCAATGGCCAGAGCTGAACCAATCAGAAACCAGGAGCCAAGAGTTTTTTCTGGGTCTCCTTTGTGGGTACTTGGGCCATCTTCTGCTGCTTTCCCAGACCATTAGCAGAGAGCTGGATTGGAGGAGGGGCAGCCATATGGGATGCTGTTGCCACAGGCTGAGGCTTAGTCTACTATGCCACAGTGCCAGCCCCTCCTCTTTGTTCTTTTACAGAGAGGTTTCTGCTTTCACATTCTTCCATGATGCTAAGTGTCTTTCTCTATTTCTGTGTGTAGCACACCCTTTAGTATCATTTGTAAGGCTAGCTGTGTGGTGACAGACTCAATTTTTGCTTATCTTGGAAGGTCTTTATTTTTTCTTCACTTTTGAGTGAGAGCTTTGCAAAGTATTCTGGTTTGGCATTTATTTTTTCTTTTAGGACGTGGACTCTATCTCTCCATTCTCTCCTGGCTTACAAGGTTTCTGTTGAGAAATCTGCTATCTTTCAAAGGTGCTCTAGCACTTCTTTCTTGAGTATTTTAGGATATTCTCTGTATGGTCTACTTTTGAAAGTTTTACTGTAATGTTTGTGTTAAGGATGCTTTCTGATCATGCCTGTTTGTGGTTCTGTGTTTCCCGTATTTGGATGCATATATTTATCCTAACTGGGGAAATTCTCTGGCAATTTTCACTGGATAGGTTTTCTAAGTTTTTCTTTTTCACCTACATTCAGGAACTCCTAATACTCATATATTTGGTCATTGATGGTATAGATCCTGAACACAGTTTTTTTTTTTTAATTTATTTTTATTTTTATTTTTTTTTGACAGGCTGAGTGGATAGTGAGAGAGAGACAGAGAGAAAGGTCTTCCTTTGCCATTGGTTCACCCTCCAATGGCCGCCGCAGCCGGCGCATCTCGCTGATCCAAAGGCAGGAGCCAGGTGCTTCTCCTGGTCTCCCATGGGGTGCAGGGCCCAAGCACTTGGGCCATCCTCCACTGCACTCCCGGGCCACAGCAGAGAGCTGGACTGGAAGAGGGGCAACCAGGATAGAATCCGGCGCCCCGACCGGGACTAGAACCCGGTGTGCCGGCGCTGCAAAGCGGAGAATTAGCCTGTTGAGCCACGGCGCCGGCCTCTGAACACAGTTTTTGATCTTTCTAATGTTGTCTTGTTTTTATTTTTTGTCTGAGATATTTTGAAAGGCCTGTCTTCTAGATCAGATAGTCTTTCTTCCACTTCACCAAGTTGTTCTTAATGCTGCCCACTGTATTTGCATTTGATTTCTTGGATATTTCTGTCTGATTTTTCTTCAGTTTCTCTGTTTGTAGATCCTTGTCCGTGTCATGTACAGATTTCCTTATTTCATGTAACTGTTTCTCTGTGTTCCTGAGTAATCTTACAATCATTCTTTTGAATTTCTTTTCAGGCATTTTGTCAGTCTTCCCTTTTCCGTAGTCCAATATTGGTATATAAGTCTATTTCTTTTAGGGAATCGTATTACCTTCCTTGTTTATGTTTCTTGTTTCCATGTTGGGGTTTGCATGTCTGGGGCATAACAAATGTGTTGTTTATCTCCTCTGGACGTTGGTTTTTTGTTTTTTGATTGATGGCTTTATTTTTGGAAATGTGCTTTTCTGGCTCAGTGGAGAGCCCAACGCTTGTGTTCGAGTTCCAGGGATATGTGTTGGGCGGGGTCAGGGAGCTCTGGTCACCATTTTTAGGTGGGGCAAGATTCCAGAGGGACACCCACATTGGGCATGGTGTAGCACCTCTGGCTACAGTCAGTCGTGGGAGGGGATATTGGGGCTAGGTAGTGTGTTCACCATGCCAGTCCTGTGTGCCAAGGTGAACCAGCCGACGGATGGCCTGGAGTGAGCTCATGGTGCCTGTGCACACCGCCCACCCAGGCGTGTGCACCGTACAGAACACCTCCCAGCTTCCTAGTGTGTCCCCATTCCCAGCATGCAGGGAGCTGTGAGTCTCCACAGTCAGACTGCATGGACACACAGGAATCCAGCCACAGTTCTTGTCCTTCTTAGCTCCTGGGTCTATGCCCAGAACTCTCACACTCACAGGGTCCAGAGGGGCTGCTCTCTGCCCTGCGTGCTGCCCCATCCCTGGCACAAGCTGCCCACTATTCCCTGAGTCAGAGCAGAGATCCACCACCAGCAAATTTAGTCTGGCACTTGGGTCTCCTTTTATGGAGCAAAGTCATTGTTGATCACCTCCTCCAGCTCTCCAGGCTGGACTCAAAGCCAGTGAGCACTGTGGGATTCTCCCTCAGAGCCACCAGGCTGCCTCCTCACCTGGCCTGGGAGGAGGGCACTCCCAGCTGAGTGCTGCCATCGCTCCACGGTGCTGTCACGAGGCCCTGGTCATTCTTTGTTTTTGTTTTTGTTTTTTCTTCACTGTCCCAGGCCCTGAGTGCAGCAGAGCCAGTCTCTTGTAGGTGACCGCAGGACCCTTCCCTCTCCTCCGCTCTCTGCAGAGTCCAGACATCCCCTCCTCCACCCTAGCAGCACCTCCCTGCTTCCTCCCGTGCCCGGCTATTTGTCTTAAATACCTACCTGCCCTACTTGTCAGGCGAAAAGAGAGGAAAAGCAGAAAACCCAACCACTTTTTTTTTAGTGGAAAAAACCCATTGTTATCTGAATTATGAGACGTTACTACGGACATTGATTTCCTTGTGTTTGGCCTGGGTCAGGGACCCAGACTGCTCCCACCTACCTTCCTTCCCAGCCTCACTTTGGAAGGAGGCAGAGGACACAGGTGACACAGCCACCCCCAGCCTGTGCCAGGGACAGTGGCAGCAGCTACCCCAGGGTAGATTGTGATAGACCAGGCTGCCTTCATGGGCATCCAAACAGTGTGTTAGGGAGAGTTTGGTGCTGCAGGTGAGACGCTCCCTGGGGTGCCTACATCACGTTTCAGAGTGCCTGGGTTCGAGTTCTCTCTGTTCCCCACCCCAGCTTCCTGCTTGCACACCCTGGGAGGCAGTAGGTGATGGCTCAAGTACTTGGGTCCTTGCCACCCACGTGGGACACTCAGCTCCTAGTTCTGTCCTGGCCCGGCTCCAGCATTGCAGGTGGGAAATCGTTTGTTTCCTTCACTCTCTTTCTCTCTGTCTCTTTCCCTCTCAAATAAAAAAGATAATTAATAAATAAATCAATGAAACCACTGTGTTACACATTCACAAGGTGTACTCTGGACTGCTCCTGGGAAAATGCACCTGAGAGGCGTGTCTGGGGGCAGGACCCACTGGCTGCAGCAGAGGCCCTAGTGGGAGAGAGAAACAGGCCTACCTTCTGGGCCTGGCCAGTCCTGGGGGCCAGTGTCCTGTGCATTTGGGTTGTTTACTGCCCATCCCACCAACCTTTACTACTGGATGTCACAGCAACACTCCCTACCCAAACATTGTGACAATCAGAACTGCCTTCAGACTGACATATGGGGAGTGGTGGTTAACACTACTACTCCACACTAACCTGCATGCTTTCAAAATACATTTATTTATTTGAAAGGTAGAGTGCCAGGGTGGGAGAGACAGGGAGGGAGGATCTTCCATCTACTGATGCACTCCCCAGATGCCTGCACAGCTGGAGCTGGGCCAGGCCCAAGCCAGGATCCAGGACTTCTGTCTTGGTCTCCCACAGGGTAGTTGGGACCCAAGCACTTGGGACATCTTCTGCTGTCTTCCCAGGTGCATTGTCAAGGGAGCTGGACCAGAAGCAGCGAAGCCAGGACTTGAACCGTCACTCCCATATGGGATACCAGCATTACACGTGGCTGTTTAACCCACTGCACCACAAGGCCCACTTCTTAAAAATCAATTTTATTTCATGATCAGAGAAATTTCAGGAAACAATGAAGGGCACAAGAAATGTGGGTGGAGTCTTTCTTTACTTGTCCACATATTTGCAGTCCCATTTTGTGCAGAATTTTTTTTTCTGAAGTGTAATATGGGAGTACTTCAAAAAGTTTGTGGAAATGGAATTAAAAAATGTTTACTTTTCATGCAACATTTTTTTTAAATCCATGCATGTGTGAGGTTCAGCAAAATGGGTATTATGAAAACACTATGTATGGATTTCTAAACAGTTTGCCTTTTATTTCTATTTTCCACTCAACTTTTTGGGGTCCCTTCATATGAAGCATGCGTGTTCCTGTATTTGGTTGCATAGCACGTGTGCGGGTCTCACGCCCATCCTCTCCAATGTGTGAACAGAAATGAGCTTTGGGCCCTGTACGTTCGATGGGGGCCAGATGAAAGCCCTGATGTCCCTGGGGGAGCGTGGAGGCTGTGCCTGCCGCCCAGTCTCTGGGAAAGGGAAACTTCCCCGTCCTGGGGGATTTTGAATCATCTCAGGCCCGCGGAAGCAGGTAGCTTTGCTGTGTGTGTGCATGACTCCTTGTTTTCAGCTGAATGCGACTCTGATCTGCATTCAGCGTTCGCGCATGTAGTAGAGTAAAGCTGGCTGCTCTGCAATGGATGTGTCTATTTATACATGTTGTGTTATTTTTTCCCCACGGTCTGTTTATATCGGAGGCAGCGCTTCCTGACATGTGGCCGACGCCCACAGAGCCTTTTAATAGCTCTGGAGGACAGGGTGTGCTGGGATGCTGCGAGGACGGCCTACCAGAGGCTCTTATCGTTTAGGTTGGAAAGTGCTTAGCTGGTGTATTTATAGTCTCGGGCAGGCATGCTAACATGCAAGGCCTAAAAATACCTTGCAGAATGATGGCGAGTTGGACAGGGACTACCGAAGGTGCAGTTAGGGCCCCGAGTAAAGGGCGAGATGAAGAGCCCCATGAGGCTCCGCTGGTCCTCGCAGGCCCATGGGGCGGGGGCATGCTGGGACTTCTCAGCAGGTGCTGTGCACACAGCGCTTGGTGCTTGGCTAGAACAAGCAATGATTTATTTTATCTTACTTTTGCTTTTCACTGCTACTTAATTCTTTATAGTAAATATGAATATACACGGCAGCCGTCATCCCTGGAACATTTCATCTTGCAGAACTGAAGCTCTGGCCCTGATCAACACTAACTGCCTGTTGCTCGCACCCTCCCAGCCCCCCGGAAAGCACCGTTCTACCTTCTGTCTCTGTGGACCTGTGTACTCTGCGTGCCTCGTTGAGGTGGAATCGAGCAGTATTTGTGTTTGTGTGACTGGCTTATTTTCCTTAGCATGATATCCTCAGTGTTCATCCGTGTTGTAGCAAGTGCCAGGATTTCTGATCTCCTTGAGGCCATAAAGCAGAGCATCCATACAGTGCATGCATGTCCTTGCGTCAGCTCATGGACACTTTGACTGTTGTGACTCATGCTACGGTGACCATGACAGCAACTGTCTGTTTCAGAATCCCTGCTTCTTGTTCTTTCGGGGGCTTGCCTAGAGCGGGGTTGCTCAATGGTGTGCTGCTTCTGTGGTTCATGCTGGCACACTGGTCTCCACACTCGCTGCTCTGCTTTGCCCTCCCACTGGCAGTGTGTGAGATTGCGACTTCGCCACGGTCTCAACAACACTTGTGCTCTCTCTCTTGACAACAGCCATCCTGATTGGTGTCAGGTGGCACCTCATCGTGGCCTCCCCTGCAACGATCCGTGGTTTATCACCCCGAAGTCCCCTGGCGTGTGAGTTCAGGAGTGTCTGCTCCTGACTCTGACCATCCTCAGCGGGACTGGGCCTCCTGGTCTCAGTGGGCGGGGCTTGTGCTGCAGGCTACACACCCTCCTGGCCTCCATATCTTAACTGCACAGCCCTGTCTGCTCCTAGGTTCTTACCCATGAAAGGGGGATCGTGCGATTCTGACAGTATTAGAGGGCTAGCACACACACGATGTCACAGCACAGGGGCAGGCACTAAGTAAACATGCTGTAAATGTTCATGTGGCTGCTGTTAGTTTTGCACTGTGCCTACCTTGAGTGCAACATTGCCTGCTCGCCGGGCTCAGCATCATTATCTTCGAGCTCCTCTTTGAGAGGTGTCTTGGGTTGCTGACTTCCTTCTGCTGGGTATCAGGTCTCCTGGGCCTTGTTTCTTTCCTTCAGAGCTTCCTGAAAAAACACTGCATGCCTGCTTTGAAATCACTGTCTTAAAATATAAATTTCACTGTGTACATTTAAGGCATAGCTGTGCCATTATGGGAGACATATAGGTAGTAAAATGGTTACTGTAGTGTAGCCAGTTAGCATATTTGCAATATCACATCATTGGCCATGGTTTGTGTGTGTGTGTGTGTGTGTGTGTATGTAGCAAGAGCTGCTAGAATCTACTCATTTAGCAGGATCTCAAATACTATCCCATGGTGGTCCCACAATATCCGTTAGGTCTCTCTACACTTGTTCATCTACACACCGGCTACTTACTGCTCTTGGTCTACACCACCCCACTTGCCCCCAGCCCCAACCTCCAGAAACCCTGTTTCATTCTCTGCCTCTGTGTATTTGATCTTTTTATTGTTTTAGGTCCCACATCTAAGTGAACTGATACAACATTTTCTCTTTCTGTGTGTGCCTTATTCCATATGCCATGTTGGCCTCCAGGTTCCTGCACGTGGTGCCAAGTGGCAAGATCTTTTCTTTCTTTTTTCTAGGGCTGAATACTATTTTCCATCATAGCTTCTTTATCCTGTCCTCCATTGGTGGACACTTGGATTGTTCTGTAGTTTAACTGTTGTGAATACTGTCGCAGTGAACATGGTGAGAGTAGTTATCATGATGAGGTAGTGACTTCTTTTCTTTGGGTTTCTGAAAAGAAGAGATTGGTAGGTCATATGATGTATCTGTTTTTAATTTCATAATGGCTGAATCAGTCTGCATTCCCACCAGTAGTATCTAAGTATTCCATTTTCTCCATGTTCTTACCAACATTTGATTAAACATCTGATTAAAAAAGTAATTTGTTCTTTTATTTTTTTTCTCATTTGAAAGGAAGAGAGACAAATCTTCCATCTGCTGGTTCACTCCCACGATGCTCACAGCAGCAGAGCTGGGCCAGGCTGAAGCCAGTGGATCTGGATTTAGGTCTCCCACAAGGGTGGCGAGAACCCACATGCCTGGGCCGTCACCTGCTGCTTCTCAGGTTGCGCGTTAGCAGGAAGCTGGGTTTGAATGGAGCAGGGTCGAAACCCAGCCTCTCCCGTCCTATTCTTCATCAAGATTCATTTTCAATTATCTTTATATACAGAAGATCAACTTAGAATATACTAAGTAAAGATTTCAACAGTTTGCCCTCACACAGAAACACCAAGTATAAAGTACTGTTTGAGTACTAGTTATACCATTAATTCACATAGTACAACACATTAAGGACAGAGATCATACATGGGGAGTAAGTGCACAGTGACTTCTGTTGTTGATTTAACAACTGACACAATTATTTGTGATGTCAGTAATCACCTGAGGCTCTTGTCATGATCTGCCAAGGCTATGGAAGCCTCTTGAGTTTGCCAACTCCAATCTTATTTAGACAAAACCATAGTCAAAGTGGAAGTTCTGTCCTCCATTCAGAGAAAGGTACCTCCTTTGATGGTTCTTTCTTTCTGTTGGGATCTCACTCATAGAGATCTTTCATTTAGGTGTTTTTTTTTTTTTGCCACAGTTTCTTGGCTTTCCATGCCTGAAATACTCTCATGGGCTCTTCAGCCAGATCCGAATGCCTTAAGGGCTGATTCTGAGGCCAGAGTGCTGTTTAGGACATCTGCCATTCTATGAGTCTGCTGTGTATCCCGCTTCCCATGTTGGATTGTTCTCTCCTTTTTAATTCTATCAGTAGTATTAGCAGACTCTAGTCTTGCTTATGTGATCCCTTTGACACTTAATTCTGTCATTATGATCAATTATGAACAGAAACTGATCACTTGGACTAGTGAGATGGTGTTGGTACATGCCACCTTGAGATCGCATTCTTTTCTATGTAGAAGATTTTTAGTTTCATGTAGTCCCATTCGTTTGCTTTTATGGTCTGAGACTTTGGTGTGATACCCACAAATCATCACCAAAGTCAATGTCTAGGGAATTTTTCCTATGTTCTCTTCTAGGACATTTGTAGTTTATCTTTTTTGACTTTTGTGTGTGGCATAAAATAAAGGTACTATTTCATTCTTTGGCATGTGGAAGTTTGGTTTTCTCAGCATGATTTACTGAAGAGATTATTTTTCCTATTGTGTCCTTTTGATGTTTTTCTCAAAAATTAATTTGCTGGTATGTTATTTATGGACTTTATCAGTGGAAAAATATTAATGGAATATACACCTTTGAAAAACAGCATTAAAAGATACATTTATTTGGATACAAAACTTCTTAAATCCAAGCACAGCTTTTTCATAGTATGAATTTTCCATGAACTTTCTGAAGATACCTTTCTAGGATGTCTCTTCTGTTCCACTGGTCTTTGTCTGATTTCATGCCACTGCCATACTGTTTTTATGACTTTACCTTTACAATAGAATTTTACATCGCAAGTGTTATACCTCCAACTTTGATTTTTTCTTAGAATTGTTTTGACTATTCTAGTCTTTTATGTTTCTCTATAAATTTTAGGGTTTTTTTTTTCTATTTCTGTGAAAGTGCCTTGAAAATTTGAATCTGTGTGTTGCTTTGGGTCATCTGGACATTTTAACAATATTAACTCCTCTGATCTATTAGTATAGAATACCTTTACAGCCATTTTTGTCTTCAGTTTCTTTCATCAGAAGTTTATAATTTTCATAGTATAGATTTTCACCTCAATATTTATTTATTTTTTGATGCTGTCACAGTGGGAATATTTTCTTTTTCAGTTAGATCACTATTTGTGTGTAGAAATGCTACTGATTTTTTATTTTGACCTTATATCTTGTAACTTTACTGAACATCTTTATTAGTTCTAACAGATAGCTTTTGGAATCTTTGAGTTTTAAATACAGGATTATATCACCTGCCAATAGGGATGATTTTACCTCTTCCATTTCAATTTGCATTTCTTTTTTTTTTCACTGTTAAATACAATTTTTATTTCATTCCTGAATATTTCTCTTACTCTCACTTTTCATAAAATAAAGGATTATTTTCCTTCCTCCAGTCAGGTATCAGTGAATTGGTTTCACAAATAATTCACACATAATTAAGCAAAGGAAGGACAAAATAATGGGATAAGATTTGGATGAAGTAATCTGCTAACATTCCAGGAGTTTTGATGATGATGATGAGAGAGAGAGACAGAGAGAGAAAGAGAGGTCTTCTATCTGCGGGTTCACTCCTCAGATGGCCAGAGTGTCCATGCGGGTGCAGGGGCCCAAGGAATTGGGCCGTCTTCTACTGCTTTCCCAGGCCACAGCAGAGAGCTCACTTTCCAGTGCTGGTGTGGAGGCTCTTGGCAGCTGGGTTCCTGAGCCATGGGCATCCGTGCCCTCCACATAGGTCCGCCATGTCTCTCTAATTACGGAAGAGTTTCCTCTGCCATTTTCTCCCTAACTCTTCCCTGAGACTACACTATCTCCACTTTTATTAAACTGTCTTCTCCTGGACTAGATCAGTAAGCTCCCTCCCTGTTCTGCCATCTTGGAACTCCTGGATGCCTTTTAGTCTTCTCATCTGATTGTCTTGCTGGGGCCTCCAGTTCTATGTCGGATACAAGTGGTGAGGACAGACGTTTGTACCTTCTGCTGCATCTTAGTGGAAAACTTTTAGATTTTCCCCATCAATTATAGGTCAGTTGTGAATTTTTATAAATGGTCTTTATTTTGTTGATGGGCTTTTAATCATGAAAGGATGTTGGACTTTGTCAAATTAATTTTCTGCATCAATTGAGATGATCAGATGATTTTGGTCTTTCATTCTGCAAATGCAGTATATTGCATTAATTAATTAATTAATTAATTTTTTGGCAGGCAGAGTGGATAGTGAGAGAGAGAGAAGAGAGAAGGGTCTTCCTTTTTGCCGTTGGTTCACCCTCCAATGGCCGCTGCGGCCAGCGCATCGTGCTGATCCGAAGCCAGGAGCCAGGTGCTTCTCCTGGTCTCCCATGGGGTGCAGGGCCCAAGGACTTGGGCCATCCTCCACTGCCTTCCCGGGCCATAGCAGAGAGCTGGCCTGGAAGAGGGGCAACCGGAGCAGAATCCTGCACTGCAACAGGGACTAGAACCCAGTGTGCTGGCGCCGCAAGGCGGAGGATTAGCCTGTTAAGCCACGGTGCCGGCCAATTGCATTAATTTATTTGCATATGTTAAACCAACCTTGCATTTTAGGGATAAGTCCCACTTGGTTGTGATACAGAATCTTTTTGGTGTGTGGTTGGATTCAGTTTACTAATTCTTTATTGAGAATTTTTGTGTTAATCGTCAGCAGAGATACTGGCCTGTCGTTTTCTTTTTCTTGTGATGTCATTGGCCCTAGGGATTAAGGTGATGTTCTAATACAAAATGTATTAGAAGTCCCTCCAGCTATATTGTTTGGAAGAACTTAAGAAGTATTTGAATGATTCTTTGAATGTTTGGTGGAATTCCACCGTTAACTTAATGGTCCTAGACTTTTGTTTGTTGGAAAGTTTTTAATTACTACTGAATTCTCTTTATTTCTTTTTGCTCTGTTCAAACTTCCTATTTTTCCTTAACTCAGTCTTGGTAAGTTGTATTTTCTAGGCATTTCCCCATTTCCTCTTAGTTATCCAATTTGTTGACATATAATTGCTTATAATAATCCCTTATAGTCCTCTTACTTCTGATGCAACTGTTGTAATTCTTTGCTTTTATTTTTATTTTATTGATTTGTATTCTTTTTTTAGACTATCTAAGGTTTTGGCAACTTCCTTTATTTTTAAAAGAATAAGCGAACCATTTTGTTCCGTTCTCGATGTGATTTATTTCTGTTGTTATTATTCCCTTCCTTCCTCTAATTTTGGTTTAATTTGCTCTTTTTAGCTTCTTGAAGCATTGTGTTAGACTATTTGGGAGTTTTTTTCTTTCTTGCTGTAGGCCTTTGTTACTTACTACTAACTTCCCTCTTAGGACTTTTGCTGCACCCTATAGATTTTTGTAGACTGTGTTTCCATTGTTGTTTGCCTCAAGATCTTTTTAAAAAAAGATTTATTTTATTTATTTGAAAAGCAGGGTTACAGAGAGAGAGAGAGAGACAGAGACAGAGACAGAGACAGAGAGAGATCTTCCATCCCCTGGTTCGCTCCCCAAATGGCTGCAGCAGCCAGGTCTGGGCCAGGCAGAAGCCAGGAGCCAGGAGCTTCATCTGGGATTCCCATGTGGATGGCAGGGGTCCAAGCACTCCCACCATCTTCTGCTGCTTTCCCAAGAGCATTAGTAGGGAGCTGGATCAGAAGTGGAGCAGCTGGGACCTAAACTAGTGTGATGCCAGCGTTGCAGGCCGTGGATTAACCCCCTACACTACAATGCCAGCCCCTGTCTCAAGATATTTTAAAATTTTCCGATTTGAGTTCTTCTTTGATTCATTGGTTATTCAGCACCATGTTGTTTAATTTCCACGGATTAGTGGATTTTCCAAGATTTTTCCTCTTACTGTTTCTAGTTTCATACCATCGTGATCTGAAATAATAAAATTTCCACCTTCTTGAATTTAAGATTGAAATAATTTTCAACATTTTTCTCTAGATTCCAAAACTGAAGTGGCTGCTAACAATATAAAAAATTACACACTAGTCTCTCTTCCTGTTTTCTTGCTTTTATTTTTGGATTAAACATTAATTTGCTGAGGTAGAGTGGACCTCTTGTAGAGGCCCAAATCCAAAGGGTGTGTAGCATGGGGGTTCCATATGTGAGATCCAAGAAGGCCCCTGAATTGTCCCAACCACGTGTGTTCTCCCATTGCCTGTTCTTGCTACTTGCCCACTGCAGTTTTACCTGTCCTTGATCTTCTACTAAGTGGGAGGGTACAGTGTGTCCTGGGACTGCTGTCTCTTTCCAACCTTCCTGTTGCCTGTTTGCTGTTTCCATGGCTTGCTCTTGGTCATCACTCAGCAGTTCTCCACTGTGTGCAGTACCCACAGAGCTGCAGTGTGCATTGCTTGTGCGTGTCTGCCACTGATGCAAGCATTTGCTTCCCTTGGACATGCACCTCTGCATGCAATCAGTGGGTCGAAGGGCAGATTATTTCTTGTTTTGTTAAAAAATATATTTGAGGCTGGCGCCGCGGCTCACTAGGCTAATCCTCCGCCTTGCGGCGCCGGCACACCGGGTTCTAGTCCCGGTCGGGGCACCGATCCTGTCCCAGTTGCCCCTCTTCCAGGCCAGCTCTCTGCTGTGGCCAGGGAGTGCAGTGGAGGATGGCCCAAGTGCTTGGGCCCTGCACCCCATGGGAGACCAGGAGAAGCACCTGGCTCCTGCCATCGGATCAGCGCGGTGCGCCGGCCGCAGCGTGCCTACCGCGGCGGCCATTGGAGGGTGAACCAACGGCAAAAGGAAGACCTTTCTCTCTGTCTCTCTCTCACTGTCCACTCTGCCTGTCAAAAAAAAAATATATTTGAACTACACATTTTTTCCATAGCTTCATTGAGGTCTCATTTGCATAAACAAAGTCCACCCATTCTACATATACAGTTTGATGACTGCTGGCAGTTGCATATAATGGTGTCATTGACACCATAGTCAAAATGTAGGACATGGCTACCAAGCCCAAATCCCCTTGTGCCCTTCTGCAATCATTGGCCTTCCCCAGACATTCCCCTAGGCAACCACAGAAGTTTATAGATGTGCAATTTTGATTTTTCTAAAGTTTCATATAAATGGAATTGTGCTGATTTCTGTTGCTCAGTATAATGCCTTGAGGATTACCATCTTGTTGCAAGTTATTTTTGGTAGGAATATAAAATAGTGCAAGCACTTGGGAAAGCAAGTGGGTATCTGACTCGAAAGGTTAATATAAATTTTCCACTAATTGATGATAAAGTCATATTTTCACTGTATGTTCACATTCATAACCATTTATTTATTTATTTACGTAGCTTAAAACAACACACATCTTTTCACAAAGACATGCTTTCAGTTCATTTTATAATTATAAGCTTAACGCTCCACTAAGTAAAGAATTCAACAAATAGTAAGAAGAAAAAAAAAAAAACAGCTGTTCCTCAACAGTAGAAGCAAGGACTGTAAACACTAATCAAATCTCGAAATGTCAATTTCATGCTTATACATTACATTTTTATACTCTAATAGTTACCACAGATCAGGGAAAACATATGATATTGTCTTTTTAGGACTGGCTTATTTCACTAAGTATAATGGTTTCCAGTTGCATCCTTTTTTGTTGCAAAAGACAGGATTTCATTCTTTTTTATAGTCAAGTAGTATTCCATAGTATATTTTTCCACATTTTCTTTATCCAGTCCTTGGTTGATGTACATCTGGGTTGATTCCATATTATAGCTATTATGAGTGGAGCTGCAATAAACATGGGGGGTGCAGATAACTCCTTCATATGCTGATTTCCTTTTGTTTGGGCAAATTCCCAGGAATGAGATGGGATATCTATTTTCAGATTTCTGAGGAGTCCCCATTCTGTGCTCCACAATGGCTGTACATTCGCATCGACAGTGTTTTCGGGCACCTCTCCCCCCACACTCTCACCAGTATTTATTGTTGTTTGATTTCTGGGTGAGGTTTTTTGATAACTGGGGTGAGGCAAAAACTCATGGTGGCTTTTATTTGCACTTCCCTGATGACTAGTGATCCTAAGCATTTTATTAATGTATCTGATGGCCATTTGAGTCTCATCTTCTGAAAAATGCCTATTCAAGTCTTTTGCCCATATCTTAATTGGACTGTTTGTTTTAAAACAACACACATTTAGTATGTATTTCAGAATTTTGACACTGGCCTCATTGTGCTGAAATCAATACATCAGTCATTCTTACCTGTCACCTTTGTCAAAAATCAGTTGACTGTATGTATGTGGATTAATTTCTGGGTTTATGTTTATGCTGTTTATGCTTGTTTATACTGTTCCACTAATATGTGTGTTGCTTTTTGTGTCAGGGTCAAGCTGCTTTAATTAGTATAGATTAGTGGTATGTTTTGATGTCAGGTACTGTGATGTCTCCAGCTTGGCTTTTTCTTTATTTCTTCTCTTTCTGATTTTTTGGGGGGGTCTATTATAGGTCTTTTATAATTTCACAAGAATTTCTTTTTTCTATTTTTTTGAAGAATGTCATTGGTAGGTTGATAGTGATTGCATGAAGTCTGTAGATTGCTATGAATAGTATGGTCATTTTAATAATGTTAATTCTTCCAATCTATGAATATAGGATATATTTCCTTTTGTGTGTGTGATTTCTTGAATGTCTTTCATTAGTATGTCATAATTTTCATTTTAGATGTATTTCACTTCCTTATTTAACTCTGTTCCTAGATTTGTTTTTGTAGTTATTGTGAATGTGATTACTTTCTTGAATTCTTTCTCAGCAACTTCATTACTGGTTTACAAAAATGCTATTGTTTTTGTATATTGACTTTTGTACAAGATTTATTTATTTATTCATTTGAAAGACAGTGTTATATATAGAGAGAAGGAGAGATGGGGAGAGAGAGAGAGAGAGAGATCTCCCGTTTGCTGGTTCACTTCCCAGTGGCCAAAATGGCTAGGGTTGGATCAGGCTGAAGCCAGGAGCCAGGAGCTTCCTCTGGGTCTCCCATATGAGTGCAGGGTCCCCGGGATTTGGTCCATCTTCTGCTGCTTTTCGGGTGCATTAGCAGGGAGCTATATTGGAAGTGGAGCAGCTAGGACTCAAACCGGCACCCATATGGTATGCTGGCAGTACAGACAGTGGCTTAACCTGTTAAGCCACAGTACTGGCCCCTGTATGTTGATTTTGTATCCTGCAAATTTACTGAGTTTGTTTATCAATTCTAACAATTTTTTTTATGAACTCTAGATTTTTCTTTGTGTGCATATAAAATCATATCATGGATAATTTGACTTTATCCTTTCCAGTTTGCATGCAACATTTCTTTCCCTTGCATAATTGCTCGTTAAGACTTCTAATACTATATTGAATAAGAGTAGGTGAAAGTGGACATTCTTGTCTTGTTCTAGATCTTAAAGGAAATGCTTTTAGTTTTTTAACTTTGAGTATGATATTGGTTGAGTTTGTCATACAGAGCCTTTATTCTGTTAGATTTTTTTCTAGTTTGCTGAGAGTTTTTTTTTATCATAAATTAATGTTGAATCTTATTGTATACTGTTTCTGTATCGATCGAGATGATCATATGATTTTGTTATTCTCTTTGTTGAATTTATTCATGGGTGAATATTGAACTATCCTTGCATCCCTGGGATAAATCCACTTAGTCATGCCATGTGATCTTTTTTGATGTGCTGTTAGGTTTGTTACTCTTTTTTTTTTGAAAGATTTATTTATTTATTTATTTGAAAGTCAGAGTTACACAGAGAGAGGAGAGGCAGAAAGAGAGAGAGAGAGAGAGAGAGAGAGAGAGAGAGATCTTCCATATGCTGCTTTACTCCCCAAATGGCCACAACAGCTGGAGCTGCACCGAAGCCAGGAGTCAGGAGCTTCTTCTGGGTCTCCCACGTGGATGCCGGGGCCCAAGGACTTGGGCCATCTTCTACTGCTTTCCCAGGCCATAGCAGAGAGCTGGGTTGGAAGAGGAGCAGCCAGGACTAGAACCGGCACCCGTAGGGGATGCGGGCGCTTCAGGCCAGGGCGTTAACCTGCTGTGCCACAGCGCTGGCCCCAGGTTTGGTATTCTGTATTCATCTATACTTATCAGGGATATTGGTCTGCAGTTTTTGTTGTTGTGTCTTTTTCTGGTTTTGATAGCAGAGTAATGCTGGCCTCATAAAAAGAGTTTGGTGGCATTCCTTCCTTGTCAATTTCTTAGAATATTCAAGAGAATTGGAATTAATTCTTCCTTAAATATTTTATAGAATTCAGTTATAAAGCCATCAAGTCTTGGATTTTTCTTTGATGGAGGTTTTAATTTCTGCTTCAGTGTCATTCCTTGTTCATGATGGGTTTAGATTTTTTTATTTCTTCTTGAATCAGTTTTGATAGGCTGTATGTGCCCATGAATTTGTCCATTTCCTCTAGGTTTTCCAACTTACTAGCATCTAATTTTCATGTGGTATCAGTTATGTTGTCTTCCTATCTCTATTTTTATTTATTTTCATTTTTTCTAATTTTGTCTTTGCTAATCTGGCTGCAAGTTTATCTGTTTTATTTACCTTTTCAAAAAATCAGGTGTTTGTTATGTTGATCTTTTTTATTTTTATTTCAGTTATTTCTGCTCTGATTGTTTTTTTAAATTTATATTTAGTGGCAAAGTGGACAGTGAGAGAGAGAGAGACAGAGAGAAAGGTCTTCCTTTTCCGTTGGTTCACCCTCCAATGGCTGCTGTGGCCAGTGCACTGCGGCCGGCGCACTGCGGCCGGTGCACCACACTGATCCGAAGCCAGGAGCCAGGTGCTTCCCCTGGTCTCCCATGCAGGTGCAGGGCCCAAGGACCTGGGCCATCCTCCACTGCACTCCCGGGCCATAGCAGAGATCTGGGCAGGAAGAGGAGCGACCGGGACAGAATCCGGTGCCCCGACCAGGACTAGAACCCGGTGTGCCTTGCTACAGGTGGAGGATTAGCCTATTGAGCCGTGGCGCTGGCCTCTTCTCTGATCTTTATCATTTGTTTCTTTCTTCTAATTTTGAGTGTGGGTTATTCCTGTTTTTCTAAGTTCTTGCGGTACATTGTTAGGTTGTTTTCTGAAATTTTTAAATTTTTAATGCATATATTTATTGCTGTGAACTTTATTGTTAGTATTGCTTCTGCTGTATCTCACAGGTTTTGTATATTGTGTTCACATTTTCTTTTGTTCAAGAAAATCTTTAGTTTCTCTTTTAATGTATTCATAATCCATTAATTATTCAGAAGCATGTTTTTTAATTACCATGTGCTTGTGTATTTCCAATTTTTCTTCATGTTGATTTCCAGTTTTATTTTGTTGTGGTTAGAGAAGATACATGATATGATTTTTTTCCCCAGAGAAACCTTTTATTTAATAAGCACAGATTTCATAAGTACAACTTTAAGAATATGGTGATTCTTCCTACCATATCCATTCTCCCACACCCAGTCTCAACCCACCTCCTCCTCCCTCTCCCATTTCCAGTCCCATTCTCCCTTAAGATTAATTTTCAGTTAACTTTATACACAAAAGACCAACTCTATACTAAGTAAAGTTTCAACAATTTGCACGCGCACACACACACACACACATACACACAGACACAAAAACTGAGAACAACTTTTACAGTTAATTCTCATAATACAATTCATTGAGAATAGAAGTCCTACATGGGAAGTAAGTGCACAGTGATTCCTGTTGTTAATTTAACAATTAACACTCTTATGTATGACATCAAATGTGTTCTCTGCGTCTATTGAGATAATCATATGGTTTTTGTTCTTCAGTTTGTGAGTGTGATGGATCACATTGATTTGTGAATGTTGAACCATCCCTGCATACCAGGGATAAATCCCACTTGGGCTGGGTGCATGATCTTTCTGATGTGTTGTTGGATTCAATTGGCTAGAATTTTGTTGAGAATTTTTGCATCTTTTTTTTTAACTTTTATTTAATGAATATAAATTTCCAGTGTACAGCTTATGGATTACAATGGCTTCCCCCTCCCATAACTTCCCTCCCACCCGCAACCCTCCCCTCTCCCACTCCCTCTCCCCTTCCATTCACATCAAGATTCATTTTCAATTCTCTTTATATACATAAGATCAATTTAGTATAAAGATTTCAACAGTTTGCACCCACATAGAAACACAAAGTGAAACATACTGTTTGAGTACTAGTTATAGCATTAAATCAAAATGTACAGCACATTAAGGACAGAGATCCCACATGAGGAGCAAGTGCACAGTGGCTCCTGTTGTTGACCCAACAAATTGACACTCTGGTTTATGGCGCCAGTAACCACCCTAGGCTGTCGTCATGAGTTGCCAAGGCTATGGAAGCCTTCCAAGTTTACCGACTCTGATCATATTTAGACAAGGTCATAAAAGACAGGGTGAGGATAGTAACCAATGATCCTAAGTGGCATTTACCAGGTTTGAACAATTATACAGCATTAAGTGGGGAAGAGGACCATCAGTATACACAGGTTGGGAGTAGAGCCATTGGTGGGAGAGTAGAGGTTATGATTACAAAGGAATGAGGCCCAAGTGCGCTAGACAGGGTCTAGAACAAAGGACAGAGTCATTATTAGAGGAGCTAAGAAAGGTGCTGTCTAAGCTACAAGTAATTTTTCTGATTGAGAGGCAAATAGAACCTGATAGAAGGGGCTTGATAATAATCTGGTGGGCTTTAGGCCTTGTAAGTTAAGAGGCCCAGACCTATCTATCTCTTCACATGGGGTATATCCTAAGGGAGGTGTGAACCTCCTAGGGGAAGGCACTCTGTTGACTTTCATTACTTGGCTGGCCTGGGAGGAGAGCTGGCCAGGTAAAGGCAGGGGGCATCTCTAACAAGAAATTTACAGTTCTGCCTTCAATGTTGCTGACCCTACGTGGCCGTCCCCTCAGCTGCAGTGGTCACTTTGGAAGCTGGGCTGAGTGAAGAGCTTTTCAGCTTAGAGCCAATAAGATCTGTGGCTCTGACCTGGGCATCCTTCGACTCCAGGGCAGGTCCATTTCCAGTGATCCAACTCTTGGCAGAGCTGCCAGGGCTCTTCACAAGCTGACTTCTGCTGAAGCCCAGGCTTACCACATTGAAAGCCACTGCAGTGGACTGGCCTGTTGGGTCTCCTTGACGGCAGATCACTGTACAGATCAGCCATTAATAGGCCTGCCACCCATTGCTTCTGATGCCTAGCTTTCTTTTCCTCCTGGTTTGTGTTAAAGCAGACCAGAGGATGCAAGTCAAGGGAGTGCCCAAGTCCCATCTCTAAACTTCGGTGGCCTGAACTACAAGTCTATAGTCACAGGCATGTTCTGTAGTAGTTCTTCTAAGGTAGACAATGCCCATGAGGAAAATTATATTCTCACTTAAAAACTTTCTTTCCCTTTGGTCTGAAAGGGAGGTTTTTTCTACTTACTGTATACTTCGCTGATGGCGAAGTGAATCTAGCTATGAGATTATTATTTGAGTTCTTATTTTGGCTATGCTATTGCAGAAAAATGTTAGCCATCTCTTTTATAAGGTCTAAAGATTAAATTGTGCATCCTACAGATTCCTTCATAATAGAATTAGTTTCCTACCTTGAAGAGAATAGAGAAATGAAAGAACAAGTTGGGCTTAGAATAGAGAAATGAGGGAGCAAGTCCTAGATCGCTTGCTGACAATAGCAATATTACATGCATACTTAGCAAACCGTTTCAACCATTAGATAACAACTTAAGAAAACATTTACCAGAAGGTCCAATGCCTTCTATAAATTTTAAGAATCATGCATTTGAAAACACCTCTTAAATATCTAACATGGTGTAGTTTGTTTAACCAGTAAACGTAAGCACAACCATATAAAATGTTTTTAGTTTCTTTCTACCAAGTTTAAAACATATGATACACAGATTCAGGTCACACGAATTGTATCTTTGATTGATTTTAGCAGCTTAAATTTATGGACAATCTTATCTATAAGCCATTTAAAATAAAACTCTTAATAAAATTTCCCCATGTGGACATACAATATGTACACACATATAACATAGCATAATAGACCAATATAGCAATTTTAATAATAGCTTAAAACCTTTAACTCTTTTTGTAGATTGCCAATTGATTTGAATTGCTTTTTGTTTTTAGTAACCTCAGTTAACCATACTTTCTCTCAGTTGGTACTGTTAATACATTATTGGCTTCATCTGTTTACAGAGCCATCCCAAAGTACTGAATACAATAAAAGTGGCTAGAAAAAGTCCATAGGATCCTATAGGAGGACAGCTAAACACAGAACCAACAACGCTTTAGTTTTATGAGCAGCAAATCATATATAACTGTGGATGACAAAAGACTTTAAGTTGCCATGTTTAAAATTATAAACTCATCAACCAACAAGAGGCACTTGCTTCCTTGACAGTATTTTTGAAAGCACCTGTAGGATTTTACAAGTATTTAACCCTTTAGGCCTCTGGGGCTTTCTCATTAAGATAACACAAAATCATTAGACTTTTTAATTCTCAAACATTTGTATTAATAGCATTTTCCATTATAGAAACTTAAAGTTTGGTACCACATCACATCTTGACAGTATTTCTAATATAATCCAAATAGCCTGATTAGTTGGTGTCTCTATAAGATGAGAGACATAGGTCCTTCGATTTTTTCAGTTGGGTCCAAACTGGAAAAACCAAAGTCCAGGATTTACTGGAAATTTTAGAGTCCAGATTGTTTGAAACTTTGATTTTTTGAATGCCTGTCAAGAATGCCAAGAAAGCGCAAAATCCAAAATATCTGGTTGAAATAAGATTCCTTAAAATCATGACATAACATAGACCAAATTTGATCATTGTTACAAGGTGATTATTCCAATCTTTGAAAATAAGCACATATTTAAATAACCCATAGCTCTTAATAAAAATTCAGCTGTTTTTGAACAATTAGAATTTAACAGACATCAAGAGAACATAATAGATTACTTTAACACATTGCTTTAACAGAGCATCAGAGTTTAATTCTATGTCAAAGAGAAATTGAGCTTCCTGTGATCTTTTGCTGTGAGGTTTCCTTCCTTTACCTTCTTTCATATTGGTGACCATGTTTCTGTGTTTCTGTGTGTAACACATCTTTAAGCATCTTTTGCAGGGCAGGATGAGTGGCAACAAATTCTTTCAGTTTCTGTTTGCTATGAAAAGTCTTAATTTCACCTTCATTCACAAATGAGATCTTTGCAGGATATAGTATTCTGGGCTGGCAGTTTTTCTCTCTTAGTACCTGGGCTATGTCTCGCCATTCCCTTCTAGCTTGTAGGGTTTCTGATGAGAAGTCTGCTGTGAGTCTAATTGGAGATCCTCTGAGAGTAATCTGACGTTTCTCTCTTGTACCTTTTAGAATCTTTTCTTTATGTTTCACTGTGGTGAGTTTGATTACAACGTGTCGTGGTGAGGATCTCTTTTGGTCATGTTTATTAGGGGTTCTATAAGCTTCCTGTACTAAGATGCCTCTGTCCTTCTCCAAACCTGGGAAATTTTCTGCTAGTATCTCACTAAAAATGCCTTCTAATCCTTTCTCCCTCTCCATGCCTTCAGGAACTCCTAGAACCCTAATGTTAGGTTTTTTAATAGTATCCTGTAGATTCCCGACAATATTTTTTAGATTTCTAATTTCTTCTTCTTTTCTTTGGTTTGCCTATTTTCTTTCCTGTTCTCTGTTTTCTAAGTCTGATATTCTCTCTTCTGCTTCGCCCATTCTGTTTTTAAGGCTCTCTAATGTGTTTGTCATTTGATCTATTGAATTCTTCATTTCATTGTGGTTTTTTGTCACTATCATAGTTTCATGTTCTACTAGTTGTTTCATTTCATTTTGATTGCTCCTTAATATTTCATTTTCACGAGATTTTCTATCTTGTCCATTAAGGATTTCTGTAGTTCAAGAATTTGTTTTTGAGAACTTCTTAATGTTCTTATCAATTTTTTGAGATCTGCTTCTTGCATTTCTTCGATCTCATCATCTTCATAATCTTGAATTGGGGTGTCTTTTTCATTTGGGGGCGTCATAGTGTCTTCCTTGTTCTTGTTACCTCGGTTTTTGCGTTTGTTGTTTAGCATGTTGGAGATATTTGGTTTCTTCACTGTGGTGTTTTTTCTTGTTACACTATGGCTCTATATTAAGTGGACTGTCTGCTTTTGGTGGAGCCTTAGAGGCTTGAGATGAGTGGGGACTGAGAGCTGTGTTTGGTTCCTCAGGGTTGAGGGTGTGTCAAAGATGACACTCCCAGGTTAGGCGTGGTAAATCTCTTTCTTTCTTTCTTTCTTTGATTCAAAAGGGAAGTAATTCTGCACAGCTGAACGTAATTGGAGGTAGTTAGCAAGCGAATGATATACCCACAGGAGCCAGAGATCCGAAGCTCTTTCCCAAGGACCACACAGGGAATCTCTGCTGCCCTCGGTGTGGGCTCCAATTCTCCTGCAGTCTCCCACTGGGTTGCCAAGTTAGATCCTAATCTCCTGTTATTTCACCCATCCCCCCAGAGTCAGGTGTTTCTGCTAGGCTCAGGGCTGGTGCAGACCTGAGGTCGCCCTGCTTATGACGTATGTCCAAAATGGCGCCTTCTCTTTGTCTTGCTCGCCTTTGAGAGGTGAGCGGAGAGAGAGAAACTTGTGTCCGTCGGTCACTTTTTTTTTTTCCTCTCTCTCTTCTAGTTAGCCTGGTGACCTTTTCCCCACAGAGTTTCAAGCCTTGTTCCCTCTAGTCTCCTCTTTCCGCTTGCCCGCTGGTTTCTCGGGCTATTGAGGTTTGGCTCACCTCGCGTTCCAGCGCTGGTGTGTTGAGTCTGCCGCTGGTGTCCCAAACTTGGGCTCCCATGCTCTCCACGCAGGTCCGCTGTGAATCACTAGTTCCGGAAGAGTTTCCTCTGCTGTTTCTTCCCCTACTCTTCCTTGACCCTGCAGTATCTCTACTTTTATTAACCTGTGTCTTGCCGAACTATCAATGTGCTCCCTTCCTATTCCGCCATCTTGCCGCTCTCCTGCATCTATTTTCATCAGGGAAATTGGTCTGTAGATCTCTTTCTCTGTTGCATCTTTTCCGGGTTTAGGAATTAAGGTGATACTGGCTTCATAGAAAGAATTTTGGAGGATTCCTTCCTTTTCAATTGTTTTGAATAATTTGAGAAGGATTTTAATTAGTTCTTCTTTAAATATCTGGTAGAATTCAGCAGTGAAGCCATACTGTCCTGGGCTTTTCTTTGTTGGGAGGGTCTTTATTACTAATTCAATCTCTGTCTTGGTAATGGGCCTATTTAGGTTTTCTATGTCTTCATGGTTCAATTTAGGAAGACTGTATGTGTCCAGGAATCTATCCATTTCTTCTAGGCTTCCCAGTTTGTTGGCATACAGCTCTTTGTAGTAATTTCTGATAATTCTTTTTATTTCTGTGGTCTCTGTTGTTATATTTCCTTTTCCATCTCTAATCTTTTATTGATTTGGGTCTTTGTTTTTTGGCTAGCTGGGCCAATGATGTGTCAATTTTGTTTATTTTTTTCTAAAAACCAGCTCTTCATTTTGCTGATCTTTTGTATTTTTTTGTTTGTTTCAATTTTGCTGATCTCTTCTCTAATTTTAATTATTTCTTTTCTCCTACTAGTTTTGGGTTTGGCCTGCTGTTGTTTTTCTAGATCCTTGAGATGCATTGATAGCTCATTTATTTAGTGCCTTTCCAATTTCTTGATGTAGGCAACAATTGTTATAAACTTTTCTCTTAACACTCCTTTTGCTGTATCCCATGTTTTGATATGTTGTATTGTCATCTTCATTTGTTTCCAGAAAGTTTTTGATTTCTTTTATGACTCAGTGTTCATTCAGGAGCATGTTGTTCAGTCTGCATGTGTTTGCATATGTTATGGAGATTCCTGAGTTGCTGACTTCCAGCTTCATTCCATTGTGGTCCAAGAAGGTGCATGGTATGATTTCGATTTTTTTGAATTTGGTGAGACTTGTGTTATGGCCTGGCATGTGTTCAATCCTAGAGAAAGTTCCATGCACTCTTGAAGAATATGTATTCTGCAACTGTAGGATGAAAAGTTCTTTAGGTATCTGTTAGGTACATTTGGTCTATAGTGTTGATTAACTGTGTTGTTTCCTTGCTGATTTTCTGTCTGGTTGATCTGTCCATTGCTGAAAGTGGGATATTAAAGTCCCCCATTACTGTTGTATTTGAGTCTATGTCTCCCTTTAGATCCCTTAACGTTTCTTTTAAATAGCCAGGTGCCCTGTAATTAGATGCATATATGTTTATAATAGTTACATCTTCCTGTTGAATTGACCACTTAATCATTACTTAGTGTGCTCCTTTGTCTCTTTTAACAGTTTTTGTGTTAAACTCTATTTTGTCTGATATTAGGATGACTATACCAGCCCTTTTTGGTTTCTGTTATCATGTAATATCTTTTTCCATCTTTCCACTTTCAGTCTCCATGCATCTTTGTTGGTGAGATATGTTTATTGTAGGCAGCAAACAGATGGGTTTTATTTTTTAATCCATTCAGTCAGTCTGTGTCTTTCATATAGCTATTCCTGATTTTGGTTTCTGTTTCCATGGAATAGTTTTCCAAAAGCCCACTTTTGGCTGTGTGTGTCCTTACCAATGAAGTGAGTTTCTTGTATGCAGCCTACAACTGGGGCTTGTTTTCTTATCTTTTAAGCCAATAAGTATATTTTATTTGGAGAATTTAACACATTTACATTCAAGATTGTTATTGGTAGATAAGAACTTACTCTTGGTCATTTTATTAATTGTTTTCTAATTGCTTTATATGTTTGTTGTTCCTTTCTGCCTCTCATCATTTGTCTGTGTAGTTTGGTGGTATTCTGGCATGATACAGTTTAACTGTCATGATAAAGTTCAACTTTTTTTTTCATTTGTGTGTCTGCATTACTAGTGAGTTTTATTCTTTCATGTATTTCCATGAAGTGTTTTCAGTTATTTTCCTTTTGTTTCCAGATATTGTTCTCCATTAAGCATTTCTCATGAGGCTGGTCTAATGGTAATTGTGTTATTGCTTGTCTGGAAAAGACTGTTTCTCCTTCATTTCTGAGGGGTGTCTTTGCTGGGTTTAGTATTCCTGGGAGCCAGGAATTCAACCCAGGTCTCCCATGTGGGTGACAGGAATTCAACTGCTTCAGCCACCTCCTGTTTCCTCCCAGGGTTTCCATGAGCAGGAAGTTAGAGTTAAGAACTAGATCTGTGGACTGAGCTCAGGCACACTGATATGGGATGCAGATGCTGTAACTGGTGTCTTAACAGCTAGGCTAAGCCCTGATTGTCTCATAGTCATGTTTGTTACATGACAGTATGTGCTTATTGCCTTGTCTTTCTTTCTCATTTCTCAAAAAATGCTCACGACTTTTCCAGTTTCTTAAGCACAGTATCATATTGCTCCATGCAGAGATCTCATCAAGATTGCAATTAAATTAAGTGTAATTGTTTCATTAATTTGGAAGGCACTTGCATTTTAATCATGGGATGTCCTTTCTGGGGACCAAACGCAAGTTTTCACTTACTTAGATTTTGCTTTACATCTTTCAATAAGATGCTTTTGCTTTTCTTCATGCGGGCTGTACCTGACTTGTTACATGCTGCCCACGTCTTGTCAGGTTTGTCCTGGATTGGGATGTCCTCTCCGTCCATCATCACCACTCCCATTTCTGTTAGAGGGAAAAGATTCTTTCCTGTTTCTCCATCACCTAATTTCCCTGTTAGTTCCTTGCCAGTTTTCTTGGGCGTCACTCCATGGCATTTCTCCAGGCCTCTCACCTCCCCCAGGGCATCCCTGGTCCTCTTGGACCCATCTCCACCTCTCTTCCCATCATTTCTGTGTGTTTGCCTTTATCATTTCCTCAGCCTCCAAGGGCCTGTGCAGACCTCTTCCTTGGGGTGGAGGGGAATGACCGGTATTCCTTGACTGCTGGTCATAGCATCCTCTTAACAGCTCACTTGGTCAAAATTGCCAGCGGGTCAGCTTTGCTGTCAAGTACAAAACCACTTCTCAGCTCTTACCTTGCCCTGGAAGACCCTGAGATCTTGCCTTTCCTGAAGGCGTCACCACATCAGGAAGCGCTTGGCTGGATATCACCCTGCATTATTTTCCATGACTCCGGCCATCTGGTCCCAGAGAGGAGTCAAGGTCTTGGCCAGCGTGCCGGACCTCTCTGTGTCCCTGGAGGAGAGAGTAAGGGTGACCTGTGACTAAAGATGAATGTCTACGTCTTGTGCCACCCTACAAAGTAATTGAGATGCTGTTTCATTAATTGAATAAGGGCCTGCTGACATGGGGCTACCCATGCTGGTAGCTCAGGCTCTTGCATTCCACGCGTGCCTCTGGGGGTGTACTGGGTGGCTTGAAAAGGCAGTGCAGGAAGGATGAGCCTTGCATGGCCCCAGCTCCCTGCACACTGGTCTGTTTTATGCTATGGTGACTGCACAAGTTGTCAGGTGGGCACAGGAAGCTGACCCACACACTCTGCCTCCCATTTGCTGTGGACCTTGGGGGCGCTGCCTCTGCCTGCAAGAGATGGTAGCCATGGTGCAACCCTCTGGGTCTCTGTGTGGTTGGGCACAGTCAGGGCAGTAGGGGCTCCTCTAGGGCCTACTCCTCCCCCTATGCCTGTAAGAAGGCTCAGAACCTGGGAAAAGCCCAGCTCTGGGGTCTGGAAAATCTCAACTCAGATTTGGCTTTACCAATATCATGCGATTCTGGGAAGAGATAAGAACCTTCTCTGAGGTTTGCTGCTTTTGTTTTAGTTTATTTTTTTCCCAGTGGGAGCTGACACTCTGCATCTTAGTTCGCTGGGTTCAGTGATGTGGGAACATGGACACCAGCAGCATGTCTGGGCCATCAGCCAGGTTGGGTGTCCTCTCCCCAAGGGAACTGCTGGCTCGCCATGGGGGCACGTGGCCTCCTCTCTGACAGTAGCATTCTGGGCAACTTCTGGACACCCTGCTCCTATCCCCCCATCTCTAACCATAACCCTAACCCCAATCCAAGATCAACTCCAACATCATCAACTCTAAGACCACCTTGATGCAGCAGCCTCCCCAGTACGACTCTTTAAAATCTTATTCAGCATTTTCTAGAGTTTCATTCAAGCCATCCTTTTAAATTTTTAAAAAAATATTTAGTTGTTTACTTTTTGAAAGGCAGAGTTACAGAGAGGTAGAGACAGAGAGGCCTTCCATTTGCTGGTTCACTCCCCAAATGGCCACAAAACCTGGGCTGTGCCAGGCTGACGTCAGGAGCCAGGAGCTTCTTCTGGGTCTCCCACGTGGATGCAGGGGCCCAAGCACATGGGCCATCTTCTGTTGCTTCCCCAGGCGCATTAGCAGGGAGCTGGATCAGAAGTGGAGCAGTCAGGTCTCGAACCAGCATCCATATGGGATGCCAGAGTCCAAGCCATCCTTAAGTTTCCCTCTCTCCTTTTCCTCCCCTAATTCCATCAGCTGGGCTTTCCTTTTAAATCCACATAGAGATCTGCAAATCCGGACAAAGAGAAGTCGAAAGTCAGGACTTCCTTTAGTTGGACAACTCAGCAATGGACGATGCCACTGCCGAGTGATCAGGGAAGGGTGCTCTTTCCAGGAGGCAACACTTGTCGCAGACCAGAGGGTGGTACTGGGAAGCCCCCCGTCCCCACTCCCCATCCCCCACCCTCCAACCCCTGCCGGGAGCTTTGAAGGTGACACACGGCAGCTGTGAGTAATGGATGCCTAAACAGCGTCTTCTCTCTTGCCTTGCAGGTGCTCTCCGTCCGCTAAGGCTCACGCGGCCTCTGCCGGGCTGAGGCTGTGCTGACGGCCACTGCTGGGTCCTCCCAGGACCCTGGCCTCGTGGTGCATTCTCACTGGCCCTCTGCTGTTCCCCCTGCATTCCCTCTGAGCCTCTCTGTCCTCCATCGCGTCTTCAGCCTTTCCCACCTTTCCCACCCCTCAGTGTGCCTTCCTTCACCTTTCCTGTACACTGAATAGCCATTTACTGATTGCATTATACCTCTTTCCCCGATATTAAAGATTTATGAAAAAAAAATGGAGCCATTCTGTCTATGGAGTGTTTATTTCTAGGAGTTTATGCTCTGGTTGCCTGTGTCCCTGTGTCCATCTTTCAGAGTTAGTGTACGGTGCAGGTTCACCATCCCCAATCAATAACCCGAGATCGGAATGCTCTAAAATCTGAAACTTTCTGAATACTGATGCGATGCCGCTCATGAAAAATTCCACATCTCACCTCATGGGATCGGAGGGAGTCAACACATAGGTGTACTAAGAATATTATTTGATGTGTATAAGGCGTAGAGGAAACGTAAAGTTTGTGTTTAGACATGGGTCCCGTCCCACTGATATCTCATTATGTAGATGCAAGTACTCTGAAATCTGAAAAAAATAAAAAATTGGACATACTTCCGGTTCCAAGTGTTCTAGATAAAGTGTGCTCAGCCCGATGATTAACAAGATTATGCTGTATACACGAGGTGACAGTGGATCAGCAGAGCGGAGCCCCAAAGAGCAGGTGTGTGGGAGCCCCGCGTCCCCCTCCTGGCAACCTGAGCTTCGAGGCAGCCCTGGCGGCCCCCACAGCTGCCCTGAGAGCAGCAGGGAGAGTTTGTGAGGATGGCCACCAGCTGGCCTGAGGCCGTGGGAGATGGTGTTGCTTTCCCTTTGAGCTCGGCTTGGTGGGGGCGGGGGTGGTGCTTGTTGGATGAGTCACTGCAGCATTTCCCCTTCATTTGTTCCCAACACAAAGGGGCCAGGGCTGGAGAAATGCTCTTGGAGCCAGTCTTTTATCTCAGAAATCAAGGAGATGTGATTTAGGTTCCTCGGGAGAAAGAGCTTCTGGAATTTGCTCATTGGTATGTGTTTGACTTTGTCATTTTCTTCTTTATTGCAAAATTGGACAACCAGGTTTTTAAAGATTCACTTATTTATTTGAAAGGCAGAGTTACACAGGGAGATCTTCCATCTACTGGTTCACTCCCCAAATAGCCGCAACAGCCAGAGCTGGACCAGTCCAAAGCCAGGAACCAGGAGCTTCTTCTGGGTGTCTCACATGGGTGCAGGGGCCCTCAGTACTCGGGCCATTCTCCACTGCTGCCCCAGGCACCTCAGCAGGGAGCTGGATCGGAACTGGAGTCCCTGGGACTTGAACTGGCGCCCAAATGTGGCATTACCCACTACGTCACAGTGCCAGCCCTGGGACGAGTAGTTTTAATCCCAGTTCCACCATGGACTTCCTGAGGATTTGTGTATCACAGCCAGGGGTGTGTGGAGCTCCATGGTGCACCACACATACCCACGGGCATGCTTATGGGTGTCGTGTGCACCGCATCTCTGTGGATGCAAGATCAGCAGCCACTGCGCCTCAGCCTAGCCTCTGGCACATAACAATCATGGTGATGATAATCATAACAAAACTTAGCACAAGTCCAAAAATGGACTTCACACTATCGTGTGCTTACTCATGGGTCTGCTTATCTCGCTGTAATTCTCTAGAGATCGTATGGTTCTCAGGACTGCATGTCTATAAATGAATCAGATTATGGTCACTGGGAATGTGTGTGGTGTCTGGGGCCAGAATTAGCTTCCAGAACTTTATCATTTCCAGCTCTTTCTATATGTTTGCGTCTCTAATGCATTTATATGAAGGAACTTCAAAAAGCTCATGGAAAACGGAATTAAAAGGTGCATTTGTTTTGGTGGAAAGCATTTTGAAATCCATGCATAGTTCTCCCGTCATGCACATCTCCACGTCAGCTTCAGCGTCCGCTCGCGCGCCTCCACTCACGGAGGCGCTCCTTTCCAGGCAGCTGGTATTTGGACACTGATGATGTCACGGTTAAGCTGTGCTTGCCCTGGACCGGGCACGGTTACGGTCTCGAAGTTCCGTGGATTCGTAGATGATGTCGTTGATGGCTTGCAGAGAGCACACAGTGGGAGGTTGTTCACCCTCATCCCAGACTGAGGGCTGTGTGCCGAGCTGCGTACGTCCAGGACCATGGGCAGGGGGAAGTTCATGTCTGCTGCTTGCTGGGGAACCAGTGCCATTTGGGACACATTTGTGCAGTTGTCACACTACGCATGAGTTCTGTGTCCTTGTTTTAGGAACTTGGTGCGTGTCTTTGGGAGGTGGGCTCTGGGTTACTTTCTGTGAATTTGTTGCCCTTGGAAATCCTTGTACAAAGCCTGGTACAATAGAAGTCAGAAACCTTCTAGGCCACATGTGGACCAATACAAATGACACAGATGACATGTCCCTGTGGCTTAGGACTGCTAATCAGGGCTGAGTTACAAAGGTTCCTGTTCCCTGAACCCCGTGCACCTGCGGGTTCTTGGGGGAAAGGTTTTCTTGGGAAGTACTCCGTCTGTCTCTGTGCTCTGGAGAGCATAGGGTGGGGACTGGCCCAGCCTCCATGTGTGAACTGCCCTGGCTAGTGGAGCCCCCTCACTGTGACTTCCAAAGAAAAGGAAACACAGAAGGTTTTTGGGGAGAGGCCAGGTGTGGCGCCTGTGTGCACGTGGTTCAGTGACACCTGTGCGCAAAGAAGTCTCTGTGATGGACACAGGTCCCGAGCTCACGAGCACAGCCAGCAGCCTGGACGAGCCCGCCCGCCTAGTGTATGGGTGCCGATCATTCTACTCACCTGCCACCTCCCTGCACAGCACTTCTGCACCACGTGGTCTCCGTCGCTCAGTTAGGGCCACAAGCACCCTGACTCGCCAAGCCTCCCCTGCCTCCCAATGCCCACCTTCCCCTGCCCGTCTCCACCCACAACCCCCTCCCCCCGCAGCCTCATTGGGCACTTCCTTGTCCCACAGTCATTTCAGTTCAGAGTTGGTACAAAATTAGGTTTAGGATTTGGCTCCCTACCTGCTAGACAAGTTCTTCTTCCCGCCCCACAATTGTTGAAGCACCTCCAGCTAGATGCAGCTTTGCGGGCAATACTGTGTGTATCAGGACTGCCTTGTGGTCTGTCTCCTCCTTCCGGGGGGCAGTCACACCCCCCTCCTGTGATGTCTCTTGTTCCCCTGCTCTGTGTCTTCATGCACGTACTTCCATTTCTGCTGTTCACCTCGGCACCTAATTCCTGGTGGTTGTACCCTCCATTCCTAGCCCTGAGAAGTTGATGCTCGGGTCCCACCCAGTGCTGCTGACTTCTGTCTGTCCTCTTCCTTATTTATATTCTGCAACGTTGTGGCTGTGACATCAGGGGCCGGGCATTTTTGTATCAACTCTCCTTTCTCGACTATTTTGCGGGCTGCCTCTCCTCCATCATGGTTCCTCTGTGTGGTACCACAGGGCCTGAGCCCGAGCCTCCCTGTGGCTGAGTTTTTACTGGAGGATTGTGAAATGCTGATAGAATTGGCAACCAATGAGAAGTGAGAGGAGCTATGAGGTGCTGGGTGGCAGCAAAGGAGCCCCTCGGGCTGGAGCAAGCAGGGAATGTAGCATCATGGGATTGAACACACAGAAATGCCAGCTCCAAGCGTCTGGTCTGCAAAGAGCCCCATGTAGAGTTAGGATGGGAGGGGAAGGATCCGACCCTCCAGGGGCGTGGTTGCGTCTTGGAGGGATGCAAGCTTGACAAGTCATCCATTTTTTTGTGTGTGGCAGCAATAGAACTAGTGGCCGAGTCTATGAAGATGAGCCCTGGGGTACTGTTTGAGTTCCTGGCCATTTTCCTCGAGGGCCTCAGTGTTTTAGTCTGCTTCCTGTTGCCATAACAGAATGCATGAGGCTGGGTGATTTATACAAGATAGACGTTCACTTAGCTCCCGCTCTGGAGGCTGGGAAGTCCACCTGAGCATGGAGCCAGCCTCTGCTTGGTTTCTGGCGAGGACCTCTTATGGCTTCAGCTCATGGTGGAAAGGGGAAGGGCAAGTGGGCTTGTGCAGAAGAGAGGAGGGGCCAGAGTCCCACGATCGATAACCCGTTCCCAAGAGAAGGGCGCTGCTCTGTTCCTGGGGGCTCTGCCCCCGGGACCCACACAGCTCCCACAAGGCCCCATCTCCTAACCCCACCTCACCAGGGACCAAGCCTCAGTTGACGTGTTGGTGGGGACAGATGCTGTTCCAACCACAGCAGTCATGTGTGTGCACAGGAGGGCAGCTGGAGAGCTGAGCTCTGTGGTCCTCTGCTGTGGCAGCTGGCGCTCCTGGGAAGGAAGCCATGTGTGCAGGGGTGTGCGAGCTGCCTGCAGATCTTTAGACACAGGACCTGCAGGAGCTGTGGGATCTCTGCGGTGCTGGAGACTGACGGAGGACTGCTGGCTGGAAGGGAGGAGAAGACTTGTAATATTTGATATAATGTAAATGCTATGCAAATAGTTGTTATGATGTGTTGTTTAGGGAATAATGATAAGAAAAAGTCTGTTCAGGTTCAGTGTGGATTCAGTTTGGTTTTGGAGTATTTTTATCTATGGTTGGTTGCACCTGTGGCCGTGGAACCTGAAGATATAGAAAACCACAGATACAGAAAACCGCAGATACGGAACCTGTGGCCATGGAATTTGCAGATTTGGAACCCGTGCATGTAGAGGGTAGATGATAATTTTCCCCAAGTTGCATAGCTAGCAAGAACCTGAGTGGGCTTTGCTGAAAGCCTCCCTCTTAACTACTAGCTGGCACTTGAATTCCCATCTTTAGTACTCTAACCAGAGGCCAGCACTGTGGCATAGTAGGCTAAGCCTCCGCCTGTGGGGCTGGCATCCCATATGGGCGCCGGTTCTAGTCCCAGGTGCTCCACGTCCAATCCAGTTCTCTGCTGTGGCCTGAGAAAGCAGTGGAAGATGGCCCAAGTCCTTGGGCCCCTGCACCCACATGGGAGACCAGGAAGAAGCTCCTGGCTCCTGGTTTTGGATCGACTCAGTTCTGGCCATTGCGGCCATTTGGGGAATGAACCAGTGATGGAAGACCTCTCTCTGTCTCTCCCTCTCTCTGTAACGCTACCTCTCAAATAAATAAATAAATCTAAAAAAAAAATACTGTAACCAAGGAAGCAGGGGAATCTCATAAGATTGTGTGTGTATTTGGTTGATATTTTTTTTTCAAAAAATAGATAATGAAGTAGAA
Organism: Lepus europaeus; assembly: GCF_033115175.1. Taxonomy (NCBI): domain Eukaryota; kingdom Metazoa; phylum Chordata; class Mammalia; order Lagomorpha; family Leporidae; genus Lepus; species Lepus europaeus. The sequence continues at coordinate 99,959,472 of NC_084838.1, forward strand.
CTTCATGTTGTGACATCACAGCACAAAGGAAAGGGTTTTTTTTTTTTTAAATGGCTTTGTTGAGGTATAAGTGGTATATGATAAACTGTACTTAGTAATTAATTAATTTTTAAAAGATTTATTTATTCGTTTATTTGAAAGGTAGAGTTACAGAGAAGGAGAGACAGAGATGTCTATCCACTGGTTCACTCCCCAAATGGCCTCAGTGATAGGGCAGGGCAAGGTCAAAGCCAGGAGCCAGGAGTTTCTTCTGGGTCTCCCGTGTGGGTGCAGGAGCTCGAGGACTTGGGCTGTCCTCTCCTGCTTTCCCAGGTACATTGTTAGCAGGGAATGGGATCAGCAGTGGAGCAGCCAGACTGGAATCATTGCCCATATGGGATGCCCGCGCTGCTTTAATGTGCTGTGCCACAGCGCCCACCCCTCAGTGTTTTAAAAAATGCAAAATTCGTTGAGTTTTGATGAGTGTCCACACCTGTGATCTCATCACAGTCCACATAGCGACTATCCTGGGAGGTTGGTCCCCAGCAGTGTGGTGTTATGGGAAGTTGTTGCACCTTTTAGAGCTGGGGCATAGTGGGAGGTCACAGCTGAGCCCCCTCCGTGTGGCTTCCTGTGCCTCTCACCTGGGCTCCATCAGGTGAGGCCATCTGCCATGAGACCCTCACCAGAACTGAGCTGTTGCTGGCATCCTGCACTTACGCACTTAAACACCCAGAACTTTGAACTAACTGGGCCCATTTTTCTTCCTAAAGCCGCCGTGCCTCTGATATTTTGTTATAGTAGCAGAGAATGGACTAAAACACTATGTTAATGTTTAATTCAGGCAAGGGGAGATTAACAATAACTAATTATAAGTAGAACAACTAAACAGCACAGTAACAAAACAAATGCCAGTGTGGCCTCTCTCAAAATATCTCACAGCACTGTAGATCTTAGCAACCTCAGCCTCTCATTTTTCCTTTCCCTTTGAAGTTGAAAAAAAAAAAGAACTTCCACATTTTCATGTAGAGGAAGCATTTTGACATACCTGCATGGCCAGCATCACCACTCTTCCTCTTTGGGACCATTGTTAAATAAAATAAGAGTGGCTCAAATGCAAGCACTGTGATACCATTGTGACCTGATAGCCGAGATGGCTGCTCAGGGGCTAACGGGCCGGCCTGGATACGCTGGACAAAGGGATGGTTCATGTCCCAAGTGTGGTGGAGCTGGCTTTCCTCACAATATTCAGAATTATGCACCAATTACTACTTACGAATGGCTTACTCTGGATTATTCCATTTGACATTTTTTAGATGGCTGTTGACGTTGGGTGGTTGAAACTGTGGCAAGTGAAACGTTGGATAAGCAGGGAAGACGACTCCTGGGAGCGCGGAGGCTGCCGGGACCCCTGACCTTTGGTACCTTCTCAGGTTCCCGCTTCCTGTGGCAGGTCGGGAGGCACTTTCTTCTGCAGCTTCCTGGAGGGCCCCAGCTCTGGGCGGGCCTTAGTGAGCAGTAGGAGAGATTTCATTTTAAAGGAAGTTGGGGTTTCACGGTTCTGTGGGCCTTCATGTTTGTTACTGAGAGTAGAGACTTCAGGCAGCTCATAAGCGGTCCAGGGCTTTTTCTTGTCTAAAGCAGGTGGATGTGTATGGGGCTTGCCCCCGGGCTTCCTAGGGCCCATTGTGTGCGTAGCTGTAGATTGTGGGCTGGGGAGGGAGTCAGGCCCTGTGACACCTGCATCCTCTGCTCCAAGACCCTGGGCACACAGGTCAGAGAGGAGATGGGCCTGGGGAGCCCTGGGGCTCAGAGGAGCCAGGAAACACCCCCAGACACAGCATGTCAGAGTGCTGGGGCGGGAGGGTCTGCCCAGGGCAGAAACCACCCACTGGATTTGGGAACGTGGAGGGGGCTGGAGGCCCTGGAGCAGGGGGCTAAGCCCTTTGGGGCTCCAGTGTACGATGGACCATGGCTTGGAAAGCTGGGCCTGACAACGCTCCTGGAGCATGCCCCCAGTCCAGCATAGCATCACTGCAGCCCACAGCCGTGAACCCGAGTCACCTGCCCGTCTCTGAGCATCCTCTGGAACAAGCGTTCTCCTGGACCAAGGCTGGCACCTCTCCCATGATGCTGGCGATGTGGGCAGGCTGCCCCAAGGCTGTGCCGAGATGCACCAATGCAGAGGTGCCCATGTCCTTGAAAAGCATAACCAAGCTGAACTCTTTGGTTCTGAAAACAGATTTTTTTTTTAAAAAAAGGCTGTATTTATTATTTGAAGTTCAGAGTTGTGGGCAGGATGGGGGATCTTCCATCTGCCAGTTCACTCTCCAATTGACCCTGACAGCCAGGGCTGGGCCAGGCAGAAGCTAGAAGCCAGGAGCTTCTTCCTGGTCTCCCACCTGGGTGTCAGGGTCCAAACACTTGGGCCATCTTCTGATTTTCTCAGGTAGGGAGCTGTATTGGAAGCAGAGCAGCCGGGACTTGAACCAGCACCCATATGGGATGCGGGCACTGCAGGTGGCAGTTTTACCCGCTATGTCATAGTGCCGGTCATAAGAAGTGGAATTTTTAATTTGTGTTCTTGTTGTGAGCAAAGAACCATTTATATTTTCTTTCATGTGAGTTCTTTGCTCCTAGCCTTTGTTCATTTTTCTATTGGACTTTTGATTTTTCCCTCATTGACTTCTATTAAGATGGTTATCTCTGTGAAATGTTCATCAGGTTCTTTTAATGATTTATTTATTTAAAAGGCAGAGCAAGAGAGAGAGAGAGGGAGATAGAGAGAGAGAGAGAGAGAGAGAGAGAGAGAAATTGATCTTCTATTTTGTGGTTCAATCCCCAAATGACCACAATGGCTGGGGCTAGGCTACACAGAAGCCAGGAGCCAGAAACCCCATCCGGGTCTCCCACGTGGGTGGCAAGGGCCCAAGTACTTGGGCCAATATCTGCTGCCTTCCCAGGCGCATTAGCAGGGAGCTGGATTGGAAGTGGAGCAACCGGGACTAGAACCAGCACTCCGAGATGGGATGCCTGTGTGACAAGCAGCAGCTTAATCTGCTGTAACAGAATGCCAGCCCCACCATGTTTTTCTTGTGCACAATTTTTAATTTTTTTCCTATTGAGTGTGTCAATATTTTCTATTATGGCTTCTGTATTTTGCATAAGCCTTCCACTCAAAGAGATATAAAAGAAAATCTTTCCCAGCTTTCTTTTTGTACTTTTATGATTCCATCAGAAAATCAATATGCATAGGCAGGAGACAGGAACCTGACAAATATTTAGCTGCTTGCTCACTCACACACATGCCGCTTAAGTCCTGGCTAGCTTTCTCTACTGATAGGCAATACCACATGTATCACGTAGATCACTCGTGTGTGTGTGTGTGTGTGTGTGACTGAGTGAAATTGATCTCAGTTTGCTGTTAAATATATTAGTTTGTTTGGTGCCCTTTCCCCTATTAGAACACAAACCCACCAGGGTAGAAAGCAGCCAGCTGATCTACTGTTCTGCTTTTCATTGTTTTAGTCTGTGCAAGCCCAGGTGTGTCCGTGGGCACGTGTGTGTGTGGGGGGGGGAGATGAGCCCATCAGTGGTGAGATGGGTGAGTAAGAAGAGGGGTGCTGCATGATTCAGAGGATCCGGTTCTGTAGATCTTCATCCAATGGCAGAGTGAGCATGTGGGAGGCACTGGCTGTGGTGATGAGAGTTTGGGGGTGGGTAGGGGACAATGGGGAAGTCGAGAGGACAGTAAGAGCTAGCCTCCGGGCAGCACTGGCCATGGTTACTTCCAGATGACCGTGGAGGGTGCCAAATGTTCCATTTTCACATTAGCTGAGCTCTGAGGTCAGGGATTTGGCTTAGCAAAATGAGGCCGTACTGAACAGAATGTGAGGGAACAATCTCTGTTATTAAAAACAGGGCAAAATTGGTACCTGGAACTCAAATGGGGATTAAATGGAATGACACAAAGCTAAATAATTATTATTATGTGAACACACTGAAGCAGTACTGCTCAGTACAGTGCACTGTGCTAAAACAGTGAGGGAAACTGAGAACGGTTATATTTAAAATTTGACTTTGGAGTTAAAGTCACTCATTTCAGGCATCTAAATATTGCCCTTGTGAATAGTTTTGACAGGTCTCTGTTTCCATCCGAAATGGTGGAAATGAGGATCCACACACATGTGTTTCATTCACACATTAGCAATGAGCCCACACGATTAGGAAGAGAGAGTATGTGTCTGAAAAGAAGTCAGGGGGCTGGTGCTGTGGCATAGCAGGTAAAGCCGCCACCTGCAGGGCCGGCATCCCATAGGGGTGCCAGTTCGAGTCCTGGCTGCTCCACTTCTGATCCAGTTTTCTGCTATGGCCTGGGAAAGCAGCAGAAGATGACCCAAGTCCTTGGGCCCCTGGACCTGCATGGGAGACCTGGAAGAAGCTCCTGGCTCCTGGCTTCAGATTTGTGCAGCTCCAGCCATTGTGGCGAACTGGGGAGTGAACCAGTGGATGGAAGACCTCTCTCTCTCTCTCTCTCTCTGCCTCTCCTTCTCTCTGTGTGTATCTCTGACTTTCAAATAAATAAATAAAATCTTATTAAAAAATAGTAAGTCGGGTTGGAGGACGTCTTTGGGGATTCTGAAGGTTCGCAAGGTGGGGACTTCTGTTGGGTACAAGAGCTCTGAGATGTTCCTGGAACTTGTCCCATTTGCAAAGGTTCAGGATGAAGGGTTGAGGCCCCAAATGTCCCCGGAGACTCTTGCCTGTGTCTCTGTGTGATGGCTTCCTACACAGACCGGCTTGTTGCTGGCAGGGCCTGGTGACCCCTTCTTATGTTGATGTGTGGTCTCCAGCACTCTTCTCCGGGAGCAGCACCTGTAGGCCAGAGCTGCTGCCAAGCCTTGTGGCCTGACCAGGGCTGAACACCGACGGCACGGTGTGTATGCTTTGGATAACCACTGGTCGACAGGGAGTGTGCTTCCTCCGATGTGCCTTGCTGGGGGATGGGGGAGGAATGCCCCGGGGAGACGTTCTGCCATCCAGTACCTCCCAGCCTCCTCCTGGCCCCCTCGGAGGCTTAGCTGCCGTGCTGAGCTAAATATATCACTTAATACACTGAGCACGGTGCAGAGATCCATCGGACTGTTCTTTTTTTAATTAAATGGATGAAATATAGATGCTGGGGTTTATGTAATTCTGTAAAGAGATGACTTGACCTTCTGCAGTATGGAATTTTCTTCTAGAAAGTACTTGGGATGATACGTGATTGATCATTTTGAAAGAACCACAGTTAGAATATTATGATAAAATAAATAGGAGAATCAGAAACCTCAGAAACATTTCTTTCTCATTTCACTTTCTTCAAGTCACGATGAATCATAGTTTTCAGTGTTTCTGGCATCTGAACTTTTGGAAAAATATTTCCTCCCTCACTCTCTATAATGAATTGAATGGTAAATGTAAGCTTGTCTCAACAGTCTCTTGCCTAATCTGACAGTGACATATTTCTCTTAAAAGCATTGCATTGTGACGGTGACGATTTTCCATCGAGATGCTGGGAGTTGGTTTTGGGCTGTATTCAGCGTAGGACATTTGGAGAACGTTTCTGAGGACCCGTTATCTTCTTTCTCCTCCAGCGTGTCTCCAAACCCCTGTTTGTCTTTCTCTGTGTTCTTGTGGTATCTTCCCCCTTCTCCACATGGGGGTTGATTCTCCCAGCTCGGTTCTGGGCCCCTGACGTGGAGCCCATCTCCCCACGCTGCCTCACTTTGAGTCCCAAAGCAGAGCTGTTTACTTTCAAGCATCCCCTTCCTTGTCAGCCATCCGCAGTCGGACCTCAGCAGCTTCCTGTTGCCTCCTCGCCTTCCTGGGCCCTCCTGGCCCTGTGGAGTCAGACGCCCATGTCTGTTTATAGCTGCAAACACTGGGAGTAACACCTAGAGGACCATACTTCTTGTGTTTACAACCTGCACAAAGGTTGTGATCAGTAGATGTGTTTTTTTTTTTTTTTTTGGGGGGGGGGGGTTGGTTCCCAAGCCCATACTATAGCAATGAAGACAATGCCAGGAAGAATACATTGAGGGTGTTGCCTTTAAAACATAGACTCTTTGCGACATTGATACAAATTACAAATTACACTACTGGCATGCGACAGCACCCAGAAAGAGCCGGAATGTTGCCAGTTAGGGTGACTTGCTTGTGCCCTGTGAGGGCTTGCTTCTGAGAGAAGTGGGAGACTCTCTGAATGGGCAGGGCTGTTTTCTGTGCTGGACTAAGCAGGTGGTTGCTTCCTCTGGGTGTGCCAGTGGCGAGTGTCTGGGCCACATCATCCCTGCCCACACGTGATAAACACATCTCTCTCCCTGTCCTCCCAGGGAAGCCATCAGCCGTGTCTGTGAAGCTGTGCCTGGTGCCAAAGGAGCCTTCAGGAAGAGAAAGGTACTGGCGTGGGGGCTCAGCACCTGCCATGTCTCCCCCGTGATGCTCCCCTCGTGTCACCGCTCAGCATCTTCAACCACAAAATTGTTCGCCATCCTCTTTGGGTGGCTTGGCTCTTGACACCTCTAAAAGCAGTCAGAGCTGAGATAACTCTGTCTCCTCCACAGTGGGGTAGGGGGCCAGTTGGCTGTCACATACAAGTCAGGTACCCTGCTTACTTCCTGTGGCTTAGATCTTGAAGATCTTGAAGTTTGTGGCCACAAACACAATGTGCAGGACAAACACAACAGGCCCAGGCATTCCTCAGAGCCCCACACTCATGTACTTAATCACGGCAATTCTTGGTAGTAGACACCCTAAGGTCTGGTTAACAGCCGGCTCTAGGGTTGACAATTTATAATGCTAGATTCGTAGCATTTACCAATTTGTCTGGTGGCGATACTTTCCCTGGGATTTCAGGCTCTCACGGTGACATTCCTAGTTGGGTGCCCCTAGCTGTGCCATTTCCCCGTACAGATGCCATAGACACCAGTCACCCGAAAAGCACAGTGAATAGTTAATGCAGCAAAACGCTTAGGACGTGATGAAAGTTCAGTATTTATCTCTGTCTGTTAGATGCAATTTGGTTAATTGTGAGTTAGCATAAATTAATTTTTAATAACAGCTGTGTTTAATAGCCAGCTCATAAAATTCCTACAAATTTAATAATTGGCTCTCATTAGCTGGTACAAGCCACCACTGGAAATCCCCACGGTACCGGCAATAAAAATTGACGTGCAAAGCAGAGAAGCTGTGATGGGGTGGGGTGGGGGGTGCTGAGATCAAGCCCAGCCCACCTGCTCCATTGGCTGCACGCTCATCCTGGAGATGGCTGGACCAGAAGAAAACAATATATGGATTAAGAGGAAGTAGCAAAAAAAAACCCTCTTAGTTAATTGTTGGATAAATATAGAACTAAACACCCTCACCTAGACCTTTCTGTGCCTTGACTGAGTGGCAGGGAGAGTGGCCCTTAGAAATCGCTGAGTCTGCACGTGGGTGTCTGTCCTCGACTCTGCCTCATTTGGGGTGTCCTCAGAGCCTCTGGGCTGCTTCTGTCTTCAGAGCCTGGGGACACTTCGTGCAGGGCCGAGGGGTTCAGGCAGAGAGCGCTGGGCTAGCCTGAGATGAGCCAGCCTGTGTTCTGCTCACCTCCTGGGGGATATGGGACACCAAGTAAGCTGCCAACCCCTGAATACAGTGACCCTGAAGGCATCTGGGAACAGAGATAAGGAGCCTCGTCTTTCAGAGCAGGTGGTGCTGGCAAGTCTTGGGGCATCCGCCTGGTTCTCTTGGTGAGAGTGGTAGAAACAGTGCCGAACCTCCCGGGAGGGGCCTGGGCACGTCTATTTTCAAACAGCTCCTTTAAGAGAGTTAAAAAGCAGTGCACGCCCGGTTAGGGGAAAGCATCCTAATCCAAGAGGAAAGGGTGTTGTGTCCCAAAGGACAGAGGGAGGCGTGTCAGTGGAGCCTGCTCAGGTGCCCGGGAGAAGGCACCTGGCTGGGAACCGCAGCCTGCCGGTGCCTGGGACGAGGACCCTCCTGGCATGGTGGTTCAGACATCAGCTGGAGCCACGCTGTGTCTGCCCGTCCTGTGCTGGTGCCAAGCCCAGCAGATTCAGGTCAGAGGTTAGGGACCCTTCCCTTCAGCAATGGGCATGCTTCTGACCCCGTGGGGTCACCCCATCCTCCCCACCAAGTGGTCCACTTTCATATCCCCTCAGAGCTGGTGTCACTCTCAGGGTCACGGAGCCAGCCTGGCTGGCCCTGGCCTGCGGCACCTTCCCCCAGGTTCACCTACTGGGGACCCTCAAGAGAGGCCCTACTGTGGCCCAAGACCGAGCCTTCCGACAGCCCCAGCTTTGCAATTTGCATATCACCTATTCTGGCCTGTGCAGGTTGGCACAGGCTCTCAGTGTTCCAGCTCACCCTTTGTGCTTCCTGGGCTGCAGGAGGGAGGAGTGGTCGGTGGGAGTGCAAGGCCTGGCAGACACCCCTGGCCCCACCCTCATAGCCCTGAACGGCTCAGAGGCCTCCAGTACATAAAAGATTACACGAATGCTCTTTCGTTCTGCAGCCACCCAGCAAAATGCTGTCCAGCATCCTGGGGAAGAGCAACCTCCAGTTCGCGGGGATGAGCATCTCTCTGACCATCTCCACCGCCAGCCTCAACCTGAGGACGCCCGACTCCAAACAGGTGCGTGGGTGCCTGGAGCCCGGCTGGCAGGTGTCCTGCAGGCTGCTTGCAGCTTTGTGAGCCCACAGGGAATGTGCTTGCTTCAGATCTCTGTTCTGTGAGCTTGGATCGGCCACCGTGAAGGATCCCCGCGGAATGATGGATGACCGTAGTTCCTTTCACTTCTACTGTGCGTTCCCCCCTCCTTTTTTTGGGGGGGGGGAGAATAATGTATGAAATCATCAGCTTATTTATACCATGTAAAAACTGTGATGCATGAATTCAAGCAAAACTCTCTTTCTAGTGCCCTTGTTCCTATTTTTTCTTCTTTTGTATCATTTTCCCCCATTGGTTTTATAGACTGCATTTAATTTTGTCCCCTGTGACGTGGGTGGCATATCATGACCTAATTGACAGTAGATTTCTCTTCCCCTGGTGGTTCAAGATTCGGGGGCATCTTCACAGAACTGTAGATGGGTGGGCTGCGGCGTATCTCGGAGCTGCCCGAGGAGGCCCAGCCCTGACATTCATTAAGGAGAGTTCTGTTTGGGGGGAGGGGTGGTTCCTGTGCAGTGTCTGTCTTGCGGGTTTCTCTGATCCATTTATCATTAGCTCCTGCAGCTGGAAGAATGAGTCTGTGAGTAGCTGCTCTGAAGGTCGAATCGGGCAGAGGCAGGAAAATGCCTGTGCCATGTGAAGGTGGGGGTTGGCGCGTGGATGCCTCCCAGGCCCTGTCCAGACCTCCGCACAACACACTCCTGCCCTGGGTTACCTTCTGTTGCTGGCATATTTCTGTCTGTGGAGTCCACACGCCCAGGCCAGCTGGTAGACCTCCCAGCTGCACTTATTCCTCTCCCTGCCACTCAAGGCGCTGAGACACCTTCTAGATCTGGAGCAGAAAGCTGAGGCAAAGCCCAGGCCTTGTTTGGATGAAACTGGACCCCACTTCTCCCTGGATCCTTCCATCTCCCTGGGTGTCCCCATGTTAACTCTTCTCACTGCTGGACAGGCCCAGCCTTGCACTTGTTGCTCATGGGTGCTGCTCCCTCGGCTCTGCACCCGCACTTAGCCCACATCCATTCTTTTTCTGGACAGCTATGGGTCTTTTGCTTCTAGGAGCCCTCAATTCTGCAGGGTCTTATTTCCAAATTCCTCCACTCTCTCCTCTTTCCTATGTCAATGAAAGAGAAACGAGCTCCCAGACGGGGCAGTGAGGGTGAGGCCCTGCAGTGGGTGCTGCTGCATCCAACAGGGGCTGGTGCGTGTGTCCCGTTGGCACTTTCTGGTTTGGGGGCAAGGGACTGAGCTCTAGGCTCCAGGGGTCCAGCTTGGAAGACAAGGGCGCAGTCTGCAGCAGGTGGACCCAAAGCTCCCGTTGCTCTAGTGCTCCCTCCTGACTCCACAGAGCACATGGAGAGAGCAGAGACAGCGCCCACCCCACGCCACGGAGGTCCAAGTGGAAGAAGCGAAATGAAACCCATGCTGTAGATGACAGAGGCCATTAGCTTGAATTTCCTGGCCTGCTTTTGGCTTCCATCTTAGTCAAAGGGATTACATACAGTCACACAGTAATGGTCACGTGTTGTTGTGTCAGCCAAATGCCAGGGGACTTTAAAATTTTGGTGAAAAAGATGAAAGGAATTTTTTGTTTGAAAATGTGCTGTTATGAAAAAAGCATGCATGGATTTCCAAATTTTTGGCACCAAAATAAACTTGTATATATTTATTGATTTTATAGCTACCTGAGAAACAGAGAGAGAAGAGAAGAGAGAGAGAGAGAAAGAGAGAGAGAGAGAGAGTTCTCCTATCCACTCCCCAAATGCCCACAGCAACTGGGGCTGGGCCAGGCCAAAACTGAGAGCTAGACACTCAGTGTGAATCTAATATGTGGATGGGCAGGCCCGAGTACTTAAGCCAGCACCAACACTGCCTCCCAAGATCTCCATAACAGGAAGCAGAAAGCAGGAGCCGGAGCTGGGCACCCAACCCAGGCACTCTCCTGTGTGACGTGGTGCAGGCATCCTAACACTATGCTGAATGCCTGCTCCGCAAACTTACCTTGGAGTTCCATTTCCCATGAACTCTCTGCAGTGCCCTCATGTGACCTCCACTTACTTATTTCCCAAATCACAGCTTCTAGTTGAATTTCCAAACTGCAGTTTCGGAGCTGCCTTATTAGATGAACATTAAAAAACCACTTTGGAAGCCATCATTGACCAGTATTTGGGAATTGTTTTCTTCCCTGTTTTCCCAGGAGCTCTCTGCCCTGGCCTGGAGGCAAGACTTCAGACAGCTGCGGGGTAACTAGGATCAGTTTGATTCAGCTGGGGCTGGGGCTGGGGCGCACGCAGGCCACCCTGCCGGCCTCAGTGTCACACATTCGCTTGCATACTCAGACTTTTCTGGACTCTGAAGGTTCGCAAGTGCCAACAACCAAAGCAGGCACTTCAAAATATCTTATAATTCAATTGTATTTGATTTCAAGTCTTGCAGGAGCTTGTTTAGAAAAATCCCCCGGCTGGCATGATGATAGTGAATTCTGCCTGCCTGAAGACAAGAGTCTAAGGGGATTATGCAGAAATAGACCTGGTTACATTAGGATATAGACGAGAGTTCTGCTCCTACCCCGTGAAATTTTCTTCAATGTCACTGCATTGTCTTTAAAAAGATAAAAATAGCATGGAAGACTTATGCAGCTTTTCAAATTTAGGGCAGCATTTAATTTACTCAGTGTCTACTAAATTCCTCTGTCCATTGCAGTTTATAAAGCTAATGGAAATTTTCCATTTTGAAATTAACTTGGAATGTCCTCTCTGGTTTCCGAATGGATAAATGACAAGAGTGTTTTAGATGGCACCGGCTTTGAATCGTGGGTGCCAGCTTTGCAATACATATGCACCAAGGGAATGGAGAGAGAAGGGCAGGACCACGCTCCCCACTCCCCCCCGGCCCCATCCTAGCTTCAGGATCTGTGTCGAGGCCCCAGTGTGATTCAGGAAATAGAAAGCACACATTGAAATGTTTTTGCGTGTGGCTGAGAGATTTTCCTGGTGGAAGAGGGTAGGCGTTAGGAGCTGGGCCTGGTCTTGGCCCCCCCCCCCGCAGCCTAGCACAGCCCTGCTGATCCCCCGCCAGCTCAGGGAGCCTCGGAGCCCCTTTGGCTTCAGGCTCCCACCTGTAAAATGGGCTTAGGCTAGTTGCTGCATCGCAGCGGCTGGTAATCTTAAATGAGCTCCCCCTGTCCAAGCTCGCAGCGGGGCGGCGGCTGTCAGGTGCGACCCCTCCTAACAAGCCATCCACTGTAGTTCCTTTTATGATTGCTTTTGTCACCAGCCTGCTGGAAAACCCGTCGGTTCCGATGGCCTGGTAACCGACAGCCACAGCTGCACAGGGTGATAACCGCGCATTTGTTTCTTGTTTTGGGCAGATTATCGCGAATCATCACATGCAGTCCATCTCCTTCGCCTCGGGGGGAGACCCGGTAAGTGCTCTTGGACTCTCTTACTCTCCCCAGGAGTTTCTGAGAGGGGACCCCTGGCTTCCAAAGAGTGCTTCTCACAGCCAGCTGCCGGCCATGTGTTCCCCGCCCTGACGCCGAAGCTCTTTCTGGCTCTCGTTTGTTGAGGTGGGGGAGGGGAATGCCCATGACCAGGACCAAACGTTATGCTTCATTCATTAACCGCGGGCTGTCAGAAATCCTGGCAGAATAGCAAGGTGGCCCCCCACTCTCAGGACTGCTGGAGTCTTCTCACCAGTCACTCGGGGCTGGCCCTCCTCGGTGTTTTTTTCCTACTGGGCCTCCTCTAAGAGCCTCTGTTTTATATCTCAGGTCTATGCACAGTTTATTAATTTAGTTATTCTAATTTATTTGTAAATATTGAAAATTGGCATTTTTCTCCCCAAATATAACAGTTGTCTTTTAACAGTTGGCTTGGCCAGCAAGGAAGGATTTGCAGAGAGAAACAAAGACAGGGAGAGAAACAGAAAAAGAGGCGAAGGGAGGTAGAGACAGAGGCAGACACAGGGACAGACACTGAGAGACAGGGTAAGGGACAGACACAGAGACATAGGGACAGGAAAACAGACAGAGAGAGAACATAGACTGGCATGAGAATGTCCCGTTTCTGTCCTTTTTTGTATTTATTTATGTGAAAGGCAGAGTTACAGAGAGAGATGAAGAGACAGAGAGGGAGGGGGAGGGAGAGAGAGAAAGATCGATCTTCCATCTGCTGGTTCACTTCCCAAATGGCCACAGCAGCTGGAGCTGGGCCGATCTGAACCAGGAGCCCACATGGGTGCAGGGGCACAAGGACTTGGGCCATCCCCGACTGCTTTCCCAGGCACATTAGCAGGGAGCTGGATTGGAAGTGGAGCAGCCGGGACTCAAACTGGCACCCACATGGGATGCCCACACTGCGAGTGTGGCTTCATTCGCTATGCCACATCACTGGCCCCTCTGCCCTGCTTCCAAAATGAAGAAAGTTGAGTAATAAGGGGGTTGGCTCCCCACATTTGATCAGGGGTGCCATGATCTGATGTCAGCATCCAGTGTCAATATCGCTGTTTCTACCCTGTACTGTCACCTCCTGCCTTGGAGAAGGGGCCATCTCCGCAGGCGCCTGCCCAGCCCTTCAAAGCAACCAGGCAGAAAGAAATCCATCACCAGGGAGCAGGGTGCCGAGGGAGGAGGGGAGACAGTGAAGGCAGTCCTTCCCACAGGCGGGGGAGAAAACTCAGCCCTGAAGGTCACCGTGTTTATTTTCACTGGTCTCTGTCCAGACCAGCCCAGGGAAAATCGTAGAGCACGTTCTTGCAGCCAAACTTAGTCAACTGAATAATAATAATAATAAACCTTCTATATCCAGAGAAGATATCTGCATTTACTTTGCTGGTATTAAATAGCCTTTTTGTAGTTCAACAATGATGGCTTATGGGTGGTGTTTTTGTTACGACTGTGTTTATCAGTAGGCTACACTCAGATTTTATGTAGAAATTTCCTGGTTCTAGGTAGCCTGAATAATTTGCACATTATATGAGGATGCTTTGGAAAGCTTATGGAAAATGGAAATTAAAAAATAGATTTGTTTGGGCACAAAAGATTTTTGAAGTCCATGCATGTGAAGGGTATTTCACAAGTTCATGGAAATGCCTATGATGAAAAATCTATGCATGGTTTTCAATCTTTCGATCTTTGTTCCCAAAAAACTTGCCTTTCAATTCCATCTTCCCTCATGTTACTATTTCTCTCCAGGTCAGGACCCCTGTCTGTTTCTAACCCTGCAAGGGGAATTTCCCAAGGACCCCTGCCTTGCCACAGGCTAACCCAGTTGCAGAACTGCTGGGCGCACATCGCGAGCCAAGTCGAGAGAGCGAAAGCGGTATCAAGTGCAGGTTGCAGAGCACAGTCAGGCCACCAAGCTCTCAGCACCAGGAAAGCTGGGCCCTGCCCCGCCCCACCCAGCTGCAGCAGCTGCAGAGCGTCACTCCTGCCAGGGCCAGCTCAGGCTGAAGCCTCCGTCCGGTGGACACTCAGCAGAGGAGGGATTTTGCCCAACCATCGGATGAGACTTAGCCCCTCTGTCTCTGCCTGCTTGTCAAGGGTGACCGGCGCGCTGTTTAGCCCTGTCACTCTGTAGATTCAAACGGCTGTGGCCCTTTTTCTTTTCTATTTGTTTTCTTTATTTCACAGGCAGAGAGACAGAGAGATCTTCCATCTGCTGGTTCACTCCTTAAATACCTACAGGAACTGGCACTGGACCAGCCCAAAGTCAGAAGCCAGGAACTCAACCCAGGTCTCCCAAGGGGATGGCAGACCCAACCACTTTAGCTATGCACTACTGCGCAGAAGCAAGAGGCTGGATTCAGAAGCAGAGCTTGGCCTTGAACCCAGGCGCTCTGATATGGGATACATTTGTCCAGGCAGCGCCCTAACCACGGTGGCACACGTCCTTCCTGGCTGTCTTCCTTCCTTATACTTAGGGTGTTATATTTAAAAGTGTCCCATGATGATTTTTCTTTTCTGTTCCTTTCTTTCTTATCCTCATATTTCCTTTGTGTCATTGTAACATGAAAGACCTCACTGAAATGCAGACTTAGAAAGTGTCTTCCGTCATCAAGCTCACCCAAGGCACATTTCTTAAGACTGCCCGTAAGTGCATGTGCACCTGTTCTGTATGCCTGGTGCCTGTAGGCCAGGTACACTGGTACCACACTCACACACATATCCCGACCTGTCCCTTTCCCTCTGTCTCTAGTTCTAAGTAGTTGGTTGAAATGCTAGTGTAATATGATGCTTAAAACCATGGATTCTTAAATTTGAAATGTAATCTAATTTGAAAAAAAATGGCAAATATCTTATATATCTACATCAATAGTTCCTTGCAGGAACTTCTCTTAAGATTTATCTTCATGATGATTTTATGAATGGATATACAAATATCTAGATCATACCATATCAAATACGTTGGTTTATGTTAACATTACTTTATTCTCCAAGATGGAATTTTTTTCAAATTTCCTCATTACCCCTCTATTTTTTTCTTTAAAAAGGAAGCGGTGTTTCTTACAAGTAATCTATAATATTTTATATTTTTGTGATTTTTTTTCTGTCACAGAAAGTATCATCACCCCAAGGGTCAGGAAGACCAGTCACTTTTCATTGTAACCAATCCATACTGATTATTAATACTACACTGTGCGTGAGACTCCATTCCAGGCTGATCTGAAGCCATGAGCACAGCACCCATTTCGTTGGTAGATGTCTTCACTAAAACCACTAATTTGAGAGTCTAGTACTGTTCTCCGGCTAAGTGTGTGTGTCCCTTACTGCCTCTGGCCTCTGTTTCCCTATAGGAAGAAATGTCAAACATGGCAGACTGGAAAACACCATTAACCCCCTCCAAAAATCAGCAAACTCTAATTATAATCTGCTATTACTGGCAGTGTTAAAAGACCACCAAAAGCAATCCAGAAAAGTGGGCGGGCTCAGAGGGTTTTGGGAGTGAGAGCAGGATGACACGGGGTGGGGGTGGGGGCAGAGCGAGCGCTTCTTTACCCATCTTTGGAACTTTGCATGCTCACTGTGTAGCTGGGTGATGTCAAGAACATTGTTTTGAATCCTAATATACTCCTCCATTGTGCCAGAAAATGATCAAGAGTGGCATCAGAACAGCGATGTCCTAGTTTAGCCATTGCCCAATGGAAAGAGAAGGACACGGCACGACTCCTTCCTGGGCCTCCTGCCCCAACTTTGATCTAGTGCAGAGTTTCTTAGAACACAAAGGCATTTTTAAAAACAGAAAGAAAGAAAAAAAAGAGTTTCCTATATGCCATGAGTGCTGAATATGTTCAATATAAAATAAAGAGTAGACTCCCTGTGTTTATACTTCATTGAACTTTCAGCCCCAATCAAATGTGGATGTTAAATACAAATGAACACTAGAAAGCCAGTTACATGCAAAGTACCATGAATTTACTTCAATGGGAAAATGTTGCTGAAAAATTCCCAGTGTTAACATTTGTCTGCTAACGTGGGTGTCTGCATCATTGAACCCTTCCACTAATTTCTTGCATCCAAGCAAAAACGTCCATTGCTTGTCATTATGTACAAATGTGTCACCTGTTTGCTTCGAGTGGGGCAAAGGCATCTAATCCGACTCTCCTCTGGTTCTTTAAAAGCCTGGCACTTGTAATGTTGGAAACTAACTCTGAACCCGAGCACTGATGTTGATTGCAGAACTGATGACCCAGGGGTCATCTCAATGATCCTGGATAACCTTGGCTTAGTTTTCAAAGTTATCAGGGAAACACAGAATTAAAAAACGGATTCTGGAGACATTGCAAACCCTGTGGAACATACCTGACCAACCCTAGGTTTCCATGGGTTTCAGGTGCTCTCTAAGGAGCCGCCCACATCTCAGGAGTCCAGGAAGGGCCTCCATGATTACAAGCAACAACCCTTATTTTTGCCGGTAGCCTTAGATCAGTCCTCCATGATGGAAATGCCCAGAAGCCAGTTTGACCAGTTTGGCCCTCCATCTATGAGCACACCAGCACTTAGTGGCCTGAATAACAGAAGGAGACAGCTTCCAGTAGCCCACCCTGAAACAAGGCCCTTGGTGACAGTTCCATCTCTCCAGCTCTCTTCCCACTGTCTGGGCTTCTTGGGATGTTGTGAGGTCCAGGGGCTGATGCTGGAGAAGTGCAGAAGTGCATGGCCCCACCTGCCAGCCTACAGTGGCTGCTCAGCCATGGTTGTGCACACACACACACACACACACACCCCTCTCTCATTGGCGTGCTATTCTAGATGTTATTCTAGAACACTGCTGAGAGAGAAGCGGACGTCCTCTCTGCTCACGGAGAGGGACCAGGAGGGAGCCTGCAACAGAGACCTGGGGAGATCATCAGTCACCTTAAACCCTGGGAGACAGTAACATTTAGGAAATAGCTGCCCAGATGGGGTGGAACTTGCCAGTTGTCCCAAGACCTTTGAGAATATATATAAAACAAACAAACAAACAAAACCTCAGTTTTCAGAGAGGACTCTTCTGTTTTCAACAATTAGGAGAATTAGTGGCTCCAATTGTTTAGAAGCTAAAATGCATGTGGCTGTCTCTGCACCTTGTTAATGTCCTCTTATCTTCTCTGCCCTGGTTCGGTGAGAAGGTGGGTAAGCGCCTTTCATGGGGAGGGGTGGAGACTTCTAAGTAGAACCCAAATCATTTAAGCATCGTAAAGAATTCAATCCTTTCAAAGAACCTCCTTGTCTCATCCACCCAATGGGAATGTGTTTGCAACCAGCCGTAGAGCGTCCACTCTGGTTTTCTTCCAGAACACCAGCAGCCTGTACCTGGTCAGCAATGCAGGTTTTGAGACTGTGGCTCAGCGATCTGTTTTCAGAAGCCATGCAGAGCTTCTGATCCCAGCTCAAAGCTGAGGACCCCTGCTGTAGACAGAGCTGACAACAGTGGTTCTGAACTTTTGCTCGCATGAAATCATCTGGGAGCTTTTTAAAATTCCTTATGTCCAGGCCTCATGTCCAAACCAGTTAACTGAGATTATCTGAGGACTGGGACTCAGATGTCAGAGTTTTAATTTATTTTTTAATGATTTATTTGAAAGGCAGAGAGATAGAGACCTTTTCCATGTACTAGTTTACTCTTCAAATGCCTGCAACACCTGGGATTGAGCCAGGCTGGAGCAAGGAGCTTGAGGGTCCCAAGTACTGCTGCTTCCCATGGTGTGCATTAGCAGGAAGCTGGATAAGGATGTAGCTGGATAAGCTGATAAGGATGTAGGCAAGCGACATCTGACTGCCATACCCAAGGCCCACCCCTAGGTGTCTGTGTTTTGAAAGCTCCTTGGCTGACACAGCATTGCAGGACTGGGTGGCTATCCTTCTGGCTACTCTAAGTGTGGCATGGACATCACGGGGGCAGGCTGCAAAGGCAGGACCTCAGGACCCGTCCAGATGTGCCGAGTCAGGGTCTGCGCAGCAGGATGTCCTGCAGGACCCTGTCTGGGCTCTGTTTGAGAAAGTTATTCTGTAGGCAGGGCTGATATGTCAGCCCTGTCAGTGATGGGGTGGGGGTTCTTACCAGCCTGTGCTTTGTGCACTCTTTCTGGGTAGGTTGTCTCTCCCTGCCATGAGTCACGCGACCTCTCATTTTGCTTCCACAGGACACAACAGACTATGTCGCCTATGTAGCAAAGGACCCTGTGAACCGCAGAGGTAAGCCACAGTTGGCCCCTTTGATTTCTCATTTGTGCACAGCTGGGCTGGAACATGTCAACCAGGTGTCCCTCATTATGTCAGCCTCCTCCACCAAAACGAGCAATGTCACATTGTGCAGTGGTGGACCCTGGGGACTGGCAAGGGCAGCAGGTCACTTGGCTCCGTTAGGAGATGCAGCACGTCAAACCACACCCGTGTCCAGATGAGCACAGCTTTCTACCCCTGGCTTACTCATGAGCAGGTCCTGGTCACTCTCTGAAAATGGCCTTGGCTATACCCGGAAGGCTCTATGCCTGCCTGTCCTCCCGCCCGCTCCAGCACCTTGTGTGAGCCTAACGGCCAGCAGTCACCAGAGCCATCCCACACTTCCCATGGTCCAAGCTCAAGGTGCTCTCTCCTTAAGCCCCTTTAAGTTTCCAGGGCAGCAGACACAGGCTGGATGGAGAATCATTGGCAAAAATCAGTCTATTGGATGGTAACACACCTGGGGTTGGGGGGCTGACCACAGGTAGACCACCTAGGATGTCAGACACTTCCACTGCCTCCCCAGGTGCATTAGCATGGCGCTGGACCAGAGATAGGGCAGCCAGCACTCGAAGCAGCACTCATATGGGATGCTGGCATAGCAGGTCACAGCTTACCCTACCACACCGCAACACCGGCCCCAACGACCCTATTTCTAAATAAGGTCACAAATGAAGTCCTGGGAATTAGGTCTCTAATGTATTCAGAGGAGGCAATTCTGCCCCTGACATAGGCCAAATCTTTTAATGATCCAAGGGTCCCATCACGTTGGGAGAAGCTGGGAAAAGGAGGGGGCGGGGGCAGGTGCAGCCATCCTGGGGTCAGCCAAGGATTGTCAGGCATTGACGTTCTTTTTCTATCATAGTTCATTTCAAATTAGCTTCAAGCAGTCTGAGTTTGTTTCTTTGTTTGTTTTTAATATACTTTCATAGCTGCTAGGTCAGTGGTTCTCAAAATGAGCGGCGTCTCAGAATCACAAAGTCTCAATGCTCAGGCTCCTGGGAGCAGGGGCCCAGGCAGCAGCATTTATTAAAGTTCCTCAGGTGATTCCAAGGCTGGAAAATGTGGCTTAGCTCTGGGCGCTGCACTGTAGACTTGAGTCATTTGACTTGGGGCCATCTAAAAGTATAGGTTTGTATTTTGTTCCACAGGAGCAAACCAAGACAATGCGCTGCCTGCAGTCCCCGGGGGACAGTCATAAGGTTCAGGACCCCCTGCACAGGGCCTGAGCCTCAGGCTCCCCTGAGATCTTGAGCAGCAGTGAGTTGTGGTTGCAAGGCAGGGCCGACCGAAGGCCTAGATGGGGGCGCTTGGTGCTTGTAGAGGTGAAACTCCCAGCAAATCGGGGTTGACTGGACCTGCTCCTACCATTTTCTTTACACTTTGGAACTTTATTTACTACCCAGGAATTCTCATCCCCTGCAACCGTATAGATATATATACTATATAACATATATTATATATTATAACATGTAATATATAATATAGATATATATTATAGATATATATTATAGATATATAATTATAAATTATATAATATTACAATATATATAATATAATATATAATATAATATTATAATTATGTATTAAATTATATATTATATATTTGCATATATATCATATATTATATATAATTATATACTATAATTATATAATATATAATTATATATTATGTCATATATAATAATTTTATGATTATATAATATATAATATATATTATATTATATATTATATAATTATAATATAATGTATATGACATAACATATAATTATATATATGATATATAACATATATCATATATTATATATAATTATTGTAATATTATATATCTAATATTACAACATATAATATGTAATATTATATTATACATAATATTACATTATAATTATATGCATTGAATTATATATCATATATCATATATCATATATTTATGTATATATAATATATAAAATATACAATGATATGTCATAATCATATGATATATAATTATATATTATACAATATGTTATATATGTTATATATAGTATATGTTATATATTATATATGTATATATTATATAATATATATTATTTATATTATTATGTTATATTATATATTATCTATATTATTTATATGATATATTATATAATATAGTATTATATTATATTATATATAATTATATTATTCTATTTATTATATATTATATAATATAATCCCATATAAATATACTATGTATACAATTATACATAATATATAATTATATATTATATGCCACATTATATTATATATTACATGTAATATACACATAAAATAATACATGTTATATATAATATATTATATAATATAATATATACATATATTATATGTAATATATAATATATGTACTATATTATATGTTATATACCATACATAATTATATGTAATATATTATATATTATATATGTTATATATTGTATATAATTATATGTAATATGTATATATGTAATATATAATATAATATATGTAATATATAACATAATAATATGTAATATATAATATAATATATATTACATATATAACATATACATATATTATATATACATATATAATATATGTATATACTATATAATTATATATTACAATATTATATAATATATATTACATAATTCTGTGCTTTCAATTTTAATTTAGTATTTTATTTATCTGAAAGGTAGAGAGTGAGCGTATTTTATTTATCTGAAAGGTAGAGAGTGAGAGAAAGATGAGACGGATCTTCCATCCATTGGTTCACTCTCCAAATGTCTGCCGCAGTCGGAACTGGGCCATGCTGAAGCTGGGAGCCGGCAGCTCCTCAGGTCTCCCACATGAGTGGCAGGGACCAAGCGCTGGAGCCATCATTGTGGCCTCCCAGGATGCACATCAGCGGGGAGCTGTAATTGGCAGAGGCCCAGGCACTCCAATACAGGATGTAGGTGCACCTACAGCTATGTCAAATGCCTGCCCCGTTAGGCAGTTCTGAATGGACTGACTCACAAGAGCAGGTACAAAATCACCCTCACGCTAGCTACGCAGCTGCGTGCAAAAGGCACGTCATTCGTGTGGTTTACAAGCCCCAGTGTCCCCGATCAGGTGCCTTTTGGCGCTTGTTGGACTGAGACGTGGAAGGTCCTGTCCTACACAGCGGTGATGCTGATACCGTGCAGGCAGAAAAGCCAAGACATTTGGCTGGAATGGCGCCTAAGAAGTTTACTGCACTTGCCCAAGGTTTTCTGAAGAATAGGCGGTTCATGAATGGGCTTGAACAGGCCCAGAAAACACTTGCTTCTCAGCCTTTCCACATGGGCTCCAGCTTTCCCATGCCTGCCTCCTCCCCGCTCTTGGCTTCCCTTGGGTGTCCCAGTGTCCCCTTCCGGAGCACCTACCCCCAGTCACCCCGTCCGACCGCCTGCACTGTGGTCTTGCTTCAGCTCCTCCATTGCCCATTGTCTTCATGGTGGAGTTAGTGGCCTAGGGATCACCACAAATGGACGCTTAAAACAACAGAAAGGAAAGATAGGCACTATGGTGCAGTGTGTCAAGACACAGCCGGCATCCCATATGGGTGCTGGTTCAAGTCCCGGCTGCTCCACTTCCCATGCAGTTCCCTGGGAAAGCAGCAGAAGTCGGCCCAAGTCCTTACACCCAAGTATGAGACCCAGGCTTCCTGATTTTGGCCTGGCCCAGCTTCACCCATTGTGGCCATTTAGGGAGTGAACCACTGAATGGAAGACTCTCTCTCTCTGTCACTCTCTCTCTCTCTCTCTGTCACTCTGCCTTTCAAACAAATAAATAAAATCTTTTTTAAAATGCAACAGAAAACAGAGAGCAGTTCTCTCATTGTCTGGAGGCTGAGAGGCTGCCACCTGGCGCAGCAGAGACCCCGGGGGAGGCTCCTTCCTTGCTCGGTTCAGCTTCTTCTGCTGCTGGCATTCTTTGGCACGCAGCTGCACGCTCCAGCCTCTGCCTCCATCTCTGTACCGCCTCTTCTTCTGCACCTGTGTTTCCGTCTCTTATATGGACACTTGTCATTGGATTTAGGACACCCTAATCCAGGATCAGATTTGGCTAACTCTTCCAAAATTGGGGGTGGGACGAGGTCTCCATTTCTCTGCTTAGAAATCATTAGTGGTTTTTAAAACATATTTATGTATTTATTTTCATTGTGTTTGAAAGGCAAAGACAGCCAACCAGCCAGAGATTCTCCCATATGCTGGTTCACTCCCCAACCACCACGACCCTCCAGGCTGAGCCAGGCTGAAGCCAAGAGCCTGGAACAGGTGCCTTTTGGTGCTTTGGCCAAGAGCCTGGAACTCAATCTAGGTCTGCCACGTGGGTGCACCCACGTGCAGCCATCACTGCTGCCTCCCAGGGTGGGCACAACCAGGAAGCTGGATCAGAAGAGACGGCAGGATTTACACCGAGCACTCCCCTATGACCTGTGGGCATCTTAACTGCTGGGCCAAACACCCGCCCCCGGAAGTTGTTAGTTTTTCACATCCCTTTTGTTAGGGGCAGGGCTCACTGGGATGGATGGACAGCAGCCACTGGTTACTGGGGTTCTGCCCAAGTTGTGTGAAGCCAGCGGCTGGCAGAGAACGAGGCTGTGAAGTTGAGCTCTGTGAGCATCCGTGGGTCTCCATCAAAGGCCCGTGGAGAGCATAGTGGGCTCCTGGGGAGCGGGGCTGCCGTGGGGAGGCAGGGGCACCTCTGCACCTGAGCTCGGGGGAGGCAGCTCACCCTGAGGCTGTGCAGCTTCTCTCAAACTGAGGGCTGCATTTCCGGTGTGGTGCAGAAAACACACAGTGGCTCGGGGCACATATTGCTGGCCCAGAGTCTGGGTGCAGGGCGCAGGCATGGCCTCTCGGGAACCCGGCTTGCTGAGGAACTGGAGGTAGGTGGCTTAAGGAGCTACCTTTTGCAGCTAGGTTTTTACATTTAAAACCTAGTGAAATTGTAAATTGGTAGATAACATTGTGTGTTTCTTTTGTGTACAGCACTATGTTGTGAAGTGCGTGCACCCACACACACACACACAGTAAAATGGTTGACTCTGGCTAATTAACACTTGCATCATCTCCCATAGCTAGCACGCATGCACACCCATTCTGGTCACATTTTTCAGGACTACAATGCCTGAGCATTAGCTAGAGTCACTGCATTGTACCACAGATCCCACTGGGTGTCCTTTCGCTAACATCTCCCTCTCCCTCCCCACCCCTCACTCCTTCCCCCAGAAACCACCATTCTACTCTCCTCTTGCATGAGATGGACCTCGTTAGACTGGGTCTGCAGCTTCCATGCAACATTCTTCTAGAAATAGGGAAAAGCACACCAAAATGTATACGGAATCAGAAACAAACCAAAAAACCTTAGTAGTCAAAGCAAGCTCGAACAAACAGAACAAAGCAAGAGGCATTACACTAGCCGGCTTTGAAATATATTACAAAGCTAGAGTCATTAAAACGGCAAAAGTACTGACTTACAGACACATTGGCCAATGGAAGACGATAGAGGTCCTAGAGATAAATCTATGTGCTGTTAGCCTACTGGTTTTCAACAAAGGCAACTCAAGCCAACAGAAAATAAATGGATGACTGATAAATACCATTTGCTTCACAAGTTGTATTTCAAGGTAAAAATAATGATAGTGCAATCAGATGAGGCCACCTGGATCCCCCAGAAAGTGGTGCAAAGGCCCGTCCATGCGAGCGTCTGCCTGTGGCTCTTCCAAATTCAAAATGGCCCAGAAAAGTATTTCAAAGACAGAAATGCGGATTTCTGTCTAGTGTCATTATTCATGAACAACTCCCAAAGTAAAGGCTGCTTTAAAAAGTTCATGGAGAAGGCATATTGTGGACAAAATGCACATGGAGTTCTAAGTTTTTTAGCCCCAAAGTAAGCTGCTTTTAGTTACATTTCTTCATTCACTTTCTGACGAGCTCTCGTGTTTCTCGTGCTCTGAGATACTGTGTGATGCTTTCAGGGCTAGTAAGACATCTTTTGTTGATTTTACCTTACTTTTTATAAAGATTTATTTCTTTTATTTGAAAGGTAGAGTTACGGGGTGTGGGTGTGGGAGAGAGAGAGAGAGAGAGAGAGAGAGAGAGAGAGAGAGAGAGTTCTTCCATCTACTGGTTCACTTCCTCAATGTCCACAAGGCTGGGCCAAGCTGAAGCCAGGAGCCATGAACTCTATCTGGGTCGCCCACGTAGGAGGCAGGGACTCAAGTACTTGGCGCATTTACAGGGAGCTGGATTGGAATCGGAGCAGTGGGGGCTTGAACCTGCACTCCTATGGGATACTGGCATCACAGGTGGCAGCTTAACCCACTGTGCCACAATGCTGGTCCCTAACTTTTAAAAGGTACACATAATACATTAATACAGGAATAAATTAATAACTTATAAATAGTCACTTATTTAGGAAGAGCTCAAAAAATTCTTCGCCGGGAGTCATGCATGGAAGAGACATGGGCCCTCAGACGCAGAGGAATGAAGGTATTTGGGGAGGGGTTCTAGTGGCTTGGTGGGCATGGCTAACACAGCAGTCCCGCTTGCCCATGGGAAATGTGTTCCAAGACCCCCAGTGGATGCCTGAAGCCACTGAGAGCACAGAGCCCTGTCTGTGTTGACTAAACACTCATCACACACTGTGGCAGGGACTTTTGCATCCTACATGGGACAGCAAAACTAGCACAAATTTATTTTTCCTTCCTCACCATCATGTCAATAGAAGACTTGTTCTTACCATAGATCTCCAGAACCTCAATGCACAGACTTTCCTCTTTCCCCATTAAGTAGAGAACTATTGCCATTTCACCTCTGACTTGGAGAAGCACTGTGATCCTGTGACAGTCCGTCTGCTAAGGCACACGGCTGCTCAGTGATTAGCGGGCGGGTAGCATATACAGCAGGGATACACTGGACAGATGTATGTTCCAGGCGGGATGGAGCAGAAAGCTGTGATGCTACACTACTCTGCAAGGCATACCATGTAAAATTTATGTGAGTCATTTATTTCTAGAATTTTCCATTTCATATTTTTGGACTGTGGGTGACTGTGAGTAACAGATTATGGTTCGTGAGCCGATTTTTCTCCCGCTCCCCTCTCCTGCACCTGCAGCCTCTCCTGTCTGGGAAGTGCTGGGTGGAAGGAGCATTCAGTCCTGGCACAGGGCCCTGCTGCCCCTTCTTGTGGAGAAGGCTTTATTGTTGAGACCCGGGATCCAAAGGTCAGAGCGGCCTGGATCAGTCACGCAGCCCTGGAGCCCTGGCTGCCCTGCAGTCCCCTGAGTGGCCAGACAGCCAGTGGTGCAGCCACTACCTTCTGCTTACTGGGAGGGATAGGGAGCTGCGAGCTGATGTTCTGAGAGGCTGGGCTGTAGCTGGTCACCGCCTCTGATCCCCCTCTGTCCAAGGTTCTCCAGTGAGTGGAAGACTTGTGGGTTGAGCAGGAGGCCCCCCTGCGGAGGAACCACGTATATCCCTGATCCATCTGGAATGATGACAAGGGCCACAGTGCATTTGTGTGTTAGTTGGTTGCTCTCCGGGGGCCATGTCTTGGAGTAGCCTTTCTGGTGTGGCCACAAAGTCCTCTCACATCAGGGCCGAACTGGACGCTCTGGGGCAGCCTTGAGCTAGCTCTCCTGGAATGAACTCAGTGTTTCTTATCGGTCTGGGGTAAGCAAGTGAGAGATGAGCATGGACACGTGAGCCCCACCCTGGGTGGCTAACACTGCTGCAGGCCACTGGCATCAGCGAAAGGGCCAGTGTCCCCATGGAAGAATGGGGAATGACTCCACTTCCCTGCTGTTTTTCTGCTTTGAGCCACATTTCAGATTTTGCGTCCAGCCGAACTGGACTCGGGGCACCCACGCTCTGTTTCCCTTTCTCACCTCTTTCTTCTCTGTTGCTTGGGAGTGTGCCAGGTGCAGTCCTACACCTGAGGGTGGTGACTTAATTCCTGCCAGTCCATGCGTCCACTCACTACCCACAGCTCTGCCACTGAGAGCCACGGGGCTCTGCCCTCACCCCACAGCAGAGTTCCACCAGAGCCTCCTCCTGCTCCAATGTCCTGGAGCTCACTTACGGGGCGCCCTGTGCAGGCTCCGAGTTCTCTGGTTGTAGAAGGTTAAGGGTGTGTGGCTGAGATCATCCAGCCCCCTCTGAAGAAACCGTACTCTCCATTCTCCACTTCAAAGATTTCCCCTGAAAAGAAAGTAGGCTATGTGTCTTGACCCTGTTCTAGTCTGTCTGTCTTGTTCTTGGAAGCACGGAGCAGCCACTCCTCTTAGCTGGTGCTAATGCTGGGTGGCCGACTGGAAACCAGCAGGCAGGTCAGGGCCATGAGGCGTCTTCACTGGTTTTTCTTCCCTCCAGTCTGGCCCCCTATTTCCTTACTAAGTCAACAGCTGCTGTAATTATATCAGTCAACAACATGTGCAACTGTAGCAATGGCTTCATATGGGCTTGCTTTGTGAATACCCAGGGCAATATTTAACATATAATACTATCCCTAATAAAATAATACATTAGTGATCAATAATAAGGAGGTAACCAGGACACCTGTGCCTTTGTAGAATTTCTAAGCCATACTTCAAATAAGACTGCTGCATTCAAGGGGTGGCATCTGACCTGAAGCCACAGCACATCCATGCTTGCTCTTCCCAGCAAATCCTTTCCCCTGTGTGCTTCCCACAGAAGTGCTCCCAAGGCTCTGCTGGGGCCAGGGAACCATGACCCCTGTGGAAATGCACGCTCCTCACTGTGGGGAGCCAGGGCTCCTGGAGGGACTGCCTCTGAAAGGCCTGTCCATCAGGACTGACGGTGAGAGAGAGGCAGAGGACCCCTGCATCTGTCGTTGTCTCCAGGGAGAACCCCTCTGTCCCATTAGTAAGGAGACCATGCTTTACAAGGCAAAATGACAACACAGCTGGTTACAGAGCTCATTGTCTCTCATTTGCAAGTCCTGCATGGGGTGACTTCCATTCTACGAAACAGAGCGAGACAGAGCTCCCGCTGGGCGGTGGCCCTGGGTTTTGTAAAGTGGCGACAAGGCAACAGGACCACAGAGAAACACCGGATTGATTAGCACCAGGTTACCTGTCTGTAAAGGTTGGAGCAGGGGACACTCCCTGGCTATGCTGACTCAGGTAGACTGATAGGTGTTGTCAGAAAAAAAAAAACTGGCCCAATTTGGGGGTCTGTCCACGGCCTTGCAGCTTCAGCTTGATGACGTGGCATTTAGCAGGAGTGGCCCCCTTCTGGCTGGGTGTGGCTGGATCTGCGTGGGTGCCGTGTAGGAGCGGGTCCACACCGACTAACTCACTGCGCCCAAGCAGCGGCTCACAGGCTCCTCTGCAGGGTCAGCTGGTGGTGGTGGAGGGGGCCCTGGCCCTCTTCTGCTGGGGGCATGCCTGTGTATCTGGGGCCTGGAAGAACTTTCCAGCACCCTGGAGAAGTACTTCTTTCTGAGGCCAGGGCAGGGAGGGCCCCATACTGCTTGCCCCATTCAGCCCTCTTTTTCCTGGAGGTCCTGCCTGGATTCACAGCCTGCCCTCCTGTGTTGGCCGGCACCTGCTATGCAGCAGGAAGACTGCTCGCGGCCTCTCCACTGGCCCTGGTGTGACCTGCCCCCTCCCCCCACATTTATCTACTCTTTTGCACAAACTGCCTTTCTAAGGCAGTGAACACGCAGCCTCAAGTTTAGGCTGATGCACTTGGCAGGCAATGGGGACGGTCATGCTGATTAACTAAGACCCTAAGAAGGTTGCACTTCCTGTTTTGAGTGGCCACACTTGGTGGTCAGTGCTTTGCTCCCATTGAGAAGTAAGGAGACAACCTGCTCTGAGTCCATTGGGTAGATCAAGACTCATTCACCAAACGCCAGTTTATGTTCCTTATTTAAGGTTCACGGGGACTGAAGGGGATTCAGTCAGAACCCTGTCCTGTTGGGGTCTGCTTCTAACCATGGCCCCCCGTAGGGAGCAGAATTGCTGTTTTATAGACCCTAAGGAAGTTGAAGAGCCGTCCGCTTGGGCTTGGAAAGCCTTTAGAAACAGGGATCTAGAGTGAGTAGACAACAGGCTACTAAGAAGTGCCTGCTCGCCACGAGGCATTGTAGCTGTGGAGGTGCAGCCACAGCTAGACTGGCTCGTGAAGTTGCCCCTGTGCCCCTCCGTCCTCAGGAAGGGCCCTTTGTAGAGGGGCTAGGAGAGCCGCAGTGTCCATCGCTCACAAACCTGTGTCCCCTCCCTCCCAGCTTGTCACATCCTGGAATGCTGTGATGGGCTGGCCCAGGATGTCATCGGCTCCATCGGGCAGGCCTTCGAGCTCCGGTTTAAGCAATACTTGCAGTGCCCTTCCAAGATCCCTGTGCTCCAGGACCGGTGAGTAGCCCTGCGGCACTGCCGGCCTCCGCCCCTCTGTGTGAAAACCGTCTCCCCCAGGCTGGGCGCTGGACGGGCCCCATGCATCACTGGGCTTCCTGGGCTTGCAAACCCCTGATCAGTGCTGGGCTGTGACCCAGGAAGCCAGCAGATGGAAGCCAACATACGGATGATGCTTGGGATGTGCAGAAAAACATTTCCTGGAAACTATAGTGACGGTAGCCAAGGTTACACAAGAGTGACTTCATTTAATTTTTTTTTTTCATTCAGTTTTCTCTGCACCCATGTGATGCTTCCATATGTCACCTCCCTGGGTCTGTGTCACCTCAGGTTTTGTGCAGCCTGTTGTTCTTATCCTGCGGCAGGGGGCTCCTGCTGGCCACCAACCTGTTTCTGCTTTACTGGGCTCTGTATCGGAACAGCTCTGTAGCTCATTTCCCTTCTGTGTGGTCCTGGGAATGACCCTTACCCTCTCTGAGCCTCAGCGATGTTGTCTATAAAACCGGAATGATAGTGACATGAACGATTATTTAGTGTATTATAAAACACGTTCAACATCTACCATGCAGAATCCTTAGGGTGTAAAAAAATTACATGCAGCATAAAGCATTTTACAAAAGTCGTATGGACTATGTTGGTCGAGTTTACATAGTGAAAATCTATGATAGCAGTGTGTTCGCTATAAACAAAACTTCACTTTTCTACATTGGCTTTTTTACTTTTTAAAAAAAATTCATTTATGTATTTATTTGAAAGGCAGAGTTACAGAGGAGAATGGGGGAGGGGGGAATGAGGGAGAGAGAGAGAGAGAGAGAAATCTTCCATCCACTGGTATATTACCCAAATAACCAAAATGGCTGCAGCTGGGCCAGTCCAAAGCCAGGAGCCGGGAGCTTCTTCTGAGTCTCCCATATGGGTGCAGGAACTCACAGACTTGGGCTATCTGCCTCTGGTTTCCCAGGCATATTAGCAGGGAGCTGGATCAGAAGTGGAGTGGCCAAGAACCCAACTGGCGCCCATAAGGGATGCCAGTGTTGCAGGCAGAGGCTTTACCTGCTCTGCTACAATGCCAGCCCCAACTTTTTACTGTTTTCAGACTGCTAAGGCCATGTTCTGTGTCATGGTCACACAGTCAGTGTCCACCTGGATCTTCATCATCATGAAGGCATTGTTCACCTCCCTTTCCATCTTCAGTTTGCTTGAAAGAGACTTAACTTCCCCATCCCCCAAAAAGTTTGCTTTAAGAAACTAATTTTGGGGCCCAGTGCTGTGGCGTAGTGGATAAAGCCACCACCTGCAGTACTGGCATCTCATATGGGAGCTGGTTCAAGTCCCAGCTGCTCCACTTCCGATCCAGCTCTCTGCTGTGGCCTGGGAAAGCAGTAGAAGATGGCCCAAGTCCTTGGGGTCTTGCAGCCACGTGGGAGACCTGGAGGAAGTTCTTGGCTCCTGGCTTCAGCTCAGTCATTTTGCTGTCTTTGCTATGTATCCATCTGAAGTGAGTTTGATAAATGGTATTTCCTCAAAGAAAAAGAAGCATGGGATATAGCAAAAATGTTATCATTTTGAAAAACTAACAGCAATTCAGCATTTTAAAAAAAAGGTTTATTTATTTAATTATTTACTAACATATTTAAGAGGCAGAGAGACAAGGAGAGACACAGAGAGAACTCCCATCTGCTGGTTCACTCCCCCAATGCCTGCAATGACTGGGCTAAAGCCAGGACTGGTGACCTCAGCCCAGGTCTCCCATGTGAGTGGCAGGGAACCAACCACTTGAGCATCACCACTGCCCCCACGGGTCCACATTAGCAGAAAGCTGGAATCAAGAGCCAGGGATGGGATTTGAACCCAGGGACTCCGATGCGGGATGCAGGTGTCCCAACCGGTATCTTAACCACGAGCCAAACATTTTCCCTAACATTGTTTAGTCTCAGAAGTGAATGAATAGGTAAATTATTATGCTTTTCTGTGTTTTTTAAATGTTTGCATAAGTATCAAATACATACTATTAGAATAACATAGGCACAGCAGGTTAAGCTGCTGCTTGTAATGCCAGTGGGAGTCCTGGCTGCTCCGCTTCCAATCTAGCTCCCAGCTAATGTACCTGGGAAAGCAGCACAAGAATCCCCTCCCCACGTGGGAGAACCGGATGTAGTTCTAGGCTCCTGGATTTGGGCCAGGATCACTGGCTGTTGTACGCATTTGGGGAGTGAACCAGAGAATGGAAGATTCTCCCTCTCTGTCACTCTGCCTTTCAAATAAATAAAATGAATCTTACAATAAAATAAAAGAATAGGTACACAAATAGTGGGAGCAGTTGATTTCACAACCATATCTTCTGACGATAGACTTAGGCATGAAGTCTTGTGCATGATTTCATCCAATAATATTTTGAAGGACTTCCAGGAAAGAAAAGGAAGCAGACAGGACCTTACCCATGAGAACAACTTCAGCTACAGATGCAGGTGTTAGAGAACAGTTTCTAGAGCAAAAGGAACCAAGGTCCTTCCTGCCTGTCGCCTCACCCTGCAGGTGCCTGCCCGCTGGTCCTCTTGTCTGTTTGATGGCAGCTGAGATACCCATTGCACAGGTCTTAGACAGAGGGAGGAGGGCCCCCTGGGGTAGATACCCATTGCACAGTCTTAGACAGAGGGAGGAGGGCCCCCTGGGGTAGATACCTATTGCACAGGTGTTAGACAGAGGGAGGAGGGCCCCCTGGGGTAGATACCCATTGCACAGTCTTAGACAGAGGGAGGAGAGTCCCCTGGGGTAGATACCCATTGCACAGTCTTAGACAGAGGGAGGAGAGTCCCCTGGGGTAGATACCCATTGCACAGGTCTTAGACAGAGGGAGGAGTGCCCCCTGGGGTAGATACCCATTGCACAGGTCTTAGACAGAGGGAGGAGGGCCCCCTGGGGTAGATACCTATTGCACAGTCTTAGACAGAGGGAGGAGGGCCCCCTGGGGTAGATACCCATTGCACAGTCTTAGACAGAGGGAGGAGGGCCCCCTGGGGTAGATACCCATTGCACAGTCTTAGACAGAGGGAGGAGGGCCCCCTGGGGTAGATACCCATTGCACAGTCTTAGACAGAGGGAGGAGGGCCCCCTGGGGTAGATACCCATTGCACAGTCTTAGACAGAGGGAGGAGAGTCCCCTGGGGTAGATACCTATTGCACAGGTCTTAGAGGGAGGAGGGCCCCCTGGGGTAGATACCCATTGCACAGGTCTTAGACAGAGGGAGGAGGGCCCCCTGGGGTAGATACCCATTGCACAGTCTTAGACAGAGGGAGGAGGGCCCCCTGGGGTAGATACCCATTGCACAATCTTAGACAGAGGGAGGAGAGTCCCCTGGGGTAGATACCTATTGCACAGTCTTAGACAGAGGGAGGAGGGCCCCCTGGGGTAGATACCCATTGCACAGTCTTAGACAGAGGGAGGAGGGCCCCCTGGGGTAGATACCCATTGCACAGTCTTAGACAGAGGGAGGAGAGTCCCCTGGGGTAGATACCTATTGCACAGGTCTTAGACAGAGGGAGGAGAGTCCCCTGGGGTAGATACCTATTGCACAGTCTTAGACAGAGGGAGGAGGGCCCCCTGGGGTAGATACCCATTGCACAATCTTAGACAGAGGGAGGAGAGTCCCCTGGGGTAGATACCTATTGCACAGTCTTAGACAGAGGGAGGAGAGTCCCCTGGGGTAGATACCTATTGCACAGTCTTAGACAGAGGGAGGAGGGCCCCCTGGGGTAGATACCCATTGCACAGTCTTAGACAGAGGGAGGAGGGCCCCCTGGGGTAGATACCCATTGCACAGTCTTAGACAGAGGGAGGAGGGCCCCCTGGGGTAGATACCTATTGCACAGTCTTAGACAGAGGGAGGAGGGCCCCCTGGGGTAGATACCCATTGCACAATCTTAGACAGAGGGAGGAGAGTCCCCTGGGGTAGATACCCATTGCACAGTCTTAGACAGAGGGAGGAGAGTCCCCTGGGGCAGATACCTATTGCACAGTCTTAGACAGAGGGAGGAGGGCCCCCTGGGGTAGATACCCATTGCACAGTCTTAGACAGAGGGAGGAGAGTCCCCTGGGGTAGATACCCATTGCACAGTCTTAGACAGAGGGAGGAGAGTCCCCTGGGGTAGATACCTATTGCACAGTCTTAGACAGAGGGAGGAGGGCCCCCTGGGGTAGATACCCATTGCACAGTCTTAGACAGAGGGAGGAGGGCCCCCTGGGGTAGATACCCATTGCACAGTCTTAGACAGAGGGAGGAGGGCCCCCTGGGGTAGATACCCATTGCACAGTCTTAGACAGAGGGAGGAGGGCCCCCTGGGGTAGATACCCATTGCACAGTCTTAGACAGAGGGAGGAGAGTCCCCTGGGGTAGATACCTATTGCACAGGTCTTAGACAGAGGGAGGAGAGTCCCCTGGGGTAGATACCTATTGCACAGTCTTAGACAGAGGGAGGAGGGCCCCCTGGGGTAGATACCCATTGCACAGGTCATAGACAGAGGGAGGAGGGCCCCCTGGGGTAGATACCTATTGCACAGTCTTAGAGGGAGGAGAGTCCCCTGGGGTAGATACCTATTGCACAGTCTTAGAGGGAGGAGAGTCCCCTGGGGTAGATACCTATTGCACAGTCTTAGACAGAGGGAGGAGGGCCCCCTGGGGTAGATACCCATTGCACAGTCTTAGACAGAGGGAGGGGAGTCCCCTGGGGTAGATACCTATTGCACAGTCTTAGACAGAGGGAGGAGGGCCCCCTGGGGTAGATACCCATTGCACAGTCTTAGACAGAGGGAGGAGAGTCCCCTGGGGTAGATACCCATTGCACAGGTCTTAGACAGAGGGAGGAGAGTCCCCTGGGGTAGATACCTATTGCACAGGTGTTAGACAGTGGGAGGTGGGCCCCCTGGGGTAGATACCTATTGCACAGTCTTAGACAGAGGGAGGAGGGCCCCCTGGGGTTTCCTCCACCTTCTTTTTCAGGCACACCCCTCTCACTGGAGTCAGCCAGGGGCCATGAGAGAACCCACCCTGCCTTCAGCTGTCAGTGCTGTCACCCACTCCAGGACCCACGTTCCTGGGCTGTGGGCACACATGACACTGGCAGGGTTTCCTTCTAAGGCATTAAAGTTCTAGGGGGTATCCAAGACAGGGGCTTCTGTTTGGATTTTTTCTGCTCGCTCTCCAAGCTCTGAAATATTTGGTGGAGAAGGGAGGATTTGCTACATCAGCTTCTTTGCCTGTGTTGTTTGGGATGGAGACATGGACAGAGGATAGAGAGGATAGGGGAGGCTGGAGAGAGTGTGGCAATGTTAGTGGCTGGCAAGCTGCGAAGGATCCTCCCTGCTCCCTGTGTGTGGAGTGAGAGTTCTCTTTTCCCTTTTCTTGTCCCACGAGTGTATGGATTTACTTGTGAGTTACTATTTGTCCATTCTGTTGATTCTCAAAGGAGACACTCTATCATCTGGATTCCTCATCCATCTTTAACTGGATATCCGAAATAGTACTTAGAAGTGTATAGGTTTTTAGTTATGGTCTGATTTTTTTTTCTTACAGAAATCCAAAGACATTTCAATAATAGCCAGAGAAAACAATGAAAACAATGAAAATTAAATCATCTGTAGCTGAAGCTCCATTTACTATTTTAAAATGATGTGTAATTCAGGGGTGATAAAATCCAACGTTTTCAAGTCAACAGTCCAGTAGATTTTGCATTTCAAAGGCTGCACCTTCATCACCATTAACTCAAGAGTATTTTCATCACCCTAAAAAGAAGCTCGTACCCTTAGGCAGTCACTCCGTATTCTCCACCCTCTTCTTTCCAGGAAACCAATAATCTTGTTCTCTTGTGGATTTGCTGATTTCAGACATTTTTTTAAGATTTATTTTATTTACTTGAAAGTCAGGGTTACACAGGGAGAGAAGGAGAGGCAGAAAGAGAGAGAGAGGTCTTCCATCTGCTGGTTCACTCCCCAGTTGGCCGCGACAGCTGGAGCTGTGCTGATCCGAAGCCAGGAGCCAGGAGTTTCCTCCAGGTCTCCCACGCGGGTGCAGGGGCCCAAGGACTTGGGCCATCTTCTGCTGCTTTCCCAGGCCATAGCAGAGAGCTGGATTGGAAGTGGAGCAGCCGGGGCTTGAACCAGTGCCCATATGGGATGCCGGCACTGCAGGCAGTAGCCTTACCCGCTGTGTCACAGCGCGGGCCCCAGACATTTCATATAATTGCACTATGTGTTGGACTTCTTGACTTTGAAGAATGTCTTCAGGATTCACCCTTGTTGTAGCATCTGTCAGTATTTCAGCTTTTGAGGGCTCAAGCAATATCCTTTCGCATGGATACATCACCCTTACTGATCGTCTCATCAGTTCATGAACATTTCAGTTGTTATCCCCTTTCAGCTCATAGGAAGAATGCTACTATGAAGATGCACACATGCAAGTTTTTGTGCAAACGTGTTTCTGTATTCTCGTGTGTATACCTCAGAGTGGAACTGTTGGGTCAGATGAGTGTGCTGTGCTAAGTTTTATGAAAAATTGCCCAGCTCCTCTGCAAAGTGGCTCCGCCATCTTACATTCCCATTTAGGTTAGAATACACGCAGGAGAGTTCTGAAGTTTTTGCATCCTCACCAACACTTACTGTCTATCATTTTGATCACAGCTACCCTAGAGGGAATAAAGTTATCTCCAACTCTGATTTGCCTTTCCTGATCCTTCACTCTATCAAACATCTTTTCGTATGCTTGTTGGTCATTGTGTGTTCTCTGTGGAGGAATGTCTGCTCAAATCCTTGGCCAGTTTTAAAGATTGGGTTATCTGTGTTTTTATTGTTGCTATGCAGGAGTTCTTTAAATATTCTGGACAGATGTCTCCTTTTGGATGTACGATTAGCAAATACTTTTTCCCATTTTGTGAGTTGGCATTTTTACTAACGCAGTGCTTTGAAGCACAGCAGTTTCCAATTTGGATGAAATCCAGTTTACTTACTTTTTCCTTTGGTTGCTTGTGCTTTTGGTGTCATGTGTAAAGTTGCCTAAATTCAAGGTACTGAAGATTTATGCCTCTGTGTTCTTCTAATAGTTTTGACTCTTATGTCCAGGTCGTTAATCCATTGTGAGTTATTTTGTATGTGTGACATGGCACAAGGATTCCACTTCATTCTTCCATAAATGGATATCCAGTTGCCATGGGACCATTTGTTAGACACACTTTTCAATGTCAGTTGGCCACAGATATATGGGTTTGTTTCTGGAGTCTCAATTCTGTTTCACTGAGCTGTATGTCTAAACTTTTACTTGTGTAACACAGTCTTGAATACTGTTTCTTTGTAAATTTAACATTGGAAGCATGAGTCCTCTATTTTTGTTCTTTTTCAAGATCGTTTTAACTATTTTAGACGCCTTACACTTCCATCTGAATTTAGGAAAGCTTGCAATAAAAAGAGTTGGGATTTTGACAGGGATTGTGTTGGATCTGTAGAGCAATTTAAGCATTATTCTCATATTATCTATTTTAAATATTCTAGTTCATGATTATAACATGTCCTGTCATTTATTTAGATTTCCCTTAATTCCTTTCAATAAAATTTTAAAATTTTCAGTATACAAATTTTTCTCCTGAATATTTTATTTCTGATGCAATAATAAATCAAAGTGTCAATTTTATTTTTTCATTAGTTAGTGTATAAAATGCAGTTTTGTATGCTTATCTTACATCCATCAGTCATGTTTGACTAATTCATTAACTCTAAAAGCTTTGTGTGGCTACTGTAGAATGTGTTATATGTAAGGCCCTATTATCAGCCGGTGCCGCGGCTCACTAGGCTGATCCTCCGCCTGCAGCATCAGCACCCTGGGTTCTAGTCCCGGTTGGGGCACCAGTTCTGTCCTGATTGCTCCTCTTCCAGTCCAGCTCTCTGCTGTGGCCCGGGAGTGCAGTGGAGGATGGCCCAAGTGCTTGGGCCCTGCACCCGCATGGGAGACCAGAAGGACGCACCTGGATCCTGGCTTCAGATCGGCGCAGTGTGCTGGCTGCAATGCGCTGGCCGTAGCGGCCATTTGGGGGATGAACCAACGGCAAAAGGAAGACCTTTCTCTCTGTCTCTCTCTCACTGTCTAACTCTGCCTGTCAACAAACAAACAAACAAAAACCCCCTATTATCTGCTAGTAGAGAGAGTTTGATTGCTTCCATTCTACTCTGGATCCCTTTTGTTTCTTTTCATTTTCTAATCACCCTGAACAGAATCACCTGTATACAACTCTGTCATGCTCCTGTTCCCCGCGGCACAGCTTCAAGTCTGTTACCATTAACAGTGATGCCACCTGTGGGCTTTTCTTAGCTGCCTTTATCAGGAATACTTCTCTGATCCAAATTTGTTGAGTGTTTTTACCATGCAGTACTGTTGGATCTTATTAAGTGGTTGAGAGGATTATGTGTTTTTATTCTGCTGGTATGATACAGTAATTGATTTGAGGATTACTACATTACTGGGATAAATAGCACTTTGTCTTGGTATATGATTCTTTTTACACATTGCTGGGTTTGGTTTCCTAGAATTTTGTTGTGGGTTTTTTCCATCTGCATTCATAAGAGATACAT
This sequence comes from Lepus europaeus, assembly GCF_033115175.1. NCBI lineage: Eukaryota > Metazoa > Chordata > Mammalia > Lagomorpha > Leporidae > Lepus > Lepus europaeus. The sequence continues at coordinate 99,996,859 of NC_084838.1, forward strand.
TTCTTAAGATTTATTTATTTATTTGAAAGGCAGAGTTACAGAGAGAAATAGGGAGAATCAGAGAAACAGATCTTCCATCTGCTGGTTCACTCCCCAGATGGCCACAACAGCTGGAGCTGTACCAATCCAAAGACAGAGCCAAGAGCTTCTTCTGGGTCTCCCACGTGGGTGCAGGGACCCAAGGACTTCCTCAGGTGCATTGGCAGGGAGATAGAACCGAAGTGCAGCAGCCGGGACTCAAACCAGCATCCATATGGGACGCTGGCGCCACAGGCAGTGGTTGTACCCACTACACCCCAGCGACGGTCCCCAGAAGAGAGATTGATATGCAGTTTTCTTTATTTTGGTGACTTTGTCTGGTTTTGGTATCAGGGTATTTCTGGCCTCATAGATTGAGTTTGAAAAGAGTGGTTGTTACTTCTCCTTTAAATGTTTGGTAGAATTTACCAGAAATCCATATGATCCTGGTCTTCTCTTGGAAGGTAAGTTTTATTTATTATTATAATTAATTCAGTCTATTGTTACAAGTCTATTCAGATTCTTCTTGAGTCAGTTTTGATAGTCTGGGTTTTTCTAGGAACTTCTCCATTTCATCTAGGTTATCTAAATTTTGGCATACAATCCTTCATAGATTTTCTTATAAACCTTTTTTTTTATATATGATTGGTAATAGTATCCCCTCTTTTGTTTCTAATTTTTATAATTTAGACTTTTACTTTTCTTGGTCATTCTAGCTATGGGTTTGACAACTTTATTGATCCTCCCAGGAACCAACTATTGTTTTTGTTAATTTCCTTTGTTGTTTTCCTATTGTCCACTTTTTTAATTTTCACTTTAATATAATTTTATTTCTTCTGCTTGGTTTGGGTTCAGTTTTCTCTTTTTTTTCTAGTTTAGTGAGATAGATGTTCAGGTTATTGATTTGAGATCTTTATTCCTTTGTCCTGTAGCTATTACAGCTGTGAATTTCCCTGTCAACACTGTTGCTTTATTCCATCAGTTTTGATAGGATGTTTTTGTTTTCACTCCTTTCAAACCAGTTTCTAATTTCCTTTTTTGACTCATTATTTATGTAAAGATGTTATTTAATTACTAATATGTGTGAATTCCCTAAATTTCCTTCTGTTACTGATTCCTAGTTTGATTCAATTATGGTCTAAAACATACTTTGTGTGATTTCAATCCCTTAAAATTTTTGAAATTTAGTTTATGGATATAACATATGGTCTATCCTAGAGAGTGTTCCATAGGCACTTAAGAAGAATTTATTCTGCTTCTGTTGGATAGAGTGTTCCATTGATGTCTTTTAGGTCTAGTTGGATTATGGTGTTGAACTTACCAGTTTTCCATAGTTGTTCTCTTATTGAAAGTGGCATATTAATGTCTCTCACTATGGTTGTTGAGTTGTCTATTTCTCCCTTTGGTTTCATTAGATTTTGCTTCATGTATTTTGGGCTCTGTTGTGAGGTACATATATTTTTACAATTGTTATGTCATCTTGATGAGTTGCCCTTTAATGATTAAAAACTGTTTTTTTTTAATCTCTAGAAATGAATTATCTATGAAAATCTATTTTGTGTAACACACATAGCCATTCCATCCTCTTTTGGTTACCGTTTGCATGAAATGTTTTTTTACATCATATGACTTTCAACCTAGTATTTATTTTCTTGTTTCTTTTTAGTTGACAAAAAATAATTGTGTGCACTTATGGTCTACAATGTGACCTTTTATCAATGTACACATTTCAGAAAGATTCAATCAAGTTCATTAAAATATTGATCATCTCACCAATTAACCACTTTTTGGGGAAGATAACATTAAAAATCTATAGTAATTTTTAACTATACCATACATTATCTTTAACTGGGATCACCAGTCTACTTAAGTCTCTCAATCCAAATTGTGTTGCACATAGAAAGCCTGCAGTCAGATCACTTTTTTGGTCCAGTCTCAGTCTCTACCTTTTAATTGGAGCATTCAGTATATTTACATCAAATAAAAATGCTACTAAGTTGGGAATTTTTCTCTGCCATCTAAAGATTTTCCTGCATATTTTGTCATTTTTTTTACATTTATTCCTTCATTACTGTCTTTTCTTTGTTAAGTAAATGTTTTTCAAGTGTACTGTTTTAATTCCCTTGTTCCTGTCACTACTTTTTTAAAAAAAGATTTATTTTTATTTATTTGAAAGACAGAGTTACAGAGAGAGGTCGAGACAGATAGAGAGGTCATCCATCTGCTGATTCACTCCCCAGATGGCCGCAACGGCCGGAGCTGCGCTGATCCGAAGCCAGGAGCCAGGAGCTTCTTCCAGGTCTCCCATATGGGTGCAGGGGCCCAAGGACTTGGGCCATCTTGTACTGCTTTCCCAGGCCATAGCAGAGAGCTGGATTGGAAGAGGAGCAGCCAGGACTAGAACCAGCGCCCATATGAGATGCCAGGCTGTTAACCTGCTGCGCCATAGCACTGACCCCTCCTATTACTACTTTTAAAGTGACTGTCGTTGTGGGGATTTAAATCAGTATCTTAATATATAACAATTCTGTATGGGTCTCAGTAATACACGAAAGATTTGCTCCTGTGTGACTCCATTCCTTCCCCTCCACTGTGATGCTATTATGAAAAATCACATCTTTATACATTGTGTGCCCATCAACACAAATTTCTAGTTACTGCTTTATTTGGCTGCCTTTTAAATTAGAGAGGATGAACAAAAAAGTTATCAGCAAAAATTGCATTTATATTTTTCAGTTAACTTTACTATTATTCTCTATTTTTCATATGGAATATCTTTTCATTTCAGTCTAAAGTACTTTTAGTGTTTCTTACACAGATTTGTTCAGAATAAGTTTTATCTGAGAATATCTTAATTTAAGCTTTGTTTGTGAAGGACAGGTTTGTTGGATAGAGTTGTTGATAGACAGTCTTTGAGCACTTGGAATTTGTCCTTCCACTGTCTTCTGGTCTCCATCATTTCTGGTAAGAAGTCAGCTGTTAGTGTTATTGAAGATCATTTATGCATGGTGAAAAGCTTCTCTCTTGCTGCTTTCAAGATCCTCTCTGTTTGGCTTCAAACAGAGTGAGTACAATGTGTGGATCTCTTTAAGTTCATCTTAATTTTGAGGGGCTTTTTGAGCTTGTTGTATGTATAGACCAATATTTTTCTACAAAGTTAGGAACCATTGGCTATTATTTCTTCAAATGTGTTTTCTTGCCTTTTCAGTGTCTCCTTTTCTCTAGGGACTCTATTAAGTATAAATTAGTAGGCTCAATGGTGTCCTGTAAGTTTCTGAAGTTCTGTTTATTTTTCTTAATTCTCTTCTCTTCATGGTCCTCAGACTGGAAAATCTCAACTGACCTGTCTTTTTGTTCTCTCATTCTCATTAAACCTTCTGTTAATCCTGTCAAGCAACTCTCAGCTCTAGAGTTTATGTAACTTTAAATTATTTATATATCTATACTGTATTCCCTATTTGATGAGGCATTTTTCTCATGCTTATTTTTTATGTTGTTTCCTTTAGTCTTGAAAATTTTTAAAGTAGTTGGAGTCTTTGTTTAGTTAGTCCATAGTCTGAGCTCCTCAGGGAAAATTTCTGTTGATTGTTTTTTTTTTTTCCTATGCATGAGTCATACTTCCTTGTTTCTTTGCATGACTCACAAGATTTTGTTAAAACTGGAAATTTAAATAATATAATGTGCTACCCTGAAAATAAAGTTTCTCCCTTCCCAGGATTTGTTGTTCTTGCTGCTTGTTGTGTTTGTCTTGTGACTTTTCTGAAATTATTCTCTAATGTCTATATTGTTTGTAATATGTAAAAGGACTACAAAATGTTTGTGGAAGATTGGAATTAAAAGTTTATATTAGTGCAAAGGATTAACGTAGTCCATGCATTTTTTTTTCATAATACTCATTGTCCATGAACTTTTATAAAATTCCTTGTATTTCCACTGATTACTCTGCTTGGTTTGCTTATTATTCAGCTGTTAGTTCATTTTCCATGAACCTTTTTCTAAGACTCCTATGTCAGTCATGGCTCTATTTGGCTTGATTACTATTGGAGAGAGAGTTCCTAAATTCCTGGAACCATGAAGTCTGTGTGTGTGTTGGGGTATTCCTTCAATCCTCGGCCAGGTAATTAACAACTCAACCTTGGCCTTCATTTTCTCCTGTGTTGAGCCTCAAGGTCAGCTAGAGTCAAGAGTGTAAGGAATTGTCACATGTGTCCTGAGCAGACACCAGGCCCTGGGCATGCACACAGCTCTGCACATGCATGTGGTCTTCTAGATTCTAGAAACTATTCAGAGCTCATGCAAGTCTTTAGGAACATTTCATCGCCCAGCTTTCCTCCTAAGCTTTTTGATTAGCCTACCAGTCGACCTAAATGTTATACAGCTGCCTCTAATTGTTTTTGACAGATGTCTCTGGGGAAGAGAATTTTTGCCCTGAGCAAGCTCCAAATCAGGTCAAATAAAGACAGCCTTGGCAGCTGGGTCTTCAAGGAAGGATCAGACGGTTGGAGTCACGATCATCCACTGGGAATAGGTCTTCGCTGGCGTTGTGGGCTGTCGGTTTTCAAGGCTACCAGAGATGTGGAAATAGGATGATTTAAATGCCACAGTGATACTGTTCTGATAGCTGTTTGTTTGTTCATGTTTTTCCTTAAACAAACATTCCCTGGGTCATTTCAAGCTTCTGGTTCATTTCCAGAGTGCTGAAAAAGTTGGTTTTGAAAAAGAATATTTTTGTGTCAGTCTTCTTGTTGTTTTTATTGAAGAGAGGATTTTCAGAGTTCCTTACTCTACCATCTTCTCTGTTGCCACTAAATCTCTGTATTTTTTTTAGTTGATTTTGTTTCCAGTAAATTTCATGACTTACTGAAATGGTACCAGGGCTGTAGGAATCTGGTTATCTTTAGGCATAAAGATATTTCTTCCTTATTTCTTCCTTAGTTAAAGTGTACTTTAACAAAACGACCTCTTTCAAATATGGTAGGAATTTTCCAGTAGGTAGAACTCTGAGTGAGGCAGGGCTACTTGACCAAACCACGTACCCACTTCTCAAATACTCCCGAGAACCAGGTGGCTGAGGGAGCAGGGACTAAACTCTCTCTCCTTGGAACAGGTACCACCATTAGACTTTGGTTTTGACTGCAAGCTCACTTTTTGGCTTAAGCCTTTGAAAATCTTCTTTTAACAGAATGCAGAGTCTGGATGAGCCCTGGACAGAGGAAGAGGGGGAGGGCTCGGACCACCCATACTACAACAGTGTTCCCAGCAAGATGCCTCCACCAGGGGGCTTTCTTGATGCTCGGCTCAAAACCAGACCCCATGCTCCTGACACAGCTCAGGTAAGTCTCAGACTTTTCTGTTTGATGGAGACTAGCTGAAATTTTATATTTTCTTCCATTCTAGTTCAGACTGACATTCTGTTCAGTGTTTGACACAATAACACACCAGCTTTCCTTCATTGGCTCTCACAAGCATACAAAGAGTAAATGCTATTTTTTTAACATTACAAGGCATTGGCCCAATGCTCTGGAAGTATATGGTGTCTCTGATATATGAATCTGGGGTCTTCTCCCTCCCAGGACCAATCCCATCGTGATGTGATCCTAGTGAGAGGAATACAGAACTTAATACTTTTAAGAGGCCTGGAGTGCTTTGTGTTTTCTGAAGAGTGGTTGCGGGTTCTTAAACTGATGGGAATTATGTTCTTCTGTTTTATTCATTCCCCTCATTTCCCTCTAAAATTTTAGTAGGGTGACTGCTTTCTAGAGTCATGTTTCATTATAAAAAAAATTTCAATTTATTCTACCTTATAATAATGGGGTCAATAAAAATGGCAACATAACTTTGAAATAAAGATCTGACAGGAAGAGGAATTTCTTGGTCTTCATGGAGTAGACTTGCCTGAGCGTGAACCTTTATGGTTATGTGTATCAGGTGAGAGGTGCTGATGGTCCTTGCCTTATGATGACTGAACATATATATATATATATATATATATGATGCATTCAGTAGAGTAAGAATTGAGTTTGAATTTTTCCCTGACAGTGCTATGTGGTCCCATCCTCTCTGGTGACACTGGGTGGCAGCAGTGAGCCTAGTTTGGGGTCAGTCCAGTGGTCACCAGGGGAGTTGCCTGAGGGTTTACAGGGTGCTGTGCTGTTGAGCTGGGATGTACGGGGGGGGGGGGGGTATGTCTAGGGGAAGCAGTGCATTGTGGACTGATACTATTTTCAACTGCAGAGTGGGTTTGTTGGATTTTACGATAACCCTATCATCAGTGGAGGAGCGACCGTATGTCCTGACATAAAGGTGCCCTCTTGCGGAAGTTTTTCTGAGACATGTTGAATGCTATGACCGTATATGGAGAACTCGATTTTACAGTTCCACATAGGGAGGAGTGTTGGGGGCTATGGAAACAAGGAGGGGTGCGTGTGTCGTGTTGGTGGAGATGCAGCCTTTTCCTCACGTGCACACGCACATTAATGCCCACCCTGAGACGTGAAGGCCCAGAGAAAGCAGGCGTGTCCCATCTCTGTGGTCCTGCCTCCGTTCTGTGGCATTCGAAGACGGGGACATGGGAAAAGGTGATTCTTCTGTGTATTCACATGTGTCTGCAGTTTGCAGGAAAAGAGCAAACTTACTACCAGGGAAGACACTTGGGAGACACATTTGGCGAAGACTGGCAGCAGGCACCTGTCAGGCAAGGTGAGGAACTTTTATGAAAAATCCCTCTACCTGGTGGGGCACCCACTTCCTGTGGAGTGGCAAGGTGATCCCCTGGAAGTATTTGCTGTGGGTGGTGTATCTGTCCGCATTGTGTTGCTGTAGCAACATTAATATTAAGTAAAGTTAACTAATGGGGCTTAATTTCCTCTGAAGGCAGGGCCCCTCGCTGACCTCATTAGCTTTCCTTGGGCTCTGCCTCTTCAAGGTCCCCCCTCCTCCCCACTACAGTAGTGATCAAGCTTCCAGCACAGAAGCTCTGGGGGACAAGCCACATCCAAACCATGGCAGGCATGCGGTAGATTCCTGATGAGAGCATAGAGTTGGAAACAATGACTGTCACAGATCCAGTGGTGCCTCCTGTGGCACCAGGTCTGGTTCACATTCTGTCAGCACTTACTTCCCCTGTGCACCTGCGACTGTCGCTGGAAGGCGTCCCCTGGTGGAGGACAACCTCCTTGCCCAGGGCTGCTGAGCAGCGGACATCCCAGAAGCACCCATTGATGCTTCACGTTTGAATTGGGGAAGTGACTCCATGGTGTGTGTTCTTCCATTTTCAAGTTCTTGCTGCCTTTCCTCCTCGTCTCATCCCCTGCCCACCTCCCCTCCACCCAGAGTCAGCTTCAGGAAGAACATAATGACCCTTGGCCTTGGGTGGGCGTTGATGACAGAAGTGGTGCCAAGGCTATTGGTCTCCTGGGTGCTTTTAGAGGATGCTTCCATGTCTTAGCACCCCTGACAACAGACACCTGTAGCACACCCTGAGAATAATCTACCTGGAACTGTGTCTAACTATCTGTAATCTAGATGCCTAAAAACAACTTACATACGTCAAGCTATCACTGTAACAATTTAGACAGAAGGAAGAACTAACTGCTAACTTTTCACGTAAATGTTTATTCGCTAGGAAGTTATTTATATTCATTCATATATGTATATCTATAATCTATCTATAAACATCTATCAGGTATCTATCACCTCTCAATTACTCATCTATCCACTATTAATAAATTATCTACTATTTATATCTATTATCTAGCTAACCATTCAGCTATCATTTATCTATCTAGTTATCACCTATTTATCTAGCATCTATCTATCTCTATTTTATTTTTTGTTTTTATTTTTTTTTTTTGACAGGCAGAGTGGACAATGAGAGAGAGAGACAGAGAGAAAGGTCTTTCTTTTCCATTGGTTCACCCTCAATGGCCGCTGTGGCCGGCGCACCGCGCTGATCCGAAGCCAGGAGCCAGGTGCTTCTCCTGGTCTCCCATGCGGGTGCAGGGCCCAAGCACTTGGGCCATCCTCCACTGCCCTCCTGGGCCACAGCAGAGAGCTGGCCTGGAAGAGGGGCAACGGGACAGAATCCGGTGCCCCGACCGGGACTAGAACCTGGTGTGCTGGTGCTGCAGGTGGATGATTAGCTTAGTGAGCCACGGCGCTGGCCAATCTATCTCTACTTTAAAGATATTTTTTTATTTCAAACTTTTTTGCCCTCCCAAAAATTTTCATACATCTTTCAGTAGCTCCCAGTCCTGACTTCTAGATGTGTAGGTTCTCAGGCGATGGAGCCCCCTGGTGCTGCTGTGCATATGAATTTAACATGAGTGTGTCCACCTGCCCTGGCATAGCACCTGCTGCCTCTGTCTTTAGTTGGGAAAGTTCTGCCCGAAACTTATTCGCTAGGTGTTCAATCCTCCCCTTTTAACAATTAGTTTGTGAAATGCTGTTCTGAGCAATGACTTGTTTGCAAAGTATACAAATGTTTAAGCTGTAACTAGCTGCTCCTAAGCAAGGTTACATAACCCAGAACAGCCCCTCTAACATAGAAATCCTGTGTGGGACTAGGAGCTTAGGATTTGTATACTTTGAGCTTTTGTGGGTGTTGTTGCCTAGCAGAGAAATCTTTGCACAGCTCCTCCTTCTCCCTTGGGAAGCAAAGGTTGGGTGCCAAAGGTCTCTTGGGAAAGCTCTCCAAAACCCTGAACCAACAATGTGCCAACTCTGTAGGGCCAGCTTCACCGCACCACTGACCGTAGGCTATGACAGACACGCTCCTTCCAGAAACGTGTGTGCCATAGGTGTTCTTGGGAATGTTTCTGTAAGTGCATTGGAGACAGGGTACATACAGAACAAGTGACCCAAGCAGGTGTTCTGAAGGAACAGCTCTGAGTGACAGAACAGGCAGGATCCCCAGGAACCCTCAGCCACCCTACTGGGGACGTCCCATCGAGGCCATGTCACTGCTTTGGATGAGGGGAGTCCTCGATCACACACTGGTCCTGGACTCAGCAGTGTCGGCTCTGGTTTGTAAGGAAGGCATCTCATTCTAAACACAGAGCCTGCGTGGTGGTGCTGACACTTGACGCGAGGCTTGTGGTTCTGCTCAGTTCTTTGATTTGGGAGGATTGTGTAAGGGAGAGGAGGTAGGGCACCTTCTGCCTGCTCAACTCCCGTAACCCCTGCGAGTCCTTGGTAAGTCTCTGCGTGACCCATGTGCACCCTGACATTGGCTGGAAGATCCCATGTGGATGTGAGCGGCTGGATGTGAGCCGTGTGCTGTGACAAGCTCAGAAGAGGGGCATTCGTCCACCTATGCAAACATGCACTCTGCAGGGAGGATTTTCTTACTGGGGGATGGTGGCGGGCTGACTACAGTCTTCACTGGTGCTGCCGTCCTAACAGGAAGGGGCTTGTTCTCTTGTTGCAGGGTCCTTGGACATCTACAGCACGCCAGAAGGGAAACCACACGTGGCCCCTGCGGGAGAAGCACCCACCTATGTCAACACCCAGCGCATGCCCCCACAGGCCCAGCCGGTGGCCACCAGCAGCGCAGAGAGCAGCCCACGCAGGGACCTCTTTGACATGAGTGGGTTTCCCTCTGTCTCTGGTCTTTTCTTCTGAGGTTGCTTTGTCCCCTGCCTTGTAGGAGGGCTCTGTGACGTTATTGAATTCTCTGCCAGTAGGGTCTAGTGAGTAGTGCTGATTACCTGTCCTTTGCTGGGTAGGGGATCAGGCCTGGGAAAGGCTTTGAGATTACAGGGCCCTCTGCAGTCACGAGGCACAGCCACCCCCATTCCTGCTTTGGGGAATTGACTTTCCTCTTGAAGATCGGCCGGTGTATTGAGACCCATGATACATAAGGAAGTGGGTCCATTTATTTATCCATTTAAATAGTAATTGGCTGCTAAGTGCCAACTACCATGTCCTTGTCTCCCCAGAACTCTCTCAACCTGTGAAACAAGACCAACCTATAAACGAGAAATTGCAATATGCTCCTCTCTCATGAGGGTGCTCCCTCCTGCCCTCTGTTTTTTTATCTCTATGTCTCTCTGCCCCCTCTCCAAATATTTGTTAAACACTTGCCATGTATCAGAAGCCTAGCTACTTACTGGCAATATAAAGGAGCCCCCACTCCCACATCTTACCAGGCCCTGGAAGACTAGCAGGATTGCTAGGCAGGGAATGTGGTGTAGATGGCTAGTTTGGGGGATGTGCACCATGGACTTTCTGTTCATATTTCTCTTCACTTCCTGGTCGCATTGATTAGGAGAATGAAATCGTTCATGAGCTGATTCATGAGCATGGAAATTGTTGTTAAAGAATTTGGGAAGAGTTCCTGGGGGGGGGGTGTCACAAAGAGCTTTATATCCTTGCATTTTCTTTCTGAATTCCTTGAGAACTGTCCAAGCTTAAGAGGGTGGGGAAGAGATCAGCACTGAAGGAGATTCTACCACATATTGGGCGTCTCTGATATTTTTTCATTTTCACAATGACTTTCCAGTAGGTATTATTAAGTCTATCACTACCCTATTTTACAGAGAAGGAAAAGGAGAATGCTAGAGGATAAGTAACTATACTCACTTTTTAAAAAACATTTCTGGGGCTGGCACTGTGTCATAGTGCATAAAGCCACTGCCTGCAATGCCGTCATACCATATGGGCGGGGGTTCGAGACCAGGCTGCTAGATGATGTAGATGATGGCCAAAGTCTTTAGGCCCTCGCACCCACGTGGGAGACCTGGAAGAAGCTCGTGGCTCCTGGCTCCTGGCTTCGGATCAGCGCAGCTCCCATCGTTGCAGCCAATTGGGGAGTGAACCAATGGATGGAAGACCTCTTTCTCTCTCTGCCTCTCCTTCTCTCTGTGTGTAATTCTTTCAAATAAATAAATAAATATTTTAAAAAAATTTTATTTTATTTGAAAGACAGAATTGCAAAAGAGAGGGAGATGGAGGGAGAGGAAGACACACACACACACACACACACACCTTCTGTCCACTGGTTCACTCCCCATATGACTGCAACAGCCAGGACTGGGACAGGCTGAAGCAGGATCCAGAAATTCCTTTCGGATCTATCACATAGGTGCAGGAGCCCAAGTACTCCACCCATCTTTAGCTGCTTTCCCAGGTGCATTAGCAGGGAGCTAGATCAGAAATTGAGCAGCCAAGACACGAATCAGGGCTCATAAGGGATGCCAGCGGCACAGGCAGCAGTTTAAATTGCTGCGCCACAACGCCGGTCCAGTAACTTTAAAGGACAGCCTCACTGGTCAAACACTTGCTGTCGTGGTATTGTAAGTCACAACAGGGATCAGAGCTTTTCTGCTGAGGCTGTATTGTGACACCAACCCTCTGTTTGTCCTCAGCCAGTGTGGTTCCCACACACCAGACTCCTGATTTGACTCACAGAAATCACCCGAGTCAGAAGAGTTGCAGAATCTCAATACTTAGAGCCACTGTACAGATAACCTAATCCAGTTCCTTTATTTAAAAAAGGTGGAAACAGTCCAAAAAGGTGAAGTCACTTTTCCAGGATGCAGAGCAAAGTTCTGGCTCTCTGAACCTCTGCCCCAGGCATTACAGTATCTCCCCACTGCAGTTTAGTCATTGTGTTCATGGTTAGACCATTTTCACTAGTTAATGTGATCAATTTACCAATGACTCTTGGCCCTAGAACCCAAGGAGAGTTCGATTGTGCTGATTTTTGAGATGAGAAAGATGAAAACAAGAACCTATTTCCCATCAATTAGTTTCTACACTTGCTCCCAAAACCAGAGAAGGGAAGAAAGAACACAGATAAGATGTTGGAGAGCCCAGTGTGTGCTGGAAAGTATGGGAATGAAATGAGCCAGCATTTGTGTTGTTATCTTAAACCACTAGAGTGAAATGATATGTTGGTAATAGTTATGATTATAATTTGGATGGTGCATTTGGTGATGCCAATGCTGATGTAGTTTGTGATGATGTTGGATATGGCGGTGATGACAATGATGATGGTAATGATGGTGATGACAGTGTAGATGGTGATGATGACTAGATGGTGATGATGATGTAGATGGTGATGGTTATAATTCAGGTGCTGATGATGGTGATGATGATGATGATGGATGGTGATGGTGATGACAGTGTAGATGGTGATGATTATGGCTCTGGTGATGATGATGGTGATAATGACAATGATGGTGGTGATGATGATGTAGGTGGTGATGATTATGGCTCTGGTGGTGATGATAATGACGATGACAGTGTGGATGGTGATGATGATGGTAATAGTGAGGATGGTGATGATGTAGATGGTGATGACGATGACTGGTTCAGGTGATAACGACAGTGATGATGCTGATGATAATGGGGATGATGTAGATGGTGATGGTGATGGTGATGGTGAAATGATGATGCTGGTGTTGGTGATCACCATGGTGATGGCAGTGATGATAGTACTGGTGATTAAAGTGAATGTGGGGATAACGGGGACGAGGACTAAGCTGGTGATAATAACAAAAGTGTTGATAGTGCAGAAACAGTGTAATATAAATTAGGATAAAAAAGGAAAGTCTGCAGACATAATTTTAGCCAATAGTTTTAATCTCTTTCCCCACCCCCACTGCCCAGCTAAATCTGCACGAGCTATAGTAAGTGTCAAGAAGACCTAATTTTGGTTTCATTTATTCACCTCATCTCCATCCATTGTCTACTGACATTTAGCAGACTGAACTTAGTCTACAGCATGTGTAGGATATTCAGAATGTGAACTGCGTCCCGGGAACTGTCCTGCCCAGGGGAAGACCGTTCCTGGTGCTTACACTGTCCAGGGTGGGCAGTGTGGTCCTAAGCAATCCTCAGAATCCCTGGCACTTGCAAAGCACTGTACATTTTCCAGGGTGCTTTTAGCATATCCTTATTTGAAGATCAAACATAAGGATTTAATCAGACATGCCTAGCTGCTTCTTTTGCCACTGGTAGAGCAGCAGCCTCACCATTCTGATGCTCTGCACTGAGACGTGTGTTCCCAAGGGGATGAAGCCAACCTTGGTCTCAGGCACTCATGCAAGAGACTTTTCCACAGGGGAGTGAGTGAAGGTCAAAGGGAGGCAGAGCTCCTAGCCTAGAGCAATCACATAAGAGGCCCTCAATGTGACTACAGAATGTTTGGTGCAGATTTTGAAATGAAACTTTGGTGAATTTGGTTTATGTTTTGCATGGAATCAAAGCTTTGTGGCTTACTGTTTCCTGTAGTAGTGACAGGTTTTTATACAGAAATTATTAGAGAGGTTGGCTGATGTTCCAGAGAAAGTAGATGGGAAGCAGTGTACATGGCCTCTTACAGTGTGCAAAAACGAAGTCTTTCTACAAAGCTAGACAAGGAAGCCGAGTCCCCAGCACCATGTACGCCTCCCGGCTGTCTGGGGAAAAAATCAGACTTTTCCTCACTTTTTAAAAATTTTTTTGACAGGCAGCGTGGACAGTGAGAGAGAGAGAGACAGAGAGAAAGGTCTTCCTTTGCTGTTGGTTCACCCTTCAATGGCCGCCGCGACCAGCATGCGGCGACCGGTGCATCGCGCTGATGTGAAGGCAGGAGCCAGGTGCTTCTCCTGGTCTCCCATGGGGCGCAGGGCCCAAGCACTTGGGCCATCCTCCACTGCACTCCTGGGCCACAGCAGAGAGCTGGCCTGGAAGAGGGGCAACTGGGACAGAATCCAACTGGGACTAGAACCCGGTGTGCCAGCGCCGCAGGCGGAGGTTTAGGCTATTGAGCTGCGGCGCCGGCTCCTCGCTTTTTTCTTTAAAGGTTTATTTATCCATTTGAAAGAGTAGCAGACACACACACACACAGACATACAGAGAGAGAGAGAGAGAGAGAGAGAGAGAGAGAGAGAGAAACCTTCTATCCACTTGTTCACTCCCCAAATGGCAGCAGTTGGGTCTGGGCCAGACTGAAGCCAGGAGCCAGGAACTCCATACCAATCTCCCCCTGGGTGGCAGGAACTCAAGCACTTGAGCCATCATCTGCTGTGTCCCAGGCACATTGAGAGGGAACTGGATAGGAAGCAAAGTAGCCAGGACCCAAACCAGTATTCTAATGGGGTACAGATGTCCCAAGCAATGGCCTAACCCACTGCACCACAATGCCCACCCCTGTAGTGTTCAATGGAAGAATTGCCTTTGCATGTCTGTCTCTCACATTGTGTTTTTATCAATCGGCCTGCTCGGGACTGACTTTGCTGGCAATTGTTGTTGACAGAACCTTTTGAAGATGCTCTCAAGAATCAGCCCTTAGGGCCTGTGCTGAACAAGGCAGCCTCCGTGGAGTGCATCAGTCCTGTCTCTCCCCGAGCTCCGGATGCCAAGATGCTGGAGACACTGCAGGCTGAGCCCTGGTACCAAGGAGAGATGAGCAGGAAGGAGGCGGAGGGGCTGCTGGAGAGAGACGGCGACTTCCTCGTCAGGAAGAGCACCACCAACTCTGGCTCCTTCGTCCTCACAGGCATGCACAATGGCCAGGCCAAGCACCTGCTGCTCGTGGACCCTGAAGGCACGGTGAGTGGACAGCGGCGCGGGTCAGGGCCTGCCACGTGCTGGTCACTCCTTCAGCAGAGCCCAGCAACAGGGGACTTAGGCCTGGTCAGGGCCCTGTGCTAGGTACAAAACTTGCAAAATTGTCATGGTCCAGTCTGAAAGCCTTGACGCCCCCCCCCTTTTTTTTTTTTAATCTTTTTATTTGAGAGACAGAGTTAGACAGATGACACACTGATCCACTCCCCAAGTGCCCACGGCAGTTGAGGCTGGATCAGACCGAAGCAGGGAGCTGGGAACTCAGTCCCATCTCTCAGGCAGATGGGACCCGACTATCTGAGCCATCATTGGCAGCCTCCCAGGGTGCACACTGAACGGAAGCTGGAATCGGGGACCGGAGCCAAGAATTGAACCCTGGCACTCTGATATGGGCAGTGACCATACCACCTGGAGGTTTAACTGCTAGTCCATTTCACGTCCTTTAAAATGAACAAGTACTGAAACACTGGATCACTATGTGATTTAAAAAAAAAAAGAAATGTTGGGTCCCTAGTTCATCTCATAGTCAAAAGTACCTTCAGCTGGGATTAAAACCTAATGATGAGGGCAGGCATTTGGCTTAGTGAATGGGATGCTGGTTAAAATGTGTACATTCCAAATGAGAGTAGCTGGGTTCAATACCTGGTGCTGTCTCCCAGCTCCAGTTTCATGCTTTGGTTGCACTCCTGAAGGTAGTGGTGATGGCTCAAGTAACTGGATTCCTGCCACCCACAGGGGAGACATGGATTGAGTTCCTGGCTCTGGGCTTCAGCCCCCAGCTTAGTCTACCACTGTGGACATTTGGGGAATAAAACACTGGATAGGAACTTTGTCTCTCTCTCTCTCTCTTTGCCTCTCAAATTAAAAAAAAGAAAAAGAATCTAAGTGTGAAAGATGTAACTATAAAGGGAGAACATTTTCTTCCAAGTAACATCACAGTGGGCAGGAAGTTTAGACCCCTGGGCTTTAGGTCGTGCAGTCACTGAGCTTTTTGCATGAAGCCTGCAAAATGTGATGGAGCAGTAGATAAAGCCCCCAAGGATTAGTCTCTTCTCACTCAGAGGAGCAATGCCTCGTGACGCTGTTTGGCTATCACTGGCATTACCACTGGGGTCGAATAATTCCATGAGTTCAGCTGAATTTTCCATCTTCCAGTCAGTAGATACATTTGGCTTCATCCTGGCCACAGCTCAAGAAGTGCTGGGTTTAATAAATGGAATGAAATCAACCTAGGCACTGAGTAAATTCCAGCACTGCTGCTTAAATCCTGGTATCCAGTGAAAACAGGAAGGCAGGGTAGGGTTGTTTGAGCAGGACTTGAGAACATGCATTTTCTGATTGATTGGTAGGGGTGGAACTGTAGCCTTCAGTGGGACTGGCATGCAAGGTAATGGTGGATGGGCTGGGGTACAGGTGGGGCATCGGGGCAGGGTTACCCCCCAGACTGAACTGCCCATACAGCTCAGCTCTTGGCCCTCTGAACACATGGCCCTGCCTAGTTCCAGTGAGGCAGCTGCCTCGAAAGGACAAAATATAAAGTCACCACTTCCCGCACGCTACCTGCTCTCGTTTTCCTTTTTTAATATCTATGTCATCTGCAAAAATGTTTATTGTTTTGTTTATGCCTTTTAGAAATCTGCAAACATGATACTGTTCCCTTTCATTGTTTCCTTTTTCCTTGAAGCACACTGCGGGTTTCTGCCAATGGTGCTCTCTGCATTGGGTCGTAGCTTTGGAGGGCTGCACAGGGTCCCCTCGTGCACGCTCTCCACGTCACTCACTGAGCTCTCTTGAGAAAAATAGCCAAGCTGCTGTAAACCTCCATGCATGTTTTCCCTCTACCGGGGATGGTCTCTCTGGGCAGGTACTGGGGTGTTTTAGATCATAGGATATGCGTACATTTAATTTCACAGGATTTGCGTTTGCTTCCAGGATGGCTGGGCTTCTGAGCTACACACTAGCAGACTGGGGGTCCCCGCATTCTTGCTATTTCCTGAAATTGGCTCTCTAGTTTTATTAACTGGATGTAAAGAGGCAAGGGATATCTCACTGTTTTATTTATTTATTTATTTAAAATTTTGGTTGTACTACCTTGGCAGATTAGCAGATTTCTCCTGTCAATTTTATGTTTTTGTCTTTTCCCTCTGTTTTTCTTTTGACTTTCTGATTGAGTTTTTCGGCAATGGAATTTCCATATATATTCTCGCGCTTTTCACCTGACACCTTGTGATGTTCTTCACCAAACAGAAGTCTTTCTTGGGAACGTAGCAGAATCTGTCAGTTTTTCCCTTAGTGGCTTTGCGTTTTAACATCTGCTTTACAAACCACAAATATACCAGGATTTGACGTTGTCTCCTCTTAGCTTTATAGCCCTGTCGCTCACATTTGGTTTTCATGCCGACTGAAGGAACTCTGGCATATGAGATGAGGAAGGGACCCAGCATTTCAGACTTCTCTGTGTAGTGCACCTGTGTTTCTGCCTCCGTTGATCAAACCATGCGTCTTCGCTGAGCTCTGCCATGTGGAGTTCTCTCCGAGTGGGCCCGATCCCAGAACCTCAGTTCTGTTCTCTCGGTCCGCTCCCGATTCCTTGTGTAAGTGTGGCAGGTGCTGTTGGAATCGTCGTGGATTTGAGTCTCCTGACATCTGGCAGGGTGAGCCTTCCTCTTGACTCTCCTAGCTGCTCACAGACATTTAGTCTTCTTTCCGCTGATTTTAGAATCTTTCAAGTCTCCAACAACACATCGACTTGCATTGAACATGTGGATTCATTTGAGGAGGAACAGATGCTTTTCAATCCTGGACCATCAACCACATCCATGAACGGGAGTCTCCACGTGCTCAGCTTATAAGATGTCTTTTAATGCTGTTTCACAATTCTCTCCAGAAAGTTCATCTATTTCCTGGGTTAGGTTACTTCCTGGTGCCTAGCTTTAGTTCCTTGTAAATATGTGTGGTTTGTAGTGACTTCCTCAACCACTATTGCTGCCCGAAATCTTGGTGACTCCTGTGGTGACACAGGAACACAGGTCCTGCCTCTGCCAGTTCACCTGCTGCCTCCTGAGATCCATCCGTCCATCCTTCCATCCATCTGCTAAGCAGCAGTGCCTTTACGTGTTGACTAAGAGAGAACCTTTGTAAGTCCCACCCTCAAGGGGAACATTTAGATGCTTTCTGGTTTCTTTTTTTAAAATTTTTTCTTTAACATATAATTCTTACCCATTTTTATGGGTCAGAGTACAATATTTCAACACGTATACAACAGCATAAATGGATCAAGCCAGACCACTGGCTTTTCTGTCTCCTAGCTGTTTCTTTGGGTCTGGAGCCCATCGGTTCATCCTAGAGAAGGTAACACAGGGCTGTGAGCTGCAGTCATCCCGCCCTGCCGTGGAACTGTGGTCCTTGTCATTTCTTCTGTGTTTTAGCGCCTTCTCGCCCACCCCCACCAGACCCCTCCCCAACTCTTCCCAGCCTCTAGAAACCAATGTCCTACGCTCATGCCAACTCTTCAAGACTTAAACATCTTTAAAGATTTAAAATCTCCCCGTATGAGAGAGAGGGTGCCCTGTTTGTCTTCCATGTCTGTCTTGTCTGTACTCTGTTAGGAATTTCAGCAGGTTTTTGGGAAATTAGCAGCCTAAAGGACTTCACTCATTCATTCAACAACACGTATTGGATGCTGACTAAATGTAAACGTTATTTTTAACACTTGGCATACATCAGGACCAATTTAGAAAGAAGATCTCAGCTCTTGTGGGACTTACACATTAACCACCTGATTACTTACGTCACACATAGGTGTTGAATTTTATCAAATGTTTCTCAGGGTTTTTCTAGATAATAATGTGATGTTTTTGCTTAAATCCATGAATATGGAAACCTATAGGGGTAGATTTTTCTGATGTCACAATCCTGTCATAAACTCTGTTTCTTCCTGATGTGGTTATTGGGAGATAGTGCAGCTGGATTTGGGAACCTAACGTTGTCCTTCGGATTTTGTTTTTTGAGTCTCTGTTCCTAAAGGAAACCAGTCTTAGCTGTCTGCTGTTATCACTTGTCTGTGCTCATCTGTGGTTAGCAGGGTGGCCCGGTCATGGTTACCACTGAAGAAGAGCTAGGCTTACTCCAAGCAAAGAGGGTAGTCTTCCCTAACTGTTCGATCTCAGATAGAGTCCCCTGGACATTCCCCCTCCTTTACTCTGATTTATTTCTGCTTTAAAGCGCTTAGCACAAAGTTGCTCACTACTTGGCTGCCCTTCTCCCACTGGGCCATACTCACCATGAGGGTGGTGACCTTGTCTGTTGTGCCGAGCCCAGCCCGGGCAGCAGTGCCTGGCATGTGGCAAGCATTGGGTGGATGAGCTCCAAGAGCAGCCCCAGCTTTCACAGGTCAGGGATTGAGAGCCAAGGTATAGGATCCCACGTGAGAGTTCCTCCATGGGACCAGCCAAGGGCCCTCTGGGCTTGGTAGGCTCACCTGCAGTTCAGTGGTGGCCGCCTAAAAGGAAGCAGGAGAGGAGATCCACGAGCAATGCGATGAGAATATAAATCTGTCAGCTGGAGATTTTAGTTATTTAAGAAAACCAAAAGTTAAAGTTTAGCTAAATTTGTCATGTCATAAGCCGAAGATACCAAATGGGTTTTGTTCACTTAGTCTTTATAGACCGAAGGATAGCTTTAAAAGAGAGATGCACTAGTAATGGTACATGTATTATACATTCACAGAGCGGTATCCAGATGGTATCAAAAATCAGGAGGAAATAAAGTGACAGCAATGTGGTTAAAGCAGGTGTCTAGGCGAGCCAATACTCAAAGCTGGGCCACCCACGTGATTTTAACTCTGGAGGAGAAATCTGCAGTGCCATTGAGAAAATTTAAGTCCCACCTACTCAGGACTGTCCTTTGCGGTGGGGGGGGGGGGGGGAGACTTTTAGCTGGATCTGATTATCTAGTTTAATGGATCATACGGAGGACAACGTTAGCTGAGGAAGAAAATGGAAGTGGAAGACTTAATTGCTAACGTCATGTTACTTCCTCGCGCGAGGACCCTACAATAGACGGTGAGCACATTCTCTTCAATATTTATTCATCTGATTTTCATGGCAATTGGTTGGTTCCTGACTATGAAGGCAGAACTTGGCAGAACAGGGTAACTCCGAGAAAGAAGGACGCAACACAGTTCTGCACGGCCATCCCCCCACAGCCCGCTCACCGCGGTGCCCGCCCACGGAGCGGAGGTCACCGGCCCTCAGCCTCCAGGCCAGGTGTGGAAAATGCCACTGTTAGTAGCAACTGAAAGAGCCGGTGATTGGCTCTGCCAGAGGAGCCCCAAGGCAGAGTCTGGAACGCTTGTGTTTGTGTTTTCGGCATCTCCACATGATTCTGCCAGCCCTCCAAGTGTCTAAAATTACTCCCTGAGTCACTGGGCGCTGACTCATCCTCTGGCCTTGTGGGGCCCGCGCAGGGAGGCGGGCGCTGTCGGAAGGGCCTTGATTCCTGGGTCTCATCACAAAGCAAGGACAACAGTGCTCCCCCCACGGGGGGAACTTAGCAAAGCACCAAGTCCCCTCAGCCCTCTGCATCTGCACAGCCGTAGTTGTTCTCAAATCCTTGAGTCTGGATTCTTAGGGGCTTCCTCAGCCCCGCCCACTGAGTCCCGTGTGTGCCGCTCCACTCCCCGGGCCCCGACCCTTGGATGACTCGGGCCGCAGGCTGTGTCCATCATGGTCCATTTCCCTTCTCTTGCTCTGTCTCAGAGGATGGGAGGGCTGGAGGAGGCTCCCTGGCTCTCCCTCAGCAGGTGCCAACTCCCCTCCTGATCCACTGAAGCCCTGGAGGATGGAAGCTGCCCAGAGCAAAGTGGAGCCCCCACAACGTGTCTTTTCAATGTTTATCCATTCGATTGCAAAGACACAAATAAGATAGCACCGGGAGGCCGTGTTGGGAAGCACCAGCTCCTCTCCTCCTCCCCCAGCCTCTTTCACAGTGACAGTGCTGCTGAGAGTTCTCTTCCCAGCTCTCCGGATGGGGCCACCCTATTCTAGAGGGGCGTTAATCTGCTGCTCGTGGACCTAGTAGTTTAAGGTATCGTTCCTTGATGTTGCAAAAGGAAAGCTAAAGTTTAGGTCACTTTTGCTGCTTTTTTCTTTTTTATTCATTTATTTGTTTGTTTGTTTTTAAAAAGATTTTATTTATTTGTTTGAAAAGCAGATTACAGAGAGGCAGAGGCAGAAGGGGAGAGAGAGCTCTTGCATCCACTGGTTCACTCCCCAATTGGCCGCAATGGCCAGAGCTGCACCAATCCAAAGCCAGGAGCCAGGAATTTCTTCCTGGTCTCCCACGTGGGTGCAGGGGCCCAAGGACTTGGGCCATCTTCTACTGCTTTCCCAGGCTATAGCAGAGAGCTGGATCAGAAGCAGAGCAGCTGGGACTTGAACCAGTGCCCATATGGGATACCTGCACTGCAGGCGGCGACTTTACCTGCTATGCCACAGCACCTGCCCCTGCTGTTTTCAATTTTCAGCAAACTCTTAGATAATCTAGTCCTTGCTCTTGTGATTTTAAACACATCAAACCTCTTCCTTGTGCCATCAGCATAGACAGCCACAGCCGGTGACTTCCTCCCCTGCCCCAGAGGAACTGGCCCTTCTGATCCACCTGTATCCCAGGTCTATATGGAGTATTTTTAAAAATTATTTATTTATTTAAGAGGTAGAAAGGTGGAGGGAGGGGAGAGACAGAGAGCAGGCTATCTGCTGGATTCACTCCCCAAATGCCCTCAGCAAGCTGAAGCCGGGAGCCAGGAGCTCAATCCAGGTCTCCCGTGTGGGTGACAAGGGCTCAGTCAATTTGGTCCGCCACTTCTGATGCCCAGGTCTGCATTAGCATAGATCTGGAGTCAGGAACCAATGCAAGGAATCAAATCCAGGTATTGTAATGCGAGATGTGAGCATTTAACAGCTAAGCTAAACTCCTCACTCCTTGGAGTCTCTTAGAAAGTCTGGAACATAGAACGTTTGTCTCCAGAATCTCTGGAGGGTGACTTGCCCAAGCACCCTGTCACCTCTGACTCCTGGGGGGTGAGGGGGTGGGCGAGCTTGCTACAGGACAGGTCGTTTTCCTGCATAACCACGTCCACCCTCAAATTCAAGACTCAAACCGTGATGCCACCCCTCCTGGCGATGTCATCCTCCAGAGCCCGTTTGGGTACCACCCACTGTCCCCAGCCACATTTCCTCGGCAGATGGAACTTGCTCAGAATCACGCACTGTGTTTAATCGCCTTGTCTCTGTGGCCTGCTTCAGCCCCAAACACTTCCCGGCTTGGATCCTCGTGCCGTGTCTTGGCTCTTGGGCTCAGATTAGCGTCTCGGCTCCTGTCTCACAGCAATGCCTCTGTGTATGTCTCCCAGCCTCCTGACAGGTGGGAGAGATGGATGACAGATGCTCTTCACTCGGGTCACTTCAGCGGGGGCCCAAGCACTTGGGCCATCTTCCGTTGCTTTTCCAAGGCCATTAGCAGGGAGCTGGATCAGAAGTGGAGCAGGTGAGACTCGAACCAGAACCCATAAATGATGATACTAGTATTGATACAGGCTGTGACTTTACCTGTTACACCACCGTGCCGGCCCCATGTGGGAGATACTTCGACATTATCTAATGTACTCTGGTAGTTGGCAAACCAGATGTTCCACCTGTTCATTTATTTCTTTTGTTTAGTTTGGGCCTGTGGTTTCCTGTCTTCTTCCATGGATTATAATCTGTCGCAATGGTTGTTCTAATGCACTGTCAGTCTGGCTTCTGTGTCCCTTTGTCATGCCCCATGTCCTGGAGCATCTCCCTCCTTCTAATTCAAAACTGCATAGCTGGCTCATCTTCCTGTGCTTTGTCCTGCAATCAACCATTTCTCCAAAGGCCCCCTGGTCCCTTTCCATGGAGGATGGTCTTTAGAAATCAAGACTGACTGCTAATGGGGGTGTTGCTGGTCACAATACTCTCAGTGGACACAGTTAAGGTACATACATGTGTACCCATATACACACATGTACACCTATTATACCTGCATTCATATGGGCACACACACATGCACCCACCCCACACACCCTCACCTATATACCACACATGCACACATATACACACATACACATTCATAACATATATACACAGTTTATTACATTCACACATGTGCACCACACATTCATATACACACTCCTCATTCATGTACACACGCATTCACACATACACACATAACACATGCACAATATACATGCATACACATATTTATACCACATGTGTGCACATACACATATGTACACGGTACACCCACACACAGGCACACACACATGCATGCACACATGTAAGTTAGTACCTGTATTTGTTTCTATATCTATCTGTATGTATTGGGAACCATGAGTTCACTAGTCTTCCAATTCCCAGTGCAGTCTCACAGAGTTCATCCCTGGCTCTCCTCTCCGCAGGTAGAACTCTCTTCTCCCACAGTGAGTCACCTGACTCCTGCCACCCTCCCAGTTGATTTTGTTGATGCCTGTGTGGCTGCTGCCCACTCCTCTTCCTGGACACTGTGCTCACCCTGCTGGGCTCCAGCTCTCCCTGGCCCACCCACCGGCAGGCACTCTCCCCTCCTCCTGGGCTCTGAAGTCCAGGGCTGGTCCGCCCAACCTTCTGCTCTCCACATGGCCTCTGATCTCTCGTCCTGCTGCCTGGAGCCCAGGGCCACTGGGGTCACCTGCAGCCCTGCAGCGTCATGTCTGTTTTGCTTGACTTTGGGACTGGCGATGGGGCAGGAGCAAGCATGGAAAGGAAGGGGAGGGAGCTTTTCAGAACGCTCTGCAACCTACCACAGGCCTAGGGGCACTTCAAAAACTGGCAGTGGAACAGAAGTAAAAAGCAATTTAAATCTGGGGCTGGTGTTGTGGCATAGTAGGGTAAGCTATCGCTTACCTCGCTGGCATCCTAGATTAGAATACTGGTTTGTCTCCCATCTGCTCTGCTTCTGATCCCGCTTCCTGCTATGTGCCTTGGAAGGCTGCAGAAGATGGTTCAAGTACTTAGGTCCCTGAATGGAGCTCCAAGCTCCTGGCTTAGGCCAGGCCTAGCCCTGGCTGTTGTGGCCAGTTGAAGAGTGAACAGTGGATGGAAGATCTCTCCATCTCTCTGTGTGTGTCTCTTCCTCTCTGCTACTCTGTCTTTCAAATCCTGTTTGCAGTTGGTACTCCAAATGCCCCAGCATACATGTCTACCAATGAGAACTTTTTTAAAGATTTATTTATTTGAAAGGCACACCAATGAGAGAGGGAGAGAGGGAGAGGAGGAGAGAGAGAGAGATCTTCCATCTACTGGTTCACTCCCCAAATGGCTACAACAGCCAGGTCTGGGCCAGGCCAAAGCCAGGAGCCAAGAATACCATCCAGCTCATCTGCATGGGTAGCAGGGACCCAAGAACGTGGGCCATCTTCTGCTGCCTTCCCAGGTGCATTAGTGGGGAGCTGGATTGGAAATGGAACAGCCCAGCTTCAAGCCAGCACCCATACAGGATGCAGGCATTACAGGCTGCAGCTTAATGTGCTACATCACAATGCCAGCGTCAACAAAGACATTCAAAAGCCCATAGCATCATTGTTACAGACACCAAAATTAAAAATAATTAACATTATCCCATACCCAAAATGTTCTGGCCCGAAGATGCTCCTCTTACTAACACGGTGCATGTGTGCATTTTGTCGTGTCTCTCAATGCTCTTTTTTTTTTTGACAGGCAGAGTGGATAGTGAGAGAGAGACAGAGAGAAAGGTCTTCCTTTTTGCTGTTGGTTCACCCCCCAATGGCCGCTGCGGCTGGCGCATCGCGCTGATCCGAAGCCAGGAGCCAGGTGCTTGCCTGGTCTCCCATGGAGTGCAGGGCCCAAGCACTTGGGCCATCCTCCACTGCCTTCCTGGGCCATAGCAGAGAGCTGGCCTGGAAGAAGGGCAACCGGGATGGAATCCGGCACTCCAACCAGGACTAGAACCCAGTGTGCCGGCGCCACAAGGCGGAGGATTAGCCTGTTAAGCCACGGCGCCGGCCTCTCAATGCTCTTTTGTCTCCTGCTGCTTTCCTTCCTCCTCCCCTCCACACCAGTGATTTGTTTGGAAAATGGGACGTTTGTCTTCAGGAAACCCCATGTTGTCGTTTGGCTGCAGCTGCTCTGTGGGCTTGTTCACTGTATGCCTCCATCCTCTGTGTGTTCCATGAACTGATGCCAGATAGCTTGATTGAGATGTGATCTGCAGACTGTACCCACGGAGTGTGCATGGTTTAGCGGTTCCTAGGACATTCACAGTGTGCACCACCACCACCCTCCATTTTAGGACGTTTTCCTCCCCCTAAGAAGGAATGCTATGCTGTTTGCCTGTCTCCTCCCTGCTCTGCCATCCTTCTCCCTCACCCAGCCCTTGGGAATCTCGAAGCTATCTCTGTCTCTGTGGCTTCTCCCGTCCTGAACTTTAAGACGAGCAGAATAGAGTGCTGTGTGAGCTCTCGTCTGGCTACTCTCAGTGTTTTCAAGTTTCATCCACTTTGTGGCGGGCATCAGAGCTCCATTCTTCTTAGAACCATAAGATGCTCCGTCGCATGGACACAGAACATTTTATTCTGATGGACGCAGAAGTTGCTTTGACTATCATGAATAATGTGGCTATACATATTTGCATTCAAGTTGTTATGTGAACACACGCTTTCATTTCTCATGGTATATACTTCGGAGTAGAACTTCTTGATCCTATGGTAACTCTTTATAGTTCTTATTTGAGAAACTGATGGACTGTTTTCGAAAGTGGCTGTACCTTTTTGCATTACAACTAAGTGTGTATGAAGATTCTGATTTCTCCACATCCTCGCCAGTGCCTGTTACTTTCTGACTTGATTCCAGTGATCCTGGAGGTCGTGAAGTGCAGTCTCATCAGGGTTTTGATTTGTGTTTTCCTGATCACTAACAATGTTGAGCATCTCTTCATTTGTCTGTTGACAATCTATATAACTCCTTAAAGGAGAGCGTGTACAGATAATTCTCCCTCTTGTTTTAATTGGTTTATTTTTCTCTTATTATTGAGTTGCAAGAGTTTTAAAAAATTATGTAATAAAGGATTTGTATCTCAAATGTCTGCAACACCAAGGCTAGTCCAGACGGAAGCCAGGAGCTAGGAACTCTATCAGGGTCTCCCATGTGGGTGGCAGGGGCCCAAGTACTTGGGCCATCATCGGCAGCCTCCCAGGTGCATTGGCAGGAAGTTCAGTTGGAAGTACAGAGTAACTGGGTCTTGAACTTGGCACTTAAGTATGGGATGTAGGCATCCCAAGTGGCAGCTTAACCCACTGTGCCACAGTACCCACACCTCTGAGAAGTTTTTAAGTCAGAAAGGCTCAATCCCTCAACTTTGATATTTTTAGGGCTGTTTTGGCTATTTGGGGCCCTCAAAGTTCCATATGAACTTTAAATAACTGGTTGACTTATACAGAGAAGTCAGCTGTGCTTCTGATAAGCACTGCGTGAACTCTGCACATCACTTAGGGAATGCAGTCACATTTCAGCCAACAGTCATCCTTGAATGAAGGCACTTCATGGCCGACGCTGTGGCTTAACAGACTAATCCTCTGCCTTGTGGCACCGGCACACCGGGTTCTAGTCCCAGTTGGAGTGCCGGATTCTGTCCCGGTTGCCCCTCTTCCAGGCCAGCTCTCTGCTATGGCCCGGGAAGGCAGTGGAGGATGGCCCAGGTCCTTGGGCCCTGCACCCGCATGGGAGACCAGGAGGAGCACCTGGCTCCTGGCTTCGGATCAGCGCTATGTGCCAGCCGCAGCGGCCATTGGAGGGTGAACCAACGGCAAAAAGGAAGACCTTTCTCTCTGTCTCTCTCTCACTATCCACTCTGCCTGTCAAAAAAAAAAAAAAAAAAAAAAAAGAAGGCACTTCGTAAAGTTCATTTTAAAATATGTTTGTTTTGGTGCAAAAATTTTGAGATTATATCTAACAGAGCTCTTCAAAAATTCATGAAAATGCATATTGTGAAAAAAAATGCAGGGATTTCAAAAATTTTTGCAGCAAAGTAAATTAGCTTTTAATTCCCTTTCCCTACAAACTTTCTGAAATACCCTCATGCCCAGCAGTAGTTCTGTAAGATGATGGCGCTGAAGAATTCCTGTTGCCTAGTGACATCGTAACCATGGAAATGCAAGGCAATGCATGACACAGTGTTTGTGGTGATGCCTCACAACCGTGAGGGTGGTCATATCAAAAAGTAGAGCACATGTGATTGTATAGCGCAGAGAATATCTTGTCATGATCATAAGTGACTGTTATGATTTGTCTATTTCCTGTGCTGTACTTATTTTAAAGGATACTCCTTCTACTTATGAAAAAGAAGAAGAAAAGAAAACAGAGTTACCTGTAGAGCAGCCCCAGGCAGGTCCTCAGGAGGCATTCCAGTAGGCATTGTTATCGCAGGAGATGAGAGCTTCTTGCAGGCCACTGACTTGAAGACCTCCCAGTGAGACAAGATGTGGGAGTGAAAGGCAGTGATGCGATGATCCTGACCCTGGGGAAGCCCAGGCTGATGTGTGCGTGCGTCTTAGTTTTTAACAACAACAACAACAACAAAAGAGTTGAAAAAATTTTTAAAAATTTAAATAGGAAAATCATTGAAGAATGACACAAAGAAAATATTCTTGGACAACTATACAAGTGTGTTTTAAGCTGTGTTATTCCAAATGCATCAAAAATGTTTTTAAAAATCAGAAAGTTTATCAAGGAAAGAGATGGGTGTTTGGTGAGCGCTGGAGATGCCACTTGGGATATGCAGGTCTCATATTCGAGTGGCTGAATTCAAGTTCAGGCCACACTTCTGATTCCAGCTTCCTGCTAATGCACACCCTGGGAGGCAGCAGCTGGGGACTCAAGTAGTCGGGTCCCTGCCACTCATGTGGGAGACCTGGGTTGTGTTCCTAGCTCTGGGTTTCAGTTTTACTCAGCGCTGGTCATGGCAGGCATTTAAAAGTAAACCAGAGGATGGGAGCTATCTGTCTGTCTGCCCACCTGTCTGTCTCTATGCCTTTCAAATAAATTAATTGAATAAATAAATATGAAGTAAAAAAGTTATAATAAACTAAATTTATTACTGAAGAAGAAAACATTTTTAAGATTTATTTTTTATTTATTTGAAAGAAAAAGTTACAGATAGAGGAGGAGAGACAGATTGAGAGAAAAGTGTTTCATCCGCTGGTTCACTCCCCTAATGGCCACAAAGGCCGGAGCTGAGCTGATCCAAAGCCAGGAGCCAGAAGCTTCTTCCAGGTCTCCTACACAGATGCAGGGGCCCAGCCACTTGGCCATCTTCCACTGCTTTTCCCGGCCATTAGCAGAGAGCTGGCTCAGAAGAGGAGCAGCCGGGACATGAACCAGGGCCCAATTGGGAATCCAGTACCACAGGTAGAGGCTTAACCTACCATGCCAGAGAAACGCCCAAAAGACACATTTTAAAGTAAATTTAGAGTTGCCTCTTTTACCCTTCCTATGTTTAGATACATAAATACTTACCATCATGTTACAGTCGTGTCTCAATTGCCTGTACTGTTCAGTATAGCTAAATTGTATTTCTAAGTGTTTTATTTTTGAGTTGCTCTTATTCAGATTGTTTATTGCAAAGTGTGTAAATGCAATTGATTTTTTTTACCCTGCAAGCTTATTGAAGTCATTTATTCTAGCATTTTTATGTCAATTTCTTCGGATTCTCTGTGTGTAATAGCACGTCATCTACAAATAAGTTTTTATTTTTTCCTTTCCAATCTTGGTGACTTATTTCTTTGTATTACCTAATTACCTTGTGTATGACCCCTCCCAGTGCAAAAATAAATAGAAGTGGCAAGAGCAGCCACCCTTGTCTTCTTTTTTTTTTTTAAATTTATTTGACAGGTAGAGTTATAGACAGTGAGAGAGAGAGAGAGACAGAGAGAAAGTTCTTCCTTCTGTTGGTTCACCCCCCCCCCCCAAATGGCCGCTACAGCTGGTGCTGCGCCAATCCGAAGCCAGGAGCCAGGTGCTTCCTCCTGGTCTCCCATGTGGGTGCAGGGCCCAAGCACTTGGGCCATCCTCCACTGCCTTCCTGGGCCACAGCAGAGAGCTGGACTGGAAGAGTAGCAACTGGGACAGAATCCAGCGCCCCAACCGGGACTAGAACCTGGGGTGCCGGTGCTGCAGGTGGAGGATTAGCTTAGTGAGCCACAGCACTGGCCCCCCCATGCTTGTCTTCTTAGTGCTTTCAGGGGGAAAGTATCTAGTTAGCTTTGGGCTTTTCAAAGCTTTGTCAGGCTGAAAAACTAGCTTTTACTCCTGGCTTAGTTGAGTATTTCTAGCACGAAAGGGTGCTGTGTTTTGTCAGCTCCTTCTCTGTGCTCAGTGAAATGATCTGTGATCCTTTCTTCTGTTCCTTATTGCAATGTGTGACAATAACTGATTTTCAGATGTTGAACCAACCTTGCATTCCGGGGACAAATCCCTCTTGGTCATGGTGTATGATTATTTCTGGACATTTTCTTGAAAACTTTTCCATCTTGAGAGACACTTTTCTTATGGTGTCTTTGGCCTCACAGAGTGAGTTTGGAGCTGTGTTCCCTCTTCTTCCATTTCTTGGAGGAGTTTGTTCACTCTGAGGCTATTAGTGTTGTGGGGGGAGGGCGAGGATGCAGGCAACGAAGTGCGTGGGGGCCATGGCTGTCCGACAAGGAAGAGGGGTATTGACTTCCAGGTTCTCCCCAAGACAACTTTCCTTGGAGTCAGGGTCGTCCTCCTGCAGCCTGAATTCTCCTCAAGCTGCGTGTTCAGTTTCTCTGGGTATATGCTCTCGGATTTCTTCCCTGGAGGCTAAATGCTTTGCTTTGGCCCATGGAGGGCTGAGTCTTCTCCGCCCCCCCCCCCACTGTCCCTCTCCCACAGTTGACTATCACGTCCTCTGCCTGGGGACCCTCCCTCTGCCTGCGGTGCCCCCTCCCCATCTCTCTGTTCTTTGCAGGCCTCCCTCTTCTCTGCTGGCCCGCTGTGTGGAGGTCCACCCTCCTCCATTCCTCCTTTGTTCCTGACACTTGTCCCCCCCCTTGCCCCCCAGCCGTCCTTTTACTGGGTGCTGGGGGTGCAGGGGTAGGGCCCTCCCTACGTCATGCTGAGTGACACAAAACCTCAGAGCTGCACTCTGCTTATTTCATCTCAAGGACTTCTCAATCAAGCAACATTAAAAAAAAAACACCTAGACCAGTGGTGCGGTGGGTGGGGCCTCTGCCTGCATCCAGTGCCCCAACTGCTTGCAATCCAGCTCCCTGCTAGGGGCCTGGGAGGGCAGTGGAGGATGGCCCAGGTGCTTGGGGCCCTGCACCTGCGTGGGAGACCTGGAGGAAGCTCCTGGCTCCTCGTTTTGGGTTGGCCCAGCTCCTGCCCTTGCGGCCATTTGGGGAACAAACCAGCTAGTGGAAGATCTCTCCCTGTGTATCCCCCTCTCTGTAGCTCCGCCTCTCAAATAAATAAATAAATAAATAAATAAAATCTTAAAAAAAAAAAACCACAGTAAACATTGGCCCCTTCCTCAGGAGTGTCCCTTGCTCCCCGCACAGCTCTGAAGGAACCCTGATGTGGCATTTCCCTTCCGGCGTCCACGGCCGGTTTTCCACCCTGGATTCCTTTTCTGTGGTCAGGAAAGGACTGGCTGACTCAGGCAAACGTGGGCATGCCCGAGGCTTCTCCGTGGCCGGAAACTACCTCGGGAAAGGGCATCGGGCACAGTACAGATGGGAAGGGGGCCAACTCCAAAGTGTCCAAGGGGCCCTGTGGCCTCCCCATCCCCCTGGGGAGAAGGGCCACGGGAGCAAGCAGGGTCCTAGCAAGGCTGGCGTCACGGACAGGCTCACTGTCTTGGGGCAAAGCTAATGCTTGCATGGAGCAGAGGCTGAGCAGTAGGTGTGTGAGCCCTGGGCACACAGGGCCTCCCAGCTTGGGGCTGGTGTGAGGTGGGCCCCGCACCTGAGGAGTCTTCAAGAGCCTGGAGCACTCTTCATCTCCAACCTGGGAGAGGCCTGGGTAGTGTGTCTGGGCTTGGTCTACACCCCATCTGTGGTAGACTGGACTCAGGGAACCCTTAAGTGGGCATGGGGAGAAGCCGGAGCGTCTGCTGGGGGAGCCAGCCAAAATTAGAAAGGTAGAGGGGGCAGCAGCTCCACCTGCGCAGCCTGTGACCGCCTCACCTGGATTTTATTTTTTATTATTCTTTTTTAAGGTTAAGGTATCACTGATGGTTTTGTACCATATCTGGGAAACATGGCTTTTTAAATTTATTTTATTTATCTTTATTTTCATTTTATTAGGAAAGGCAGTGAGGGAGAGTCATCGTCCATCTGCTCTTTCTCCAAATGCCTTCAATAGCCAGGGCTGCACCACACTAAAGGAGCCTGGAAATCAACCTGAATCTCCCATGTGGGTGGCCAAAGGACGTGGGCCATCGTCCACTGATTCCTAGGGTGCACACTGGTAGGAAGCTGAAGTTGGAGGCTCGGCTGGGACTTGAGCCCAGGCGTTTCGATGTGGGCTGTGGGCACCCTCTGCAGCGTCTTCTTGACTGTGACAGATGCCTGTCCCCCGGATCTGAATTTTAATCAGAAAACATCCCCATCTGACCCTCTGGAAGGGGCCAGATGTAATCATTTTACCATTGAGCGAGTGCACTCATTAACGCTTCTAACCACCTGCAGGTCAGCTCCACGGAAACACACCGTAGGCAACAGGAGCCCAGTGCATCTATAGAGGAGTACATGGTCTCCACCTCCCGGCCCAGCCCTGCTGCCTGGGTTCCTTCTCACAGCTCAGTGACTGAGCTGCACCCCCACACCTGCTCGGGCTGCTTCTTCAAATACAGTCCACTCTGTGTCCACGGCTTCTGCATCCATGGATTCAGTCAACCATGGATTGAACATATTTAAAATAGAAGCTGCCCCTGTGCTAAACATGCACAGATTTGTTTTCTTGCTATTCCCGAAACAGTGCAGCCTCACAGCTACTCACCTGGCATTTACAGTGTATCCAATGTCAATCAAAGCAAACAAACAAACAAATCAGAGATGCCCCAGAGAATACTGGCATTTATTCGATGGGAATGCACATGCCTTAGGAGACCATGGGTATATTCACAGAGGTTGAGAGAAAGGGAAGTTTTTAAAGACAAAAATGAGGAAGCTTACATCACCTGTTTGGAACAATGGTCTTTGGCCCTGGTGTATAGTAACCAGGGTGATGTCAGTCCAAGAGTGAACAGACAGGTGCTGGCCATGTGCAGTGGGACTCCGGCAGTCTTGGGTAACAGTGACTATGGGGCAGCTATGTGCAGGAACCCTTCCTTCAGAGCCTCTCGGCTTTGTTGATGTAGTTTTGTTAGGGTTGACCCAAGCAACGCCATCTTGGTTCTGACAACTTGCTCATTTCTATCACATAGGCACGATTGAAAGCAAATTGGAGGACGTGCACAGTTGGCATGCAAATGCTGCTCCATTTTATAGAAGGGACTTGAGCACCTGTGGATTTCGGTGTCCAACGGGGTCTTATTCCCTCGGGGATACTGAGAGATGACTGTGCTGACTGAACTGCTCCCAACATCCCTGGAAGCTGCCCCATCTTCCCCACCCACCTGGGCTCTCGGTACCCCACTAAGCACTGCCAGCCGGAGACTCTGCTCACGGCAAGTCTCTGCTCAAAATCTTTCTAGGACACCTGTTGCCTCCAGGGGAATGTTGACTGTTCTGTTTGCTAAGAAATGGGCCCAGCGAGCAGGTCCTGAGCACTTCCTGGTGGCTCTGCCTGCTGCTATGGACTTGCTGTTTCACTCCAACAGCAGTCCTAGGGAGTAACCACTTCATACAGAACTGACTGTTAGGGGCACCGGGGTGTGGCAGGCGCTCAAAACTGCTTTCTTGTCACTTGTCACAGCACCAGACAGCTCCTCCCTGGGCAGGACTATGGTTCTTAAGGCACAAAGGCCCCGGGGCACCTGCTTTGTGCCCTGGATGTATTTGTGCACCTGGGAGAGAAAGGGGCTGGAACCACCAGGCTGCTCTGCCTGTCGGGGGGCTGCCCGAGAGAGGCCTCTTGTTCTGTGTGGACTGGAGGACATGGTCATTCCTGGGAACGATGCACACTGGACCTGTGTGCTTGGAGCTGATGCTCAGCCCAGGGCTTCTTGGAGTGAGGTCCTGGCCCTGCCGCTTCAGCACCAGCTGGAATAGGCTCAGAAATGCAGGTTCTCGGGCCCCCAGCCCCCAAGGGCAGGACCTCTGCATGGGGCAGGTTTCTCCATTCCTCCGAGGGACTCTGACACACTCAGATCAGGAACCATGAGTCTGCTCAGCAGAGCGTTTACAAATGAGGAAGGACGCGTGGGGCGGGTGATTGGCACAGTGGTCAAGATGCTGCTGGGGACGCCAGCATCCCGTACAGGACTTCCGGTCCTAGTCCCAGCTCCGCTCCCAATTCTAGCTCCTTGGGAGGCAGCAGGTGATGGTTCAAGTAGGTGGGCTTCTGCCACATGCAGGGAGGCCCGAATGGAGGTTCATGGCTTCTCCTAACTTCAGCCTGGCCCAGCCTTGGCTGTTTTTGGCATTTGGGGAGTGAGCGAGTGGCTAGAAGATATTTTCTCTCTCTCTCTTAACTGCCACTGGAAGCCCCCAGGGCAACGCAGGGTCCCTGCGGCTTGCCCATGCCCACCTTCTTCCTGGGTGGACATCCAAGCAGGGCTCTGGGTGGCAGCATGCTGTAACTAAGAAGAAAACAATTGCATTTGACATTGTGCAAGGAACCTGCCCGCTTAGATATCAAATACCCTGCCACTGTGATCTTTCTCTACAAGGGGGAGCTAGAGGTACACAGTTTGCACCTGTCAGGGCTGGCCTAACCTCCCCAGTGAGTAGCCAAGGCAGGTGAGCCTCAGGCCCCTTCTGCCCAGTGACCCAGGTGGGTTGCAGGGAGCGCCCACTGCTCACTTCCCTCCAGTACCTGCTTCCTCTGCTTTGCTCTGGGTTAATGGGGTTTTACTAAGCTATCAACTTAATTTCCAGGGATGGCTGTGTTCTTTATGGGCTGGTGTCCTGGGCCCTCACCTTTGTGAGTGGATTTGGCATTGTCCTTGGCCACTGAGGGCATTGCAGGCAGATGTCTTTGGGGACGTTGAGGGCGGTGGGCCCAGCTGACTCTCGGTGGCAGCTGTGTGAAGCTTTCTTCCTGTTTTCTCGAGCAGTGGCTCCTATCCAGTCCAGGACAGCACAGCTCCCAGGTAGCCCAGGGTCCCACGGGAGGGGCCACGCTCACAGCAGTGCCTTCACGGGCACACAGGGTCCCCTGAGATATTCCGGGGATAAGGGACCACGGTCCCACCCGGCTGCATAGCTCCTTCAGACATCAACTTGAAGGTGGAGTCAGTGGCAACAGCCGGCACCAACAGTATACCGGACACACGGTTGGAAGAAACAGCAGAGTTGATGTTGCTAGAATGTTCTTCCAAAGGGCCAGTCCTGCTGCCTCCATCTCCTGCCAGGGCGTGGGGGCTCAGTGACCCTCCCAGACCCCCATGTCCCCATAAGGCTCGCACATACAGCCAGAGAACAGGCGGCTTCTGCCACAGGGCACTTCTGATGGTCACCGGGGTACGGCAGAGCTGCTACCCCATCATGCTGATGTCCCTTCAAAGCAGGTGTAGTCACCGTCAGTGGAGCAGGAAGTGTGGAGAGCTGTGTGCATGACCCAAGACTGCTGACCACCAGGCTCCCTCCCGTCTCATTGCTGCTGCCTACTCCTCCCAGCCCTGGGGATCTCCTGGGGGAACGATTGCCCCATCTCGTTCTATGGCCAGTGATACCCAGGTGGCTCCGATTGTGGTGCCAGAATCTGCCTATGATTTGTCTTGTTTTTGGTCTGGTCACAGTCAAGAGAAGCCCCCACGGTTCCCCCAACCCTTGTGGGGACAATGAGGGTACCTGGGAGGAAGGGCAAAATGACAAGACTGACCGCAGCTGTCCCCAGGCCACAGAGATCCCTGCACCCCCAGGTGTGGCAGGAACACACCTGCCACAGAATCAGCACCCCACTTCTGCCCTCTCCTCCCCTCCCCGCTTTCTCACCCCTCACCCCTGCCTCTACCCCAGCTCTCCACCCCGCCTGGTGGACGCGGGGGTGATGCCTGCCGATCACCTGCCACATAGAGCCAGGCGAGGGAAGAGCCTATTTTAATTAGCCTTGAGAATAGTAACCCATTCCCAGCAATAATGCTTTAGAGAAATCAAGCCAGAAAAGGAATTCCTACCTGGAACCATTCCTGAGCGAGCCGAGGACCAGCAGGTGTCGCTTTCCCTCCTCTGTGAAGCCTCCTCGCCCAAGAACCTTGTCCCGCCGTCTGTGGGTTTGGGAGATGCCTGGTGTCATGTGCCCACCATAAAGCAGTGTCACTGCCCTGAAGCCCTGGGCTGTACCTCTTCAACGAGCCCCCAGCACCTGGCAACCCCTGATCTTTTTACTGTCTCCATAGTTTTAGTTTTGCCTTTTTCAGAATGTCGTATGATTTGAATTATACAGTAAGTGACCTATCATTCACTTGTAATATATATTCAAGCTTCCTCTGTGACTTCACCCTGGCTTGACCCTCATTCCATTGTTTGGATGTGCTACCGTTCACCCACTGGAGGGCGTCTTAATTACCTCCAAGATTTGGCTGTTATGAGCACAGCTCCTCTCATCATCCATGTGGACCTAGGCTTTCAGCTCCTTTGAATAAATATTGAGCCGCAGTGATGTCTGGACCTTAGGATAACACTGTTTAAGAAACCCTCAAACTGTCCTCCATGGTAGCTGTATCATTTTGCATCCCCATGAGCAGCGAATCAGAGTCTCTATTGCTCCACCTCCTCACCAGCACTTGGTGTTGTGCATGTTCTGGACTTTGGCCACTCCAAAAGGTGTCTTGATTTCTCACTGTTGTTTTAATCTGCTTTTTATAAGCTAATTTGTCTTCTGTAAGTCCTCCTTGGGAAGATGTCTGTTAAGGTTTTGACCCATTTTTTTGATTGAGCCATTTTCTTATTGTTGAATCTTAAGAGTCCTTATGTACATATATTGGCTAAGAGTCTTTTATCAGATTTTTTTTTTCCTGCAAATATTGTCTCCCAGTCTGTGGCTTGCATTGTCATCCTTTTGACAGGGCAGAAAAATTTAATTTGAATCAAGTCCAGATTATTCAATTTTTCATTCATGGATTGTGTCTTTGAAGTTATGCTCAAAAAGTTCTTTCCAAACCCAGGATTATCTAGGTCTTTTCCCATCACTGTCTTCTAGGAATTCTATAATTTTGCATTACCTTTAGGTCTGTGATACATTTTGAGTCAATTTTTGTAAAAGATATAAGATCTATGTCTACATGTCCAGTTTTCCAGCATTATTTGTTGAAAAGGCTACTTTCTCCCCATGGCATTGCCCTCGATACTTTGTCATCAATGCATTGATGTATCTGTGTGGGTCTGTCTCTGGGATCTCTGTTCTGTTTCACTGTTCTGCCAATACCATGACGTTTTGATGACTAAAGTTGTGATGTTTTATAATAAGTCTTGAACTTGAGTAATGAAAGTTCTCCAAGTTTACTTTTTTCCTTTGGTATTGTGTTGGCCACTCTGAGCCTTTTTCTTGTGTGTCTAAATTTGATTATTGATTTGTTGTTGTCCATGATATAACTTGTAGGGATGTTGAATGGGATTGCTTTGAATATAGAATCTTCATATCCATGAATATGGGATATCTCTCCATTTTATTAGTTCTGCTTTGATTTCTTTTAACAGACTATCCTAGTTTTTCCTCATATAGATTTTATACTTTCTTTTAGATGTAAGTCTAAGTAGTTCCCTTGTGAGATACTGATCCATAGTGTTCTCTAAAGTCTTTGGTTTTGGTGTTCAGGTGATGTTGGCTTCACTGAATGAGTTAGAAGTCATCTGTCTGATCTCATATTATGAAAGAGCTCATGGAGAATTGGCAGAAATTCTTCCTTACATGTTGTAGAACTCACCAGGTGCCAGTGCCGCCTGGGGAGGGGGGGTGTTTTCTGTTTTGGAAGGTATCAAAAAGATTTTTGAGGATCCATCATATGCATGGATTTTAAACTTTTTGCACTAAAACAAGCTTTTCCTTGAACTATTTTCTGTAAACTTTTAAAAAATATTTATTTTATTTATTTAAAACTAAGAGTTACAGAGAGAGAGAGAGAGAGAGAGAGAGTTCCATTGTACATCCACTGATTCACTCCCCAAATGGCCTCAATAGCTTGGGCTGGGCCAGATGGAAGCCAGGAGCCAGGAGCTTCTTCTGGGTCTCCCATGCAGGTAGCAGGGGCTCAAGCACTTGGGCCATCTTCTACAGCTTTCCCAGGTCATTAGCAGGGAACTGGACCAGAAGTGGAGCAGCCAGGGCTAGCCAGGATTCGAACCAGCACCCATATGGGATGCTGGCATTGCAGGCAGCAGCTTTACCCGCTATGCCACAGTGCTGGCCCCTCCATGAATTTTTTGAACAACTCTCGTGTTCAAAAAAGGTACTAACCAGTGCTCTCAGCTTTTCCAGTGTGTTGGAGTCCCTGGGATGGGGGGTGGGGGGGGCACTGCTGCCCAGGCTCCACCCTGAGCTCTGGATGGACTTGGCCTAGGCTGGGGCCCTGCAGGGAGCTCAAGTGGCGACCATGGCCCCAGGCACTTGTATGTCATGATCCCTTCTTCATGCACCCCAGTTCTCTCAGAACTTAACATGAGTGTTCATCATAGGGAAACAGGAGGAGCTGATGTTAAAGCAACACCCAACATATGGCCTCAGGTTGAGCATCTGGGGGCCCATCTTCTGAACATGCACCCTGCTCAGGTCACTCAGGGGCTCCTCTGGGTCAGGAATTCCAAGAACCCCAGGGGAATCAAGCAACCCCAGTGGGAATACATTGGAATGTCTTGCAGAGGATTCCTTTCTGAATCTCACGAACACATGACATCCTTTTGTCCAAGTACCAGGATATGTGGCCTGGGAGGTCCCTTCCCCTTCCAGGGCTTCCAGAGAGGGATGGACAGGGGTCCTGCAGGGGAAAGCAGCCTAACTTCAATGCTGCCATCACTGCCCCGAGCAGGCGGCATGGGCCTCTCAGAGCCCCTTGGCCAGGATTTCTCATTTGCACACCCAGAGTGTAGATTTGGGGTGAGAGTGGCATCTGGAGCTGATGTCCCAGAGGTCCAGGGCCCATCGATGGCCTAAGGGAGAGACAGACAAGAGTGCAGCATTAGGGGAGGTGGGGGTGTCTGAGAGGCTGGAGAAGGGAGACTATGGGGACAAACATGTAAGGACAATAGACATCCCCTTGGGAAGTCCCCCACGGGCTGTGGGGCGAGCTGACAGCCGTGGGGAAGGATGGGCTCCCAGCAACTCCTGTGAACACTCATGGGGAAGGGATCCTCGTGGCTACAGGGCAGGTGCAGACCCGCAGGCATCCAGGGCCAGGAGGGCCCACAGGTGAGCCCGGTGCCTGCTGCCTCAAAAGAGCAAGTCAGGGAGACGGGCCTGAACTCCTTGCCAGTCTGTTCCAGCTGGGCCCCAACCTTCCACCTGGGTGCTGTGCTAGGCTCTAGAACTCAAAGACACAAACACGCAGCACAGCCATGCTCACCTCCAGTGGGGGAGCTCCCGGGGCTGCCTGGAGCGCCTATGAGGGAAGCACAGGTGCCAGTGCTGCCTGGGGAGGGGACGGGGAGAGAGGCCGCCTGCAGGTGCTGGAGTGGACTGGGTTCTCACGGAACGTGCCCAGAGCACGATGGACCGAGCCGTCCCAGGGCTCAGTCCCGCAGCAGCAGACAGGGGACGTGGGCAGAACTGAGCAGCTGTCGTCAGCAACCGGGCT
Source organism: Lepus europaeus (assembly GCF_033115175.1). Lineage (NCBI taxonomy): Eukaryota > Metazoa > Chordata > Mammalia > Lagomorpha > Leporidae > Lepus > Lepus europaeus. The sequence goes on from NC_084838.1 coordinate 100,035,418, forward strand.
GGTCCCCAGGGAGCCCTCCTCAACCCCGAACCTGCCATGGAGCATGCTCAGTCTCCCCTCCGCCTCTCTCACAGGTCCGGACAAAGGACAGGGTCTTCGACAGCATCAGCCACCTCATCAACCACCACCTGGAGAGCAGTGTGCCCATCGTCTCGGCGGGGAGCGAGCTGTGCCTGCAGCAGCCGGTGGAGAGGAGGCCCCCGGGAGACCAGGGCTAGCGTGGGAGCCCGGCCAGCTGCTTGTGGGCTCAGAGCCCGAGTTCAAGTTTTATAAACTTCCTCCAGATCTCTCACATGCATACTAAAGGTGTACATACCTATACATCCTGTACAAATTATCCCTCTATATTTATATTTTTTAAGACTAAGAAAGATGTAAGACTAATGTTCTGTGCTGTATGTTTTTAATGAAAAAAAAAAAAAAGTTTGTAGTTGTCCAGGCAAAAATTGAATTCCGCTGAACCATTCCACTGGGAAATCCCTCTAGGAAGGTGTAAGCCTGCAGTTTTACCCAACAAGCACAATCCAAGGGGAAAAGAGGCAAGCGGGAGGTTTGGGCAATAGTCGTGGGATTGTACTACAAGAAGGCAGCATGCTGCCCAAACGGCGGGCTGGCCCTGTGTTTGCCGCCCCGCCGCCCCCGCACCCCCCGGCTCTGCAGCATCCGCTGTGCTGGGCTGCGCACCTGTATCCCGCCTCCAGCACCGGACGACTGAGCAGCAGGTGGGTTTCCAGCGCCCCCAGCGGGGCCCTGTCACCCTTGCCTCCTGTTGTGCGAGGAGCCTTGGGGATTCATTTTATGCCAAGTACGGCACCACATGAGCCGCACCGATCAGTCTTGGACAGGCACAGCCTCCACCACTCTGGGTCTTTGGAGTCAGTTTGAGGTTCTGCCTTGGGGCAGGGGACGCTAAGCTGCCTTATGGTCCCCAAGGCAAGGTTTCCGGAGGCTGCTCCCCCACAGCTCCTGGTCTTAACCCTCTTCCTTCCAGGTTGTCTCTTAATGGGCCCTTGGGTGTTAGACCTGGTGGTGTTTACAGTAGAAACACCTCGGTTTAGATCACCCCGTGGTGTCACAGAGGCTGTCCTAGAAAGAATGAGAGCATGCATGTGCTCTCTGGCACCTCCTCCTGGTGCTGTGACCTTGGCTCCTGGGTGGTGACACCCAGGGCAGACAGCACACTTGCTCCGCTGGACAAAAGATGCGTCTCACACATTCAGAGTTGCCCACTGATAGCATGGAGCAAGCTTGAGAAATCTGGTGTGCCTTGGTTTTGTCAAGCAGGTTTTGTCCTGCTAAGGGTGTGACCCCGGCTTCAGCTCTTGGAGTGCTGTGTGGCCCGGTGGCTCGGGGCAGGTGCCATGTGCTCATTTGTAGTCAGGCAGGGCAGCACGGAGCTGTGCAGCCACGGTTGCTGGGCCTTGCTGGGCCACCCTGCACCGCCGGACAGGGAAGAGCTATTGGGTGGAGACAGAGCACGTGCCAGGCTTCTATGGAGTTTTTACCCTTTGAGGGTCCAGTGAATCCAAGCTGATGATGGAGTCAGTCTTCTAGACTGTTCTGTGGTGGAGTGGGGCTCTGGGGAGCCTGGCACCAGTGTAGACCACCCTGCTGCTTCTTGGAATGCTTTCAGATCCAGATGCAATGTGGATGCCTTGCTCCAAGGTGTCTGAGCTGGGATGCTGGTGGCAGCCAGCTCAGGCTGTCAAATTACAAACAGTCAGATTCCGGGAGCCAGTGGCTCTGAAAACCACAATGTGCTTCTGTCCAGCGAGGCCTGTGGCCCTGTAGATACACATACGGGTCCAGTACCCCTGTGTGCAAATGTGCCCTACACATAAAGATGCAACCTGCGGATAAGATGCCTGCGTTCCACCCACAGCAGAGTGCCTGGGTTCCATCCCCGGCTCTGGCTCCTGAGACCTGCTTCCTGCTAGTGCAGACCCTGGGAGGCAGTCCTTGCTTTCCCTGCCACCTGAGTGGGAGACCTGGACTGACTTCCTGGCTCCTGGCTCTGGCCCCAGCCCATCCCAGGCTGGTGTGGGCATCTGGGGAAGGGGCCAGCAGATGACGGTATACTCTCCCTGTCCCTTGATTTTTTAGAAAAGGATCAAGTGACCTTCTCTTGAGGTCTGGCATTCCCCAAGCCAAAAAGCTACCATCAAGGTCCTGGCAAAGTAGGAAACGAGAGTAAAAAACCATGAGCAGCATAAGGTTGGAGCGACTTTCTTTTTATTCTTGTGGGTACTTAAGAAGTAGCAGTGTGACGTTTGGGCCTCTGTGCACTCTGAAGTCAATGTGTATTTCATAGGCAATATACTAATATATATTTTTGCATGAGCATCAATTTAGAGAATTTAAAGTATTGGAATCAATTTTTTTTCTTTTCCATATTAATTCAAAACATAGAGTCTTAAGCTCAGATGAGCAGATCAGTGACCCTGGGGCAGCACCATGTGAGAAAATCCGCCCTCCTTCTTAAGCCTTGGAGCAGATTTCAGACGCAGGGCCAGCTGTGGTTTTCTGATCCTCATCTCTGTCCCTTGCAAAGGGAGCTGGAGCCCACCCACGAGTTGTCTCAGAGCTCCTGCCAGTACGCTGTGGGGACGAGCCCTCCCCATGAGCCACACTCGCCCAGGGCAAGACCCAGGCTTAGGTAGGCATCGCCCCTTGCCTGGGGCCATGCAGGCAGTGGGCAGCAGAGCTGTTCTGCTCCCCTGGCATTGCCCATGCTCTGCTGGGTGCCGGCCGGTGCTCAGAGCCCCAGAGTCACAGGTGAGCCCGAGAGGGCCACCCCGTTGCCCAGCGCCGGGCCCCTCATCCTCACAAGTTCTCAGCCTACATCTCCATCTGGGCAGCGCAGGTGAGGCGGGCTGCTGGCCACAGACACGGGTGCAGCAGCACCACACCATGCACCCAAGGGCTCCCACGGTTGCTGTGTGCTGTGCTGGGCCCATGAGCGTGTCCCAGCCCTGCAGCCCCCTCCTGGGACCACCACCACTCCACCCGGATCCCTGTGTCTGCTGGAGCATGGAGCAGGTTGGCCATCCACCATGGCCCCTCTCTGCTCCTGAGACGTGGCCTCCCCTCGCACCCCACCCTCCTGGGTGACTCAGCCAGCCAGGCCTCCCAGGGGTTTGGCTCTTGGTGGTCAAGGTCAGTGTCGATCTTGACCCACAAGGCTCCTCTGCATAGCTCCCTGTAGAACCAGGCGGGCAGTTGCATAAACAGTGTGGCCAAAGGACTGGGTGCGTCCAACCTCCATGCCATGTCCTGGGGTCTTCCTGATGCCCCAGCTCTGAAATGCAGCGCTCTGTCCTGGGAGCTCCGTTCCCAAGCAGTGGCTCAGAACATGGATGCCCTGGCTCCTGCTTCCTCTGCACCGGTCACACCTGCAGGCCAGACCATGTCGCCTTGCTGTGCGCTGAGCCTGGCAGAGGCCTGGACTGCAGCCCTCCCCAGGGCACTGCTGGTGGTGCTGGACACCTCTGTCCAATCCCAGCTCTTACACGTCCAGCGCCCTGTGGGTACAGGCTGGGTGCCCAAACCCCGAGCCTGGGCTTGCTCCACATTGCAAGGCTGTACCACGAGAGGGCGTAGGGGTGGGTGAGTTGTGTAAGTGTGAGGAATGCTGCCTTTCTGGAGTGTTCATTCACAAACCTGGGCCTTGCTGGCCAGAGGAGGGGTGTGTCCCTAAATCTCTTTCTGTGGACCGTGCAGTGGAAGGCAGAGGAGGATTGTGGGAAGATGGCGAGTTGGCCACGGCCAAGGGATCCCACTGGGTCTCAGAATAATACTTGGGTTCTCGTGTACAACTTTTAGAGTTGGTACTGAGAAAGACAAAATTGGAAAAACCCAATTCCTAGCATGCAGAGCAAAGCCTTTAAGTGTTGGCCCCATGCAGGCTCCCAAGGAAGGGAGGGGCCCATTTCTCAGAGGAGGACATGGGAGCCGGGTGACTCCCGTGGCTCCCGAGGCTCACTGGTCAGTGGCTGAACCAGGCAGCAGTGGGGAGCTTCTTAAGTCCCCGCCCTTGTGGGCCTGCCATGAAGGCCGTCCTGGGACTCCCGTCTCTGGTTTTTCATTTGCACCCTGTTTCCAAATGCTGCAGGCCCCAGTCACTCAGACCAAGGGGCCGGGCGTCTATTCCCTCAGTAGGGGCTCTGCTGGAGCCAGACCCAGAGAGAGGATCTGGATCTGTGTGTGTCCTGGTTTACTTGGGCAGCAGTCCTCAGAATGGAGAGTGAGGGGAGTACAGAAGGCAGGAGCTAGCCAGCTGTGGGCAGCTGCAGGTTGCTGCAGACTTAGCCAGTACCGGAGGAGAAAGCACGCACCCCACTGGTAGAAAAGGCTGTTTCTGGGGACAGGTTCAGACCTCTCTGTGCACACCTGGGCACTTCCCAGCAGGGGGACCCGGGCACAGTTAGGTATTGGTGGTAAGCAGCCTTGGGCTGGGAGGCAGGCAGCAGAACCAGCTGGTGCTGGACCCCATCCCTCCCCATCACTGGGTCCGAGGGAGCCCCAAGAGTCTGTATTTCAAAGAAATTTCAGGCTGATGCCAGCGCAGGTGTCCCAACTTTGAGAACCTCTCTCTCTCTCTCTCTCTCTCTCTTTTTTTTTTTTTGGACAGGCAGAGTGGACAGTGAGAGAGAGAGAGAGAGAAAGGTCTTCCTTTGCCGTTGGTTCACCCTCCAATGGCGCTGCGGCCAGCGCACCGCGCTGATCCGAAGCCAGGAGCCAGGTGCTTCTCCTGGTCTCCCATGGGGTGCAGGGCCCAAGCACTTGGGCCATCCTCCACTGCCCTCCAGGCCACAGCAGAGAGCTGGCCTGGAAGAGGGGCAACCGGGACAGAATCCGGTGCCTCGACCGGGACTAGAACCTGATGTGCCGGCGCCGCTAGGTGGAGGATTAGCCTAGTGAGCCGCAGTGCTGGCCAAGAACCTCTCTTGCTGTTGGCTTTTCGCTGCCAACTGATGCTGAAGAGGCTTCCGTCTCACCTCGTACTGTGGAGCCCAGGGCCCATGCTGGGAATTTATAAATGGAAGATGATTATGCATTGATAATTCCATGCAACCATTGCTGGCAGATAAAATGCCATCTGCCAGCCACAATTTATTTAGAATGGGGCTTATACATATTTATAAGTTTGCAGCAACAAATGCAGTTTTCAAACTGGCATGTTTTATAGCTGCTAGGAAAATTGCAACTTTATACCAGAATTAGTGAGTGTGCATTGCACACGTATGTACACACCTGCATACGTTTGGTTGAGCATCTCTTGGTGCACACACACACGCACACACAGATGGGTTCTGTGAGGTGCATCTGAGGAGTCTTTGCTGGGCTTTGGTTTTGCACTCAGAAGGACAGCTGCAAAGTTATTTGTGGACAAACAGGTCCTGGGGTCTGTGGACCCTGGAGGAGGGTCCTGGATGCTACAGCTGTGAGACCCAAGCACCGACGGGGTGGGGACAGGACATGAGGTCAGTGAGGGCGGGGAAGCGCACTGCAGGAAGTGACAGAGGGAAGACAGGGAAGAGAAGCCAGCGGGGAGGACAGGAAAGAAGAGGGACAGAGGGAGAATGAAAAGAATGCAGCCTTGCGACTTCCTTTCTCTAACAGTGTGTTGCTCCAGGCGACGCCTTTGTGTGGGAAGGTGGCTGGCTCCTGGTGGGACAGTGGCACACGGGTGCACTGCTCAGCGTTCCTAACCAGCCTGCTTGACCTCATTTGTACGTTAGCTTCTAGGTGGCAGGCCCTGTCCCAGGCTTGTGGGACATGGAAGTTTCTGCCTGAGTTTATCGTCTCGCACAGGATGAACACACGCTAGGCTGTGGGAGTGTGACCAGGCCTTGCAGTATAGGAGTGTCCCAAGTTCAACAGGACCAGCGAGGGCAGATGCCCAGGGGGGTGTGAGACCCTGGGAGGGCTTTGGACAGGAGGTAGATGTGGTGAATGTCAGAGGAGGCAGGCGAGGGTGTGGCAGGCTTTGGGCTCACCTGGTGCAGGTGAGTGGCCAGCATCAGAGGAGATGTCACAGGGGAGAGCAGGTGCACCAGGCTCCACGTTTTGCCCTCTCTGCTGTCACAGGTGCCCTGGGTAAATGAATCCCTGAGACCCCAAACACGCAGGCTCCTTCCTCACGGCTGGAAGGACCATTCTTAGAGAACCGGAAATCAAACCTCAGACAATTCTAACTTTCTACTTTTACTTTCGTCTCGTCTTGAGATGCTATAGTTAGAACAACATGTGCATGGGGAGTGAGTGCTCTGGCCCTGAGCTGCTGAGGTAGTGAATCCACACTCACATAGACACTTTTAACACAACCAGTGTTTGTGGCCACAGAAGTCGAGTGACCCTCAGCAAAGCAGGAATGAATGAACAATCCGTGTTGGGACATGGAGCTCCCTTGTTTTGTGATGACGATGTGTGGGTTGCAAGCAGACTGTTCTCTGTTCTTTCTGACCTCTGCATACAATTGTTCCGGATTATTGTAAAATTAACCATGTGAATGTTTCTTTTTATGCAAAATGAAATATTTGGTGTCGAAATCCCTGGATTAGGTGGCAACTCCATGTCAATTTAATGTGTAATGATATTTACTACTTTTTTTTTTAAAAAAAGCAGCTGGATGGTAATTGTCACATCTTGGCCCATGAGTATTATTTGAGGACTGTTTGTTGCTCATTCACGGCCTTCAGCTCTGCCGCTGGGAGACCCCGGCCCGCTGGGCATCTCTGAGGAGTGGAAACACAAAAAGGGACTCCAAGTTTCGCAATCTTTGTTCTGTGAAAAACACGACAAGACCTAGGACGTTTGGTTGACGTTTTGGAGCCGGGACGGTACAGCAGGTGAGGAGAACTGGCTTACAGCCCCCTCCTCCTCTTCAGTCCCCTGCACTCCCACAGGAAACCACGGGGTCTCCACGACAAGCCCTGCCCGAGGCCCCTGGCGCATCTTGGGCCTCCGGGAGCAGCAGGCGAGGGAATCCCACGGGATCCCCATGAGCCGTCCCGGGCCCGGGAGCCGAGGACGGCGCAGCTCTCGAGGCGATGCTACACTCCTCGTCCTGGCAGTGGGACTCCGTGCCTTGATTCTCTGAACGGTGGGTGTGTGTAGCTGCTCGTAGGCAAGCCCTTTGGATATTCGACTTAGATACTAAAAATAAAACATTTGGGTGTTGAGGTTTTACACCATAGATACAAGTGAAAAGCATGGAGTTGGTCATGTAATTAGATGTTTTCTATACAATGTACCTTGTTACACCTCTGTGAAAGGCTCTTGACCAGTGCAGAGTAACTCAAGGGTTGAGAGAAACAACCATTTTTTAAAAAATAGCTAATTGTTGAAATGACTGTCAGTGTAATTCTGCTGGCAATAAAGGCTTCTGGGAAAAAAAAAAATCTTCCTTTGAATGTGGGTCTGGCACTGCGTCCGTGGGGAGGGGAGGCTGAACCTTTTCCCGGGAGGGTAGGCTTCTCAGTTCCTCCCCGGGGAGATTTCTGGAAAAACAGAGTCAAATCTTACCCCATCCATCAAGGGCATGGGAGGGGAAGGGTGGCTCGGCAGGGGCGTGGCCTGGCGATTTGTTGGCTTCTGTGATCCAGAGCCCGGTCGGCCTTGGACAGAGCCAGAAGGGCACAGGTGTGTTGGGGGCAGCCATCTCATCACCAGTCGTAGCGATGCGGGCTTCTTTTCCATGGAACCCCAGACAGAGGCCGCGAGGGCGAAGCCGGTGGAAGGGGCCGTTTCTCATCTGTCGCCTGTGCTCGCATGAGCAGCAGCAGCTGAAGCAGAAGCAGGCATCTCGCCCCTTTCGCTGCCCTGGCTCTTACAATTCTCCTGCCCTCAGGAGAGCCCTTTCTCACTCTTCCTCGGCACCTGGGATCTACTGAGTATGTTATCACTGACGCCCACTACACGCCTCACTAACATGCCATCCGCCACAGTGCAGGGTTCGACACCAGGGGCTCAGAATGGGCTTTAATTCCCGAAAAAGCTAGGCAGCACAGGAACCAGGTGGGGAACGGGCCTGTCCACTCACACAGCTCGAGGGGCGGTCTCCATGGAAACGAAACAGTCGCACCATGCGCACTTCCAAGTACACGTGTATACAAAGGCTTTTGGTTTTATTTGGTTTTTTAACAAACCTACCTTGGAAATAGTACAGGTTGCTAACTGAAGAGAGATCCAATGCACAGATACTCGGCGGCGTCTAAGATCACCTGTTTCTGGACTTCTAGGTGAGGGTCTGAGATGCACAGCTTCTAAGTTACCACCGACAGGCTGGGGGGGAACACACAGATGGGGTTCAAAGGGAACTGTCTGGCACCTATCAGCTAAGCACAGTTACTGTGGTTGGTATGTCTTTAATTCAGATTGGTGTCATCCCGCAGGGGCCGACATCACACGGCAAGTCCTGACAGCTTTGGTGCAAGCTAAAACTCACGACGCATGGAAGCTGGGTTAGCGGGCGTGGTGGTGTTCCTAAGAGCAGTGGCAGAGGGAGCCAGGGCCCCCACAGCGACTCGTACCTGTGACACAAAGTGCAAGCTCCTCTTGTTAGCGATGTGGGAAGGCAACACTGAATGCTTGGGCTTAACCACCAATCTTTTCTAGAAATGCCCTGTGGCTTTCTCATGCTATTTGATGAGAGAATCAACTAGTTTTCAGTGATGTAGAGAAGGCAACAAAGAAAGCCCCAAGGAGCATCTCCACACCAGTAGGTTCTGTGTCGTTAGGAACAAGAATCGGGGAAGTCTTTGGTCAGTAGGTGGAGGTGACCCAGGACGCATGGGAATGCTCTCCTGTGGGAGTACCTTGCGTCAGACGGCAACCAGGAGTTAACTGTGCCCCTTTAAGTCTTAGGCAACCTTCTCACTGAACGCAGAAAACAACAGGGGGCGGTGGTGTGAGGGTCACCCAAGGGGCAGGGTCCTTCTACAAGTTGGCTCTGTGCCCATTCTCACCAAGTACTCAGCACAGCAACTGGTGCCTGTGCCTGTGCTACAAGGCGTTCCCATTTTCACTCTTGCATGTTGCACAGAGAATCCACAGGGAGGGGCACGCGTGCATCGTCTCTTTGTATGGGAAACAGAGTGACATGGCTTCGACTTTTGTCGGGAAGTGAAACTGCAGGACCATGCAGGCATGGAGAGCTCACACCTCCCAACTTAAAAAGCTCCCCCAACCTAAAAAGCTCATGGCTTTCAGGCCATGACTCTGCTGATAGCTCTGGCCACCAGGTGGCCACAGCGTGCATGGTGCCGCCTTGGTGCTTTTCATACACAAACCCCACGTGGAACCACAGTGCTGTCCTGGAAGCCTCCTCTCTTGCAGGGACACCCCAGTCACACTGAACACACCATGGCTGCCCAGGCCAGAGGTCAGCCTCTGCCTGTGCCTCCGGGGGGTAGGTCTTTCTCTGATGGGTCAAGGGCTCCAACTCCTGCAAGAATTTGGCTGGCTCTTCCGTGGTTTGCAGTAACTCCAGCATAGTCACACAGTTTGGCTTTTGGATGTGCTTACGCTTAGCCAGGGACACAAAAGCAAAGGATCACAGGGCTGGCTTGGGTCAGTCTTACATGTGTGGGGCCGGCCTTGAACTAGGGCCTTCAAATCTTCTAACTTTGAGACTTAATGTCAGTCCAAGGAGACCAGGGATGGCATGTCCACCTGACATGTCACGACCACGTCCTTGTACCTGGAGGTGCAGTCAGAACACACCTATACGACTTGTTACACAGCTGTGTGGCGTGTCCAGACTTTAGGGAGGTACCACAAGGCAAAGACCTAGAACGGGAATTCTGCATGATGTAAAAAGGTACGAATACAGAAGTGTCCATCGTATGTGCAGTCCGCGTAGTGTAGAATGCTGACCAGGGCACAGGGAGAAACACAGGGCACCGGGTGGTCCATGACTGCCTCTCTGGGACAAGAAGAGCAGGCCTGGGTCCAGTGGGAGGGAGCGGGTGACGTCAGCAGCTTAATGCATTCAGATTCCCCGGAGCCTCAGGCTGACAAGGCACGTGGTCCACAATGGGATAGGTGGGCGGCCCCCTGGGTCCCCTTCCTAGGGCGACATCCACACAGGGCAGACTGGCGGGCATCACCAAATAGGCTCCCCAGCGAGAGCACAGGAAGGCCCAGGTGGAGGCAGGGATGCACGCAATAAATAAGATCGGGGCTGCAGCGCGAGATGCGTGGAGCCGCTCACTTGCAGAGGACCCCGTTCTGCAGCGTTTTGTCCACAAGGCAGGACGAGGCGGCCGCGTGGGGCAGGTCTTCCTTCACCTTCGGGGAGTGGCTACTGTTGTTGCTGCTGCTTGATTTGCTTCTGCTTGGGTCAAGAGCCGGCTGGACAGGCAAGGCGCCGGCCCCCCGGCCCCTGACCAAGCAGGTGCAGACCAGACGGAAGAAGGCGCGCCGCATCTCCTTGCTGGCCAGCGTGTAGATGACGGGGTTCATGGCGGAGTTGAGGACGGCCAGCACGATGAACCACTGCGCCCTGAACAGGACAGGGCACTCCTTCACCCTGCAGGCCACGTCGATGAGGAAGAGGATGAAGAGCGGCGACCAGCAGGCGATGAATACGCCCACCACTATCACCACGGTGCGCAGCAGGGCCATGGAGCGCTCCGAGTTGTGGTGGCTGGCCACCTTACGGCTGCTGGACTTGACCAGGAAGTAGATGCGCGCGTACAGGATCACGATGGTCGCCAGGATGGCCGTGAAGATGCTGATGCAGAAGGCGATGTACTTCTTGGAGTACAGGGGCAAGATGGTGGAGCAGTCGGGGAGGTTGTGCAGGCAGTTCCAGCCCAGGATGGGCAGCGCGCCCAGCGAGAACGCGATGAGCCAGCACGTGGCGATGAGCAGGAAGACGCGGTGCTTCTTATTGGCGTCGTAGGGCCGCATCTTGATCATGGTCAGGTGCCGCTCGATGGCAATGGCTAGCAAGCTGCAGGTGGACGCGCCCAGGGCCACGAACATGCTGCCCTCCCTGACGAACCAGACGGTGGGCGACAGGCTGAACGTCTTCTTGCCGGACATCAGGATGTTGACCTTGTAGGCCACGCCTGCCAGCAGGTCGCAGAGCGCCAGGTTGCCAATGAAAAAGTACATGCGGTTGTGAAATTTATTGTTCTTCCAGATGGCGATCAGAACCATCAGGTTCTCCAAGACGATGAAGCTGCAGATGACCAGGAAGAGGACGGTGGTGAGCGTGCTGCCCTCGGAGGGGTCCCTCAGCCTGCCCTGCAGCTTCCCCACGTAGCTGTAATGCGCTCGCAGCGTCTCGTTCCCCGCAGCGGCGGCAGGCGGCGGCAGCGCGGCGGCCATGGCTCGGCATCCGCAGGCGGCTAGCTCCACGGTCCACCGGGGGGCGCCCGAGTCACGTCCATTTCAGGGCACCAGGCCTGCGGCGGCTCTGGCTGTGACAAGGCGCGGGCCGGGGACTCCGCCGGCGGGGCTGCTGGAGATGGGCTCCTACAAGGAGGCAAGAGGAAGGGCCTCCGTTAGCAAGGCGAACGCCCCGCGGCCAAGGACCGCAACGCCAGTGCGGGAAAAGACATGGAGGCAGAGGGGGTCGAACACCAGCCTCGTTCCTAAGTGCTGCAGGGAGTCTGGGAAAGCGAGCACGCATCATGTGGTCATGCGCCCAGGACACACAGGCCAGGATAACGCTTCCATCTGCAAACCTCAGGGCACCAGGAAGTGCTGGCCACTTGGTCCTCGTGTACCGGTAGCCCAGCGGCTGCTGCTCCACTCTCCCACTCGCCCAGGGAGAGGCAGGATCTTCCCAGGGCAAGTCGCCGGGATGGAGCGGGCATGATGCCTGCCCATATGCAAGGCCTCCCGGCAGGCTCTGAACTGACATCCTGGGATGCTCCCACACTTCCTGGATGCCTCTCCTCACCTCCCCCTACCCCGGGGGATGCCAGGACCAGGACCAGAAATCAGCTCTAAGGGCACCATTTGTCTGGGCCGTAGGGAGCCCCGAGGTCTTACTACACAGCCTTGGCAGGGTGTGGCCCACGGACACCTCTCAGGGAGCAGCTGGGACCTGGGCAGGGGTGGGGGGAGGAGGCCAGGGAGAGCATGCAAGCCACACCGACTCTGACTGTGGCTTAAAATTCAGTGGTCTGAATGTAGACAGCATGTGACCGACACACTGAGCCAGGAGAAACATCTAATTTGGCACTCGGCCAGAGGATGAAGGCGGTGTCCCCAGCACCAGGGCCTGGAAGGTTGCCGCGTTTCAGTTCTCAGTCCACCAGACGTTGACTGCGTCCACCCTGCTCCTCTGGGTCATCAATGGTGAAGCAGACCCAAGGGTCGAGGTAGAAAGCGCTCACAGGGGACTCACCTATTTTAGATTTAAAAATCATTAATTGACGCATAATAGCTGAAGTCGCTGCTTGTGCACCACCTGTAGCGATCAGGTCAGGGCAGGGTGGTCAGCGTTTCCACCGCCTTGAGCATTTGTGGGGTCTTTGCGCTGGGCACCTCCCCACGCCTTTTTTCCTGCCCGGTACAGGATGCGTGGTGCTGTGAGTTGTGGCGGCCCTGCTGCGCTGTTGGAAGCCACCACGTGACCCTTCTCCCCCTGTGTGGTGCCTGCTACCCAGCCTGCTCCATCCTCACGCCCCAGCGCCCCCTGCCTTCAGGAAAACACTCCCTCCCTCCAGGAACTCAACACTTCTAGCTTCCCTAATACGCCGCATTTGTCTTTCCGAACGTGCTTCAACGAACATTATCCAAGTGACCCAAGACCTAACGAAGATCAAACGAAGCTCGTTTCCAACAGCCCACGGGGCGTAGCCAGTGGAGAGATTGTCATGTTCACCATGGCTAGGGTTCAGGGGCCTCACAGACCACTCTCCAAAGACAGAGGGCGCTGTGGCGGGGGCCGCAAAATAATCTGAAGTCCCCGGGGCCCACGCGAGCTCCTTCCCAGGCAGGAGTCGCGGCCCTGCCACGGCTCTGTCCTCGGAAGGTCCTGGGGCTTTCCCGACACGGTGGGGCTGAGAAGCAGAGAGGGCTCCCAGTGGTTTCCACATTCCCCTGACCGCCTGGGGGCAGCAGGCTCTGGCCACGCCCTCCTCCCTGCACACCCTTGGGTTTTCCTGAGGTGGGCGAGAGGGGACCAGGGCTCTACAGCAGTGCCTTCCAGCGTCTTGGCGCTTCCAGGGGTCGCTGGCTCTGGAGGCCCCGGGGCTGTGTAAGCTGACATCCCTGTCCCTGGTCTGCTCCTTTGCTCCAGGACACCTGTCTGCCGTCATCGAGGGCTTGGGTTGTGGTCAGCTTGAAGGCCAAGCATGGACAGAAACCTTGCTGTGTTGGCTCAGGCTTGTCCTGACTTCAAAACAGGAAAGCAAAAAGCAGCTGAGGGCTGATGCGGGGCTGGCCGTGAAGGACCAGCGCAGGTCCCCGTCTCCATTCTCCCTGTCACTCGAGAGCCCACTCCACACCAGCCCTGCCTTGTCAGCTGGGCTCCTCCCCCCGCCCCCCTCCTGTGTAGACCAAGACGGACTGCACAGTCAGAGCAGAGACCAACACCACAGCCTGAGAGCTGTGTGGCCCAGCTGAAGCGGTCACTGTGCTGCTTCCCCAGGGGGCCTGCCAGGCTCCCACGGCGGCTGCAGACACGCTCCTTGTGTTCCATGGCTAGGGGGTCACCTGTGCTGTCCACAATGCCACAAGTCTGGGTTTAGTTTCTTTCTTTTATTTATTTATTTATTTATTTATTTATTTGACAGATAGAGTTATAGACAGTGAGAGAGAGAGAGAGAGAGAGAGGTCTTCCTTCCGTTGGCTCACCCCCCAAATGGCCACCAAGGCCGGTGCTACGCCGATCCGAAGCCAGGAGCCAGGTGCTTCTCCTGGTCTCCCATGCGGGTGCAGGAGCCCAAGCACTTGGGCCATCCTCCACTGCACTCCCGGGCCACAGCAGAGAGCTGGACTGGAAGAGGAGCAACCGGGAGAGAATCCGGCATCCATATGGGATGCCGGCGCCGCAGCCGGAGGATTAACCAAGTGAGCCACGGTGCCGGCCCTGGGTTTAGTTTCAAAGTGTCCCCAGGCTATCCCCAAACTGACATTCCCACGGCAATGCCCTGCCTCCCCAGCTAGGGCAGAAATTCAAGTACAAAATCACGTTCTTTATCATTTCAAGTAGCCGTGGTGCAGTATACAGGTGCTTCAAAAAGCTTGCTTAACATGCCATTCAAAGAGAAGTTTATTTCAGTGCAAAAAGCCTTTGGCAGCCAGGGCAGTTTTGTAAGACTCATTCCCATGAGTGTTCTGAAGGCTCCTCGTGTATTTTATACTTCGCTGACTCAGCCTGTCTCCTTCCTGGGCCTTGTTTTCCCCGTGAAAGCCTCATTGCACCCTTTGTGTGCACCACAGCTCTCTGAATGTCCTGCATGCCTCTGACCTTGCCACATGGTGTGGGGGTGTGGGAGGAGGGGAGCACACCCCTTACCAGTGGTCAGCTCTGGACCTGCTCTGGGGGAGGGAAGGGAGGGGGGGACAGCCCATGGCTCCACTGGTATGCTTTCCTCTCTTTTGCCTTGCATAAAAAAAATTGATTGGGGCCGGCGCTGTGGCACAGCAGGTAAAGCCGTCGCCTGCAGTGCTGGCATCCCATATGGGCGCTGGTTCAAGTCCTGGCTGCTCCATTTCTGATCCAGCTCTCTGCTATGGCCTGGGAAAGCAGTACAAGATGGCCCAAGTCCTTGGGCCCCTGCACCCATGTGGGAGACCCAGGAGAAGCTTCTGGCTCCTGGCTTCAGATCGACACAGCTCCGGCCGTTACCAGCAGATGGAAGACCTCTCTCTCTCTCTTTGCCTCTGCCTCTCTGTAACTCTGCCTTTCAAACAAATAAATAAATCTTTGAAAAAAAAAAAAACTTCAAAAATCAATCAAAGCAAAGCACGAGCAAACCATAAAGATGAGCAGCCAGTAATAAAATAACCACAATAAAATCGGGTAAGGAGTGCCAGAGGCCCCCCAAGGCCGTGATTCTTCAGGGCCAGCGTACTTTTCCACGAATGCTTGATTTATCATTTCCATTAATGAAGCCCAGCACTCATCACATATTTTTCCAAAAGCATTTTTTTGTTGTTAAATACGATTCCTTCCACTCTGCAGAACTGGACTATAGCTGTCTCTCTTATTTTCTTATTTTCTCTGAATTACCAACATGGACCTAGCAGGCTCATCCTGAGAGCTAAGTGTTGGGCTCATGTCCGCACTGAGTTTGGATGCGTCAGAACATCACGGCGCACCACAGACTATGCGATTCCCTGCAACTTCCAGGCGTGCCAGCCACAGACCCGGAGATCGCTGGCCCCTCGCTCCGACCGGAGCCTCCTGGGGTCAGCCAGCCCCACTCAGAGCAAGGCCAGCAGATGGCAACAGCCACTGGCAGGTCAGCAACTGCAGAAGTGCCAGGCCTGCCTGCCAGTCACCAGCGAGACAAGCACCCGGACCCACAACGGGACAGGATGGACCCTGTGCACGGCCCAGGGCAGCAGCACCTGTGAGCTTCAGGTGACTGGGACCCACAGGACGCTCGCCTGAGTCGTGCCTGTGGGTGTGATGAACCTCATTGCTCCCATGGTGTGCAGGGACCCACTGCCCGCGACTCGCTGCCGTGCGGAGACATGGGTCAATCTGTTCTGCGGCCGTGTGTGGGTAATGATGGAGTTGGACACAGCCGGCCATGGCAGATTTCTGAGCTGGGCTGCTGTCTGCCGTGGAATGTTTTTCTTCTCTTTCAAGATTTGTTTATTTGAAAGGCAGAGTTACAAAGAAAGAAGGGGAGGCTCCCTCAATAGCTGCAAAGGCCAGAGCTGGGCAAGGCCAAAACCAAGAGCCTGGAGCTCTACGGGGGGTCTCCCACCTGGGTGGCAGGGGCCCAAGCACTTGGGCCGTCCTCTGCTTTCCCTGGCACAGCAGCAGGGAGCTGGATGGGAAGTGGAGCAGCTGGGACGGGAACCAGTGGCCACAGGGGATGTTGGTGTCACAGGCGGCGGCGCTATCGCAGCCCCTGGGATGGGCTTTAGCCCGGGCGTGGAGGCGCCGGATTTCCCAGCACTGAGACAGTGAGGGCTCTTAAGTCCTGAGCAAGCCTGGTCTGCAAAGCCCGAGTTTGCAGCGGGCAGGGACGGCCCTCTACAGAGGGCAGGCCTGACACAGTACACATGCTTCCTTTTTGCTTCGTTTTATTTCATGTTTCTTTCAGACCTGCGAGGCTTATTCAATTTCAGAACATTTTGCTTAATTTTAAAAGAAGTGTCTAGAGCTGTCAATCACTGCTTAACTTCCAACTGAACAAAAAGCAAAAACAAAAAAGGAAAAGCCTGATGCGGAGAGAAGGGGCTCAACACAGACTAGTTCTGTACCTAGTTAGCACGCAGAAAAGTGTGCCTGGGCTCTTAGGCGCATGCGCAACGGGCTGCGGACCTGGGTTCCCACGGTGGGCTTCCCTGGCGGCTGTCTCCAGCCTGAGGGTCATCAGCACAAAGCCCTACTCCAGCGCGGTGCTAACAAGCCCCTGACGAGCCTGTGCCAGGGACTTACTGGATGGTCTGCATCCTGTGAGTTTCCCTTAGAACCTGCTTACCTAGTTGCGCTTCACCCTCATTACGCTGGGATCCCAGGGCCTCTTCCAAAGACATCCGGGCACCAGCACTTCTGCTTCTTTGTGCAGAGAAAGAATTAAGAAGCTTCTGGAAGATGGTTCCATGATGGATGAACCCAAGTCAGCCCCTGCCAGGGTCTGGGGTACCCACCTCCCCCAAACCACGGAGTGGCAGGCGCTGGGGTCGGGGAAGGCCTTGGAGAGGGGCCCAGATGGATTCCAGATGTGCTTTCTACACTGGCAATTCACTTTCTCTGCACATGTCCACTTAGAAAATAAACAAACTATAAAAAGAAGAAGAAAAATATTTCTACCAAGTCTGGATCCCTCCTTCTGCATGAAAAATGAAGGCACACTAAGATAGTGAGTGGGCCATCTCTCCCGGCTGGATGCAAGATGCTGCATTCAGTCCTGTCCTCCCGGGGACATCAACAAGTTCATCCTCCAAAGCAAGTTCAAACACCCAGCATCTGCCAACAAGCAAAATTTCTTGGAAAGCAAGGTTTTTTTTTTTTTTTTTTTTTTTTTTTTTTTTTTTTTTTTTGTTTAGAAGAATTTAGAAAGGAAATGAGTTGGCCCCTTCTGGGCTGCAGCGAAATTCCTTTGCTAATGAGTCTGTTCTTGGGCGACCTCACCCTGCTTCCAGGGAGCCCTCTTTGCCCCACGTGGCTTCACCCACACAGCCTCACACGCCGGCTGCTTTGATCCGAGCCCTTTCATGCAGCTGCCTGGAAGCTCCCCGCCCTTGCAGGCAGACAAACCCAGCGAAGGGTGACTTTTTCCCCCTACTTGTCTCTTTCAGAGCTTGGAAGTGAACTGGCCGGCCTGATGGGGCTTCCCACTTGCCAGTAGCTTGTTCACATGCGTTGTTCTACAGCAAACGAGGCTCGACGCGATGACGGAATCGGACACAGCACAGGCCCGGGTATGGAAGCTGTGCCCCGGGGATCTCAGGATCCCAGCTCCAGGCGTCTGTCTCGCGAACAGCCTCCAGGGCTTCCATCATTGCTTTCCAACCCATTGTTTCCCCACCCCCCAAACATTGTCTGCTCCGCTTGTTGTTAGTGAGGGTGCAGGACTGATTTACCGCCAAGTCATTGCCGCAGGACGAGTGCAGGTGTGGGAGACATGCGCAGTTAACACGTGCCCTGCCCAGGGGTCTGCCTGTGCTCCTTCCCATCTGTCCCCAAAGCCACACTCTGCCCTGCTGGCACAGTGCCGCACCTTGCCCAATCACATCTGCTTCCCACGGTAGCTTCCTGAATGTCCACTGA
Organism: Lepus europaeus; assembly: GCF_033115175.1. Taxonomy (NCBI): domain Eukaryota; kingdom Metazoa; phylum Chordata; class Mammalia; order Lagomorpha; family Leporidae; genus Lepus; species Lepus europaeus. The sequence continues at coordinate 100,053,341 of NC_084838.1, forward strand.
GGCCAGGGGTGGGGCGGGGACTGGGGGGTAGGTTTTGTGTCCTTGGTGGCAGCGCCAGGCTGGGCTGGACACTCTGTGTGCAGACACAGGGGAAGCTGACACCTTTCCACCTGTCCTTTCCCTAGGAGGTGACAAGGACCTCCCCAGCGTGCTGTAGAGCCGAAATGCTTCTGGCTACTGCTGGCAAAGTGTTGGGGGCTCTGCTGAAATACTGGGGACGTTTCAAAGTCAGGGAAATGGAGCGTTTCCCATAAGGCCAAAGAGCATGGTCTACTGGCCCCGGGGGCTCTCACCCCAGTTCCCGGCCTGGACCCGGAACCAGGAGGGGTCGCTGACCGTGCAAATCCACCCACTATGCACCACACTCTCCACTGAGCAATCTTTAAAATGAGCTTGCCTTGTCTCTTATAGGGACAGCTTCAATTCCTTAACAACAGAATGCAAAACAGAGGACTGGGGAGAGACAGAGGGAGAGGGAGGGAGAGAGGGAGGAGAAACTAAAGCCCAGTAGCTATAATGAAAACAGTAATTGAAATGTCTTTTTAACCAAAACCAGATCGGTTTTCACTCAGTATATCTGAGATTACTTCAAAAAGTTCATGGCAAATGAAATTAAAAGTTTGTTTTCAAGCAAAACATTTTTGAAATCCTTGCATACTCATGTGTATTTTTTTTTCAAACACATCTTCAGCAGCTTATGGAAAAATCTCCTAAGGCAATGAACAGAACAGCAAACGATTGGCCAAAGATCATATGAAATGGTTCCAAACTGATGAGACAGGAATTAGGAAGACAAATGGAAGGAGGAGAAAGGCTCAGGTAACCCACAGCCTGCTGGCCCAGGGCCGGCTAACACAGATGGCTCAGGGTGGGGCCCGGCTCTGGCAGGCTTGGGAACTAGCACCAAGCGCAGTTAGGAAAATGGATGCTACAGCAGGGCAAACCCCAGTTTTCCAGGACACACATTCTTCTTATTTTTTTGGTAAAGCCATATGTACGTCCACTGTGGGTAGTGAGGAAGAGGGAAGGAAAACACGGCATCAAGTCGGTGTCGTGACATTCCAGAAAGGAAAATCCATCCTGAATTTTGAGACAGAAGACATAAGGCCAACACACAAAGCGGCTTCTCCAAGAAGCAGGGGTTTGTGCCACCTGCAAATGGTAGAACATTAGGGGAGTCACATCCCCGAGACAGTCACAGGCCTCAAGGGGACAGTGGTTTTTACGGCTGCAAAGTTCATTATCCTAGGGGGAGGCTCTTCAGGGCTGGCCTCAGGCGACACGAGTGACTGAGTGGGCCCAAGGTGAACATCTGCTGATGGGAAAACCCAGTGTGTGCCCTAGCACCCGCCCCACACCAGTGACTGGCACAGCCGCTCAAGCCCATGCACCCATGCCCGTGCACACACACACACATGCTCACACACGCATAGCCACATATGCCCAGGAGTCCACAAACATGTGGACCGCTTCCCCTCCCGACACCAGCCCCGGACTCTGCCAGCCCTGTCGGTCATAGATCTAAGGAACACAAACCTTTCCTTACACTTCCTAGAACTTCTGGCTTTCCTAATCACGCCTGCACGTTTTCACCTTTGAGGGGAAAACAAAATCATTGAAAAGAAAAATTTTGAACACTTGCTTATACACAACATCTGTGACTTCCAATTCCACATTTTAGAAAGAGGCGTCATGGCGGACACCTGGGAACGCTGGCTGGGGTATGGGCTATGGGGAGGGGGCTTGCATTTTAAAAGCAATATTCCAGAAAGGACCTCTGCTCCTGTCACCACCCTTCTTTCATTGTGCCGTTCAAAGTAGAGTGTGTTCCCTTTAAAAGTCCAATGAGATGTGCCTCTCTATGTCTAAATATAAAAACACCACAAAGAAAAATGCCACTGGGAGTGTCCAAAGCCAGAGAGAGAGAGAGAGAGGGTGGGGAGGAGGAGACTGGGAGGCTCCGACCGACCCTCGGAGACTGAGTGGGTGCGGGGCGAAGCCCCTTCCCAGGCTTTGCTCACACCGATTTTGCGTGGGAACCTAAGGACTGCATTGTGGGGACGCTGTCTTCCAGCCTCATTCTGACAGCCCCGATTGCCTTGTTTGAGTGATGTCGGGAAAGATGGGCTTTCGTGGCAGACGTAATTCATAAGAATGAATTTTCCAGTCGAAAGACCACAGCTCTCTTCCGCCCCAGCGCCCCCCGAGGGGAGAGGGGGAAGGGTGGGAGCGCTTAGCTTTCCACTCGTCCAAGGGAAACTACAGCGGGTACTAGTTCAGAACGATCGGCCTCCCTTTCTTTCAGATAATTTCAGACCCATCCCGTTTTGAACGCTGCATTCGCAGTGAGAAGTCATTCGGTCCCCCGGCGGGCGCTGCGGGGCCACCGGCGCGGACGTCCCGGGAATGGGGTGCGGACGTGGAGCGCAGCGCTCCAGGAGCGCAGAGCGCGCTCGGGTCACCAGTGCACCGCGATCCGCTGGAATTTTGCCGGAAGAGCAGACACGGTGGTCGCTGCTCCCCGCCCGCATCTCGGCGTCTGCGTCTCGCCCGCCCCCAGCCCCCGACCCCCTAGACTCACCTGGACCTGGGAAGGGCGCTGGGTCGCCGGCATCCTGGCCAGGGGCGCGCGCCAGCCGGGGTGTCCCTTCGTCGGCTCGGGGACCCACAGGGCTTCGAGGCGCGGCAGCTAAGAAGAGCGGGAGGTCGCCCTGCGCCTGGGGTCCCCTCGGGTTCGTCTTGTCACCGCTCCGTGCTGGTCCCCCGTCGCGTGTCCCCGGAACCCGCTCTCGCAGCTTCTGCCCCGGCGAGTCAGGGCGCAAACTTTTCCAGCAGCCCGCCCTCGCGGCCGCCCAGCCCCCGCCCCCGCCCCCATCTCCCCGCCCCCCATCTTCCCGCCGGCAGCTGCCGGCCCCTTCCCCAAGTCCCCCTTCTCTCCCCTTCTCCCGCCCTAGCCCCCCTCAGCTCCCCAGCTCCAGCCCCCTCCCCCAGTTCTCCGCCTGCAACTCTCCACTCCCTGCCCAGCTCCTCCGCTCAGCCCCCAGCGTCCCCAGTCGCCCCGGCCCGCAGACCCTGTGCTCACCCCGGCGAGTTCCAGGTGCCGATCCCCGGCGCCCTGGGACCCGGCGGGGGTCGTTTCCCACCGCGGTCCGGGGTGCAGGGCTTGGGTGAGCTCCTGCGGCGCGGACTGCGAGGATCTGAGCCGATTGTTATCATTGTCACTATTGTTATTCTACTATCAGTATTATCATTGTTCCCGTCCTGACATTTCCGCTTGAGACGGCTGGACCCCCCCCACCCCCACCCCCACCTTGGCCTGTGGTTAGCACCCGGCGCCCCGCAGCTTTCTGGGGGTGGGGAGAGCTCTCATTGCTGCCGGCGCTTGCCCTCCGGCCAGGCCTGTCGCGCCCTCTGCGCACAGGCCTGGGTTCCAAGCACAGGGGTTTGGCCCCGGTGTAGAGAAATAATGCTAGCGAGGTCTTCAGACCGAAGGGTCCGTGGGAGGATACTGCCAGGCCCTCAGTTACACAAGCAGACGCCTTGACTTCCCAAACACGGACCCCTAAAGGCTTGGGGAGGAGGAGGAGGAAGAAGAGGAGAGGAGAAGGGGAGGGACTGTCCACTGCATAGCCGGGGTGGCCAGTGTCCTCACACAGTGGTCAGCTGGTCCCTCCACAGAGCTGCGCACCCAGCGGCTTCTTGCTGTGTAAATTCACAGGAAGGCGTTGGCTGAAGGTCATTCAGATCGGCACCCAGGTCCCCACCCACGAAGAAGTCTATAAGCCTTAATATAACCGGGCACCCGGGAAGACCCGTGATGTGTCTGAAGTCAGAGCTGGAAGCCCTGCGAAATGATGCAGCTCTTTAATTTTTACTTCTTTCTCTATTAGAGAGAGATCCCGCCCACTGCTTCTCTCCCCAAGACTGGGCCAGGCTGAGGCAGGAGCTGGGAACTTAATCTAGGTCTCCCAGGTGGGTGGATTGGGCCACGTGCGTCCTGGCCTACTGCCTCCGGAAGCGGCAGTGGACTGGAACTACGGTGCAAGCACTCAGATGTGGGATGTGAGCACCTCAGGCAACGCCCTCACTGCCAAGCCAAATCCCTGGACGCTTTGACTCCCTCCTGAGCTGCCCTCCGCACACACAGGCCCCTCAATGACCCAATGTCCCCCTCCCACTCTGGAGCAGACACAGGGACCCTGACTAGGGCAATCTGTGCCCCCGTGGAACCCCTACAGAACTCAGCCCTTTCTAAAATTCTGTTGACTAAAGATCTCCCCCTCTGCATCGCTGGTTCAAGGGAGCTTGAATGAAGAGAAAGCAATGAGAGGATTGGGCCATCCCCATTCTGCAACTCTCCAGGAAGTAATCAGGCCGGGCAGGTGCATTAATGGGCGCGAAACCTTGGGTAAACTGTCTAATCACACAGTGCTAAGCAGAGAGATAAAAGGTTTTGCATGTTCCACGGAAACCTCTGGCTGTTGCCATCTTAACACGCTAAGAAGGGTTCAACCTCAGTGACACTACTACTGACTCAGCTTGGCGTTATATGATGGCAAATGAAACACAGAACATTGCTGCTGCTGTTTTTGCTGACCTGATTTGGGGGAGGGGGGTGTCTTCCAAAGATTCATGAAAACTGGATTTTGTAAATTTGTTTCACCAATCTAAACTTACCTTTTAATTTCATTTTTTAAATTTTTTTGAACTACCTCCGTATGTATATAGTATAATGTTACATTCTTATTTGCACTTTTACTAAAAAATGCTTCACTTGAATCAGTCCCCCCGCCTCTGGGTTCCACCTCCAGCTTGCAGGGGACAGAGGAGTTAGGGCAATGAGTGAAATGTCTTCGCGGGGGAGCACATCCAGGGTTGGGGGTATTCCACAGTCAGTTACCTGGCATCTTCAAAAATATGTGTATGGGATGGGACTGGCACTGTGGTGCAGCGGGTTAGGCTGCCTCCTGTGATGTAGACATCCCATTGGAGCACTGGTTTGAATCCTGGCTGCTCCACTTCTGATCCAGTACCCTACAAATGCACCTGGTGAAACAGTAAAAGATGGCCTGAGTGCTTGGGCCCCTGCTACTCATGTGTGAGACCCAGATGGACTTCCTGGCTCCCGGCTCCTTGGTTCAGCTTGGTCTACCCCCAGCAATAGAGGCCATTTGAAGAATGAACCAGCAGATGCAATCTCTCTCTCTCTCTCTCTCTCTCTCTCTCTCTCATCCCTTCCTCTATACTGCTGCCTTTCAAATTAAAAAAAAAAACTTTTTAAAAAAAGTCAGTGTCATGAAAAAAGGTGGCAGGTGTTTTGAGCATTCGAGCATAAACACAGCTAAAACAGTAACAATAAGCATGAACCCTGGTTGACCCCTGGCTCAACAACTCAGCATACAAGACAATCTGCAGGAAATTTCAGACAGAATGGGATATTGATTGGCATTGTAGGATTATTACTAAAGTTGTTAGATGTGATACTGGCATGATGCCTCATCTGGGAGAATGGATTTATTTTTAAGAGACATATGCTCAAATTCCTAAGGGTAAAATGCTTTGATATCTAACTCTTATTCTTTTTTTTTGACAGGCAGAGTGGACAGTGAGAGAGAGAGAGAGAGACAGAGAGAAAGGTCTTCCTTCTGTTGGTTCACCCCCCAAATGATCGCCACTGCCGGCACTGTGCCAATCTGAAGCCAGGAGCCAGGTGCTTCCTCCTGGTCTCCCATGCAGGTGCAGGGCCCAAGCACTTGGGCCATCCTCCACTGCCTTCTTGGGCCACAGCAGAGAGCTGGACTGGAAGAGGAGCAACCGGGACAGAATCCAGGGTGCCAGCGCCGCAGGCAGAGGATTAGCCAAGTGAGCCGCGGCACCAGCCGAAAGTTTTTCATGAAAAAAAGTTAGAGAAAAAGAAAATGTCAAGTAGTAAATAATTAAATATTTTCCACCTCTTTAATAATTTGACTTTCAAATCAAATCTAGGCCTACAAGAATCACATTTTAAAAGATACAGTAGCGGCCGGCAATGTGGCTTCGGATCAATGCAGCTCCGACCATTGAGGCCAATTGGGGAGTGAACCAGCAGATGGAAGACCTCTCTCTCTGCCTCTCCTCTCTCTGTAACCCTGCCTTCCAAATAAGTAAATAAATATTAAAAACTAATTAGGGGGGCTGGCACTGTGGCATCCCATATGGGTGCCAGTTCTAGTCCTGGCTGCTCCACTTCCAATCCAGCTCTCTGCTATGGCCTGGGAAAGCAGTAGAAGATGGCCCAAGTTCTTGGGCCCCTGCACCCATGTGGGAGACCTGGAGGAGGCTCCTGGTTCCTGGCTTTGGATCGGCGCAGCTCCGGCCATTGCAGCCAACTGGGGAGTGAACCAGAGGATGGAAGACCTCTCTTCTCTCTGTGTAACTCTGACTTTCAAATAAATAAATAAATCTTTAAATAAAAAAGATACTGTAAGTTTTAACCCTATACTGTTGAAAATCATGTGGCCCCAAGCTTAAATACGACTTGAACAAATAGATTATGTGTTGTAATAGTCAGGTGCTCCTAACAGTGCTTTGGTCAGCAGCAGGCTGTTACGCAAAGGTGGCCCCTCAAGTCCTGGGAGGGGTGCCCCTGTCGGGGTGAGATCTGGCAGGTGTGCGTGATGGTGGATTCTGTGTGTCACCTTTACTAGGATATGGGTGCCCAGGTATTTGGCCAAACACCACTCTGAGTGTGGCTGGGATTGGTGTGTGTATCCGTGGAGGGAGAAAGGCAGACGGTGGGCTGGGTGGGCCTCGTCTATCAGGGCAGGGGCTCGTCCTGGCTCCACGGCAGTGTGTGGTCCTCAGGCTGCAGCTGGGACAGGCCGCCACATTGTATGAGCCACTGCTTTACAATGTGTGTGTGTGTGTGTGTGTCTCCCACTGGCTCTGTTTCTCTGCAGAGCCCTGACTGACACAGTGGCTGGGCTTTCACAGAAAGGAGCCCCGGGCAGAGTCAGGCCATCAGTCTTGTGGTCACTCCTTCGGCAACCCCGTGGGTACCCTCAGCCCATCCCTTTTTGCTGTGTATGCTACACAGGACTAGAGAGAAACGGGTAAAGTGCGGGGCTGGATGTGGATCTGCTGAAGGAAACTTGACCTTGTGTGCAATAACTGGTCTAGGCCCAAATGACACCCTTGACTCACTGCCGGAAGTCTCCCGGGCTTTAACCCCTTGGGGACGGAGACGCCCCCCCACACTGGAACTCTGCAGGTCCCCTGTGACGCCACCTTTGCGCCCCTGCTGCGTGCGTCTCCGTTCTTACAACAGCCGGGCCCAGCTGGAAGCTCCAGAAATTGCTCTTTGTGCATTTCATATTTTGTAAGCATGTTCCCAATGTCAAGAAACAGAACTAGTGTGTGTGTGTGTGTGTGTGTGTGTAGTTTATGCGGGATGTGTGTTGTGTGGGGTGTGTGAGGTGTGTAGTGTGTGTGTTGAATGCTGTGTGTGTGTGGCGTTGTGTGTGTATTATGTAGGGTGTGTGAAATGTGTACTTATGGTGTATGTATGTGATGCACGACATGGGGTGTGTGTGTGACTGCAATGTATTGTTGTATAAGGTATGTGAGGAGTGTACAGTGTATGTTCTGTGTGTTTGTGGTGTGTAACATGGGATATATATACCTGATGTGAGACAGGTGTGTGTGACTGTGGACTGTGTGTGTAGTATGTGTGACTGTGGTGTGTGTGTGTGTGTGAGTATGATGTGTGTGTTCATCAGTATGTGGTGTATGTGTTTGTGTGTGTGGTGTTGTGTGTGTACTATGTGGGGTGTGTGAAGTGTGGAGTATGTACTTATGATGTACATATGTGATGTGTGACATGAGGTGTGTGTGTGTGTGTGTGTGTGTGACTGTGGTATGTATGTGTTGGGTTGTATGGGGTATGTGAGGTGTATACAGTATGTGGTATGTGTGTGTGGTGGGTGACATGGAATGTGTATACCTGATGTGAGACAGGTGTGTGTGACTGTGGTATACGTATATATCTGTGGGTGTGTTTGTGGGTATGTGGGTATGTGGTGTATGTGGTGTGTTGTGTTGTATGAAATATGTGAGAAATCAGTGTGTGTCCTCTCGGACATGGGGTGTATGTACCTGTGGGGTGTATGTGCATGTGGTATGTTGTGTAGTGTGTGACAAGGGTGTGTGTGTGTGATGCATGCTGGGTGTGTGTGATTGTGGGGTGTCTGTGTGCTGGAGAGGGAGGGAACCTCTCTGACCATATATGTGTGTGGTAAGACATGAATGCCTGCAAGCCGGCCTGGCGGGGCTCCGGACAGCCCTGGAACTCACTCTTGCTAGCATGCTAATGAGAACCTGGTGTCTGGGGCCCGAGGCAGCTTCTGCATGGGTGCAGGTATGGGACTGGTGGGGTCTGGGGGTGGATTTCACCCCTAACCCCGACCTCCAGGAGGGAAAGGTGGGTCAATCACCAATGGCCCGTGATGTCGTCAGTTGTGCTTATGCAATGGAACCTCCCTGAAAACCCCCGAACAGCAGGGCTCGGGGTTCAGAGAGCTCCCAGGCTGCTGAGCACACAGGGGCACCTGGAGAGGTGTGGGAGCTCCTTGCCTCCCCCACACTTGCCCCCTGCAGCTCCCCATCCTGCTGTCCTGATTTGTCTGGGTGCAGCAAACACTGTTTTTCCTGAGTTCTGTGAATCCTTCCACCAAATTACAAAACCTGAGAGGGATCATGGGAGCCCCTGAGTCGGTGGTGGTTGTCTGGGCAACCGTGTGGGCATCCTGGGGCCCCGTTTGTGATTGGCCTCTGCACTAGGAACAGTCTTGCAGGACCAAGCCCTTAGCCGGTGGGGGTGGCATTAACCCCAGGCGGTTAGTGTCAGCGTAGAATTGAACTCTACTTTTCTAGGCCCAGTGACTTAAGAGGTAATGTGGAACAACCCCTAAAACTGGTCGGAGGAGTTGCTACGGAACCCCCCAAACTAGGTCCCTGTGCCCGACGTGCAGAAAGCTGATCACTGAGGGGGTGGGGAAGAAGGGGGGCTGCTTATTGCAGAGCGCAGAGCAAGGGACAGGGCAGCTGTTGCTCAACTCCCAGTCTCCCCAAGGGGATGGGGGCGAGGGTTCTTAGAGACTAAAGTCGGGGCTGAGAGGTGCGCGGTCAGCTCATGTCCCTGTCCCTGGTTGGTCCGTGGTGTTCCTGGCCTGGCCTTCCTTTGATTGGTTGTCGATGCCGTGCCCGTTAGGGAATTTTTATGATGGCCAAATGGGCTTCAGTGAGTCTGGGGGCTGCATGCAGGTGGTTCCTGCCACCCCTGTGCAGAATTCCCCTCCACTGAGCCCCGTGGAGAAAATGCCACCAAGGTGTTACCTCTGGGAGAAGCAAACGACTTCCTGATTCCGGAGACTGGAGCTTGTAGGGAGCCGGCTGTGCCACTCCCTCCATTCAGGGAGCTAATTTTAGTGCTGTCAAAAGGCGGGGGGAGGCTGGGAGACTGGGGCTTGATGGTATCCAGCGTGGGCATGCAGGGTGCTACCTGGGGGCTGGGTGTCAGAGGTTGCACTTCTCTGTCTTTGTCTTTTCCTGTCCTGCTAGGTGCTTGGTCCTCCCTGCGTTTGTGTCTGCAGCCCTTGGGGTGAGTGTAGGACTCGGGACCCTTCTGGAAGACGGTCCAGGGTCACCACCACGGTTGTCACGGTGCACGCCCTTTTATCAGCTGTTGCACTGTGGAAACTCCTTCCCGTGTTTGTACTTGAAAAGGCTCAACCAGACACATTGAAAGCCCAGGGATGAAACAGTGCTGGAGGGGTGCGAGGTGGGGACAACGCGATCCCCTCCGAGCGGGGAGCCAGGGGAGCTGTGGGCTTTTCCCCCACGGTGGACTGGGGTGCGTGCACGTGATGACAGCACTATGCAAGGCCACCGGTGAGAAGAGCACGCGAGGTGCATCCGTCTGTGTTACTGTGACCACGGGTTTGCATAGCTCTCTGCAGGCTGCACACACTGGGGGGAGTGGTATGGGTGGTGTGACGCTGCCTTGTTCATTGCATTGTCACGTGAGTTGTTTGTGTCATATGCACATAGTGTCTGTTTCAAGAGAAGCTAAATGGTATGATTTTCTGTGACAGTGATGAGTATGCATGAGTTTGTCTACAGTCCCACGTGCAGGGCAGCGCTGTGTTTATTGGCAGATCCCTCTCGCAATGGCTGCAGGATTAGGCTTGGCTGTACTGCTCTCCATCCAGCCCAGCCCCCAGAGAAGTCTGCTGCACCCACAGCTCTGCCTCAGTGGCTTTGTGAGGTCCTGAGGATCAGGGCAGTGCAGGGAACATTGGCTTCTCCACACGCACCCTCCTTCGGCTGCAGGCTCCTCCCTGAGTCCCCGGCGGTCACCAGCAGGACAGAGAGAGCCCAGCCAGGTGCACGAAGGGGCTGCTATGTCAGAGATTAACAGTGGTTGTTTCCCTGCCTCAGCTTCTCTGCTGCCTGTCCCCCTCCCACAGGCCACTGTGGGGACAGAGGAGGGGAGCCTGAGGCTCCTACTGGGCTCTCGCTTGCTTTCTGCTCCCTCTGAGCCCTGCTCTCTCTGCCTTCCTTTCCCCAGGAGTCTCTCGCCCAGGCAGTGTTATTCAAGTTACCCTCAGCAGATGCGGGTTAAATAGCACATCTGAGCTAGACGTACACCTTGCCAGGTTCATGAACTTGGGGGGTACTCAGTCCTTGCTGATGAAGAGAACATGAAGAGCTGTCGTAACTGGAAGACACCCTCAAACAACCACAGCACGTTCCTGGGTGAAACCCTCCCCCAGCCTTTCCCCTGGCTGAGAACAGAATGGGAATTGATCACCCTCTGGCTTTTCTCAACGACCTCTTAGCAGAATAAAAAGCTCTCAGACGGTCTGAAGATTGCCTGGGAGGAACCCACATCACGCGACAAGTTTAAACATCTGATGGGCATCTGTCTTCGCATGTCCACTATCGCTCTGTCCATCCTCACGGTGACAGTACAGCCAGCAGATAATCCCGGGACGTGAAGTGGACATCTCCTAGTAGAAGGAAACACTGGCGGCTGTAGCTATAAATGCCCTCGGGAAAGGGTGCTTCAGGTACCCTTCTGTGCAACGGAGAGGCTTTGCTGTGATGTACACACGAGATGAGGCTCAGCCACGGGAACCCCAAGCCCTCCGAACCCACACAGCCCAAAGCCATGATCTGTTACAATCACAATGGGGTCTCCTCTCTCTGTCCTCCCCAGTCCCTGCCCAGCCCCTGCCCAGGGATCTGATTCGGAAGGAGGAGCAGGAGCAAATGGGACCCCTCTAATTGCGGCAAGTGGCTGGCCTGCACCATTTGTTCAGAGCTGCCTCAGCACTGAGTTTGTTTACCTATTGTGCATCCCCGGGGACACGGGTCCATTCAGTCTCCGGCATCACTTGAGGATGTGAAAACAAAGGACAAATCCCCATGGCAGGAGGCGCTGGGCTTGCAGTGGGCAGGATGTGGGGGTTTTAGATGTTGTGGAAGAAGACAGAAAGGCAAGCCAGAACGCAGCGAAGCCGATGAGCGCCTGATACGGTTGCGTACACTTGCGTGTTTTCGGGAATGGCCTGGGCATGGTGACGAGACGGGAAAGACAGGCTAGCAGACTGCACTGGGGAGAGGCACGCTTGGTCCACCTTGTGTGCTGATGAAGAGAGCTGCTGGGGGTTTGCGGTGAAGTCTGCCTCTAATTCCGCAAGCAGGCAGTACCATCGTCAGCAGTGCTGATGCTCTGAGGCCAGTTAGACCCAAGAGGGCCCTGTCTTTGTGGAAGCCACGCCTGGGAAGTTGTGCAGGGTGCTGGCTGGCGAGAGCCGCACTTGGCCTACACACTGGCCCTTCCCACTATCGACTGCGGAGTTGAACAGAAGTGTCCGCGAGCCTTTATCCCTCCATTCAGTGGCATGCAGCCGCTGCAGAGGTGATGTGCAAAGCTCTTAAATCTGCATCCTGTTTGCACTGGACCCAGGGACTCCGCCACAGCCCCAGGCTTTCTGAGCATGTTAGCGGAACTTGCTCTTGCTTGGCTCCTGGGGCCCTACTTGGTGGTGCGGGTGGAGAAGGAGGGTGGGGATGAATATAAACAGAGACTGTTGATTTCTTCACTCATCCAACATCATCATGGGTTTTCAACAGAAAGAACGGAAGGAGGTTTGATGGGGTGAGGAGAGCAGCTCCAAGCAACGCTGTGGGTGCTGGCACCCTGTGCCAGACACTGCTCAAAGAGCCTTCACCCACGGCCACTCACTCGCTCCCTGGAAGAGCCCTAGAAGATCCATGCCAGTGCCGCGCTGTTCTCTGCAGAGGAGCACAGCTGTGGTGTCAGATGGGCCTTGGGGACCTTAATCTTCACTCCAAGTTCCTGCCCCCACAGAGACAAGAGTTCGAGGTGGAGGCATTTGTGCGAGCCGGGGTTTATTTCAAAGTGAGAGAGTGAGCATACATTCACACGTGAGTGTGGCCACCTCGCATAGCGAAATACCCATCGTGAGTGGGCCAGAGTGTCTGTTGCCTGGGAGCAGAGTGGGGAGAGAGAGGAAGCCCGAGTAGTACCTGCAAACTTGGTCAAAGACAAAAAGAGACCTCATCCTGCTTCTCAGTTTCTCCCGTGAGATAGGGGGCAGTGCCTTAATTGAATAAACACCGGGGTGAACGTGTGTGACGCTTTCTGGGATGTTTATGGCACCTCCGCATGGAATTGAAGTCCCGCGTGGTTATCATGGCGTCTCCTCCTTCCTCAGATGAGACACAGGTGCATCCTGGGAATGTGCGTGTACTGCCAAGTTGACAGGTGAAGGCGTAAAGTTACATTGCAGTGTGGCCAGAAGTCCAGCTCATTTAGACATAATCAACTCTGTGCCTACCTCCCCATATCAGTTTGACCCAGGCCACTCAGGAAAGCCAGTGGGCTGCCCACCCAGTTGGAGTGTGTCGGGGTGTGTGTGCGCCTTGGTGATGGCAGCTGGAACAGGCAGGCGGAGCTCTCCATTCTTGCTAAACACCCAGGCATCTGCAGAGAGGATCGGCAGTGCTGGGGGGGGGGGGGGGAGGGACACCGTCACACATTCTCAATCTTGCTGCTTCCCAAGTCTCTTTTTCTGGAGTGTCTGGGGTCTGGGAGACTGGGTGGAGCCCACTGGGTAGCCCTGGACAGCCCCGCCAGCCCCTGCACCAGCCCCAAAGACAGCCTGGCAACCTGGGATGCTATGGTGGGGAATAGTCTTGTTTTGCTTCCACCATGTCTCCTGATTAATAAGCTAATAAGAAGAATAAATTGAGGAGAATCATTTTACCAGGTTTTTAAAAAAGATTTTTATTATTTATTTACAGACAGTGAGAGAGAGAGACAGAGAGAAAGGTCTTCCTTCTGTTGGTTCACCCCCCAAATGGCCGCCAAGGCCAGAGCTGTGCTGATCCGAAGCCAGGAGCCAGGTGCTTATCCTGGTCTCCCATGCGGGTGCAGGGCCCAAGCACTCGGGCCATCCTCCACTGCACTCCTGGGCCACAGCAGAGAGCTGGACTGGAAGAGGAGCAACCGGGACTAGAACCGGCACCCATATGGGATGCCGGTGCCGCAGGCGGGGTATTTACCTAGTGCGCCACAGCGCCGGCCCCCAGGTTTTAATAATGGACACCTAGTGACATGAACCAGCACTCTGTGATGTGGGCAGAGGGAAAGATGCAGAGATCAATGAAACAGGCAGGAAACCCAGAAAGACCCCCATGTAGGTGCAAAAGCCATTGGATAAGGAATGATCATCTTGTGGGCAACCGGTCCTGGAGCAAGGCAGTAAGCCAAAAGCTTACCTTACACCTACTCAAAGTGCATCATGGACTTAAACACCGAATGACAGAGGGGACTGTCTCTGGGACCTAGGACTTGGTGAAGAGTAATGATATGTGACAGCAAGGCATGTTGCCTAAGAGAAAACCATCAGCAGACAGGACCTTCTCAGAAGGGAAACTCCTGCCCTGCCAGAAGCCCCGGTGGGAGGGGAAAGGAAAGTGGCAGACCGGAAGGAAACACTTGCAAACCACAGATCAGACAAAACGTGTAAGTGCTCTCAAAACTCGACAGCAAAAAAAGCCGAACACTTCAAACAGAAAATGTGCAAAAGACACGAGGAGGACACATGAAAATAGGGGAGTGAGTAGCTTACTAAAGAAGTGCAAATAAGGTCATGATGGCTTCTCAGCTGTACAACTGTGAGGAGGGGCCAGCGCTGTGGCACAGTGGGTTAAAGCCCTGGCCTGAAGCGCCGGCATCCCCTATGGGCGCCGGTTCGAGACCCGGCTACTCCTCTTCTGATCCAGCTCTCTGCTGTGGCCTGGGGAAGCAGTAGAAGATGGCCCAAATGCTTGGGCTCCTGCACTCAAGCAGGAGACCTGGAAGAGCTCCTGGCTTAGGATTGGCACAGCTCCGGCTGTTGGAGTCATCTGGGGAGTGAGCCACCGATGGAAGACCTCTCTCTCTGCCTCTACCTCTCTCTGTAACTCTTTCAAATATTTAAAATAAAACAAACCTTAAAAAAAAAAGAACTGCGAGGAAAGCTAAAGCAAAACTAAATTCTTGGGAGGATGTGGAGAGACTGGACCATGCTGTGAAATGGCTTGGCAGTTTCCCACAAAACAAGACCCAATAGCCTGGAAAAAGCACTCCTACCCGACGGAATTAAAATTAAACTCACGCTGGCAGAATTCCGCAGACTGTTACAGAAAACCTACGTGAGATTGCTCCCAGCGCTGCTCCTGGTGATAGCCCCAACCTGGACACAGCGTTCTCAGGAATGAACCAACAAATGCGTGGTGGCGCGTGTGCCCTGCCATTCAACACGGGAGCCACTGTTGACACGAGTGACCGCTTGGATGGATCTCAAGAATATTATGGGAGTGAAGAGGGCCGATCTCTGACTGTCACACGCTAGGTGATTCCCTTTGGATAACATTAGTGGAGATGGAGAGAGAGTAGTGGTTACCGGAAGTGCGAGAGGCGTAGGTGGGTGAATGTAGAGGGAAATTCATCTTTAATTCCCCTGTGTGCGGGAGATCTTTGCGGCGGCCATGAAATAGTTCTGTCTTGATTGCAGAAGTGGTGATGTGAATTTGCACATGTGGTAAATGGTGCGCACACACACACTGTACAATATTTATGTGATGCCGTAGTAAAATCATGTAAATGTGACCATTGGAGGGACAGGGTGAAGGGATTGTGGGGCTTTTTTGTACTATCCTTATCCTTGCAAAACTCATGACTCTAGAATTAGTTGAAAATAAAAAGTTAAAATTTTAAATAATTAAAAACCAAGTGGGGCGGGCATTGTGGGACAATAGGTTACACTGGCGCTTGCGCTGATCACATCCCACATCAGCGTCCTGGTTTGAGAGTCCCGGCTGCTCCACTTCTGATCCAGCTCCCTGCTCATGTGCCTTGAAGGCAGTGGAAGATGGCCCAAGGGTTTGGATCCCACCCTCATGTGGCAGATCTGGATGGAGATCCTGATTTCTGGCTTCTCTCTCTCTCCCTGCTCCACCTCTATCTCTCTGCCACTCTGCCTTTCAAGTAAATAAAAAATCTGACAGTCCGTTTCTTTTCTAGTGAAGGATTTCATGAATGATGCTCCTCTGTTGTAGCTGAGCAATTTGAAGTGTGAATATGTTCCAAAGACGAGACACGAGCCCACCCCCGGCCCCCTCCCGTGAGAAAGGACTGGGTGGCGCTGTTTCTCATGGTGTCAGCCACACAGAGCAACGCTGAGGACTTGGTTTGGAATTGTGCTGCTGCCCCCAGGCCTCGTTTTAATGAGCATTTCTTTTTCTAAATCCCCCCTTTCCCCACAATGCAACAGAGGTCATAGGACGAACCATGCAGCAAATCCAAGGCTCCAAGGACAGCCCTGGGGCTGCCGGCCCTCGTGCCCAGCGAGAAGCCCTCTGAGTGGGGGCCGCGTTGACCACTTCCTGCGTCAGGGAGCTGAGCTGGGCTCCTGCTTCTCCTGCTGGTTCTCAAGCTGCCTTTGACTTTGCCTTTTAGACGACTGCACAGTTCCCAGCTGGCGTGTTTGTTTTTCCTGGGTTGATCCACTTATCTCGTTTTGGTCTAAATTCAACAATGTAATGCTCCCAAGGTTTTCTTTCTCCTCCTCTTCTCCCCTGTCTCCATCTTCAAGGACTTGGGCACGCCGCTGTAGCTAGGAAGTGCTGGCACCTCCTCTCGCCCCTTTACTGAATGGCGTGGAGTCCTCTCTATGAATCACAGCGGATTCCTTCTTGGCCGGGAGGGTTCCCAGTCCCTGCGGGGCTGTGGACAACAGGTTGGGTCTTGCAGGCAGATCTTTCCGACTCTGCTTTGATCTGACTGCACAATCCCAGGGCTACAACAGGCGCCTGGGGACCTTTGGTTGGTTTTGCTCTTGGAAGCTTTCGGCTCTGAAATGCTGATCAGAAACCTTCACGGACTCCCAGGGCTGGAGGACTCAGGTGCCTTTATTTCTCTCCCTACTTTTTGTGGGGGAGGGGATCAAGAGATCCAGGGAGAGGGAAGGGAAGGGATCTGTGTGCTTCGTTTACGGAAGGTGGAGGGCATTTGTTTTACACAGAAGAGCTTTTGTTTGCCTTAGTCACAGTCTTATTAGAAAGAACTATGCCAAATGGCCATTTTCATGGTTTAAAGTGGCACAGGTAGGGGGTGGCATTGTGGCATAGCAGGTTAAGCCAACTCCTGCAGTGCTGGCATCCCATATGGGTCCTGGTTCAAGTCTCAGCTACTCCACTTCAGATCCAGCTCCCTGCTAAGGCACCTAGGAAAGCAGCAGAAGATGGCTCTAGTGCTTGGGTCCCTGCACCCACATGGGAGACCCTCGTGAAGCTCCTGGTTCCTGGCTTCAGCATGCCTCAGCCCTGGCTATTGTGGCCAAATGGGGAGTGAATGAGCAGATGAAAGACCTCTGTCTCTGTTTGTCTGTCTGTCTGTCTCTCCCCTCCTCCTAGCTCTCTGTACTGTCTTTTTTTATTTGACAGGTAGAGTTATAGACAGTGAAAGAGAGAGAGAGAGAGAAAGGTCTTCCTTCCGTTGGTTCACTCCCCAGATGGCCACTACAGCTGGCGCTGCACCAATCTGAAGCCAGGAGCCAGATGCTTCCTCCTGGTCTCCCATGTGGGTGCAGGGCCCAAGCACTTGGGCCATTCTCCACTGCCTTCCCGGGCCACAGCAGAGAGCTGGACTGGAAGAGGAGCGCCCATATGGGATGCCGGCGCCGCAGGAGAAGGATTAACCAAGTGAGCCATGACGCTGGCCCATCTGTACTGTCTTTCAAATAAATAAAAAATACATATTAAAAAAAGGCACAGGTAGTCATTGCATGTGGTTTAATCCAACATGTTCCTGAAGTAAGCAGACTGAGCTACAGGGACCCTCTACCGACAGAGCCAAGACTCAAACAGGCCCTCTGACATGGGACGCAGGCACAGGTGGTGACCTAACTGCTGTGCCATAGGCCCACTCCTCTGAATTGTGCAGGCGCTGCTCTATCTTCAGTCTTCCAAAGCTGCTGCGAGGGGCTGGGCTGCTGTGGAAACTGGATCCTGGCACATGGCTGGTCTCATGCTCCCCCTTGCCGGCAGCTTTGAGGGTCTGCTCTGCGTCCTGACTTTCTGAGACACTTTGGTAGCTGCTGTGAGGTTTTGTCAGTCAAGGGACTCTTCTTTCTAGAGATCTGTGAGCTTCAGTTCCAGAAACTTCTGCCCTTCTGTTTTCTTTGCTCTCTTGTGGAATGTTGAATGTTGGGATTTATTCTATACATTTATTTTCCTTTATTCCCTATTTAATCTTCCTTTGCCTTTTTTTTTCAAAGATTTATTTATTTATTTGAAAGGCAGAGTTACACAGAGTGAGAAGGAAAGGCAGAGAGAGAGACAGCGAGAGAGAGAGAGGGAGGTCTTCCATCTGCTGGTTCACTCCCCAAATGGCCACAATGGCAGGAGCTGCACCGATCCAAAGCCTGGAGCCAGGAGCTTCTTCCAGGTCTCCCACATGGGTGCAGGGGCCCAAGGACTTGGGCCATCCTCTACTGCTTTCTCATACCATATCAGAGAGCTGGATTGGAATTGGAGCAGCTGGGACTCAAACCAGTGCCCATGTGTGTTGCCTGCACTGCATGCAGCGGCTTTACCCACTGCGCAACAGTGCTGGCCCTTCCTTTCGTCTTTTTACTCTAATTCCTGGGAAATTTAAAAAAGTATTTTTGGGATTTATCTTAGAATCCTAATACATTTGTTGAACTTTAGCTATTTTATGTAAATATGAATGTATATAATACAGTATGTATATATATATACACATATATATACGATAGACATATATATATACAATAGACATATATATATACGATATATATATATACGATATATATATATACACGATAGACATATATATATATATGCAGGTGGCCTATGGTGCTGCCGTTGACGCCTCTTTGGATGTCCACAGCCCACATCAGATTGCCTGGGTTCAAGTCCTCCTTCTGTTTCTGCTCCAGCTTCCTGCTGGTGCACACCCTGGGAGGCAGCAAGTGATGACTCAAATACTTGGGTTCCTGCCACTCAAGTGCTGTGGGAGACCCAGACTGAGCTCCTGGCTCCTGGCTTTAGCTGGCCTGGCGCAGACCCAGCTGTTGCAGGCACTTGGAGAGGGAACCAGCGGGTAGAAAAACCCTCTCTGTCTGTCTGTCTCTGTCTCTTTGACTTTCAGATAAATAAAAGAAATAAACAAATAAAAAGAATTTCATCTGTACTGAACACATCCAAGCCTTTCTCTGGTCTCTACCCCCTAAGCGATCCAGTAGGACAGCTATTTCCACAACTCTTGCTTGTATTGAGTCTGAGCAGTAGTCTAGAGGAGAATTTGCACAGATTTATATGCAAATACCACACAATGTGTGCGGGAGCTCTGAAGCCACTCCCGTATGGAAATCTAGGGATGATGGCATCATCCCTTCTGAGGCTCTTCCTTGGATTCTTCACTTTTCTTTTAAGGTTTATTCTATTTATCTGAAAGGCAGAGTTACAGAGAGGGAGAGAGAGACAGAGATCTTCCATCTGCTGCGTCACTCCCTAAACGGCTGAAATGACCAGGACTGGATCAGGCAGAATCCAGGAGCCAGGAGCCAGGAGCCAGGAGCCAGGCACTTCATCCGGGTCTCCCACGCGGGTGCAGGGGCCCAAGGACTTGACCCATCTTCTGCCGCCTTCCCAGGTGGATTGTCAGGGAGCTGGGCCTGAACTGGAGCAGCCCTGACTGCTACAGGCCACCCATATTGAATGTCGGCATTAAAGGTGGCGGCTCAACTGGTTACCCCACACTGCCAGTCCTGAGTCTTCATTTTTCACGGGTCTTGTTCTTGTTTTACTGATGCACTATTTTCTCTGTGACTATTTTTAATGTTTTGTTCTCTTCCTTGGATTATATTTATATAATATGTATTTGTCCTGGAATCCCCACCCCCACCGTCACCTCGGATCGACCTCCTTGAAGTTGGAGGCTTTGGTCAAGCATCAGGTGATCTCTGGCTCTGCATTCAAATTTACCAGAGTGGCCAGACCGCGGGTCTG
Organism: Lepus europaeus; assembly: GCF_033115175.1. NCBI lineage: Eukaryota > Metazoa > Chordata > Mammalia > Lagomorpha > Leporidae > Lepus > Lepus europaeus. The sequence goes on from NC_084838.1 coordinate 100,072,988, forward strand.
GTGGTGGGGGAGTGCTGGCGTCATTTCTGGCAGCCTTTGGTCATGTTCTCCTGCTGCAGAACCTCTGCGGTTCTCACTCGGCCGCCAGCTCTCCCCCACATCAATTCTGCATCTACCTTGAGGCCTGAGCCCTTTCATCATCTCTCGCCCTTGGACAGCATCTCCGAGGACTTGCCTCATCATTCACACCAGCTCCGTGCAGGGTGGGCAGTGTTCCTGCTGTCCCACGTGGTGCAAATGCAGCTCACGGCTTTCCAGGCCTGCTTTGAAAGGTCATACCGCTCCTGACCTTTTCCGGGGGTGGGGTTTGTATTTATGCCAATATCTTCATGCAATGGCCTTTATGTTTCTTAACCTCACATAATTAAAGAACACAGAGAGCGGCATTGAACTCAGGAGCTGGAGTCTACTTTCAGTCTCACCTGGGAGATGCCACAGCCACCCCCATCCTGTGGCCTGGTGCTGGGACCTCTGGGAAATCTCAATGCCAAGGCCAGAGGGGCTACTGTCCACAGGATCTTCAGGCTGGGGTGTGGAGCCCAGAGTGGGCAGACATGTCCAGCCGAGCCCCGTGCAGAAGAACAAGGTGGCGTTGAATCAACAGCTTTCCAGGGTTAAGTCTTTCTTTGACTCAGTTCAAATGCTTGAGAGTCAGTTGCTTAACAGAAGCAGGCAGGGGGCAGATCTAGGAACCGGGGGTCTGGGAACACAGAGGGTCCCAAAGGTGGCAGAAATGCAGCTCCAGCCCTTCTGTGGTCCCGAAGCTCAGCAGGACCCTGGGGGAGTGTGCTGTGTGGATGTGCACACAGATGATCACGCTCGCATGTGTGTGTGTGCTTGGTGTATGTGTGTACTTGAGAATGCGTGTGCATTCACAAGTGTGTGCAGGCACTGCAGGTTTATGTGAACATGTGAGTGTGAGTGTATATACAGGTGCACGTGTGTGTTGTGTGTGTGTGTGTGTGTGTGTGAAGCAAGGATCTCAGAACCAGATGAAACAGTTCTCTGCAGCTTGAATGGGCTGCGTTTGGGGCAGGTGCCCTGCTGTCTTCCAGGGCTCCTTGCTCAGGGTCTGACAATGAGTTTTGCATGTTCTAGGCCAACCTGTTTTTCTTAACTATGTTGAAAGAAAATATGAAATGAAACTTTCTTTCCCGCTATCCCTCTTATGTGAGTTGGGTCAAAATGTAGCAACCCTGAATTCTGAACACAGCTGCTGGTATTGTCTGTTCTCATTTGGGGTGCACCAGCCACCCCGCAGGTGTCCAGGAACGTGAAGGTTAGAGCCACTCACGGCTCAGACAGTGTGTCTACATTCTGGTCACTGTTAACTAAACCTTAAAATCAAGCCTGCCTTTCCCTAGGTCCTTTTTGTCATGTGTTACCATATGGAGCATAAATTCCAGGACACTTTACAGAGAAAGCAAAAAACAGGGTTTGGCCAAGTGAATGTTCTCCCTTCTCCTTCTCTTGCTGTCTCCCAAGTGTCATTTGTTTATGTCTTCATGCAATCCATTCATTAGTGTTTGCGGTACGAAGCCCAGGCACAGGTTAACAGGATCCAATATCCGTCCTCACAAAGCCTGTAAGTACAAGAAGGAGAAGCAAAGCACAAGAGGAAGAAGGAGAAGACAGAGGTGACGACCAGTGTGAGCAGGCAAGAAAGCCAGGGTGCAGCCGGGGCGTCCGGGAGGAGGGCCTGACCTCCACCCGCAGAAGGCAAATATGCAGGGCCTGACAGGGGTGGGGCCCTGGTGGTGGGGATGGGGGTGCCTGCACCGAGCCAGGTGAGCAGGGACCTCTGGACACTGTGAAGAAATGGCAATGGCTCTAGATTGTGCACACACGTGTGTGAACGTGTCTCTGGTGTGTGCATGTATGCTGCATGTGCCCCTGGGTGTGTGGGAGAGACCTTGTGTGGTACAGGCAGCACAGTGTTGAGAGTGTCCACCTGTGTCCAGGAAGCACTGAGCCCTGGCAAATCTTGTAGCAGGTGCATGTCCTGACTCACGGCCTATAAGGATGGGCACAAGGGGACAGGGGACAAGGAGGGAAGAGGGCAGTACCGCCTCTGAGTATCAGCTGGGCAAGGCTGCAGTGATGAGGCAGGGGCATCAGACACTAGGATTGGGGAGTGGGAACACCCCGAGTTCCTGACGGGGCAGCGTGAGACCACGTGTGTCTGCTCTGAGCAGTGGCACCTGGAAGGAGCGGACCAGGGAGTTCTAAGAGGACAGTTTTCTCTAAGGTAGGTGGGTCAGTTGCCCAGAACAGGCACAGGGAAATTTCTGAAAAAGTAGTGATTGTGTATTTACTTTGGCATTTATTGGATTTTCACTTGACACTGATGTTCTCCACCCTACACTTATATCATTGTATGTACTACCTTCGTTTTCTAGGAGGCCTTGTCCTAGGAAAAGGCCAACTATGAGGAGGCTGGGAATCTGGGGGCTGGGGAGGCTCCCCCAGGCGGGTCAGCTGTGGAGGGAGTGGTGGCAGGAGGCAGGGAAGAGCCGTGAGACCCCCGGAGGCTGCCCGTGGCTCCCACTTGACAACACAGGGAATCCACACATTGCAGTCCAGCTGAACCTGAACTCCCAGCTTCGTGGTTGTGACCCATAGGCTTCAGTTTGCAGCCAAGGTGTAGATGCCCAGGCGTGCCTGGGCCCCAGCATGGGCCCGTGTTCACGGTGTCACGGTGCCCAGAATGCAGGTCCCAAGCAGTGGGGTGGGTCTGGGAGCCTGCGTGGCCTGCCCAGCCCCCAGCCAGCCAGCTGGATTGGGCTCCACACAGGCCAAGGGATTCTCTCACCAGAAAAGTGCAGGAAGGGTGCTTGGCTGGCAGAAATGGCAGGGCAGCCCTGAACACGGGTGTGGAGGAAACAAGCTTGGGCCCCAGAGACCAGCCTATGAGAAGACCAGGCTCTGCTCCTGCCTGGGGTGGCAGGCAGGCAGCCCCAGGGACACGCACAGCACAGTGTGCACCAGCCGTATGTGCCGGGCAGGGCGAACACAACACATGTGTGGTGCAGGGTGGAACAGCCGGAGCTATGCCTATCTAAAACCAGGAGCCAGGAGCTTCCTCTGGGTCTTCCCTCGTGGGTGCAGGGGCCCAAGCACTTGGGCCATCTTCTACTGCTTTCCCAGGCCATAGCAGAGAGCTGGATCAGAAGTGGAGCAGCCAGGACTCGAACCGGTGCCCATATGGGATGCCGGTACTGCAGGTGGTGGCTTTACCTGCTACACCACAGCGCCGGCCCCAGATCGCATTTTTCAGCGCAGTCATCCAAGGCAGGTGTATCTTGGCTGCTGCGAATATTGCTGCTGTGAACATGGGTGACCTCACTTACATACACAGTCCACAGAGCAGAGAGTGGAGAGAGCCGTGGTGGCTACAGGAGAAGTAGGCGAATGTGTGTTGTCACACGTAGGCAGGTGGTCTACTGCCCAGCAAGGTGACTCTTGCAAAAACAGTGAAGTTTGCCTCGCAAATACAAGGAAACTTCAAAAGGCTCTTGGAAACATACACCGAAGAGACCAATTGATTTTGATGCAGGAAGTTTGAAATCCACACATAGCTTTTGCATAATAGGCGTGTTCCACACATTTCATTTGGGGGGAGGCGTTTAGCCTAGTGGTTAAAGCACTAGCTAAGGTGCCCTGTTCCACACTGGAGTCCCTGGGCTCAACTCCCAGTCCTGGCTACTTCAAAAACATTGTGAAAAACGGAATTACACCATGTTTATTTAGGAGAACAAAATTGAAACTCCTGCCCACAGTTTTCATTGCATGCATTTCCACGAAACTTTTTGAAGACTGTTGTATGGGCCACATTTTCTTTAGCTTTTCGTGCACTGACAGATACTTAGATGGATCCCATATCATGGCCATTCTGAGAAATGTTGCAGTGACATAGACGGGCTGCTGCTACTTCTCTGAGGTACTGACTCCATCTCTCTTAGATACGTACCCAGGATGCAGCTCGGGCTGGGCTACCTGATTGGAGAGGCAGGTTAGTGTAGCCAGGTTTGCTCACACAGGCTTCTTTTGCCTTCAGCTTCCTGTCCTAGGTGATGTGAAAGTGGCTTTCCTGTTGGCTTAGGGAGGGCGTCTTTCTCAAGGTGAGCCCGTCTCCTGCTTTCCAGAAGGAAGCTCCGAGGAGCACCTGCCATTCTGTTCCTGAACTCTGGAGTCAAGGCAGAGCAGTGAGTTCCGGGGCAGCACACTCTCCACTCCTGCGGCAGCTTCCAAACTGAAAAAATCATAATAGAGGCCAGGCTGTGGTTAGTGGATGAAGCTGTCACCTGCAGTGCTGGCATCCATACGGGCACAAGTTTGAGTCCTGGCTGCTCCACTTCCAAACAAGCTCTCTGCTATGGCCTGGGAAAGCAGTGGAAGATGGCCCAAGTGTTTGGGCCCCTGCACCTATGTGAGAGACCTGGAAGAAGCTCCTGGATTCTAGCTTTGGATTGGCCCAGCTCCAGCCATTTTGGCCATTTGGGCAGTGAACCAATGGATGGAAGACCTCTCTTTCTCTTTCTCTGCCTCTGCCTCTCTGTGACTCTGCCTTTCAAATAAATGAATAAATCCTCAAAAAAAGGAAAATTTTTTTTGACAGAGTGGATAGTGAGAGAGACAGAGAGAAAGGTCTTCCTTATGCCGTTGGTTCACCCTCCAATGGCCGCTGTGGCTGGCGTATTGCCCTGATCCAAAGCCAGGAGCCAGGTGCTTCTCCTGGTCTCCCATGCGGGTGCAGGGCCCAAGGACTTGGGCCATCCTCCACTGCACTCCTGGGCCATAGCAGAGAGCTGGACTGGAAGAGGGGCAACCGGGACAGAATCCGGCGCCCTAACCGGGACTAGAACCCGGTGTGCCGGCACTGCAAGGCGGAGGATTAGCCTGTTAAGCCACGGCGCCGGCTGGAAAATTTATAATTACACACTTTATTATACTTAAAATATTCTTCTATTGCTATTTTACAAGAATATTCTTGGTTTTGAATTGGCAATTGCTATGGAATTTTATTGAATGCCTTTTTGGAATCACTTGAGATAATGTGATTTTTCACTTCTAAATTACTTTTCTCTGGTTAGGATGCCCACATCTAACAGTGTAGTGCTTGGGGTTGATAATTGGCTAGGGCTCTTAACCCTAGTTTCCTGCTAGTGTAGACCCTGGGAGGCAGTAGCAATGGCTTAAGTAGTTGGATTCCTTCTATTCAGTTGGGAGACCTGGACTGAGACCTGGGCTCCAGCTCTCCTCCATTCGGCCAGTGAACCACTGGATGGGAGCGTCTCTCTGTCTAGTTGTCTCTGTCTTTCTGTGTCTCTGTCTCTCAATTAAATACAAATTATTTTTTGATGAATCATTCTGAACCATGTTTACATTTTAAAAATAAACTCCAGGGGCTGGCGCTGTGGTGGAGTAGGTAAAGCCGCCACCTGCAGTGCCCGCATCCCATATGAGCGCCAGTTTGAGTCCTAGCTGCTCCACTTCCGATCCAGCTCTCTGCTATGGCCTGGAAAGCAGTAGAAGATGGCCCAAGTCCTTGGGCTCCTTACCCCGTGTGGGAGACCTGGAGGAAGCTCCTGGCTCCTGGCTTCAGATCTGCCCAGCGCTGACCATTTCAGCCATTTGAGAAGTGAACCAGTGGATGGAAGACCTCTGTCTCTCTCTCTCTCTCTCTGCCTCTGCCTCTCTGCAACTCTGCCTTTCATATAAATAAATAAAAATCTTTTAAAAAATTTTAAAAAATTTGAGAGGCAAAGCAATTTTTAAAAGATTTATTTATTTAGAAGGCAGAGTTACAGAGGGAAGGGGGTGGGGAGAGAGAGCGAGCGAGCTATTCCATTAAGTTGTTCACTCCCTAAATGGCTACAATGGCTGGAGCTTGGCTGGGGCTGGGCCAATCTGAAGCCAGGAGCCAGGAGCTCCATCTGGGTCTCCCATATGTGTGGCAAGGGAACAAGGACTTGGGCCATTCTCTGCTGCTTTTCCAGGTGCATTAGCAGGGAGCTGGACTGGAAGCCAAAGATTGATTGATTGATTGATTTTGAGGAATTGGCTCACACGCTTAAGGAGGATGACAAGTCAATAAACCCGCAGGGGAAAGCGAGCAGGCTGGAGTTCAGGGAACAGCTGAGGCTGCAGCTGGAGCTCCAAGGCCATCTGGAGGTAGGACTCCCACCCTTCCCTCCTTGGAGGGATCAGTCTTTCTCCTAAGACCTTTAGCTGATTGGACAAAGCCCACCTATGTTATAACGGATCACCTGCTTTACTCAAAGTCTACATATTTCAGTGTCAATCACATCTACAGAGTACCTTCACAGTAGGTATTGGACAAAACATCTGGGGATAAAGCCTAGGCAAGTGGACATAAAATTCACCATCACAGCAGTGACAGTGTGTAACATTCACATCACTCCCGGTGACATGGGACAAACCACGCAGCTTGTACAGATGTGTGAAGTGCCAAGCAGTGGGGGGTGTTAAACTGGGTTGGATGTCCATGAGTCTGCTCAGGGACTCGCACACACAGGCATGTACATGCAAGTGCACTTAGATACACACATGCATTGCACATGTACACTTACACGCACCCATACACATCATTCACGGATCATGGAATGAGGTCATGACAGCCCAGGAATGCCCCTGGGGTGAAATCATTAAACTGAGGTCTAGATTTGCCCATCTTCCAAACATCCATCTTGTTACATAACACAAAAGCAGATCGAAAGCCGCTCTACATTTGCCAAATGTCAGAGCGCATGGCTCAGAAGCCAGACCAGGTTGTGGAGTTTACCAGGTACCAACCCTGACCCCTGCTCTACCGAGGGCTGTGCAGAAAAGAGCCCTTAGTTTACAAGAGGCTAAGACGTGCACAACTGCAGTAGATGCAGCCGTGTCTGCCACCCCCAACTGGTCCACTCCTTCCGCTTGCCGGCTTGGTGGTTACCCCACAGAAAATATGGTTGTCCTGAAGCCTTTGAATCCAGCCTTTTGACCTTGAGTGAACCACAACTTCCTCTTGCTCGGCTGTTTCTTCTATCAAAGCCATGGCTCTGCGTTGTTACAAACAACAGGGCTTGGCGTGAAAATGACCCAAGAGCTACAGCCCTGACTGCTTTGTCTCACACTGGACACGTCCCCACCCTGTGTGTTTTCCTGGGGATGAGAGAAAGACAAGCATGGCGCTCGTTCTCTTCAGCTCGAATCGTGGAGCTTTTGATAATTTTCAAGTGGTCAGGACAGTGAGTACATTTAAGGTTTTGTTTATTTTTCTCTCTCTCTCTCTTTTTTTTTTTTTTGCTTAAACCACATTTCTTTCCGGTAGTCCAGCAGCAAGGTGCCAGCGATTTGGTGTGCAGCGAGGGCTTCCTGTTCGCGGCTGGCTGAGCCACCTTCTTGCCATGCATCCACATGACCGAGACGACGGCAGAGCTGCCGAGGCGCCTTTCACGTGGGCATCCAGCCTGTACAGGAGCTGTTTCCCTCAGGGTCTCATCTACCGACCTCGCAAAGGACCCCCCCTTCCCATTCCATCCCATGAGGGCTTAGGAATTTAAGCGAACCATTAAAAAATGTTTTTGTCTCCTTTGCCTCTGTGTGAGATATGTTTGTACAAGAAGACCGTTTCACAAGTGCGGGATTGCGAAAGACACAAGTAACGAAGGGGTCCCGGCTGACGATAAGTCTGCAGGAAGCAGTGAGGGAGGGAGGGAACCAGCCCAGCCCCAGGCAGGGACGGTGAGGGCCCGCAGGAGGCCCATCCTCTTGGGGATGGGAGTGGTCTCTGTTGAGCAGTGTGAGGCCACAGGAGTTTGGGGGGGGGGGCAGCCCCAGCCCCAGCTGCTGAGATTGGCTGCGAAGTTGCCTCTGGCAATTTTCACGCATGAGTGCAGAATGCTTCGGGAAGGTCAAGGTTAGAAGCCGGTGTTTTGGTCTTTTGGCTGAGAGTGATGAAGGCACAGGAGACGGCAGGGCTTTGCAGGGGAGACAGGAGCGTGGGGCCGGCCTCACGGGTGCTTCTATCTCCCAGTGGAGCCATCGGGTTGGGGCTGGAGGGGGCCTCCTCTGGCCTGGGCTAGCCAGGTAACGAGGCTGTCCCCAGCAGACATTCATCCATCCATTGGTTTGTTTAACCGTCTTAAGCACTTAAAAAAAAAAAAGTTGTTCCCTTTATTCATTTGAAAGACGGAGAGACAAACAGGCTGAGAGATCGCTCATCTACTAGTGCCTATTTCCCAAATGCCCACAAGGACTAGTGCTGGGCTAGGCCAAAGCCAGGAGCCTGTAATTCAACCCAGGTCTTCTTGTGAATGACAGGGACCAAGCACTTGAGCCATCACTTGCTGCTTGCTAGGGTACACGTGAGCCGGAAGCTGCCATTGGGAGCAGAGCCAGGATCTGCACCCAGGCACTCTTATATGGGATATGGACATCCCAAGTGGCATCTTAACTGCTGCTTCAAACGCCCGCCTTTTAGCCATCTTGGAAAGTGATGGCAAAACACAGGTGCGTATTCATGGGGGGACACGTGTGTAATGATCAGCTCAGGGCGTTAGTATTCCCATCTCCGGACGCACGAATCATTTCTGCGTGAGGGCACCTTAAGCCTTCTCTACTGCTATGGTGAAATGAACGGTTGTAAGTCACAGTCCCCCTACCGCTCTATTGAACTCCAAGCCTGGTCTCCTTCCCATGTGCCGGAGTCCGTTGCCCAACCTCACTGGCTCTTCACAGGCTCCCAGCGACATGGACGCTTTGGCTTCCACGAACGAGGAACCACAGACGGTATTTGTCTTTGTGCAGACACTGATTGAGACAAAAGCCACATGACAAGTGCGCTTATCTGCAGAATCAACTCTCCACTTCCTCTTCGGAACCATCATGACGACAGGTTAGGTGTTCCCCTGGAGAAAGGGGCTCTCGGGCAGGAGGCGTGAGTTCTAAAGAGGGTTCTAGGGCACATAGTTCTGTTGGAAGATATTGGGCCAAGAATCTCTGAACAGTAAGCATTTTTTTAAAGACTTATTTGAGAGGTAGATTTACAGGCAGAGAGAGGTAGAGACAGAGAGAGACAGAGACAGACAGAGGTCTTCCATCCCCTGGTTCACTCCTCAAATGGCTGCAACAGTTGGAGCTGCGCCGATCTGAAGACAGGAGCCAGGAGCTTCTTCCAAGTCTCCCATGCTGGTGCAGGGGCCCAAGCACTTGGGCCATTTTATACTGCTTCCTCAGGCCATTAGCACGGAGCAAGATTGGAAGCAGAGCAGCTGGGACAAGAACCAGTGCCCATATGAGATGCTTAGCCACAGCCTCAGCCACAGCGCCCCGCCCCCCAGTGGTCAGTATTTTACATGGGCGTGTTTGTGTGCAGCGTGGCGAAACGTTGGCCAAGCACATTTGCAACATGAAGGTCTGGAGTAGGTTTCTCGTGGAGAACTTGGAACGTAGGATCCCTTCTGACAATTTTGTCCATGTTATAGACAGCTATGGCCCGAGACTGCTGTCCGCGTGGCCACAGTGTGCCCAGCGTGGAGTGGAAGCGACCAGCCCTGTGTGGCGTGCAGGTGGGGCCGGCGGCGAGGGACTCGGCGGCTCCGAGGCCCCGAGGCCCCTCGGCATGGTCACTACTGTCACGTCCTTGGGTGGCTCCGAAAGCACCGGGAGTAAAAGTTTCTATTCTGGGGATGTCTCTTCCTCCTTCGAACTTTCCCTGTCAGGACTGTGTGGGCATTGTCCCGGCGCTGAGGCTTAAAATAAACTGCACCGGGGCTTGGGGCTCCAGGGTCAGACTCCAGATGTCGGAGGATCACCTGCCAGCGCAAGGAGGAAAAATTCCCCAGACCTCAGCAGGGAGATGCTCCGTCCCGGCAGCCGAGCTGGCGCATTGCCCTGATGACGTCTGGCTGCTGTCCAGCAACCTGGCCACCAAGGCCCTGACCCGGGACGGAGCAAAGTGCACGCGCCCACACCAGGCGCACCAAGGCGTCCACATCCCATGGGAGGTCTTCTCTCCTAAAACCTGATTCCTTGTCTATAAACTGAAGGATATTTCTCCCACCAACTTGTTGAGGGGGTGCTAATGTTTTTCAAATCTTTAGAGACAATGCCCAGGCTGAGAAGAGGCTGGCTCTGTATTGACGGACGGAGGACATTATAGTCACCTCGATTAGTATTTTTGATGAATTGGAACTGGTGGGCATTAACCGAAGTCCGAAGAAATCAACCAATACCCCTCTCCTGACACAAAGGGAATTTAAAAAAAAAAAGCCTTAAAAGTGTTGGTAGAGGGAGCTGGGACAATTCATTCGGTCAAACAGAAAGGGAAGTTGGGGTAGGAAGAGATGCAGGGGTGGGCATATGGTGCCGCAGTTACGATGCTTGAATTCCATCTTGGAAGGCCTGGGTTCCAGTCCCAGCTGTGCTTCTGATCTTGGCTTCCTGCTCACGCACACCCTGGAAGGCAGCAGATGATGGACATTCGGGCACTTGGTCCCCGCCACCTGTATGGGAGATGACATGAATCAGCTGTTGGAAGATCTATGTCTGTCTTTGTCTCTTCCACCTCCCTGACTTTTAAAATTAGAATAAGTAAATAAGTGCAATTCACTTTTTAACTTAAAAAAGGTAGAGTTACATGCGGCAAGTGTTCCTGTCCACCTTCCCCACCACTGTGAGCATGCACACACGTGCTTGTGCACACACCTACAGGAACACACACACATGCATTGTGGTGCACAGTCCTACACAATTGTGCATGCTTACACATACACAGACATATGCACACGCACATCCGCAGGAGTGCGCACACACCACACACACACACACACCTTTCAGCAACACTCTTACCATTCCCCTCGCTCATCTTTCCCTCTTTGGATTCAGGCATGGTGGCAGTCTATCAACAATGATCTCAGGAGGAAGAGAAACCTCCACTCCTTCCTCCCTCCCTCCCTCCTATGCATTCCCCTTCCCTTTGCTGACAATGCCTACACTGTACGGTGTTTGATCTGAAACCAAGTGAGACTTTCACCCTTTCTTTAAAAGCTCCATGTCTAAAAGCCTAGCAGAGTCCTTGAGCCTCAGTATGATTTCACTTTTAAACATCTACTTGTAGGAGGCTCAGGCTTCAGTGGATTTGGATCCTACCAATGCACTTGGCCTTCTCATATGTGATTCATCCAAGAACTACCTGAAAAGGCCATACCTCCTATTCAAGTCCAAGCAATGGTCCCCTTGGCACAGAGTGTCCCAGAGAAAGCCCACAATGCAGCAGGAGACATGCGCCAGGGGATTCAAAGCGGCAAGTTTGTCTGCCAAGAGCAACAAGCCACATGCCCATCAAGAGGAGCATCGAGAAATCACTGGTAGGATATTCGCACAACAAGACAAGCAGAGTGACCTAGATCCACCACTAATGATGTGCAAACGACATGCTCAGGGGCGAAAAGCAAATTGCTCAGGAACGCGTGTGGGATGACACAATTTGCAGAGTGTTTCAAGGCGTGTAAAGCAAACACGCGAAACCTCGCATAAGGCTTCGTGTGCAGGGCAGCGGGAGAGATGGGTGGGACGAGGGACAGCCCCCACGCTGGGCACCAGGAGCAGAGAATGAAGTGGAGATTTAGGGCACGGGGGACACAGGAGCCTGTTTATTTCATCATCCATTACTCATTTTTGCATTTCTGGAATATTTCATAATAACAAACACAAGGATACTTCAAGAAGTGTGTAGATAAAGGGAATTAAAAGGTCGTTTGTGTTGGTACATAACAACTTGAAATCCGTGCAGGTTTTTTTTTTTTAATAATAGGTCTTTTTCCGTGAACTTTTTGAACACCCCTTGTATGTATAATTGCATTGTGAGACAGGCATAAATGCTAAATAGAATAACTGAGAAATAATCAAAAGCCAGAAGACACAATGGGTGCTACAGGTATTGAATTTTATGCAAATCACGGACATTAAGTCAACAGAATATTTATATCTTGAACAAGAAATGGCTCAGGGGCCATCTCACGGGCCGTGTCGGGGTAACGGTGATGTTGCCTCAGCACCCCCTGCCTGTCTGTTGGGGGTCTGCCCTCTGCTTGGTTTGTTTTCATCCCGGCGCCACCCCTGCGTCTTCTGGGTTCCCAGCTAACGTGGAAACAAGTTGGATGTGGACGTGGGCCCTGTGCTCACGTGCGCACCAGGTGTTTCAGGGGCAGCTGATGATACAGTACTGTCACCACTGCCCCGGGAGCAGGCGGAGACCCCGCCGCCTCTCAGGGTCCTGCCACCTCCAGGAACACCAAGGTCTACTGCCCTGGCAACTCTCAAGAACAAAGAAGAGGTTATATCTCCTAAGATCAGAGGGGCTTTCCCACAATTTCTCAAGGAAATCGTGTTTGAATCTCAGGAAGCAATCACATGGTATTTGAATAAGAAAGTTTAAATTTTAATTTCTAATTAGCTTTTTTTAAGATTTATTGATTTATTTGAAAGGCAGAGTTACGCACAGAGAGAAGGAGAGGTAGAGAGAGAGAGAGAGAGAGAGAGAGAGAGAGAGAGAGAGGTCTTCCGTCCACTGGTTCACTCCCCAATTGGCCTCAATGGCTTCAACTGTGCCAGTCTGAAGCCAGGAGCCAGGAGCTTCTTCCAGGTCTCCCACGTGAGTGCAGGGGCCCAAGGACTTGGGTCATCTTCTACTGCTTTCCCAGGCCATAACAGAGAGCTGGATCAGAAGAAGAGCAGCTGGGACTTGAACCAGCACCGATCTGGGATGCCGGCACCGCAGGCAGCGGGTTTACCCACTACGCCACAGCGCCAACCCTCTAATTAGCTTTTAACAGAGTCAATGTGATTTGTAGATACAGTGCGGAGAAGCTGATGGGTAAGAGTTTTCTTACAGTCCTAAGCTTCCCTTCCACTCCAGCTGCCTCATTTTCCTGAAGAAGCACAGCCTAAGTGTTCTGCCCCCTGACCTGTCCCATTTTCCAGCGAACAATTGCAAGTTTACACAAAGGTTCTTTTTTTGGCGGATTTCATTGTTTTTGTTTGGTCTTGCAGGTTTCTATTTGTGTCTGCCATCAGCCATCCAAGGGAGTTTTGTTTTATTTAAGTGCATTTTTACAGGAAACAAACATCAAGATAGCAAAACAAAGACTCAGCCTAATGACTAATTTTTGTCATGGGCTCAGCCCCTTTGTGTGCGAGTGACCTCTCCGGCAGAGCCCTGGACACTGTGTCCCCCAGCAACCCCTTCACTCTCAGGGGGCCACAGCAGCCCCAAGCCCCCGGGGTGAACGTGTTGGGGTTCAGGTGTGAGCTCCTCAACTGCCCCAGCCACAGAGCTGCTCTTAGTGAAAACTGACTATGATTGAGCAACAAAATGCCCATGTGACTGCCAATAGGATGTGTTGGTTTATTTTTCTCAGTGACTTGAACAGAATATAAATAGCCACATGTCACTTCACAGTGGGGACACATTCCGGGCACAGCATCCTCGGGCAACTTCATGGTTTTATGATCCGCATAGAGCGCACTTGCACAGATTGAGAAAACTACGATGTACTAGGTGATACGACCCCGTGGGCCTCCTCTGTTTTGGGGCCCACCATTGACCAAACCCCCACTCTTGCCTCTTTCTCACCAGTTCCCTCCCTGTGTTCTCATGATCTGCATTTACTCTCGTACTGTGACGTCAGGGGTTACCATGTGGGTCTAATTGCCTGTGGCAAGAACTGGGGTCCCATTTCTTCAATAATTGAATTTCTCATCTTCAAAACCAATTACCGGGACCTGTGCTGTGGCGTAGCAGGTAAAGCCGCCGGCTGCAGTGCCGGTATCCCATGTGGGCACTGTTTCAAATCCCGGCTGCTCCACTTCTGATCCAGCTCTCTGCTATGGCCTGGGAAAGCAGTGGAAGATGGCCCAAGTCCTTGGGCCCCTGCATGCATATGGGGCACTCAGAGGAAGCTCCTGGCTCCTGGCTTTGGATCGGCACAGCTCCGGCTGTTGGGGCCATCTGAGGAGTAAACCAGCGGATGGAAGACCTCTCTCTCTCTCTCTCTCTGCCTCTGCCTCTCTGTAACTCTGCCTTTCAAATAAATAAAAACATCTTTTAATAAGTAAAAAAAAAAAAAGAAAAACCAATTGCTGTTTATTTGTGCAAAGCTTTGAAGGTGATAACAATGGAGCGGTTGTTGACATCACTAGGGTTAGGGTTGGGGTTGGTGGAAAATAAGGGGGAAAGAATTCCAGTGAAATGAGCCAGAATGAGCAGCGGGCCTCAGACAGAGAAAATAGAAATGTGCAGGTGGAATGATGATTGCATGGATTAGAGAGGAGGGGCCATAAAAGTGTGAGAGCCCCCACACGGGCCGGGGACTCCATGGCTCGTTTCGTGGAAGGAGCTTCAGGCTCTTCCTGTTGGCCCGTGGCCCCAGTCTTTGCCAAACCAGCACCTCATCTGGGAAATAATTTGAGTGTCCCTTCTCAGTACATTCCACATAGTTATCTCTCTTTTGATAACACCTAGGCCAGCCTGCTGACATATATTATGTTCATGGCAAAACACCCGTAGAAGCAGCAATAAAAAACATGAGATGGAGAAAAATGCAAGTAGGAATGCTAAGGCCTTATTCCAAGGCTGCGTTCTCCCCTTTGGGACACAGTGTTAGGCAATGAGGGACAACAGAGGAGTCAGGCCTTCTCTGGCTGTGATGGCTGGCTGGGAAGTCCAAGAGCCTGGAGTCAGCACCTGGAGAGGGTCTTTGTGCTGAGTCACCTGTGGCGGGGGGGCCCAACTTGCTTTTATAAGAGTGCACATCCTGGGTAACAGCATTAACCCACTCCTGAGGACAGAGCCCTAGAGACCCAATCACTTCTCAGCCCCCCACCTCCCAACACTGCTGCAATGGGGCTGAAGTGTCCAACACATGAACTTGGGAGGTCACCTTCAGACCACGGCAGGTGCACTTAGAAACTCCTTCAAAGTCACTTAACAAAGCAAGGGAGTGGGAGGGAAGGGTTCCTGGGGGCCCACAGACGGGGCATCACCGAGGAAGAGAATTCATGGGGACCCCAGGTTCCTGGTGGCAACCACCACCCCAGCCCAGGCAGCAGCTCCTGGGATGAATGTGTGACCTCTCTGCAGGAGGTGGGCTCTCCCCAGGACTCTCTCTGCACACCTCCCACTCCCAGGAGCCTCCACGTTGCTCTCGTGGACAGAATTTGCCAACATTTGCCCAGTTCAAGAAAACTAAATTCCTGGGAGATTTTTGAGAACACAGAAGCCAGTGACCATCACATTTGTTCTAAGTACCTAGAGTTGCAGGTACTTTGACACCTTTCCCTACAAGTGGAAAGCTGTGTGTGCATGTGCTGTGACAACAATGGTGAATTGCCAGAAATGTTTGCAACCTGCTCTTTCCTAGTTAACAAATTAGTAACCTTAGTTGCATGGTTCATGAGATTTTGTGGGTTTTTTTAAAACTTTTTTTCAGGGTATTTGTTTTCATTTTATTTGAGAGAGAGAGAGAGAGAGAGAGAGCGAGAAGGAGAGAGAGATCCATCTTACCCACTGATTTACTGCCGGAATGCTAGCAACAGCCAGGGCTGAGCCAGGCCAAAGTCAGGAGCATGGAGCTTATTCCAGGTGTCCCACGTGGGTGACAGGGACCCACCATCCTGCTTCCCAGGATGCACATTATCAGGGAGCCAGATTGATTCAAGAGGTGGGACCAGAGGGCGACTTAACAGCTCCACCACATGCCTGCCTTGAGTTCATATTTTTAATGTCTTTTTAAAAATTGTGGTGAAATAGACATAACATCAAACTGACCATCTTAACCTTTTTCCGTGAACAGCTCCCTGGCATGAAGTACACTTGGTGCAGCTAATCGCTCCAAATCCCAAGAACGGTTCTCATCTTTTGACTCTGAAAATCTATCCCCATTAAACACTGATTTCCCATTCATCCTCCCCCGGCCCTAGCCTTTTCACTCTAGGAATCTGACTACTCTAGGTTCCTGATACGGCCGGAATCTCGCAAGAAGTTTCTTTTTGTGGCTGGCTTATTTCACTCAGCACAGTGTCTCCAAGGCTGGCCCATATGCTTTCTTTGTAAGGACGAGTGCTCTACCATTCAGCATCTTTTCAAAATGACTTCACACACTTTCTTCAGCATGTTGCAATGATTTCTTTAAATCACTCTATGGACGACTGATTATTTATTTATTTATTTGGAATTAGAACATAAGTTTATTTTAGGGCAGAAAGTTTTGAAATCCATGCATATGTGGGATCTTCAAAGGGTTCATGGAGGGCCCCTGTTGGTGCAGGGGCATCCCAGGCTCCCACACTGGAACACCGTTTTGAGTCCTGGCTGCTCTGTATCTGATCCAGATCCCTGCTAATGCGCCTGGGAAGGCCTGGATGGAGTTCCAGGCGGCTGGCTTCATGCTGGCCCAGCCCTGGCTTTTGCAGCCAACAGAGGGGGGATTTCTTAGATGACTGGTTTATTCCTTTTTCACTATTACAGACAACAGAGCTGTAATTGTCTTCCTAGCTAAATATTTGCAGGTACTTCAAAAAGTTCACGGGGAATAAAATCAAAAGATACTTATTTTGGTGCCCCAAAATTTTGAAACCCATGCATACGAGGACTCTTCAAAAGTTCTTGAGATGAGGTACATGTTTGCTACAGTGGCTGAGATACCCATATTCCGTACCAGAGTGTCTGCTCCACTTCCAAGCCAGTTTCCTGCAAGTACCCAGGCCCCTGCCTCCTCATAGGAGAACTGGATTGAGTTCCAGGCTCCTGGCTTTTGCCTGGCTGCTGTGAGCATCTGGGGAGTAAACCAAGGAATCAAAGATTTCTCTCTCTCTCTCTCTCTCTTTCTTCCTCTCAAATAAATAAAAGGGTTTTCTAAGTCCATAAAAGATAGATATTATTAAAAAACAATGCATGGATTTAAAAAACTATTTGGCATCAAGAATTTGATCTTTTAATTCTATTTTTCCATGAATTACTTGTGTGTGTGTGTTGGGGGAGCGGTAAAGAGAGAGAGAGAGTATTCCCATTTGCTGATTTACTCCAGTGGCAAGATTGGGCCAGGGCAAAGCCGGGAGCCAGGAACAATCCAAGTCCCTGACGTGGGTGGCAAGGGCCCGGTCACTTGAGCCATCACTGCTGTCTCCCAGGACCTGCGTTAGCAGAGCTGAGAATCAAACCCAGCCACTCTGATCTGAGATGTGGGTGGCTCTCCATTTATAGTCATAACCGCTGAGGGAAAAATGCATGCAAATGGCTACCATTTTGAACTGGATTCGCGCGCCCATTCCGTTACCTCTGCAAGGAAGCACCTGGGATGAAGAGGGAAAGGGACCAAGGGTTTCTGAATATTTCATACATCCCCAGGCCTTTCCGTGGCTATCCCTGGATTAATCGCTCATCCTCCAGCCCTTGCAGGTGCACCTGCTTGTTAATTTAATTTTTTATTCAGAGATAACTAGATTTTCAAAAGAGGTATAAAGAAGTGCAGGAAATTCTCGTTCTCACCCAGCTTCCTCTAACATAGAAATTTTACGTGACCACAAGCACAGGAGCCCAAAATAAGAACATAGGGAACATTAATACTACCCAAGTAACCAAACTGTAGGCTTCTTAGAGGTCACTGGTTTCCCCGCTAATGTCCTCTTCCTGCTCCCAAATCCCAGCCAGGACCCCGCATTGCATTTAATTGTCACAACCTCCTACTCTCCTGGGGTCTGCGACAGCGCTGAGCCTTTTGCTGTTGCCATGGCTGTGAGGGTTTGAAGAGAACTGGTCAGGTGTCTTGGGGAAAGTCCCCCAGCTTGAGCTTGTCTTGTTTTCTCATGGTTACGCTGGGATGGTGGGCTCTGTGGGGAGTGCGACAGGTGGCAGGTCCTCACCGCCTCATGTCAGGGGTGCATGGTACCAGACAGCATCCCTCTCAATGGCAATCACAAGCACCTGGGTGAGGTGCTGCCCACCAGGCTCCTCCTCCAGCAAGTTGCCATGTTTCCTTTCTTTGCTCCGTTGGTCAGATGTGAGTCATGAAATTCAATTCGCTATCCAAGGCAGGAGAAGTAAGATCCACTATTTGGAGGTGCATCAAAAAGTTTGCAAGGGCCAACTCTGTGGCGTAGTAAGTTAAGACTTTGCCTGCAGCCCTGGTATCCCATATGGGTGCCAGTTTGTGTCCCGGCTGCTCCACCTCCAATCCAGCTCTTTGCTTATGGCTTGGGAAAGCAGTAGAAGATAGCCCGAGTGCTTGGGTCCCTACACCTGCATGGAAGACCCAGAGGAAGCTCCTGACTCCTGGCTTTGGATTGACCCAGTGCTGACTGCTGTGGCCATTTGGGGAGTGAACCGATGGTTGGAGGACTCCGTCTGTCTGTAACTCTGCCTCTCAAATAAATAAATAAATCTTTTAAAACTTGGGGACCTGTGTTAAGACCACCGCAATGGTCAGTAAAAATCTTGGGGTGGGAGCTCTGATGTCCAGTTTCTTCTCGTCTTCCCCACTCACTTCTGCATCTGTAGTGGATCCTTCCTGCAGCAATCGCTGTGTGGTTCCTGTAGAGCTGCTCTAATCCCTCCTTCCATCTACACTATTAGTCTGAGTTTTTAAAGGACAAGCTGTACTGTTTCCGCATTTATTTTTCAGGCACGTATCTACATCAGTGTGCTCTTGCGGGTACTGATTTCATTCTCTGGTTGTAATCGGATGCTCTCCTTACTTATCTTGTTGCTCAACTTGTTCCCATTTTGGCCACTGGGGTTTCTTTCAGGTTGGTGCCTGTTCTTGGTCCAATTGCGTCTGATTTTTTTTTTTTTTTTAGCACTTTCTTAATTCCTGGCACTACAAGATGTTCCAAGCTCATCTTGTGCTTGTCCTGGAATCAGCCACGTCTCCAGGGATTTGTGCTTCTGTTTGTTGGAAAACGGTGCTTAGGAAGTAGGAGCTGGTGCTGACGTGCTTGTGGCTCCTGGGGTGTCCCTAGCTCCAGGCCTTAGTTTGGTGACGTGGAACAGTTAAACCTACCGTGCACACACCTTCAGCAGCGAGTGCTCAGCACAGCCATGGGTGTCCCCTCGTGACTGTGGGGCTGACTCAGGGCTGCTCTTCCTGCCCCTGCCCAGCTTCAGCAGAAAGGACAGGACTGCCCAGTGCTAGCCAGGAAAGGGCCAAATTCAGCATCCCACGTATGGCGTCTGCTAAGTGCACATTGCCTTTGTACCATTGGAAAGTTGAAAAACTGCATGTTAAAGCACTGTTAAGTCAAATGAGGACTGTTGATATTCGTGTGAGCACATGTGTACTTGTATCTACACTTATTTGGGTATCATTCTATCCATATCTATAATGAACAAAACATAAGTTCATACTGAAAACTTTAATCTGTTTTTTAAAGATTTGTTTATTTATTTATTTGAAAGGCAGAGTTACAGAGAGAGAGAGAGAGAGCTTTCATCTGCTGGTTCATTCCCCCAAATGGCTTCAACAGCCAGGGCTGAACCAGGCTGAAGCAAGGAGCTGGGATCTTCGAAGTCTCCTATGTGGGTGACAGGCGCCCAAGCACTTGGGCCATCTCCTGATGCTTTCCCAGGCCGTTAGCAGGGAGCTGGATGGAAGCAGAGCAGCTGGGACTTGAACCAGTGCTGATATGGGATGCCAGCCTCACAGGTCACAGGCAGCAGCTTTACCTGCTATGCCACAACCCCGGTCCCTGAGAACTTTAATTTAATTTTGTCATCAGTCTACTGATGGTTAGATTTAGAAATAATGGCATGAAATTTTTTTGCTTCATACAAATAGGGTTTCTCACAAATTCTTTTGTATTATGCTTGGTGCAGGAGCCAAAGCACTTGGGCCATCTTCTACTGCTTTCCCAGGCCATAGTAGAGAGCTGGATTGGAAGTGGAGCAGCCAGGACATGAACCAGTGCCCATATGGGATGCCGGTGCTGCAGGCGGAGGCTTAGCCTACTACACCACAGAGCCAGCTCTGTCATTTGGATTTGGACAAAGGTTAAATAATTTTGACAATTCAATAGAATAAAGAATCATTTTACATAAATATTCCTGGGATAACTGGATAGCCACATGCAAAAAACTGAAGTTGGTTCTGCTCTTCACACTATACACAAAAAATAACTTAAGGGACTATGGCTACGGCGTAGCTGGTAAAGTTGCCGCCTGCAGTGCTGGCATCCCATGTGGGTGCCAGTTCTAGTCCCAGCTGCTCCACTTCCAATCCAGCTCTCTGCTATGGCCTGGGAAAGCAGTAGAAGATGGTCCAAGGCCAGCGCCGTGGCTCAATAGGCTAATCCTCTGCCTGCGGCGCCGGCACACCAGGTTCTAGTCCCGGTCAGGGCACTTGATTCTGTCCCGGTTGCCCCTCTTCCAGGCCAGCTCTCTGCTGTGGCCCGGGAGTGCAGTGGAGGATGGCCCAAGTGCTTGGGCCCTGCACCCCATGGGAGACCAGGAGAAGCACCTGGCTCCTACCTTCGGATCAGCGCGGTGCGCCGGCTGCAGCACGCCGGCCGCGGTGGCCATTGGAGGGTGAACCAACAGCAAAGGAAGACCTTTCTCTCTGTCTCTCTCTCTCACTGTCCACTCTGCCTGTCAAAAAAAAAAAAAGAAGAAGAAGAAGAAGAAGATGGTCCAAGTCCTTGGGCCCCTGCACCAGCGTGGGAACACCTGGAGGAAGCTCCTGGCTTCGGATGGGTCCAGCTCTGGCCATTGAGGCCATTTGAGGAGTGAACCAGTGGATGGAAGACCTCTCCCCCCCGCCCCCGCCTCTCAAATAAGTAAATAAATCTTAAAAAAAAAAGTTAAAATGGACCATCAACCCAAATGGGAGAGCTAAGCTTTTCAATCCTTGGAAGAAAATATTGACTAAATCTTCACAGTGTTGGGCTAGGTGATAGTTTCCTAGATAATGACACAAAAGGCATAAATAGAAAAAGAAAAGAGGAAGCAGCTAGGTTTTATCAAATTAAAAATGTTTGTGCTGCCAGAGACACATTACGAAAGTGAAGACACTTTACGGAATGGGAGAAGGAACTTGTATCCATGCTATATAAAGAATACTTATAACTCAAATTAAAAAAAAAAACCAAATAATCCAATTAGAAATGTGCAAAGGATTTGAACAGATATTCCTCCAATAGGTACACAAAAATATATCATTTGTAGTGAAGGAAATGCAAATCAAAACACACTTCACATCCACTAGAATGGCTTGTCAACCTAAATAGAAGCAAATAACAATAGCAGTGAAAGGTGGGGGAAAAGAGAGACTGTCTTTTTTTATTTTTTATTTTTTGGATTGATTTGAAACGCAGAGTTACAGAGAATTAGAGGCAGAGAAAGAGGTCTTCCATCTGCTGGTTCACTCCCCAGAAGGCCGCAATGGCCGGAGCTGTGCTGATCCAAAGCCAGGAGCCAGGAGCTTCTTTTGGGTCTCCTATGTGGGTGCAGGGGCCCAAGGACTTGGACCATCTTCTACTGCTTTCCCAGGCTATAGCAGAGAGCTGGATTGGAAGTAGGGCAGCCGGGACTTGAACTGGCATCCATGTGATTCGGGCACTGCAGGCAGCAGCTTTACCAGCTATGCACAGCGCCAGCCCCAAGAGACTGTCTTCAAAGTTAATGATATTTGGGAACACCAGAGCCTTGCAATGGGAATGTGCATGCCATTGTAAACTACGGGAACCCTCAAAGAGTTTGATGCCAAGGGAAGATTTAAAAGCGAAAATGAGGATTACATCACCTATTTTGAAGCAATAATCTTTGGTCACAATGGTACTGACATTTGTCCAAGGTTGAACAGCCAGTTGTGGGGCAGATGTTGCTCTAGAAGCACTTTTGGTATAAGGTAGTGGCTTTCTCTGTGTGATGCTATGACTCTGGCAGGGTCTTGTGTGATGGTTAGTGTTTTATGCAATCACGCGTAAGAACCTTTTCTTCATAACCTCCCAGCTTGATTGATTAATTTTCTTGTTAGGGCTGACAAAAACTTCGTTTCCTTTCACAGCTATAGTTGAAACGATGTCACAAGTGTCAACTACAATGTGGAGAAACTGGAACCCTCATCCACTGCTGGTAGGGATGCAAAATGGTGCAGCCACATGGGAAAACATTGACAGTCCCTCAAATCATTAAACAAAGAGTGATCAAGTGACTCAGAAACCCCACCCCAGCTATATACCCAAGAGAATGAAATGCATGATCACAGAAAACCTTGTCCACAAATACTTAATTTTTTAAAATATCTTTTTTTAAAAAGATTTATTTATTTTATTTGACAGAGTTACAGACAGTGAGAGGGAGAGAAAGAGAGAAAGGTCTTCCATCTGTTGGCTCACTCCCCAAATGGTTGCAATGGCCAGAGTTTTGCCAATCCGAAGCCCGGAGCCAGGAGCTTCCTGCGGGTCTCCCACGTGAGTGCAGGGGCCCAAGAACTTGGGCCATCTTCTACTGCTATTCCAGGCCATAGCAGAGAGCTGGACTGGAAGAGGGGTAGCTGGGACTAGAACCAGTGCCCAAATGGGATGCCGGTGCCACAGGCGGAGGATTAACCTACTGCGCCATGGCACCGGCCACAATACTTATAGTCTCATTACTTTTAATAGACAAAAAGTAGAAACAGCCCAACTGCTCACCATTTATGAATGAATAAATACCATGAGGTACATCCATATACTCCAGTATCATCCAGCCATCAGAAAGGAATAAAATAGTGGCTCAGGCTACCTGGATCTCCTTGAAAACAACATGCTAAGTGAAAGTGTATAGCGAGGAAAGCCCTCTACTGTATGATTCTAGAAGACAGAGGGGTGGCTACGTAGGGCTGGCCAGGAGCGAGGGTAAAATATGCGGACAGCTCACAAATGCTGGGGTTCTTTCCAGAGGAGCAAAGTGTTATAAAATTAGTGTTGATGATTGCGTGACCCGGGGATACACTAAAATGTGTTGGATCGCATACATTTCACGGATGAATTGTGTATAGGTGGACTATAATATGGACGCTGGTTCCTTTTTTAAAGATTCCTCGTCCCCTGATGATCTCACGGTACACACGAGTCAGGAGGCCCGTGCACTCAGCACTCTGCCCCAGGCTCACGAGGCTGGGAGGTCACCAGCAGGGCTGTGCTCTCATGCGGAGGCGGGGCCTCCTTCCACGCTCGCGCGATCGTTGGCAGAATGCGGCTGCCTGTGGTTGTAGGACGAGCACCCTTAGCTTCTGAGCCTTGTCGTGTTTCCTCAGGCCGGTCCCAGATGGCCTGGCTTCCTGGAGGGTGGCAGCAGCGTCCCTGAGCACGTGGAGAGAGAGAGACCCACAGGCGTGTGTGGGAGCCTCCCCACGGAGGGACACCCATCACCTGGCTGGCTCCTACCGCTAAGAGGCAGGTCAGGGGTCCAGACCACACTCCGGAGGAGGGGACCACCCGGTGATGACAACGACAAGGGGAGGGGGCGGGTGCCAGCTCAGCAACAAGCCTTTCCCCGCACCCACCTCCCCTCTCCCCTTAAAGACACCCACTTCCCATGGATCTTGTTTTCCCCCATTGAATGGAGCGACTTATTTTTAAACCTTATTTTCTACCATAAACTTCAAAGGCTCCAAGTTGTCTTTCTGTCCTTCTGCCCCTCTCTGTTGCCTCACCCCAGCTCCTTGAGAGTTTCGACAGTTCTGAGCAGAGGTAGCCCTGCTGTGAGACTGGGACATTTAAAATCCCAAGGGCTGTGCAGGCCGTAAGAGGCCCTCCAAACATTTCCCATCACGTGGTCCAATAAAACCTCCCCAGCACCTCTTAAAGGCCCCTTGTTAATTCGGAAGCGTTTTCATGTGGTTTGTTTCATGTGTGTCAAGACCTGAGTGTGTGAGTTTCGAGGGGATCACAGAGAAGCCCTCCTCACCTCACACACTGCAACGCAACAGGTAGCCTCAACCCCACAGCTGCTGTGTGGGCTCAGCGGCACCCCTACACACACCTGTCCTCCCCGAGACACACCCCAGTCAGACTCACCTGTGTCAGCAACTTTTACTTATTCTTGTTTTCAGGGGTGCTGTGGATTCGACCTGGTCTATCAGATCAATGTCTGCTCAAGACAAAACAGCAGAAAATGCCCCCCCCAAAGCCTTGCCCCACTGCTGCCAACTTAATGGAAAACAGACCCCACTAAGGCTGCTGTTCCTAAGGCGTGTAGGCGTCTGGGGCGGGAATGTCTCTTGCTCCTTGAGACCAGGTCCTCATTTCCACCGTCCTCAGAGGGGCTCTTTCTCCTTCAGTCCAGGGACCGCTCTGGGAAAGGACTTGCTCTCTGCTAATGCAACTGGGAAAGCAGCGGAGGATGGCCCAAGTGCTCTGGCCCGTGCACCAATATAGGAGACCTGGATGGAGCTCCTGGTTTCTGGCTTCAACCTGGTCCAGCCTTGGCAGTCACAGCCATCTGGGGAGAGAACCAGAGAGGGGTAGATCGCTCTGTCTCTCTGTCTCTCCCCCTGTCGTTCTGACTTTCAAATAAATGAATAAATCATAAAAATTCAATACAGTATCTACAAAGAGCAATAAAGGCACAGGGTTTAAAATGCTGCTTGGATGAGACAGCAAGTGACATCTCAACTAGTTCGGTGCCTGCCACTCACCTGGGCAACCTGGCTTGAGTTCCCCACTCCCGACTTTGACCTAGCCACCATCCTGACCATTGCAGCCACCTGGGGAATGAACCTTAGATCTTGACCGATCTCTCTCTCTCTCAAGCAAATAAATAAAATGTAAAAATAAATACACAAAATGTAAGACATGCCTATCATCCAGTGCTGCAAGAATTAACCCAGTCCTGTGCCTTTACTGCCTTCTAATGACCTAACCACCTATTGAAGTCCCCACCTTCTGGCATGGCCACAATGGCAATGCATTTTCAATGTGAGTCCCAGACAACAAACCATCTTCAGAGCACAACACGGAGTGAAGCCCAGGAGGCTGGCTCGGCTTTCTGGGCTGTCGATGGCAGCTGTTGGCCGGTGGCATAACCGGCAGGCATCATGTCGAACAGCTCATTCCCCAGATTTATTTTTCCTAGTTCTTGTTTTCCAAACCAAAGGGAGGCCCACAGCCCACGTATGCTGGCCCCTAAGCCCACATCAGCCTTTGCGATGCTTCCCAGCCATGCCAGCCTGTGACGGGCCCCTGTGCCCAGCACTGAGAGCTCCCTGGAGGCCACGTGTGTGCCTGCTCAGGACACTGCCTCTGGCTTACCCCCAGCCCCGAGGCTCCTGCTGTCCTGTCCCCGGCAAGTGGGTTAACGGCTCTGTGCCTGTCCACACGCTGCACTTACTCCTGGTCTTTTCCAAAGTAAACTGCTCACGTGGCTTCTGAGTGGATCCCACGTACTTGTCCTTGGGCCACAGGAGGAACTGAGTCTCCTCTTCAGCCAACGAGACTGGACCACTTTGCTCTGATGAAGCAGATGGTTCCAGAGCATCTCCAGGGTCTTGAAGTGATGCTTTTCTATAAAACAGCATCATCAGATTTCGCTTCTTATTCCTCGCCCTCCTCCTCCTCCTCCCGTACTTTTCTGATGCATACAAAAAAAAATGTTGCAGGAGAGTAAATCTCACCCCTGGAATGGTGGTGGCTCTGGGGCACATCTGATAAGAATTTACTAGAGATTTGTACCTTTACCTTAGAATTTCCCTTTTGCTGACTATGGAGATTCTAAACTTTTCATGTGCGTGCGTGTGCATGTGTGTGTGTGTGCGTGTGTGTGTGATTAAAGTAAATGATGCTATTCCAAATTGGCCGGTTCTGAAACTTTGTCTTCCCACCAAAGTGATCAGATGCTCTGTCTCTCATCCCAGAGCCCGGCCCCCCATAGCACCTGCAGAATTAATCCAGTGTCCCTCTTTCCAGACACCACAATCCAGTTTTCCAGTCCAAATGCTGGATCTTTTGGGGGGGCCCATCCTGGAGCACTTTCGGTTATTCCAAAATGTGACGTCTCTCTCTGCCCTTTGGGGGTGGAGCAGCCCTCCTCCTGACAATGGCTTCTTCTCAGACTGCTGTGCCCATCAGGCACACTCATGGTGAGGTCAGGGCCTCCTCGGGGCTCTCTTCCCCTTGTCCTTCACATAGGATTTCAGGAGATCCTTAGCCTCCCCAACCCTGGTTTCCTGGTCCATGATCCACTCCATCCACTTGATCACACCTGCTGTGAGGGTTATGGTTGGTAGCTCAGATGTGATGAGAATGTCCACACTCTTCAAAGTGTATCGCTTTTGTTCTAGAATGGTTCTGTAACTTCCCAGTGATTCAGGTGGAATCTGAGACATCTATGAGCTTTGGATGTCTGACCATAGAAAGGCATGGGAACAGAGGAGGGGAAAAAAATGAGAAGTAAAAAATGTGACAATTGTTGAAAGATTGGGTGGAGCCCAGAGGTGGCCTGCACTGTATATGCAAGCCCACCAGGGGTGTTCACTGGGGCTGCCAGCCCACCAGGGCACCCATACGCATCTCTGCTTTCATCTTTGCATCCCATGAGAGCGGACAGAGCAGGGTCGTCAGCATTCAGTGAGAGAAGGGAGGGTTAAACGCATAACTGATCTGTCACTTTGCATATTTGAGTCCCAGCTTCTACCTCCAAGTGCACTGGGTTTCAAGGGTCCAAGTTTGTGTGGAACATGGGCCCCTTTTGTTAACGACATGGTTGTATGAGAATCCTCAAAAAGTTTGTGGAAAATGAAGTCAGAAGCTTGAGTTTATTTTGATGCAAAAAAATGTTTTTGGTACAAAGTTTTCTTTCATAACACAGGGAAATGAATCTTATGGAAAAAAAAAACTCTTCATAGATTTCAGAATTCTTTTCCACAAATGATATTTTGTTTTTAAATATTTATTTTATTTACTTGAAAGAGTTACAGAGAGAGAGAAAGAGAGAGAGAGAAAGAGGTCTTCCATCTGCTGGTTCACTCCCCAAATGACAACCAACAGCCAAAACTGAGCTGATCCGAATCCAGGAGCCAGGAGCTTCTTCCAGGTCTCCCACGTGGGTACAGAGGCCCAAGGACATGGGCCGTTCTCTGTTGCCTGGGCCAGCCTCTGCTGATTTCCCAGGTGCATTAGTAGGGAGCTGGATTGGAAGTGGAGCAGCCAAGACTCGAACGGGGATGCTGGCACTACAGGCTTGGGCTTTAACTCGCTGAACCACACCACTGGTCCCCAAAATAATACTTTGATTTTATTTTTTCATAGACTTCTCTGAAGTACCTTGGGACCTGTGGTTGGTGTCTTAACCTGCCTGCTTGGCCAGTTTGCTGGGCCACCCAGTGGACTTGCTATTCCTGCTACAGGGAGTGACCAAGAACACTATGGGCTGATGTGGAAGACAATTGCCTCTCCCAGCCGGGTTCCTGTGAGAAGAGCGCTCAGTGGTTCTCCCAGGGGGCGATCCCCCTCTAGAAGACAGATCCCCCTCTAGAAGACAGCGACCCCACCTCCGAGATGGTGCTGCGGGCCTGGGAGTGGCAGGCTGACTTGAAGCCCGCCTGCCACTGGTGCTCATTCCCTGGACAGACTTTCCAAGGCTGCATAGGGGAGAAAAGACAAGAGCACACACAGGAAGGGCCTCACTCCCTGAGGCCTCCACTCTCCACCTCCCTCCCCGCCACATCGGGCTTCAGGGGTCAAAGACGTGGGCGCTTAGGAGCTTCCGTTGAGCTAAGCGAGCTAAGCGTTACTTTGTTCAGAAACCTCGAGATTGTGCTTAAAACTTGGCATCACTTTAAAAGCAATCATTAACCATCTTTATTGCTGTTGTTATTAAAATAAAATCATCAGCACTCTGTGGTTTTCTGAGTGGGAGCCGGGAATCTTCTATGAGTGTGTATTTGTTGTACATGTCAAACTGTTACTAAAATTGCATAAAACACCCTTCTTTTAAAAATGCTTTTTAAAAGATTTAGTTTTTTGAAACCCAATTTCAGAGACAGAGAGAGAGGGAGAGAGAGAGAGAGAAAGAGAGAGAGAGAGATCTTCCATCAACTGGTTCACTTCCCAAATGCCCACAGTAGCTGGGGCCGTGTCAGGCTGAAGGCAGGAGCCTTGAACTCAGTCTGGGTCTCCCATGTGTGTGGCAGAAGCTGAAGTCCTTGAGCTGACGCTGCTGCCTGCCAGGGTGCCCATTCTAGCAACCTGGAGTCAGAACGGAGCTGGGAAGCTAGCCTCGTGGTACAGCCAGTTCAGCTGCTGCTTGCAATGCCAGCATCTCATATTGGCACGCGGATTCAAGTTCTGGCTGCTGTACTTCTGATCCAGCTCCCCACTGATGCACCTGGGGAAAGCAGTGGAAGCTAGCCCAAGTACTTGGGTCTCTACCACACATATGGGAGACCCAGATGGAGTTCCAGGCTTCTGGCTTTGGCATGGCCCAGCCCTGGCTGTTTGGGAAATGAAGTAGCAGATGGATGATATCACTCCCTCTGTCTGTTTACCTTACAAATAAACAAAAGAAAACGAAAGTCAGAGTGACAAGAGACAGAGGGAGAGACAGAGAAATCTTCCATCTGTGGTTCACTCCCCAGATGTCTGCAATAGCTAGGCTGAAGCCAGGAGTCAAGAGCTTCCCGGGTCTCCTACGTGGGTGCAGGGCCCAAGGACATAGGCCATCCTCTGCTGCTTTTCCCAGGCCATTAGAAGGGAGTTGGATTGGAAGTGGAGCAGCCGGGACACGAACTGAGTCCCATATGGGATGCTGGCATTGCAGGCGGCAGCTTTACCTGTTATGCCACAATCCCAGCCCCTGTAAAATAAATCTTAAAAAAAAATAAAAGAAGTGAAACTGGAACTTAAGCCCAAGCACCCCAGTAGGAGATGCAGGGGCCCCAAGTGATGTCGTAGCGATTGTGTCAAACACCCACTCGTTTTCTATCACACATGCCTCGGCAGGAGCACACAGCCAGAATCAACCAGGAGCACACCCTCTCCCAGCTTCCCCCACTGCAGGCACCAGCTGGAAGGGAGTCCTGGGTGTCAGCGTGCTGGCAAGGCACCCTGAAACTGAGCGACCCCCTAAGTCACAGGCTGAGGCAATGGCTCGTGCCCTGGGAGCCACAGAGGTGAGGCCTTCGATGTCACTGACGTGTTCACGTGTCAGCCACTGGTGGAGCACCCACTCCGCGCACCGGGCACTCATGCTGTGTATCTGCTCACCACCAGGCTCCTCTTCTGGCTCATGTAGAAGACTGATGCTGACCGCGGCCATCAGACACGAGAAGGAAGCCCAGAGTGGGCCTGGTTCCAGATGCCAGCTCACTACCGCAACCTCGCTGGGGGCAGCCATACTCGGCTACCCAGGTTTCACAGGAATATTTGTGATATGTCAGTGGACATGGAAGCACAGGGGATTCAATTCAAGCACATGGGACGTTCCAGAGGATGAGGGCATGGGTGGGAGCGAGCGGAGAGGGTGAGGGACTGGCCCTTTCCCTACGGCCGTTCGGAAGAAGCTCTCTGCAAGTGAACGTGGGTCTCAGAGCCCCAGAGGGCTCTGTTTCTTTAAAATAAAATGATGTGATTAATAAACAGTCCTTGTAGCAAAGTTCCAATACATCGATGAGAAAAATGACTGTATTTTCAAAGAAGCTCTGCTAGTTCTATGTGTCGTGGAGCACATGGCATAAAATACATTTTTTTTAAGATTTATTTATTTATTTGAAAGGCAGAGTTACAGAGAGGCAGAGGCAGAGAGAGAGAGAGAGAGAGAGAGAGAGAGAGAGGTCTTCCATCCAATTGTTCACTCCCCAAATGGCCATAACAGCCAGAGCTGGGCAGATCTGAAGCCAGGAGCCAGGAACTTATTCCAGGTCTCTCACATGGGTGCAGGGGCCCAAGGACTTGGGCCATCTTCCACTGCTTTCCCAGGCCACAGAAAAGAGCTTGACCAAAAATGGAACAGCCAGGTCTCAAACCGGCACCCATATGGGATGCCAGCACTGCAGGCAGCGGCTTTACCCGCTACACCACAGCGCTGCCCCTGGCATAAAATACATTTTAAAAATTTGTTTTAAAAGATGAAAAGCAGTGGGAACTCTCATTCACTGATGGTGGAAATGCAAAATGATGCCACCACCTTGGAAGACAGGTTGTCAGTTTCTTACAAAACTGAACGCACTCTTGCCATAGGATCCAGAAATCACACTCCTTGATATTTAAGCAAAAAAAAAAAAAAGCTGAAAATCCCCACCCACACAAAAAGCTGTACACATATGTGAATAGCAGCTTTATTCATAATTTCCCTAACTTGGAAGCAACCAAGATGGCCTTCAGTAGGCAAATAGATCAATATAAACTGGAACAGTTAAACTGCAGTAGTCAGACCATTGGATGTGGTTCACTGCTAAAAAAAACAATGAGCTATCAAGACACAGAGGGACCTTAAATGGATATGACCAAGTGGAAGAGGCCAGTCTGCAAAGTCTTCCCTGTGTCTGAGCCCAACTCCATGACACACTGGACAAGGCGAAACTGGAGCCCATGAGAGCCGTGGTTGGCAGGGGCTGCAGGGAGGTAGGAATGAATGGACAGAGCACCGGGGATTCTCGGTGTACTGACACCACCATTCCACACGATGCTGTGAAGGTGGGCATGCGTCCTTGCACGCGTGTCCAAACCTGCCGCATGGACAAGCCTGAGCGTAAACTACAGACTTGGCCTGATCCTGATGGGTCAGCATGGGTTCATTGGTTGCAACAAATGCACCACCCTGTTGACAACACGGCAGGCTGTGCACATGGGAGGTGGGGGGCAGTGGGTGCCTGGGAATGCTGCGTCTCTTCCTCTCAGTTTGGCCATGAACCTAAAACTATCTTAAAATGAAAATCTATTAAAAAAAATCTAGACCCGAGAGGCAACCGGCACCTGCTCGCTGCTTCTCCTGGAGCAAAAGGGCAGCTGTGCGGGTTGCACAGGGGTTTGCCATCTCTGGCGCCAGAGCCGTGGAGGGCCCCAGCCAGTCCCCTGCCCACCGTGAGTGTGTGTGTGTGTGTGTGTGTGTGTTGGGGTGGGGGAGGGTAACAGCCGCTTTCTCTGTGGGCCCGCAGGGTGTGGGGGTTCTCAGGGTGCTTGCTCGCTTTCATTAGCAGGATTTCTGTATTTGATGTTTATTTCACAACCGTGACTTGTTTTTTCAGGTTGCAGCAAACAGAAACAAAGTAGTAGCTATGAAAAAGGGCCTTTAGATCTTCAGAAGAAAGCCTCCCTATAAATCCAAGGCATTATTGCTCCTCATAAAATGACTCGGGCATTCATCTCCCATTCGTCCATTCATCACATAAAAAAACAAAAAAATCCCTCTTTCCCTGGGCGACTCTTCCCTACACCTCTCTCCCCCCGCCTCCTGTTAACATCGGACTTTAATTATATATGGGACAGAGAGCTTATGTTTGTTCCCATGGTATCCCGGAGATTTTCCTCCTTTTAGATGATGCTGCAGCTTTGCAGGTAGAAACAAGAGAGGCTGCGACCTCCTATTTCACCGTCCACTGTCCCGGAGATCTAAGGCCCCCCTTGTACTCTGAATTCTGTAATAGCACAACTCCTCTTTTGGGCTCTCAGCACAACTTGAATTTTTCCAGGGTAATCGAATCAGTTTTTAAATATCCAATCATAGTTCTTGTACACTTTTAACCAGTCTGGCTGTGGACTAGTTTCTAGGACATAACGGCGTTAGGGGAGGGAAATTGTTGAAACTTGGGGGGTGTGGCATGGCAGTGCGGGTCTGGGATGGTGACTGTCCCCAGCTGCCATAGAGGTGTGGAAGTTGGATATCACACCCAGCGGCGACCTGCTCAGGGGACAAGGCCGGGGATTGCCCTGCTTGGGCAGGGCTTGCAGTCCAGGAGACCTCTATAGCCTGAGGCAGTCACCGCAATGTTTACTGCAGCACGGAGGAACAGAGCCGGGAGGCGTGAGATGTGTTTTCTGGACAAACTAGTTCCTTCAGACGAATTAGCATAATTGCACTTTCCTTTTGAACTTCACTGGTGAACTTGGCAAGTGCTGGAAGTGAGTGGAGTCTGAGCCACCTCTGAAATATGATTTCTTTCTTTTTTTTTTTTATTTGACAGATAGAATTATAGACAGTGAGAGAGAGACAGAGAGAAAGGTCTTCCTTCCTTTGGTTCACTCCCCAAACGGCTGGCGCTGCGCCGATCCGAAGCCAGGAGCCAGGTGCTTCCTCCTGGTCTCCCATGCGGGTACAGGGCCCAAGCACTTGGGCCATCCTCCACTGCACTCCTGGGCCCCAGCAGAGAGCTGGACTGAAAGAGGAGCAACCGGGACTAGAACCAGCACCCACATGGGATGCCGGCGCTGCAGGTGGAGGATTAACCCAGTGAGCCACGGCATCGGCCCCTGAAATATGATTTCAATGCCAGGAGCAGGTCAGCTGGCAGTGTGTGACACGGCCTCCCTCTGCCCACTTGGGTATTTCAGATGGGACCAGAGCCACCACTCCCCAGAGTGAGCTGCGACGTCTTTCTGACATTGTCCTGACTCACACTCAACCTCGGTGTGACAGACAACCCACAGAGCCACTTCAGTGACTGGAAGTTCTTTGTCCCCTGATATGCCCCGAGCTTCCCATTGCTCTCTGTGTTATGCTATGTTTCATGTGACCTTCTGGGAGAAAAAAGTTCTTTAGAAGCTGTGGACTGTATGACGCTTTCTGCTATTGCCATTCTCTGTTTCTCGTTTATTATGTCAACCTGCTCATACTTGCAAGCATCTTTCAAGGATACAGGGCCCATGTTGGCCTCGTGGTCTACTGACACCTCGTGGCCCCAACATTCACATCACCCTTTTTACTTCATTGGAATTTTTTCTCCATTACCAGCACAGTTGAAAAATAATAAATAAATAAATAAGAACAAGCCACATCATCTTTTTTGCAAATGCCAATCCAATTATTTTAGTACTGTTGATTCGGGAGGCTGCTATTTCACCACGAAGTCGTCTTGGAAACTTGGCCAAAATTCAGTTGTCCACAGAGTGTGGCTCTATTTCTGGATTTTCTATTCCATTCCATTAATTTTTTCTTTTTGGTCAACATTTTCACCAAAATGACCCTGGCTTTATTACTACAGATGGCTCAAGAGCAAAGGTAATAAGAGCAGGCCCAGTATATGTCCAATAATGACTAAGTGCCACGGACCAATGATTACATAAATATGGCACAGTACTGCAGTACAAGTAGGTGGGCATTCAGCCTGGCTGCACTCAGATACCTTGGGAATTGGAAATGATGCCCATATAAATGCTGGCACACAAATGTTCACTGTAGCATCATTCATAACAGCCTCAAAGCAGAAACAAAGTGCATGTCCCCCAGTGAATGAAGTGAGAAGTGAGAGGTGGTCGGTCCATGTAAGTGATATACTAACAAGCCTTAGGACGACTGACCCTCTGACACACGATACAACATGGATGAACCTTGAAAACATTATGCTAGGGAAAATAGACCGGACATGAAAGGCTGAGTGTGGTATGAAACACCAGAACTTACAGAAAATGCTCAAAATAGGCAAATTCACAGAGACACAAAGGAGATAGTGGTTGACAGGGGCTGAGAGGAGAGTGGATGCTAATGGTATGGGGTCTCTTTTATCTTTTTATAATTTTTAAAAATTGTATGTATTTAAGAGAGAGCGAGAGCGAGAGATACCACTTGTCCACTGGGTCAGTCCCCAATCGCCTAACAAAACCAGGGCTGGGTCAGGCCAGAGCAGGAGCTGGGAACTCAATCTGAGAGTCCCACGTGGGCAGTAGGGTCCCAAGCACTTGAACCATGACCTGCTGCCTCCCGGGGCCACCCCAGCAGGAAGCTGGAATCAGCAGAGCCAGGATTGGACCCAGACTCTCTGGTGCGTGATGCCCGTGTCCCACACGGTGCCTGAACCATCGCACCAGGCATCCACCCTGGAGTGTCCTTCAAAGTGGGAGCCCATGTTGTGACACAAGTGTCCCTCGGGGTCCTGGAGTTGTGCGGCCTGTGGGGCTGGGGCTGAGTGGCGGGAGTATGAATGAAGCAGCGAGGTGAAGGGCCACAGAGGAGAGGATTCAGGAACAGGGAGCCCAAATCCCTGAAGGGTTAGACGGGTCAGCCACTGAGGGCTGCTTAAGTCACCCAGGAAAACAGCAGACGTAATGGGCAGGGAGTCAGACCTGGAGCAGGCACCTTCCATGAACACGGTGAGGAGCTCAGGTCAAGTCTAACCCAGCCCTGTAGCCCTGGGAGCTGTGGTGAGCCTACTGAACAGCGTTTCATTCCAGATCCCAGGTTCTTTTTTATTTTTTTTCATTTAGGTTTTCTTTTTAATGAAACTTTAAAATTTTGAGTTTATTTATTTGAGAAGCAGAGAGAGCCATTTTTTAATTGAGAGGTAAAAATTGTATTTATCATGTACAAATGGACATTTTTAAATATGACAACACTGTGGATAGGCCCCCCTGGTGTTAACGGTCAGCACACACTCTGGACTCTGAAATATGGAGACACTTTCAAAAGTTTGGGGGTAAAACGTGACTTAAAGTTTATTTTGCTGCAAAAAAATTTAAATCCATGAATATGAGAGGTATTCAAAAAGGTCATGAAAGTTCGGTTCATGAAAACAAAGTATGGATTTCAAAAAAATTTTTTTGCTCCAAAATGGATTCCACTCTTTCTCACACGCTTTGTGAAACTCCCTGGAATATGTGCTGTGGAGGGGTTACATCTAGCTCACTGTCAAGTGCCTCTCGTCACTCAGTTGTCATGTGTGTGGGGAGAGCGAGCACCATCCAGTCTCTTTGTGTTTCTCACCATGGATTCCTGACGGTTTCCAGACGTGCATCGAAAGACCCACGAGCCCCCTGACAATACGCAAAGTTCTACATGTGCTCGACTAATGTGTGATTTTCTCCTTTAGAATAGCAGCCACAACTCATCAAACTTTCAAAGGGATGAAAAAAAAAAAAAAAGGATCAACTGCTGTAAGGGATTTGTGTGAGGAAGAACTCAGTGAAGACAGTGACAACTGGGCCTGGGAAGGACACACAGCTCCAGGAGGGGCCCGTGGGGCTTTCTGTGCCTATATCACACCCCCACGACGACAGAGAGCTGGAGACGGCAGGAGCGGCAGGTGCACGGTGGGCGTGGCAGGCATCCACCGCGGAGATGGAGGAGGGGTGCCGGGAATCCACGGAGCAGCCTGGCTGGGCTGAGGAATGTGCCGGGGATGTGTTCAGTGCGTTGATGCTTCCTAGGAGGCTGAACCAAATTAGGTGATATGAGTTGATCTTTCTCCCAAGAGTACACGTTCCCCTCCCCCTAAAATATAAGAGGAATTCAAGCATACCACACAGTACAGTCACCAGGCTGTGCATCAGGAGCCCAGCTTGTAACTCAGAGTTTGCGCTCCGACCTGCATCTCCCCATCTCCCCCAGCTCCTGGTCCCACGTAACCACCTTTCTACTCTCTTTCCACGAGTATGGCATTTTAGATTCCACACAGTGTGTGGGATCACACCATGTTTATCTTTCCACATCAACTTTTCTTAAATGTTCTCGGCACACACGGGCACCTGCACAGTAACTATGTGGGGTGATGGATGTGTTCACTAGCTGGATTGTAGTTCTTTCACAATCCATGAGTGGTAGCTTTGGGATCTGCAAGGAGAGAAGGCCCACACTTCTGGGAATGGAGAGTCCCTACCCGCACTTCCGGGAACAAAAAGTCCTTGTCAAGGTCCCCGCGGGTGCCTAAAGGTCAACCAATGAGGATCAGACCCGCCTCAACCTTTAACCCCCACACCCTGTATCTATAAATGGAGCCCTCCCAACCTCTGACGCACGACTTCCCAAACCTCTGCTCTGTTGGGACCCGGGATCCTCGCCTGGGAGCAGAATCCCAATAAAAGCTTACAAGTTAATTGATTCATCTGGCTGGGAAGATTAGTTACGCGCCAGACACCTTGCAAGGAGTATGTGCGATTTCAAATTGTTTGGCACCAAAATAAACTTGTCCTTTAGTTCCATTTCCCACAAACGTTTTCAAGTACCCTCGTCTGCAAATCTTCACGGTGTACACCCTGAATGTATACAATTTCATGCAACAGTTCTGCTTGGCAAAGCTGGGGCCCACTACAGGGACTGCCTGGCCCTCTGCAGACTGTAGAGCCCGGGTCTGGCCATCAGGTGCAGGATGCTGTCAAGGACTGTATACCCCGGACGCTAGCAGCAGCTCACAGATCGCGGTGCCAGGCTTCTCGGCTCACCACCTTGCAGGAACCAGTGAAAGACAAGGAAGAGGCAAAGCAGAAGTCCTCCGTTATAAGCAGTAAGCCCACGTGGAGGAATCTGCTGTGGTGATTCTGTAGGCCAGCTGTGCCACTGCCGCCTCCCACCGGGACTCCTTCACATACCATCAGACTCTTCTTACCAGTCCTGTAGATTTTTCTGACTGTAAGACGCTTCTCATAGAAAGTTTTAAACATAAGAGAAAGAATAAAAATGGAATCATGGCCCTGCAGAAAAAAAAAAAAAGGATAAAGTATATGGAACTGTTTATAAAGCATCTTAATTTTATCAAAAGCAGGAACAATTTTGCACCCATAATGGAACAAAAGACTGATTGGCAGTCACCCCTCCCCCCAGGTCCTCGCCTCTCCAGCCAGAGGCAGAAGGAGCTTATGAAGGGCTCTCCCCCATCACCTGAGTGACCACGGGTCACTAAAGGAAGCATCCGATCCAGTGTCTCATTTCTCCAGTTTGTTTTGGGCATGGCCAGGAAGGACTTGAGTGTCCTCAAGATGGAGGCCAACAGGTACCAGGCCCTGCGTGGCCACCCCCAGCCCCAGCAAAGAGACGTTTTACAGCAGGACAAAGCTGCTGAGTCGGGCCTGGGGCTGAAGGGAAGGGGGCCCACCCTTCCACCCTTCCCCACCTCCTACAGGGCTCACCCAAAGTCCTCGGCAGCCAAAGCCAAGCCATCCTGCAAATCAGGGCCCAGAGAGGCCGCTGGCCGCTGGCTGTGCAGAGAGAAGGTACTGGGTCCCTGCCACACAACTGCAGGTGCTGAGCGCACAGGTAATCACAGCAGTCCTTTTTCTTGTATCTCTGCATTTTCTAAGCTCTCTGTAATAGAGATTAAAATCACCAAAAAGTCCTAGTATGCTGCATTTTTTAGTGGAATAATTGATGAGAAGTTTACATCTCAGGAAGTTTGCATCTCTGTGAAAACTTTACCAAGGAGTCAGGCAGTGGCTTCTAGCTGGTGGTCTCTGGACAACCTGGGAAAGCTGGGAGCTGCCACCGGAATCTCAGGTGCCCACGGCTCCCTCTTTTCCTCCTTCACGCTGGTGTGTGTAGTAAGGGCTTGTGATGTGGAGGGCCTTGCACCTACAACCCCGTTTAACCTCACAGCAGGCAGCACCGTGGGGCCTTTGCTCTTTCTATCTTTCAGGTAAGAGCAGAAAACTGGAGGCTTAGATACTGTGAGTGAGTGTGGGCTAGAATCGCGGAATGTGGAGTCAGCGTTCCCACAGAGCCTGGGTTCTCCCAGGAGGTTACATGAGCAGCTTGGCCACCATCCGCAGGGGCAGTGGGCACTGCACCTGTGTGAAGATGCTGCAGGCCCCGCCTACCACCACGTGGAGGCCTGTGTAAGTGTGGCTCCTCAGCTCCGTGACCACACCTGTGTGCTGTGTCAGCCACGTGGCAACAGGCTCATCTCCTCCTTGAGCGCCCTTGAGGGGACCAAGCAAAATTCCCAGATGGACACAGAGCACAGTGCCCCACTTCCAACCAGCCTGGTGTCCGCAGTGACCCTCCAACTCCACGTTTCAGAGTGACCGGCTTGGCGAGGCATTACATGCCTAAGTGCCTGGCCCTAGGCATTCACATAAGAAAGTGAATTTTCTTAATAATGGATAACATGAACGTTCCTTCCAGAAAATTCACTTATGGGGGCCAGAACTGTGGCGGAGCAGATAATGCTGCACCTGCAGTGCCACATATGGGCACCGGTTCAAGTCCCAGCTGCTCCACTTCCGATCCAGCTCTGCCATGGCCTGGGATAGCAGTAAAAGATGACCCAAGTTCTTGGGCCCCTCCACCCGCGTGGGAGACCCGGAGGAAGCTCCTGGCTCCTGGCTTCAGATTGGCTCAGCTCCAGCCATTGCAGTCATTTGAGGAATGAACCAGCAGAGAGAAGACCTCTCTCTCTCTCTCTCTCTCTCTGCTTCTCTGTAACTCTACCTTTCAAATAAATAAATAGAAAGGAAGAAAGGAAGAAAGAAAAGAAAGAAAGGAAGAAAGAAAAAGAAAGAAAGAAAGAAAGAAAGAAAGAAAGGAAGGAAGGAAGGAAGGAAGGAAGGAAGGAAGGAAGGAAGAAAGAGAGAAAGAAAGACACTTAGTTCACTTGTGTGCAGACATATTGCTCCCTGGCCAGCTGGGAACCAGGCACAGTGGCTCAGGACACGTGATGCTCAGCCACATCGGTTAAAATCCCTGCATCCGAGACTGGGAGATGCTGCGTGGCGCCTCTGTATCCTGCTCCCTATGGGTGCTCAAGTGTGCCCTGGTAACAGCATCCACACTCCCCCTGCTGCACCACCAACCTCATAGCTGGAGCTTCCTCGGGCGACAGCGGGCAAGGTTCACTGTGTGCAGACTGGAGGCAGCCTGCAGAAGGAAGGTTGTCTCGTGGAGCTCTCAAAAGAATGGTGAGAAGGCAGAGTATGTCCTACTCCAGTGAGGAAGCAGTCTCTCTGTTAGGCAGTATTACCGTCGTGCATTTTTGTTGCTAGTCTCCCAGACATTTTTTCTAATCTCCCATCACTCTATTGAAGGCTGGGCTTGGTTACAAGCCTAAGGTGAGAATGCAGAAAACAAAAGCTTTCACCTTGAGAATTGCACTGAAAATAAGAGAAGACCAGAGCACTGCTTCCCAAGAGCACTTGCAAACCGCAGAACGTTCCTGATGCAGGCTTCGCCCATTGCATTTCCTTAAAAGTCTCCAAGGTACCGGATTGAGCACATGCTTTGTTCCTTCGGGCAGTGCCAGGAAAAGTGCACAGGGCTTCTGCAATGTGAACCCACATGGAAGCATTCAACTCTTCTCTGGATTTAGCCATATTTTTTGGAAACATTTCTGAGTTCAAGCTATAGCTTTCTGAAGGTTATTGAACGTCCTCAGTGAGACTGGCTTGAGTGGTTCTCTCATTAAGCGTGGGCTGGGCTTCCACAGGGCCTGGAAAATTCGCTCACTCAGCCAGTGTTCTCAGGTAAGAGGTCCCTAATGGTTTGGAGGAGAGGGATTGGCCTGGCGGGGGAAGAGCAGGGCTGAGCGGCTCCTGCTGTGGGGCGGGGCCAGGCTGAGGCCTGGTTTAGAAACCTCAGGAAAGAAGTTACAGGATGGGGGGGCCAGCGCTGTGGCGCAGTGGGTTAATGCCCTGGCCTAAAGCTCCGATATTCCATATAGGCGCCAGTTCGAGACCCGGCTGCTCCACTTCTTGTCCAGCTCTCTGCTATGGCCTGGGAAAGCAGTAGAAGATGGCCCAAGTCCTTGGGCCCCTGCATCCAAGTGGGAGACCTGGAAGAAGCTCCTGGCTCCTGGTTTCAAATCGGCACAGCTCCAGCCGTTGCGGCTATCTGGGGAGTGAACCTGCGGATGGAAGACCTCTCTCTCTCTCTCTCTCTCTCTGTGTAACGCTTTCAAATAAATATTTAAAAAAAAAGAAAGAAGTTACAGGATGGGACTCCCAGCCCAAGGACCTGGGCCCACCCTGGCTCGCCCTGGCTCAGTGGTGCAGCTGTTGGCAAACTGGTCAGCCTTTCCCCATGACCCCTATCCTCAATAGTAAAACCAAAATAAAGATAACAGCTATAGCAACCTACACTCTAAAAAAGTTCATGAAAGAGTCATGTATGGATTTCAAAAGAAACCATTTTTCATTCCAGTTTTCATGAGCTTTTGAAAGTATCACCATAACTGTAGGTTTGCTACATTACTGGGAGGATTAAGTAAAACAATGCACGTATGGGGTGGCATGTGGCCCAACAGTTAAGATGTCATATGGTGTTTGCATCCCACATCAGAGTGCCTGGGTTTGAGTCCTGACTCCACTCCTGATCCCACAGTACCGCCCAGGCACATCCTGAGAGGCAGCAAGTGAAGGTTGAAGCAGTTCAGTCCTTGCTACCCACGTGGGAGACCTGAATTTAGTTCCTTGCTCCGGGCTTTGGCCTGGCCCAGCCCCTGCTGTTGTGGGCATGTGAGGCGTAAGCCAGTGAATGGGACCACTGTGTGTGTGTGTGTGTGTGTGTGTCAAATAAATGACAAGTAAATAAACATGTTTAAAGTCATGTATTTATATAACTTAATACGATACCTGGCCAAAGGAAAGTGACTATAGAAGAGTGCCTATACTTGTCATTGACAGGATAGTCATTTTAACCTCTTGAGCCTCGGTTTGCTCTCCTGCAGAATGGGCATCACAGTTGGGAAGCCTGGGAGTGCGATGTCTGGCACAGGGGATGCCCTCAGAACACGCGGTGGGAAACACCATTGTCCTCACTGCTCATGGTCACCACAGCTGCCCCTATGACAGATGTGCTGGTGTGCCCTCTGCTGCCCCCGTTTGGTGGGGCTGGGAACCCTGGGTATAGGAGGGCCCAGGGATGCTAGGAGATCATCCCCCTGCAGGCTGTGGCTCTTCTTATCCCTGCTTCCTCATACCAGCAAATTCCATTGCTGGACATCAGAGCTCTCTCCAAGTTGAAGGCTGTCCCCCACCGGGGCCCTAGGCGGCAACTTGGGATGTGCTGAGGGATTTCCAGAGGGGCTGGGGCTGTCACTGCTCTCCCCTTGCAACAGTCAGGATAAAGATGGCAACACGTGGGGCCAACACTTTGGTACAGTAGGTTACCACCCAGCCTGTGACGTCAATGTCCCATACTGAGCCCCAGCTATTCCACTTCTGATCCAGCTCCCTGCTAATGTGTCTGGGAAAGCAGTAGAAGACGGCTCAAGTCCTTGGGCCCCTGCACCCACGTGGGAGACCCAGATGGAGTTTCAGGTTCCTGGCTTCAGTCTGGCCCAACCCTGACCATTGTGGCCATTTGGGGAATGATCCAGAAGGCGGAAGATTGTGTGTGTGTGTCTCCCTCTTCCCCTGTAACTCGCCTTTCAAGTAAAATAAAATAAAATAAATCTTAAAAAAAAAAATGATGGCAGCAATACCAAGTCTCTTTTGGAGGGTGGGGCAGGATCATGCTTGCCTTCACTGTTGGTGAGCCACAGGGATTTGAGGCATGGTGGCCGCGGGAGCTACGCTCGGAGGAGACATTTGAGGATGAAGACAGAAAAGGCCCCGGGAGAGCCATTTCTTGGTGCTGGAGCAGGACCCTGACCCCTGACCACAAGGTGATGAGAGTCCTCCCTCGGCAGCTGCTCCGGCCTCTGATAGCCCTGCCCCGTGTAGGGAGGACCAGGGCAGGGCAAAGACAAGGAGGCAAGAGGCACCAGCGGCGGAGGCGGGCGGTCCTGCAGACGGACGCGCAGCCCCCGTGAGCTGGGACCACAGAGGGCGCCCCTGGGGGCACTGTCTAAGCCGTTCTTTCCACAGAGACGTGGAAGGGCGTTGTCGACCAGGAAACAGGAGCAGCGGTGGGCGCACCGGCTGTGGGACTTCTCCGGTTCCGCTCTGACTCCCCTCTCAGTCTCTCCCGTTTGCAACCTGGATTTGTCTCCCTCCCTGTCTGTCTCCATCTCTCCCTCTTTGCGCGCCTGCTCTCCGGGGACTGTAGGTTCCAGTGAGACGTGGGCAGCTTTCGGGGGCGGGAGGGAGGGGGGGAATACTGAAAGGTCAAGGAGACCCTGGAGCAGAGCCAGAATCTCAAAGACCAAATTCCAGGCTGAGACTGTCACAGGGCATTAGCGCGAGGCCAGGCGGATGGAGAAACCGGGGCCCTCGTTGGGAAGGGTGGGTGGGGGTGGGTCGGGGTGCGGGCAAACACAGGGAGAGGATTGTCAGGCTTTTCATTTCTTTGGTGGGCTTGAACATCTTGTTTCTGCAAGACGGAGCACCCCCGCCCCCATTTAAACAAAGGACAGAGCCTGGACCAGCCCCTGACTCCCGCCATGCCCAGAGCCCAGTCTGGTTGGCTGCGCCCGGCTCTGGGCCGCAACTGAGCACCGATGACTTCTCCGCATCGCGGTAGGGTGCGTGGTCCGTCCAGCAGCGCTCAGGCCTTGCCCGTTTGCTGGCTCAGAAGCCATCGGAGCAGACACAGACGTCACCAGCAGGGCCTCTGCAGGGCAAACAGAAGCAGCTCTTTGTGTCCAGCTGCAGATGTTTGTTTTTTGGGATTTTTTTTTTTAATCTCAAATTCCTGGTTTCATGGGCATGACTGCATTTGGTCAAGACCAGGGGCTGGGAACAGGCCGGGAGCTGAGTGCACGGACCGCATTCAGATACAGCCCTCTTTGGTGACCTGGCCGTGTGGGGGGCACAGCAGGCTCGCCTGATCCTGGGAACAGAGGGTCAGAGACAGCTGGGAGCACAGCTCTGGGCTAACGAAGGGTTTAGATCGTGATGTCCTCCTCGGAAGCCCCTGGGTCTGATCCCCGGCGGGCTGCGGGCTGCAGATGGGGGTCTGGTTCTCCAGCCTGGCCCTGACTGGTGGAGGCGGAGAGGACGCCGAGGTGGCAGTTTGTGAAAGAAAACAAGCCTCTGATGACGCTGGGGCAAACACTCACGCCCTCCACACCTTACCTTTCATCCTGAATGGATGTTGCATTTCATCCAGGGCTTCTGCTTTGTGTATCTAAATCAGCATGTGAAGCCACTTCAAAATGCTCATGGAAAATAGAATCAACAGATTATTTTGTTGCAAAAATATTTTGAAACCCATAGGTTGTTTTTTTTTTTTTCCATAATGCACATTACCCTGAAATGTTTGAAGATCCCTTGTAATTTATTAGAGTTTTTACTTGGAGGTACCTGCAGATTCACAATCCAGAGAGACCGAGGGCTGCCTTTACTCAGTGACCCCCAAGAGAAACAACAGCACAGCATCACCAGCAGGACTCTGGCACTGATAGAGGCGACATCAGATACAGTATCGATACAGCATCACCAGCAGGACCCTGGCACTGATAGAGGCGACATCAGATACAGTATTGATACAGCATCACCAGCAGGACGCTGGCACTGATA
Source organism: Lepus europaeus (assembly GCF_033115175.1). Taxonomy (NCBI): domain Eukaryota; kingdom Metazoa; phylum Chordata; class Mammalia; order Lagomorpha; family Leporidae; genus Lepus; species Lepus europaeus. Next base: position 100,116,275 of record NC_084838.1, read on the forward strand.
GAGGCGACAGCAGAACATTTCCACATCTCAAAGATTCCCTGTCACCTGTTTTTATAGCCTCCCTCACTACCCTCCCATATTTTTCTGGATTCTATGTTCTTTGAACTATGTCTTTCCTTCTCCCAACACCATATATTCCTGATTATTGTAACTACAAATAAGCGTTGAGATTGGATAGACTAACACTTCCCATTGTTTTGTTTTCAAAACGGTTTTAGCTAGTCTAGTGATTTTTCTGTCCCATGTAACTTTAGATTGTCTTGTCTGTAAGAAATTACCTAACTGTGATTTGGTAGGAATTGCATTAAACTTGAATACCAACTTGAGGAGAACTAGCATTTTCACTGTGCTAAGTCTTCCAATCCATGAACATGGTCTGTTTTTCTGTTCATTTAGACCTGTACTGGTTTCCAACATAAGCACTCTACGGTTTCCAGCATATGAGTCCTGTACATGTTGGTTAGATTTACACCTCAGTATTTCATTTTGTTTTTGAGCAGTTGTGATATTTTATTTTTATAAATTTGGTTTCCATATTTTATAAATTTTATAAATTTTTGTGTCCATATGTTCACTGCTAGTATATAGAAATATAATTTATTTTTGAGAACTAGTCTGGTATTACAAAACCTTATTGAGTGGCCAGCATTGTAGTGCAGTGGGTTAAGTCGTCATTTGCAATGCTAGCATCCCCTGTTGGAGTGCTAGCTAGAGTCCCAGTGGCTCCATAACAATCCAGCTTCCTGTTAATGTGCCTGGAAAGGCAGTGAAAAGCGGTTCTGAGTAGCTGGGCTCCTGCCACCCAGGTGGGCACCAGATGGAGCTTCCAGCCCCTCCTTTCAACTTCACCCAGATCTAGCTGTTGCAGCCATTTGGGGAAGTGAACCAGCAGACGGAAGACATTATATTGCAAATTTCACTTATTTAACAGTTACAAGGCTGTTCAAATGGTCATTTCATATTGTGTGACTTTGGGAGGCTGCATTTGGCCAGGAACTGGCCATATCACGAACGTGGTAAAATGTGTGTGTGTAGATTTGCTCATGGCATCCCCACATTACCCTTTGATGTCCAGAGTATCTGTAGCTACATGGCCTATTTCATTCCTGCTATTGGTAATTTGTGTCTTTTCTCTCTACCTATTTATTTGTTAATCCTATCGGAAGTTTTTCGAGTTGAGTGATCTTTTCAAGGAGGCAGCTCCTAGCTTCATTGATGGTTTCCATGGTTTATTGTTTTCAGTTGCGCTGGTTTCGGCTCCTATTTTTACAATTTTTTTTCTTCTGCTTACTTTGGGTTTATTTCATGCTTCTTTGTTTTTAAAGTGGCAGACTATTCCTCTTTCCTAATGTATGTATTCTATGCTATAAATTGCCCTCTCAGAATTCACTATTTTAGCTATGTTACACTGATTGTTTGATATGTTATATTTTTATTTTCATTCAATTCAATGTATTTTCTAAAGACTTATTTATTTATTTGAAAGGCAAAGTTATGGAGAGACAGAGGGGGACAGAGAGAGAAAGAGAGAGAGAGAGAGAAAGAGAGAGACAGAGAGAAAATGAATGCGACACATAAAGAGGTCTTCCATTTACAGGTTCATTCCCCAGATGGCTGCAATGGCCAGAGCTGGGCCAATCCAAAGCCAGGAGCCAGGAGCTTCTTCCAGGTACCCCACATGGGTGCAGGGGCCCAAGGACTTGGGCCATCTTCCACTGCTTTCCCAGGCTATAACAGAGAGCTGGACAAGAAGTGGAGCAGTCAGGACTTGAACCAGCGCCCATATGGGATGCCGGCGCTTCAGGCCAGGGTATTAACCTGCTGCGCCGCAGCGCCAATCCCTTCACTATATTTCTAAATTCTTTCCTTCAGCTTTTTTCTTTAACAATGGGTTAAAGTGTGTTCTTAGCTTCCAAGTATTTGGAGATTATCTTTCTGTTATTGGTTCTAATTGGATTCCATTGTGTTCAGAAAACACACAGCATGATTCCAGTATTTTTTCCTCAAGGTTATCTTCTTGGTCTAGGATATGATCTACTTTAGTACATGTTTCATGGGTATTGGATTAGAATGTGTATTCTGTGTTGTTGTATGCAGTGTCTGTGGTGCCAGTTAACTCCTGTTGATTAATGGCATTGTTGAGTCCCTGGTAACTGTGCCGATTTTCTGTGTAGTTGTATTATTTTTTAAGAGGGAGTGTTGAAGTCTCCAATTATAATTGTGGATTTTTCTGTTTCTCCTCTTAGCTCTTTTTTCAGTTTTCCCATTGCTCTAATTAGTGTGTTATTTCTTCACATATTTTGTGGCTGTCTTGTTGAGTGCATGTACATTTAGGATTGCTATTTATTTGGGGTGGTTGACCATTTTATCATTTTATAATATTCTTTTCCATCTCTGGTAAGTTTCTGGAGCCTGAAGTCTACTTTATTAGATAAGACAGTCACTCTTGTTCTCTTTTCATTGATGTCTGCAAGACATAACATCTCCTCATTCTTTTGCTTTCAACATGCCCGTCATTATATTGGTGGAGGGAATCTTGTAGCCAGCATAAGTCAGGTTTTTAATCTATTCTGACAATTTATATTTTAAATTGATGTACCTATTCATTTATATTTAATGTAACTGCTGACATGTTAGGACTTAACATATCTTTTCTGTTCACTATCTGTTGATTTTGTACGCATTTGTGTGTGTGTGTGTGTGTGTGGTGTTGCTTTGGGCTACTTGAACTTATTCTAGAGTTTAATTTTTATTTGTCCAGTGTTTTACAGTGTATTTTTGTATAGCTTTTTTAGAGGTCGATTTAGCTATCGCTTTGTCTAATTTTACCAATTTGAATGCGATGTAAAAGCCTTATCTGCCTTTATGTTCCTTGTCTTCAAGCATTTAAGGTAAAATTCTGTGAAGTGTTTTTCACAAACATTTAGACCCACATTAGACACCACTACAGTTTTGCTTCAGCTGTCAAATATAATTTAGGAAGTTAAAGAAGGAAATTCTATCACATACTCAGGCTTTTACTGAGTTCTTTCATCCCACCGTCTCCCTTATGTTTAAAGAACTGCTCTGGGCATTACTTTAAGGTGGATCTGCTGGTGACAAATCCTCATGGTTCCTCTTCTCTGAGAAACCCATGAATTCTCCACGTCCCGAAGGATGCACGATCCTGTGTGGACTGTTCTTGCTTTTCCGCAGTTACAAAATGCGGTGCCTCTTCCTTCGGTTGCTCGTGAGAAATTCGCTGTCATTCTGAGTGTTCCTTACCTGTAGGTTAGGTAGACTTTCTCTGTTACATAAAACAGAAGAGCTTTTAGGTGTCGAAACGTTCATCATGCTGTCTCCTGGTGTTGTTTTCTTTCCTTGATCTTCTTTGGAGCTTGCTCAACTTTTGAATCTGTCGATTTGGGTCTTTTGCCCGATTTGGGATATTTTCAGCCACTTGTTCTGTGAATATATTTTTGGCCCTGTCATTTTTCTCCTTTCCTTGCAGGATTTCCGCACTCAAGTTCCTATTGCTGCCAGCGGGGATGGAAACCTAGGTTCCCATGTGGTCTCCAGGAGAGCCTGGTGGTGGGAACCCCGCTCGCTGGGTGGGAATGGAAGTCATGGCTCTCTAGTCGGGTTTCTGCTGTCCTGATTCCAGTCCAGGGGAGACGAGCGGGGCAGGGAGGGGAGGTGGAATTGGGGCACTCTATTATCTCATGAGGTTGGGAGTCTCGGCTCCCCACATGGCCCTTCTTGGTGTGCATGGAGGTGGGGCCATGGTACTTTCTGAGGTGTCTGAACTAGAGCAGCCATTGTCTAAAAGTTTGGGGTTTTGGGGGGTGCTGGTTTCTTTGGCTAAAGAGAGTAAGCTTCGGTTGAAGCTATTTTTGTCTGGACACATCTGGCTTGCCAACTTCTCCAACACCCTTTCTGGGTATAAGAGGCAGAAGAACACCTTGCTAACTCATCACCGTATTATCCCTGGGGTTGAGGGCCCTACTTAGTCTTCCTTGTTTTCCTTCCAAAAAAGAAGATCCCCCAAGAGGGCTGTGTTGCCAGGTCGGGCATCACCTCTGCTTTTCACCTAACACAGGATTTGTGATTCTGCCGGCTCTTTCCTTCCATTAACGACTCCAACATAAGAATCTCAAATTCCCCATGAATCACAGTTGTCATCCTCATGGATCCCTCATTCATAAGTGAAACATGATCTGTCCATCAAAAACACTATCAATAATAACTAAACAAAAACAAGTTTGGGGGGCCGGCACTGTGGCATAGTGGGTACAGCTACCACCTGCGGCACCAGCATCCCATATGGGCACCGGTTCAAGTACCAGGTGCTCCTCTTCCAATCCAGTTCTCTGCTAATGGCCTGGGAAGCAGTGGAAGATGAACCAAGTGTTTGAACCCCTGCACCCATGTAGGAGACCCCGAAAAAGCTCCCAGCTCCTGCCTTCGGATTGTCCCAACTCCTGCCATTGCAGCCGTCTAGGAAGTGAACCAGCGGGAGGAAGACCTTTCTCTCTGCCTCTCCCTCTCTCTGTAACTCTACCTCTCAAAGAAATAAATAAATAAACCTTTGAGAACAGAGACAATGTAACAAGAAAAGGCACTAAGAAAAAAATCTGACAAGCGAGGAACTGTAAGAGAGTTTGAATAAGCAGAGTGTACTGACTGAATGTTGAAGATGGGGACAAACCTCCTGGGGGAAGCAGTGCTCAGCTATGCTGGCCTGGGTTAGAGCTACGTGAAAAAGACCGAAGGCTCCTCACCAGACCTAGCTCTGGGAGGGTGCATACAGGCTACAGTTCAGGCAGGACCCGAGGCTGCACAAACATCCCCTGGGGGTGGATGACTCAGATGGGCTGAGTAAGTGTCCCAAGGACTCAGACGGGCACTCAAGTTTCCATCTGACCCTGTGCCCTCCAGCATCTGGCCGTTCTATTCATGAGAAGGAATTACAGGCCTAGCTGGAATTTTGCTCTTTCAAAGATGACTCGTGGAAATACAGGGCGTGAAAAGTGGAAGGGGGCAAGTCAAAATATTCATGTTTATAGATGGCATGATTTTGTACAAGGGAAAACTTAAACACTCTGCCAAAAAGCTGTTGGACTCGATAAACCAATCGGATAGTCTCAGGATACAGAAATCGCCATACAAAAAAACTAGTATCATTTTTATACACCAATATTGATCTTGTCAAAAGAGAATCAAGAAACAAATCCCATTCACAGTATCTAAAAAAATGCTTTTAAATACTCAGGAGTAAGTTTAACCAAAGAAGTAAAAGATCTCTATAGTGAAAATTATAAAACACCTTTGAGAGAAACCACCAAGGACGCCAAAAAATAGAAAGACATTACTTGTTCATGGATTGGAAAAAATTATCATTCCTACCTAGAGTGATCTACAGATTCAATGTAATCCCTAGCAAAATACCAATGACATTCTTTACAGAACCAGAAAAAAAATCCTAAAATTCATATGAAACCACAAGAGACCCACAATAGCCAAAACAATCCTGAACAACAAGAACAACAAAGTCAGGCTGTGGGCATCACAATACCTGATTTCAAAAACATACTACAGCAATAGTAATTACAACAGCATGTTACTGTGTAAAAACCAATACATAGATCAATGAAACAGAATAGAGACCCAGGAAATTAGTCCACATACAAATAGTCAACCGATTTTTTACAAACATGCCAAGAATATACAGAGGAGAAAGAATAGTCTTGATCTTGGATAAATGGTGCTGGCAAAGCACACACCTATAGACACGCATATTAACAAAAGATATACACGTATAGAAAAGTAAAATTAGGTCCCTACCTGTCATCATATAAAAAAATCCACTTAAAATGGATCAAAGACCTAAAGGTAAGACCTGAAACTATGAAATTGTTATTCAAAAGAAAACATCGGGGCATTGTTATTCAATGCCACCTGTGATGCAGGCATCCCATTTGAGTGCCAGTTTGAGTCCCAGCTGCTCCTCTTCCATTCCAGCTCCCTGCTAATGTGGCTGGGAAAGCAGCAGAACATGGTCCAAGTGCTTATGCCCCTGCCCCCGGGTGGGAGACCTGGAAGAAGCTACTGGCTCCTGGCCTCGGCATGGCCCAGCCAGGGCCTTTGTGACCATTTGAGGAGTGAACCAGCAGATGGAAGATCTCTCTCTCTCTCTCTCTCTCTTTCTCTCTCTGTGTGTGTGTCTCCTTCTCTCTCTCTAACTCTACCTTTCAAATATATAAATAAATACATTAAAAAAAGAAAACATAGAAGAAGCATAAGACATTGGTATAGGTAATGATTTCTTGGATAAGATCCCAGAAGTTCAGACAAGAAAAAAAAAAGCTAGTCACACAGGATTATAGCAAAGCCAGAAGTTTCTGCGCAGCAAGGAAAACAACCCATAGAGCAAACAGACAGCTGACAGAATGCAAAAAAAGTTTTGCAAGCTAATTATCTGAAAAAGGGTTAATATCCAGAATGCATCAGCAACTCAAAACAGTCAACAGCAACTCAAAACAGTCAACAGCAACCAAAAACAAAACAAAACAGAAGTTAAGAAATTGGCAAAGGATCTGAATAGACAGTTCTCAAAAAATGAAATTCGATTAGCAAAAAAATGAAAAAATTCTCAGTATCACTAGTCATCAGAGAAAGGCAAATCAAAAATAAGATCAGCTCACCGTTCGAATGGCTGTTATCAAAAAAGAAAGTAAAAAATGCAGTGAAGATGTGGAGAAAGGAGAATTCTGATACACTGTTGGTGGGCGTGCAGTATAGCCATGTGGAAAGCAGTGTGGAGACTTCTTTTAAAACTAGAAATATATCTGGGGCCGGCGCTGTAGCATAGCGGGTAAAGCCACCACCTATAGTGCCAGCATCCCATATGGGCACTGGTTCAAGTCCCGGCTCTCTGCTGTGGCCTGGGAAAGCAGTAGAAGATGGCCCAAGTCCTTGGGTCTCTGCACCTACGTGGGAGACCCGGAAGAAGCTCCTGGCTCCTGGATTCGGTTCAGCACAGCTCCGGCTATTGTGGCCATCTAGGGAGTGAATCAGTAGATGGAAGACCTCTTTCTCTGCTTCTGCCTCTCTATAATTCTGACTTTCAAATAAATAAATAAATCTGTAAAAAAAAAAAAAACAACCTAGAAATATATATGTTATATGATCCAGCAATTCCAGTACTGGGTATATACCCCCAAAACCATGAAATCATTATATCAAAGAGACACTTGCATCAATGTTTACAATAGTCAAAACAGGGAATCAAACAAGGTATTCATCATTAGATGAATGGATGAAGAAAGTGCGGTATATATACACACAACAGAACCATTCAGCCTTGAAAGGAGTGAAACCCTGTCGTCTGCAGCGACACGGATGGAACCAGAGGACATCTCATTAAGCACATCAAACCAGGCACAGAAAGCCACTTAGGCCACGTGCTCTCCCTGATAGCAAGGAGGAAAGTTTCTTAAACACACACACAAACTGAACACAGAATGTTGATTATTAGCGGCTTGGATAGTTGGGAGGGGTAGAGGGGATTTGGGTAAATATAGGGGAAATTGGGTGTCACTCATTGATTGTGACAAACACATCACACTGATATGAGATGCTTAAAATGGGGGAGGTAGGTGGGAGGCATATGGGGACTCTTTGCATTAGTTTAAAATATTTGTTTTGTAAATCTAAAACTATTCTGAAACATTGGTCAACATGAGATCTATATATAAATAATACCTTCAAATTCTATCCGAGAGAGAGAGAGAGAGAGAGAGAGAGAGAGAGAGAAAATAAACATAATAATAAAGAATGCATTCCAGAAGAATTGTTCCAAGCATCAGAAAAAAACTTAAATAATTAGAACCTAAAGTGTTAAAGAGCAAAATGAACACATCTCTCAAAGAAGAGATTCAAGAAATTGTGAGAAAAAACAAGCTAATAAAAAAGAGTTAAAAGTGAGTTAGAAGACTGGAGAAAGGAAATTGAAGATAATAATAGAACTCTTACAGAAATAAAAACCACAATAAACAGCAAGAAGAAAAATAGAGACTGCTGGAAACAGACTCCATGCAAGGGGAAGGGCTTTAGGCTCCCACAAGCAAAATGGAAAAGTAGAAAAAAAAGTTTTATAAAGAATAAAATATGTAGGGAAGCAAATTAAGAAAAGTCAAATATGTGTTATTAAGATTTCTGAAAACAGAAGAGAAAATTGGAAACCTATTCCAAGCCCTGGTGGTATTCAGAACTTGAAGGATGGCAACATGAGAAGAGTCAAGTGCTCAGAAGAAAAGCACACTAAGGGTAATTCTTTTCAATGGCAGAACACAGTGGAAAAACAGACAACTCTGAGGAGCAAAAGTCAGACTCCAAGTGTTATGTGTAACGTTCTGTGTGGTATGCAACAAGCATGAGAGGGACCTTCCAGAAGGTTTCATAGTGCACATTACAGTGCTCATTCTCCTTGTGAAAACGTGGTGACAAATCCAACCAATTACATAATTTAATTCAGAAGTCCAAGAATAGACTCCATCTGAAGTACAATTAATTAAGACTAAATATCTAAAATTTCCTTGTGTCAGAAGACAGTGGATAAAAAATTCATGAATTAATAAATATGACAGGTATTTCTAAATTTACAGATATAACCATTATTGTGTGAGTAAATCTGAGTTACTCTCACAAAATGCTGTACCAAAAACATTGGGTGGCTTAAACTCCAGCTCTGGAGGCTTGGGAGTTCAGATCAGGGCTCTCTTCTTGGCTTCCAAAAGACTGCTTTTTGCTATGTCCTCACGTGGTGGGAAAGGTGAGCAGCTCCAGTTTCTCTCACTCTTATGAAGACACGAATTCCTCATAGGGACTCCACACTCATCCTAACTTAATTGCCTCCCGAAGACTCCCCCTCCAACACCATCATGTTGGGAGTTAGGGCTCCAACATGTGCTACAACAATTGGTCCAAAGCAGAGAGACAATAAAACTTTCCAATTACTAGGAGAAAAATAAGTACACCCTTCTCCCCACTCACAAATCATGTAAAAAGAAACATAAAAGAAAGGAAGCATTAAATTGCAAAATATTGCTAACATTTCAAGCATATGTAAACCCTTTTAAAAGAAGTAACTCCTACATGGGCTCCAAAAATTAATTGCACAGTAAAAGCAGGAGATAACATCAAAAACTTACAAAGTTTGAACTTAAAGTCTGGACAAAGATGAATCAAGCAAAGACCAGCAAAAGCAAATAGGATCATTCTATTAATAGCAGGCAAATTTGAGTGTAAGACAAAAGATATTAAAAATCACCAATGTACTCATTGTTTAATGATGCAAGATATATTCCACAATAAAAATAAAAATGTCAGAGGGATACATGGATCAGATCCATCTCCACTGTATATCAACAAAATAAACATGAAAAATCTACCGGAAATACCAAAATAAATAGACAAAAATGAAAATATAGCAATGAATGTTGGTTATTTTATTTTAATCTATCACAAAGTAACAATAACCACTCAAAGAGGAACACACAGAATTTTTTTAAAAGATTTATTTATTTATTTGAAAGGCAGAGTTATAGAGAGGCAGAGGCAGAGAGAGAGAGAGAGAGAGAGAGAGAGAGAGAGAGATCTTCCATCCGCTGGTTCACTCTCCAGATGGCTGCAATGGTCAAACAGAAGGCAGGAGCCATGAGCTTCATCCAGATCTCTCATGGGGCACGAGCACTTGGGCCATCCTCTACTGCTTTTCCCAGGCCGTAGTAGGGAGCTGGATCAGAAGTGGAGCAGCTGAGACATGAGTCTGTGCCCATGTGGGATGCTGGTGTCAAGGGAATGGCCTCACCCACTACACCACAATGCCTACCCTCCCATTCCTACTTTTCAGCACCTTTCCAACATTTACAAAACTTGACCACAAAGAATATTTCAATAATCCAAAAATGAAACTGGTACAGATCACATTCAACATGCAAAACAAAATCTACCAAGAAATTAATAATTTTACCAATGAAAGTGACAAGATAATTGACAGTCCCATGCACAAGAATGACGCTGGACCACTAACTCCCATCATAAACAACGCAAACTCCAAATTCATGAGTTCAGCCTAAATATAACAGCTAAAGCTACAAGACTCTTAGAATAAAACACAGGGACCGGAGCTGTGGCATAGCAGGTAGATTCACCGCCTGCACTGCCAGCATCCCATATGGGCACCGGTTCTAGTATTGGCTACTCCACCTCCAATCCAGCTCTCTGCTGTGGCCTGGGAAAGCAGTAGAAGATGGCCCAAGTCCTTGGGCCCCTGCACCCGCGTGGGAGACCTGAAAGAAACTCCTGGCTCCTGGCTTTGGATTGGTGTAGCTCCAGCCATTGTGGCCAATTGGGGAGCAAACCAGCACATGGAGGACCTCTCTCTCTCTCTCTCTCTTTCTCTCTCTCTCTCTTTCTCTCTGCCACTCTTCTTCTCTCTGTGTAACTCTGACTTTCAAATAAATAAATAAATCTTTAAGAAAGAATAAAATATAAAGGACTATCTTTGTGAACTTGGATTTGAGAATGGATTCTTACAGCACTGAAGGCGTATGGAACAAAAGAAAAAATAGAGAAATAGGACTTAAAAGAAATCACATATTTTTGAGCATCAAAGGACATACTCAAGAAAGTGAAAAGATAACTACAGAATAGGAGAGATATTTTCAAATCACATATTTGAGAAGGGACTGATCTCCAGAATATATAAAGAATGAAAACTCAGCAACAAAAAAATAACTCTATTTAAAAATGGAAAAGAACTTAAATTGATATTTCTCCAAAGAATGTAGACAAAGGTACATAAAGCACATGAAGGGATGCGTAACATCATTTGGCATTAGGGAAATGGAAATCAAAATCAAAATTAAATACTACTTCACATCACTAGGACATCTGTAATCCAGAAAACAGAAAAGAGCAAGTGTTGGTGAAGGTATCTAGAAACTGAATCGCTCAAACATTACTGGAAGAAGTGTAAAATAATTTCCTCATGGTGGAAAAGTGTTCATGGTAAGTCAAACACAGGGTCAGGATCTGACCCAGTGACTCCACTTCTAGGTATAGCTAAGAGAATGCAGGACAGGTATTCAAGCAATTGTCTGAATGAATGGAAAAGCAGTGCTACCCAGAGTAGCCAAAGTGTAGAAACAAATGTCCATGAACAGGTGCACAGATAAGCAAGAGATGAACAGAATCCAACACTCACATGACAGAATGAATGGGCACAAACATCTGGCAAAATATTAACCAGTCAGAAAGGGATGAATGAATGAGAGGATGAAATGTGGACAAACCTTGAAAACATTAAGCTAAGTGAAAGAGGCTGACAGCACAGTTCACATACGGTATGAGTCCTGTTAGAAAAAAATCTTCAAACATAGATAGCTCTACAGAATCAGCAAGCAAACCCGTGATTGTCAGGGCTGGGGAGAGGGAGGAGGGGAGCAGGTGCTGAACGGGCACAGGGTTCTACTCTTGGGGTGAGGTTTGAGACAGAATATCGACGACATTTTAGAACTAGATGAAGCTGGTGATTGCACACTACCGTTAGGTACTGAATGCCACAAAATTGCCGATCCAGAATGCTTGATCTTTTTTAATGTGAACTTCACCTCAATAATAAAAAAAGAAAAGAAAAACCAATATACCAACACGGACAAGGAGATTGCGCACCCAAGTGAAAGCCCAGGGACCTGCAGACAGCCCGGTGGGAGAAGTCAGCTAAGGATCAGTGCAGATACAGGAACGCTTACCCGCCCCGGGGACACAGCACATTGACCTGAAAGTTCAGAGGACACGGGGTAGAACTAGAAACTATGCCCACCACTCTGTTTGGAAAACCTCATGACCTAGGGGCCATGAAGGATTCAGCTCAGTAATGGAGAATAACGAGTCCCGAACTGCAAATGAATCTTGTGTGTTCTTGGATCTGGCACTGTGGCACAGCAGGCTAAGCCGCTGTCGGGGACGTCAGCATCCCACATGGGTGCTGGTTCCAGGCCATCATGCTGCACTTTTTTTTAATTTATCTATTTATTTTTTTGAAAGAGTTACTTCCAGATGGAAGACCCCCCCCCACTGTCTATAACTCTATCTTTCAAATAAATAAATAAATAAAAATCTTGAAAACTAAAAGTTAAGCAAAGACATGGAGATATAGAAAAAGACAAAGCTAAATTGGTATTGTCAGTGGAGGCTAATTGCAGATTAAAAATTGCAAAAGGTCAGTAAAGTTGAAACAATGACAATAGAAACTATCAAAACCAAAGCAGAGAGAGAAATGAAAGAAAACGAACAAATGGCAAGCAGACTGTGGGGCAACCTCTGGTGTCCTGCTAGGAGCTCACAAGCACAATTCAACGGTAAGCTATTTTGGTGCAAGACAATTTAAAAACCATGCATAGTTTCTTCATAATATGTGTTCTCCATGAACTATTGGAAGATTTCTCTTATAAGACACAATTAAAAGTAAAAACATTTAAAAGGTAACACACCATGCTAATCTAAAAGAACCTGGAGTAGATATATTAATATCAAAGGGGGCCTAGGTTGTGCCTTACAGGGTTAAGCCAGCATCCTATATGGGTGCAGGTTCAAGTCCTGGCTGCTCCACTTCTGATCCAGCTCCCAGCTATGGCCTGGGAAAGCAGTAGAAGATGGCCCAAGTGCTTGGGCCCCTGCACCTGCATGGGAGACCAGGAAGATGCTCCTGGCTTCATAGAAAATGAACATGGATTTAAAAAAAAAATTGCACCAGCTGGCATCGCGGCTCACTTGGCTAATCCTCCGCCTGTGGCACCGGCACCCCGGGTCCTAGTCCCGGTTGGGGTGCCGGATTCTGTCCCAGTTGCTCCTTTTCCAGTCCAGCTCTCTGCTGTGGCCCAGGAGTGCAGTGGAGGATGGCCCAAGTGCTTGGGCCCTGCACCGACATGGGAGACCAGGAGGAAGCACCTGGCTCCTGGCTTCGGATTGGCGCAGCACGCCAGCCACAGCATGCTGGCCGTGGCGGCCATTTGGGGGCGTGAGCCAACGAAAAAAAGGAAGACCTTTCTCTCTGTCTCTCTCTCTCTCTCTCTGTGTCTAACTCTGCCTGTCAAAAAAAAAAAAAAGAGAGAGAGAGAGAAGGCTGAAAGTTCAGCCTGTGTTAAAAAAAAAAATGCACCAAAATAAACCTCTTACTTCATTTTTCCATGAATTTTTTTCAAATGCCTTCATATTGTGATGCTAATATCACAGGACCTTGTAGTGGTCTATTCCTATACAACATCTTAACTTGCAAGTCCAAAACAGGCCCAAAAGCACATGAAATTCTCCATATAAAAATAGGCATTTCATATCAAAGTATGCTTGTGTGGAAGAAGATAGCTTGTCATTTGGAAAATCACAAAAGCACTTCTTACCTACCTTTCTCCAGAAACAATTTCCAAAAAATAAAAACAAGATATCAAATTAAAAAAAAAATTAGGCCACTGGGGCCGGCGCTGTGGCATAGTGGGTAAAGCCACCGCCTGCAGTGCCAGCATCCCTTATGGGTGCCAGTTCGAGTCCCGGCTGCTCCACTTCCGATCGAGCTCTCTGCTAAGGCTTGGGAAAGCAGTGGAGGATGGCCCAGGTCCTTGGGCCCCTTCACCCACATAGGAGACCCTGAATAAGCTTCTGGATCCTGGCTTCAGATCAGCCCAGCTCCAGCCATTGCAGCCGATTGGGGAATGAATCAGCGGATGGGAGCTCTCTCTCTCTCTCTCTCTCTCTGCCTCTTCTTCTCTGTGTAACTCTGACTTTCAAATAAATAAATAAATAAATCTTTAAAAATTAAAAATTAGGCCACAAAAAGCACTATTGACAAACAAGTGAATTTTATAAACTTCGCAAATTATGGAAATATTTTCTAAAAACAAGAATATTTTTAAATGTTTATGGAAAATGAAATTAAGATGTAAGTTTATTTTGATGCAAAATATTTTTAAATTCCTGCATAGTTTTTCATAATACACATTTTTCATGAACCTTTGGAAGACTTTATATCCACAGATTTTAAAATCTTTTGCACTTACGGTGCAGGCGCTGTGGCTCACTTGGTTAATCCTCCAGCTGCGGCGCTAGCATCCCACATGGGCACCGGGTTCTAGTTCCGGTTGCTCCTTTTCCAGTCCAGCTCTCTGCTATGGCCCAGGAGTGCAGTGGAGGATGGCCCGAATGCTTGGGCCCTGCACCCGCATGGGAGACCAGGAGGAAGCACCTGGCTCCTGGCTTTGGATCGTCGCAGCATGCCGGCCGTAGCGGCCATTTCGGGGGTGAACCAATGGAAGGAAGCCCTTTCTCTCTGTCTCTCTTTCTCACTGTCTAACTCTGCCTGTCAAAAAAAAAAAAAAGTTTCCACAGAGTAACCAAAAAAAAAAAAAAAAAAAGACAATCACCATGAAGAAAAATTTAGTTGCATTACATACAACACAGGGGAAAGTCCTTAATATTCAAATTGCTCACACACCGCAACAAGAAGATAAAAACTGCTGTTGAACCTGAGATTGTGAGGACTTGAACAAGTAGTTGGTGGAGAAAGAAGGCAACGAGAGTCAACAGAGCTCAGCTTCCCTCACTCAGAAATGCAGGTGCAGACAACGATGAGATCCCGTCTCACCTATCAGATTGAAAGCCGGATATCAGCAAGTGTGGGGCGAGCATGTAGGGAACCTTTCTTGATGGCAACAAAAATGGGGGCCACCTTCCTTGGAAAGTCCTTGGCGGGACCGTGCCGTGCCCTCCGAGCCCGGCACTCCATTTCTTAGGATTAGGCGCACACCCCCAAACACACAGCATCACTGGTGATTTACTGATTTCCCTGGAGAAGACAGCTGTCAGTGGCATTCTGGAATGAAATCGACTGTGAGCGGTCCGAGTTCCTGGAAGAAAGGTGTGGTGTGGTTTAAAATAATTCCCGGTTTGTTTACATCATGGCCATGGCCTCCCTGGAGGTGGGTGATCGCCAGCTTCTTTTGTGCAAACAGAGAAAACCACCAGTGCTTCCTGGTCAGGCGCGGGACTCTCATTTATTTCTGGGAAAACAAAGACACAGCATTTTGTAACTGCTTGCTCAGGGCGGCTTCTGTGAAACACTCCGCAGACATCCAGCAGCCGCTGGGTGGGCCTGGCTTGGGAATGAGATCCAGTCCATGGCCGGCAAGGCTCCCTTCAGGTAAGGAGGACCGGTCTTGTGCGCCAGTGACGGAGGCTGTGGACCGCCAGCCTCGACTTCTCCCAGCAAGGGAACTCCCCAAGCCCGAGTTCATTTTCAACATGATCTGCAAGAGCTGAGTCAGGCCCAGATGCCCATTGGAGTAATTAAAATTAGCTTTCCCTTTGGGTTTCACCATAAGGAAAAATGCAAGGGAAAATACAGCACACACGGTCTTCAGCAGAGGTCAGAACAGGGCCTGTTGGATTTGCCTGGTTGGCACAGGCATTCCATCAATGGCCGATCATTTCAGGGCTGTATTTGTCAAAGCAGGGGGTCTGGTTCACGCCCCGCTACAGCCAGCATTGCTGCTCTGCCCCAGGCCACTTCCACCAAGGCAGCACGGCCACCCGGCTCCCTCTTTGATTATTTATACTCTGAATGACACATCATCATTTTATTCCAGATAGCGGGATTGTTTCCTTGCACAATTCAATCTCCTTGTCTGGACTCATGGAAATACATACACAGTGATCCAGCTCTGGATTCCTTCTGCATGAACTCTGGGTTGTTTGCTGAGAGCTGCAAGCTTTGGCCGCGACAGGGCCTTATATCCAGGTAGGAGATGAGGAGGGCGGGGTGCAGAGACCCTCAGGTTCACCCATCAAGGCCACTCTGCCCCTGCTTTCAGCGGCGTTTGCCTGAGCTTGTGGGTGACTCACCATCGTGGTGTCAGCTGCCAGCACCCGTCCGGCCAGACGGCAAGTATTCAATAATTATTTCATTCAACAAGTGACTGAAGGACAGACAAGGATTTCTGCTCTCTTTGTCCTTGCAATTCCAACGGGCTCCATGCCGAGAGCAAGGCAAAAGCAATGACATCCTAATTGGCTCAGACTTAAAAGAGAAAATCCCGATTTCGCCTTCTTCATGGGAGTTCTTAGATCCCATCACTGCTGACGCAGGCTCTAGAGAACGTGTCTGGAGCGAATTCCACGCTAAGTGCTGTGTGGTTTAACCCAAGTGTTGTGGGTTAGAATGTTCAAAGGGTGGCTATGACGAAACGTACATGGGGAAGCTCTTCTCCAAAGCTGGGTGGTCTGACTTTGCCACCGTCTGTCGCCTTGATCAGGGTGATCCACTTTGTGTTCCCATAAGCACTTCTTGGCACGGCCATTACCAATGGATGCTGGTGGAAATTATGCCGCTGGTAGCCAATGGCTCAGTGTGTGAACACAACAGGCCCTGTATTACCCTGATGTTTGCAGGTCATTCTTCCTAAGCTTCCAAGGCATATGCACATGTAAGTGAACAGTAGATGTCTCACATAATCAATTTTAAAATCCTGGAGATCTATCAGAGTTGAGGTGCCTGCGTCTGCCAAAGACCCCAGGAACACCAAGCACAACAAGAAACAGTTTCTTTGGGCTACACTGATCACTTTCTAGTAAATAAAGATTTGATTTTTGAAGGCTCTAAAACCTCTCCATTTTCTCAGGGACTCCATTTGACTCCTGAGAGGAGCCCCTCCCCAACAGCCACACAGTCAATCACTAGAATACCCCGCCCAGTTACCAGGGCAACTGCCCAGCACCTGGCTAACTCCCCCGAGAAACTCACTTGGCCCCAACCTGTGTGGTGCTGGCTAAATCCCAAAGGCAGACCTTCCCTCTTCATTCTGATCACACACATGCACACAAAAATCCTGTGAGTGCCGGCCCCTTTTTGAACGTGCTTATCAGCTCTGGCCCTCCATCGTCGGGGCCAACACCATCTGTGGTGTGAAGCCCCTCTGCTCCCTTGGAAAGTGGGTCAAAGCGGTCTCTGCTAATTCCTTGGATCTTGTGACGTCTTTCACTCATGCAGATGCAAACTCAGCCATACAAACTGCCTTTCCTCTGGTGGCCCGTGTGCACAGTCTGCTCTGTCTCCAGGGGCAAGCCTTCTTTTCAGGCAGGTAATATTTCTATACAACGTTTTTAAAGATTTATTTATTTATTTGAGAGGCAGACTTAACAGAGAGAGGGAGAGACAGAGAGAGAAGTCTTCCATTTGCTGCTTCACTCCCGAAATGGCCACACTGGCCGGAGCTGGCCCTATCCAAAGCCAGGAGCCAGGAGCTTCTTCCAGGTGTCCCACAAGGGTGCAGAGGTCCAAGCACTTGGGCCATCTTCTACTGCTTTCTCAGGTGCATTATCAGGAAGCTGTACTGGAAGAGGAGAAACCAGGACATGACCCAGTGACCATATGGGATGCCAGGGCTGCAGGTCAAAACTCAACCTAGGAACCGGTGCTGAGGCTCAGTGGGTTAAAATCCTGGCCTGAAGCACCGGCATCCCATATAGGTGCTGGTTCTAGTCCCAGGTGCTCCTCTTCCGATTCAGCTCTCTGCTGTCGCCTGGGATAGCAGAAAATGGCCCAAGTCCTTGGGCCCCTGCACCCGCGTGGGAGACCCGGAAGGAGCTCCTAGCTCCTGGCTTCTGATCGGCCCAGTTCCAGCCATTGCAGCCAACTGGGGAGTGAACCAGCAGATGGAAGAAGACCTCTTTCTCTGAATGTACCTCTCTCTGTAACTCTGTCTTTCAAATAAATAAAATAAATCTTAAAAAAAAAAAAAAACTCAACATATATGCCACAGCACTGACCCCATCTATAAAATTTTACTCTGGAAGAAATGCATTTCTTGGGATGTGATGATGGTCTCTAAAGCTAAATGATTAAGAAAGCCCAATGTTGGGTCTATCACCGTACGCCCTTCGAGATCTGCCTCCTGTCAGTCCTCTCTAAGGTTTGGAGATTGTCTTGTGACTCTGGGCTTGACCAGACTGAAACCAGGAGCCAGGAGCTTCTTCCAAGTCTCCCACATGGGTGCAAGGGCCCAAGCACTTGGCGCATCTTCCACTACTTTCCCAGGTGCACTAGCAGGGAACTGGATTGGAAGTGGAGCTGTTGGGACTTGAACCAGTGTCCATATGGGCCAGCTCCCGAATGTTATTCGTGACTCCCTCTTCCGCCCAATCCCTGCTCCTGCTCCTCCAGCTCCCCCTTCTTCCTTGCCTCTCTCTTTTCCTTCACTCGCTCCCAGTCCAAAGAGACAAACCAGACCAGTGCAACCCTTTCAGTCAGAACCTTCACCACCCTTCACACACAGTCGCAGGGGCTGATGGGATTGTGCAGGTCCAGGTCCCTCTCTCTATGTTAGACCAGCTGAGCTAGAAGCCAAATGGGGCAGCTTTCCTCAAGACCCTTCCGGCTTCACTAAAGCATTTTTTTTATTCTCTTTTTTTTTTTTTTTTTTGACAGGCAGAGTGGACAGTGAGAGAGAGAGACAGAGAGAAAGGTCTTCCTTCCATTGGTTCACCCTCCAATGGCTGCTCCGGCCGGCGCGCTGTGGCCGGCGCACCGCGCTGATCTGAAGCCAGGAGCCAGGTGCCTCCTCCTGGTCTCTCATGCAGGTGCAGGGCCCAAGCACTTGGGCCATCCTCCACTGCCTTCCCAGGCCACAGCAGAGAGCTGGATTGGGAGAGGAGCAACCGGGACAGAATCCAGCGCCCCAACTGGGACTAGAATCTGGGGTGCCGGCGCTGCAGGCGAGGATTAGCCAAGTGAGCCGCGGCACTAGCCACTAAAGCGTTTTAATATCTAACTCTTGCCTATTACCTTACCTGGTGAGATGTTCATGCCATTTTTGTCGGTGTAAATGGAGAGGAAAGAATCAATATCTGACCAAAAGCTAGCGGTTATGCCAATGATCTCAACTGCTGGATTGATATGAACATGGTGCAACTGCTGTTACCAATCGCACCCCTGACGGACTATCAAATGTGCCCAGACGGCTCCCAGTCTGCTGGCAGGGAGTTAGGCTTTCTCCTCTCTGACTCCAACTACTCTTGGTCTATAGACAGCAGCAGCTTCATGATCCGTGGACATCAATGTGCCGCGTATGCAGATGTCTCTACCACCCAAGCTACAGTTTCCCCTTACCTCCCAACACTTAGGCCAGAAGACTGAACTGATAGCTCCCGCTAGGGCACTACAACCAGGACAGGAAAGAAAGAAAACAACATCTACATGGACTTCAAACATGCTTATCATGTCCTACACTCACACACCTCCATCTGGAAGGAATGCGGGCTCCCACTTCCCAGGGACCCCCTTTGAACGACAACACCCTTGTTCTCCAACTTAAACCAGCATCCCAACTCCCTTCTCAGGTGGCCATCAATCATTGCTGGGGACACCAAAGGACTCAGGACACTGGAAACAATAAGGCAGACAGAGAGGCAAAAAAGGCAGCTAGATTGCTTTACTCCCATCTCAAGCCTCAATCATACCTTATCTCTCTGCCCTGTCCTTTACCTATTTTTCTTAAGAGCTCTCCTCTCTTAGCCAAAGGGGCTCCATGGATAGCAGTGATCATGCTCCATCTGGGCAGAAAACTTGTCTTCCTATCTCAGCAACCAAAACCATTCCCGGTGACATCTACAACTCCTTCCACATTGGGAACTACAAACCCTCCTTTCTCCTCTCTTCCTGACTAACCCCTATCCTGGGCCCTTCACAACCATCTCATCTTGGGGCCCTACATCTTCTGCTTCCTAATTTCTCTCCTCCAAAACCATATCTCTAAACAAAAACTCTTCATTCCCCCACCAAGCAAATGACGTCTCAAACAGTCCAGTTCTGGCCTTTGCCATGGAGCGACCTCTTCGAATAGACAGGGAAAACTCTATGCTGTTTCCCAGCAGGAACCAGTTGTAGAACACTGACCTCTAATCTTTACCACCCGAGAATAGCATTGCTCCCAACAACCTCCCACAGAGCTGATACTCCCATGTCTGGGGATGTGGGGGGGGGGGGTTGTAAGCTCAAAAAACACTCCTTTTTAAAAAAATTTATTTTATTTATTTGAAAGAGTTACAGAGAGAGGTAGATAGAAAGAGACAGAGAGAGAGAGAGAGAGAGAGAGAGAGAGAGAGAAAGAAAGATCTTCCATCCACTGGTTCACTCCCCCAGATGCTGGCAATGTCCAGAGCTGAGCCCATCTGAAGCCAGGAACTTCTTCCAGGTCTCCCACGGGGGTGCAAGTTTCCAAGGACTTGGGCCATCTTCTACTGCTTTCCCAGGTGCATTATCAGGGAGCTGGATCAGAAGTGGAGCAGCCAGAACTTGCACTCAGATAGGATGCTGGCACTGCAGGCTGGGGCTTTAACCCACTGCACCACAGCACTGGCCCCAAATCACTCCATTTTCTAAGGAACTCCATTGTACTCCTGAGAGGGATGTTCCTACACCACTGTGTTCTCTCCTTGGTCAGCCAAATAATGTCCTACAGACACATAGTCAATCACTAGAATAACCGCCTAGCTCCTGGCTAGGCAACCCCGCCTGCATCTGACTTGGCCCCAATCTGTATGTTGGAATCAGAAAG
Organism: Lepus europaeus; assembly: GCF_033115175.1. Classification (NCBI taxonomy): domain Eukaryota; kingdom Metazoa; phylum Chordata; class Mammalia; order Lagomorpha; family Leporidae; genus Lepus; species Lepus europaeus. The sequence goes on from NC_084838.1 coordinate 100,136,920, forward strand.
TCCCAAGGACAGCTTTACTCTGGCGGGGGGGGGGGGGGGGGAGAACCTGTTAATCTCCCCTTTTTTAAATATTTATTTATTTATTTGAAAGTTAGCATTAGAGAGAGAGAGATGGAAAGACAGAAAGATCTTCCATCTACTGCATCACTCTCCAAGTGGCTGCAAGGGCTGAGCTGGACCAAGCCAAAGCCAGGAGCCAGGAACGTCTTCCAAGTCTCCTATGGGGGTGCAGGGACCAAAGTACTTGGGCCATCTTCCACCACTTTCCCAGGTGCGTTAGCAGGGAGCTGGATCAGAAGTGGAGCAGCTGGGACTTGAACCAGCACCCATATGGGATGCTAGCCTCATAGGAGTTGGCTTTATCCACTCTGCTACAACCCCAGCTCCGGCCTCCCTTTTTTAAATGTTTATAAAACCTATCCTATCATCATTCAGGGCCAACGCTGCCTGTGGGGTCTGGCCCCTTTCCTCCCTTAAAAGTAAATAAAGCCTATCTCTGCTAATTGCTCAGAACTTGTGAAATCTTTCACAACCCATGCACCAGCCATACAAACTAATCTTTCCAATTTTAAAAATCATAGCAATCTAAAGTTTTATTTTAAAAAAAAAACCTTACTATTTATTTGAGATACTGAGAGAGCTCTCTCATCTGCTTGTTCACTTCCCCAAATGCCCGAAACAGCCAAAGCAGGGCCAGGCCAAAGCTAAGAGCCTGAAATTCAGCCTAGGTGTCCCAGTGAGTGGCAGGAACCAACGTACTTAGATATCACATATTAGAAGGAGGCTGGGTAGGCCGGCGCTGGGCCATAGCCAGTATGGTTGCTGCCTGCTGAGCCGGCATCCCATATGGGCGCAGGGTCATGTCCCGCCTGCTCCACTTCTGATCTAGTTCCCTGCTAAGGCACCTGGGAAAGCAGTAGATGATGGCCCAGGTCCTTGAGTTGCTGCACCCACGTGAAAGATCCGGAAAAAGCTCCTGGCTCCTGGCTTTGGACCGGTCCAGCTGCAGCCATTGAGACCATTTGGGGAGTGAACCAGAAGATGGAAGATATCTCTCTCTTTCTTTCTCTGTAACTGTGCCTTTCAAATAAATAAATAAATCTTGAAGGAAGAGGAGGAGGAGGGGGAGGGAAAGAGCTGGGATGGAGAGCAGAGCAGGCTGCAAACCCAGACACTCTGATACAGGCTGCAGGTATCCCAAGCAGCAACTTAACCATGGCACCACATGCCCACCAAAGCTCTGCTTTTCAACCGGTTAAACTTGTGGAGGTGGCCCTGACCGTGACATTCTACCTAACCACCTCCAGCTTGGTGGACAGGATCATGTTGGGAGCATTTCAGTAATTTCTACTCTCTCTCTCGTCGTTGTCAGTGGCCCTTGGAAAAGCACCTTCTCATCCATGGGAATGTCTTTTTTTTTTTTTTTTTTTTTTTTTTTTGACAGGTAGAGTGGATAGTGAGAGAGAGAGACAGAGAGAAAGGTCTTCCTTTTTGCTGTTGGTTCACCCTCCAATGGCCGCTGCGGCTGGCGCATCGAGCTGATCCGAAGCCAGGAGCCAGGTGCTTCTCCTGGTCTCCCATGCGGGTGCAGGGCCCAAGCACTTGGGCCATCCTCCACTGCCTTCCCGGGCCATAGTGGAGAGCTGGCCTGGAAGAGGGGCAACCGGGATAGAATCCAGTGCCCCAACTGGGACTAGAATCCAGTGTGCCGGCGCCACAAGGCGGAGGATTAGCTTGTTGAGCCACGGCACTGGCCGGGGGTGTCTTGCTGTCTTTTCTGCAATGACTCCATGTGTTTCAAACCAGAGCTGGACCACAATGGGGAGTTGGAAGTTTGGAACCATAAAGCCAGCACCACTCTCAAGGAACGGATGTGCTTGTGCGGCTGGGCAGGTGGCCGCCAGGAGGGGACCTGGGTGGGTCTCACCGTGAGCTCCGGTGACACAGGGCCGCAGAGAAAAGAGGTTCTGTCTGTCCCCTTCTCACATTGATCCATCCCTCTGATGCCACCAGAGGGCACGTGACAGTGCTGACGTTCAGGCAACGTGGAATGAGTGAGTGAAAGTGAATGCTGCCAGGTGTTTAGGCTTTAGAAAACTTTCCGGAGGTTTGGAATTTTCCAAAGGAAATGATTTCCTTCTGGCCGTGGATTGCTTTATCTCCTCCTACACTGAGTTATCTCCTCTTACACTGGGGGCGAGGGAGAAGCTCCAGCTCACTGCTCCAGATGTGGTGAGATCAGACGACAAAGGCAGCTACCTAGGGACTGGCGGTTTGGGCCGTGAGGCCACAAGAGGAAGGAAAAGAGCTGAGTTTAGGTTAACATGAAGAGACAACGACAGCAGGAAGTGGGCAGGGAAGAATTTAGGAATGGAGTAATTGGATTTGGAATCCAAAGTTTTACTCGATGAAGTCTGGCAGTCTGGCACGTTGTGCAGATCTCCTTGCCTGTTCAATAACTCAAAAATGTTTGCTGTGGATATGTTGGGTATTGAATTAGTTCCTGAAAGAAAAAAAAAGTAACAGAAAATAAGGATGCAAGCTAGGTTGCAATATTTTTCACTTATTTTTTTTTCCTTTTTTAAAGATTTATTTATTTTACTTGAAAGTTGGAGTTACACAATGAGAGGAGAGGCAGAGAGAGAGAGAGAGAGAGAGAGAGAGAGAGAGAGAAAGGTCTTCCATCCACTGGTTCACTCCCCAACTGGACACAACGGCCCGAGCTGCGCGGATCCGAAGCCAGGAGCCAGCAGCCAGGAGCATCCTCCAGGTCTTGCACGTGGGTTCAGGGCCCCAAGGACTTGGGCCATCTTCTACTGCTTTCCCAGGCCACAGCAGAGAGCTACATCGGAAGTGGAGCAGCTGAGTGTCAAACCGGCGCCCATATAGGATGCTGGCACTGCAGGTGGCGGCCTTATCCACTATGCCACAGTGCCAGCCCCTCCCTTACTTTTTTCTAACTACTAACAAATACATCGCCCACATTTGTTTCCTGGCATATGAGTCTCCTAGATTCCTTAACCACAAAATTGTTTGCTCCTTATTTTCTCCCATTTCAGGGTACAACTGAATCTACTGTTTAATCTCAATTATCTACTGTGATCCCATACTTAAGGCACTTTTGTTCTATTACCAGTTTATCTTGAATAGAAAGAATTTAATTTTTAAAAAATAATTACTTATTTGAGAGCCAGAAAAGGAAGAGAGAGAGAAACAGAGAGAGTTCCTATATGCCCACAGTGGCCAGGGCTGTGCAGGGGTTGAAGCTGGAACCTGGGAACTCAGCCCAGGTCTTCCCATGGGAGGCGGGGGCCCTATTACTTGAGCCAGTACTGCTGCCTCCCTGCGTCTACGTTAGCAGGGAGTCGGAGCGAGCTATAGAACTCAGGAGCTCCGGTGTGAGGTATGAGTGCCCTCACCAGTGTCTTAACTGCTAGGCTGAACACCTGCCCCGATTACATGGATTGAAAAAGAAAGGCCAGCGCCGCGGCTCACTAGGCTAATCCTCCACCTTGCGGCACCGGCACACCGGGTTCTAGTCCCGGTCGGGGCGCCGGTTCTGTCCCGGCTGCCCCTCTTCCAGGCCAGCGCTCTGCTGTGGCCTGGGAGTGCAGTGGAGGATGGCCCAAGTGCTTGGGCCCTGCACCCCATGGGAGACCAGGAGAAGCACCTGGCTCCTGCCTTCGGATCAGCGCGGATCTAGTCTCCCCTTGAAACCATACGCAAAAATTAACTCAAAATCAGTCAAAGACGCACTGTATGAGCTAAAAGTATAAAAGTCTCATTAGAAGAACTCTTAGGGAGAGAAGTCCTCACGTTGCTTTTAAAAAGTGATTGTTACTGGGAAACACGATGATTTGCTTGATATGATTTCTTCTTCAAATAAGTCTCCCTATATGGCAATAATTTAGCCATGTGTCACTTTTAAAAAATATTTTTATTTGAAAGAGTTACAGAGAGAGAGAGAGAGAGAGATCTTTCGTCTGCTGCGTCACTCCCAAAAGGCCACAGTAGCTGGGGCTGGGTCAGGCTGAAGCCAGGAGCCTATGGAAGGTGGCAGCGGTTCAGGTTCTTGGGCCACCTTTGCTGCTGTCGCAGCTGCATTAGCAGGGAGCTGAATCAAAACTGTAGCAGCTGGGACCCAAACGGGTGCTCATACGGGATGCCTACGTTGCAGGCTGCAGCCTAACCCACTATACCAATACCAGGCCCCATATATCACTTCTTTTTTTTTTTTCTTTTTTTGATTTATTTATTTATTTTTATTTATTTATTTATTTATTGACAGGCAGAGTGGACAGTGAGAGAGAGAGAGAGACAGAGAGAAAGGTCTTCCTTTTGCCGTTGGTTCACCCTCCAATGGCCGCCGCGGTAGTGCGCTGCGGCCAGCACACCGCGCTGATCCGATGGCAGGAGCCAGGTGCTTCTCCTGGTCTCCCATGGGGTGCAGGACCCAAGCACTTGGGCCATCCTCCACTGCACTCCTGGGCCACAGCAGAGAGCTGGCCTGGAAGAGGGGCAACCGGGACAGGATCGGTGCCCCGACCGGGACTAGAACCCGGTATGCCGGCGCCGCAAGGCGGAGGATTAGCCTAGTGAGCCGCGGCGCCGGCCTACGTGTTGTTTCTTGTCAAATGATTTTTTGCATCGACTGAGATGATTATGTGTGTGTGCCTTTTTAAATTTTACCCTGTTAATGTAGTGTTTTATAATGATTGATTTTTGTGTGTTGAGACAACCTTGCATTTTAGGAATAAATCCACTGTGTCATGTTGGAAACCCTCCCAGTGTGTGGCAGAATCCACCTTGCTCGTATTTCCTTTAGGTCAGTACTCGAAGGGGCCGTGGGTCGCGGTTTTCCGAGTACCCTAGCGAGCTTTCCCAGCACAGCGATGCTGCTCTCACGGAATGAGCGGCAAGTGTTCCACCCACTGCAGGTTTTGGAAGCATTTGTAAAGGATAAAGAATTCTTCACGCGTCTGGTAGAATTCCCCAGTGGAGCCATCCGGTCAAGAGCTTTTCTACCGTGGGAGGTTATAGAGTGCTGGATCAGGCTCCTTCTCTGTTACAGGTCCATTCGGCTTTTCTATTTCTTCATGATTCTCTCTGGGCAGCTGTGTGTTTCTAGCAAGTGATCCATTTTGTCTCGGTCATCCAATTTATTGGTGTCCAATCATTCACAGTATTCTCTCATAATCCTTTTTATATTTCCCTGAAATAGGCCGTAATGCTCATTTCTGGTTTTAGTAATTGAGTCTCCTTTTTCTTTTTCTTAGTTAAGAATGATCTTTTCAAAGAATTGATTTTTGGTTTCATGGATTTTATTGATCATTTTTTCTATTGTTTGTTTTGTTTATCTCTGTTCTTATAATTTCCTTCTGCTACATTTTGAGTTTTTCTGGTATTCTTTTTCTAGAACTTTCTGATGTAGAGTTATACTATTGGTTTCAGGTTTTTTTAAAGATTTATTTATTTATTTGAAAGGTGGAGATACAGAGGAGAGAGGGAGAGAATTAGAGAGAGAGAAAGAGAGAATCTTCTAGCTACTAGTTCACTCCCCAAATGGCAACAACAGACAGGGCTGGGCCAGGCTGAAACCAGGAGCCAGAAGCTTCTTCCAGGTCTTGTCTGTGGCTATAGGGGCCCAAGAACTTGGGCCATCTTCTAGTGGTTTCCCAGGCACATTAGCAAGGAACTGAATTGGAAGTGGAACAGCCGGAACTCAAACCAGGGCCCATATGGGATGCTGGCACTGCAGACGGAGGCTTAGCCTTATACGCCACTGCACCAGCCCCCGAGGTCTTCATTTTTTATTGCATGTATTTACAGTTATAAATTTTTCCCTCTGGGTACTGATCTTGTTGCATGCCATAACTTTTGGAAAGCTATGTTTTCTCTTGTAATCAATCTAACTTAGTTGTCAAAGGCCTCATGGAATGCTATGCTTTCATTTGTCTTAAGATACTTTACAGTTTCCACTGTGATTCCTTCTCTGGTCCATGGTTTGTTTAAGAGTGTGCTGTTCAGTTTGCACATATTTGTGAATTTCTCCTTTTTCTTTTCATTTCATTATTATCAGAAGAGATACTCATTATTTCAGTCTTCAAAATATGTTATTTGGGGCCGGTGCTGTGGCGTAGCGGGTTAAGCTGCTGCCTTGCAGTGCCGGCATCCCAAATGGGTGCCGGTTCGAGTCCCAGCTGCTCCACTTCCAATCCAGCTCTCTGCTAAGGTGGGAAAGCAGTGGAAGATGGCCCAAGTGCTTGGGCTCCTGCACCCATGTGGGAGACCTGCAAGAAACTCCTGGCTCCTGGCTTTGGATCGATGCAGCTCCGGCCGTTGCAACCAATTGGAGAGTGAACCAGTGGATGAAAGACTCTCTCTCTCTCTCTCTCTCTCTCTCTCTCTCTCTCTCTCTCTCTGCTTCTCCTTCTCTCTCTGTGTAACTCTGACTTTCAAATAAATACATAAATCTTTTTTAAAAATATGCTATTATGACTTGTTCTGTGTCCTAACATATCACATGTTCTGGATAATGCTGCAATGTGTACCTCAAAAAACGTGTGCTGTTCTTTTCTTTGGTAAAGTGTTCTACACGTGTCTGTCAGTTCTAATTGATTTAGGTCCTATTCAATTCCTACACTCGATTGTGAATATTAACGCTTTCAGCTATTTTCGTTGAAAGAACTATTTCTCCCTTCAGTTCTGATGATGTTTGCTTCACTTATACCCTTGAGATCTGATGCTTGGCACTTGCTCTGTTTTCAGTGGTTGTATAACCGTGGTGAATTGACCCTTGGATCAGTACAGACGGTCCTCCTGTGGCATGCCTTCCCCAACGTCCTCCTGGCCGGGGCCTTGCTTCATCGTGGTTATGTCCAGACAGGACACCCTCCCCGGCTGCTCTTTCCTAGCTGGCATTCACTCACTATGCCCCTTCACATGTTAAAGAAATTAAATGCTCGGGGCCGGCACTGTGGCATAGTTGGTAAAGCCACCGCCTGCAGTGCCAGCATCCCGTATGAGCGCCGGTTCAAGTCCCGGCTGTTCCACTTCCAATCCAGCTCTCTGCTGTGGCCTGGGAAAGCAGTGGAAAATGGCCCATGGCCTTGGGCCCTGCACCTGCATAGGAGACCCCGAGGAGGCTCCTAGCTCCTGGCTTCGTATTGGCGTGGCTCCAGCTGTTGCGGCCAATTGGAGAGTGAACCAACAGATGGAAGACCTCTCTCTCTCTGCCTCTCCTTCTCTCTGTGTAACTCTGACTTCCAAATAAATAACTAAATCTTTAAAAGAATTCAATGTTCTATTTGCGTGGACCTGTTTCAGAACTCATGAGCCACCAAAGAATGGTGAGACATTGTCTGGGTTAGCAGGGATGGAAGGGTCTAAGCAAGCAAGTGGCAAGGTCAGCTCTGAGTTTTGAAAGGGTCCGTGTGACATTGACATTGTTAACGGACTATGGGTCAGAAGTGGCACAGCGTTGGCGTGGACCTGTGTTAGAGCAACACACGGGGCCATGGACAGGCGTGAGCTGTGGGTGGATGTGGGCTCCTTTACCTGCTTCTGCCTACAGGGCAGGTGGGCTTGAGTAAGTTACTTGTCTCCTGTAACAGTGAATCGAGTTGACAACACTGGCCAAGGACAACCATCTGGAATAACCTACCCTGTGAATGCATTCTCTTGCATCCTAGACAGAGACCCTAGAAGCAGCTGTGAGAACATCACCGCGTGGGCTGCCTCCCACGTGGCCGATCAGGAAATGAAACTCGCTCCGGAGCCTCACCCGACCCGCTGCGACGGGACGCATGGTGTTCCACACCATGCCACTCTTTGGCGAGTGCAGGACCACGGGACCTCCCCCACATCCACGAGTGCTCTGGGAGCGCCGGCGAAGCGAAGGCCCGGAGCCCAGTGTGCTTCTCTGGCGAGGGAGGTGGCTGTCGCAGCATTTCATCTTGAACCTGCGTTCAGAGGAGCCGCTTGTCACTGTCTGAGAATCTGGTGCCAGCCCAAGGAAAGGAAGGGCCCCGGCAGCCGGGGTTGTGTGCCCGGACCGGAAGGAAGCAGCACAGATGTCGTTTCTTTTCCGTATCTGCAGCCGGTGCTGCCGGCCGCCCGCGGGGGATCGCAGCGTGCAGGTGGAGGCTCCCCGGGACGAGTCTGCTCAGGACCCAGCCCCCTGAGCGCACACGGGGCGAGGTGGCCTATGACTGTGCCTTCCCTGGGGCCGTGCGGTGCAGCAGGCAAGGGCAAGCAACCCTTACCAAATAAAGGAAATCCAAGCCATGTTGGGTGCTCACTGTGTGCGAGGCTCTGTCAACTTACTTTTCCAGGATTCTCCTCTTTTTCATGCCTATGGGAAACTTAACTTCTCACAGCCTCAGTCTCCTCGTCTTTTTTTTTTTTTTTTTTTTTTTTTTTTTTTTTTTTAAAGGCAGAGTGGACAGTGAGAGAGACAAAAAGAAAGATCTTCCTTTGCTGTTGGTTCACCCCCCAATGGCCGCGGGCTGATCCGAAGCCAGGAGCCAGGTGCTTCTCCTGGCCTCCCATGTGGGTGCAGGGCCCAAGCACTTGGGCCATCCTCCACTGCCCTCCCAGGCCACAGCAGAGAGCTGGCCTGGAAGAGGAGCAACGGGAAGAATCTGGCGCCCCAACCGGGACTAGAACCTGGGGTGCCGGCGCCACAGGCGGAGGATTAGCCTATTGAGCTGTGGCGCCAGCCAGTCTCCTTGTCTTTAAAACAGGCAGAGCAAATGGTCTTTGAGCTCAATGAAATGAATCACAGGAAAATAAGTTTACAAGGCCTAACCCAGAGCGAGCACAGGTAAGGTCTCATTTTCCTCGTGTGGATGCCCTGATCAGGATTATCACATCGAAAGGGCTGGCATGCCCTTTGTGTTCTGTGTGGCCGCCTCCTGCCCCACTGGCACACGCACAGCTGCCGCCGAGTGACAGGTAGGTGCCGAGCTCCACGCTGGGTGCTGGAGGCACCTGACCACAGAGGCAGTGTTCAGGATGAGTGCTTGCCTGAGTGTGCAAGGGGACTTCAAACAGCTCCCAGGAAATGAAGTTAAATGAAAAGTCTATTTTGGTGTAAAAGAGTGTGTTGCAGGGCCGGTGCCATGGTGCAGCGGGTTAACGCCCTGGCCTGAAGAGCAGCATCCCATATGGACGCTGGTTCGAGACCCAGATGCTCCACTTCCAATCCCACTCTCTGTTATGGCCTGGGAAAGCAGTAGAAGATGGCCCAAGTCCTTGGGCCCCTGCACCCGCGTGGGAGACCCAGAAGAATCTCCTGGCTCCTGGCTTCGGATCAGAGCAGCTCCGGCCATTGTGGGCATCTGGGGAGTGAACCATCAGATGGAAGACCTCTCTGTCTGCCTCTCCTCTCTGTGTAACTTTGACTTTCAAATAAATAAATACGTTTTTAAAAAGTGTGTTGCAGTCCTTGCATACTTTTTCATAACATGCATTTTCAGCAACTCATATGCATGGCTTCCAACACGTTAATGCACCAAAAGGAATTTACCTTTCAATTCTGTTTTCCCACCAACTTTTGAGGTATCGTTATCTGTGTAAATCCTCCTGTGCATACAGTTTATGAAATGCCTGTACTTCTTTACTGCTTATTCCAAACACTGGGCCCAGCTTCGGGTACCAGGGAGACTGCAGTGGATAAAACCTGCACCTCCCACATGCCCCGTGGTGTGGTAAGTATGAGGTTCATCTGCTCCCTCTAACGACACAGAGAAGCAGTGATCACCACCCCACTTCATACCAGAAGAGCCAAGGCCAGAAACCTCCTCCACGCATCCACAGACGCTTGGGAGCCCAGAGGTGTGGTGTGAACATCGCCTGGACCGCCCTGCAAACACAGAAAGTCACTCTCTGAGTCACAGCTGCCTTCTAAAAACACTTAGTCAAAGCTGTAAGGAGGCCAGGGTGGCAAAAATCTCAGTACACAAGACTTTCAAAGGCCATGGTCAAGGTCACAGACCTGGGATACACAACCCCAGCTGGGTCCTTCTGCCAGCCCCGTGCAGCTGAATGGCTGCAGTAGTGACACAGGGATTCACGGGGAGATTTCAGGGAGTGAAGCCAGCAAAAGCAGGCTCCGGGGGCCCACGGGGTGGAGAAGACAGATGTGTGTCCGTGCAGGGACAGCCTGCAGGGGTGTCGGAACAGCCGGAGAGTTGCATGAGGAACAGTCAGAGGCCAGGAGGAGGAGAGGTTCAGGCAGCAAAGCGGAAGTGAGGCTGGGTCATGGCGTCTGGAGGGGGAGCAAGGCCAGGAAGCAGTGTGTGCCACATCGGGGGCGGGGACTAGTTCCCATGTGCCCTCGCCAGCGGCTTAGGGCAGAAATGAGAGGTATCCACCATGCACTCTCAGTACCCCCATCCCCCATTTCCATGCCTGCTCTTTCCAGAGGGAGGACAAATCCTTGATGTTGCCTGTGCTTCCTCCCCCAGGGAAAGGGACCTTGGCAAAGGGATGGCCCAGTACCCGCACATGCCCCTCCTGGGTCATCCCCATTAGTGACGGCAGGGATTTGGCCCGGTACCCATGAGTCTGTCTCACATTAGTGCTAGCAGGGGAGAGCACTCTGCCCTCCAAGGAGCCGTTCCCCAAGCGGATTCTGGGCACCCACGTGCTGGGTCCTTCCATGCTGAGGACAGTGGTCCCTGGCCCCAGCTCCCAGCTGTGTGTGGAGGAAACAGTGCTTGCAAGACTTCCCAGGTGCACCTGTAGGAGCCCACGCAGGCCCAGGACTTTCGTAGTTCTCCTGGTTCTCACAGTGACCGTGTTCTGGGGTGGGGGCCCACCCGTGGACACTCTCAGAGGACTGCAGGAACGTGATGTAACACCCCCGATCACATTTCCACTAGTTCTGACCCCCTGTGCCTCGCCCAAGTGTGGTTTCATGGAGAACAAAGCGTTCTCTTATTCACTGTGAGTTCATCATCCCGCAGCGGCCTGAGCAACGTGGCGTAGGCCTCTCTAACCCCACCGAGAGGCACGGATCAGTGTGCCAGGGGCTGTCATGGCCCAGCGGTGACGTGGGGTTGTTTTTGTTTGTTTTGAATTGCGACAACCTAGCACACTGGAAAATGCTAGAAGAATAAGTGTCGTGTGTTGCTTAACAGTGGGGACACATTCTGGGAACTGTGTTTAGGTGATTTCCTACTTATGAAAACCTCATAAAGTGTACTCATTCAAACTAAGAGGGTGCTGATGTCATGAGGTGACAGGAATTTTCCTATCCATTCTACGTGATGTCTCAAGACCATTGTGGCATTCCGTGGTCCGTCCTTCAACTGTTATCATGCGCCATGGCTGTGTTTACTGACCAGTGAGCACGCCTGTATTAGAGGCTTTAAACGCTCAAGACCATCTCCTCATTCCCAAGAACCAGGGACGTTAAGCCCGTTACCAGGGCTGGCACTGTGTCACAGTGGGCTAAGCTGCTATTTATGACACCAGCATCTCATGTCAGAGTCCCAACAGCTCTGCTTCCAATCCAGCTCCCTGTTAGTGTGCCCGGGAAGCAGTACAGCTGCTTGTGTTCCTGTAACCCATGTGCAAGACCCAGATGGAGTTCCTGGCTCCTGGCTTCAGCTTGGCTCAGTCCCAGCCATTGAAACTAGTTGGGGAAGCAGTGAATGGAAATCTCTCTATTTATCTCTCTGCCTTTTAAATAAATATATCTTTAAAAAATATGCAGTGACTGGAGCCCATGCAATCCATAAGGAGTCTGTATTTGAACCCGTACACGTGTGTTCATGATGCCATAATTCCATGACGGGCACACACACCAGCTGTCTCCTTTGCCTGCATCTGCCCGGAATGGGCAGAACGGATGCTGTAATCCCGCTGCGGCAGAGGTCAAGGGCAGCACCATGTCTTCCTGTGAGGGGAAACAGCAGGTGAACTGGATCTGTAAGAGCCTCAGCAGTCCTGCATTTACGGAGCACCGTGTGCCATGGCTGTGCCCTCTCAGGCTTGCATGAAACAAAAGCCGCTCAGCTCTGCATTTCATCAATACTTTAAAAAACTCTGACATTAAATATAGAAGAACATGTTTTACTGAGTATTTTGAGATACCTAGGAAATTGAATCTCTCATTTTGATTTAAAATAATAATAATAATAGTAATAATAGGCTGGTCTGGCCTGGCCTGTCAGGTTTTATAAAACAGCCATGTTCCCAGTTGCATCCCAGGTCTGTGTGTGCTGCTCTCTGACCCTGGGGACCGTGGCCTCATGGACAATCCCCTGGGATGGGAACAGTCACAGCCAGCTGCTGACATCACTTGAGAAAAGGGGAAGGGGTGAGGATTGGGGGGCACTTCCTGCACGGGGCAGCTTTCTCTCCCCATCGCTTTCTCATTCGTTTCCACATTGTACCTCTTCCTTCGAGATCCCCCCTGGCCCTTCCCTTCCCGCCCTGGGTTCCTGGCCTCACAGGGCCTCTGTGCAGAGCAAGGTAAACCCTCATCACCTGTGGCACAGCTGGCATCCTGTCACCCTGGGAGGCGCCTCTGTTCCCTGGAGGCCCCCTCCCACTGTACCAGCCCCAGCTTGCTCCTGTCCCAGCCAGAAAGGTCTCGGGGATGCTCCTTGGCCACTGTCACTCTGGGAAGAGGTTCCCTCACCCCCAAACAAGGATTGGGATCCGGTCTTCTACGGCCTCTCTCTTCCCACCAACCCTGCCCATGTTGCCAGCCCTCCAGCACATGGGTTGGCGGAACTCGGTTTTATGGGAGCAGCGGTACCGTGTCTCCTGCCATGCACAGCTGGCTTCCTGGAAGACACACTGACTCACTCTCCGGCTGCTGCTTCCCCAGCCTTGGCAGGGCGCGTCCCCTCTCCTGCTGCATCTCACACCCCCTCCTTGCCTGCTTGCTCATCTCCCTCCTGCCTCATGGTGAGCATCACTCGCATCTGAGACTCCGGGTGTTCATGCTTAGGGCCACAGCTGCCCCCAGGAGAATGCAGAGGTGCACAAGGGCACGGAAGGGCCACCTGCTCTCAGTGCCCAGCAGGGTCACCCCTGCCCCGCCAGCACCTCAGCATTCCCCTGCCCTGTGGGTCAGAGTCAGAATCTCTCACTCTGGACTCCTTGCTGCTCTTGCAGGCTGCAGTCGTCTGTGTTCTGTTGCTGTAACAAAGGACCCGAGGCTGGGTAGTTTATTCGAAAAGAGGCTTCTGTGTCTCACGGTCCTGGAGGTTCCAGGGCCTGGTGCCCCCTCTCTTGGCTCCAGCGAGGTCTCCTGGAGGGTGACATCGCAGCGAGAGTATGTGCAGGAGAGCACTTGGAGAGACAGGAAGCCGGACTGACTCAGGGGCCAGGCTCGCTCTTATCAAACTCGCTCTCCCTGGAACCAACCAGATTCCGTGAGAACTATGTGCGTCTTCCAAGGGCAACGCCCCCAGTGACCTAATGACCTGCCACAGGCCCCTCCCCTTAGTGGCTCTACCACCTCCCAACACCCAGCACAGGACCCCCTGGGGACACACGCAGAGCACATTCACATCAGAGCACAAGGGCCAGTGTTGTGGCACAGGCGGTTAAGCTGCCCCCTTGGGATGCCAGCATCCTGCAAACCTGCTGATGCACCTGGGAGAGCAGCAGAGGATGGCTCACGTACCTGGGCCCCTGCCACCCATGTGGGAGACCTGGATGGAGGTCCAGGCTCCTGGCCTTGGCCCTGCCCAGCCCCAGACATTGTGGCCATTTGGATAGTAGACTAGTAAGGGTCTCTCTCTTTCTGTCTGGCATTCTACCTTACAAACAAATAAATAAATCTTTTTAAAAAAAAAAAGCACGAAGCACAGAACAGCTGTCCCACCACCTCTCATGCAACCCTCAGAGCAGCCTCCAGTCTCCTGGCCTCCACAACCCCTCACTCAGGCCCTCGCACACTCACGGTGCTGCAGGGCCCCTGCCCCGTGCTCTGCTGCCCTCCTCTCCATGCCCCCCCCATACCTGCACAAACCCCGCCTCCTCCACGCAGCCCGCCATCTGCCCCCAGCCCTGTCTCTCTGCCATGGAGGATGGTCCCACTGACTCTGGACAAGCCCTCGGGCCATCCTGATCCCTTCTTGCTCTAAGACTGTTGAGTCCCCTTCCTTAGCTCCCAGCAGTCAAGGAGAGAGCTGCTGCTCCAGAGTCCCCGAAGGTTCCCTGCGAATCTCCCGTCCACAGCGAGCTCAGGTCGCAGCCTCGGGCTGGCCTGGCCCCGGGACTCAGCTCAGGGACAGCTGAGGGAATGAAGGACATTGTCACAAGCATGTCTATGCAGTGCGTGTGGTCGTCTTCCCCTGCTCCTTTTAGAAGCCCATGCTCAGAGCTTACAGCAAGCCATAAGGTCTCCCTCTGCGTGTGTGTGCAAATGCACTTTGGCTGGTGGAAAGGTTGGGGGGGCTCAGCCCTTCCTGTGCCTGTGCGCAGGGGGTCACCCCTCTGGCCAGCCTCTGACAGTGGGGAGCCTGTCATTGCCTTCTTAAATGGCAATTCCCAAAGCCTCATTTTGCCAACATGTATTTTTCTGCAAAACAAACAAACAAAAGTGGCCACAGCATGTAACCTACCCGGCACTTACACAATCTTTTTTGTTCTTACTCTTTGTCTAACAGGAAGTGTGGAGGGAGAACGGGAGGCACATGGGGCCCTCATGGGCATGCTCTGCTGGGAGTTAGACCTCTGAGCTGCTTCCCAGGAGGCCGGGGTGGGTGAGGGTAGGAGCTTGAGACCTGGGCTCGGAGCCTCCCACCCACTGGCGCTCCTTGGACCGCTAAAAAGGGCCGCTTTGGTTTATTTTGCATTGTTTTGTTTGTACTTGCCTGATTTTTGTCACATCCAAGTTCCATGGTTTTTCATCTTACCACTTTTATTTTCAAAGAATCTGCTATAACAGAACGTCACGGGCTGGGCGGCTCTCACAGTGTCCGGGTCTAAGAGGTCCAGACCCAAGGACACCAGCAGAGGAGGTGTCCCCTGGAGGGCTGCCTCTTAGTTCATAGACGCACCTTCATGGGGGAAGGGGTGAGGGTGGCACAAGTCCCACTTTTGAAGATTCGACCTCCAGAACCCAATCGCTGCCCAATGGCCTCACTTCCTAATACATCCCCTTGAAGGCTAGGATTTCAACGCATGGATCTGAGAGAGGTGCAGACGTTCAGTCCACAACATTCCATCCCTGGTCCCCCCAAGCTCACGTCCCCCTCACATGCGAAATGCTTTCCTTTCACCCCAGTAGCACTCAAAATCTTAGTTTGTTCCAGCATCAGCACCGGAAGTCTACAGCCAGGGTCTCATCTGAATCAGGGATGGGTGATGCGTCCTGCGGCAGATTCCCCGCCTCCAGCTCCAGCTGGGAGCCTATGACACCAAACGCGCTATGCACTTCCAAAATACAAGGCGGAGGACAGGCATGGGAAAGGCAGTCCCATCTCAGAAGGAAGGAGTAACAGATCCCAGTGAGTCCAAGGCCTCCAGGTCCAAAATAGCCTTTGACTGTGCTCTGCCCTCCTGGTACCCTCGGCCGATGGCTGTCTGTGCCTGGGTTGCATACCCCTGGCTCTCCAGGGCTCGATTCATGCTCCTATGGCTCTACTGCAATGGGATCTTTGTTGAGCAACTCTGCCTGTGTGGCTGTGTGGGGCATTGCTCTAGCAGTGGCTCTTTGTGATGGCTCCACCCCTGCAGCAGGTCTCTGCCTGGGCCCCACTGCCTTGTAGGGCATCCTCTGGGATCTAAGTGGAGGTGGCCAAGCCCCGGCAGCTGTGCTGGGCTCACACCTGCTGGAATGGGGTTCACCAGCGTTGCCCCTGGGGGTCCAAGAAGCACTGCAGTACAGCACAGGGAGGGAGTTTATCATGGGAGGGGCTCCAGGTGGCAGCGCTGCCAGGCCTCCCAGGACTCCATGTTCCGAGCTTGTGTTGGGAAGGGTGTCCCCAGTGATCTCCAGAATCCTTCCGGGCATTCTTCTGTTATCTTGGTGGCTAGCACCTGACTTCCTTTGAGGTGGCCAATCCCCCGTCACACCCTTGGTGTTCGTTGTTGAACTGCCTATCTCACTCTCTACACAGTGGATCGGCTGAGAATTTTCCAAAACGAAGTTCTGCTTCCCTTTTGATGAACAGCTCTGTCTTTAAGTCATGTCGCTCTTCTGCTAGTTCACCAGGCGTGTTGAAGAGAAGCCAAGCTGGCCTTTCAATAGTTTGCTGAGGCAACTTCTAAGGTACACATTTGGAAGCCAAACATGCAATTTCATTGCTCACAAATTCTGCCTCCCACAGAACCGTAGAACCAGGACATAATTCAGCCAAGTTCTCCCCCACCCTTTTAAAAAGATTTATTTATTTCCTTGGAAGTCAGTGTTACACAGAGAGAGAAGGAGAGGCAGAGAGAGAGAGACAGAGACAGAGACAGAGAGAGAGAGAGAGAGAGATCTTCCATCCGCTGGTTCACTCCCCAAATGGCTGCAATGGTCAGAGCTGGGCTGATCAGAAGCCAGGAGCCAGGAGCTTCTTCCGGGTCTCCCATATGGGTGCAGGGGCCCAAGGACTTGGGCCATCTTCTGCTGCTTTCCCAGGCCACAGCAGAGAGCCGGATCAGAAGTAGAGAAGCCAGGACTAGAACCGGCATCCACATGGGATGCTGGCACTGCAGGCGGTGGCTTTACCCACCACGCCACAGCGCTGGCCCCTCTTTTCCCCTTTATAGCAAGAACGGCCTTTCTGCCATTGTCCATTCCATGTTCTTCGTTTCTGTCTGCAGCTCATCGGAATGGCCTTCAGCATCCATGTTTCTGCAAACATTCTGCTCACCACTGCTCAGACTTCTGCACGAGGACCGGGCCCTTCTCTGTGGCTCTCCTCTTTTCTTTCTGAGCCTGCCCTGGAATCACCCCTGGCACCCCTTTCATAGCCTCACAGGCTTCCCTTAGCCTGCACTACAAACTCGTCCGGCCTCCACCCACGCCCCAGTCTCCAAGCTGCTTCCGCACACGTAGCCTTTCGAATGGCAGCACCCACTTCTTGGTGCCAGTGTTCTTTGTCCAAGCTGCTGGAACAAAATGCCACAAACCAGGTGACTTAGAAACCATGGACATGTGTTCTTCACCGGTCCAGAGGCTGGCAAGGCCAAGGTCAAGGTGCCAGCAGACCCAGTGTCAGGCGGGGGCCCTGGTGATTCATAGGCATCTCTCTGTTGCGTTCTCCCATGGTGGGAGGGGCAGCGGTCCTTGAGGGGCCTCTTTGAGAAGGGCACCGGTCTTCATGGAGACTCTGCCCTCCTGACCGAATCCCTTCCCCAAGTCCTCACCTCCTAATGCCACCACACTGGGGCACAGGGTTTCAACACCTGAACTTAAGGGGAGAGAAACATTTCTTAACAATTTCCATTCATCAAAAACCAGGGAATTCTCTATTAACAGCTGGTCCCAAACACCTGAGGCTCCAGTGCCCCAAATCCCCCCTCAGCCTTGTTTTACCAGTGATTCAGAGGAAGAGGGGGGACTCCTCGGGGTTCCTGGAGCCTCCCGTGCCGACCCGGCTCTGATGTCCCCCTTCACACAGCTGCAGGATCTGGGCTGCCCAAGCCTGAGGTCCTGTAACCTTGTCCTCCTCTCTGTCCCTCTAGCCAAACTGGGATCTGAAAACTCTAGCCTATGATAGCCCTGACTGCCCCCTGGAGATCACTCTGGCTTGTGGTGGCCTCAACTCAGATGGCACCTTGCCACCGTCACACTAAGGGCCACTCTGCCCTCACTCCTATAGTGCTACTTAGCCTGCGCTGGCCCTGCCAAATGACTGGGACCCTGAGGATGGCTTCAGAGACACTTTGCTCTTGTACTGAGCAGCATCCCTGTGGGGTTGTACATTGGCCACTGAGAAGAGTATCAGGCCCCCCCCAAGCCCTCTGACCCCAGCCTTGTCCTTGGTTAAGCATTATCCAACCCAGGCAGGGAGCTGGGCTCGTGGGTCTCCTCCTTCCCCATTGCTCTCTCTCTCTCTCTCTCTCTCTCTCTCTCTCCTCTTCCCTTCTCCTCCTTCTTTCCTAACCTTTGGCCTCCTCTTCCCTCTCACATCATGTCCAAAGAGCAGGATGCCAAAGTAGAGGGTCCCTTCCGTGATATGATTCCTACAGGCTCAGACCTTTGTGCAATATAGGGATTTGGAAAACCCCTTTCTTTTGATAAACCCAAACTTTTAATGCCTCATCTCTTTTTTTTTTTTTAATTTTTTTTTTTTATTTTTGACAGGCAGAGTGGACAGTGAGAGAGAGACAGAGAGAAAGGTCTTCCTTTTGCCGTTGGTTCACCCTCCAATGGCCGCCGCGGTAGCGCGCTGTGGCCGGCGCACTGCGCTGATCCGATGGCAGGAGCCAGGTGTTTATCCTGGTCTCCCGTGGGGTGCAGGGCCCAAGGACTTGGGCCATCCTCCACTGCACTCCCTGGCCACAGCAGAGAGCAGGCCTGGAAGAGGGGCAACCGGGACAGGATCGGTGCCCCGACCGGGACTAGAACCCGGTGTGCCGGCGCCGCGAGGCGGAGGATTAGCCTATTGAGCCGCGGCGCCGGCCCGCCTCATCTCTTTTTTTAAGTTATATTTATTTATTTGAGAGGTAGAGTTACAGACAGAGAGAGGAAAGACAGAGAGAGAAGTCTTCCATCCACTGGTTCACTCCCCAAATGACCACAACAGCTGGAGCTGGGCTGATCTGAAGCCAGGAGCCAAGAGCTTTCTCTGGGTCTCCCACATGGGTACAGGGACCCAAGCACTTGGGCCAACTTCCACTGCTTTCCCAGGCCATAGCAGAAAGCTGGATTGGAAATGGAGCAGCCAGGACTCAAACCCGGGACCCATATGGGATGCCGCAGGTGCCGCAGGCAGTGGCTTAGCCCACTACACCACAGTGCCGGCCCACAATTTCCCTTACCTTGCTGTCAAATCTCATGGGGAAGCTGTAGTCTGTGCACAGACCTGCACACAATTCCAGGCACCTGGAATGGCCAGGGGGAAGATGGGGCACACCGCAACGACAAGTTGTGAGAATGGACTTCAGAAAACACTACTTGAGTCAGACTCTCCATGGGTTCCCTGCACACAGGGGCTCTGCCCCAAGCACCTGGGCCCCCGGAGGGACACAAAGCAAACAGCTGCTCTAAGACCGAGTCTGTGCACACGCAATGGGGGAGTTGGAGAAGGGACTCGTACCAGGCGCTCCACTGACACAATTGTTGCATCTTCCATTGTTGCCATGATTATTTGGCAAAGTGATGAATGGAGGTCAATTCCCAGAACAGCCACTGAATTCCAAAATCTTTGCAGCTGTCTTCATGCTATGATTAAAACAAAGAGAGGAACTGGAAATGTCAGTTGGCTGGAAGAGTCTCAACATTCCGTTACTGCTGACCTGCGGTCACAGAGGGAAGCCAAGGAGGCAGATGATTGCCCCGTGGCTCGTTTGAGATAGATGGCGGGTCAGATGCTCTCAGTTCAGACCGCACGCTTGGCTGGAGAGAGCCACACCCGTCGGCCTCAGCACCACACCTTCCGGGCACGTGTGCGGATTTGTGTGTTGAAGCTTCCCGGCCATGGAGAGGCATGGATTTGTCACTGTCTTTCCTGGTTTCCAGTCATCGGAAGGCACAGAAGAGGAAGAGCAAGGTGCGGCCCGGCAGCCCCTGCGTGAGCTTGGCGATGGCACTGACTCGGCGTCTCCGCCTCCTCCTCTGTGCTGGCCGGGTGACGCCGGCAGGTGCTCAGCCTGAGGACTCAGGGTGGCCACCCACAGCCCCGGGCGCTGGCAGTGTCCACTCAGGAACGTGACTAGCTTCTCATCCAACGTCTTCATCAACCAGGCACGCACATCCCCCAACACACAAATACAGAACACACCCCATAAACTCCCACACACAGTGACCCCACAAATACACACATATGCCACACAGCTTATCACACATACAACACACAACCACACATGACATGCTCACACAGCACTCACACCACACACTACAGACATCACATACATACACACACTGCACTCACACACCACAACACCACAAACATACACCAAACACCATACCATACATGCCACACCATAAACTCCCACACACTCACACCAAACACCCAAAATACGCACACCACACAGACATGTCACACACACAATACACCTCACACATATCACACACACCAAACTTATACACCACATATAAACAACACCACACACACTATCCACACTCACATCCACACACCATACACACCACACACCCATACACCAAACACCACACATCACACACTCATGCTGCAAACACCATACATATATACCACATGTACCGAATACATACTACAATCCACACATGCTGTATGTACACTTCCTACACTTACAACATACCTTGTACACGTACACCAGATACCATACCACACACACACATACTCTGTCACACATGCTCAATCACTCCTACACATGTGATCACACACAGTCACAGACACTCATACACACACACACCATAGAACACACACACCCTACTTTCACACAGCACACACGTCACACTCCTGTCGATCTCTGTGAAATTCTCTTCCTGTCGAGATGACACGGTGTGGTCAAGTCTCTGTGTCCCCAGGCCCCCATAGGAACAGCCCCAGAAGCAGCACGAGGAGTAACCAGAGGACAGAGGAAGGTGAAATGTTCAGCCCCAGGGGACCCAGGACTGGAGGTGCGATAGCGTGGCAGACTTCTGTGCCCTGACCACAACAACAGGAGGCGACTCGGGCCCAGGACTCCTTAACCCTCAGCCTAGAGACAGAGGTCAGGCGAGCCAGGCCCATCCCCTCCTCGTCCTGGAGCAGCCAGGGACTCGAACCCGGGGCTCAAACCACACCACCCCTGAGCCTCACCCGGCCCTGGGCGCAGGGACTTGGGACTTCCTCTGTAGGAGCATTCGTCTCCCACTGGGCCCTCTCAGCCACGGACAGGGGAGACGCTGCATGGCTGGCGGCCTGGCCCCAGAAGCCTCTTTGTCCATGAGGTTCAGGAATCCCGTCCTCCGCCCAGAGACGAAGGAGGCTGAGGCACTGGCAGGGCAATCCCAGCAAGGGCGGAGCAGGGGGTGCTCTCTGCCCCATAGACTGGAGAAGGCCTTGCCCCTTTGAGCAGCTGGCGGCACCTGCTGTGAAAGCAGCCCAGGCCAGGAAGTGCCCTCTGTTCCCGCAACCCCAAGGGCTGCTTCCCCCAACCAGAGACGCCAAGGAGCTCCATCAGGGGTGGCCACACGGCTGCAGCACCTGCGTGGGATGCCCCCTCTGTCCCTGCAGGCTGGAGACTCCCTTCTCCCACCTGGAGGCACAGGGTGACCTGGCCCCGCAAAGATTCTTTTCGCCTTTGCAGGGAGCACCAGCAATGGTCTGTGGGAGCCCAGGACGACTCAGACCAACTCAGTGGGCCGAAAGGTACCACAACAGCTCTGAGAACTCAATTGTCGCTAAAACCACAGCACACAGCACACAAAAGCAGGCCACACTGTGTGCCCATGTTAAACATGGTGTCTACCTCTAAAAAAACATTTAATAGAATCCACGGTCTTCACACGCAGGAGGTGAATTGTCCAGAAAACAATGGAAAGCCCCTGGCACATCAAGAACCAAGACAATCACAGCGTGGAGGAGGGCGCCAACTGAGCGTGCTCCCGGGGGGCAGCAGCTGGTGGCTCCGGTGCCTGAGGCCCTGCCGCCCACGTGGAAGACCCACATTGAGCTCCTGGCTCCCAGCCTTGGCCCGGCACAGCCCCGGCACATGGGGAGTGGAACAGCGGAAGGAAGATCACTCGGGGTGTGTGTGTGTGTGTGTGTGTGTTTCCCTCTGCCTTTCAGGTAAACAACGGTAGATAAGCAATGTCTAAGGCACACAGAAGGAAGTCAGGGAGGACAGGACGGACCACCTGGTGACTTGAGAGTGGGCTTCTGTATTCATTATCTACAGTTGCATAGAACATTAGTGCAAAACGTTCATAGCCTGAACAACACACTTTTATTGTCTTCCGGTTTCTGGCACCAGAAACACAGGCACATCTTGGCCATGTCTTCTATGTTAGGGTCTCCTATCAGCTGTTTGTTAGGCCATGGTCATCTTTTTTTTTTTATTTATTTGACAGAGTTAGATAGTGAGATAGAGAGACAGAGAGAAAGATCTTCCTTCCGTTGGTTCACCCCCCAAATGGCCGCTACGGCCGGTGCGTTGCGCCGATCCAAAGCCAGGAGCCAGGTGCTTCCTCCTGGTCTCCCATGTGGGTGCAGGGCCCAAGGACTTGGGCCATCCTCCACTGCCTTCCCGGGCCACAGCAGAGAGCTGGCCTGGAAGAGGAGCAACTGGGACTAGAACCTGGCACCCATTTGGGATGTTGGCATCTCAGGCAGAGGATTAACCTAGTGCACCATCACGCCTGCTCCCAGGCCATGGTCATCTTGATGCGTGCCTGGGGGAAGCTCTGCTTCCAGTGCTACAAGGTGACAGAGAGGAGGCAGGTCCTCGCAGGCCGTGGGGGTCTTTGCTGCTTGCCACGTGGGCACCTCCAGGACCGTGGGCAGCTCCACACAACAGCTGGAGCTGAGCCGATTTGAAGCCAGGAGCTTCTTCCGGGTCTCCCACACTGGTGCAGGGGCCCAAGGACTTGGGCCATCTTCTACTGCTTTCCCAGGACATAGCAGAGAGCTGGATCAGAAGTGGAGTAGCTGGGACTCGAACCGGTGCCCGTATGGGGTGCCGGCACTGCAGGCGGCAGCCTTACCTGCTTCACCACAGGACCAGCCCCCTAAAGCAGAATCTTGAGGGTCATTGAGAGGCAGGGGCAATGGCATCCCAGACAAAGGGCACACAGCGGCCAGGCCCTGAGCAGGAAAGCTTTCCACTAGGACCCAGGACTTGAGGGTGGAGTTAGGCAGGGGCCAAGGCACCCACACTCACATCAACGTGCTGACGTCCGTTCTGCTCAAAGGACCCCCCTGAGGCATCTGAAAAGGCCTGTGGCCCAGCGTGACCCGCACGGCTTCCTGAAGATGAGTGAGAACAAACTGTAAGAGGCGAGGGAGGAAGGAGCTGTCAGCAGGCGAGTCAGGGCCAGCACGGGACAGCGAGCTAGGCCTGCGGGACACCCGCGTGGGCTGGCTGCTTCCATCCTCCCGTGCCTCACAACCACTGGGCCTGAGTCTCGCTGACCTTTGCAAGTGCCCAGCTGTGGTGCATGCTGGGTACAAGGTGAAACTTGTTGCAGGGATGAGGAGAAAAAATAAAGAGAAAGTGGAAGAAATGAATGGAGGAGGAACGGACGGCAGGCAGAGGAACAGGAGGAGGGGAGAAGGGGTTGCCGTGTCCCCATCAGCCTCTCGTCAGGACCAGCACCTGGCCTGGCGTTTCGGTTCTCCGTGCTTCCTTCGGTAGCGGAATTAAAATGAAATGATGGCAGTAGATGCAAACTCTGCTACTGCGTGCCTTGGAGCCTCGTTGCCAGGGGTGAGACCGATTCACACAATAGAAATTCCCAAGGTGGGGTCAGCGCTCGGCATAGCGGGTAAAGCCATCGCCCGCAGTACCGGCATCCCATTTAGGCACTGATTCGAGTCCTGGCTGCTCCACTTCCCATCCAGCTCTCTGCTATGGCTTGGGAAAGCAGTAGAAGATGGCCCAAGTCCTTGGGTCCCTGTACCCACACGGGAGACCTGGAGGAAGCTCCTGGCTCCTGGCTTTGGATCGGCGCAGCCCCAGCTGTTGCAGCAAATTGGGGAGAGAACCAGCACATGGAAGACTCTCTCTCTCTCTCCATCTCTCTCTTTCTCTCTCTCTGCCTCTCCTTTTCTCTCTGTGTAACTCTTTCAAATAAAAATAAATAAATCTTTTAAAAAAAGAAAGAAATTCCCAAGGTTTAGTGCCACAGCGTGTGTTCCACCAGTCTGTGTGTCTCTTGACACACAAAAGGACTGAGTTTGAGAAGGCTCCAAGGCAGTTAGCTCCCTGTAATTACAGATCGTGCTGCTCCCTGAACTGCTTATTAGGACAGGCTAAGTAATTCCTGGGCCCAGGGCAAAATGAAAGAGCAGGCCCTTGTTTAGAAGGATTGGAAACTTCAAGACGGCAACAGCAGAGCCTTGACCCTAGGGCAGGCCCTTCCGGGCGCGGGCCCTATGCACCCGCCGGCTTGCTGGCTCATGAAATAGGTCCTGCTGGTTACTTGCTCACCACTCCTGGTGTGGTTTGTCTTGTCTAGGGGATGTGTTGTCTTTGCCATGCCTGTTTCAGCTCCTCAAGCAGCGGTCCTCACAAAGGCAGGATGCTCCCAGCATCCGCATCCACTGTGCAGAGCACCCCAAGTCCTCCCTGGTGAACCCCGCTGCTGACCCAAAGAGCTCAGTTTCCTGCTCCTCCGACCCAGAGGAAATGCTGATGAGCACCCCCGGAACATCTGGCCTGCAGAGCCCTGGGCCCTCTCCCTCTGCGAAGAGCACACTGGGGTCCCCGTCACCTGGCCACCGTTAGCGCTCTCTACACTGGGACTCCCGGTTGGTTGCCTTCTTCCAAGCGAGACAGAGAAAGGGAAGCACACGCGAGAGCGTGAGAGAGAAGGCAGGACCTGCCTTTAGCACTTGTCATCAGCACCGTGATAGCTTTGCAGGGGGCAGCAAATAAGAGCTGTCCCCCACCGTCCTCCCCGGGGACCAGCCTGGGTGCGGGCTGGAGCCTGACTGGAGTTTGCTAGAAAACAGGGGCCACAATTCTTTGCTCTCCCCTTCCATTTCACATGGAAGAAGAAAACGTTACATTTTATGGAAACGATGAAGGATAAGGTTGCCGTCTCAGGCACTGACTAGGGAATACCGAGAGAACAGCAGCTTCTTTGGCTCGTGATTCTGGGAGCTGGGAAGTCTGAGGACCCCGGGCTGGCATCCGCGGGGCACCTGCTTCCTGCTGCGTCATCACATGACCAGGGCATCCCACAGCGGGACAGGGCAAGGTGCCAGCTCGGGTCTCTTCTTATGAACCCACTGATGCCATCATGGATGGGGTCCCCACCCTCATGACCTCGCATAATCTTGGTCACCTCCCCAAGGCTTCCCTTCCAAATACCATCGTTACAGGAGTTAGAGGAGTAAATGTCCCACTCGTGAACTTTAGAAAGACACACTCAAACCGTAGCAGCCTCCCAGTGTACAACAAATGGAGCCATATCTGAAAACTACAGTCATTAACAGCGGTGGGGGCTGGCATTGTGGTGCAGTGGGCTAAGCTGCCACCTGCGACATTGGCATCCCCTATCTGAGTGTGGGTTCTGGTCCTGGCTGCTCCGCTTCCAATCCAGCTCCTTGATAATGGGCCTGAGAAAGTAGCAGAAGAAGGTCCAAGTGCTTGGGCCCTGCCACCCATGCCAGACACCCAGAGGGAGCTTGTGGCTCCTGGCTTCAGCCTGCCCCATCCTGGGCCATTGTCACCAATGGGTGAGTGCAACAGAGGATGGGAGCTCAAGCTCTCTCTTTCAAATAAATTAAAAATAAGTAAATCTTTTAAAAATAAAACTGTGATAATGGCCTGGTGATGGATAGACAGACTCATAGAGTAAAACATAAATTCTAAGGAGAAAGGAAATGTTTAAAAATACTTTTTTTTGTTTTCAACAAGGGTAATTAGGAATATTTGCTAACCATTTGAGGAAAAATTAAATAAATTGCAAGTGGATGAAAATTTAGGGTTTTTTTTAAATATGAAAGTAATGAAAGAAAATGTTGGTGAACCTGAAGAGACAGACATCTCAAGTGAAAAAGATCCTTTAAACAGGGCCTCAGAGGAAGACACTGTGAGGTTCAAGATGGTTGGATGTGACCTCTCTCCTCGCAGAATTTATACCCTAATTCTGAAAGGAATTGGATAAAGAGTAAGAAACCATGATTCCCATGTGAAAATGCAGATTCAAGCAATGAGCCGTCAACTTCCCCTTCTTAACCTGGGGAGATTTCATGTTAGTGACAGCCAGGCAAACATCTATCAATAGTAGAATAGGTAGAGAAGGGAAGAAAATGTTGGAATTCCCAGAGTTGCACTGCACTCTGCGTAGACGGGGTTTCACGCCAGCCCTGCCCCACCCCCAGGACTGAGCCGAGGACCACTTGCTCTGAAGGATAGAGCTCGGGCCAGGAGATAAAGACAGGGTAACAAAACCAGCCTGGGAATCCGCAAAGGGTTTTATAAGGCCCTGGGAAGGAACAAACCAGCTCTCAGGCTGCTCCTCCCCCACCCCGTGATCTGTGTCTTGGGAACTCATGGTCAGAATAAATGGGAGGAGAGAAATGGGTCAGAGAAAGACACGGGGTGGGGGGAACCCCAGTTTAACTCTCTCCACCCAGGACATGTGGATGGGGCAACAGGTTGGGAGGTAGGGGGCCTGAGAGGCATCCAGGCCACCTTCCATGAGTACTGCGTTCATGGGAGCCGAGAGCACCCAATCCTGTGAATGGCACAGACAGGGAGCAGGCGGAGCTGTAAGGCCCCTCCCTGTAGGGCAGCCAGCGAGAGTCTAGCCCGGGGTCCTGAGGGACCTGCAGGCAGTGCTCTGCAAACTCCTGGTGGAAGCAGCGATTGCACACACATCGGGAGCTTGCGTGTCCGCCAGCGCGATCCCGCCCGCTGCGGCGTGTGCGTTCGCTGGAGCCCAGCCTTGGAGCAAGTTCTTGCTCAGGGCGTCCGAGTGCCTCACAGCCTCATTCTGTCCTTCCATCTGAAGGCTCTCGTTCTCCCTCCGCGTCCCCCTGGCTCTGACTGGCTCTCCTTCTCACCTCGTCTGGGTGCCTTGAGAGCCACTAGAGTTTGAGACGGAAACACTTAATTGGAAAACTCCCAGCAGGCACGGAGAAGGGGGCACTGCAATGAAAAATCTCTTTTCCACAGAGCCCTTGACCAAGTGCCTCTCTTTGCTGTACCTGAGAGCTAAAGCTCTTTAAAAATTATATATATATTTACTTATTTTTTTATTTGAATGGCAGAGTTACAGAGAGGCAGAGGCAGAGAGAGAGGTCTTTCATCTGCTGGTTCACTCCCCAGTTGGCCTCAACGGCCGGAGCTGTGCCAATCCAAAGCCAGGAGCCAGGAGCTTCTTCCAGGTCTCCCATGCAGGTGCAGGGGCCCAAGGACTTGGGTCATCTTATTCGGCTTTCCCAGGCCATAGCAGAGAACGGGATCGGAAGTGGAGCAGCTGGGACTCGAACCGGCGCCCACATGGGATGCCGGCACTGCAGGCGGCAGCTCTACCCTTTATGCCACAGCGCTGGCCCCAGCCAAAAGCTCTTGAAAACGTATCTAGACCTCCAGAAGGGAGTGTGAAGAATGCCCTTTGACCTCACAACAGGTCATGTTGGGAGGTCAAGGGGACAGCCCATCTACAGAGCAACCGAGGAGGCTGAGCACGGGGGCCTGGTGCAGACCTCTGAGGGCCACCGAGCATAGACAACACAACACCCCTGAGATGGCAGCCCCAGGGGTCATCGGGAGGGGTCACTTATCCCAACTACAAGAAAATGCTGGAATGGGGGCAGGGGCCTAGGGCAAGGACAGTCTGCAACCTTGAAGGCCACAGTAGTGCCAGCAAGAATTCCCTAAGGGAGACAGACGTGACTGGGAGGTGAGTGAGGGACATAAAATATTTACTGTGCGTTGGAGGCTTGAGTGAAAGGGGTGAGGGAGGGGGAGGGAAAAGACAAATTTCTGGGAAGGGGTCAGTATTGTAGCACAGTGGGTTAAGCCCTGCCTGCGACACCAGCATCCCATATGGGAGCCAGATCAGGTCCTGGCTGCTCCACTTCCAATCCAGCTCCTTGCTAGCGTGCCTAGGAAAATAGCAGAAGACCGCCCGAGTGCTTGGGTCCCTGCCACTCACAGAAGACCTGGATGGCTACCCAGGCTCCTGTTTACGGCCGGAGCACCACCTGTTGCAGCCATCTGGGGATGAACCAGTGAATGGAAGATCTCTCTCTCTCTCTCCCTCCCTCTGTAACTCTACATTTCAAAAAATATCTTTAATATATATATTAAGAAGAAAGAATTTCTGGGACAAAGGAGAAGGTAGAAGTAGAGGAGGAGGAGGGGGAGGGGAGGCATTTTAAGTCGCAGAGACTTGGCACACCCAGGGGCCACGGGAAGGCCTCTTGCTGGCCCTCGGCTCCTCTGCTGCCCTCGGTGGACGCCGCTGTGCTGAAAGGAAGGCGGGGAAAGTGCATTTCCCAAGCTCAAGCCCAGCCGGGGGCTCTCGGTTCACTTCCGTGAGTGTGCCCTGATGGATTTGGAAAAGGAGGAGGGGGATCGTGAAGAAAGCTCAGGCTGCAGCCAAGCCCTAATCAGCCACAGCTGCTGCTGGGCCAGGGCCTGACAGGCAGATTGCATCACGGCGGAGAATCCCCCACGGGGGTGAGGAGGAGGGCGGGCTATTCTTAGGACAGGGCCTGAGACGTGAGTTTGCAGAATCCATTGCTCTGGATGGAAACCACATTTCTCTGCAGGGAACAAGGCCCTGGGTGGGGGTGGGGGAGCAGCGGCACGGGTGCGTTCTCACAGCTTGTAGGATGCAGCCAGCTTCTGGAGGGGCCCAGCCAACCATCTGGAAACTTCTTGTTCATGCAGTTGGTTTTCTGCATTTTTTTCTACAAAACATTCTATTTTTAGGCAAAACTGATATATACAGGCATTTAGATATATAGAGTTTTTTTGACAGATAGAGTTAGACAGTGAGAGAGAGAGAGACAAAGGTCTTCCTTCCGTTGGTTCACCCCCCAAATGGCTGCTACGGCTGGAGCTATGCCGATCCGAAGCCAGGAGCCAGGTGCTTCCTCCTGGTCTCCCATGCGGGTGCAGGGCCCAAGCACTTGGGCCATCCTCCACTGCACTCCCTGGCCACAGCAGAGAGCTGGACTAGAAGAGGAGCAATCGGGACTAGAACCGGCGCCCATATGGGATGCCGGCGCCGCAGGAGGAGGATTAACCAAGTGAGCCATGGCACTGGCCCAAATATATAGATATTAATTTTAGCTCCCATGCAGTATTTGTCTTTCTGGCTTATTTCACTCAACATCATGTCCTCCGGTTCCAGCCGTTTTGTTGCAAATGACAGCGTTTCATTCTTCTTTCTGGGGAAGAATGTTCCATTGTGTATACAGACCACACTGTCTTGATCCATTCAGCTGATGATGGACACCTTGGTTGAGTCCATATTCTTGGTTATTACAAACACTGCTGCTGTGAACAAGGTGGTGCAAGTATCTCTTTGATATAGTCAGGTAGTGTCTTTGAGTGTATATCCCATAGTGGGATTGCTGGATCATATCGCAGGCCTATTTCTATTGTTTTAAGAAATCGCCACACCGGGGCTGGCACTGCGGAGTAGTAGGTTAAGACTTTGCCTGAGACGCTGGCATCCCATATGGGTGTCAGTTCATGTCCCTGATGCTCCTCTTCCAATCCAACTCCCTGCTAATGACCAAGGAAGACAGTATAAGATGGCCCAAGTGCTTGGGCCCATGTACCCACATGGGAGACCTGGATGAAGCTCTTAGCTCCTGGCTTTGGATTGGCCCAGCTCCAGCCATTGCAGCCACCTGGGGAAATGAACCAGCAGTTGGAAGACCTCTCTCTCTGTCTCTCCCTCTCTCTGTAACTCTGCCTCTCAAATAAATAAATAAATCTTTAAAAAAAGAAAGTTGATTTCCACCAATTCAGATTCTCACCACCAGTGTGTGAGTTCTTTCCCCACATCCTTACCAGGATTTGTTCCTTACCTTCCCTGGAAGAGCACGAGCTCACTAGGTCAAGGTCACCCAAAGGTGCTGTAGAGCAGGGGACAACCAAGGCATTCCAGGGATCTCAAGCTCTGCCCTGGGTCACAGCAAAGAGGGGCCACCCTAAGTCCAGGCTGGACCGGGGGGGACGCTCTGGGACATCATCCCCAGAGGTCTTTGTTCATTGAAGAAATGATAAGCCCATCGCTGTGTTATGTCTTTCGGTACAAAATCACCCCTTTCCAGAAACAAAGAGATGCTAAGTGAGGCTCCAGCCTGGAAGGTGAGTCGCATTAATGGCTTCATTTCACATGAGGGGCTGGGCCTGGCCCAAAATTTACAAAGGAACCCGTGGGAAATCTGTCTTGCCATTCGGGGACCGGTGGGAGAACAGCTCAGCCTTGCGTGTGGAGGCTGGGAGCCCACGTGTAAGGCGGATAACCTGGGTTGTATGGCTCAGCCTCTGGCAGGGTGGAGGACATTTTCCCTTGATCTCCAGTCAGGAGGGCTCTATGGGAGAAAATGGGAACTCAACCCCTGGGGTCTGGCAAGGAGGGTCCAGGGGACCTTGTGACCCACTGTGCTGGGCCAGGTGCCCCCCACCCAGGACCCAGGATGCCAAGGCCCTGGCCAAAAGGATGGGGAGGGCACCTGAGCTCTGTCCAACAAGGAAAAGCTGGGGTCTCCGGACCGTCTTCTGCATAAGCCGCTAACGAAGGCAGTGAACAGAACCACAGGGAAGGGGCTGCAGAGAGACCGCGAATGCGGGGGAGGATTCGGAGGCCGGCGAGAGACACCCCCCCAGGCCCAGAGAGCAGGTCTGCATTGACTCACCTACCCCTAGCCTCCCCTAGCCTGAGCTGGGGCCAGTGAGCCCTGCGTATGCAGTCGGAGAGGAGGTCAGGAGAGGGGAGAGACTTGGCCCCTCGCTGTCCTACTTTGGTTCACCTGGACCGGAGACACAGGAGTTCCCAACCAAGATAACGTGCTGAGACTTCCATGAGCGTGGCACAACCCAGGGCAGCAAGAGCAGGATGGGCCAGCGCGCCTCCCTCCGCTGGAGACCTGCAGAGGCACGGAGAGAGGGAAGAGAATGTGTTCAGATGGAGCAGCCGAGGCTGGACTCTGAAGTACAACTGATTGATTGCTGCACATTCCGTGCGGTTGACCCAGTTCAATGTCTTCTCTGTTCCCCAAACACACACCCCCCACTCCAGCCCCATTTCTGACCCTGCAGCCATCCTGGACTAAATGGCCAGACACTGGGTGATCAAGTTCGCCCACAACAAAGCCCTGGCCTCCAGCCAGTGTCTTCCAGGCCCAGAGGTGAGCTCTGGTGAGGAGAGAGCTACAGCAACCCTGTAGTGACGGCTGTGCACAAGTGAACAGGAGAATCCCAGTCAGATGATCCCGGGCAGCCAATCTGCCGGTCCCTATGAGCCTGGGGCTGCGAGGGGTGAGCCGGCCTTGTCTTTCCTCAAAATGGCTTCCTGAATGTGTAAATGCGAAAGCAAAACCAAATTAAATGTACCCCCCAAAGCAGCTGCTCTCTTCCGGTAAAATTGTCTACAGAAGCCCAATATATAAAACTCAGAAAAGAGCCGGACATCTGTCTCCCTTAGAAGGGAGGGTCGCACAGCCTAGGTTATGGGAGGCTCGTGGGCTGCCCCCAGGGCTCCTCAGTGCAAACCTTACATTCCTTTGAAGCACCAACCCAGGCTTGGTTCATGTGGCAGGGGAGCCTGGGGCCCGGAGGAGCTGAGCTGGAGGCGGAACTGGTTATCCTCACTCCTGGCCCAAGGCTCCCGGCACGGTGCCCGTCTCCAGAGGTAGAAGACCCATCCTCACCTGAAGTCATTGCTGTAAAACTATTGCACAATTTCAGGCATGGAAAGCCAAGATACTGTGGCAAAAAAAAATTTTTTTTTCAAAGAGTTACAGAGAAAAGTAGAGACAGAGAGAGGTCTTCTATCCAATGGTTCATTCCCCAATTTGCCGCAACAGCTGGAACTGTGCCGATCTGAAGCCAGGAGCCAGGAGGTTTTTTCGGGTCTCCCACGTAGGTGCAGGGGCCCAAGGACTTGGGCCATCTTCCACTGCTTCCCCAGGCCACAGCAGAGAGCTGGAGGCAAAAAATGTTCTACATGAAGGACCTCGTTGGGTGAGACCCCAGTGGACAGAAGGGGCCATATAGAAGGAGGTAGATTTCTCTGAAGGGAGGAGAGAACTTCCACTTTGCTTATGGCCTTGTCCAATACTGATGGAGTTTGTGGATTCAAAAGGCTTCCATAGTCTAGGCAGCTCATGTCAAGAGCCTCCTGTGATCACTGATAACATACATAAGAGTGTTGTTACATTGACAACAGGGGTAATTGTGCACTAACTTCCCATCCAGGACCTCTGTCCTCAAAGAGTTGGATTATAATTATGTCTAAGTGTTCAAAAAAGATGTATTATTCTTGGGTGCTTCTTTAAAGTTAATTAAGTTTCAAAAAAAAGTGAAATTAACTTCAAGATGCAATGACTTTGAACAGCCCTTGTCTCCACTGTTGAGGAACAACTCTTTTGTTTTTTGTTTTCCATGCAAGTTGTTGAACTCTTTACTTAGTGTAGAGTTGGTCTTCTGTGTATAAAGTTAATTGAAGATGAATCTTAATGGAGAATGGGACTGGGAATGAGAGAGGGAGGAAGAGGAGGGTAGAAGAGTGAGTGGGAGGGCAGGTATGGTGGGAAGAATCACTATATTCCTAGAGTTGTACTTATGAAATGCATGAAATCTGTATTCTGTAAATAAAATATTTATTTGTAGGGGAAAGATGTATATTATGCAAAAACTATGCATGTATTTCAAATTTTTTGTATCAAAATAAACTTACCTTTGAATCTACAGCCATGTGTAGCTCTCACTCAGGTCTCGGATCTCTCATCCACTCTTTCCGATGCGAGAAGCACACTCAGCTCAACTTGCCTTTTTAGGGAGGGTGAGGAGAAAGAATTGTGGGTCAGTACCTGATACCACCCTATCAAACCACTCCAAAATTTGGGGGAGGGGGCTTGAAAGCAACAGTGCTGAGTTATTTCACATAACCCTGTGGTCAATGGGAAGGTTTTCTGTTGCTCTAGCTTGGATTCTCACAGGCATTCGTCTGGAGGCTTCCATTTCCTACTGCCCTTCAGTGGTCATTAAGCCAGAGTCAGATTAGGGCACTCCCCAGGGAGCAGCCTGCAACTTTACAACAGATGCTTCCCACCAAATGCCAAGGGCACGCTCAGCCACTCACTCGTACCTTCAATACGCACTTGCTAGAGAGCCAGGGATGAGGCAGAGGTCGGCTGGATGATGCCTGTCCCCGACCTTCCCAAGCTCCCATGCAGGACAAGCCAACAGCAGCCAAGCATGCCAGTGTCCAGCTTGACTGGAGACAGGGAGGTGCTTTGAAAGCACAGAAGAGGACCCTGGATGGCAGGACAGCGGAGCTTTTTGGAAGAGGATGTGCCTGTGGGAGCTCTTCAAAGATATGCACAGGGCTCCCAGACAGACAGGGGGCGGGACTGGAGATCATGGATGGGTGCAAACGCTGGACTGGTTTGGCAAACACCAAAGGTGGTTCTCTACCAAGAGGGCTGCCAACTAACTGAAGAACAGGCTGCCAGCCACGGGCTGAAGACAAAGTTAGATGAAGAGAAAGCACAGTGCAGATTCTATGCAGGAGGTGTGTATGGGTGAGAGGGGTGGAGGCAGTGAGGGCACTGGGCCACTGCCAAAGGTGGCTTGAAGGTAGCGGGGGCCTCCCTTTCACCCACATAGTTTGAAGTTCATAGGGAGGCATCCAGTTCTGTTTAGACGTGGTTTCCACCCTCAGGGCCCCCTCCGCCCTCCAGGTCTTATCATCTCAAACAGCTGCCAAGCCTCCAACCACTGTATCTCCAATCTGACTTGAAAAGCCAAGGAAGAGGGAAGGGCGAAGCATCAGTAGAATCCGCTCTTCTTAAGGAACGTTCTGGAAGCCCTTTCCCCTGGTGTTTGTAGACCTCTCTTTGGCTAGAACTGTGTCACCTGACCACACCTGACTGTTCACAGTGGATGCGATGCAGCCTTTGGAATGCTGTGAAGTAGCAAAGACTGGAATCAAATCAGACTCCTGTTAAGGAAGAAAGATGCAAAAGATGCTGGGTAGAGGAGGCAATGGAAAACCAGGGACAGAGGCTAAGGAAAGTGAGACAAAGAAGCACAGCTGAACTTTGAGAGCGAACTCTCCCCACCTTGTCTTTGTGGGGGCCCCACACTGGGGAAGGCAGGCACAACCTGTCTCCGTGTAGGAGTGGGGAGCATCCGTACAGGAGTGGGGAGCATCCGGCCTATGGGCCACATCAGGGCAACAAGATCATTTGATCTGGCCTTGCCAAGGTACCCACAGATGGAGCCCAATATTCAACAAATCTATAGCAGCTAATTTTTAAGTTGATCATTTTGTATGGCTTGAGAATCATTTTATACATCTCCATATGGTGCTTGGTTAAAAAAAAAAGGCTCCCCACCCCTGCCTGTTACTCTTAAAAGTGGGCAGGTGCCCCCAGGTGTCTCTAGTGAGATTCCTTTACTTCAGGGTACAAAGGGTGGGCTGTGAGTATGCCGGGTTTCTCCATTGTCGTTTTATAGGGCGTCATCATTAGTTCCCTGAACGTCATGGGGAGCCATGTAGAGAGGTCGCAGAGACCGGTGTCCCCACGGAATGGCTTGTAGCTGAGCTCACAGAGCTTCCAGGAAAGCCTGGAGAGGGAAAATTCCCATTTCATGTCTGTGGTCATCCGCAGGCTTAGCTAATTAAAACGACACAAGAATATTTTTCAAGACCCATAAAACCCACCTTCCTCTATCTATCATTCCATAACCCAGCAGCAAGTGAGGAAATTAGGGCTAATTTATCTTTATCTGATTTGTTGTTGGGTCTCAGTCATCTGCTCCTCTAACATGTTGTGGAAGTTTGCTGGGCTGGAATTTGGTGCTATTGGGAAACTGAATAACAAAATCCCAAATGCACTGGCCGTGCTAACAAAGGGAAATAAATGTGATAGATGAGGGAAAATTTCACTTAGGCTCTGTTCCTGGAGGTTCACACAAGTTCATGGTTGTTGTTGACTTAAACAATGTACAGTGATGAAGACGACAATAAGACTGGCTGGCTCCTGCTTGGAGTGGATGTGCCTAAATCTTATCTTTTTGAACTGGAACAAGTTAAGCAAAAGGCCCAGGCCAGGGACGTTGAGGAGCAGCTGGTCCTGAATCACTTAGAAGTTGTGTTGCTGAGGGCTGGGGCTTCCAAGCTGATCAGTTCCCAGCTGTCTGCCCTGCCTGCTCTTCTGAAGGAGCCCGCCCTCCAGGCAGGGGTGAGTGAGACCCCATCGCTGCCACAGGGTGGCCTCCATGCAGGGGCAAGGCCACAGATGCAGGACTTGCCTCCCCTCTTCTCTTTTTCCAGGACTAATAATCAACTCCTCATCCAAACCCAAGGTTGTGGAGACAAAAAAAAAAAAGGAAAGAAAAGAAAAGAAAAAAAAAAAAAACAAGAATAACAAAGATGGCTCCCCCTCTGCTAGGACATTTGGATCTAAACCATGAATGACATTGGTGAAATGCAGGAAGGACAGGATGGACCCCGGCCTTGGGAGCATGGCTGGAAACTGAAATCTGGGTGAGGACCATCGTCAGCTTGCCTGTGTCCCGAAATACAGCATTTGGATAGAAGGAGGTGTAGTCAGATCAAGCGAAGATCACCATTGAAAAGACACTTTGCTATCCATAGATTCCAAGAGCAAGAGGTACACTAAACTGTGCAGGGCCAAGACCAGCCAGGAGATGGGGGCCTTTGTTGCGGTCCCTGTGGGAAGAAAAAGGTGAGATGGGGCCAGTAGGCTTAGCGCTGGGCAGCAGCAACTTAATGTCCGCAGGCTCTAGGCAAAGGGGCTGTCCGGCACCTGGTCCTGGAGTGTTAGATCAGAGGATGGAGGCCCAGGGTGTGAGAGTCCCATAAGGGAGGTGAAGGAGTGTAGGCCTGGGATGGGTGAGTTCGTATTTCAGAAGCGTCCTCCTAGGTGATTGTCTTTGATTGGCCAGCCCTGGCAGGGGCAGCCCTTACAGAGTCACCAAGCTCCCAGATTTTGAAGCATCAGAAAATAAAAGACATGGCTGGCACAACCCCTCCTAGGCTGGTGCTTTTGTTTGTGTAGATTTGGATTCCAAACTCGTGCAGACAAACCCACAAGTTTATAAGCTGACGGGTAATAAAGTGAAAATTCAATCCAATGGTGGTGTTTATGAGGTGCGTCCTTAGTTCACTAGGGGTGTCCCTTTGGAAGGTAGCTGAAGGTTGGGTATGAAAGTGTAAAAGCTGGGCTGGCTGCTTTCTCGGCTTCCTGGCTCACCATGTGGTCTTTCCCCAGTGCACACTCCACCACTGCCACCCTCACCAGGTGCCACACCAATGGGGTTGCCTGATCTTGGACGCGACTTTCCAAACACATGAGCCAAAGTAAACCTCCTTCTTTCATTAAGTAGCCTGTGTTGAGGATTTCGCTGTGCTAACAGCAAAGTGACTAACACTGATGAGTCAGGAAAAGCACCCTGTGGAATTGTTTATTGGAGCAGACGTGGAGGGCAGCATGGCGCCTGCAAGCCTAGCTAAGGGATCAACACCCAACTGCTTCTCCAGCAAGGTAGGCCACTGAGGCTGGGAGGCAGCAGACCCTGGGGGCTCAGCATGGGCAGTTTGCCTTGGGCACTGGAGGGGCTGCCTGAGCCCCTTAGCCAGGCAGTTAGCTCAGCCTGGGGCAGCACCACTTGGGTTTCTGATTGGCAAAGTGCTGGCCAGCAATTACTTGCTCTCTCAGGCCTTTGGTTACTGTGTTTGCAATCAGCCCTGCATAGTGTAAATCCATAACTACAAATCTCACTGGCTTCATGCCAATAAAGATACTTTTGCTGATGACACATCTGATGTGAATCAGCTCGTATAGGTGAGTTTTTCCTAGTAACACAAACATCTTATGGGGTTTGCCTTCAACCATGAGAAGAGACAAGAGAAAGAAAGCCTGGAAGATAATTTAGGACCCAGGCCTATGGAGGGAGGGGCTGCCCATAACCCACTGGCCAGAAGTCAGTCCCATGATCAACCTAACATCAAGAGTCTGGAATGTCAAGGAGTGTACAGATCCAGGTGAGCCCTGGCAAGCTCTGTGAATTCTGGGTATCAGGAGACTCTCCACAGCCCAGGCATAAAGCCTACTCGTATCCCCAAGGAGACTGTACAAATGCCACCAAGTCTCTGTGTCCAGCTCAAGGTCCAGAATGTCTGGTGGTGCATATCCGTCTCCATCATCCAGAATGTCTGGTGGTGCATATCTGTCTCCATCAGGGCCAGCAAAGAAATCTCTCTACAGACTAGCAAGTGAGGTGATCCACCTCTTCCCCACAGAGCCCACCGACAGCAGTGGAGCATGGCTATGCCTGCAGTCAAAACCTCGCTCAGAAAAGAGAAGGCATATCACAATTATTGGTGCAAACTTGTGCTGGGTTCTGGATGGATACAATAGACCAGTTTTGTTTTTTAAATATGCATTTATATATTTGAAAGAGTTACAGAGAGAGAGAAGGAGAGAGAGAAAGAGAGAAAGAGGTCTTCCATCTGCTGGTTCACTCCCCAGATGGCCACAACAGCCAGAGTTGAGCCAGCCCAAAGCTAGGAGTCAGTAGCTTTGTCTGGGTCTCCTTCATGAGTGCAGGGACCCAAGGACTTGAGCCATCTTCTGCTGCTTTTCCAAGCACATTAGCAGGGAGCTGGACCAGAAGTGGAGCAGCCAGGACTTAAAGCAGCGCCTATATGGGATGGCAGCATCATAGGCTACAGCTTTACCCACTACACCACAACACCAGCCCCACTATTGGATTTTCTAACTTGCACTTTTGAGATATTGGTCAACGAAAGCTACTTCTTGTTAACGTATGATTTGTAGGATTGGAACTCTGACCTGCTCACAGCCCTCTGGCTAATGTGCCTGGGAAGGCAACAGGTGATGGCCCAGGTGCTGAGGCCCCTGCTACCAGGTGAGAAACCAGATTGGAGTTCCTGGTTCCTGGCTTCGGCATGATCCAGACCCAGCCACTGCAATCATTGGGAAGTAAATGGAAGATCTCTCTCTCTCTCTCTCTCTCTCTCTCTGGAAGCTCCAAAGAGAAGGCCCAACATGGGGACAAGGGCAGAAACTGGGGCACCAATTAGAAGCTGCGGAGAGAGGCAGCGACGCCTCGGGCCAGGGCACTCGATGCAGGTGGTGACATGTGTTCAGGTTCCGCTCATGTTTTCAAGGCAGACTCGGAAGACCTTGCATTAATTAGCCTTGCAGCTGGGACATGCGAGGCAAACAAGACTTGGTATGTACCTGTCTCTGTCTTAGCCTGTTTTTTTGTGACTGTAACGGAGTACCAGAGACTAAATTGTGTATAAAGAAGAGAGGTTTCTGTAGCTCACAGTTCTGGAGTCTGGGAAGTCCGAGAGTGTGGTGAGGGCCTCGCGCTGCAGCTGCACACGGTGGAGGCATCGCAAGAGGGGACAGCAGGTGTGCCCGAGAGCACTCACTCTTGACAAAGTCACTCCTATTCCAACAGCCCGTGAGTGGCTACTGCACTCCTGAGTAGCTCATGCCTGCATCATCTCCCAAAGGCCATCGCGGCATTGGCCTCAGCTCCTGGAGGGGTGGAGTGGCTACGTCCCAAGGGCACCAGGGGATAAGCAGCTTGGCAGATGGGCTCTGAGATGCCTGTGAGACAGGGCACATGGAGGGAAGTTGAGGGAGGCATCCGCATGGAGTTGGTGCTAAGACCATGGGAGTGGATGGAGCAAGTAGGGAGTAGAGGTAGATGGAGGAGAAAATGAAGGAGTTGCAGGCAGGCAATGGAATAAGAGGTAAGGAGGCCGCGGGGGAGCAGCCAGGAGAAGGGAGAACTGAGTGTGGGGAAAGGGGAGAGGCTTTCAGGCCAGGAGCAAGGGGCTCCATCAAGCCCACTGTGTGACAGCCCAGGGACTGGACCCTGGGTGCAGCAAAGAGGAACTCATGACAAGGAGAGCCTGTGACGAGGTGGAGACGAGGCCCAGGTGGAGCTGCTGTGAAACAGAAAACTGGAGAGAGGAGAGGAAGGAGGAGACGACAAATAGGAGCAGCGTTAACAAAGGAGGAGCTGTTCCCCAGCCCTTCCCCAGCGCGCTGCAGGAGATGAGCTGACCAGCTCTGGGAGGAGGGGCACTTCTCCGTTCTCTGAAGCCACAGGTTTCTCCTGGGCTAAAACAAGAAGGAAGCCCGAGTCAGAGGACTGAGCTGACACGGCTGGAGCTTGGCGCCCAGGTGTGCTGCAGAGATGCCTTCGTGGTTTCAAAACATTTTGTTTATTTTCATTTATTTGAAAGAGAGAGACAGACAGAGGTCTTCTGTTGCCCAAACATCCAGGGCTGGCACAGGCCAAAGCCAGGAAGCTGGAACTCCATCCATGCGGGTGGCAGGGATGGAAGTAGCTGAGCCATCGTCCGCTGTGTCCCAGGTGCCAGCATCGACGCAGAGCCAGGACTTGAGCTCGGGCACACGACTGTAGGGGCTGTAAGCATTCCAAGCAGCGTCTTAACTGCTCGACAAAACACTGGCCCTCAACACGCTAGTATTCTGGACCTGGACCCAGAGTGCAGAACTGCACCCGGTTCTCAGCAAGCCCTGAAATGCCCGTATTGACTGCTCACATCCGAATTCCCTGTAGACTTCGGAAAGCGAGGCTCAGTAAAGTCTAGAGTCTGTCCACTTCATTGTTCACCTGTCACGATCGCATGAGCCGCTCACAACCAGGGTTCCTGCGCTCGGACCCTTGCCCTTAACCCATGCGTCCATTTCTGCAAGAAGCCTCCCCCATTTCTGAAATGACACTGGTTGGCGGCACTTGGACCTCGCAGACAGCAGCGGTAGGACACGGCTTCACTGGGCTTTCCTACGGCGCGATTGACCCCACTGGAGGTCGGGCAGCCAGAGGGGAAGAACGCAGGCAGGAGAAAACTCCCGCACGCACAGTGAGGGGTAGGGGCAGGACTGTAACGCAGCCCGGGTCTGCAAACAAACCGGGCAGAAGCACAGCCCAAGGCAATGGAGCTGAGGGTCTCCCGGGAACCTGAGCAAGTCCACCGGGGAGCAGCTTTGCTGTTTGGCAAAGGCCCCAGAACAAGGGCAGAAAGCCCCCCTAGGAAAGCAGAAGGTTTTACTAAGCCAGGCGGCTTTGTAAAGCACTGAGGACTAAGATGAAGTTTAGAAACAGGATTCAGGGTGTGGGTGTTTGGCTTAGAGGTTAAGACACTCATATCCCGTATTGGAGTGCCTGGATTCAATGCCTGGCTCCAGCGGCCTGCTAAGACACACCCTGGGAGGCAGCAGGGGGATTGCTCAGGTCGTTGAGTTCCTGCTGTCTGTCCATCTGTCCGTCCTTCCTTCCTCCCTTCCTCCCTCCCTCCCTCCCTTCCGTCTTCCTTTCTCATTTCTTTCTTCCTTTGTTCTTCCATTCTCTTGTTTCTTAGGAGCCGGGGGTGAGAAGTCTTCACAGCTACACTGAGCATCACTTACTTGCTTGATTGCTAAGGGTCTTTGCTTCCCCATCTCTCCTCCACACATCACACATCTTGATTAGATCCTGAGCGCACCTCAGGTAGAGATGATGCTGTTGGCTGGCCTCCTAGTGCTGACAGAATTCTGGGCACGAAGCCACTCAGATGTGGGGGCAGATAGTTGACTGATGAAACAAACACTTGCAAAACTTTGAAGTATTCTCCAATAACTATTCTCACCAAATACACCCAGGCACCGCCTCTCTCCTTAGCTTCAGTGCCCCAGTATTTCTAGCAGTGCACAAACTGTAAGCTGTCTTGTGACAAAGCTGTCTTCCAAGGCTTAGCGGAACTGACCACATAATATCACTCATGGCACTCAGGGAGCAGGCCGCCTGTCAGCCTGGGGGACAGCCTCCAGCCAAGCGCGGGCTGCAAAACCCGTTTGCTGTATCCAAGGCAGGATGTAGAGGCAAGTGACAGAGTGTGACCGAGCCCCCACCACTTCTCTGATCTGATCATCACTCTCAGTTGGCTCACTAGGACACTGGCATAAAAACCAGCCATCTCTGCAGGACCGGGCACCAGCTTCCAGGGGCTGTGTGGGGCTGTTAGTTCCCCAGGGTTCTGGAAACCCATGGGGTTTGCAGCTGCCTGGGCCATCCCAGGTTCTGAGAACCATCATTTCCTGTCCTGTGTCATCTGGACAGAGGCCAATCCCACCCCCTCCTTCCTCTGAGGATCTCTGTCTACAGGGCCCTGTGACCCCAGGCTACCCGCAGGGCTGTAGGAGTTGTGGGGGGATGGATTCATCACCACCTGTATCTGTTTTCTGAGTACACCTGGCACCCCCTGGCTGCTTCCTTCCATGATGGCAGTGTCTATATGGGACCTAGACCCACAAGTCTTCAGGTGAGCAGAGAGACTTCCACCTTCCCTCCTGGCATGGTGACCAGTGGCTGCTTCCTGGGGGTGTCCCTGATGTCAGCCTGAAAACCAAGGTTCAACATTTTGTGCTGCCTGGCAACTGGCACAATGGGGGAGGGTCTCCAGTGGCCTCACTGGAAGTTCTCCTGGGCTCCCTGCTCCCGTGGACAAGGTCCCCCAGCCAAACGACCCTGGTAGCAACGGGCCAGGTGCAGCTCCTGCATCTCCCAGAGCAGCGGGTTTCAGCTCTCTGCAGAAGTAGCAGATAAACCAATCCCAACCCCCCACTGCAACCAGGCCCTGCCCCCGTCTCATGATGCAGAGCCTCCCCCACAGCCCTGGCTGTTCACTGGGCCCCGGGTACACCCTCTGTGGCCCTGCGTGGTGAGCAGTGTCCTCTCACAGGGTACGGGTCCCCATGACTGATACACGGCTGGCCACTTTATCCGCCCTCCATGGGCGGCCTGCAGCCCATCCTCCATCCCTCCAGCGAGAATTCCTCCCTCACCAACTGTGTGGGGAGGAGGTGATTGACACAGAACCCCCCGCTCCACTCCACACCGGTGAACCCCACCTCTGTCGCCTGGGGTGGCGGGGATCAGGCCGATGGCAGTGGTCAGTCCTACCAGCTCTCAGGAGCCACACAGAGAGAGCACTCAGGGCAGAATGTGCAAACCCAGGATCGTAAGAGGAAAGCCCCAAACAAGCATCAGCGCCTCACTGGAGTGAGAAAACAGCTTAAAGGAGACAAAGAAAGACGCGGACAGCAGCCACTGTGGGCCCTCCCCCAACTCCCCATCTCCTTTTATCATAAAAATATCAAGCACGTCAGGTCTCCCATTTGGGACAGAGAAACGAAAGAGGGGAACAGTGCAGCAGGGGTGCCCCATGGCCTCCTGGGAGTGGGATCAGACAGGCGGCCGTGGCTTTGTTCTTGGGAGGCTGCTGGCAGACCTGGCCTGGAATTCCTGCCACTCAGCCGCTATCTGCTGTGTCAGCAGGAGGGTCACTTGTTGGTTCTCTGAGTCTAATTTAGAAGCCAGAGGCGCACACACGTGACAAAGTCCCTAATTAGGCGTGCTGTGCAGGCGTGCCCACTCCCACCCAGGGCCCCAAATCGCCCACACAGAAACATCGTTGGTCGTCGTTGGTGGCCGTGGGGTTCTCTTTGCTCGTGTGTCCGTCTGTGACCACACAGCGAGCTTCTTCTCCCGCCATGGCCACTGCAGGTCCAGAGGCAGCCTGAGTCTCCAGCCCATCCATGACAGAGAGTGACAGGCAGGTGGCTGAGTATGTATGGGGTGGGGGGGAGTGCAGGTGTCTCCTCACAGCACCCAGCACAGGAGGCCAGGCATAGAGGGCCGCAGCGCGAGTCTCTTCTCCACTCTTCCCGTCCAGCTGTGGCTCCCTCACAGAGCCCCTCCTTCATCCACACATTTGATAAACTCTCCTCCATCCTTCTGAGCAGTTTTGCCCTGGGTCCAACAGCCAGAATGTTCACACAGGCATGCAGAGTAACCTGTCTGATTGGACCTGCATCATCCAGCTAACTTCACCCATGGTCCTTAGGGGTCCCTCCTGCTTCCCAGGCACCTTACTAAATACACTCGCTCCCTTGCCCAAAGTTTTACTTTCCACGATTCAGTTACCCATAGCCAATGATGGTCTGAAAAATATTAAAAGGAAAATTCCAGAAGAAAACAATTCTTAAATGACATGGTATTCCAAGAAGCACCATGAAATTTCACAAGTCACACTCCGTCTTACCTGGGAAGTGAATCCTGCCTTTGTCCAGCGTGGCCATGCTGTGCACGCTACCCCCCTGTTAACTACTCAGTAGTCTTGGTGGTCAGATCGACAGCGGGGGTATCGCACTGTGTGTGATCCAGGAACTCTTTTTGTACTATCTCATAGCCCCAAGGAGCAAGAGTAGAGAAGGTGGCCATTCAGACCTGCCAAACAGAAGTTGCAAAGTGCTTCCATTACCTTAAAATGTCAAAGTTCTCAACATAACAGGAAAGAAGGAAAATCACATGTTGAGACTGCTAAAAATAATCTATCGTGAAGTTTGAAAGAGGACAAAGAAATGTGCACTAGTTTTGCTGTCATAGCTCAAACTGCAAAAGTTACAAGAGAGGTTGTATTCATATCACTTTTATTATAGTCTATTGTTATAGTTATTCTTTGTTACTGTTGTTAATCTCTTGCTAATAAATGCCTAATTTGTAAGTTGAATACTATCACAGGGATATATGTGTAGGGAAAAACCATAACCTGTATAGAGTCGGGTGCTGTCTTGTTCCAGGCACCCACTGGGGTTTCCCATGGTGGCGGGGGACAGGGGGGAGAGGGCACTGTACCCATCTAACAGTACAGGAATGTGGGACCTACTACTGTGCCTGTGCCTTTGTCCACTCTGTCCAGCACACACAGGCTGTGCCCTTGGATTTCAATGGCTATATTGTCTTGCTGACCCCACCTGCTGTGTTTTCCCCACACTTAATGAAAGCCATCAGGGCTTCTGGGTAGTTGCTTCACTCCCTTCCTCTTTTTGTTGGCTTCTCCCCATCGCCTCTGCCCTCGCGGCTCCTGTGTCATCACAGTTACACAGTTTCCATCTGTCCTCATTTCTTCGCTTCCTTGGGACACAGCCAGGATAAGGTCCCGCTGTGACTTGTCTAGCCATGTTTTCCTTGGGCTGACCCACCGTCAGCATACCAGGTCTGTAGTCAAGACTCAACGGCTAGGGAGAGCTTAGGAGACTCAGCCACAAAGCATCTGGGGAGGGGGTGCTCCGTGC
The DNA here is from genome assembly GCF_033115175.1 of Lepus europaeus. Lineage (NCBI taxonomy): Eukaryota > Metazoa > Chordata > Mammalia > Lagomorpha > Leporidae > Lepus > Lepus europaeus. Next base: position 100,181,085 of record NC_084838.1, read on the forward strand.
TGGCCGAGCTGAGCACCTGACCAAGAGAACTGCTGAATCAGCAGGAACCCTCTGCTCCTTTGAAGAGGGAGCCATCCAGAGACTGCACAGTTCTGCGAGCAGGAAGGGGGGCCCTGGTCCATTGTTGCTGAGGCTGAGGGAGGGAGCAGCGGATGGAAGATGGTTCTCCACGCCACAGACCCTGCTGTGAGACTGCACACTGTTCCTCTTGGCACTGAATACTCACATGTTAGAGCAACAGTGGGCATAGCCACAGGCTCTGTGAGCTCTGAGCAGTCTGGGAAGTGCAGTATTTTCTATGCTCGATGTAGGGAACCATTCATCCAGGATGGAGGGATCCCTCTGCCCTTCATTCATCTCACACCGTGCGGCTGGGGAAAAAGATTCACAAAAGCAGGTGCATAACACTCCCAGCTCCAGCAGATAGTAAGAGTCACCGAGTTGGGACTCCTCTCTCCCCTGTGTGTCTTTATCGGCTTTCTGTCGCTGTAACAGTGTATTCAAGACCTGTGTGACTCTTACCAGGCTCACCGTTCTGGAGGCCAGGGGCCCAGGAGCCTGGCAGCAGCACCTGTTCAGCACCTGGGGAGGGCCTCCTGCTTGTCACCACATGGCGGGCATATCCCGTGGTGAGACACAGCGAGGTGGCAGCTCCGCTATCTCTTTGTCTCCTTACAAAGCCACTAGTGGGACCTCACACTTGTGACCTCACCGAATCCCAATCATCTCCCCAAGGCCCCACCTACAAATACCATCAACACAGAGACGGGGGGGTGGGGGTGAGGTTGTGCGGCCAACACAGGACTTCGTGGGACATATTCAAGCCGCAGCATCCTGTTTCATTCTTGTATTTGCCTTTTATTCTTCCTCTTCAATAGCTCTTAGGAATCCTATTAATGAGCATCACTTCCATAAAAACACACACATTGAGAAGAGATGCCCCGGGCGCCAGCCTCAGGTCTGTGTGGGTTCCCACCCAGCACCCAAGCCTCTGCCTGTGCACAGAACATGCTGGTGCAGCGTTGCTTGCAGCCTTGTGCGAGGACATGTTCAGATGGGTGTGAAGTCCAGAGTGCCCGCCAGCAGCTGGGTCTTGGTCAAATGTCCATTCTTTCTGCCATCCAGCTTCCTCATGACGCACACAGCTCATGGTTGCAGGCCAAGGGCCTTGCCACTGGCACAGGTAGAGCTAATAGCTGCCACCAGCCCTGAGGACTTGACACAGGGGACTTCACAGTTGACACAGGTGTCCAGCACCCACCTATTGCAGGAGCTCCTAGAGGTTGGCTTCCCAGGTCCTCCCCAAGGCTGGAGAGGGTGTAGATCACCAATACTATGTCTCTCCCGTCAGCGCTTCCCAGTGGTCAGAGCCACGCACTGTCACACATGCACTTACACACACATTCCCACTCTCATTCACACTGACATGGAAACAGTCACGCACTACTAAACACAATCTCTCACACAATAGACACACTCATGCATACACACGCTGTCACTCCCATACGCCTTGACACACACACACACTCCATCCTCCCAGTGACCCAGTGTCCCTGCCCAGCCATCCCCACACTCAAGGTCATCACAGCAGGAGCAAGCCCTTCACTACTGACGTGAGGACGAGGCCTGAGAGGTCCTGGCTCCCACTGGGGGCCCCTCCGCCAGGCACGCAGCCTGCCTGACCTGGCCAAGGCACTTCCTCCCGGACCTTTCACTGCCTTAGTGGCCAGGCGGGGTCCTGCAGGGCACTGCACGAACAGGAAATGACCGTCCATCCGCTGACTGCCGGCTGCCCTTTTTGGCTGCTCCTAATTCCCCCTTCCGGTCGGAGACGTTGCCTCCTGAGGCTTGTTTCTCTGTGCTCAGTTCTTTCCGCACAGCGACCTGGATTGCACTGTGGGAGGCTGAGAGAGCTCTGACCTACATACTGGGGGAGATGCAGAACCAGGGGCTTGGGATTTGCTGAATAGAGAGATCAAGACAATCGTCAAATTCTGAGAGAGGGAGAGAGGAGAGAGAGAGAGAGAGAGAGAGAGAGAGAGAGAGAGAGAGAGAGGGGAGCCCCACCCTGCTCACACAAACCCCCGCCTGTCTTTTCTATTTGCTGATATACCTTTCCTGAGGGCTCTTGATTCTTGCCATTTCATGGGACCTGAGTGTGACACACATTCAGTAGCAACCACCCTCGGAAGTCTGAGTTTTGATCTTTTTCCAGACTAGTCCTATGCAGTAGGATACTCTGCCCCAGTGCCCAACAGCAGGCTGATGTAAGTGTGGCGAACCACGGAGGCAGGTGAGGCTACGCTGGGAGGCGCCACAGGCATTTCCCCTCATGGGATGATCAACTTATAATAGATTTACTGGGACACAACCCAGTTGTACGTTGGGAATCATTTCCACTTAATAACAGGACTTACTAAGCTAATAATATTCAAGAGAAAAATAGAACAATACTCTTGTAATGTTTGTTTCTGTGCTTTGATATGGCCATTCATTTTAACTCCTGTTTGAAGTTTTATAGATGTTTGGCCTGGTGGCCCCGATGTCCACATCACAGTGCCTGGATTCAGGTCCCAGTTCAGGCTCCAGATCCCAGCTTCCTGCTAAGGCGGATCCTTGGAGACAGCACGAGTGGCTCAGGTAATAGTTCCTACCACCCACATTGGAGGACAGGGTTGAGTTCCCAACTCCCAACTCCCAGCTCCCAGCTGGGCCCAGCCCCAGGTGTTGCAAGCATTTGGGAGTGGACCAGAAGATGAGAGCTCTATCCTCTGTCTCTCTGCTTCTTAAAAAAAAAAAAGTAAAAATAAATTCTACAAAATATATGATTGCATTTTCTTAAGAAACATAAATCTAAGACTTTTAAAAAGAAAACTTTAGTAAACAGATATTGCCTGCATTTTAAAACCCAAGCCCGTGTTTTTTTCTTCTTTCTGTCCCACGATAGAGTAGGATTTCTTCCCTCTCCGCGCCCTTCTCTAAACTGCCCGTGGCCCACAGGACAAGCTTTCTTCTAGGTGGTGATGATGCCACTTCATTCGTTTGGGCGTGGATTCTACCGGGAGCTGCAGCTCCACTCCCATCAAGCTTTCGCTGCATCGGTCTCGGGTCCTGGGGGTCATGCTTCCCATCACTGAAACCAGCCCCACTTGTTCCTCTTGGATCTGCAGGGCAGAAGCCCAGTAGCGCATGGCTACACTCTCTGCTCAGGGTCCCAATGGGCTAAAATCAAGGAAGCAGCTGAGACTGTATGTCCCCAGGGGCTAGGGTCCTCTTCCAGGCTTGCTTCTCACTGACAGAGTTCATTTCCTGCCCACCCTTCCCATGGGGCCCCTCTGAGGTCAACCCAGCAAGGGGACGTCAACTCCTTCTGGAGCTTCATATCTCTCTATTTTCCTCCTCTGTACAGTGTCCTTTGCTTTTAAGGATGCACTGGATAACACAGGCTGTCTCCCCGCCTTCAAACCAACTGACCAGAAACCTCAAATCTGTCTGCTACATCCTGTTGGCCACTTAACACAAGGGGCTAAGCCCAGGGAGAAGCTGTCACAGGGTCCAAAATGCTGCCTACGACAGTCCACCTTCCGACCCCCGTGATCCACATGCCACTTAAGTGCAACACACACTCATCCCTGTCCCATGACAACAGAGCTTCCTTCCCATTTACAGCTCCAAGTCCAAGAATCCCACGTTGAGAGATGGACAAAGTTCTGGTAGGATCCATTCTGAGGTACAACCCCTCTCCCTCTGGCGCCCAGCTCTCAAAACTCAAAGGTGGCCAGCCCTGGGACAGGCACCAGAGACACTCTGCTTCCAAAGCGGGGACCAGCAGGCACTCATCCAGATGGTGTCTGTGTCCCTCTGGAAGGCTCTATTAGCATCCAGGGCCTGGGAACAATTCTCAGTGAGCCTCAGGCTTCACCCTCTGGGTTCTTAACCCTGCAGGGGAGAAAACAAGGCACCCACAGCAAGGAGATGACCTGTGCCAGCACATCTGACACTGGGAGGGGCTGACTTGTGCTGTGCATCACCCCCTCCCCACCATACACAGTTACATGTTGAAGTCCTACCCCTGAGAGAGGCTGGGCAGGTACCAGGCTCCATCAGTGCCCATCCAGCCCCTGGAGACAGTGCCTCCCTTTCTGCTGTCACTTTGTCCTAATCCCCAGGACTCACATGGTTCTGTCATGTTATCATTAAGCCAGGGACCCCACCCCCTGATGGTTCAGGTGAGTCCTTGCCTAGCCTGCCAGGCCGGCCCTATCCGCCCTGCCCCTCTCTGACCTCCCCTCTCATCTGCCCTTCCTCGGCCCTCCGTGGTATGGCTCCACAGCTGCTGGTCTGTTCTCGAAGCCTGTCACTCTGCATGCCCCATACCACACTCTTGGTGGCTTCCTTCTGAGCAATAAGACTTGAGTTTAAGCACTCCTGCCTCTGGGGTTCCTTCCCTGCACGTCTTAGGTACAGTTGCTAACCTCCTCCCTCTGTGCCTCCACCCCTCCACCTGACCATCACATCTGGAAGGAAGTGGAGAAAAGGGGCGGAGAAGGGGCCATGTGGGGGTTAGGAGAGTGAAGTACGTTAAGCACAAAGGAAGCCACGTATTTGCTAGCCATTATTACTGCCTTGCTACAAACCCACCTCGATGACATCATCTGTGCTGTGGACTCAACCCGTGGTCCACTGGCTCCTTCCTTCCACTTGAAGGTCCTGGGCCCCACCGTCAGAAGCCTGCAGCTCAGCGGGAATGCCACCTCTTCGCAGAATTCCCACTTATCCCCTCTTGCCCAGGAGTGGTGTCCATTGGATTGCTCTAGAACCCTGCTTGGGCTGCTTCTGCAGCAGGCCTTGCGTGCACTGGCTCCTCTCCTCCCTGGTGCAGATATCTGGGGGTCAGGGCTTGCACCTGGCACGGTGAGTGCCCCCACATGCAGTCTGCTGATGGAGCTGCTGGGGCCTGCTCACCCCACCTGGCTGTGCGACGTGATGGGCTCAGCCTCAGACTGCACGGTGCACTCTGCCTCTCAGGGACCCTCCCTGACCCACTCCCCCCTCCCTCCCACATGGCCCTCAGGCCTCCTTGGTTTAACAGCAGTGAGCTGAGAGCCATCACTGGACAGCCTCTTGCCATGGGAAGACTCCTTGCCAAGGAGGCTCATCCAGCCAGAAGTCTCTGCTACACTAAACAGAGCATCACAGCCTTGCCCCGGCCTTCCCTCAGACACACTGAAGGCTGAGCATAAGCTACTGTCTCTCTGATCTACTGAAGTGGCAAAAATAAAGTTAGTTCAAGAGGAGAAAGTGCACGAAGGATGAGTTGTGTCTACTTCTGGCTTCTGTGGGCATCTCTGTCTATGCACAGACTATAGCATGGAGGTCTAGCATTGGGCACAAGAGGACATTATGTTTTCACAACTGGAAATGCAGATCATGGCTCTCTTTACAAATTCATCTTCTCCCAAGAGTTTGGCACGGTGGTGAGAGGCTGGCTAATATGCCGAGTACTTGAATGGTTACAGAATTGCTCAGATTATCTCCTTGGTCTCACTGAGTTCTGGTAGTTGTGATTTTTGAAAAGTAGATCCATTTCCTTTGTCAAGTTTATCAGCATAAAGTTTCTCACTGTTTTCTTTTATTATCTTTTAATGACTGCAGGATCTACAGTGATGTATTTCTTTTTTTTTACAGTTTCATTTGCTTTGTTTTTTTTTAAACTTTTATTTAATAAATATAAATTCCAAAAGTACAACTTTGGATTATAGTTGTTTTCCCCCCATATAGCGGTTTTGCACCCTCCCACCTGCAAACTCTCTCATCTCTTACTCCCTCTCCCATCCCATTCTTCATTAAGATTTATTTTTAATTATCTTTATAGATGTATTTCATTTTTGACATTGATGATGTGTATCTTTTCTCTTTATTTTTGCTAATCTCAATAGACTTGTCAATTTTATTTATTTTATTTATGTATTTGACAGGTAGAGTTATAGACAATGAGAGAGAGAGAGACAGAGAAAAAGGTCTTCCTTCTGTTGGTTCACTCCCCAAATGGCCGCTACAGCTGGAACTATGCCGATCCAAAGCCAGAAGCCAGGAGCCTCCTCCTGGTCTCCCATGCAGGTGCAGGGGCCCAAGACTTGGGCCATCCTCCACTTCCTTCCTGGGCCACAGCAGAGAGCTGGACTGGAAGAGGAGCAACTGGGACTAGAACCCGGTACCCATATGGGATGCCGGCGCTGCAGGCAGAGGGTTAGCCAAGTGAGCCATGGCACCAGCCCCAAGACTTGTCAATTTTATTGATGTATCTGGAGTCATATTTTGCTTCTTTAATTTTCTGTAACGCTTTCCTGTTTTCAGTTTCAAAGTAACTTTCTTGTTTCCTTCGTTCTACTTGCTTTGGGTTAGTTTTACTGTACTTTTTTGGTTTCTTGGAGTAGAAAATTGATTGTTTTAAGATCATTCCTCACTTCTAATGTAAGCATTTATTGATGTAAAATTTTCCTCTCAGTAACTTTTTACTTGTGTTATGCATAGTCCTATATGTTCTATCTCCATTTGCATTCATCACTCAGATTTGTAAAATATCCTTTGAGACTTGATCATTGAACTATGGGTCATGAAGAAGGTTGCTGATCATTTCCAAGAATTTAGAGATTTTTAGGTTGTTTCCCTGTTACTGATCTCCAGTTTGAGTTTGTTGTGATCAGAGAACACACTGTACGATTTTGATTTCTTTAATTTATTGATATGGTTCATGACTCAGGATACAATCTTGGTGAAAGTTCAGTGAGTGCTTGCACAAAATGTTTTATACGTGGAGATCGACACCTGGCCTTCCAGTTAAGCCACTGATTGGGATGCCACAACCCATGTCATAGTGCCACACCCCTATCAGTTCCAGCTCTGCTCCCAATTTCAGCTTCCTGCTAGTGTGTACCCTGGGAGGAAGCAGATATGGTTCAAGTAGTTGGGTCCTTGCACTCAGTGTGAGAGACCTGGATTGGGTTCCTGGCTGCTGGCTTCACCTGGCCCAACCCCATTTGTTGTGAACATTTGGAGAGTGAACCAAAAGTTAGAAGCACACGCTTTCTCTTGGTCCCTAAAATAAGTAAACGATTTTCAGATGTATGCCATGCACTGATTGCAGTGCCATGTTACATGTGCCAGTTAGTCTGCTGGTTGGTTGTGTTGCTCAGGTCTTCTGTCTTCTTGCTGAATTTCTCTCTGTTACTTCTATTCATTGCTTTAAGAGTGGTGTTGAAGGCATCAGCTGTAATTGTGGATATATCAGTTTCTCTTTATAGCACTATCGTTTTTCTTGTATGTATTTGAAGGAGGTATTTTTCTGCATGCAATAGAATTGTTAAGTCTTCATCCTTTCCCCTTTCTATAAAGCACTTCATTGTTTCACTTGTATCCTTTGCTCTTACATCTACATTATTGAACATTAATATAGAACTCTTTTTTTAACAGTGTTTGCATGATATATCCTTTTATTTTTTCTTTTTAAGATTTATTTTATTTATTTGAAAGACAGAATTACAGAGAGAGGTAGAGTCAGAGAGATAGAGAGAGAGAGATCTTCCATCTGCTGGTTCAGTCCCCAAATGACCACAGCAACTAGAGCTGAGCTGATCCAAAGCCAGGAGCCAGGTGCTTCTTCCGGGTCTCCCAAGTAGGCGCAGGGGCCCAAGGACTTGGGCCATCTTCCGCTGCTTTCCCAGGCCAACGCAGAGAGCTGGATAGGAAGTGGAGCAGCCAGGACTTGAACCAGCGCCCATATGGGATGCTGGCACTGCAGGCTGCAGCTTTAACCCACTGCACCACATCGCCAGCCCCATAATATACCTTTTTCAATCCTTCTACTTTTAACCTATCTATGCTATTAAATTTGAAATTAATCTCTTGTAAACAGTATACAGTTTTTATGTATGTGTTACTCTGCCAACCTCTAACTTTTAATTGGCACATTTAGATTGTTTATGTGTTAGATAATTATTGATACATTAGGGGTAACAGCTTCTATACTATTATTTATTTTCCAAAACATATACCAGGATAACTCACATTCTGAACCATAAGACATACTTCATTCACTTAAAATAATAAAAATCACACAAAACACAGTTTCAGACCATAATGTAATTAAGCTAGAAATCAATAACTTATAGCTAGCGGATCCACAATGTTCAGGAATCAAACAACAATTTTCTCAATAGCATAGGTCAAGAAAGACTTAAGAGAAAAATTTATAAATATTTTTGAAATAAAGGAAAATGGAGACAAAAATGTATCAAAATTTGTGAGATGTGGAGAAAATTATGTGTAGACAGGTTTTTATGCCAGTAAGTAATTAGAAAGGGGGAAAAAATCAACCTCAATAACCTAAGCCTCCACCTTAAGAAACTAAAGAAAGATGAACAACTGAGATCCAAAGCAAGCAGAAAGAAAGGCACACTACGAATTAGAGCAGGAGCCCAGGAAATTAACACAGGGAAAAATAAGTAAAGTCCAAAGAAATAAGAAACTGGTTCTTTTAAAATATCAATAAAACTGCTCCACTCTATCTAGGTTCACCAAAGGGAAAAATAATATTCTCAGAAATGAAGGACTGACCATCACTACTGATCCCACACACATTGAGAAGATAATAAAGGAACACAATGAACAACTCAGTGACTGCACATTTGATAACCGAGATGAAATGGACAAATTTCTTAAAAAACAAAGCTCACACAAGGAGAAACAAATGGGGTAGACCTAGCTCTATTTAATTTTTTTTTTTTTTTTTTTTGACAGGCAGAGTGGATAGTGAGAGAGAGAGACAGAGAGAAAGGTCTTCCTTTTTGCCGTTGGTTCACCCTCCAGTGGCCGCTGTGGCCGGCGCATCGCGCTGATCCGAAGCCAGGAGCCAGGTGCTTCTCCTGGTCTCCCATGCGGGTGCAGGGCCCAAGGACTTGGGCCATCCTCCACTGCCTTCCTGGGCCACAGCAGAGAGCTGGCCTGGAAGAGGGGCAACCGGGATTGAATCCGGCGCCCCCACCAGGACTAGAACCCGGTGTGCCGGTGCCACAAGGTGGAGGATTAGCCTGTTAAGCCACGGCGCCAGCCCACCTAGCTCTATTTAAAAAAAAATGAATCAATAAAAGAAAGCCCCAAACCTGAAGAGTTTCACTGGTGAATCCAAAGATTTAAGGAAGAATGATTTTGATTCTCTACGATCTCTTCTAGGAAAATAGAAGCAAAGAAGTACATTTTCACTCACTGTATTTGGCAAGTATTATCCTATTATAAAAACCAAATAAAGATTGTACAATAATGGTAAGTATTATCCTATTACAAAAACCAGATAAAAGTTGTACAATAATGATAACTACAGGTCAATATGTATCATAAACAAAATATTAGCAAGTTACATGAAACAATGTGTAGACAGAATTTCATACCACGACCAAGCAGGAGTTATGCAACCCTGATTTAATATAGAGGAAAAGCTATGTAACCCACCACACCAAAAAGCTAAAGAATAAAAATCATATGATCGTATCAATTGAAACAGAAAAGACATTTAGCAAAACACAGCATCTGTTTATGATTTAAAGAAAGAAAAAAGCTTTCATCAAATTAGGACTAGAATTGGGGCTGGTGCTGTGGCATAGTGGGAAAAGCCGATGGCTGCTGCGCTGGCATCCCATATGGGCACCAGTTCTAGACCCAGCTGCTCCACTTCCGATCCAGCTCTCTGCTCTGGCCTGGGAAAGCGGTAAAAGTTGGCCTAGACACTTGGGCCCCTGCCCAAGCCGGTATCCAAGAGCTTCTTTTGTGTCTCCCATGGGGGTGCAGGGGCCTAAGCACTTGGGCCATCCTCTACTGCTTTCCAAGGCCATAGCAGAGAGCTGGATCGGAAGTGGAACAGCCAGGACTCGAACCAGCGCCCATAAGGAATGCCGGCCCTGCAGGAGAGGGCTCTACCCACTATGCCACAACTCTAACCCCAGAGAACTTTTTTAGAAAGTAGAAGGGCCACAGTTTTAAAAAATGATTTTAAAAAGTATAGTGTGGTAAATGCATAAACCAGTGGCATAATCATTTATTATCGTGCTCAAATGGCATCTACTGCACAAACGTGTGTTGCTATACTTTCATAGGATTGGCAGTATGGTAAGTATGTTTACATCAGCATCACCACAAACAGATGAGTAATGCTACAATGTCATGGCACAACAGAAAATTTTCAGTTTGGGGCTGGCGTTGTGGCACCATGGGTTAAACTTCCACCTGCAATGCCAGCACACCATATGGGCACAGGTTCGAATCCTGGCTGCTCCACTTATCATCCAGCTTCCTGCTAATGACATGGAATTTATCCAGCCAATATGAAAATCTACGTCTACATGAAACCCACAGGTGAATATTTACTCACAGGCATTAAAAATTGGAAGCAACCATCCTATCTTTCAGTAGGTCAGTGAAAAAACTACTATGGCATATTCTAAAATGGAATATTATTTAATGAGATGAAAAAGTGAGCTAGTAAGCCACAAAAAGATATGGATGAACCTTAAATATATATTGCTCTGTGACAGTAGCCGCTCTGGAAAAGCGGCATGGAGCATGATTCCAGGTATGTGACTTTACGGAAAAGGAAAACTGAAACCATGAAATAGAGGTCAGTGACCAACAGGCTTCAAGGGAGGGGAGGGGGCTGGATACGGGGGTCCTGGGGAGTGTTAGGGTTGTGAAATTATTCTTCATGAATCTGTGCTGGTGGCCACATGAAAGCATGCGTTTGCTGAACCTAACGTGTGTAAATTATAAAAAATCACTCAGGAGGTTGATGAAATGCCAGAATGGAATTCAGAGCATGAGTTTAAAAATCTAAAGTATGTGATGTGTGTGTGCGTGTGTGCGTGTGTGTGTGTGTGTGTGTGTGAGACATATGCTGCCTGTCTTATTGGAAAGAAATGGAGTGTGTAAGGCTAAGGGCAAGAGAGACTATTTCTAAGCCTTGTGCTCTAGCGGATAAAGTTGTTTTCTATGTGAGTGAAAGTTGACCTTTCTGATGTGTACACAATGGAACAGTTGAGTAAATGGGTAGCAGATGGTGGGAGTCAGGTTTCTCGTGCAGTGAGAAGCCACGGACAAGCAAGGGGAAGAGGATAGGACGGTCTATGCGGCAAAGCACTGGAGCTGAAGACTCACTGATGGGCATTTTGGTTACCCTGCTGCTCAGAACATGTCATATGAGGGTACTTGAAAAAGTTCGTGGAAAATCCCAGCACCCACATGGGATTTTGAGTAAGGTCTGCAAAAACAAACAGAAAGGTAGGCTACTTTTCTCTATTCACCAGAAAACTAGGTCTCAACCTAGGCACACACAGCATGAGCAACACAGGCAAGCAAACAAACATCACTGAGAGTAATATATATGAAGACAGCTAGGTGAACCGTGTTCTCTCTGCTGATACACGGGGTACTTCAAAAAAGCTCACAGAAAAGGTGCATTGTCTTTCAATTCCTATTAATCCATTAGCATATTCTTCAATCATTGGAACACTAGTCTAATTATGGTAGCTTTGGGGTAAATTTTGCCATGAAAGTATAAGTTCTTCCACTTTGATATCTTTTTGAAGTGTGTTGTTCGTCTTTGTCTTTGCATGTTTCATGTAGATGTCAAATAAGATTATCAACTTCCACAAATAATCGTGCTGGGGTTTTAGTTAATATTATATTTAATCTATAAGTCAATTTTGAGAAGCTTAAGTTTTCAAAGACCTTGAATATGGTATATTTCTCCATTTATTTAATTTCTATTAATTTCTGCAAATAATATTCTGTGCTTGTTTGTACAGAGAGCTAGCATAATTGCATTAGATTTGTTCCTATTTGATGCTATTGTTAATGCTTTCTTTGATTTTTCCATTTTTCTGTGAAGATATGATTTGTATTTAGTGTAACTTATCCATGTGATGGTACAGTTCTGCAAGTTTGAACAAATATACAGTCACTGAATTAAAAATTCACAAAAATGCAATAAGCCAGAAAGTTCCCCATGCTGCTATGTAGCCAATGCCTCCCATTGTCCTAAGTCAACCACTGATTTGTTTTCTAAGCCTTTGTCTTTTCTAGAACCTCATAATAATGGAACCGCGCTTGGACAGGATGTAGACTTTGAGTCTGGCTTCTTCTTCTTAGCATAATTTATTTGGGATTTATCCACGTAACCACACATTTCAGTAGTTTGTTCCCATTTACTTGGGATATTGCACCATTGTACTGTTTGTTTATCCACACACCAACTGAAGGACATTGGGATTATTTTCAATGTAGGGTACTAGGAACAAAGCCATTACCAACATCTACATGCAGGTTTTTATAGGAATACAAGTTATCATTTCACATAAGTAAATACCCCAGTATAATTTCATGGTAATTATATGTTTAACTTTATGAGAAGCTGTGGAAATGATTGCCGCAGTGGCCGTACCAGTTTACACTTCCACCAGTAACATGCGAGTTGCCCAGTCGTCCTACTGGTGTTGGAAATTCTCAGGCTCTTCCTTTCTTTGTTTCCTGTTGTAGCCATGCCCAGGGGTGCGGGGACGTCTCCCTGCAGCTTCCTTCTGCACTTCCCCAGTGGTAACGACTGAACATCTCTCCACGCGCTCTTTTCTTCCGTGGTATCCCTTCTGCCAGTCTGTGGCTTGTCCTTTCATTTCCTTAAAAGACATATTAAAGAGAAGTTCTGAATTCTTTTTTTTTTTTTTTTTTTTTTTTGAGATTTACTTATTTATATGAGAGGCAGAGTTACAGAAACAGAGAGATCTTCCATGGTATTTGAATAAGAGGGTTTTTAAAACTTTTTTTTTAATTTCTAATTAGTTTTTTTAAGATTTATTTATTTATTTATTTGAAAGTCAGAGTTACACAGAGAGAGGAGAGGCAGAGAGAGAGAGAGAGAGAGAGAGAGAAGTCGTCAATTAGCTGGTTCATTCCCCCAAATTGACACAACGGCCAAAACTGAGCTGTTCTGAAACCAGGAGCCAGGAGTTTTTCCTGGTCTCCCACATGGGTGCAGGGGCCCAAGGACTTGGGCCATCTTTCACTGCTTTCCCAGGCACACTAGCAGGGAGCTGGATGGGAGGTGGAGCAGCCAGGACTCGAACCGGCACCCATATAGGATGTTGGCACTGCAGGCCAGGGCTTTAACCTGCTGAGCCACAGCACCAGCCCCAATGTGTTCCTGTTACTAAACTTCTGTTAAATTGTTAGCAAATATTTTCTCCCAGTCTGGCATGTGTCTGCGTTCTATTTGCAAGATGTTTCGAGAATGAACTTTTTCTTGTGATTTTTTAAAATTTTTGATGGAGTCTACTGTATCATTTTTCCCTCAATGTTTTGTGCTTTTTATGTCGAGTATAGAACAGTGTGCCTGGACCTAGATCCCAAAGACCTTTCTCTTATTGTTTTTCTAGATATTTTATAGTTTCAGGTTTTACATTCAAATCTGTGATTCAGTTGTTTTATTTTTCTATTTTTTAAACTATGGCAAAACACACATAACATAAAAGTTACCGTCTTAACCGACGTGTGCGTTTCAGTGGGCAGCCATCACCAGCGCCAGAGCCCTTCGTCTTGCAAAACTGGACCTCTTCCCATCAAGCAACAGCTTCCTGTTTCTCTCTCCCCTGCAGGCCCTGGCAGCCACACTCTGCTTTCTGTCTCTGTGAATGTGGCACACCACATACCTCAAACAAGCAGAAACACACAGTATTTGTCCTTTAGCAACTGCGTTATTTATTCGGCATCATATTTTCAAGGTTCACCCGTGTTGTGCCATGTGTCAGAATTTCCTCCCTTTGAAAGGTTAGAAAATACCCTACTGTACATGGACAAACTTACCACATTGTGCGCCTTGATGGAACTTTGTTGCTTCCACATTCTATTATGAATAGTACTGCTGAGAATATGGGTATATAAATATCACTTCAAGGCTCTGCTTCCAGGCCGGCGCTGCGGCTCACTAGGCTAGTCCACTGAGGGGTGAACCAACAGAAAGGAAGACCTTTCTCTCTCTCTCACTGTCCATTCTGCCTGTCAAAAAAAAAAAAAAAAAAAAAAGAAAGAAAGAAAGAAAGAAAGAAAGAAAGAAAGAAAGAAAGAAAGAAATTTGCTTCTACAATAGATAAAACCCTGTTGGCCAATATTGTCCGGGGCTGGGGGTGGTTTGTTTAGGGGAACTCCAGGTCTGGGGCATTGACTACCATTTACATAGAGCGCCCCCTGCCCCAGACCAACTGAAGCCTGGAGGAACAAGGACACAGGTTTTTACTCCTGCCTTCTTTCAAGAGACCAGTTCAGTCTCACATCCTGTATTGGTCCCCACCCCACCCCATGCGTTCTCCCCCACGTGTGGAAGCCAGTGAGCCAAACGTGAAGAACCAGTATGGAGAGGCTCATCTCTACCTGCTGCCCCCAGCCCACCTAAGATATGAAGAGGCCCAGCCTGCTGGGGTCTGGGCCTCTGCCATATGGTTGGTCTGTGTGCACGATGGCAGTGGTTAACCTCGGCAAGTTTATTTTCTCTGAATAAATTCGGCCTAGCAGTGAGTTCGTATTCTGTCTCCTTTCTCTTTGCTGTGTTCTTTTTCCTTATAAAGCCCCCACGTGGCCATCAGGAATGCCCTAAATGCCACCTGCAGTGCTGGCAACCAATATGGGTGCCAGTTTGATCCCAGCTGCCCCACTTCCTATCCAACTCCCAGCTAATGTGCCAGGGAAAACATCAGAGGATGGCCCAAGTCTTTGGGCCCCAGCACTCACAAGGGAGACAGACCTGGAAGAAACTTCTGGCTCCTGGCTTTGGACTGACCCAGCTCTGGCTATTAAGGCCATTTGGATAGCGAGCCAGTGGATAAAAGATCTCTCTCTATCTCTCTGTAACTCTGCCTTTCAAATAAATAAATATATTTATTTTTTTGTGTGTGGTACTGGCATGAAGACAGACATATAGACCCATGCAATAGAATAAAGAGTCCAGAAACAGCTCTCATATATGGTCAAATGATTCCCATCCAGGGTTCCAAGACCACTCAATATACTAAGGAACAGTTTTTTCAACGAACGGTATTAGGAAAATTGGATATTGACATAACAACAGATCAAAGTTGGATCCCTGCGTTATACTCACTGCATACAGAAATTTCCTCAAAAAGGATTATAGACCCACACATAAGGCCAAATTTTAAAATTCTCAGAAGAATGCATAGGACAAAACCTTCATGACATTGAATTTGACAGTAACTTCTTGGGTATGGCATCAAAAGCACAGGCACAAAGAAGGACGTGACCAGCAGAGCACAAATACAACCCACAGAATAAGGGAACATACTTACCTGTCATGTATTTTATGAGGGATTGATATTAGGAATGTATAGTCTCGTGGCTGGCGCTGTGGTGCAGCGGGTTAACGCCCTGGCCTGAAGCACCGGCATCCCATATGGGTGCCAGTTCTAGTCCCGGCTGCTCCACTTCCCATCCAGCTCTCTGTTATAGCCTGGGAAAGCAGCAGAAGATGGCCCAGGTCCTTGGGCCCCTGCACCCGCGTGGGAGACCTGGAAGAAGCTCCTGGCTCCTGGCTTCGTATCAGCGCAGTTCCAGCTGTTGTAGCCAATTGGGGAGTGAACCATCGGATGGAAGACCTCTCTCTCTCCTCTCTCTCTCTGCCTCTCATCTCTCTGTATAACTCTGACTCTTAAGTAAAAAATAAATAAATATTTTAAAAAAAAAGAACATATAGTCTCCCTAAAACTCAACAGCACAAACAACTTGTTTTAAAAATTGGCAAATTACTTAAATAGACATTTCTCCAAGAAAGGCATGTCAGTGCTTAGTAAACACATGAGAAGGTGCTCAGCATAACTGGTCATCCGGGAAATGCAAATCAGAAGTCCAGTTCATCACCACTGCACGGTCATTAGATTGGCTACTGAGAAAAAAATAAAGAAACTACATATATTTGTAAGGAAGTGGAGAAATTGGAACCCTTGTACACTGTTGGTTGGAATGAAAAATGGCATGGTTTCTATGGAAAATAATATGGTTGCTTTATTTATTTATTTATTTATTATTTTTTGACAAGCAGAGTGGACAGTGAGAGAGAGACAGAGAGAAAGGTCTTCCTTTTGCTGTTGGTTCACCCTCCAATGGCCGCCGCGGCTGGCGTGCTATGGCCTGCGCACCGCGCTGATCCGAAGGCAGGAGCCAGGCGCTTCCTCCTGGTCTCCCATGCGGGTGCAGGGCCCAAGCACTTGGGCCATCCTCCACTGCACTCCTGGGCCACAGCAGAGAGCTGGCCTGGAAGAGGGGCAACTGGGACAGAATCCGGCGCCCCGACCGGGACTAGAACCCGGGGTGCCGGTGCCTCAGGCGGAGGATTAGCCTAGTGAGCCGCGGCACCGGCCTAGCAAATGACTTCTTCAGTCCCAAGTCAGTGAATTCCTTTTGCTAAAAGATAGACAAGGACACCTTGGGCTAAGTGAGAGACAAGGGACCTGCCTTTCCCTTGTAGGAGTTTGGTCTCAACCTTCATTATTTTCTTCTTCCCTATTTGTTTTCTATTTATTTTGCTCTTCTTTTTCTGTTTCTAGAGGTAGGAACTTAACATTTATGAATAAGGCCTTTTCTTTTCTGATGTAGACACTTCTTGCTATGAGCTTCTCTCAACACTCATTCTAGCTGCATTCTATATAGCTTATCAACATAAGCCATTGTCATTTTCATTCGCCACTTGATTCTTTTTTTTTTTTTTCAATTCCTCTTCGGTCCATGGATTATTTAGAGGTTTGCTGTTTGATGCCATTGTGTTGAGATACGGCTGAGATACGGTGCTCTTTCGAAGTGTTTGGTACTTGGCTTTGGTCCAGGACAGGTCTATCTTGGAGAATGTCCGTGGGCACTTGGAACAAACGTGCCTCTGCTGCTGTGGATGGAGTGTTGCTCTACGCATGGCGGTGAGATCCTGATGGAAGGTTATCTACATCCTTGCTGATTTGCTCTCCAGTAGTTCTACTGTGACCGGAGGCAGACCCCTTAAAAGTCCCTCTGGGGTGCCATATGATATCAGAATATGGAGTGCCAATTATATTACTGTGTGCTTATTAATACAATCCCAACAGTAATAAGCTTGTATAGGTTCTTGCCTAATGGTAGCTTCGGGATCCGCAAGGAGAGAAGGCCCACACTTCCGGGAATGGAGAGTCCCTACTCGCACTTCCAGGCACGAAAAGTCCTTGCCAAGGTCCCCGCGGGCGCCTAAAGGTCAACCAATGAGGACCAGACCTGCCTCAACCTTTCACCCCCACTCCTGTATCTATAAAAGGAGCCCTCCCCACCTCTGACATGCGACTTCCCCGGCCCCCGCTCTGTTGGGACCAGGGAACCTCGCCCGGGAGCGGAATCCCAGTAAAAGCCTGTGAATGAACTGATTCATCTGCCTGGGGAGATTTGTTACACACCGGACACCTTGCACCTAATATTCAGAGGAGAATTCTGAATACCGGCATAAATGAACGAGGCAGCATGATAAGGTTTTAAGCTTTTAATTCAGTGAGAGACATGCATAGCAGAGTGAGGGCCCTGTCTAAGAGAGAGGGAAATATGGGTTCATACCGAGCACCAGGAGCCAGCCACGTGGGGGAGCAGGCAGGCCAGGAAGCATGGGGCTGGTGGCCCGAAGGCCACACACCCCGAAAGGCACAAGGGGCCCCACGAGCCAGCAATGGCGAAAGAATCAAGAGGTCAAAAAGGGCTGGGCCCACCGCGTCCCTGGCCTTCAATCCACTTCCAAAGGGGAGTGGTTAATGAGTCTGATTGGCAGGTGGGCACCCAGGTGTGGTCAGGAAGGGGCATGCGGTCACACAGGGGCGTGGTGAAGGCGTGGCTCAGTTTTATCCTGTATGCCTGCCTGCAACACTACTAGCTGCTAAGAGAGTGTGTTGAAGTCCCCAGCCATACCGAAGGTTTGTTTCTCCTTCCAGCTCTAGTGTAACTGAAGCTCTGTTGTTTTGTGTGTGCACATTTAGACTGACCTTTTCCTCTTTCTGTAACATCCCTCTATGTCTCCTGTTATTAACATAGTCGCATGCGGTTGTCTTTATTAATGTTCTCAAGGTGTTACCTTCTCTTCTATTGCTTTCACTCTGTGTCACTGAATTTGAACTGAGTTTCTCTAAGCAGGATCTAGCTTGGCCATGGTTTTTTTTTTATCTACTTTGCCAATTTCTGGTTTTTCCATTTCAGTTGCCCCCCCAAACAGCAGGGTCTCCTGCAGCTCTTTGCAGTGGAATGTCGAAGGATTCCCATCCCCACCCCCAAGAGGCCGCGAAGCGGATTTCAGGAAATGCCAAGGCCACCTCGTGCTGATTAGCGCCGTTTACAGTCCAGCTCAGAAGTGCAATCTAACACTCCCCATCTGCCCTGGATTTGGAATGTCACAGTATCAGCTTCCTTGCCCAGCCCCCAACCCAACCCCTGCATGCTGGCGCGTCTCTGAGGGGTCTTTCTCCATCACCACCATCTGGAATTCACTTTCCTCTCTTTGTTTTCCTAGGGAATAGAGCCTGGGATATATCGACATGGCTTTTTTTTTTTTTTCTTTTTTTTCAGAAACTCATTTTGTACAACCAGGCTGTCTGTGGTTTAAATCCTACAGTACTGCTCTGTAGCCGACTCTGTAAAGAGGCCCCTGGAGATATGCAAGGTACACAGGAAAGGGGGAATCAGCACTTCACTCACCCCCATTTAAGGGTCTGTGATGTGCCATGGCTTCCTGGTCCAGATCTCATTGGACCCACCTCTCCCTTCCCTGAAGTCTTGTGATGTTCATTTACACGATGACAGCTGTGAAGGCTGTCAGAATCAAAACAGAGTCCCTCGTGTCAACCCCGACAGAAAGTAAAGCCAGGAAGTTAGGAAGGAAGGGTTTTTATGCAAAACTGCTGTTAGAACCTGTTAGGACATCGAGGCCTAAACCCCCAAGCCCAGTGAAACTCTGCTCAGACAGATCATCTAAAGCTAGTGGGATGCTGATTGCTACGGAAAGCCCCTCACCTGGGACATTGCTAACTGCAATGACACAGTGTAAAGTTTACCCAGAAAGTGCAGGTCTCCCATGCATTTAATCAAGGTCCTTGTGGCACTCTGCACCTCCCCCAACAAGCAGCTTAAGAAGAGACTCTGCCTGCTGCCCAAACAAAATGAAGCCTGCTGGCCGGCGCAGCTAATCCTCCGCCTAGCAGCGCCGGCACACCGGGTTCTAGTCCTGGTTGGGGCGCCGGATTCTGTCCCGGTTGCCCCTCTTTCAGTCCAGCTCTCTGCTGTGGCCAGGGAGTGCAGTGGAGGATGGCCCAAGTGCTTGGGCCCTGCACCTGCATGGGAGACCAGGAGAAGCACCTGGCTCCTGGCTTCGGATCAGCGCAGTGCGCATGCCACAGCGCACCAGCCACGGAGGCCATTGGAGAGTGAACCAACAGCAAAAGGAAGACCTTTCTCTCTGTCTCTCTCTCACTGTCCACTCTGCCTGTCAAAAAAAAAAAAAAAAAAAAAAAAAGAAGCCTGCCTTCAAACCCTCCGTCCTCTATCCAGATAGGCTGGAACCCCAGTCTCTACCTCCTATTCTGTCCCCACTGAACTAAAGCTTTTAACTGGCCACCTCCTCACCTTCTTCGAACCCTAAACCTCACACTATGCAAAATTAATGTACAATGGGCTATAGACTTAGATAAAAAACATGAAACTACAAAACTTTTAGAAGAAAATCTGTAGGACCTAGGGATGGTGGATAGACTTGACATCAAAAACATAGTTCATCAGTAAGAAAAACATTAATAAACTGAATAAGCTGGATTGCATCAACATTCTAGACCTTTGGTCTGACAAAGGCCAACTGACTGCAAATCAGGTGTCTGAAGAAGGACTCAAATCTCAGTAAAAGATTTCTCAAATCTCAACAGGAAAATAAACACCCATTGGAACATGGGCAACAGACATGAACAAGCATTTCCCTGAGGAGGCTACAGATGGACAGTAAGTGCCTGAAAAGATGTCCAGCATCTTTAGTCATCTAGGAAACATAAATCATACATGGGGCTGGTGCTGTGGTGCAGCGGGTTAACGCCCTGGCCTACAGTGTTGGCATCCTATATGGGCACCAGTTTGAGACCTGGCTGCTCCACTTCTGATCCAGCTCTCTGCTATGGCCTGGGAAAGCAGTAGAAGATGGCCCAACTCCTTGGGCCCCTGCACCTGTGAGGGAGACCTGGAAGAAGCTCCTGGCTCCTGACTTCAAATTAGCGCAGCTCCGGCTGTTGCAGCCAACTGGGGAGTGAAACATCAGATTGAAGACCTCTCTCTCTCTCTCTCTCTCTCTCTCTCTCTCTGCGTAACTCTGACTTTTTTTTTTTTTTTTTTTGACAGGCAGAGTGGACAGTGAAAGAGAGAGACAGAGAGAAAGGTCTTCCTTTGCTGTTGGTTCACACACCCCCCCAATGGCCGCTGTGGCTGCGACTGGCGCACTGCAGCCGCTGCACTGCACTGATCCGAAGCCAGGAGCCAGGTGCTTCTCCTGGTTCCCATGTGGGTGCAGGGCCCAAACACCTGGGCCATCCTCCACTGCACTCCTGGGCCACAGCAGAGAGCTGGACAGGAAGAGGAGCAACCAGGACAGAATCTGGCGCCCTGACCGGGATTAGAACCCAGTGTGCTGGTGCCGCAAGCGGAGGATTAACCTATTGAGCTGTGGCGCCAGCCTGATTTTCAAATAAGTAAATACATCTTTAAAAAACAAAGTAGTGTTAGGCTTAATTCTGGGGACAACTCTGAGAAACAAGTTCTTTCATACAAGGCTGGTGCACATGTGAAATGTGTAGAAAATATGTGTGGCCAGAGCCTGGCCTGTCCAGCTGTGAGGCCCAGGCCTGAGCCACCTCTACACATGCGTGCCTTTCCATGACATGCAATGTGACAGCGCCACAGTCAGATTGCAGAGTGAGTCCCTCTCACTGTCGGATGAGACATCCAACGTCGGTTCCATGGAGGCTTCTCTTGCTTTTCCCAGTACACATTTCCAACGGGAAGCGCCTGGATTGAGACACATCCAGTGCTCTTTTGTCATCAGTCCTCGTTCCCAGGCACCTCTGAGATCATCTTCCATGCTCCGATCTCAACCTCTGCGTGGGAATATTTCAGCGAAGCCCGCAGAGAAACCTTGACCTGCAATTACAGAAACCAAGAATGGAAATGTTTCTATTAATATTGCTCCAAGATAAGCCACCTACTCTTTTGGACAAGCAGTATTTGGCAAAGGAAGAGGTGGGCCGGCTTCAGCGCCTGTGTCTCCCATGCAATGTCCCAAGCTCCTGGAGTCGCCAGCCAGTCCTTGAGCTCCGAGAGTTGCTGCAAGGGTGCCTGTCTCCTGGCTCAGTTCTGGCATCCACTGAGCTCCTCGTCCAGCTCCTTCCCATTCAACATCAAAAGGTCTGCAACAGTCCAGCTCTGCCTCCAACCCAGCAGCCCAGGGAAGTGTTTATTGAAGAAGAAGAGCGAATCCGGAAGCAGCTGTGCGAAGGGCCAGGGCTGGGTCCCCCGGGGTTCAGCCTGGGCCATCTGCGTCCCCTCTTATGGCTAATCTCTCCTGTTCTCAGAGAAGCAGCCCATTAACTCCGACAGCTGGGAAATGATGAAAAACATCTTTTTGAAACCGTTCTTATTATGCAGTGTTTATGTTTCAGGGTCTGGGGCCTTCCGAGCGATGACTTTTGAGACGTTGTCCAGGCCCAGGGGCGTGGGTGCTGGGCCCTAGCACTGAGCCGCAGGCTGTCTGTGCAAGGGTCCTCACAGAGCTGTTGTCACCCAGGGGTACTCACACGGACCAGTGGGCGGCTAGATTTAGATGCTTTAAGATACAGTTGATTATTTTGAGGCAGTGCCTGCCTGAGGGCTGTATTCTGCTTTCTTATAGCACCATTTCCCCTGCAGGGCAGCGTAGAATGTAAGTCCTCCTGCTAAGGGTCATTCTAAGGACAGCGTGACCCACACAGGGACTTAGGGGTAGGCTCCCTCGGCACGTGTTTCTTACCTGCACTTTCTGAAGCCAGGGCCCCCCCTGCCCACTCCAGTTGCAGAATAAGGAATTCCAAACTTGTCCATCCATCGCCTGGGACACGTGTCCCTTCCCTGTCTCCTCCGTGTTGTGTTTGTTGTTCGGGGCTTTCTATAAAGCAGGAATTAGACCCCCTCTGTAAATCTGTTCTCTCCTGGCCTGCTTGGCCACTTTGCTGTCACTCCCAGCTGCACGGAGCTGCCTCTTTAAAAAATAAATGCAGAGCAGGATGTGGGGTCACTGGGACTCTGAGTATGACAAATAATAAACATGTAAGGAAAATCACGTTCTCAATTCAAAGAACATGAGCTTCACAGAAGCCGGGTCTGCTGTTCAAACGAATTTCCAAAAGGTGGGCCCACGCCGTCTAACGGGAGGCAATTCTAAAAGCTGTCTCAGCTGTTCCCTTCGGTTTTGACTTCTCTCCTTGAAGCTGTATCGCGACGTTGCTTTCAGTAGGAATCATATTCCATTCAGCAATGATAAACCCATTCAACACAGTTTCCTCTCCCCGTTAGGCCTGCAGCCATTTTCCACATCTTACAGGTTTTACTGCATGGTTGACTTGTTGGAAAGCAAGCTGGTGTTTATGTATGAAAGATCGTATTTTCACACGAATATTGGCATGGAGTGGGATAATGAGACACAAATGTGCAGAGATGTACCCGCTTCTCAATCCGGGCCTCGGTCGGCACTGCCTGTGGGTGCTGTGGCCTCTGCACCGCCGGGCCCTACTCGCTCACCTCGTCTCTTGCTGGTGGCTCTAGATTTAGAAGCGCTCCAGTCTCCCACGGATCGGGGTCGATTCCGCCCAATGCTCAGAGCAGTCACCTGCGCATCTGTGCACCCATCTTCTCACTTCCCTGTGGGTCTTTGCCCCATGCATTTTAAAGAAAATAAACGCAAAGAAACATCTGAAAATGGCTCCTTGGGAGAGAGAGACTCCATGTTCAAGGACAGGGAAACGGAGAGCAAGATCATCCTTAATGAACATGTTAGCATTGTGGATGGGGTGGACAAGAGAGGCCTTGCATTTCCTAGGTGGGCGGCAGCCTATAAGCAATCTCCTCTTTTTAAAGGTGAAAGGGCTGAGCCCTGGGCGGAGTGACAGCCTGGCAGAGGAGTAGCAGCAACCCAGAAAGAGAAAGGCACTGAAGAGAGCTTTGTGGGAGAGCAGGGAGAGGAAGTGGGGTAGGAGATGCCACTGTGTGACACGGTGCTGGCTGCGGGCTGCAGCGTGCTATCTGCATGGCTTGGGACAGACTGAACCCTTCAGAAAGAGCCCAGGCCCCCTCCCCAAGCTTGTGACCTCCTCCCCTCCCCAGCAAGAGGGGGACAGAGTTCCAGTTTGGGAAGTTGAAACGTCCTTCGGATGAACGGTGGCCATCACACAGCAATGTTGAGTGTCTGCCCCCAACAGCCCACCTTGTTTATCATGTATTGGCTTTGACTTTGTAATATCACAGTAAAGCACGTATTTAAAGAATAGCATGGTCCACAAGCTGTTATTTTAGAATGGAACTTGATAGCTGTTTTTCAGTTTTATTGAGGGGGAATTACTCAATATCACTGAACTGTATCTTTAAAAATGGTTAAGAGAGTAGGTGTGGGCCAGCGCCGTGGCTCACTAGGCTAATCCTCCGCCTGCAGCACTGGTACCTGAGGTTCTAGTCCCGGTCGGGATGCCGAATGCTGTCCCGGTTGCTCCTCTTCCAGCCCAGCTCTCTGCTGTGGCCCGGGAGTGCAGTGGAGGATGGCCCAAGTGCTTGGGCCCTGCACCCGCATGGGAGACCAGGAGAAGCACCTGGCTCCTGGCTTCGAATAGGCACAGCGCGCCAGCCATAGCAGCCATTTAGGGGGTGAACCAACAGAAGGAAGACCTTTCTCTCTCTGTCTAACTCTGCCTTTCAAAAAAAAAGACTGTGCCATTTCACTAACAATCATAATATATTATGGTGTTAGGCCCTCATTGTACAGGGGGAGGAGTCTATTTCACATTTTTGAATCTTGGTGACCTGCCAGGATGTGGGGCAGGGGCTGGAAGGCAGCAGAAGTGAAGCTCTGTGCCCCAAAGCCACGTACAAATGGCACCCCACAGCCTGCCGGCCTCTCTCTCTGTCTCTCTCTCTCTCTCTCTCTCTCTGTTTCCTTCTCCCTCTCTCTCTGTGTCTCCCCCTGCCCCAACATCCCGCTGGCTCCTCCAGGAGCCATTACTGCTGTTCCTTTCCTTAACTCTTCCCCTGTGACCTGTGAATATCCTAAGGCTGAGATTTCAACAGTGAGTGAGTAAATTAAACACCCATCTTTAAATTGTTTAAATGGTGATGTGGAGGCCAGCATTGTGGCATAGCAGGTAAAGCCACCACCGGTAATGCCAGCATCCCTGTGAGCACTGGTTCGAATCCCAGCTGCACACTTCCTATCCAGCTCCCTGTTAATGGCCTAAGAAAACAGCAAAGGATGGCCCAAGCGTTTGGGTTCCTGCCAACCACGTGGGAGACCTGGATGAAGCTCCTGGCTTCAGCCTGGCCTAGCCCTGGTCATTGTGGCCATCTGGGGGCTGAGCCAGCAGATGGAAGCTCTCTCTCTCTAACTCTGACTTTCAAATAAATACATTTTTAAAAATAAATAAATAAATGCTGATGTGTACGAGGGACTAGGAGTGTGCCCAGCCACTAGGGGTCTGCCCCTCACCTGTACTGCCCCATCGCTGTTGTTGGCGTGGGTCTGAGAGATGGGGCAGCCTCTCCCAGGCTTGTTCTCAGGGGCTGAGGCCTGGGGCAGAGGTACTCTGGGTGGGCTCTGGCCAACACCGTGGTGAGTGAGGGCTTTGGGCGCTGAGTGGAGGCCTGGGGAGCCGGTTGGGGGCCTGGGGTTCAGGCCCAGAGGGTTTTGCCAGCTCAGCTAAGGGGTCTCCCGAGCTCTTTGCTGGCTGGGGTCTTCCT
Source organism: Lepus europaeus (assembly GCF_033115175.1). Classification (NCBI taxonomy): domain Eukaryota; kingdom Metazoa; phylum Chordata; class Mammalia; order Lagomorpha; family Leporidae; genus Lepus; species Lepus europaeus. The sequence goes on from NC_084838.1 coordinate 100,206,189, forward strand.
TCTGCAGCCTCTCAGCCCTTCAGCTCTTGAGAAGACCAGGGTCAGGGTGGGGACCCAGGTAGAGGGGACAAGGGCTTCCCCAGGCCCACTGAGTTTTCTGTCCACCTGGCAGCCTCCTGGCTCCCCACAGGAACCCCCCAGGCCCCGCTCTTTCCTTCCTGCTCACGGGGCTGCACCTGCCACGCCACCACCCTAGCCAGGCCCTGATGGAGCAGGAAGCCTCTTCCAGAGGCTGGCCAGAGCCACGCCCCACCTCGCCTGCACCCAACTGGCGCTCAGAAGGAGTTCAGAGGACCCGGTCTCCAGAGCGCTGGCCTCACCGCTCCCATACTTCCCGGGATGGCCCTCCAGTGAGGCACCTTTGTGGCCCAGTATTCCAAAGCCATAGACTGCAGCATGCGACGACCCCTAGTACAGAAGCCGGTTCAACTGGATGTGGGAGCGCACGGGCCAGCTCCATGCAGTACTGTCCCCCTGACCCATCTGAGCCACGGGAGAGGGGAGCTGCAGGACAGGCCCATGAGCACGCCGGGAAGTCCAGTGTGAGTGCGGAGACCTGTCCCCTGGGCGCTGGGGGGAGGGTCCCTCTCGCGTCAGTCCTGAGTGACCGACGCCCTGATTTCACATGGGGCCAGATTTCCCCCCACTGCAGCCCCTCCAGAGAGCAGGATGCAGGGGGCACTCACAACCATAAGCAGAGGGCTTTGGTGAGCCTAGGAGAGCCAGCCTGCACGGGGAAGTGAGCAGGTGGCCGGCACCTGGAGCAGGCAGAGAGGTCAGGCCGTGGGAGATGGAGTGCTATGGAGGAGGTGATTTGAATCTCTAGTATCCCAGGAAGGTTTTGCTTCCAGAAAACGTACAGTCAGATGCGGTCCCGTCATGGTGAGAAGGCCAGCTGCTAATACCTTAGCCTGGAAGAAAGCAGAAAGCCTTAGAATGCCTTCTCCTGAGGGCGATGCTGTGGCACAGCAGGCTAAGCCTCTGCTTGTGAGCTGGCATCCCATACTGGTGTCAGTTCAAGCCCTGGCTTCTCCACTTCTGATCCAGCTCCCAGCTAACGCACCAGGGAAGCAGCAGATGAGGGTCCAAGTGCTTGGGTTCCTGCAACCCATGTGAGGGATCCCAATGGAGTTCCTGGCTTCAGCCTGGCCCAGCTTTAGACATTTGGGGGATGAACCAGTGGATGGAAGCTCGCTTACTCGCTCTCCCCTTCTCTTTCTGTATGTCTCCTACTCTCTCTGTCACTCTGCCTTTCAAATAAAAATGAATAAATCTGGGGCCAGTGCTGTGGCGTAGCTGGTAAAGCCGCTGCCTGCAGTGCCAGCATCCCATATGGGCATCTGCTCAAATCCTGGTTGTTCCACTTCTGATCCAGCTCCCTGCTAATGGCCTGGGAAAGTAGCGGAAGATAGCTCAGGTACTTGGGCCCCCTCTGCCCACGTAGGAGACCTAGAAGAAATTCCTGGCTCCAGGTTTCTGCCTGGCCCAGCCCCAGCCATTGTGGCCATTTGGGGAGTGACCAAGAACCAAGTTATAGCATAGTGGGTGAAACTACTGCCTGCAGCACCAGCATCCCACGTGAGCACCAGTTTGTGTCCCGGCTGCTCCACTTCTGATCCAGCTCCCAGCTAACAGCCTGAGAAAAGCAGTGGAAGGTGACCCAAGTGCTTGGCCCCCTGCCACCTACGTGGGAGACCCAGAGGATGCTCCTGGCTCCTGGCTTCAGCCTAGCCCAGCCCCTGCTGTTGCAGCCATCTGGAGAGTCTCTCTCTCTCTCTCTCTCTCTCTCTCTCTCTCTCTTCCCCCCCCCATCCTTCCTTCTCTGTAACTCTGAGTTTCAAGCAAATAAATAAATCTTTAAAAAGAGAGGAGAGAGACAGAGAGAGACAGAGAGAGAGACAAAGAAAGAAAGAAGGAAAGAAGGCAGGAAGGGTCCTCCTAAGAAAACAGACCCCAGACCCTCACACTCTCCCCTCTTCATCTCTCTCCCCAGCCATCCTGGTTTGGGGTTGCCATGGTAACCTGGAACCATGTTCAAAGATATTGGACTCAACCTAGAGGCTGAGCCATTTTGAGAGTAACCTTCTAAAATCACCACGACCCTGGGCTTTTTCCATCAGGGTAGGGAAGTCACATTTAGTTTGTAAATTTGCAGGTAACAGGAGGACTAGATCAGCAGAAAAGCTCAGTGTGTTTTTATAGGCTCAGGTACCGGAGGATGTGGCGGTCCGTGCTCGCTGTCACTTCCCACCCTGTGACTGTTCTGTGATTATCTGCTGCCGTGTGACAGAGCACCCCAACAACCAGTGCCTTGGTGCAATGCTGACTTTGCATAAACTTTCCCCTAGACGTCTGTATAAGTTGAGCGGGGCTTGGGCAGAGCACCTGTCTTCTGTCTTATGCTTTTTCACATGCGGTAGCTTGCTCACCTGCATGCTGGGGGAAGCTGGCTGGCAGCTGGGCCCTCCATGGCGCCCCGGGTCAGAACACCTGTGCACGGCCACCACATGTGCCCTGGGTGCCCTCACACGGTGGGGGCAGGGTTCCAAATGTCAGAGTCCAGGAGTCGTAGTATTCCTATCAGGAGCAGGTTGCTAAAGCCAGCCCAGGGGGTAGAGGAGCTACAGTCCAGTGTCCAATAAGAGGAACGAGGAAGGGAGTGTGAACGTATCTCAAATCACCACAGTGATTAGTGATTGAGCCTGGAGTCCACCTCGGAATCCTTCCCAACACAGTGCCCCAGGCAGCAGCCAGCCATCCACTGGAGCTGGCCCTGAAGTCCACACCCCTCGGACACTCTTGCACTAGACCAGTGGCTGTCAGTAACGAATCCTCTACGAGACCGAAATGGAGCCAGATAAACGCGGGCAATGCAGTGGATCGTCCGTGAGTCGTTATTCCGGCCTGTGTGCTTCCTGTGCTTGGGGATGCTGAACTGTCCTTCCTTCTAGGCCTCGAGGAGATAACCAATAGCACTGCTCGTCTGTGGGCGGGTGCCAGCTTTCCCACTGTCGGGTCTGAGTCAGGGCCGGATGGGCCTTGCTGATTGGCTGACCAACCCCGAAAGCACCAGGCCCATTGGACACAGTAGCTTTCGGAGGAGCCTGGTGCATTTATTTTAAGAACTGTTTTCAGAAACACAGGACTTCTCTTCTATCTCGCAAAATACATGTCACAGAGAAGCACAAACCCACCCATGGCCACCCGCTGGCTGAGTAATTGCTACTCTGTGCAACAGGAAATGGGTGACCACAGCACAGGTAGCCAGTTTGGGAGTCACATAAAAGCCCTGTCCCTACAAAGAAATTATACTGTAGCCCCAAACCAGCAGCTCCCTTTCTTGACGATCCTGCCATTGCCATAGAGAGTGGAACAAGTCCAGTGTAATTACCCCGGGTGTGTAATTGAGCCCGAGTGTCTGAGAACAGAGGCCCAGCCCTGCCTGGCCTTAGCCTGCCTGGCCGCTACCAGGCAGCTCCACCGTGGGCCGTTTCTGTGTGTGAGCTCAGCTCTCCTACAGCCGGGAGCGGGGAGCATCCTCTTGTTGCATGACTTTTCTGGGTCAGGGTCACCCAGCAGAGGCATCAAGCAGACAGAGGAGGCCCCAGGAGGGTAAATGTGAGTGTTGGCGAGGGTGGGAGTGAAGATTTGTGTCGGTTTGTCCTTCCGAAAGCGGAAGCTCCACCCAGTGTTGTGGTCAGACACTCAGTACACAGGAGAGGACCCTTCGGACAGCTTCTAACAGCCCCGCGATGAGGAGGAGGGGCTTCTTCCTGGGACAGTGACACACAGGATCCCAGGAATCTTTCGCTATCTTTCCCTTTGGTGTAAGGCACTTTTCTTATCTGAGACCCAATACTTTATTGCCTAAGGAACTTGATACTAAGAACATTTTAATGGTTATTTAGAGGGAAATTTTTTTAAGATTTATTAAAAAGTTAGAGTTACACAGAGAAAAGGAGAGGCAGAGAGAGAGGTTTTCCATCTGCTGACCAGAGCTGGGCTGATCCAAAGCCAGGAGCCAGGAGCTTCTTCCCAGTCTCCCATGTAGGTGCAGGGGCCCAAGGACTTGGGCCATCTTCTACTGCTTTCCCAGGCCATAGCAGAGAGCCGGATCAGAAGTAGAGCAGCCAGGACTTGAACTGGCACCAATATGGGATGCCAGCACTATGCCACAGCGCTGGCCCAAAGGGAAAAATTGACCCTGAGACCTACAAGACTGGAAGAAGACAGGTAAACCTGCAGCAGCCAGAGCAGGTGCGGGGCCAGGGATCTAGCAGCCCTATCATGTCCTCTGGCCTGCTTGGCAGGGAGGCATCTCCCAGGATGTACTCTCAGAGCACTTTGCAAGTCTTCCTCTGAGAATGTATAACCTGGCCTGTGAATAATTGTTCAGTTCATCCATCATCCTCCGGAATGCACACAAGGGTCAGCCGCGTGCCTGACTTGTTTGCTGCTGTATTCCCTGTGCCTTAACTGGTGCTTTGCACTTGCAAATAGATCATGTGTATTGACTAAGCAGATGGGTGAGCATGGATGGATAGGTGGAAGGATGGAAGGATGGATGGATGGATGGACAGGTGGATAGATAGAGGTAGATGCATGAATGGGTGGTTAGGAGGGTAAATGAACAGAAAGACAGGTGGGTGAATGAATATATGTGGATGGGGGTGGATCAATGAGTAAATGGGTGGATGGATGCATGGATGGATGGATGGGTGGGTGGATGGGTGGGTGGATAGATGGGTGGATGGATGGGTGGGTGGATGGATGGGTGGGTGGATAGATGGGTGGATAGGTGGATGGATGGATAGATGGATGGATGGGTGGATGGATGGATGGGTGGATGGATGGGTGGATGGGTGGATGGGTGGGTGGATGGGTGGATGGGTGGATGGGTGGATGGATAGATGGATGGATGGGTGGATGGATGGATGGGTGGATGGATGGGTGGATGGGTGGATGGGTGGATGGGTGGATGGGTGGATGGATGGATGGATGGGTGGATGGATGGGTGGGTGGGTGGATGGATGGGTGGGTGGGTGAATGGGTGGATGGATGGGTGGGTGGGTGGATGGATGGATGGGTGGGTGGATGGATAGATGGGTGGGTGGGTGGATGGGTGGATGGGTGGATGGATGGATGGGTGAGTGGATGGGTGGATGGATGTGTGGATGGGTGGATGGGTGGGTGGATGGGTGGGTGGATGGGTGGATGGGTGGATGGGTGGGTGGATGGGTGGATGGGTGGATGGGTGGATGGATGGGTGGATGGGTGGGTGGATGGATGGATGGGTGGGTGAATGGTGGATGGGTGGGTGAATGGTGGATGGGTGGGTGGGTGGGTGGATGGATGGATGACTGGATGGGTGAGTGGATGGGTGGATGGGTGGGTGGATGGATGGGTGGATGGATGGGTGGGTGGATGGATGGATGGATGGATGGGTGGATGGGTGGGTGGGTGAATGGTGGATGGGTGGATGGGTGGGTGGATGACTGAATGAACAAATAACAGATGGATGGGCAGACATATATGGGTGGTGATGGACTGATTGGTAAATAGATGAATGAACCAATGGGTAAGTGGGAGGGTGTGTGGATGAATGGAGCCCACAGGTCTTTGAGAATTTTGTTCTCTAGGTGTTTGTCGCAGAGCTTTCCGTGAGGAGGCTGAATGCCCAGGTGTCTTGGGAAGGAGTGGCCCTGCCAGAATAGGGAGGGAAGCATGCACTGGTGGGAGCACAGAGCTCCGTCCAAGGCTGTGGGCAGCCTCCTGGGCCCTGTCTGCAGAGCTTACACAGAGCAGAGCTGCCTGTCTCCGTAGGGCCCCTTCACCCTGTAAACCATGGCTGTACTTATGTGACACTTCAGGACTGATGGAGACCAGCTGTGCTACGTGGGAATGCTGAAATCCCAACCTGGAATCCTTGGCGGCTGCTTGTGCTTAGCAGTCTCTCTTTAAATCTGGGGTCTGGGCTCTGATACACGTCCATTAGTTTCGTTCTTCTGTGAAATGGAAACATCTGGAAACTTACATTTGATTTGTTGTGCTTATGGGAGAAACACATCCATGTGCAGTTCCATTACCAGTCACAGCGCAGGAAAAGGAACGTGGGAGACAAGACTGCCAATCAGCCTACTTCCTCAGTTATCTCATTTTTCCTTTTTTTGTTTTTTAAGTTTATTTGAGAAGCAAAGAGACAGAGATGATAGAGACAGAGCTCCCACCAAATGCCTGCCATGGCCAGGACTACGCTGGGTGCAGGAGCAGGGAGCTCCACCCAGGTCTCCCACATGAGTTGCAAAAATCCAATTACCTGAGCCATCACCTGTGGCGCCCTGACGATCTGCACTGGCAGGCACTGGAACCCAGGAGCTGCCGTGTGGGACACAGCCATCTCCGCCACGGGGCCAAGTGTCTGCCGCTACCCCAGCTTCCTTCGGCAGCCTCAAAGGCTGGTGATGTAGAGAGCTGAGCAGTGGATGGGCCACGCACAAACCACAGTCCTGGGAAGTTGCTCCTTCTCCGTCTCTGCCCTCAGAAGGCTGGCTGGGACGTCCCTGTCCCACTAGAAGGGGACTCTACTCAGCACCCATGGGCTAGGAGGCAGTGTGCTCCATCTGGAAAGTGGGGAGGAGAGGGCCCTGTGGTCTCTCCAGGCGGCACCTCGGGAACGAGCGCATGTCATGGCAAGCACCGTAACCTTGTGGGTGCAAGCCAGCAGAGCCCGAAGTCTCTGGGCAGAGGGTCCCAGCCACCGTGCCTTGCAAGAGGGATCTGTAAAGGCCCAGGTTTCTTCTCATTCTTTCTAAAAAGGACCTATTTTTTTTAATTGTCTAAACTCAAACAAAAGGCTTTTTTTCCTCGTAGTTGAGAGAGTCTGCTTTCTTTCCACTCCCCATCACTCTTTGTGATTTTGTGGGAAACTGTGCAAAAGCCAAAGTGTATGACTTTACCAGGCTGCGCACACATTCAGACTTGGAAGTGACACAGCCTCACATGGACGCGCCTCTTGTTTCTCCAAACCTAGCATCGAGATCTGCTACTTCAGAGTCATCCAGAGCTACTATTTTTGTTTTTCTCTGATGCTATAAACTATCAAACAGTATTTGGAGACTATGGAAAGTCCCATAGGAGAACAGGAATCACCCCTGATAACCCCGTCTTTCCCCTGAAAGAAAGCATCGTCGTCGGAAGAACAGCTCACAATCCGCGTCACCTGTCACATCCGTGAGGTGAGCACTTTGAATGTCTGCTGGCCACCAGGACCGCGCGTCTCATCGTGAAAGAAGAGACACGGGGAGTTTTATTTACTTAGAGATTTATTTGTTTGTTTTGAAAGTCAGAGTTACACAGGGGAAGAGAGACAGAGAGAGAGAGAGAGAGAGGGAGGGGGAGGGGAGAGGGAGGGGGAGGGGAGAGAGAGAGCGAGAGAGATTGAGAGAGAGAGAGAGAGCTCTTCCTTCTATTGGTTCGCTCGCCAAATGGCAGCAACGGCCAGCACTGGGCCAGGCTGAAGCCAGGAGCCAGGAGCTTCATCAGGGTCTCCCACGTGGGTGCAGGGGCCCAAGCCCTTGCGCCATCTTCTGCTGCTTTCCCGGGCACATTGGCAGGGAGCTGGATCACGGGTATAGCTGGGATTTGAACCAGTGACCATATGGGATGCTGGCATCACAGGCAGGGGCTTTATCTGCTGCGCCACGGTGCCAGCCCCTGAACACTTTCTGACGAATTTGTTCCCCACAAAAATTGCTACTCTCATTCCATGCTATCTCAGAAAACTACCAGTTTGGCCATGGTTGAAGCTATTTTAGCCAAAGCTTCATTTCATCTCAATGCCAGGCATGAAGAGCCGCTGGGTACCCTTCTCCCTGCAGACTGCAATGCCAAGGCCTGAGACAGACAGCGCCACTGACATGGCACAGATGCTGAGGCTCGTGGGTGTGTGAGCAGCTGGGCCTGAGAGCTGGAGCCAGCACGGGGGACACTGTCCTGTCAGCCATGGCTGGCTTCCAGGGCTGGGTGGGGACCCAGTGCACCCCGACTCATCCCTGCTCCTGACCCTGTGGAAGCCAGGACAAGCGTGGGCAGTGGTCATCCAGAAAGACCTCACTGATCACTGTGTTCAAAGTGCAGACTCCACCCAGGGCCTGCAAGCCCCTTCCTCACAACACGTGCTTGCCCCTCCTCTGCTCGGGGTCACCTTCAGCTCTGGAATGGAAGCTCTAAGAAACGCAGTGTTAAGAATCTGCTTAATTGACGTTTTTAGTCTCAAAATCTGGAATAAGACAGATGTCAAATAAATGTTTGAGGACTACACTAATAAATGAATGAAATATTTAATATTTGAAATTAATTTAATGTGTGTTTATTTTATTTGAAAGTGAGAGTTACAGCAAGAGGAAAGACAGAGAGGATAGAGACAGAGAGAGAGAGAGAAAGAGAGAGAGAGAGAGGTGTTCCACCCACTGGTTTACTCCCCAAATGCCTGCAACAGCCAAGGTTGTGCCAGACCAAAGCCAGGAGCCAGGAGCTGCTTCTGGGTATCCCATGTGGCTGCAGGGGCCCAAGGACTTGGGTCATCCTCTGCTGCTTTCCCAGGCCATAGGAGAGAGCTGGATTAGAAGTGGAGCAGCCGGGGCTTGAACCAGCGTCCATATGGGATGCTGGTGCTGCAGGCAGTGGCTTTACCTGCTACACCACAGCACTGGCCCCAGAATATTTTATTCTTTTGGATGTGAAGAATGAAGGCAACAAAAACTTCAGAGAAAAAAAAAACCACTCAGCAGATGATCACAGTCCAAGAGGAAACTAATGCCTGGGGATAACCAATGGGAACACATTTGCCTTTTGGGCAGGAACATTTTGCTTCCAGTAGCACACAGAATCCCACAGAGAAAAATACATGATCTTGCCACACTCTTCAGCTTAAATAGTGAAATAGTGATGTAAAAATTATGATGTCAAAGCTGCATTTTTTCAACTTTCAGTTTCAATTTATGGCCTGAACATAGAAGTTTGGCAAAGCAGAATGCAAATATTACCAACTTCAGTCAACGCAATATGAACGTGCACCTGGCAAAAGCTGGGACTAGAAGGGGCCCAGCATTGTGGTTTAGTGGATAGATACCGCCTGAAGCACCAGCGGCCCATCTGAGCACTGGCTCAAGTCCCAGCTGCTCCACTTCCCACCCAGTTCCCTGATAAGAGACCTGGGAAAGCAGTGGAGGATGGCCCAAGTGCTTGGGTCCTGCACCCCATGGGAGACCAGGATAAGCCCCTGGCTCCTGCCATCGGATCAGTGCGGTGCGCCAGCCGCAGCGCGCCAACCGCGGCGGCCATTGGAGGGTGAACCAACGGCAAAAGGAAGACCTTTCTCTCTGTCTCTCTCTCTCACTGTCCACTCTGCCTGTCAAAAAAAAATAAATAAATAAAATAAAATAAATTTAAAAAAACAAATAAATATTTATTTTAAAAAACTATAAAAATGCATTCAAATAGAAACTAAACTGTCTTCCTCAGCACCAACAGACAGGAAGTCCGACTTCTCCTGGCAGACAGATCACTTTGGTTCCAACGAGGCCCCTTGGTTCTTGGGAACCAGCAAGATCGCTTTTGTTTCTGTGTTTTTTTCCCCTCCCATTTACGGCTCAGGATTGCAAAATCTCAGACAACTGACAGAAATCACTTCACTCTTAGGGAATATGAAAGAAACATGAACGGTGCCATACTCAAGATGGAGTCACTGGCGTCAACCCTAACAAAAATAAACACATCAGAAAGCCAGGAGGTTATGGAGAAAGAGTTCTCCCACATGACTGCTTGCTGGTCACCATCACAAGGGACAGCGGAACCACATCATTACACAGAGGCCACCACAACCTTGGGCAGAAAGTACTCCACAGGGACATCTGCCCAGCACAAGGACGTCGGACTCACTCCGCTATGGTTATCCATCCTGGTGGCCAAAGATCGCTCTTTCAAAACATCTGATGTCACCCTCACTCCTGCCTTCAACTTCTTTGAATATACCCAGTCTTCTATATAGGCATATTCCCACTGCAGTGCTCTGCTATTCCCAAATAAATATCAGCATGCTTTGGAGAGCTTCTCTCCAACGATTTTCTTGAGGTACAGAAACACACAGGAAAACATTCCACAGTGTGAACATATGCCAAAGATCACATTGTATCCCAACTAGATACAGGTATCATCTGTCAATTACAAGTTGACTTTAAAATCACAAAACGAAGACATCTGGAATGGTGAGGAGGGGGAATAGGTGGGACTCCTGGAAAGGTGACCCCCTCCATGAGAACCCTAAGTCTGAAGGCCAGGGAGCGTGCAGAGGAAAATACTGGGAAGTCCCCGGCGCTCCTGGCCTTGCAAGATAAAAGTGATTCATGCAACAAGACAGACTGCATGTTCCCACTTGAATGTGGAGGCTAAGAAGCTGATCTCATAGAAGCAGAGTGCGGTAGTGGGTAGCAGAGCCCGGGAAGAGGGTGGGGCAGGGACGGGTGGAGGGGGACGGAGTGGGGACACGCATGCAGGTGGATGAGAATGACTTCTCGGGATCTACAGCACGGTGGCATAACTGTGGTTGACAACAGTTAACTGATCAATTCAGAATTGCTAACAGGATTTTGAATGTCCCCAACACAAAGAAGTGATGGGCATGCCAGTTACCCTGCTCTGATCATTAAACATTGCAGACATTATTGAAATGTAACACTTTGCCTTATAATTAAGTACGACTACTGTGTGTAATTAAAAAGAGAAAAAATATTTTTAAAAATACCCAGAACTAAAAAGAAAATAAAACTGTTTTCTGGACTCCTTGGACCACTTGCTGTTATCAGAGACCTGGATCTTTGAGACATTCTTTCCTTTAAAAAAAAATGCACAGGCTAATACTTGCATACCTGACCGCACAATTTCCATTTCTTCCCACAACACATTGAAGTCATTTTAATGGTAATTGGTTTATGAAGCTGGGGAAGTCACAGCCATTGGGTCACAGGAACCTGGAGTTAACAATGGGCACATTCGTTTGTCCAACTTTCTTATTCCCTAATGTCTGCAATGTGTAAAGTACTTCCGCGGGAGCCCCCAGGGGATGGCCATTCATTCTGTGGGATCGCCTGGTAACCAGCCCCCCCCCCCAGGGGAGCAAACCTGGCCCATCTGGGGAAGTTCTTCAAGTTGAGTCCAAATCAGCCCCACCTTTATGTCACTCCTTTGGCTGAAAAATCCCTTGTTATCAGGGCTTACTTAGAGCACAAATAAATAAGAAGAGAATCTCTTCGTATTATCAAGTTCATGAAATCCCAAATTCATGCTAAAAAGATCTCACAAACTCCCCGTTTCTACTCTTCCTCTTCAAATGTCATATTGGCTACAGTAGTTAACCGAGGTGGCTTCTGGGAATCGCATCCCGCCCCGAGCACTGGACTGAGCATATACTCCAAGCAGGTACCTGCCGTGTCATGTCTGCGTCCATCAGCCACAGCAGCAGGCACAGAGCTACGGGCAGGGCGCCAAGGCAGGCTCCCGCCCCCACCTGCCCGCTTCCTTGTCCATGAAACGGGAAGAATGAATGCAGGGTGGCAGCCTACACAGCAGCGAGACTCTAAAGAACACCGACTTGGCAGTAAGCAGGGAACCATGTGGGATGTGCATGCCACGGAGACCACGAGTCTGTTTAGAGAGGTGGGACTGAGCGGGAGTGTCCAAGGTCAAGTGGAGCAGATCACAGAAATTGCAATCCTTAACTCCAAGGATCAATAGCAGTCATCCTGGGCAGCGGGACTCGGGGTGGCGCCTGCCCAAGACTGAATAAGCAGATGCTGGGCCAGTGACTTGCAGAAGTGTTTTCTGTGCAAGGCTGCGATGGCTTTTGTCAAAGCTGTGCTTCTGGCAGAGTCTTTGGGATGATTCTTGTTATCAGACATATGGGCAGAGGCCGGCGCCGCGGCTCACTAGGCTAATCCTCCGCCTGAGGCACCAGCACTCCAGGTTCTAGTTCCGGTCGGGGCACCAGATTCTGTCCCGGTTGCTCCTCTTCCAGGCCAGCTCTCTGCTGTGGCCCAGGAGTGCAGTGGAGGATGGCCCAAGTGCTTGGATCCTGCACCCGCATGGGAGACCAGGAGGAAGCACCTGGCTCCTGGCTTCAGATCGGCGCAGCGCACCGGCCGTGGCAGCCATTGAGGGGAGGGGGGGGGAACCAACAGAAGGAATACCTTTCTCTCTCTCTCTCTCACTGTCTAACTCTGCCTGTAAAATAAATAAATAAATAAATTTTAAAAAGACATATGGGCATGAGATTTCTCTCCTTCATGACCCCCACCCCCAACTTTTCTTCCTTTTCTTTCATTGCTGGGGCTTGACACAAGCAACTCCATTTTGTCTCTGACAACTTTCCAAATAGGGTGTCTTGAGGTGAATGAATCAATCCACAGAAGGTTCTCTGAGCAGCTGCTGCAGCATAGCGATAGTGCCGGCCATTCTCACTGTTTTTTACTTATTTCTGTCCAGTTACAGCCAACTCTAAATTATTCGGGGACCGATTCCTGGATTGTACATTAGTCTGGCAACATTTCCAACATTCTCTTTCAGGCTTTTTGGAGAAGTGTGTTGCTTTTTGAACGTGTCATCTGGGACAAAGAAAAGACAAAATGCAATGGACTCTGCTTTCTTATAGAAAGAAGAAAGAAGAAAGATAAATGAAGCAGGAATGAAGCTGGAAACACGACCACAGTGGTGGCCGGTGGCCGGGTCAGCCTGCAGGCCAGGTTGCAGGGTCAGGACTTCACTGAGGAGTGCTATGGAGCTAGGAAGGATGCTCAGCAGAGGGTGCCCAGCTCTGTAATTCGGTGGTGTGGTAGGCACCTTTACAAGGACGCTCTGCAATCCTTGCATACTGGGATCCATGAACGTATGTGATTCTGTTTCCTTGAGTACAGACTAGACCTTGTAACTTGCATCTAATGGATACAATTTTGCCAATGAGATGGGATGATTCTTCCAAGAGTAAGTTACAGAAAGGCTGCGGCTTCCATCTTGGATTCCCCCTCTTACTCTCCCTCATGTACTCTAAGGGAAGCCAGCTGCCCTGGTGTAAGTCACCCCATGGGGAGACCCATATATCAAGGCGTTGATGTCTCCAGCCAACAGCCAGCCAGGACCTGAGGTCCGCCAATGGCAGTGACCATGAGCTTGGAAGTGGGTCCTCCCTGGGTGAGCCTTCAGATGAGTGCAGCCCCAGCCAACTGCATTCCTGGGCGAGATCCTGACTTAGAGGCACCTAGCCAAGGCTGATCCCTAGTCCTGACCCATAGACGTGGTGAGATATGGTCTTGCTGTTTTGAACCACTAAGTTTGGGGCTAATTTACTATGTGGCTCTAGTTACGAATACAGATGATTTCTCTGGCTAATGCAGACTAAGCACTGTGGAGTGGAGATGACACTGAGGCAAGAGGAATAGGCCTGGGGAAGCAGTAGAAGGCCCAAGTGCTTGGGCCCCTGCACCTGCGTGGGAGACCCAGAAGAAGCTCCTGGCTCCTGACTTCAGATGGGCACAGCTCCGGCCGTTGCGGCCCACTGGGGAGTGAACCAGTGGATGGGGAACCTCTCTCTCTCTCTCTCTCTCTCTCTCTCTCTCTCTCTCTCCTTCTCCTCTCTCTCTCTCCTTCTCCTCTCTCTCTCTCCTTCTCCTCTCTCTATGTAACTCTGCCTTTCAAATAAATAAATAAATCTTTTTTTTAAAAAAAGAGGAATACAGGACAGACCTAGCACAATACTGACTCAGGTGATGGGTGGACAGAGAATGCCAAACTCAGGGTAAAATGTAAATATCCCTCAACTTCAGAGCAGGACCAGGCCAAAATAAGACTTTTCTTTCTAACTTGCCCAGGCATGGTATTGTGTTATTGGCAACAGGATATGGACTAAGTCATTTATTGAAGCTATTAAGTGGGCAATGCAAGAAGAAAATTCTTGCATTGTAGTATGATTGATTCAGCTTACAAAATAAACAATCTCTAAGGAGCAATCCAGTTGTTCCTTGTCCTAAGACCAGAGAGAAAATTTTCCATGGATCTTCAAAGGAAGGTACTTTCCTCCATCACAGAGGAAATATGTCCACAAGTGAAACCAGCTTTTCCTCTACCATCCCCCAGGATTGCCAATGACATTAATCTAAAATAAAGTTTGATAGACTCCCTGCTTCCTACTAGGGTGCACTCAGGGCACAGGGTTGATTTAATCCAAGCACATATGCTGGTTTTCTGGGGGAATGGTTGGACCCCATGCCCATTCTCTACTTAGCTCTTGCCAAGTTCTGAGCAGCACTAAATTCAAGGTCATACACCCTGGCTGGAGCTGGAAAACACCGCTGGACTGTGAATATGTAAGTGTCAATCTGGGAAGACAGAATGATCACCTTTGTTCCATTAGGGATGATGTGGGAATAGAAAGAACGTTCTAAAGATATTATACAAGTAATTTTGGAATTGTTCTCACTCTCAAAGTTCTAGATCATAGAGGTGAGCTTGAGGTTAGCCTCAAAAATTTTAAAACAAGTGTAACAAAAATAAAGAACGCAACTGTTGAGGCCAGAACTCCTCTCTTTCCAGAAGAATCCAAGCCCAGAGGTGGGCGAGTCCTGTTAGGCAGCCTCACCTTCAGTGGAACGCAAGGCATTCCATTCTCATTTGGAAAGCTTCACATTAAAAGCTGTGTTCTAGAAGACTTTGTGATTTGAAGAGACTAACAGAGAAGAGGAAAATTAAAGGAGATTCATGTTTCTGGGGGAGGAAGTTGGTAGAGCTATCCATGGATATCTCTGCTCACTTCTGGTTCTCACAACCCAGCTTGTAGCAGCCTGATCTTGCTGATGTGTTGTTGCAGCGTCTGTCTGAACATGTTAGAGACAGGGAGCCAGAACTTGGCCAAGATCCTCCAGAGAAAGGGAATCATGAGAGGAGATGAGCCCTTAACACAGCTTTGCCCCTCAGGGACTTAGAGCTTCATAAAAATCATGCAGTAAAGAAACTGAGCATCCAGCAGTCACATGGGGTCACACAGGCAAAAATGGGTGCCAGGACAACCAAAGGCCTGGATTTAAGGGGCCAATCTCTTGGAGAACAGCAAAGATCAGAGCAGTGAGTCTAATGCTCAGAGCCCAGATGCCCCTTGAGACATTTTCAGATTTTAAGCACCTGTGCAATGTACTGAATTGGGTGCCTTCCAAAATTCATGTGTTGAAGCGCTAACCCTTTATGTGTCCTCCGTTAGAGAAGAGGCTTCTAGGAGTTATAATTAGGCTTGATGAGGTCAGGAGGGCTGACCTCATGGTGGGATTAGTGCTACCACGTGATAGCTAGCCCCCATCTCTGTCCACAAAGCGAGGACTAAGCCAGAGGCAGCCAGGCCTACAAGCCTCATCAGAACCAATCATACTGGCACCTCCACCCTGACTTCTCGTCTTCTAGTCTCTGTAGGGTAAAGGATGTCTGCTCTTAAAGCTGCCCAGTCTGTGGTACATTGTGACAGTAGCCCACGCTGAGCAAGACGGTTGGCAACACAAGGTGAATCTTCGGCAGTCTCACCATGTTGAGAAATTTCAGCTCCGCATGTGTTCTGGTAAACTCGCTGGGCTGTTAGACACACACCCTGGAGGACTAACGTTTGCCACACCTCCACCAAGCACCGAAGATCATAGTAGTCTCAATCAGCTCAATTCTGGGCCAGCGCCGTGGCGTGGTGGGTTAATCCTCCGCCTGCGGCATTGGCATCCTGTATGAGCACCGGTTCAATTCCTGGCTGCTCCTCTTCTGATCCAGCTCTCTGCTATGGCCTGGGAAAGCAGTGGAAGATGGCCCAAGTCCTTGGGCCCCAGCACCCATGTGGGAGACCCGGAAGAAGCTCCTGGCTCCTGGCTTTGGATTGGCCCAGCTCCAGCCATTGTGCCATTTGGGGAGTGAACCAGTGGATGGATGATCTCACTCTGTCTCTCCCTTTCACTGACTGTAACTCTGCCTCTCAAACAAATAAATAAATCTTACAATATTAAAAAAAATCAGCTCAATTCTTGATGGAACTGATACAATCTGCCCATCTCTGTCAGCTTGCCAAAAGGTAACTAGAGTAGAACTCTCCTGGAGGAAGACACTGTCACATAGAGGGGAACAGTTCAGTAGAGTTATATAATTACATAGTCATGTGCACTTATATATGTATTTATGGATGTAATTTTCAATTTTCTGGCACCCACATTAAAAAGGTAAAATGAAAGAGGTGAAAATAACATTAGTAATATATGTTATTTAACCAATATATTTAAAATATTATTTCAATATATAATAAAAATGGAAAAAGTTATTAGTAAGTTGGTTTACACTATTTTTATTTTATCAAGTCTTTGAAATCCAGTGAGTCTTTGACACAAAATTAACCATATTTCTAGTGTTCAATAGCCACCTAGTGACAACCTTATAAGACAGCACAGATAGAACTTCTATAATCTCTTTATACACAATGTCTATCTTTACACCATGAAAAATGTCCAGGTCTACAGAAGATAGGGATAAAATGCGATGGAAAGAGATAATAGAATGGGGCCGGCGCTGTGGCGTAACAAGTAAAGCCACTGCCTGCAGTGCCGGCATTCCATATGGGCGCCAGTTCTAGTCCCAGCTGCTCCACTTCCAATCCAGCTCTCTGCTGTGGCCTGTAAAAGCAGAAGATGGCGTAAGTCCTTGGGCCCCTGCACCCATGTGGGAAGACCTAGGGGGGCTCCTGGTTCCTGGCCTCGGATCGGAGCAGCCCCGGCCATTAAGGCCATCTAGAGAGTGAACCATTGGATGGAAGACTCTCTCTCTCTCTCTCTCCCTCTGCCTCTCCTTCTCTCTATGTCTAACTCTGACTTTCAAATAAATGAATAAATATTAAAACACACACACATCTAGCTGATGTGTCAGCAGAAACCGTGAAAGTAAGGGAGAAGGGAACAGCATCCTTGTGGTGCTGAGCAGGAATGTCTGTGTGGATACAGGAAGGAGGAGAGGGAGCCGAGGCTGTTCACTTCACTTCTACAGACAAAATAATAAACTCTTGACCGTCCCTTGGTGACTTATACTATTGTAATTAGAGTATTCACCACTCTATTTTTATGCGTTTGACTCTCTATTGCCCATACATTTTTCTCTCCTTGTGTAACTGAAGCAAAACATTATAGGCATTCCGGTTCCCAGAAAGTAAGTTAACACGCTAGGGGTGAAATCATGATTTCCAGTTTTGAAAACTGTATTTTATTAGTGGGAGTTTCCTCCCATCGAATGCTTGCAAATTAATGAGATCATTTCCAATGTTAGCTCCACACTCTAGTGACTGGGTGAGTTACAGTTTCTCTCCTTATGCTACACTAAAATATTTCATTCACACGGCTAGTGAAGTCATTAAGAGCCCCGGGCTGGTTGTTCAGGCTGTCTGAGTAGGAATCCTGCCTGCACTTCCAGTTCACTGTGCGATCATAGCAACTCACTTCACGTCTCCAAACCCTGGCTTCATGGATGACAAGAATACCCACAAGCTAGGAGTTTGTGAGACATGCACGAGATAATCCCTGTGAAGTTCTTAGCACGTTGTAGACTCTGTGTGCTCAGAGAGGCCTAGAACCACGTGTTTCCATGAACTTGGCAATTCCAGCAGAAAAGCTAAGTTCCTCCTGCAGAGGTTCACCCTCGGCAACCAGTGAGGACAACAATGGCCAAGCATTCCATCCCCGCGATGGAACAGGATCCGCGTGTCCCAGCTAAAACAGAGGGTCTGTAAAAGAAAAGCGAGGGGGTGTCCAGGCAATCCCACCTCCCAAAGGCTCTGAGTAGACCCGCGGCGTCCTGTTTCCTGCACCCCTCACACTTCTAACCCAGACACCTTCCTTCTCCGTGAGTGACTCGGTGGAGCTGTATGAATGTAAAGCTTAGTTTGTGTTGGGTTTCTACTCATTGTATTTTTCATTCCGTCCTTTGCTTCTGTCCATTCAGCTCCATCTCTCTCCCTAAACCAAGAGACATTGAGGAATGCTGCAAGTGGGACCGGAAATGGGGAATTCCTAAACAATCCCTTCAACCATGACTCCAAGATGGGGCTAGAGGAGGTCTCTAAAGTTCACTTTAAGGCCATTGGGATTATAACAGAATCAAGAGAAACATGATGTTATTTTATGTTTTTTTTTAGCAAATTTTTTAAAGATTTATTTATTTACTTGAGAGGCAGAGTTACAGAGAGAGAGAGAGAGAGAGAGAGAGATCTTCCATCTGCTGGTCCACTCCTCAAATGGCCATGACTGCCAGAGCCGAGCCTATCTGAAGCCAGGAGCCAGGAGCTTCTTTCGGGTCTCTCAGGCGGGAACAGGAGCCCAAGCACTTGGGTCATCTTCTACTGCTCTTCCAGGCAAGCTGGATCAGAAGAGGAGCAGCAGGGACTTAAACCTGCAGCCAAGGGATGCCGGCACCACAGGTGGATGCTTAACGTACTACACGACAGCACTGGCCCCTGTGATATTTTTTTTTAAAAAAGTTTTTCAGGGCCAGTGCTGTGGCACAGCAGGTTAAAGTCCCAGCCTGCAGTGCTGGCATTCTATATGGGCACTCCATATGGGCACAGGTTCTAGTCTCAGCTGTTTCACTTCCAATTTAGCTCCCTGGTAATGAGTTGGGAAAGCAGCAAATGATGGCCCAGGTCCTTGGGCCCCTGCACCCACATAGGAGACCCAGAAGAAGCTCCTGGCTCCTGGCTTTGGATTGGCTCAGCTCTAGCCATTGCAATCATTCCAGTGCAGAAAATTTGAAACTCATGCACAGCTTTTTTGTAATGTGCATTTTTCATGAGATTTTTGAAGCCTCTTGTGTGTTTGGACTTCACAGTTTCTTGCACCACAGTTTTTAACTTCGTTTTCCAGGAATATTTTGAAGGACACTTGTATGTATCCTAAAAGTATACCCTTTAATATTTTCTCAATAAAACTGCCATGGAAATCCATAAAATAGTAACCCACCAGGTTACCACAAACTCGGGCTCCAGGGCCAGGAGAGCTGAGTGGGGTGGGCTCTTGCACAGCACTGCAGCCTCCACAGCTGGGTCTCCCCACAGAATCTAAAGTAGCAATGTCATCCTGAGGTGTAGGGACATAGGGATGTGTTGTCCCAAGGCAAGGCTGCCAAGCCATAGGGGCCCGGGGTGAACACAGGGACCAGCATGGGTGAGGGCCCCCAGCATGGGAGCAGGACACGTTTCAGAGCCTACAGTCCCTGTCGAAGGGACTGAGCTGGGAGTGAAGACCCTGAGTGTCTCAAGCTGCCTCCAGCAGCGGTTTGCACTTTGTTCTCGCAAAAAAAGTCCCGGTCGTAACCTGCGGGCTAAATCCACTTCATGGAGTTCTTTGCAGAGTCAAGTCCAAAACACAGCTGCCCATCCAGGCTTCAGTCGTGGGAATTTTCAATTCCAGGTCTCCAGGCATGATTCAGCCAAAATTCCCAGAAGTGCTAAGGGTACTTCCCAGGCGGTCTGAACCCTGTGCCCAGCCCCAGCGGCCCCCCTTGCTCTCCATTTCTCCACATTCAAGTTCCCCATCTTCTGTGGGACTGGTTTCTTGGCTCCGCACCACCAGATTGCCTCTGCTGAGACACTGTGACCTCTCAAGTCCTACACCAGCCCTGGGGATCGTGACAAATACCTGCAATTGCAAGGACTGGCGCCCGTGGTCTTGCTTTCCACCTTGCTTGCCCACAGCCCTTCCTCTCCCATTGAGAGTTGTTTTCTCTGAAGAGATTTTTAAGGTACCTTTGGTTCTTATGCTGTGTCTCCAATGCTATTTCTGCACTTTTGTAGGGGATTGTCCTGATAAGTGGCATCTGCACTGTTCTAGTTTGGTCTTGCTGCCTCTAGTAGTAGAAATCAAATCAATCTTTCAAAATCTCACTGTTGTTGTTGTTTCAGAAACCACAGCATCCAGACATGGAAACAGGCCCCGTTGGGATAATACAAGGACGTAAGAGACGGCATGTTGTCTCCGCCTTTGAGTCAATGGTGAAAGACCTAAAAGGACCCTGTTGATAAATACAGCTGGGTCTCAGCTCAACTTTAAATCACCCCTTCAGTTCCCAGTACCCTTGAATAACGTGTAGAACACTTTTCTGCAACCCCTGTTTGCTAAAAGAAAAAAATCCACTGTTTCCACAGTAACTTTAAACCATTGTCTCACAGCCTGGGATATGATGGAGTCTCAAGCAAACACTTTGGGATGAATAAATAGGTGGGTGTATAAATAGATGGGTGGATGAGTGGTTCTCCCTGCCTTGTGATGAGATGGCAGGAAGCAGGCCTGGCGCTGTGGCATAATGGGTAAAGCAGCTGCCTGCAGTGCCAGCATCCCATATGGGTACCGGTTCAAGTCCTGGCTGCTCCTCTTCCAATCCAGCTCTCTGCTATGGCCTGGGAAAGCAGTAGAAGATGGCCCAAGTCCTTGTGGTCCTGCGCCCACATGGAAGACCCGGAGGAAGCTCCTGGCTCCCGGCTTTGGATCGGCGCAGCTCTGGCCACTGCAGCCATTTGGGGGGTGAACCAGCAAATCAAAGTCCTCTCTCTCTCTCTCTCTCTCTCTCTCTCTCTCTGCCTCTGCCTTTCTGTAACCCTGCCTTTCAAATAAATAAATCTTAAAATAAAATCTAAAAAAGATGGCAGGAAGCATCCTTCACGGTCCTTAAACTCTCCGAGCTGCCCCCCTTCACTGAACCTCGGGAACTTCTGATCAATTGGTCACAAACCAAGGTTCCCATTGTTAAAGGAATTTATTTCCCAGTTTATTATTGCCAGTTCTTGCCCTCGCATGAGACAAGAATTTGAAGTGGTGACATAAGTAAGGTGCATAAAAGACAGCAAGATTGATGTAAAGAGTGAGGCATCGTTGACACGTGAGTGCAGGTAACCCCACGAGGACAGACACTTGACATGACCCGCCAGAGAGCTGTCCATGAGGAGACATTGTGGAAATAGCCAAGGGCATCTCCCACGTAGACAGTCCCTTTACGGGGTAGGGCGGAGCGCCCTAATTGAATATACAAACGGGGTGGAGGTTGGGTGGGGTTTAGTGTGAACCAGGATTTCTGGGAGGTTTATGGCGCCTCCACCTGGAGCTTAGCTTCTACGCGCTCATCACAACATCTTATTATAGGAGACTCAGGGGCACCGTGGGAAAATGGGCATGTGGGACCAAATGCGGGGCTGCAAGAGACAGAAGTTGGGGGAAAATCTTCCGGTTCATTTATTCTTACCTAACTTCCCGCCTACTTCCCCATAGCACCGACTGCCTCCTCAGGTGTGATTAATTTGCTAGGGCGACCTACAGGGCTCAGAGGAACACTTTCCTGCATTTACTGCTCCATTACAAGTATAGATGAAAGACATGCCCCGGGAGAGGCGAGAGAGCAGGGCCTTGGAGCTGCCACCACCCTCCAGGAACCTCCGGAAGTTTCTAGGATGCCTTCATTGCACAGGCATGGCTGACTGCATCACTGGTCACGGGCCATCAATTCAGCCTTCACCTCCTCTCACGTAGAGGCTGGGGTGAGGCTGAACCAGCCCCCAACCTGAGGCTACCCAGGGCCTGCCAGCCTCCAGTGATCTTAGCAGCATACAAAAGACACCACCTTTTTTGTGGATTCCAAGGGTTTTAGGAGTTTTGTGCCAGGAACCAGAGACAAAAACTTCATGTTTATTTGACAATAGCACAATAACCATTTTGCACTATCATAAAGTTAATTGTCTAGGTGAGTGATGTTTTAAAAGTATCTTTAAGAATTACTGTCTGCAGGATTTTGATGAACATGAGAGTGGGAGTATAATACTGAATTTTACACTTGACTCTTTCTTCATACTAACACCCCAACCAACATCACTTCAGGTCTCAAAAGCCCTGTTTCTGTAGGTATCTTGACTATGCAAAGAAACACTCTGACCCTGTAACTATGGGGAATGAACAGGCTTTTTTATTTATTTTTTTATTTTTATTTTTATTTTTTTTTTTTTTGACAGGCAGAGTGGACAGTGAGAGAGAGACAGAGAGAAAGGTCTTCCTTTGCCGTTGGTTCACCCTCCAATGGCCGCCGCGGTAGCGCGCTGCGGCCGGCGCACCGCGCTGGTCCGATGGCAGGAGCCAGGTGCTTCTCCTGGTCTCCCATGGGGTGCAGGGCCCAAGCACTTGGGCCATCCTCCACTGCACTCCCTGGCCACAGCAGAGAGCTGGCCTGGAAGAGGGGCAACCGGGACAGGATCGGTGCCCCGACCGGGACTAGAACCCGGTGTGCCGGCGCCGCAAGGCAGAGGATTAGCCTGTTGAGCCACGGCGCCGGCCTGAACAGGCTTTTTTAAACTGCACCTCTGAGGGCTGGCATTGTGGCACAGCGGGTAAAGCCGCTGCCTGTGATGCTGGCATCTCATATGGACGCCAGTGCCCACATGGGAGACCCAAAGGAAGCTCCTGGCTCCTGGCTTTGAACTGGCTCAGCCCTGGCTGTTGCAGCCATCTGGGGAGTGAGCCAGTGGGTGGAAGATCTCTCTCCCTCTCTTTCTCTCTCTCTCTCTGTAACTCTTCATTTCAAATAAATAAAAAATAAATCTTTAAAAATAATAATGATAATAGACTGTACCTCTATACCTTAGCAACACTGTAGAGTCAGGCCTGCTAGTTAAAGAGATAACTCCAGCCAATTCGTGTTTCAGAAGAGGAATGAAATGTCTCTATTTCTCTTGTAGATTTTCTTTCGATCTTGTGGGTGTGCTGTATCACAAAAGGTTAACTATTCATGTCCTGTTCTCACTCTTCAACTCCAAGAAAGGAAAAAAATTAAAAGGCAATTCCGGCTTAACCAATAAGGTTAAAAGATATTAATAAATTAATAAGTCATGAACAGGTTTCCAGAAATAAGTCTCAGTTTTGAGTCATAACACCAGACACCAATGCTCCTGGAGTGGATTGTAGGAGACATTTTTTTTTTTATTAAACTTTTATTTAATGAATATAAATTTCCAAAGTACAGCTTATGGATTACAATGGCTTCCCCCTCCCAAAACTTCCCTCCCACCCACAACCCTCCCCTTTCCTGCTCCCTCTCCCCTTCCAATCACATCATGATTCATTTTCAATTCTCTTTATATACAAAAGATCAGTTTAGTATATACTAGGTAACGATTTCAACAGTTTGCCCCCATATAGCAACACAAAGTGAAAAAAAAAATACTGTTGGAGTACTAGTTATAGCATTAAATAAGAGTGTACAGCACATTAAAGGCAGAGATCCTACATAATATTTTTTTTAAAATTAATTAATTTTCTATGCCATTTCCAATTTAACACCAGGTTTTTTTTTTTCATTTCCAATTATCTTTATATACAGAAGATCGATTCAGTATATAATTAGTAAAGATCTCATCAGTTTGTACCCACGCAGAAACACAAAGTGTAAAAATACTGTTTCAGTACTAGTTATAGCATCACTGCACATTAGACAACACATTAAGGACAGATCCCACATGGGGTGTAAGTACACAGTGACTTCTGTTGCTGACTTAACAATTTGACACTCCTGTTCATGGCGTCAGTAATCTTGTAGGAGACATTTTTTATACAGTCCATTGATCCAAGACGCAGGGAGAGTTTACAGGTCAGAAGCTGCACCCAGCCGCCCCTGCACTGCTCATCAGAGACTCCTAAGATTGGGGGCCCCCTGCTGGCCCCACGCAGGCCCATTAAGCCCAATTGTGCTCCCTAGAAAGGAGTGGCCAGGGTTGCTTCCTATGGTCTTTTTTTTAAAGATTTATTTATTTATTTGAAAGTTGGGCTACAGATAGAGAAAGGGAGAGAGGGAGACACAGAGAGACAGAGTTCTTCCATTTGCTGGTTCACGCCCCAGATGGCTGCAAGGGCCAGGGCTGAGCCAGGCCAAAGCCAGGAGCCAGAAGCTTCGTCCAGGTCTCCTACACGGGTTGCAGGGGCCCAAACCCGTGGGCCATCTGCTGCTGCTTTTCCCAGGCCATTAGCAGGGAGCTGGATGGGAAGTGGAGCCGCCTGGACACAAACTGGTAGCCACACAGGATGTGGTAAAGGGCACCCACACGGGGTAAAGGTGGCGTCTTTACCAGCGACAGCATAATGCCAGCCCCACTTCTGCTAATCTTGACTCTTACAAAGCCCCATCTTTTTTTTTTTAACTTTCATTTAATGAATATAAATTTCCAAAGTACAGCTTATGGATTACAATGGCTTTCCCACCCTCCATAACTTCCCTCCCACCCTCAACCCTCCCCTTTCCCGCTCCCTCTCCCCTTCCATTCACATCAAGATTCATTTTCAATTATCTTTATATACAGAAGATCAGTTTAGTATACATTAAGTAAAGATTTCAACAGTTTGCACCCACATAGAAACACAAAGTGAAAAATACTGTTTGAGTACTAGTTATAGCATTAAATCACAATGTACAGCACATTAAGGACAGAGATCCTACATGAGGAGTAAGTGCACAGTGACTCCTGTTGTTGACTTAACAATTTGACACTCTTGATTATGGCGTCAGTAATCTCCCTAGGCTCCAGTCATGAGTTGCCAAGGCTATGGAAGCCTTTTGAGTTCACTGACTCTTATCATATTTAGGCAAGGTCATAGTCAAAGTGGAAGGTCTCTCCTCCCTTCAGAGAAAGGTACCTCCTTCTTTGATGACCTATTCTTTCCACTGTGATCTCACTCGCAGAGATCTTTCATTTAGGTTTTTTTTTTTTTTTTTTTTTGACAGAGTGTCTTGGCTTTCCATGCCTGAAATACTCTCATGGGCACAAAGCCCCATCTTAACACTGGCAAAATAACTCCATTTCTTCCTGTGTGAGTCCTGGATGGTTTTGTATCGTTGCCAAAATAATGCAGAAACTTGGCCAGTGTATTAAGCAACTCTTCTTTATTCTGCAGCTTTGTCACCATGTAGACCTGCCGTCCCTGGAGGGACTGTGCCGCCTCTTGGAGAGAGTAAAGAACCTGGCTGCCATCCCGCCTCTGAAACCCAAGGCAGCCAGTACAGAGCCCCAGCCCCAGCCCACCTTCTCTCCTGTGGGCTCTGGGTCACCCACCGTCCCTTTGCCTTCATCACCACTGGGCCAGGTGCCAGACACCCAGGGAGAGCCTGTGCACCCAGCTGCCCATTGAAACCAAATGGCCAATCCTGCCTGCCTATCCTGCCACCCCTGTCCCTTCCTGTGGAAGCCACTAGGAAGACTCCGGTTCACGGTTCCCTCACTCCCCAGGGCTCCCCTGGGTTCCCCCCTCCAACGGTAGAGCGTGCCCCCTCCTCCTGGGGACAGGAGTGGCCATTTTCTGGTTTGTTGACCTTACTGTGGTAGTTTCCTATGGGTGAACTGTATTTTAAAATAGCCAGAGAAGAAACTGAGCCCCTTCTACAACACCATGGCAGCACTTCTGGGGAAAGGAGTGCCCTGGCGAGGAAGCGCTGTCCTTTAAGCCCAGGGCTCAGAGGCGCTGACTAGGTGTTTCTAGTGGGGTTCAACAGGGCTTTTCCTAGGGTCACACAGCATTCAATGGAGCAAGCTTCTCTGTCTGAAGCCTTCTCCACCAGGCATTCAGATCTGGGAGGAGGGGTCCAGGGCAGGGGCTGGAACTTCCTGATAACGCCCGCCTGCCTGAGTGAGGACGCAATTCCATGATGGGGAACTCAGCAGACACGCCCTCGCCGGTCACAGCTCAGGAGCCCCGAGGCCGATGTAGCACAGGGAGTGCTGACACGTGGGGCCCAGGACGGTCTCACTTCCCAGCAGTACCTGGCTACATGTACTCTTGCTTTAGGAGGAAATCATCTTCCCCTCCCCAGCTTACTGATGTACAACTAACAGGGAATCATGGCTATGGCGAGGGGGCACCTGCAGGCCCACATGTGGAGCAGCGCTATCCACCAGAGTCAAGAAATGGATGGAAGCTCCGTGTCCCTCATCACACGAGTGGAAAAAGGAACTTCTGTCATGTGTGAGCACAGGGGGAATATTACCTTAGGTGAAATAAGCCAGGCCCAGAAAGACAAATGTTGCATGATCTCATCTGGAGAGGAATCTGACAAAGCTGAGCTCACAGACAGAGGACGGGAAGGGGGAGGGAAAGGGTAAGCAAAGGGTAGAGCGCTCCAGTGAGGAGGAAAAGCCTTCCTTGCTCTGGTGCACTGCACACTGGCTGTGGCAGGATGGCTAACAGAGTAGATTTCAAGTATTTTCACCTCTAAGATAATGAAAGATATGTGAATTGATAGATTTGTTCATGAGCTTGCTTTGATCGTTCTACATTGTAAACATATGTCAGAGCCTAATGTACCCCACAAATATATTAATATTATATATACAATTACTATGATGTAATTGTTGTCATTAATTGATGACATTGACTAATCTTTAAAATAGCAGCATCATTTTTAAGTTGCATGCACTTACAATGTACAATGTGGTATTTTGATGGATGTACCCATTGTAAAATGATTAAGTCAAGCTAAAAACATATCTACCACATAGCTATCATACTTATTTTTTGGTGGTAATACTATTTAATATCTACTCTTAGCTAACTTCAGGTACACAATACATGTTACTGACTACAGTCGCCAGGCCGAATAGTCAATCTGCAGAAACCATTCACCCTGCGTAACTGAAAGTTGTACCCTCCGACCAACATCTCCCTGTCCCCCACCACCACCCCAACCTCTGCAGCTGAGAGTAGGACGTTTTAGATTCCACGGGTTAGTGGACTGGCATATTTGTCTTCCTGTGCCTGGCTTGGTTCACTTAGCATAATGTCCTCCAGGTCCATCCAGTTGTCATCAAAGGCAGTTCCTTTATAAAGGTTGAATTAACTATTAATGTGTGTAGATCCCACATTTTGTTTATCCATTAATGAGCAATATAGTGTTACTTGATTGCACTGTGCTGTATTTTACTATGCTGTTTGCCAAGGATCGTAATATCTCCCTGCTATCTGTTTGCAGCCCAATCTAGTCTAGGCTCCCAGCAAACACCCGAGCATATGGATGTTTGCAGGGGCTTCCACATGCTGCAGAGAGATAAAGAGTCATGGCAAGAAAATCTCTCTTGGTGCTGCTTCCTCATCTCTGTTGATTCCGATTCTATCAGTGTGCTTATCACAGATTA
The DNA here is from genome assembly GCF_033115175.1 of Lepus europaeus. NCBI lineage: Eukaryota > Metazoa > Chordata > Mammalia > Lagomorpha > Leporidae > Lepus > Lepus europaeus. The sequence continues at coordinate 100,233,442 of NC_084838.1, forward strand.
GAAAAGGAGTGTTCAGAGCCAGAGCTGAAGAAAATGAGCGTGTAGGATCCTCATTCCCCTTGTTCCATCCTGTGATGTGGAACTCCATCCCAGGAGGAACCAAGGAGCCCTCCTGGCAAGAAGGGGACCTGTGTTGTTAAGTCCCCACTGGAGCCTGGCCCCTGAGGGTGTGATTCATTTCTGTGCCATAACGAAATGCATCTGTCTCCTGGCACATGGCTCCTAAAATCCTTGGGCTGTCTTGAGTGCCTGCTGCATTCTAAGGAGAGAGAACTGATGACTGGGACCCCAGGGAGCTTCAGGACGAGGACTGGTTGCTGGAAAAACCAACCATAGGGTTAGAGAAGGAGGCTTGCAGCCCCACCACCTTGACCCCTGGAGGCCAGTGGGTCTGGAGAGGGTGCGGGACCTCAACACCCCTCCCCCATTTCTTGCCCTCTATAGCACACCCATCTGGCTGTTCCTGGGTTGTATCTTTTATGATAAACTGGGAAATGTAAGCAAAGTGTCTTCTTGAGTTTTGTGAGTCAATCTGAAGATTTGCAAACGTAGGGTAGGGGACCAAAGGAACCCCTAATTTTGCAGTCAGCAGGCAGAGATATGGATCATCTGGGCATCCCAGAGTGGCCGGTGTCAGCAGTGGGAGCAGTCTTGTGGGGTGGAGCCCTTTGCATGTGGGGGCTCTGGTAACTCCAGGAGCCAATGACAGTCTGTTCACTGGGGGACACCCACAGAGAGTTGCAGGAATAGTGTCAGAAAAGACACCATTATTCAGTGTTCAGGAAAGGACATCACAATTTTGAACTCAACCTGCAGGTTAACTGCTGTATTTCATTTGAAATTTGATGATGGAGAGATTGAAGCTAAAGAGACTGAGAAGTTGTCAACGGTACAGAGCTAACAAGCACCTAAGTGGGGCTGTGGAGTGGGTCTATTTGAATCCACAGTCCTTGTTCTCATCACAAACCCGGCTGCTCTCACGTTAGCAGGTGCCGTTGGGCCAGATGTTCAAACATTCCCAACCACCCTAAGTTAAGTAGCATGAAATGAGCCTGTGTCTGGTCATCTATCTCCCCTGAGGTCTGACCCTAAAGGTCAAGCGACATCACTTGGACTCAGTGCATTTTTATTGCACTGATATTGCCTTTGTTATAAAACTTTATCAGCGTCAGTCTCCCATGCTGATAAAAGCAGACTTCTGCTCAGCCCCCACGCTGCCAGCAAAGGAACCCAGCATAGTTCCTGGGCTTCAGGGCTGCAATTTGCAAGGACTCATTGGTCTGTGGCGTGCCTCTGGTCAAGTAGAGAGCAGTGCTAGTGTCCTTTAATTATACATGTTAGAAGCCACAGCTAATTCAGGACAAGCTAAAGCATTTGAAACAAATGCCAGAGAGGGCAGAGCCTCAGATAGCATAGCAACCGGTGCCACGTATCTAAAACACCCGAATGAAGACAAAACAGGGACCCAGACGAGAGGAGTCTAAGCCTCCCTTTCTCAGATACCACTGTTCTGACTCCGCTCAGGGAGAAATCAATTCCATATCATGCGAATTCCACAGGAATTATCAATCATTATCATATGACCTTCTGGAAACCATTTGAAAATTGTTCACTTCCCACTGATATTTAAACTTACAGAGGCACAGGGGCTGGGGACAGGCATGGGATAAAAACCTGGCTAATACAGGGGTGAGTGGGTGAGGGAGGGAACAGATACAGCTCTTCTTTGACTTAACCACAGGGAAATCTACCCCTGGGAAGATCAATTTAGGTGCTAGCAGGAATTTCTTCTTGCTTGAGTGTGAAACACCCCAGTTCTGAACGTGGCCATTCTTTAACTAAATATTAGTTAGTCTTTGCTTACTATCATATTGAGGGCCCTCGGGGGCGGGGAGGTGGGAGGAAGGGGCGTCAATCATGTTTCCTTCCATTGAAAGTGTCGCTTTTCTTTTTTCAGAATCTCTGTGTTTCGAGCCCTCCTATCTGGACCCAGGAGTTTCTCTGTCGCCTGGAGGTCACGGAGAGCAGCCTGTTGAATGTTTATGCATGGCATTTGCTGCAATCCTAGCCTCGGGATTCTGGCTTGTAAAAGGAGGAGAGATGTTTACTGAGGCCCGGCTGTATGCCAAGACCTCCATTTGCACTCACCAACAGACTGATGGATTTGCCCAGTTCATCAGACACACATCCTTCACTGAGCACCAGTTAGATGTTGGAAACACAACGATGAACGAGACACAGTCCTGACTTCAGATCAGTCCAGCCAGCAGACACGTGCCTGTAGGCGGGATAAAATATAAAGACCCAAAAAAGCAGCAGAGAACATTCTATCATTCCAACTATGAAAGTATACTCACCTAGGGAAATCAAAAGTAAGACAAGCCAGGCATGTGTCCAGAAGAATTGAAAATGGGATTGCAAAGACACACGTGCACATCCATCTTCATTACAGCATTATTCACATTAGCCAAGACGTGGAAGCAATCCCAGTGCCCAAGGATGGGTGGAGAAAATGTGCCTTATCATACAATAAAATATTATTCCATCTAAAAAGGGAAGGGAATTTTGAAACATCCTACAACTCGTGTGAACCTTGCGGACATTGTGATCGGAGAAGTCAGCTGGTTGCAAGAAGACAAATACCATGTGATTCCAGAGTTGTCAGCTTCAGGGAGACAGAAAGTAGAACAGGAGCTGCCAGGGCTAGGGAGGGGGATGGGGAGCTGTCTAATGGGTACAGAGCTCCAGTCGTAAACGATGAGAAAGTTCTAGAGACAAATCTGTGAACAGTCAGCAACACTGTACTATGCCTGTCAAAATGGTCAAGAGGGTGAATTTATGGGACGTGCTTTTACAACAGAAAACAAAGTAAGTCAGGGTCAGAGGTGGCTTTGTCATGGCCAGGGCCATTATTGAGTCCTCCAAGAACATCGCCAGGTAGACAGTACTGCCCCACTTTACAGATGAGAGGGTTCAGGACTGAATTTCAGGGCCACGTGGCAGGGAAGCCTGTTAGTTTCACTACCCACCTCCCTACGTCTCCTCTGTAGGAAGCCACGTCCCTTGCTACATCCTGGATCAAAGCAAATGTCTATCTGTAAAATTCCCAATAGGATTGATGGCCTCTGGAAACCAAAAACGCACTAACTCAGGGCCAACAGCTAGGGGAAAATGTACTAATTTTTTATTGGCTTGTTTAAATGCTCAGAGAAATGACTGCAATTTGAGGAAAAAAAGTGACTTTTGAAAGTTGTAAAATGAAAACCACCTTCCAGTCAAACAATAATTTCAACCAAATGGAGTCCAGCTGCTGAGTGGAGGCGCCCCACAAGGTTCCCCCAGAACATGCGCGCATTTGTTGCCTCCTTGGTAGGCAGGACACTCAGGATTCTTGGCAACTTTTGAAAAGGTCTAAAGCCTCTTTCAATGAAGAGACTTAGGTGTTTTCTCTTCTAAAGCAGTGTTTGGAATTTCTGTTCAGTGTGGTTGTGAGAATGCCAATTGAATGTGGCTATGTCAAAGAAGCACACTACCCTTGCCCCCTAAAATGGAAATATAAATTTTCCCAAATCTCTGCATAAGATGTAGAATAAAATGACACCTCTGTGGATGTATTATTGGATTGCTATTGTGGGGATCAAATAAATCAGAGTTGAAGTAGACGGCTTGTGGGTGATGGGATGTGAATGCGTCTCAACTTTTTATTAACAATGTATTTTATTTTATTTTATTTTATTTTATTTTATTTTATTTGGAAGTTATTTTATTTGTTTGAAAGGTACTTTATTTGTGTTATTGTATTTGAAAGGCAGAGTTACAGAGAGAGAGGGAGAGACAGAGAGAGAGGTCTTCCCTCTGCTGATTCACTCCCCAAACGTTGGGCCAGGCCAGCCAGGAGCCAGGAGCCAGGAGCCAGGAGCCAGAAGCTTCTTCCGGGTCTCTCATGTGAGTCCAGGTGTCCAAGCACTTAGGATCTTCCACTGTTTTTCCCAGGCCATTAGCAGGGAGCTGGATCAGAAGTGGAGCAGCCAGGACTCGAACCAGCACCCATATGGGATGCCAGTGCTGCAGACAGTGGGTTAACCCACTGCATCAGAGTGCCAATCCCAACCAAGGGCATTTTGCCCCCCGCGATACACTTTGGATTGTCCTAACCCAGGAGTGTTACTAGCAACTAGTGCTTGAGGAGGGATGTTGGTGAATATCCCACAATGCACAGAGCAGCCTTCCATGATTAACGTCATGATGGTGGAGGCTGAGAAATGCCCTATTATGCCAACACTTAAATTGCTTTCCCTCTTACTCACTGTGTCTCAGATCGATAGAAAGAACGGGCAGTTCCCATCCTTACCAGGAAACGTGTGTCCAGGATGCTCACTCTCATGGCTGGGAAATGTTTATTTTCCTCTGTGGTATTTTTATAGGAATGACATCAATTCATCCAAATGGGAATAGAATGATAGAATGTGGACAACGGGGAAACAAGTTCCTTTCAGAAGGCTTCCCTGCCTTTCAAATCATATCAAAGAGACCATGACAACTTGGAATGGGACCAACAGGGTACATTTTTTTGATTTGCTACCAGGCCTCGGAAGAGAGTTGGCTCCAACTTAGTTCTCAAAAATGAGTTCCATGTAAGTAAACATTTTATGTAGTTCAATGTATCCCATAAAAGGTTTCATTTGGTAAAAAAAAACATATCATTACATTAAAATTAGAAAACAAAATCAGGCCCAAACAATTCCTGAGAAGGAAAGAAATAGCAGAAAGTCAAACAAAATCCTAAACTTGCTGTACACAATTATGTAACCTATGGCATCAACCACCTAACTGTGGTCCCATCATCCCCCTGGGCCTCTGTGGATGGACAGCCTCATTGGGTGGTTACCTCGGTGCCTCAGAGACGTATCATGGCTTTCCCCGCATGTAGATTTGCTAGTCAGAGTCTCCTGCATTTTCATGCTAGCACATCATGAACACCAGAAAGCCTTGATGGGTACCTTAGTGACCCACTGCTGGGTAACACATTTCTCCCAAGTGGGTCAGGAATCCGGATGTGACCTACTGGGTCCTCTGTTCAGGATCTGTCACAGGCCTGCGCTAAGTGTTGATGAGGGCAGTGTTTCATCTGAGAGCTCAGTGTGAACTGACCTGCTTCCAGGCTCACTCACGTGGCTTTCGGCAAAACTCTGTTCTTTGAAGGCTGTTTCTCAGAGGGCCTAAGTTACTCCCTGGCTTTTGGGAAGAGGACACCCTCATTGCCTTGACAGCTGGCCTCTTTGGAAATAGATGCTGAAGGCCAGCGCTGCTGCTCACTAGGCTGATCCTCCACCAGTGGCGCCGGAACCCCAGGTTCTAGTCCTGGTTGGGGCACCGGATTCCGTCCCTGTTGATCCTCTTCCAGTCCAGCTCTCTGCTGTGGCCCGGGAGTGCAGTGGAGAATGGCCCAGATCACTGGGCCCTGCACCCGCAAGGGAGACCAGGAGGAAGCACCTGGCTCCTGGCTTCGGATTGGCGCAGCTCCGGCCGAAGTGGCCACTTGGGGGTAAACCAACAGAAGGCTTTTCTCTCTGTAACTCTTTCTCTCACTGTCTAAATCTACCTGTCAAAAAAAAAAAAAATAGATGCTGAAAAGTCCTGGAAAGCATGCCAATAGATACTGAGTAGGATCGAGAGAACCAGCCAATTCCAAAGATTGGCAGAGAACTGCAGACCAGCTCCCTGTGAGACCAGTGCTTTGTGCAAACACCACTCCGTGGTGGACTCTGCACTAGGTGCTGGAGATAAAATGAGAGGTGAGGCTATGGGAGAGGCTTGAGGACCTCACAGAGTAGGTGAGGAAGAACATGCACGAGATGGGGCCCGTGCTGTGGCGTAGCAGGTGGGGCCACCTCCTGCAGTGCCGGCATCCCATGTGGGCGCCGGTTCAAGTCCCGGCTGTTCCACTTCCGATCCAGCTCTCTGCTGTGGCCTGAGAAAGCAGTGGAGGATGGCCCAGGTCCTTGGGCCCCTGCACCCATGTAGGAGACCCAGAAGAAGCTCCTGGCTCCTGGCTTCGGATCAGTGCAGCTCCAACTGTTGTGGCCAACTGTGGAGTGAACCAGCAAATGTAAGACTTTCTCTCTCGCGCGCGTGCTCTCTCACTCTCTCTCTCTCTCTCTCTCTCTCTGCCTAGGCTTCTCTCTGTGTGTGACTCTGACTTTCAAATAAAAAAAAAATCTTTAAAAAAAAGAACATGCACAAGAAAATGAAAATGCATTTGAGGCAACTTATGCTAAAGGCAAATTGTCTTGAAGTGGGAAGATGTAGTGGCCAGCCTCACATAAATGAGAGAAGGGAATGTAGGAAAGGTGTGAACAAGCCACCATGAAGAGAAATATCTAGCTCATCTGGGGACTGATCAAAAACTCAGAGGGCTTCCGTGGGGGACACAGGAGCTAAAACAAGGGGCTCCAGGAGTAGTTAGAAGAGAGGACGCTGGAGCCACAGAGCCCGGTTCCAAGGTCTGACTCCGGCTCTTTGATCGTGAGCAAGTCATCTCACCATTCCATGCTTCAGGCTCCGGCTGGAGACGGGGTGGCGGGAGCAGCTGCCTTGAGAGTGAGTGTGTGCGTGCTGGGAATGCTGCATGTTAGTTGTCACTCCTATCACAGGGGCCAAGAGCAGTACTTACTGCCACCTGTGGACAGTCAGGCACCATGGGAGGATCTGGGAAGATGGCTGTCTGAGTCTGTTCCCTGTAGGTGTGAAAAACACCAGAGGCCAGGTAATTTGAGGTTTATTTATTATTTATTTATTATGGAGACCGGGAAGTGCCGTCAGCTGGTGAGGGCTTCCTGCAGCACCGTCACAAGGCCAGGCACTGCAGGGTAGACAGAGCGGGTGCCAACTCTGGTCTCCGTTTCTCGTCTTACAAAGCCGCTCATGCCATCAGGGAGGCCCCAACTTCAGGACCTCGCCTAACCCTAGTCTCTTCCCAAAGTCACCACCTCCAAGAACCCTCAACATAGGAATCTGGGGATTAAATGTCCAACACATGAGCTTTTGGGGGACACCAGCAAAGCTTAGCAGGTCATAAAAGCACATTTGGGGTGATTCGTGCCCCAAGTCTGCACCCATGGCCACCAGAGCTGGGGAGAGGAGAGAGGCACTACTCTAGGGAGGTGTTCAGGAGACTCAGCTCTCAGAGCACAGAGAGGATGTCGGGAGCATCTGGAAGCGCAGGCCAGGTCAAAGGAGACGGGGAACCAGCCCAGAGGCCTGGGTGTGAGAGTTCAGGGCAGGCACGACTCAGGGATGGCCACGTTGACACGGAGAAGGTTTGTCAGTCTCTACAGCACTTCAGCCCTCCTTCCGTAGGTAATATGTGCAGTAAGTGCTGACAGTTCAAAGGAACATTTTGTTTGTTTGTTTCTTTGTTTTTCTTTTCCTTCTTCTTTTTTTCTTTTTTACAGGCAGAGTTAGACAGTGAGAGAGAGACAGAGAGAAAGGTCTTCCTTTTTCCATTGGTTCACCCCCAAATGGCTGCTACAGCCGGCGTGTTGCAGCCGGTGTGCTGCGCCAATCCAGGAGCCAGGTGCTTCCTCCTGGTCTCCCATGGGGTGCAGGGCCCAAGCATTTGGGCCATCCTCCACTGCACTCCCGGGCCACAGCAGAGAGCTGGCCTGGAAGAGGCACAAACGGGACAGAATCCGGCGCCCCGACCGGGACTAGAACCTGGTGTGCCGGTGCCGCAGGCGGAGGATTAGCCTAGTAAGCCGCGACACCGGCCCAAAGGGAGATTAAACTCCTTCCAGCCATCTAGGCCCCCTCTCAGCAGAAGTTAGCATTCTAAAGTCAGTTCAGCCCCTGCCCAAGTTAGAAAAGAGGTTCAGCCGGCACCGTGGCTCAACAGGCTAATCCTCCGCCTCGCGGCGCCAGCACACAGGGTTCTAGTCCCGGTCGGGGCACCAGATTCTGTCCCGGTTGCCCCTCTTCCAGGCCAGCTCTCTGTTGTGGCCCAGGAGTGCAGTGGAGAATGGCCCAAGTGCTTGGGCCCTGCACCCCATGGGAGACCAGAAGCACCTGGCTCCTGCCTTCGGATCAGCGCGGTGCGCCGGCCACAGCAGCCATTGGAGGGTGAACCAACGGCAAAAGGAAGACCTTTCTCTCTGTCTCTCTCTCTCACTGTCCACTCTGCCTGTCAAAAAAAAGAAAAAAGAAAGAAGAAAGAAAAGAGGTTCAGCATTTTACTACAACCTATGAGATGTCCAGAAAAAGAGTACAGTCACAGTGCACAAAAATCTTTAAGTCCCCTGCCTCTGTCATTTGGGCATTTTAAAAACTGTTTATTTATAAGTCAGAGTTACAGAGAGAGAGAGAGAGAGAGAGGGAGATCTCCCATCTGCTGGTTCACTCCCCAAATGGCTACTTGGCCAGAGCTGGGCCAATCTGAAGCCAGGAGCCAAGAGCTTCTTCCAGGTCTCCCAGGTGGGTGCAGGGACCCAAGCACTTGGGCCATCTTCCACTGCTTTCCCAGGCCATTATCAGGGAGGGATCTGGACTGGAAGAAGAGCAGCTGGGACACGAAACAGCACCCACATGGGATGCCGGCATTGCAGGTGGCGGCTTAACCCACTGTGCCACAACACAGCCCCTGTCCCTGTCATTCGCAATGTCCCTCTCGCACCTGGACTTCTCCAAAGATCTCATGCTTTCCACCTCAGTGGTCTATGAACTCACCCAAGTCCAGCTCCCACCGGCTTCCGTTTTGCTCCCCACTCGCCTCGCTTCTTTGTTTGGGGTTGTTCCTCGTGATATTATTTTGGTTGAGTTTCTTTTTTTCAATTTTCTTGTTCCCACATTTCCTGGATTCCACTAAGAAAAAAAAAAAAAGAAAGCAGCCCAGCAATCTGACCCTGGAACCTTCCTCTTCTCACTCCTCCTCCCACCACTGCCCACTCCCACCTCATGCCCTACCCCCGGTGAGGGTGCAGTGAGCAGACGCTGCAGCCCCCTGAAACTTAGGACCCTCCCTTCTCTCCTCCTCACAGATGTGAACCCTGCACTCTTTGCACCTGAACTGCTGAGCCCTAAATTGAATGAAATCCAGATGCTGGTGTTTATTCAGCCTCAAATAAGAACTACCAGAAAAGAAAAAACTTCAGTTCCCCTGTGACCATTTTGAACTACAGCCAAACCCACTACAGCAAGGTCAGTGTCATGCCCCCTAACTCTGACGGCCACTCAAAATGGACGTCCAGCCCTGAGAAGGTGCCACACACACACACCGGGGGACACTGGGGTTCACACCCTGCTGTGGTTTAGATGTGGTCTGGGTGTACCCCAAGGGTCCGTAGGTTGGAGGCTTGATCCCCAGGGTGGCACTATGGGGGTAATGGAACCTCTAAGAGGGGCCCTGGTGGGAGATCCTTAGATCCCTGGGGAAGCAGCCCCCAGAAAGGGGGTAATGTAGCTCCCAAGGGACCCATGGGCATTCTCGAGAGTTGCTATGGATGGAGCCAGCCTGGCTCTTCCACCTCTGTGGTCTGGTTCAGGAGGTGGAGCCTCCTCCCACACATGTTCCCAGCGTCCGCCCTCACCAGAGCCTGCACTGTGCTGCTGGGGCTTTCAGCCTCCAAAGCTGGGAGCTGAATCAACCATTTTACAGTATAAAGTTAGCTCATGTCAAGTACTAAATTATAGTGATAGAAAGCTGACTAACACACAGCCAAACTGCTGAGGGGAGGATCAAGGAGGGAATTCCCAACATGCTGTTGCATGAATGGGCATGTGTGTGCACCCCTGCGCACAACACATCCCATACCCATGTACACACACACACATTCTCCCACCATGCATCACACCCATGCATGCACACACCACACACACCAGGCATCCACACATCACAATACCATCCTTCACACCAATGCACATACACACGTACAGCACATACATGCTCACCTACACAAACCACATCCCATATCACAGACACACAGGCACCATATACACCACATCCCATGCACACACACACACCAGAAAGCACACCACACACGCACACACACACATACCACTCACACGCTCATAGCGCGCACACACTTTTCTTTCTTCGTGTGCACTAATTCTGTATGTTGACACTGTGGCAACCATGGCTGCCTCTTTTAACTGCACACAGATTACCAGGAGAGGGCCCCAGCAGACCCCCAGTGGCCACAGGGGCCTCCCTGGGCTGCATTTGCTCCTCAGCGTGTTTTGTAGAACCCAGCTCTGTGCTTTGACTACCAACCAGCTCTCCCCTCAGAGAGGACTCGCCTCAGTGTTTGGGTGCATGGAGCCTGTCAAAGCACTGCAGACAAGTCGTCCACCCTCAGCAGTTGTGATCAAAGCCCTGTCTTCAGTGCCAGCCCATGCAAGCTGTGGCTTGAACAACATTGGGAACTGTAATGTTTAGGTTCAAAACCCATCTGCAGACAATAATTTATGTTGCAGGTATAATGACAGTGAGGTCTTCAGAATTATAACTAGTAGAGATGGCCCTCTGATGTATTGGGTAAGTGACTTTTCAGACGCAACATATTTAAATAACCCACTTGTGCATGAGAAAGTATTTCAATCACACTGAACTATAAGGGACATCCATGTGCTCGCAACCTAGATTTCATAAATTTTGCAATTTTTTTTCAAATGTTTTGCAGATGAAGTCCATTTGTACTCAGACTCATTTATGCGACTTCAGCTCTTTCCTTCCTCCCACAATGTGCCAAGATGTAGATCCTTCTTCTTCTTTATCTATTTGGAAACTTCTATGCATTGACTTATTCTACCAAGCTTGTTTCTTGATATATTCATAGATTTTAAATTATTTCTTTATCAAAAATAGCTCCATGTCTGTTGTCTAGATGTGAAGCCAAAATCATCACCATCATCATCATCACCATCACCTTTACCACCATCACCATCATCACCATCACCATCACCATCACCATAATCATCACCATCACCATCACCATCACCATCATCAGCATCATGATCATCACCACCATAACCATCACCATCATCATCAGCACCATCACCATCACCATCATCACCACCATAACCATCACCATCATCATTACCATCACCATCACCATCATCATCACCACCATCACCATAACCATCACCATCACCATCATCAGCATCATGATCTTCACCACCATCACCATCATCACCATCATCATCACCACCATCACCATCACCATCATCATCACCACCATCACCATTATCATCATCATCACCACCATAACCATCACCATCACCATCATCAGCATCATCACCACCATCACCATCACCACCATCACCATCACCATTATCATCATCACCATCACCATCATCAGCATCACCATCATCACCACCATAACCATCACCATCATCATTACCATCACCATCACCATCATCACCACCACCATAACCATCACCATCACCATAACCATCATCAGCATCATGATCATCACCACCATAACCATCACCATCATCATCACCACCATCACCATCATCACCACCATAACCATCACCATCACCATCACCACCATAACCACCACCATCACCATCATCAGCATCATGATCTTCACCACCATTACCATCACCATCATCATCATCATCACCACCATCACCATCATCACCATCCCCATCATCATCATTATCACCACCATCACCATTATCATCATCACCACCATAACCATCACCATCATCATTACCATCACCATCATCATCATCATCACCACCATCACCATCACCATTATCACCATAACCATCACCATCACCATCATCAGCATCATGATCTTCACCACCATCACCATCATCACCATCATCATCACCACCATCACCATCACCATCATCATCACCACCATCACCATTATATCATCATCACCACCATAACCATCACCATCACCATCATCAGCATCATCACCACCATCATCATCACCACCATCACATTATCATCATCACCATCACCACAACCATCACCATCACCATCATCAGCATCATGATCTTCACCACCATCACCATCACCATCATCACCATCATCACCACCATCACCATCACCATCATCACCATCATCACCACCATCACCATCACCATCATCAGCATCATGATCATCACCTCCATGTCTGTCTTCATTTCTATCATCATCATCACCATCACAATCACTATGATTATCCCCATCATCGTCACCATCATCACCAACAAACGCCTGCATCATCACCCACAGTCTCAGCTAAGCAGAGGCTCTTTCGCTCTGGTCTCTATTTTCTACAGCACACTGAAATCCATTGCCCTGAAGGGTGGTAAGCTTCAAGGCGAAAAAAAAAAAAAAAAAAAACACACACACACAAGGTAGTTCTGAAGACTTTTCTTAAATATTATTCCCATTGCGTGGTTAAATATTCAGCCCTCGGGGCCGGCCCTCTGGCATAGCGGGTAAAGCCGTCGCCTGCAGTGTTGGCACCCCAAATAGGCACCGCTGGGGTCCCAGCTGCTCCATTTCTGATCCAGTTACACAGAGAGTTACACAGAGAGAAAAGGAGAGGCAGAGAGAGAGAGAGAGAGAGGCAGCGGCTTTACCCGCTAAGCCACAGTGCTGGCTCCTGTTGTCAGATTCCTATAACGTAAATCAAACAATCCAGAAGCTTCTCTCCCCTCCACCACTCTGCATCACTACCCCTTGTCTCCAGTGGGAGATGGCCACACCCACTCAGTGGTCTTTCCTCCACTCCTTAGTGCTGCCTTACACACATCCCGGCACCTATACTTAACCAAAGATATTTGGGGAAACATCTATAAAAATGGAACCATCTTACATGCATAATACTGCAAGTTATTTTTTAATGGTATATGTCACTGAATTGTGCCTTTTGATTGTAGTTGAAGTTTACAGTAATGAATTACTCAAAGAATGGGGTATCGAAACATATTATGGGACTGGCGCTCTGGCACAGTAGGTTAATCCTCTGCCTACAGTGCCAGCATCCCATATGGGTGTGGTTAGAGACCCAGCAGCTCCTCTTCTGATCCAGCTCCCTGCTAAGGCCTGGAAAAGCAGTAGAAGATGGCTCAAGTGCTTGGGCCCCTGTACCCACATGGGAGACAAGATGAAGCTCCTGGCTCCTGGCTTTGGATCAGCCCAGCCCTAGCAGTTGTCGCCATTTGGGGAGTAAACTAGTGGATGGAAGATATCTCTCTCTCTCTCTCTCTCTCTCTCTCTCTCTCTCTCTCTCTCTCCTTCCCGTAGTCTGCCTTTCAAGTAAATAAAATGAATCTCTAAAAAAAAATTGTAACACACATACTACCCAAAGCACTTAGGAAAAAAACTGACTACAGTCTCTTTCCCCGTTGATTTACAAATCTTTAGATAGAATCAAAATTCTAAAAAGATTTCCCAATTGAATGAGCAAATACTTTGAGTATATGGTAACTTTAATTTGCATTTTGTGGCTAAAAATGAGCTAGAACATCTTTTCAGGTTTGTCCTTGGCCTTTCTTATTCTATAAGTAGCTTATCTTATCTTTCAGTTGTATTTTTTAGCTAATTTTGCCTTTTATTTTTGATTTAGAGAAGTACTTTTTGCTTACCAATGCTTCATCTTTTAAATATGCTACAAAGATTTTCTACCAGTGTTTGCATGTCCTTTCACTTCCTTTTCCATGTATTCTGTTGTGGATAAGCTCTGCATTTTCATGGGAGCAAATCTGACAGTCTTTTTGCTGTCTTTCTGTTGAACACTGACTGTGGATTTACAGGTAAACTCCCATCTCAGTGACTGCACACACGGACATAGCGTCTCCATTTCCAAAGCACGTGTTTCTGCTCCAGCAACTCTTCCAGCCGCCCTCCTGCAGGCAGGGACTCGGGAACCGGAGGTGCCTCCCCTGGAGCCCTCTGGAGGCCTTTGCTGCAGCCATGTGGCTGCGCAACACAGCAGGCACCAACACTGCTCAGAAGACTGCGAGTACCAGACTGGGCACGGCCACATCCCCTTCCCCCACCTTCTGCCAGCCAGAGTCAAGGAGGCCTGGGACACACCTTGCCCAGGAGAATCAGGCATCAAGGCATCACTGAATGGACACTTAGCTGGTCTCTGCCCCAGCTGCTGGCCTCGTGTCTCACTTAGGAAACCCTTCCCCGCTGTTACAGGGTGGCAATGTTGCTGCTGTGTCCTATAGACGACGTTCTCCTCTTTAACCCATCCGGAGCTTCCTTTGAGAATACAGACGTCTACGTGGATAACCGCCTCTCCCCAGACTTCCTACTATTTTGATCTCCCTCTTGAGCAAGCAGAATTCATCAAAGCAAATGGTTCTGTTGGTGGACTCATCTATTCCGTTTATGGTCTGCTCCTGAGTCTGCACCAGGCTGGCTACATCTCTGCCTTAAATTCCTCTCCTTTATCTTCTTTCCCAGGGTTTTCTGGGCTGTTCATACACATTTTATATCCTCATGTAAAGTATTCCATAACATGCATATATGAAAGTGTACTGCGCATTGCAATTGTCAGCCTTTTTAATGGCCATGAACTTTCACGCAGCTAAAACTTCGTTCACATTCATATTGATTTCCCTGCGGGAATTTCTGGAGGTGGAACAGCTGGGCCCTAGGACACGTACAGAGCTATGGTTTTCAGTTCCTGCTGTCAGACTGCCCTTCGAAGTAGTTGTGCCAGATACTTCCCCACCAGCAGTATTTGGACTTCCAATCACATGGCTGTCAGCTCTGAATACTATAATCTTTAAAAAAAAAATTTGACTCAAATGAATATTGTGATTTAATATCAATTCACTTGATTTTAAGTTACTGAATGTATTCATTTCTGGCATGAAGCCCTTATTACAAAGGATCGTTAGTGATTAATCATTTGCAGTGAGGCAGCCATCCAGTGCGGTTTTCGTGGCTCATCATCCAACAGCAGTAAGTTTGCCCTGTGCTCTCATAATTGATGCTGCCTGTGTCAGTGATAGAAAAACTTGGGAGCATCTCAACTCGGGAACGCTCTCTTCTGCGTGAGGTCACTGGGGGGAGATTTTGCCACACGGAGTTTCAGCTCACGCAGCGCGAGTCCTCAGGTGCTTCTGTGGGTGGGGTTCCTGGAGCGCTGGGATATGGACTGGCCCCGTCGTCACGGCGGGCACACTAGCCCTGCAGGTGCACCCTCAGCCTCCAGGCGGTCGGCGCGGTGCCCAGGCCAGCTCCCTGCAGACAGAGGTGGGAGGGGCAGGAAAAGCTGCAGGCAGGCCTTTATGCTTACATCTCCGGCACCAACCCCCTAAGCCCACGACGTGGCTGGCCCTCTGTACTCTTCCACAACTGACGTGGGAACTTTGTGCTAAATGCCACGGGACTGGAGGTGTCAGAGGCCGCCCCACGCAGCCTCCCACTCAGTGCCCGCCCCGGCCGGGCCCTGAGCCGTGCCTCAGCGCCACGAGGGACGGGATCACCGCGGCCTTTGTCTGTCTGGGCCGGCCGAGTGCCCGGGCGGAGGCGACAAGGTGTAGAGGTCACGGCAAGGCTGAGTAAACGGGCGATTCCTCACCCGGAAAGCTCTCCGGGGCAGCTGCTGACCCACTTCGGGGCGGCCTTTGTCCATTCACGATGAGCATTCTGAAAAGGGCTGTTGTCCAACGCCTCAGCTATTTGCAGTGTCGACAGACTCGATGCTCTGAAGTGGCAAATGAGGCCCGGCTGTGACAAAGGCGCCCTTGTCCACCACCACCGAGGCTGAGTGAGGCGGCCGCGCTTGGAGCCGTGCGGGCCCAGGAGCACCGGAGCAGCCGCGCCTGGTGCCCAGCATGAGGCGAGCCCGGGGTTGGCATGTTCCCAACGGCCCTGCACATTCACGAAACCCAGCTCACCTGGGGCGCAACGTGCAGCGAGGGCCTGCCTTCCATGCTAGGGAGCGCTTAACAGAAGCACCAAGGATGGCATTCTGCATGCATGGAACTCTAACGCTGCCAGATGCAACCATTGAAATGTTAATGCAAACAGCAAATAACTGTCGTAGTGCATGGGCCTCTCGTGCATGCCCTTTTAGTACAAAGGTTTTCTGCACAAAGAACTCACAGCGTTGAGAACACACTGCGGTGCCCGGCAGAAGGGCTGATCGCGGTGGCTACTTGCTCACCTGCAGTTTCAGTCATCACTAATGCAAATACTCATGGCAGTCTCTGTTCTGTCAGGAGTGGTTCTCAGAGCCCATTAAGAGACCGGCAGACTCTCACCTCGGTTTAATGTTGCTGCCCTGGGGTGAATGTTCTAGGAGCCTTAATTCAACAGGTTGTCATACATCTCACACATATGCAATGTTCAGATAAATAACACAAATATAGACCACCAGGACACATGTATAAGTCTGGAAAGAAATAGTTCAGAAAGAACTCTATAGATGCTATGAGAAAACTGCAAGTGAAGGCATGCTGTTATTATATTAAAGGCAAATTTCAACAAATGCATGAAACAATGACTTGTTATTATATAAGACAACATTCACATGAGCACACTACTTTATCACTATACTGACCACCGAAATGATCCACCCCTGCGGATTTTCTATCTACCCATTTTGTACTAGACCCAAGAGGCTCCCGGGTCTATGGGAACACCAACTCCAAGCCCCACAACCAGTCAGAACCCTGTTCAAAATCCTAGGAGCAGGGGTGGGAGGAGCCTCATTTGTCACTCTGAGTGCAAGTTGAATGTCTCTAACCCAAAAATCTGAAATGTGAAATGCTACAAAAATCCAAAACTTCTTGAGCACCAACATCATGCCCTGAGTGGACAATTGCACACCTGGCCTCAAGTGATGGCTCCCCATGAAAATGCAGGTGCACTAAAAACATGGTGTAAAATCATCTTCAGGCCATGTGTATGAGGTGCACATGAAGCATAAATGGATTTTGTGCTTGATTTGGGTCCCATCCCCAGGACGTCTCATGATGCACATACAAATGTTCCAAATCTGGGAAAAAAAAAATGCAAAATCCAAAACACTTCTCATGTCAAGTATTCAAGATAGGAGATGCTCAACCTCTCTGGGGGTACCTCAAAAAATCCGTAGAAGATGGAATTAAAAGGCAAGTTTATTTTGCTGTAAAAAAAAGTTGAAATCTATGCACCCAGGGGCGTCTTCATAAAGTTCATGGAAAATACATACTGTGTATACAAATGCACGAATTGACCAGCTCACAAACAAGTCCCTGTGTGGTCAAAGCCATCACCAAACCAGGTCAGGGAGGAGGATATTCGCTCCAGGAATTCGCCCCCAAGTGCAAAAGTACAAAATGAAGAGGCAGACACTGCATCCTGTCACTTGAAATGCTGGCTTGGGAGAATTCATCAGCCCTTGGCTGAGGAGCTATGGTTGATTCAGCATGTATCCAGAGCCTCTGACTGTCCCAGAGGCCTCAGGGTGGGTCAAGGCTGGTGCCGGTGGCTGCTATGTAGGCTGCAATCTGCTGGTTTGTCCAGGAAAGGCACATGTCTCTCTGTGCTGGGTGAGGGTCAGACCTTTTACTACTTGTTCCCAAAGATTCATTTATTTGTTTATTTGAAAGGCAGAGTGACAGGAAGGGAGAAGGAGAGAGAGAGAGAGAGAGAGGGAAAACGAGAGATTGTCCATTCACTGGTTCACTCCCCAAATGGCTACAATAACTAGGTGTGGGGCCAGACTGAAGTTAGATGCCCAGAACTGCATCTGGGTTCCCAACATGGGTAGTAGCAGTCTGAGGTCGTGGGCCATTTTCTGAGATGCATCACCAGAGAGCTGGATCGGAGGCGGAGCAGTGCGGACTGACACTGTCCACTCTGACAAGCAGTTGCCTAACCTGCTGTGCCACAATGCTGGCCCCAGAGCCCTTCACCAGGGCACCCACTCCGAGTTGAGCAGAAAGGCCAAGCAGGAGAGCCCTGCAGTACAGACATCACTCGGTTCCAACTCAGTCAGTAGCCACTGCATGTTTCTCAGGATGTCACTGGCAAAATCTGATCAACAGTAATACCTCCCAGAGTAAGGAGGCATCCAGTCAAAGTAAGAAGGCAGGAAGGGAACCAGCAGGTGTCAACTGAGCTGCTTCTTGGATGCAAACAGATTCTAATGCACAAAAGCCATGCACTGGAAGATGAACAGGCAGCTCTTGACTCCAAAGGAGCCCTAGAGAGCCAGGCTCAGAGTCAGCAGGAAGGAGAGTCAGGGAGCCAGAGCACATGCAGGGGGAGGAGTCTGCTGTCTCTGCAGGCTGTGGCTGCTGCCACCACAGTGTCAACACCACACGACCATGCTCCTGGCTCTACTACATCCGCCAGGAACTGTATTCAGGCGACCAAGTGCCTTTGCATCCTCAATGAGAGTGCCTGGCTCCCTTGAGCTTGGAGAGGAAATAGAGTGGGGCGGGGAGTGGGGCGAGAAGCTGAGACCTTTTGGGTGGATGAACCAAGAGTGAGGATTCAGAGTTGGTGACTAAGCCTGTCTGGCACAGTAAGGTCTGTATTAGGTTTCTATTGCTGCATGGCAAACCCCTACAAACTCAGTGATAAGCACTCATTCATCACCCACAGTTTCTTTCTTTTTTTATTTATTTATTTGACAAGTAGAGTTATAGACAGTGAGAGAGAGAGAGAGAGAGTCAGAGAGAAAGGTCTTCCTTCCATTGCTTTACTCCCCAAATGGCCACCACGGCCAGCACTGCGCCGATCCGAAGCCAGGAGCCAGGAGCTTCCTACTGGTCTCCCATGAGGGTGCAGGGGCCCAAGCACTTGGGCCATCCTCCACTGCCCTCCCAGGCCACAGCAGAAAGCTGGCCTGGAAGAGGAGCAACCAGGACTAGAACCGGCACCCATATGGGATGCTGGCACCACAGGCGGAGGATTAACCAAGTGATCCACGGCACCGGCCCGCCCCACCCACAGTTTCTGTAGATTAGGAGTCAGAGGACAATGTGGCTAGAACCTCTGTCAAAGGTCTTACAAGGCTGCGGTCAAGGAGCCAGCCAGGGCTGGGTCTCCAACAGGCTTGGGGTCCCCCCAGGCTCTCACAGCTGTTGGCAGACTTCAGTCCCTTGGAGCTGTAGAACCCTGGCCATCAAGCTGCAATGGCTCCACTGTGTCCCCAGAGCCATGGGGCTGCCTTGGTCCCCGGGCCACAAGGGCATGGTGTATCTCCTGCCTGGACCACGCACGCACCTGCCCGGTGCAGCTCTCAGCCCCATTCACAACCTCTAGTTTACTGGTCAACTCACACACCTGCCCAAACTTGGTGTTTGCTGCCTCTGCATTTTCAACTCTCCCAGCCAGTGTTTCCTTCCCAGGCAGCAAACTGTCCTCCCCGGGGCCACCTGCTGCCTTCTGCACCCTCGGAAAGGCCCCAGAGCCTACTCCAAGGTACCTCGGTCAGCTCTCCACTATTAGAATGAAAGTACCTGAGCACAGCTTCTGAGGGAGTAGAAGGTTTACTGCAGTCTTGGAGGTCTGCAGTCCCAGATGAGATGGCCCCTTGAGCCTGGAGTCCGCTGAGGAGAGAAAACGTGCAGAGAGCGGGTTACCCCCGCACCAGGAGCCACGGGAGAAGCGAGTCCACACACTCAGCTTCAGTAGCCAATCCCCCAGGGAACCCCCTCCAAGGCCAAGCCCCCAAGGACCTGAAACCTCTCACAGGGCCCGCCTGCCAGATGGCATAATTAAATCAGCCTTGCACCATTAATCAATTAACCTTTAACAAGACGTTGGTGACCAAATCCCCAACACTGGGACTTTGGGAGACCTCCAAACTGATATTCAATGCTCAATGCAAGACATTCCTGATGTAAATCTGTATCATCCTACAAGTGTTCCAAGAGAAGCCGGCACAGCTGTGTGGCTTCTGCTAGCCATGCCTCAGAAGTCACACTGAGTCACAAAGGCCCCCCCAGGTCCAAGGGCAGGCCACAGGGAATCTGTAGACATGTGTTAAACTACCGCAGCAAGCTTGCTCCTGTGTGGCTGACTCTGAAATACATCCCCTGGGATCAGGAGGAATGCAGCTCTGTCCTCTTATAGGGCAACTCTCTCTGGCCAGGACAACAGCATCATCACAAAGATGGGAGTTCAAGGGCTGAGTTCTTCATTCTCCCAAATGTCCCTGTTCTGGAGCTCAGTGGCGTCACTTTCCGTGTGATGCTCACCCAGCGCAGACTGAACCCTCCGAGTCCCACTGTTGTTGAAGCCCAGCAAACCACTGATCAAACTTTGCTTTTGATTTTTAACTATCATCACCCTACAGGAACAGGAGATGAGAGATTCTATCAAAACACATCTAGTGGGGCTGGCGCTGTGACGTAGTGGGTAAAGCCGCCGCCTGCAGTGCCAGCATCCCATATGGGTGCTGGTTCAAGTCCCGGCTGCTCCACTTCCCATCCAGCCCTCTGCTATGGCCTGGGAAAGCAGTAGAAGATGGCCCAAGGACTTGGGCCGCTGCACCCACATGAGAGACCCGGAAAAAGCTCCTGGCTCCTGGCTTCAGATCGCCCCAGCTCCGGCCATTGCAACCATTTGGAAAGTGAACCAGCAGATAGAAGACCTCTCTCTCTCTCTCTCTCTCTCTCTCTCTCTCTGTAACTCTGCCTTTCAAATACACAAATAAATCTTAAACACACACACACACATCTAGGAAGACCTTGCTTGGAGACAATTGTTGGGACTTGAGCTGCTGTTTCTTCCATCCCTCTGGGGCCAATGATAGAGGCAGTCTCCAGTACAGACCTAATGCTTTGGGCTTGCTAAGGTTCCTCATTCTGTCTAACACTGGCAGAAGACTGCTTGCAAAAGTCCTATCTTTACCAAGCACTGCAGTGTCAGTAACCACAGGCAAAAATGTAGGATGCAATTTTCTGTTTAGCCATTGGATTCTATTTTGGCTCCCTATACTTGGATATAAAACCACCCAGAGCTTAGTAGCTTCAAAACAGTATTTCTCATGGTGGGATGACCTCTGCTGGCCTTGCGTGGGGTCCCTCATGTGGTTGAGTCGAGTAGATGGATGGGGGATGAAGGTCCTGGGGGCCTGGGAGCTACCCAAAGGACAAGGCACCTCAGCTCCTGCCACGAACCTCTCTCTGAGTCTTCGTTGAACGCCAGCGCACTTTCTCTCTGCCATGACTTTCTCTCTGAGTTGTTGTGAACTCAAAAGCAAAACTCATGCACACATGCCCTGGGCAGAAGCCGTTCACAATCCTCCAGTCCGCACTGTGTGAGGGGCATGGGATCAGTTAACTCGGGGCTGATGGCAAATCATGGCAACTTAAAGGGCGCTGATTCCTCCTGAGAAATTTGTAACCACTGTTCCTTGTAGGGAAATTCAGAGGTGCGGTGACTGTTCCTCGCCACATCCAGAGAATTAGGCAGGCTGCTGGCAGCTTGACTCAACCAAGGAGGGGAAAGTGCGCAACCCGCCACTCAGCCTTCCCCAAACCCGGGGGACAATCAGGCGCGGTGTGGAGCCCGGTCGAAGCAGGGTCTCATTTATTTCGTGCGTAACAGAACCTTTTATAGCACAAAACTGCAGAGTCATTGGGGCAGGGGTAAGGACCAACCAATCAGCCTGGTCCCTCTCCGTCTGGTTCCCAACAGTCCTGTTGCTGGGGGGAGGGGGGCTGTGGTGGCCCCGCGAGCTGCTCCAGGATCCACTCCCCCTCCTCCAGCGACAGCAGCCTGTTCATGGCCGGCCCTGGGCACAGCGGCATCGTGGCGGCAGCTGTGCACACGCTCCAGCCCACAGTCCTGCTCCTCCAGTGCCTGCAGGCTGTAGACGAAGTCCTCCTGCAGGCGTTGCAGCCGGTCCTGCGCCTCCTGGAGCTAGGCGCGCTCCATGTTGACCCCTCCTTGGCTCCATGTTGACCCCTCCTTGGCGCCGCCCGGTCCGGGGGCCGGAGCTGCCACCGCTGCGCACCCTGCGGGGTCGCTGTCCGCCATGGCGGTGGCCGGGGCACGTGCGCACAAGCCGGGTCCCACCCTGCACTGCCATCCCCGGGACACCCGCCGGCTGGCTCCGCGGTCCCTGGCTCGGGTTAGTTTGCGGGCTCGGCTCCGTTCCGCGCAGCTCAGGCGGGGGCACCCAGGGGCAGCTGCGCATGCGGAGCCCCCAGGCCTGGCCTGGCCGCGCCATGGCCGGGCTCATGCCCCGCACAGAGGGAAAGGGGTTGACAGAGTGAGGCTGACAAGCGGTGGCTGACTTGAGTGAGTATTTGATGTGTGGGGTACTTGGGAACTGGCATGGATGGGGAATGCCATCCAAGGCCATGGCGGGAGGGAGCTATGGGCACAGGGCGCCAAGAAAGAGTCTGCAGGCTGACAAGGGCTGGAGAGAATGGCGAGTCCAGTGTGTGCCACTGGGGGTGTGAATGGGCACACCCCCTCCAGAGGACAACTTGGCGGGAGCTCAGCAACCCTCACTTCCTATAACCATGCAGCGCACCGTGAGGAACCCAGTCCTCTGCAACTCCCCTAGCTGGGGAGACAGGGATGAAGACAAAGGAAAACTGACTGCAGGTGGTGCTAAGATCTGTTCAGAGAATCAAAGATGTGCTGTAGAAAACACAGGGAGACCAGCATCTGGGGCTGGAATCCTAGGCAGGTGAGTGGTCTCTTGTGATGGTCACGGGCGAGTCCTGCCTGCTTGAATTGGTAACAGGAGCATGGCCTGCCTGTGTAGCTCTGCCCAGCTCCGTCCTTAGACTTGGAAATGTCTTTGATGGCCTTTGTCTCCTCCAGTCTCCAGCGTAGCCTGGTGGGTGGGTGTGTGTGTGTCCAGGGTGGCATGAATTCAGGACGTTTTAGGATCTCTTAAAGGCTTACTTTGGCCTGTCCTCCCCAAATTATTTCTTTCACCCAACAAAACCGCTTGAAATTACCCAAAAGGAAAACCAGGCTCGTGCCTGGTGCTTTGGAAGGGTGGTAGAGCTTTGTGCCTGCAGGAAGCTGTGTGTGGGTTTCCAGGCCCACGCAGCCCCGGGGCCCATGGCTTGGCCCTGGGCCACACACCCCTGGGAGGCTGTGCTGGGGAGGATATCTAAGTGGGGAAGATGGTGTCCAGGTGCCAGTGCAGCCCCCCAGGGCTCCCCAGCTGGCTTTCCAGGGCCTGAAAAGTGAATTTCAATAAAGGAAGCCACATTCCTGCATTGATTTCCATGATAAAAGCAGAAATTCTTTCCCATGAGAAACAGTTTTAGCCACAGTTATGACAAAACATTAGACTTTAAAATGTTCCTACTTTAGAAGAAAATTGTAATTTTCCCAGGAAACCAACCAAACATAAATTACAAAGCACACATGCTGTATTAAACATTTAGGAAAACTCACAGAAGGCTAGAGCATCTCCATTCTGATATCCTAAGCTTCTAGCCATTTCTTTTAGAAGGTTCTGTCTGTGAAATGCAATCATCTTGATGTTTCCCAAGCTTTGTCATACTACTGTTCTCTCTTCTCCTTTTATTAAAATAATTGCTTCAACCTTTTGTTCTTGTTGTTCCATCAGCAGAGGTATTTGCCAAGAACCACGTGTTAAAATTTAAAGTAGAAGGAACTTTAAGGTAAGTGAGTTCTTTCACCAGGAGAAGGAAGTCCCTTCAGAAGGTCCCTGGCGGACAGTGACCAGCCCCCGTGTGGACCTGTTCTGTGCCCCGTCACCCTGCTGAGCGTCGTAAGTTGGCCTCAGAAAGACTCTCTTAGATGGAACTTGGAATCAGCATATCTGAACGTGGAGGCTGAGAAAAGCAGGGGACAGAGGGGAGGAGGCTAATGTCTATGAAAACAGGATTAGAGGGGAGGGCATTTGGTTTACTGGTTAAGACAGCACTTGTGCCCACGGCAGAGTGCCTGTCCTGCTTCCAGTCCCAGTTCCCTACTAACATGCACTCTTTTTTTTTTTTTTTTTTTTTTTGATTTTTATTGGACAGTGCTGATTTTTTTTTTTTTTGACAGGCAGAGTTAGAGAGAGAGAGAGACAGAGAGAAAAGCCTTCCGTTGGTTCACTCCCCAAATGGCCGCTATGGCTGGTGCACTGCACCGATCCAAAGCCAGGAGCCAGATGCTTCCTCCTGGTCTCCCATGTGGGTGCAGACCCCAAGCACTGGGCCATCCTCCATTGCCTTCCCGGGCCACAGCAGAGAGCTGGACTGGAAGAGGAGCAACCGGGTCAGAATCTGGTGCCCCAACTGTGACTAGAACCCTGGGTGCCGGCACCACAGGTGGAGGATTAGCCTAGTGAGCTGTGGCGCCAGCCATAATGTGCACTCTTGGAGGCAAGAGGTCATGGGTCCCTGCCAAGTAGCGAGAGACCTGGATTGAGTTCCCTGCTCCTGGCTTCGCCTGCCCGGACAGGTGTCTCTAGTTCTGCAATGACACAGCCCAAGAGCCAAGGGCACTATTATGACCACTGTGCCCTGCAGAGGCCCTGGCAAGTCCACACCCCCACTCCCCACAGCCCACCTGGCAGGTGCGGGTGGGAAGGGCGAGTCCTTCCCCGGTGATGCGTCCCCGGCTTCTCCCCGTCATAGGACTTCCCTGCACCTGCCCCCTCTCCCCTTCAGCCTCTGGGGACGCAACCCCATGGGGCTCAGGCAAACCCAGAGCAACCCACAACCCCCACGATGAGGGCGCAGGGCAGAGCACAGGGGGCTCTGCAAGTCCTACTGAGGAAAGGCAAGGCTGACATTCGCCACGTAGAGCAGGAGGGAGGGACAACCAGAAGCTGCCCCAGGTGGCCAGTGGCAGACGCCTGCATCCCGGGCAAGCTCCACAAACGAATGCCACGTGTGCTTCCTCCAGGGCTGTGTTCCCTGCGCTGGAGAAGGGATCATTCGAACCAAAGGAAATGTAGAATACGCAAACAGGCAGGGGACACAGTCAAGCCGTCGCTCCTCCACAGGGATTCCCCTGCTCCATGGAGGGTGTGGCCTGACCCCAAAACCTCCACCGTGGACTCCTAGCATCTGAAACCGGCCGGAAGCAGTCGCTGTGGTCGCTGCTCCTCACGGCACGTTCTTACTCTTGATGTTGTAGCCAACCCCCAAGGAACAGGCCCACTCCCTCTCCCCACCACTGGCTGCCAAAAATGGGCCTTCAAAAAGTTAGTGGATGGGCCCACGCTGTGGCACAGCAGTTAAGGCTGCCGATTGTGAGGTCGGCATCCCATGTGAGCGCCAGTTTGTGTCCTGGCTGCTCCACTTCCTATCCAGCTCCCTGCTAAAGACCCGGGAAAAGCAGCAAATGATGGCCCAAGTCCTTGGGCCCCTGCACCCACATGGGAGACCCGGAAGAAGCTCCTGGCTCCTGGCTTCTGCCTGGCTCAGTCTTGGCCATTGTAGCCATTTGGGGAGTGAACCAGCAGATGGAAGATTTGTGTGTGTATGTGTGTGTGTGTCTCCCTCTCTCTCTCAGTGACTCTGCCTTTTAAATAAATAAATCAATAAATTTTTAAAGTTCATGGAGAAACAGAATTAAGAGGTTTCAGTTTAGCATTATGCAGAAGGTATGCAGAGATTTCAATCTTTTTGCACCAAAGTAAACTTCTCTTAGTTCCATTTTTCCACAAACTTTTTGAAGTGCCTTCATATGCATACATTTTATAAAATGATCACAATGAAATTCATGAATACATCCACCACCTCACAGAGCTACCACTGCAGGAGGGAGGCCTGGTGAGCCCTCTTCAGATCTATGTTCTTGGGGCTGGCGCTGTGGCGCAGCGGATTAACGCCCTGGCCTGAAGCGCAGGCATCCCACATGGGTGCCAATTCAAGACCTGGTTGCCCCACTTCTGATCCAGCTCTCTGCTATGGCTGGGAAAGCAGTAGGAGTTGGCCCAAGTCCTTGGGTCCCTACACCCATGTGGGAAACACGGAAGAAGCTCCTGGCTCCTGGCTTTGGATCGTTGCGACCAATTGGGGAGTGAACCAGCATGTGGAAGACCTCTCTCTCTCTGCCTCTCCTCCTCTCTCTGTGTAACTCTGGCTTTCAAATAAATAAATAATAAAATTTTTAAAAAGATCTATGCTCTTAGCAAATTTCAAGGATACACCACACGGCCGTTAACTATAGCCCCCAAGCTCAACGAGAGGCCTGCAGAACTCATTCATTGGACAACAGAAAGCTTGTTCCCTGTGACCAACATCACCCCACTTCCTTGTTCCCTGGGTCCTGGCAATCCGCATTCTACTCCCGGCTTCTACACATTCACCTTTTCTAGATTTTACATACAAGTGAAACCATACATACTTGTCTTTCACTTAACATAACACCCTCCAAGTGCATCTCCATTGTTGCAGATGGCAGGGTTGCCTTCTTTCCTATAGCTGAATAATACTCATTGTAAAGAGATGCCAATTTCCTTCACTCATTCACCTGTCAACGGACACTTTGCTTGATTATGATGCTGCAATGAAAAACTAAAACCATCCCAACATGCACGTGGAGCTGCAAAGGACCCACAAAAAGCCAAGGCAACGTTAACAAAGAGCAGGGGTGAGCACTGTGGCGCAGCAGGGTAAGCCACCATTAAGGATGCCCAGTCTCACAGGGGAGAGCCTGGTTCACGTCCCAGCCACTCAGCTTCCCACGCAGATTCCTGCTGGTGTGGATCCTGGAAGGCAGCAGGTGATGACTCAAGTGCTTGAATCCCTCCATCCTCGTGGAAGCCCTGGATGGAGTTTTAGGCTCCCAGCTTTGGCTGGCCTAGCCATAGTTATTGGAGGAGACATTCGGGGAGTGAACCAGTGTGTACAAGAGCTTTCTCTCTTTCTCTCTCTCTCTCTCTCTCTCTTCTATCTCTTACTCTCTATCCCTCCCTCTCCCTATTGCTCTTTCAAATAAATAAAAATAACTTTTCCTTGGAAGCACTGTATTTCTTGATTTCAAATTATTACAAAGCTAAAGTAATCAAAACAGTATGGTACTAGCATAAAAACACACAGACCAATGGAACAGAATCAAGAGTCCAGAAGTAAACCCACACGTAGATGGTCAGCTAATGTTCAACAAAGGTACCAAGAATACACAGTGGGGAAAGAACATCTCTTCAATCTGTGTTATTGGGGAGACAATAGTCCCTGTGATAAAGAATTGCATCGGACCCTTACTTATACCACAGACAAAAATTAACTCAAGAAGCTGGCACTGTCTGCAATACCAGCATCCCATATGGGCGCCGGTTCAAGACCTGGCTGCTCCTCTTCCGCTCCAGCTCTCTGCTGTGGCCTAGGAAAGCAGTGGAAGATGGCTCAAGTCCTTGGGGCCCAAGGAGTGTTGAACCCACATGGGAGACCTGGAAGAAGTTCCTGGCTCCTGGCTTCTGATTGGCCCAGCTCCAGCCATTGTGGCCATCTAGGGAGTGAACCAGTGGATAGAAGACCTTTCTCTCTGTCTCTCCATCTCTTTGTGTGTAACTTTGCCTCTCAAATAAATAAATTAAAAAAAAAAACTCAAAAGGGATTAAAGACTTAAATTTAAGATCTGAAACTATAAAACTCCTAGAAGAAAACACATGGAAAAAATATCTTTGATATGAGTGTGAGTAGGGATTTTCAGGCTATGACACAGGCAATATAACCAAAAGTAATTTAATTGGGGACTGGTTTCCTATCTAGAATCAGACTTCTCAACTGGCATTCAGTCTGTTTTACTAATCAACTATGAACACTGCTTTTTGACAAAACTTTCTAAAGTTGTCTGCAAAAATGACTTCCTAACTGGCTTGCTTTGGGTGCCGTGGGGCTCTGTCGAGAGGGGAGCAGGGAGATTTGTCCCCGCTGTGCCACCCGACATTCACGCAGGGAGGAGTGAATGTCCCGTGTGACACAGTTGGGGTGCTCTGCACAGCCACACACCGGACCAGCAGTCCTCAAGTGTGCTTACAGCTCTGCAGCTTTGGCACCCACTGGGAACCTGTTACAGACGTAGATAATCAGCCTACCCCGCACCTGCAATTCAGAACCACCTGGATGTAGCCAGGCGTGGCCTGTGCCATAACAAGCCCTCCAGGAGGGTCCCATGTGTCCCATGGAGGACCACAAATCCAGACATTTAATGAGTGACATCTAATTAGAGGTGACAATCGCAATGATTTGGGGCAGGAAATCTCTGAAGGTTTTAATAAACCTCTGATATTGGCCAGACTAAAAGTCCCCCCACCCCCACCCTTCGTCAGGTGTCCATCTGGTGCTACAAAACACCTGAGACAGGGAATTTATAAAGAATAGAGGTTTTCTTGGCTCATGGTTATGGAAGCTGGGAAGTCCAAGAGCGTGGCATCTGGAGAGAGCTTCTTGCTGTGTCGTCACAGGGTGAGGGCAGCCCAGCGTGAGACAGAGTAAGTCGCCAGCTCGGGTCTCACCTCCTTTTATAAAGCCACTGCTGTTATTATGGGTGCCTCGCCCTCAAGACCTCATGTAACCCTCACCGCCTCCAGGAGTTCCACCTTCAAACACCATCAACATTGAACTTGGGGATTAGCTTTGCAGCACATGAACTTCTGGGGACACATTCAAACGACAGCACCGGAGTGCCGCCAGCCTCCCTCCCACCTGCCGCCCTCCTAGGAGAGCAGAGGAAACAGGTTGGATGATGAGGCCAGCATTCTCCTCTCCTCCCCCATCTCTGTACTGAGCTCTCTGCACATTTCTCATTCTTTACATTTGTCACGACTGAAAAACTGGCCAAACACCGGTGGGGGAAAGTATGTGTGTGTGTGTGTGTGCAGTTTCCAAGCAGGCCCTGAGTTGGGTCTGTGGGGTCTCCAGTTCTGTCAATGTCTTTTCTGTCACTACCACAGGTTGTTCACGGCTGAAGAGAGGTGCATCCTATTCACTAACTATGCTGTCCATGGGATGTCTCTTTAAAATATATATATTATATATTTTTACTTATATATATTATATATTAATATATATTATATATTAATATATATATTATATATATAATTTATATATATAAAATATATATACATTTGAAAGGCAGAGTTACAGAGAGAGACAGACAGACATACAGAGAGAGATAGAGAAAGAGACCTTCCATCTACTGGTTCACTCCCCAGATGGCCACAATGGCTGGGGCTGAGCCAGGCTGAAGCCAGGAGCCCAGAACTCCATCCAGGTCTCCCACATGGGTACAAGGCCCAGGGACTTGACTTGGGCCATCCTCTGATGCCTTCCCAGGCACATTAACAGGGAGCTGGATTGCAAGGGGAACATCCAGGACTCAAACCAGCACTCATATGGGGTGCCCAGCGTCTCAGATGGCGGTTTAACCCCACTGTGCTGCAAGGCCTGCCCTGACGGAAGGTCTCTTTAGCTGACCTGTGATCTCTTCCACACTCTCCCCAGTGAGGTTGTGTGCTGTATTGTCTGGGTTAGCACGGAGTATTCTCAACTGCTTCCCGCTGTCATACTACGATTTCTGAGTGAAAAAGAGTGGTGGCTTACAGAGTGAAAATCAAAGAAGAAAAGCTGCAACCCAGCAACTTGGGGACCGGGCATCTGCAGCTCCCCGAGGCCTTGGCACAGTGCAGAGAGGGGCTGGCGCTGTGGTGCAGTAGGTTAAAGCCGCCACCTGCAACCATACGGGTACCATTTCAAGATCTGGCTGCTCCTCTTCTGATCCAGCTCTCTGCTATGGCCTGGAAAAGCAGTAGAAGATGGCCCAACTCTTGGACCCCTTGGGACCCTGCACTCGCATGGGAGACCTTGAAGAAGCTCCTGGCTCCAGACCAGCTCAGATCTGGCCGTTGTGGTCATTTGGGGAGTAAACCAGCAGACGGAAGACCTTTCTCACTCTCTGGCTCCACCCCTCTCTGTAACTCTTTCAAATAAATAAAAATAAATCTTTAAAAACAAAACAAAACAAAACAGTGCAGAAAGCCTGGGCCTCCCAGGAAGTGAGGCTCGGGGACTGCGTAACCTTAAGCCACCTATTCACCCTCAGGCTAGGTCTATATACTGGGGGCCACTGCACCTTTTTGTGGGTGCTTAGAGGAGACAAAGTATATGTGAGTCACCCCTCCGCCCAGCTTGGTTCCTTATGACTGCGTTTTGATTTTGGCTTCCAAGAGCTAACCTCTTCCTAAATGGCTGAGAATGAAGACTGAGGTATCAGAACTTTATTTGAACTTGCCTCTGTCATTCGCAACAGCCTTGTGTCGTCCTTTGCTGTTTCCGTACCTCGTTCTACACAGGTGCTTGGCCTGCATCCAGCTCCCGTGCAGAACGCCGCCTCTGGGGGGAATTTCACGGGTTTGAAGTCAGCTGCCCGCGGGCTCTGCGTGCCATCACTGGAGGCCCCAGCCGCGGCTGGCCCCGGCAGCCTTTGGCCCTGTGGTTGTCCCCAGATCCTCAGCCAGCCTGGGGGACCCTCGCTTGCCATTGTCACCAGTGCTGCTCTGTGCAGGGTAACGATGCCTCCCAGGTTGAACTATGCATCTATGAATGTGCCCACTGCAGGCTCCTAAGTCAACAGTACCTCCCGGCCCCTTGCCCACCTCCAATGGAACCTCGCCAAGGAGGCCTCTACAGCAACCATCCATGCGGGGCACACAGGGCCAGTGCCAGATTCTCCCAATGTCTACGGGTAGGGCAAGAGCACGGGACCCAAGGTCAGGGCACAGTGACCCCCAGGGACAGGATACCCACCCCATTGGCAGCAGCAACCTGCACAGAGTGAGCAAGTGGCAAGTAGCTATCATAGCCTCCAAGGGCTCACATTTCAAAGGTGATGCCATGAATGGCTTCCCAGGGCTGTGGCCAAGTCGCTCCCCATCACCAAGGCACGCACAACCTTGATCTCAGTTTCCCCACTGCAACACAGCACAGAGGTTCTAAGCTCCTCTCTCTCTCGTTCTCTCCTTCACTCTCACTCTTGCTCTCCCTCAGTGACTGCAGCCAGTCTAGACCAAGGCAGAAGGACCTGAATGGTTCTGCAAGGTTCTGCCCAGCCGTGGGGACCTGTGCAAGCCAGCGACTACCCCAGTAGGCTGTCTGGCTCCTGCTAACCTGTTCCCACTGGTGGGAACATGGCCCATGGCCCAGGTGGCTCCATGGCCTCGGGGCAGGCTGTGATCCCATTCTGAGACCGTGCCTGCCAAATGCAATTGGTTGCCTAAGATGAATTTTTGACAATCAAATTATGTTTTGACTGGAAAAGGACTTGGAGTTGATGATCCCTTGGGAACTCTTATCTAAAAATTCAATTTACATACCAAAAGCACCCCTCAGTTCTGTGTCTTTTGGACAAGTCCAGCTTTGTAGAAGATGCTTTGCATGGAGCAGGGGGCGTAACCCAGCAGCCCCCACCCACTTTCCTCCTTAGGGAAGTGACTGGGAATAGCTGGGAGGGCAAGTCACGGTCACTGCGCATGCTTGATGGGTGACATGCTGTCTGAAGTCCTGCTTTGCGGAACATTTCCCATCCACCTTCCTGGTCATTCCTGAGGGGCAGGGTCCCACTTCTCTCCCTGAGATAAAGGCTTTACTTAACTCTGGCCATCAGTAACGGCAGAATGACAGAGGTATTGAAGCTTCTGCATTAAATCATGCATTCACATCAGCTAGCCACCGTCATACCCCATCCCCCCAACACACACATGCACCAGACAGCTGCCCCTCAAGGAGTTGCAATCTCAACCCACAGACGGGGGTCATGTTTGCAGTAGGCACAGAGGAAAAGATTCAGTGTGTGTATTATATGAAGATCACGTACAAAGACAGTTTTTAAAAATCCGCTCCCCTATTTGGCAAATTGCCAGTCCAGCCCAAGATATCCCTAATAATCAACTGACGATTCATTAAAGGGACAGGATACCCAGAAACATTGGGACATAAGACTTCATTCATCTCCGTGGTCCTGATTCACACCTGGAGGCTCGTGGACTACCTGATCCCCACTGGCTCCATCATCCTCATTGGCCCCTGGGTCCCCATCACCCTCTTCCCCACCTGCTGCCTACACAGCTTCAGAGGCTGGGTCCGTGCCCTCTGGGAACTTGGCATTGGCCTAAGGCCTTTCTGGCTCTACATTCACCACTGGAGTCAAGAATTCTACGTTATCTTGATGGAGACTCCACTCAATATGGAATCTCAGAATAGATCTTTGGACCAGAATATAACTCCCTGATCCCACACAAAGTTGGAGGTGGAACATGATTCAGGCATTTATCCCATATGCTCAAAAGACAGCCTTATCATGGAAAAGAATCTAATATCACTAGCCATCAAGAAAATGCACATTAAAATAAAATAAAATATCATTAGCAACCCACCAGGATGGCTTAAAAAAAAAAAAGAAAGACTAACAATACCAAGTGTTGGTGCAGATGCAAAGCAACCTGAGCCCTCCAATACTGCTGTGGAAGAAGAAAACGGCAACACTGAGAAAAGGATGCTTCCTGCAAAACTAAACATCAACTCAGCACACGACACAGCAATTCTGAGCCTGGCTGTTAACCTAGAAGATCCGAAAATCATATCCACAAAAGATGTACACAAGCATGCTCTCAGCAGCTGTATTTATGGTAGACAAGAACAGCTCGGGTATCCATAAGTTGGAGAATATGTGGTATACAATCAAATCGGTCAGATTTACGCAATCAAATGTTTCTTAACTGAAAAGCATAATAAGCAACTGATACATACACCTTGGGGGCAGGCATTTGGTGCAGGGCTTCATCTGCTGCTTAGGGTGCTCACTAATGCTCACTTCCTGTTGGGGTGTCTAGGTTCAGGTCCAGCTCCACCGTCCACTCTAACTTCCTGCTAAAGTGCACTGTGTGTGGCA
This sequence comes from Lepus europaeus, assembly GCF_033115175.1. Lineage (NCBI taxonomy): Eukaryota > Metazoa > Chordata > Mammalia > Lagomorpha > Leporidae > Lepus > Lepus europaeus. The sequence continues at coordinate 100,266,230 of NC_084838.1, forward strand.
GCAGGTGACCATGGCTCAGGTATTTGGGTCCCTGCCACTCACACGGGACACTCAGATTGAGTTTCTGGATCCCAGCTTGGCCCTGACCTTGCCCTGTCTATTGCTGGCTTTTGGGATGTGAACTAGTGGTTAGGAGATTCTGTCTCTCTCTCTTTCTCTCTTCCTTTGAATTAAATTTTTAATAGTTTTAAAACATGGATAAATCTCAGAACATTATGCTGAATTAAAAGAAGCCAAACATGGGGCCAGCGCCGTGGCGCAGTAGGTTAATCCTCCACCTGCGGCGCTGGCATCCCATACGGGTGTCAGTTCGAGTCCTGCCTGCTCTGCTTCCCGTCCAGCTCTCTGCTGTGGCCTGGGAAAGCAGTGGAGGATGGCCGAGGTCTGCCTGCATGGGAGACCCAGAGGAAGCTCCTGGCTCCTGGCTTCAGATTGGTGCAGCTCTGGCCATTGTGGCCATTTGGGGAGTGAACTAATGGAAGGAAGAGCTCTGTCTCTCCCTCTCACTGTAACTTTACCTCTCAAATAAAATAAGTAAATTTTTTTTTAAAAAGAAGCCAAACATAAAAGAATAACATATTCTGTGATTCCATTTTTAGAATTTTTTTAGACTTATTTATTTAGTTTGAAAGTCAGAGTGACAGAGAGAGAGGGAGAGATGAGAGACAGAGATTCCCCATCTGCTGGCCCATTGCCTGGACGGCCACAACAGTCACTGCTGGACCAGGCAGAAGCCAGGAACCCAGAACCTCATCTAAGTCTCCCACATGGGTAGCAGGGGCCCAAACACCTGGGCCATCCTCTACTGTCCCTCCCAGGCCATTAGCAGGGACCTGGATTGGAAGCAGCACCCACATGAGATGTGGTCATAGGGCCATAGGGGTCAGCTCCACCCAGCACACCACAATGCCGGCCCCTTATGAACAAGTATATAGAGGGGGAAAAAATCATATCACAGTCGCTTTTCTTTAATGAAAGAAACATGGGGGAAACGGCCCCCGGGCTGAAGGGTCAACACCATGAGTGGGCGGTGGGTTAGGCTTTACTGGGTGCAAACCAGCACAGCCCTCGAGAGAGCCATTTGGTGACCTGCAGCCAACACAGAGCCTCTCAAGTTCCCGCTTTTGACTCGTGGCTTTCCGCACAAAGGGCTTTGTCTATATCATCATTTTTAGCAGCCAAAAAAAATTTTTAAAAAGGCAGCATCCTAATGACCCACCAAAGGGGAATAGTTAGGAAACTGGGCTATGTGTCTGATGGTCTATAAACAAGAAAAACAGCCATCGTGATGATTAGATTTTAAAAATGAAAAAATTGCAATACGTTGGGAACAACAGAAGGCCCACATTTTCTATTCGATCAGTATTTTCACACTAATGAAACGCAAACACGCCTACATCTGCATGTGGTCCTTTCTGTTTTCACAGGGCGATGCTGAAAGAAAGCAGTCAACTGCCCACATTGTATTTGGGTGAGGGCTTGAGCGTACTGCCGATTTTCAGGACATCCTGAGGGGTGGTTATTATTGCCTTTACAACACGGAAAATAAATCATGAACCTGCCTGGATCATTATGGCTTCACGTGGTCTCATGCCTATGGGATGGTTGAAACCAAACTTCAGCCCACGCAACCCAAATGGCTTTTTCCATTAAGCAGCAGGAAACCTTGAATGCCTATTTTGTCTCCGGATCGGCTAATGGGAACCAGATGCAAAGCTTCAATCAAACGTTCGTTCCCTAGTGGTCTGGTACCTATTTAGCCATTTGCTCACTGAGCTAAAAATATCTGATTCGTCTGCATCTTTTGTTCGTTAATACCTTGGCTATGCTAAGATTGCCTGGGATAGGTTCTCCTGCGCAGTGAAAATGAGCTTGCAAACACTCCCACGGGAATAGAAGAAATGTCTCGTTACACAGGCCAGTGAAACCTGGATTGGAATCCCCACCCACTCGGCCTCTGGCATCATGGGAAACTCTTCGCCGCGCGCCACGGTCCTGGGGGCCTAATGGAGCTATTTTCTGTGCACACCCCCTTCCGGTCAGGAACAGCAGGGAAGGCTGTTGTCATCCCGTGTGTGGGGGCGAGCCGTGCTCCCCGCCCCCGCAATGGCTTTACCTTTCCTACTTCGGGAAAACCATCTTCCTGCAGTCAGGGCCGGCCCACAGGACTCCCTTCCCTGGGCTGCAGCCTCCTTCCTGGAGTGTCTGGACTGCTGTGTGCTACTATACACACCCCTCCACACACCACACCACATACACACCCCTCCACACATCACACCACATACACACCCCTCCACACACCACACCACATACACACCCCTCCACACATACACCACACACACACTCCTCCCACACACCACACACACACACCCCTCCACACACACCACATACACACCCCTCCACACACCACACCACATACACACCCCTCCACACATCACACCACATACACACCCTCCCACACATACACCACACACACCCCTCCCACACACCACACACACACACTCCTCCCACACACACCACATACACACCCCTCCACACACCACACCACATACACACCCCTCCACACATCACACCACATACACACCCCTCCACACACCACACCACATACACACCCCTCCACACATCACACCACATACACACCCTCCCACACATACACCACACACACCCCTCCCACACACCACACACACAGCCCTCCCACACACCACACACACACACTCCTCCACACATCACACACACACACACACCCTCCCACACACCACACACACACACCCCTCCCACACACCACACACACACACCCCTCCCACACATCACACACACATACACCCCCACACACATCACATCACACACTACACATATCACACCACACTACCCATTGCATCACACACACTTCATACCACCCACCTCTACACATCACACACACACACCCCTCTCACACATTACACACACATACTATATACCTCCACATATCACACCACACACAATACATAATACCCATCTCACCACACACATACACACCTCTCCCACACACTACCCATCATACAACCCACACCTCCCACAGATGACACACATACTACCCGCCATACCACACATAGTCATCATACCACACATACCACATGGCACACACAGACCATACCACATACTTCCCACACATGCACACACCCCATACACATCATGCGCCACACATATACCATATACATTGTACCACACAGACACCACACGCAGCACATATAGACACACATCATACATTCCTCATACATGTGTACGTATTACCATAGCACACACATATCACACCATATACCATACACACACTGCATACCATACACACTAACACACCACATACCAAACACACGCCGCATGCCAGACACACACACACACACATCACATATCATTAACATAACACCACCACCATCAGGAAGGTGGAGCAACAACTTTTCCACTCCTCTCTTTCTTATATGGCCCCAAAGCAAGGCCTTTGCAGATGGAAGCGTATGACTGTAGGAGTTCAAAGCAAAAATGATAGCTTACTAAAGTGTGCGGCCAAGCTGGTGTAGCCATTTTCCCCTCATTAACACTGAGCTTGCTCCGTATGCAGCCTGTGAACTCTGGACAACACCAGTCAGCGCAGCAGCTGATCCTCTGCGTGAATTCACCTTGGAACGTGAGTTAACCTCTCTCTGTCTCAGGTTCTCACTGCGCTGTCCAGCGCATTACGACAGGAGCTAAGTGAAACAATGCGGGGAAGCTCTGTGTCTCGTGCCAGCACACGCTCTTTTTTTTTTTAAGATTTATTTCAAAGTTAGAGTTACACAGAGAGAGAAGGAGAGGCAGAGAGAGAGAGAGACAGAGAGAGAGAGAGAGGTCTTCCATCTGCTGGTTCCCTCCCCAATTGGCCACCATGGCTGGAGCTGTGCCGATCCAAAGCCAGGAGCTTCTTCTGGGTCTCCCATGCAGGTGCAGGGGCCCAAGGACTTGGGCCATCTTCTACTGCTTTCCCAGGCCACAGCAGAGAGCTGGATCAGAAGTGGAGGAGGTAGGGTTTGAACCAGCTCCCAGATGGGATGCCAGCACTGCAGGCGGCAGTTCTACCCACTACCCCACAGCACTGGTCCCAGCACATGTCCTGTGCGAAGGAAGATCTGAGGGAGTAGAGAGTTTAGTTAAAAATCACTCAGAGGGGCTGACATCACAGCAGGTTAAGCCACCGCTTATGACACCCACAAGAGCACCAGATTGAGTCCCGGTTGTCCCTCTTCCTATCCAGCTCTCTGCTAATGATCCTGGGAAAACAGCAGAGATGGCCCAAATGCTTGGGCCCCTGCCACCTACTTGGGAGACCCTGATGGAGTTCCAGGCTCCTGGCTTTAGCCTGCCCCAGCCCCAGACACTGTAGCCATTTGGGGAGTGAACAAGCAAATGGAAAATCACTCTCTCTCTCTCTCTCTCTCTCTGTAACTCTGCCTTTCAAAAAAAAATCAATAAATCTTTTTAAAAAATCATCGAAAGAACTAGCAAGCAATCAGGAGAAACGCAAAGGGAGGACAGTGGTCAGAGAAAGTAAATCAGGCAGTAAGGTGACTTTTCTCTGCCCCGATTGACAAGAGCGTGGAAAGATTAGCAATATCTAGTGTCAACAGAGCAAGGGACAGCATCCGCGTGTGAATGGAAACAGCCCCAGAGAGGGTAATGCTGAAGCCTTTTTACTCCAGGAATTTATAGCTCTGAAATATTTGCACAAGTTCTCAAAGCTGTAGACAGGAAGCTGTTAGTTCATAAAACATGGAGACAGGAGCTAAGTGTCCCTCCATAAGGACTCTACTTTAAAAATAATGGTTCAGTCATTCTGTGCAGTGTTTTACAGCTCTAAAAACCATGAGAAAAAGGCACATAATGACATGGAAAATGCTCGCATATATGCTCCGTGGAGGGAAAATCGAGTTGAGAAACAATGTATGGAAAGCTCCCATTTGGTAAAATACACCTGTGACATGTGTGTGAAATGCATGAGAAGTTGTTTGCGTATGCACACATGTACACATCATTTGCATATACAGAGAACAATTCTGGGGCAAACACCACAAACTACTCATGATCACTCTAGGAATGGGGTGTGTGTGTGTCCATGTGTGCACACACACATGTGACAAAGGGCTCCTCCAGAATACCGGAGGAGCAGTCACTCAGTAGGAACGGAACGGGCACACAGGTGGAAAAGCAGCCGGAAGCTGGGACACGCTGAGGAGGAAAATATTCAAACTGATAACATAGTGATAATGTAGAAGAACTTGTCACGTTGTCTCCCTCTGACTAACAGTTGAGAAATGCTTATATTTTTATCACTGATTTGAATATGTTCCTTTTCAAAATGCCTATTTGAGTATTTCTTTATCTAATTACCTTTCTCTTTCTTATCCATAATCTGGTTAGAGCCCTTTGTCGCACACACATACACACACACACTCAAGCTGTACATAACACAGACAGAGCAAACCCTTTTTCCACCCTCTGGCTTGCCTTTTCACAAATCTTCTTTCAAAAAAAGTGTTTTGGCCGGCGCCACGGCTCAATAGGCTAGTCCTCTGCCTGCAGCGCCGGCACACTGGGTTCTAGTCCCGGTCGGGGCGCCGGATTCTGTCCCGGTTGCTCCTCTTCCAGGCCAGCTCTCTGCTGTGGCCCGGGAGTGCAGTGGAGGATGGCCCAAGTGCTTGGGCCCTGTACCCGCATGGGAGACCAGAAGAAGCACCTGGCTCCTGCCATTGGATCAGCGCGGTGCGCCGGCCACAGTGCACCGGCCGCAGTGGCCACTGTGGGGTGAACCAACGGTAAAGGAAGACCTTTCTCTCTGTCTCTCTCTCTCTCACTGTCCACTCTGCCTGTCAAAAAATAAATAAATAAATAAAGTGAGCAACAGAAAAAGACACACACACACACACAGACACAGATCTTCCATTTGCTGGTTCTCTCCCCAAATAGCCACAATGGCCAGGGCTGGATCAGGCCAAACCCAGAACCCTGGAACTCCATCTGGGTCTCCCAAGTGGGTGGCAGGGGCCCAGGTACTTAGGCCATCTTCCGCTGCCTTCCCAGGTGCATTAGCTGGAATTACAAGAACAACTGGGACTTGAACCAGTGCTCCTATGGGAGGCCAGTATCTCAGGCAGCGGCTTAGTCTGCTGTGCCACGATGCTGGCCCCATGAGCCATCTTATGATTAAAAGACACTGTTTATTGTGTTACCCAATTTGCTTTCTTACTGTCTTATTTAAGCATTTTCTTTGCTTAAAAAAATGAATTTATTTATTTGAGAGACAGAGAAATCTTCCAAACTCTGGTTCACTCCCAGATTGCCTGAACAGCTGGAGCTGGGCCAATCTGGAGCCAGGAGCCAGGAGCTTCTTCTGGGTCTCCCATGCGGGTTCAGGGGCCCAAGCACCTGGGTCATCTTCCACTGCTTTCCCAGGCCATTAGCAGGGAGCTGGAGGGAAGTGGAACAGCTGGTACTGGAATTGGCGCGCATATGGGACACTAGTGCCACAGGGGGAGGTTTAACGTGCATCTCAGCGCTGGCCCCATATTTAAGTATCTTCATCGTCTGTGCTCCCCTTTGATTGTTTTTGTCTTCTGTTGCTTTTGCATTATAGTGTTACTGCTATGAATTCATCTTACACATACAAATCGCCCACGTGAAGCGGGCAATTCAATCGTCTGTAGTATATTCACAGCGTTATGCAGCCACCATCACAACTTTAGGGAAATGTCAGTGCCCCAGGAGGAAGTCACATGGCTCTGAGCATCTCGCCTCATTTCCCCACCACCACCACTCAGGCCTGCACAACCACCACACTTCTTTCTTCCAATGCGCGTTTGCCTACTCTCTTTTCTTTCTTGCATCTAGCATTTGCATGGGGTACAATGCGATGCTGCAACACATGCATAAGGCACAAGCCGCCCACAGCAGGTACTGAGCCTTCCCTTTTCCTGACCTCTTCTCTGTGTCCGGAGCCTGGCTGCTGCTCCCCTCCAGCCCTCTGTGCAGGCACAGCGTGTACTGCCGTGAATTACCGTCACCCTCTGCGCCGGTCCTCCCACCTGGCTATGTTCAGCTGCACCTTTTCCAACCCCCCCGTCCCCCTAGCCTTCCTAGCATGTTTCTGCTTTGTTTTTGCTCTTTGGTTTGTGTGTGAGAGATGTGCTTGGTCTTTGTCTTTCACATTGGAGGTTTCCCCAAATGCTTGACATTTGGTTGCTGTCATTCATTGCGAGGGGAGTGCTGAAAAACTGGTTAGAAGCTCTGTACACTCACTGTAGAAAAGGAAACCAGGGCAGTGTTTTCCCTGGGAGCCCTCCGAGCCCCCTCATGCCCAAAGGCCCTGGGTGCCAACATCTGTAGAAGAAACCTTGGGCATCCTGCAGGGCGAGGGGCACATGTGGACCTAATCCTGGGTTCTCTATTCTATCCGGCCCTTCTCTTTGCAGGTCCCTCTCCAGGAACTGCACTGCTGTTTTCTGGCTTTTAATTACTGCTGCTTTAGTGTCTGTCTGCACCTCGTGTAGGGTGAGTCCCCTTCCCCTCCCTCTTGCAGCTTTGTTCAAAATGGAAGATCTCAGGGCAGGCATTTTGCCTAGCAGTAAAGACACCAGTTGAGATGCCCATGTTCCACCTAGGAATACCTGGGTTCACTTCCCAGCCTGACTCCACCTTCCTGCTAATGCTGGGTTCTTGTCACCCACATAGCAGACCTGGGCTGAGTTCGCAGCTCCCAGCTTTGGGCCTGTTCCAGCTCCAGTTGTTGCAAGCATTTGGGGAGCGAACGAACAGATGTGAGCACTCTTAGTCTCTCTTGCCCTTCCCCCATCTCTTTGCTGCTCAAATTATTTTTTTTTTCAAATGGAAGATGTTAATCCCTCCAAATACATTTTAAGAATCAATTCTGGGGGGCCAGCGCTGTGGTGTAGTGGGTAAAGCTACCACCTGCAGTGCCGACATCCCAAATGGGTGCCAGTTCGGGACCTGGCTGCTCCACTTCCGATCCAGCTCTCTGCTATGGCCTGGGAAAGCAGCAGAAGATGGCCCAAGTCCTTGGGCCCCTGCACCTGTGAAGGAGACCAGGAAGAAGCTCCTGGCTCCTGGCTTTGGACTGGCACAGCTCTGACTGTTGTGGCCAATTGGGGAGTGAACCAGTGGATGGAAGACCTCTCTCAACCTCTCTCGCTCTTCCAGTCTGTAACTCTGCCTCTCAAATAAATAAATAAGTATTTTATTTTAAAAAATCAATTCCCCCACCCCAAAATAGTCTGCTAGAACTTTTACTACAGTCATGTTAAGCATTCGAAAAACTGGCATCTTAATAAATCTTCCCACTTGTATTATACAAAAAAATTCTTCAATCAGTTCGTGGAAAAGGCATATTATGAAAATCTGCATGGATTTCCAGAATTTTTGCACTGAAGCACTTGTTTTTTAATCCCATATTTTTATGAATTTTTGGAAGTATCTTCACTCAGGTCATCTGTTCCATTTATTTAGGTCTTCTTTCCTGTACCTTTCACAGAGAGTTTAATGCTTTTCCATAAATGCCTTCTACGTTTTTTTTTTTTTTTTTTGACAGGCAGAGTGGATAGTGAGAGAGAGAGACAGAGAGAAAGGTCTTCCTTTTTGCCGTTGGTTCACCCTCCAATGGCCGCTGCGGCCGGCGCACTGTGCTGATCCGAAGCCAGGAGCCAGGAGCTTCTCCCGGTCTCCCATGCGGGTGCAGGGCCCAAGCATTTGGGCCATCCTCCACTGCCTTCCCGGGCCATAGCAGAGAGCTGGCCTGGAAGAGGGGCAACCGGGATAGAATCCAGAGCCCCAACCGGGACTAGAACCCGGGGTGCCGGCGCCGCAAGGTGGAGGATTAGCCTGTTAAGCCACGGCGCTGGCCAGCCTTCTACGTTCTTATGAAGTGATGCCCAGGTAGCTCGTTTCCATCATGTGTCTTCATTTCTACTTGTTTACGGCTGCTGGAGAATGACCCCAAGTTGCTGGCTGAGGTTGACGGTGTCACTGCTAACATGTGTCTCTCTCTCAGCGTTGTGCTCAGTGGCACCTGCCTGACTTCTGCCCACCACGTCACAGAGGCTGCATGTCTATGTTCACAAAGGGACCTGTCCCCGATGTCACTTCGCAAATCTTTGTGAAACCGGCCAATTTTAAGGGAGAAAGGGGAGAGTTATAAAATGAAAACTTCTTCTTTAAGAGTCACAGTGGGCCGGCGCCATGGCTCACTTGGCTAATCCTCTGCTTGCGGCGCCGGCACCCCAAGTTCTAGTCCCGGTTGGGGCGCCAGATTTTGTCCCAGTTGCTCCTCTTCCAGGCCAGCTCTCTGCTGTGGCCCGGGAAGGCAGTGGAGGATGGCTCAAGTGCTTGGGCCCTGCACCCGCATGGGAGACCAGGAGAAGCACGTGGCTCCTGGCTTCAGATTGGCTCAGCGCGCCAGCAGTAGCGGCCATTTGGGGGATGAACCAACAGAAGGAAGACCTTTCTCTCTGTCTCTCTCTCACTGTCTAACTCTGCCTGTCCAAAAAAAAAGACACAGTAATCTATCCAATTCGTCAACAGCCTGACAAGAGTTGGTGGCTGAATGAGTCAGAGTGACGTGGGCTCTGGTGCACTTGGTGAAGATTCACTGATTCAGGAAAATGTGCACCGATCTTGGCCGCACCTCAGAGCTGTGGCGGGCTGAGCCACTCCTCCAGAACTTGCGTTTTTTGGGTGGACAAAGAGGTGTTGAACCGCCTGCAGGGAAAACCCTGGAGTCTTCCAGGTAGAAATCTGTTCCCTGGGAACCCCAGTTCCTAGTTACACGTTTACAAATAAGACTGGACTGCTGCTTGCTAAGCGCTTTTACCAGGTGTATATTTTGCTTTATATTCCATCACTTTTTACCCCTGAGAGAGCCCTGAAAGAGACAATCACTATTTTATTTTTTTTAAAAGATTGTATTTTTTTACTTGAGAGGCAGAGTTACAGACAGAGAGAGGGAAAGACAGAGAGAAAGGTCTTCCATCTGCTGGTTCACTCCCCAAATAGCTACAATGGCCAGAGCTGAGGCCATTTGAAGCCAGGAGCCAGGAGCTTTTTCTGGGTCTTCCACAGGGGTGCAGGGACACAAGCACCTGGGCCACCTTCCACTGCTTTCCAGGCCAAAGCAGGGAGCTGGATTGGAGGTGGAGTAGCCAGGACTGGAACTGGCGCTATTATGGGATGCCGGAACTGCAGGCCAGGGCTTAAACCCACTGCACCACAGCGCCAGCCCCTCGCCATTTTAAAGATGAGAAAACCAAGGCTGGAAGACACTAGCCGACTTGCTGAGGTCTTTTAGCTCTTAGGTCTTTTAGAGGAGATCCGAGGGGACGCTTTCCCCACGAGAAGGGCGTTGGTGTTCTTGTTAGGGTAGCGTCAAGAGCTTTATGCTTTGGAGTCCACGGCCAACGGTGTCTTACTTCCTGCACAATTGCAGTCAGTAATTATTGGTACAGAAAAATGATTTTGATTCTATTGCAGTGCTTCCTGGTTTCATTTTCACTTTCCCCAGCAAACATGAAAACAAATTTTGAGGCTTCCAGGTTGAAACTCTCTGGGGGAAGAGAGAAGGACAAGTCGGTACTGCCCCCATCTCCATTCTCTTCCACTGCTAGGTCCTCCTCCCAGCAGCAGTGTGGCAGCCCCAGGCTCCCAGCCACGTGTGCGCCCCCATTGCTGCTGGTGGCTCTGGGACTGTGTGGGAGCACAGGCGGGCGAGCCTGCCCACCCTCCCACGACAGGTTCCTGCCTGGGGAAGTCGTGCCCAGATCCTCCCCTTCCTGGGCCAGCAAGCTAGGGAGACACTGAAGAGCTGCCTCCAGCCACGCAGACCTGGGTCTGTCCACCGGCAGCCCTCCAATCCAGATTTCGAGAGGAGGGAACGCAGCCTAGCAGGTAAGATGCCCGTGTCCCACATCAGAGCACCGGGACTCGATACCAGCTCCACTCCTGACTCCAGGATCCTGCAGGATCCCACAGACCTCGGGAGGCAGCAGTGACGGCTCGAGGAGTTCGGTCCCCACCATCCATGTGGAAGTCCTGGACTGGGTTCCAGCTTCTGGCTTCCACCTGACCCAGCCCTGGCCATTGAAGGCACTTGGGCAATGAACTAGCAGATGGTACATCAATCTTTCTCTCTCTCTCTCAAATGAAAACAAACACTTTAAAAATTTATTAACTATTTTCTTAACCACTAAATTTTGTTGATTTTAATTTTTAAATGACATACAAAAATTGTACGTATTTGTAGGGTAACAGGTGATGTTTCCACATGTGTGTATTGTGTAATGTCCAATGAGAGTAAACATTTCCAAACACTTACCACCTCTTTATGGTGGAAACAAAAAACCCTCTCTTCTAGCTTTTTGAAAAATATACAGTACGTCGTCACTATCTGTGTTACTCTACACTGCACAACACCAGAGCTTCTGACTCCTACCCGACTATAGCTTCTGACTACTACCCGACTATAGCTTAGGTGAGATTCCACCCATGAGTGGGATCAGGCAGTGCCTTTCTGTTTGGCTTATCTCACTTAACACAGTGACCTCCATTCCATGTTAATGGTAAGATTCCATCCTTTTGTGGCTTTTTGTACCTATGAACCACATTCTCTTTATCCATTCATCAACTGGTGAACACATGGGTTGTTTACGTGTCTTGGCTATTGTGACTAGCACTGCAATAAATTTGGGAGTGCATATGTCTCTTGGGCAGACTAAATTCATTTCCTTTAAATACATACATAGTGGTGGGATTGCTGAACCACCAAATTTTAGAGTTTCATTTTTCAGCAGCTTTACCTGAAACACAACTAACAACTTTTTTCTACTGTATAGGGTTAAAAGAATCTCACAGACATTAATATTTGTTTAATTTTCATATAAACTATGTGTTATGTGCCCAGTTTAAAGAAATTTTAGGGTTTTTAAAAAAATATTTATTTTTTTATTGAAAAGGCAGAGTTACAGAGTGGCTGAGGCAGAGAGAGAGAGGTCTTCCATTCACTAGTTCACTCCCCAGAATGGCCGCAATGGCTGGAGCTGGGCTGATCTGAAGCCAGGAGCCAGGAGCCAGGATCCAGGAGCTTCTTCTGGGTCTCCCACATGGGTGCAGAGGCCCAAGCACTTGGATCACCTTCTGCTGCTTTCCCAGGCCATAACAGAGAGCTGGATTGGAATTGGAGCAGCCAGGACTCCAACCAGCACCAATACAGGATGCCGGCACTGCAGGCAGTAGCTTTACCTGCTACGCCACAGTGCCAGCTCCCAAATCCTTAGATCTTATAGTCAGTCCTAGATCTCAAATTCAAAACCCAAATTCTTGCTACGGCCAAGTGATTCAAAGTGCTACTTTTTGATTTTTGATTTGAGAAACTTCCATTTAGAAGTTTTCTTTTTTATTGATAATTTTTTCCCAGGACAAAACAAATCAAGCCAATGAAAGTAAAGCTACTCTGATTAGAGTTGAGTTGGGGTCCCTGGAGATCCACTTGTTTCTCCTCATCTCCAGGTGGCCGCTGAGGTCCTGAACCCAGGCACTGCGATATGGGACGTGGACATCTCAGGCAGTGTCTTAACCACTGTAACAAACGCCCATGCCATGTACTATATTAAACAGCCCACCAGAGAGAGTCCTTTTAGGGCCACTCAACCACCCCTAACTGATTAACCCCCATGTGCTGGCTCCCAACAGTGGAAGGTTCCAGGTAAAAGAACACTGTGACTACACCAGACCCACCCCAGGTGCCCCACTCAGTCGGGCACTGGCCGTCCAGCCTAAATCACCAGCTCCCTCTGCCTGGCTGCAGCATAGCACAGCGGCCACGGTCACTGCTCTGGGCCATCGGCCACATCCCCGGATGGAAACAAGACAACACTAACTCTAGAACAGCAATGCTTTTCGGTGGAATGCCACCAGAAGCTGGCCAGAAATGACTGCGCGCTGCATTTTTGCCATTGTAAACCCAGATTTTGGGCAATCTCTGAGTCCCCAGAGCACATGACAAAATCATTGGTTATCCCAGAACCGAAGAAATGTTTCCCAGATCACCGATCCCTGAAAACACAGCACTTGGAAAAATAACCGTGACCCCCTGTGGGGTGAGCTTGGCAGCATGGTTACTTCCTCCATGCTACGGAGGAAGGGACCACGAGGGACAGGGCTCCATGGAGGACGTTTCCAGATCAGCTCCCGGGGCTTGGGAAGCAAGTGCTGAGGCCGGCAGTGTCAGAGGGAGGGTTCAGCCGTGGGCCTCAGGGCAGTGCCTCTCGGGTGGCCAGGGATGCGAGGGGAAAGCATTTCCTGGGGCCGGCGCTGTGACGTAGGAGGTGAAGCCGCCACCTGCAGTGCCACATCCCATATGGGCGCCGGTTGGAATCCTGGCTGCTCCACTTCCAATCCAGGTCTCTGCTAAGGCCTGGGAATGCAGTAGAAGATGGCCCAAGTGCTTGGGCCCCTGCACCCACATGGGAGTCCTGGCTCCTGGCTTTGGATCAGCATAGCTCTGGCTGTTGAGGCCATTTGGGGAGTGAACCAGTGGATGGAAGACCTCTCTCTCTCTCTCTCTCTCTCTGCCTCTCTGTAACTTTGCCTTTCAAATAAATGGATGACTCTTAAAAAAGAAAGAAAGAAAGAAAGAAAGCCCTTCCAGAACAGAACTGTCTGGCCCTGAGCGCTCAGGACTCGCCATACACAGACACACCTATGGGTCCCCAGGTCCTGTTCACTCCCCTGCTTTGGAATCCCACTCAGTACCATTGGTATTAACTAAATGCTTGAAAAATAGTATTTGAGAGCCATGAATTTTCTGTAAAATGCAAAGGAATAGAAACACTTTTCTCAAGAAAAGGAAATTCAGGCCGGCGCCGCGGCTCACTAGGCTAATCCTCCGCCTTGCGGCGCCGGCACACCGGGTTCTAGTCCCGGTCGGGGCACCGATCCTGTCCCGGCTGCCCCTCTTCCAGGCGAGCTCTCTGCGTGGCCAGGGAGTGCAGTGGAGGATGGTCCAAGTGCTTGGGCCCTGCACCCCATGGGAGACCGGGAGAAGCGCCTGGCTCCTGGCTTCGGATCAGCACGGTGCGCCGGCCGCAGCGCGCCTACCGCGGCGGCCATTGGAGGGTGAACCAACGGGAAAAGGAAGACCTTTCTCTCTGTCTCTCTCTCTCACTATCCACTCTGCCTGTCAAAAAGAAAAAGAAAAGGAAATTCACTTCTTTTCTCAAACACCTTTTTCATTTCTATCAGGGTGTGTGTGTGTTGGGTTTACACGGCCAATGGTATTTCAGATCACCATACGTGACACCACTAGGTGTCAGTGGAAAAAACCGGACTACAAAAGGAGTCAGAAAACTGGCTTAGGGGCCAGCGTATGGCACAGTGAGTTAAACTACTTGCAACACTGGCATCAAATACTGAAAGGCCATTTCAAGCCCCAGCTACTCGGCTTCTGATCCAGCTCCCCTGATACTGCTCCTGGGAAAACAGCAAAAGATGTCCCCAGTGTTTGGGCCCCTGCTACCTGCGTGGGAGATCCAGATGAAGTTCCTGACTCCTGGTTTCTACCTGACCCTGTCCCACCATTGCAATTATGTGGGAAGTGACCCAGACAAAATCTGGCGCCCTGACCGGGACTAGAACCCGGGGTGCTGGCGCCGCAGGCGGAGGATTAGCCTATTGAGCTGCGGCGCCGGCCAAGAGATGGAACTCTTAAATCTATTCTTGCATTTTATTCAGTTCTTCATTTTACTTTAGGAAACTCTACATTCCTAAATGGAAACCAATGTCTTGCAAGCCTGTAACATAACTGAGAAATTCAACCTTGGTAGTAATTTAAATATTCAAACGAAGAAACCTGATTTTCTACCTGTTGGATCAGGACTATGTCCTTGTGAGGCCAATATTCCCCCGGTGCTGGCAGAGGGACTTGGAAATACCCACACCACACCCCCACTGTTAGGGAAATGCCCATCTTGCACGCACCCAGGAATTAGACCAGAGACGGTGGCATTCTAACATCTAACAGGCACCTACATGGGGCCAGAGGGCAGCTTCTACAGTTCATTCCAAGACAACAATCAGGCAAAGCGGGAAAAAGCAGACAAAAATGATTGTCAATGTAACATTTCTTACAATAATCTTAAAAGTGGAGAAAATTTATGTTTCAAACTGTCAACTTTTCTCTAAATCTAACTCCACCTGTTGACCCAAGCCACCATCATCCCTCATCCGACACAGTCACAGGGTTGTCTCACTCTGGCCTCCTGGAACCCTCACCTCCTTCCTCACCAACAGCCATGTGCAAAACCCTGGAAAGACTACCAAGGCCAAATCCAGCCCGGCCCCCCCAGCATCTCCAGCGCAGGGCTCTGGCCACGTGGGCCTTCGCTCTGTTCCAAGAACCAGGCCGAGTGCCTCCCCTTCACAGGCTCACAAGCTCCCGGAGACTGCCAAGTTCCCAGAAGGCCATCTGCATGCCCGAGAGCCAGGGCACCCGGGCGTGTGGCTCACCTCAGAAGCCGGAAGCCTCAGAAGAACCAGGAAGGCTGTGGGTGCAGCCCCTATCAGAAGCCAAAGGGCCAAGCCCCCAGAGGGCTGCGGGGGCAAGTCCCAGAGCCTAGGACAGCAGCAGCTGCAAATGAACTCACTCTGGAAGGAAAACCCAGAGAGACAGACAGACAGAGACAGAGATAGAGACCGAGACTGAGGGGAGAGACTGAAGAGATACAGATACAGAAGTGGAGACAGAGGAAAGACAGAGTGAGTTTATCCCCCGCTCCCTGTTTGGCCACCTGTTGAGGGAGGGTCTTCCCACAAGCCTGTCCTCCCTGGAAACAGCCTCACAGATCCACCCAGAAACAAAGATCTCCCAGCCCTCAGCCCAGTCAAGCTGATGCCCCAAATTCACTGTCACAATGGCTAAGCCCGGGATGCCAGTGTTGCCCTCTCTCTCTCCCTCTCCCTCTCCCTCTCCCTCTCTCTCTCTCTCTCTCTCTCCCGCTCCCTGTTTCGGCTCCACCACTTTCAGCAACAGCTGCGTTCCAAGCAGGAAGAAGTAGCAGAAGAGGTCCAGCCACTTCCTCTCTTTACCCTGAGCTCCGTGCTAAGTAAGTTTTACCTGCCCCGCCCTTATGCAGGCCAAAGTGAGCAGAGGGCAAAACCAACCCCAGAACTTGCCATCTGTCTCATCCAGATGCAAACACAAGGACACAGCCATGAATGCAGCACAGCCCCAAGTGGCAAGACACCGGAGCTCAAATGACAGAGGAACAGCCGAGGAATCCTGGGACTTCCACGCCACAGATTACTGCACAACCATCTCAAAGAATCCACCTGAGGGCTGGCGCTGTGGCATAGCAGGTAAAGCCACCGCCTGCTGTGCTGCATCCCATATGGGTGCCAGTTCTAGCCCCAGCTGCTCCTCTTCTGATCCAGCTCTCTGCTGTGGCCTGGGATAGCAGTAGAAGATGGCCCAAGTGCTTGGGCCCATGCACCCACATGGGAGACCTGGATGAAGCTCCTGGCTCCTGGCTTTGGATCGGCACAGCTCCAGCCGTTGCGGCCATCTGGGGAGTGAACCAGCGGATAGAAGACCTCTCTCTCTCTCTCTCTCTCTCTCCCTCTCTCTCTCTGCCTCTCCTCTCTCTGTGTACCTCTTACTTTCAAATAAATAAATAAATCTTTAATAACAACAACAAAAAAAACCCACCTGAGCCATGCAGGTGACTTCGTGACATTTCCCTGAACAATTACAGAGCAAGAGAAACCACACACAGACAAGTGCTTCTGTTATCCCATTTATCCAACAATGAGGAAAATTCTCTCTGTACAAGTGTGTAGGTAAACGCATGGACAATGAACACCACAGGTCACCTGTGACATCGCACACACCTCTGCAGGGAGGAAGTGCAGGAGGAAGAGGAGACATGCAAAAACAAAGACACTGTTGAAAAGAAACTTTGCGATTTAATCTATTGATATGTTAAGTTTCAAACATGTATGTTTATATGTATAAAGGGGAATTTCTTACTTTATATGAGAGTACTTCAAAGACTTTGTGTAAAAATGGCACAGAATAAGGTTAAGCTCAGGTTTAAGTCCATGCTGCTTCGCTTCTGATCCAGCCTCGTGCTAGTGCACCTGGGAAAGCAATGGAGGATGGTACAAGTACTTGTGCCCTGTCACCCACTTGGGAGATCCTGATGGAGTTCCTGGCTCCTGGCTTCAGCCTGGCCCAGCCCTGGCCATTGCAGCCATTTGGGGTGTGAACCAGTGGATGAAAGATTGATCTCTCTATCTGTGCCTGTCAAATAAATAAAATAAACCTTTCTTTAAAAAGGAGATAACTTGGGGCCGGCGCCGTGGCTCAATAGGCTAATCCTCTGCCTTATGGCGCCGGCACCCCGGGTTCTAGTCCCGGTCAGGGTGCCGGATTCTGTCCCGGTTGCCCCTCTTCCAGGCCAGCTCTCTGCTATGGCCAGGGTGTGCAGTGGAGGATGGCCCAAGTCTTTGGGCCCTGAACCTGCATGGGAGACCAGGAGAAGCACCTGGCTCCTGCCTTCGGATCAGCGCAGTACGCTGGCCACAGAGCGCCAGCCGTGGCGGTCATTGGAGGGTGAACCAATGGCAAAGGAAGACCTTTCTCTCTGTCTCTCTCTCTCACTATCCACTCTGCCTGTCAAAAAATAAAAAAATTTTAAAAATTAAAATAAAAAAAATAAAAAGGAGATAACTTGGGGCCAATGCTGTGGTGTAGCGGGTAAAACTGCCGCCTGCAGTGACAGCATCCCGCATGGGTGCTGGCTGGAGTCCTGGCTGCTCCACTTCTGACCCAGCTCCCTGCTAATGTACTTGGGAAAGCAGCAGACGATGGCCCAAGCCCTTGGGCCTCTGCACCCACATGGGAGACTGCAAAGAAGCTCCTGGCTTTGGATCAGTCCAGCTTTAGCTGTTGCAGCCATTTGGGGAGTGAACCAGCAGATGGAAGACCTCCCCCTCTCTCTCTTCTCTCTGTCTCTCTCTCTCTCTCTCTCTGCCTCTGCCTCTCTGTAACTCTGCCTTTCAAATAAATAATTTTTATTTTTTAAAAAAGGAGATAACTTCATTGTAGTGCAAACAATTTTTGAGTCCATGCACAGGTTTTTCATAAAACACCCTTTTCCAAAAAACTTTAAAGACCCTAGTACACTGTTTCTTCTCTCTTGTCCCTTACAAAGTCACATCAAATTCCCACTTGCTTTGATTCCTCAGAAAATATCCTATTTCCAAAAAGTGGATGTAAATTGGCCAGATATCATTTCGTAAATGGACTTCCAGGGACTGCTCCAGATACGAAAACATTTCTACATTGAAAACCCCAATTGCCAGTTGAATCTCATCCAATGAAATTCTAGTTTTTCTTTCCAGCTTGCAATTTTCCCTGGAGAAACCAGTCTATAAATGTTTAACACTGGCACCACTCCTCGTGCTGAATAAAATACTGCTGCATAGAAAACTGGCTCCAGGAAATTTAAAATCACTACACTTTGGTAACTAAAATGGGACCGATGAAGCGGCTTTGTCCATACCGCTATGGCTAGGCTGGGCAAGGCACAAAGAATCCAACACCATTATAAAAAGAAAATTATGAGAGGTCTTATTATCTATTATTTATCATGAGAGAAACTATTTTGTTCTGGAGTCATTGAGAAATGCTATTGAGTGGATAGAAAAATTAGCCTTAACTGGGTCTTACCCAAGGGTCCACCTATGTGACATCTGGCTAACTCGCGTCCCTTGAAGGAACTGCTCCTGGGTGCAAAACCACTCCTTCGGGATTGCCCTAGCCTTGCCCAGTCACCCCTTTCTAACCGAGATCCCGCAATGAACATTCACACTTTGACCTCTTGTCAAGGCTACTTTACTTTTGGAACCTGATTCAAGATCTTCCATCGTATCAGAACGTAACTCTAGAGGCCTTATGTTCCTGGTATTAGCCATCACACATGAGGGAACTTTAAGTAACAACTGATGATGTGCTAAAATACATAAGTAAATAAACACAAGCACGAAGAGGGAAGATGGTTTGATGTCCAACCCAGGCCACCGCCCCCTCACACACATCCAGATCCCAGGGCGAGCCAGGTTGGGTCATCTGGTTCCGTCTTCTCTCCAGTCCCGTGGGTTACTCGGGCAACTGTGACTCCCATGTGTAAACGCCAGTGGACACACATTTCAGCCTCTGTCTCTGGAATTCACAGAACTGGAGCCTGTGAGTGACCCATTGCCCCCCAACACACACCCCCTCTTGATACACCACAACATTTTATTCAAAACTGAAAGGCAGAGAGACAGACATACAGACAATTCCAAACCTTTGTTCCATTCCCTTGAATGACTGTGAACCAGTTCTCACATGGGTGCCAGGGACTAAAGCACTTGGGGCATCACTACTGCCTCCAAGTATACACGTTAGCTGGAAGCTGGAATTGGGAGTGGAGCCCGGACTTGAATCCGGACACCCCTGCATGGGAAGAGGGTATCTTGACCGCTGAGCCAAACACACCCCCAGCCCCACCACGAGTGTCATGAGGTCAGCCAGTGGCCAGCAGCAGCAGGCTTTCCACCCATTTCAGAAACCCTGTGGCTTGTGCAACTGGGGACAAGTTGTCCACAGCCATCCCACAGGGTGAGTCAGCTCTCTGCCTCCTTTATCGACTGCCTCTTCCCAGATGTGACTCCCAGCATAGGGGCAGCCAGGGTCAGGGGCCCCAGCAGGGAGGGGAGAGGCAGACACTCACTGAACACACAGTCCTGCTGGGAATTTACCCACACGGAGGAGGAAGGCATGGGAGCAGCGCGTGGGTCTTCTCCAAGGTTGTTGACTGACAATTCCCACTGCAACGCCGCAGTGAATGTTGGCAAGTAGTCTCCTCTCCAGGAGTGAATGGCTGTCCAGTGATAACCGTGGCACTCACCACATCTCCATGCCTCTAATTCCTCATCTGAGCATGAGACGGGGCAAAGCTGTCCCATCACCCAATCATCTCCACCACAGTATAAAACAGAGCAAAACTTGGCAAACCAAACTCACTCAATGACCATGATGGCACTCGGCTTGCAATGCAATGGGGTCCTCCCAACCATGAAATCTATAGCAGGATAATCCCTAGACCCGAGTTTGACTTCCAGCTGTCAAGGAATACCAGCTGAGCAGGAGTGGTGGTCGTGCGGCTCCACTTGCACGCGAGCATGCATGAATGGATGAACTTGTACGTGACACCCACCCACCCAGGAGCACCAAGCAGTGCTGGTGCTGAGAGATGTCCCCTCTGGATCAGTTTTCTCCAAGGAGACAGCCACAGCCTTCGGGGCTTCCCAGATGGCAAAAGTCAAGGAATACAGGAGGAAGAAGCAAGAGGGCGGGGTCCTACATGTTGCCAGTGTGTGCAAGCAGCAAATAACTCATTTGTCCTAAGAATTCTGACCTCACTAGCAGCCACAGGTCAGACCCACCAGAAACCTAAGCTTGCAAGCATTAGGGAAGGAGAGCTGTGCTCTCTTGCCCTTGGGAAAAAAGCTTTTCACCACACTCCATACTAATTTAGCCCTAGGGGAAATGAGAGAGCCACAGTGACTTCCCAGCGAAGTGCTCTAGCTGTGTGACCTTGTTTGACCTTCACAGCGTGCTAGCCCCGTTGGTTGCTGCAACGGCAGCCTTGCGTTCTACATGGGGCATCATTGGTGTGATGGAGGCCAGAGCGTGCTGTGGTTTTCTCCACCTCCGAGGGACACGTCCTTTGCCTTGGTGATGGAAGACAGAGAGCTCCATCTTCCTTCTGCATGGGGTCATCGAGTCATACCCAGTTCAGAGATTATTTCATACTGAGTACCTGCTACCGTTTCTCTATTTTGATAATGATGAGGGTGCTGTCAGAGCGAGCTCCGGGTTTGGTTGCAGCTCTGTCGGCATGGGGCGTAGCTCCCTTCTCTTCCCAGGCAGGGGCTGTGTTGAAACCAGGCAACAGCGAAAGAGCCACACATGTGCAGCCGGGCAGCCTCCCCTCCTCCTCTCCTCTCCTCTTCACTCCCATTTTCTGTCCCCACTGCTCTGCCCTTTTCTTTCTTTATCTTCAGTCACTGTCTTTCTCTTTGCTTTTATTCAGCTTCCACTTTTCCAGGCATCTTGATAAAGAGCGCGTGCCCTGAACTACACGTGCCGAACCCGTTCGGGCTCTGTGTCTGGTAGCAGGCTGCCACCCCAAGGGCATTTGGGTGCTAAGCAGACTCGGTCTCCTTAAGTTGCCTGAGTCCTGCGACCACTCAGCCCTACAGTGTGCCCGTGGCACCCAGACAACAACCACACACAGAAACCACGAATTATCAAAATGAACACCATGACACCGCCTTGTATTTCTAATATGAATTAATTGAGATGGCATAATGTTAAAGGAAAAGAAAAGCCAAACATAAAATGCCAAATGAAATCATATTGTCAAATGATGTAATTGAAAACAGCCAGCTTGGCTTCTTCCACATCCTGCTCAATACACAAAGTTACTATAGGGGCCGGCACCTGCAGTGCCAGCATCCCATATGAGCACTGGTTCGAGTCCTGGCTGCTCCACTTCCAATCCAGCTTTCTGCTGTGGCCTGGGAAAGCAGCAAAAGATGGCCCAAGTCTTTGGGCCCCTGCACCTGCATGGGAGACCAGGAAGAAGCTCCTGACTCCTGGCTTCGGATCGGCACAGTTCCGGCCATTGCAGCCAATTGGGGAGTGAACCAGCGGATGGAAGACCTTTCTCTCTCTCTCTCTCTCTCTCTCTCTCTCTCTCTCCCTCCCTCCTTCCCTCCCTCTTCCCTCACTGTGTAATTCTTTCAAATAAATAAATAAATCTTTTAAAAAGGAAAAAAAAGCTAGTATAGAACCTCCCTGTTTAAGAGAGGTGCAACTTGGGGTTTTCCAACTTGATGGTGGTACAAAAGCAACACACGTTCAACAGAAACATCCCTGGGATGCTAAATTCGGGTCTTTCTTGGAGCAGCATTGTGTGCTCCCATCGTCCCTGGCCATGCCAGGCGTTGGCTACCACCACTGCTCCAGGTCAGCCCTGCAGTCATGTGGGGAACACCTGGTGCTCTGCAGGGCACTGAGCTGCCAGCAGCCTTTGGGTGCTGTGTCCTGTGTTTTCACATCCCACTGTGTCTACAAAACACCCACTTTGTTATAGGCTTGGTGTGAGATGATTCTACCAAAGTCAGAGTTCTGAGCACATGTAAGGTGGGTGAGGCTAAGCCAGGATGTGCAATAGGTAGGGTGCATTTCTCACAGTATTTTCAACTTATGATGGGTACATTGGGAGGTAACCCCACCACAAGCCAAGGATCATCTGTATGTATTGTATACTGCACATGCATGTGTGTGTGTGTGTGTGAGAGAGAGAGAAAGAGAGAAAGAGAGAGAGAGAGAGAGAGAAATGGAACTAGAAAAATAATTGGAAAAACCCATACTAAAATGTTATTTTCAGATAGTAGTAGGCTTCCAATTGATTTAAATGTTCTCTTGACTCAGCTGCAGGTGAGCCAGGCCAATCTACCTCCCCGTGGAGGGTCCTTAAGTTTCTTTATTTTCTGGGAAACTGGTGTATGAGGAGAGAGGCCTGGCCTCTACAAGATATGCACACTGTCAGGGTCAGACCCGACAAGAATGAGCTGGCATCACGGTCAGTTCCCGGGGTTCTCTCCCACACCCAGGAAGCCGCAGGTGATGGCTCAAGTAGCTGGGTCCCTGCCACCCACATGGGAGACCGAGATTTGAGCTCCCAGCTTCTGGCTGTAGCCTATTCCAGCCCTGGCTGTTACAGACATTTAGGGAGTGAATCAGGAGATGGGAGTGCTCTGTGCATGTGTGTGTGTGTGTGTGTGACCCCTCAAATAATTTTTTTTATTTAGTAAATATAAATTTCCAAAGTACAGTTTATGGATTATAATGGCTTCCCACCCCCATAAAATTTCCCTCCCACTCGCACCCCTCCCATCTCCCGCTCCCTCTCCCATTCCATTCACATCGATTCATTTTCAATTATCTTTATATACAGAAGATCGATTTAGTATATATTAAGTAAAGATTTCATGTTTGTACCTACACAGAAACACAAAGTGTAAAATACTGTTTCAGTACTAGTTAGAGCATTACTTCACATTGGACAACACATTAAGGACAGATCCCACATGAGATGTAAGTACACAGTGACTCCTGTTGTTGACTTAACAATTTAACACTCATATTTATGGCTTCAGTAATCACCCTAGGCTCTTGTCATGAGTTTCCAAGGCTATAGAAGCCTTTTGAGTTCGCTGACTCCAATCTTATTCCAACAGGGTCATAGCCAAAGTGGAAGTTCTCTCCTCCCTTCAAAGAAAGGTACCTCCTTCTTTGATGGCCCCATTCTTTCCACTGGGATCTCACTCGCAGAGACCTTTCATTTAGGTCTTCTTTTTTTTTTTCCAGAGTGTCTTGGCTTTCCATGCCTAAAATACTCTCATGGGGTCTTCAGCCATATCCGAATGCCTTAAGGGCTGATTCTGAGGCCAGAGTGCTATTTAGGACATCTGCCATTCTATGAGTCTGCTGTGTATCCCGCACCCCTCAAATAATTTTTTAAAAATAAAATCAAATTTAAAAAAGAAATTGTGTCCACAAGGAGAGGCACAGTGATCACAGGATGGCTTCATGTGTATATACTATCTCCAAATTCATCCAGGATTATACATTAATTACATACAGCTTTAAAAAAAATAAAGATTTGATTTATTTAAAAGGCAGAGTTAGAGAAAGGGGGGGAGACACAGAGAGAGGTCTTCCATCCACTGGTTCACTCTCCAATTTGCTGCAACAGCCAGGGCTAGGCCAGGCCACAGTCAGGATCTAAGAGTTTCTTCCGGGTCTCGCAAGTGGGTGCAGGGGCCCAAGCACTTGGACCACCTTCCATTGCTTTCAGAGTGGCCTGGAGGGGGATTCCAATACAGGGAAAAGAAAAGAGGCCAGTGGTAGTGGGGCTTTTAAGCACAATTTTGAGGAAAAACACTTGACAATCAGATTGACATTTAGTTACAAGGCAGGGACAACACCATCAAAAGACCTGGTTTGCAATCCTTTGACCCTGTCAGGCTTGCCCTAACAAAAACAAACCAAAGAGCCATCACAAGGGAGTGGGATACTTAATTTTGCTTTACAGTAAACTGGAGCTGAGAAGGTAGAGTCACCACTCCCTGGCTATTCTCATAAGACTGGAGGCTCCCAGGGCATGGGCAGGCTGGCACCTTGCTGAAGATAACTTTTGGGGGAACATGTTCCACCCTCACTCCAACCATCCTGACTGCCTATTAACCCATTGACTCCTCATAGCTTGGGGGGGGGGGGGTGGCAGTAGGGGAAGAAATCAGAGGTCATTTGAAACAATGACTCAAGTTACACCTAAAGCACACTGGTCACCAGGCTATGGACGCTGGAGAAAATACCTTTATGGTGCCATTCTGGCTACCTGCCCAAGACAGCCAGCCAGCTTCTCAGGCAGAGCCGTGGAGCCATGGGTGTGTAGGTTCCAGGACGCCCTGTGGATACCAAACTCCACAGATGCTCAAGCCCTAATGTACAATGTGTCATATTTGCATAGAACCTATCCCCCATATATGCTTACCTATGCCCATTCTCCCATGTATGTTAAACACTTTCTAGATCCTTCATAATACCTGACACAGTGTACATGTCATATAAACATGTCATATACATGTCATATAAACAGTCATTCTACTGTACTTGCACTTGGACAATGACAACATACAGAGTCTGTATGTGTTTGGTAGAGATGCAATTTTTCTCTGAGTATTTTCAGTTTGTGTTGGCTACATCCACAGATGTGAAACCCACAGACAGGGCAGCTGCATTTGTTAAATCCAGAATCCTCCACTGACTGACACTGGGTTAGATTCTATGGGCAAGCACTTATATTTTTGTTCTCAAGGAATGCATAAGTTCTGTACTTCTGCATAGCAATTAGCCCCAAATGGAGCAGATGGAAACAGCAAATATCTATCCCAAACACCGTAAGTTTTCTGACAGTCAGAGATCTCGGACTGACTTACCCGGATGTTTCTGGCTTGTGTTGTCTGGGCAGGCTTCAGCCAAGCTGTTGACCAAGGCTGTCATCACCTGGAGGCCTGACCAGGGCTGGAGGATCTGCTTCAAGCAACAGCTACTTCCAAGCTTTACCTGTGGATACTGGCAAGAGGCCTCTGTTCATCACGAAGCTTCAATCCACACACAGGCACAAGCGTGTGTGAAATGATGTCCTTAATCACAAGTTTTTCTCCTCTAAATTTTGTCCAAAATGTAGGAGCCTGGTACCAATTGTCTAGTGGGAGCTGGCAGAAAACAAAAGGAGTGAAACGCCAGTGACTAGTCGGGAAGCTTGGAGTCAGCCAGGAGGGTCAGGCCCTGCCCGCGGCCTTCTGAGTGTGTTTCATGTGTGCTAGATGGTCTCACACCACACAAATGCAGTGTCACAATTATCCCTAACTGGTGTGTTTCACTAAAGGTGGTGTTTCCAATGGCTTTCTTTTTGAATATTTACTTATTCATTTACTTAATTGAAAGGCAGAGCAACAAAGAATGAGTGAGAGAAAGAGATCTTTCATCTGCTGGGTCACTCCCCAAATGACTGCAACACTGAGGTTGGCACAGTCAGAATCCAGCAGCCAGAACTCCAGCCAGGTTTCCCACACAGGTGGCAGGGGTTCAAGTCCTTGGTCCATCTTCTGCTGTCTTTCCCAGGTGCGCTATCAGAAAACTGCAGTAGAAGCAGAGTGCTGGGACTCAAACCAGCACTCTGACGTGGGATGTTGGTATCAACAGCAATGGCTTAACCCAGTGCACAGCATAACGCCAGCCCCTAGTGGTTTTCTAAGGAGTACTGTAGAGGTCAGCTTCCCGAACAAGACCAATTGCTCTGAAGATGAGGCCCATTCTAAGTCACCACCACTTCCGGGAGGTGGAATGCTGATTTTTGGTTTTCATAAAGATATACTTTGAGGGACCAGTGCCATGGCTTACGAGATAAAGCCACTGCCAGCAGGGCTGGCATCCCACATGGGTGCCAGTTCGAGTCCCTGCTACTCCACTTCCAATCCAGCTCTCTGCTATGGCCTGGGAAAGCAATGGAAGATGGCCCGAGTTCTTGGGCCCCTGCACCCGCATGGGAGACCTGGAAGAAGCTCCTGGCTCCTGGTTTCAGGTGAGCACAGCTCCGGCCATTTTAGCCAACTGGGGAGTAAACCAGTGGATGGAAGACCTCTCTCTCTCTCTCTGCCTCTATAACTCTGCCTTTCAAATAAATAAATCTTTAAAATCATAATAAAAAAGATATACATTGAGTACCTTAAGGAAATGAAATTCGTATATTAAGGCGATACCTGAGGCCAGGAGTTGTAGTGGCCTGGGTTAAGCTGCCACTTGGGATGCTCACAATCCTTTATCCCAGTGCCTGGTTCAAGGCCCACCTACTCTGCTTCTGATCCAGCTTCCTGCTCATGTGCCTGGGAGATAGTAGGTGATGGCTCAAGCACTTTGAGTTCCTGCCACTCACTTGGAAGACCCAGATGCAGTTGCTGTCTCCTAGATTTGACTTGACACAGCCCCAGCTTTTAGCCATTTGGGGATTTCTGTCTCGCACTGTATGAGTGTGTTTGTGTCTCCCTCTCTCTCTCACTCTGTCGTTCAAATAAATAAGTAATTTTTAAGGCAAATACTGTACTCATATGCTCACTGTAGCTCTATTCACAACAGCCAAGATTTGGAATCAAATGTGGTGTCAATCAGTGGATGAATGGATAAACCAAATGTGGTCTGTATACACAGTAGACTAGAAAGCCATAAGAAAGATGAAATCCTGTAATTTGCAGCAAAAACATAAATGGAACTGGGAGGCATTACGTTAAGTAAAATAAGCCAGACACACAAAGACACGTACTATATGCTCGTTCTCATTTATGGAAGGTTTTTAAAAAGCCAGTCTGGGCCAGCGCCGCAGCTCAATAGGCTAACCCTCCACCTGCGGCACCGGCACACTGGGTTCTAGTCCCAATCGGGGCACCAGATTCTGTCCCGGTCGCTCCTCTTCCTGTCCAGCTCTCTGCTGTGGCCTGGGAGTGCAGTGGAGGATGGCCCAAGTGCTTGGGCCCTGCACCCGCATGGGAGACCAGGAGAAGCACCTGGCTCCTGGCTTCGGATCAGCGCGGTGCACTGGCCACAGCGCGCCGGCTGCAGCGGCCATTGCGGGGTGAACCAACGGAAAAGGAAGACCTTTCTCTCTGTCTCTCTCTCTCACTGTCCACTCTGCCTGTCCAAAAAAAAAAAAAAAAAAAAAAAAAAAAAAGCCAGTCTGAATTGAGAGTAGTGATTACTAGAGGCTGGGAAGGGTGGGGAGAATGAGGAAAGAGGGCGGTTGGACAACACATATGGTAGGAGCAGGCATTTAGCTTAGCAGTTAAGATATCCACATCCTATACCTAAGTGTCTGCGTTCAAGTCCTGTGCCAGCTCCAGGCTCCACCTTGACGCTAATGTAGATTCTGGGAGGCAGGGCTGATGGCTCAAGCAGCTGGTTTCCTGCCACCCACATGGAAGACCTGGATCTGTTCCCAGATGCTATTTCTGGACCAGTCCAGCCTCAGCTATTGCAGGCATTTGGAGAGTGAACGAGCTAACAGAAGATCTCTCTCACTCTCATTCTCTCATCTTTCAAATAAAACAAAATTTAAACAAAGAATAAACACAGCCACATAGTACATATTTTTATCTTTCCTCTAGAGTAGTTTGTTCCCACATCCTATGAACATGTTCAATTTGACATTTCTTCAGATCAACACATGCTCCAGGTCCCACATAACTACTTCCTGTACAGTCACAAATCCCAAAGAACCATTTACACTCAACTGGGCCCATTTTTAATTAGCACTGACTTATGGATCCATTCATGCAACAGATATTTAGCAAAAACTTGTACAATCGGGACTGGTACTGTGGCGTAGCAGGTAAAGCCACCACCTGCATGCTGGCATCCCATATGGGCACTGTTTCAAGTCCTGGCTGCTCCCCTTCTGATCCAGCTCTCTGCTCATGGCCTGGGGAAGCAGTAGATGCCCTAGGTCCTTGGGCCCCTGCACCCACGCGAGAGACCCAGAGGAAGCTCCTGGCTCCTGGCTTCAGATCAACCCAGCTCTGGCTGTTGCAGCCATTTAGAGTGAACCAGCAGATTGAATCTCTCTCGCTCTCTCCCTCTTTCTTTCTCCCTCCCTCTCTCCCTCCCTCCCTCGCCCTGTCTGTAACTCTGCCTTTCAAATAGATAAATAAATCTTTAAAAAAAAAAAAAAAAACTTGTGCAACCAACAGTTTGTACACCCAACAGTTTGTTCAACACAGATACATAAAACCAAGACCTGTCTACATTTTTTTTTTAGATTTTATTTTTTTATTCCAGAGGTAGAGTTACAGACAGAGGAAGAGACAGAGTGAAAGGTCTTCCGTCCATTGGTTCACTCTCCAATGGCCGCAACAGCCAAAGCTGTGCCGATCTAAAGCCAGGAGCCAGGAGATTTTTCTGGGTCTCCCACGTGGGTACAGGGGCCCAAGGATTTGGGCCATCTTCCACTGATTTCCCAGGGCATAGCAGAGAGCTGGATTGGAAGTGGAGCAGCCGGGACTAGAACCATGGCCCATATGGGATGCCGGTGCCACAGGCAAAAGATTAACCTACTGAGGGGGCCGGTGCCATGGCTCACTTAGTTAATCCTCCACCTGCAGTGGAGTGGGGGGTGAACCAATGGAAGGAAGACCTTTCTCTCTGTCTCTCTCTCTCACTGTCTAATTCTGTCAAAATAAATTTAAAAAAAAGAAAGATTAACCTACTGAGCCACAGTGCAGGCCCGACCTGTCTACTTTTAAGAAACTGAATTCTGAGTGATAAACAGAAAAAAATGACAGAAAAAGTTACTCCAAAATTCTACCCCACCGTGAAAGCAAAGGGGATGGGGAGGACAGGCAGAATCAACTTTGTCAGATCTCTTGAAACTACTGAAACCCTTACCATACCCAGGGAGCACTGACTCGAAACAGTGTCTACATCTCAGTAAGAACAGTACACGTGGTGGCTTTTCAGCTTACCCTCTCCCATCACTGGTGATCCAATTGGGCAACAGCCTTAAAAACAACAAGTGCATTCCTGGTACAAGTACCAGAGGGAGCTGACTTATTTGCAGATAACTGTCATAATTTAATCTGATGATTGCCTAGCACATCTGTCAAAAGGCTTGGATTTATCTCACCTGGCTATGAAATAAAACCTGGCCCAGTGCTACTGCTACTTACTACCTGGGGGCCATTTGTCAACAACCTTACAATAAACATATTTTATTTGCTGCTGCATAAGGCAATGGATAATAGTACAGAAAAGTGCCGGCGCCGTGGCTCAACAGGCTAATCCTCCACCTTGCGGCGCCGGCACACCAGGTTCTAGTCCTGGTCGGGATGCCGGATTCTGTCCCGGTTGCTCCTCTTCCAGGCCAGCTCTCTGCTATGGCCCGGGAGTGCAGTGGAGGATGGCCCAAATGCTTGGGCCCTGCACCCCATGGGAGACCAGGATAAGCACCTGGCTCCTGCCTTTGGATCAGCACGGTGCGCTGGCCACGGTGGCCATTGGAGGATGAACCAACGGCAAAGGAAGACCTTTCTCTCTGTTTCTCTCTCTCACTGTCCACTCTGCCTGTCAAAAACAAAAAAACAAACAAACAAAAATAGTACAGAAAAGACTAAGCAAAAAATTAGAGAAGAGGGGCTGGTATTGTAGTGTAGCTGGCAAAGCCATGGCTTATGATGCTGGCTCCCCTATCAGAGTGTGTGTGCTGGTTTGACACCTGGCTGTTCCTCTTCTGTCCCGGCTCCCTGCTAATGCACCTGGGGAGGCAGCAGCAGATGACCTAAATACTTGGGTCCTGCCCCCCGTATGGGATACCAGGATAGAGCCCCTAGCTCCTGCTCCAGTCTGACCCAGACTTGGCTATTGTATCCACTTTGGAGAGTGAACCAGTAGATGGAAGATCTTGGAAGATCTCTCTCTCTCTCTCTCTCTACCTTTCAAATAAATAAATAAATCTCGGGGGAAAAAAAACCTTGAGAAGACCAGGTAATGATGAGTGTGGCGGACAGAAGGCTTTAAAAGGCTCCCGGATATTTCTGTGACTCCAGGAAGCCATGTGAAGGGCTAGGACTGTACAGCCACAAGTAGGAAGGAGCTGAAGATACCACAAGCTCTCACCCTGCCAAGGCTCTGCAAAAGGAAGACCAGACGGCTAAGCAGAATTGTAACAGCCTGGTTGCATAATGAATGTTTGCCCCCAACACACACACACACACACACAGCCTCTCAGCAAAGAAGGAGGTTTTCTTTGGTCATAGTCATTTAAAGAATTTCTGTTGAATCATTAGCTGATCACTAAACTCACAGAACACAGACATCAGTGACCACAAAATATTTACCAAATTAGCTCAGAAAGGAATGCTAAAATCGCACTACTACAAGAAGCCACAATAACACAATTGGAGGAGGGGGAAGAACCCAGAACCCCCACGATATGATATAGAAAATCTCCAGGTCAACAAAACAATCCTCCTCTTAAAATTTCTCTTAAGGCTCCACGGACATGAGGACAAGCTCTTTCACGTCCCACCTCCACCCCGCACACACACACACATCCCATACCTCCTACCTAGCCACAGCCAAGCACTCAGTACCTCTCTGCTGTGAGTTCGAGGTCCTTCAAGGGGGTCTGCATTGGTACTCACTCCTGTACCTCTGTGTCTGTCACTCTGACATGTTGTGCATGAAGACCCAAAGAGATATTTCCATCTAACTGGTGCATAACAATACTACCCCAGACAGGATTAATTACAACTGCTGCTTGTTCTGAGACCAGCACTGGACTTAATAATCTGTGCACAGAGAAACAGGGGGAAATATGAAGAAACATCTGTTTGGGCAATTCTACTTATAGGGAAAGGCTAACGATCATCTCACCTTGACAAATGGTCGTTCAGGAAGAATTAAATACACTCTCAAACAAGCGATTATGGTAGACGAAATGACGCTCAGGCCCTGGGACCAGGCCTCTGCTCTGCTTCTAGCCAGTTGTTAGGAACTCAGCCTTTCCAGGCCCAGCTGCTGTTCCCATTAAATTCCAAGGCTGGGAAAGGGCATTTGACTCAGCAGTAAGAAGACACTTGAGGGGCCAGCACTGTGGTGCAGAGGGTTAAAGCCCTGACCCACATCGCTGGCCTCCCATATGGGCGCTGGTTCAAGTCCTGGCTGCTCCACTTTTGACCCAACTCTCTGCTATGGCCTGGGAAAGCAGTAGAAGATGGCCCAAGTCCTTGGGCCCCTGCACCCACATGGGAGACCTGGAAGAAGCTCCTGGCTCCTGGCTTCAGATCAGCGCAGTTGCAGCCATTGCAGCCAACTGGGGAGTGAACCAGCGGATGGACGACCTCTCTCTCCCTCTCTCTGCCTCTCTGTAACTCTGCCTTTCAAATAAATGAATCTTTTTTTAAAAAAAAAAAAAAGGCATAATAAAGGAGAATATACAAATGCCAGCATGAGGGACTTTGCTAGACCCAAGAAAGCATTCCCCAGAGCAGCCTGGTGTAGGAGTGACTGACCTCCAGGGATGGGGTGGAGACTGTTTGCCCATGGACCTGGCCAGGGGGGGCTGTGTTCTGTCATCCAAAAGGATCGAGGCTGAGCTCCTGCTAGACGTGGCAGAGGGGCGGCAGGGAGACTTTGCAGCAGTTACCTAGTCCTGAACCTCTCTGATAAGTTGACATATGGCAGCAACACTTCCGGCCACGTGCAGACACCTCAGTGCGATGAGCCAGCCTCAGCAATGCTTTTTGTCATCCATCACGAGCAAGAACCGCACAGGAGGGCATGGTACTGGGGGTGGGGGAGGTAGGACTTCCTGTAAAAAGATGGCGGAGTTCTGTCCTGAGACGCTAGCAACCTAGGTCTCACGAGGGCTGTGTTTCCACAGCAGCCTGAGCTGCCCTCCAGGAATCAGCGGCAGGCGGCCCCTCTGCTTGGTCCTGTGGAAGCTGCATGTCAGGATGAATCACTGCTTTCTGGTGCAGACCAAGAAAACCCAGATGGCAGCCCCTGGCCTCCGACAGCACTTGCCGTGGTCCCCTCCAAGTCTATATTCAGCGTGCAAGGATTGAGTAAGATCACATGCTCAGAGCACACCACGCCCAGAACACTTACTCCCAGAGGCAGCAATAGATCTCCCAGCGGGATTTTCTTTGGTTGCTATGGCTTAGGCTCAGGGTCCCTTTGCATTACAGAGCATGGAATTTTCAAAATATATTTGTCTCTATCTAGGAGGGAGTCTCCCAAAGCTCATGGAAAACACGCATTATGGAAAACCTATGCTTAGGTTTCAACATTTCTTGCACCACAAAAAAACCCTTATCTTTTTTTTTTTTTTTTTTTTTTTGACAGGCAGAGTGGATAGTGAGAGAGAGACAGAAAGGTCTTCCTTTTTGCCGTTGGTTCACCCTCCAATGGCCACTGCAGCTGGCTCATCGCGCTGATCCGAAGGCAGGAGCCAGGTGCTTCTCCTGGTCTCCCATGCGGGTGCAGGGCCCAAGCACTTGGGCCATCCTCCACTGCCTTCCCGGGCCATAGCAGAGAGCTGGCCTGGAAGAGGGGCAACCGGGATAGAATCCGGCGCCCCAACCGGGACTAGAACCCAGTGTGCTGGCGCCGCGATGCGGAGGATTAGCCTGTTAAGCCACGGCGCCGGCCAAACCCTTATCTTTTAATTTCATTCTTCTGAGAACATCTTCCAGTACCTTTATTTGTATGTATATGTCTATCTGTGCACTCCACTGACTGCATCCTGTAAGCCCTTTGAATGATTATCAGGCCAGGTCATCTGGTACAGGATTCATACTCTTGGGGATACAAACAATTTCCAGTAACTGCCAACTTCACTGTGGATTTCTTACTGAGAAAAACAAAGTCTGAGACTCTCTCAGCTACTGAAAATGGCAATTCCATCACAGCAGTTATAAAACAGCCCTAGGAGGTAAAGATACTTGGGCCAAGTTAGACTTTGGGAACGTAGTGACCTGGTCTTGAGATGAGGCCAGGGGAAGGTAGCTCCCTGTCCATTTATGGGAACTGGATTTGCGCTGGGGTGGGATGTGTTGGGCACATCTCAGAAGTGATAGGTTTAACATTCAAATTCCAGGAATCATAGCCTGACTTATCACAGGACAGGAGTGGGTGGCCACCCCTTCCCAAGGCAGCTCTGGCCCCTGCCGGCCTGGGGAAGTGTACTTACCCCATGACTCAGGAAGGGTAGGACAGGAGAGGGGCATATGCACCCTGGACAGAGGAGCCAACCCACCATGTTCAGCTCATGGCGTTCAGCTTTTGTTGTCCACCCACCCAGTGCAACCAGATATTTCTTCTCAGGCAGAAAAAAAGACAATGTTTACCTGTAAACGCCCACCATTGCCAAGTCCACCAGTCCACTTCTCACTATTTTACCTAAAATGCCCGGGAGGAGTTCTTCTGAGAAATCAGAGGCTTCTTTCAGCTGATGGTTGGAGGTTACAAGATCGGGTGGTCCAGCCTCTGGTGGACGCTGATCATGGCAGGGGCAGAGGGCCATCCTGTGGTGAGCCAGGAGGACGAGAAAGAACTCAGGCCAAACTGGAACGCGAATAATAAAAGCCTCCAGTGGGAACCACACTCTGAGGGCACGCTCCCAATGGCCAAGGAACGCCCATCGGCCCCACCTCTCAGGTGCCGTCATTAGAACAAGTCTCCACCCACGTCAATCACCCCCTAACATTAAGTCATCAGAGTTTGGACAGCTGCAGGAGTTGGCGGGAGGCAAATTCTACTCAACCCATAGCACCAGGTTAACCCTCGCAACAAGAATTCCTGATAGAATAAAGCCCCCATCTCCTAAGGCAACAAACAAATGAAAGAAATTAGCTCACCTCTTCTCGAGCCGCATGGTACCAGCCACGTGGCATTCCTGGGAGAGTGGAGAATTAGCGGCTGAAGTCACGTACCTGGAGGGAACCTGCTACAGTCTGAACGTACCTGGGCTCCTGAGTCCTGCAGGCCTTTGTGCTCCAAAGTCACGAGGTAATGAAGGTGGAAACTAAATGCAAGCATGGTGACGTGGCATGAGTGTTTTAACTTTATACAAAGATAAGATTTCCAAGTGCAGACGCGTATTAAGTGCACACATAGCAACAGGATTTATTTAACAGTGAGAGAGAAAGCATATATTCATGAGTGAGTGTGGGCCCCCAACCCGGAGAAATCCCCATGGTGAGTGGGCGAGAGGATTACCCCAGGAGAAGGGACGTGGGGAGACAGCATCTTTGTAGCACCTCCAGCCATGGTCTGCAGAGAGAGAGCGAGTGAGCGAGCTCCTCCAGCTGTTGGCCTTTTTTTAATGAGGTAGGTCATGGCTCTACATGCGTGAAGCCACGTGGGAATTATGACACCTCCACAAGTTCAACATGGAGCTATCCATATTTTCACGGTGTTTCATTCATTCCCAGATGAAACAAGTGCATCCTGGGAAAGGCAGCGTTTTGATTGGCAGGTAGGGGGATGGCATTACATTTGGGGGCTTGCTAATGACACCGCATCAGTGGTGCTTAGCGGATGGGTCAAGTGGGAGGTCCTTGGGTCACTGGGAACACTTCCTTGGAAGTATCAGCTCTTTTTTTTTTTTTTTTTTTTTTTTTTTTTTTTTTTTTTTTGACAAGCAGAGTGGATAGTGAGAGAGACAGAGAGAAAGGTCTTCCTTTTTGCCGTTGGTTCACCCTCCAATGACCGCCACGGCTGGCGGATTGCGCTGATCCGAAGCCAGGAGCCAGGTGCTTCTCCTGGTCTCCCATGCGGGTGCAGGGCCCAAGGATCTGGGCCATTCTCCACTGCCTTCCCGGGCCATAGCAGAGAGCTGGCCTGCAAGAGGGGCAACCGGGATAGAATCCGGCGCCCCAACCGGGACTAGAACCCGGTGTGCTGGCGCCACAAGGCAGAGGATTAGCCTGTTAAGCCACGGCGCCGGCCAGAAGTATCAACTCTTTAACACCCACAGCTCGGAAAATTTGCCTAGAGTCTCAGATGGGACTTTGAACTGTGCACTTTGAAATTAATGCGGAGCTGAGTTAAGCCACTGGCACCACTGGGGACGGAATGGCTGTATGTTGTACGTAAGAAACACATGCGGGGCCAACCTGGTGGTGGACGGCACTTAGCCTCTGTACACAGGACACACAGCAGTGAAGGACAGAGAGTCTTCCCACCACGCTGGGCTGCCAGCCCGAGAGCACCGCCAGGGCACAGGGCAGAGGAGGGTCCAGTCAGAGCCCAGAGGAGATGAGAGCTGAGGCCGTAGGGGGCTGAGGCGGCCACAGCTGACGGGCCAGAGTGCCAGACAGAGCTACATGGAGAATTCCGGAAGTCTGCTAACTTACCACCTGTGCAGAGCGCTCTATTCGAAGCTGATGAGGGTTGGAGAGCACAGTTCCTGCGGCTCAGAGGCCCAGGGCTACCACAGACTGAAGCACAGGCTCACGGGCACAGACACAGAGAATCCTTGCATCTGTAGTAACTAACAAATCTTGAAAAAGTTTAAAGGGGGACTGGTGCTGTAGCATTTCGGGTAAAGCCTTCACCTGCAGCACCGGCATCCCATATGGGTACCAGTTTGAGTCCCCGCTGCTCCACTTCCGATCCAGCTCTCTGCTATGGCTGGGAAAGCAGTGGAAGATGGCCCAAGGGCTTGGGCCCCTGCACCCACATGAGAGACCCGGAAGAAGCTCCTGGCTTCAAATCGGCGCAGCTCCAGCCATTGCAGCCAACTGGGGAGTGAACCAGCAGAAGGAAGACCTCTCTCTCTGCCTCTCCTCTCTCTGTGTAACTGACTTTCAAATAAATAAATAAATCTTTAAAAAAAGAAAGCACAAAAAATGGTAACCCTTTGAGTAAGCACACTTGGTTTCCCTTATTACATGAAGCTTTCTGAAGGAGAGCTGTTGTCTGGTGGGTTTGAGGGCTCAGCTTGCTGCAAATGGGGAAGAACTTATCCTTTGGTGTACTTTTTCGACATTTACATGGACACGTAGCTTACCCAGAATGGGAACAACTTTGAAAAGGCGGCCAGTTGGAGGCCCTCCGTGAGTTCTCACTCTGCTGTAGCTGTCTGACACCATGCACCCGGTGTGGCACTGCTATCAGGTTAGAAACACGTCACTGAGCACAACGCAGAACCTGAAGAGACACAGCCTCGCTGCAGAGAGCCGGGATTTGACCAAGGTGCAAAGGCTGCTCAGTGGAAACAGGCTTTTCAACAACTGGGGCTGAGAAAACTGGCTATACTGTATCTGTACGGGAAATTAGGGGCAGAGGGTCTGAATGGACACTCTCCAAAAGAAGAAACACAAACGCCCAACAAACACGTGAAACAATGCTCAGTGTCGCTGGCCATCAGGAAAATGCACAAACCATAGTGCGGTGTCACCTCGCCGCAGTCAAACGAATGCTGGTAAGGGTATGGAGAAAAGGGGCCCTAACGTTGCTGGGGGGAATGCAAATTAGTACAGCCGTCAGGGAAAACAGTATGGGGATTGCTCAAAAAATTAAAACAGCTCTACCCTATGACCCCGTATCCCACTTCTGGGAATACATCCAAACGAGATGAACTTCGCGAATTAAAATAGTACCTATACCTCCATGCTCACTGCAGCACCATTCACAGCAGCAGAGATATGGAGTCTACCTAGACGTCCATCAATGGGTGAAAGGATAAAAAAAAAACTCTGGAATGCACACATGATGGAATAGTACTCAGCCATAAAAAAGGAAAATCCTGACATTTACAGCAAAATGGATGGCACTGGAAACCATTAAGTAAAATAAACCAGATACAGAAATACAAATGCCACATTTCCTCTCATATATCAAAATATAAACATATATTGGGGCTGGCACTGTGGTGTAGCGGGTTAATGCCCTGGCCTGAAGCGCCAGCATCCCATATGGATGCAGGTTCAAGACCTGGCTGCTCCACTTCCCATCCAGCTCTCTGCTATGGCCTGGGAAAGCAGTGGAAGATGGCCCAAGTCCTTGGGCCCCTGCACCCATGTGGGAAACCCGGAGGAAGCTCCTGGCTCCTGGCTTCAGATTGGTGCAGCTCTGGCCGTTGCAGTCAATTGGAGAGTGAACCATCGTATGGAAGATCTCTCTCTCTCTCTCTCTCTCTCTCTCTGCGTAACTCTGACTTTCAAATAAATAAAATCTTAAAAAAAAATTAAAATTCATCAATGTTGTCTTTACTGAAATATACCCCTTACATAATAATATACTGCACTTCCTTATTTTATGATCTTTGCATTGAACCCCATGTTTTGTGCTATTAATATGTTCATCCCTGCTTTAAAAAAAATAGTATGTGGGGCCAGCACTATGGCACGATAGGCTGAGCCCTGGCTGCAGTGCCAGCATCTAATGTGGGTGCTCGTTTGACTCCCAGCTGCTCTTCTTCTGATCCAGCTCTCTGCTATGGCCTGGAAAAGCAGTGGAAGATGGTCCAAGTCCTTGGGCCCCTGCACCCATGTGGGAGACCCGGAGGAAGCTCCTGGCTCCTGGCTTTGGATCAGCTCAGCTCTGGCCATTGCAGCCAATTCGGGAGTGAACCAGCGGATGGAAGACCTCTCTCTCTCCCTCTCTCTCTCTACCTCTCTGTAACTATTTTTATAAAATAGTATGTATGTGTATAAAAATGTTTACATATGAAGCAGGTGGAGCAAATGTTAAAAATTATTGAATGCATGTGTGCTACTGAACTCTTTATATTTTTTGTATTATTTGAAATATTTTTAAATAAAAAGAAATGGAAATTATGAGACTTTGTGCTCCACCAAAAAATAATAATTATTACTATGTGAACAGTAATATTTTTTTTATTTCCAAAGCATGGAAACACATAGTCAGAAAATACTCAAGTATAGGGGGCAGGCTCCGTGGCACAGGTTAATCCTCCACCTGTGCTGCCGGCATCCCATATGGGCGCTGGTTCTAGTCCCAGCTGCTCCTCTTCCAGTCCAGCTCTCTGCTGTGGCCTGGGAAAGCAGCAGAGGATGGCCCAAGTGCTTGTGCCCCTGAACCCGCATGGGAGACCCAGAAGAAGCTCCTGGCTCCTGGCTTTGGATCAGCACAGCTCCAGCCATTGTGGCCATTTGGGGAGTGAACCAGTGGATGGAAGACCTTAACTCTCTGTCCTCCCTCTCACTGTCTGTAATTCTACCTCTCAAATAAATAAAATCTTAA
Organism: Lepus europaeus; assembly: GCF_033115175.1. Classification (NCBI taxonomy): domain Eukaryota; kingdom Metazoa; phylum Chordata; class Mammalia; order Lagomorpha; family Leporidae; genus Lepus; species Lepus europaeus. The sequence continues at coordinate 100,304,733 of NC_084838.1, forward strand.
AAAAAAAAAGAAAAGAAAATATAGAAGTGATAAAATGTGATCAAAGAAAGATTCTCAATGTCATAATGGACACCCATGTTACTCAAATATTTTAATACTTAATAAGAACTATATTTAGTCTTGATGAAGATGCACTTGCATATAAATATCCAGTTCACACATGCATACATATCGTAACTGAAACAAGCTTCAGAAACCAACTTTTTCTCTATGCAATGCACTCTAACATTTCCTGTCTCATTACAGTGAAAATACTCGCGGGACTGAAGCTTGATAAACACTGCTCTAGTTGATGAAATGCTATCTGCAGTTTTTCAGGAGGTGGATCACAGGAGGCAGCAGCATGAGAGAATTAAGGCACACATGTGAAAACATTCTAGAATGCAACTAACAAACGTGGGACCCTGAACCTATGATCAACAGCTATTAAATATGATTGACAACTATTTGTCTAGGATCATTTTTTACTTCTTCACTTATCCAAAAATAGTAGATGGACCAAATGGGTTGCTTACAATTCCAAAAAAGATTCTAGAACTTTCAGTTAATGATTCATGATTACTATAGTTCTGCTTTCAAATTATTTCCTAGTGAACACATTTAAGTTGGCTTTTGTCTTTCCACACTCTTGTCTGTTCTTGAATGTATTCATTTTACCTTTGATGATATAATTTGAGAACAACTATCAATATATGAACTTTTTTATTTTTAAAAATGTAGTTATTTGAAAATCAGAGTTAGAGAGAGAGGAAGAGACACAGAGAGGTCTTCCATACACTGGTTCACTCCCCAGATGGCTACGATGCCTAGGGCTCCTGGCCAAAACCAGGAGCCAGTGCTTCATCCTGTTCCCCCACATGCACCATCCTCTGTTTCTTTCCCAGGTGCATTAGCAGGGAGTTGGATAGGAAGTGGAGCAGTTGGCACCGGAACAGGCACCCATATAGGATGCCGGCACCCAAAGCAGCAGCTTAACCTGTGCTATAGTACTGGTCCCAGGACAACCATTTACACAGAATTTTCATTTTATTAGATATGAGGAAGGTACTTCAAAGAGTTTATTTAAAATGGAATTAAAAGGTAAGCTTTTTCTGGAACAAAAATTTTTGAAATCCATGCACACAAAAGGTCTTTCAAAAAGCTGATGAAAGATAAATATGTAAAAAAAAAAAAGCATGAATTTCACTACTATTTTGTATCAAAATAAAATAATCTATTAATTCCATTTTTCCTCAAGTTTTTTTGAAGTAACTCATAAAAGTAACCTCAAGGTGACTTGAAGTGTTCAGGAGAGCGTGTGCAGGTTATAGGCAAATGCTTTGCCACGTTTTTATTTGAAAGGCAAAATAGAAAGAAAGAGACATACAAGACAGATACAAAGAAGACCTTTCATCCACTGGTTTTCTCACCAAACTCCTGCAACAGCCAGGGCTGAGTCAGGCCCAGGCCAGTAGCTCAGAACTCAATCCAGGTCTCCCCGGTAGGTGGCAAGGACCCAAATACTTGAGCCGTCACCTGCTGCTGCCCAGGGTACCCTCCAGCAGGAAGCAGGACTCAGAAGTGGAGCTGGGACTTGATATGGGATGTGGTGTTCCAAGCACTGTCTTAACCACGGAACCAAATGCCCACCGCCTAAGCCACATTATATGAGGGACTTAAACACCCACATATTTTAGTATTGAGAAACAAGAGAGCTTTCAATATGCAAGTATGCGTTGTGAGAACTGTTTGAACTTGCCATCATTAAGGAAACACAGATTTGAACTTGATTGGAACAGCATTTTCACCTCATAACCTGCAGACACTGAAAATGCGAACAACCTTAATGTAGACAGTCCACAGCTGGCAGTCCACTCCATGGCAGGTTGAGACTATAAATTGGAATAATTCCTAAAAATTAAAATGCAACAATTTATACCAAGGATTTTTTTTTAATCCTTGATTCCTCTGGGTTAGTCATTCTACCTTTGGTAGTTAACACACACACACACATGCAGAGTGAAGAGAGAAGATGGTATCCACAGAGACATTCCAAGAGTGCTATTTCTAACAGTCCAAAAAATGGGCTGATCTGAAGCATCCCACAGTGTCTCAGCCAGGGAGCACTCCGTGGCCTGGGGCAGAATCTCTATGGGAAATGGCCTAGGAAGGAGGAAGTGCTTGAGAGAGATGGAGTAAAAAGCAAAATGCTGGCCCCATGGACTTGGGGTCTGTGCTTGGGTTTCACTCCCTGCACTTTGTGCATCCACTCCAGGGCCATCTTTCCCTGGAGTCATGGGCCCCCTGCTGGTGGAGGATACAGAGGGGAAGCAAGCTCCCAGCAAAGAAGAAACCAGTCCTCCATCTCAGCTCCGGGCACCAGAAGAGCAGGGTGGGTTTTTCCATATAAAAGCAAAGATCACAAGCCTCTAAACCTCCCTTATCCCCACCACAGGCTGCCTCCCCCATGCCCTGGTCCCAGGAACGTGGCCCCAGCGCGGGCCCTCAGCAGCAGCGCGCCTCGGCAAAGGCAGCTGTTCCTGGCTCTGCGGCTCCCCCATCAGCCTGGGGTGCAGGGCTGCCAAGGAACACCCACCTCCCGCTGGCCCTGGCAAGCCCCAGACACGGGACCTCGCTTTAGTTTTTGCACCTGTTGCACGTGTTTGCACCTTCTTGGAGGATGGAGAATTTCCTGGCTCACTCTCCTCGTCGGGTTACAGATGCACCTGCGGCCCCAGGGAAGGCTCCTTCAGGGTCCCGAGCCTACACAGTTCTCTGTGAGTCATCCTGGAATAAAGACCTCAGCTATCTGTCTCTTGTATGTCCTGACCCGTGACTCTCAGAACATTCTGGGCAGGGGCTTTGACAGCTCCTTCCTTCTCCGGCTGAGCTGACCGCTATGAGCAAATGACCAGGCTGATCAACACAACTGGCCAGCCTAGGGGGCGCACAGCCCCCATCGCCGGCCCATTTAGAATCCTAACTTCCCAGTGCTGGACCACAGAGGCTCCATACACACCCAGCTTCTTTCCGCCTCCAAAGCATAGACAGGTTGTAGTTTCCCACGTGGCTGGAAGACCCAGGCAGCTTCCTCCATGAAACCTAGCTTCCTATTTTGTAGGTAAGTATGTAAGTTGGGGGGCTGACATTTAGACTAGGATGCCAATACGCTGTATCAGAGTGCCTGGTTCTGTACCCCACGCTGCCTCCTGACTCCAGCTTCCTGCCAATGCAGACCCGTGGAGGCAGCAGCGCTGGCTTAAGTAACAGAGTTCCTCACACAGGGGAGACCTGGATTGAGTTCCTGCCTCCCAGCTTCAGCCACTGCTGGAGACATCTCAAATAAATATGCAACTTTTCTTTTTTAAAGACTAAGTTACAGAGAGAGGCAGAAGAGAAGTAGAGAAAGGTAGAGAGAGAGAGAGAAGTTTTCCATCCCCTGATTCACTACTCCCCAAATGATTGTAATGGCCAGAACTGAGCTGATCTGAAGCCAGGAGCCAGAAGCTTCTTCCACATCTCCCATGCAGGTGCAGGGGCCCAAGAACTTGAGCCATCTTCTACTGCTTTCCCAGGCCGTAGCAGAGAGTTGAAATGGAGCAGCCAGGACTCGAACTAGCGCCCATATGGGATGCCGGCACTGCAGGCTGGCGCCTTAACCTGCTGCGCCATAGCTCTGGCCCCTCAAATAAATACATAACTTCTTAAATTTATATATACACCCAGGGAGGGAGGGAATATCATTATGTTCTTAGAATTGTATCTATGAACCATACTGAATCTGTTAAAAACTAATTGTTTCAAATTAAATGAAAATATATATTTATATTGTATACAACAGATGTTGAACTTCCAACAAAGAACAGCTTTGACAGTGGACTTCAGTGAAGGTGGTAAGTAAAAGTGAGGGGCCCCAGGTCAGCTGCTGCTGCCCATCTGAGAACAGAGCCACCCCACAGTCACCCACCTGGAGCAGCCTCCTCCGTGAACCCACGGCCGTGACCAGCGTCCGCACACCACCCTCTGCTGATAGTGACAGCATCGTGACTTCAGAGTCATTACACCGTGGAGGCATCCGCGTCCTGTTCTCCACAGCAAACTGAGTCCTTCTGGAAGATTCACTACTTGGCAACCTGCGCTCCGATAACGGAAATGCTGAGCCTTTGCCTCCCGTCCCCGCCCTGGGCTGACACACTTGGCCTGCGTCGGCCTTGGGGAGATGCCCACGCCCCCAGGGGGTCCTGCATCTCTCTCTCTCTCTACTGTTTCCAAGTGCAGTGCTGGTCCCGGACTCTTAAACAGCTCCATCTTCTGGGAACGTTTGGGAAGACCCTTGCATTTTGCTTTCCTCCAGTCCTTTGGGAAGGCTGGAGGGGGCTGCCCCGCAGGCGGCCACCAGAGGGCAGCAGGGCCCGCACAGCAGGCCTGCCTCGCGGCTTCCTGGCTGAGCAGACCGACTTCCCACCCTGAAATCCCACCTGAAGCTGGCAACAGACAACGGCTGGCAAATCACTCGTGTTCCCCCTTCCACCCTTTCTGCGTTTTCCAAATTTCCCACAAATGATTATTAGCAGGTGCATTTTATTAATAAAAAAAAAAAGGAAGGAGCCAAGTCAGTAAATACCTGTTTCTCTGCATCGCTTGTGACCACGATTTTCAAGGTCACACATTTGTCCCACTACAAAGACCCTGGGAAGGAGGCAGGGGAAGGTACTCCTCAGAGCCACTGTGCTCTGTGCTCCACTGGGTCTGGGATCCCTCACTCCCAGGCCAAGCCGTCTCCTCCTCACTTCTTACAAATGATGAGCACCTGCCCTTTGCGTTCTTGAGCCAATTCTGGGGGAGCTCTCTATCTCCCCCCACCCCGAGCTTTCCCTGGGAGGCAACACAACTTCCCAACCCTGCGTCCTTTCCTGAGCAACCCTTGCAGTTCCTCCTCAGCCCACCTCCCCTGTGCCACGCCAGCGTGGAGCAGAGCGAGAGCTGCGTGTCACCCAGGGGCAGGTGTGCTGGGGAGGGCCCCAGGGGCCTGCGCTGGGTGCTTCAGGGTCTGGAGACTCGGGTGCTGTCACCCACAATCCGTGTGTTGAAGCCCCGCCCGTGAAGTGACCATTTGTGCAGAGTTGCCTCTGGAAGGAGACTCAGGTCTCTGGATGGGTGCTGGGTCCAACGGGGCTGTGTCAGGTGCAGCTGTGTGACCAGCTCTGGGCCGGGGAGATGGAAGCAGCGAAGTTCTGAGTGTGAATTCTCCTGTGCTGTCCTGTGGAGCAGAAACTGGCCATGTGTGGCCATTTACACACTTAAAGTAATTAAAACCATTAAAAAGTCTGTGAGTTGTGACAGTCACCTGCACCTTGAGGCTACAGTGTCCCGCAGTGCAGAAGAGAAAACACCATGTATTTAACTGCTGCTATCATAAAAGTGACTTCTGCCGGACTTCACCCAGCCCAAGGCCAGGCCCCACATGGAAGCAACCTCCGCGGTCACCCACTGAGGACATGAACTTGGGACATGGCTGGGACCAGGTCAGACAAGCCACGTATGGGAAACTAAAGGAAGGACTGGTGCCCGGACTGTCATGGGGCCGGGCCTCTGAATTCCAAGCATGGGTGCCTCACTCCCCTCGCACTGCCCTAGCCCTGCAGCAGGGAGTAGATAGCAACCACAGTCAGCTGGGGCACCTTGGACGCCCGGCCTGCTCCCCACTGGACTTTACAGACAAGAAATGCCAAGTGTCTAAGTGACAGCTCAATGACCTTGCTATCTTAGTGGGAGATTAGGGCTTTACTGTCTTCATGGAGAAAACAGATTATTCCCTATGTCACATGGGACAACTGCCACACCATTCACGAAAATAAAGGCAGTTCGCATTTTCTTCTCTTTTACCAATTCACTTACGAATTAACTGTATCCCAACAGAAGTCCTGAGTGACATGGGTACAGAAGTGCTCATTGCAATAATAAAGGCTAACACAAATCCATCAACACAGAACCGGATAGAATAAATATTATCATGCCCAAGGATTAACGTGTTGAGTGCACATTAGAAACCATTCAATAAGTCAACAAAATGTTACAGAGCATCTACTATGTACCAGTTCTATGAACCAGACATGGGATCTGTGCTCCCAGGGAGGTCATATTCTGGCTGGGTAGAAAAGCAAAAGATAAATACAAAGATAGATGATAAACCATTCATAATACCATCCAAAACAATACTTAGGAATAAACCTAAATGAAGTGGAAGACTTGCACACTAACATCTACAAAACACTGCTGAAAGAAGTTAGAGGAGGGGGCCGGCGCTGTGGCACAGTGGGTTAATACCCTGGCCTGAAGTGCCGACATCCCATATGGGAGCCAGTTCAAGACCTGGCTGCTCCACTTCCGATCCAGCTCTCTGCTATGGCCTGGGAAAGCAGAGGAAGATGGCCCAAGTCCTTGGGCCCCTGTGCCATGTGGGAGACCTGGAGGAAGCCCCTGGCTCCTGGCTTTGGATCAGCTCAGTTCCGGCCATTGCAGCCAACTGGGGAGTGAACCAGCAGGAGGAAGACCTCTCTCTCTCTCTCTCTCTCTCTCTCTGTAACTCTTTCAAATAAATAAATAAATCTTAAAAAAAAGTTAGAGAAGACACATACACACAAATGGAAGACATGCCAGGTTCATGGATTGGAGGACTTAGTATCGGTGAGATGTACATACTATCCAAGTGATCTACCAATTCAATTCAGTTCCTATCACGACATTTCCTACTTTCTACAGAAATAGAAAAACCAATTATAAAAAGATTCATATGGAACCACAGAGGGCTCCAATAGCCAAAACAATTGTAAGAGAGAGGAGTAAAGCTGGAAGCATCTCCCTTACTAATTTCAAAATGTATTACAAAGCCAGAGAAATTAAAACAGCATGATACTGGCAAAAAAAGAGATATATGGGCAAAGGAAACAGAATAGGGAGCCCAGGAACAGGTTCACACATACGGGGTCCACACATCCCCCACGAAGTCGCTAAAAGCACAAAACGGAAAACTGGATAGCCACGTGCAAAAAAAGGATGCCTTACCTTATACTATACACAAACTGAACTTGGAATGGATTAAATCGTTAAATACAAGGCCGGCGCCGCGGCTCACTAGGCTAATCCTCCGCCTTGCGGCGCAGGCACACGGGGTTCTAGTCCCGGTCGGGGCGCCGGATTCTGTCCCGGTTGCCCCTCTTCCAGGCCAGCTCTCTGCTGTGGCCAGGGAGTGCAGTGGAAGATGGCCCAAGTACTTGGGCCCTGCACCCCATGGGAGACCAGGAGAAGCACCTGGCTTCTGCCATCGGATCAGCGCGGTGCGCCGGCCGCAGCGCACCAGCCGCAGCGGCCATTGGAGGGTGAACCAACGGCAAAGGAAGACCTTTCTCTCTGTCTCTCTCTCTCACTGTCCACTCTGCCTGTCAAAAAAAAAAAAAATCGTTAAATACAGGACCAGAAACTGTAAAATTCAGAGAAGAAAGCATAAAGGAAAACCTTCCTGACTTTGGCCTTGACCATGATTAAATGGATATAAAACCAAAAGCAAGATAACGAAAGAAAAGGCAGACAAATGGGACCACTTGAGATCCGATCTAAAAGACGTAAACAACAGCCTTAAAAATTTAATTTCTCTCTAGAACGTGACAGTAAGTGTGAGGGGCCGGTGTCACGTCAGCGGTTATGCCACCGCTTGCAATGCCGGCATCCCATAGCGGAGTACCAGTTTAAGTCCCAGCTGCCCTTCTGCCCATCCAGCTGCCACCAAGCAGCAGAAGTTGGCCCAAGGACTCGGGCCCCTGCCATTCATGTGGGAGATCAGGATGGAACTCCCGGCTCAAAGCCCAGCCCTGGCTGGTTTTTTGTTTTTGTCTTTGTTTTTTTAAGATTTATTTATTTATTTGAGAGGCAGAGTTACAGAGAGAGGGAGAGAAAGAGAGGGAGGTCTTCCGCCCGCTGGTTCACTCCCCAGATGGCCACCCCAGCCAGAGCTGGGCCTATCCAAAGCCAGGAGCTTCCTCCGGGTCTCCCACGTGGGTGGCAGCACTTGGGCCATCTTCCGATGCTTTCCCAGGCCAATAACTGGGAGCTGGATCAGAAGTGGAGCAGCCGGGACACAAACCGGCACACCCATGGGATGCCAGTGCCACAGGAGTAGATTTAACCTACTACGCCACAGCGCTGGCCCCCAGCACTGGCTGCTGTAACCATTTAGGGAGAGAACCAGTAGATGGAAGATCTATCTATGCTTCTCCTTCTTTCTGTCACTCTGCCTTTCAAATAAATCTTTTTTCAAAAAAGTGTAAAAGAAAACAAAGAGAAAGAAAAAAAGTGCCTAAGAGAACATATAATTAAAAACTACCATCATGGGGTCAACACTGTAGCTCAGTGGGTTAAGCCGCTGTCTACAGCACCAGAATCCTACATGGGCGCTGGTTCGAGTCCCAGCTACTCCACTTCCAATCCAGGAAAACCCACCTGGGAAAGCAGTGGAAGATGGCCCAAGTGCTTGAGCCCCTGCACCCAGATGGGAGACTGGAAGAAGCTCCTGGCTCCTGGCTTCAGCCTGCCCAGTCTCTCTCTATCTTTCTATCTCTGTAATTCTGACTTATAAATAAATCAAATAATTTTAAAACAAAAAACTAGCACCTTGGACAAAGAGCCTAAGCTTGGTCTTTACTGAGCAACTCATTCCGCCCTGTTGGGATTTGGTCTGGAATAAGAAGGAAGGCAGAGGGGCACAGGTGGAAATGTTTGTTTATTAAAGCACAGAGTCTTCAAACTGTATTAATAAATAGTTATGAAAGCGTCTCATTAAAATTGATAGTCCGCCAGAAAAGTATCAATAAATAGGACATTTTACCTGAAGAGAGCTGTACAACAGATGTTTTGCATAGATTTCTGATAGCTTGGTGTGAATGTATAAGGGTCTAGGGGGTGGGGGAGTGGGAAATCTTTTCTTTGCCAGTGGCCCTCTGGGTATTTAGAACATAATTCGCAGGCCATACAAAATGATCCGTTTGAAAACGAGCCTGCTACAGACTGAATTTCCGAGTCTTGCCTGCAGCTGCCTTGGCAGGGCCACACCGAATGATTTCCAGGGGCGCAGACGGCTGCAGGCCCGAGGTTCCCACCCCTGCTAGGCACAGGTGGATAAAGCTGTGCGAAGACTAATAAGTGGCTAAGCAACTGAGGGGATCAAAATAGAGGGTGGGAGAGGGGGTGCTGACTGTTCCTGAGCTGTATTTACAGTCTTGCAAGGCTTCTGCTCTGAAATTCAGACAGAAAGTCGAGAGAGAAAGGGCAACAGCCCGCTCCTGTCGGGCCCCGGGCGTCGGGGCTACAGGCACGGCCCCTCTCCCTGGTTCCTGAGAGTCTCCTGATTCAACCAGAGAAGTTCTGGAAGACGTCGTCGGCCGCCTCCACCCAGCTCTGGAAGCAGGCCAGGCCCCGTTCCCGGATCTGCTTGCGCCCCCTGCTGGTGATGACCTCCCCGCTCTGTTTCACGATCACAAGCTTGGGGGTGGCGGTGATGTTGTACCTCTTCTTCAGCTCGCTGCAGGACAGAAGAGGGTGCCAGAGAGTTAACACTTGTGCGTGGACGCACGTGCACACACACATACACACACACGCGGGCATGCACGTGCACACACCCACATGTATGTGGAGTGGACACACATGCACACACACTAGTACACATACATGCAGGCACCAGAAGGCACGGGAGCCCTGGCAGCAGCTGACGCCTCAGCCACTTAGAAGACCAGCACCACGAGTCTTCAACCCACGTGCTGTGAGCGCTCCCTGCCACTGGGGTTGGTGGGCTCCTTTTTTCCTGGTTACTATGGTTTCTGAGCGAGCCCTGTCCCAGACAACTGTCTGCAGCCGTGTGAATGAAAGCCTTGACAAGTTCATTTCTGTCTAGGTCCTTCCTAGAACTGCTGTGTACCTGTGCTCCCCACACTGTAAGCACCAGCCACACAAGGCCGTGGAGGGCTCCAAATGTGCCGAGTGTGCCTGAGGAGCTGGAAGCTCTCATTTTAATTAACTGGTAATTGAAGTGGCCACGTGGGGATGGTGGTACCATGTTGGCCAGTGCAGATCTGAAGCCACAGATTAAACCCAGTATTTTTTTAGAACCTCATCTGCATCTTAAGGGCTTGGAAAATAGCAAACACACGTGACGGCTGCAGTGAAAGCTTTGTGAGTTCTGAACAAACCCAAAGCCTTAGATTCCCGCCAACGATGCGCTGCCCCGCCCGATTCCCCCACAGCCCCAAGAGCAGCCCTTGTGTGACGCTGTTTTTACTCACTCAGGGCAGGGTGCACCTGCCCCCTCAGCTCTGCCCTCCTCCCCACAACCTTCACCGGGATTACCTCCGAGACCGGGCGGCAGGGGAAAATCCCTGGGCTGCTAACCAGCAAGGGCCTCCCAGGACAGTAATCTCATTGCCTTCAGCTGTCACCCTCAAGACTGTGAACCTGAGGACGAGGAAAAATGCCCGACAGCCTGCGATGGCCACAGCTCCCTGAGACACCTCCACGAGGTCTCCCTGCTGCTCTCCTGCAATGGGTCAAAGCCAAACCTTTCCTCAAGCAGGAGGGCAGGGGCTCCTCCCTGGACAGAGAGAAAATGCACAGTGCAAACACCTATGAACAGTCTAACCGGCCATGCCCCGGGAGCCTTCAAGGTCACGATCTCAAACGGTCACTATAGCTAGGCCACTTCCTCAGACCGTAATAGAATGGAATTGGAGGCTGTTTTACAGAATGGGCTTAAGAAACTGAATGACCACATGTTACATGTGAAAGAGCCAGGCAGATTATAAAATATGTAAAACAACAGGAATACGGAGTCGGCCTTTCGTAGCCACGAGCTCTGCACCTGCAGTTTCACCCAACCTCGGGTTACACACACTCCAGGGGACACCTGTGTCGGACTGAGCAGGTGCACACTTTGTTCTCGTCAGTATTCCCAAAACAACACAGCACAACTATTCCCAGGGTGTTTACATCTTGAGATGACTTGTAAGGAGGATGTGCGTCTGTTCTACGCAAACGCCACACCATGCTACACGAGGGACTTGAACATCGGGTATAGGAGGGGATGGGTGACTCTGAATACAACTCATCACCTGCGGAGCGGCCGCCCTACGCACACTGACCCAAAGTGCATACACAGATGAGCTTTGTATTTAACCCAAGAAGCTGGAAAAAGAATGACGAACACACGCAAAGAAAGGAGAAAGAAGGCAAAATGAGACCGAGAACAGAAATGACTGCAACAGGAAATGAATCCACAAAAAATCAACACGGGGTGAGCAATAAAACCAACTCGGTTCTTCAGAAAAACTAAAACGGGAACAAAACCTGTGGCAAGGTTTGAACCAGAGAAAAAGAGAAGACGTAGGCCGGCGCCGCGGCTCACTAGGCTAATCCTCCGCCTTGCGGCGCTGGCACACCGGGTTCTAGTCCCGGTCGGGGCACCGATCCTGTCCCGGTTGCCCCTCTTCCAGGCCAGCTCTCTGCTGTGGCCAGGGAGTGCAGTGGAGGATGGCCCAAGTGCTTGGGCCCTGCACCCACATGGGAGACCAGGAGAAGCACCTGGCTCCTGCCATCGGATCAGCGCGGTGCGCTGGCCGCAGCGAGCCTACCGCAGCGGCCATTGGAGGGTGAACCAACGGCAAAAGGAAGACCTTTCTCTCTGTCTCTCTCTCACTGTCCACTCTGCCTGTCAAAAATAAAAAAAAAAAAATTAAAAAAGAAAAAAAAAAGAAAAAGAGAAGACGTGAGACTATGGGCATCAGGAAGATCTGGCCATCAAATGGGCCCTGTGTGGACTTCACCCACCTCGGGAGGCTGCAGGCAGGGGGCCCGTGGCTGTTCCCAGAATGCACAACTCCTGGGACAGGCCTGTCCTCTGGCACCAGTGCACACGGCTGCCATGCCAGCACGTTCGGCAGGTTCCCCACGAGGTCCGTGAGGCGGGGAGAGGAAGGCGGCAGAAATACACAGACCCTTGTGCCAACAGCATCCCAGAGTGAGAAAAGACCCCATGCGGACCGCTCTGTTGAGTCTACATTTGCAGAGCTCAGAGCAGGTGCCAATCCGTGTCATGCTGCAGGTACAGGGAACACAGCCATCAAGACAGCTGAAACTGAGCCCAGGCACCTGGCTGGGGCACCTGTCCAGGCCCAGGGCACTCACTGCAGGCATGGGACACACTGCGAGGGGGATGACCCGCACCGAGAAGAAACACCCCAAAGAGCATTCTGCAGACAGTGGGCCTCAGCTTAGCTCTCTGACAGCTCTGGCAAATCAGTGATTTCAGCCCCTCTGCTTTGAGCACGGGGCAGGACAGCACCAGCTGCATGTCAGAAACAGAAGCAGACCCCCCTACCGAGCTGGAGCCCACCAGGCCAGCCCAGCACCTGCACTCCTGACACCTGCAAAGGGCACCACCTGGCACTTGTCAATGCAGGGTCCCCAGACAACAGTACATGCATCACCTGGGAACTCACTGGTTCCAACCCCAGGAGCAGCCCCAGCTCGGGATTTTAAAAGCCTCCAGTGGGTCCTTTTCACGCAGATCTGCGGCCCTGCTGGAGGACGGGTATTTGGCGGAGGTTAAGTCACCACATGGGACGCCTGCACCCCATAGCAGAGTGCCTGGTTTGTGTTCTACTTCCAATCCTGCTTCCTGCTGTGTTCATCTGGAGACCCAGATGGTGTTCCAGGCTCCTGACCATTGCACTCATTTGGGAAGTGAACCAGCAGATAGGAAGCACTCACTCTCACTCTCTCGCTCTCTCTCTCTCTCTCTCTCTCTCTCTCCCTCTCTCCTCTCTGCCTGTAACTCTGCCTGTCAAATAAAAAAAAAATCTTTAAAATAAATAAATAAAATTTTAAAAAAACCAGTGGGAGAGGCAAACAGCCATGGTCCTCCTCTGAAATCACCTGGGTGCCCTCTCTCGGAGCGGGCACCGAGCTGGGTCCACAGAGGACAGAACGAGCTTTGGAGGAGGCAGTGTTGTCGGCCTGGTAACCTAGGGCGTTCTCACCAAAACCCAAGGGCCCCCTTGTCCTTGGTGCTGACTCAATGCCTGCCCCTCCCAACACCTAGCCCAGCAGCATCCTGGGCCCTGGCGGAGCAGCACTTCTGGGTTACCATGGCGACTTCTGACTCCAGTCTCCATCTCAGCCAGTGCTGGCTGTTGCCAGGCAAATCTCTCTGAAGTTCACTCTTCTGCTGACTTGCTCCAGTCACCCATCAAACACATGCCCTGTGGGTGCCATGCCCTGGGACCACAGCTGACCCTGTCCTAGGGGCTAGAGAAAGCAGGAGACCCCTGGAGAACTGGAATGAGGAGTGGCCACACCAGATCTGGGACTCAACCAAGAGTCAAACCGATGAGGACAGCAAAGCCGGGGGACCAATTAGGAGGATGTTCTCACAGTTCAATGCTCCAGTGAGGGGCCGGCGCTGTGGCACAGCAGGTTAATCCTCTGCCTGCAGTGCCAGCGTCCCATATGGCCGCCGGTTCATGTCCTGACTGTTCCTCTCCAGTCCAGCTCTCTGTTATGGCCTAGGGAAGCAGCAGAGGATAGCCCAAGTCCTTGGGCCCCTGCACCTGTGTGAGAGACCCAGAAGAAGCTCCTGGCTCCTGGCTTTGGATCGGTTCAGTCTGACCACTGCACCCATTTGGGGAGTGAACCAGCAATGGAAAACACCTCTTTTCTCTCTCTCTCTAACTCTTTCAAATAGATAAAATAAATCTCTAAAAAATAAATAAATAGAAATTTTTAAAAAATGCTCCAATAAGCAGAAAGAAGGATGCAGGAGTCACTGAATCCGGGGTTTGATGGAAGTGTTGGGTCTGGAGGCCCAGGGAGGCCACAAGAACTCAGGCTGGAGGGAGGCAAGGGTGGAGATGCTCAAGAATCCTGGGCACCAGCACTGGATCCCCAGCCCCATGTCAACGGCCTCCCTGAGCCATTGTCCACCAAGAAGGAAGCCTGGCCAGTTTGCTTTTCCATCAAACCCAGGTGTCAGCCTGGATTTGTGTGCCCTCCTCTGGGTCAGTGGAGTTGGGGCAGCCCAACAGGAGGAAGGAGAAGCAGGACCTCCCAGGCCTCCCAGGGGTCACTGACTTTCCAGAGGATGGGGAAGTGGGTGAGCACTGTTGGGAAACAATCAGAAGAAATCGTCACAGAGCGTGCCTCTCCTGGGCAGCAGCCTGTGCCTGGAAGTCCTGCTGCTGGATGTAGATAGATCTTGTTTCTTCAATTCTTACACAGATGATGAGCTTTACATAAAACACAACTAACAAAACCAAGAGAGACAGGGCAGGATAAAAATGCATCCTGAGAGAATCCTCTTGGGACACTGGTGTCTGTCCCCAGCTAAGGCCAAGGAAGGCCCTTGGGCACCTGGCTGGGCAAAGGACAGCCCGGCCAGGAGCTTGCATCTCTAGTCAGAAAGCAGGTGCCCCCGTGTGCCCTGCGTGGGGTGCACAGAAAAGGCAAGATCTGCACAAGTTTAACAACAAGGTCAGGGCTTTCGGTGTCCTCTCCCTGCAGGTGCACCTGCACCATCACCTGGCTGCAGCCACCCCAGGGGTAACCAACCCCAAGAGGACTGACCTGCTGCCTTGACTCAAATGCTCCTCCAGGAACCCAGTGGACAGCAGGTGATGCGCTCGGGGCTCTGAGGGCTCCCCTCCCTGGGCACCTACCAAGTGGAGCTTCCATGAGGTCAGTATCTTAGTGCCCCCTCCTCGCCTCCCTCCTGCCACACACAGCATCATTCACAAAGTACTGTGTTCTCCACATAGATGGCTGCAGGCGGCTTTGTGTTTAACTCTTGGTGGTGGTTATTTCCATTCTGCTCATGATCTGATTCCATACACCTAGGCTGGGACAAGCAGAACCTAGGACACAGATCCAGCAACTTTCAGAATATGCCACACTCACATGAGGCAGTAACACAGTTAGCGACGTTCAGTCTAGAGAGGGGTGGAGAACGACTGCTCAACTCACAAACAGAAACATCTCTCCAAGGATGACGACCAAGGGGGCCATGCAAGAAGCACTCCATGCACCTGTCTGCCTCCCGCTGGGGCACTCAGGCTCCCACCACGTCAGCAGGGAGACAGGAGACAGCGCTGATGGGCCCCAGTGAGTCCCCATGCCATGGGGGTAGAGGCTCATGACCTCCTGGGAAAGGAAGTAGACCAGGGCAAGCAGGCAGCCCCAGAATCAGGAGAACTAGAGGGCCTGCCTCAGTGGGCATAGCTGTGAAATGGGGCAATAAACCAGACAGTGGGTCCATAACCTGCACACATGGTTGCAAGCCACCATGTGATGCATCATCACCCCAGCGATAAAGCAACCTGCCACCGTCGCCCCATGGGAAAGCCCAGAGCCGGGCTCCCCAGGGGACCTGAGCTCCCTGCATAATTACTAGCGCCCTCACCATCTCATCTCCAAAGCCAGCATGGTATTTCAAAAACTGTGAATAAGCTCAGTGCCAAACAAGTCATATTGTATTTTAAAACACATGGCTTGGGGTGAGTGTTGTGGTGCAGTGGGTTATGTCACTGCTTGGGATGCCCGCATTCCATCTCAGAGCACCTGGGATCCGGTCTCGCCTCTGCTTTGGACCCGGCTTCCTGCTGAGGCACCTGGAAGGCAGCAGGTGATGACTCAAGTACGTGGGCCCCTGCCACCCATGTGGAAGACTCAGAGTTCCAGGCTCCTGGCTTCAGCCTGGCTCTGGCTGCCCAGAGGTTACAGGTATTTGGTGAGTGAAGCAATAGATGGAAGTTATCGCTCACTCTTTCTCCCTCCCTCTCTGCCTTTCAAATAAATAAAAATCTAAAACAAATCAAGCACACCACTTTCAGTGATTCTGTAATGAACCCTTTTCCAAAATCTGTCACCCACATCCCAGCTCATGCTGGGGTGAGTAGGCCCTCACCCACCTCCAAGGCTGGGCAGCTCCCACCTAGGCGCGCGCACACACACACACACACAGCCTCCCACCCAGGTGCACGCACACACACACACATGCTGAAGACTCTGCTCATGCTGGGGTGAGTAGGCCCTCATCCACCTCCAAGGCTGGGCAGCTCTCACCCAGGCACATGCGCACACACACACACACAGCCTCCCACCCAGGCGCATGCACACACACACGCACACACAGCCTCCCACCCAGGCACGCACGCATACACACACATATCCTGAAGACTCTGCTCATGCTGGGGTAAGTAGGCCCTCACCCACCTCCAAGGCTGGGTAGCTCCAACCCAGGTGCGCACACACACATGCACACACACACAGCCTCCCACCCAGGTGCGTGCACACACACACAGCCTCCCACCCAGGCACGCACACACACACAGCCTCCCACCCAGGTGCGTGCACACACACACAGCCTCCCACCCAGGCACGCACACACACACAGCCTCCCACCCAGGCACGCACACACACACACAGCCTCCCACCCAGGTGCGTGCACACACACACAGCCTCCCACCCAGGCACGCACACACACACAGCCTCCCACCCAGGCACGCACACACACACAGCCTCCCACCCAGGCACGCACACACACACACACAGCCTCTCACCCAGGCCCACACACACACACACAGCCTCCCACCCAGGCACACACACACAGCCTCCCAACCAGGCGCACACACACACAGCCTCCCACCCAGGCGTGTGCACACACACACATCCTGAAGACTCTGCTCATGCTGGGGTGAGTAGGCCCTCACCCACCTCCAAGGCTGGGCAGCTCTCACCCAGGCACGCACGCACACACACACACACAGCCTCCCACCCAGGCACGTACACACACACAGCCTCCCACCCAGGCACACACGCACACACAGCCTCCCACCCAGGCACGCACACACACACGCACACACACAGCCTTCCACCCAGGCACACATACACACACACACACAGAGCCTCCCACCCAGGCCCACACACACACACACAGCCTCTCACCTAGGCCCACACACACACACTCAGCCTCCCACCCAGGCCCACACACACACACTCAGCCTCCCACCCAGGCGCACACACACACACACAGCCTCCCACCCAGGCACGCACACACACACACAGCCTCCCACCCAGGCGCGCACACACACACGCACACACACAGCCTTCCACCCAGGCACACATACACACACACACAGCCTCCCACCCAGGCGCGCACACACACACACACTCAGCCTCCCACCCAGGCGCACACACACACGCACACACACGCACACACAGCCTCCCACTCAGGCACACACACACACATACTCAGCCTCCCACCCAGGCACACACACACACAGCCTCCCACCCAGGCACACACACACGCACACACGCACACACACCGCCTCCCACCCAGGCACACACACACACATACTCAGCCTCCCACCCAGGCCCGCACACACACACACTCAGCCTCCCACCCAGGCGCGCACACTCCAGCCATCAAAATGCCTGCCTTTGGGAGACAGCTCAGACTCTTAGAAACTTCCCGAAGTAGCTGCCACTCTTTTCCCAGAGGCAGAGCTCCTTGTGACTATCAATTTGGGGGTTAATTCCCCAGCTGAAAAACGCGAGTTAGCCTCTGTCAAGCGAACCTTGGGAACTCACTGGGCCACCTGCAAAGAGTAGAGCTCAGACAAGGAGCTTTACGACCTGTGATTTGTTTCATTTTAATTTTGAAAAGCAGGGAAGGACAGACAGCTTCCATCTGCTGGCTCACTGGCCAAGTGCCCCCAACAACCAAGGCTGGGGTACTGCATCCAGATCTCCCGTGTGGGTGGCAGGAACCCAAACACTTGAAGTATGACCGGCCGCCTTCCAGACTGCATTACCAGTTAGCTGAACCGCAACTGCGAAGAGCTGGGACTGAAACCAGGCACCCTGGTAGGC
Source organism: Lepus europaeus (assembly GCF_033115175.1). Classification (NCBI taxonomy): domain Eukaryota; kingdom Metazoa; phylum Chordata; class Mammalia; order Lagomorpha; family Leporidae; genus Lepus; species Lepus europaeus. The sequence goes on from NC_084838.1 coordinate 100,322,676, forward strand.
GATGCAGGGCTGTGGGTGTCTTAACCACCACCCCCACCCCGCCGTGACCCGTGATTTAAACCTAAGTCTGGACTCCCGCACCCCAGCAGACACCCCCCCCCGCGCGCGCATGTACCCATCCATACTCCCCTCTGCCAATCCCCCCTGCACCCATCCCGGAGCCCTGTCCCGCAGTGAGGGAAGACCTAAGCTCAACTTCACCCACAAACTCGAAAATCCATCACGGAGCGAGGGTTGGAACGCGGTGTCGCCACCTGGACGCCTGCCTCTGCCCAGCTCTGCCCACCGCTGCAGTAATGAACTTCACAGTGATGACGCTTGTACCTTTCCGGTCATGAAACTCCATCCCGGTCGGTAAACGCGAAGCCGCAAAGGTGGCCGGCACCTGAGTTCCTCCAGTCCCAGAGGCCTCCCCTGACCACTGACCACCGACCCAGAGGAGAGCGCGCAGACCCCCGGGGGTGCTCCCTGGCCAGCCTGGTCCCGAAGGGAAGCTCACAGAGGCTCGGTGCCAGTCCCCTGAGCAGGGATCTGGACAGGAGGGCGCGGCACGGGTGCAGGGGGAGGCCAAGGAGCCCCAGCGCACCCACCCACAACTACCACCAAGGGGCCCACTTACTGCCGGTAGGGGTCGTGGAAGGGCAGCGCCAGCCAGGCGCCGTGCAGCTCGCGCATGAAGTCCAGCATTTCCTCGGCGCTGCGGTCGGCCGACACGAAGACCACCTCGAAGGGCGCAGGCCGCGGCGCCGCGCCCACCAGCGCCGTGTAGAAGTCGCAGAGCAGCGGCGTGAAGTCGCGGCTCGGCGCGCAGCGGCCGGCCGCGAAGTACAGCGCCACCACCTTGTTCTGCAGCGCCGCCTCCGCCTCCACCGCCGCGCCCTCGCGGGTCAGCAGGCGCCGGCCGCCCAGCAGGTCCACCATGGCGCTGCGCGGGCGGCCGCCCTCTCCCCGCACGGCAGCGCGCCGGGACCGCTCACGACCCACTCCCCAAGCCCCTTCCCACCTCTGGCTACGGAAGCGGCGTCTGCACTGGCAGAGGGGCTCTCCCAACCACTCTGCAGCAGGGCCCCGGGAAGCCTGGCCAGCCAGGAAACCCCGGCAACCCCGCGCGCCCGCGCCCCGCCCCGGCGCTCGCACGCCCTTTCTGCTGCCCATCTCCGTGCGCCCCGCCCGGCGCACGGACTCCGGGGCTTCCCTCACCGTGCGCGTTCCCCCTCCAGTTGCCCCCCAGACGGCAGCAGGTACCTCTGCGCCCGCTGCCCGGCGCGCTTGAACCTGCCTTGGAGACCGTGCGGCTACCCGGAGGCGCGGTTAGACTTGGAGCGAGCTTGGTCGTGGGGACCCCAGGCTCTGTTGTTCCTGGCGGGTTGTCCCCGACACCGGTACCTTGGCGGGCTTTTTCGGGACTTTGTGATGGCCAGGTTGGTGTTGAGGGGTTACATGTAACTGGTAGTTATGATGTGGGATAAGCAGATGGTCATTAATTTAGGTCTGCTAAGATGGAAGTGGGTGCAACACCTCCAACTTGAGAGGGCTGATCAGAGATTATTGTCTTCAGACAAGAAAGATGTGAGACAGAGAGCCTGCTACTTTTTTGGGCGTGGGGGCAGTTAGAGGGAGAGACAGACCTCTGCCGGTTCACTTAACCAGCGCCCACACGGGATGCACGCATCACAGGCGGCGGGATTACCCGCTGAGTCACTACGCCGCCCCGTGTAGCTAACAGGTAGCTTGCTTAGGTCCCCGTAGGAATGAAAAAAGGGGCAGAGAACGAACTAAAAGCTTCCTTCTCCCCAGAAGCTGCCTTTAGCAACACGAAACTGCCCATCCCAGCCCTCTGATGAATTTCTGGTTTTATCCTGAGCATAGCGGAAAACCCAGCCTCACCCTTCTGATGGGTTTTTTGTCTTAGGATGAGCAGGCTCCAAAGGGTTACAATTACGGTCTGCAGGTGGGTTCTCCGCCCTCTGATTGTTAGCTGGCATTCTGCTCCTCCCACAAACCGTGCATAAAAGACCCCACCCTGGCAAATGTCTCCTGCATTCCTGTCCTGGAGACCTGGTGCTGGCTGCAGTCGCTGGAGGCTTCTCATTTAAGTAAATCCTGCTTTGCTTACAGTCCCTGTCCACAGGGAAATTCTCCCACGTGAGACCGTTAAGGGAAGATGACTGCTGAGAAATTATTGTTACCTCGGTTCTTTGTCTCACATGGAAGAAGAATTTCCAAGGAGACGGCAAAGAGATGTAAAAGTATTTATTAGAGCGGCGTGGAGGGGGGCTTCCAAGAGGTGCAAACCCACAGGGCCGGTGGTAATGAAGTTTTTAAGTACAATCTTGGGGACCAAACTGTCAGCCAACAAGGAGGTGGTAACAAACTCAGCAAAAGACCTGTCTGGCTTGTCCTTGCTATTTTCTTTGTAAATTTGGAGAGTCCAAGGAAGGAGGGCGGCCTGTTTGTTCTTGCTAAAAATAACATTTTGGGAAAGGAAGCAAATAGTTTACACCCCAAATTCCATGAGGAATCCGTGACTTAGCTATTAACCCATCTGACTCCTCTAAGACCAGAACTGAGCTCGCCTCCATTGCTTGGTAACATAATGACAAAGAGTACACCTGCCAGGCCATGTGACCATCTCAGGAAAAAACTGACTGCAGTGACCATGGATGTGGATAAGGGCCCTACGGTTCCCCTCGCCAAAGCTATTGCTGGGTGGGGGGCTTCCTGGGAGTGGAATTCCTAGGATTCCTCCCAGGACTTCCTAAGGGACCCTTAGTGCAGGGCTGGACAGATTCCTCTAAGCTGCCCCCTGGAAAGGGCTAGGACCCAACAAGGTTATGGAACAAAAGCAATACTTTACCTATGTAATTGCTGTTCTGGCTTGCTTCTAATTTTTTTTTCCTCATTCCACTGCAGAAATTCCCATTTGCTTCACCCTCTCTAACACACGGGCTAAAGTCTACCTAGCCACATATACGTTCTTCACTCTTTAACAAATGTGCTCTTTACTCCATTACACTTGGTAAATATATTTTGTAGGACCCTAAAAATTGGTGTCCCACAGAGAGAGAGACCCCCAGAAGCACGGATTCCACTCCAATCGATGCAAAGAGCATGAGGAAAGTTTATTTCATTTGCAAATGGGCCGTCTCAGTAACACTACGAAGCAGTGCAGAGAGAACGACCCCGACCATCAATTGCACAGAGTATTTAAGGCTTAAAACCACAACATTAGCATATTTCCACAGCATGACAAAAGATCACAAGGTAAAGGGTTTTTTTCAAGGTAAAGGAACAAAGTACTTGAGCAAGCACAAATACGGGGTCATCAGGACATAGGTTGGGTACATTTTCGATCAACTTCTGCTTTTATGGTTCCCAAAAACTTAACATAGCTCCTAAACTAATTATCACATGCTACCGGTTCAACTAAAGTTCAATCATCTTACAAAAAGCATCTAGCAAGCTCAGCCATTTTGCACAGAAGCAGAACAGTATGCGGTTAGCTCACAGGCAACTCCATTTTAAACCTGCCTAATTTCTTTTACCCTTGTTAACATTATTTTAGGGTCTTACAATTTTACACTTAGAACTTGGTGAATATGCTTTTCTATATACACTCCTGGAACATGGCTTCTCCCATGCCAAGCAACCTTTTTATACTTGGCATGAGTGAAGGCACACCACATGGGCCCAGAAATGAGCTGCACACGGAGGGTTCCTGGAGGAAACTGGGGCTGGTTATATTTGGAAAACCAGCAAGTTAATGCTAGAGCAGGCCTGGAGATTGCATTGTGAGCAAAGGCAGTGGCGGGGTGAGGCCACGAAGAAAAGTTCAGTCATCAAGATAATGTTGCAATGCAAGGTTTCTTTAAAAATTGAAAAGTAATGGGGCCAGTGCCTTGGCTTAGTGGGTAAAGCCACCGCCTGCAGTGCCAGCATTCCATATGGGCACCGGTTGGAGTCTCGGCTACTCCACTTCCAATCCAGCTCTCATCTATGGCCTGGGAAAGCAGTAGAAGATGGTCCAAGTCACTGGGCCCCTGCACCCATGTGGGAGATCCAGAAGAAGCTCCTGGCTTCGGATTGGTACAGCTCTGACCATTGTGGCCATCTGGGGAGTCAACCAGTAGATAAAGACCTCTCTCCTCTCCTTCTCTCTCTCTCTCTCTCTCTCTCTCTCTCTCTCTCTCTCTCTCTGCCTCTGCTTCTGCCTCCCTGTAACTCTGCCTTTCAAATAAATAAATAAATCTTTTTTAAAAAGAAAATGCAAAGAGGGCATGGTGAACAACATCTTAAAAACTTAGACTGAAGGGCATCAAAACATGGTAATTTGGTAAACTGATGACTGCAGTCTAAAGGCACTTGGAAAACAGCAAATGCAGGAGGGCTTTCCCTGAATCTTTCTCACGTGCTGAAGCAGAGCCCTTCCTGGGAGGCCCACCAGCCAGGGAAGATGGAGAAGCAGATGGACATCTTATCACCCATGTGTCCTTCTAAGAGTCCACTCATTCCCTGAAACCACTTAGTCTCCCGTAAGGGACCTATATCCACCTTCCTTTCCTCTATTCATAAAGGGCTGTGAGCCCTGAGACCTCAGCATATCCTTTTATTCCTGTGATGTGGGCGATCCTGTTGGTGGCTTTGGGATCCGCAAGGAAGGAAGGCCTATACTTCCGGGAATGGAGAAGTCTCTACCTGTGCTTCCAGGAAGAAAAGTCCTTGTCAAGGTCCCTGCGGGTGCCTAAAGGTCAACCAATGAGGATCAGACCCGCCTCAACCTTTAACCCCCATGCCCTGAATCTATAAAAGGAGCCCTCCCAATCTCTGATGTGCGACTTCCTTGGCCCCCCCGCTCTGTTGGGACTGGGGAACCTCACCCGGGAACGGAACCCCAATAAAAGCCTGTGAATTAATTGATTCGTCTGCCTGGGAAGATTTGTTATGCACCGGACACCTTGCACCTGTTACAGTGATACAGCGGTGGAGAAGATATGATTACCTCGATTCTTTACCTCACATGAAAAAAGGATTTCCAAGCAGACAAGGTAAAGACAAAAGCAAGGTGTATTTAAAAGCAAAATTTATTAGAGTCAGAGACCTCCAGCCAGAGTGGCCTGGAGGAGGCTCCAAGAGAGGCACAGCCCCAAGGGGCTGGTGGTAGTGGGGTATTTAAGCACAACTTGGGAGGTGACAATTCAGTTACAAGGCTGGGACAAACCCATCTAAAGACCTGATTTGCAATCTTTTACCTTGTCTGGCTTGCTCACAAAAGAGCCGTCACCGGCCGGCGCCCGCGGCTCAGTAGGCTAATCCTCCGCCTTGCAGCGCCAGCACACTGGGTTCTAGTCCCAGTTGGGGCACTGATCCTGTCCCGGTTGCCCCTCTTCCAGGCCAGCTCTCTGCTGTGGCCAGGGAGTGCAGTGGAGGATGGCCCAAGTACTTGGGCCCTGCACCCCATGGGAGACCAGGAGAAGCACCTGGCTCCTGCCATCGGAACAGCGCGGTGCGCCGGCCGCAGCGCGCCTACCGCGGTGGCCATTGGAGAGTGAACCAGTGGCAAAAAGGAAGACCTTTCTCTCTGTCTCCCTCTACTGTCCACTCTGCCTGTCAAAAAAAAAAAAAAAAAGAGCCATCACAAGGGTGGGATACCCGATTTGATTTGCAGTAAACTGGGCGCTCAAAAGGGTGGAGTCACCACTCCCTGGCTATTCTCATGATAAAATTGGAAGCTCCTAAGCAATGGGGCAGGCACTATTAATCTTGCTAAAGGTAACTTTCAGGGGAAGAAACATTTTGCACCCTAAATTTCCACCAGGACCACCCTGACTGCCTATTAACCCATCTAACTCTTCACAATATTAGAAGTTAATCAATGTGTACACCCTTTCCCCTGTTACTCTGCCAATTGTCGGTTAATTTCAAAAAACCACCTATGGAAACTGGAGGGTGGGCAGAGTCCCTCCCACCCAGACTGCACGTCCCCTCCTCCCCCAGTTCCTGCCCTGCCCCCTACCTGGAGCTTACCTCCAACAAAAATAAGGCAGGAAGGTATTTAGTAGGTGCTGTGGCAAGAAAAGAAAAGAGCCATTAGGAGGGGCACAATTTAAAATCAAATGGCCTGAGAAGCCCCCTGCTGGTGCTGGCTCTATCCATCCGGCTCGGGTCTGGGTAATGCGTTTAGCAGAGCCAAAGCCTAGAAAATGCTGACAGGTGACTGATTGATGCCATACGGGAGCCGCCGCCGCCGGAGCCTCTGGGAAGCCAGGAAGTGATGAATGAGAGGGGGAGAGGCTGAGAGGAGCTGTGAGCAGTGTAAGCCTTGCGTATGAAGGTGCCCGGCCGTCCTTAAAGCTCCGAAATAAGGACAATGAAAGGCAGCTAAGCCCCAATGCCATCCGCACGGTCTTTTGATCCTTCTGGCTTTTCAACCTTTGAACACAGGGCGCCAAAGCAGCCAGCAGTCGTGTTGGCACATGGTGCCACCCACCCCAGAAGACACCCAATTGTGTGCACAAGCACTGTGTGCAGTTCCTAAGGTGTGCATGGGGAGGGGGGGGTCTTTCCTGGGGAGAGCAGCCCACCCAGGGACTGTGGTAAAGCAAGAGAGGCTTCCAGGGTGGTGTGATCTGGAGGACAGCCAGCACCCCCTACCCCTTAGCCCAGCTGGTGTGTGTGTGTGTGTGTGTGACACACACAAGCATGCACATGCCAGGAAGAGCCTCCTCGATCCGTGCCCAGGGCCCCTGGCTACAGTTCCACTGATTTTGCTCAGCCCCTTTCGAAGGGCATCCTCAGCAGTCATCGCTGACTCTTTTGGGGCAACCAGTCATCAAAAGGACGTCCCTGTGAGACCTGAGCCTGGATCAAGGTGTAACTATTGTAAATTGGGCCTCCATCTTGTAACTTGGGCCTGACCAGGCCCTGAACCCTAAGCCAGAAGTAAATAAATGAACTCCCCTTGCAATAAACTCTCCTAGCAACAGCCGATTAACAGACAACAGAGAAATACCTAGAGTCCCTGGTGTCTTCTCAGGGCAGATAAGGTGACTGATAGCTACCCGAGACCCTGCAGTTCGGCACGCACACCCCAGCAGCTCGGACCCTATGCTTCGGCCAATCAATTCAAAAGGCATCAACCCCAGAGCCATCCAGCCACCGTTAGTAGGTCCGTTCCCGCCACTGGATGCACTAATCAATTCTAGGAGATGTCCTTGGAATTTCCCGTGGGATGAGATGATTTGCTAAATGGTACCATGATGTATAGAATGTCTCTGAAAACCCTATAAAAACCCTGTTCACTGAAGGGTCGGGGCTCTCAATCAGACCCGCTGCGTCGGTGTTGATTGAGAGACCAGGCCGGACCTGTAATAAAACTCTCGTGTGCTTTACAGTGGTATCGGCTCCTTGGTGGTCTCTGGGGACGACTGAACTGGGCATAACAGTCCCCACGGCCTTTCTGGCTACAGGGAACTTGTGCCATCTGCCTCCTCACCCCACACTGCCCTCTCCTTAAGGTGGGATGGGCTGCAGGTGCAGGAGAGGCGAAATGAAGCCGTCTCTCTCCTGCTTCTGCTAGGACCCAGTCACCCTCTCCATGGTTTGCCAACAGAGCACACATGGAGCACCCACAAAGTGGGGGGGTCCCTGAACCAGGAGCTGGGGTCCCCAACAACTTCCCCAGCTGGGACCTGCCAAAGCAGCTCACAGCAAACCTCCTTCCGTGATGTCCAGTGGTGGCTGCTTAGAGGCCCCCACTTGGCCACCACCTGGACAGTCACAGAGATGTGGCAGGGAGCCCTGTCAGAGCCACCCCACACCGGAGTGCAAGCCCTCACCCACACCAGGCCTGCACTCCCTCCCCGAGCCCCCCACCCCCACCCCCGCCACCACGCTTTCAACAGTTGGCAATGTATATATTCTGCTGGATCTTGCCTGCCCCACCCTGCTTTGAGGGCAGTCTTCTCTGCATTCCCTCCAGAGGCTGGTGACAGTTACCGGCTCCCTGGTCACACTTGAAAACCTCCTCCAGCCCTCAGGAGCGTGTGAAGAAGAGGTCAGCCTTGGCCATTTCCCACGAAGTTGACTTCTGTTCACTCCAAAATGTGTATCTGATGATTATGATGACTCATGGATCTCCAGCACCGCTTATGAATATACAAATATAATTATGGAAACTTTTTGCTATGCTGATGCACAGCAAATAAATTAGACATCCCAGTGTGCAAATATTCTAGATTTCCTAGTTTTTAAATATTCATGCTTGAGTTCTTTATTTTCTTGGTTTCCCAGGGATTGGTGTTTAGAGGTCTTTGTGACTTATTTATACATATATTTTTCAGATGTCTGTATTTGAAAGGCAGAGTTACAGGGAGATAGAGAGCAACAGTGAGAATCCGCTGGTTCACTCTCCAAATGGTTGCCAACAGCAGGGGCTGGGCCAGGCTAAAGCCAGGAGCCTGGAACTCCATCTGGGTCTCTCCCATGTGGGCACAGGGCCCCAAGCACTTGGGCCATCAACTGCTGCCTTCCCAAGTGCAGTAGCAGGGATCTGGACTGGAGGTGGAGCAGCTGGGACTCGAACCGGCACCTGTGTGGGTTGGCTTAACCGGCTGTGCCACAACACTGGCCCTGTGACTTATCTTTAGAACAGTGATTAGCGCGTTACAGAGAAAGGACACAGAAGTGTGAATTAGAAGCTGGGTTTGTCAGAGACAGACAGGAACCTCAGACAAGCCACACTCATCAGCTTCTTCCCAGGGAAGCGTTACGACGATTCTAGAAGTGCAACAGAACCCAAGTCCGATCCTTGTCACAAGAGAATCCAATAACTTAGAGGACAAAGTTTGGGGAAAAAGGATGGGGAGAAAAGTTTATTCAGGCTCCTAGCAATCCAGGGAGGTGGCAGGCTCATGCCTTGTTGTCCCGCCTCCCAGATAGAAGCAAGGAGGCCAAAACTTATTTAGGAAAATACATATTTAGCTAGGTGACCATAATCATGTAAAGGGTTCGGGTGGGGGGTGGAGTAGGGGGACACGGTGGAGACTTCTTTGATCAGGAGCTTGGCTGTTTTGGCTGAGTGGTCATAAATTTCCTCCTTATCTCATGGCCAGCTGGCTCTGGTGCTTGGATCCACGAGACTTTCTGTTGACTCCGAAAGGAACAAAATTATTAACGAAGCAGTGGGCACACAAAGCCTCAGTTATAGAAGCCACTGGACTGCTTCCAGCAGATGGACTGGAACAGAAAGTACAGACACGGAGAGAAGACGGCAAGTGTAATAGCTTGGGCTACCATAATAAATACCAGAGACTGGGGCTGCAAACAGCAGACATTCTGCAGGCTCCAAGTCGGAGCTGAGGTGCCAGCATGGTGAGGCCCCGGGAGGGCCTTCTTCCTGGGTGCTCTCAGATCGGGGCCCCACCCCTCTGACCTCCCTGGACCATAACTGGCTCCCTTGAGGCCCCCTCTCCAAGTCAGTCACACTGGGAGTTAGTGCTTCAGCACAAGACTTGGAGGTACACGGCTTAGCTCTCAACCTGGTGCTCCAGCAGGTGTCTAAGTCACATACAAGGATTTCTGCAAAAATAAAAGATTATTTGGGTAAAAAAATTTTTTAAGATTTATTTATTTGAAATGCAGAGTGACAGAAAGAGGGAGAGAGAAAGATCATTTACCTGCTGGTTCACTCCCTGAAGTGAATGCAATAGCAGGGGCTGAGCCAGGCCAAAGCCAGGACTCCAAGCACTTGGGCCACCTCCCACAGTCTTCCCAGGTGCACTGGCAGGAAGCTGGATCAGAAGAGGAAGTGCTAGGACTCAACCTAGGGTTTTTGACATAGGATGCTAACACCGCAAGTTGCAGCTTAACCTGCTGCACCACAATGCTGGCCCCTCCCAAAATTCTGAAATCTGTGTCTAGAGAGCCCTCCCAATGTTCATGAAAAATGCATATTATGCATGGATTTCAAATTTTTTGCACCAAAAATAAACATCTTTTAATTCTAGTTTTCCACCGCCTTGATGAAGTACCACCATTCACAGCTCCCAAATACACAGAAGACTCATGCGAGATTCAGTGACACCAGTACTGGGAGAAGTAAGAGACAAGGGCAGAGAGCATCCCTGGTGGCAGAGTGGGGTTGGGGGACTACAGGGTGCAGCAGTGGGAGCCCAAAACAGGAGAACAGTAGGCAGGTGTCAACATGCATTCAACATCTTCCACGTGCCAGCAACTACAGAACCCTCTGCATGAGACAATCGCCCTGTGCTATTCACAACACTTGCATTTTCTTCAGTCTTACCACACTCCCCACCAAGCCCAGGGGTGGTGAGCCCACAGGATCAGGGTCCCACCTCAGCAGGAGCAGCCTGGCCAAGCTCAGCTGAGCAGTGCCCCAACTGGCTGCACATCACAGACACCTGCCTGGGCTCATCATCAGCTGCTTCCTCAGGTTCCAAGGCACCCCCTTTCCCACTTTTATCTGGAGACAGGGTTGACCCTCCATCTGCAGCCCCTCTCTGATGTGCGGCTAGCTCGTACCCGGCCACCTGGTTTTGGCCTTCATCAGGCTGCCTTGAAGATGTGTTACTCCCCCCACCCCACCCCCCCGACCACCTCCACTTCTCTGCAGCTTTACTGCAAACCCCAGCCTATCCTCACTAAGCGGGGCAACAGTGCTCGAGGTGCTCATCTGCCACTGTCCCCACCTGGGAGCAGACTGAACCATCTCTTTCCCTCACCCTCAAACCTTGTCCTTTTGACAACCAGGACAGGGACCGAGCTTTTAGTTAATACAGGTTCTGTGGCTCCCCATGGCAAATGCTCCCTTCCGGTGCCTCCGCAGGCCCGGCCACAGCATGGTAGGCTGTTCCTGAATGAACGCAGGTGAGGCACGGATGCCTGGAGCTGTGGCAGCTGGCCCTGCATCTGTCTTCCATGGCAGCCTTCTCAGTACTTGGTGGCGGAGAGCTGCCCTTGTTTTAGCGTTTTATCAGCGTGTTTATCCAGGTCTCCCCCCCGCAGCCACGCAGCCAGCTACTGCTTTTTGGAAACAGGAATTCTTCAACACCAGCCCTGAGGTGGGGGGCAGCTTGGGAGAGACCCTACCCCGCACTTGGAGGTCACTAGGCACATGGGACCCCCCCCCCCCACCGTCCAGTGTGCCAATGCCCAGGGCCTAGGGGCCTCCTGTGAAGACCCAGGAGTGACACATATTTGCATAACGAGAAAATGATCACATTATCAGGCCCGCTCATCTTTTCATCAACACCAGCACAAAGCAATTAAGGCAGGAGGCCGGATGGCATCTGCCATGAAGAAAATCGCTTCAGCTCTTAATTACCAGGGTCAAAGACAGAAGGCAAGTGCCTTTTGTGTCAAACCTTTTCAGCCAGAGATGTCTGCCAGACCTCCCCAGGCAAGACACACGGGGTTATCCATACTCCAGCAGCCTGCCTGGCTGAGACACGGGGCTTCTGGTATTTTTCTCTGGCCCTGTGTTTAAGCTTTTATTGTAAAACAAGAACGAGATTCAGAAAATCACACTGAACAAACTCGCAGCTCAGTGAGTTCCCTTAAGAAGGCCCAAGGTGAGGAACAGCCCTGCCACTCAGCCACGTCCTCCCTCCCATCTCTCCCCGGGGTGTCACCCAGCACACCCCACACATTCTCCAGGTCCCTTCTCTGTCCTACAACTTACCTGTGGGAGGCCCCCCCCCGGGCCCCACTGCTCTGTTTTCCCGCCCTCCTTCCTGGGAGGGCCCCAGCCAGCCATCTTCATCCACGCCCTTCTCTCCCACAGGTGTTTCTACCTGGCCCGGTCCAGGGTGGCTCCTCCTGCTCCTGAGTCCCCTTCAGGGGCCCCTCGGGAGGGACAGCATCCAGGATGGGGCACCCCCCCATTCTTCTCCCCTCTGGCCACCTGGAGGAGGAGGGAGGCACTCAGCTGTCAGAGCAGAAACGACCTTGATTCTGGGGCTCCCTGGAGCCAACACAGCCAGAGCAACCCTGTGCATCCCCAGAGGGCAACCCCAGGGTCCCAGGAGGAGAAAGGGGGTCCGCGGCCCCCTGGAGTGGACTTGAGCGCTCCTCAGCAGAAGGGCCATCTGTCAAGCAACGGCTGGGAAGACAAAAGGAAACAAAGATGGCTCCTTTTCTTGCTCTGCCTTTATAACTCACCGTGGGAATGCCAGCTACACCTGCAGAGGCCAGCCGTGCAGAAAGGGAGCACGTGGGTGCCCCTGGCTCAGGCCCCTTCCAGGAACCGCCCCCATTTTCTTCTAATTCCGAGCCTCAGGGCACCTGTTTCTGGAAGCCACTCAAACTGGCCAGTCTTAACCCAGAAGTGGCTGCCACCTGCCACGGGACACTGACACTTCTTAGCCCCAAATAACAATTGTTGCAAAATGCTCACATTTTTGTAAAGAGAAATCCACATGCGGCTGCCCTATATGCTGCAGTCCAGCCCTGTCCTGAGCCACCTGCCCTTCTCTGGCCTCCTGGGGCACTGCCCCCTGCTGAGCGGTGAGTACACACTTTAGGTCTCAGTCATCAGAGCCCCTGGGGAGCGGCTCAGAGATGAAGTCACACCCTAATTAGCCACCAGAGAAAACACGGAAAACAGAGGAATGCGGAGTGGGGGAGAGAGAAAACCCTACCCATGGTACAGTTTGAGTTTCCTCTCTTCCTATCGGGAGTCATTGCCTGCCCCAAGCTCATCCCTCTTTCTGCAGGTCCCTGTCCCTCTCTTCCAACCAGCCCATCCCCTCAGCAAGCACTCACAGACTGGAGCTGTCTGCAGTGGGTAAACAAACAGGGCAGCTCTAAGGGGAATTGATCCTCCCCGGTGGGATAAGATCACAACAGGACTTGCCATTGGCTGCTTCCAGCTACAATGGGGAAGTTTCCCTCAGTCCCCAGAACAGGCAGCTGATGCTGTTCTGAGTCCCGACCTTGGGCATAAGCAGGCCCTCTGCTGGGGCCTGGGCAAGAGGGAGAGCAGGCTCCCACAGACATGAGGGTCATGGCCAGGGGCTGGGGTGGGGCAATTAGTCACCCACAGCTAGACCCACTGGACCTTAAGGGTGTGGGTGGCTCAGGAAGACAACCCTCCCAGCACGTCGGCACCACAGCCTCACCACACTTCATTTCTATGGAACAAGAGGTTTTTCCAGGTGGCCATTATGGGAGACACAACCCCTATGCTTCTACACCTGCTGAGATGGTCCCAGGGCCAGAAATGGGGACCCCCGGTCCTGCTTCTCAGGTTAGCCACTGCTCACCCTTGTACTTACATTAGCAATGGCCCATCACTACCCTCTTTAAAAAAAGATTTATTTATTTGAGAGCCAGAGTCAGAGAGGGAGACAGAAAAGTCTTCCATCCACTGGTTCACTGGCCAGATGGCTGCACGCTGGGAGCTGGGCCTATCCAAAGCCAGGAGCCTCCTCCGGGTCTCCCATGTGGGTGCCATGTACACAGATGTTTCTCTACAACCTCCACCATAAACCAAGCAACAGTGCTGTCCATGAATGGCAGCTCTGTGATGGCAGCGATGGCTCAAGTTGTGAGGTCTCTGCCACCCACGAGGGAAACCCAGGCTTCAGCTGCAGAGGCATTTGGGGAATGAACCAGTGGATGGGCAATTGCTTTTAAATAAATAGTGCTGTGGGGCCGGTGCCATGGCGCAGTAGGCTAGTCCTCTGCCTATGGCGCTGGCATCCCATATGGGTGCTGGTTCTGGTCCTGGCTGCTCCTCTTCCAATCCAGCTCTCTGCTGTGGCCTGGGAAAGAAGTGGAAGAGGGCCCAAGTGCTTGGGCCCCTGCACCCATATGGGAGGCCAGGAAGAGGCTCCTGGCTCCGGATCGGCGTAGCTCCAGCCATTGCGGCCATTTGGGGAGTGAGCCAATGGAGGGAAGACCTTTCTCTCTGTCTGTAACTCTACCTCTCAAATAAAAATTTTTAAAAAATCCACCCACCTGGAGAACAGCTACCCACACTTCACTGCCACTTCCAAAAATGCAAACATAACTCTTGGATTTTTTTTTTTTTTGAAAAGGTTTAAAATGTTTCTGCATTATTAGTTTTCTCTTGAAACATCTCAGTTTCAGATTTCGTTAACACAACTACAAATCTCAGTTCCGTCAGCATCATTCTTGCAGGTTTATGTATTTGCACACAGCTTGCTCATCTTTTCCAGTCTGGAAGCCTTTCCTTGAGGACTCTCTGGTTGAGCACACAATGAGTCCCTTAGTGCAGCCTGGCGCCCATGTTCCAATCACAGGCACTGGCATCCAGAAATAAGCCCTTGGCTCGTCATCCAATGGAGGAAACATAGCAAGCCAATGAGACGCACCCAGGTAACTCTACAGTGGCACCAGTGAACACACGAAGAAGCCATCGAGGAAGCAACAGGCACTCCTCCTCACCCTGCAGCACCAAACTCCAGTTGCTACCTCCTCTCCATCTGGGTCCCAGCCAGATGAGTGTGGCTAAGGGACTGGCTGGAGCTGCCTAAGGAGCTGGGAAACCCACACTGCTCATGCTCACCCTCCTTCCCCCCACCCCAACCAAGGCGTGCCCAGAGTGCTCTGCACACAGCCAGCATTCAACAAAAAGGTTGTTAAGACCACTTTGAAGGTTTCCAGGGGTGGGTGTTTGGCAAGTCTCTAGATCATGACTCTAGCTTCCTGCTATTGTGCTGTGTTGACTCAACCGGTCGAGTCCCTGCCATCCATCCACATAGGAAACCCAGATCTGAGTTCCCCATTTCTGGCTTCAGTCAGGGCCAGCCCTGGTTGTTGCAAGCATTTGGAAAGTGAACCAGCAAATGGAAAAATTGTCTCTATCTGCTTTCCAAATAAGAAATTTTTAAGTTTCCAAATGTGCTCAGAAGCAAGGATCCAGGTTACCACTGCAGCCAGATGGCTTCTTCTCTCCCGACCTCATCCTGGCTTCCTTACACACTGCGGTATTATGTACGTATTGTAGGAGTTGGGGACCCTAGCTTGCTAAATGCCGGTTCAGTTTCTGCACTCTGGCTTGCTTGCGGGCCTGCTATAATGCCATGATAGGCCTCATCCTGGACCAGCCAAGGAGGCAGGCTGGGTCCTTGAGAACAAAGAAAGTATGCTCTCCTGGAATTATGGCCCAATGCTTCCCGCCAGTTCCTCCCTGCACCATCTCCTTTGTGTGGCCTTCCCACCACATAACGTGTATAGCCTTTACGTTTAAATGAAGCAGTGAACATGTTAGGTCCCAATACCTTGCCATATAGAGAGTAAGAAGGTAACCTACGCGTAAGGTGACGTGCATACTTGTTTATGTGAGGCTATGAAAACTTCTCTTGTACGTGGAAGGGGACCTTTTGCCGGTGCACTGCTAATGGCTGTGTGCGGATAGGGGGTCCCAGCCGGCTGGTAACAAACCTCTGCTTTTGCATCCGTGACTGTGCCTTGTGCATTGATTGGGAAGTTTGGACTCAACAGTATCAGTCTATTGCCATATTTTACAGGAACAATTCTACAGCAGATCCCAGATATGGTGTTATTGAAGCCACAGAAAATAAATAAAACAAAAACAAAAACAAAAAACCCAATATTTATTTATTCGAAAGGAAGAGTTACAAATAGGCAGAGGCAAAGGCAGAGAAGTCTTCCATTCACTGGTCCACTCCTCAAATGGCCGCAACAGCCAGAGCTGAGCTGATCCGAAGCCAGGAGCTTCTTCCCAGTCTACCATGTGGGTGCAGGGGCCCAAGGACTTGGGCCATCGTCTGCTGCTTTCCCAGGCCACAGCAGAGGGCTGGATCGGAAGTGAAGCAGCCAGGTCTTGAACCTGAGCCTATATAGGATGCTGGCACTGCAGGTGGCAGCTTTAATCACTATGCCACAGTGCTGGCCCCTGGAAAACTTCTTACAAAACCAATAACCACACCTAACCAAATGAACTGACAAGCACCTTCTAATATTCTAGCTCACTCCATTTCCAAACAGCCCCAAATGTCTATGCAATGTTTTTAATACTTGGTTTGTTCAAATTACGATTCAAACGAGAGCTATCCACTGTGTTTAGTCTCTATGCCCCCAGTCTTTTTGGTCTTTCTCTGGAACAGTCTCCCTGACCTGCTGCCCAGCTGTCCATGCCACGGCTGGTGGACACGTCCTGGTGTGGCTGCTGTGCCGCCTTCCTCATTCTGCATGTGGATCCAGAGCATCCTTCAGCTGCTCCTCGGCCTCCATCCTTGGTTTTCAATGACTTATGAACCACTGGCTCTAAGAATTACCCGGGCACTGGCCAGAGAACTGCCTGCCTGGTAGGAGAGGCCAGCAGTGTATTCATGCTGGGCAGTAAACTGTTTTGTCTGCAAAAGGTGGACGTTTAACAGCAGCCAAAACATCTATTCTGGACGTCCAGTTAATTCCTGTTGACTTCAATCCTGTGGAAGAAAATCATTTACAGCCAGTCGTCCATATTCAGGAGCTCTGAATCCATGATTCAACCAAATATTCAGAAAATAAACCAGTTACTGTGCTCAACATGTACAGACTTTCCCCCTGGTCATTACTCCCTGCGTGATCCAGCCTAACAACTATTTACAAAGCATGTACATTTGCAGCAGGTAATATAGGTAATCTAGGAATGACGTAAAATACACAGGAGGGTATGTGTGGCTTCTATGTAAATACCAGGTCATTTTATTAACCTACTGTGCTGCAACACCAGCCCCAATTGTGCTTATTCTTGAGAGTCATGAAAATAAATGCAACTGTAGGTTTTCTTTTCGGTTGTTTGCAGGGTTCCAAAAACTGAACCCACTACTGGCCAGCTTCCTGAAGTGTCTAGCGTTGAGGGGAGGGCTGCAATGCACAATCCCAGCACCTAGAGGTGCAGCGGGGGCTTCTGAATGGAACAAAGGGGCACTGAACAATGAACACAGAGGAATTCGGTGCCCAGGAAACCTAAGCAGACAGCGGTAGTTAAGACTGTAAGCTACTGGGATGCCATGACCATCAGCCTACAACACGAGGTGATTAAACAGCATTACATAAAGTCAAAGCACACTCAAAAATTCTGAAAAGTGTTTTTAGGGTCATGTAAGTGTTTTTTTTTTTATTATTTTCTTGTGAAGCTGACATTTTTAATTTAATTAATTAACCAAGGCAAGAATTGACAATTTTTACAATAAAAACATGTTTCTTTCTTATGTATTCTTTTCTCTGAAAAACATTAAAACCTGAATCAAAACCAACAACCAAACAAACTAAACTCTCAGGGCAGGTGCCTAGTCCAATGGCTAAAAGGACAACTGCAGTGCCCTCATCCCATACTGGAGTGCCTAAATTCAATCCCACCCCTGCTTTCTATCCGTTTTCTGCCACTGCACATTCTGAGGCAGCAGGTAGGTGATGGCTCTAGTTGGATCCCTGACCCCACTGTGGGAGACAGGTGACTTGGCCCAGGGCCAGCTTTGATAGTATTTGGCGGCAAATCGGAAGGTGAAAGATCTTCCTTGTTTTGCTTTGCCTTTCAAGCAAATACAAATATTTTCAAAACCCTCATTTTGTAACTACTTTCTTAAAATTAAGACCCAGTGAGCTGGAGCAGCAGCAGAGACTGAATGGGGCTTGTTACACCAGAGGCCTAGAGGGCAGGCGGGTGGTGGTGGGAGGGGCCCAGGGAAGCTGACCCTCAGCCGCCGCTTGAGAAAGTGCCTGTGCTGTCACTTGCCCACGTGCTCACTGGGACAGAGATGCCCCCAACAGCTGCACCTGCTGCATGCTTGTGCTGGTCTCCCCTGCTATGACAGACACGTTCTCAAGGCGCACACCGCCCCTGTGCTGTTCAGATGCTCTCACAGGAGGCTTGTGGAAGGAACTTCCTGCTCACCGCCCACGTGGTGTGCCACTGCGGCCTCCCTCCAGGTTTGAAATCACAGCGTTCACAGTGTCAGTTCAGCGACATAGACACCAGGTGTGAGTTCCAACAGGGCCTGCTGGACATGGCTCTGGAACACCAGCACGGCTCCAGTCCCACATGACATAAAGTTTTAGAAGGGTTTATTTTAACTGGGGAATGACGGATACAAGAGAAAATGGTCAAAGTGGCCAGCATTTCATTAATTAAGCTACACTGGGTTTGTCTGCCAGCTCTTTGCTTTGCGATCCCTGGTCTCCGAGGGGGCAGGGGGATATGGAAGAAGGGGCAATCAGACTGACAGGCCACCCCGTCACTATTCCTGCTGTTGAAAAGAATCCCCATGTTCCCCTGTCAACAGCAAAGCCCGCCTTTAAGGGTGCTGCTTGTCATTTGACGGACACACTGGGTGCGCACTGAAGGCTGAGAACCCAGTCGCTTGGATTCCATTTGGTTCTTGCCTGTATGCTTGTGACTGTGCACAATCGGAGCGTGACTCCAGACAGAAGTTCAGTTCTCTCTGTGTCCTACTCCTTGTTCGCAGGTTTCCGAAGATGGCTGGGCAGCAAAGGCTTCCAGGGCAGCGAATATCCTGACCTCTTCAGTCATCTCAGCAAGCACAGCTGGAGCTGCCTCTACCTCCAACACAGGTGCCGGATGGCCTGACATGGAGCCACAGGAAACGACGGACAAGCATTTGCTCAGAGCATTTATTCCAATGCTTACAGGGTCGAGTCGACTTACTCTTTTTCAATAATGTACTTGCACATACTCTCCTTCTGAGGGATTTTCTCCTTGAACTCATTCAAACCCAGAATGCTTTCCAAATGCTACTACTCTAGACAGCACTTTCCAAACCCGGAGTTAGGACTTGACAGGCTGAATTCCTCACACAGGATTCCCAAGGTCCTGCCTGGAAGGTCTGCAAGGAGCAGAAGTTAAACAGCTTCACCATAATATTAACAAGAAATAAATAAGAGCCAAACGGCCCACAGGAGATCTGCATGGGCTCGGTAAGAACCACCCTCGGCCCGCACACTCCTCCTCAGGACCTAACGGTCCTACACTGATGACCAAAAGTGTACATAAACCGCACTTTGAAGAGGCCCAGTGAGACTCTGAACTCTCTCCTGGGAGCAGCAGGGCAAAAGCCCCAGGTTGAGCCACCACACTCAGACCTTCCTGCAATAGTTTTCCCAGCCAGCCCCGGCCTGCCCGACACCGAGGCTCTCAAATTGCCTACGCTGAAGCCCTGCTCGCCCTTCCAGACCTGCGTTCTTTGGCTCAGAGGCACCACCTACACGGGTGCTGTGAGAATCCACCCTCTGTGGTACTTTGGGAACCACGGGTGGTCGTTTTGCCCAGTGTGTTGTGTGAATTAGAATGTGAATAAAGTCCTTATTGGAACCAACACAGCCTCGGTGACATTACACTTGCAACAAGGACTCTAGGAAATAAGCAAAAAACAACATTAACATGATCCTTATTAAGGATCCTCAACAAAGATATACTCATTTTACTTTATAGACATAATGCTTTTTCCAAAGTACAAAATGCTCTTGATATTAAGGTTGGTTACGAAAAGAACTTATTTTGGGAAAATTAAGATATGTTCAATAAATCAACTGATTATTTAAGGTCTCTCAATCCAACTTTGAAAAAAATTCTCATGTATTCTCAGTTCAGTGTTCAATCAGCATAGTAAAGTCAAAACTAGCACTTTCCAGTATAAAAGGGCTGATGCCCTTAAAAAGATTAACTCTGCCTGTGGCGCTGGCATCCCATATGGGCTCCAGCCCTAGTCCTGGCTGCTCCTCTCCCATTCCAGCTCTCTGCTGTGGCCTGGGAAAATGGTAGAAGACGGCCCAAGCACTTGAGCCCCTGCACCCATGTGACAGACCCAGAAGCTCCTGGCTCCTGATTGGCTCAGCTCCAGCCAGTGTGGCCATCTGGGGAATGAACCATCAGATGGGAAGACCTTTCTCTCTCTTTCTCTCTGTCTCTCCCTCTCACTGTCTATAACTCTACCTCTCAAATAAATAAAATATTTAAAGAAAAAAATTACCTTGATTTGTTAACATTCCTTTTTTTTTTTTTTTTTTGACAGGCAGCGTGGACAGTGAGAGAGAGAGAGACCGAGAGAAAGGTCTTCCTTTTGCCGTTGGTTCACCCTCCAATGACCACTGCGGCTGGCGCATCGCGCTGATCCGAAGCCAGGAGCCAGGTGCTTATCCTGGTCTCCCATGCGGGTGCAGGGCCCAAGCACCTGGGCCATTCTCCACTGCACTCCCAGGCCACAGCAGAGAGCTGGCCTGGAAGAGGGGCAACCGGGACAGAATCCGGCGCCCCGGTGGGGACTAGAACCCGGCGGAGGATTAGCCTATTGAGCCGCGGCGCCAGCTCTAAAATTCCAGGTAGGTAAGAAGGAACAACAGTCTTTAAATTCATTCACTTCCACAATGTCTGAGCATGCTGGTATTTGTTCAGTCCCAGAAGAGGTAGCAACCCTGGCTTCTTAGCCTCCAATGCAGCCAGCAACCCACTGTGAGCCTGGGTTCCAGCCAAACCCACGTCAGTGCCTCATGCCCCTGGCTCCAGATTGACACCGTACCAGAGTTATTTTTAAAGCATAGGAAAACACATGAAAAAACAAATTCAGGAAATTTTAAATAGAAAGTAAGAAACATTTTTAGATTTCTCAGAGACTAATGGAATTAACTTGAATGTTCACCTTTTCTTTCACTACAGGAAATAGTAAGAACTACAGGAAAACAAATATATCTTAAAAAAAAAAAAGGAAAAGAAAGGCTGTCATGGAATACGCGTTGCCTGGAAGGTGCTCCACCTGCAGGTGGAAACAAGGATGGAGGGCATGGCAGTTCTTTAAGGAACGATGCTCTCCTCTGCACAGGGCAAGTCCTGGAAGCGGACCTGCTGCTAAATCTCTGACCACCAGCAGACACTGCACACTCCAGCACTGAGCGCACAGCCTGTGTTCACGAGCATCGGGACAACGCAAACAAAATATGAAGCGTGACTTCACTCATCGAAAGCTGAATTCGGTCTACTTGCTGGTCACCAACAAGCCCACTAAACTTCAAGCACGCTTATTACAACAAACCTTACACATACTGAAAGGTGCTACTGTACCTAAAATATGTAAAAAAAAAAAAAAAAAAAAAAAAGTGAAATCATCCTGACTGATGTTATAAGAGAAATAAGACAGTGCAGAATTAAAGTGATATTTCAATGATTAAAAAACAAACAACAGGCTGGCACCGCGGCTCAATAGGCTAATCCTCCACCTTGTGGCACCAGCACACCGGGTTCTTGTCCCCATCGAGGTGCCGGATTCTGTCCCAGTTGCCCCTCTTCCAGGCCAGCTCTCTGCTATGGCCCGGGAGTGCAGTGGAGGATGGCCCAAGTGCTTGGGCCCTGCACCCCATGGGAGACCAGGAGAAGCACCTGGCTTCAGATCAGCATGGCGCGCCAGCTGCGGCAGCCATTGGAGGGTGAACCAACGGCAAAGGAAGACCTTTCTCTGTCTCTCTCTCTCACTGTCCACTCTGCCTGTCAAAAAAAAAAAAAAAAACTCAAAGCAAAACTCATGAGGGCCTGCAAGAGTGACCTGCCCTCTTCCAGAGGACTTAGGTGGGGTCCTGCAGTGCTCACAGGGTGCACCTGCATGGAGAAGCCCCATTTTGCAGTCTAGAAAAACAAGTCTGGAGGCTAAGTGATTTTCCTGGGTTAGCCAGAAACTAAAACTTGGTTATTTGGCTCTTCTTTCAATGTTCTTTTGAGAACATTTGATCCATTCCTTTTACATGCAAACAGATTATGACTGCTATTACAAATAGTCTCTACTCCAAATGCCTTCACAATAGGATTTCTTAATAAGAAAAACCAACTGAATTTTAATTCGGCATTACAGGTTGAATTGTGTCCTATCCACAAATTTAAACATCTAAGCCCTAACTCCTTATTATCCCCCAGAATGTGACTGTTCAAAGGCATTTCAAAAAGCTCATGGAAAAACTGCGTTAAAGTTTATCTTGGGGGTTGGCACTGTCGTGTAGCAGGTAGACACAGGACCGACATCCCATATGGGTGCCGGTTTGAGTCCTGGCTGCTCCACTTCCAATCCAGCTCTCTGCTGTGGCCTGGGAAAACAGCAGAAGATGGCCCAAGTCCTTGGGCCCCTGCACCCATGTGGGAGACCTGAAAGAAGCTCCTGGCTCCTGGCTCCTGACCAGTCCAACTCTGGCAGTTGGGGCCATCTGGGGAGTGAACCAGCAAATGGAAGACCTCTCTCTCTGCTTCTCTGTAACTCTGCATTGTAAATAAGTAAATAAATCTTAAAAAAAAATAAAAAAAAAAAGGTTTTATCTTGGTGGGGCCAGCCCTGTGGTGTAGCGAGTAAAGCGGCTACTTGCAACACTTAAGTTCCATATGGACGCCATTTCAAGTACTGACTGCACCACTTCCAATCCAGTCCCCCACTAATGGCCTGGAAAAAACAGTGGAAGATGGCCCAAGTATTTGGGTCTCTGCACCCACATGGAAAATCCGGAAGACATTCCTGGCTATGATCTGGCCCACCCCTGGCTGATGCAGCTATCTGGGAAGTGAACCAGCAAATGGAAGATCTCTGTCTCTCCCTCTATCTCGGTATTTTTTTTAAAAGTTTATTTTGGTGCAAAAAATTAGATTTGTGCATATTTGAAGTTCATGAGAAATGCATGAGAAAAACTGAATGATTTTCAAACTTTTGCAACAAAAACAAAACAATTCAATTCCCTAGCTATCTGGGGATAGGGCTTTTAAAGAGGTGATTAAATAATATCAGGTCCTTAGGGTGGGCCAAACATAAACTGACTGGCATCCTCCTAAGGAGATGACTGGACACCCACCTACAGAGGGGCTACATTGAGATGACAAGAGACACTGTCAACACGCCAAGAAGAAAGTGGGGCCTCAGGAAAAACCAAGCCTCCACATTTCTGTGGCCCGAGCCCACAGGCTGCATCTGCAGTGTTGTGACAACAGCAAATACTTGTTCAGATGATACGCAGGGGACAGTCACAGAAATACCATCTACGTATTTAATCAGAGCAGGACCCTTCTGAAAAATGTCATTACCACTCAAGCAAAGGCCAGTGATGATGGCTGAGACATTTTTCCATCGTATTTAATGGGTTTTAATAAACTAATGGTCACCTGAGTAATGGGACGTGAATTTTGTCCACAGACCATGGGCTTAATTTCATGATGACTGGTGTCACCTCTCCCAATGATGTCCACCCCTGTTGGCTGTTCAGAGGCTAGACCCAGCCTGACACAAGGCAGGGTGCAGACTCCACACCTCAAACAAGCTTGCATGCCTCTCTCCGCTGCAGGACTCTCCTCAAAATGAGAGTTTTGTCTTTCCTAATGTGACAAATCAGATTTAGATTAAGAAACAAGCCCTGCAGGGAGGTCGCCTCTGCTCTGCCCTGCCCTCACCCCTCCACTCTGTCTCCTTTCCTGGAGGTGCTGAGGGTGGGGGAAATCAGTGTTTTGATCAGATTTTACAAAAAACATTTTATTTCTTTGTACAATTTGCCATCCTATGTAAAGATACATTTGTGTTGAGTTGAAGACTGTCATGGAATAAAGATCACACAATACTCCAGGAAAAGAAAAAAAAAAGAAAAAAGAAACAAGCCCTGGAGCCAGAGTGTAGCCAGTTAAGCTGTCACCTGCAGCACCAGCATCCCATACGGGCACCTGCTGAGTTCCAGCTACTCCACTTCTGATCCAGCTCTCTGCTAATGCGCCTTGGAAAGCAGCAGCAGAAGCCCAAGTTTTTGGGTCCCTGCACCCACATTGGAGACTAGAAGCTCCTGGCTTCGGATCAACTCAACTCCATCTGTTGCTGCCATTTGGGGAATGAATCACTAGATGGAAGACTTCTTTCTTTCTCTCTCCATACATAAGTCTACCTCTCAAATAAATAAATAAATAAAATCCATTAAAAAATAAATAGACATATCCACCGACTGTAATAGCCATGTAAAATAAAAAAAAAATAGAGTGGGGTTTTGTGTGTCACCAACCTCAGGGCTGGCAGGGACCCAGAAAACTGCCTATTGTACAGTGCCCTCACTTTATGCAGAGAGAATGTCAATGTCACTTCTGGGTAAATGTGCAAGGTTTTGATAAACCTGCTTGGTTTATCAAAATCAGTTTAGTCAATATAAGGGCAAAGGCAGACTATCTAGGAATTTCTAGAGAAATATAAAGACTCAGCTATTTCTCTGAAACCACAGACTAACAACACCTCACAATTAATTACATAACACAGGACAAATAAGTCACAGTTGGTCCTCAGTATGCATTGGGAGTTGGTTTCAAGACACCTGTGGATAACAAAACCCACAGATGCCCAAGTCCTTTTTAGAAAATGACTGCATATAATCAACTACACATCCCCTGTACACTTCCTTACACTAATAAAATGTGAATGCTGCACACACAATTTTTATGTATTCCTTAGGGAGAAAAATAAGGAAAAAAGGTGTGTATGGGCAAAGCAATTTTGATCTATGGCTGGTTCAATCCAGGGATGCAGAACCTGCAGACTGGAAGGACTGACCATGGAGACTGTAAACTATGAGCAAAAACAAACTCAGGTTTTTCTTTAAGATACTAATTTCATGACATATTAAAAGTATCATTGGAATATAAACCTTCTACATTCTTGTGATAGGAAATTAAATTATTTAATTGTCCTTAATATACTTTCTCTCCAAAATAAAAAGTATTTATTTTTCTGGCAAAAAAATAAATTTGGGCTCTAATTCTTAGGATACAGATACACAGAAGCCTACAATCTAGCGAATAAAGCAAAACCTCTTACTGGGCTACCTGGAAATAAAACCCATTTGTTACCAATGTATGAAACCGTTGCAAAAACACTATTCACAGAAAATATGACACTATACTCACAGATGATTCAAATCACTCTGCTGACGTAATTCAATTCTGAGGCAGTTAATAAGACAGCTTGGAGCCTGGGCATACAACAGAGGTTCAGAGTCTCCTCTAGCTCCGTCCCTCTCCTCTTCCCAGGAACAGGGAGAAGAGTGATGCCTTCCTTACAGGACTGTAAGAATGAAATGAAACAATGCATGGGAAGTGGTCCCAAGGAACTTACTAAGCACTCGTCAATGTTTCACTAGTGGCAAATCCTTTTTATCACTGCAGAGCCTCTCCTAAAAAAAACAATCAACAGGAATCCCCTCCCTCCAACAGATGTTACCAGTCACCAGCCTTCAATCTCTACACTGGACTTGCTTTGCTATTTTGGGGAGAACACATTTGCCTTCCAGCAATACCAAACAGTGACTAAGGCACCTTCAGCAAGGAAGGCTATGAAAGCTAGATGAGGCTGAGCAGCTGCACCTCCCAACCTCCCAACCGCTCGCTCCTTCCTGCACAGTGCAGTCTTCCTCCTCTAGAGCTGGGGCGCACCCTACCCTCAGCCTAGGGAGTGACCAGCGCTTCCTACACAGCTGAACCAACACAAGCCTGGAAGCCAGGTGACCTGAGCCCAGAGCTGCATTTATCTGTCACCAAGTAAAACAACTTGTCTTGGTCTTAAACATTAGATCCTTTGGCCAA
This sequence comes from Lepus europaeus, assembly GCF_033115175.1. Lineage (NCBI taxonomy): Eukaryota > Metazoa > Chordata > Mammalia > Lagomorpha > Leporidae > Lepus > Lepus europaeus. The sequence continues at coordinate 100,348,252 of NC_084838.1, forward strand.
AGTGAACAGGAAAACAAAACAAACAGAAAAAGAATCTGATTAAACATTACTAAGGAAGACAAAACACAGAACACACATAGGTGTTAATATTACCTTAACTTCTTTATCCTCAGCTTAAAAAACAGACTTTTTGCTTCAGAATCTTTCTCACTGATATTTAGCTATGACTATGGCTATTATAAGCAATATTCAAAGCAAGAATAAATGTGAAAGTATAAAATACACATTTAATTCTTTTTAAAACAATTCTTTTAAGTTTAAAATCTTAGGATAAATTAAGAAGTTTCTCATCAGTGTCAAATCACAAAATTTTAATAATATATTTGGGATACTGATTACTGGTCCCTCACTTTTCAGTTATTAAATGTTATCATTCAAATAATTCTATTTCCTTTTGTTCCTATGCATACCTGACATTTTACATGTGGTGAAAAGGTTATTTGACTTAAAAGCTTTTTCTCAGAAGCACGTTAACACATCACATTTTGCTCATGAGTACAAAATTTACAGTCAGAAGTTGCACATAAAGGGTTTATTTTTAAATGTTTTAAGGATAGGATAGAGTTACATCATAATTATAAAAATTACTTACAGAATTAACAGATTTATATTGTGTATACTTCTAAATGCAGAGAACAGGGGACTGTCTACACATTGTATAAAATAAAATCAAAATTAAAAAATGAATTCAAGCTCAAAAGATGAGGCCATTACCTAATTTTAAAATGTGAACACGAAGACCTCTGACCTATGCACATTCATTCCACTGCACTAATGGTGGAAAATACAAAGAGCGCAGCATTTCCAAGGAACCACAGACATTTTGACCATAATTATTTTGTTATAATTGTTCCTGTTTTGTCTTTGGAGACTTTTTTTTTTTTAAGACAATCAGCTTAAGAATGTTTTCAGGCACTACAATTTGTGACAATCAGAACAGTCTTCTCATGGGTCTACAGTGTTCAGAGATTCAATCCCAATGCACTTCGGGGTTTGGCACATAAAACAAGAAAAGAAAAGAAATCTGGTTGAGAAGTAACCGTGATTTTCAAGAATGCACAGTCCCTTCAAATGCTGCATGACATACACAACTGGAAAGTCACCTCGGTTGGCACTACACTTGCTTCACCAGTGCATTTTTATCCTACGACCACTACAACAGCACAGTAAGCAAATATACAGGAAACTGAAAGAAAATAAAAAGAAAGAAAACAAAAAACCTAAGTATCGTTACCATGCAATTTTAGTTAGTTACATTGAACATCCTACTTAGAATAGAGCATGCAAAAAAGGATGGTCTTTCAAGATTTTTCTCTGAAGTTTTACATGGCAGCCTGACATCACACACACGCACACACACACACAATACAATAATACTAGAGCAGGTAAATGAGAAAGGCCAATAAATTTTATACATAGATTCATGTCTTGTGTTGTCACAAGTCCCATGATAATTTTGGAAATTAATGTTGAATTCCTAGAACAAGGAACCAACATTCAGATACCAGAAAAATGCAAGCAATGCATGCAGATCCGAAACATGAGCCTAAAATGAAGCCCAAGATACACGGGCTTGGGAGCAGAATTAGTCACAGCGTCATTAAGTGTGGTGGTAAGCCACCAAAATAAGGAAAAAATGGGGGGAAAATGGAAAAATAACAAAAACCCTTTCCCTTCCCTCAGCCTTAAAGGCAATCAACAGAACAATGATTTAAAACATAATTGTCATCACTGATGTTGTCACTGTCCTTTGCATTCTTCTGGAGACTGGGAAATCATGGGTATATTAAAGTCACTAAAGTTACTTGCAGAAAAACCACAATGCAAGTCATCAGGTAATGCTAGAAATGTTTCAACTGACCCAACCCTCAGGATACTTCAAAATGAAAATTCATTTTCCAGCCCAAAGTCACCATGGCCTGGTCTGCACCCTGCCTGCATGAGTACTGTTCACACTTGTGACTCTGATGTGACACATCAATGTGGGCTCTAGCAGCCAGGCTCAGCTTGGAGACTGACACACAGGACTCCTAAGAGTCACAGGAAAACACAAAGCAGAGCTGTAGAATGACACTATTCACACACAAGAAGCATCTATGACTTGGGGATCACGCTGCTTTGAGAAGTTTGGGCCTGGCTGCCTGTGGTGGAGCCCTGCGTACAGGGATTGGCTGCGGACAGAGACTGAGGAACTGACTACAGGAGGGGGAGCGGTGGTTCCCATCCAACAGCACCAGGCAGAAGCCTTCAGGAAGGTTAAAACAGGCATCAAGGAAACCATGCACAGCGAGGCCTTGAAATCACACCACCTCTTAGCAGGAATGGTCACAACAGAGGTCGCGCAGACTGACTCAAACCTGGGGTTTGATTGACAGCGTGCAGCCTCAGATTCTGCCCAAACTGCAGCAAGATTCAAATCTCCAAATGAGACTGGTTTCACAATTGGCCGTTCTCCTGGCTGTGAAACCACCAGGGTTCCTCCAGAACAAATTGACTAGCGGTTCAACTGGTTAACCAACCACAGTTGCAGTTCTACTTCAACTTAAATGACCTTGTAGAGACAAACCACAAAAGGACTCTAGTTAAGGGCTGCTTTCACATACCCAGCAAACGTGATGAATGGTCCTCCTAAGGTGAAACATACCTGCTCTGCAATCCTTTGGGGTCAAGAAAGGGAACAGATCCACAGAAATAGCACACCTGGAGCAAGAACTACACCACCACAATAAGTGTTAAGATTAAGCTGTTATTTGTCCAACATTCTTCATGAGGAAAAGTAAGGGGCAAAGGGAAAGAGGCCTCTGACCATAATCATATGAGCAATAATAGTGACAAAAATTAAAAAGTCTCAAAGAACTTATTAGAAGGCAACTCCATTTTTAAAACTTACATTTCTAATATAAAAGCACTGTGTTCTCCCATGAACTTACCACGTGCACACAAGCCACCAATGAATGTTGCCTTTCAAATCTGCGAACTAAAATCCAAATTCCTGATTTGTACAAATAATGGACCAAATGTGCTGTCCAAAACACACCTACATGATAACAATGCTGTATGGACCAAGGACCTGGGTTTTCCTAAAAGTATTTCTAATTAAAATGTAAACAAAAAATTTACAAAGTTTAGAATCAAAGGCAGCCTTTTACCTAGATTTCTCACCAGTTTGTGAAATTCTAAGGTGGGTCATTAACTGTTCACATATAGCTCCTCTTTGGACTTACTGTTTTCAAGTCTCCAGATTGAAAAGGTGCTCCGAACTTCTGACTTTCAAAATAAGCTGAATGTTCTTATGTGCTTCCTGTGCCCAAATTTAATTTTAAATAAAGAATAGTAATATCATAAATATGACTGACTTGGGTTAAGCACTCCTGTTAAACTGGAGAAAATTATGTCACCCCCATCCCAATCCACAGAGAAAGGACTGCCAATGGTGTGTGTGTACACTTGTATCTCTCTCTGTGTGTGTATATATATTATATACGTATGCACACAGATATAAGATATAGACAGGTAGGTATAGATACATATATCTCAAAAAAAGGCAATAACAAAAATACCAAACTATACTTGCATTGTGGCAGCAGAGAGAGTGTTATAGTGAAGAGGAAATGACTGAGATCAATTATGGGTTTAAATGACTATGATGCTAGCTTAACTTTTACCAAACTTGCCCGTAACTCCTCTCCACACAGACTGCTTCTAAAAGGGAGGAGTTCTCTTTACACAAAATGCTTTGTGTTCACAACAATCTGTACTATCCAGAACAAAACCAGTTCTGCTGGCAGAGATTGTGGGTTCGCAGGGACATTTAAGCTTTCATTAAACCGGAAAGCAATCAAGTCTTTATGTCTACAAATTATACATTTAATAGTTCCACAAATTTGGCAGAGTTCATGATGACATCTAGGATGTTTTCACCAAATCGTAGACATAAATATGGAAATCATCATCAAACTTGATGAAATAGACAGATGGTTTGGCTTCTACTTGATGGATGACCATGCCAGTCCTTTTTGAGCCATCTTCTTTGGCATATTCCACTTGTTTGCCTACCAGGCTGTCCACAACTTCTCCTGGTTCCCTTTCTGCTGGAGGTGAATCATCTGCATTGGAAGGGGGCAGGGAAAATAATTTAAAATCAATTTTTAAATATGTATCAACTCACAGTAAGATTTTTTTCTTAAGGAAAAAAAATTAGTATCTTAAACCCATTAAGATTATCTAGACCAGGAGTTAGCAAACTTTTTTAAAGGGCCAGAAAGTATTTTAAGCTTGAGGGCCACATGGTCTATCCCAACTATTCAACCTGCAACTATGGCACAAAAGCAGTCACAGGATGCAATACAAATGGAGTGGGTATGGTGTTTTATTAAAATTTTACTTACAAAAACATGACCCATGATCTACAAACATGAATAATTTTGAAAAGCACATCCCAGAATTCCTTTGGTTCCTGATTAACTGTAAATAACCAAAAAGTAAGTCTGAGTAACTTGGAAGTAGAATTTCAAACGCAATTCCTACAGGGATTACTGGGAATATGTCACACACTTAAAACGCCGAAGTATTGTGAATTAGATTTCTCCTACATGGAAATCCAAAATTCACAATGCTCTTGAAACTTTCTGAGTGCTGACACATGAAGTGTCAAGAAGTTTCAGGGGGCTGGTGCTGTGGTTTAGCAGGTAAAGCCACCGTCTGCAGTGCCAGCATCCCATACGGGCACCAGTTCGAGTCCCAGCTGCTACGTTTCCAACCCAGCTCTCTGCTAGTGGCTTGGGAAAGCAGCAGATGATGGCTCAAGTCCTTGGGCCCCTGCACCCACATTGCAGACCCCGAAGAAACTCTTGGCTTCAGACTGGCCCAGCTCTCGCCATTGCGGCCATTTCGAGAGTGAGCCAGTGGATGGAAGACCTCCCTCTCCCTCTCTCTCTAACTCTGCCTTTCAAATAAAATAAATAATCTTAGATAAAAAGAAGACGACCAAGAAGTTGTTTCAGATTTCAGAGCACTTCAGATTTCAAACTTAGGATGCTCAACCAGTGAAGTCTCGCAAATATTTCAAAATCTGAAAAACACCAGTATCTGAAACATTTCTAGTCCCATTCTTTTAAGATGAGGAATGCTCAACCTGTATTGGTTTTATTCTATGAATTCTTAATGTTTCTGCCTCTCAACTTGAGTGCACTCTACATCATCTTTCAAGTGTAGTTTCAAAATACAAGAAATTCTTCATACTTTGAAAATAGGTGCTACTGAAACTCCAGCCCCAGACCAAGTGCCATGGAATCTGAGGATGGCCCAGGGACCTGTTTCTAGAACCCCAGGGAAATACACTGCGCTACAGACTCTAGGAAAACATATAAAACAGAAAATCACCACCACTACTATCACCAGCAAAAGTAAAAGAAAATGGGGTGGGGTAGGGGGATGAAGATGGAGCCAGGGAGTTAGGGTTCTGTATTAAGAAATTCCTTATAGATTCTGAAAAACGCAAAGCTCCTTTTCTTGTTGCAGCAGGTGAGTGACCTCATCAAAAGAGATCAAAGATCTCACTGCATGGAAAAACAGCCTAGGCTCGGGGACCAGTGCTGTAACAACCCATATGGGTGCCACTTCGTGTCCTGGCTGCTACTATTTTGACCCAGCTCTCTACTATGGTCTGGGAAAGTAGTGAAAGATGGCCCAAGTGCTTGGGACCCTGTCACCAACATGGGAGACCCAGAAGAAGCTCCTGGCTCTGGACAGGCCCAGGTCCAACTGTGACGGCTATTTGGGGAGTGAACCAGTAGACAGAAGACTTTCTCTGTTTCTCCCTCTCTCTATAATTCTGCCTCTCAAATAAAGAAATAAATCATTAAAAAAAAAAAAAAAAAAGGATGGTATTTCTTTTCAAACTTATCTGCAGATTCAGCATTAAACCCCCTATCCAGAATCTCAGGAGATTTCTTTGTAGAAATTAGTAAATTAATTCTAACATTCATAGACAATTGCAAGGGACCCAAGAAAACAAAAAATAATTCTGAAAATGAACTCATACTCCCCAACTTCAAAACATACCACAAAGAAATGTAGTCAATGCAGTGTGGCCCCGGTATAATAGACATGCAGACAAATCAAATAGCACTCATATAAAAAATACACTTGTACATGCACAGTCAACTGATTTTCTACAGGAATGTCAAAGACATTCAATGAGGAAAGAGTAGTCTTTTCAAAAATGGTGGGCAACTGAATATACACACACAAAAAAAGAATGAAGCTGGACACTGACTTCCCAGTATAAGCAAAAAATAACTCAAAACCTATCGAGTTAATGAAACTATAAAACTCTTCAAAGAAAAAATTAAATAAACTGGACTTCAAAATTATAAACATTTATGCCTCAAAGAACACCATAAAGAAAGTGAAGACAATCAACAGATAAAATATTTTCAAAGCATAAATGTAACAAAGGCTTAAATATGATTTTCATGACTCAATAAAGTCAAATAATTCAATCAAAAATGAATCTGAAGATATTTCACCAAAGGAGATGTGCAAATGCCAACAAGCATATGACAAGATGCTTGACAGGAACACACACACAAAAATGTACAAGACACTACTTCACACCTATTAGAAAGGCTAGAAGCAAAAATTCAGGTAACAGCTAGTGATGATGAGTACAGGAGAAATCAGAATTCCCACACGCTGCTGGTTGGAATGTAAAATAGTATGGCCATTTTGAACATCAGTCTGGCAGTTCCCCTTAACAAATAACACTGGAATACCATCATGATTCCAAGCAACTGCTTTCAAGGTAGGCACCCAAAAGAAATGGAAACAAATGTCTACACAGAAGTTTATACACAAATTCTACTGCAGCATTATTCATAATAGCCAAAAGGTGAAAACAATCCAAAAGCCTATCAATGGATGAGTGAATTAACAAAATGTGTTACATACAACAGAATGGTATTTGGCCATTAAACAGAATGAAGTGATGCTACAACATGGAAGGACCTTGAAAACATGCTAAGTGACAGAAACTAGCACAAAGAACTCCACATTATACAATCCACTCATATGAAATCCCATAACAGGGAACTCTACATAGATTAAGTAACTTCGTAAGTCAACTACTTAAATTACTTAATTTACTTAACTACTTAAGTTACTTCCATGCCGGTGCTGTGGCATGGAGGGTAAAGTTGCCATCTGCAGTGCTGGCATCCGATATGGGCGCCAGTTTGAGTCCCAGCTGCTCTACTTCCAATCCAGCTCTCTGCTATGGGCTAAGAAAGCAGCAGAAGATGGCCCAAGTCTTGGGCCCCTGCATCTGTGTGGGAGACCTAGAGGAAACTCCTGGTTGCTGGCTTCAAATAGGCCCACCTCTGGCCATCGCAGCCATTTGAGCAGTGAATCAGCAGATGGAAGACACCCCCCTACACTCCCCTTTGCTCGCTGTAAGTCTACCTTTCAAATAAATAAATAAATCTTTGGGGGAAAAGAAGTACCGAAATTACCACACAGAACAGCTTTTTAATAAAAAAAAAAAAAAAAAAAAAAAAACCTGGCAGGGTCGATGAGGTTAGCCTAGGAAACAAACTTGTCCATATGCATCTAAATTATCTAAGATAATTACTTGTAGAAATAACTAAATAGTCTGTATAAATATTGACCTTATAGTCTAGTTTCCACTTAAAGGTTCCCCAACCAATGTTTTCTGAAATCAATATTCTTTAAAGTTCAAATATTTACAGATAAAATAATCCAATTCTAGGATTCATTTCAAAATAATTCACTGGGGAAAGAGTAGATAAACAAGATGGGCAATAAGGTAGTAGCTATTAAAGTAGAGCAGAAAACACACAGAATTATAATACTGATTCTCACACCTTCAAGTATTTTGCTAAAATACTTGCTTAAATAATAAAAATAAGTAATATACAGTACTGATAATTTTTAAGCAGCCTTTATTTTATTATAGGTGTTGAGCAGAACCATCTAACATTTTCTTACCTAAAATTCATGACAAGTGGGTGAAAACTTTCACAATCCACATGGTATGACTAAAGTATCATATATTAATTTTAAAATGTACCTAGCAAAATAATCAAATTATCTTGTTGTGAAATCCAAATTCCTTTGTAATCAAAAATAAATGTTACTAATATATACTTACTAGAATCAGGCATGATGCGAAGGTCGCCTTCTTTGTAATCATCTAGGAGCTGGTACATGTACAGGACAGGGTCTTTCTCATAGGTGATGTAAAACCATGTGTTCATGACAGGCGCCCGTGCTAAGACCATCCCCCTCCACTCATCTTTAGAGCCGTCCTCGGTCTCAAACATATGCTCCACTGCTTTGCCAATCATTGTGTCTGCTAAGTGTGCATCGCTGATTCGAGATGTTGCTGGGAATAAAAACAAGGCGCGAAGGTTGACAGTATTTCACTGAATATTTACTACAAAGACTGAACTTATTAAAGGAAATGACATGAACTTCTGTCCATGCCATATATCAATGAGCAAAAGAAACACCAGCAGGGCTTTAGGGATAAACACCATACAGAAATTGCTGGACTCCAGCCCAGAGCTGGGCTCCAAGGAAAGAATTTTTGTCTCAAGTCAACTCAAAGAACCTAGTTTTTCCTTTTTATTTTTCTGTATCATGCACTCTTGGTACTATACCTAAATCAAGAACTTTTAACTGTTCATTCAAGGCATAAAATGGTCTACCACTATTTAAGTTATTTTAAAGTTGACACAAACTCAAACTTCCAGAAGAGTTGCCAGAACCGTTTCAGTTTGCTTTCCTTTACATTAACAAATCACATAACCAAAGAACATTGATTAAAACTAAGAAATTTACCCCATTTAAGGCATAGGTTTTGTTGTTGTTTCAAAGAAACGTGTTCATTTTCCATCAACCAAATTTTCTTTTCTGCTAAAGCACTGGTTTCTACTCTTGACCCTAAAACTGTTCTCCACAAAGAGTGATCACTGTGGCTCACTTAGAATGTTTCAGTGCCTTCTTTTCAAATGCAGTCCTACACCAGCCTGTGTCCTATGTTCTCAGTTAACTATCCTCTTCATCTCTGATTACTCTCACTCCACTCCTCTGCTACCCATAGCTGCTGCTTCCCATGGCAGCAAACACTCCTGCCTCGAACCTCCTCCGCACTGCTCCAGGGGCCTGGTTCCAACTAGAGATCAATCCCCCTAAGGAACCACACAGGCTGGAAGAAGCCTGACCCATGCTAGTCATGGTACTCCATTTTATTTCTTAGTGCAAGTCACCATTGTCTATCTTGGGCTTTATTTATTTGTTAACCGTTTACTGCCCGAACACCCCATGAAATCAGAGGCTTCCCTCTCTCAGATCACAGTACAACACCTGCTGTATGACTTAACCAAATGACCCATGTTGAGAGCTCTGGCCTCCCTGATCATAACCCCAGCCCTATTCTACAATTTTTTTAAAAAGGAGATTTTTACGGATTGGCGCTGTGGCACAGTGCCAGCATCCCAGCTACTTCACTTCCATTTCAACTTCCTGCTAATGTGCCTGGGAAAGCAGAAGATGGCCCAAGTTCCTGGGCCCCCGCCACCCAGGTGGGAAACCTGGATTGAAGCCCCAGGCTCCTGCCTTAAGCATGGCCCAGCCCTGGCTGTTGCGACCATTTCAGGAGTGAACCAGGGGATGGAAAATCTCTCTCTGCCTCTCCCTCTGTCTCGGGTAATTCTTCCAAATAACTAAATCTCTTCTAAAGTAGATTTTAAATTATCGGCCTCTTTGTTTTTAAAACCGGGAAATTACAGAGGATTCTACTGATTTGAAGGTTTCTCCAGTCCTCAACTTTTAGACAACTACCCTTAAAAAATAATAAATAAATTAGGGGTGGGCATTGTGGTATAGCAGGTAAAGCCACTGCACCAGCATCCCATATGGGCACATGATTTAATTCAGAGCTATTCCACACTTCTGACCTAGCTCCCTGATAAGGCCTGGGGAAAGCAGTGAAAGATAGCCCGAGTGCTTGGGTGCTTGCCACCCAGATGGGAGACCTAGATAAAGGTTCTGGCTTTGGCCTGGCTCAGTCCTGGCTGTTGCATCCACTTGGGGAGTGAACCAGTGGATGGAAGATCTCTCTCTGTAACTCTTTCAAATAAACAAATAATCTTAAAAAACAAACAAAACAAAAAACCACTACTATTTAACTCATTAATAAGGCTCCTTTACTGTTAATTAAAATTTAAAAAACCAAAAGTTAATTTCCAAGATAAATGTATTGTTATTCAATTTTATCATAAGGGTATCCCACTGAAGTACACAATGAAAGTAAGAAAATGACCCAGGGGCCCTATGTTGTGGCACAGTGGGTTAAGCCACTGCTTGCAAAGCCAGTGTCCCATGTTAGAGTGCTGGTTCAAGTCCCGGCCCAGCTGCTTCACACTTCTGATCAAGCTTCCTACTAAGGCTCCGGAAAAGGCACCTGGAAGATGGCTCAAGTACCTAGAGACCCTGCCACCCATGTGAGAGAACAGGAGTTCCTGGGGGACCAGCACTGTGGCACAGTGGGTAAAACCCCAGCCTGCAGTGCCAGCACCCCATACAGGCAGGGGTTCAAGTCCCAGCTGCTCCACTTCCCATCCAGCACCCTACTAATGCCCCCTGGGAAAGCAGGAGAGGATGGCCTAAACCCTTGGGCCCACGTGGGAGACCCAGAAAAAACTCTGAGCTCCTGGCTTTGCATAGGCTTTAGCTCTGGCCATTGCAGCCATCTGGGGAGTGAACGAGCAGATGGAAGACCTCTGTCTCTACCTCTCTCTCTATAGAGCTTTCAAATAAATAAAAAATAGATTTTTTTTTAAGAAAATGGAGTTCCTGCCTGGACCACTGTGGCCATTTGGGAAGTAAACTAGCAGATATAGGATTGGTCTCTCTCTTTGCCTTCCAACCTCCTCTTCTCTGCATGACACTACAGAAAATCCTACTAGTTTCTTCAAGGCAACAGATACAGGATACTAGATCTCAGAACCCTTTCTCAGAAAAATTTTCTAGAGGACTTGCATTTCTATATTTTTTCAAATCTCTTAATGTCTAGATTGAAAAAACAGCTAGATTTTCTCATCTGTTTCAGCAATTTATAATGATCTGTTCTTCTGATTGATATATAAAATCCAGCCTTATAAAGACATGCAGTTGATAAAGAAGAGTATTCTAGTTGTCTTGCAGAAAACTGTTGATACTCTTCTATAAAACTGTATCAAAATTCAACAAGGTTAGTTGCAATACAGAATCTGAAATCATTTCAATAAAATTGTCATAATGAAATCATTTCTCACCAGAAAAAAGAGCTCCTAAATTCAACAACCAAATGGCTCCATCAAAAAAACTATCAAAGAACCCAGAATAGGGAGAGCGGCAAGATGGCGGAATAGGAAGGGAGCACACTGATATTTTTCGGCAAGACACAGGTTAATAAAAGTGGAGATACTGCAGGGTCAAGGAGGAGTAGGGGAAGAAACAGCAGAGGAAACTCTTCCGGAACTAGTGATTCACAGTGGACCTGCATGGAGAGCGTGGGAGCCCAAGTTCGGGACACCTGTGGCAGACTCAACCCACCAGCGCTGGAACGCGAGGTGAGCCAAACCTCAATAGCCCGAGACACCAGTGGGCAAGCGGAAAGAGGAGACTAGAGGGAACGAGGCTTGAAACTCCGTGGGGAAAAGTTCACCAGGCTAACTAGAAGAGAGAGAGAGAAAAAAAAAAAGTGACCGATACGGACACGAGTTTCTCTCTCCGCTCACCCCTCAAAGGCGAGCAAGACAAAGAGCAGGCACCATTTTGGACATACGTCATAAGCAGGGCGACCTCAGGTCTGCACCAGCCCTGAGCCTAGCAGAAACACCTGACTCTGGGGGGAGGGGTGAAATAACAGGAGATTAGGATCTAACTTGGCAACCCAGTGGGAGGCTGCAGGAGAATTGGAGCCCACATTGAGGGCAGCAGAGATTCCCTGTGTGGTCCTTGGGAAAGAGCTTCCGATCTCTGGCTCCTGTGGGTATATCATTCGCCTGCTAACTACCTCCAATTACATTCAGCTGTGCGGAATTACTTCCCTTTTGAATCAAAAGGGAAAAAAAAAAAAAAAAAAAGAATGAAAGAAAGAGAGATTTACCACGCCTAACCTGGGAGTGTCATCTTTGACACACCCTCAACCCTGAGGAACCAAACACAGCTCTCAGTCCACACTCATCTCAAGCCTCTAAGGCTCCACCGAAAGCAGACAGTCCACTTAATATAGAGCCATAGTATAACAAGAAAAAACACCACAGTGAAGAAACCAAATATCTCCAACATGCCATACAACAAACGCAAAAACTGAGGTAACAAGAACAAGGAGGACACTATGACACCCCCAAATGAAAAAGACACCCCAATTCAAGATTATGAAGATGATGAGATCGAAGAAATGCAAGAAGCGGATCTCAAAAAATTGATAAGAACATTAAGAAGTTCTCAAAAACAAATTCTTGAACTACAGAAATCCTTAACGGACAAGATAGAAAATCTCTCTCGTGAAAATGAAATATTAAGGAGGAATCAAAATGAAATGAAACAACTAGTAGAACATGAAACTATGATAGTGACAAAAAACCACAATGAAATGAAGAACTCAATAGATCAAATGACAAACACATTAGAGAGCCTTAAAAACAGAATGGGCGAAGCAGAAGAGAGAATATCAGACTTAGAAGACATAGAACAGGAAAGGAAACAGGCAAACCAAAGAAAAGAAGAAGAAATTAGAAATCTAAAAAATATTGTCGGGAATCTACAGGATACTATTAAAAAAAACCTAACATTCAGGTTCTAGGAGTTCCTGAAGGCATGGAGAGGGAGAAAGGATTAGAAGGCATTTTCAGTGACATACTAGCAGAAAATTTCCCAGGTTTGGAGAAGGACAGAGGCATCTTAGTACAGGAAGCTTATAGAACCCCTAATAAACATGACCAAAAGAGATCCTCACCACGACACGTTGTAATCAAACTCACCACAGTGAAACATAAAGAAAAGATTCTAAAAGGTGCAAGAGAGAAACGTCAGATTACTCTTAGGGGATCTCCAATTAGACTCACAGCAGACTTCTCATCAGAAACCCTACAAGCTAGAAGGGAATGGCGAGATATAGCCCAGGTACTAAGAGAGAAAAACTGCCAGCCCAGAATACTATATCCTGCAAAGCTCTCATTTGTGAATGAAGGTGAAATTAAGACTTTTCATAGCAAACAGAAACTGAAAGAATTTGTTGCCACTCATCCTGCCCTGCAAAAGATGCTTAAAGATGTGTTACACACAGAAACACAGAAACATGGTCACCAATATGATAGAAGGTAAAGGAAGGAAACCTCACAGCAAAAGATCACAGGAAGCTCAATTTCTCTTTGACATAGAATTAAACTCTGATGCTCTGTTAAAGCAATGTGTTAAAGTAATCTATTATGTTCTCTTGATGTCTATTAAATTCTAATTGTTCAAAAACAGCTGAACTTTTATTAAGAGCTATGGGTCATTTAAATATGTGCTTATTTTCAAAGATTTGAATAATCACCTTGTAACAATGATCAAATTTGGTCTATGTTATGTCATGATTTTAAGAAATCTTATTTCAACCAGGTATTTTGGATTTTGAGCCTTCTTGGCATTCTTGACAGGCATTCAAAAAATCAAAGTTTCAAACAATCTGGACTCTAAAATTTCCAGTAAATCCTGGACTTTGGTTTTTCCAGTTTGGGCCCAACTGAAAAAAAATCGAAGGACTTATGTTTCTCATCTTATAGAGACACCAACTAATCAGGCTGTTTGGATTATATTAGAAGTACTGTCAAGATGTGATGTGGTACCAAACTTTAAGTTTCTATAATGGAAAATGCTATTAATACAAATGTTTGAGAATTAAAAAGTCTAATGATTTTGTGTTACTAGACATGATAGTTATCTTAATGAGAAAGCCCCAGAGGCCTAAAGGGTTAAATACTTGTAAAATCCTACAGGTGCTTTCAAAAATACTGTGAAGTAAGCAAGTGCCTCTTGTTGGTTGATGAGTTTATAATTTTAAACATGGCGACTTAAAGTCTTTTGTCATCCATAGTTATATATGATGTGCTGCTCATAAAACTAAAGTGTTGTTGGTTCTGTGTTTAGTTGTCCTCCTATAGGTTCCTATGGACTTTTTCCAGCCACTTCTACTGTATTCAGTACTTTGGGATGGCTCTGTAAACAGATGAAGCCAATAATGTATTAACAGTACCAACTGAGAGAAAGTATGGTTAACTGAGGTTACTAAAAACAAAAAGCAATTCAAATCAATTGGCAATCGACAAAAAGAGTTAAAGATTTTAAAAGCTATTATTAAAATTGCTATATTGGTCTATTATGTTATATGTGTGTACATATTGTATGTCCACATGGGGAAATTTTATTAAGAGTTTTATTTTAAATGGCTTATAGTTAAGATTGTCCATAAATTTAAGCTGCTAAAATCAATCAAAGATACATTTTAATTTGTGTGACCTGAATCTGTGTATCATATGTTTTAAACTTGTTGGTAGAAAGAAACTAAAAACATTTTATATGGTTGTGCTTAAGTTTACTGGTTAAACTACACCATGTTAGATATTTAAGAGGTGTTTCCAAATACATGATTCTTAAAATTTATAGAAGGCATTGGACCTTCTGGTAAATGTTTTCTTAAGTTGTTATCTAACGGTTGAAACGGTTTGCTAAGTATTCATGTAATATTGCTAATGTCAGCAAGCGATCTAGGACTTGCTCCCTCATTTCTCTATTCTAAGCCCAACTCATTTCTCTATTCTCTTCAAGGTAGGAAACTAATTCTATTATGAAGGAATCTGTAGGATGCACAATTTAATCTTTAGACCTTATAAAAGAGATGGCTAACATTTTTCTGTAATAGCATAGCCAAAATAAGAACTTAAATAATAATCTCATAACTAAATTCACTTTGCCATCAGCGAAGTATACAGTAAGTAGAAAAAACCTCCCTTTCCGACCAAAGGGAAAGAAAGTTTTTAAGTGAGAATATAATTTTCCTCATGGGCATTGTCTACCTTAGAAAAACTACTACAGAACATGCCTGTGAATATAGACTTGTAGTTCAGGCCACCGAAGATTAGAGATGGGACACGGGCACTCCCTTGACTTGCATCCTCTGGTCTGCTTTAACACAAACCAGGAGGAAAAGAAAGCTCGGCATCAGAAGCAATGGGTGGCAGGCCTATTAATGGCTGATCTGTACAGTGATCTGCCCTCAAGGAGACCCAACAGGCCAGTCCACTGCAGTGGCTTTCAATGTGGTAAGCCTGGGCTTCAGCAGAAGTCAGCTTGTGAAGAGCCCTGGCAGCTCTGCCAAGAGTTGGATCACTGGAAATGGACCTGCCCTGGAGTTGAAGGATGCCCAGGTCAGAGCCACAGATCTTATTGGCTCTAAGCTGAAAAGCCCTTCACTCAGCCCAACTTCCAAAGTGACCACTGCAGCTGAGGGGATGGTCAAGTAGGGTCAGCAACATTGCAGGCAGAACTGTCAATTTCTTGTTAGAGATGCCACCTGCCTTTACCTGGCCAGCTCTCCTCCCAGGCCAGCCAAGTAATGAAAGTCAACAGAGTGCCTTCCCCTAGGAGGTTCACACCTCCCTTAGGATATTCCCCCATGTGAAGAGATAGATAGGTCTGGGCCTCTGAACTTACAAGGCCTAAATAAAGCCCACCAGATTATTATCAAGCCCATTCTGTCAGGTTCTATTTGCCTCTCAATCAGAAAACTTAATTGTAGCTTAGACAGCACCTTTCTTAGCTCCTCTAATAATGACTCTGTCCTTTGTTCTAGACCCTGTCTAGCGCACTTGGGCCTCATTCCTTTGTAATCATAACCTCTACTCTACCACCAATGGCTCTACTTCCAACCTGTGTGTACTGATGGTCCTCTTCCCCACTTAATGCTGTATAATTGTTCAAACCTGGTAAATGCCACTCTTAGGATCATTGGTTACTATCCTTACCCTGTCTTTTATGACCTTGTCTAAATATGAGCAGAGTTAGCAAACTTGGAAGGCTTCCATAGCCTTGGCAACTCATGACGAGAGCCTAGGGTGGTTACTAGCGCCATAAACTAGAGTGTCAATTTGTTGGGTCAACAACAGAAGCCACTGTGCACTTGCTCCTCATGTGGGATCTCTGTCCTTAATGTACTGTACATTTTGATTTAATGCTATAACTAGTACTCAAACAGTATATTTCACTTTGTGTTTCTATGTGGGTGCAAACTGTTGAAATCTTTATACTAAATTGATCTTCTGTATATAAAGAGAATTGAAAATGAATCTTGATGCAAATGGAAGGGGAGAGGGAGCGGGAGAGGGGAAGGTTGCGGGTGGGAGGGAATTTATGGGAGGGGGAAGCCATTGTAATCCATAAGCTGTACACTGGAAATTTATATTCATTAAATAAAAGTTAAAAAAAAAAAGTAAAAAAAAAAAAAAAGAACCCAGAATAGACATTTTTTCCAAAGATGATGCACAAATGGCCATTAAGCACAAGAAAAGATGCTCAGTATCAGTAATCTGAGAAATGCCAATCAAAACCACAATGGACCATCTTGCATTAATTAGGATAGCTACTACCAAAAAAATAATAATACAAATACAGGTAAGCAGATGCAGAATTAGAACTCTTGGTGCACTATTTCTGGGGCTGCAAAATGGTGCAACTGCCCAGGAAAACACTACAGCAGTCTGTTTAGAAAACAGAATTGAAAGTTACTATGCATTATACACACACACACACACACAATGGAATATTATTTTTCATCCTTAAAAGGATAGAGAATTCTGAACAAGCCAGTCACAAAAAGAAAAATACAAATAAGTGATTATAATTATCAAATCCCTGGAGTAGTGAAACTCAGAGACAAAAATAAGTAGTTGCCAGCAGGTCGAGAGAGGGAAGAAGTGTTGCTTAATGAACACAGAATTTCAGATTTACAAGATGGGAAGTTCTAGAGATTTGCTTCACAACAACATCAACGTATGCAGGTACTTTCAAAAGTTCATGGAAAATGGAATTAAAAGATTATTTTGAAGAAAAACCTTTGAGATTCATTCAGTTTTTCATAAAACACATTTCCCTGAAATGTTTGAAGTATAACATTATTGTATATGTATAACATTATACATATACAATATGTATAATGTATAACATTATTGTAACTGTACTTAAAACATTAAAAATAATAAATTGTTTTACCATAAGTTTTAAAAAATGGTCAACTTCATATCTTAAATGGATCTTATCCCAATGTATGATTCACTAACATCACACACTGCTCACACAGAAATCATGGTGTTTGCTTAGTTAAAAACATCTTTCAAACAGTGGAAATTCCACTGTGCAACTCTGAAATAATCAAGAGGAAAGCAGATAAAATTGCATCTGATATGATGTAGCATGAGTGCATTTTGCTTGCAAACTTCCTGAATGGGCTTCAGGGAATCCGAGGGGTCCCAAGATCTTGCTTTGGAAACCACTGCTCCTTGACACCACACATGCTTTGGCTGGCTCACTTAACTTGTTCTGTAACTTTAGCTTAAGAAAAACCATTGTAACGGTCTAATACACTACCTGAAAACAAGACAGGGAAGACTGTTTTCTTAACTGATTCAGGCACACAGTAAGGACTCAATTTGCAGATGCTTTTGGATTTCTTTTTAAAGACTGGCTTACTGTCTACAGAAGCAATTCATATCTACCACTAGAAACTTGGACAACCCAAAACTACAAAGCACATTATGGAACCACTGATCCTATCATTAGAGATTCTGATATACTTCTTTAGCCTGTGAAGACAAAAGGACTGACCAGCACAGGTCACATGGCAACATGCATGAAGGTTCAAGTGAGCTAGGAGGGGTGTAAACTAAAATTCTGTGTCAGAAAAAGGAATGTCAACTATTTAGCAAAAGTGATAAAGTCTTTGGATACTATTTGTTTTTAAAGATTTTATTTATTTATTTGAAAGGCAGAGCTACAAAGAGAGAAGCTGAGAGAGATCTTCCGTTTGTTCACTGCCCAAATGGCTGGGGCTGGGTCAGGCTGAAGCCAGGAGCCAGTAGATTCTTCTGGGTCTCCAATGTGGGTAACAGGGGCCCAAGTGCTTGGGCCATCCTCCTCTGTTTTCCCAGGTCATTAGCAAGGAGCTGGATTAAAAGTAGAGCAGCCAGGATTTGAACAGGCACTCATATGGGATACTGGCATGTGCGCAGCAGCTTAGCCCAATGCATCACAGCACCAGCCCCTGAATAACATTTCTTAAACTAAACCCGGCAAGAGTCTTAGTATGCTAAAATTTCTGATGTGAGAAATGGGTTGCTATCAAGACCAAGAGACCAGGACGTACCAAGAGAAAGACAGGGATACAAGCACACTTGAGAACAGAGAAAAATGTGAAAGATGTCAAACCCACAAAGATTTCTGTGAAAATTGAACAATGTTTATAAAGAATGATCAATGATTTAGCACTTGACAAAGAAAGAAAAGATTAATTAAACAACTTGCTGCTAAGCAGAGTTAAGTTGTTGAGGAAATGCTTAAGTCCCAAAAATTCAATGGTCATGTCTAACGAAAAAGAAGGGAAGGGGCTGCATTAGTTTCTGACCTTCACAATTTGATCCCCACATCCCCACCCTCCATCTCCATCTGATGAAATTTTGTTTTAATGGCATACACTTTTAAAGACAATTTCAAAAAGCATGTATCAATACTTTAAGCAATAGCAGCAACATAATAAAAAACACTTCAAATAAGCACTCTGAAGTAAAATTAACTTAGGTGTATCCCATTGTGTTAAAAATAAAATCAACAGTTATTAAACATGGACCTCATATAAGAATATTTTAAGATAAAACTGGCACCGTATGACATAAAAAAGACATTGATTTCCACAAACATTGTTGAAACAAACCCTAATAAATTAAAGACAAACACTAAAGTTCCCATGTTTTGGTTGCTTAAATTTTGGCCCAAAGCAAACAATGATCATTTATGTAATACACAATGAAAGACATATACTTCACATAAAGATCCTAAAGTGTTTAATCAGATTTCTCTTAAGAATTCAACACATAGGATATGAGATAATAAGTCATCCTACCCATCACTGTCCAGGTAACAGTGAGTAAAAACACTACAAATTAAATTGTAAACTTCTTGGGGGGGGGGGGGAGGGCATGGGATATGGGATATATCTTTATATCCATCAGAGTTCCTGCAGCTGTTGTTTCAGAATATCTGCTTTGTACCAACGTTAGTGGTTTTAGGTGAATGACTTAAATGTTCATCAAGAGTGCTTGTATTCCAGTAAAAAAAAAAAAAAAAAACCAATAATGTTGAAGGAGTAATCAAAACATATCCACTTCAATATCACTTTTAAAGCATATAATCCACAAGTAGTAAAAAGAACTTACCAACTCTATCGGGGAGGACTTCAAGTGCAGAAACTCTCTCATCTTTATTAAGTTCTAGTCCATAAACACAGTCAAATCCATCGTATTTTATAAGATACAAAGAAGGATTTACAGGCACCTGGTCCAGGACGGTTCCTTTCCACTGGGTGACAGGGCCATTCCCCTCTTTCCACCCATGCTGAATCCTGCATCCTACGATGTTCCGCCGGGGCTGGGAAACAGGTTTGCTGGGCCCCACACTGCTCCGGTGTTTTCTGTATTCACACACACACAAGGTATTATCTCACAGGTATGCAGGCCCAGATCCAATGTGGCTACTGGCTAGCATGCTCCCACCCCATAGCAGTGGTGCTTGCAATGAAGACCTCGCTTTTTCCAGCACGTAGCATGCGGCAGTAGTAACAGGAGACTCCTGTGTGCCTGAACTGTGCACAGGCAGAAAAAACTACTAGTCAGTAGCAATTCAAGCCCTACCATTAGGCATCAGCTTCCCAGCTTTCACGGTTCTTTTAATTCAATCAATTCAGAATCGCCCAAGGAAAAGGAAAGGGTGACCAAATGAAATTGATTATACCAATAATTACATATACCTACAGCTTTACATGAATCCATTTCAAGTAAAAGATAAATGTACAGCTATTCAACTTTACCCATTCCGATGCTCCGCTGGCAGAAACAGTAAGAATATACTATATATGAGTTTTTCTTAAACTGGAGTTGAGGCTTGCTTATTATCAATATATCAGGCAACCATTACTTATCCAGGAAGCGTATTATTAAGCACTTAACTAAGTTAACTTGTTTATAACAAATGCTGAATGTACTATTAAAAATTATCAGAGCAACATCAAAAGTACATTGTTTCTCAATTATTAGCAACGGAAAAATCTATACATAATGCTTACAAAAAAGACACCTGGCTCTTGGTATCAGGAAAATCTTCATTTCACCTTGAAACACAAAGATAAGGGACAAGATTTTGGCAAGTTGAAGGCCAAAACCAACACACTGGATACTAAGACATGACAAGAACTAAGCAGTTAAGAGAGCTGAAAAGAATTCCCTCCCCACAGTTTCACAGGCATAAAACCCCCATGTGGTACACCATGAGTAAACGTGATTAATGCTCAGCATATAACCCAAAAAGCTTAAAAAAAATTTAGCGCAGGCTGTACCATTTAAATCTACAGTTATACATAAGGGATAACTCATTCTAGACTTGTTATGTACATTTAGCCAAGCTGGAGGTCCCAGAGGGAAGGCAGAGGGGGACCCCTTACAAAGGTAAGGGAGCAGGAGTTGACACACCAGCGCCAACCTCTTCACCACAAAAGGGAGTGCGAAGCTCAGCAGGGGCCTGAGAACCCAAGGCTGCTCAGCCTTCACCCTCTGGCTTTCCTTCCAGGAAAGCAGAGACTGCCCTGATGACACCTGCTGAGCACGAGGGAAGGCCCAAAGAAGCAGGGCTCAGGACGTCTAAGAAGCTACAGAGGCAATGTCCGTGCTCTCAAGCTAAGAAACGAGTCTTGGCATCTCCCCACCTCTCTTCACTTCAGTGGGGTTCAGGGAAGAACCAGGGTTGAATAATACAGCAAGAGAGGAACAAAGAGACAACCTGAACAATTCCGGCTGGCATGGGGAATATGGAGTAAACTATCATCCACCCTTGAGCAGCGCCCCTTCTGGGTCTGTCAGGCAGGGTGTTTCTGAATCTGTGGACTGAGCAAACATCTGCCCCCTTAAATGTAGGTGAGATTCTGCCAACCTGCTAAGAACTTGAACAGAACAAAAGGTTGAGGAGGCAGGAAGCACCTCTCTTCTTCCTGCCATCTTGAGTGGCCTGGGACTGAACCAGCTCCCTGGTACTCAAGGCTTTTGGATTCCAGATACATCACAGGACTGGTCCTCCCAGGCCTCCAGCTTGCAGACAGCAGTCAACGGGACTTCTCAGCCTCCCTAATTGATGAGCCAATTCCTCCCAACAAATGTCTTCTTTGGTCACCTATCTTCTACTGGCTGTTTTCTCTGGAAAACTCTAATGCAAAAACACACAGAGGCTAGAAAAAGTTCAGAAAGGATACAGCTAGAGAAGACAAGCAGAAAACAGAAAAGGTGAAGAAACAACTGGCAATTAAAAAGCAAAGACTAGGGGCTGGCAGTGTGGTGTAGTGGGTAAAGCCACTGCCTGCAGTGCCAGCATCCCATACGGGTGCCGGTTCGAGTCCCGGCTGCTCCACTTCCAATCCAGCTCTCTGCTGTGGCCTGAGAAAGCAGTGGAAGATGGACCAAGTCCTTGGGCCCCTGCACCCTCGTGGGAAACCCAGAAGAAGCTCCTGGCTTCGAATCGGCGCAGCTCCGGCCATTGCGGCCAACTGGGGAGTGAACCGGTGGAAGGAAGACCTTTGTCTCTCTCTCTCTGCCTCTCCTTTGTGTAACTCTTTCAAATAAATTTAAAAAAAGCAACCCAAAAGTACTAAAAAAAAAAAAAAAAATCAATTCAAGGAAATTTTCCTGAAATAAAACACTTGAACAAATGCATCTTTCCCCTTGGAAAACAGACTCAGAATGACTAAGACATATCCCAGTAAAACAAATAGATGTTAAAGGAAATAACATTCTTTGAGAATTCAGGCAAAATGATCAAATCATGTGTAAGGATAAGAAAACCAGCATGTGACAGCAACCCAGGGTGCTGCACAACAGAGAGGCAAACTAACGGCTTTCACGGGAGAGAAACTTGGAGCCACGGATTCTACAACTGGCAGGAACAGTACACTGACCTACAGGTAGGAACACGGGATGATGAGCCTCAGAAGCAACAGAGGGTTGCCAGGAGAAAATGGGCGTGTTTAATCAGGACAGCCGGGGCACCTGGGAAACACAACAGTGTGCACCTGCCCTCTGCTCTGATGGTACAGATTTAAGTCCAACTCTCAAAGGCAGGAGGAAACATCAACAGCAGAATATACAGACTGACTCCCTTATAAAACTTGAGGCAGATAAGTATTGCCTCACATTAGGTGGAGAGGACCAAGAGCTACAGTCAGACCTGTTCACAATAAGAAACCAAGACCCATCGCCTGAAGAGTGAATGAAGACTACAATGTCAACATGCACAGGAAAAGGTTGCAGGGGTGGGAACTTTTTTTCTGCCAAGGCCCATTTGGATATTTATAATATCATTTGCAGGCCATATAAAATTATCAACTTAAAATTTAGCCTGCTATAAACATACTGGAGTTCCAGTCCTGCCTGCAGTTGACTTGGCAGCGCCAGACCAAATGACTTCGTGGGCCTCATGCAACCCACTGGCCAGACGTTTCCTACCAGTGGTCAAGCACTGTCAAGTCTGTAACCTGTAACCACCGAACCAATCTAAGAACCAAGAGAAACTGGATTTCTCAACATCTTCATAATCACTAGACTCCACCTGGACAACATGGCCAACACATTTTTCTTCAAAGACATAACCAATTACTTAGCTCCTCTTGATCTTTACGCAGAAGACTCAGTAATTCATCCTGCAAGCACGACTAGGCTTGCTTCACACAGCAAAGGCTAGGACTAGATTAAAGACCTCACTGGGGAAAGCAATCAATCCTATGTATCATTTTTTAATTTACAAAAGCATTCCATTATTACCAAAATTATAAGCAAACACAGCATCTTCACCATTGTGGTTTGACACCACTGTGTCAAACACCTATGTAGATGTCATGGTGGAAGTACTTTTGAAGTTGGAGTTAACAAACATTCAAACCCATGTGCTCTGAGCAGCCAGTTCCCTACAATCAACCAAGCTCGAAACACACACACAGGCATGCTTGCCTGCTCTATTGGCTATATTTCTCTGGAGACTTCTGACAACCAGCTAAGACTCTTTCCTAAATTCAGATAATAAAATTTTCTGGCACTTTCAACAAAACAACTATAGAGTCAGACAATGACAGATTTCCAGATCTGGGCGCTGTCCCTTCTATAACTCAGGGGTAGCATTCTTCTGTAAATGGAGACTATCTGCAGTGGGTCCTGATAATGCTTGAGAGATGCCTTTAGTCAACATTCCAAATAAGCTGCTTTCATGCAGTCACCTCCAATGCGAGCACTACAAGGGGCTGGTGACCATCTCCAGTGCCACTTAAGCTGCTCCTGCTGTCTTTTAATCCTAAAGATGCACAATCCTTCCTTCTGGGTGGATTTTGTTTCCTTAACTTTTAGTAAGAGAATCTGAATACTGATCTCTTGCTATGATATGCTCCTGGTCTTATTCTCAGCATTTTGCTTTCTGTTTTCTATTTGCCAGTTATTTTCATTTCTTCACCTCCCTTTCTTCCTTTATCTGTAGAGTTGGAATGACAGAGGCTTCTTTGCACTAAATGACGATTCTAAAGAAGCCATGTATCATTTCTAGTCTTGCAGAGTACCATTAACTTTCTAAATAACATGCCCTAGTTCAGATTTTTCTACTAAATATATAATTAATCAAAACCTATACCTTTTCTTCCCCATCTGAAACAACACTAAAGGCAACCAAAAATCCTCAGCAAAAAAGGGAAAACCCACTGGGGCCAGCGCTGTGGTGCAGTGAGTTAAAGCCCCAACCTGCAGCACCAGCATCCCAAATTGGTGCCGGTTTCAGTCCCAGCTGCTCCACTTCCAATCCAGCTCCCCGCTAATGCACCTGGGAAAGCAAGAGACCAGGAAGAAGCTCCTGGCTACTGGCTTCGGATCAGCTCACCTCTAGCTGTTGGGGTCATCAGGGGAGTGAACCAGTGCGAGGAAGATCTCTCTCTCTCTCTACCTCTTTCTAATAAATAAAATAATTCTTTAAAAGAGAAAACTCAAAAACTTCATCTAGGGAGGCCAGTTTGTGTCCCAGTTGCTCCTCCTTCGATCCAACTCTCTGCTTAAGGCCTGGAAAAGCAGAGGAAGATGGCGTCAAGTGCACCCATGTGGGAGACCTGGAAGAACCTCCTGGCTTTGGACTGACTCAGCTCCAGCCACTGCAGCCATTTGGGGAGTGAACCAGCTGACAGATCTCTCCCTCTCCCTCCTCAAATAAATAAATAAATCTTAAAAAAAAAAAAAAAGTTTATTTGGCTGCTTCTACTGAAATGAAAGCTTTTGTTCCAAACTGCTGTTTTTTCATTATACTATCTTAAAAATACTTTTTAAGTTATGAAAACGGGGTTGGCGCTGTGGTGCAGTGGGTAAAGCTCCTGCTTGCAACACCAGCATCCCATATGGGTGCCATCAAATCGTGGCTGTTCCACTTCCGAGCCAGCTCTCTGCTGTGGCCTGGGAAAGCAGCAGAAGATGGCCCAAGTCTTTGGGCCCCTGCACCTGCGTGGGAGAACTGGAAGAAACGCCTGGCTCCTGGCTTTGGACTGGCAGAGCTCTGGCCACTGCGGCCCCCTTTCCCTTTCTGTGTCTGCCACACTGTAACTCTTTCAAAAAAATAAATAAATATATTTTTTTAAAAAAGCACAATTTCAAATTGCTTGTATTTTCTTGTAAAGAATCTAAATTATTCCTAAGTATCTCTTACCAACAAATAACATCCTTTCATGAACAGCAGTATTATAAAATAAATTCCAAGACACTACAACTTATGACATCTTGAATTAGTTACTAATAAAAGGTTGCATTACATCATTATTTAAACAACTGAAGGGGCAAAGCAGAGAAATTTTGCACTGAAAACCTTTCTTTAGGGAGGTTCATTCAGTGGCTTGAACTGACTGCTATTCTTTTTTTTTTTTTTTTTTTTTTTTTTTTTTTTTTTGACAGGCAGAGTGGACAGAGAGAGAGAGACAGAGAGAAAGGTCTTCCTTTTCCGTTGGTTCACCCTCCAATGGCCGCCGTGGCTGGCGCACTGCGGCCGGCAAACCGCGCTGATCCGAACCCAGGAGCCAAGTGCTACTCCTGGTCTCCCATGAGGGCCCTGCGCAGAGAGCTGGCCTGGAAGAGGAGCAACCAGGACAGAATCTGGCACCCCGACCAGGACTAGAACCCGGGGTGCCGGCGCTGCAGGCGGAGGATTAGCCTATTGAGCTGCGGCGCCAGCCTGACTGCTATTCTGTCAGTATTTGCACATCTTATTTTCATAGCCAGTATTTAAACACATCACACATGTAGAATTCAATTTTCAACTACTACCGATGTACTATGAACTAGTAGTAGATGCATGCCTCACACTCTGTTCTCTCTCATATGGATTGATTACTGATATTCTTTCCAAGTCTGCTTCCTAGTGTTATACAAAAGCAATTCCCCTAGAAGGACTTAATGCAAACAAGCAACCAGAGAGAAAAAACTGCTTTGCTGGTAATTATTTGATAAAAGTTCTATACCAGATACTGTCACTTCCCAGCTTAATGTGACAACATAAAACCAAGAGGCAGGGAAAAGTGGGTTTTCCATCCAAGTCACTAAGGTTTCTCTCAGTTTCATCTACACAGCGTACACTCCAAGGAACACCAGGGATATACTTACTTCACCAGGACAAGGTTACTTCAAGGTAATTAAAACATATTAGATGCCCTGACCAAGCTGAGACTGCCAACACCTTGCAGCATTTGGATGCCTGCACCAAGCTGTCCAGTCTGCATGTTCATGATTGTCATAGCTCACATCAAAGATGAGACAACAAAACGTGCAGCTCAGCAGATATGACGTGGAAGCTAACAACATGCACTCCAGACTCAGGCTTGCCCTGCTTCTGTGTCCTATGCAATCAGCTATTAGTTGTGTGACTGTGGACAAGTTACATGCTGTGTACCAATTTCTTCAACTCCAGTACAAGTTCCCAGTACCTGCTTGACAGAGTTCTTGAACAAAGCCCATACCAGGGGCAACATGGAGGACAATGATACTCGGTCAGTAATTAATATTTGTGTCTCATTAAATGGAAGCATAAAAAATGTAGACTGGGGGGCCAGTGCTGTGTTGTAGTGGGTAAAGCCACCACCTGCAGTGCCGGCATCCATTATGGGCACCAGTTCAAGTCCCAGCTGCTCCACTTTTGATCCAGCGCTCTGGTATGGTCTGGGAAAGCAGTAGAAGATGGCCCAAGTGTTTGGGCCTCTGCACCTGTGGGGGAAACCCGGAGAAAGCTCCTGGCTCCTGGCTTCTGATCAGCGCAGCTCTGGCCATTGCCACCAATTGGGGAGTGAACTATTGGATGGAAGACGTCTGTCTCTCTATCTGTGTAACGCTTTCAAATAAATAAATAAATAAATCTTATAGAAAAAAATTTCACTTATAGAAAGGGCTCTGGCTGGCCCTGTGGCTCACTAGGCTAATCCTCTGCCTTGCGGCGCTGGCACACCGGGTTCTAGTCCCGGTTGGGGCGCCGGATTCTGTCTCGGTTGCCCCTCTTCCAGGCCAGCTCTCTGCTGTGGCCCGGGAATGCAGTGGAGGATGGCCCAAGTGCTTGGGCCCCTGCACCCACATAGGTGAATAAGCTCCTGGTTCCTGGCTTTGGATCGGTGCAGCAACTGGCCGTTGTGGCCAACTGGGGAGTGAAACAGTGGATGGAAGACACCTCTCTCTCTCTCTCTTTCACTCTCCCTGCCTCTCCTGCTCTCTCTGTACAACTCTGATTTTCAAAGAAATAAATCTTAAAAAAAAGGGGGGGGGGGCTATCTGGTGAAAACCTGACAGCTTTACTGCACTACTACAATCCACCCTGGGAGAGTACAACTCCTATGAGCTCTGCACATCTGGAAGATGCTAATGACTATCATATGTCAGTGTTTCTCTCAGTCTCTTTTCCTTCTATCAATACTCAGATGTGCACTGAGAAAGCAAAGCTGTGAAAATGGGATAACTCCTCCCTTCACATCAACCACCCCCTTCTGCTGCATAGTAATGAACTCAAGTTTTTGAAACAAATACACCTGTTAATGCACTAAATGAAATTCACGAAATGAGAAACATACAGGACAAGATAATTTCAGCGGTTATATATGTGAACATTATAACTTTTTAATAAGTATTTGTTTGTTCTGGGGAATCCAACCCATGAGATGACAAACAATAGTGCTTAAAACTGAGGCACAGATAATATCCCTTGCACAAACTCTACAAATAATATATCCAAGGGCTCAAAACTATCAACGCCTGAAACTCTCAATAAATGAACTTTAATCATAAGTGATTACTGAAAATATGTAAAAATGTCTAAAACAGATTGCATGTTAATATGCTTAAAGCCTCTTTGTTTAACTTAAGCGGTCAATCCATGTGAAATGAACTGTTTGGTTCTATAAATTTGAGGTTTAAACTTTTACCTCCAATCCACTGTATTTTTATTATTACTTTATAGTTAAGGCAGTCATTTTTGTTTTATTATCATCTTTCAATTGTAGCAAGCGATGGCTTGCCACTTAACAGTGACGTGATAATGACGGGAGATCTATCACATACATTATCAAATTCCTGGATATGGCAAAACCATGAAGGTTAAGGAGCAAATCAGTGATATTTGAGAAACACTTGAAACCTCGGGGAAGCAGGCATACTTACTCAACCTTTGCGTTTTTACTTGCTGTTTCACCAACTGATTACCACGACTATTTACAACATGTGGCTCAATCACAGTCACAACAGCCCTATCTGTCCAGACCTTCCTCGGCGGCCATGACTCCTGTCTTCAGCCACCAGCGCCGAGACCAAGGGGCGGAAGCTGTCCACATGGATCATCTGCAACCAACAGCCACTCAGACCCTGCCGGGGTCCCGCAGTGCTTTCTCCACGACTAAGGAGACTCACACCACCCACACGGTCTGCGCCACGGCACCGTCACCAGGGCACGACGCGGACCCAGGCAGGCTGGGGCTGTGCTAGCAGATGTACGTGTGACTGGTACAATGAAGATCGTATCTCAATTCTCTGTTCTGGATCCAACTATGTCACCCAAAAGCAATTCTTTCGGGGAAGAAAGTAGTGTCTGTCCTCTGGTGCCTAGAGAATACAGGGTGGAGATCATCTTTTTAAATGCATGGCTACTGCATTCTCCTCTGACATGCAGACGCTTTCCCAACATTACAGGGTTTTCACTCATGTAAACATGTGACAAAGCAGCAAGTGTGGCAGATGCTGGGAGCCCCGCCCTGCATAAGAAATGGTCTCAGCGCCAGAGGAGCTCCTTATCCAAGAGCAGATCCAACCCAGGAGAGGCAGGAGAGGTGCCCTCGGGCCTGCCACTCTCCCACAGCTGGCCAGCTCCCAGCACACAGGACGGGGGATCATGACCCAGAGGCTTCTCAAGGTGAAAGGCAGAGCCAGCTCCCTGCAGCCAGAGCAGAGGGGACAGACACTGCACACAGTGACTCGCCAGGCACGGGGGCTGCTCAGCCGAGAACCCCTCCCTCAGCCTCCTCAGTGACCGCACATGCCAGCTACCCCAGGGCCCAACATGCGATCCAAAAGCAGGTGTCAGAACGGCTTACTTGTGGGACGTCCGCTTCTTCATCATGTTTGCAGACACTCCAGCATGGCCTGGAAGAGAGGCGAGTTACAGTCAAGGAAAACTGCATCCAACAGCTCAGAAGTCACATAAAGAGGCGAACTGCGAACAGCCCACGCCTAAGAGCCGGTTGCTAACTCTCTGATTTCAGAGACCCAAGGAGGTCCCGGGAGGACAAGGGGCACGCGCCCCAGTTCAGCCCCCAGATGGGCCACGAAAACCCACAACCAGAATCACGCTCACAAAAACCACAAAGAAACGAGTGGCCACCCTAGCCACAGAGTACTAAGTGGCACACGACCTGTCCTGCTCTCATGGAACTCGAAAATGGGACAAAATTCAAGAACACCTGGATTCAGAGACCGGAGAGGCACAAAGCACGGGTCTCTGGGACCTAGGGGACGGACCAGGGACAGGAAGGCCCCACGGTCACCCCAAGAGCAGGCTGTGGACGACGATACACGAAGGAGGAGCCAAGAACAGCCATGTGTTCACCACGTCGGGGAGGGGAGTGAGGCTGAGACTGTGCAACACAGCGCAGCAGGAGGGGGCCGCTGGGGAGGGGGACATGATGCCCAAAGTCTCAGAGCAGGTGGGCTTACGTCTCTGGCCAAGCACAAGTCTGCATAGAAAGAATTCTGAGAAATCACACACTGAAACAAGTTGTTCCAGCTCCATCTACCCACCTCTTCACCACCTGGGTTGAACGACGAAAACTCCAAGAGTAGGGAGCCCTCCCAGGAAGTCTGAGGGAGCCTTGGATCCACCCTCAACACCTCCCGCCCAAACAAACCTTGACATTCTTTACAGGACAGCAGCAAACGTCTCAATACTCAACAACACAACATTTGAAACGTCCAACACCCCAGCCAAAATTAGATGTGCAGAAAAGTAGTTTACGATCCTCTGCTGATGGACCCTGGAGGCAGCAGGTGATGGCTCAAGTGCTTGGGCCCCTGGCACCCACACAGAAAACCTAGATGGAGTTCTGGGCTCCTGGCTTCAGCCTATCACCCCCTGTTAATGGGGAGAACAGGGGAGTGAACCAGAGGATGGAAGGTATCTCTCTTGTTCACTCGTTCTTCCTCTACCTTTCAAGTAAATGAAAATAAACAAAGATTTTTTTTTAAAAAATGGCCTAGCAATTAAGACCCGCATCAGGGGGTCAGCACTGTCTATAGCAAGTAAAGCTGCTGCCTGAGGCACCAGGATCCCATATGGGCTCCAATTCAAGTCCTGGCTGCTCTGCTTCCAATCCAGCTCCCTGCTAATGCGCCTAGGAAAGCAGTGGAAGATGGGCCCCTGCACTCACGTGGAAGACTAGGATGAAGCTCCTGGCTTTGGCTTGGCCTAGCCCTGGCTGTTGTGGCCATGTGGGAAGTGAACCAGCAGACTGAAGATCTGTCCTGTCACTCTGTCCCTCTAACTTTGCCTTTCAAATAAATAAAATTTAAAAAGGGGGGGAGGGGACCTTTGGCAGTTAAGACCCACAGCAGGGGCCAGCATTGTGGCGGCAAGATATGGTTAAGCCACAATGTAGGCATCCTGTATGAGTGCTGGTTCCAGCCCCAGATGCTCCACGTCTGATGCAGCTTCCTGATTATTCACCTGGAAAAGTAGTGGAGGACGGTAAAAGTACGTGGGCCCCAGCCACACATGAGAGAGACCCACGTGGAGTTCCTGGACTTTGGATTCTGCCGGCCCAGCTTCAGCCTTTGCAACCATCCGGAGAGCGAACCAGCAGATGGAAGATCTCTGTCTCTCCCTTTCTCTCTGTAACTTTGCTTTTCAAAATAAATAAATCTTAAAGAAAGAAAAAAAAGGAACCGCATCTGCATGCCTAGGTTTGATTACCAGCCCCAGATCTCTAGCCCAGCATCTCGATAAAGCAGACCCTAGGTGTGTGCAGTGATGTCAGTAAGTGGATTCCTGTCGCCCATACAGGACACATTCTGGACTGCATTCTTGGCTTTGGCCTGGCCAAAATGACCTACAGCTGTGGTCATTCAGCGGGTGAACAAGCAGATGACAGCCCTCTGTATTAATGTGATTTTCTGTCTTTCTGCTTCTTCAATAATCTAAAAACAAAGGTCAAAATCAAAGGACACCATACCAAGGCTCTTCCTAGTCAAATTTCTGAGAACCACTGATAAAGAGAATATTTAAAAGCAGCCAGGAGTGAGCTGAGTGTCACAGTGGTAAAGATGCTACTTGGGATGCCACCAGCATCCTTTATCATAATTAGTCTCAGCTCTGTTCCCAACTCCAGCTTCCTGCTAATGCACACCTTGGGAGGCGTCACGTGCTGGCTAAACTACTTCGGTCCCTGCTCCTGAGTAGGAGGGACTGTGTTCTGACCTTCTGGCTCCAGCCTGGTCGAGCCTGGGCCAGCCCCACAGAGGCAGGTATCTGAGGAACAAACCAGTGTACAGGAGATCTCCCTCTACCTGCTCCTCTGCTTTAATAGGAGGCACATTCAATACAGGAACACAATTATAATACCGGTTTCATTTGTTGTCAGATACCACGTAAGCCACATGACAAAGGAATACATCTCAACATACTACAAAATAGGCAAATCAGGAGGAGCAGGTAAAGTCGTCACGCAGTACACAAGCATCCTGTACTAGAACGCCCAGAAGGAAGCAGACAATGGCTCAAGTATTGAGTCCCTGCCACCAGCCTGGAGACCTGGATGGATTCCTGGCTCCTGGCTTAGCCTTGGCTGCTGTGGGCATGTGGGGAGTGGACCAACAGATAGAAGCGCTCTATTTGTGTGTGTGTGTTTGTGTGCCCGTGCGTGTGTGCACCTGTGTTGCTCTGCCTTTCAATTAAAAAAATATATAAACAAATATTTAAAAACTGGGCACACCAACTTACTGCTAGAACACTATATCCAAACAAGTATGACTTCCAGCCCCAACACACTCAGAACACAAAACTGTCTAGACCAATTAAAAGACTATAAATAAAGAAAAGGGCTGATTATTAGCATCAGACAAACTAACTTTAGGACAGCCAATATTGCCACAGATCAAAAAAGATATTTCAGACGGGGCAGGAGTTTGGCCTTAGCAGTTAAGAATGCCTCCATCCTGTGGCCAATGCTGTGGCACAGCAGGTTAAGCTACCAGCTACAGCGTCAGCATCCTGTGAGTGTCAATTTGTGGCCCAACTGTTCCTGTTCCTATCCAGCTCCCTGCTAATGGCATGAGAAAGCAGTGAAGGATGGCCCACTCGCCTGGGACCCTGTATCTATGTGGGAGACCTGGATGAAGTGTTTGGCTCTTGGCTTTGGCCTGGCCCACCCTCAGCTGTAGCAACAATTTGGGGAGTGAACCACCAAATGAAAGATCTCTCCCTAATCTCCTCTTTCTCAGTAACTCTTTCAAATAAATAAAATAAATCATTAAAAAAAAAAAAAAGAAAAAAAGGAAGGGGAATGCTTTCAACTTATATAAAAATGCCTAGATTTGCTTCGCAGCTACAGTCTCAATTCCAGCTTCCACCAATGTCAATATGAAAAGCAGCAGTAATGGCTCAAGTTTTTGGGTTCCTGTCACCTGCAAGGGATACCTGGATTGAATTCCCAGCCCCTGGCTCTGGCCTGGGCACTGAACACATTCAGGGAGTAAACCAGCGATAGGAGCTCTGTCTGGTTGTCTTGCTGCCCAAAAAATTGATTTTTAAAAAGGACAATTAAATTGATAAAATGGTCAATTAATCAAGAAGCCATAATTATAAATGCATCTTAACCTAATTACATAATATTAAAAAACATGAGGGGCTGGCACTGTGGCATAGCAGGTAAAGCTGTCACTTGCAGTGACATATGGGCACCGGTTCTAATCCTGGCTGCTCCACTTCCAATCCAGCTCTCTGCTATGGCCTGGGAAAGCAGTAGAAGATGGCCCAAGTGCTTGAATCCTTGCATCCTTGCACCCGCATGGCTCCTGGCTTCAGATAGGCACAGCTCCAGTCATTGTGGCCATTTGGGGAGTGAACCAGTGGATGGAACACCCCTTTCTCTCTGCCTCTGCCACTCTGTAACTTTGCCTTTCAAATAAAATAAATAAAGCTATAAATAAAATAAAATATATGAAGTGGGCCAGTGTTGTGGTTTAACAGGAACAGCCACTACCAGTGATGCTGGTATCCCATATGCGTGTCCATTTGTGTTGTGGCTGTTCTACTTCCAATCCAGTTCCTTGTAATGGCCTGGAAAAGCAGCAGAAGATGACTCAAGTATTTGGGCCCCTGCTACCCACATTTGGAGACCCAAACTCCTAGCTCCCAGCTTTGTCCTCGTCCAGCCCTGGTCATCTGGGGAGTTAACCAGTGGATGGAAGATCTCTGTTACGCTCTCTGCAAATAAATAAATAAAAATAAAAAACATGAATCAGAAACTGATGGAACTGCAGAAAAGAATACATCAAGGCTGGCGCCGTGGCTCAATAGGCTAATCCTCTGCCATGTGGCGCCGGCACACCGGGTTCTAGTCCCGGTTGGGGCACCGGATTCTGTCCAGGTTGCTCCTCTTCCAGTCCAGCTCTCTGCTGTGGCCCAGGAGGGCAGTGGAGGATGGCCCAAGTGCTTGGGCCCCTGCAACCCATGGGAGACCAGAAGGAAGCATCTGGCTCCTCCTGCCTTCGGATCGGTGCGGCGCGTCAGCCGTAGTGGCCATTTGGGGAGTGAACCAATGGAAGGAAGACCTTTCTCTCTGTCTCTCTCACTGTCTAACTCTACCTGTCAAAAAAAAAAAAAAACCATATCAAAATGATACTTAATACGTTAACTCTCCTTTCTCAGCAATTGATGTAATAAGCGTGTAGAAAATCAAAAAGGGCCGTGGGGCTAGCACTGTGGCGTAGTAAGTAAAGCCACCACCTGCAGTGCTGGCATCCCATATGGGCACCAGTCAAGTCCTGGCTGCTCCACTTCCAATCGAACTGTCTGCTACAGCCTGGGAAAGCAATGGAAGACGGCCCAAGTCCTTGGGCCCCTGCACCTGTGTGGAAGACCTAATGGCCCAGCTCTAGCTGTTATAGCCATTTGGGGAGTGAACCAGCAAATGGAAGACTTCCCTCTCCCTCTCTGCCTCTGCCTCCCTGTAACTCTCCCTTTCAAATAAATAACTAAATAAATCTTCTTGGGGAAAAAAAAAAGGGGGGGGGGCGCGGCACTGTGGGACAATGGGTAAAGCCTGCAGTGCATGCAGAGCCAATATAGTGTATGGGTGCCGATTCAAGCCTCAGCTGCTCCACTTCTGATTCAGCTCCCTACTAATGTGCCTGGGAAAGCAGAAGACGGCCCAAGTCCTTGGACACCTGCACCCACATAGGAGCCCCAGAAGGAGCTCCAGGTTCCTGTTTTTTTTTTTTTTTTTTTTAAAGGGAGAGGGTTTATTGGGGAAAACGCAGCAGACCAGAGGGGTGGGGCGACGAAGGGAAAAAGGGCCGCGTGTCTGGGAAGGGGGTCTGATATACCTTTTCCAGGGGGCGGGCAGTGAGGCAGGAACTAGCCAATCCCATTAGGTTGGGGGTGGAGCTTGACCCAGCTCCTGCCTCTGGATCAGCCCAGCTCTGGCCATTGCTGCAATTTGGAAAGTGACCCAATGCATGAAGACCTGTCTGTTTCTGCTTCTGTCTCTCTGTAACTCTGCCTTTCAAATAAGTAAATAAATCTTAAAAAAAAAAAAAAAAAGCTGCAGCATTATGGTATACCAGGTAAAGCCGCCGCCTGCAGTGCCAGCATCTCATATGGGCATTGGTTCAAGACCCAGCTCTCTGCTATGGCCTGGGAAAGCAGCAGAAGATGGCTCAAGTCCTTGGACCCCTGTACCGAAGTGGGAGACCCTGAAGAAGCTTCTGGCTCCTGGCTTCAAATCAGCCCAGCTCCAGCCATTGCAGTCATTTGTGGGGTGAATCAGTGGATGGAAGATACCAATCTCTCTCTGCCTCTGCCTCTCTGTAACTCTGCCTTTGTAATAATAAACAAATCTTTAAAATATCAAATCAAAAGACCTGAATGTCATGAACAGCCAACCTAACCAGTTAGCTGGTATTAATGGATCTCTGAACATTAAGGCCAAAATACACACTTTTCCAAGCTGACGTAGAAGCACCATCCAGATGCGTTACATGCTGACTCATAACACAAATCTCAGTATACTTAAAAGAATCTGAACTCAGATAAAATAAATCATCTCATCACAGCAGAATTAAGCTAGAATAATAATAAAATACTATCTGGAAAATTAAACAAGTTTTTTAATTTTTAAACATTTTTTGAAAAGCAGTGTGACTTGAAAAAGAGGTCTTTCATCCACTGGTTTACTCCCCAAAAGGCCTCAATAACTCGGCCAGACTGAAGCCAGGAGCCAGGAACTCCATCCAGGTCTCCCACAAGAGTGGCAGGGACTCAAGCAATTCAGCCATCATCTGCTGCCTTTCCAAGCACATTAACCAGATGCTGAATTAGAAGCAGAATAGCTGGGACTTGAACTGCACTCTGATATGGGATTCCAGCAATGCAAGCAGTGCCTTAAACCATGCACCACAACGCTATCTCCCAAACAACAGACTACTAAATATCCATGGCTCAAAGACACATCACAATGAAAATTTCAAACATTTTGAAAAGAAAAAAATATAAATACAATTGCAAAATTCATGAGATGCAGCAAAAAGCAGTACAGACAATATTCATCAGGAATGTGCACTTACAACGATAAAAGTATGAAGGGAAAAAGATTTCTTGGGGCCTGTGTTATGGCACAGTGGGTTAAGCCACCATCTTCAACACCAGTATCCCATGTGGGTGCAGGTTCAAGTCCCGGCTACTCCACTCCTGGTCCAGCTCCCTGCTAATGCTCCTGGGAATGCAGTGGAGGACAGCCCAAGTCTTCAGGCCCCTGCATCCATGTGGGAGACCTAGAAGAAGCTCCTGGCTCTTGGCTTTGGCCTGGATCAGCACCAGGAGCACTGCAGCCATTTAGAGAGTAAACCGGCGAAAGATCTGTGTGTCTCTCTTCCTCTTTCTCTGTAACTCTTTCAAACAAACAAAATAAAAAAAAATTTTTTTTTTGGAAAATAAAAAAGACTTATTTAAGGTAAAGTCAGCACAGTGGTTACTCTGTGTGGAGGGGAATGAGGCTGGGGAGGGCAGAGGGAGGCTCCCTATCATCTGCTGTACAGTGAGCTGTGCATTTCTAAGTATGGATTTCAGTATTAATGTCACATATACAACATTTAAAAGTTAACTAAATAAAGGCACTATATGGCCAGTGTGGAAGCCTGACAAGTGTAGTTCAAAGAAAAGACATGGGGGTGGGGGATTCTGAGTGTGGAGAGCAATTCTGCCCTGCTCCTCCAGCAAGTGGGCATGTGCTGGGAAAGGAGGGGACAGACAGGAGGATGTTAACAGTAAAGAAATGGGTCTGTGACAGCAGCAAATCCACCAGAAGCAAGCCTGTGCCACCTTAGGCTGCAGAGCAGACCAGAAAGAAGGTGAGAAGGGAAAAGAAAGGAGTCACCGAGGGTCTACTGGAATCGCACCAGGTGTCAAAGCCCCCGTCTCCCCCAACACACACAATGTCCCACGGGACACATGGAGTGTTGGTTTCTGGGCAAGGTGCTTCACAAGCTGGTCAGGCAGACATCATGTCTACCTTTCAACAAAAAAACTACAAGGCGCATTAAAATGCAAAGAGTTGGAAGAGACAGAACAAGCACCAGAACCATACTCAGAAATAGCAGAATGTTGGAAGGTTCAGGACAGGAATTTGAAATAATTAATATGCTACAAGCTCTAGTGAAAAAAGTAAGTAACACACAAGAACAGATGGGTAAGGAGAGAAATAGAAATTTTAAAAAAAGATTCTAGACACAGATCTTATATATACCTTCAAAAAATGAAGTCAAAATGGGACATAGATCTAAGTGTAAAAAGTAAAACTACAAAATACCTGGCAGGTAACATAAGGAAAAATCTGGATGACCCAGTACACAGTAATGACTTTTTAAAAAATATTTACTTATTTATATATTTGAAAGGCAGAGTTACAGAGGCAGAGGCAGAGAAAGCAAGGTCTTCCACCTGCCGGTTCACTCCCCGAAATGTTCACAACAGCTGGGGTTGGGCCGATCTGGAGCCAGGAGCCAGGAGCCCAAGGACTTAGGCCATCTTCTGCTTTCTCAGAACATAGCAGAGAACTGAATCAGAAGTGGAACAGCCAGACTCAAACCAGTGCCCATATGGGATGTGGCACTGTAGGCGGCGGCTTTACCCGCTATGCCACAGCGCCGGCCCCTGGGGGCCTTTTCCAGTCATATGATGAGGCTTGTCATATGATTAGGCCTCAGAACTCCGGAGCCTGTATCCATGGCTATGTGGGACCTTCATCTGTGCTGCTCAGTAACTCCGACCCTAAAATGAGACAAGAGAAACCTCCAGAAACCTCAGGAAGCCAAGGAACCCTCCCAACAGTGCTGCCTTAGAGTTCCTATCAGACAAGAAATGCTAGAGAAGGCAAAACTAGGGCAATAATCAAAGATTCGTGCTTGCCAGGGTGCACAGGAAGGGAAGGGTAATAGGTGGAGTAAAGGGCGGTGAAATTATTGTGACACCATAATGATAAATCCACGTTACTACACATTTGTCCAAACCCACAGAATGCACAACATTCAGAGGGAGCCCCAGTGTGAACTATTACATTATCTGGGTGATAAGGATGGACGTATTCAGTGTAGGTTCAAATCTACCACTGTGTAGGATGCCAAAAGTGAGAAAGGCTGTAAATCTGTGAGGAAAAGGGGTAACAGGAACTTTCTGTACCTTCCATTCCATGTTGCTGTGAACGCAAAACTCCAAGAAAAAATAAGATCTACTTTAAAAAATCCCTCAAGGGGCCAGTGCTGTGGCACAGGGGGTTGCAGCCATTTGGGCAGTGAACCACCAAACGGCAAATTTCTGTCCCTCTGTCATTCTGCCCTTTTTGTTTCAAAGATTTATTTATTTACTTGAAAGGCAAAGTTACAGAGAGAGGGAGACACAGGTCGTCCATCCACTAGTTCACTCCACAGATGGCAGCAATTGCTGGAGCTTGGGCCAATCCAAAGCCAGGAGCCTGGAGCTGTTTAGGGTCTCCCACATGGACACAGGGCGCCAAGCACCTGGGCCATTTTCTACTGCTTTCCCAGGCACATCTGCAGGGAGCTGGATAGGAAGTGGAGCAGCCAGGACAAGAACCAGTATGGGATACTGGCCCTGCAGGCGGCACCCTTTCACAAGTGCTGGTCCCTGTCATTCTATTTTGCCTTTCAAATAAATAAAAGTTTAAAAAATTTTTAAGATTTATTTATTTGAAAGTCAGAGTTACAGAGAGAGAGGGGAGGGAAGAGGAAGGGGAGGGGGAAGGGAGGGGGAGGGAAATGTCGGGGTCTTCCATAGGATGGTTCAGTCCCCAATTGGCCGCAAAGGCCGGAGCTGCGTTAATCCGAAGCCAGGAGCCAGGAGCTTCCTCTGGATCTTCCACACAGGTGCAGGAGCCCAAGGACTTGGGCCATCTTCTACTGTTTTCCCAGGCCATAGCAGAGAGCTGGACCAGTGCCCATACGGGATGCTAGTGCTTCAGGCCAGGGCGTTAATCCATTGCAGCACAGCACCGGCCTCAAAGTTTTAAAAATTTTTAAAAAGTATCAGGGACCCCAGAGTTTCTCCAAGAAAATGACCCACAACTTACAAAGTGAAAGAAGAAAAATAACATTTATCACAGACAAAAGGTTAATGTCTCTGATATAAGAAGAGGACATAACAACGTCCTAATAGGCCACTGTAAGACATTTAGCCTCACACATAAAACTACCCTGAAAGACCATTTCTCACCTATAAGCTCAGCACAACTCATACACCTGACAAACACTTCTGGCAAGACTCTTCCATGTTGCTGGTAGGAATGCAAAATGGAACAGAATTCTAAGAGGGGAATCTGGTGATTCTCACAAAATTACATATGCATTTAAGATCTGAATCAACTTGACTTTCAGAAATTTACCAAGCAAAACGCTGGCAAGACATATGGACAATACTATTCGTCACAGCTGTGATCTGTAACAGCAGAAGAGTAGAAAGAATCCAAATGTTTTAAAAAATGGGCCACTGAATAAACTAATATGGAATGTTCACACAATGCAGTGCTATTCAATTACAAAATATAACAAGCTGGAGCCGGAATTGAGGTGCAGTAGGTAAAGTTACTACCTGAGACACCAGCATGCCCTGGTACTAGTTTGAGTCTGGCTGCTCTACTTCCTTTTTTTTTTTTTAACTTTTATTTAATAAATACAAATTTTGAAACTACAACTTTTTGGGGCCAGTGCTGTGGCGCAGCAGGTTAACACCCTGGCCTGAAGTGCCAGCATCCCATATGGGCGCCAGTTCTAGTCCCAGCTGCTCCACTTCTGATCCAGCTCTCTGCTATGGCCTGGGAAAGCAGAGGAAGATGGCCCAAGTCTTTGGGCACCTGCACCTGCGTGGGAAACCCAGAAGAAGCTCCTGGCTCCTGGCTTCGGATCGGCGCAGCTCCGGCCGTTGCGGCCATCTGGGGAGTGAACCATCAGACGGAAGACCTCTCTCTCTCTCTCTGCCTCTCCTCTCTCTGTGTAACTCTTTCAAATAAATAAATAAATCTTTAAAAAAAAAAAAACCAACTACAACTTTTGGATTATAGCGGCTTTTCCCCCCATAAACTCCTCCCACCCACAAACATCCCATCTCCCATTCCCTTTCCCATCCCATTCTTCATCAAGATTCATTTTCAATTATCTTTATATACAGAAGATCAACTTAGTATATACTAAGTAAAGATTTCAACAGTTTTGGCTGCTCTACTTCCAATCCAATTCCCTGCTAATGTGCCTGGGAAAGCAAGAAAAGATGGCCTAAGACCGTGGGCCCCTATAGCCACGTAGAAGATCCAGAAGAAGCTCAAAAATGTAATCTACTTGTATCAGCAGAACAAGTAGGAGAATAAAAAAAGGACTCAGGCAAAGAGTAATTGAAAAGGGCTGACAGAGATCTAAGAGACCTAATATCCAAGCAAGATGTTCCAGACAAGACAGAAAATAGGAGATGATCAAAGAAGTAAATTTTACATTGCTTAAAAGATTACTCTAAAGATTAAAACCTGGAAATAGTGAGTGAAAAGGACTCTCCTTAATGTAATTATCATAATGCTTCACAACAACTCTAAAAGCCTTCAGAGAGAAGGTAAAATCCACTTGATACACACAAAGAATGAGAAATGAAAATGATACCCAAAGCTCCCCTAAATAGTCGTAATGGAACCTCAAAGACAAGTAATAGAGTAACAACATGAAAATTCTGACTGAAAAGTATTTCCAACATAGAATTTCATTATAATTAAGGGATTGAGCATGAGGGTAAAATAAACACAATGTCAATACAAGACCTCAAGAAACTATCTTCTGGGTCCAGCATATGCACAGCAGATTAAGCCCCTGCTTAAGATACTAGCACCCTGTAACAGAGCACTAGGTTGGAGTCCCCACTACTCCACTTCTGATCCAGCTCCCTGCTAATCCACCTGGGAAAGCAGCAACAGATTACTCAAGTGCTTGGGCCCCTGCAACCACATGGGAGAACCAGAAGAAGCTCCTGGGTACTGGCTTCAGATCAGCCCAGTGCCGGCCGCTGTAGCCATTTGGGGAGTGAACTGGCAGGTGAAAGACCTCTCTTTCTCTCTCGCTGTAATTATGCCTTTCAAATAAAAATAAATCTTTTTTAAAAAGAAAAAGAAAAAAAATATGGCTACCTTTGGCAAACTAATAAAAACAGAGGGTAACATTAAAGGAAAATATGTGAAAAACTCTACATGCAATAGTACTTAATTCTTATTTTCTCCAAAGAACCAGGCTCATAACTCTCTTCTTCAACATGGGTCACAGAAACTCTAAGCTTCCTGTCTTCCTCTAAACTTCCTTGTCTAACATAGGTCATCAAACTCCTCATTTCATACCAGTCCTATCCCATAGACTGGAGGGAGAAATGCTACCAAACAGGGGCCAAGAAAAACCTGAACAGACAGGCCTTTGTGGGCTTCCCCACCCAGTCCATACCATAAACAACCCTGTCTGCTTAATGGGGCTTCTATAAAATTCCACAGGGACTGGGTTTGGAAAGCTTCCTGATTGCCAAACACATGGCTGTACCTGCAGGGTAGTGCCTAGAAAAGGCACGGAATCATCCCACTGTCCCCCTAGCATCCTGCGCCTCATCCATCCGTGTTTCTTTTATAATATCCTTTATCATAAACTGGTAAGAACGCTTCCCGGAGCTCTGTGAACTGCTCTAGGACATCAATCAATCCCAGGGAGGAGTTTGTGGGAACCCTAATTTATAGCCTATCAGCCAGAAGTGCCCAGAATCTCGAATTGTCCTCTGAAGGGGGGCGGTCTTACAGACTGAACCTTCATTCAACCTGTGGGGTCTGATATGTTATCTCTAGATAGAGAGTGTCAGAATGGAATTGCAGGGGCTGATGCCACGGCTCACTTGGTTAATCCTCCGCCTGTGGTGTTGGCATCCCATATGGGCACCAGGTTCTAGTCCCGGTTGCTCCTCTTCCAGTCAGTTCTCTGCTATGGTCCGGGAGGGCAGTGGAGGATGGCTCAAATGCTTGGGCCCTGCACCCGCATGGGAGACCAGAAGGAAGCACCTGGCTCCTGGCTTTGAGCAGGCATACTGCCAGCCATAGCGGCCATTTGGGGAGTGAACCAATGGAAGGAAGACCTTTCTCTCCGTCTCTCTCTGTCTATAACACTACCTGTCAAATAAATTAAAAAACAAAACAAAACAAAACACGGAATTGCAGGACATCCTGCTGACATCCAATGCAGAATCGGTTGCTGATAAGAAGCAGCTCCCCTACTCCACATTTTGGTGACCAGAGGTATGGTGCTGTATTGATTATACAAGAAAGTATGGGAGCTGGCACAGCAGCTGTGGCACAGCAAGTTAAAGCCCTAGCCTGCAGCACTGGAATCCCATATGGGCACTGGTTCAAGTCTTGGCTGCTCCACTTTCAATGCAGCTCCCTACTAACGTGCCTGGGAAAGCAGCAGAGGATAGCCCAAGTCCTTGTGCCCCTGCACTCACGTGGGAGACCTGGAAGAAGCTATTGGTTCCTGGCTCAGCTCTGACCATTACATTTGGGGAGTGAACTCAGAGCACATGGAAGATCTCTCTCTCTCTCTCTCTCTCTGACCGCTCTAACTCTTTCAAATAAACAGAAAAAAAATTTTAAAAATAGCCTAAGTAAGTATATTGCGAAATTACTTTTGCCTTATCTCCATAACTACGAAACAGTGAAAAAGAATAACTCCCAGGGCCAGTGCCCTGGCGCAGTAGGTTAATCCTCTGCCTGTGGCGCCAGTATCCCATATGGGCGCCGGTTCTAGTCCTGGCTGCTCCTCTACCATCCAGCTCTCTGCTGTGGCCTGGGAAAGCAGAAGAAGATGGCCCAAGTCCTTGGGCCCCATGCACCCACTTGGGAGACCGGGAGGTTCCTGGCTTCAGATCGGCGCAACTCCAGCCACTGCAGCCATTTGGGGGATGAACCAAAGGAGAGAAGACCTTTCTCTCTGTCTCTCCCTCTGTCTGTAACTCTAGCTCTCAAATAAATAAATAAAACCTTTAAAAAAAGAATAACCCATGGTCTCCAAAAGAGGTAACAGGTCAACCACAATCTACTGAGTATCCCTAAGCCGCAAGCTGTTAAGAAATACTGAGGGGGCAGCACTGTGGCGTAGCGGGTAAAGCTAGTACCGACCTGCTAGTGTCAACATCTCATATGGCTGCTCCACTTCCAATCCAGTTCTCTGCTACCGCCTGGGAGAGTCGTGGAGGATGGCCTAAGTCCTTGGGCCCCTGCACCCACATATGAGACCTGCAAGAAGCTCCTGGCTCCTGGATTTGAATTGGCTCAGCTACGGCCGTTGGGGAGTGAACCGGCGGATAGAAGACACCTCTCTCTCTCTCTGCAACTCTGCCTTTCAAATAAATAAATAAATCTTTAAAAAAAAAAAAAAAAAAAAGAAATACTGAAGAAGAAGAATATGTAAGAATGTAAGATCAAACATGTTAGGATTCACAACCTTCTCCTTTAAAAAATTAACACCCCCTGGTGTACTTTCAGTGATTTTTTTTTTTTACCACACTACAACAGCTTTTCTCTGATTTTTACCATACTACAACAGCTTTCCAAAAAATGAAAAGAATGTCAAACACAATGAAGAAAACAGGAACGTTGAGTTTGGAATGGTGTACATAAAGGAACTTCAGACAATGAATTACTATTTCACATAACACTGACCTAGGAGCTTTCTTCAGTCAATAAAATCCAATAACCATTTTTTAATTAATGTGATAAAACAAAAGTTTTATTATAAACAGTATAAGTAATAATAATGCTATCAAATGCACAGGGCACATAAACTTCTGACATGTTATTCCCTCATTTATTCCTGAACTCCAATAGATGCATTTTTAGGTAAGAAAAAGAAAGGCTCAAGAAGAGTAAGAAATGCATCAGTGTTTCCACAGCTAAGAGAGGGGGACTCTGAGAAAGTTCTCCAGATGGTGACTTAGACTTCAGTCATCACTATCACAAGTTAATCTTTTTTGATAAATACCTTTTTTTTTAAAAAAAGTTTTATTTATTTATTTGAAAGGCAGAATTAGAGACAGGCAAACAAAGAGAGATTGATCTTCCATCCCCAAAAGGCCACAACAGCTAAGAGTAGACCAGGCCAAAGCCAAGAGCTTGAAACTCCATTAGGGTCTTCCATATGAATGCAGAGGGCTCTCTTCCACTGCTTTCCTAGGCATATTAGTAGGGAACTGGAGTGGAAATAGAGCAGCCAGGACTTGAACCAGAGCCCACATGGG
Source organism: Lepus europaeus (assembly GCF_033115175.1). Classification (NCBI taxonomy): domain Eukaryota; kingdom Metazoa; phylum Chordata; class Mammalia; order Lagomorpha; family Leporidae; genus Lepus; species Lepus europaeus. The sequence goes on from NC_084838.1 coordinate 100,392,226, forward strand.
ATGCCGGCATCACAGGCAGTAGCTTAACCTGCTAGGCCACAATGCTGGTGCCATATCAAACATTTACATCAGTATTACTTTTATACAGAGCTAACATAAAAAACATAAAAGATACTTAGAAATCTTAATCCTTGTGGATTTTTTTTTACAAAGAAACTCCAAATAGCACAGTAAAGAAATAAGAGATAGTTCTAAAATCACACAGTAACCAGTTTTGCAATACTAGTAATAATTTTGCTAGCATAATTCTCAAATTCACGTAACAAAGAATCTTAAAATATCATGACAAATTTTTCCTCCCAACATTCCAATGTTTATCTGCGTTGGAGAAGAACAATAAAATTCCAAAGGAAATACCACTTGTTTACTTTGCAGTGTATCCTATTAGGTTTTATCTTTGTCTATTGGGCAGTAATTATCAAGCAGAATTCAAATTTCTAATTGTATTAGCTTTATGTCACCAAAATAAACATTGTTGCAACTAAATATTCATCTCATTTGCATTCTAGTAAAGTTCCTTCAAATAAACAGCTCTTGAATTTATCTTTCTTCCTTAAAGCTGCTCAAATCTCTCAATTCAATATCCATCTAACACCTTGCTTTCATTTCTTGAAAAAAAAAAAAAAAACCCTTCACTTTACTATCTTCCTATTAAATAAGTATTTACAATTCACTTGTGAATTTACTATAATTTGCTAGAAACTTAAATAAGAACCAAAGGGGAATAATCCTTCCCTTTCAAGAAACTCAATCTGTTTTTTCACACACACGTGTAATACAATACTAGAAAGAAGCAAGCTTCGGGAATAGCAAAACACCAGACGTTACGTCAAAGTATTTCTCAATTTCACACCTGCTTTAAGTTCATCACACTGGAACATGTTCAGAGCCATACTGCCTACCTGCATCAGCTCTGGACCGCTGGCCAGGTGTCTTTCCGAATGGGGTCTTCATTCATCTGCATTTAAGTGAGCAGCAGAGCTGCTGGACTAGGGTGAAAATTCAATATCCTCCAATTTGAAACTTTCCAAAGAATTTCAGTGTTCTCATTAATCCACTATCCAAATGTTTCCTTTGCAAGTTCAACAAAACTCCATGAAATCACAAGCACTCTGTAAAATAGTGAAAACAGTTCATTACTAGAGCATCACGAGAGTAAAAAGCACACCAGGGGAGCTATGAAACATAACATTTTAAATATAAGTATTCGCTAAAATGCACTTTCCCACAAATCAATTAATTTTATTTCCCTAAGACCTATGCTGATCCTAAACCGGAACAAAGCAGAAGGGAGAAAAGCAGACAACAGAGCCTGTAAGAGGGACACAACACACTCTACCCCTCTCTCTCTCTCTCTCTCTAATTTTTTTCTCCCAACTCCATTTCTACTTTGCTTACAACCTAAAGCACTAAAATATGATTAAAAAAACACATACAGAATTCCACTTCAAATTTACAGTCTCAGTTCTCAAATGAGGAAAACTAAAGACTCCTCACTCATAGCACCACCCAACAGAGCCAACTGCTGAGCCCTTGTTGCTCCTGTGAATTAACTGGTCCTTGGGCCATGTTAAGTTACTCCATACCATCTGAATGAATGACCCTCTCACTACTAGAATACTCTCATCGGCAAACATTTAACATTGGACTACCTACCAATTTTATAAAATTCCCGTGACTCCATTCCCTTTCTCAGCTCCTCTTCAAAATCTCCTTCAAAGATTAAGGAAAATTTTCATCTACACAAATTAACCTAACAAATTTGTCCTGTGGTGTTAAACACTTTAGCTTACTAATATTCAAAACTGCACACCCTTCTCACTAGCAGATATAAGCTTATCTCAGAAATAATTTTCTGCAGTTTCCCAGGTCATTAAAATTTTCAAGTTGAAAATGTTAGTGAAGTTTAAAAATTATTAAGATGGGGTGAGCACTTGGTACAGTGCTTAAAGATGCCATTTAGGGACACCTGTTTCCCTTTCAGAGCGCCTAAGTTCAGGTCCCATCTCTGCTTCTGTTTCCAGCTTCAAGCACTTGGGACCCTGACACCCATGTGGGAGACCCATACTGAGATCCTAGTACCTGGCTTCAGCCTGGACCAGCCCGAGCTGTTCCAGGATTTGGGGAGCGAACCAGCAGATGGGAATTATTTCTCAAATAAAAGTTAAAATAAAAGTTAAAAATAGAACTAGCATTGTGGTACAGTGTAGGTAAGCCACCACTTACAATGCCAGCATCCCACATGAGTGCTGGTATGAGTCCTGGCCACTTCACTTCCAATGCAGCTTCCTATGAATGTGCCTGAGAAAGCAGTGGGAAATGGTACAATTACCTGGACGCCTGCCATCTCCATGGGAGACCCAGATGAAGCTCCAGGCTCCTGGCTTCAGTCTGGCCCAGCCCTGACTGCTGTGGCCATTTGGGGAGTGAACCAGCAGATGAAAGAACTCTCTCTCTGTCTTAACACTGCCTTTCAAATAAATAAATAAACTTTAAATACATACGTAAAAGATAGCCTTGACTAGGGGGTGGGAGATGTTGCTCAAATATCTTTTTTTTTTTTTTAATTTTTTGACAGAGTAGACAGAGAGTTAGAGAGAGAGAGAAAGGTCTTCCTTTGCCGTTGGTTCACCCTCCAATGGCCGCCGCGCCGCCGGCGCGCTGTGGCCGGTGCACCGTGCTGATCCAATGGCAGGAGCCAGGTGCTTCTCCTGGTCTCCCATGGGGTGCAGGGCCCAAGTACTTGGGCCATCCTCCACTGCACTCCCGGGCCACAGCAGAGAGCTGGCCTGGAAGAGGGGCAACCGGGACAGAATCCGGTGCCCTGACCGGGACTAGAACCCGGTGTGCCGGCGCCGCAAGGCGGAGGATTAGCCTAGTGAGCCGCGGCGCCGGCTCAAATATCTTTTTTTTTAAAGATTTTATTTATTTATTTGAGAGGCAGAGTTACAAACAAAGAAAGGGAAAGACAGAGCGAAAGGTCTTCCATTCACTGGTTCACTCCTCAAACGGCCACAATGACTAAAGCTGCACCTATCTGAAGCCAGGATCATCTTCCGGGTCTCCCACATGGTTGCAGGGGCCCAAGCACTTGGGCCATCTTCTGCTGCTTTCCCAGGCCATAGAGAGAGCTGGACAAGAAGTGGAACAGCTGGAAATCGAACCAGTGCCCCTAAATAAATAAATCTTAAACAAATTAAAAAAAAAATAAAAAAACAGGGAACAGAAAGAAGATTCTAGCTTTTCCTCTGCTAAGTCTATCTTTATTAAATACAACAAAGTATTACTGCTTGCAATTTTGCTAAACAATCTAAAATGTGTCACACATTTAAGCTTTAAAATCTCAAGTTCTCTTTCTTTATAACAATCTTAAAGGGAATCAAAAAAAATTTCTCGACTACTTACCACAAAAAGGAATGTTTACTGAGTACTCACTGTCAAGCACTGTTGTAAGTGCTTTACCTGTATTAACGCTGACTCCTTGGGATATTTAAAAACTGCATCTCTGGAGTTAAAATAACGTGGTCAAACTCATACACTGCAAGGAGCACTGCTGATAGATCTCCTATTTTAAAAATAAGCACACAGATTGCTCCCACAAAGGACAGGGTACCACAGAAATCATTGATAATGTACTGTGTCCAAAAAAAGGTTAAGAAATGAATATTTCAGTATTTCAGATATAAAAGCAGTATAACCTCAAAGCAGAAACTACATATCACAATGTTTGTTGCCAAGGTCGGCACTGTGGCGAAGCAGATGAAGCGCCACTTGTAAAGCCAGCACCCCATATGGGCGCTCGGTCAAGTCCTGGGTACTACTATACCAGTCCAGTTCCCTGTTACTGTGCCTAAGAAAGCACCAGATGTTGGCTCAAGTCCTTAGGCCCCTGCACCTACGTGACAGACTGGGAAGAAGCTCCTGGCTTTGGTCTGGTCTAGTCCAGCCAATGTGGTCATTTGGGGAGTGAACCAGCAGATGCAAGATTTCTCTGTCTCTCCCTCTCTGTGTAACTCTTTTCAAACCATACTGTAATGAAAACTGGAGTCTCAGCTGCTCCACTTCCAGTCCAGCTCCCTGCTAATGTGCAGTGGAAGGTGGTCAAGTACTTGCATCCCTGCCATCCATGTAGGAGGGCCCAGATGGAGTTCCCAGCAAAGATCTCTCTCCCTGTTTCAAATAAATAAATTAAAAAAAAAAAAAAAAAAGCCACAGTATCTGGAATCTAAGGCAACTTTTGAAAGGCCTAACATGAAAAATGATAGGACAGCAAAACATCAGCAAATAAATCCTGACAGATAAGTTGGGCCACTTCAATTTTCTTACGTACAGGAAATTTCAAAGTCTAGGAATGAGGCTGACCCTGCTCCCTGTTAATGCACCATGGAAGGCAGCGAAGATGGCCCAAGTACTTGGCTCCTGCCACCCAAGTAGGAGATCTGGATGGAGTTCCTGGCTTCTGGCTTTAACTTGGACCAGCCCTGGCCACTGTGGTCATTTCAGGAGTGAACCAGAGTACAGAAAGCAGATAACACTCTCTCTTTCAAATAAATATTCTTTTTTAAAAATTAAATAAAAGTCTAAGAAAGATTATGTAAAGGAATAAGAGTAGCCAAAGTCAGAACTGATCTGATTACAGCATCCCAGTGGTTTACCACAGAGGTACTTAAAAGCCTGCAGCTTATTCCTAAAATATTATTAAAAATAAGCAGAGACAGGATGACAGGGACCAGTGCTGTGGCACAGCCCAATAAGCTACTCCTTGCCATATCCACATCCTGTATCAAAGTATTGGCTTGAGTCCATCCTGCTCTGCTTCTAATCCAGCTTCCTGCTATGTGCCTGGGAAGGCAGCAGAAGATGAAAATGTCTCAAGTATGTGGGCCCCCAGGCACCCATGTGGGAGACTAGCATGAACTTTTCTGGCTCCTGTCAAATCCTGGACCATATCCAGCTGTTGCAGCCATTCAGGGAGTGAACCAGCAGATGGAATCTGTCTCTCTTTCTCTCTCTGTTACTCTTTCAAATAGATAAATCTTGAAAGAAAGAAAATATGGCAAAATACTTGAAATTCCTGTTATCTAGATGGTGAGAATACATGTTTAATTGCCTAGTTCAGCTTCTCTATATGTTTGAAAATCTTCATGCTAAAACATTGAGAAAAAGAATCAATTTTTTTTTACATTTCTAATTCTGGAAAGAAAACTCACTGGGAATACAATCAACTTTCCTAGGTACCTAAAAGAACTTATTAGAAATTCCAATTTAAAATACTGCAATTAATAAAACCTAAGAAAAGTGTTCTAGAGGCCTCTGATACAGGATAAAACCTCACTCAAAGATTAAAATGAAGGGCTCAAAGGCTGGCACCACGGCTCACTAGGCTAATCCTCCACCTGCGGCGCCGACACACCAGGTTCTAGTCCCACTCAGTGTGCCAGATTCTGTCCTGGTTGCTCCTCTTCCAGTCCAGCTCTCTGCTGTGGCCCAGGAAGGCAGTGGAGGATGGCCCAAGTGCTTGGGCCTTGCACCCGCACGGGAGACCAGGAGGAAGCACCTGGCTCCTGATCGGCACAGCGCGCTGGCCATGGCGGCCATTTGGGGGGTGAACCAACGGAAGGAAGACCTTTCTCTCTCTAACTCTGCCTGTCCAAAAAAAAAACTATTGAAAATGAGAGGCTCAACTGTAATAAAACACTGTTAATCAGCATTTGTCTACCTAAGGATTTTGGCAAAGTAGCTATCATACATATCAAGTACATATGAAGGCCTCGAATCCTTGTATCGATTTAAACAAAATTATTAAAGAGCGCAAACCACTAACCACGTTTTAATAAGGAAACTCTCAAAAAATCACTCAAACACAGCAACTCCTAAGCAGACATTTTACTAGGTCTCACCAGACACACAGCCTGCCCATCCAGGAGCTCAGACAACACAGGCTAGTTACATGGCCACCCTGCACCTCCGTCCTTCCAACATCAAACTGTGAAAGCAGAACTGGTGACTATTGCATAACAAGAGCTTGGCTGGCCTTTTTGTCCCAGTTCCTGGGAAGTTCCCACTAATCTGTGAAATTTCATGAGGACAGAAGTGTCTCTGACTCACGGTGGGTCTCTGTAAGTGGCTGTTGCTAACACGCTGACTCAGGGCAGGTGCTGGCCACAATACAAAGATCAACCATGGAATTAGAAGGTTGGGGCCTGAGCCCAGTGACAGCAGTTCAATATCTAGCGAGCAGAGCTGGAGTGCAAGAGCAAGCTAACGGCCAATGTTTCAATCCATTAAGCTGATTTAATGAAACACCAATAAAAACTCTGGACAGAGTCTAACCTGAGCCTCGTCACTGAAAACACCCTGTGCACTGCAGTCACACATCTGCTTCCACAAAAGGAAAGAATGTCACACATGGGGACTCTCCCAGACCTTGCCCCATGTCACTTCTGTCAATCATCCTGATTTGTATCCTTACATCGCAATAATAAAACTATACTTCTATGTACCGCACTGTCTTAAGTTCTGTAAGTCATTTTAGGTGAGTTACCAAATGAGGGGGTTGTGAGAACCCACACTTGTGTTAGCTGGCCAGAAGTTCAGTTTACCAGGACCCCTCAACTTGCAGCTGGTGTCTAAAGTGAGAGCAGTCATGTGGCCACTCTGGGTACTCAGTATCTAAAGTGCACTGAAAGGGCACACACATCTACAAGGGTCTCTACCACTCCCTACCAACAACTATCTGATCAATATGTAAAAGAAGATAAGTCAAAGGTCACAACACAATTATTTTTCAAATAAGCAAAGTCTTCATTTTAATATTGTAGAAAACAAAATTTGAATTGTCTGTGAACAATACTGTCTTGTCATCTAAAGGATTAAGAAAGAAGCCACAGTACTACACTGAACAACACAGTAACATGTTTCTAACTATTTGAATGTAATTGGTGAGGCCAGCACCACGGCATAGAAGGCTAAGCCTCTGCCTGCAGTGCTGGCATCCCATGTGCTTGCAGCTTCATGTCCCAGTGGCTCCACCCCTGATCCAGCTCCCTGCTAATGTGTCTGGGAAAGTCCAAGTACTTGTGGGAAACTGGGAAGGAGCTCCAGGCAACCAACTTTGGTGTGGCCCAGCCCTGGCTGTTGTGGCCATTTGGGGAATGAACCAGTGGAGGTAGGATATATCTCTTCTCTCTCTCCAATCTCTGCCTTTCAAATAAATAAATAATTCTTTAAAAATAAAAACAAATAATTGGTTTCCTTTGCAATCCTGTGTATTTTATTCATTGTGCTCAGAAAAATTCCAAAAAGGTATTCATAGGTTTCAGTAGATTGCCAAAAGATCTGAGGCAAAAACCACCTTTGCCTAAAGCCAAGGAAAACAAAGCCCTCTGCATCCCTGATGGGTTTGTGAGGACCACATTCAAGCACCAATGTGAAAAATGGCCAACTCCTGGTAATAATGGACTAGTAATTCAGACAATCGTCCCAACAGCAACAAAATCAAAATAAAATTTAAAAGAATACTCCCGGGGCCAGCGCTGTGCCATAGCAGGTAAAGCCGCCGCCTGCAGTGCCAGCATCCATTATGGGCACCAGTTCGAGTCCCAGCTGTTCCTCTTCCAATCCGCTCTCTGCTGTGGCCTGGGAAAGCATAAAATGGCCCAAGTCCTTGGGTCCCTGCACCCACGTGTAAGACCCAGAAGAAGCTCCTGGTCCTGGCTGCTGATCAGTCCAGCTCCAGCCATTGCAGCCAATTGGGGAGTGAACCAAAGAATGGAAGATCTCTCTCTCTCTCTCTGCCTCTCCTAACTCCGACTTTCAAATAAATAAATAAATCTTTAAAAAAAAAAAAAAAAAAAAAAAAAAAAAAAAAAAAAAAGAATGCTCTTAACACTAACTATCAGGGGCCATCGCTGTGGCGCAGTGGGTTAACGTCCTGGCCTGAAGCACCAGCATCCCATATGGGCACTGGTTCGAGACCTGGCTGCTCCACTTCCAATCCAGCTCTCCGCTATGGCCTGGGAAAGCAACAGAATATGGTCCAGGTCCTTGGGCCACTGCACCCGCATGGGAGACCCAGAAGAAGCTCCTGGCTTTGGATTGGCACAGCTCCGGCAGTTGCGGCCAACTGAGGAGTGTACCATCGGATGGAAGACCTCTCTCTCTCTCTCTCTCTCCCTTTCCCTGTGTAACTTTTTCAAAGAAATAAATAAATCTTTAAAAAAAAAAAAAAGTAACCATCAGGAATCGAGTTTCTCACAGAGATATTTAATTGCAAGTCAATGAAATCAAATAGATGAGGAGCTTAGACCATCTTGTCATGAGAAGGAAACTATCAAAGACCATCCAAGAAATTATAACAAAAGGTTTCTCTTGTGTTCTTTTCTGGATTCTTTATTGTGGATGAAAATTTCCATGACAAAAAAATGAACACAGACCCTAAACATATGCTTGAAGGCAACAAAGCACCTGGAGATAGAGGCAGAATCTAAGGCAGGCAGCCCTGCTGTTCACACAGCTTTCATCCCTGAGAACAACTGCCACATGCTGGAGGGCAGCTGAGAGGCTGACAGCTTGGCAAGGCTAAGAAACAGAGGGCTGCAAACCAGGGACTCCCAGCAGAGGCTCTGGTAAACCCATCTCACTTTGAGCTGGAACTCAAACTGCTGGAACTTAAAATCTGCGGGAAAGGGGAAATCCCACGTTCTAAGTATAGGTTCAACCTCAGCTCATTTTTATTCTCCAAACTTAACTAGGTGATCCCAGACTATACACTCACTTAAGATGCCCAGAGAAGTAAACATAATTATAACCTAGGCCCTAATTATTCAAATAGTATTTGAAATATAATCTAAAATGTACATGCATACACACACACACACACACAAAAGGCCCACAAAAAGACAAAATAAGTAAAAAGCCAGCAGAGAACAAATATGAAAAAAAAAAAAAACACACACCCAATGGACTAACGGAAATTGCAAAATGGTACTTTTTAAAATTGTGAAACACCACAACATGACAGGGTTTGCAGTCTTACTCTTCCTGAAAATTTTTTTAAAGATCTTCATTAATTTATTTGAAAGGCAGTTACAGTGGAGCAAGAGAGAACACACGAGCAAGCGACAAAGACATCTGCCAGTTCACTCCCTGAAAGGCCACAATGGCCAGGCTGAAACCAGGAGCATGGAAGGCCATCCAGGTCTCCCATGTGAGTGGCAGAGGACCATTCACTCGGACCATCTTCCAGTGCTTTTCCAGGAGACTTAGTAGGGGATCGAAAGTGAAGCAGCTGGGACTCAAACCAGCGCTCATATGGGATGCTGGCATTGCAGGAGGCAGCTTAACCCACTGTGCCACAAAACCAGCCCTGCAAAATGATACTTTCAGGTAGTTAGAAGGATTACACATGTATAAAGAAAATGACAAATAGCTCCAATTATGATGTTTAGAGAGATAAAATGTAAGATTGAGAATTTAATAGAAGCCTATCAAATAATCAGATAGTCCAGAAATGAAAAACAAAATTTAATGGATGGGATTAATAGCAATTTAATCTTGTTAAAAATTAGCAAAGAAAATATTCAGAATGAAGCAGAGGGTAAGCTAATTAAGAAGGTCTAACATGCATTGAAAGGGATTCTCACACAAAAAGAAATATTTGAAAATAACACCTACACATTTCTCAAACCTAACAAAAGGTATTTCCCTAGATTCAACAACATACACACACACACACACACACACCTAGTTACATCACAGGAAAGTGGCTGAAAGCCAAAGATGGGGGAAAAAAACATAAAAGCCTGTAGTAAGAGAGTCCATTAATGGACCAAATGTTGAACTGTCAGTAATTCAATAACTTTTTTTCAACAACTCAGAAGAAAATTAAACTTAGAATTCTTTATACATCGAATAATATGCCTCCAAAGATCAACTTGAGACACTAACACTCAGAGAATCTATCAGAAGTCATTCAACAGGGGTAGACATTGTGTCACAGATGGCTAAGCAGCCACATACAGCACCTCCATCTCCTATGGGAGTAATGAGTCAAATCCTGGCTACTCCATTTTTGATACTGCCTTACTTGGTAAGGCAGTGATAACAGGTCACATACTTGAGTTCCTGTTCCAACCCACATGGGAGACTGGATGGAGTTCCTGGAAGTCCTAGCTTTGGCCAGGCCCAGCTCTGGCTATTATAACCATTTGGGGAGTAAACCACAGGGTGGAAAATAATCTTTCTCTCCACCCCAACTCTGTCTCTCCGGCTTTCAATTAACAAATAAATTGTTTTAAATCACTCAACAAGTGGGGACCTTAAAGGGTGTTCACCAGGCAAATGTTCCAAGATCAAGGATCAAAGTTATAGCAAAGAATAAAGATCAATAAAAACAGCAACTTCTTATGTTAATATAAATGGTTAACTATATAAATTAATGTCTTAAAAAATACAAAGAATTTAAAAAGTATAATAGTGGCAAGTAAATAAAATTAAAACTAAACTGGAGCTGGCGCCACGGCTCACAAGGCTAATCCTCCACCTGTGGTGCCGGCACCCTGGGTTCTAGTCCCAGTCGGGGCACCAGATTCTGACCCGGTTGCTCCTCTTCCAGTCCAGCTCTCTGCTGTGGACCGGGAAGGCAGTGGAGGATGGCCCAAGTGCTTGGACCCTATACCGCATGGCAGACCAGGAGGAAGCACCTGGCTCCTGGCTTTGGATCGGCGCAGCTCTGGCCGTGGTGGCCATTTGGGGGGTGAATCAACAGAAGGAAGACGTTTCTCTTTGTCTCTCCCTCTCTCACTGTCTAACTCTGTCAAATTAAAAAAAGAAAGAAATTTAAAAGATTAAAACTAAATGGACTTTACAGAAGAAGGGGAGAGTGCCAAATAATATTAGATCTGGTAAGTTAAAGATGCAAAGTTTAAGTAACTTCCAAGTCAACAGAGGAAAAAATAAAGCAAGGACCCACAAGGTCAGAAAGGACAGAAAAAGGCACACAAAATAAATACAGAAACCATTTATTAACTGGTTTAAACCCAATTTTACTATTTTGTAAAATGCCAAGAGAAAATGTCGTAATCAAATCACATACTGTCAAATTTATAAATTCTACTGTGTACATTCATAAATCATTTAAGGTGAGCAAAGTTGTGGCAGAGTGGCTGAGAGAGTCTCCCTCTGTCTCCAACCCAGCTCTCTGCTAATGAGTGTGGGAGGCAACAGATAACAGGGCAAGTACTTGGGCCCCTGCCAACCATGTGAGAGACCAGGATGAAGTTCCTAATCCCTGGCTTTGTGGGCACTTTGGGAGTAAACCAGCAGACAGAAGATATCTGTCTCTTTCTCTCTCTGATCCCTGTCATCCAAATCTGTCACTCTTTCATATATATAAATAAATATTTAGGGGGAAAAAAGACTAATTCAAAACACAAGTATATAGAGAGATTATAATAAAGGGTAGGGGGATAAGTGCTGTGGCACCATTGTTAAAGTCCTAGCCTCCAGTGCTGACATCCCATACTGGTGCCAGTTCCAGTCCCAAATGCTCCACTTCCTATCCAGCTCTCTGCTGGATAGGAGACCCAAAAGAAGCTCCTGGTTCCTGCTTTCAGATCTGCTTAACTCCAGCCATTGTGGTCAACCGGGGAGTGAACCAGCATATTGGAAGACCATTCTCTCTCTCTCTCTCTCTCTCTTTCTACCTCTCTCTGTAACTCTTTCAAATAAAGAAGTATTTTTTAAAAAAAGATTAAGATGGCCGAGTAGGGAGGGAGCTTACTGCTCTAGCCTAGGAGAAAGTTTAAAAAAAGAGGAAACTATGCAAATTAGAGGGACACAACGAACCTACGTAGATGCCCACAACTCAGGACTCCAGCAACCAGAAGACTCCACACCAATGTAGGAGAGTGAGGTCAGACCAGACTGCAGCAGCTCAAGCCACTGCTGATAAAGCTGCAGGAAGAGCCTAGAGGGACTCCAGCTTGGAACCCCATGGGAGACAACGTACCTGACAAACTAGAGGAGAAAAAAAAAGGAGAAACACGTTTCTCTCTGTCCAATCACCCTTCAACGGCATCCTCTAACAACCTGATAAGAGAGTGGGCACCATTTTGGACGTATGTTAACAGCTGTGCCAGCTCATGTTCTCGCCCAGCAACCAACAGAGTGGAGACTCCTGAGTCAGGTGTGGAGAGCTGACAAAGACTGAGTGCTGACTGAAGGAGGCTTGTGTTGCAAGGACTGTGAAAAAAACCGAGGCTGAATGGGAGGGCTCACAGTGTGGCTGGGACTTTGGGCAGTCACTGTGGGAGGCTCCACATGCTCAGGGTTCCCTGGCTACCTGGTGAGGGACATTGCTGGGGAATCTTGGGGCAGAGCAGGCAAGTATTATACCCACTGGAGCTAGTGCCCAGGCACTGGTCTCATTTGAGGAGAGGAGCTCAGCAGAGCAGAATAAACCTTCCTTCTGATAAGAGAGAGAGAGAATTCACTGAAAGCAGATACTCCACTAATCTACAGAGGGATAGTATGAAGATAAAAGCTACCACAAGTATCTCCACAAATGCTGAATAACAAACACACCACCTCAAGAAACAAGAATAAGGAAGACAACATGTCGCCCCCGAAAGGACACTTCAATACTAGATTGCGAAAATGATGAGACTGAAGAAATGCCAGAAATGGAATTCAAAAAATTGATCATAAGATACATAGAAGTAACCAGAAGCAACTACATGAACTAATGAAATAGTCATGACATGAAAGAAAATTTCTCTCACAAAATTGAGATCTTTAAAGAAAAATCAAAATGAAATCTTGGAAATGAAAAATTCAATAGAACAAATAAAAAATGCAGCAGAAAGCCTTAACAACAGAAGTCGATGTAACTTAAGAAGACAAAGTGGGGCCGGCACTGTGGTATAGCAGGTAAAGCCACCGCTTGCAGTGCTGGCATCCCACAAGGGCACCAGTTCATGTCCAGGATGCTTCCCTTAAAATCCAGCTCTCTGCTATGGCTAGGGAAAACAATAAAAGGTGGCCCAAGTCCTTGGGCCCCTGCACCTGCATGGGAGACTCAGAGGAAGCTCCTGGCTCCTGGCTTTGGATCAGCACAACTCCAGTCATCACAGCCAATTGGTGAGTGAACCAGAGGATGGAAGACCCTCCCCCCGCCTCTCCTTCTCTTTCTGTGTCATTCTTTCAAATAAATAAATAAATCTTCAACAAAAAATAAAGAAGATTCTAAAATGTGCACCAGAGAAACACCAGATTACTTTCAGAGCATCTCCAACTAGACTCACAGCAGACTTCTCATTAGAAACCCTACAGGCTAGGAGAGAAGGGTGAGATGTATTCTAAGTCTTAAGAGAAAAAAACTGTCAACCCATACTATATCCTGCAAAACTCTCATTTATGAATGAAGGTGAATAAAGACCTTCCTCAACAAACAGAAATTCAAAGAATTTGTCATCACCCATCCAGCCCTGCAAAAGATGCTTAAGGATGTTCTACACACAGAAACAGAACCACGGTCAACACTACGAAAGAAAATTACAAAACCTTAAAGAAAGAAACAGAAGAATATACAAAAAAGTGGAAAAAAATCTTCCATGTTCACGGATTAGAAGAATCATCATCAAAATGACCATTCTTCCGAAAGCAATTTACAGATTCAATGTGATACCAATTAAAGCACCAAAGACATTCTTCTCTGATCTAGAAAAAAAATGATGCTGAACAAAAACAAAGCCAGAGGCATCATAATACCAGATTTCAAGACATACTACAAGTCAGTTATAATCAAAACAGCCTTGAACTGGTACAAAAACAGATGGATAGCCCAGCGGAACAGAATAGAAATGCCAGAAATCAATCCAAGCGTCTACAACCAACTTATATTTGACCAAGGAGCTAAAACCTTTCCCTGTAGCAAAGACAGTCTCTTCAATAACTGCAGGCGAGGATGTGGGGGAAAAGGTACCCTAATCCACTGTTGGTGGAATGTAAACTGGTAAAGCCACTATGGCAATCAGTTTGGAGATAGCTCAGAAATCTGAATATATACCTACCATATGACACAGTCATCCCACTCCTGGGAATTTATCTAAGGGAAATGAAATCCATAAATAAAAGAGTTATCTGCACTCCCATGTTTACTGCAGCTCAATTCACAATAGCTAAGACATAGAATCAACCTAAACACCCATCAACTGAAAGACTGGATAAAGAAATTATGGGATATGTACTCTATGGAATACTACATGCAGTAATAAATATATAGATATCTAGATATATATGAATTCAGTCATTTGCAACAAAATGGATGAATTTGAAAAACATCATACTTAGTGAAATAAGCCAGTCCCAAAGGGACAGATACTGTATGTTCTCCCTGATCTGTGATAACTAAAAGAGCACCTAATAGGAAATCTGTAGAAGTGAAATTGACACTTGGAGAAGCAAAAACTTGAACAGCCCTTGTCTTGATTATCAAGGAATAGTTTTCTTCTACATACTACTTGTTGAACTCCTTAACATAAAGTTAATCATAGGTGTATAAAATCAATTAAAAATGGATCACCATAAAAAAATAAGAGTGGGAATAAGAGAGGGAGGAGAAAGTTTGTAACTGTAAAGCTGTATAGTACTGCATACATTGTATGACTTACTTCTAAGGGTACAGCACAGGACCCCAAATCCCATTAAGCTCAGTGATAAAAACGCCATCTTAAATGTTAAAGTGACAATATTACGTGTTAAAGTGATCATATAGACAGGATTAAGTGTAAAAGGGATCATACATAAGATCTATAATTAATAGAATTAAAAAGGAGAGAATGTTCCTACATGGGAAGCAATCCATACAGGAGACTCATAGAACAACAACTGCTTTAAGTAGCACTCTGACCTCAGAATCAGCCCTTAAGGCATTCTGGTCTGGCTGAAAAGCCCATGAGAGCATTTCAGGCATGGAAAGCCAAGAGACACTGTGGCAAAAAAATGTCTTACATGAAGGATCTCTGTAAGAGAAACCCTAGTGGGAAAGAAGTAGCCATCAAAGAAGGATGTACTTTTCTCTGAAGGGAGGAGAGAGCTTCCACTTTGCTTATGGCCTTGTCTAAACACTAACAGAGATTGGAGATTCAAAAGGCTTCTATAGCCTTGGCACCTCATGCTAAGAGTTTCAGGTGACCAGTGACATCATACGTAAGTGTTAATTTTTTTTAAAGATTTATCTTGGGCTGGCACCGTGGCTCAATAGGCTAATCCTCCACCTTGTGGCGCCGGCACCCTGGGTTCTAGTCCCGGTCGGGGCACCGGATTCTGTCACAGTTGCTCCTCTTCCAGTCCAGCTCTCTGCTGTGGCCCTGGAGTGCAGCAGAGGATGGCCCAAGTGCTTGGGCCCTGCACCCGCATGGGAGACCAGGAGAAGCACCTGGCTCCTGCCTTCGGATCAGCGCGGCGCGCCGGCTGCAGCGTGCCGGCCTCAGCGGCCACTGGGGGAGTGAACCAACAGAAAAGGAAGACCTTTCTCTCTGTCTCTCTCTCACTGTCCACTCTGCCTGTAAAAAAAAAAAAAAAAAAAAAAAGATTTATCTTATTTATTTGAGAGGTAGAGTGACAGTGAGAGGAAGAGACAGAGAGAAAGGTCTTCCATCCACTGGTTCACTCCACAAATGGCCACAACAGCCAGAGCTGCGCTGATCAGAAGTCAGGAGCCCGATGCTTATTTCCAGTTTCCCATGCGGGTGCAGGGGCCCAAACACTTGGGCCATCTTCCACTGCCTTCCCAGACCATGGCAGAGAGCTGGATCAGAAGAGGAGCAGCCAGGACTAGTACCAGTGCCCATATGGGATGCCGGCGCCGCAGGCAGAGGATTAACCTACTGCGCCACAGCATCAGCCCCCCAAGTGTTAATTGTTATTAGCAACAGGAGCCACTGTGCACTAACTTCTCATGCAGGGACCTCTGTCCTCATTGAGTTGCATTAGGGGTTAAATATAAAACTTGTTCTGAAACCGTTTGTGTGTGTGTGTGCGTGCGTGTGCAAACTGTTGAAATCTTCACCTAGTATAGAGTTCGTCTTCTGTGTATAAAGCTAAATGAAAATGAATCTTAATGGAAAATGGTACTGGGAATGGGAGAGGGGGGAGGAGGAGGAAGAAGAAAAAGAGGGGTGAGGTTGCGGGTAGGGTGGGAAGAATCACTATATTCCTAAAGTTGTACTTATAAAATTTGTATTCATTAAATAAAAGGCTTCTTTGGGGGAAAATAAATAAAATTAAATTCATTGAATTTTAAAAAAGAGAAAAAAAGGGTAGGAACAGTCATTTGGTACAGCTGCTTGAGAAGACCACATCTCATGTCAGAGAGCCTGGATTCAAGCCCTAGCTCCACTTATTTTTTTAAGATTTTATTATTTATAATCTGATTAACAGAGAAAGGAGAGATACACACACACACATACAGAGAGAGACAGACAGGAGACAGAGGGGGAGATATGTTGCATCCCACTGGTTCACTCTCCAAATGGCTGAAACGGCCAGGGTTGGGCCAGGCTGAAGCCAGGAGCTTCTTACAGGTCTCCCAGGTGGGTGTGGAGGCCCAAGCATCTAAGCTACCCTCCACTGCTTTCCCAGGCATATCAGCAAGAAGCTGGATAGGAAGTGGAGCAGCTGGAACTTGAATCGGCACCCATATTGGAAGTTGGCACTGCAGGCCATGTCTTTAACTCACTAAACCCCAGCACGCCACCCAGCACCACCACCTCTTGCCAGCTCCATTTTCAATTCCTGCTTTCCAATAATGCACTTTCTGGGAGACAGCAGGTGATAACTCAAGTAACTGAATCCCTGCCATCAACATGATAGACTCAGATTTCACCTGGTTTTGTCCTGGCCCAATCCAGCTGGTGCAGGCATTTGGGGAGTAAACCAACAGATGAAGATCTATGTCTCTCTCTGTCCCTCTCTCTCTGATTTTCAAATAAAAAATGAAAATAAATATAAACCTAAAAAGGAAACATAAGAAAAAGACCCTGAACATACTAACCCAAGGAAAGAGACTGCAGCAATGTTAATATGAAGTTAAGAAAATTTACCTCTAATAATAGTTTTGCCTAAACATGGACACTTAATAGTAATTTAAAAATACTCAAGAGGGGAGCCAGCACTGTGGCACAGAGGGTAAAGCTGTTGTCTTTAGTGCCGGTAACCCATATGGGAGCCAGTTTGAATCCCAGCTGCTCCACTTCCAATCCAACTCTCTACTATGGCCTGGGAAAGCAGAAGATTGTCCAAGTGTTCGGCCCCAGCACCCACGTGGGACACCCTGAAGAAGCTCCTGGCTTCACATGGGCAAGCTCCAGCCATTGCAGCCATTTTGGGAGTGAACCAATGGATGGAAAGTCTTTCTCTGCCTCTCTTTGTAACTAACTCTGCTTTCAAATAAATAAATAAATCTTAAAAAAAAAAAAAAAAAAAAAAAACCTCAAGGGGTTAGTCTCAACTCTACTTATGCACTAAATAACAGATCCTTAAAGTATATATAGCTGGGGCCGGCGCCGTGGCTTAACAGGCTAATCCTCCGCCTTGCAGCGCCGGCACACCGGGTTCTAGTCCCGGTTGGGGCGCTGGATTCTATTCCGGTTGCCTCTCTTCCAGGCCAGCTCTCTGCTGTGGCCCGGGAAGGCAGTGGAGGATGGCCCAAGTCCTTGGGCCCTGTACCCGCATGGGAGACCAAGAGAAGCACCTGGCTCCTGGCTTCGGATCAGCGAGATGCGCCAGCCGCAGCGGCCATAGGAGGGTGAACCAGCGGCAAAAAGGAAGACCTTTCTCTCTCTCTCTCACTGTCCACTCTGCCTGTCAAAAAAAAAAAAAAAAAGTATATATAGCTGCGGCTGGAGCTGTGGCACAGCAAGTTAAAGCCCCAGCTGGCAGTACCGGCATCCCATATGGGCAATGGCTTGAATCCCGGCTGCTCCACTTTCGATCCACCTCTCTGCTATGGCCTGAGAAAGCAGTAGAAGATGGCCCAAGTCCTTGGGTCCCTGCACCCACATGGAGACCCGGAAGAAGCTCTTGGCTCCTGGCTTCAGATCAGCTCAGCTCTGGCTGTTAGAATTATTTGGGGAGTGAACCAGAGGATGGAAGACCTCTCTCTCTCTCTCTCTCTCTGGTTCTACCTCTCTCTGTAACTCTTCCAATAAAATAAAATAAAATGGAACCGAAGCAAAATGTTTTTTAAAATATATATATACTAAAAATTCTAAGAATGATGGAGAACAGACATAAGTAAAACCAGAGCCATTAGCAACATCTCTCAGTAACCAACAGAACTAGTACATTCCAAGAGGAAAAAGTATAGATACAGAAGAATATAACATGATTAACTTGAGCTGACAAACATAGAATACTGCATCCCAAAAATTCAGAAACAATTGCTTTCCAAGTATATACAGAGAATTTGCAATCACTAACCATGTGATGAGCCATAAAGCAAACTTCAAAAAAACCTCATAACCTTAAGTATATAGTATTAAATTTTCTGTCCCCCGGAATAAACAGAAATGGGTGAGAATAAATACATAAACAAATACATAATAGGCAGAACACAGAGGATTCTTAGATCAGTGAAACCATTCTGGGTACATGTCATTTTGTATTTGTACAAGCCCACAGAACCAGGGTCTTTGGATGATGATGATGATGTAGGATGTTAACACAGGTTCATTAGTACTGGATATTGACTGTGCAGAGGTTGTGCCTGTGCAAAGTGTGTAGTGGACATAGACTGTACTTGCTGCACAGTTCTGCTGCAAATCTACAAGTTACTCAAAAAATTTCAAGTCTGTTTAAAAAAAAATCGATCAGTGTTAACATAGTAAGATATGTTATGGTACATAATCTCCCCCACCCCCACCTCACGGACCCCTACACTACAGAAAAAGATCCAAGTGGAAACATGATCACTGTCAGGAAGGAAGGTATGTGGTGAATCTGACCACTGTCAAAAAGACTGGATGACAGATCTCTTCTACCCACATTTCACTGGCCAAGGCATATCAACGGCCACACCAAACTTAGAAAGCAGGGATCACAATAAGAAACTACCTCAGATCCTCTGCAATAACCAAAATTAGAAAGACTACGATACCAAATACTGGTGAAGACATGGACAAGACTAGACTCGTCGCACTTTGGAAGACATTTTGCATTATCTACTAATAGTCTTCACAAGCCTAACATACCCTAGCAACTCCTCTCCTAAGCCTACTCAAGGAAACATACATGTGAACATTTGCAGCCATACCACCTAATACATTACCCCTGACACCAGGTGATAAGCCTCCTCCTGGTCACCAACTGTGGAAACATATCAAGTCTACCACTGCTTTCCCCAGCCCCACACCTTCTCCAGGCTGTCTAGCCAGTGACTAGCTGCAGGGAGGTGCTAAACCAGGTCCACTCCTGCAGGACAAGGGACTCCTCAGAACTGCACTGCAGTCTTAAGATTTTTCCTACCCAATGTCCCTTCCTTCCCTTCCCCTATACAAACAACCAAACTGTGTGGGTCTGAGGGTTCCTCCCCAGTATTTCCCCCAATAAATCTAAACCTAATCTCAACTTGATATTGTCTTGCTCTTGGGGAACCTGAACTTACAGTCTTGAACTGGAACAACCCAGTATTTTTTCACCAGGACAATGAATAGCCAGCCACACATGAATGTACTACAATGGTATGGGACTCCATGGATGAAAGGCATGACAAAATGAGGGGCAGTTACACAGTTGGCGTCTGTCAAAACCCAGGAATTTGTAACTACTTTTGCACTTACACTACATTTCACAACTTAAAAAAAAAGTTTTCAAAGAAAAGGCAAAATTGAGAAATCAACAGTGCTCAAAACAAAGGGGAACTTGCTATTAATTTGAAGTATAAGAAGTTATTTGAAGCCAAGCATTCAATGCATTGCTACCATTTTATACAATGCCCTCCTCCAATTTGTTATTAACTCAGATGTTATTTGAGCTAAGCACATCATGCTTTGTTACCACCTTACACAACAACTTCCTCCCCACCTGTTCCCTCATCTTCTTTTTTAAGGATTTATTTATTTATTTGAAAGAATTACAAGTCGGCACCGTGGCTTAACAGGCTAATCCTCCGCCTTGCGGCGCCGGCACACCAGGTTCTAGTCCCCGTTTGGGCGACAGATTCAATCCCGGTTGCCCCTCTTCCAGGCCAGCTCTCTGCTATGGCCCAGGAAGGCAGTGGAGGATGGCCCAAGTCCTTGGGCCCTGCACCCGCGTGGGAGACCGGGAAAAGCGCCTGGCTCCTGGCTTCGGATCAGCACGATGTGCTGGCCACAGCGGCCATTGGAGGGTGAATCAACAGTAAAAAGGAAGACCTTTCTCTCTCTCTCTCACTGTCCACTCTGCCTGTCAAAAAAAAAAAAAAGAATTACAGAGAGGCAGAAGCAGAGAGAGAGACAGACAGAGAAAGAGGTCTTCCATCCGATGGTACACTCCCCAATGGACACAACGGCCAGAGCTGCACCGATCCGAAGCCAGGAGATTCTTCAGGGTGTCCCACGCTGGTGAAGGAGCCCAAACACTTGAACCATCTTATACTGCTTTCCCAGGCCATAGAGATATAGAGTGGGAGTAGAGCAGCCAGGACTCAAACTGGCGCCCATATGGGATACTGGCACTGCAGGCAAGCAGCTTGACCTGCTATGCCACAGCACCAGCCCCACCTCTCATGTTAAAAGATTGCCATGAAGGGGATGGGCTATGGCATTGGGGGAGAGGGAATACTATAGTGCTGGCATCCCATATGGGCATCGGTTCAATTCCCAGCTGCTTCACTTATGATCCAGCTCCGTGCTAATGCACCTGAGAAAGCAGTGAAGAATGGCCCAAGTGCTTGGGCCCCTGCACCCACATGGGAGACCCAGAAGAAGCTCCTGGCTTCCATATGTCCCAGTTCCAGCTGTTGTGGTCATTTGGGGAGTAAAACAGTGCACGGACATATTTCTCTCTCTCTACCTCTCTGTAACACTGCCTTTCAAAAACAAAACAAAACAAAACATATAAATCCTAAAAAGATTGCCATGAAATGCATTTAGCACCCTATTTCTATGCA
This sequence comes from Lepus europaeus, assembly GCF_033115175.1. Taxonomy (NCBI): domain Eukaryota; kingdom Metazoa; phylum Chordata; class Mammalia; order Lagomorpha; family Leporidae; genus Lepus; species Lepus europaeus. Next base: position 100,413,377 of record NC_084838.1, read on the forward strand.
AACACTTAAATTATATAAATACCTTAACACATACAGCTGAGAACATACAGTTCTGTAACTTAATAAATGTTATGTTTTCCATACAGTAAATTATTCCACCAGTCTCTTATTTTTTATACTGACAGAACACTCCAGCATATGAATATAATCGTTCACCTTAATTCTATTATTGGGACAGTGTTTCTAACTTTTCACTATCACAACACTGCTACAGTGAAACATTTTACACATACTTATTTGTATACCAGTGCAAATTCATCTATACATCAATTCCCAGCAGCTGTACTGCAAGGTAAAAATATCTGCATTTCAGGGACTGGTGGTATGGCACAGTAGGCTAAGCCTCCACCTGTGGCACCAGCATCACGTATAAGCACCAATTCATGTCCCAGCTGCTCCTCTTCCAATCCAGCTCTCTGTTTATGGCCTGGGAAAGCAGCAGAAAATGGTCCAAGCGCTTGGGTCCCTGAACCCATGTGGGAGACCCTGAAGAAGCTCCTGGCTCCTGGCTTCAGATCAGTCCAGCTCCAGCGATTGCAGCTATTTGGGGAATGAACCAGCAGATGGAAGACCTTTCTGTCTCTCCTTCTGTCTGTAACTCTACCTCTGAAATAGATCTTTAAAAAGAAAATCTGCATTTTAAATTCTTTTAAAGCAGAGGCCCTGTGCTGTGGCATAGTGGGTGAAGTCACTGCCTACAGTGCCGGCATCCCATATGGGTGCTGGTTGGAGACCCGGCTGCTCCCTCCTCTTCCAATCCAGCTCTCAGCTGTGGCCTGGGAAAGCTGCGCAAGATGACCCAAGTCCTTGAGCCCCTGCATCCACATGGGAGATCCAGAAGCTCTTGGCTCCCGGCTTCAGATTAGCCCAACTCCAACGGTTGCGGCCATTTAGGGAGTGAACCAACGAATGGAGGACTTCTCTCTGCCTCTCTGTAACTCTACCTTTCAAATAAGCAGATCTTTTTTAAAAAAAAAAAAAAAATTATTTATATTATTTTAGAGTGAAGCCACCCTAAAAAGTTCCACCAAATTAATGCTACATGTTTCAGGTGAACCTTAATAACATTACAGGTTGTGATGGGGGCTGACATCATGGCACAAAGTGTAGGGCCACCACTTGCAATGCCAGCATCCTATATGGGCACCAGCTCCGCGTTAATGTGTCTTGGGAAAGCAACAGACAATAGCCCAAATCCTGTGGCCCCTACACCCATGAGACCCAGATGGAGTTAGTTCCAGGGTCCTATCTGGCCTGGACCTGCTCTGGCCTCTGCAGCCATTTAGGAACTGAACCAGCAAATGAAATCTCTCTCTGTTTCTCCTTCCACCTTCTAACTATGCCTTTCAAACAAACAAAGAAAGGCTCTGATGAAGTAAAATTATGAACGAACAGTACATAAGATTATTTTATCTTTTTAAAAAAGATTTATTTATTTATTTATTTGACAGGCAAAGTAACAGAAAGGGAGATCATCCACCTGCTGGTTCACTCCCCAATTGACTATAACAGTAGGTCTGGGCCAGGAGTTCCATCTGGGTCTCCCATATGGGTAGCAGGGGTCCAAGTACTTAGGCCAACTTCTGATGTCCCCCACTCCCATGCATCAGTAGGAAGCTGGACCGGAAACAGAGTATCCAGGACTTTCCCCAGCACTCCAACATGAGATGCTGTATCACAGCTATATTTATCTTTTACTGAATCAATTTAAAGGAAAAACCTTCCAGGATTAAAAAATAATACCAGTATAGACAAAAAAATTACTAATAGTTAACACTCAGAGATTAATCCTAAATAATAAAAAAAAAAAGTCTTGGCCGGCGCCGTGGCTCAACAGGCTAATCCTCCGCCTAGCGGCGCCGGCACACCAGATTCTGTCCCGGTTGCCCCTCTTCCAGACCAGCTCTCTGCTGTGGCCAGGGAGTGCAGTGGAGGATGGCCCAAGTGGTTGGGTCCTGCACCCCATGGGAGACCAGGATAAGCAACTGGCTCCTGCCTTCAGAACAGCGCGGTGTGCCGGCCACAGCGCCCCAGCTGCGGCGGCCATTGGGGGGTGAACCAACGGCAAAAGGAAGACCTTTCTCTCTGTCTCTCTCTCACTGTCCACTCTGCCTGTCAAAAAGTTAAAAAAAAAAAAAAGTCTTTAACACTTAACTAGACAGTCTTAGTAGTACATTTTGAAGTGCTTAAAATAATGTTTAATTAACTTGGAGTGTTTTTTGGAAAAAGAATATTCAGAAATTTATGCTGCAAATACTGCCACCTACATGGGAGACCCAGATGAAATTCTGGGTCCTGGCTTTGGCCTGGATCAACCCTGGCTGTTGGTGGCCTTTTGGGAGGGAGAACCAGCAGACAGAAGATCTCCTTCCCTTTCAGTGTGCCCCCCCACACACACTTCAAATAAACAAATATTTAAAAAAAAAAAAAAAAAAAAGCAAGCAGGGCTGAAATCAGAAAAGCCATGAGATAGGATTCTGGGCAAGAGAAGGAAAGGCTGGGATGGGAGAGCTGAGAAATATGGTTGCAGTCACACATAAAAAAGTACAGCAAATAGAGCAACAGCAAAGACCAGTAATGTTGGATGAGGTCATGGGATTTGGCAACACCACATTTACTATTTAATGATATTGTCAGACTTCATTGGAGTAGCACAAATGGAGGATTGTTTTTATTTGTTTAAGGATAATGGAGGTTTAAACAGTTTTAAGTTGAGGGAAGGAACAGAAAAGGAGATTAAAGAAAACACTCTTCCAGTGCTTACACAAATGACTTAGTTGTCATCTCTCAATTCTACATGCCATTGTTGTTTGTGGAGAAATGATCTTGCTCTGCAGAATGCCAACTAAGAAGCCTAACTGAGCAAGACTGATGTTCTTTGTGAGCAGCAAGAAAATACTGCATTAATCTGGACAGGCAGAGGAAGTGGGCAGGAAGTTAGGAGCCCTCCCTACCTGCCATTCTTCCTTAAAAGATGCCCAACTCTGCTGGGAGCCCTCAATTTCCTTCTTCTCAGTACATCCTTCCTGACCCAACATTCTCACATATTGGCCCTGTCTTTTCTTTTGAAAACTGCTTCTAAAAATAGAATTTTTTAAACGTGTAGCACAGGATGAAGCTAATTAGTAATTACTGTGTAAAATATTTTGATCAGATCTTTGGGGAAAAAAATGTAGCTCCACATTAACCACAATCATTATACTCTGGTAACTTCTGTCCATGACATTCCCAAGACCTCACCTCCCTCCTCAGTTTGGATGGAGGAGTCCCAGAGCCGATGCCATCACTTCTTTATTGGTGAGCTCATCAGTATCAGTTCCTTATCCATTTTAGAGTACATTTTTAAAATCCTCATTCCCTTTGTGGATTAATAAAATTATTGAGGGTTAATTTTTGTGAAACAGTTTCTAGATTAACAGTGATCCACAAATAAGTGCAGCTTAAGTTTAATCAAAAATATTCCGTGCAGAGGTATAATGCCACCCTTTGCTGCCTTCCCAGGCACATCAGCAGGCAGCCGATCAGAAGGGAATCAGCTAGCGCTCCAGACTTATTTTTACTTGAAGCCAAAGACTACTGAGTTGCAGCATATAGAACTAAGAATACTGAATATAAAAGCCATCATCAATGTATTACCGTTCCCATATGAGAGATGCAAAAAACTTAGCTATGGTGGGGTATACCTAAAGGCGCTTTGAGGAGTTCTGCGAATTATCTGCCACACGCAAAACCACATGCATCTTTCTTAGGCTTCCTCAAAGAAATATGATAAAAAACAAGTTAGGACTTATTCCAGGGAACAGCTTCCCAAGTCAATTTGTATTGCTATCTTGAACCATCAGGTGGCATTGTGGTATTTATACCCCATTGTTTAAAATGGCAGTATTAATAAAAAAAGATTGGCCCTGATATGCAAAATACAGAGGACACAGTGATGGAATAACCTTATAAACAGCAGCCTGTACTCTCCCCCACTAGACACACACTAGACAAGGGGAAGAGGTCCTTCTTTGAGACGATGTGGCTTCCCACTTCGTTCTAAGGTCTCTGGGTCTGTGCTCTGATGCACTGTGTGAAATGAACAATCAAATCAAAATTCTATTCACCAGATCTAGAGCTCTTCTATTATTTACGCAGGTCAAACAGACCTTAATAGGATGGCCCCTTTACAGACAATTCTGACCACAGAACAATGCCCACCTCGTGTCTTTAAGGATTCAAGTTGAGTGGCAGCATTTCCCATGGTAACTTCTGACCTTCAGAGAAGAGTGACCAAAGAGCTCTCAAGGATAGTGAGTGCACACAAATATATTTCGTATAGCTGTAATGGAAAGCCTCAATTTTCAAACCTTCCAGGATGGGCCTCCCCTCTCCCTCCCCCCCAATCACAAGATAATCCACTCTAACTTCCCAATCTCTGTTAGCCTTTAGATCCCTTCCTTGACAGTATACCAGGGGCAGTTCTTGAATCTCAACCTCATCTAGCCTAGGGTGCCTTTTGGTTTGTTTCAGTCAACAGACTAAACTGACAGCAGCCCTTTCCAATCCTTTTTCTTTTTTTTTTTTAAGATTTACTTTATTTATTTGAAAGAGTTACAGAGAGAAGTAGAGACAGAGAGAGATGTCTTCCACCCGCTGGTTCACTCCCTAGATGGCCACAACAGCCAGAGCTGAGCTGATCCAAAGCCAGGAGCTGGAGTGTCTTTCAGGTCTCCCACGCCGGGTACAGGGGCCCAAGAACTTGGACCATCTTCTACTGCTATCCCAGGCATAGCAGAGAGCTGGATCAGAAGAGGAGCAGCCAGGACTAGAACTAGTGCCCATATGGACTGCCGGTGCTTCAGGCCAGGGCTTTAACCTGCTGCGCCACAGTGCCAGCCCCTCCAATCCTTCTAGTTGAACACTGAATCTACTTAGTGGGCCTGTATCAATATATTTGGCCTGATCTAACTTTAAATCCCTTCCACTATTATCCTACTCCCATAAGGACCATTCCCACAAATATTTACCCAGGTTGCCATCTATTAAGTGGCAAAACTATATAGCATCTTTTGAAATATAGCATACCTCTTCAGGGGTATCTCATTACTCCAGAAGGAAGAGCAGTAAGCTGAAAGCCAACTTTTTCAGGAGCGGCTACTGGGTTTTCAGGCAAAAGGAGATGAAGTTCCCCTGGTTGGAACTAGAAAGCCTTGGACAGGTTGCTTCTATAGCAAAGGTGGCCCAACAGCATTTTAAGGGCTCAAGGTCTCCAACTTAACTGGAATCGGACCACAAGCTCCTAGTCCAATTTTCTGAATTCCATTCCTTATCAATAAACACCCTCACACACAAACTGGGAATTCCATTTGCATCGTCTTTTTGGGCAACCACTGAAACTTTCAGGTCCCTTATGTGGAACCTGAGCTAGGAATTCAAACCCCTGAGCTCATCTTCTGCTTTGTAATGTTTTGACTTGGCTGAGATGTTCTCTCATGTCTAGATTATCATGCAACAACTGGACAGCACAGGAAAAGGAGCAGCCAACCTGGCTTGCACACGCTGCTCAGCTGAGCCTTTGTCTCACATGAGGCAGTCCTGGGCTGCAACTGCTTCTCCAATAACTGTGAAACCCTCCACCTTCCCCAGGGTGCTCCCTGAGCCTCCCTCAACCCCGCCTGCCCCAGGCTAGAAGTGTACTCCAGTCCCTACCAAAAGCCTGGCACTCATGTAGGGTACCCACCCATTCAACCAGGATCAGAGGCAACAGGAACCAGCACAGCTTTCCATGCATCCAGCCTATGGCTTCCAGCCCTTTGTTCTCCCTCACTTCCTAACACTTTCTTTTCCAAATGTCTGCCCTCTAGACTTCACACTTCAGCTTTATAGAGACTGCTTAAACAGCTCCACACTGTAAACTCAAATTCCTGTAACAAATCTCTTAACGCAAATACAAACCCCCAACCATGGATATTTTTTTCTTTTATCCACTCTAGTAGTTCCATTTCTGATTCCTATCTATAGGATCCTGAAAAAAATTACAATTAAAATTCTGACATATTTATTTTTTAAAGATTTATTTATTTATTTGAAAGAGTTATACGGGGGGGAGGGGGAGATCTTCCATCCGCTGGTTCACTCCCCAATTGGCTGCAAAGTCCGAAGCTGCGCCGATCCGGAGCCAGGAGCCAGGAGTCAGGAGCCAGGAGCTTCCTCCAAGTTCCCCACGTGATTGCAGAGGCACAAAGACTTCGGCCATCTTCTACTGCTTTCTCAGACCACAGCAGAGCGCTGGATTGGAAGTGGAGCAGCCAGGACTCGAACTGGCGCCCATATGGGATTCTGGCACTGCAGGTGGCAGCTTCACCCACTACGCCATAGCGCTGGCCCCCAGAAATACTTATTTAATAATTACTATACAATAGTCAGTTGTGCAGCAGACCAGATACTTACATACATAATCTCAATTTCCCAATTATTTAATACTAACCACTGCACCAGGTAGTTTTAGCACTCACAGCCCAGACACTGAGCTAGAAAAGTAATTAGGGCCAAAACCAGGAACAATCTCCACTTTGATGAAGCTCAGACTCTGTGAAAACTAGAATTAATTAATTACATAAACTAATGTAACAGGAGGATTTTGTTAAGCACTAAAGGACTTGACTTCAGGGAGTTCAAGAAAAAATGTATTGAAAAAACTGATGGCTGTCATAGAAGGTAATGGCTATCAGTGGAGACTTAATCTCTCTGCAAACCCAGAGAAATTTCATGAAAAAGTCACACTTGAGTCAAACTGTCAAAGGCTAGGAACAACTCACACAAGCAAAGCAAAGCATTAGAAGCAGAGGAAAAGAAAAGAGAGGATAGTGGGCAAAGGAGGCTGAATCAGGCCTAAAACAGCGAGAGCTAAGAAAGCAGGCAGAATCCGGTACAGGATGAGGTAGGCCCAAGGGGCATAGTGGTCCCTTCTTATCCATGGTTTCTCTTCCCAGGCTTTCAATTACTTGTAGACAATGGCAGTCTAGAAATATAAGTGAGAATTTCCGAGAATAAACAATCCACGCTGTGAACTGTACGCTGCTGGAAGAAACATGGTAAAATCTTGTGCTGTCAGCTTTGTCCCACCTAAGACACAAATCATCCTTTTGTCCGGTAAATCCATGGTATATATGCTACCCTCCCAATTATCACTTAGCAGCTGTCTCCATTTTCAGGTTAACTATAGCAATACTGCAGTGCTTATGTACAAGTAACCATTATTTTATTCATGGCCTGGATGCCAGAGAAGCATCTTTAACTGAAAAGGTGAAAGTTCTCGACTTGAGAGAAAAACAAAACTCAAAAGCTGAGGTTACTAAGATCTATAGGATGAATAAATCTTCTATTGGAGAAATTATGAAGAAGGAAAGAGAAAATTGTGCCTGGCTCTCTCACAGGCTGCCCAAGCAGGTGAGGGGCAACAGGAACTGGCACAGCTTTCCACGCATCCTGGAAGCATGTGGCTTCCAGCTTCTTCTTGTTCTTCCCCTACTTTATATCCCTTAAACCACATCTCGAACTGCAAAACGTATGGCCACAGTGAGTGGTAAGTGCTTAGTTTAGATGAAAAAGGCATTAAGTTTGTGGGTGGAAGTTATGAACAGAAACAATGTTCCAACTGATGGAATATGTTATACCAGAAAGTACCAGATTCTACACCAAAACTTTATCAAGGTATCCCTTCAAATGAGTGACATCAAACCATTTACTCCAAGTGAGGAATGGTTAGATACACTCAAGTTTACAAATTAAAACTTTATCATAGGTATTTATGTATGGGGGGAAAAGTATATACAGCGTTTGCTAACATACAGCTTCCAGCATCCATGGGTTCTTGGAACATACAGTCCACACACAAGGGATGACTATTATTCACGCCTGTGGCTATGTTGTATTTTTGTGCTTTAAGCAATGGGAAGTAAAAAGGTAACATAGTAAGATCTTTTAAAATTTAATTCCTGACATTAACAAATTACAAATATATTTACCTTTTATCCAACAATCTCACTATTTTAATGTCACACCATAAAAATATAAAACAATGCATAGTTATTTATTCACTGCACAATATCTATAATAGCAACAGAACATAAGCAATCCAAGTGTTCATCATCAGGAGATTAAGTTCCAAATACAAAAGAATGCAGAGCTCCATGAAGTGATTTCCACAATATATAGTCATCCCTCAGTATCCATGGGGGATTGGTTCCAGAACCTCACAGATACCAAAATGCATAGACACTCAAGTCCCTTATATAAAATGGTCTAGGAGTCTAAGCTGTGGCATAGCAGGTAAAGCTGCCGCCTGGAGCACCAGCACCCCATATGGGCACCAGTTCCAGTCCCAGCTGCTCCACTTCTGATACAGCTCCCTGCTAATGCCCTTGGGAAAGCAGCAAAAGATGGCCCCCTGCACCCACATGGGAGACCCAGAAGAAGCTCCTGGCTTCAGATGGCCCAGCTCCTACCATTGTGGCCATCTGGGGAGTGAGCCAGCAGATGGAAGATCTTTATCTGTCTTCTGTTAACTGCCTTTCAAATAAATTAATCTTAAAAAAAAAAAAAAAAAAAGTCTAGTATGCACATAACCCATGCCTATTCTCCCACAGACTTCAGGTTTAAGCAATACCTAGCACAATATGAACACTATGTTAATGTCTGTTATAATGTTCTGTAACCTAGCACAATACGAACACTATGTTAATGTTTGTTATAATGTACTGTTTAGAGAATGATGAGGAAAAACACTCTGAACATGTTCAGTACAGGCAACTCTTCCCAAGTTTTTTCAATCCACAGTTGGTTGCATTCACAGATGCAGAACCCACATATATGGAGGCCAACTATATTATGTAAAAAAGAAGAAACTGTAACTGTGTACCCAGAATGCTACCTGCTGTGTAAGAAAAGGAAATAGAAATAGATGTATGCAGGGCAGGCATCTGGCATGGCAGCTGAGAAACCAGCCGGGACATGCACATCCCAATCCAGATGCTTGGAGTCCAGTCCTGGATCTTGACTCCAGCTTCCTGTTAATGTAGACCCTGGGTGGCAGCAGTGATGGTTCAAGTGATTGGGTTCCTGTCATCCAAGCAGGAGACCTAAGTTCCTGGCTCCTGGCCTCAATCCCCTGCCCAGGGCTGTTTCAAGCATCTGGGGAGTAAACCATTGGACAGGTGCTCTCTTTGTGCCTCTGAAAAAAAAAGTTTCAAAAAACTGAAACCAAATGTAAACCTACAGGACTTTATTGTTAGTCTCTAAATACAACATGTATAGTGTAGGATATAGCAATTATACGAATGTTGCTAAGAATGCAAATTTTTAGTGGTAGAGAAATAAAGTTTAAAAACCTTATGATGGGGCCGGCGCTGTGGCACAGTAGGTTAACATCCTTGCCTGAAGTGCCAGCATCCCATATGGGTGCCAGTGCAAGAGCCAGCTGCTCCACTTCAGATCAAGCTCCCTGCTATGGCCTGGGATAGCAGTGAAAGATGGCCCACGTTCTTGGATCCCTGCACCCACATGGGAGACCTGGAAGAGGCTCCTGGCTTTGGATCGGTGCAGCTCTGGTCGTTGCGGCCAACTGGGCAGTGAACCATCAGATGGAAGACCTTTCTCTCTCTCTCTGCGTAACTTTTTCAAATAAATTAATTAATTAAAAAAAAATTATGATACTAAATTTGAGTCGAAAAAAAGATTTGAGTTTGAAATAACATAAAATCAAAATTTATATATTCCCCAAGTCTAACAAAAGGAGCATCCTAGTAGCAATAAGGATATACAGCACCCAGATTTTGATTTCTAAATTTCACTCCCCAATAAAATAGGTAGTTAGTAGGAAAAGCAAAAAGTGAATCTCAGACCTCTATATACATGAAGCACTTCAAAGATTAATGTGTCATGCCAAAGGAAAGGTAACCAGCTCAACATACCCAACTTTTGACAAGCCGGTAGAAAAGATGACTATTTAATTTTAAAAAACTCATGGGTCTACAATGATCCTCATAAGCAAGAAAGCAGGGGCCAGCACAGTGGCTCATTTGGTTAATCCTCTGCCTGCGGCACCGGCATCCCATATGGGCACCAGCTCCAGTCCCGGTTGCTCCTCTTCCAGTCCAACTCTCTGTTATGGCCCGAGAGGGCTGTAGAGGATGGCCCAAGTCCTTGGGCCCCTGCACCCACATGGGAGACCAGGAAGAAACACCTGGCTTCTGGCTTCAGATAGGCACAGCGCCGGCCATGGCGGCCATTGGGGAGTGAACCAACGGAAGGAAGACCTTTCTCTCTCTCTCTCTCTCTTTCTCTGCCTACAACTCAAACTATCAAATAAATTAAAAAAAAAAAAAAAAAACAGAAAGAGAAAGCAGGGCTGGCGCTGTGGCATAGCGGGTAAAGCTGCAGCCACCTCATATGGAAGCTGGTTCAAATCTCAGCTGCTCTTCTTCCGATCCAGCTCTCTACTATGGCCTGGGAAAGCAGAAGATGGACCCAGTGCTTGGGCCCCTGCATTACCATGGGACACCTGAAAGAAGCTCCTGGCTTCAGATCAGCCCAGCTCCAGCCACTGCAGCCATTTGGGGAGTAAACCAATGGATGGAAGAACCTTTCTCTCTCTCTCCCTTTCACTGCCTGTAACTCTACCTCTCAAATAAATAAATCTTTCCAAAGGGGGGGTGAGTAGCAGGGGCGATGCAGTGGCATAGCAGGTAAAGCTGCTGCCTGAGGTGCCGGCATATCATATGGGCACTGTATCCCAGCTGCTCTGCTTTCAAATCCAGCTCCCTGCTAACAACCTAGGATGAGCATGAGCAGAAGATAGCTCGAGTGCTTGGGCCCCTGCCACCCACATGAGAGACCCAAGAAAAACTGGCTTCAGCCTGGCCCAGTGCTGACCACTGCAGCCATCTGGGGATGGAAATTCTCATTCCTCCCCCAACCCTGTAACTTTCAAATAAACAAATCTTTAAAAAGAGAGAAAGCAAAAAGAAAGTAATTCAAACCCCTTCCTCAAAAAAAAAAAAAAAAAAAAAAAAGCAAGCCACTGTAACAAAGAGAACATTCTTTCCTTACCTTATCACCTGTGTTAGAACCCAGTGCAGGCTAGTTAACAGTAACTAAGGCTAGTCATAATTCACACACATGGTATGACTATTCAAATCAAACATTAAACCTGCTATAAAACTACAAACTAAACAGCTAGAAACATAATCTAGATGTAACACACAGTATGTATCAAATATTTGGGAGTGTGATTACAGAAATCAATCAAGTGCTACCTAAATAATGAAAATATATAATATAGGTTAAAAAATTTAAAAAAAAAGCCACTCTCATAATTTAAAAACACTTCAAGTAGTATAGAAAATGATGTGCCAGTTTCTTCACTTACTCTCTCACCTTGTGGAATGCACCCTCCCTCCCTTTGCCCCCTAGAGACAGTGGACACAGCACTCAATATTGCGAGTCCAGGGCAATTCCTCCTGTCTCAGATGACTTCATCCACTTTCCCGATAGGCAAGATTCTGCAGCCTAGTCCTGCACTGGCAGGCCCCCTCCAATCAACTTCTGAAAACGGGTCCAATCCTATCCCCTGCCCTCCAGTGGATTTTTCCCACCTATACAATATATACCAACTGTCTGAATGTGCTATGTAAAATATAAAATCTGGTCCTAGGGACTGGCAGGCAGGTACAGCCACCGCCTGTGACGCCAGCATCCCATATGGGCGCCAGTTTCTTCATGTCCCAACTGCTCTGCTTCCAATCCAGCTCTCTGCTAATGGCCTGGGAAAAGTGGGAAATGTTTGGACCCCTACCACCCACTTGGAATGAGACCCAGATGAAGCTCCTGACTTTGAACTGACCCAGCCCTTACTGTTGTGGCCATCTGGGGAGTCAATCAGTGGATGGAAGATTTCTCTCTCTCTCTCCCTCCAATTCGGACTTTCAAATAAATAAAATCTTTAAAAAATTAAAATAAAAAACAAAATCCGGTCCCAAATTCATGCCTAGATGGACCAGCAGTAGGAAACAATAGTAACAACATCATCTTCAACGTCAACTAGGCATTTACTATACAGTAAGAGGCCTACTGATCCTGTTACCTCAGTTAAACTCACCCAAGGAGGTAAGTTCCCTTCTCTTATTACCAACACACACAGGAACGGTAAGAGATAACTGGGATTCTAATGTAAGACTGTCTCCCACCCTGCTCCTGCTGTCCCCTCTACCTGCACTTCTCTCCTCTCCTAACACTCTCTTAAAAAAAAAAAACAAAAACAAAAAAAACAGATTTTGTTTATTTATTTGAGAGGCAGAGTTACAGAGAGGAAGAGACAAGAAAGGTCTTACATCCACTGGTTCATTCCCCAAATGGCCACAACAGCCAGAGCTGGGCAACGCTAAAGCCAGGAGCCAGTAACTTCTTTCAGGTCTCCCAGGCGAGTACAGGGGCCCAAGGATTTGGGCGGTCTTCCATTGCTTTCCCAGGCCGTAAGCAGAGAGCTGGAACAGAAGAGGAGCAGCACAACACAAATCAGCGCCCATATGGGATGCAGGCGCCACAGGAAGCTTAGCCTACTATGCCACAGTACCACCCCTGTCCTAACACTCTTAACCCTACTGTAGCATCACTTTGTCTTCTCAGATAGCCTTCAGCACAGAACTCCCAAATCCCATGCATGAATATCTTCCCTCTCAAACTGTAATATATTTTTATGTATTTAAGGCATATACAACTTGTTCTAGAAAGGACTTATGGCAAAGCTAAGTCCATAAAATAGACATCCAGTAAAGATTTAAATTAAAACTAATTTGGATTAAATACTGAGATAAAACTAAGCAAACTGTTTACTTCAACATGAAAAAAAAATCATGCTGTACTACAGTAGCTCAAAAGTGGCAAGGGGAAGGACATCAGCATTTACTGGCACCAGCTGTAATATTTCAGGAAGTGTTCTAGAAACTCTATAAAGTCCCTTCATTTAATACTCACGACAGCCTCACAAGATAAGTTTCATCCAGGGGCCGGCGCTGTGGCATAGCAGGTAAAGTCGCAGCCTGCAGCACCGGCATCCCATATGGGCACCAGTTCCAGTCCCAGCTGCTCCACCTCCCATCCAGGTCTCTGCTATGCCCTGGGAAAGCAGAAGATGGCCCAAGTCCTTGGGCCCCTGCACCCACAAGGGAAACCCGGAAGAAGTTCCCGACTCCTGGCTTCGGATCGGCACAGCTCCTGCCGTTGCAGCCAATTGGGGAGTGAACCAGCAGATGGAAGACCTCCCTCTCTCTGCCTCTTTGTAACTCTGCCTTTCAAATAAAATAATTAAATCTTAAAAAAATAGATAGGCTTCATCCCAGTGTACAACTAAGGAATTTAAGACTACGGGGGAGGAGAAGACCCAGCACAGCGGGTAGAACAGCTGCCTGCAGTACTGGCATCCCATATGGGTGGCAATTTGAGTCCCAGCTGCTCCACTTCCAATTCAACTAGCTCCCTGCTATTGCACGTGAGAAAGCAGCAGAGGATGGCCCAAGTCCTTGGTCTTCTGCACCCACATGGGAGACCTGGCAGAAGCTCCTGGGTTCAGCCTAGCCTAGCCCTGGCCATTGTGGCCATTTGGGAAGTGAACCAACGGATGGAAGACCTCTCCCCCAATCCACCCCCTGCCTCTCTCTAACTTTGCCTTTCAACTAAGTAAATCTTTAAAAGGGGCCAGCACTGTGACTAGCGGGTAAACCGCCGCCTGCAGTGCCGGCATCCCATATGGACTCCTGTTCCAGCTGCTCAAGTTCCCATCCAGCTCTCTGCTGTGGCCTGGGAAAGCAGCAGAAGATGACCCAAGTCCTTGGGCCCCTGCATCCACGTGGGAGACCCAGAAGAAGCTCATGGCTCCTGGCTTCGGATCGGCGCAGCTCTGGCCATTGTGGCCAATTGGGGAATGAACCAGCAGGTAGATGACCCCCCCCCCCGCCTCTCCTTCTCTCTCTCTGTGTAACTCTTTCAAATAACTAAAATCTTTAATAAATAAATAAATAGAACAAAAAGGCTGCAGCAGGGCCAGCATTGAGTCCCAGCTGCTCCACTTCTAATTCAGCTCCCTGCTAATGTAGCTGAGAAAGCAGTTAAAGATGGCCCAAGTACTTGGACCACTGTACCCATGTGGGAGACCTGGAAGAAGCTCCTGGCTCCAGATCAGCCCAGCTCCAGCCTTCATGGCCATTTGGGGAATGAAGCAGCAGATGGAAGATCTCTATCTTTCAGATAATTAAATCATTAACAACAATTAAAAAAGACTATGGTGATGAATTAGCTTTGTGGCTTTTGACTAATAAGGAATGGGACTCAATTTCAACCCAGTTGTTTCTGACCATGAAAGACCATGCTATGGCCGGCGCCGTGGCTTAACAGGCTAATCCTCCACCTTGTGGCGCTGGCACACCGGGTTCTAGTCCCGGTTGGGGCGCTGGATTCTATTCCGGTTGCCCCTCTTCCAGGCCAGCTCTCTGCTATGGCCCGGGAAGGCAGTGGAGGATGGCCCAAGTCCTTGGGCCCTGTACCCGCATGGGAGACCAGGAGAAGCACCTGGCTCCTGGCTTGGATCAGCGAGATGCACCAGCCGCAGCGGCCATTGGAGGGTGAACCAACGGCAAAAAGGAAGACCTTTCTCTCTGTCTCCCTCTCACTATCCACTCTGCCTGTCCAAAAAATTTTTAAAAGACCATGCTAACTCGAGTCACAACCCTTTCACAATATCACAATATCATAAAATCGAATTTGAACAAAATACTTGTGTACAAGCAGGTAAGTCATTGGCTGGGAAGTTAACACATTGTTATTAGTCAAACTTATTCTAGTTAAGACCAAAAACTCTCGGCCGCGGCTCACTAGGCTAATCCTCCACCTGTGGTGCCATACCAGGTTCTAGTCCCGGGTCGGGGTGCCGGATTCTGTCCCAGTCGCCCCTCTTCCAGGCCAGCTCTCTGCTGTGGCCCGGGAGGGCAGTGGAGGATGGCCCAAGTGCTTGGGCCCTGCACCCTCATGGGAGACCAGGAGAAGCACCTGGCTCCTGGCTTCCGATCAGTGCAGTGCACCGGCTGCGGCGGCCATTGGAGGGTGAACCAACGGTAAAGGAAGACCTTTGTCTCTGTCTCTCTCTCTCACTGTCCAATCTGCCTGTCCAAAAAAAAAAAGAAAAAAAAAAAAAGACCAAAAACTCTCACGACTTGTCAATGCCACAGCCAAACGGGAGGCCCTATTCACATATAGGTCCTATTCACAGCAGAAGCACACTCAAACCTCATCAACATCACGATTCTCAGTTCACAAGGGCAAAGATACTGAAGATAACACTTCAAAAGACAGTGTTAAATAAAAATTACAGGCGGCCTTTGGGCCTAGGCTCCTGCAGCAGGACCCAACAGATCAGACTAAAACTCAAAACAGGGTCACTCACACTGAAGTTCCACAACACCAAACTGAAACCAAGTTATTATCTGACTTTGCCAGAAATCAGAAGGGATAACAACCAAATCTTCCAAGCAGGCCAAGGGCCAGTTCAATCAGCATAATAAAGTTCCCTCTGCTCTAATTCTTACAAAAAAGCAACCTGATGCAATCTGGAAATTACCCAATTTTTCTTCCATTGTCCTGTCTCTGGGTTCCGAACATACAAGGAAAGCACTTTGGAATGATCGATCTGCTCTTTGTTCTTTGTTTTTACTTTCTTCAGCCTTCTACTAAGACCAGCCTCGTCTGCTTGGCTGGCTGGAACCCTTTACTTCATGGGATGGGGTGTTGCAGGAGTCTGGGATCACAAGGTCAATTAGCATCTTCAGGAGCAGGCAATCAGCCCAGCGCTGGAGATGCCCACACCCCAAGCTGGAATGCCGGAGGTGAGTACTGACTCTCACTTCTGACTACAGAACCTGGGAGGCACTGGAGGGGATGAATCAAGCCGTCGCTTCCTATCACCTACAGGGGAGACCTGATGGAGTTCCCAACTCCTAGCCAGGCACAGCCCCCACCTCTAGGAGCATCTGGGAAATGAACCAACAAGCAGATGCTCCCTCTCTCCCTTTCAAATTCAGTTAAAAAATGTTTAACTGCTGTAATTTTGACCTTCGAAAACACCAGTGACCAACATGTCACAACGACTTTTCCCAGGGAGCATCCACTGTTCCCGGATAACAAGGACACTCACAGCACCACCAAAAAACAAAACAAACCAAAAAAGGGTTCTGAGCCAAATATGGCTCAGAATTACTGAAGTAATCCTCAGAATCTCCAACATGCTAACGTGAACTGTGACCCCAAGGGGAGAAAAGACTCGGCATAGTTTCCCAAACGTACTTGACCAAGGAACCTCTCAGCATCAGCATTACAAAGAATGCCACCTAAAGCAACAGGGCTTCAGGCATTCACTGATACCTTATACTGTTATTTTGCTCTGAACTGGTAATTAAAGGCACTTTCAGAAGTAGTCCCCTCAGCAGGTTTCATAACTACAAACAACCGTCCACGGAAAATACTCAACACAAAACTGCCTCTGAACTCAGTGCGTGCAGACTTTATTCTTGTTGCTGTTTCCTAAGTGACACAGCCTAACGACTATCTACAGGGTGCTCACACTGTGCTACAAGTATTCAGGAAAACGTGTGTGTGTGCTCTAGCAAATACTGAGCAACAGGGATTTTGGTGTCTTCCAGGAGGATGGTCCTGGACCCAAAACCCCCTGGGACACAGATACAACTTCACTAGCAAAAATCTGGATGTTATCGAAACTCTTAAAAAAAAAAAAAAAAAACTCCAAACATAAAGGACTGACAGCACATGTACTGGACCTTTCGCCTGACCCATTTCACATGCATTTGAACAATAACGACTTTGCTACTCAAAAACTATAGAAATTCCATTTTATCTCTCCTAAGAAACTCACACCATCCATAATTTTCGGCATAAAAACATTGTGCAACCTTAGTATGTAATTACCAGATCCGACAATGAAAGTCCTGTCAATTACTAGGTACAACAATTTGTGTGTGTGTGTGTGTGTTTGCTCATCAAACAAGGAGGAGGGGCGAGAAGTTGGAAGAAGCCTCGAATCACCTAACCTCTCACAGCCTGAGTGCTCCAGAGAGTCCCACAACACGTCCAGGTAGAAACCCAGGTTTCGGCGTTTAATTCTCCCTGCCTAACAAAAGCTATGCTGACAGCAATTACCGTTACCTTCTTCAATCCTTTCCAGAGCGCACAGCGTCTCCTTCTAGAAAATTCGAACAGAAGAAAAGTCACACAGGTCTTCGCATTTTGGCACGAGTGTCGTCTCCGGCACAAGGCACGCGCTCCACACTGGAATCCCGTTCAACACCTCGACGTGCCTCGTGCTTTTTTGGCTGGACACGCCAGAGCGGCCCAAGCACCCGCAGCAGCAACACTCCTACTTGCACGGAAAACCCTCTCCTGAACCCGGAATCAAGCCTCAGATCATAAAAGGCTCATCAGTGCGAAAAACAACTGCGTAAACAAACTTACGACGTTTACCGCCCAAGCCGATCCTCAGCACCACCCTCTGCGACGCCGAGGGCGCACCATCGATCACGACGCCACCCGAGGGGGCCGGGTCCGCGGCCCCCCGAGCCGCCGGGCCCCCAGCTTCCGCGAGCGCCCAAGGTCACCGGGGATGGGGGCGCCGCACCCCCGGGCTCGGGGCAGCCCGCGAGGGCCTGCACCCCGGGGACCCGCCCCGGGGGGCCCTACCGCCGCCCGCCGGGATTACGCAACGCCCCTCACTCGCGTGCGCAGGCCCCCTCCCCGCCCGCGCGGGCCACCCCCGCCCGGCTCCGAACAAAGCGCGCGCTGAGGGGCCGCGCCGGGCCGGGCCGCCATGTTGGCGGGACGCGGGGGGCGGCGAACAAAGGCGCGCACGGCCGCCCCGGCCCGGCCCGGCCGGCAGGGGGCGCTGTGCGGGCGCCGCCCGCGGACAATGCGCCCCGGGCCCGCGGGCTGCGCTCACCTGCGCCCCCGGCCGCCGCCGCGCCCCCGACAGCCCGCGACCCACACAACCCACAAGATCCCCGCCAAGCCGAGCCTGGGCCTCACCTGCTGGCCGCCAAGGCCGCCGTCCGCAGGCCCCGCGGGTCCGCCCGCTGCTCCTTCTCGCTCCCGCCGGCCCCAGCCCGAGCCAGACGGCGCCTCCCCGCCCCCGCTCCGCGCCGCGGCCGCCGCCCGCCCCCCAGTCGCCACGGCGCACGCGCAGTGCGCCCGCCGAACTGCGACGGCCGCGCCGCCCCGGCGCCCGGCGCCGACGGCCACACTGCGCAGGCGCGGGCGCGGGGCGGGGCTGGTGCTGAGCCGGGGCGGGGCCTGGCGCCGCTCACCTGGAGGGCGGGGCGCGGGCCCCCGGCGGCCAGGTGCGCGGTGGGAGCCCTCGCCGAGCCGGGGAGAGGCTGCGGGGGCGCGGTTCCTCCCGGGAGGCAGGCGGCTGGCTCGGGTCGGGGTTCGTTTTCGCGCAGTGGGAGGACTGGCGAGGAAGGACCGGCCCCCTTTGTCCTAGGACGTCAAAAGCGATTCGTCGTGAGGCTGGCGCGTAGCAGACAGTGATGAAGCTGGGTCACATGGCGCCGCCGTGCGCAGGACAGGTGAGCGCTGCGCCGCGGCTCCGCGTTCGGGTGGAGGACCGCAGGACGCGAGCCCTTTAAAAGGATGGTGCTGCTGCCTGAGGCTCCCTGGAAAAGCGCCTTCCTCCCCACCTCACTGCGGACGGCGTCGTCACGGCTCGCCCCGCGGTCGCCTGCCCGGGCCGCTCGGCTTAGCTGGAACGCCACGGCCGAAGTGCACCTGCGACCCCCGCGCTGGGCCCGGGTGCCGTGGGGGCCGGGCGCCCAGAGCAGAAGAGCCCCCCCAGGACTGCCCCCCCGGGCTCGGGAGGCAGAAATCCCACGGTCGCACGTGAACGCACTGGACTTGCGTTTCGGATAACATGCCCCCTGGGTGTGTGGCTGGCTTTGGCACGAGGAGTGGAGTCGCAGAGGGCAGCCTGGAGCCTGGCGGCCGAGCCCGCCTCCCCCACCCCGGTGTCCTGGAGCCGGTGGCCGGACACGGTTCCTCGAGTACCACGGCACTAGCCGCCTGGCGGGGACGCGCCTCCCTAAACGGTGTCAGGTCAAATTACAAAACACGTTGCTGGAAAGCACTTTGTACACTCCCGAGAGCGGCAGGACGGTGAGCTGGCTGCGCTCTGAGATTTTACCGGCTCCTTTTCCTCTCTGTAAGATGGATACGTGACTGCTCAAACAAATTGCAGCGCTGGTCTCAGGGGGCACACTTGGCAGGCAGGGGCCGGTCGCAGGACAGCTCCAGAGCTAACTTCAGAACGGAGGCGGCTAAGTGTGCCTCTGGGCTTGCTGGTTCCTCGGTTCGCTTTCGCTGGCGTGTGCAGAGCGTGGCAGGAACGAGAAGGGAAGGGGAGAAGTCAGGTGCCCTGGTTATGCGCTTGGACCGCTTCAGTGTGGCTGCCGGGCCTCCTGGGGTACTCCCGCTTGGCACTATGCACATTGAATTAGGGGCAGGAAATTCTTTTTTGATATTGACCTCTGTGTTATAGGATGTCTGGCAGCAGCCTCAGCCTATTCATCCCTTCCCTGACACTGAAAACCAAAACGTCTCCAAAGCGACATGTGGTGCCCTGGCCAGTGATGGTCCCGGTAGGAACTATCAATAATGCACAAGCCAGGGAGATCAGCAGCCAGACATCAGAGAGGGCCGCACTCCAGAGCTGTAAATATCACAGCTCCTTGAGGCCTTCCCACGCTGAATGTCAAAATTGGGTTTTTACTCATCCATCACCAGAAATGGTTGAAATGAATGTAGCGGTGGGCTTTTGGCACAGCAGTTAAGATGCCACTTGCGATGCCCACAGCTCATATTGGAGCGCTCCACTTCCTGTGCAGTTTCCTGCGGATGCACACCCTGGGAGGCAGCAGGTGATGGTCCGAGTTCTTGAGTCCCTGCCACCATGTAGGAGACCCAGATTGAGTTCCTGGCTCCCGACTTCAGCCTGGGTCAGCCCCAGGCATTTGATAAGTGACCCAGTAAGTGAAAGATCTCTCTCTCAGATCTCTCTCTCTCTCTCTCTGCCTTCCAAATAAATCAAAGTTAAAATGAATCTAATCAAAGTGGGAATTTTAAAAACCCAGATGAGGGGCCAGCACTGTGGCATAGCAGGTTAAGCCTCCTGCAGCTCTGGAATCCCATATGGGTGCCAGTTTGTATCCCAGCTGCTCCTCCTCTTTTTTTAAAGATGTATTTATTTGAAAGGCAGAGTTACAGAGAGGCAGAGAGAGAGGTGTTCCATCCGCTGGTTCACTCCCCAAATGGCCACAATGACTAGAGCTGTACCTTTCTGAATCCAGGAGCCAGGAGTTTCTTCCAGGTCTCTCACATGGGTGCAGGGGCCTAAGAACTTGGGCCATCTTCCACTGCTTTCCCAGGCTATAGCAGAGAGCTGGATTGGAAGTGGAGGAGTCGGGACTTGAACAGGTACCCATATGGGCATGCCAGCACTGCAGGATGTGGCTTTACCCACTATGCCACAGCGCCAGCCCTGGACCTGCTTCTCTTCCAAGCCACTTCTCTGCTGTGTCCTGGGAAAGCAGAAGATGGCCCAAGTGCTTGGGCCCCTGTACCCATGCGGGAGACCCAGAAGAAGCTCCTGGCTCCTGAATTGAGATCGGCCCAGCTCTGACCATTGTAGCCATTTAGGGAGTGAACCAGTGGATGGAAGGCCTCTCTGTCTCTCCCTTTAAAAAAAAAAAAAAAAAAGGTTTATTTTATTTATTATTTGAAAATCAGAGTTACACAGAGAGAGGAGAGGTAGAGAGAGAGAGGTCTTCCATCTGCTGGTTCACTCCCTAATTGGCCGCAATGGCCGGAGCTATGCCAATCCAAAGCCAGGAGCCAGGAGCTTCTTCCAGGTCTCCCATGCGAATGCAGGAGCCCAAGGACTTGGGCCATCTTCTACTGCTTTTCCAGGCCATAGCAGAGAGCTGGATAGGAAGTGGAGCAGCCAGGTCTTGAACCGGCGTCCATATGGGATGCTGGCGCTTTAGGCCAGGGTGTAACCCACTGTGCCACAGCACCAGCTCCTCTCCCTTTCTCTATCTGTAACTCTGCATTTGAAATAAATAAAATAAATCTTAAAAAAAAAAAAAAAGATGAATCCAGATTAAGACACATTCTGTGAAACAGCTTCACTGTATTTTCCAAAAAATGCACTGTCGGTGTGGGCATTGTAGCACTGCATCTCAGAGTGCTGGCTTGAGCCCCAGCTACCCCACTTCTGCTCCAACGGCCTGCTGACCTCCTGGGAAAGCAGCCAATGATGGCCCAACTACTTGGGTTCATGCCACCTGTGTGTTAGACCTGGCTGGAGTTACTGGCTCCTGGCTTGGGCCTTTTCCAGCCCCAGCTGTTGGGGGCATTTGGGGAGTGAACCAGCAGGTAAAAGATCTCTCTGCCTGTCAGATCAATTAGTCAATAAATAAATGCAAAAATCTAGGGAATTGGTCCAAAGGAGACTACAGCCAAGTTTATCGAATGACTCTTGGTCCAACATTGAGTTGAGGGGAAAGCTATGAAACAATTTAAGAGACAATTGGAGAACTTTGTGTGGGCTAGAAATGGTTAAATTTTTCAGTGTGATGATGGCTACTTAAAAGAATGCTCCAATTATTAGATTTTTGCTGAATCATTTAAAAATAAGTTCAAGTGGCTACAACTTACTTAAAATGGCTCAGAAACATGTATTTTATATGGACTTGAAGCAAATGTAGCAAAATATTAACATTGTGAGTCTAGGTGATGGTCAGTGTGTTCACTGTGCACATTTTTTCAAAATAAAAAGTCCAGTTTATTTTGTGAATTTCTGAGATTCTAATCTATGTTAACTCAGCTTCTCAAGCAGCCCTTGTTCTCCACCTTGCTCACCAGGTATTTCCAGAAATTTAAACACATTTTTTAAAAAATTTTCTCAACCACCCTCCACTTCTGGAGATTGGGGCAGAGGGCCAAGGTATCCCCCCCCCCCCCCCCCCAGGTTACCTGATTAAACACAAGTTGACATGTCAAAAGTCTCGGCCAGGATGGGGATTTGGCCTAACAGCTGAGTCACGGGTTGAGATGCCCATATCCCACATCAGAGTGCCAGCAGAAGCTGTCTCCTGTCGTTCCTGCCACGTGGGAGACCTGATTTCCCCTCCAAGCCCCCAGATTTGGCCCTGGGGCACTTGGTAAGTGACATAGTGGGCAGGAACACTGTCCATCTGGCTTTTCAAATGGATAAAATTTAAAACTTTAATTTAAAAGACTTGGGGGCTGGCCCTGTAGCACAGTGGGTAAAGCCACCACCTGCAGTGCCAGCATCCACATGGGTGCTGGTTCAAGTCCCAGCTGCTCCACTTCCAATCCAGCTCTGTGCTATGGCCTGGGAAAGCAGTGAAAGATGCTCCAAGTCCTTGGGCCCCTGTACCCAGATGGGAGACCTGGAAGAAGCTCCTGGCTCCTGGCTTTGGATCGGCGCAGCTCCAGCCATTGCAGCCATCTAGGGAGTGAACCAGCGGATGGAAGACCTTTCTCTCTCTCTCTCTCTCTCTCTCTCTCTCTCTGCGTCTCTTCTCTCTGTGTAACTCTTTCAAATAAATAAAAATAAAAAGTCTTTTTTAAAAAAAAAGATTCTTGGCCTATACTAGTCTTATCTCTGTTTTAACTCAGTGTCCCTAGGATCCTGCTGGGAAAAAGGATTGTTACTCTGGGGATGATCAGGGTTTTGTGGTGGGAATGGAGACAAGCTACCATAGCATAGGGGTTGTTAGAAGTACAGTGAAGCTTGATATATTTACCCTACTGGTGTTGGTATAATAATTGGAAATCCACCCTTTTCAAATTAGTTGTAATTATTTTAGATTTATTCAACAGCAAGAAGTACTCAATATCTTGTGTGTACTCCAAGCACATGGGTAATTGTTTGCATTGGCTTAACCCCTGAATGGGTAACTTGATGTTCTTCCGCTCACCTTGTAGGTAAGGATGCTCTTTCCCTAATGGCTTCCTGGGACATCTCCAGATAGTGCCGGTATTCTTCCCTTTTGTGGTGGGTCAGTGGTCCTCCAACTGGGACCACTCAGATTCCACAATGAACAGTAAGTAACCTGGTTGGCCCTCAATTTGACCAGGGCTTATGCTGTTACCCACTCAGGTTGTGAGTACTTCTTGGTGAGTATAATCTGGGAACACACTGATGTGGGAAGAGGCAGGGGTAGATTAAGTTCATGAGCTGGAGTCCACACCTGATTCATCCCCATGTAACCCTGTCATCAATCAGATGACCCCTCCCAAGATGTATTGGTTCCTATTTCTGGATCTGGGACAATACCATGAAACCAATCCCCTTTTCAGAGCTAATAAAAAGCTGGGAAGTGGAGGGAGTGCCCTTTCTCTCTCCAGGGTACAAAATTCCCCTTTTTACCTTTCCTGGCCCACTCTCCCTAAATGAAGCCCTCTGTGTATCCTCCTCACTTTCTAAATAAACCTTATCATGCTGCATGTCGTGTTTGTCCCTATACCTAGAATTCTTCTCCAAGTACAAGGCAAGAGACTGGGGTATTAATTTTGGCCCAACCTAGCCCACAACACCAGAAGGAGTGTTACCACACAAAGCTACTTTTCATTTACAGAAATGAGACTACTGGCGATCATTTCCACAGCCATGGCTCAAGCAAGGAGAGGTAGAGATACAAAAGGGGAAGTTCTTGTCATCACAGGCAGGAGTGGGCACAAACTCCTGGGCGCGCAGTTTGGAAGTTTCTACATACATTGCACGGTATGATAATAAGGCCCTTCCAGGGGCAGTGTTCAGCTTTAAAACCCAGGAAAAGTTAACTCTCAGAAACCCAAATGCTCAGTTGTCCTGACAGTAGTCATGACTGTTTGCAGCTGCTTTCTTAGGGTTTTCTCTGGTCTGTTGGAATCACCTGTTTCCTCCTGGCCCTGAAAAACAACATTTGAGGAAATGTTGCTTTTTTATCTGGTTACCCAAGAGGTAAACTCTTGTTAGGTTGGTTGTAATGTTAGCTGTCTCTCCATGATGGGTGTAGATTTGTGACTGTACTGATAAGGCATTCTTAACCTGTGAATCCTGGTTAAGATGGTGGCCTGGTGCTGGGACAGAAGCAGCTCTTATGTGTTGGTCCTGAAGGGTGCTAGAGCTGGATCTCTGAGAGACACAGTATATACACTCCTGAAAAAGCGACTTCAGCTTCGCCTGAACCTCTCTGAAGCCCAAAGCAGCCTCCATACGTAGTAAACGGAGCTTGGTGTATAAAGATTATTCCCTTGTAATGAAGCAACTTCGCCTCAGCCAATCACAGCAGTTGGGTCAACCTCACAGACTGTGCCCACAGGAGGCAAACAACCCACTGCAGCCAATCAGGTTTTTTGAATGCCACTTCCTGCCCCCACGATGGGGTTGGACATTCTGAGCCAGCCTCCATCCAGAATGCTGCCCAGTTCCAGAACCTTTTCATGCTCCAAAAAAATTTGTTAAATTTATCTCGGATTTTCTTGGTTAACACTCCCTCTAGGAGGAAACACGTGGTCCAGGGCTGTACTTCAGGGCAGAGGTGACCTGAACCTGTACGGACGGTCAGCAGGGATCAGGAAGGGGAGAAGGTATCCAGGGGTACAGGAAGATTCAGGGTCAGAGACTGAGCACGCCAACCCCTGCCGGAGCATCAGCGGTGTCAAGAGGCTGAATGGGTGACCAGGAGTGCTCAGTGCCTCTTTTTTATTTTATTTTATATATTTTCTTGACAGATACAGTTAGTGCGAGAGAGGAGACAGAGAGAAAGGTCTTCCTTCCATTGGTTTATCCCCCAAATGGCCGCTACGACTGGTGCACTGCGCCGATCCGAAGCCAGGAGCCAGGTGCTTCTCCTGGTCTCCCATGTGGGTGCAGGGCCCAAGGACTTGGGCCATCCTCCACTGCCCTCCCTGGCCACAGCAGAGAGCTGGACTGGAAGAGGAGCAACCGGGACTAGAACCTGGCACCCATATGAGATGCCAGTGCTGCAGGCGGAGGATTATCCAAGTGAGCCACAGTGCTGGCCTGGTGCCTCTTACCCTTTGTCTCTTATGTGCTCCCAGGGGCAGATGCTCTGTTTCTGTTCTCTGCTGTGTCTCCGTTGCCCCAGCAAGTGCCTGGTGAGAGAAGGAGTTCAATACAGACTCAGGGCTTCTAGGTAGCTTCAGGTTCAATCCACAACCTCATTGCAGAAGTAATTCTTCAGGGGAAGTTGGTAGCATTAGGAGGGCAGGCCTATACTTCCAGGAATGGAGAGGCCCTACCTGTACTTCCGGGGAAGAAAAGTCCTTGTCAGGGTCCCTGCAGGTGCCTAAAGGTCAATCAATGAGGATCAGACCTGCCTCAACCTTTAACCCCCATGCCCTGAATCTATAAAAGGAGCCCTCCCAATCTCTGACGGGCGACTTCCCCAGCCCCTGCTCTGTTGGGACCGGGGAACCTCGCCCGGGAGCGGAATCCCAATAAAAGCCTGTGAATTGATTGATTCGTCTGCCTGGGAAGATTTGTTACGCGCTGGACACCTTGCAGAAGTGACTGGTTAAGACCAAGTAAAACAGATGTGCCCTGCAGGAGCCACGAGTGTTCAACCCTTCATTTTTTTAGATTTTCATTTATTTATTTGAAAGGTAGGCTTACCGAGAGGTCTTCCATCCTTTGGTTCACTCTCCAAATGGCTGCAACAGCCAGAGCTGGGCCAATCAGGATCCAGGGGCTTCTTTTGTGTCTTCCAGACAGGTGCAGGGGCCCAAGCACTTGGCATCCTCTACCGCTTTCCCAGGCCATAGCAGAGAGCTGGATTGGAAGAGGAGCAGCCGGGACAGGAACCCAGCGCTGGTCCTGCAGGCCCTGCAGGCAGAGCTTTGCCCACTAGACCACAGCACTGGCCCCTAGGGCCACAGCGCCGACCCTGCCCCTTCTCTTCTGAGATGAGAGGCCTGGCCTGCTTGCTTCTCAAAGTGAGGATTCAAATGGGCTAATAGGCAATCAGGGTGGTCCCCTGATAGAAAATTGGGGTTGCAAGATGTGTCCTTCCCCTAACCAGGTTACCTTCAGGAAGATCAAAAAGTGTCTCCCTGGCCACTCCTTGAAAGCCTCCAGTTTTACCATGGGAATAGTGAGTTAGTGGGGGTTCCATCCTCCAGAGCTTACAGTTTGCTGTAAACAAGTTGCCTGTCCCACCTTTCTGATGGCTCTTTGTTTCATCAAGAGCAAGCCAGATACGATGAAAGATTACAAATCAGGTGTTTTGATGGGTGTTGTCCCTGCCTTGCAACTGGATGGCAAGTTTTTTTTCTTCCCCAAAATTGTACTTAAAAACCCCACTGCCACCAGCCACTTTGAGTTTTCCTCGCTTGGAAGTCCCCTCCATGCCACCCTGGCTGGAGATCTCTGACTCTAATAGATCTCGCATTTTAGTCTCTCTGCTGTCCGCTCAGAAATTCTTCTTCCATGTGAGACAAAGATCCCCGGTAATAATATGTTCTATGCCATTGTTTCCCCGTAACACCAAGAAGCCTCCTCCACTGGACCCCACGCAACATAAATTTAAAGAGTTTATCTGAGCAAAGACCCATTCATGAACCCAGCAACCCTCAGAACCAGGACAGGTTCAGAGAGCTTCAGTCACATCGTGGGCAGTGAGTGTGTATGGATGAGAAAAGACTGAACAAAGCAGAAAAAAGGAACAGAAGCATATGGGTCATTTCAAAGTACAGGTTGAAGCACAGAGGGTTTCTTTATCATGCAGGCTAAAACTAGCCTGTTTGGAAATTTGGTTTCAGTCTCTGTTAAACAAAAATTGCAAGAATGTTCATGTTGTGGTACCACGGGTTAAGCATCAAGTTGCTACACCTTGACATCCCATATTGCTAAGGTAGTCAGGTAGATATTAGCTTACGTGTGTTGGAGGGACCAAAGAAAATTTGGTCTGGTTCAAGAGGGGAGAAATATAGCAAACCAGCATTTACATATCAAGTCTTGTCATTGTTCAATAACCTGGTTGGGTGAATCCCTAACCCTTCCTAAGGGGGTGGCTGGGGGGGGGGGGGTAGCATAGGGCACCTTCCCCCACCCTACACCAAGGGGTCTATTAGGCCCCTAAGGAAGTTTCTGGGAAGAATTTAGGAATTCTGTTAGCAGAGAAATGCAGGGTTCTTGTATTTGCACAAGAAAGAATTCAGGCGTGAGACATAGAGTAGTGGAAAGTAAAAAATAGCAAAGGTTATTAGGGAAGGGACATCCATAAGAACGGATGGGCACCTCTCCAGACAGGACCTGGGAGGGAGTGCAGTCGCTCGGACATGGGAAGGAGCAAGGTTACATGGTTGAGTGGAGAGATTACACCTGGCCAGGCAGGCGGGCGGCTCAGCAGAGAGGCAGAGGGCTGAGCGCAGTCCGGTTGAGGCCAGGGGTTTTTAAGGAGATGGGTCTCTGTCTTCACACATCTCCTCCTGAAACAAAGGATTTTATGGCTGTAAATATTAAGAAGCTCCTATCTGAGTTTTCCCTTGAAGGTTTCAGACAGGAGGAAGCCTAGCTGGTGCCATCCTGGGTTCAGAGGAAGGGTGAGCAGGACCCCCTGGAGAATGGGGATCCTGAGCAGGGTGTTTGAAATGCAGATACTGGGCTGCACCTGGGAGATTGTGGAAGATTTGTCAGGCAGAAGGGACAGGGACCTCCACCTGGCAGGTTATCAGGTAGAAGGGGGCAGGGCAGGTTGCGAAGGCCGGGCTGCCCCTGAAACATTATTGGGATGACTTTGAGATGTAGATGCATATGCTGGACATAGATGTCTTCTCTTTAGGCCTTTGTCACACACACATAAGCTCATACCTAACTTCCTACCTAACATTTCTACACCCAGGAAGCCTTCTAGCCAGCAACAAGCCAGATGGGGAAGAGGGAAGAAAAATGGAGCGCCTGTGCCCGCGCTCAGAAAAGCTGCAGTCTGAATGCAGCCTGGGCTCGCCCTTCTTTCCCGAGACATCTTTCCGGCCTGTCAGGTTTACTTCACTTTGCTTCACTATTCACACCCCTTCTGTGTCCGTGCCTTCATACTTCATCAAGAAACAACGAAAACGAGTGGCTAGGAGCAATGACCCATTCCTGCTTCAATATCAGTGTTAGTAAAATGGTGCAGTCCTGCCACCATCCTAGGCTCTCGCCAGAAGCCACATGGCCCAACCACTGGTGTAGCCCTACCCCCATCCTAATGGGATTTGCTGCTCCTACCTCCCTGCCCGCCCCCTGGCAGTTTTAAAAAGGACCTGTTCCTCAACACGTAGCTCTCTTTCTCTCCTCCAGATCTCTCTCCCTCTCCCCCTCTCCCCCTCTCCCCTTCTCCCCCTCTCCCTCCTCCACCCTCGCCACCTCTCTCTCTCTCTCTCTCGATCTTTCTCCCGTTCTCTCTTCCTTCTTCGCCCCTTCCCTCCAGTCGGTCGGGTTTCCCCTAATAAACCCTTTCCCTTACTCTGGTGTTGGTGTGTTTTGTGACAGCCTTACAATCGGAGTGTGGGTTGGAGTCCCAGCTCCTCTGCTTCTGCTCCAGTTCCCTACAAGTCTGGGATGCAGCAGATGATGGCCCAGGCACTGGGAAGTAAGTGATGTCTCTGTTTCTGTGTGTCTGCTTCTGCCTTTTTGTTTTGTTTTGCTTTTTAATATTTACCTTATTTTATTTATTTGATAAACAGTTACAGGAGGCCGGCGCCGTGGCTCAACAGGCTAATCCTCCACCTTGCGGTGCCGGCACACCGGGTTCTAGTCCCGGTCGGGGCACCGATCCTGTCCCGGTTGCCCCTCTTCCAGGCCAGCTCTCTGCTGTGGCCAGGGAGTGCAGTGGAGGATGGCCCAAGTGTTTGGGCTCTGCACCCCATGGGAGACCAGGAGAAGCACCTGGCTCCTGCCATCGGAACAGCGCGGTGCGCCGGCCGCAGCGCGCTACCGCGGCAGCCATTGGAGGGTGAACCAACGGCAAAAGGAAGACCTTTCTCTCTGTCTCTCTCTCACTGTCCACTCTGCCTGTCAAAAAAAAAAAAAAAAAAAAAAGTGGAAGAAAGCACTGAAGAAAACAACTGTCAACGCAGAATTCTCTATTAAAATATACATAGGATAAACAGTTACAGAGAGAGGTAGAGACACAGAGAGAGAAGGTCTTCTATCTGCTGGTTCACTCCCCAAATGTCTGCATCTGAACTGATCCAAAGCCAGGAGCTTCTTCTAGTCTCCCACATGGATACAGAGGCCAAGTACTTGGGCCATCCTCTGCTACGTTCCCAGGTGCATTAGCAGGAAGCTGGATCATAAGTGGAGCAACCAAGACTTGAATGGGTGCACATATGAGATGCCAGCACTGCAGGCTGGGGCTTTAACCTGCTGCTCCTCAGCGCTGGCCCCTCTGTCTTCTTAATAAATAATTGTTTGAATTGATCTTTGTCTCCTTACTAAAAAAGGATGTTCTAAAATTGTGTTTTATTTTATTTGAAACACAGATATTTTTTATCTGCTGATTCATTTCCTAAATGCCCACATCTGTGAGACTGGGTCATGTCAAAGCCAGGAGCCCGTCACTTAATCTATGCCTCCCATGTGAGTGGCAGGAATCCAACTACTTGAGCCATCTCATGCTGCTTTCCAATGTGCACATTAGGAGGATGTTGGATCAGGGGTGGAGTAACTTGAAGCAGCACTCCAATATGGGATGCAAGTGTCCCAGGTGGTATCTTAATTGCTGTGCCAAATGCCTGTCCCTATTTTTTTTTAACTTTTTAGAAATTCAAAAGACAATAAGGTGATTGTTGTGGACTAAGCTCCTATACTAGGCTACAACTCAAAATGGAGTCACTCATTTTAAAGTTCAGTGTCACCAAATCAAAACCTAATTTGGCCAACCTTCTGAGAGATCAGAATTAGAGAGAGAACAACCAAATTTCCCAAAGGCCAGTTTCATTTGGCGTGAGAAGTTCCTTCTGCTTTAAGCCTTATACAACAGTAATCGGATGTTAACCAATCCATTGTTTTTCTGTTGTTCTGACTTTGTGCTCCGTTACAAGGAAAGTAACTTGGAACTGACCAATTCACTTTTTGTTCTTTCTGCTTTCTTCAGCCCTTTTCTGTCTTTAAAACCAACCTCTGGAGGTGGTTTTGGTGTTGTGGCTCAGGGTCTGCTTGGGACACCTGCATCCCATGTCAGGATCCCTGGTTCAAGCCCTGGCTTCTCTGCTTCTGATGCAGTTTCCTGCTAACATACCCTGGAAGGCAGCAGGTGATGCTCAAGGAGTTGGGTCCCTGCTAGGCATGTGGGAAGTGAACCAGTGGATGAAACACTCTCTCTCTTCCTCTGTCTTTCAAATAAATAGTAGAATTAAACAAACAAAAAAAACCCACTTCCTCTGCTCAGCCCACCAGGACAGTTTGGAATACTTATTTATGGAATGAAGGATTGCACAAGTCTGAGTCACAAGTAATGCCAACTGAGATTTTTAAAACTAGTTCATTATAATTTTGTCCTATGACTTCTCTCTCTCCTGATTGCTCAGAAGGTCCAATAAACAGCTCAGTCTTGTTTTTGTGGCACAACTTTTAGCCTGAGTGACTCCTATTTGGTTTGATCAGTTTGGGCAGAAAATGATTCCAGAAACTCATTCCAAATCAGTGACCTCCTATAACTTTTATTTAACTTTTGGTAGAAAATCAATGCTGGGAGGCGGGCATTGTGGCGTAGCAGGTAGAGCCGTTTGTGATGCAGGCATCCCATGTGGGTGACTTGAGTCCTGGCTGCTCCACTTCTAATCCAGCTCCCTGCTAGTGAGCCTGGGAAAGCACCAGAAGACGGTCCAAGTGCTTGGGCCCCTGCACCCATGTGGGAGACCTGGAAGAAGCTCCTGGCTTCAGCCTGGCCTAGCCCTTGGGGAATAATCCAGCAGATGCAAGATTTCTGTCTCTCCCTCTTTCTGTAAGTCTGCCTTTCAAATAAATAAATAAATAAATAAAATAAATCTTTAAAAAACAAACAAAAGCCAATTCTGGATCTTGAGGACACACCACCCCAAAATACAACCGAAGGGTCACAAACTACGTGACCCCAAATATACATCTTAAGTAAAAGGATGACTTTGACCTGATTACCTTGGGAAACAGCAGACATGGAAGGAGCTCTGAGAACAACAGGAGTTACCGTTTGCTAGGTGAAATTTCTATCTGTGAAGGAAGTCTCCATTTGTCAGGGCATGGCCCATTCTGTACCATGAAGAAAAGGCTGGCTGTAACTCACTGAGAACCCATCAATGCACAGGGCACCCACTGAAACCTGCAGGGCAAGCCTTGCTCTCATTGGCCCTCTCTTCCTGGCCGTCAAGTCATCCAGAGGGTGGCAGTCTCCCCAGCGTCCTCCAGTGCCTGTTTCAGTTCCCCAACGTTTCTCCAGTGCCTGTTTCAGTTCCCCAGCGTTTCTCCAGTGCCTGTTTCACTGATGGTTTTCAGTCTGAAGTCAAAGCCACCTCCTTGAGATGCACTCATCCCTCTGTGATCCTGAGGTATACATCCTCGTGAACTCCTATTTGTTTTTCTCTTGTTCGTCTGTCTTGTTACAGGGATCCGCCCCAACTAAGAACTCAGAAAGAGTGGAGGAGAAGGTGTGTTTTTTTAGCTTTTTTTTTTTTTTTTTTTTTGGACAGGCAGAGTGGATAGTGAGAAAAAGAGAGACAGACAGAAAGGTCTTCCTTTGCTGTTGGTTCACCCTCCAATGGCCTCCGCAGCCTGCGTGCTGCTGCCGGTGCACCACGCTGATCCGAAGGCAGGAGCCAAGTGCTTATCCTGGTCTTCCATGGGGTGCTGGGCCCAAGCACTTGGGTCATCCTCCACTGCACTCCCTGGCCACAGCAGAGACCTGGCCTGGAAGAGGGGCAACCGGGACAGAATCCGGCGCCCCGACCAGGACTAGAACCTGGTGTGCTGGCGCCGCAAGGTGGAGGATTAGCCTGTTGAGCCACAGCGCCGGCCGAGAAGGTGTTTTTTAACTTGCCGAGGCCAGCCTTTCACTATCCTGTCTCCCCGTGTGAGTACAAGGGACAAAGAGGACCCCTTTCCTTCAAGCAGCCCTGCCTCAAAAGGCATGGGCTCTCTCTCTCTCCCTCCCTCCCCACCTTCCTCCCTCCATGCATTAGTTTAATGTTGTAACTTAATGCCTTGCTCCTGGAGTCCTGACAGGCCCAGCTATTACTGTGCCCTGCCCCTCCAGGCTTCTCAAACAGCTGACAGGGTCCTTGACACAGCACTGTGGATTGAAGATGACCGGCATAGCCTCCTACTTGCTGGCTTGGCAGACATCCAATGGACCCCCCAACAAGCTTGAGACACCACTTTGCCTCTGGAGGGAACACAAGGTCTACACACCCAAGAATGTTTGCTCTTCAGGGAGGGGACATGCATGGCGCTCAGGAAATGTTTATTGGATGGCAGAAGCAGCAGGAGCAGAGTTCCACAACCTGGTTGGCTGCCTGGCTTCTTTCCCGGCTCCCTCACTCCTGCGTTTCCCCGGGTCACTTTCTACACAACAAATAAATGATTATATCAGCTCTTTAGAGAAGCCTCTGGGACCGCAGGCACACCTGGGTTGCTCCCTCTTATTTTGTCTTACTTACATCATTGTAGTACCGATCCCGCTCCCGTAATCACGTCAGTATCGAGTTCTTTCATTGTGTGCCCTCTCTTCCCCCACCCCATTCTAAAACCCGGAGGGCAGAGCCCAGGCCTACAGTGAATGCTTGGCTTGTTCTGGGAATGTGCGTCACGTGGCTCTGTTAGGACACAGTGCTCACCAAGGGCCACCAATGCCAGGGTACCCGGGGAATTCACACTGTCTTTACCCACTCTCGACAGAGTTCTCTCAAAGATCAAAATAAATTCCATACGGGGCTACACACAAGTAAAGGAGTTTAGCCACACAGGAGGAAACAACCAGAGGTACCCCGCCAGGTTTGTGGAGTGAATGTCAGTGAATCAGTCTGGTGCTAGCTAGGAGGATTTCAAGAGGAAATTTAACAGTAGAAGAGACAATGGGGAAGGTTATTGTATTGAACTTTTGGGCACAGGGTTTGAACTGATAGAGTACTCATGAAAAAGATAATATGGCAATAATTTTGCAACAGCAAGCAAACTGGATCAATAAGGTTATTTTACTGAGGAGATGGATGGTGGTGGTGTTTCGGTTAGGTTAAAAAGGAGAAACTTCTGTTGCTGACTTAACAATTTGACACCCAACAGTATTTTTTTTCACTTTGTGTTGCTATATGGGGGCAAACTGTTGAAATCGTTACCTAATATATACTAAACTGATCTTCTGTATATAAAGAGAATTGAAAATGAATCATGATGTGATTGGAAGGGGAGAGGGAGCGGGAAAGGGGAGGGTTGTGGGTGGGAGGGAAGTTTTGGGAGGGGGAAGCCATTGTAACCCATAAGCTGTACTTTGGAAATTTATATTCATTAAATAAAAGTTTAATAAAAAAAAAAAAAGGAGAAACTGATCAGCACTTAGAGAAACAACCTGAAGGATTTCGATGAAATGATTTAATAATGATAAGATGATACTGATTTCTCTCAACAGATTAGCTTTGCGGATCTTTCAACTTTATACAAGCAGAGTCCAACAGTGGCCTGCCTGCATAGCACATATTCCTCCTGTCAAATACAAGTTACAGGCCTACTGGTTGAGACACTAGTTAGGACACCTGTGCCCCACACCAAAGTGCCTGGAGTCAAAGTGCCGGAGCTGGCTCTGTATTGTGGACTGTGGTGGGCCAAGTAATTGGGCTCCTGTCACCCACGTGGGTGATCTGGATTGAATTCCCAGATCCTGGCCTTGGCCTCAAGGCCATTTAGGCCATGTGGGTAGTGAATCAGCAAATGTGGATGTTACAGGAGATGGCTCCTCAGAAGTTCTTTGCACAAGAAAGAACCCACAGTAGTGGTGAGCAAGGTGGCAAGGTTTAATGAGGCAGGGCATTCATCAGAGAGAGTGCCCAGTCATTCAGACTGGGGTAAGTCAAGTCTCCAAGCTTACTGGAGAGAGCACACCTCTCAGGGCAGGTGGGCATCTCAGCAACAGCTGAGCCCTGAGAGCCGAGAGCGCCGTCTGTATTCAGACTGGGGTTTAGAAGGGAATGGGGCCTAGTTCTTCCTGCCTTTCTCCCCCAGTTCCCACTTTCTTCTCGACAAAAGGTTTGCTGGGTGTGAAATAGGTGAAATTCCTCCCAAGGTTTTATGGCTTGAGCCAGCAGAGCAGAGTCTCCTGGGGTGGTTTCCTTGGAGGGGGTGGAGAAAGGCTGGGACCTCAGAGAAAGTTAGTGGGGTAAGGGCAGGACTTTGTAGTGTAAAATCCTGGGCTGCTTCCCAGGTGTGCTTCCCCGGCACCTCTGAGGCTGCTGCCTTCCTCTCCATAGGTGCTTTGTTTTCCTTAAGCTCCTTTTCACACACACACACACACACACACACACACACACACACACACGATCATTTTTATCTGCCTGCCCAACAGGAGCTCTCCTTCTCTGTGTCTGTCTCTTCTTACTCTTTCTTTGCCTTTCAATTAAATAATAAAAATTTTAAATAGGGGCCTGCAAGGTGGCTCATTTGGCTAATCCTCCGCCTGCGGGCGCTGGCATCCCAATGGGCGCCGGGTTCTAGTCCTGGTTGCTCCTCTTCCAGTCCAGCTCTCTGCTGTGGCCTGGGAGGGCAGTGGAGGATGGCCCAAGTGATTGGGCGCCTGCACCCGCGTGGGAGACCAGGAGGAAGCACCTGGCTCCTGGCTTTGGATCGGCACAGGGCGCTGGCCTTGGCAGCCGTTTGGGGGGTGTCTCTCTCTCTCACTATCTAACTCTGCCTGTCAAATAAATAAAAAAAAAAAATTAAATAAGATTTACAGGAAACTATTGTTTTGAGACTAGGCTCCTTCAGGCTAAAAACCAAAATAGTCATTCCTGATAAAGTTCACAGTCACCAAGCAGAAAGTAAGCTGTTTACCTAACCGGCTAAGGAATCAGGATTAGGAAAACAACATCCACACTTCCCAAACAGATCAGTTTCAGTTGTTGT
The DNA here is from genome assembly GCF_033115175.1 of Lepus europaeus. NCBI lineage: Eukaryota > Metazoa > Chordata > Mammalia > Lagomorpha > Leporidae > Lepus > Lepus europaeus. The sequence goes on from NC_084838.1 coordinate 100,448,622, forward strand.
GATAATTAGGTTCCCTGGCCCTGATCCTCATATACAAAAAAGGCAACCAGAAGTAACCCAATAGGAACGGCTATTTTTCTATTGTGTTTCTTCTTGTCCCTGCCTTAAAAGGAAAGTGACTTTGAAACGACCAATCTGTTCTGTTCTTTGGTCTTTGCTTTTGCTTTCTCTCTCTGTAAAAACAACCTCTTCTGCTCAGCCCATCGCAACATTAATTCTGTTTTATGAGATGAAGTGTTGCCTGTTCCTAGAATAAAAAATAAAGTCAATTAAGATCCTAAAACTGTTGTAATTTTGTCCTTTGACACTTTAATATTGTTTATGAGTCCCTGGGGATACTGCACCTGAACTGGAAGAAAGCTGCTGTACAAGATATTCCTAGAAGTGGAATTGCTATATAGAAAGTATGAGTGTTTAATAGATACCACACTTACATAATGATATGAAAATTTTAGATATTTTCCAATTAAGTATGGGTGTATCATACTCCATGATGGTTTGGGTTTGCATTTTTGTCATTATAAGAAAATCTGATCTTTCTCCATATGCTTAAAAATCATCTAATTCTAAGGAACCCACTAAAAGAATAAGTGAGTTCAGCAAGGTTGTAGGATAAAAAAATCAATATACAAAAGTCACTTATGTTACTATACAGTAGCAATCAGCAAACTTAGAGTGAAATTAAAAAAAAAAACAATTCTAGTTATAATAGATCCTAAAAGAATAAAATTAAATTTAGCAAATGAAGTGCAAAACTTATGTCCTGAAAAAAAAAGTTCTTGAAAATAATTAAAGACCTAATTAATTAAGTAAAAAAAAAATTCCATGCTCTAGGATCAGGAGACATATCTATAGACTGAAAGCAGACAAGTTGTTGCCTAGGACTGAGGGGGTGGGGGCTGGGGGCTGGGGGCAGGGGCTGGGGGCTGGAGGCAGGATGGCTGTTACAGCCCGTCGGGTCACTGAGCCATGAGTAATTAACCCCAAACCTGATGAAACTGGGCACAGACAGACCATCTAAAGGTGAGTGGAATGTTTATTGAGACATTCCAAACTGCTACAACAGTACATTGTAAACTTTACCAAGGAGGCTTTCTGAGTCCCCCACTCCCCTTATCAGGGTCCGTGTGATGCTCGGCACCTCCCTCAGCAAGCATACCCCCCGCTCCCCATCCCCCCTTCCCTTAAGAAGGGACTCTGCCCAGTATGGGATAATGCAAGTAGCTAGACTAAGGCCAGGGAAACCACACTTCCCCAGTCCCAATGTAGCCCTACCCACCTACCTGTCAATCAAATGACCCCTTCCCCAGGATGTACCTCCCCTTACCTGGGACCTGGGTAACCACTCACACACCCTCCCTTTTTTTAAGAGATTTTATTTATTTGAGAGGTAAAGTCACAGACAGATTGAGGGGGAGAAAGAGGTCCAGCAGAGAGCTGGATCAGAAGAGGTATAGCCGGAATTAGAACCAGTGTAGCCGGAATTAGTAGCCGGGATGCTGGTGCTGCAGGCAGAGGATGAACCTACTGTGCCACAGCACCGGTCCTTTCCTCACCTTGTAAATGAACTTCATCACTTTATACATCAAGCCTCCACCCTTAATCTATTGAATATTTTGTTGTTGTTGTTGTTTTGACAGGCAGAGTTAGACAGTGAGAGAGAGAGAGAGAGAGACAGAGAGAAAGGTCTTCCTTTTCTGTTGGTTCACCCCCCAGATGGCTGCTACTGCCAGCACGCTGCGCCGATCTGAAGCCAGGAGCCAGGTGCTTCCTCTAGGTCTCCTATGTGGGTGCAGGGCCCAAGCACTTGGGCCATCCTCCACTGCACTCCCGGGCCACAGCAGAGAGCTGGCCTGGAAGAGGGGCAACCGGGATAGAATCCGGCGCCCCAACCGGGACTAGAACCAGAGGTGCCGGCGCCGCAGGTGGAGGATTAGCCTAGTGAGCCACATCGCTGGCCCTATTGAGTATTAACATAAGACTTTGGGGTTTGAACATCTGCATGAGTTGAGGAGGCAAATCCTGTTCAAACCATATCACTCACCATGTCTTCTGACAAGACTTTACTAAACAAATGCTTCCTAGAGGGGCAAAGTGAGTAATGCCGCTTCCTGAGATGCCAGCATCCACATGGGTACCAGCTGGTGTCCCGACTGCTCGCTTCTGATCCAGCTCCCTGCTAATGGCCTGGGAAAAGTGGTAGAAGAGGGGCCGGCGCTGTGGCATAGTAGGCTAAGCATCTGCCACGGTGCAGATTTGTGTCTGATTGGTGTCCCAGCTGCTCCCCTTCTGATCCAGCTCTTTGCTATGGCCTGGGAAGGCAGTGGAAGATGGCCCAAGTCCTTGGGCCCCTGCACCCACGTGGGAGACCTGAAGAAGCTCCTGGCTCCTGGCTTCAGCCCGGCTCAGCTCTAGCCATTGTGGCTCTGACTTGCCAGATAAATAAATCTTTAGAAACAAAAACAAACAAAAGAGCTTCCTGGCCAAAACCCAAAACCAAAATTGGCCCATTCCCCCAACAGATTCAGATGAAGACTGTTAATTGAATCAGGTACAAGAGGAGACACTGGAGAAGAACCAAGCTGGGCCCATAAAGAATTGCACACGAGATAATGTATGTCTTTATGCACTATCATCTATGCCAAGCTGAGAGCGTCACCACCGCCTGGACAGTTGAACATGTTTTATTGGGGGACGTGGTTTTTCTCTCTGTTTCGTTGCTCTTCGCTACTCATTTAGTTCAGCAATAAACATGTGAAACCTCAAGAAAAAAATTGATTGCAATAATTGATTCCCATGTCTAATGGTGTGTGGGTATACCAAAAACCATTACATTGTACAGTTTAAATGGGCGAATTGTATAGTGAATTATATCTCAACAAAGCTGGTTAAAAAAAAAAAAGAATGGAACTGACAGACCGGAAACCATGCCCTTAGTTCGGTTTTCCATCTTGAATGATGACAAGTGAGAAAGCCCCGGCTCCAAAGCCAACACTAAGAAATCTCCAGCCAAGAAGGCTCATAATGCCACGGGCAAGGTCAAAAGGAGCAGCCTCAAGGACAAAAACCCCGGGGCACCCCCTCCTTGTGGGAGGAACTGGCAGAGGTTCTCCATCTGCCGTGAATTCCAGGAAGGCCACGTCCAGGCAGAAGCTCAGCTCCCAAATCCAGGATTGAAAAGAAAAAGAAGGTTCTTGCTGCTGTCACAAAACCATTTGGTGGCAGTGAGAATAGTGGCAGCAGGGTGGTTAAGCTTCATAAAATGCCTAGAGAATACCTCCCTGGAGATGTGCCTGGGCCGTGGCAAAACGCCCTTCCGTCGGCACGCAACGCATTGCTGTGGCCCACATTGCTCCTGGGACCATCTGGGACCATCCTGGGAGCAGTGGATGGAAGATCTCTCTCTCTCTTTGTCTCTCCCTCTCTCTATGTAACTCTGACTTTCAAATAAATGAAATGCATCTTTAAAAATTATAGAATATAAAGCACGGGGAGAGATTCATTTCTACTGCTGTCTTTAAGCATTTTCACTCTTTTTTTTTTTTTTAATGTGGCTTACCTTGTAAAATAGGCAAACTCCAAAAATCACAAGATGGTCCACAAACTCCCTAGAGAAACCTCATAGATGTGGCTTTCATGTTTTTAACGACAGAGACTGAGGAGGGAGTTCAGAAGAGTTTGGAAGAAGGGTGGGAGATCGCAGCTCTTACCCAGAGAATGCAGGAGCAGCTGGTGTGGCCAAGATGCTGATTCCTCGCTCCCCTCCTCACACAGGGCACCAAAAATGTTAGGAAAAGAGGCACAGACTAGAGAGCAGGCAGTGTACGAATTTACAGCCAGACCAAATTTATTCAGAGAAAATAAATTCGTATGGCCGGCGCCGCGGCTCACTAGGTTAATCTTCTCTGCCTGCGGCGCCGGCACCCCGGGTTCTAGTCCTGGTCGGGGTGCCGGTTCTGTCCCGGTTGCTCCTCTTCCAGTCCAGCTCTCTGCTGTGGCCCGGGAGTGCAGTGGAGGATGGCCCAAGTCCTTGGGCCCTGCACCCGCGTGGGAGACCAGGAGGAAGCACCTGGCTCCTGGCTTTGGATAGGTGCAGGGTGCCGGCCATTTGGGGGGTGAACCAACGGAAGGAAGACCTTTCTCTCTGTTTCTCTCTCACTAACTCTGCCTGTTTAATTAAAAAAGAGAGAGAGAGAGAGGAACCTGGATTCTCACTGAGTACCAGCCAGCCATGTGGAAGAGCATGCAGGCCAGGAAGCATGGGGCAGGTGGAGGCCACGTGCCCTGGAGGCGCAAGGCAGCAGGGGCCCACACTGGCAAAAGGCCAAAGAAGAGGAAAAAGAGGAGAAAAGGGCCGGGCACACCACACCGGGTCCCAGGCTTCTAATCCACTTTCAAAGGGGAGTGGTTAATTAACCTGTTTGGCTGGTGGGCACCTAGGTGTGGTCAGGTAGGGGCATGAGGTCACACAGGGGCGTGGTGAAGGCGTGGTCTTCCAGCTCACAAACCTGATTAATTTTATCCTGTATGCCTGCCTACATCAAGGTGAGTGACCAACTGCCGGCATACACGTGGAACACGTGGTAGAAGGCCCCGACCCCAGGGGCCAGGCCTTCTTATATTTTAGGAGGGCTTGGGATGGGGGTGGGGGTAGGGGGCAGCAGGCAGAGGGGAATTCCTGGAACTGGGCAGGGCCTTGGGAACCTGGAAAAAGAATGCAGGGTGAGGTATGAAGGCAACAGTGTGTGAGACCCAATTGAGGTTCAAGGTCAAGGAATAAATTCCGATGTTTATCTGTCTTTTGGACAATGCGCAAGAATGGCTGAGGCTTCTGTCTTTGTTCCATCACCCCCCTTGGTCTGCAATGGCAGGAAGCTGAAATCAGGAGCAGAGCCAGGTGTTGAACCCAGGCACGCCAATGTGGCATGCAAGTGTGTGAACCCCATATTTTTTATTTTTGGAAAGTAGGCTGCCATACACAGGGCTTCATTTGAGTGTGTCTGGAGCCTCAACTTCCCTTTGTTCTCACACAGAGAGTAACGGAGTTAAGGGTGTGCCATCTCAAAATATGCCAAATGGGTGTATTGATTATTGCAAGATGAAATCCCTTGAGGAATTGTAATTTCAAAAAAGACCATTTGGGCTGCCTTCCTCTATGTGCAGCAAACACCAGGACTCCTTGGGGAGGGATAGTCTCCCAAACTGGGATTATCAGAAACTGTAATCAGGGCTGTAATGAACCTGCATAAACAAACTCACTGATTAACCTGATCCTCCTCCACCCCTGCCACACTCAAGCATCTCTTAGGGAGAGCCCTAGGATTTACGACCCTGGTCGAGAGGTCCCTTCAACCTGTCGACCCTGCACAGTGTTCTTATTCTGTGGCTAAGAAGCATAAAAGCGTCTTGCTTTGGTCATATCCTCCACGTGTGTGTGCACACTTAAGAAGCTGTGTATGCTCTCCTCTTTGTAAGGTGCCTTGTGTTAACTCCGTTCCCAGATCCAGCCACAGAACCCCCATAGGCAACAAGAGGGGATCTCTCTATCTCCCCCTAGAGCTTGTTTGGAGCATAGCTTCTTGGATGCCCCTGAACCAAGAAAGGTCCTCCTCCACCAGGGAAAGTTGTCCTCTTCAAGGGCGTGGAGCTCTGGCAGGAGGCACATGGAGCAGCAGGGAAGGAGGAAGAAGACACCCCAAAAGGCCACCAGATCCGGTGAATTCACCCTGGCTCTCTTTTTCATTTTCTTGAAGATTCATTTATTTAATTGAGGTCAGAACTACAAAGAGAGAGGGAGAGACACAGAGAGAGGTCTTCCATCTCATGGTTCACGCTCCAGATGGCTGCAACGGCCGGGCTGAACCAAGCCAAAAGCCAGGAGCGAAGAGCTTCATCCAGGTCTCCCACCTGGGTAGCAGGGGCCCAAACTCCTGGACCATCCTCTGTTACTTTTCCCAGGCCACTAGCAGGGAGCTAGATGAGAAGTGGAGCACCCAGGACACGAATCGGTGCCTATATGGCTTTACCTGCTTCTCCACAACGCCAGCCCCAACCCTCGCTTTCTATAGCAAGACAGATGTCAGAGCCAGATGACCCTCATATCTTGCAGTTTTGATAATATCTAGGTATGATGGTGTGTTAACTCAGGCTAAAATTAAAAAAATTACCAAAAAAAAAAGTACCTATTACTAGCGGAGTACGCAAGAGAAACTTATTTTCTTGAGGCTGGAAGTTCAAGATCTAGATATAGATGGGTTTTATTTCTTCTGGGGTCTCTCCTGGGCTTACAGAGAGCCATCTTCTCAGAGTGTCCCTGCATAGTCTGCTCTGTGCACATGCACCCCAGTGTCACTTTGTCCACATTTCCTTTTATAAGGACCTGCCCTATATGCCTCATTTTACTTTAATCACTTTTTTTTAAAGGTTTTCATTTATGTGGAGGCAGAGTTACAGACACAGAGAGGGAGAGACAGAGAATGGTTTTCCATCTGCTAGTTCACTCCCCAAATGGCCACAACGGCCGGAGCTGGCCAGATCTGAAGTCAGGAGCAGGAGCTTTTTCCAGGTCTCCCATGGGGGTGCAGGGGCCCAAGCACTTGGGCCATCTTCTACTGCTTTCCCAGGCCGTAGCAGAGAGCTGGATGGGAAGAGGAGCAACTGGAACTTGAACCAGTGCCCATATGGGATGCCGGCACCACAGGCAGAGGATCAATCTACTGTGCCATAGCACTGGGCCCCCACAGCATCTTTTTTATGTGCTGCTTTGCCATCTGTATGAAAGGCCTTCAAAAAGTGCATGGAAAATGTATATTGTGAAAAAATTATGCATGAATTTCGAAATATTTTAGCACCAAAGTAAACTTATCTTTTAATTCCATTTTCCCACAAACTTTTTGAAGTACCTTTGACTATATCTTTTTGATGAAATGTCTCCTAATGACTTCTATACATTTCATAATTAGATTACTTGGCTTCTTTGATTGTTGAGTTTTGCGAGTTCTTATGTATTGTAGGTGCTAGCCTTTTGTTGAATGGGTAGCTTGCAAATATTTGCTTCTACTTTGTGGCTTTTCATTTCATCATCCTTTTAATTCCATCTTTCACACGGGCTGGCTATTGAGGTACTGAGCCACCAGCACCCAATATCACAGTGCAGGTTTTGAGTCCTGGCTACTACACTGCTGAAGATCCAGCCCCCTGCTCCCACCTAGGATGGGCCACCCATGTGAGACCTGATTTTAGTTCCAGGCTCCTGGCTTCAGCCTGGCCCAGCCCCAGATATTGGAGCCATTTGGGGAGTGAACCAATAGATGGAAGGTTTCTCTTTCTGTCTCTCTCTGCCTCTCTCCCTGTCATTCTGCTTTTCAAATAAATCATATAAACCTTTACAAAATACTGTCTTTCACAAACCAAAAGTTTTTAATTCTGATGATGTGTGTGTGGATTGAATTGTGTGCCCCTGAAAAATAGGCTGAAGTCCTATGGTGGTGAATATGGCTTTATTTGATAATGGGATCTTGGTGGATATCAAGTCAAGGCAAAGTCATACTCTATTAGGATGTGTCCTTTTAAGAAGAGAGACAGAGACACAGAGATACAAAGACACCCAGGCAGAACACCATGTGATGTGATGACAAAGGCAGAGATGACAGTGATGTGTCTATTAACTTGGGAAAACCAAGGACAAATAGCAACTGCTGGAAGCTGGAAATCTTCCTCCCCAGAGCCTTGAGAGGGAGCACAGCCCTGCCGACACCTTGACTTCAGATTTCCGGTGAGAGAATGCGCTTCTGTTGTGTTACTCTGTCAGGATGGTGGCCATCTGTCATGGCAGCCCCAGGAAACCAATGCACCAATTAATCCATTCCTTTCTTTTATGGATCGTGTTTTGATAATGAATCTAAGAACACTCTACCTTGCCCTGGATCCTGAAGATTTTCTCCTATGATCTCTTCCTAAAAGTTTAGTGGTTTTACATCTACATTTTATATTTAAGTTCATCATCCATTTTTTTTTGTTTTTTGTTTTTTTTTAAAGACTTTTTTTAAGATTTATTTATTTATTTATTTGAAAGTCAGAGTTACACAGAGAGAGAAGAAGAGGCAGAGAGAGAGAGGTTTTCCATCCACTGGTCACTCCCCAGTTGGCTGCTTTCCCAGGCCATAGCAGAGATCTGGATCTGAAGGAGAGCAGCCGGGACTCGAACCAGCGCCTATATGGGATGCCAGCACTATAGGCGGAGGCTTTACCCGCTATACCACAGCGCTAGCCCCCACCATCCATTTTGAATGAAGTTTTCTGGAAGGCATGAATCGTGGGTTGAGTTTTTTTTTTTTTTAAAGATTTATTTATTTGTTTGAAAGTCAGAGTTATACAGAGAAAGAAGGAGAGGGAGAGGGGGAGGGGGAGGGAGAGGGAGATGGAGAGTGAGAGGGAGAGGGGGAGAGAGAGAGAGAGAGAGAGAGAGATCTTCCATCCGCTGTTTCACTCCCCAATTGGCCACAACGGCTGGAGCTGTGCCGATCCAAAGCCAGGAGCGTCTTCTGGATCTCCCACGCGGGTCAGAGGCCCAAGGACTTGGGCCATCTTCTTCTGCTTTCCCAGGCCATAGCAGACAGCTGGATCAGAAGTGGAGCAGCCGGGTCTCAAACCAGCGCCCATATGGGATGCCGGCACTGCAGGCCAGGGCGTTAACCCACTGTGCCACAGCACCGGCCCCCACTTTCTGTCTTTTTTACAGTAGTCATTCTTACAGGGGTGAGGTAATATCTTACTATGATTTTGATTTGCATTTCCCTAATATTCAGTGATACCTAGCAGTTTTTCATAGATGTGTTGGTCATTTGTGTTTCTTCTTTCCAAACTGTCTATGCAGATCCTTTGCCCACTTTTTTTTTAGCTTGATTTGGTTGGTTTCTGTTGAGTTATATTGGTTTCAAAATTATAATCTAACACATAAAATTAAAATTGTTAAAGATTTATTTATTGACATTGATTTTGAAAGGCAGAGTGATGGGGTCAGCTGGTTAGGCTGCTGCCTACAGCATCGACATCCCATATGGACATCAGTTGAGTCCTGGCTGCTCCACTTCCTATACAGCTCTTTGCTAATGCTCCTGGGAAAGCAATGGAAGATGGCCCAAATGCTTGGGCCCCTGCACCCACATGGACGACCTGGAAGAAGCTCCTGGCTCCTGGCTCAGCCTGGTCTAGTCTCTTTTGGGTGAGCTCACTGGTTTCTCTAAAGCTCTGAGGCTCCAGTTCCAGCAATGCTGGGCAGCTGCAGGGTTTGCTCTGCTGCCCTGGAGCCAGCTGGGGAGTGGAGAAAACATGTCAATTTCCTAGCCCTACTTTCAGAAATTCTCACAGAAGGCAACTGGCCTGGGCTTCCTGGAGGCCTCCCTGGAGGTCATTTGTGGAGCTCCCTCATGCTGGGCCCGAGGGAGTCTGGGGGCTTGTACCCTCCTGCGGGTGCTGTGCAGCAGTGCACCAGGGGCTCTTCCTGGGTAGTGCTGGGGAAATAGAATGAAAACCAAAATCTCCCCCTAAGCACAGCTCCTCTCCAGAAAGGCAGAAGAGAAAGAAAAGTTTTGTTATCCTGTAAGCTTTAAATAGAGCGTCACAGACAACCTATTAAAGGGGTTGCAAAGATAGAAACAGCTGTCTTTCATAGCCAAGTGTCCACAACCCAGGGTTTGCAACTTCAAGTCCGTGAGCTCCGTGAGCCCATCTCCTCCCAGCAATCTTCCCTCCCTTGAGGATGGAAGAGAAGCCTACGGGGGCCTCAGGGCCTGTATCCCTGAGCTGTGAGGGATTTACCCATGCTTGGAAGCACAGAGAAAGAAATCCTGCCAGGAAGGGGTATCTTCTCATTTCCCTTCGCGACGATTATGCCTCTTATTTGCCATTTGTGCACGCCCTTGTACCCAGAGCCAGGCTTCTCCATAGATTCCTGCCACATGCAGACTGGCTCACTAACTTGCCCTGTGACGTCCCACATGTCCCACACCACACTGCCTGATTGCCAGTGAGGGAGCACAAAGCTCACCCCAACCTCAGGAGAAGCTCAGTTTCCGGGACGAGCACACAGAGCTCTTGGTGTGGCCCAGTGCCCTGTGTGCCCTGCTCCGTGGCCTTCCGACTTCAGGGCAGTTCCTGCGTGGACCGTGGGATGACAGCTGCCCGTCCTGAGGCTTCTTGTCACTGCGAGTATTGGCAGTTGTTCTATGAATGGAGAATCTTCTCAATGGGTAGTGGGTGGATTCCAGGGCGCTCTTGGCCCCTCAGCTGTGAGCACGTGGCTCAGCAGCCAGGAGTTCAGGTAAGACGTCTGCTCCCACATCAGGCTGCCTGGGTTCCCGCTTGGCTCTGGCTCCTGACTCCAGCTTCCTGCTCATGCACACCCTGGGAGGCAGTGGTGATAGCTCAGGTACTTGGGCTCCTGCCACCCAGATGGGAGTCTTGGATCGGCTCCCAGCTTCAGCATTCCAGGAATCTGTTGCGGGGTATGAACCCGTGGATGGGAGCTATGTTTCTCTTTTGCTATCTCTCTGCCTCTGGAAATAATAAATGAATAATTTAAAAAATCAGCTCCCTGGATGCTTTTGACCCCCTTGCTGGGGAGTCCTGTTAAGTGCCACGGGGAAGCACTGGGTAGAGTTTCTATGGTTCGCCTTTAGTAAGGACCCCTGGTATGTTCTGTCCTATGACAAGAGGAGTTGGCGAGGCTGAAAACTGTCCATGTTCCCAGGAGAACATGGAAGCAGAATCTTCACACGGGTGATGTGGGACCCGCCTCTCTCAGCTGACAAAACCCTTTCCGTCTCTGCCTCCCAGACCCACTTCTCAGAGCGGCGGAGGAACTGCACAGTGGCGGGAGACCGCCGGCAGAGGCGTCACCCTCACCCTCGCCAGGTTCATGTCCGAGTCCCTGGAACAAAGGACACGTTCATCAGAGGAAGGTGCATGCCTGTGTCTTACAAACTTTCCGTGACACAGGAGACTTCAGAAACGGGAACCAAACAGGGAAACCCTTGCTTAGCTGCTCCCCTGTCCTCGGCAGAAGAGCTCCAGAGCTTCCGGTGGACGCCTGAGACCACGGGCAGCGCCAAACCCTATTTGTAAAGAAGGGTACTCCAAGAACACTCCAAAAGTTGGTGAAAAAATAAAATTCAGGATAAATTTACATTGCTGCAAAAATTTTTTGAAATACATACCAGCAAGGTATTTTCAAAAACTTTATGAAAATTATGCTATGAAAAAATTATACATGGATTTCAACATTTTTGGCACCAAAATAAACTTACCTCTTTTTTTTAATAAACTTACCTTTAAATTTTTTTTATGGAATTGGCGCTGTGGCATAGTAGGTTAGGTATCCATCTGCGGTGTTTGCACCTCATATTGGGTTCTGATTTGAGTCCCAGCTGCTCCATTTCCAATCCAGCTCCCTGCTAATGCTCCTGGGAAAGCAATAGAAGATGGCCCAAGTGCTTGGGCCCCTGCACCCATGTGGGAGACCCAAGAGAAGCTTCTGGGTCCTGGCTTCAGCAGATCCAGCCCCGACCGTTGCAGCCATCCAGGGAGTGAACCAGCGAACGGAAGACCTCTCTCTCTGTCTCTCCCTCTCTCTGTAACTCTGACTCTCAGGTAAATAAATGATTTTTTTATTAAATCAATCTTTAAAAAATTTTTAAATTTAATTATTTGAGAGAAAGAGAGAGAAAGAAGGGAGAGAGATATCTTCTGTCCACTAGTTCACTCCCCAAATGCCTAAAACAACCAGGACAGGGCCAGGTCAAGAGCTCAGAACTCAATTGGAGTCTCCCAGATGGGTGGTGGGGACCTAAGCACTTGAGCCCTCACCTGCTGCCTCCCAGGGCCTGCATTAGCTGGAAGCTGGAATGAGAAGCAGAGCTGGGACTTGAACCCAGGTACTCTCATATGGAATGGGGGCATCCATCCCAAGTGGTGTTATAACTGCTGCACCACATACTTGTTTCAAATTCATCTTTTAATGGGGCCAGCTCTGTGGCATAGCCAGTTAAATGGCTGCACTGTCAGCATTCCATATGAGCCCTGGTTCAAGTCCTGGCTGCTCCATTTCTGATCTAGCTTCCTACTAATGTGCCTGGGAAATCAGCAGAGGATGGCCAAAGTGCCTGGGCCCCTGCACCACATGGGAGACCTGTAAGTAGCTCCAAGCTTCTGGCTTTCTCCTGGTCCAGACCTGGCCGCTGTGGCACATGAAGCAGTGGATAGAAGCTCTCCCATGCTCTCTGAAGCTACCTTTCAAATGAATACATGAATCTTCTAAAAAATAATTATCTTTTTTTTTTTTTGACAGGCAGAGTTAGACAGTGAGAGAGAAAGAAAGACAGAGTTATAGACAGTGAGAGAGAGACCGAGAGAAAGGTCTTCTGTCTGTTGGTTCACTCCCCTAATGGCCGCCACAGCCGGCGCTGTTCACCGATCCGAAGCCAGGAGCCAGGTGCTTCTCCTGGTCTCCCATGCGGGTGCAGGGCCCAAGCACTTGGGCCATCCCCCACTGCCTTCCTGGGCCACAGCAGAGAGCTGGACTGGAAGAGGAGCAACCGGGACAGAATCCGGCGCCCATATGGGATGCCAGCGCCGCAGGCAGAGGATTAACCAAATGAGCCACGGTGCCAGACAAAAATAATGATCTTTAACTCCATTTTCCATGGACTGTTTTAAGTGCCCTTATGTGCTATGCTTTTCCCATACACACATACTTATGATAAAGGTTAATTTTGTAGGTTAGGCACGGTAGGGTTAACAACAACTGCTAATAAAACAGAACAATTATAAAAGTCAAGCATCTTTACTGTGGTGCTTTGGGGCCATTATTAAGTGAATAAAGGTGACGTGAGCGCCAGCACTGGGCTAACAACAGTCCATCTAAAATCTGAGGTGGTCTCTGTTGGACCAAGAGGTGGGTAACGATTATAGCGTGCATCTGTTGGACAAAGGGCTGATTCCTGCCCCAGGCGGCCCGAGTGGGATGACTTCATCCAGCGACTCAGAACAGCACACAATTTAAAATGTATGAATCATTTATTTTTGAAATTTTCCATTTAATATTTTCAGACTGTGGTTGGCTGTGGGTGGCTGAAACTACAGAAAGCAAAACTGCGGCTAAGGGGAGACGACTGGATTGTCACGCCAAAGTGGATGAAGAGGTGGATGGCTGTGCAGAGGGGACCGGACAGAGGGTGTGGGTGAATGCGCTGAGTCCGGGCGGCGGCGGGGGAGGCGCAGCGAGGCGAGGCGCGTGCACAGATCCTCCCCCACGTCCCCGCGCCTGGAGATGGGGCCGTTCCTTTCCTCTGCGAACAGGTCTCCTGACTCGCTCCAGAGAAGCCCGGGATGAAAGGCAGCTTCCCAACCCTGCTCTGTTTTCTCCAACACCGAGGTGCCACGGCTGGGTGCGGCGTGTTCTGGTATCCGGTGCGTTCTTTGTGTCACCGCATGGCTCTGGGTCGGGACGATCAGTGAACCGAAGGAAGCTGTGTACTTAGAGTGGGTCACCCCGCTGTCCCTTCGGTCCCTCTGTCCACGAGGGTGGCATTGACGCACGATCGGCTGACTCCCAGGAGGGCAGCCGCCCGTACCCCAGCCAGGCTGGGTGAGACTCACCCAGAACTCCCTCTCTCTCTGAGGTGGGGTGTAGGGGAGTGCTAAGGGCTAGTTCTGACACCCACCCGAGGGGTCCATGCAGGGGTCCAAGCAAAAGACAAAGCGGGCAGACAATCCCCCAAATGATTTATAACTTCATTTTCTTTCCTACTTCTAGAATTTTCTTTGGGAACCCTGACTTCTCATCCTTCTCCAATTTCATCAAGGGACCTGAATATAAAATTAGGGCTTCATGTCACTGCGTGTTTATTTTACTACCAGTCTAACTTTCAAATGAATATATTTCTGAGACAGATTCATCTTGTTGGCACAATCACTCGCACTAGCTATTTTTTTATGCTGTTTGAGAAGGTTTTACTGTAAAGAAGCAATTTCATTAGATCTTTGAGCAAATCTCTTTGATGTAAAGTTATGCTTCTATAGTTTTAGTGCTTTTTTTTTTTTCCAAAAAATGGGTCCTTTTTAGAGCAGTTTTGGAGTCACAGAAGAATTGAGTAGGAAGTTTGCTCCTGTCTTCTCATGGCTCAAGATCTTGTTTCTTTTTAGCACTGAATAATATCCCATTGTTCAGAATACAAGCTGCTTTCTGAAATTGCGGTCAGCTTTCCACGCCTGTAGGTTCTACATCTGTGGATTCAACCAACCACAGATTAGAACCATTTGGGAAGAGGCAGCATCTGGTGCAGTGGCTAATAGAACTATCAGAGTCCTGACTCCACTTGCAATTCCAGCTTCCTGCTAATGCACACTCTGGGAAGCAGCAGGTGATGGGCCAAGTGATTGGGTCCCTGCCACCCACGTGGAAGACCCGTATTGAGTTCCAGGCTCCTGGCTTCCACTTGGTCCAACCCTGGCTGTTGTGGTCATTTGTGAAGTAAACCAACATATGGAAGATCTTTGTGTCTCTCTGCCTTTCCAATAAAATTTTTAATGAAAAATTAATTTGTTAAAAACAAAATGAATGAGTACCAGTACATTGGAAGGCCAGTTCTTGAAGCCATCGTCTTTTCTATAAGCACAAATTATTGTTAAATTACTTTCATAGTTAAATAAAAGCTGACATTTATAGAGTGCTGCCTGTGTGCTCTGTATTTTACATATGCAAACATATTTCACATGTATGCATTTTACATATATAAACTCACTCTACTTTTACAGCATTTTTTTAAGGATTTATTTATTTATTTGAAAGTCAGGGTTATACAGAGAGAGAAGGAGAGGCACAGAGAGAGAGATTTTCCATCTGCTGGTTCACTCCCCAGTTGGCCACAATGGCTGGAGCTGGGCTGATCTGAAGCCAGGAGCCAGAAGCTTCCTCCATGTCTCCCACGTGGGTGCAGGGGCCCAAGGACTAGGGCTATCTTCTACTGCTTTTCCCAGGCCATAGCAGAGAGCAGTATTGGAAGTGGAGCAGCCAGGACTTGAACTGGCGCCCATATGGAATGGCAGCACTGCAGGTGGCGGCTTTACTGGCTATACCACAGCACCAGCCTCTATAGCATTTTTTTTTTAAAGATTCATTTATTGAGGCCTGCACTGTGGTGTAGTGGGCTAAACCTCCACCTGTGGTGCTGGTATCTCATATGGGCGCTGGTTCCAGGCTCCACTGGTCCACTTCCAATCCAGCTCTCTGCTATGGCCTAGGAAAGCAGTGGAAGATGGCCCAAGTGCTTGGGCCCTTACAGCCCTGTGGGAGACCTGGAAGATGCTGTGGGCTCCTATTTTCAGATCAACCCAGCTCTGGCTGTCGCAGCCAGAGCGTGAACCAGCAGATGGAAGACCTTTCTCTCCGTCTCTCCCTCTCTCTGGAACTCTGCCTCTCAAATAAATAATCTTGAAAAAAAAAAAAGAAGAAGAAGAAGAAGACCTCTCTCTCTGTCTCTCCCTCCTTCTCTTTTACTCTGCCTTTCAAATAAATAAAACTTTTTTTCCCTTTTTTTTAAAAAAACTTCATCACCCTCCACCTTTGATGAAGTAATAAGTTCTAAGTTCTTGACATGCCTTTGTCAAGAATCCAAGTAGGCCGGTATAGCAAAAATCCCCCTCCCCACCCATGTCACCCATATTTGGCTATAAATTCTCAGCTGTCTTTGCTATATTTGGGTGTGAGCGTGGTCTTTCATCTCTTATAGTTTTGAATAAAGTGTTTCTTATCAATTTATTAAGTGTCAGAGTAGCTTTTCTTTAACATGTTGAGGAGGAAATAGGGAGAGACTCTCCTCTGATGGTTCTTAGTTCTGTTCCTTCCAGTGGCTGGACTGGGACCAGTGTGACCCTGGGGACAAAGCTGTGTTTCTTTCCTTGGTAAAGGAAAGGTGGACGATGCTCTCAAGCTCTTGTCACTCTTTCCTTGCTGACCACAGAAGAGCAGAGTTGGCACAGAAAGTATGTCTAGGGCAGCAGCTGCAGTTTTTCCCCAAGAATAAAGTCAAACGTTTACTTCTTCATTCTCAGAGTTGAGATAGAACTGCCAGGCCTGTCAGTCAGTCTCTTGTGCTGGTGGGAAGAGGGGTGGAGAGACCCAAAGCAGGGGAAATGCTAGGGGGCTGGGGGTGAGGTGGGCATCTGCACTTGTCCCAGAGTACATGCAGCCAGCAACGGACCCTGCCAGATCCTCCCTTTTATCTCTGTTGATTTTCAAATTTAAGACTAAACATACGCAGGAGAGGTCTCCACCTGCCATCTCCCCACTTTTCAAACAATTCTTTTTGCAAAGAGCAAAGGAAAGAGGAGATAAAAAGCTAGACTGATTCACGAACAAAAACAAGTCAGGTAAGACTATGTCAGTAGCACCTGTATAATCCACCATCCAAAATGTCACCCAGTAACGGGAATAAACTAATTAAGCAGGAAACAGTGTATTAGTGCTCCTGATGCAAATATTGACAGTTTGTTTTCATCCTCTTCAAAGAACAGAGATAAAACTCTTGCCATGAAAGAAAATTGAGCTGATGTACAAGTCAATAAAAATGCTAAAGGCCCTGGAAGGGGTCTCAGCTTGCGTGTTTGACCTGCCAAACATCTTCTACCAAGAGTGGTTTTAGTCACTTTAACAAAATTATTTACTTATTTACTGGAGAGACAGAGACAGAGAGCATCCAATTGCTAGTTCACTGCCCCAGATGCCTGCAAAGGCCATAGCTGGACTGGAACTGAAGGTGGGAGCCAGGAGCTCAATCCAGCTCTCCCATGTGGGTGGCAGGGATCTAACTACTTGAACTGCCTGCCACCTGCTGCCTCCTAGGGTCTGAAACAGCAGGAAGCTGGAATCAGGAATTGAACCCAGGTCTATGATGTGGGATGCAGACATCTTAACTGGTGTCTAAACCACTAGGCTGAACTACTCCAGTTTTAAAAGTGAAAGAGGAGTAGGCTCCTGGTGCAGCACTTAGGACACCCACATCAGAGTGCCTGGGGTTTGGGTCCCAGCTCCTCTTCTGATTCTAGCTTCTTGCTATTTTCACATCCTGGGAGGCAGCAAGTGATGGCTCAAGTCCTTGGGTCCCTGCCACTCACATGAGAGACCCAGGTGGAATTCTGGGCTCCTGGTTTTGGCCTGGCCCATCTCCAGCTGCTGGGAGCATTTGGAGAGTAAACCAGCAGATGGAAGATTTCTCCCTGTTCATCTCTGCCTCTCTGTCTCTCTGCCTTTCAAATAAATCAGTATGAGAGAGCTTTTGATACATACTGCTGGTCTCGTGTCAAAAGGAAGGTCCCGTGTCCGGCTTTGAGGATCTATCTGGAGATAATATATGATCTCTACATCTAAAATAATTAAATAGAGCACTAAGGAAAATATCCTGGGGCTGGCGCTGTGGCATAGCGGGTAAAAACCGCTGCCTGCAGTTCCGCAGTCCCATATGGGCACCAATTCGAGTACCGGCTGCTCTACTTCCGATCCAGCTCTCTGCTATGGCCTGGGAAGCAGCAGAAGATGGCCAAAGTTCATGGACCCTGTGCACCCACATGGGAGACCCAGAAGAAGCTCCTGGCTCCTGGCTTCAGATTGGCCCAGCTCTGGCCATTTTGGCCATTTGGGGAAAGAAACAGAGGATGGAAGACCTCTCTCTCCCAATAGTATCTTTATTGTTTTAAAACACTCCATAGGAGGACAAGCATTGTGGTAAGTGGGTTAGGCTGCTGCCTGGGAAACCTATGTCCCAGATAGGAGTTCCAGTCCAAGTCCCAGCTGCTCCACTTCTACTCCAGCTCCCTGCTAATGTGCCTGGGAAGGCAGTGGATGATGGCTCAAGTATTTGTGTCACTGTCACCCACGTGGGAGACCTGGATTGAGTTCCTGGCTCCTCGAATTGGCCTGGCCCAGCCCTGGCTGTTGCAAGTATTTGAGGAGTGAATCAGCTAGTGGACAATTTCTCTCTCTGTCACTCTGCTTTTCAAAAAAATAAATACATAAATTTTTTTAAAAAAGCTCTATATAAAGTTCAGAGTAGAATTTTTATCAACATTTTAAACCATCTTCTTAAAGCATGATTTCTCCTTGATCTGGGAATTGAAAATGTCAAAGGAAAAGAAGAGAAAGGTATTGCGAGCCCTACTGTCACACAGCTCAACATAGCAAGTGTGACGTACAACTTGTCAGTCACGGGGAAGAAAGGGACACATGGGCAGAAGACTGCCTTTTCAATGAGAGATTTTTATTGCTCACACATCGGGGACACACCAGGGATTTATCACACTACCCATCTGCTTATTTATCAAGGTTAAAACACTATCAATATCAATCTATATGCCTAATAATGCTAACGTACCTAATATGCTCAACTCTATTCATAGCAATATATTATGCTTACCTAACAATGTGCTTAACAACCTATGTCTAACAGTCTATAACTCCATCTATACTTCACAGTCTAGAGCTTAACGATCTATGTTCTAACTTAACCACTATACCTACCATAACAATACAATCTTAACATGCAATCTTAATCATACTAATAGCAATAACTAACAATCCATAATCAGTAATCAATAACCAATAATCAAACATCAATATCACACTTAATGTTTCCACATTGATCACAAGTTAGCACATCATTGACATCATGACATTACAACATCTTGCTGCGTGTCTAGGTTCATATCACTGCCGTGAACGTGTTTCTCCTGTGAGGAGTGTACAATGTCCAGAGTTCAACGTCCCAGCAGGGACGGATCTCGGCTCAGTCACTTACAGGCAGAAGGCTTGGAGTTCTTGGGTGAACGGTGAAGTGCTAGGCGATGGGGTGGTGAGGTGATGCAGCGATTCGGGTGGCGCGGTGACAGCTCTGTACTCAGGCACGGCAGCGAGGCGGCCAACCGGTGAGGCGGCAAGGTGGCGGCTCTGCTGGCCAGGCACAGTGACAAGGCGGCGACGCAGCAGCTCCACTGGTCTCTTGATCCCGTTGTCGCCTTGTGCCATGTAGCAAGAGAGCTAGAGGGCTGGCTCTTCGGCTCCAAGTACGAGGAGATCCAGAGGTTCACATGCACTAGCTCCCCCCCACCCCGCCCCGACACACACACACACAGCTGGGTTACAGCTCAGGGACAGCTCTGCTGGTCGGCTTGTGCCGCTACCTGCTCCATGCAGAGTAGCAGGCTGCCTCTTCAGCTCCGGATGTGGGGAGATCCAGAGGTTCACCCACGCCGGGCCCTTTGTTCGGCGGCAAAGCCGCAGTGTTACAGCAGTGTACAGCTAGGTTTGGTTACAGCTCAGGACCTAGACAGGAACAGGACAGCTCGTGCGTCTATGGCCGCTCTGTGGCTGGAAGGGCTCAGGAACAGGTGTAGCTCAGGAAGCTGCGGCTCGGGAGGTCAGCTCTTTCCGCTCCGATCAGCTCTCTTTAGTGACAGCTCGGTGACAGCTCGGTGACAGCTCGGTGACAGCTCGTCTCAGCTCCGCTCTTTTTCTTCCACTCCTGTGGTTTACACCTACCAGGCCATGATCCTAGAAAGGATGGAGAGCGGTGCAAGGGCTCTTTTTATCCTCATCTTCTGGCAGTCCTCCAGCTTGTGGGGTGGTTGAATAATCCAATCAATACTGTTCCCGCCTTGCTTGTGTTTGAACAGTCCAGTCAGCGAGGGTAGAAGGGTATCGTCCATAGCACACTGTTATCTGACTGCCCAGAGATGGCTGGTATGATTAGGAGCGTCTCCCTAGCAGGCGTTAGGCCTAGCATCAGCTCCTGGCTTATCATGAGTGACTCCACTCTACTTTCATTTTTGTGGCTAGGGGTAATTTTTGACTCAATATTTTACTAAGGAGTTTCCACAGTTCACCTCCTTTTGCTAATCAGGTAAGAGTGATCTGTGACTCTATTTTTGGGACTTTCTGTGGGATTCTCCACAAAAGAGAAATAGTCTGAGCAGAGTCAGCCATGGGTGAGATGCTCACTTTTTAAAAAATTCTTTTAATTTATTTGAAAGTCAGAGTTACAGAGAGGCAGAGGCAGAGAGAGAGAGAGAGAGAGAGAGAGAGGTCTTCCATACGCTGGTTCAAACTTCAGTTGGCTGCTACGGTTGGAGCTGCACTGATCCGAAGCCAGAAGCCAGGAGCTTCTAGGCCAGCGCCGCGGCTCAATAGGCTAATCCTCCACCTAGCGGCGCTGGCACACCAGGTTCTAGTCCTGGTCGGGGCACCGGATTCTGTCCTGGTTGCTCCTCTTCCAGGCCAGCTCTCTGCTATGGCCCGGAAAGGCAGTGGAGGATGTCCCATGTGCTTGGGTCCTACACCCCATGGGAGACCAGGAGAAGCACCTGGCTCCTGCCTTCAGATCAGCACAATGCGCTGCGGAGGCCATTGGAGGGTGAACCAACGGCAAAGGAAGACCTTTCTCTCTGTCTCTCTCTCTCACTGTCCACTCTGCCTGTCAAAAAAAAAAAAAAAAAAAAGAAGCCAGGAGCTTCTTCCAAGTCTCCCTTGCAGATGCAGGGGCCCAAGGACGTGGACCATCTTCCACTGCTTTCCTAGGCCCATAGCAGAGAACTGGATCGGAAGTGTAGCAGCTGGAACTTGAACCGGGCGCTCATGTGGGATGCCGGCACTGCAGGCGGTGGCTTTACCCACTAAACCACAGCACTGGCCCCACCTTTACAACCACAGTCCTTCCTTAGAGAGAGATAAAACTAAATGGCAGGTCAGTTACAATCAAAACAGAACAGGGCCGACTCTGTGGCGTAGGGGGTAAAGCTGCCGCCTGCAGTGCTAGCATCCCATATAGGTGCCTCTTCAAGACTCCGCTGCCCCAGTTCTTATCCAGCTCCCTGCTGACAGCCTGAGAAAAGCAGAAGTAAATGACCCAAATGTTTGGGCCCCTGCCACCCACATGGGAGACCTGGATGAAGCTCCTGGTTCCTGGCTTCAGCTGGCCCAGTCCTGGCTGTTGCAGTCATCTGGGGAGTGAACCAACAGGTGGAAGACTCTCTGTCTCTGTCTCTCCCTCTCTGTAACTCTGATTTTAATAATTTAATATTTTAAAAAAACTCACCAGAACAAAACACAGTTAAACCTGCAGATTTCTCATTTTTCCTGAGTGCCAAAGTTATCCAGATTACTGGAACTAAACCTCTATACAGTGCCTTGGATGCATATGCTAGATACCTTTAGGCCCTAGTTCCTCCTCCATCCCCCACTGTTAGGTAGGAAGTTAGGTATGAGCTTATGTGTGTGTGACAAAGGCCTAAAGAGAAGACATCTATGTCCAGCATATGCATCTGCATCTCAAAGTCATCCCAATAATGTTTCAGGGGCAGCCCAGTGTTCGCATCCTACCTTGCCCCCTTCTACCTGATAACCTGCCAGGTGGAGGTCCCCACCCCTTCTGCCTAACAATCTCCCACAATCTCCCAGATGCAGCCCAGTATCTGCATTTCAAACACCTTGCTCAGGATCCCCATTCTCTAGGGGGTCCTGCTCACCCTTCCTCTGAACCCAGGATGGCACCAACTAGGCTTCCTCCTGTCTGAAACCTTCAAGGGAAAACTCAGATAGGAGCTTCTTCTTAATATTTACAGCCATAAAATCCTTTGTTTCAGGAGGAGATGTGTGACGACAGAGACCCATCTCCTTAAAAACCCCTGGCCTCAACCGGACTGCGCTCAGCCCTCTGCCTCTCTGCTGAGCCGCCCGCCTGCCTGGCCAGGTGTAATCTCTCCACTCAACCATGTAACCTTGCTCCTTCCCCTCCCCCAGTCCGAGCGACTGCACTCCCTCCCAGGTCCTGTCTGGAGAGGTGCCCATCCGTTCTTGCGGATGTCCCTTCCCTAATAAACCTTGCTATTTTACCTCCCACTACTCTATGTCTAAAGCCTGAATTCTTTCTTGTGCAAATACAAGAACCCTGCAATTTCTCTGGTAACACCACCATGGTCTCCCTGCCTCCTTCCCTTACCTTCCTGTTCCCCTGCCCTGTTTTAACCTCTTACTAAAATTAGTTCATTGAATTGAGGGACTGGTGCAGCTGCCCCTCAGGGTTCCTGAACACAAGACCCAGGAGGTTATCTGTCTCTGCTGGAGATAACATCTTGATGTTCACTCTTGTCTTGAGGATGTTCTTTTCCAGGAATGGCAGGCCCTGAGCAAAAAGTAACCACCACCGGCGCATAGCCCCAGGCCTACTGGAGGCCACTTTACCATCACGCAACTTCTCCCAAAGGACAGGATATCGCCAGCCAGTTGAAAGTGGACCATGAGCACCGTGCAGACCAACCAGGAACTTGGACAGGAGCTGAACACGCCCTGTCAGCCTTAGCTCCAGTCCCTAAGAACCCTCAGGGGGCCTGGGAACTAAGTGGTAGCTGCCTGTCTCCTTGCTCCACCATCCCAGTGTCAGTAATTGACTTGCTTGTGTCAGGCAAGCTGGCCCAGTTTGAGGGTCTGGTTTCTCCAACCGATTTTGGGGGAGTTCTATAACATCACCCATTTTTTTTTCTGAATCTTAAAGAGCCTATTGAGCATGGATTTAAGTTCCCAAATTCATTGCTAAATTCGTGGCAAATACTTAGCTTTTCCAGTCCCAAGTTCCCAGTCTCAGAAATAAAAGAGGAGACCCCAATAGCCTGAAGATTAGTTCTGAGCTTCCATGACCTACGTGATTTGTGGTTTCATAGTTTTTTAAATAGGATTGTTGGGCCGGCGCCGTGGCTTAACAGGCTAATCCTCTGCCTTGCGGCGCCAGCACACCAGGTTCTAGTCCCGGTTGCCCCTCTTCCAGTCCAGCTCTTGAAGGACCCTAATCCCCGCTGGGTCCTTTAGATCGCGACCCCAGACTCAAAAATCCTCAGACCAGACGATGCAAATGCAGAGGCAGCTTTATTTACGTTTTGCGCAAAACGGACCCCTCCCTCCTGAGAGAGTGAGGTCCTGGACAAGGGTTACAGGCAGTATTTAAAGGCAAAAACCACAAAGTTATCTTAAGCAAGTGAATACAAAGGGGAAGGGGGTTTTTGTTTACAGTAATTTCACTTATCTTAGTATACAGCATTCCTGCTTATCTCAGTACACATCAGTTTTACTTAACCATTGCACAAGGGGGGTTTCCAAACTGCTATTCCCTGTTATCTGCTAAGTTGCAGTTTCCCAGAAACTAACTGACCTTTCTTGAAACTTCCTAGTTTTTTTTAGCAGGTAAATTTTCAGAAGTCCTTCACTCTCTGCTATGGCCCGGGAAGGCAGTGGAGGATGGCCCAAGTCCTTGGGCCCTGCACCCGCATGGGAGACCAGGAGAAGCACCTGGCTCCTGGCTTCGGATCAGCGAGATGCGCCGGCCGCAGCGGCCATTGGAAGGTGAACCAACGGCAAAAAGGAAGACCTTTCTCTCTGTCTCTCTCTCTCACTATCCACTCTGCCTGTCAAAAAAAAAAAAAAAAAAAAGTGCTGGAAAAAAAAATAAATAGGATTGCTGCTGGAGAATGGCAGGGTTCTTGTCTTGATGCAAGAAAGAATTAAAGAATTCAGGCTTGAGACAGAGAGTAGTGGAAAGTAAAATAGCAAGGTTTATTAGGGAAGGGACATCCATAAGAACGGATGGGCACCTCTCCAGACAGAACCTGAGAGAGAGTGCCCGGTCTACAGGTCTACATTTAGGCCAGGGTTTTTAAGGAGATGGGTCTTTGTCTTCTCATATCTCTTCCTCCTAAAACAAAAGACTTTTTGGATGTAAATATGAAAAATTCCTATCTGAGATTTCCCCCAGAAGGTATCAGAGAGGAGGAAGCCTGGCTGGCGCTGCCCTGGGTTAGAGGAAGGATGAGCAGGACCCCCTGGAGGAGCAGGACCTCCTGGAGGATCAGGATGGAAGCAGGGTATTGAAATGCAGATATATTGAAATACAGATACTGGGCTGCACCTGGAAGATTATCAGGCAGAAGGGGGGGACCCCCACCTGGCAGGTTATCAGGCAGGATGTAGAGACTGGGCTGCCCAGGGAGGTTATTGGGATGACTTCGAGATGCAGATGCTGGACCTTTGTCACACACACATAAGCTCATATCTGACTTCCTACCTAACAGGATGACTGGAAGAATCCTTTTGTCTCCCGTGTCCACAGAATGAATGGTTTTTATTGGCTGCTGGAAATAAAGGGGCACCTTTCTCCACCAGTCTCCCCAAGAGCTCCATTCTAGGAAGGGCTTCTCCCCGAGAGTTGAGGCGCCCGGGCTTCTCTGTAATGAGCACAGGGTGATTTGTCACCTGCTTCCTGGCTCTAATGCCCACAGGTTGATTGGCTTCAGGCAGTTGCCTTCCCAAAGGGCTGAATAACGGAACTCCACAGGGAAGCTGGGTCCTCCTGCCTCCTCAGCCTGGAGCTGGAAGGAGCCTCCACCGGTCAGGGTTGTTAAACCTGCAGGCTTCTCCCTGGGGAAGGCTCCTGCTTCCCTCTGTTAGATCCCAGGGCAGCAGTGCCCTTGGTGGTGCTGTTGTCAGTTTGACAGCCTTTATGACAACCCCTGAGTCTATTTCTAGCATTCAACAAGTATTTGCCAAGAGTCTGGTCTGCAGTTTCCTGCTGGGTGCTGCGCGGAACACCCAACAGAAATGTGGCGAGAAAAGAGTATATGAGCACAGGTCACACTCAGCTCCATGAAACAGCAAACCCAAACGACAGGGGCCCAAACCACAAGGGCTTGTGAAAAGGGATGGGTGGCTGGCTGTGGAGACCCACAGAGGGTGCTGTGGGTAGCTGGGATGTGTTCTGACATTTCTCGCGTGCTGGCCTCCATCACCCCGGCTCCATAACATCATTCCTGGCATCAGTACAGTGGGTTTAGCTACTCTAGAGCCTCTGAATTTTGTGTCACGAGGCCTCCGAGCACTGGGAGGCAGATTTGTGTGCTCCATTCTGGATTGGAATTCTTTATGTTCTCTTAAACCATATCATGCATAATATTCTGTGGAATGAAGGCACCATTGTTTATTTAAATTTCCCTTTTGGTAGACATTTAGACTGTTACTAATTTTTTATTGTAATGAACAATACTTTTATAAATACTTGTGTATACAAGCATGAGTGTTTCTGTAGGACAGCTTTTTAAAATATTGGTTTATTGCCCAGCGCCATGGCTTAACAGGCTAATCCTCCGCCTTGCGGCGCCGGCACACCGGGTTCTAGTCCCGGTTGGGGCGCCGGATTCTATCCTGGTTGCCCCTCTTCCAGTCCAGCTCTCTGCTATGGCCCGGGAAGGCAGTGGAGGATGGCCCAAGTCCTTGGGCCCTGCACCCGCGTGGGAGACCAGGAGAAGCACCTGGCTCCTGACTTCGGATCAGTGAGATGTGCCGGCCGCAGCGGCCATTGGAAGGTGAACCAACGGCAAAAAGGAAGACCTTTCTCTCTGTCTCTCTCTCTCTCACTATCCACTCTGCCTCTCAAAAAAAAAAAAAAAAAAAAAGGTTTATTTATTTTGAAAGACACACACACACAGAGATGTTAGGTAGGAAGTTAGAAATTAGTCTATGTGTGCAAGGAGCCTAAAGAAAGCCAGGTGCCTACAGAAAGGAATGTAGCAGCCTCAGGCACACCTTGGAAGCTGCCCAGTATTTTGCATTACAAAATCCTGGCCACACCCCAGTAACTTTATAGAAGGTCCCAGCCTTCCCTGGAGGATCTTCTCTGCCCAGTGACAAGTGGTCTACCCAGCCTATAATAACACTGGCAAATAAAACCTTGGAAAGAATTCCACCAATCTCACATCCAGTGAACTTTGTCCAGGGAGGGGAGAAATGGTGGGAAGACCTGGACTAGGTTTCCTTTTAAGTCCCATAATGAATGCAGACTGTGCACTCTGCTCTTTCCTGGGATCCAGCCTGCTCTATCATGTGCATTGCTCTCAGCTCCTTTGCTGAGATGCCCACCTGGCCTGTTGGGAGAAGTCTCTCCCTTGAATTTTGTGATTTTACTTACTGAGGTGCCCATCCACTCTTATTTTTCTTTCCTTTTTTAAAAGATTTATTTTATTTATTTGAAAGACAGAGTTACAGATAGAGGTAGAGAAAGAGAGAAAGGTCTTCCATACGCTGGTTCACTTCCCAACAGACGGAGCTGCACCAATCCGAATCCAGGAGCCAGGAGCTTCCTCTGGGTCTCCCACGCAGGTGAAGGGGCCCAAGGACTTGGGCCATCTTCTACTGCTTTCCCAGGCCATAGCAGAGAGCCAGATCAGAAGAGGAGCAGCCGGGACTACAACCGGCACCCATATGGGATGTCGGCACTGCAAGCCAGGGCTTTAACCCACTGCGACACAGCGCCAGCCCCCAACTCTTACTTTTTTAAAAAGTTATTTTTTATTATTCATTTGAAAAGTAGAGTTACAGAGAGAGGGAGAGAGAGAGAGAGAGCGCGCATTGATTCACTCCCCAGATGACCACAATTGCCAGACCGAAGCCAGGAGTCAGGTGCTTCATCTGGGTCTCCCACATGGGTGGCAGAGGTCCAAGCACTTGGGCCTCCCCTGCTGCCTTTCCCAGGCCATTAACAGGGAGTTGGATCACAGATGGAGCAGCCGGGACCTGAACTGGTGCCATATGGGATGCCAGCACTGCAGACAGTGACTTTACCCGCCTCACCGCAGTGCTACCCCTCCCCCAATCCATTCTGAGGGACGCTCTACCCCATTAAACCTTGCTTCCTTGCCTTGCCTACTACTATTCTCTGTCTTACATCTGAATTCCCTCTTACACGAAGACAGAAACCTTGGTTTCTGTCATCTCCACTAACACACTCATTGAGTTGCCTCCGTCAGAACCGAAATCAGAATTTTCCTTCCAAAGCCACCAACTACTGTGACAGGTGTTAGCACAGGGCTCTCATTATTTTTCTCTTTTAAATTTTTCTTTGCAGATTTCATATACTTTCTCTATCAGAAGATTCTAGACCTCACTTTCTAAGATCCAGTAGGCTTAATATTGGTCTAATTTATAGGCAAAATTTTCAGTTTTGCATTATTCTTTAATTGGATGTTCTTCGCCTACAGAAACACTAGAGGTTATTGTTTGTTGGAATCACCTCTGCTCACCTTATGAGGCTTCCCTAGTAATTCCAGTAGCTTCCATTGGTTGTCATGAATTGTGTGTGTAACACATCATCTATTCCAATATTCATATGCCTATTTCCACACCTCCGCCCTGTCTTATCTTATGGCTGTTGAGGAACAGTTTTTTTTTGTTGTTGTTGTTCATACTATTTGTTGAACTCTTTACTTAGTATATATATATATGTTTATCAAAGTTAATTGGAAATAGATCTTAGTAAAAAATAAGAATGGGATAGGAGAGAGAGGAGGAAAAGGAGTGGAAGTGTGGGTGGGAGGGCGGGTATGGTGGGAAGAATCACTATGTTCCTAAAGTTGTACTTATGAAATGCATGAAGTTTGTATTCCTTAAATAAAAGATTTCTGAGAAGGGGAACCCCATATATTTATTTTATTTGTGAGGCAGTGAGAGAGTGTGTGTGCTCCCATTTGCTGGTTCCCTCTGCAAATGCTCACAATAGCCTGGCCACCGCCAGGTGCCTGGAACTCAGTGAGGTTCACCACATGGGTAGCAGGGACCCAACCATTTGAGCCATCACCCACTGAGTCCCAGGATGTGCATCTGTAGGAAGCTGGAACTGGGAGCTTTCCAGGAGTCCTGTTACCAGGGACACCTTCTGTTCA
Source organism: Lepus europaeus (assembly GCF_033115175.1). Lineage (NCBI taxonomy): Eukaryota > Metazoa > Chordata > Mammalia > Lagomorpha > Leporidae > Lepus > Lepus europaeus. Next base: position 100,476,423 of record NC_084838.1, read on the forward strand.
ATCTAGAAACTCTAAATCCCAAACTTCAGATTTTTTTTTTATGGAGTTTCCACTTATTAAATCACCGGCCGTTGGTGATGGAGTCAACCTTCAGCCCCTCTCCCCACCTCAGAGATCAGGGATTGGAGCTGAAAATTACAGCCCGGATACACAGCAGACTCATAGAATGGCAGATGCCCTAAACAGCACTCTGGCCTCAGGATCAGCCCTTAAGGCATTCGGATCTGGCTAAAAAGCCCATGAGAGCTTCTCAGGCATGGAAAGCCAAGACACTCTGGCAAAAAAAAAAAAAAAAAAAAAAAAAAAAAAAAAACCTAAATGAAAGATCTCTGTGAGTGAGATCCCAGTGGAAAGAATGGGCCACCAAAGAAGGAGGTAATTTTCTCTGAAGGGTAGAGAGAACTTTCACTTTGATTATGGCCTTGTCTAAATAAGGTTGGAGTTTGTGAACTCAAGAGGCTTCCATAGCCTTGGCAGCTCATGACAAGAGCCTCGGGTGATTACTGCTGTCATAAATAAGAGTGTCAATTGTTAAATCAACAACAGGAGTCACTGTGCACTTACTCCCCATTTAGGATCTCTATCCTTAATGTGTTGTACTATGCAAATTAATGGTAAAACTAGTACTCAAACAGTACTTTATACTTTGTGTATCTGTGTGGGTGCAAACTGTTGAAATCTTTACTTAGTATATACTAAATTGATCTTCTATATATAAAGATAATTAAAAATGAATATTAATGAAGAATGGGATGGGAGAGGGAATAGGAGATGGGATGGTTGCAGGTGGGAGAGAGGTTATGGGAGGAAGAACAGTTATAATCCAAAAGTTGTACTTTTGAAATTTATATTTATTAAATAAATGTTTAAAAAATAAAAAGAAAATTACAGTCCTTTCATCATAATGTCCCCTGATAACCAGTTGTCTCCTTGGCATTTATAAAAGTACCTTAGCATCTGAAGATTCCAAGAGTGTTAGGAACTGTGTGCCAGGAAAAGTGGCAAAGACCAAATAAACAGGATATTTCTTATTACATCACAATCTACCCCCTAGTGTTTGGTCAGAGATCCCTTACAGCAAAGCGATATACAGCTTGAAAAAAATACTGGCACGTTCATGGAATCCCCTTCCATTGTAGGTCACTAGGCCAGTTCATCATCACATTGCAATCCCAGAGCCATTACCAGATGAGTTCAGGGTCCAGTGTGCACTATGAATTACTGCAGAGAGGCTCTTCAAAGTTCTGGTACCCGGTAACATTTCAGTGCCTTCCTCAGCTCTTGGAAAAGTCTGTGACTTATGTGACCATTTCTGCCCTTTGTTTCTGGTTTCCCTTCATTCTGTCTTCCTGGAACTCCTTCTAGGTGGGTGTTGTATTCGTGGGTGAGTCAGCTATATCTGTTATTGTTTCCCACATATTTTCTGTCTCCTCTTTTTCTCTGTGGTCTCTGGGATTTCTTAAACATTATTATCCATCCAAATTTATGATTTTTAAAATAATGTATGTATTTTTTTTTGAAAGGTAGAGAGCGAGAGAGACAGAGATGAATAAAGACAGACAGGGAGCTTCCATCCTCCGATTCACTCCTCAGATGCCCTCAGCAGCCAGGGTTGGGCCAGGCCGAAGCTAGGAACCAAGAACTCAACCAGGTGTCTCCTGCCAGGACCCAACCACTTAGGTCATTGCCTGATCCCTGAGCGTGCATTAGCAGGAAGCAGAGCTGGGACTCAAAGCCAGGCGCTCTGATGTGAGATGTGGGCACCCCAGTGGTGCCTTAGCCTGCCCGCATATTTCGTGTTTCCTTCTTTGTGAAACACAACTTTCATTTCCAGAGGCTTTGTTGTGGTTGTTCTCATGGGACTCGTCTTCCATGGAGCCACACTCTTGTTCTATGGATGAAAAATTCACCAAACTCTCTAAGGATACCAGGCAAAGATGTTTTAGTTTTTCGTGTTATTCATTGTATGTTCCTGAATTCTCTTTGCTCTCTGTGAGAGCTAATTTCTGTCTTTGTCTTTCTCCTTCCTTTTGGAATCCTGGTTGCTTTCTCTCTCACCACCAGTTTGCTCTCATCTGTGACCAATCCTGATCGTTTACTCATTTAAGAATGTGGGACTGCAAGGGCTGAGTGACGCCCCGGGGCATGAACAGGGAAGGCTGACCTTAGGTTACCCTTCAGCAGGGGTGGCCCGGGGAACTGGCCAGTATTCTCAACCCCGCCCCCCCAAACAGCTTTACCCCCAGCATGAGGAATGCTTTGCCTGGGGCACCGGTATCCTTTCCCACTGCACACTTCACTGTGTGCCTGGGTCAGCGCCTGGCTGGATGTCCCTGCCGTGCTGTCCACGTGCAGAGGTGGGACTTGAGAATGGATACTCCACATTTGCATCTTCAACACTACTTCGTTTTTAGGACCAGTCCTCTCTCCTGCCCTTGACCGTTGAGCCCATCACCTGCAGCTGCAGATTGGCCGCAGTTCCCCCTCTGAGCTGTGGTTTCCGTCAGCCCTCTCCCCACTGTGTTCAGGTCCAGCAGTGGGCGTCTCTGGCCCTCTGCAGACGCCCATCACAAGCATCAGGTCTCACGTCACCCGCAGCTTCGTTTACACCTGTCCTGGACCTTCCACATCTGTGTCCCTGCTGCAACCCACAGACATGAAGCTCCAGAGAAACCACCGGGCTGTGAGGAAACAGAGATGGCGACACTGACCATGAGTTGTTTAGGGCATTTGGCCCCATCTGCAAACAGGTCGATGATTGAGTCATTAAGATACTCTCTGATCCCTTGCTGGGTCTGTAACTGCCTTTTCACCCCCTCTATGGAACTTGATCTGTGTCTGGTGGCAGCTCTAATCTCAGTTGTATTTAAAAGGCAGAGTTACAGAGAGGGGAGGGGGACAGGGAGACAGAGAAGAGAGAGAGATCTTCCATCTGCTGGTTCACTTCCCAAATGGATGCAACAGCAGCCTGAAACTCCATCCAGGTCTCCCATGTGAGTGGCAGGGGCCCAACGACTTGGGCCATCTTCTGCTGCCTTCCCTGGGACATGAGCAAAGAGCTGGACTGAAAATGGGAGTGGCTGGGACTCGAATTGGCTCCCATATGGGGTACCTGCAGCATCTTAATCCATTGTGCCACAACACTGGACCCGATCTTTCATTCTTGGCCCTTACCTTATAAATTCACAAACCTCCCCTCCATCCTCTGACCCTTATAATTAACTTCAGGATGTATCAGAAATTGTCATCATCACAGGCCACCAAGAGACTTAGTGGCTTAAGATGACAACCATCATTTTATTTGTGTAATTTTCTGTAGATCAGGAGTTGGAGCAGGGTTCAGTTGGATAGTTGGATAGGGTCAGTTGGTGGATGGGCCAGGGGCTGAGACCCATGGGGCTGGCACATCCAACATGGCTTCCTCCACACACCTGGCCCTGGCCAGGGTAGCTGAAGTGGCTAAAGGCAAACCATATGTTTTTGTCCCTACCTGAAACTCACGCTGGAGTTTGGTCCCTGGTGTGAGGCATTGAGATGAGAGAAACTTAATCCAACTCTGGTGTTTGGAGATGGACCTTTGGCAGGTGCTTAGGATTAGACAAGGTCAGCAGGGTGCGAGTCCCCATGACTGAACTCTGGTGGCTTTGTAAGAAGAGAGAGAAACCACGCAGGCTCTCTGTCTCTCACCATGTGATGTCCTGCCCCACCTCGGGTCACTGCCAGCAAAAGGCCCCTCTGCCTTGAATCACTAGAGCCATGAGCCACAGTGAACCTCTTCCCTTATGCAGTCTGTGGTGTTGGCTGTTAGCCACAGAGTCGGTCTGAGCCACCCCGTCTTGGTGCCACACCAAGTCCCTTCTGCACACCATGGATCAAAGCCTCAGGGCCAGCCCAGACACAAAGGGAGTGTGGCCCACTGCGCTTCTGGATGGAGAAGTGTTGCAGTCACTCTGCGGAAGCATAGTTGGGGTGGGAGACACTGCTGCAGCCTGCTTGGGAAACCCTGTCTCCCTCCCAGGACCCCAATGCTTACTCTTTCCTGGGAAGGGGGCTGGCTAGTGGCCTGCGGTGCAGCCCAGATGCAGGCCTCGGTCACCCCCTGGAGGTTTAGTTCAGGGTAAGGAATAAGAGCTCTGCCTCCCACAGTCCTGAATACCTTTCAAACCATCAAAAACACAGCACTGTCTTCATGCGATGGTTTTTCTCATAAAGACAAACACCTATTGCCAGGTTTTTTTTTTTTTTTTTTGATTAGCGTTTTTCCTAGGATTGGCTCTGAAAGTGTGGTCAAGTTACTGTTGCTTACTTCTGATAGCAGGAGAACAGAATCCCCACGGAACATGTGCAAATGCTGTTTTGAAATAAAAAGGATGCAATTAGGCATCAATTCTCCCAGACGGGGAATTAAGGGATTTCAAGACGGGCATGGGCAAACAAGAGAAAATGTGGCTGGCTACACCCAGAAATGTTGTCTACGTACTCCACTCCAGCAAATGAAATGAACAGCTCAGGGAGATGCATACTGAAATAATAGTTCTTTTCTTTTCTCCTAAGATGGGGGGAGGCAAGTGCAGTAGCGTGGCGAGCCCATGGGGGGCGGGAGTACGCGCCATGGGTGAGGTGAGGAGGCCCTGGCAGAGCACCAGCCATCTCGGGCGGGGAGCTACACCGCGGAAGACACCCGCGCTTCGTCCCCACTGCCTTGACAACCAAACAGGCATCCGAGAGCAAAGCCTCAGGTGGCCACTTGGATGGACATTCTGCGGAGAACATCCCCTTGCTGTGTCCATTGGAGGCAACTCACTACAGAGCTGCAGCCTCCGGGAACATGTTCACCTTACAGAAAAGATCTATAAATGACCTGAAAACATCTATCAATGCCCTCAAGGCCTGAGGTATCTCTTGGTGTACAAATAAGTTAAGCCGCAATAATGACAAAATGAAGATGCCACAGATACTGAATTCACCATGGCAAGACCAGCTCTGCGGCAGCGGTTTTACTGTCTCTAGTTCACACGACACAGCCAGAGGGTGAGCGGGCGGCTGAGGCCAGGCCGGGCTGTCTCCCCAGAGGCCCAAGTACAGCTCCAAAGCCGCTGTCATCAGAGGTGGGTGCTTAATTCAGAGAGGCAGGTGTAGCCTGGCAGGCTGTCGGGCCCCACGCTGAGGCTGCCTGTTGCTTTTTCCAAAGAGCAGAGGTAGCAAACGCCTTCCACCCAATGCAATTTACATTTCTATGCCGGCTCATCAGACAACGGAAAATTTTAAAAACCTCACATCGGATTTGAACCAAAGTTGAAAAAAAATCAGGCTGAATTTCCCTATCTGGACACGTCCTACCTAGTAACAAAGGAACAACTGGGTTCTGCATAAAAATGTGGGGTGGCCAATTTTACCACAGCCCCTCCCACGTCCTCCTCTTTGCTCCATTGTCTCCGCCCTGGGAAACTGGGCCACAGCGTCCAGGGGGAACCCCAGGGCAGGGAAACGGGGTCCTTGGGATGTTTCTCTCTGAAGGAATTGAATTGCAGGGAAGGCCACGAGGCCGCGGCTCAGAGCTGGCCTGTGGGTCCCTCCCTTGGCCAGCTCCTCCCTTGGGGGCCAGGCCTGGGAGCAGCAGAGGATGCATGGCCCCCAGCCCAGGGTGCACAGGTCCCCAGGGAAGCAGACACAGCAGGTGCACGAGGCCAATACCGTCCACTTCACAGCTGAAGAAACTGAGACTCCGGTGTAACTAACATCGCCCCGTCTCCCGCAGCGAGCGCTGGACCTGGGCTTCGGGTTCAGAGCCTGGGCAGCCCTCCCTCCTGCGCACTTTAAAGTTTTATCTAGTTAACTATTTTTATTATTGGAGAAACAGAAAAAGAGAGACAGCGAGAGCATGCACACTCCCAGCCACTGGTTCACTCCACAAAGGAACACAACGGGTCAAAGCTGGGAGCTGAGACATCAGTCCAGGTCTCCTGGGAACCAGGTCACTTTGAAATCAGGGATGACCCCCTAAAGTTCATACAAAAATGCAGCCCCTTGTAGTTCCCCAGAAGCGCTATCTGGGGTGCCACATAAGCTACTGGAATCTGGGGTGCCAGACGATTTCACCATATGCTTACTAATAAATCCCCAATATTAATAAGCCCAAGAGGGTTCTTGCCTGATATTTAGAGAAGAATTCTAAATACCGGCGCAGATAAATGAGGCTGCATGGTACATTTTAAGCCTTTATTTAGTGCGAAAGATGCATAGGAGAGTGAGAGCTTTATTGGAGAGAGAGGGGGATAAATCTGGGTTCATACCGAGTACCAGGAACCATCCACATGGAGGAGCACCTAGGCCAGTGAAGGACCCTAATCCCCGCTGGGTCCTTTAGATCGCGACCCCAGACTCAAAAATCCTCAGACCAGACGATGCAAATGCAAGAGGCGGCTTTATTTACGTTTTGCACAAAACGGACCCCTCCCTCCTGAGAGAGTGAGGTCCTGGACAAGGGTTACAGGCAGTATTTAAAGGCAAAAACCACAAAGTTATCTTAAGCAAGTGAATACAAAGGGGAAGGGGATTTTTGTTTACAGTAATTTCACTTATCTTAGTATACAGTATTCCTGCTTATCTCAGTACACATCAGTTTTACTTATCTTAACCATTGCACAAGGGGGGTTTCCAAACTGCTGTTCCCTGTTATCTGCTAAGTTGCAGTTTCCCAGAAACTAACTGACCTTTCTTGAAACTTCCTAGTTTTTTTAGCAGGTAAATTTTCAGAAGTCTTTCACCAGGAAGCCTAGGGTGGGTGACCTGAAGGCCATGCGCCCTGGAGATGCAGGGCTACAGCCAGCCCCCTCCTGGCTAGAGGCCAGGGCAAAGAAGAGGGGTGGACACACCGTGTCCCAGGCTTTTAATCTACTCTCAGAGTGGTTAATTAACCTGATTGGCTGGTGGGCACCCAGGTGTGGCCAGGAAGGGGCATGAGGTCACACAGGGGCATGGTGAAGGCGTGGTCGTCCAGCTCACACACCTAATCAGTGTTAGCCTGTGTGCCTGCCTGCTTCAACTTGAGCCATCACTGCTGCCTCCCGGGCTCTACATGGCCAGGAAGCTGGAGCCAGGAGCCTGAGCTAAGCCCTTCCATGGGGGATGTGCGTGATTTAGCTACTAGGCCAGACGTCTGCTCATCTCCTTGTTTCAGAGCGTGTGTTTGCTTGTCTTTTAGTAGCATAAGGAGAGAAGTCCTGCTAAGAGATAGACAAATAGGTCTTCTAAGAGCACTTGGGGGAAAAGAGAGTGTCAGCTCAAACTCTGAAAACCATGGCTAATGGCCCCTGCTGCCTCCCCTGCCCCTTACACACACACACCTGGGCAATATCCGTCCTCCTGCACCTCTTGTGGGCCCGTGGATTCTGGCCCGTGCAGGGGACGCCGGGCTCCATTTCCCATGGAGACTGAGAGACGACTGCAGTCACCAGGAGAGGGAGGGGCCCGTGAGCCGAAAGGAAATGCGAGAGGCAAGGACTAGCTCCTTAGGAAGTGAAGGCCGTGACCCCAGGGAGAACATCAAACTGCATCAGAGCTGGGGAGCAGGCTCTGCAGGAAGCCCCAGGAGAATGCAAGAGACCGCCCTGCCGGCTGGGACCCACCACTGCCTAACCAGGACAGAGCCAGACAGACCAGGCCCTGGAGGGCAGGAGGAGGAGCCTGCTCCAACAGGTGCAGCCAGCCCCGCCCCCCAAGAGAGAAAAGGGCTTCCCTTCAGAAGTCCATGGAAAACAAAAACAAAACCTCCAAACTGAAACGTAGTCGCTAATTCTTCCCATGCCATCCCCACATTTAAAATCCTCATAGCTTGGGTTCATTCCCTTTGGCTACTCTAATAAATTGTCATAAACATGGTGGCTGAAAAGCAGAGTTTCCTTGCGTGCGTGGGCTGGGGCAGGCTCCCTCTGCAGGCTCCTGGGGGTGGGGAGCCTTCCTCCGCCCTTGCAGCTCCCAGGGCTGAGGCATCCTTGTGGCTGTGCTCTCCAGTCTGCTCTGTCTTGGCAGGACCTTCTCCCCTGTGTCTGTGTGGTCCCCTCTTCTGTTCCTAATAAGGACCTGTCATGGGACTTAGGGCCACCTGGGTAAGCCAGCATGGTCTCATCTCAGGCTCCTTAGCTTTACAACAGCTGCAAACAGCCCTTTTCCAAGTTAGGTCACATCCACAGTTTCCTAGGAGATTGGATTTACACATAGCTTTTGGGTGACCACCATTCTGTCCACTCTATGGCTAGACAAATACTCTCCAAGTTAGCCAGGTTAAATGCAGTGAGGATTCAGTAGTCTTGAAATTCAGAGAAATCTATATCTATATGTATAATAAATAGAGTCATCATCTTTAAATTTTATTTTGATTTTCTTTAAACGTTTACTTTTTAAAAAATTTGTTTATTTCTTCAAAAGACAGAATGACAGAGAGAGAGAAAGAGAGCTTCCATTGGTTCACTCTTCAAATAACTGCAACAGCTGAGACTGGGATAGGCCAAAGCCAGGAGACAAGGATTCCATCCGGGTCCCCCATGTGGGTGGCAGGGTCTCAAGTTCTGGACCCATCAGCTCTTCCCAGGCACATTAACAGAGAGCTGTATCAGCAGCAGAACTGCTTGGACTGGAACAGGCACTTTTTGGAAAATATTTATTATTTATTTGAGAGGCAGAGTTACAGACAGAGAGAGGGAGGGAGAGAGAGAGATCTTCTACACATTGGTTCACTCCCCAAATGGCTGCAATGGTAAGAGCTGGGCCTCTTTGAAGTCAGGAGCAAGGAGCTTCTTCCAGTCTCCCACATAAGAACAGGGGCCCAGCACTTGGTCCATCTTCCTCTGCCTTCCCAGGCCATTAGCAAAGAGTTGAATCAGAAGAGGAGGAGCCAGAACTTGAACTGGTACCCACATGCGATGCCAGAGCTGCAGGCGGAGGCTTATCCTGCTATACCACAGTGCAGCCCTCTGATAATGGATACAGGCATCTCAAGTGGTGACTTAACCCACAGTACCACAATACCTTCTCCTTAATGTTTAATTTCAGTGTAATTTTTTGGGATATATTCTTTCCAAACATAATTTTAATGATGGGAATATTTATTTCTCATTCTCTTTCACCTATACCTCAATTCTTTTATTTCCTTCAGAGAAATATATTTTAAGAATAGTTTCCAAATGCTACTGTTTGGCTCAGATTTTCAGCTTAAAATTTATTTTCTTTGCTTCAGCAAAAATTCAAAACCACAGTCACTCTTTCCACCCAGGCCAGGGAGCCCAAGAGCTGGGCAGGAGTGATAAGCCGGGAACCACGTTCCTTCCCTTCCTCTCTCAGGACTGCCTGGGCAGTCGAGGGGGAGATCTCCTCCTCAACCTATCCTGTGTTGCTTGGCAGTCAAATAAGACCGATAAAAATACAGACTAGGCTTTCCAAAAAGATTTGCTTATTTCTTTGAAAAGGAGAGAGAAAGAGATAGAAAGTGGGGAGAGAGATCTTTTATTCCTTTTTTTTTTTAAAGATTTATTTATTTATTTGAAAGTCAGAGTTACATAGAGAGAGGAGAGGCAGAGAGAGAGAGAGAAAGAGGTCTTCCCTCTGATGGTTCACTCCCCAGTTGGCCACAACGGCCGGAGCTGCGCCGATCCAAAGCTAGGAGCCAGGAGCTTCTTCTGGGTCTCCCACATGAGTTCAGGGGCCCAAGGAGTTGGGCCATCTTTTTTTTTTTGACAGGCAGAGTGGATAGTGAGAGAGAGACAGAGAGAAAGGTCTTCCTTTTCCATTGGTTCACCCCCCATGGCTGCTGCAGCCGGCACACCGTGCTAATCCGAAGCCAGGAACCAGGTGCTTCTCCTGGTCTCTCATGCAGTGCAGGGCCCAAGCACTTGGGCCATCCTCCACTGCCCTCCCGGGCCACAGCAGAGAGCTGGACTGGAAGAGGGGCAGCCAGGACAGAATCCGGCGCCCTGACCAGGACTAGAACCCCGGGTACCGGCGCTGCAGGCGGAGGATTAGCCTAGTGAGCCGTGGCGCTGGCTGATCTTTTATTCCTTGATTTTCTCTCCAAGTGATTGCTACAGCCTAGACCAGGCTGAAGCCAGGTGCCAGGGACAGCCATTCAAGTCTCCCATGTGGGTGGCTGGGGCCCAAGTACTTGGGCCATCATCCTCTACCTTCCCGGGTGCATTAGCGGGAGCAGATCAGCCAGGACTTGTATGGGATGCATTATACACAATGACTTAACCCTCTGCACCACAGGGTCAGCCCCCACACTGAAGTTTATTAATCACACGCATTGAGTTTAGACACCAGAGAATTCAGCAATGAGTAACTCAAAGGGACAGTTAGAACTCAGACTTACATAGCATCTTAACAAAGACTGATAAATGTGTGGAGAAGTGACCAAAGGAAAAGGATTTTGAGTTTCCAGGGGTGGCAAATTGTGGGAAGGAGGGCAAGTTCAGTTGGCTCTCCCTATCTGTGGGTTCTGCATCCGTAGGTTCAACCAACTGCTGATCAAAAATATTAAAAACAAAACTGATGAGTCTGGCGCTGTGGTGGAGCAGGTTTATGCCCTAGCCTGCAGTGCCGGCATCCCATATGGATGCTGGTTCTAGTCCTGGCTGCCCCACTCCTGATCCAGCTCTCTGCTATGGCCTGGGAAAGCAGTAGAAGATGGCCCAAGTCCTTGGGCCCCTGCACCCATGTGGGAGACCTGGAGGAAGCTCCTGGCTCCTGGCTTTGGATCGGTGCAGCTCTGGCGGTTGTGGCCATCTGGGAAGTGAACCATCGGATAGAAGAACTCTCTCTCTGCCTCTCCTCTCTCTGTGTCTCTGACTTTCAAATAAATAAATAAATCTTTAAAAAAGCAAAAAAAAAAAAAAAAAAAAAACAAAAAAAAAACAAAACCAAAATTGAGTCTGCACTGAACATGCATGTATTGTATTCCTGTTATTATTCCCTAAACAATGCAGTAGAACAGCAATCTACATAGGATTTACACTGAATTAGGTACTATATGTTATCTAGAGGTGAGGGAAAGTGTACAAGAAGATGGGCTCCATGCAAATTGCAAAACCGTATCATTTTACACAAGGACCTGAGCACCTGCAGATCTTGGTCTCCATAATGGGAAGGGGTCCTGGAACCAGTCCCCCGCAGACACCTCCCATCGATGAATGTATATGGGGAAGCAATAGTGGTAAGGGCCAACTGGGAAGGTTTGTAACAAAGGTTCTTCTGGTGCTTCCTCCAGTGTCACAGGTCATTGACAATGAACTTCCGTCCTTCCTGGTAAAGAAGGGAAGGGAGCTCTTTTGCAGACTGCTGTCTGAATTTGGGGCAAGTGGGGAAGGGCAGAGAACTCCTCATGTTTCTGACTTTTCCCAGTTTCCTTCAGCTAAAAGCATCCTTACACCAAAGCAGCATATTCTGGAGTGGCCTACTGTGCTACCAGTCCCACCAAAGGTTTGCAGAACCTTGCGTGGGCCACCCCTGCCTTGCAGATCCTTGCCAAGGCCCTGTGTGCAAATTCCTGCAGAGGTGTGGACTACCTGTGCTTGACCCCCACAAAGGGTCTGACAGCGGTTCAGCACGACAAGCTGCTTTGAGGTGCACCTGTCAGGGACAGGCCTCAGCAATCAAGGGCAGTGTTCTCGTACAGGTGACGCTCCATTTCCCCAGTAACTGCTGTATAGCATGTCTTCCCAGGGAATGTGTCTCGGAGCGTTTCTTGTTAGTGGCGTGTTAAGATCGCATTTCTGGGTGAGGTCAACCCACTAACTCCTTTTTCTACTTCCATGGTGAGTGGTGACCCACATCCCTCCCTCCTGGTGCACAGGTGCCGGCCTGGGCTGGAGGCTGTGCACACAGAAATAAGCGTCACTGGAGCAGATGCCTGGTGTGAAGAGAAAAACTGGCTTAGTTTGGCCTTTTAAAATCTGGGGCTTTCAACAGAAATAAACTTCACTGACTCTGGAAGCCTACTGTTTGAGGAAAAAATCTGGTGTAGCTCAGCCTTTCAAAATTGTTGCTGAGGTGGGCATTCAGACCAGTGATTAAGATACGGCTTGGGACACCCACACCCCACATCAGAGTGCCTAGTTTAAGTCCCATCTACTCCAGTTCCACTCTAGCTCCCTACTAATGTATCCTGGGAAGCAACAGGTGACGGCTCAAGTACTTGGGTCCCTGCCACTTACATAGGAGATCCAGATGGAGTTCTGGTCTCCTGGCTTCTGCCAGTCCAAGCCCTGGCTTGTATGGGATGCATACATATTGTTATGTATTGTTATGGGCTGTTTTGGGGAGAGGACCAATAGGTGGAAGATTTTCTCTATCTCTGAGCCTTTCAAATAAAAATGAAAATAAATCAAAATTAAAGTCAGATACCGTGAGCCACATCCTATTTGCTGCTCTTCCTGAAGACCTTCTTAGTGTTGGGTGCTGGTCTAGGTTTGTAGCACTGGCTCAATGGGCAAGGCCATCAAGGAGAGGAGACAAATGACAGACGATGTGACAGCAGCACATGAAAGACGAAAAATGAGAAATCAGAAGGAAGGGTAGCATAAAGCACAATCCCAAGTGAATGATAAAGAAAAGCATCACACTTGGATTTCTTTTTAAAATGATTTATGTATTTATTTGAGAGGCAGAGAGACAAAGAAACACTGAGAGAGAATTGCCACCCATTGATTCACTTGCTAAATGTCTGCACCAGCTGCAGCTGGGCCAGGCTGAAACCGGGAGCTGGAAACTCAATGCGTCTCTCACATGGGTGGCAGGAACCCAATTACATGACCTATCACTGCTGTCTCCCAGGGTCTGCATCCGAAAGACGCTGGAGACAGGAGCAGAGCCTCATAGGGAACCTCGGTGCTCTGATGTGAAATTCAGGCATCTCAACCGCTAGGCCAAGCACCGGCTCCAAGCATGCATGGCACTTCAGGTCTGCAGGGATGGTGTTGTGATGGCACAAAGAGCAAAGACCTCTGGCTGGGATATTAACATTGCCTCCATAGCGGGCTCGGAGGCCCTATTCATCACTTCTGTGTGATGGTGATGGAATCAGACTTAGCACTGGGAAAAGCTTAGAAGCAACTGGAGCGACAAGGGTTGATGGTTACATGGACACATTCATCATGGCTTTTCATTTCTTTCCCTAAGTGCAAAGCCCTCCTAGGGTCAATCAATTAACTGATATTTATTGATGACCCAAGTTCAGGCAGAGTGATTGCTGGCTTAATGGAAGTAGGAATGTTGCTGAGGGCTGGAGACACCTCCGGAAGTGTTTAATTAAGGCTGAATGTATGCTCTAGGCGTTCAGAAAAGCCATCAGGTCAGGGCAAGCTGGGGCTGAAAGAGAGCAAAGGGTTTGAGCTGTGAGAGTTCAGGGAGGAGCCGAGATGCCGCTGAACCCTGTTCTGAGCCAGGGATTCCCGACGTGGGTTTCCTGACCCTGTGAAATGCGAGTCCTGAGACCTGCCCAGGAAAGAGAAAAGAGGATCAGGGGCAAACAGGTAAACACTGAGACACAGAGAATCCCAGTGACAGACCCAGGGCTGACTTTCCCCAGGGTATCCACAGATTCAGTAAAAGCAAATTTAGAATGCAGATCATTTCCAGGTTGCAACAAAAATGTTTGCTCAATATGGAGATGAAACTGTACAAACTTAACATGGAGATGTAGTGACAAAGTGGCCGATGGCCAACGTGGCTTGAGCCTCAGCCAACACGTGGAGGGGTCATCAGGCACGGACTGAATATCCCTTATCTGAGGGGGTTAAAATGCTTAGGATTTCAGACTTCTCCAAATTCTGGAGTCTATGCACCTGCATAATGAGGTATCTTGGGGATTGGACACATGCTTAAACACAAAATTCCTTTATGTTTCATATTCACCTAGCCTGGAAAACTTTTACACAATAATTTACATAATTTTGTGCATGAGACAAAGCCTGTCTATACTGGCGATGTTGTGTGGCACATGAAAACTTCAGGTTTCAGAGTAAGGACGTGCAAGCTGCAGGGAAGTAGACAGAGAGGACCTGCGGTGCAGGGTGACAGAGCTCTTGACCGCAGACAGGCACTGAGCCTGGTTTCTCCTCCTCTTCGGGGCCTGCCCATCCACCGAGGGTAAAGCGCCTCCAGGGAATATTCTTTTGCAGGGCCCCATCCACACACTAAATAATGACCAATCAGAGTATCACAGAATCCTGGGTAAGTGACTTACCTGTGCGGATGGAGAGCACTGGGTAGGGAAGAGGCGTGCCTGTGCTTGCTGGGTGTTCTGTCGATGCCTGTGAAGGTTCCTCAAGGCACGCAGGCACAGTCTGTCCGTGTTTAGGTCCAGGAACCATTGCTCCAAGTTCTCCATTGCAAAACACGCCCTTCCCGCTAACTTCACCTTGCCCATGGTGAGATGGAGGTGGCAAGTAGCCCTCCATTGTGTTTGAGAATATCACCAGTGTGGTTCAACAGGATGACCCAGAGATGGGGGAGAGGAAGAATATGTATAATAGAAACGGTTAATTATTTCTGGAGTGTTTCTGTGCCAAACCCTGCTTAAGGTATTTAAAGATTCTTAGAGCTTCTGTTTAGAACATACTGGCTTTCAACACAAAGAGGTTAAGTTTTCTTAATGAGAGTATGTTACAGTTTGAATGTGACTCCTAATTTTGTGTGTTGGAGACTCGATCTAAAATTCCTGTATTGATGGCTTTTAGGGGTGTTGCTTTTGAGAGGCGGTTGGGGTTACATGAGGTCATGCCAGTGAAGCCTCAGGATGCCATTAGTGGCTTTATAACAAGATAAGGGAGACCCGAGCTGGCACCTGCTCTGCCCACCAGGTTATTAAGCAGAAAGACACCATCACCAGAGGCCAGCACCACGCTCTTGGACTTCCTGACCACCAGAATCATATGCCAAATAAAATTCGATTCTGTATAAATTTCCTATCAAATATTTTGTTATAGCAACAGAAAACAGACCAGGGCAATATATTTCAGGGGTCTGAGTAATCTAATACTTTTGAATGTCTGTGATTATCCCCCCTATATTGCTGGATGTATCAGTTTTATTAAAGCATGCCTTAAATGGAAGTAGGGATGTCTTATCTCAAAAAAATGCCTCTCTAGGGGCTGGCACTGTGGCGTAGTGGGTTAAGCCACCACCTGCAGTACCAGCATCCCATATGGGCGCAAGTTCGAGACCCGGCTGCTCCACTTCTGATCTGGCTATGGCCTGGGAAAGCACTGGAAGATGGCTCAAGTGCTTGGGACCCTGCACCCATGTTGGAGACCCAGAAGAAGCTCCTGGCTCCTGGCTTCAGATTGGCAAAGCTCCAGCCATTGCAGTCAACTGGAGAGTGAACCAGCAGATGGAAAACCTCTCTCTCTCTCTCTCTCTCTCTCTTTCCCCCCACCTCTCCTTCTCTCCCCACCTCTCCTTCTCTCTCTGTGTAACTCTGACTTTCAAATAAATAAACAAATCTTTTTTTTAAAACTTTTATTTAATGAATATAAATTTCCAAAGTACAGCTTATGGATTACAATGGCTCCCCCCGCCCAAACTTCCCTCCCACCCGCAACCCTCCCCTTTCCCGCTCCCTCTCCCCTTCCATTCACATCAAGATTCATTTTCAATTCCCTTTATATACAGAAGATCAGTTTTGTATATATTAAGTAAAGATTTCAACAATAAACAAATCTTTTAAAAAATGCCTCTCATTGTGTATCAAGAAGTCTGTACAAGTCTATTGCAATTACGTCCCTTCTTGTTTGGGAAAGAAAATATGCAATGAGAACAACTAAATCAGATTCTGGATGCTTTGAATTTAAGTGCGAACATCCCAGCTGATTTTTAGCTCACTACTGAAGCCATTCAGACGTGATAATGAAATTGTTTCCAAAAATGGGAAAGTATTGAAACCATGGAAATGAAAGATGTTATGAGAAACACAGGTGTAGTGCTTGGAGACTGCCTAACACAGTTTAGTTGCCAACCTAAAGGGCTAAATTTAGAATGCAGGAACAAAACATAAATGTTAAAGGAAGTTTGTTCTTCTCTTTCTCTGTGGGATAAAATGGGCCCCCTGCGTGTGAAATACCCGGAGTAGCAGGTGGAGGGTGGTGGGAACCAGAACAGCCCACGGATTACAATAGGGAGCTTCATGGAAAATGGAATTCAAAGACAAGTCTTATTTTGGTGCCAAAAAATTTCTAAATCTCTGCAGGGACTTCAAAAAATTCATGAAAAATACATTTTAGGAAAAGACTATGAAGGGATTTCAAAAATTTGGGGGCACCAAAATAGATGCAGATGGCTGAGGCTGGACTGGGGCAGAACCATCACCCTCTCTGCACACGCCCTTTGTGGAACATCCCATCTGTATCCACAGAGTTTTAATTAATGGAGGTGAGCAAGTGACAACACAGAGAGACGGATGCCAGGAAAATCTTTTTTTTTTTTTTTTGACAGGCAGAGTGGATAGTGAGAGAGAGAGACAGAGAGAAAGGTCTTCCTTTTTGCCGTTGGTTCACCCTCCAATGGCCGCTGCGGCCAGCACATCGTGCTGATCTGAAATCAGGAGCCAGGTGCTTCTCCTGGTCTCCCATGTGGGTTCAGGGCCCAAGCACTTGGGCCATCCTCCACTGCCCTCCCAGGCCATAGCAGAGAGCTGGCCTGGAAGAGGGGCAACTGGGATAGAATCCGGCGCCCCAACCGGGACTAGAACCCGGTGTGCCGGCGCCGCAATGCGGAGGATTAGCCTGTTAAGCCACGGCGCCGGCCAGGAAAATCTTTTACTTCCTGCCTTTCCTGAGAAGAGGAGCTGACCACAGTGGGAGCACCCAGCCCCATGGGGAGGCAGACGCAGAAGCAAGGAAGAGGTGGACCAGAGCCTTTCCGGGGGTTTTTCAGGGAAAGACAGGGCAAGGTGAGGCATGCGGGTTAGGGTGGGCGAGTCTGAATGATTCCAGTGGGGCTTGGGCTTTAGGAGTGGCCTCTAAAAGCCTGGTAGCGGGCTCTGGTTGTGATTCAGAGTAAGGGAAACACTGACGTGGTGTGTGACAGTCAGATGAAGGGGTGGCTGGGGCTACAGGCTGGGGAGTGACTGGGTTTGACACAGGCTCCTAGCTGAGCCCTAGGCTATCTCTAAGAATGGACTGGCCTTGGCCAGCACAGCGTTGAAAGTGTCCAAACATCACAGGACATGGAAGATGAAAAGCCTGATTAAGCATCGGAGGACTTGGAGGAAGCCTCACGTCCTTCAGGTGCAGCTTTGGGCGTGCTCTATCCTGAGCCCGCCCAGACTGGGGCCTGAAGGCAACAGTTTGCCTGGGTCTGTTTACAGGACTTTCCTTGGGAAAATTGAGAATGTCTTTGGCAAGCACAATGGTTCAAAGGGAGGAGACACAGACCTCATGGCCCCAGGGGAGACACAGCTGGGTCACGTTTAGGAGCAGCCAAGGGGGAAGGGAGAGATTTCTGTAGCTGTCCTTGGCAGTCACGGATTGACACAGGTTGCACGAGTGCAGAGTCGGCATGGAAATGTGCAGAGCTGGGCTCCTGCTCTGCTCCCCTGTGACCCGGGTCACTGAAGACGAGATAAGGGATGCCAAAGTGAATGCTGGCCTCAGGTGCCCCCAGCCACATCACATGCAAATTAACGCACGCACCTGTGAGTTCACCAACTCTACAACATGCTGGAGTTGAATAGCTTACGAAAATAATGCAGATATCAGGGAGGTTTCCAGGATTTCCAAAGCCGAGCTGCGCAATTTACTTGGATGATGTTGTTAGTGACACACGCCGTGTGAATGCTGCCAGGGATTGGTTAAGGGGGCCACATTGGGAAAAGTGCCACAGGACATTCTTTTTAAGAGGACATTTAAGATATTCCCCTCAGATATGGGGTTTTATAATGCCCAAAATACAGGTTTGCCTTTCAAGCCTGACCTAGGAAGGTCAGGAAGCAGCCGGAAGAAAGCTTCCTGGGAAGCAGGGTCCAGGTGCACCCATAGTAGCCTGGGAGCGGCCACCCTGATGGACAGGCTGGGGCAGCCATCGTCCTCTCCTGTCCCATCGACAGCAAGTCTCCAGCGGCTGAGCACATGGGACTCCAGCGTGAACCAAAGCATGCTCTTTTCTCAGGGGTCTCTCTATTTGCTCTTTTTTTTTTTTTTTTGAAAGATTAATTTTATTTTATTTGAAAGAGAGAGGTAGAGACAGAGAGGTAGGTCTTCCATCCACAGGTTCACTCCCCTGATGGCTGCAAAGGCTGGAGCTATGCCGATCTGAAGCCAGGAGCCAGGAACTTCCTCTGGGTCTCCCATGCAGGTGCAGGGGTCCAAGGACTTGGGCCATTCTTCCACTGCTTTCCCAGGACATAGCAGAGAGCTGGTTCGGAAGTGGAGCATCAGGGACTAGAATCGGCGCCCATATGGGATGCCGGCGCTTCAGCCCAGGGCTTTCACCTGCTGTGCCCCAGCGCCAGCCCCTCTGTTTACTCTTAGCACGTATGGAAGAGGAACTTGGGATGTAAGAAAGGGTCTCATTGGGCCTGCGCCGCGGCTCAGTAGGCTAATCCTCCACCTATGGCGCTGGCACCCCGGGTTCTAATCCTGGTTGGGGCACCGGTTCTGTCCCGGTTGCTCTTCTTCTGATCCAGCTCTCTGCTGTGGCCCGGGAAGGCAGTGCAGGATGGCCCAAGTGCTTGGGCCCTGCACTCACGTTGGAGACCAGGAGGAAGCACCTGGCTTCTGGCTTCAGACCGGCGCAGTGTGCCGGCCGTGGTGGCCGTTTAGGGGGTGAACCAACGGAAGGAAGACCTTTCTCTCTGTCTCTCTCTCTCACTGTCTAACTCTGCCTGTCCAAAAAAAAAAAAAAAAGGTCTCATTTAGCATAAAAACAGAGAGAAGCACCTCGGACTACACACCTGGAAATGTGCAGGAGGCAGGAGACCTGAAGAAAAGCTTTTAAGTCAAGGTGATGTGGGAGGAAGTCAGTTAGGGATCAAAGAGCTGGGAGATTTCCCACAGTATCTGTCAGGAGCTTCTTCTGGGTCTCCCATGTGGGTTTGGGCCATCTGTCGCTGATTTCCCAGGTGCATTAACAGGGAGCTGGATCAGAAGTAGAGCAGCTGGGACTCAAATTGATGCCAATACGGGATGCCGGCACCACAGGCGGCAGTTTTACCAGCTTTGGCACAGAACTCCCCCTTCACCATGTGGGTCTTAATTGCTAGGCCAACACCCACTTTTTTTTTTCAATCTTTATTTTCATTTACTTGAAAGGCAGAGGAAGAGCGAGTGAACAAGAGAGCTACCTTCCATCCTCTGGTTCACTCCCCTGATTCTCCCCATTAACAGGGGGTGATAGGCTGAAGCCAGGAGCCCAGAACTCCATCTAGGTTTTCTGTGTGGGTGGCAGGGGCCCAAGCACTTGAGCCATCACCTGCTGCCTCCAGGGTCCATCAGCAGAGGATCGTAAACTACTTTTCTGCACATCTAATTTTGGCTGGGGTGTTGGACGTTTCAAATGTTGTGTTGTTGAGTATTGAGACGTTTGCTGCTGTCCTGTAAAGAATGTCAAGGTTTGTTTGGGCGGGAGGTGTTGAGGGTGGATCCAAGGCTCCCTCAGACTTCCTGGGAGGGCTCCCTACTCTTGGAGTTTTCGTCGTTCGACCCAGGTGGTGAAGAGGTGGGTAGATGGAGCTGGAACAACTTGTTTCAGTGTGTGATTTCTCAGAATTCTTTCTATGCAGACTTGTGCTTGGCCAGAGACGTAAGCCCACCTGCTCTGAGACTTTGGGCATCATGTCCCCCCCCCCCAGCGGCCCCCTCCTGCTGCGCTGTGTTGCACAGTCTCAGCCTCACTCCCCTCCCCGACGTGGTGAACACAGGGGTGTTCTTGGCTCCTCCTTCGTGTATCGTCGTCCACAGCCTGCTCTTGGGGTGACCGTGGGGCCTTCCTGTCCCTGGTCCGTCCCCTAGGTCCCAGAGACCCGTGCTTTGTGCCTCTCCGGTCTCTGAATCCAGGTGTTCTTGAATTTTGTCCCATTTTCGAGTTCCATGAGAGCAGGACAGGTCGTGTGCCACTTAGTACTCTGTGGCTAGGGTGGCCACTCGTTTCTTCGTGGTTTTTGTGAGCGTGATTCTGGTTGTGGGTTTTCGTGGCCCATCTGGGGGCTGAACTGGGACGCGTGCCCCTTGTCCTCCCGGGACCTCCTTGGGTCTCTGAAATCAGAGAGTTAGCAACCGGCTCTTAGGCGTGGGCTGTTCGCAGTTCGCCTCTTTATGTGACTTCTGAGCTGTTGGATGCAGTTTTCCTTGACTGTAACTCGCCTCTCTTCCAGGCCATGCTGGAGTGTCTGCAAGCATGATGAAGAAGCGGACGTCCCACAAGTAAGCCGTTCTGACACCTGCTTTTGGATCGCATGTTGGGCCCTGGGGTAGCTGGCATGTGCGGTCACTGAGGAGGCTGAGGGAGGGGTTCTCGGCTGAGCAGCCCCCGTGCCTGGCGAGTCACTGTGTGCAGTGTCTGTCCCCTCTGCTCTGGCTGCAGGGAGTCGGCTCTGCCTTTCACCTTGAGAAGCCTCTGGGTCATGATCCCCCCGTCCTGTGTGCTGGGAGCTGGCCAGCTGTGGGAGAGTGGCAGGCCCGAGGGCACCTCTCCTGCCTCTCCTGGGTTGGATCTGCTGTTGGATAAGGAGCTCCTCTGGCGCTGAGACCATTTCTTATGCAGGGCGGGGCTCCCAGCATCTGCCACATTTGCTGCTTTGTCACATGTTTACATGAGTGAAAACCCTGTAATGTCGGGAAAGCGTCTGCATGTCAGAGGAGAATGCAGTAGCCATGCATTTAAAAAGATGATCTCAGCCGGCGCCATGGCTCACTAGGCTAATCCTCCGCCTTGCGGCACCGGCACACCGGGTTCTAGTCCCGGTCGGGGCACCGATCCTGTCCCGGTTGCCCCTCTTCCAGGCCAGCTCTCTGCTGTGGCCAGGGAGTGCAGTGGAGGATGGCCCAAGTCCTTGGGCCCTGCACCCGGATGGGAGACCAGGAGAAGCACCTGGCTCCTGCCATCGGATCAGCGTGGTGTGCCGGCCGCAGCGCGCCAGCCGCGGCGGCCATTGGAGGGTGAACCAACGGCAAAGGAAGACCTTTCTCTCTGTCTCTCTCTCACTGTCCACTCTGTCTGTCAAAAAATAATAATAATAAAAAAAAGATGATCTCCACCCTGTATTCTCTAGGCACCAGAGGACAGACACTACTTTCTTCCCCGAAAGAATTGCTTTTGGGTGACATAGTTGGATCCAGAACAGAGAATTGAGATACGATCTTCATTGTACCAGTCACACGTACATCTGCTAGCACAGCCCCAGCCTCCCTGGGTCCGCGTTGTGCCCTGGTGACGGTGCCGTGGCGCAGACCGTGTGGGTGGTGTGAGTCTCCTTAGTCGTGGAGAAAGCACTGCGGGGCCCCGGCAGGGTCTGAGTGGCTGTTGGTTGCAGATGATCCATGTGGACAGCTTCCGCCCCTTGGTCTTGGCGCTGGTGGCTGAAGACAGGAGTCATGGCCGCCGAGGAAGGTCTGGACAGATAGGGCTGTTGTGACTGTGATTGAGCCACATGTTGTAAATAGTCGTGGTAATCAGTTGGTGAAACAGCAAGTAAAAACGCAAAGGTTGAGTAAGTATGCCTGCTTCCCCGAGGTTTCAAGTGTTTCTCAAATATCACTGATTTGCTCCTTAACCTTCATGGTTTTGCCATATCCAGGAATTTGATAATGTATGTGATAGATCTCCCGTCATTATCACGTCAATATCATAAATGGTAACCCATCCCTTACCACAAATGGAAGACATTAACGAAGACAAAATATAAGCCTTAACTATTAAATGTTAGTTAAAGCTTAAATACAATGGACAGAAAAAAATTAAACATCAACCTTGCAGTACTGTTTCATTAAAACTTAGTTTTCTACGTAAGTTAAACTTCAAAGGCTTTAAGCTGGTTAACGTGGAATCAGGAATGGAGCTGGGACACAAACCCCGGTTCTTGGATGTGGGTGGTGGGTGTCTTAACTGCTGGGGTAAACACCTGCTCCCCGGGAAGGCATTCCTGCATTGTTCTACTTTCAACTACAGATGCCACATAAATCAGTTAAATTGCTTCTTGGAGAGAGCCATTCGGAGCCTCATTGTTTTTCTTTGTTGATGACAAATAATTTTCCTTTGACTCAGACTTTGAAAAATGGCAGCATGTGCCCTTTGGTTTTCAAAACCTTGCAGCAGTGACTTAAAAAATTAAATGGGGGCCAGGATTTGGCACAGTGGTTAAGCTGCCCACAGTGGGAGGCAGTTGTGATGGTTCATGTGGTTGGATCCCTGCCAGCCAAGTGGGAGACATGGATTGACTTCCTGGCTCCTGGCTCCTGGTCCCTGGCTCCTTTCCCCTGGCTCCTGGCTTCAGCCCCAGCCCAGGTCTGGTCACTGAGGGCATTTGTGGAGTGAACCAGCAAATGGTAGCTCTGTCTGTCTGTCTGTCTCTGCCTGGTTCTCAAGTAGCCTGGGTATGAGATAGGTATGTGTTCTAGCTGCTGTCATATGGACTTCTCTCATGACCACAACAGGGCGCTATGGTTTGAATGTGGTTTATCCCTGCTGAAGTTCAGGTTGGCGTTGTGAGATATCGAGAGGTGGGACCAAAGTGGGATGCAGGTGTCTTAAGTGCTATGCCCAATGCCTGTCCTATTACATGTTTAAAGATCTATGAAGGGCCGGTGCTGTGGCATAGTAGGTTAAGCCTCTCTCTGCAGTGCCAGCATCCCATATGAGCGCTGATTTGAGTTCCAGTTACTCCATTTCCAATCCCTGCTAATGCATCTGGGACAGCAGTGGAAGATGACCCCAGTGCTAGGGTCCCTGCAACCACGTGGGTGATCCAATGAAGCTCCTGGCTCTTGGCTTCAGCCTGGCGCAGCCCCAGCCATTGCTGCCATTTAGGGCATGAAACAGCAGATAGAAGACCTGTCTTTGTCTCTGTCTCTGTCTCTCTCTCTCCCTCCCTCTCTCTCTCTCATAACTTTTTCAAGTAAATAAATAATCTTTAAAAAAAAATAGAGCCAGTAACCACAGCCATGACAAAGACCCTAGTTTGAGCACAAAGCTCAACTCAAGGATGTCCAGGTAAAGAATTTCTTATGATAAAATTCTCCTAAGTGAATTTTCTAGTGAGCTCCTATTTTTGCCCAGATGTTGAACATCCCTAATTTGAAAATCTCAAATCTGAAACATTCCAAAATCCAAAAATGTTTGAGTGCTGACATGATGACACAAATGGAAAATTATATACCACAAAACTTGATTTCATGTACAAAATTATTAAAAATATTGTAGAAAATTACCTAGCCGGCGCCGCGGCTCACTAGGCTAATCCTCCGCCTTGCGGCGCCGGCACACCGGGTTCTAGTCCAGGTCGGGGCACCGATCCTGTCTCGGTTGCCCCTCTTCCAGGCCAGCTCTCTGCTGTGGCCAGGGAGTGCAGTGGAGGATGGCCCAAGTGCTTGGGCCCTGCACCCGCATGGGAGACCAGGAGAAGCACCTGGCTCCTGCCATCGGATCAGCGCGGTGCGCCGGCCGCAGCGCGCCTACCGCGGCGGCCATTGGAGGGTGAACCAACGGCAAAGGAAGACCTTTCTCTCTGTCTCTCTCTCTCACTGTCCACTCTGCCTGTCAAAAATAAAAAAATAAAATAAATAAATAAAAAAATATATAAAAAAAGAAAATTACCTAGTCTATGTGCATAATGTATATATTAAATATAAATTAATTTTGTATTTAGACTTGGGTCTCTTCCCCAAGATATCTCATTATGAATTTGAAAATATTCAAAGATTCAAAAATGTCTGAAATCCTAAATGATTGGTCCCAATCATTTCAGCTGAACAGGATTCAACCTATACCCTAAATACCTCTGTTGTGGATAGACTTCTGAGATGACCTTAGAGATTCCTGGTGGAATCTCTGGGTTTTTCTTTCTCTTTTTTTAAAAAGATTTATTTATTTATTTGAAAGTCAAAGCTACACAGAGAGAGGAGAGGAGAGAGAGGTCTTCCATCCGCTGGTTCACTCCCCAATTGGCTGCAATGGCCAGAGCTGCACTGATCCGAAGCCGGGAGCCAGGAGCTTCCTCTGGGTCTCCCAAGGACTTGGGCCATCCTCCACTGCTTTCTCAGGCCATAGCAGAGAGCTGGATGGGAAATGGAGCAGCCAGAACTCAAACCGATGCCTGTATGGGATGCTGGCATTGCAGACAGCGGCTTTACCCACTATGCCACAGTGCTGGCCCCCTCCCCCCTTTTTAAGATGTATTTATTTAAGATTTATTTTATTTATTTGAAAGAAAGAGTTACAGAGAGAGGTAGAGACGGAGAGAGAAGTCTTCCATTTGCTGGTTCACTTCCCAGAATGGCCGCGATGGCTGGAGCTGCACTGATCTGAAGGCAGGAGGCAGGAGCTGCTCCAATAGATGAGACAAAGCGCACCACCCATGATTGTAACACCCACCAACGAGGAATGCACGCTACCAATAAAGGCCACGACAAAGCAAATATAAAGCACAAGCAAACCAGCTTCAATGTGGCTCTCCGAACAGACTCTCCTGAGAGCCATAGAGGGAAAGCTCTTCCTTGGGACAGGTCAATTTCTTCATGCTCCTTACGCTTATATTAATGGGGCAGGTCAAATTCTGTATACTCCTTACATCCTGAATGTTTCTTTTTCTTTCCTTCCTTCCTTCCTTCCTTCCTTCCATCCTCCCTTCCTCCCTCTCTCTCTCTCTCTCTCTCTCTTTCTTTCTTTCAAGATTTATTTGTTTATTTGAAAGTCAGAGTTACAGAGAAAGAGGGAGAGACAGAGAAAGAGAGAGATCTTCCATCTGCCTACTCACTCCTCAGGTGGCCACAACAACCAGCACTGGGCCAGGCTGAAGCCAGGAGCTTCATCTGGTCTACCACGTTGGCAGGGGACCAGAAACTTGGGCCATCTGCTGCTGCCTTTCCAGGCCCTTACTGGGGAGCTAGATTGGAAGTGGAGCCAACCCCAA
Source organism: Lepus europaeus (assembly GCF_033115175.1). Lineage (NCBI taxonomy): Eukaryota > Metazoa > Chordata > Mammalia > Lagomorpha > Leporidae > Lepus > Lepus europaeus. The sequence continues at coordinate 100,501,531 of NC_084838.1, forward strand.
TTTTTCAAAGTAAGTTAAATTGCTGATTCTCTTATAACTCTGAAGATCGTAATTATTTGTTTTGCTTTTTAAAATCTTGAAATGGAAGTGGCATTTCGGCACAGTGGGTTACGCTGCTGCCTGCAAAGCCAGCATCCCATATGAGAACTGATATGAGTCCTTGTTGCTCCACTTCCCATCCAGCTCCTGCTAATCTGCCTGGGAAAGCAATGCAAGATGCTTGGGCTCCTCCACTTGGGCTCCTATCTCTCCCATGCGAGACCTGGATGGAGTTCGTGCCTTCAGCCTGGCCCAGCCTTGGCCTTTGCAGCCATTTGGGGAGTGAACCAGTGGATGGAAGCCTTCTCCCGCTCCCTGCCCCCAACCCCAGAAACTTTGCTTTTCAAATAAATCTTTTTTTTTTTTTTTTAAATCCTAGGTTTATTTCAGGTTGCCTTCATATGCGTGTGCATTTATTTTTACCTTTTTTGTCCTTTTGTTTCATGTTAGATGCTTTCTTCAAACGTCTGGCAATTTTCAGCTGCCTCGAGCAAGAAAGAGGGATGAAAGTTGGTTGAGAACTCTGAGCACCTGAGTGTGCTAGGCACCTGAGGGTGGGTGCTTCATGATTTTGAATTGACTGTAAAATGTAAAAGTCGGTCTAGTGTTTTCTGGGGAAACCCTGAGGCCAGTATCCTTAGGCATTCCTTGGGGTAAGTCAGATACCCCACTGATGGTCCTGAGTGGAGGATCGATGTTTGAACCAACAGATCTGCAAGCCTTTGGGTGCTAGGGCTGGGGGTCTCTGCGTGAGTGTGCCATGTGCGGGCGGTTACTTAGGCCTCCTGTTTTGAAGCAGTTCTCAAGACCTTAGATGTGCTTCTCTGCGACAAGATGTGTTAACTCTCCCCACTGGATGAACATGCAGACTTCCATCTGGGGTCGGGTTGGGTGGAGGAGTCTAAGAGGAGGGGCGGGTACCTCAGGACCTACTGATTCTCAAACCCTCCTCCCCTGAGTCCCCTTTCCACTTGAGTCCCCTCCCTTCTCATCCCCAGTCTAGAGGACTCTGGTTCTCACCAGAGTGAGCCATCTGAGCTTTGCCCAGTTCCCAGTTTTCCGTCTACCATTTGGTTTTGGCTTTTGCAGGCCAGCTGAATCCATTTTCACTCATTCAAATACCTCCTGATTTCAAACGTTTGCAGCTCGTCGATCTTGTTTTTCCCATCTTTGTGGGTTTATGGTCTATTATTATTTTGCTTAAATCCCTGCATTGTCATCATGGTTGGATTTCAGGGATAAGCATAGTTCAGTGCATTTGATGCCATTTTATAGAAGGTCAGTCCTGGTGTTTTAGTTTTTCTCATATGTCCATTTTCTCGTCTCTATTTTTGCCACTGTTATGAACCCTCTGTGGATGTTCTTATTAAAGAGTAGCTAGAATTGCAAATAGGCAGGGGCAGGAAGAGTTAGTGGACCACTTGTTTCAGCAGCGTGAGTGGGAAGCAGATCCTAGCTGGGAGTGCTGTGTGCGGTCTTGGCCCTGCACTACGCTCTCCCTGGTCTTCCGTCTTTTGTATTGTGTGTGTTCTAGTGGCTATATTCCTCGGCGACCTACTCAATACCTAACTGTTAGTACTAATTTTTAAGTCTCATCCCCCAGACTCTTCTTTCTTTCCAATCTGTGTTCTGTAGGGAGACCTAGGGAGAAGAGGTGGAGGCACAGGATTGGGAAGCTGTCTTAGGGCAGAGGACAGCCCTGAAACCACAGGGATAGGCTGAGTGTCTCTGTCCATCTTCTATTGCTGATAACCCAATACCGCAGACTGGATGAACTATAAAGGGAAAAGGTGCATTTTGGCTCCGAGTCTGAGATGGACTAGGCAGGGAGTGGGTGAATAAAGCAGCTGGGGGGTTTCCTGCTGTGTCTGTGTCTTGCAACCCTGCACCCCGACTCCATCCCCTTGCATGGGACTTCAGCACACCCACTTTCCCATGATGCACCTGAGCTCCTCCACCTTGAAGAAGGCTCCATAGCAAACACGTGTACACTGAAGTCCACGTGGATATGCCATAAAAGTTTCCCAGAGAACATCCACCCGAACTCTACCCTGTTTGTGTATTCAATTAGGGTACCACCTCCTACCCAATGAAGGGGACCACCGTACTGGAGTGCACATGGATTCCCCTCTTGGCACGTCTCACCTCACGGGGCTGCCTGCATGCACCCCTGCCTGTGGGTACTCTCTTTTTAAATAAATCCTGTTCACACGCTTCCACTTCCTCTGTCTCTGCTTTGAATTCTACTCTCACAGTTGAGGCAAGAACTGGGAGTAAATGCAGCCTGGGACACTATTCCCACAGCAACTCTGCTCCACGGTCAAGCAGCTGCATCTGTTGGTGGGCAGAGTCCCGAGGTGGCACAGGGCATCAGGGAGCAGAGGGAGGCCGAGGTAATCTGGCCCACTCTTGAGATAGCCAGTAACCCATTCATTGCTTAAATGGATTAATCCATTCTGCAGGCCAGAGCCTTGTTAGCCCCGCCTCGTAAGATCTCACAAAGAAGATGAAATTCCAATATGAGTTTCAGAGGAGATAAATCACATCCTAACATAGCCCTTTCAGATGCACCTCCACTTTGGAAGAACTTCCCCTCCTTCCTCGGTGTCAACCTTATCTTACTGTCTGTCTGAAGCTTAGACAGCAGGGCCTTGCCTACCCTGAAGGGCTGCTCCCAGAGAGCACAAGCACTCACCTGCCATCCCCTCTTCCACATGCAAACCAGTCAAGCCAGAGCCACACCCCACCTCCTCCTTGGTGGGGCTCTTGCTACAGAACAAACCCAAAACTAGTTGGGGGTGTCTCAATAGAACCCCAGAACTGGGTCCACCCCCCCAGCATGCAGTAAGCTAAGCGTATTTATCACAATGCACAGGCGAGGAGCCAGGCAGCCATCATGCAATCCCAGAGTCTACGAGAAGGAAAGCAATGAATCTATTTTACGGTCCAAAGTTGAGGATGAGCAGTGTGTGACTGGCTCACGTGTGAGCCTCTAGTTGGTCTACAGCGTGTGTGGCTTTCCATTGATTGGTCATAATAAGGACAAGCATGTTTCCTTAGGAATGGCTGACGGTGGGCTCCTCTCTGTCTGGATCGAGGGGTTGACTGGGTATCATCATTTTCTCTGGTTGATGCTTGAAGCTCCTGAAAACACATTTCATTGTAAGTCTAACACAAGGATGTTAGCTACAGGGATGGTAATGAGTGCAGGGCCTGTAAACAGGAGTCCTGCCTGTGACAGAGGCCAGCCTTGAGACGTAGCTCTGCAAAGGACAAGCTACTCCCTTGACTTAAGGTTAAGCTTTACACAGGGAGCTTGAAGTTGCCAGCTAAGGAAGAGATATTGGGGCCCAATTAACCGACTTCAAAGGCTACTAGGGATGGGGCTGGGTTACACGTTCTTTTTTTTTTTTTAAGATTTTATTTATTTGACAGGTAGAGTTATAGACAGTGAGAGAGAGAGTAAGGTCTTCCATCTGCTGGTTCACTCCCCAAATGGCCGCTACAGCCTGAGCTGTGCTGATCCGAAGCCAGGAGCCAGGTGCTTCTTCCAGGTCTCTCATGCAGGTTCAGGGGCCCAAGCACTTGGGCCATTTTGTACTGCTTTTCCAGGCCACAGCAGAGAGCTGGACTGGGAGAGGAGCAACCAGGACTAGAACCGGTGCCCATATGGGATGCTGGCACCACAGGAGGAGGATTAACCTACTGCACCATGGCGCCGGCCCCTGGGTTATACATTCTAGGCTACTGTCCTCCTGCTTCATCACCCCAGGCCAGGGTATTGGCACTTAGAGCCCAGTGAAATAGTTCAAACTGGCCAAGCCTAAGTCTGCCCACACTGTCTTGCCTGGGTCCTTCCTATAAAAACTGCAATAAAGGCTCTTGCCCACCAGTTCTCCCTCTTCTGTCTCCTGACTGACCCTGGTGCTGCTACTGGCAAATCACTGGACCCTTGCTGCTTGCCGCTGGACAGCCAGTTCTCCAGAGATGAGAGTTGGTACAAGAAAGGTTCATTTCAAGAAGCCTGGAGTCTTGGGGAAAGAAAGATTTCTCAATCCAAAATGTGTTCTTTCTACCCCACAAGCCAACCGAAAGGATTTTTTAAAAATTTCATGATAATTGCAGTAATAAGCCATTCTAAGGCTTTATTTTTTGTTTTCTTTTAACTAGAGTATTTCTTAAACTTTTAATTTTATTTCTTTGGGACAGTAATATAGAGAGGAAAAGCCAGAGGGAAATATCTTTCATCTGCTGATTCTCCCTCCAGATGGCTGCAATGGCCAAGCTGAAGCCAGGAGTTTCTTCCGGGTCTCCCACAGGAGTGCAAGGGGCCCGAGGACTTGGGCCATTCTCTACTGCCTTCCCAGGTGCAGTAGCAGGGAGCTTGATAGGAAGTGGAGCAGCTGGGACTTGAACTACCCTCTAGATCACAATGCAAGACCCACAAAAAGGATTTTTAAAGGGAGGGGAGTAGCTGCAGGGGAGGATAGGAAAAAAAAAGTGAGTTCAGTCAATTGCTAATTAGGCGTATTTTCATCAAGGACCTCAGTAGGTGGAGATTTCTTGATAGCGCTGCTCAAGAGGAGTTGGGTGGAGGTTTCTTTGATAGCTGGGCCTAAGGTCCTCTCCTTTTCAAAAAGCCCCTGAAGCTCTTATGCAAGCTTAGCTTTCACTAGACTAGTCACCGGTAATTCACAATATCTGGAGCTGGTTTTTGATAGGTAAAATCGGAAAAGAAGTGAAAGGAAGATGGCTGCAAGAAAGGCAGGGACGATGCTTTTTATTATGGTTAGGCTGCTTCCTCCTGTGTTTCCCCTCCCCCGGTGGGGTGCCCCTCCTCCTGGGATCTGCAGTGACAAGCTGCACTCAGCAGCGGCCATCTCCAGGCCCGCAGGCCCTGTCATCCCTGAATCACAGTGAAGCCCACATCCACACCACAGACCAGCGCTGAGCTGGCTGTACTTATGTTAGGGCATCCAGGTGGATGTTTGCTCTTGTGTGTAAGAGGGGTGGAGAAAACGAGGACTTCCAAAGAAAATAAATTTATGTGTAGTGGAATGAGGAAATAAGTCCTAAAAGCAGGACCCAGCCTCTTGTCTGTCTCCCTTAGCCCAAGGTGTTCTTGCCTTTTTTTTTTTTTTTATGACTTTTAAAAATTTATTTGAAAGCCAGAGTTACACACAGAGAGAAGGAGAGGCACAGAGAGAAAGAGAGAAAGAGAGAGAGAGAGAGAGAGAGAGAGAGAGAGAGAGGTCTTGCATCCTCTGGTTCACTCCCCAGTTGGCTGCACCAGCTGGAGCTGCGCTGATCTGAAGCCAGGAGCCAGGAGCTTCTTCTGGGTCTCCCACACGGGTGCAGGGGCCCAAGCACTTGGGGCATTTTCTACTGCTTTCCCAGGCCATAGTAGAAAGCTGCATCGGAAATGGAGCCCATATGGGATGCGGGCACTGCAGGCAGCAGCTTTACCTGCTATGCCATAGTGCTGGCCTCTTGCCTGTTTTTTATCAGAAGGAATTCATTGACTTGAGGGAGTGATAAACAGCTGGCCAAGGTTCTAATCACTGGACTGAGGCAGTCATTTTCTTTTCCATAGAAAGTCTTCCTGCCAAGAACCCTGATGGTCAGTGTTGTGCAGAGGGGTTTGTTCAGGGAAGGAATGCCCTACCCACACATTCCCAGGAAAGGGAGGAGGGAGAAGAAACGGGGGACCCAAGCTCATGTCCATAAAAACCCCAGTCCTTTACTGAGATGCCCACCTGGTCTATCAGGTATAGGAGTTTCTGTCTCCTCACTTTTCCAGTGAAACTTTACTAACATTGCCTCTTGTCTGTCCATTTATTGGCCTCATACTTCACTGTCAATGGAACAAGTTCCTAGGGTTAAGATTGTTGTGGACAATGAAAACAGTCTTGGTTCTCATCTCACGTAGAATCTCTCTGCAGACAGGGGCAGTGAGCAAAGCAAGATTTCTTTGAAGGAGAAGCCTCCTGCCACAGAAGTCAGGAGAGGTGGCTCCAAGGGAGGAATTGCTGGGGAAACTTGCCTTTTATATACAAAAGAGGCTACCTAGAGTTAACCAATCAGAGGAGAAGCAGAGTAACAGCAACCAATCAGAGGGCTAGAACAATAACCAATCAGAGGCAAGGACAGAATCCCTCAGAAGGGTGGAGATTGGTCACCTTATCTGGACTGCTCTTGATAAAACAACTAAATATTGCTACAGGCGGTCTGGGAGGAGCCAAGCACTTTATCCAGTCTTAAAGGGACTCGACCCATTTTTTCATTCTGACAGGTGACTGACCTGAGTGCCTGTCTAACTCATCCTAAAACCCACGGCAACACTTAGACCACCTCATGAGATAGAAACAGACATCCGTGTTAACATCCTGACATCTTGAGAGGAAACTGGTATTTTATTTTTTATCTTATTTCATTTTTATATCTATGTAGTAATGATGTTGCTCTTCCAATGTTAAAATATTGTATTTGCCTTAAAAATTCGAGGGTCTGTGGCCCTCCATGTCACAGCTGTGGCTCTCTGGATGCCCACGTAGCTGGTCTCTGTCCTGCCTGAGCGGATGGCTCCGCCAGCACTCAGCCCTACCCTCTCTGCTTTGAATGCGCAGGAAGAACCGGGTATAACACACAATCGACTGTAGCTTCCTCCCGTCTGGTGTTAGGCGTTACAATACAGAGCATGTGCCACAATGAACAATACCAGCTTGTGAGGTGGCTAATTTGTCGTACCTGTCACAGGCGCGGCTCAGAGAGCGAACCCACGGGATCTATGCAGCCCTCAGCGCGAGACTGCCCGAGTCGCTCTAATTAGAGCAGCGGCAGGTCAGCAGAGAGCACAGCCCGCTTCGTTCACCAGCTGATTGCGTACCTGGAAAAGGAAACACATTTTTCATCTCCCCTGCACATCGCAGCACAAACTGGGCAGGAGGCAGTCCTTGGTGGAGAATTAATCAGCTCCTGACGTGCAACGGTTTTGAAGCTTGAGCTAGGGCTTTGTGTTGTCAGAAGACATGGTCCTTGCAAAATAGACATTTACTATGTGCGAAGCGTTCTTGAGAATGTATATTATGAAAAAACGGTGCATGGATTTCAAAACTTGTACCAAAGTAAGCATCTTTTTAAAATTTTATTTATTTTTAAATTTGTATTTATTAATTTTTTAAAAGAATCTGAAGGCTTCTTCGTCTTTTTCTTTTCTTTTTTTTTTCCCCCAAATATTTATTTGTTTGAAAGGCAGAGAGACAGAGACTCTTCCATCCGCTGATTCACCCCCCAAATTGCCACAACGGCCAGGGCTGGGCCAGGCTGAGGCCAGGAGCCAGGAGCTTCTTCCAGGTCTCCCACATGGGTGCAAGCGCCCAAGGGCTTGAGCTATTCTCCACTGCTTTCCCAGGTGCATTAGCAGGGAGCCAGAACTTGAACTGGTGCCCATGCCGACACTGCAGGTGGAGGCTTAATCCTCTACATCACAGCTCCGGATCTTATTGTCATCATATTTGAAAGGCAGAGAGAGACAGACAGAGAGATCTTTCACCTACTGGTTCACTCTTGGCCAAAGCCTGGAGCCAAGGATTCAGTCCAGGTCTCCCACAAGGGTGGCAGGGATCCAAGCACTAGAGTCGTGACCTGGTGCCTCCCAGGGTGTGTGTTAGCCAGAAACTGGGCCTGTAAGCAGAGGCTGGACTCAGACCCAGGCACGTTGTATGGGATACAGTGGTCGAAAGCCCCATCCTAACCGTTGCACCAAACACCTGCCCCTAAACTTATCTTTTAATTCATTTTTCAGTGCAGCTTTGAAGTATCCCAGTGTGTGTGTGTGTGTGTGTGTGTTTCTCTTGAGAATCTGTATTTAGTATTTGCCCTTAGTGTGGGCGTCTCTATGTTTGTATGAGCAGGTGTGTGGACTGTATGGACACGGCCCACCAAACAATCAGATGGTCTCTTAGTCTGTTTTCTGCAGCTGTAACAGAGCACCCGGGACTGGGTAACTGATAAAGAATGACGTTCTATCTGGCCCGTGCTGCTGGAAGTCCAGGAGCAGGACGCCTGCTTCCAGTGGGGGCTCCTGCGGCATCACCACGTGGGGAGGGCTCCCATGGTGAGACAGAGCAAGGTGCCAGCTACTCATGCCACTGTGGGCGCCACACCCTCAAGACCTCATCCAAGCCTCCAAACAGCACAGGAACTGGGAACCGAGTTTCCAGCACACGAGCTTTCTGAGGACACAGAGGGATATAGTGAGTTGTAGGTGACACAAGTTGAGGGGTGTCAACTATGCCACTGGACGTAACCCCTCTCTCCCCACTCCCCGCAGTAGAGGGGAAGCTCTGGGTCTGGGAAGAAGGCAGAGGCTGCAGAGGAGTCTGGGAGAGTGGTTTTTCTGAACCGTGGAGGAGGGGTGAAGCCAGATGCTGTTGCACAGATGCGCACGGAGCAGAGCAGGGGTGTTCGCGCACTGTGTGGGGGGTCACACTGAGCCCCTGTGTAAACACGTCCCCCTGCCCCTCTTCTACATTCTCCTTCCTTTTGGACATCTTGCAGCCACACTTGGGGTTATTAGCGTGCTACCGCGAAGGAGACACATCCCAGAAGCACACGAGGGGACTCAGCACGAGCAGTTCCGATGGGGCTGCTGATCGGGTTGGGCCTTGCTGCCGAGCGAGAGAGGAGAGACCAGCCCCGGGTTGAACACTGAGGGAAGCAGGGCTCCATCAGGTGGGTCTCTGCATTCCTTGTCGTGGGGGAGGTGATCGGCCTGGGCAGCTGTTGGTGAGGGGCAGGCACTGCACGTGGCAGAGAGGGTGGGGCGGGTCCTGCAGGCCATTTCACAGCTGTCTGACTGTGACCAGTTAGATGGGCTAATAGGCAGTTAGGTCAGGTCCCTTCTGCCCAGAAGCTGCCTCAGCAAGACAAAAAGTGCCAATCCCAGCCCCCTGCGTTTCTGGTTTTATCATGAGAATAGAAAGAGGAGTTATCAATGCCACCCTTCTGACAGCGGCTTGGTTCATCCTGAGCAGCCTGCACGGGATTACAGTTCTGTCCTTCTGCTGGGCTTTGATTGACTGTTAGCTCTTCATTCTGTTCCTCCCCTGAACTGTGCAGAAAAGACCCCGCTGAATGTCGAACCCGAGTCTCCTACACTAAAGTCCCCCGCCATCTGCAGCGGGGGCAAATGTGGTGTCGAGCACTTAACCTTGGGGGGATCTGTGCTAACCCATTTTCTGGACAGAATCAAATGGTAGGACACCACCCTAAGTGTCAGAGGGGGCCCCCCACCCTGGGCTAATGTGGGTGAAGGGAGGCCCCCAAGTGTGCACTCAAAGCACACCAGAAAGCAACTTCCAGGGGAGACCCAGAGTGAGCAGAGGGCGTGGCCTGCCCTGACCCTGACACAGGGCCCCTAGCAATGCTCCTGTGACCTGGGGGCAGACAGGTTTCACCAACTGTCCTCAGACTATGCATTCTGCATAAACATCTCCAAGCCAAATATTAATTTCTTCTTGGAATGAAACATGGGACTGTTCTTACCCAGTGACATAACGAATGTAAGAAACCTCGAGTCAGGCTTTACCGTGAAATGAACTTGCCTCAAATGCAGAGAGCAGGCCCCGGCCTGAGTGGTCTCAGTTTGGGATTGTTGAGGATGCAAACCTTCAGCATCGGAGAGAGCCCCTGGGGGACGGCGACAAGGCTGAGCCCTCTGTGCTGTGGGCTGGTGGAGCTGACCCCTCCATGCCGCGGGCTGGTGGAAGCGCCGTCTGCAGAGCCGAGGGTGTCCTTGCTGAGAGGGGCGCGCACGTGGACGTGTGAGCAGCTCTTGTGCTTGGGTGACTCGGTGTACCTGGTTTGCAGCATGGCAGTGGGTTTGGTTAGCTTCGCTTTATCTTAACTCAGCATGAGACCAAGTGACTTGGAGCCAGAGGAGAGATAATGCCTCACACACAGCTCTTCTGGGATTGGGTTTCTCTTTCATGCAATGTTGTGGAGATTTATTAGCAATGTTCTTCCTGGATTCAAGAGGATCCCTGTCTTGTGATTTTTCTGTTTACCACCTCAGATGTTTATAATGTGAGGCAATAGCCAAAAAGTGCAGTTTTGTAGCAATCAGAGAATTTTGTACTGGAATGACAAGAATCTGCTTTGGTTAGGAAAAGCTAGAATTCTACATGCCTGACTGATGTGTATAAACAGTTTCACTCTATGAATGTGGAGTCTGAAAAAAAAAATTATTGCTCTAGGCAGAACAAGACCTAGCAACTTGTCCCCGATTGCTGTTACGGAAATGATTCGTGTTTGGGGCCTGTTGTTTACAAGGTGATATTCTTCTAATCACACAAGGACTTGAGAAAGCAATCTAAAGAAATGCCAGTGAGCAGCGGAGGGCACTTCTGGATGTCTTCATCAGTTTTGTGGCATGTTAGCTTGTAAATAATTGCTACAGGAAAGTCTACCATCAGATGTTCCTGCTAGCTGAAGGCAATTAACGCGATAAGTGACAAGATGCTTGAGTGAAGCTGTGACTTTGTCTTCAAACTGATGATAGAACTGTGTTGTAACCAGGAGTTCGAGAGGTCTGCCCTGGGGTGGGAATTCCTGGGAACCTGGCCGGGGGGGGGGGGGGGGGGGAGTCACAGTCATGTGCTGGTGCCCCGCCACACCAAGTGCATTCTCTGTGGAGGAGCTCCGTGAGGGGGGAACTAATTAGCCCAGAATCCAGAGAGACAGAAGTGAGTGTAAGTTCTCCTGATGCTTCTGGGTTTCTTTTCCTGGAAATTAAACATTGCTTTTTCCATCTTTAAAGGGCCCTCCACTTATAATAAATACTCAGCTTGGTCTCCAGGCTAAGATCACTGTGGTGGTATTCCATCCTCATCTGTAGCCACTACCATCTTACATTGGCCTTGGAAGAGACTTGGGAATTGAGGAGGGTTCAGGAGAGGTGCTCCGGGATTGTGGAAGACCCGAGACCCAAGGCCAGCTGGGCCACTGTGACCCCATCACCTACCCGCAGTGGCCTCTTTAACTGCTTGACTCTTTTTTATGTTTTAAGATTTATTTATTTGAAAGGCAGAGTTACAGAGGGAGAGAAAGGGAGAGACAGAGAGAGAGAAAGAGATCTTTCATCCACTGGTTGATTCCCCAAATGGGCACAATGGCCATGGCTGAGGCAGGCTGGAATCAGGAGCCTGGGACTCCATTCTGGTCTCCCATATGGGTGGCAGAGGCCCAGGTATTTGGGCCAACATCTGCTGCCTCCCAAGTGCATTAACAGGGAGCCTGATTGGAAGCAGAACAGCTGGGACTCAAACTGGCACTCATAAGATGCTGGCTTTGCAGGTGGCGGCCGTGCCATGGCGCTGCCCCATTGCCTGACTCCGGACTCATTCTGAGCACAGACGCCTGCAAGGCATGCCCGCAAGCTCAGTCAACTCTTTTCTAGTTTACGTGAAGAACTTTTATTATATTTTTCTTATTACAAAACTGATATGCGTCCATGTCAAAATCGTAGGGAAAGGAGCGGGTGCTGTGGTGTATCAGGTAAGGCTGCTGCCTGCAGTGCCAGTGTCCCTTATGGGCACTGGTTTGAGACATCTGCTTCCCATCCAGCTCTCTGCTATGGCCTGGGAAAGTAGTAGGAGATGGCTGGAGTGCATGGGAGACCCAGAAGAAGATCCTGGCCCCTGGCTTTGGATTGGCCCAGCTCTGGGCATTACAGCCATTTGAGGAGTGAGGCAATGGATGAAAGACCTCTCTCTATCTCTGCCTCTCAGTAACTCCTTCAAATCAATCTCAATCTATCTTTTTAAAAAAACGTAGTCAGGGGCCTGGTGCCATGGCTCACTTGGTTAATCCTCCGTTTGCGGCGTCAGCATTCCATATGGGCGCCGGGTTTTAGTCCTGGTTGCCCCGCTTCCAGGCCAGCTCTCTGCTGTGGCCCGGGAGTGCAGTGGAGGATGGCCCAAGTGCTTGGGCCTCTGCATCTGCATGGGAGACCAGGAGGAAGCACCTGGCTCCTGGCTTCAGAAAGGCATAGCTCCGGCCATAGTGGCCATTTGGGGGGTGAACCAATGGAACAAAGACCTTTCTCTCTGTCTCTCTCTCTTTGTCTAACTCTGTCAAAAAAAATAGTAGTCAAAAACAGGTAAGCAAGAAAGAACAAAAGCAGCTTTAACCCATAGATAGCTACAGATCACTGACAATGCTTTAGTGTGTGTGCACATGAGGGGACTTCAAAAGTTCACAGAAAAATGGAATTAAGAGATAAGTTTATTTTGATGCAAAAATTTTGAAATCAGGGCCAGCACTGTGGCTTAGCAAGTTAAGCCGCCACCTGCAGTGCTGGCATCCCAAATGGGCGCTGATTCAAGTCCTGGCTACCCTGATCCAGCTCCCTGCTAATGCGACTGGCAAAGCAACAGAAGATGGCCCAAGTACTTGGGCGCCTGCAGCCATGTGGAAGACCCAGATAAAGCTCCTGGCGCCTGGCTTCTGTCTTGCCCAGCCCTGGCCATTGTGACTGTTTAGGGAGTGAACCAGAGGTTGGAAGATTTCTTTCCCTCTGCTTCTGCCTCTGCCTCTCTCTCTTTCTCTCTGTAAGACTGACTTTCAAATAAATAAATAAATCTTTTTAAAAAAAATTGAAATCAAGCAGTTTTTTCATAATATGCATTTTCTGTGAACTTTTTATAAAGTCTTTATTTTTATTTTATTTTAGAGACAGAGAGGAAGAGACAGATGGAAAGTGATCTTGCACCTAGCGATTTACTCAGCAAATACCCACAACAGCTGGGCCTGCACCAGGCTGAAGCCAGGAGCTGGAAACCTAACCCCAATTTCCCACACGAATGGCGGGGACCTAAGTATTGCTGTCCTCCCAGGGTGTACAGGAAGCTAGAAGTGGAAGCCGAACAGCCTTAGCCTAAACCAGGCCCTCCATGATGGGATGCAGGTTACCTGGTAAATATTGGCCCTGAAGTTAAAGGAAAAGAACAATGATTCTTTTTTTTTTTTTTTTTTTTTGACAGGCAGAGTGGACAGTGAGAGAGAGAGACAGAGAGAAAGGTCTTCCTTTTGCCGTTGGTTCACCCTCCAATGGCCGCCGCGGCCGGCGCACTGCGGCTGGCGCACCGCGCTGATCCCAAGGAAAGGTGCCAGGTGCTTATCCTGGTCTCCCATGGGGTGCAGGGCCCAAGCACTTGGGCCATCCTCCACTGCCCTCCCGGGCCATAGCAGAGAGCCGGCCTGGAAGAGGAGCAACCGGGACAGGATCCGGTGCCCCAACCGGGACTAGAACCCGGTGTGCTGGCGCCGCAAGGTGGAGGATTAGCCTGCTGAGCCACAGCGCCGGCCAGAACAATGATTCTTTCTTTAAGTTTTCTTACTAAATGTCTCAAACTTTTAGCTTGTGCATTTACTTGTAATTTTTAACAAAAATAAGTTAAACGTTTCAGGGTTTCTGATTCTCCAACACCTTTATACATGAATTCTTACTGGGTCAGGTCATGTGTTTATTTACATTAAAACTTTGCATGTTCAGTGGACTTGGTAATTTTTAATGAATCTTTTACATTTCTTGTTACATTCCTAGCATCTTATAATTTCTGACATTATTGTGAACTGATCTTTTTTTATCTAAGGCATTTTAAGTGTATATTAAAGATATAAATTTTATGCACATACATATACATTATTTCCATCTTCTTGCTGAATTCTGTTACTATACACTTATCATCCAAACTGGAACACTTTTGAGAATTAAAGGGAACTTCATTAATAAATATGTGTTGGTTTTTAAATATTCATCTTGATTGATTTTACCCCAAAAATTTACATCCACTTGAACCAGGGCATTAACCTATACACCACAGCACCTGCCTGTCAATTATTTTATCATAAGCAATAAAAGTAAGAAGAATTATCTAAATTATCAACAAGAAATTCCTATAAGTACAAGAAAACAAAACACTAATTATGACAGAAGATACTAGTACTAAGCTGATGCACAGATTCAAAAGCTGATAGATGCTCTGGGACTCTCCTGAACCTCACATAAAAATAGCATATATGAGGTATACAAATGAAAAAGAATAAAGAATCCAAAATAATCAAAACTAGAAATTATAAGACCAGATTAAGGAAAGAACATTATAAATACTTCCATGCTAGCAAATTTGAAAAACCTTAATGAATGATTTTCTGGAAAAAAAAATAAATGAATGACCTAAATTGACACAAGCAAAGAAATATATGAATAAACTAAGAAAAATGTACTAAAAAAGAAAGGAATGGGTATAGTTAATAAAGGCTTTTTTTTTTAAATGAAAGATTCCATTTCACAAGTGCTAATTTGAAAGTTTGAGAAATAAAAAATGTTCATAGTGAAAAAAGATTTTTGAAAATTCCCCAGTACACCAATGTGTGAATCAAAACTTAAATAAGATATTTGCCTAACTCCCAAAAACTATGGATTAATTTTAATATTGATTTTTTTTTGACACTCAGAGTTAGTGAGAGAGAGAGAGAGAGAGAGAGAAAGGTCTTCCTTCCATTGGTTCACCCCCAAAATGGCTGCTACGGCCAGCGCGCTGCACTGATCCGAAGCCAGGAGCCAGGTGCTTCCTCCTGGTCTCCCATGTGGATGCAGGGCCCAAGGACTTGGGCCATCCTCCACTGCACTCCCGGGCCATAGCAGAGAGCCAGACTGGAAGAGGAGCAACCAGGACAGAATCCGGCGCCCCAACCGGGACTAGAACCCTGTGTGCTGGTGCCACAGGCGGAGGATTAGCCTAGTGAGCCGCAGCGCCGGCCTTAATATTGATCTTCTATGGCTACCCAAAAGATCACCCAAAACCTAGTGGCTTAAAACAACATGCGTGTGTGACCTCACAGTTTGGGGGCCAGGACCCAGCCATGGCTCAGTAGCAAGGATGCCAGCTGTTGTGGGGGAAGCAGGACGCTCCATCCTGAGCAAAGAGAGAGCTGACATGCACCTGATGGAGGCTGCTGGCCTGGGGAGAAGGGGGTGTCCTGTGGGGCTAATGGTTTGACTCTCGGTTGGTCCTAGGTGGGTAGTGGGGGCAGCAGCTAGGGAAGGAGCTATGGTTTGGGTGTCCCCTGGAACACATGTGCTGGACACCAGATCTCCAGATTCCTGTGTCCATGGTATTTGGAGGTGGGGCATCTGGGAGGTGTCAGGTTAGGTAAGTTCAGGGGGTGGGGTTCCCTGATGGCGTTAGCGGTTTTATAAGAAGAGACCCTTGAGCTTTTATGCTTGCTCCACCTCACCCTCTGAGGATGCAACTGGACGTCTTCACCAGACGCTGGTGCCAACCTCATGGCCCTCCCAGCCCCCAAACTTTGCACTAAATCCCACTCTTCTTGAGTGATGTGGTCTCAGGAACTTTGTCATAGCAACAGAAAATGGAGCCGCGTCAGGTAGTAATCCAGCCCTGGCTGTTTGGGGCTTGCTTTAGTGGCTATCGTGTGGCTTTCCAGATTGCTTTACTGGACACAGTGTCCTGATTTCCTGTAAGGCTGACTCCAGCCGGCTGGGCTCCGGAGCTGGTGGCCATGGGCAGTGGGAAAAGTTCCATTTTCCATATAATTTGGCCATTGTCTGCATGTCTTTTTATTTATTTATTTTCTTTCTTTCTTTTCTTTTTTTTTTTTTTGACAGGCAGAGTGGATAGTGAGAGAGAGAGACAGAGAGAAAGGTCTTCCTTTTTGCCGTTGGTTCACCCTCCAATGGCCGCTGTGGCCGGCGCATCGTGCTGATCCGAAGCCAGGAGCCAGGTGCTTCTCCTGGTCTCCCATGTGGGTGCAGGGCCCAAGGACTTGGGCCATCCTCCACTGCCTTCCCGGGCCATAGCAGAGAGCTGTCCTGGAAGAGGGGCAACCGGGACAGAATCCGGCGCCCCGACCGGGACTAGAACCCGGTGTGCTGGTGCCGCAAGGCGGAGGATTAGCCTGTTAAGCCACGGCGCCAGCCTGCATGTCTTTTTAGCCTCTCACTGCTGGTATCTCTAGTCAGAACCCATGGGCATGCTTACTGCTAAGACTTGAGGAACAAGAAAAACCAGGCACAAGAAGGTAAGCTCAGTAGGACCTCTGCTTAGTACTGTCCTGGACCCAAAGCAGCTGCCCAGAGACTGATATGGAGGATGTGGAATGTGGCCAGAGAATGCTGCAATCCCCCCATTTACACATCATGCAGGATCACACACACACCACAGGCCCAAGGGAACAAAGCTCATGTAAGAAAATCAACAGGGGCCGGCCCTGTGGCATAGTGGGCAAGGCTGCCGCCTGCAGCGCTGGCATCCCATATGGGCACCAGTTCTAGTCCCGGCTGCTCCACTTCCCATCCAGCTCTCAGTTATGGCCTGGGAAAGCAGTGGAAGATGGCCCAAGTCCTTGGGCCCCCACACCTGTGTGGGAGACCTGAAAGAAGCTCCTGGATCCTTGGCTGTTGTGGCCATTCATAGAGTAAGCCAGAGGATAGAAGATTTCTTTCTCTGTCTCTCCCTCTCTCTGTAACTCTGCCTCTCAAATAAATAAGCCTTTAAAAAAAATCAGTGGGAGTTCTCCTATGTAAAAATAGTAATCAGAAAATACATTGCAAAAGAAGATCTCGATGATAGCTACACAATATAATATTCACAAAATTGTATAAAAAATACTTATGTGGCAGGTGTTATGGCACAATAGGTTAAGCTGCTGTGGAGAAACCAGAATCCTATATCAGAGCACCGGTTTGAGTCCTGGCCGTTCCACCTCCAATCCAGCTTCCTGCTAATGTACCTGAGAGGCAGCACATGATGGCCCAAGTATTTGGGCTTTTGCCACCTTTGGGGAAGATCAGGTGGGATTCACGGCTCCTAGTTTCAGCCTGGCCCAGCCCTGGCTACTGTAGTGTTTGGGAGTGAGAGCCAGTAGATGTCTCTCTCTCTGTCTCTATCACTCTGCCTTTCAGATAAACAATAAGTTTTAGAAAATATTTGGTGCAGAAATAAACATGAGTAGCTAAACAAGATTTGAATTGGAATAGATAGAATAATATATCTATTTTGTATATAGTATATAATAATATATATCCTATTCTGGAATCAAAATACAGAAAATTAAAAAATGCTAATTTTTCCATCCCTTTATAGTGGAAAGCCAATAGCAATTTTACAAACAAAAGGAAATTCAATGAGTATAAGCCACAACCACTGTTACCAATAGAAAACACAGATTTTCACACATTGCACTTGTGGCAGAATTCTCAGAATATCAGTCAGACTCATTGCAACCTGGAAACTGGTAATTAGCAGCTGTTAGACACACTGCTAGATTGTCCTTTCTTTTTTTTTTTAAACTTTTATTTAATGAATATAAATTTCCAAAGTACAGATTATGGATTACAATGGCTTCCCCCACTTCCCAAACTTCCCTCCCACCCACAACCCTCCCCTTTCCCACTCCCTCTCCCCTTCCATTCACATCAAGATTCATTTTCAATTCTCTTTATATGCAGAAGATCAGTTTAGTATATATTAAGTAAAGATTTCAACAGTTTGCCTCCACATAGTAACACAAAGTGAAAAATACTGTTGGAGTACTAGTTATAGCATTAAATCACAATGTACAGCACATTAAAGACAGAGATCCTACATGGTATTTTTTAAAAATTGATTAATTTTCTATGCAATTTCCAATTTAAAACCAAGTGTTTTTTTCCATTTTCAATTATCTTTATATACAGAAGATTGATTCAGTATATACTAAGTAAGGATTTCATCAGTTTGCACCCACACAGAAACACAAAGTGTAAAATACTGTTTCAGTACTAGTTATAGCATTACTTCACATTGGACAACACATTAAGGACAGATCCCACATGAGACGAAAGTACACAGTGATTCCTGTTGTTGATTTAACAATTTGACACTCTTGTTTATGGCGTCAGTAATCTCCCTAGGCTCTAGTCATGAGTTGCCAAGGCTATGGAAGCCTTTAGGGTTCGCCGACTTCGATCTTATTCTGACAGGGTCATAGTCAAAGTCGAAGTTCTCTCTTCCCTTCAGAGAAAGGTACCTCCTTCTTTGATGGCCCCGTTCTTTCCACTGGGATCTCACTCACAGACATCTTTCATTTAGGTTTTTTTTTTTTTTTTTTGACAGAGTGTCTTGGCTTTCCATGCCTAAAATACTCTCATGGGCTCTTGAGCCAGATCCGAATGCCTTAAGGGCTGATTCTGAGGCCAGAGTGCTATTTAGGACATCTGCTATTCTATGGGTCTGCTGTGTCTCCTGCTTCCCATGTTGGATCGTTCTCTTCCTTTTTGATTCTATCAGTTAGTATTAGCAGACACTCGTCTTGTTTGTGTCATCCCTTTTACTCTTAGACCTATCAGAGTCATCAATTGTGAACTGAAATTGATCACTTGGACTAGTGAGATGGCATTGGTACATGCCACCTTAATGGGATTATATTGGAATCCCCTCGCACGTTTCTAACTCCACCATTTGGGGCAAGTCCGATTGAGCATGTCCCAAATTGTACATCTCCTCCCTCTCTTTTTCCCACTCTTATATTTAACAGGGATCACTTTTCAGTTAAAATTTAAACACCTAAGAATAATTGTGTGTTAATTACAGAGTTCAACCACCAGTACTAGAACAAAAAAATACTAAAATGGATAAAGTATTGCATTGTACATCAACAGTCAGGACAAGAACTGATCAAGTCACTGTTTCTCATAGTGTCCATTTCACTTCCACAGGTTTCCCCTTTGGTGCTCAGTTAGTTGTCACCGATCAGGGAAAACATATGATATTTGTCCCTTTGGGACTGGCTTAATTCACTCAGCATGATGTTTTCCAGATTGCTCCATCTTGTTGCAAATGACCGGGTTTCATTGTTTTTGACTGCTGTATAGTATTCTATAGAGTACATGTCCCATAATTTCTTTATCCAGTCTACCGTTGATGGGCATTTGGGTTGGTTCCAGGTCTTAGCTATTGTGAATTGTCCTTTCTTGATGTGTTAATGACAGAACATAGGCATTACTACGCCACCAGTTGTATTAGTGTCCTTTGTGAGTCCGGGTATCCTGTGTCTCCGTTACAGACATTCTTCTGAGCTGGGGACTGTGGCAGGTGGTGTTTCCCAAAGCTGGGCATCCCCCAGCTCTTCTTGTACGTGGTCATGCCAAGACCCACCAGTGGCCCTAATGACCTTGAAAAGCAGAATTCAGAGCAGTGGTTTGGCCTGACTTAAGGGCAAGGCCAGTGTCTTTGGCACACTCACTCTTAGAATCCAGCCAGCAGCTGGGAGAAGCTGTGGAGTGGCTACATGTGGGTGTACTGGTGGACAGTCTCAACCCAGCCAACCTTCCAGCGGCTGTGGAAGAAGCTCCAGTCCAGCCTCAAAGTCCGCCCAGCTGAGGCCCAGATCTCAGGGAGCAGGGAAGAACTAGCCCTCAGTTTCCCATCCATGTTCTAGCCCACAGAATCTGTGATCCCAGGCATCACATGAGGGCCTGTTTCCAGCATTGTGTTTATGGTGCAGCAACAGGACCCAAAGCAGGGTCCCTGGTCTTCACAAAAGGGGTCCAGGGGACAGTGCTGTGGCACCTGCGATGCTAGCATTCCTTATAGGCACCAGTTTGAGACTGGAGCTGCTCCATTTCCTATTCAGCTCCCTCCTAATGCACCTGGGAAAGCAGCAGAGGATGGCCCAAGTACTTGGGTCCCTGCACCCACGTAGGAGACCTGGAAGAAGCTCCTGGCTCTTGGCTTGGGTCTGGCCCAGCCCTGGCCCTTGCAGCCATTTGGGGAGTGAATCAGCAGATAGAAGACCTCTTTCTCTCTCTCTCTCTTTGTAACCTGCCTTCCAAATAATTGAAAACAAATCTAAAAAAGAAGGAGGAGGAGGAGGAATTTCTTTCTCTTTAAAAAGAAAGGTTGGGGGGCATCCAAGGGCAAAGCTGTTATATATGACCATGTGTCTTGCCTCTTAACCTAGTGGCTCCCACGAGGCCCCAGTGCCCCAGCCAATCGGGGCATTGTAGACACTCCAGAAGTCAGAGTGGGCATGCAGCATGGGGGTGTGGCAGCGCAGGGGCCCGAGTTGGTCAGTAAGGTGGTCTCTAGGATGTCGCGTACAGGTGGAGGGGACCTGTAGGGGTCTCATGGTTCTGGTGGAGTTAAGCCCCTTGTGGGGCTTGGAGCCCCTGGCGTGGGGGGACAGAGAAGCTGCAGAAGTTTGCATCCACGTAGTGCAGAGGGTCTGGATGGAGCGGACTCTGTGAGGTCCACATGCAGCAGGGAGAAGCAGAGGGTTCGGAACCCGTCCCTCCTCACAGAGCCCAGCTGTCGAGCTGCAGATCCTCCCTGGGGTCCTCCATAGTGTATGTGGGAGATTTTTTTTAAAGAAGAGGTTGACAGAAAGAATTTCAGTTTTGGGGCTGGCACCATGGCACAGTCGGTTAATCCTCTGCCTGTGGTGCCGGAATCCCATATGGACCTTGGTTCTAATCCCGGCTGCTCCTCTTCCAATCCAGCTCTCTGCTGTGGCCCGGGAAGGCAGTGGAGGATGGCCCAAGTGTTTGGGTCCCTGCACCCCATGGGAGACCTGGAAGAAGCAGCTGACTCTTGGCTTTGGATCGGCGCAGCTCTGGCCATTGTGGCCATTTTGGGGGTGAACCAATGGATGGAAGACCTTTCTCTCTGTCTCTCCCTGTCACTGTCTGTAACTCTACCTCTCAAATAAATAAATAAAAATCTTTAAAAAAAAGAGAAATAAAAAATAGAATTTCATTTTTGTACAGAAGAATAAGCTCAGGAGCACGCAGGTTGGCGTCTTGCAATCTGTGTAAACACTGAGGAAAGAGAAACTGTGCCGAAGACAATGACTTCTGAAAGGCCCCATGATAGGCTTGCATGGCCAAGACTGGCTCCTGGCAGCACAAGCCAGGAAAGGCGTGGCTTTACCCATGGCTTTCATTTTGTCCTCGGCTCCAGCTCGTGAAGTGTGTACTTGATGCAAATCCACTGGACCATGAAAGTCCGACCAAGAGGCAGCTAAGTGACACGGACATGGCCTTGAGGCCCCAAAGGCCAAGTGGTCCCCAAGAGTGGTGTTACCTGCAGATCGGCCCCTGTCCCTTTGGCTCTGATCCTTTGGGATCGCAAAGGGTAACTTCCAGGCTTCCCGGGCTGTGTCCACTGTGGCTGCGTCCTCGCACCTAGTTCTCTGGACACTTTCCTTGTAAGGGATCTGTCGATCACAGAAGCATTTGTTGTGCATCATAGCAAGACACTCGTGTGATGAAAACAGTGTTCTTGGTGGAACATGCTTTCGGTTTTTCCTCTATGAAGACACCTGTGCTGCCGATCAGAAAAGTTTAGCACAGACGATAACACAGTACCCAACACTTCATGATGACAACAAGCAGCTATGGCACTGCTGTATGTATTTACTAGACTATACTTTTTATCATTTTAGAGTATACTTCTACTTACTTAAAAATATCGACTAAAACAGTATGCCGTGTTCCACAGGCAGCAGCCTCGTCTACTTTGTGTTTACCATGTTTATCTATTTATTTGAGAGGTAGAGTTATAGAAGTGAAGGAGAGACACAGAGAAAGGCCTTCCATCCTCTGGCTCACTCCCCAGATGGCTGCAATGGCTGGAGCTGGGCTGATCCAAAGCCAGGAGTCAGGAGCTTCTTCCGGGTCTCCCACGTGGGTACAGGGGTCCAAGGACTTGGGCCGTCGTCTACTGCTTTCCCAGGCCACAGCAGAGAGCTGGATCAGAAGAGGAGCAGCTGGGACTACAACTGACATCCATATGGGATGCGGGCAGTAGGCGGAGGATTAACCTACTGCTCTGCAGTGCTGGAGCCTTTACCATGTCTCTTATTTTAAAAGAATATTTTATTTATATATTTGAGATGCAGAGAGACATAAGAACACCAACAGAGAGAGGAACGCACACACACACACATCTGCCTTTATTTGGTTCACTCCCCAAATGCACATAACAGCTGGAGTGGGCCAGGGCCAGAGCCAGGAGCCAGGAATACAACTCAGATCTCCCACGTAGGCATCAGGAATCCGAATATTTGCGCCACCACTTGCTGCCTTCCAGGGCCCGCAGTGACAGGAAGCTGGAGTCAGGAGCTGGAACCAGGAATGGAATCCAAGGACACTGATGCAGGATGCTGGTGGCTTAACTGCCGGGCTCAAGGCCTACTCCTGGCTGCATTTCTTGAGCGCATCAAAGGCCAGTGCAGTGACTCAGCCTGTGCCATCCAGGCTTGTGTGCGTGCACCCTAGGTCGTGTGCCCAATGCTGCATTTCTGAGCATGTACCCCATCCTCAAGTGACTCATGATGATGATTGTGGACGATAGCACTTCAAAAAGTTCAGAGAAAAATTTAAAATCTGTTTATTTTTGCACTGCTTCACTCAAAACCCTTTGAAATCCATGCCTAATTTTTCCATAAACTTGATTGAGGGACACCTCATACACATGGATTCCGAAATTTTCATATCGAAATAAACTTCTCTTTTAGTTTCATTTTCCATTATCTTTTTGAAGTACCCTCATATATCATTTCCCTTCATTTTGACATTGATGCTGTGAAGTGAGCTCCCTTTCAAGTCTCATTTCACAGAGGGCACTCAGAGAAACCTCTGAGACCAACACCACCCAGGCAGGGGAGAAGGAACAGGGGTCTGAATCCAGGATGAAGGAAGAGACTCCTACGTTTCAGCACTGCTAGCTGTCTTTAGAGCTATCTGTATTCTGGAACACCGGCTAACACAACAACCAAAACCTGAAGTAGTTTGATCATTCAGCTGTGTGAAAGAGCCAGCAAATACGCTTGGCAGATGGGAGAAGTAAAACGTCAAGTGATGGAAAAAGAGAAAGAATTTCTTAGGGATTGGTGGAAAACAGTTCCGTTCCATTTGCAGCTGCAAACAGGAGGTCGATAAAAAATACAAAATAAAGCACACATTTGATAAATCCCAAGCGCCTGAGGAGGTTAGTGTCACTGCCACACTTGGCTCTCCGTCACTGCTGCTCTCCTTTTCTGGGGAAATTTGAATTAGTGTGTTTCGTGGGCTGAAGGATGTGCCCCTGAAGTCCTGTGATGCATCCCTAACCCCAGGACTTCCGGAGGGGACTGCGTTGGGAAATAAGGTCATTGTGGAAGTGGTCAGGTTAAATGAGGTCCCTAGGACGGGTCCTGGCCAAGCTGACTCGTGTCCTGTAGTGTGGGGAGGCATGAGGCATGGCTACACGAGGACAGAGAGAGCCTCTGGAGGAGGACTCTTGCCCACCCCCGTCTCAGCCTTCACCTCCGGGGCTGTGAGGGAGTGCACGTCTACCGCTCACGCTGCCCAGCCTGCGCCAGCTACTTCATAGCAAAGGCCAGGGCTCACTGAGACCCTGTGCATCCATGGACCCTGGGGAGACACAAGGGGCCCACTTGGGCAGGCTCCTCTGCAGCCCTCCCCCAACCCCTCCCCACCCCGCCACTTCCGGCCAGCGCTGTGAGATGCAGGCTTCTCTGTCTGTTTTCTACCTTCTGCAGTACCAGCATTTCAGAGAGAGCAAGGAGGGGATAACAGCGATGGAGCCCACCATCTAGTGTACATGATACCATGGGAGTCAGGCAAACAGGGTCTCTTGGGGCCAGCTTTGTGGCACAGTGGGTTAAACCACTGCTAGGGACTTCATTGTCCCTGCTGCCCCACTTCCAATCCAGCCCCCTGCCAATGTGCCTAGGATAACAGTAGAAGATGGTCCAAATAAATGGATTCCTGCCACCCATGTGGAATTCCAAGCTCCTGGCTTTAAATAAAAAAAAATTAAATTTTAAAATGTAAATATTTTAAACATTGGCAATGGGGGCCTGTGTTGTGGTATAGCAGGTTAAGCTGTCACTTGCAATGCTGGCATCCCATCTTGGAGTGCCAGTTCCAGTCTTGGTTGCTTCGCTTCCCATACAACTCCCTGCTAATGCACCTGGGAAAGCAGTGGAGGATGGTCTGTGTGGTTGGGCCCCTGCCACCCACATGGGAGACCAGGATAGAGTTCCTGGCTTCTGGCTTCTGTCTGGCCCAGCCCTGGCTGTTACAGCTATTTGAAGAAGTGAATCAGCAGATGGAAAATCTCTTTTTCTCTGTCTTTCTGTGACTCTGCCTTTTGAATAAATAAAAATAAATCTTTTTTAAAAAAAACCAACAATGCAATTGGTCTGAAAAGACTCCATTACTGTATGATTCCAGCTCTAAGAGCTTCTGGAAAAGGCAAAATCAGTGAGTGCCAGAGGGTGGAGGAGGGAGGATGGGTAGGTGGCGCATAGAGGAACTGCAGGACTGTTCCGTGGGACACTGAAGTGACCCAGCACTTGTCCAAACCCATAGAACATCTGACACCAAGGTGAGCCCTAACTTTTTAAAAAAGATTTATTAATTTATTTGAAAGGCAGAGAAAGAGAGGAAGAGAGAGAGAGAAAGTCTTCCATCTGCTGGTTCACTCCCCAAATTGCTGCAATGGTGGGAGCTGGGCCAATCAGAAGCCAGGGTCCAGGAGCTTCCTCCAGGTCTCCAACTGGCACTTGGGCCATCTTCCACTGCCCTCTGAGGCACATTAGCAGGTGGCCGAATCGGAAGTGGAGCAGCCGGAACTCATACGGTATGCCAGCGTCGCAGAAGCTTAACCTTCTATACCACAGCACGGGCCTGAGCCCTAATGTTAACTACGGACTCCAGGAGCTGCTGACGCGTCAGTGTGGGTTCATCAATCCTATCCAGTGGATCGCTCTGACGGGGGGAAGCTGTGCACATGTGAGGACAGAGGGGATATGGGGACTCTTTTTGCACTTTCTGCTCCATTCTGCTGTGCATCTAAAATGCTCCCCAAACAAAGGTCTATTATCAACAGCAAGAGCAACGCACCCCTGAGGGTGTGGGAATGGCAAACTGGTGGTTGTTGGACCAAGCGTACTGATGCTAGAACCCAGCACCCATCAGACAAGCATTAGGGTGGGAGGCCAGAGAGTGATGGCTGTGTCAAGGCGCCCCTCATCCCAGCTCTGGAGGTCTCAGGGAAAGCGGAGCTGTCTTCGTCCACGGGCCCAGCTCTGCAGCCCCCGACCACGCAGATGGGTAAAGAGCGCGTCCCACGCCTGCCGAGTCTCCCTCCTGTTGCTCACTCTTCCCTGGGAGACAGGCCAGGCCGCCCCAGCCAGGAAACTGTCGTAGGAGGCAGAAGGCACACCTTCCTGCAGAGAATGGGGAGCTGCGGTAGAGCTTAAACATAAAATGGCCAAGGATACACATGAAAAGCGTCTCGTTTGTTTATTATTTTAATTGTTCTTTTATGAGGTTCCTGTTATTAAAATTTGGCTTGCTTTGTCTTTTGTGCTGGTTTATCAGGATATTCTCGTTTACGAGCAAAATGAGTGTTTTATGTCTTAGAAGAAACTCAGAGAGCCCGCCGTTGGTTGACCAGTCTTTAGGAATCGGTGATTTATGTAATGTTGTTGATTAAAAGCTGGCTTCCAAACCGTTTTCTTGTGAGACAGATGCTTGGTCTCAGTTTCCACAAGGCCACGTTTCTCTACCACTCAATCTTGTGTGATGACCTCATCCCTTCATCTGCTCAGGAAGGGAAACCGACGCCAGCGTCCACAGACCGGCAGGGAGCCTGGCCCTCATTTCCTGACTTGCAAGGAATCGGTCAGCTGAGCCGGCTTTCTGGGGGACTAGCCCAGGCCGAGAGCTCGGTTTCAGCAGGAAAGGCAGGATCAGCAGTAAGAAAGCAAAGGCTTCCTGAATCCCAGCTGAAGAGGGGCAGAGTCGCGCAGTAAGTTGCCTCTGGAGAGCAAGCAAGCGAGCCATTGGCAAGGCGAGTGAAGACACCGTTTCCAGTCCCGCCGGTGGTGTTGGCAAAAGCAGAGAGAGCACAGGGCTCTTCTGGCAACTCAGGCAACACGAGTGTCCGTTCCTGTGTGCCCAGACACTTGGTCTCTACAATCAAGCATGCCTTGATTGTGTTATGCAGACACGAGGTAAAAAAAAAAATTCCCTAGCCCTGGTTTCTCAGTGTCTGGCATTGTAATGCTGTCCACATGGAGAGATCATGAGCACACAGGGCAGCGAGGTGTGCCGCAGTGAGCACCATGTCTGACACTCAGGGAGCCTGGGCTGGCCACATTCCTCTCGCTACTGGAGACACTAGAGCTGCAGGTTCTTACACATCCCCTCCATCTCCATCCACACTGTCTCTGGCCCTCTGTCACCCTCCAGCCCTCACTGCCTCTCCTGATGGGGCACTGCTTCCCAGGGTAGCACAGTGCTGGGAAGGGAAGCAACGAAGCCAGAAGAAGGTTCTACAGCTGCCCGCTGGCTGTGTGACGTGGAGACACCACCCTCTGGACTCCCTTACCTGCACAGTGACAAGGCAGCAATGCAGGTGCCCACTGGTGCTCATACTCCCAGATACAAGGTGCTCCTGGCCACGAGGTTAGAACTGCAACAGTTCCTGGGGAACTCATAAGCACCGCAGAGACCCTACCATGTTGGAGGAGCTGAGTGAGGCGCTCTGGTGGGAACCAAACTTCCCTGGCAGCTCAGAGGCCTCCCCTCCCACCCCATGGATAGCAGAGTTTCCTCCTCGTTTTCTGTGCTTTGCATCCCACACTGCTCTGAGCAAATAGGAATCTGGTGTTTATGCAGTATTTTAAATCACAAACATTATGTTCAGATAGAACTTAAGGATGGCAATTTGTGATGGGCCAAAGTGGAAGAATCTAATTTAACAGAGGAGGGAGTAGGGGTGCAATGGACAGAATTTAGACTTGGACTCAAGGGAAAGGCAGAACAACATACACATACACACACACACACAGAGAGAAAGAGAGAGAGAGAGAGAGAGAGAGAGAGAGAGAGAGAGAGAGAAATCTCCCACTTGTTGGTTCACTCCCCAAATATGGCAATGGCTGGGGCTGGGCCATGCTGAAGCCAGGACCCTGGAACTCCATCTGGTTCTCCCACATGGTCCCACTTGGACCACCTCTCACTGCTACCCCAGGCACATGAGCAGGGAGCTGTACCCGAAGCAGAGCAGCTGGTACTTGAACTGGAGCTACTCTCGGATGCTGGTGTTGCAAGTAGCAACTTAACCCACTGAGTCACATGCCAGCTCCAGAAAGCCGGCTTTAACAGCAACAGTGTTCATGGCTGTCGTGCCTCATTTTCCTTTCCTGCTGAGTAGGAACGCCTTGATAGGTGAAGGGGAGGTTTGCTAGCCATGTCCTTGAGAACATTCACAGCGATTGGGTAGGAGAGGTCTCCCCACAGGTTCTTTTTAAATTAATTCATTAATTAATCTGTTTTAAGAAAAAGAGAGGATCTCTCTCTCTCTCTCTCTCTCTCTCTCTCTCTCTCTCACACACACACACACACACACATACACACACACAGGGAATCTTCTATCTGCTAGTTCACTCCCTGAGTGTCCACAATACCTGGGTAGGACCAGGCTGAAGTCAGAAGCCAGGAACTTCCTCCAGGTCTCCCATGAGAGTGACAGCGACTTAATCACTTGAGCCATCCCTGCTGCCCCCCAGGGTGTACATTAGCAGAAAGATGGAATCTGAAGCAGAACTGGGACTGGGACCCAGGCACTCTGACATGTATGTGGGCATCCCCCAGGCACCTTAGCTGCTGTGCCAAATGCCCTCTCTGCTCCCGTGGGTTTTGAGCAATCAGGGTCAGAAGGGGAAATGGTAACCCATCTACCTTCCCTCAACTGCTTTTTTTTTAAATATATGTATTTAAAAAATTTTTTTTGACAGGCAGAGTGGATAGTGAGAGAGAGAGAGACAGAGAGAAAGGTCTTCCTTTTGCTGTTGGTTCACCCTCCAATGGCCACTGCAGACGGTGCATCGCGCTGATCCGAAGCCAGGAGCCAGGTGCCTCTCCTGGTCTCCAATGCGGGTGCAGGGCCCAAGCACTTGGGCCATCCTCCTCTGCCTTCCTGGGCCACAGCAGAGAGCTGGCCTGGAAGAGGGACAACCAGGATAGAATCCGGCGCCCCGACCGGGACTAGAACCCGGTGTGCCGGCACCGCAAGGCGGAGGATTAGCCTGTTAAGCCATGGTGCCAGTTCCCCTCAGCTGCTTTTTACATTGCAGTGTAACTTTTATTTTTTTTAAAGATTTATTTACTTATTTGAATGGCAGAGTTAGAGAGAGAGAGAGAGAGAGAGAAGTTGATCTTCCATCTGCTGGTTCACTTCCCAAATGGTCACAGCAGCTAGGGCTGGGCCAGGAGCCTAGAACTCCATTTGGGTTTCCCACATGGGTGTCAGGGGCCATCTTCTGCTGCCTTCTCAGCCACGTTAGCAGGGAGCTGGTTTGGAAGTAGAGCAGCCGGGACTCAAACTAGCACTCATATGAGACGACGGCATGATGTCGCAGACAGTGGCTTAACCTCTGATCACAATGCTGGCCCCATGCAGTGTAACTTACACACAGTAGAGTGTACACATCTCACATATAGAACCAGCAGATTGAAGATTCTCTCTCTCTCTCAGTAACTCTGACTTTCAAATAAATAAATACATCTCTTAAAAATGTGTAATAAAAGTTACAGGAATGTGTTCTCTCTTTCCCTACTAGGTGACTATTAAGTGGCTAACAGGCAGTCAGCACATACTGAATGGCTAATCGGGACAAAGGAATGCTGTACAAAGGATGGAGCAGGATGGCCAGAGATTTTATCACACTACTCAGAACAGCACACAATTGAAAACCTATAACTTGTTTGCTTCTGGAACTTTCCGTTGAATATTTTCAGCCCACAGTTGAACATGCACAAGCAGATCTGCTGTATAGGACATCAGCAGCCTGTTGACATGTGTCGCCACAGGCTGTGCTCCTGCTGCAGACTTCATGTGAATGCATGCACGTGGGATGTGATCTTGGTGTCTTTGTATTATTAATTTATTTATTTGAAAGTCAGAGTTACACAGAGAGAGAAGGAGAGGAGACAGAGAGAGAAAGGTCTTCCATCCACTGGTTCACTCCCCAATTGGCTGCAATGGCCGGAGCTGCACTGATACGAAGCCAGGAGCCAGGAGCTTATTCTGGGTCTCCCACACAAGTGCAGGGGCCCAAGGACTTGAGCCATCTTCTACTGCTTTCCCAGGCAATAGCAGAGAGCTGGATCAGAAGTGGAGTAGCCAGGACTCAAACTGGTGCCTGTATGGGATGCTGGCACTGCAGGTGGCGGCTTTACTCACTACGCCGGCCCCCTTGGCGTCCTTTGCTAAACACACAGACTCATTTGTGTCCATGTGCAGTTTCTGTAGTTTCTGACTCGGCATCAGTAGTTTTGCTGCATGTTGAATTCCAAGTTCAGAACTGGTTTCCTATGGAACTTTGAAGGCACTGCACCTGGATGTATTCCCTGTGGTTGATATGCTGCCATTTCTCTCTGGAGACCAGGGGCCTTCCCTTTATCTCCAGTATCCTGACATTTCTCAGGTACATTTCTATAAGTGAGGTAAGTTTTCTTTACACAACATTCGGTTGACCTTTAGACCTGAAGACTAGACATTTTCTCCTTTTTTTCTTTAAAATTGTTTTAAACAGTTTACTTTTCATTTCCCTTATTTATTTTAATTTTATAATTATTTTACAAACTTCTTAAGGTAAACAATAATGTGCACTGATCTTCTTCTGCAGTTCCTATTAGACATGTTTTGGTCCTCTATCTAATCTTTGAAGTTTTCCAGCTCATTTTTTTTTGTTCTATATTCTTGAAGAGTCTTTAGTTTTCAGCTCTACTGCTTTTCATTTCAGAAATTGTACGCTTAATTTCCAAGAACTCTTATGTAAGCTATTTTTATTTATTTATTTTTAAGGATTTATTTTATTAATTTGAAAGGCAGAGCTACAGAGAGAGGAAGAGAGAGAGAGGTCTTCCATCCACTGGTAAACCCTCCAAATGGCCACAATGGCCAAAGCTAGGCCAGATGGAAACCAGGAGCCAGGAGCTTCTCCCAGGTCTCCCACGTGGGTGCAGGGACTTGGGCCATCTTCTACTGCTTTCCCAAGCACATTAGCAGGGAGCTAGATTGGAAGTGGAGCTGCTGGATTTCAAATTGGTACCCATATAGGATGCTGGCATCTCAGGCAGTGGCTTGATCCACTATACCACAATGCCATTCCCAATTTTTATTTTTCAATTTAAAATATTTATTTATTTGCGAGGTAGAGATATATACATGCACATATCTATCTCATATGCTGGTTCACATCTCAAAAGCATTGGAGCCAAAGCTAGGAGCTGGGAGCTCAATCCAAGTCTCCCACATGGGTGGCAGGAGCCTTGTGACTTGAGCCATCGCTGCCGCTTTCCAGGGTCTACATAAGCAGGGAGCTGGACTCAGGAGCCAAAGCTGGAGATCAAACCCAGGCGCTCCCACGTGGGACACATGCATTAACTGGCATCTTAGCCAATTATGTTAAACACTCTCCCCTTATTTTAACGTGGAATGTTGTCCCGCATCTCTTTGGGATGAGGGGTCAGGTTGGTTCGCTGGCTCATAAATGCTGTATCAGTTTTTTTATCACTGTAATGAAATATCTTAGGCAGCCTAACTTTATAAACAAAAGACTTGGTTAATTTTAACTCAACGGTGCTGAAGATTCACAGTCTAAGATCGAGCAAGCTCCATTGGTTCTATCTCTGGAGACTGCATTCTCTAAGGCAGAGTCCCGAGCCCACACAGAGCACCGCAGGGCACGAGACAGGGAGAATACACTCCACGTCACATGTTCTCTTATAAAGTCACCAGGATTCGCTTCATGGGAGTCCACCCTACTGACCCAAACTAACCCAAACAGACTCCAAAGTCCCCACTTCCAAACAGCCTATCTGGATTCCATTTCCATGGAAATGGCGTCATTAACACAAAACCTGGGGGATCAAACCCCTGTGTCCTAAGCGACAAATGCTGAAAGCAGGGTGATGGATTTCTGGTCCTCTCTGTCTGGCTCCCTCCCACATTCTGTCTCCTCCGGGTTGCCACGCTCTGTCTTGCCGCTTCTCTCTGTCTTGCTGCCCATCATCCTCCTGTGTCTGGGACTGGTCTGTGGCTATTTATAAAGGGTACCTGGCATGATTACCTTTATCGTATTACATTTGAAGGGTTAGTTTTTTTAAGGTGGTTGTACTATGCCCTTGGTTCTCCTCCCAGCTCTCCCATCCTCTTAGGGGAGGCAATGGAGTTCTCCGGGAAAGCCCTGCTGTTGACCTAAATACTCCACGGCAAGGCAATGGTGATCTGGGCCCGGTGCCAGAACCATGGTGGACCGGGCATCGCTCTCCTGCTCCGAGGGTTTCCAGGATTGTCCACAGGCAGTTTTCCCACTGTGTAAAAGCTGATGCATGGGGTGGATGTTCGGCACAGCAGTTGCAAAGCATCTTGGGATGCCCGCATCCCATACCAGAGTGCCTGGGTTTGCGTCCCGGCTCTGCTCTCCATTTTACTTTCCTGCTAATGCATACCCTGTAATCTCTGACTGTCTGTCTCTCTCTCCTACATGCATATTTATGAGGTACAGTGTTTGTTTTGATACATGAATACATTGTGTAATGATGAGATCAAGGTAATTAACACATCCATCACCTCAAACATTTGTCATTTCTTCCTGGTGAGGACACTGTCACACCACCCTGAACACTCCTGACTGTGTCTGGTCTGGCAAGCTAGTCAGGGTCTGGTGAGCTAGCGCTTGGCTTGAAATGTTCCCACATTCTCACAGGACTCCCACTGCTCCTGCAGGTGCAGAACTGGAAGTTGCCGTCCACGGCCAAGGAGTTATCCATAAGGCGCACCTCCAAAGAACTCTTTGTTCTTGCTTTGTGTCACTCTGCCCTTGGTCTTGCCAGCAGATCACTGCTCCTGCACACCCTGGGAAGTGCCTGCTCTGCTGGTTTCTCACAGTTTAACCCTTCCACTCTCTAGAAATGCCCAGATATTCTGTGTTTGCTAAGATCCTCTGACTTCTTCCTGGGGTTTTGGGAGGCAGGAAAGACAAGGTAGCTTCCACTCACCCTCTTGGTTTGAACCCCTGTGCAAGTATAAAGTAGTTGGAGTTCTGGTTTGGTTTTCATTTTGCAATTTTTCTGGTTTTGTTTTTCATTGAGGAAACTCCTTGGCTACATGGTGTGACAAAGATTCCGGTTTTCTGTAGTCTACACCCAGAAAAACTGCCCCCTGACCTCTGAAGCCATCAGGTACCTAATGGCCTCATCCCAGCAAATGAAGGAGCAGTTCAGATGTAGGAGGTGTGCCAGGAGGCAGAGGAGAAGGTGTGAGGGCATGACTGACAGCAGGGTGGGATGATGTCTGAAGTGTGGCCATCAGGGTCCAAGACTCGGGGTCAACAGCACATCTGAGCTGTGGGACTCAGGGCAGGGTTTCACTCCCCAAGTTTCCTCTCTTGAGAAATGGGAGTCCTTCCACCTCTGGAAGCTGCTGTGAGGGTTAGCAGAGGTAAAATGAGCACAGGGCTCTGTTCAGGGCCAAACCCACAGTTGGGGCCTGAGCACAGGCATTCTGAAGATCCTTGTTGGCCCAACTCCTTGAATTGGCACTGGGGATCCTTCTCATGTGTGGCAGGTATTCCAGGGCAACAGAGGAAGGACACCAAAAGAAGAGAAAGATAAAATAAATGAAGAGAAACCAAGAAGATGCAGATTCAGGGGACTTGCACAGCCTTCTGCTACTATTTTTTACGATTTACTTATTTATTTGAAAGAGTTACACACAGAGAGAAGCAGAGGCAGAGAGAGAGCGAGGTCTTCCTCCTCAAATGGCTGCAATGGGCAGAACTGGGCCAATCTGAAGCCAGAAGCCAGGAACTTCTTCTGGGTCTCCCACGTGAGTGCAGGATCCCAAGGACTTGGACCATCTTCTCCTGCTTTCCTGGCCATAGCAGAGAGCTGGATTGGAGGTGGAGCAGCCAGGACTTGAACTGGTGTCCATATGGGATGGTGGCACTGTAGGTGGCGGCTTTACCCTTTACGCCACATCGCCGGCCCCTTCTGCTATTATTTTAAAATTTTTAAATAAATGTAAATACTATTTACATTTAAAAAAAAAAAAACCTTATTCATTTGAGAAGCAGAGACACACAGAAAGATCTCCCATTAGCTGGCTCATTCCCCCAAAGGCTTGCATCAGCTGGGGTT
This sequence comes from Lepus europaeus, assembly GCF_033115175.1. Classification (NCBI taxonomy): domain Eukaryota; kingdom Metazoa; phylum Chordata; class Mammalia; order Lagomorpha; family Leporidae; genus Lepus; species Lepus europaeus. Next base: position 100,534,862 of record NC_084838.1, read on the forward strand.
GGACAAAACCTGGGAGCTGGGAATTCAGTTCAGCTCTTCTACATGGGAGGCAGAGACTCAATCATTTGGGCTATCACTGCTGCCTCCCAGGGTCTGCATCAACAGGAAGCTGGAGTCAGGAGCCAGAGCCAGGAGCTGAATCCTGGTACTCTGATAAGAGATGCGGTCATCTTGATTGGCATCTTAACTGTTAGGCTAAATGCAGACCCTATTATTATTATATTTTTGTAGTTTAAGACAAAATAATAGAGGGCTCTAAAGAACTTTAGCTTGTGTGCACTATTTCTATAGATGTTTGCTAGATTTCAAACCACAACATGTCTCAAATAGCTCCTTTAAAATAGCAATATTAAGCTAGTTCAGTACTAGTATAAAACATTTTATTAGCAGTGACTATACTTTCTTTTTTTTAAAGATTTACTTATTTTATTTGAAAGTCAGAGTTACACAGAGAGAGGAGATGAGAGAGAGAGAGAGAGAGAGAGAGGTCTTCCATCCGCTGGTTCACTCCCCAGATGGCTACAATGGCTGGAGCTGCGCCAATCCGAAGCCAGGAACCAGGAGCCTCCTCCGGGTCTCCCACGCGGGTGCAGGGTCTCAAGGACTTGGGCCATCTTCTACTGCTTTCCCAGGTCATAGAGAGAGCTGGACAGGAAGCGGAGCAGCTGGGTCTCGAACCGGTGCCCACATGGGATGCCGGTGTTCAGGCCAGGGCATTAACCCACTGCACCACAGCGCCGGCCCAGTGACTATAATTTCTAAAACAAAAGCTTTTGAGTTGAGAAGAGTGTCATTATTTTGATTTTTTACAGTTCTCTTTCATGTCTGGCTTGGTAGGAAACCACTGGGTTCTTGTATGCACTTCCTCCTTCAGTCTGGTCACGTGGCCCCTGTCATGAGTGTTGAAGGCCAACCCCAGTAAGTCGACTTGGCATATGGGTTACTTTGAGCTGAAGGCACTTCAGAGGCAACAGTTTCAGGAAGGACAATCTGACCCGCCCTTTCGTACCTGTTACAAGCCCCAAGAATTCCTTTGAGAAAGAAGCCTTCCATGTACCAGGCAAAAAAAGAAAAAATAGCCCTTATCACCAAAGCTGGCAATGGGTGCTGTGCAAACTTACCAGACCAACCCTCCTCTTTCACCAGTTTCACACGCTCACCCTACTCCACTTTTCTCCTAGGGACACCCCCACACATACACACTATTTACTGCCCCGAGCTCAAACCTTTTTGCTGGCTTTTCTTCACAAATCTTTTGCTTCTTGGTCTAAACACTATAAAAGCTTTCTGCTTCGATTATTTCTTGGAGCTTTTTATACTCTGTGACAGTCCTTGTTGTAGTAGTCAGCTTTTTGTCATTATAACAAATAGCAAAAAGAAGCTATTTGTGAAAGGTCTGTCCTCGTGTTTTTCAAGGTTAAACTCCAAGACTTGCTCTTAAGACAATCACTTGTTCGTTGTTGGATTACCATATCCTTGTTTTAAAGATCTGTTCTACCAAATTATCTTGTCTATAGTGTCAAGAGTGATTTGTAAAAATCTGAAGCTGTGCACAGCCTGTGGTACTGGCATCCTATATGGGCACCGGTTCAAGCCCAGCTGCTCCACTTCCAATCCAGCTCTCTGCTGTGGCCTGGGAAAGCAGTAGAAGATGGCCCAAGTCCTTGGGCCCCGGCACCCATGTGCGAGACCCGGAGGAGGCTCCTGGCTCCTGGCTTCAGATTGGTGCAGCTCTGGCCGTGGCGGCCATTTGGGGAGTGAACCAGTGGAAGGGAGACACTCTCTCTCTTTGCCTCTGCCTTTCTGTAAATCTGCCTTTCAAATACAAATAGATCTTTTAAAAAAATATGAAGGTAGGGGTAGAGGTTTGTGGGTGGTTAAGACTCTATCTGGGGCCGGCGCCGTGGCTTAACAGGCTAATCCTCCGCCTTGTGGCGCTGGGACACCGGGTTCTAGTCCCGGTTGGGGCACTGGATTCTATCCCGGTTGCCCCTCTTCCAGGCCAGCTCTCTGCTATGGCCCGGGAAGGCAGTGGAGGATGGCCCATGTCCTTGGGCCCTGCACCCGCATGGGAGACCAGGAGAAGCACCTGGCTCCTGGCTTTGGATCGGTGTGGTACGCCAGCCGCAGCAGCCATTGGAGGGTGAACAAACGACAAAAAGGAAGACCTTTCTCTCTGTCTCTCTCTCTCTCACTATCCACTCTGCCTGTTAAAAAAAAAAAAAAAAAAAGACTATCTCGGATGCCTGCATTCCATATGAGAGAGCTTAGGATCAAGTCCTGATTCTACTTTTGGTTTCAGTTTCCTGCTAATACACACCTTGGGATGGCTCAAGTATTTGAATCTCTGCCACCCACAGGGGAAGCAGGTTGGAGTTTTCAGTTCCTGGTTTTGGGCTGGCCCTGTGCTGGCTGTTGCAGGTATTTGGGGAGTGTGTCAACAAATGGGCTCTCTGTCTATCTATCCATGTCTCTATTTCTATCTCTCTTCATCTATAAGTAATATAGATTAATTAATTAAAACAACTAAAATACGAAGGTATTAGACTAAGCATATTCTCAAACTGGAAGCTGTCATAATGTTCATCAACAGTAGAATGGACAAATAAATTGTAGGCTATTCACACAATGTGATACCATCAGCAATAAAAAGGATTCACCCATAACTACACATAACAGTGTGAACCCATCTCCTAAAGAAGCCAGCCTGACAAGAGTACCTGCTTGGTGATTCCACTTACATTTTAAAATAAACACACACACACACACACACACAGGAGCAGGGTGCCACCTCTGTACTGCGTTCGTTTTGCGAGAAGCCATCAAACTGTGCCCTAGTTCATGGTTCTGTTTGCTATGCTTCAGTGAAGTTTAAAGTGCGGTAAAGAGGGAGAGGTCCTGCTATGTGCGGTCCATGTACCCACAGCCCTCTGCACAGAGGAGGCTCCCCGTGGCCCCACCCACGCTTGTAAGGAAGCCTTGGCCCAGACACACTCTGCCTTTATCATATATTCTCTTTTCCCCCGTGTGAACGCTTTAAGAAGACCTGAGGCTCGGGCACAGGGACCTGACAAGGATGGTGATGCAGAGTGGGGACAGCACTGGGGTGGCTGGGCCCGGGGCCCCTCTCTGCGGCACGGCCCTGTCCCCACCGGCTCTTGCCATTTCTATAGTAATAGAAAACTTTCTACAGTAACATAAGCAGACGCCCAGGTCGTCTGTAAAACTAACGGAAGTGACTGTAGACAGGTGGCTGAGTGTAAACACGGGCAGAACAGAGGGAAATAGCGCTAAGAGTGTTTATTCCAAGCAATGTCTAACACAGAGCAGGACGGGACACAGAGGAAACCATCTTACTGCTGTGATCCGGGGGGCAGCGTCCCTGGAGTCCTTTCTGCCCACTGTGCCTCCCCTCCCCCTCCCTTCCATTTCTTTCTTTGCCTTTCACGTTTCACTCCTAAACTTACATTTGTAATTTGGTAAACATGCACTAAGTTGTCACTGTACAAGTATTAAAAACCATTTCTTGTCCTCCCTTGTGCTTTGCTCTAATTCTCTTTTTTGGCAGGAGCAGGGACCTCAGCAGTCACTTTAGGCGGCTCTACATTTTTGAGGCCGCCACAGCGATCAGCCTAACTTGCCTTCTTCCGCGCAGTTGGGATGGGCCGACGGTTGCCCTAACGCCCTGTCCTGGGCACAGGCCATTCACCGGACCCACGAGAGACAGCGGCCATGCTCTGGGAGAAGTCAGAGGCAGGCTCAAGGCGGAGAGCGAACAAGAGATGCAGACCCTCACGCGCATTGTGACCAGGACCTAGTGGTGAGCACGGGGTTCTGAGATGGCTCAGCAGAGCTGGTGCACGCCCTCCCAATGTGCCATGCCGGAACCAGGCCTTCCGGCCTACAGGAGAGCTCAGCTGGGGACATTTGGAGCCACTGTGTTCCGCTCTGAGGTTTGGGAAAGCAACACGTCCTGTTACCAAAGGCAGACAGAGCCTCTGCCGAAGCCCACTGTGTGGAGAGCAGCAGAGGCGCGGGCCCTGCTGGGTCCCCCTTGGAGGACTCTGTCCATCCTGAGCTGTTTGTCTGCCCCAGGTTCCTGCGTCCCCATTGCCACACAGCCCTTTCCTTCACACTGCTGCATTTTCTTTCTTTCTTTCTTGCAGCAGAGGGTTCTAAGCATGCCATCTGGACATGGACATGCGTGTCGGGAGGAAGTATCTGGCTCCTAAGTTTGGCCAGCACAGGGCATTTAAAATTCTTATCTTTTAGCATAATCCACACAAGGAAAAACACTTCATTTATATGGAAGAAGAATGGATCATTAAGCTTTATTGATAAGGGCACCTGTTCCAAAGGTTTATTCCAATCACATTAACAGTACATAAAACATAAACTCTGGCTGTTGTATTAATGTTGACTTCAGAGAAAGCCAAGCCTCTATGTAAGGCAATAGTCCATGTCTGAAGAATTCAGCCAATATGAGAAACCTACAAAAAAAGTCAATACAACAACCTATTTTAAAGACACATAAGATACACATTTAACATTGGGACCAAGTTTATCAAAGTTATGTGTATCATTGCTTTATCCCCCTTTACGGCTGATGGGCATTCTGTAGCAGAGATTGCTACAACGTGTTTAATTGGTCAGCTTTTGAAGGCGACCTGAGTGACTTCCAGCTTTGGATTATGATCCTAAAGCTGCTAGGAACATTTGTTTACAAGTTCCTGCATGAAAACAAGTCTGCGTTCCTCTGCAAGAAATGTTCGGGATTACAGAGGCTGAGTCACATGGTGCATGCATGTTTAATGTGATGGGAAACCACCAAGCTGTTTTCCAGCTTGTGCCATAGTATCGTTGCCAGCAATGTATGTGTGATTCGGTTTCTCACATCCCTGCCAGCAGCTGATACGATCCCTGCCTTTCGTTCCAGCTACTCTGATGGGTGCGCAGTGAGGTCTGGTAAGTATGCAGTGAAATGGGACTACAGTTTGAAATTTGGATTTCTGTCGCTGCTGATGGTGTGCAGCGTCTGCTCACGTGCTGCTCCATCAGCTGCATTTCCTCTTTGGTGAAGTGGCTGTGCCTGCCTTGGCTCACCTTTTTTAAAAAAGATTTATTTATGTGTTTAAAAGGCAGAGTTATCGTTGCCGGGGGTGGGTGGGGGGTCTTCCATCCACTGGTTCACTTCCCAAATGGCTGCAATGGCCGGAACTGGGCCAGGCTGAAACCAGGAGCCAGGAGCTTCATCAGAGTCTCCCAAGTGGGTGGCAGGGGCCCAAATCCTTGGGCCATCTTCCGCTGCCTTCCCAGGCACATTAGCAGGGAACTGGATGGGAAGAGGACTTGAACTGGGATGCCCTATGGGCTGCCAGTGTTGCAGAATGCTGTGCCACAACGCCAGCCCCGTGTGGGTTTTCACTATGGAATTTCAGGCGCTCTTCATAATCCAGACACAGCGCCTTTTCCAGATACATGATTTGTAGGTATTTCCAGCCTGTATGCAATCTCTCTTTTCATTCTTTTATAGTCTTTCATGGAGAAAAAAATTTTAATTTTCATGAAGTCAAAGATGTTAATTTTTTATCTTATGCATCATGCTTTTATGTCAGCTCTAAGAATTCTTCGTCTAGTTCTAGGTCTCAAGGATTTTCTCCAAAGCTCTATCTCCTTACATTTTAAATCCATGATCCATTGTGGGTCATTTTTTGGTATAAGCTTTGACATTGAATTTTTTAAAACATTTATTTATTTATTTGAAAGGCAGAGCTACAGACACACACAGAGAGAGAGAGAGAGAGAGAGAGAGAGAGAGAGAGAGAGAGGTCTTCCATTTGCTGGTTCACTCCCCAGATGGCCGCAATGGCTGGAGCTGTGCCGATCCAAAGCCAGGAGCCAGGAGTTTCTTCTGGATCTCCCACGTGGGTGCAGGGGCCCAAGGACTTAGGCCACCTTCTACTGCTTTCCCAGGCCATAGCAGAGAGCTGGATCAGAAGTGTAGCAGCCAAGACTCAAATTGGTACCCATATGGGATGCTGGCACTGCAGGTGGGAGCTTTACTCACTACACCATAGTGCTGGACCCTTGATCAGTTTTTTTTTAACTTCCACATATGAGAGGGAACACACAGTATTTATCTTTCTGTGACTGGCTTATTTCACTTAACAGGATGTTTTCCAGTTCCATTCATTTTGCTGAAAATTTCAGGATTTTGATATTCTCATGGTGAAATGATATTTCATTGTGTGTTTATATCACACTTCCTTTAACCATTCGTCCATCATTGGTGGGCACCTAGGTTGATTTTTGTTTATTGTGAGCAGTGCTGAAATGACATGGGAATGAGGTCTCTCTTTCATATGCTGATTCATTTCCTTCAGATATATATCTACAAATGGGGTAGCTGAGTCATATGCTAGATCTATTTTTATGGTTTTTAAAAATTAATTTATTTTATTTGAAAATAAATAATAAGAGAGAGAGAGAGGAAGAGGTCTACCATCTGCTGGTTCACTCCCCAATGGCCACAATGTCCAGGGCTGGTCAGGCTGAAACCAGGAGCCCAGAACTCTATCAAGGTGTCACATGTGGGTAGCAGGGGCCAAAGTACTTGGGCCATTACCTGCATTAGGAGGAAGCTGGATCAGAAGCAGAGCAGCTGGGACTTGAACCCTACTCCAAGATGGGATGTCAGCATCAAAGGCAATGCCTTAATCTGCTGCCCCCTATTTTTAATTTTTTGAAGAAACTCCATACTGTTCTCCACAATTACTGTGCTGATTTGCATTCCCACCAACAGAGTGTAAGGGTTGCCTTTTCTCCACATCCTCACTAGTATTTGATATTTTTTATCTTTTTGATAATAGTCATTGCAACTGGTATGAGATGATACCTCACTGTGGTTTTGATTTGCATTGCCTGATGGGTAGCAATACTGAGCATTTGTTCATGCTCTGGTATTTATTTTTTTGTGGAATGTCTATTCAGATCCTTTGGTCATTTCTTAACAGAACTGTTCGGTTTTTTGTTGTTGAGTTTTGTGAGTTGCTGATATATTCTGAATAGTAAACCTTTGTCAAATAAGTAGCTTAAAACTATTATCTCCCATTCTGTCAGCTGTCTCTGCACTCTATTGATTGCTTCCTTTGTTGTGCAAAAGCTTCTTATTCTGACGTGACCCCGTCTGTCTCTTCAGTAAACGGAGATGCTGCCCTTCCTCCAGTGTGTGTTCCTGGTACTGCTGTCACAGATCAGTTGGCTGAGGGTGCCTGGACTCATTTCTGGGACTTTTCTTCTGTCCCACGGGTCTATGTGCCTGTTTTCAGGGCAGCGGCATGCCGTCTGTCTCTGTCTCTGGTTGTGGTAGCATCACAGTACGTCCTGAAATCTGTGATGCCTTCAGCTTTCTTCTTTCACTTTGGCTCTGGAGAGTCTTTTGTGGTCCATATGAATTTCAGAATTGTTTCTCCTAGTTCTTTGAAGAATGTCATTGGCATTTTGACGAAGATTTTGTTGAATCTGTAAATCACTTTGGGCAATATGGACATTTAAATAATATTAATTCTTTCAATCTATGAAGTTGGGAGTTTTGCCATTTTTGGAGTCTTTTCCAATTTCTTTTATTAATGTTTTGCAATTTTCATTGTAGACTTCTTTCACATCCTTGGTTAAAATTACTCCAAGGTATTCTATTTATGCTTTTTGGTAGCTATTGCGAATGGCATCGCTCTTATATATATTTTTTTCTCAGTGAGTTTTTTATTAGCATATGAAATGTTATTAGCATATGAAAATGCTACTGGTTTTTATATGTTGATTTTATGTCCTGCAGCTTTAGTAAATTCATTTGTCAGTTCTAATAGTCTCTGGGTGCAGTCTAGATTTTTCTTCATACAGAATCCTGTCATCTGAAAACAGAGAGTTTGGCTTCCTCTGGTTAGGTAGGAAGTTAGGAATTAGCCTATGTGTGTGTGAGAAATGCAACAGCTTCCGCAGAAGCTCACCTTGCAAACAGACACCACAAGGTCGTGCCCAGACCCTGATAACTTCCCAGGTGGTCCCAGCCCTTCCCCAGGGAAGCTCCCCAGGGCAGTCCTCTCTCCTCAGCACCAGATGGGTTGCCTGGCCTGATAACACAGAGCAATAAAACCTTCACAGCCTTCCTCCAAGGCAGGCCGCCTAGGGAAGACTCCTCTGCCCAGGCCAGGTGGGTTTCCCAGCCTCATAGCTTTGAGTAGTACAACCTGGGAGGAATTTTCTTTGTCCTGGAGAAGGAAGGGAAGGAGAAATGGAGGGAACAATTGGACCCTTTTTGCTTATAAGCCACAGTCTGAATACAGAGAGCTCTCTGCCAGGCTGCCCGCCTGGCCTGTCAGGTACCTTCTCTCCATTTAACCATGTAACCTTACTTTCTCCCAGTCTGAGCGACTGGGCACTCTCTCTGTCCCTTCTGTTCTGACAGATGCCCTATCCCCCATAAACCTTGCCACTTTGCTCTCTCACGCCTGAATTCCTTCTTGCACAAAGACAATACCCCTCACTCATCTCTGCTAACATTCTTTTCTTATTTGTATTCTTTTATTTCTGTCTCTTGCGTAACTGCTCTGGCTAAAATTTCCAAGACTATACTGAATAAGAGCAATGAGCGTGGACATCTGTGTCTGGTCCCAGGCCTTAGAGGAAATGCTTTCAGGAGAGACATACAATGCCTCAGGTGTAGCCTGAGCCAGGCTCCCAGGCCACAGACAGCCCTGTGAGTGAACCACTTGGCACAGCCAACTCAGTGGAGTCCTCAGATGGCTCCAACCTCCAAGTGAACATTGCCTGCTGGGGTTCTCCTCAACTCCTGACAGAGTCAAGAACAAAATAAAATGGTTGTTCTAGGCCATCTAGTGTCAGACAATTTGTTTCACAGAAATAACACCGGAAAAAAGTATTGCAACTTGGTAGAATATCTTAGGGCTTATAGAAGGGTACATCAGAAAGTTCACTGATCCCTGGCTCCAGCTCCTGACTTCAGCTTCCTGCCAATGCAGACCCTGGAAGGTAGTAGTGATGGCTCAAGTACTTGGGTCCCTGTCAACCCCATGAGAGACCTTGGTTGAGTCCCTGGCTTCCTGCTTTGACCTCCTGGCCTAGTTCGCAGGCACTGGGGAGTGAATTAGAAGAAGGGAGCTCTCTGTCTGTTTGATCTGTCTCTTTGCCTTTCAAATAAATACTTTTTTTTTAAAGTTTATTTTGGGGCTGGCGCTGTGGCGTCATAGCAGGTAAAGCCACCACCTGCAGTGCCGGCATCCCATATGGGCGCTGGTTCTAGTCCCAGCTGCTCCACTTCCAATCCAGCTCTCGGCTATGGCCTGGGAAAGCAGCAGAGGATGGCCCAAGTCCTTGGGCCCCTGCACCTGCATGGGAAGACCTGGAGGAAGCTCCTGGCTCCTGGCTTTGGATTGGCACAGCTCTGGCCATTGCAGCCAATTGGGGAGTGAACCAGCATATGGAAGACCTCTCTCTCTCTGTCTCTTCTTCTCTCTCTGACTTTCAAATAAAATAAATAAATCTTTTTTTTTAAAAAGTTTATTTTGTTGCAAAAAACTTTGAAATCTATGTACATGAGACATCTTCAAATAATTAATGAAAATGCATATTATGAAAAACTATAGAAAAATTTCAAATTTTTTGCACCAAAATGAACTTCTCATTTATTTATTTGAAAGGAAGATGTGACAAAGAAGTAGGGGAAAACAGAGAAAAGATCTTTCATCTACTGGTTCACTCCTCAAATGGCTGCAACAGCCATAGCTGGGCCAGGGTGAAGTCAGGAGCCAGGAACTTCATCTGGGTCTCCCATGTTCATGACAGATGCCCAAGCACTTGGACCATCTACCACTGCCTTCTTAGGAATATTAGCAGGAAGCTGGATCAGAAGCAGAGCAGCCAAGAGTTGAACCAGCACTCTGATGTGGGATGCTGGCATCACAGGCAGCAGCTTAACCCACTGTGCCACAACCCCTGTCCCTAAACACCTTTTAATTCCATCTTTCCCATTTTTATAGTCCCCTTATATTATATACTTTTTTAAAGCATTATCACTTCAATAACAGATTAAACGTTAGAAGTCCTGGAGAACTTGGAGATCTCTGAGAAGCTCTCCACTCCTGCTCAAGCAATGCCACCTTGCACTCCCTGGAGGGAGTAAGGCTTTAGGCTAACTGGCGGGGAGAGAGGACTGTTGGCTTGGGATCCTTGACTTAATTTGGGCCATAAACTGTTATGTACCCTGGTGTAGCCCACACACTAAGGAGTCTGCCTTCTGCCACAAGCAGAACCAGAAGGAGAAACTTGAGAACAGTGGTTTATTCAGGAGGTTCAGGCCGCACTGGCTGAGGTGGGGAACTGAAGGGAAGGTAGCCAGGGTCACTGTGAAGCCTGCTGCCTCGGCAGGGGAGCAGCTGAGTCCTGGGGCACCCTGGGAAAGTTGTGACGCCTACCCAAGAGGTCAGGGCTTGTAAATCCTTGGTTGGGGCTCCTGGAGGCGATTGCTTTAATTTCCACACACTCTGAGCTTCTGTGCTTACAGCCAAGTGGCCCAACCAGGCTCTCCTGCCCTGTGAAGGGTCGCTGGACAGTGAGGCTCAGGGCTGTGGGGGGACACTCTCCTGGACCCCGCCTCAGAACGATGCTTAAAACAAGACCTGAAGGCGAAACGTCCCCAATTTATGGTGGAGTGACTTGGGATTTTTCAACTTTATGATGGTTGGAAAGTGATTTGCATTCAGTAGCCGTCGCCCTTGTGAGCTCGGATCTTTCCTGGGCTAGTGCTGTACAGTCTGATTCTGCCTGATGACTCTGGGCGGTGGCAGCGAGCATGGCTCCGGGTCAGCCCCATGCTCACGAGGGCTCTGCAGTGTGCTGTGTCCCTTGCAAGCTTTGGATACAGGCATTTGATACATTTCAATGCTTTATTATGAAACAGACTTTGTGTGAGATGGTTTTTGCCTAACTGAGGGCTAATGTTAGCGTTCTGAGTACGTCTACAGTAGGTACAGTTACACTGTGACGTGAGGTTAGGTGTAGTCAATGTACTTTTTTTTTTTTTAAAAAAGATTTATTTGTTTATTTGAAAGGCAGAGTTAGAGAGAGAGAGAGAGAAAGTCTTCCATCTACTGGTTCGTTCCCCAAATGGCTACAATGGCTGGGACTGGGCCAGGCTGAAGGCAGGGGCCTAAAACTGCAAACTCCCATGTGGGTGGCAGGGGCCCACGTGGGCCATCTTCTGCTGTTTTCTCCAGTACATTAGCAGGGAGCTCAATCAGAAGTGGAGCAGCCAGTATAAGGACTGGGATCTGTAAGGAATGCTGGTGTGGCAGGCAGCAGGCTAACCCACTCCACCACCACGCCAGTCCCATCAGCGTACTTCTGACTTGATGATTTTCAGTTTACAATAGGTTCATCGGGACGTAACGCTGCTGTGTCACAGAGGAGCTGTGAAAGAAAATCCATTTTGCTGAAAATCATTACTAATGTGTGAAGATACATCGGTGATGTCCTCGTGCAGGTGCTTCTTTGTTCACACCATGAACAAGGCCTGGTGTGGTCTCGTGACTGTAATTCTGAAATAGTCGTGAGCATAAATCCCAGTTCAAAGAGAGATGAAAACAATGGAGGTTTCCTCTACTGCCGAGACCAAAAGGGGGACTGGTACTACTATATTCATAGAGAAAGGAAATGCCAAATTGTGGTAAGAGGTTACTGAAAATATGCATTTTTTTTCTCATTCTAGTTCTTGGGGCTCAGAATTCTGCCACAGACTCTGGATGAGAAAATCCAGCCCAAGTGAAAGTGACGGGGGCAAGGTTGACACAAAAGACACAACACACACAGCACAGCAGCAGCTCCCCCAGCTGGGGGAGCCACCCCATGGCAGGTACCCCATCTCCAGTTTCCCCAAAGACTCAGTTTCCCTTCTGAGGCGCTGTTGGCACTCTCATCCCCTAACTGGCTTGAGTGGGGTCATCCCCGGCTTCCTCACCTGTCATCAGCCTTGACCGAACGAGCAGATGCCAGGGTCTGGGCAGTGGGGGCTGCACTCCACATCCAGGGGAGCTGGATCAGCTCACCCATGGGACCCTGGCTGATTGGGAACAGCTGCTGGGTTGGATTCACAGGCACAGATGCATGCATAATCAAGAATCCCGGAGTGGTGGGAACGCTGCCTCGCCAGGAAGCAGCTAAGACCACGTGGGTACTGCAGAGAGGCAGAGGGGGAGCTGCTGGTGCTGCTGGGCACAGCCAGGTCATATCCTGCTCCATAGACAGGGCTACGCCACAGGCTATGCCGGGGACTCAGATACCCCAGGTGGGACGTGACTGGTGGGCTCAGCTCTCCTCTGTTGAGGGGTACCAGCACCGAAGCAGTGTTGGAAGCAGTGGCTTCAGACAAGGAGGAGGTTTTCCTAACAACCGGGAGTCATTCAGACAAGTTCAGGATAGCACAAGAGGACTTCAAAAATGTTTGTGAAAATTGGCATGAAGCCATAGGTTTATTTTAGTGCAAAAAAAAAAAATTCTTGAAGTCATGCATAGTTTTTTCATAATATGCATTTTCCACGGAAAATCCCTTCCACTGGTCACCAGCTGACCCAGGCTCACTGCCGTTCTGGCAAAGTCCTCGCAAGGACATGGAGCGCTCTAATAAAGAACAGATTGGAAATAGGGCAGCGAGGAGGGGGAGTGCCAGGGGTCGGAGTTCAAGCAGCGTTTCTGGAAAGAGAATAAAGAGTTTACTACGTCTCCGTTCTGATTCTCACAAGCCTCAGCCAGGCAAGCGGACAAATATTTATGGCTCTCTTCCAGCAGGCAGAGCCCGCGGGGGAACCAGGAGCAACGTCCCTGCATACCAGTCTCGAATTACAGGCACTTCACCTCTTCACTCCAGGAGGAGGAGGAGCCTCCGATTCCCCCAAGGAATCTGCTGGATTTGGTTGCCCACGCCCTAGTACCATCCGGTGCCAGGGAAATGTAAAGCTGCTTCCTTCTAGGCTGAGCTGCTGGACCGTTAGACTGGAGGGGGAGGAGGGAGAGCGGACCCAGCAGGGTGATCTCACCTTTGCCAGCGGGACTTCAGCTTCCCGGCTGCGCGGGGCCTGGGAGTGTTTTCCTATCTAGATTACTCTCTTCCCTCCTCTGGGAGGTCTGCAGCTGTGCAAACCTGGAAATGTGGGAATCCAACCACCCTGATGCTGGCCAGAGGAGAGGCACAAGGTGACACGTCTGTCTAAGACTGTTCAAAGAGACACAGAATAATGACTGACTCAAGACAGCCTCTGGAGCGCTTCTATCAGCCTGTTGCGCTACAGTCTTGTAGTGACCTGCTGATTGATGCGTACTGTCCATTCCAAGACAAAGTATATTCTGATGATACCCAGCCAGGCAGTGAATCATGGCGTCATTGTAGGTACTACAGCTCTGTTGTCTGCATTGGGGGTGACACCAACAGGTGAGGTTTAACTGAAATCTGGGTGACCCTAATTTTTACTGAACACTGTGATGCAAGATTGCAGTGAGAAGTGATGTCAGCATGCAAAACTGCCTGGGGTGTGCACGGCCCACAATGAATTAAAGGTGGAGGACCTGGCACATCTCTTATGCATGACACTAGTGCTCTGCTTGGGGGTCAGACAAGACAAAAAGCTCATTCAGATAAAGAAATAACAAGACCTTCAACTCTATTGCATAGGAGAAAAAGGATAAAACTATGATATTCTTCAATATGGTATTCCTCAAAATTAGACAGGCATCTTCCCTCCCTGCTTCCCCCCAGGGTATCCGTTTCAAGGCCTGCAGTGGATGTCTGAAACCCTGGATAGCACTGAACCCTGCAGAAGTGTAGTCTACATTGTTTCCTATACATACATACTGCATGTCAGCTGTGGGCATGCCTCTCAACCCCACGTTCAACCTGTTAGAGTCCTTACCCTTGAGTAGCCTGGGGATTAAGTGATAGCTGCCTCACACTTGGCTAAGTGTTTTGCAGATAAGTACCTATTCTATCGGCTTGCTGCATGCCAGGTGTGTAGACCAGGTTTGGGGACTGTATAACATCTCTGTAAATGGGGGTTGTCTGAGGGTGGGCCATGCCTGTGTCGTGCTGCATCGGTTCAGCATGTGGCTATGGAAGAGCTCCTGAACTCGAATGGTATACACACCCTAAACACATTGTCGTTGTGGTTTGAAAGATATGGAGGGGGCTGGCGCTGTGGCATAGCAGGTAAAGCCACCGCCTACAGTGCCGGCATCCCATATAGGCGCCAGTTCGAGTCCCGGTTGCTCCACTTCCAATCTAGCTCTCAGCTATGACCTGGAAAAGCAGAAGATGGCTCAAGTCCTTGGGCCCTGCACCCGCGTGGGAGACCTGGAAGAAGCTCTTGGCTCCTGGCTTCGGATCAGCTCAGCTCCGGCCATTGCAGTCATCTGGGGAGTGAACCAGTGGATGGAAGACCTCTCTCTCTCTCTCTCTCTCTCTCTCTCTGTAACTCTGCCTTTCAAATAAATAAATAAAATCTTAAAAAAAAAAAAAGAAAAAGAAAGATGTGGAGCCCTCCTCTTATGTGGCCATCAGACATTTCTTTTCTTTGAGGTGTAAGGCCAAACTGCTTTTATGTTTTCTGAGTTGTTTGGCCCAAGACACCCCTTTTGCCCCCTTAGTGTGCCTGCATGAAGTCATCTTCCTGTCCTTTTTCACATTCTAATTAACACCGGCTGACTGCTAATCTTGTGGCTAATCAGAAGGTTTGTTCAACAGATGACTGATGCTTGCCTAAGATCTTCAAGGACTAGGGGGCCAGAGTTGTGGCATGCTGGGTTAAGCTGCCGCTGGAGACACCAGCATCCCGTATCAGAGTTCCCGCTACTCCACTTCTGATCCAGCTTCCTGTTAATGTAGCCGGGAGCATCATGGGAATGTGGTTCCCAGTTTTTATTCCAGGTTCCGGTCCCTGTGTGAGATCGGAATTCAAAGCACGGGCATCCATACAGTGCATTAGTGGGAGCAGGGTTTATTCAAAGGGAGGAAGCACAAACTCCTACATGAATGTGGGCAACTCCACGAGGAGGGATACTCACCTTGAGAGACTCACCGAGCGAGCTGCCCTCAAGGAGAGAGCATGGGAGAAGCAGAGACAGTGCTCCAAAGTCCAAGAGTCCCTGTATGGGGGAGGGGGCGGTGCCCTAATGAATGTATGAATGGCATGGAGTTTGGGCAGGACTCAGTGTATGTGAGGTCTTCTGGGAGTTTCATGGTGTCTCAGTGTGGAGTTCTATGGACACGTTCTCATCATGGTGCTCTCTCCATCGTGTAGCAGAGTCAAGTTCTTCATGGGAAAGTGGGCATACTAGGTTGGCATGCACAGGGCTGCAGACAAACCGTGGGAAAAAAACACTCCAGCTCATTTATTCCTCCATAACTCCCTGCCTGTTCTGGGCCCCATGTCAGGATGGCATCAGAAGATGGTCCAACACTTGGTCCCTGTCAGGCCTGTGGGAGAACAGGATGGAGTTCCTGGCTCCTGGTTTTGACTTGGCCCAATGCCAGCTGTTGCAGTCATTTGTAACTCTACCTTTTTTTGTTTTTAAAAAGATCTATTTATTTATTTGAAAGTCAGAGTTAGTTACAGAGAAGGAAATGCAGAGGAGAGAGAGAGAGAGAGAGAGAGAGAGAGAGAGAGAGAGATTGAGAGAAAGGTCTTCCATCTGCTGGTTCACTGCCCAAATGGCAGTAACTGCTGGAGCTGGGCTGATCAGAAGCCAGGAGCCAGGAGCTTCTTCCACATCTCCCACATGGGTGCAGGGGCCCAAGCACTTGGGCCATTTTCCATTGCTTTCCCAGGCCATTAGCAGTGAGGTGATCAGAAGTGAAGCAGCTGGGACTTGAACTGGCGCCCATATTGGATGCCGGTGCCGCGGGTAAGTGGCTTTACCCGTTAGGCCATGGCTTTGGCCCCATCTGCCTTTCAAATAAATAAATACATCTTTAAAGAAAGAAAAATAGTTCAAGTTCCTCTGGAACCTTCTGTGTGCGTTTCTGTTTATTTTTGACATAAATGAATGAAAAGTCTCCCTAGACTCTCACACAGTTCAGCTGCGTGACTGGCTGCTGTTGCTTATTAAGCTATGTTTCAAAACGCCCTTCAAAGCCGTGAATGAGGACGCATGGGTAATACCTGCTAGCCTGCGATGTGGAGCTGCTGTGCTCTCAGTGGGTGGATGGGACCGGTGGCGCTCTGATGCAGGTCGCGGCGTCTGGCGTTCACTCCAAATGCTCTCTGTCAAGCGCTGCAGTGCGCTGATCTTGATGAACCACAAGGGATTCAGGCTAATGCCGCGATTTTCCTGTAGTGAAAAGACCTGTAGCTGCAATTGTACACGAAGGGCTTGGAGTGTTTCTGTTACAGTCGATCCCACGCACAGAGGCATAATGAGCCCGGAAAACCCCATTCCAGCTGAAACCCATAAAAACTTTAGCCTGGGAATCAAATTTAAAGCAAAATAAAATAGCTGAAGGCCTCGTCTTCCTCCCTTGCCCACCAAGGCTGTATATTCTCTGAGAGACTCCACGTCTGGCTTGAATTATATTGCGTACACACAGAGGGGAGGGGTTAGTGTCCGGGAGGCAGGGATCATTGTCCAGAGGAGTGTTTCTCCCTCATTTTTTCATTCATTACATCCCCCCGTATGGAGGCTGGAATGACCCTAAAAGGTCACAGGTGGGGACAGAGAAAGGTGGCTGAGTGTTTACCACGGGACACCGCTGTGTTATATTTTCTGTGTGACAGTTCACCGAATCCTCCCCACATTCTTGTATGGACCAACTTGGAGCAGAACACAAAGCATTAGTAAGGAAGGCAAAAGAAACAAGTACTAAGCAAGAAACTTAGCTTGTGTTTTGAATGTGCCAGGCATTATTCTAACTGTCTGGTAGACGTTTACTCATTTAAGTTTCACAACTATCTTATGAAGTGGCTACTCACACTATTCCCACTTCATGCATAAGCTTGTGGATGAAAAAAAAAAAGATATATTTAGGGGCTGGCATTGTGGTGCAGTGGGTTAAGCCGCCACCTGCGACACTGGCATTCCATATCAGAACGCTAGTTCAAGTTCTTGCTGCTCCACTCTTGATCCAGCTCTCTGTTAATGTCCATGGAAAACTAGTTGAAGATGGCCCAAGTGCTTGGGTCCCTGCCACCCATGTGGGAAACCCAGATGGAATTCCCTGCTCCCAGCTTTAGCCTGGCCCAACCCTGGCTGTTGCAGTCATTTGGAGAGTGAAGTAATGGGTGGAAGACCTCTCTGTCTCTCCTTCTCCTTCTCTCTCTGTACTCTGCCTTTAAAATAAATAAATAGGTCTTTGAAAAAATAAAGAGAAATAAATTTATAGTACACTAATATTGTCTATAGTCATCTAACTGTGCAATTAAACCCCAGAACTTCTTATTCCCACCCAGCTGTAACCTAGTACCTGTTCATCAATCTTTCTCCACCCCTCCATCCCCAGACTCTGGTAACCACCACTATGCTTTTAACTTCCATGAGATCATTTTTTTTAAGACTTCATATAGGAGTGAGGTCATTTGATGCTTGTTTTTGTGTGCTTGGCTTTTCATTTATCACAAGTCCCTGCCACCAGTTACTCAAACCATTGTCTGCTGCTTCCAGGGGTGCGCATTAGCAGGAAGCTGGATCAGAAGCAAAGGAGTCAGCATTCACACCAGGCCCTCTGAAGTGGGATGTGGGCATTCCACACGGAGTCCTAACTACTGCATCAAATAGCTGCCCATTGACATTGCTTATGTTCCGACCATTTGACGTGCTTTTCTCTCCCCTTTTGGCCTTCCACACTTGGTTGCTTTCTGACAAGTTAAGGAAAATGTTGTCATCAAGAATACCTGTTTTGAGGCTGGCGCTGTGGCACAGTAGGTTAATCCTTTGCCCGAGGTGCCGGCATCCCATATGGACGCCGGTTCTAGTACCGGCTGTTCCACTTCCAATCCAGCTCTATGCTATGGCCTGGAAAAGCAGTAGAAGATGGCCCAAGTCCTTGGGCCCCTGCATCCATGTGGGACACCTGGAAGAGGCTCTTGGCTTCAGATCGGTGCAGCTCTGACTGTTGCAGCCATTTGGGGAGTGAACCAATGGAGAGAGGACCTCTCTCTGTCTCTCTCTCTCACTATCTGTAACTCTACCCCTCAAATAAACAAATAAAAAATCTTAAAAAAAAAAACCTGTTTTCACAGAAACTCAGGCAGTATTGCTTTACAGAGATTATTGTCTAATGAAGATGAATATCTCAATTTCAGAAATGATATAAACTGTGTAATAAAAGTTCCAATAAGGAACAATTATTTAATTTTAAAGTATATTCTCTGAGAGACTCCACGTCTGGCTTGAATTATATTGCGTACACACAGAGGGGAGGGGTTAGTGTCCGGGAGGCAGGGATCATTGTCCAGAGGAGTGTTTCTCCCTCATTTTTTCATTCATTACATCCCCCCGTATGGAGGCTGGAATGACCCTAAAAGGTCACAGGTGGGGACAGAGAAAGGTGGCTTTAATTTTAAAGGTTAATTTTTTTAAAAAAAGAAAGATCACTGTGACAAATGGTAAAGCTTAAAGACAAAGACATCTTTGCAACATGTGCTATAAATGAAGTATTCAGAACATTAATGTACAAGAAGCCATACACACCAATGAAAACAAGAGAAAAACCCAGGGAGGTGTTTGGTGTGGTGGTTAAGCTGCCACTTGGGATGCCTGCGCCCCATATTGGAATTACTGGTTTGAGTCTCAGCTACTCCACTTCCAATCCTACTTCCTGCTAATGTACACCCCAGGAGGAAGCAGGTAATGATTCAAGCACTTGGGTTCCTGACATCCACATGAGACTAAAATTTAGTTAATGTTTCTGGCCTTGGCCTGGCCCAGCTCTGGCTATAGCAGGCGTCTCTCTCTCTCTCTCTCTGTTTCTCTCAGTGTGTATCTATCTGTGTGAATCTCTCTCTGTCACTCTTGACCTAGATGAATAAAGCTGGAAAATAATGTTAACACTCAGGTTTTGGAGGGCACGTAGGAAAAGATATGTCCATGTCTTTTCTGATTATAAAACTGATATTAGCTCACTATGAAATATTCTAAGAAAAAGAGAGTTTCTCCTCTCCTAGACACTGCTGTGGCCTGAACTGATCTGTGATGGCCTTGGGTGGGTCCAGACCACACCACACTGATCCTCAAATGAGCTCCCACACCATCCCTGCAGACCATGGCCCCTTGGAAGTAGGACACAGTAGGGCAGTAGGACAGTAGGCGTGTTATCCACCACAAGGGTCCTGGTACCTCGCAGAACAATTCGTAGACCCTGGGGGCCTCCAGGCCTCTGTAAATGTGCCCTTGAAGTACTCTGCACTGACCGGCACTCATGTCGCAGGCACAGTGTGTGTGTAAGGACTCTACCAACATCCACTGATTATATATGTTAATCACATCTGTAAAACCATCACAGCAATATCCGGACAGGTGTCTGACCAAACAACTGGATACCATGGCCTAGCCAAGTTGACACACAAAATGGACCATCACAGAGTTCTGTAACTTCCCAAACCTCAGTTACCTAAGCATCAAATAATGTTGCTAATGGCTAAGTCATAACATCACTTTTTTTTTTTAACAACATTTTTTCAGTGGTCCAGAAAGTTCTCTGTGCCTGGGACATGGCAGCGAGAAGAGCAGCTCCCTGTTCTGTGACTCCCATTGGGGAGGGAGAAGGACTTTGTTTCATTACTGAATAAGCTTCCAGGCTTTGCAAGCACTAAGGTGAAAGACATTAGAGGCCGTCGTGAGCAGATGAGTGATGCACACAGACAGGGCTACTGCCCAGCACTGAGCACACTGTAGTGCTCAGGAAGTGATGCTGCCTTTCTTTCACCCATAATCACAATGCTATGTGATACAAGACCGCTTTGCCCTACCAGAAATCACACTTCCTCCCTGATGGCACAGTTCATTTTTGAGAAAATCTTAGTTATGCTTGTGGAGTGTGGGGAGACCCTTCCCCAGGAAAAAGGTGAAAGATCTTTGGCTGCCCTAAGGTGTTAAAGCAAAGCTGTTTTGTTTCTGGGTACAGATTGCTGGAATTTAGGAGGGGGTGAATCATTTTGTAAGGAGTCTAGGACTCTTTAGGGAAGGGAAGAGGCCAAATCAGATCCAACCCTAATACTAATGCCCCTTAAAAAGATATTGTGGGGGTCGTTGCTGTGGTGTAGTGGGTGAGGTCGCCGCCTGCAGTGCCGGAAACCCATATGGGTGCTCTCTGCTACGGCCTGGGAAAGCAGTGGAAGATGGCTCAAGTCCTAGCGGCCCTGCATCCGTGTGGGAGACCAGGAAGAAGTTCCTGGTTCCTGGCTTTGGATCGTCACAGCTCTGGCAGTTGCAGCCATCTGGGGAGTGAATCAGTGGATGGAAGACCTCTCTCTCTCTCTCGCTCTCTCTCTCTCTCTGCCTCTGCTTCTCTCCCTGTGTAACT
The DNA here is from genome assembly GCF_033115175.1 of Lepus europaeus. Classification (NCBI taxonomy): domain Eukaryota; kingdom Metazoa; phylum Chordata; class Mammalia; order Lagomorpha; family Leporidae; genus Lepus; species Lepus europaeus. The sequence goes on from NC_084838.1 coordinate 100,555,437, forward strand.
CTATCTTTCAAATAAATAAATTGAAAAAAAAGGATGTTGTGAAATAGTTCATTCACTATCTGAAAATGAAATTCATTGATATTATAACCAATTTATGTACATAAGTCCAAAATAATCAGCATAAGTCTCTAATCAAAAATACAGCACAGGCCGGTGCCGTGGCTCAATAGGCTAATCCTCCGCCTAGTGGTGCTGGCACACTGGGTTCTAGTCCTGGTCGGGGCGCTGGATTCTGTCCCGGTTGCCCCTCTTCCAGGCCAGCTCTCTGCTGTGGCCCAGGAAGGCAGTGGAGGATGGCCCAGGTCCTTGGGCCCTGCACCCACATGGGAGACCAGGAGAAGCACCTGGCTCTTGGCTTCGGATCAGCGTGGTGCGCCGGCTGCGGCGGCCATTGGAGGGTGAACCAACGGAAAAAGGAAGACCTTTCTCTCTGTCTCTCTCTCTCACTGTCCACTCTGCCTGCCCAAAAAAATACAGCACAAATAAAATCAGTTTGTAATAAGATGCTTTATATTTCACTGTGTAAGTACTTGGACATGTGAGCCAAGAATCAAGATGGAGATGCTTATGTCAACCCTAACAAAAAAATAAATAAACATAATCAGAGGTTTTGAAGGGTTCTAAGGATTGCCTGATAGTAACTGTCATACAAGACTCTGCCAGAACCACAAGCCTGCACAGACATCGCCCAGTAAGCCACCTCAGCATGGCAGCTGACGATGATTGCTTCAAAATCTCTAATGTCAGTCTCCTCCCACACCTGAGCTTCCTGTCCCGGCTCCTTCAGCGCCAGGAGGGAACAGCCCCCCTACCCTGGCTCCTAACACAGAGGGACACCCTGCCACCCTCACCTTTGTGTGTGATCCTTCAACAGGGTGGCCTGCAGCGTTTCACCTTCGAACATCTTCCCTGTTTCACCCTCTTGGAATACATCTTAGCTTACTATGGCACGCACATTCCCATTGCTGTGCCCTGCTGTTCCTAGACAAGTATCATTAATCTTTGGAGAATCTCACTGACTGTAGTTCAGGTTGACAGGCACAACACTAGGTGACAAAAACTGTGTCCCAAGATCTCCAACCTGCCCTTGTGCCACTGAAGGTTGTGGTGGTGGTGGTCATGGTCGTGGTGTGTGGGGGTGTGTGTGTGTAACATGCTCGAAGTGGACACTGTAAAGGGATTGTTCACAAAGTGGAGGCAGGGTTGAAGGAAGCCATGTGGGGAGGTGCAGGGGTGCAGGGAGTGGGGAGTGGCAGGTAGGGGATGGAGAGCTGTTACTTCCTGGAGCTGAAGAACCAGAACAAGACACTCAGGTACAGGTGCCAGCCACCTGGCAGGTACTGTGTATGGCCTATGGTACAAGGGTGGCCCAGTACAGGAAAACCCTGGTCTCAGGGCCTGCGCCACCGCTCACTTTGTTAATCTTCTGCCTGCGGCACTGGCATCCCATATGGGCGCCGGGTTCTAGTCTCGGTTGCTCCTCTTCCTGTCCAGCTCTCTGCTGTGGCCTGGGAGTGCAGTGGAGGATGGCCCAAGTCCTTGGGCCCTGCACCCACATGGGAGACCAAGAGGAAGCACCTGGCTCTTGGCTTTGAATTGGTGCAGTACTGGCCGTGGCGGCCATTTGGGGAGTGAACCGATGGAAGGAAGACCTTTCTCTCTGTCTCTCTATCTATCTGCAACTCTACCTGTCAAATAAAAAACCAAAAAACAAAACACAAAAAATCCCTGGTCTCCCTCACCTTTGAGTACCATGAAGCTCACCTACGGGCCCAGCCCTGGTCAGCTCTGAGTGCTCTGGTTCCTAGAATCTCTGGAGCCCCCAGCAATTCTACACACCTGTTGCTTGCTCACATAGGCTCCAGGTAGGGCGAGGAATCTGCTGTCTAGAACCCAAAAAAGGGCATGACTACAGACCTTTATCTGCGCCAGGCCTCTGGTCTCAGGCGGAAGAGCCCATCTCTCCGTGCTTGCTTTTGTGTAAACAAACTGAATTCTGTTGTCTTGCTGGCAGACTGAAGGAAGGCTTGTCTCCTGGCTGAAGTCTGGGGAGGACCGCTGGCCCTCCTGATACTGGATATTTTCCACTCAGCCTTCTGAATAAAGCTCAGCCCCATGGTTCAGTTCCAGCAGTAAGGGGTAAGGACCCACCAGTGGCTTTGGCTCACTTTGAGAATGACTGGTTCATAGAGAGCCCCAATTTGCTCACCTGACCACATCTCATCTGCATGCCACAGCCACACCAGGTACCAAATCCTGTGTGAGGGAAACCCAGCTCAGATCAGCTTAAGAGAAACAGTGAATTCACTTGCTTTCCTGATGGGAGGCCAGGTAGATCCAGCTTGAGCTGTGGCCCCAGGGATGGGGAAGGTCCAGGGTGCACTTCCGGTCTCTGCCATCCCTGTTTTCACCCCAACCTGCAGACTGTGGGAAGGTGGGGCTGCTGCAGGTCCAGCATTTCCTCCTTCTGACTCCAAGGTTCAAGGCCAAGCACCAGACTGGAACGTCTCAGTGATCTAGCTCACATAAGGGGTATGAGGTCTAGGTTGCCAAAATGTTAATATGGCCATTATGGCTGGAGGTTTAGAACACATGCCTGCACTCTATTGCAGAACCCCTAATAAAACCTGGGTTTGCTCGACTAACATGCAGCAAGCCATTCAGTGACACTGGGATGGTTGGACAAAGTAGGAATTTATTTTGCAATGTGCAGTACAAGAAGTCAGGCAGCTGTGGCTCAATTCCTAGACTCCCTGAGGGATTAGGGTGGTGAATCACATAGATTAAAGTTGGAGTTAAGTAGTGCGTGATCAGCTCATGTGAGGGTCTCTGGTTCATCCACCATGTTCATGGCCTTCCTGGGATTGGTCAGAGATAGGAGTCTGGTGTTGGCAAAGTGGCCTCTGGTCTGTCTGGAGTCAGTGGATAAATTGATTCTTACTTTGCTTGACCAGGACCTTCCATTCCTGTGAAATGTCTGAGAATGGAGCTTGGCATTAGGATGTTAACTATAAGGAAGATTGTTGAACTTTTTGAGTCTTGTGATCTGCAGTCTTGTGGAGCTGGTATAATCTTTGCCCCTTTCCCTTAATTTAGTGAGTTAATCTTTAGAAAGGAGTTCACTGGGATCATCAAAGAGAAGACAGGAACTATAAGCCTAGGGAGGGAGATAAAGTCTGTATCAAAGGCATTAGAGACAGGGGCTCTATTCCAACTACCCTGGAAGCGTGCACGCCATTGGCAGGCACCAGACAGGTGAGAGCTGGTATTCTTTCAGTCAATATTCTTTTCAACCTACTGACTTAAGTTTAAATGAGTATGTGCTTATGATTCATGCATGTGCAGATTATCAGCTTCTCTTCACTCAGCGCTTACTGGTCCCACGCTGTGCTCAACATTCCACTGGTGGGGCCTCTCATAGGAAGGTGGAGGAAGCACTTGGGGGTGCTTCTACCCTCACAGCTCCTGCAGTCAAGATGGGGGTAGTCTTCTCTCTCCTCTCCAGCACACACCCTCATCCTTGGAAGTCCTTGGACTCCCCTGCCTCTAGGTAATCTTTGGCCTCACCTTGTGGTGTCCCCAATGACAGATGTTTGCATTCTCAGCTACCCAGTCCGTCCTATTTGATGCCTGCCCTTCCTGTCCCTGTCACTTTGTCATGAGCACCTGTGCCAAGTGTTACAGTTGGAGTTCCTGGGATCCTGGCTGCTGGATTCTGGCAGGCCTCTGTCCCTGTTTCTCTGTTTGATGGTTATGAGCCAAGTGGGCAAGGGGTGACGTAATTCACTGTAATCATTTCCATGCTAAATGGAATGATTACAATGCTGGCAGAGCTGACATTCACTTGTGGAGTTGAAATGCTGAGGGGAGCGGGAATCAGCAAAACACAGCATAACAGAAGCCCCTTGAAAAGCAGAAACCGAGGAAAGCTGCTAATTCAGAATATGACCAATTTAAAGGTTAACACAATTAACCATACTCATCCGTAGACCATTCACTTTAAGAGTGACAAGCGCTTTCAAGTATCATTGCTACAAAAGCTTTATAACTGTAATATAAGCAAAGACAAGCCCTGTCTAGCTGGGGTCTTGGTCGCCTACTGAAGCGCTCTTATCTGGACGGCTGGTCTACCAGAGGTTAAGTTTCTCAGGTCCGAATGTGCTGTGAGGAGCACTTGATCGGGGTGCTGTGTTCCTCAGCTCTGGCTGCTGCGATAAAAGCCCCACCCACTGTGCGCTGCAATAGCAGGTGCTTCCTTCCTCACAGTCTGGAGGCTGCAGGTTCGAGATCAAGGTGCCCGAAGGGTTGGTTTCTCCTGAGGCATCTTCTCCCTGTGTGTCTGTGTCCTGATCTCCTCTCTGATAAGAGCACCTGTCATTCTGGGTTAAGACCCGCCCCCATGGCATCATGTTAATGTAAACACATATTTAAAGACACCCTCCCCATCTCCAAATTCAGCCACAGTCTGAGGTCCTGGGGGTTAGGGCTTCACCACGTGAATTCGTGGAGTTGGGGGCGGGGCATGGTTCAGTCCCTAATGAGTGACCTGGACTTTTCACGCTGGGTGCTCAGGGAGAAACGTGCTTTGTGCAGGGCAGGAGAGACAGCACTTGGTGTTTCCAGAGCCCCTCCGGACCACCCAAGAGGGCACCTGGGGCTTTCGTCAGTTGTGCTTCTGGGTATGTTCTGGGCAGCGGCTTGGTCCCAAGCAGAAGTACTATCCTCAACACTGCCTGTGACCTCGACCCACTTACCAAAGTGGCTCAGGGCCACCAGGACATGTGGACAATGACTCTGCTGGAAAAGCCACTGCGTGGACTGGGAGGAATGCACTCGGAAATTAGCAGCAGGTGGGGACATTTCGTCTTCTTTTCAGAAGCTGGAAAGCAGATCAGAGGGGTCTGGAGGAAGAGCTGACTGTCCCAGCTGCAGCGCCTGTGCAGGGCCTGCTGTGGAAGGAGGCCCGGAGCTGAGCCAGGCTGAAGGCGCAGCCACAGTGAGGAAGGCAGGGGAGACCTGTGAGGAGCCCCAGCGGCTGCAGAGAGCAGGTTCCTGTGTGAGGCTGGAGGGTCCTGGGCTAAGGAAATGCGGGCATTGGGAGGTACTGCGGCCTGGGCATGGCCATTCTTGGGTTGGAAACTTAACCCCCAAATCCCTGTGGGGTGGTATTTGGAGGTGGGGCCTTTGGTAATAGTGCCTGGATTTGGATGCAGTCTTGAGGGTGGGGTCTCCAGGGTAACATCAATGGAAGAGAGAGAGACCCAAGGGCACCTTGCTCGGCCTCACCATGGGATGTCTTCGCCAGGTGATGGCACAGCAGGAAGCCCTTACCAGGTGCTGAGCTGGTGCTGGTGCCAGGCTCTTGGATCTCCTGGCCTCCGGAACTGTTGAGCTAAATAAACCTCTGTTTTTCAGAAATCTTCAAGTCTGGGGTATCTTGGTCCAGCAACAGAAAACAGGCTCAGAAAAGGAGGGCTGGATTTGTGTAAACACCCCTCACATTTAACAGCTTAAAACCAATTGATAGCGTTTCAACGTTATACATCAAGAAGCGAAGGGGCCGGTGCTGTGGTGCAGAGTTTAAAGCCCTGGCCTGCAGTGCCAGCATCCCATTTGGGTGCCAGTTTGAGTCCTGGTCGCTCCACTTCTGATCCAGCTCTCTGCTATGGCCTGGGAAAGCAGCAGAAGATGGCCCAAGTCCTTGGGGCCCCTGCAACTGCGTGGGAGACCGGGAAGAAGCTCCTGGCTCCTGGCTTCAGATCAACTCACCTCTGGCTGTTGCAGTCATTTAGGGAGTGAGCCAGCAGATAGAAGTCCTCTTTATCTGTCTGGCTCTACCTCTCTCTGTAACTCTGTCTTTCAAATAAATAAAATAAATCTTAAAAAAAGAAGGGGTGACATGAACATATTATTAGGAGAATATGTGAACACGAAGATAACAAAACAAGCAACAGGTGTTGTGGCTGCCTCTAGGCCGTGGGGGTTGGGTTCGTAGGTCTGAGGATCTGTACGTGCGTCCTGCACCCAAGGAGACACCCCTGAGCAGAGCAGCTCCAGGGAGCAGGGCTCCCCGTGGAAGCAGCATGTCATTTCAGCAGTAGCCCTGCTGCACTGGGCTTGGTGTCCTAGGGCCTGGCACACCTGCATTCCTTCCAGCAGGCCAGGCCATCGTGATACAGACCCACCCAGAGCCCAGAGGCTCAGAACCAGGGGGTGCCTCTTTCTCACAGAGGGAACTCTGCCCCAAAGCAACCATCAGAGGTGCAGCTGGGGAAGGGGCTGCTGCTGACACCAGCACAGCCCGGAGTCCCCGCGCCCTGCCATTCTGTCGGGATGAGACTGGAGGGCAGGGGCAGAGCAGGGCGCTGCACTCATGGCCTCTTCGCAAACAGTGTGCTGGGGCCACGCTGACCACAGGGCTGGGGCTACCTGTGTTCAGGAGAAGGTGGGTACAGACTTCAGGAGAGAGCAGGCGGTGGCTACTGTGAGGCAGAACTTGGGTAAAAAGAATGGTCTGTAACAAGGACCATAGGGTAATGACACTGGAATAGACAGGCAGTGGGGCAGGCTGTGGGGCGGAGAGAAGTGCAGTGTCCTTTGCCACAGCCTGTCACAAGGAGCCGCTGCGGGCTCAGAGGAAAAGGCAGTTTGTTTGGCAAATGATTTGGGCCAAACAACCTATCCCTCTGGAAAAATGAAGGTCCTACTGGTCCATCATACACAAACTACATAAGGAATAAAGCAAGTATAAAATAAATAGAGAAATGATACAATGTTTACAAAAAGTCCAAGAGAATATATGGAAACCCAGGGGTCAGAGAGATCTTTTTAAGCCAAAACTAAAGGTAGAAATTCTGTATAGACATAGTTGATGCCAGAAAAATTTAATATACATATGTATGTGTTTATTTTGTACATATACACACATATCAATACATATATACAAATAACACACACATAAAAATAAAGATACCAAAGAAGTCAAAAGACTTAGATTGGACAAATATTTGCAATGCATACGAAAGATAAAAAATTAATTCAATAATATATAAGGAACACTTGAGCAGTAATAAGAACAGAACACTTAAAAAAGCAAAAGATCTGAAAGTTATTAACTATAAATAAACAATCACCAAAGATTTGCTAAAATTGTCATATGTACATATACAAAAATTACAAGAATGATCACCTCTATGGCTGGTGGAGATATGTGGAAAAAGAGATGGATTCAGTGCTAATGGGACTGAAAACTGCTCCATCCCTCTGGAGGGTAGTCTGGCTACATGTATAAAGATTAAAAACGTGCAGGTGTAACACAGCTAACTAGTCCACACTTGAGAATTTAGGCAGGAGGAACAGAAACACTGAGACCTACATCTGGGGGCCAGTTAGGTTGGGACAGCTGCATCCAACATCTGGGTGCCTGGTTCAAGTCTCAGCTTCTCTGCTTCCACTCTAGCTTCCTGTTATTGCATATTCTGGGAGGCAGCAGATGACGGCTCAAGCATGTATGTCCCTGGCACCCCACTTGGGAGACCCAGTTTGAGTTCTGGGCTCCTGGCCTCAGCCTCATCGAGCCCTGGCTGTGGTGGGCATTTAGGGAAAGAACAGTAAATGGGGACTCTGTGTGTGTGTGTGTGTGTGTGTCTGCCTTTCAAACAAAATGAAAATAAATTTTTAAAAAATTTAAGATGATATACATTATACAGGAATACTTATTGCAGCTTTTATTCCACAAATCCCTCATGGTAAATTTTCTGAAAATAAATTGTTCAAGTAGATAGTTATGGGATGTACATTCCATGAAATGTGAACTTTAGAGGGAGTCAGGTCTATACCGTGTGGTGTGGAGGCATTTCCAAGCTGGAAGTGAGAAAATCAAGACACAGGCAAATCTATAAAGTAGTAATCTTCTTGGTAAAATATAGAAAACGGAAACACCTAAAAACGTTTTAATGTGTTAGCATCTGATTATAAGCCCGTGGAAAAATCAGCATAGAAGGCAGGGTTAAATGAGGTTGAAGGAGGGACCTAAAAAGTGTCCAAAAATGGAAAAGGTGTCTATAATAGAAACAGCAACTCTGAGATGGGCCATTTTTGTAAAATTAAGTATGTGTGTATCAATGTACAGAGATCTACACATGAGGATGGGACCCTCGTGTTACTGTGGTTATCACTCTCGTGGATTCAGATGTTTTTCCTATGCTTTTAAAAATTATGTGAAATATTTAACAGGCACATATTCGAGTAATCAGAAAAATGTCCAGAGAATAAACGATTACAGTGAGACCCTTTACTAATCCTCCAACATGTGTGTGAGCAGCTCAGGCACCCACCAGTCTCTTGCACACCGCTGCCTGCACAGCATTCCTAACCCTTCACCCCAAATTTCTAATATCTAAACAGCATCCTATCTGTCCTCCCAACCAGGAAGGCAGGGGCCATGAAGTCACGGGGCAAACTGGGAAGGGCTGGATCCCTGACATTGAATCTATTCAGTGGCAAAGCCACTGACATGCGACAGTAGCTCAGAAAGAGCTGACACAGTTTGGGGCTTGCCATTGTGGCATAGTGGGTAAAGCTGCCGCCTACAATGCTGGCATCCAATATGGGCACTGGTTCGAGACCTGGCTGCTCCACTTCTGATTCAGCTCCCTGCCAAAGCACTTGGGAAAAGCGGCAGAAGATGGTCCAACTGCTTGGGTCCCTGCCACCCATGTGGGAGACCTGGAAGAAGCTCCTGGATCCTGGCTTCAGCCGGGCACAGTCTTGGCCACTTCAGCCATCTGGAGAGTGAACCAGTGAACGGAAGATCTCTCTCTGACTCTCTGTCTCTCCCTCTCTCTCTGTCTGCCTCTCTCTCTTTCTTTCTTTGTTACTCTCTCAAATAAATAAATAAATCTTAAAAAAAAAAGAAAAATAGAAAGAGTTCATTCTCATGCAAAAACTTTCTAAATCCACTTAGCTTTTCCATGATACAATTTTCTATGCAATTTTGAAGACTCCTCCATGAATGGATTTCCAAGTTATTTTGCACCAAAATAATTATCTCTAATTCTGTTTTCCATGAACTTTCTGGAGTACCCTCATATTGTTTTTCAAGTAAAACAAACATCTGTGATGTTGTCAAAAACAAAGGCCACGGATCTTTACATGTGTTTCTCACTTAGGGTTTCTGGCGTGCAGGAGAGCCTGCTGTCGGGAGCACCGAGGTGGAATGTTTGCCAATAAACCCACTTGGCCACTTAGGGTCTTCCGTAAAGGTGCCTGCCCAGCCTTGTATCCTCCACCTGCAGCACTGATGGCAGCCGCTGCTACCTGAACACGTCTCGGTGGAGAGCCTGGCTTGTTTCTCCTGTTGAACGTGGGCCTGTCTGTAGGTGCTGTGGCCAGTAGGGTATGAGAGAACTAATGCTGTGCTGGTGAGGATGCAGGGGATTCTCGGGGCTCCAAGCTGCCCTGGGAGAGATCATGCTAACCCGCTTAGGACCCCGCGTCTGCAGGAGGAGGGAGAAAGCCACAGAACCCTGAATGCCCCGCGAATGCTGGCCAGCAGGGACTGTGGATACTCAGAGGCTGGTGGTGAATTAGGGCATGAGGAGTTGCAGCAGACTTGTGTGGGGTTGTCAGAGCAAGAGGAGGCGCCTTCCTGGAGACCTTCATGTCTCCACTGGAGGGAACAAGTCACACAAGGCACACCCCAGAGATTTGGCGGGTTCTGTTCCAGGCCACAGTACTAAGACGGAGACCAAGTGAGTCACATGAATGTTTTGGTTTCCCTGGGTGTATAAGAGTTATGTTTACACCATGCTGCAGTTCATCAATATGCAGTAGCATTATGTCTTAAAAACACAATGCACAGAAGCTAGCACTGGGGCATAATGGGTTATGCCTGCAACGCCAGCATCCCATATGGGTACCGGCTAGAGTCCTGGCTGCTCCACTTCTGATCCAGTTCCCTGCTAATACGCCTGGGAAAGCAGCAGAAGATGGCCCAATATTTGGGCCCCTACTACCCACTTGGGAGACCTAGATGGAGTTCTAGGTTTCTGGCTATGGCCTGGCCTAGCGCCTGCCATTGTGGCAGTTTTGGGAATGAACCAGCAGATGGAAGATCTCTCTCTCTTTCTGTTGATGTCTCTCTCTCCAGCTCTGCATTTCAAATAAATAAATAAATTTTTATTCATAACTTAAGTAAAAACACATTATTGCTAAAAATGCCAAGGATTATCTGAACTGTTGGAAAAAAGATACACAAAGATTTGCTCAATGTGGGGTTGCATAGATCTCAGGCCTTTAATTTGTAAATAAACAAACCACAATGTACGTGGAGTAGAGTGTCTCTGGGGACAGAGATGATCGCCACTGGGACTCTGAGGCAAGCTGTGTCTGATGGAATCTATTCCCAGCGTTTGGCTCTGCTAGCCAGTGAGTTCCCTTCTACACCTGTTAGTCTTTCTCCCCGTGGAGGTCTGGATGTACTATAAGCCAGCTGCACTCTGATGTAATCATGTGGTTCTTCTGGTCCCCTTAAGAGGCTCTTGCCTCTTCCTAGCCTGGAGATGCCCATGGTGAAGGATTTTAGCCCCTTCCCCCAGAGTGTATGCCACTGGGCTGAGCATTCCTGGGGGTGAGCAGGACCTTACTCATCTTTGTAACTCGGCTCCAGGCAGTGTGGGGGGCTCAGAGACTACCTCTTGACTGAGTTGACTCCCTAATTCAAAAGTGAATCTATAAATATCTAGCAAATATTTTCCTACGCTCCCACGTGTGCACTGCTTTTCAGTGGTAAATTTGGTTTCTCAACCACATCATGACCCCAGAGTTTACCTAAAGGACACTGTGAATAATAACATTCTTTTCTTGGTTTCTATAAAACATTAAAAAATAAAAAAATGTAGCATTGCTTCCTCTTGAATTCCCTGTGTTTTTATCTTGGGAAGCCATTGCAAAATGGCCAGGGACAAAGTGTTTGCCATTTCAAACTTGCAAACTTCACGGTGGACTGATTGACTACAGAGGCCTGAGTCAGCTGGGTTCTGTCTGTGCAGTGAGACACCTGCAGAAGGTTCCCAGGTACTGGGACCTGTCACCAAACTCCAGCTGTGACCAAGGAAACACCTACATACTGAAAGAAGCAGTGAGCGTTACTTTTAGTGTCATTCTTTGCTCTCCCTGCATATAGAAAACATGGAGTATGGGAATGTAACGCACTTGCTTAAGCCACAGTCAAGTTTGTTAGCTATTACCAGATATTGTTCAGTGATCAACAAGGTATTCTTTGATGGTCAGTGTCCAAGATGCCACACATAAACCTAGGTTGTAAAACTCAGGAAGAAAAGCATAAAACCTGAAACCCACCTGGGGCTTGTGGAGCAGTCAATTCAGGCTGGTTGTTTCCAGGTTTAAGTCCTCAGTTTGATCAGCTAAATAAACTTGAACTTTCATTCTCCAACTAGGCTCTGATGGCTTCAGTCAACCAGCTCCAGGAGGGTCTGCAGGCTGCCTTCGGAGGCAAGGGGGAGGCGTGGCGTTTGCTTGCTGTCATTGTTTAAAATGGGCCCCAAGCACGGTGCTGAGGAGTGCCTGGTGTCCTAAGTGCAGGAAGGCTGTGACGTGCCTATTGGAGAAAATTCACACGTCAGATGAGCTGCGTTCAGGCACGAGTTATATTTAGTGCTGTTGGCTGTGAGTTCAATGTTAATGAATCAAAATTATGGTTTATCCAGAAAAAGGAAGATGAAATTCACCCATCTGCACAGGCGCCTGCTCCAGAAAATGCTGAAGTAGAATCTATAGTACATGAGGTAACTATGGAAAAGACTGAAGAACGGTTAAATCCATGGGCTCATTAGCTGATGGCTGAGAGGAAAAAAAAAAAAATGCCAAAAACCCAGAAACTTGGTTCACAGCACTGCAGTGAGGCTGAAAGCCAAAGAAATTTATAGTCACATCACTGGGGTCAGGAAACGTGAAACCTCTCCTGCCTAGTACTGGCTGGCTCACGTGTTTTCAAGGGAAAAATGTATGATGTGAAAAATGTTAAACTCCCAAGCAAGCAAGGCTCAGTCGACCAGGCGGCTGCAGAATTTTTAAAATATCTGCTAAGTGCTATGTAGGAAAAGGGTTATTCAGAACATCAGATTTTCAACGTTCATGAGCCTAACTTGTTTTACAAAGCTACTGGCAAACGAACCTGTATAATACAAATTGCATTTGGTTATTGTGAACAAAGTGTTGTGGCTGGACAAAGGCTCACGGGAACCTCAACCTATACGGTGACTGCTTGGTATCCAGGGTTCCAGGAAGCCTCCGCAGATATAAAAATCTGGGGATGGGGTCGGTGCTGTGGTGCAGCTTGTTAAGCCACCGCCTGCAATGCTGGCATCCCCTATTGGAGCATCAACTCCAGTCCCTGCTGCTCTGCTTCCAATCCAGCTCCCTGCTGATGAGTGAGGGCTGGGCCAGGCCCAAGCCAGGAGCCTCAGCTGGGTCTCCTGCGTGGGTGGCAGGGGCTCAAGCACCTGGGTTATCTTCCGCTGCTTTCCCAGGCCATTAGCACACTTTAGGTGCGCACTGCCCGCCAAGGCGCCCGCTGAGGATTGACCTGCGCTGCGCCCCGTAGCAGGGCCAGGCTCGGGCGGCCCCAGGTAGCAAATGTCAGAGGCGGCCTGCTCCGTCTCCGAGAATGAGCTACGTGTGCTCCTTGTCTGACGAGCTGGTCGCCAAAGCCGGGGAAAAGCTGCAGGAGAAGCCGGAAAGGAGGCTGAGGCACGTGCAGGCCCCTGGGGACATGGCGCGCAAGGAACACACGACCCTAAGGGCGTCTCTGGACGAGGCCTTCCGGCCACGCAAGCTCGATTGCGACCGGGCCCTACAGCTCCTGGGCAGCTACCACAGCTGCCGGAGACGCTGGCGGAAGTCTTCAGTAGCCTGAAGCCGTCGGCCTTGAAAGCTGTCCTGGCTTCCGGTTCCTCCCCGTGCGGCCCCACGGCGACCCCCGCGGCTGCCTCATCCTCGCATCCGCCCAGACATCCGCGCCGTACCCTCCACCTTAGAGAAGCTCATTCCGCCTGCAGAAACCCAGGTGACTGGAATTGTGATTCTATCTCATTTTATAGCCAGGTGATTGGCATCCTCCAGGATGGTTTCCCCACTGGGACAAAGGCCGTCCACATAGTGAACAGACCGCGAATATTTAAAGGCATTTTTGCCATCATCAAACCCATTTCTGAAAGAGAAAACAGCAGATTCTTCCTCCGCGGGTCTGACCCGAACTCTCCACACAAACCTCCAAGCTGGACGCCGCCACCCGGAACGCCACCGCTGACCTCAGAGGACGGACTTTGTTGGGAGAGTTGTGCCAGCCTGGCCCCACCTGCGACAGCTTCACGGCCCGGCGCTGCTGCCTGCGGGACTGGCCTCAGAGGTGCGAGCTGGGACATCCCAGCTGCCCTCCTGCTGTTAGCCAGTCCCCTGAAATAAACATCAGTGAGTCAGGTACCCTCCCTAGTGGGAGCTTGCTTCGTGGGACAGTGCCCTCCCTAGTGGGAGCTTGCTTCGTGGGACAGTGCTCTCCCTAGCTGCAGCTTGTTCGTGGGACAGTGCCCTCCCTAGTGGGAGCTTGCTTCGTGGGACAGTGCCTTGGGATCTGTGGACCGAGGGGACCCTGAGCCACCCCTGGGCCGCAGTGTGTCGGCTGGCAGTGTGGATTCTCGAGGATGCAGCTGGGCTTCCTGGCGTATCAGGTAGGACCCTGTTACAAGTGAAATACTTGAACTTTCTTGGTGGCCAAGAACCGCTGACAGCACTCTCTGATGGCGTGGGAGCTGCACGAATTTCCTGACCTGCTGGGGGCACCAGTTCTGCCTCTGGTCTCATTCTTGGCTTCAAACTGAAATTCAGTTTGGTTCTGGGCATAGGGACACATGGTGGATTCATCTACTTTAGTGTTTGTTTTGACCAAAAGTTTATTTTTCTAGTGCATTTTCTAAGTCAAAGTGGTGAAAATATAAATTTTAGTATGCATGACTGGGTCTTAAACAATAAAAAATCCTGTTAGGTTGGGGGAAAAAAGATTTATTTATTTAAAAGGCAGAGAGAGAGAGCAAGCAAGCAAGTGACTGCAGTCTTCCATCTTCTGGTCCATTTCCCAAATATCCACAAAGGGCAGGACCAGGCCAGGTCAAAGCCAGGAGCCAAGAACTCCATCCTGGGCTTCCACATGGGTGGCAAGGACCCAAGTACCTGGACCATCATCTGCTGCCTTCCCAGGCACGTTAGCAGCAAACTGGATCAGAAGCAGAGCAGCCAGGACTCAAATCAGAACTCTGACTTGGGATGCTGGTGTTGCAGGTAGCCTAACTCACTGTGCCACAATGCTGGCCTCTCAAATCCTCTAACATTGAGCTTTGGTGGAGGACTAGTCTCACTTAATGTGCCCCACACTCCTTAAATCTTTTCAGTTTGGCAACTCAAATTCTTTGGTGAGGAGATATGTGCCCTCATTTAGTGTTTGAAAGTCGCACAGGTGGAACCACGCAGAATCATACTCTTTTGTGCCTGGCCTTCTTCACTCAACATTATTTGTAATACTCATTTATCTTGGGTTCGTTCTTGTTGCTACATGGCAATCTGTTGGTGTATATATCCATCCTACTGTCGATAGGCCAGTATTTCTGGTTTTGACGGACAGTGTTGTTGTGATCATTCTTGCACGTCTTTTGGTCACATAAATGTGTATCCCTGTTGGATATATACCTGCAAGTAGAATTATTGGTCGGTGTTGCCAGTTTTCCAAAAGGGTTTTACCAATTTCCCTTCCCTCCGGCCGAGCGTGAGGGTTTTGGTTGATTTTTATGTTCTCACTAATGCTTGCTGCTCTTGGCCTGTTTGCTTTTTGTTTCAGCCATTCTGATTGAGGGCCTGTTACTGTGACTTTAATTTGCATTTTCCTGTGAGCACCTTTTCACGTCTATTTGAATAATCTCTGTGGTAAAGTGTTTGTTGAAACCTTTTGCCCAGTTTTCTACTGGGTTCCTGCCTGTTTTTCCTTATTGATTTTTGCAAGTTTTTTTGTATATTCTGGGTACAGAATACTTCATTGGTCATAAAATTTCAAATACCTTTTGCTACTCTGAGGCTTATCTTTTCATTTCCATGATGATGGCTTCTGTTGAGCAGAATTTCTGCATTTCAATGTGGTCAAATATATCAATCCAGGGTGACTTTTCTGTTATATTTACATTTGTGTTTCACTAGATGCTGCTCTGTTATTGCCTATTTCTGTGTGTTTTGTTTCTGAGGTGTAGTATTTTCTTAGTCCTCTGAGGATGTTAATTTTTGCTTTTTTATGTGTGTGTGTGTTTGTGTGCTTTTTAAGATTTATTTATTTGAAAGGCAAAATGACACACAGGGAGAAGCAGAGAGAAAGATCTTTTATCCTCTGGTTCATTTCCCAAACGGTTGGGGCTAGGCCAGGAGCCAGGAACTCCATCCGAGTCTACCACATGGGTGGCAGGGGTGCAGGTACCTGGGTCATCCTCCACTGCTTTTAGAGGTGCATTAGCCAGGAGCTGGATCAGAAGCAGAGCAGCTGGGACTCTAACCAGCACTCCAATATGGGACACCAATATGACAAGTGGTGACTTAGCCTGCTATGTCACAACGCTGGCCATGTTCATGTTTTTTTTTTTTTTTTTCCTAAAGTTTTCTTTCTCCTATCTTTTCCAGTTTGCTTCTTCCCCAACATTCCCCTGAGTGGATTTTTTCAAACACTTTGTAGTTTATCTGCTTATACTTAAGAGTCCTTTGTGCACAGTAGTCTTCATTGTAGGGTGGTCTGAATGAGGAGTGGTGTGGGGGAATCCTTGTTTTTAATGTATGTGGGGGCTTCAAAAATTTCATGGAAAAGGCATATTATGAAAAAACTATACATAGATTCCAAAAAATTCTTGGACCCAAATAAACTTTTTTTTTTAAAAGATTTATTTTTTATTTATTTGAAAGGCAGAATTACAGAGAGAGGTAGAGACAGAGAGAGGACTTCCATCTGCTGGTTCACTCCCCAGTTGGCCACAACGGCCGGAGCTGTGCCGATCAGAAGCCAGGAGCCAGGAGCTTCTTCCAGGGCTCCCACATGGCTTCAGGGGCCCAAGGACTTGGTCCATCTTCCACTGCTTTCCCAGGCCACAGCAGAGAGCTGGATCGGAAGAGGAGCAGCCGGGACTAGAACTGGCACCCAAATGGGATGCCAGTGCTTCAGACCAGGGCTTTAACCCACTGTGCCACGGTGCTGGCCCCCCAAATAAACTTTTAAATCCACTTTTCCATGAATTTTCTGATGTTGCCTCATATTTAGGTCATTCCTCTTGGGTTGGTTCAAATTCACAAAGAATGCACTTTCTGTATCTCCCTGGAAGGTAAAACTCTGGCTCCTGCCCCTGGGGGCCACACTTGGGCAGAAGGATGAGCTCTCTGGTTCAACGTAGCTGAGTCTCCGACTCGGATAAGTTTCATTTTCCCCTCTCCCAAGGAGAAACCTGCATTTTTCTCTTAGAGAGGAGGAGAAGCTTCCTGTGAAGAACAGAGGGCAGGATCTGTGTGTCAAATGTCAAAGCCCTCCGCACACAGCCTTCTGATTCATAGCCTGACTCCCGGAAGTGCACGGTGCTCCTGCTGTCTGAGACTTTGGGGATGCTGTGGGAAAGGTGGGGGTGGTAACTTGGACTTTCCCGCCGCTGCTGAAAGTCGGCTTTCTGAGTTCTGCTCAGGGTCTACTCACCATTCTACTTACCTTCCAAAAGAATTTTTGTTGCCTCTTTGTAGGTTTGTGTCTTCAAAAACCTCCAAATAATTATTTTGGTAAGATTTGGGGGTGGAGCAAATGTGGATGCAGATTTTCTATTGACTTCTTTAATTGGAGAGCTCTGCATTTCATTCCAAACTCACTTGAATTTACTTTTGTGTGTACATGGAATAAGGTGGGAATATAAAGTCATTTGTATTTTCCAAAGAGATACTCATTCGTTCCAAATCATGTATTGTTTTTTTCTCCTTTCTTCGTCATTGTTTTGGAATGTTACCTTCATTATATTAAGACGTGCATGCTGGCTACCAGTCCAACCAGGAGCCTGTCACTGCTGGTCCTCTGGCCAGTTGTCAGTTTAGGATACTATCTGTTCTCTTTCAAGTCTTGGCACCAAGGCCTCCTGGCCAGGGAGGACCATGCACACCTGTGTATGACAGCATGCCACTCCGTCATTTTCTCTCTTCTTCCTCGTTTTTGTCGTAGTACTTCTCACCCTCTAACCGATGAGAAAATTTACCCATTTATTTTTGCTGATTGTTTTGCTCCACCTTGCTAAATTATAACCTCATGAACTCAAGGATTTTGACTGTTTTGGTTGTTTGCTTATCATTCGATAAACATATGTAGAACAAGTTAATAAATATACTGCACTTCCAGTGAACATGATTCCATTTCTGTACTCTGTTTTCTATCCTAATTCATTTGTTTATTGCTGTAGCAGTGGTACTCTATGGTCAGTCGTATTCCATTTTAATATTGACAGAACAAAATAAAAAATATTGACAGAGCAAATCACCACTCATTGTACTCCATTTACAAAAATTCCATCTGCCTATCAATTTGTAAATTTCTTTTAGAGAGATAATGATTTAAATTAATTTGGGCCATGTATATTCTAGAATTAATCAGTTACTGAAAATAGATAAGGTACTTCAGCATAAGGAAACATATGGAAATTTGGTCAAATATACAAATTTCTTCAAAATTTCAACTTCAAATATAGTCAGTAAAAGTAAAAGAATGGTTGTTCATTGGGAAACGGAAAAGTCCTCTTATTAAATCAAAATACATATGCCCTCATATCTTGAGCAGGATGAAGCAGACTTCCAAGCCAATTTCAGAAGTTGAAGGAAAATCAAAGTAGCCCCATGAGAGGTAAATTCCAGGTTCCGGGGAAGACAGCAGGCCTGGGCTGAGAGGCACTTGGTTGTGGATTCTGTAAGGGAAAGCAAGCATTTTCATCTTTCGTATTCCAGTTTGTTTTTATTTCCAGCGGAAAGACATTCATATTTGCTTCAGGGATATTAGGCCCCCTAAATTGCCTTTCAGTTTTCGTATTTCAAGTAAAATATTTTGTCCTTTAAAGTTACAATGAAACCCCAGGTTTTTCACTTTTCTTCTTATTGTAACCAGATGGGAGTTATAGACCTCTCTGATACACATCAGAGACTGAACACTGGATGTCTGGTTAATCTCTTAGGTAGGTTTCATAAATCTCCTGGCTTTTCCTGTGAGTAAAAAAAGTAGCGAAATAGATTAGACCCAGTTGCATATTGTTAAGATTTTTTTTACCTTAAGTTTCAAAGTGCTGGTTTTAATAGCTAAAATTATTATCTTTAGAAGTTGAAGTTTCAGTATTAGAAAACTACCCGATATTTAAAAAGAAGCATTAAAACACACACACACACACACACAAATGCTCAGTGCGTGGCTTTGGCAAATGATTTTGTCTTGATTTACTTTTCTGGGAAATCGATCGTAGTTACAAAGATGCACTGTGTGTAGCTGTCATTGATCCAAGCAGCCTTTGGTTTCCCATTAGGTGGCTGCCATTTTAGGCAAACTTGCCCTCATTGGTATTGACCGGAACGTATTGATCCAGTTCAAGTACCACAAAATTACTTTGTCAAAAGTTCATTGCGTGGAAGTGGAAACATTTCAAGATAATTCTAATTATTTTTAATAGGGGGTGCGGATTATAAAGGATATAACACGATTCATTAAAAACATTTGTATTTCTTACATTAAAGGGACCTTACACAGAATATAAGCATATTACAGTAGAATGAGGGCTTCCATGTAGCTTTCCTGGCTTTCTAAGGAAGATACCCCAAAATGATTGGCCAATACCAGGTTGGAATTTTGGTTATGTAGAAGTAAATGTTTCAGGACGGCGCCGTGGCTTAACAGGCTAATCCTCTGCCTTGCGGCGCCGGCACACCGGGTTCTAGTCCCGGTCGGGGCGCCGGATTCTATCCCAGTTGCCCCTCTTCCAGGCCAGCTCTCTGCTATGGCCCGGGAAGGCAGTGGAGGATGGCCCAAGTGCTTGGGCCCTGCACCCGCATGGGAGACCAGGAGAAGCACCTGGCTCCTGGCTTTGGATCGGTGAGATGCGCTGGCCACAGCGGCCATTGGAGGGTGAACCAACGGCAAAAAGGAAGACCTTTCTCTCTGTCTCTCTCTCTCACTATCCACTCTGCCTGTCAAAAAAAAAAAAAAAAAAAAAAAGAAGAAGTAAATGTTTCTCAAAAATGTGTTACTGTCTAGACTGTCCCTGAAATAACCATGTCAAAATACTGAGATGATGCTTACTTCTAGGCGATCCCTGAGTGGCTGAAACACCCAAGAAAAGCTTGCAGGCCCAGGCAAGGCTGCCTAGGGCTTGGGGTGGAGGGGCTGTGGGGTGGAGGGGTCTCCAGTTTCCATCCTCTGGTCCTGCAGTGTGTGATGACCTCACTGCTATTGCATCTTCCTTCTCCAGAGGCAGGGCCTCGGGCTGAACTGACTTTTTTTTTTTTCATTTTCTCAAGTACCTTAATAGTGTCACCTAGTTAGAGATAAAAATTACTTGGTTTTTATGTGACAGGGAGGCAGAAGTAATGTGTACCACCGGCACTTGCAACTGTTTTGGTTTTTGTTAGGAGAGGAGACTGCAGCCCAGGGGCTGGCTGAGGTTTTCTGTTTTCTGCCCCTGACTCTTCTCCAAGATACCATCAGCCCCCTCCCACAGAGCACTGCACACCGCAGCCATCTTTTGAGAGCAGGGCTAGGGAAGCTTTCTTCTCTCATGCACCATACAAAATTATCAACTTAAAAATTAGACTGGCGCTGTGGCATAGAGGGTTAATGCCCTGGCCTGAAGCGCAGGCATCCCATATGGGCGCCAGTTCTAGTCCCGGTTGCTCCACTTCTGATCCAGCTCTCTGCTATGGCCTGGGAAAGCAGTGGAAGATGGCCCAAGTCCTTGGACCCCTGCGCCTGTGTGGGAGACCTGGAAGAAGCTCCAGGCTCCTGGCTTTGGATCAGCTCAGCTTCAGCCATTGCAGCCAGTTGGGGAGTGAATCCATAAATAAATAAATCTTTTAAAAAAATTAGCCTGCTATAGATTTACTGAATTTCAAGTCCTGCCTGTGGCTGCCTTGGCAGGGCCAGACCAAGTGATTTCATGGACCTTATCCGGCCCACAGGCCAGACGCTCCCCACCCCTGATCTAAAGGATGCTTGGCTCTTTCTCCTCCTCCCTGGATCAGAGTCAAAGAAATATCTTCTTAGCACTTCCTTCACCTGTTGACAGGTTTCTCACAATACTCCCTAAAACATCATTAAAAATCATTACTGTAAATTATGTACAGTGATTATTTTTTCCTTTTGCTTTCCAGGGTATGTCAGTGCATGTATTAGAGGAAAGACGAGACTAAGAAGTTTAAATTGCACTTACTTTGATTTGAAAAATTAATCTTTTTAAAAAGATTTATCTATTTATTTGAAAGTCAGATTTACACAGAGAGAGGAGAGGCAGAGAGAAAGAGGTCTTCTATCTGATGCTTCACTCCCCAGTTGGCTGCAATGACCAGAGCTGCACTGATCCAAAGCCAGGAGCTTCTTCCAGGTCTCCCATGCAGATGCAGGGGCCCAAGGACCTGGGCCATCTTGTACTGCTTTCCCAGGCCATATCGGAGAGCTGGATTGGAAGTAGAGCAGCCAGGTCTCGAACTGGCATCCATATGGGATGCCGGCGTTTCAGGCCAGGGTTTTAACCCACTGTGCCACAGCACCGGTTCCGACAAAACAAAATACCTTTTATCATATGATCTGCAATCATGCTTCTTGGTATATACCCAAAGGAGTTTAAAAGACAAGTCACATGAATGATTACTTTAGCTTTAATCATAATTACAAGGGCTGGGGCCTTTGCTATCCATTTAGGAGACCAGGATAGGGTTTCTTGCTCCTGACTTTGGCCTACCTAGCTCAGATAGGGTTGTTGTGGCTAGTCACATTTGTTCATTTTAGAAGTGAATCAGTAGATGGGAGATCTCTCTGTGCGTGTCTCTCCTTCTCTTTCTGTGTTGCTCTGCTTTTCAAATCATTAAGTAAATCTTTTTAAAACATTCCTTCATGAGGTGAATGGATAAACAAGCTATAGAACATCCAGGCAATGGAACATCATGTAGCAATGAAAAGAAGCGAGTGCCTAAGCCATGAAAAGAAATGGAGGATACTTAAATGCAGATTGCTAAGTATCAGAAGCCAATCTGGAAAGTCTCCATACTGTGCCAACTCTGTCACATTCTGGGGAAGGCAAAAACCATGCAGACAGATAGCAAAAAGGTAGTAGATTGCCATGGGTTTGGGGAGAGGAAGGATACCTGAGTGGAGACTATACCTGAAATGAGACTACTCCATATGATGCCATATTCATGGAACTATGTCATTATACATTTGTCCGACTCAGGTTGTACAATACCAGAAATGAACTCTAATGTAAACTACCTAGCTTGTTATTCTAATTATTACTACCATGCTAACGTCACAGTAGCCCCATCTTTTCTTAAAAAAAAAAAAATCCTGGGGCCGCCATTGTGGTGCAGTAGGTTAAATCACTGCTTGGGATGTCCACATCCCAGATCGCAATGATGGTTTGAGTCCTAGCTGCTCTGCTTCTGATCCAGCTCCTTGCTAATGCGCCTGGGAAGCGGAGGATGACGGCTCAAGTACTTGAGTCTCTGCCACCCATACAGTAGACCCAGTTGTAGTTCCTGGCTCCAGCCCCAGTTATTTTGGGCATTTGTGGAACAAACCAATGATAGGAAGAAATATCTCTTTCTCTTTCTACCTCTTTCTCTATCTCTGTCATTTTGCCTTTCAGATAAGCAAATAAACCTTTAAAAAGAATTCCTCCTCCAGCCGGCACCACAGTTCACTAGGCTATTCCTCTGCCTGCGGCACCGGCACCCTGGGTTCTAGTCCCTGTTGCTCTTCTTCCAGTCCAGCTCTCTGCTGTGGCCCGGGAGTGCAGTGGAGGATGGCCCAGGTCCTTGGGCCCTGCACCCGCATGGGAGACCAGGAGGAGGCACCTGGATCCTGGCTTCGGATCGGCGCAGTGCACTGGCCGCAATGTGCCCGCCGGCCGTAGCAGCCACTTGGGGGGTGAACCAATGGAAGGAAAACCTTTCTCTCTGTCTAACTCTGCCTGTCCAAAAAAAAAAAAAAAAAAATTCCTCCTCCTGTTCTTTTCTGTCATTCATCCACAGTTCTGAACTTTCCCTTGTAATATGTTACACATTTGTTTGCTTACTAAACTTGAAAATTTACTGGTTATAGTCTAAGTGCCATTTTCTTTGACTGCATTTTTACAAATGATTTATTTATTTATTTGAAAGAGTTACAGAGAGAGAGGGAGAGACAGTGACAGAGATCTTCCATCTGTTTTTTTCACTCCCTAGATGGCCACAACGGCCAGTGCTGGGCCAGGCTGAAGCCAGAAACCAGAAGCTTCATCTGGGTCTCCCACATGGGTGGCAGGGGACCAAACACTGGGCCATCTTCTGCTGCTTTTCCCAGGCTGTTAGCAGGGAGCTGTTTGGGAAGTGGAACAGCCCGGATATGAACTGGCACCCATATGGGATGTTGGTGTCTCAAGCAGTGGCTTTGCCCTCTGCACCACAGTGCCAGCCCCTTCCTTGACTGCAATTTTAATTCAAGTCTCCATAAAACTATTAAAGAAAGGAGGAATGTCAAATGTAAATATGATAAAAAATAAGCAAACGCCGGCGCCGCGGCTCACTAGGCTAATCCTCCGCCTTGCGGCGCCGGCACACCGGGTTCTAGTCCCGGTTGGGGCACCGATCCTGTCCCGGTTGCCCCTCTTCCAGGCCAGCTCTCTGCTGTGGCCAGGGAGTGCAGTGGAGGATGGCCCAAGTCCTTGGGCCCTGCACCCCATGGGAGACCAGGAGCAGCACCTGGCTCCTGCCATCGGATCAGCGCGGTGCACTGGCCGCAGCGCGCCTACCGCGGTGGTCATTGGAGAGTGAACCAACGGCAAAAGGAAGACCTTTCTCTCTGTCTCTGTCTCTCACTGTCCACTCTGCCTGTAAAAAATTAAAAAAAAAAAAAAAAAGCAAACATGTCTGTTGTTGAAGTTTGGTGAGTAGTATGAAATAACATTTTCAGTTTCAAAATGTTAAGTTGAAAAGAGCTGAGGAGACACAGAGGCCATATAAAGGATTCCTGAGGCAGCCTAGGGGCCCAGGACGCCGAGTGGACATTTGTCAATGCCGGTCCCCCTGAAGGGCATTCCCTAGCTCCTCTTTGACCTGCCCCCCACCCTACCCACATCACACCAAGCCTGTCCCAAGCCCTACCTCTCCCTCAGGGTGCACCCAGCCACTGGGCATCTCTTTTGTGTCCTGGCTAACTTATCTGTGGACTTCAGGAGCTCAGCACGGGCTTCCCTCCCCACCCGGGGGAAAGACTCCATGTCTGGTCTCCAGGCAGATCTTTCAACCCAAGTCAGTTCCTAACGTGGTTTCCAGGTTCTCCTAAATTCTGCCACTCCCTCCCTGGAAGGGCTCAGGTTGGGAGTCCTGCCCACTTTGAATTCTGGAAGGAGGTGAGCACTCCCTCACCTTCTCTGTTCCCCGCCAGGGCAGCGCACTGAGGGTGTGGGCTCCATGTCATGATATTGGAAGCATGTGGTGGGGCACGGCCTGCTTGTTGGTGTTTGGTTTTTGTTTGCCTTTTTTTTTCCCCTCCCTGCATAGTAACCACTTTTCTTCCCACCCTGTTTCTGTCTAGGGAGTTCCCGGTCTCGCTGGGTGAGGTCTTGTGCATAAAAGTTCAGAGGCCAGTGGGCTCTTCCTGGCAGAACCTTTATCCCATGGCCATAGGTTCATGTCCCCAGGATTTTGCCTCCGGTGGCCCAATGTCAATATAGGGAGAGGAGCTGAGGTCCATCCCCATATGCAAGTACAAGGTCATCACTGGTTCCTTGCTGCTGCTGTTCTGTGGCCTCTGGTCTGGGTCTCTGGCGTCCCCGGGGGTATCTGGCATGTTCCAGATCATTTCTGGCATCAGTTTCTGCACACGTGCACTGGCAGTACTCCTGGTGGGGTACACTGATGTGCTCATGGGGCTCTGACCATCTTCAGTGTGAATGTCCCCTCCCTTACTGACCAGAAAGCCGATTCATCACAGCAGTGCTCCACCTCCTGTCGACTCAGCATAAACAAAGGGGAGGAAAAACAGAAGTCTCACCCAAAGTTCACATGGGTCATACTGAATGAAGTGTCCCCAGAGACCACTGTTACAAATGGCAGACACGTTGCTAGGGTTACCTCCACACCATCCTTGCCGTGAAAGGCCTTCGTGAGCCAGATCTACGCTGGTCATCCACACAGCTGGGGGGAGGGGGGTCTGCTGTGGCGCCCACAGGGCCTTTAACAAGTCTGCTATTTTGAGAGCTTGGCCCACCGAGAAGCCACACCCTCGTGGGGGCCCCTTTTCCCTCCGAATTGAATCATTCTTAACATTGACGTCCTGAAATGCTTTCTGTCTAAGGCATGAGCCCCATGAAGTAGCTATCTTCAGGCTGATGGATGTGAACTGCTCTTCCACCAGGGATGGGCAGGGAGACAGACAGGAAAGGCACTCCACCTAGGAAGCAGGTGACTTTGAGGAAACATGGTGTCCCTCTTTGGAGTGGCCCTCAAAGCCATTTGACAAAGCGGCTCAGTGTCTTGCTGCCTGCTAGCTTTGAACTTGGAAATCATTTTATCCCAAGGCACTTTAGCTTCTTACTGAAGAAATAATGAGACAGACTCTGCCAAACTGGTTTGTAAGGGTGAAACTGCCACTGGCTGGGCTGCAGTGGACCCCATTTATTCTCCTAACTTGTCATCTGCTTGGTGCCGATTACCCTTCTGCTCCCAGTCCTCCCTTGCAATGCTACCTGTTGTCTTACTCCTCTCAGACGCCAAGAGTGTCTGTGTGTGTCTCAGGCAGGTCAAAGGTTTATCACCTGGCTTTGAACCCCTCCTCTTCCTCAGAGCCATTTGCTTAGAAACAGCATTGGTCTTCGAGGGGTTTCCTGAAGGTATGCTGCGTTGGGCAGTCGGTAATGGGCGAGAACAAGGGATCTCTCTGGAGAGGAACAGGCTTCGTTTCTAAACCTGACAGAGCAGTTTCAGTGTTTGTGTAACAGTGATCCCAAATGGGACGGCACGAGTGATGGATGACACGTTGAGTTCCAGCTGCAGAGTGCTTGCTCCCAGCCGCCCCTTCCTGGATCTGAGCACCAGGGAGAGTGGGAGGAGCTGAGGCTTCCTGCAAAGACTCCTGGCCCTGCCTTCTCCCTGGAGAAGGTGCCAGGTGATCAGTGCTCCAGAGTTAGGCCTGAGCTGGCAAAAAAAAAAAAAAAAAAAAAAAAAAAAAAAAAAAAAAACCAGATCAAAGACTTCATCTTGTCAACATCTGTATTAGTTTAACAAAATCCTGTTAACATCCTTTTCAAGCTGAGACAGTAGAGCCATAAGCTGTGCTTATGTGTTCTGAGAAGGTAAAGAGCCTGGACTGGAAAATGCAAATGTGATCTTTCTTTATTTGCTGTACAAGGAACAAAGTTATATCTTCCAGATCCTTCAGCCCTTCAGCTTCCAGCCTTAAAGTTATTTACATAGCTTTTAATATGCTTCATTTTTCTTCCATTTCACTCTATTGAACCATCTGTGATAACATCATGTTAAGAAAGTGCTAAAGGAGTAGGCGTTTGGCACAGTGGTTAAGATGCCATTTGGGGTGCCCACATGCCATACAGAAGTGCCTGGGTTCGACTCCTGCCTCTGCCTTAGTTCCAGCTTCCTGCTAATGCACACCCTGAGGGGCACCAGTGGTGGATCAAGTGCTTGGGTTTCTGCTACATACAGAGGTGACCTGGGTTCAGTCCTGGGCTCCTGGCTTAGATATGGCTTGGCCCTGGCTGTTGTGGGCATGCAGAGAGAAACAGATAGAAGATCTTTCTGTGTCTGTCTCTGCCTGTCTGCCTTCCAAATAAATGAAAAATAAATAGAACATTGCTGGAAATATGATTAGGCCCTGGTTAGCATTTAGTAGTAACTTCTTCTTCTTCTTCTTTTTTTTTTTTTTTAAGATTTATTTATTTATTTGAAAGGCAGAGTTACCGAGAGGCAGAGGTAGAGAGAGAGAGACAGAGAGGTTGTCCATCTGCTGGTGCACTCCACAGATGACCTGGAGCCATGCCTATCTGAAGCCAGGAGCCAGGAACCTCCTCTGGGTCTCCCACACAGGTGCAGGGACCAAAGGACTTGGGCCATCCTCCATTGCTTTCCAAGGCCATAGCAGAGAGCTGGATTGGAAGTGGAGCAGCCAGGACTCAAATGGGCCCCCAAAAGGGGTGCCAGTTCCACAGGTGGTGGCTTTACTCACTATGCCAGGGCACCGACACCTGGTAGTAACATCTAATTAGAAAAATTCACTTCAGGGGCCAGCGTTGTGGTGCAGTGAGTTAAGCCACTGCCTGCAATGCATGCATCCAATACAAGCACAAGTCCCAGCTGCTCTACTTTCAGTTCAGCTCCCTGCTAATGCACCTGGAAAAGTAGCAGAAGCTGGCCCAAGTATTTGGAACCCTGCCACAGATATGGGAGACTTGGATGGATTTCTAGCCTCCTGACTTTGGTCTGGCCCAGTCATGGCTATTGCAGCCATTTTAGGAAGCGAACCAGTGGATGGAAGATTCATTCTCAGCCCTTCTCTCTCTCTTTCTCTCTTCTTTTGCTCTCTTTCTCCCTCTATGTCTCTCCCTTTCTCTATATAACTCTCTGCCTTTAAAATAAACAAAATTTTAAACATTTTCTTCAACTTACCACTTGTACCACTTGAGAGCCTTGGAGGACATAAGAAATATTTCAGGGGTCGGCGCCATGGCTCACTTGGTTAATCCTCCGCCTGTGGCGCTGGCATCCTATATGGGCTCCGGGTTCTAGTCCCGGTTGCTTCTCTTCCAGTCCTGCTCTCTGCTGTGGCCCGGGAGGGCAGTGGAGGATGGTCCAAGTGCTTGGGCCCCTGCACCCACATGGGAGACCAGGAAGAAGCACCAAATATTGAAGAGCTCCTGGCTTCGAATAGGCGCAGCGCCGGCTGTGGCGGCCATTTGGGGAGTGAACCAATGGAAGAAAGACCTTTCTCTCTGTCTCTCTCTCTCTCATTGTCTATAACTCTACCTGTCAAATAATAATAATAAAAAAGAAATATTTCAGTCTACAGCATTTGTGTGGTATGGCAAAAGTTTCAGGAAAGAATTTTCAGATGACTCCACTCCTCTTGCATCCAGGCCAACACTTTGAGTACTGATTGGCCATCAGGGTGGTCTGCGACTTCCAGGCCATCAGGAAAGAGATAATTGATTTCTGATTTTCAAGTCATGTTATCCAATATTGTCCTTTCCTTGCTACACACACTCATGATACATTGATTTGTCTGATGAATTAATATTTCGATCTATCTAATGACCTTTTCTGGGTCCCATGAGTTTTAACACACACATAGATTCTTGTAACCATGCCAACAAGCAGGAAGCAGAACCACTCCTTTATCTAAAAGGTGATCTCTTTAATTTGTTGTATGTTTCTCCTTTAGAGTCAAGCTCTTGCTTCCTTTAGCCTGGCAACTGCTCATCCCCTGCCCTCTCCTTGTGGTTTTGCCTTTTCCAGAACATCATTAAAATCAGAGTGTAATCTTTTGACATTTTCTTCTTTCCCTCTGCAAAACTCCTTAAAGAGTCTTCTATGTTGAGAGCAGGCATTTAATCTAGTATTTGGGACACCTGTCTCCCATGTCAAAGCCACGCATTTGATGCCTGGCTCTGGCTCTGGCTCGGACTTCGGCTTCCTGCTGGTGCAGACTCTGAGAAGCAGTAGTGATGAGTGAAGTCGTTATGTTCTTGCCGCTACGTAGGAGTCCTGGATTGAGTTCCCAGCTCTCAGCTGCAGTCCCTGCTCAGTTCTGACGATTGCAAGCATTTGGGGAGTGAACCAGCGCATGGGAGCTCTGTCTCCCCTCCTCCCATTTCAAACAAAATCCTAATGGGGTCCTGCATTATCATAAATGAGGGGAGGGGATTTTCCAGTTACAGCAAGAAGTGCTACAGATGTTAGACAACCCAGCTTTCTGTCCCGTTGCGTCACCCCTCCAAAGCCCCTGTGCAGAAATGACAAACAGTTGTTAGGAGGATTGCTCCCAACTATTGAAGCGCGTCCAAATGTAGAGGAGGAACTCTTCCTTTATTTTCTCAGGTTCAAGGGCTAGGGCCCATAAATCAAACTGACAAAGAACAGATCAACAGGAGGGAAAAAAAATGTTTATTTATGCATGCAATATGATACACGTGGGAGAACTCAGTAAAGAGTAACTCAAAGGGGCAGTTAGAATTGGGGGCTTATATAGTATCTTAGCAAAAAGTGATAAGTGGGAGAGTGACTAGGCCCCCCAAAAAAGGGGTTTGGGGGGCCAGCATTGTGGCATAGCTGGCAAAGCCACTGCCTGCAACACTGGTGCTGGTTTGTGTCCCCGCTACTTCACTTCCTATCCAGCTCCATGTTACTGGCCTGGGAAAAGCAGTGGAAGATGGCCCAAGTACTCAAACTCTTGCTACCTGTGTGGAAGACCTAGAAGAAGCTCCTGGCTTCTGGCTTTGGCCATCTGGGGAGTGAACAGTGGATGGAAGATCTCTTTCTCTCTCTCCCCTTCTCTCTTGGCAACTCTGACTTTCAAATAAATAAATACTTTTTAAAAGTTGGGGGTGGGGCATGGTTTGGGCAAATAAATATAGGAGGAAAACTAATGGAAGAAAACGAATTTTGATTGTGGCCACATGAAATTTCCTGAATACAGAGCAGACACAGAATGATGATAAACTCGGGGTCAAAATATTCTAGTTAAGAATAGCTGGGGAAATCTTTATGAGGGTCTGATGTGCTATGACTGTGAGAGTCAAGCGGCAGCAAAAAACTTAGAAAATCCCTGCACAGAACAAAAACAAGTGCATCTCCTCTATCTATAAAAGACCAGAACAAAGAGCAAGCACTTACCAACCAGACAAACTGATGTCAGAACTTCTTGGGAGTCAGTCTCTCAAGATGGACTTTGGGCTTTTCTTGCTCCTATTCCCATCAGAGAAAGCTTCAGTGGCAGCTCCATCTGTGGGAGCCATGGAAATCTGCACCTGTAACAGGGCGGTAGATTGAATTATTGTTCCCAAGGCTTTTGGCGCTCCCTCTTCAAGGTGACTGCCATTCAGGCAACATGCTCCCCCCCCCCCCCCCCCCGCCACTGACACTAGGCTGTGCCATGCAGCTCACTTTGTCTAATGGAATGACAGTGTGGGGACACAAGCAGACCCATGAGTCTTCCCAGGCTATTTTTGTTGATAGACAACCATCTAGTTGTTGATTTGAGTGTGTGTGAAAGGGGTTGAGGGCTGGTATTTCCTACTCAGCTGTCTTGCTGATGTCACTCCTCACAATTGCTCCTTCATTTCCTTTTTTTTTTTAATTTAATCGAAAGAGAGAATGAGAGAGAGAGAGAGAGAGAGAGAGAGAGAGAGAGAGATCTACTCTAGAAATGCAGACAGTGGCTAAAACCAAGCCTCAGCTGGGAGCCAGGAGCTCACACCAGGTCTCACATGTGGGTAACGCTGGAACCCAACTATTTGAGCCACCACTGCTGCCTTCTAGGGTGCCCATTAGCAAGTAGTCAGAATGGAAAACAGAGCCCAGACTCAAACCACACACTCTGATATGGGGTACAGGTGTCCTGAGGAGCATCTTAAGCACTGTGTTGAATGCCTGCCTTTGGTGTACTCTGTCTCTTTCTGCCTTTCAAGTAAATTTTAAAAAGTGAGGCCGGTGCCGCGGCTCACTAGGCTAATCCTCCGCCTTGTGGCGCCGGCACGCCGGATTCTAGTCCCGGTAGGGGCACCGATCCTGTCCCGGTTGCTCCTCTTCCAGTCCAGCTCTCTGCTGTGGCCAGGGAGTGCAGTGGAGGATGGCCCAAGTGCTTGGGCCCTGCACCCCATGGGAGACCAGGAGAAGCACCTGGCTCCTGCCATCAGTTCAGCGCGGTGCGCCGGCCGCAGCGCGCCTACCGCGGCAGCCATTGGAGGGTGAACCAACGGCAAAGGAAGACCTTTCTCTCTGTCTCTCTCTCACTGTCCACTCTGCCTGTCAAAAAAAAAAAAAAAAAAAAATTAAAAAATTAAATTTTAAAAAGTGAATAAACTTTTTAAAAAAACTTTCTAAATTTTTATTTATTTGACAGGTAGAGTTATAGACAATGAGAGAGAGAGAGACAGAGAGAAAGGTTTTCCTTCCATTGGTTCACCCCCCAAATGACCGCTATGGCTGGCGCTGCGCCGATCCAATGCCAGGAGCCAGGTGCTTCTTCCTGGTCTCCTGTGCGGGTGCAGGGGCTCAAGCACTTGGGCCATCCTCCACTGCCCTCCAGGGCCACTGCAGAGAGCTGGACTGGAAGAGGAGCAGCCGGGACTAGAACCCGGAGCCCATATGGGATGCCAGCGCCTCAGGCAAAGGATTAACCAAGTGAGCCACGGCGCTGGCCCCTTAAAACCATTTTTTGCACCAAAATAAATTTATCTTCTAAGTCCCATTTTCCAGACTTTTTGATGTCCGCTCGTGACCTTGGGAAAAACACTGGTAGGGCCCAGGGCAGGGGTATGAAGCAGGAGAGTAAACCAAGTCCTTCTTATTCCAGCTCACCCAGACTTAGAGTCTGTTTTAAAATCCCTGCAACATTACACTGCCTTCTCCGTCTCAGAGGCATCTGCAGTCTCCCTTTGAATAGTGAGCCTAAAAATACACTTTCTTTACATGTCAGAGATTAGAGTCATTGTAGTCGAAATTCATTTTCATATTTTAACATCAAGACTTCATTTTAATAACAGTATTGTTTTCTACCTTGGGCTTATTCACATTGTAATTTTTTTCAAAAGGCTCTATAAAGCTACTCCTGATGCTAAAGTTTCCAGCAAGAGCCAAGAATTAGGATTATGGTTTTCTTTTATAGCACTACAGTATCATACCATTCTTTGTTATAAAGCTAAAACGTGTTGTCAATATTGTGACTGAATTTTCCACCCCAGTGTCCTCAAAGACTGAAGCAATGAATACTTCAGTATTTTCTAAATTTTCCCAAGAACACACACACATAAAAGAGAAAAACTATCATCATGGGTCTCCAGGTTCTCCGGAACACTCACCATTCCAAGGGCATTTCCCATTGCTCTAGTTGAAAACATTTTTATTTATGCTCTTTTCTTCCCTTTGAAAAGTGGTACATCCTCTTTCCCTTCAGTTCAGTTGTTTTTCATTGCTAAAGTATCAGTCCTGACATTGAAGGGTTTTCACTATTGATTCTTCCACACATCTGTCTACCCACATAGAGCAGGATGAGCCTCCTATCCCCTCCCAAAGGTGCATCGTCCAAGGCCACCCATCCTCAAAGAGCCAGCAGCAATATCAAATCCAGGAAGCCTTCCTAAGTTGTCCCCCTGACCTCAACTCAATGTTCCCTTTTGGAAATTCCCCTGGGGCCATCACCGTGGCACCAGCATCCCATATAGCTGCTGGTTCCCGTCCCAGCTGCTCTTCTGATCCAGCTCTCTGCTGTGGCCTAGGGAGGCAGTAGAAGATGGCCCAAGTGCTTGGGCCCTTGCACCCACCTGGGAGACCCTGTTGCTGGTCGTGGATGGGAGGGCTATTGCCAGAGTGAGTTTTGTGGGTTTTTTCCTCAGCTTTGTATAGAAATAAAAAGCTGGGATACAATTTGCAAAGTGGCAGATACTTTCATTTGACAGAAACGAAACTTCTATTTACTTGGCAAGTGACTGAAAAAGCTTCTGGACCGGGAAGAGAGCAGGTGGAGTACCTGAGCACGACACTGGCTTTCAGGAAGTGTCCTGGGTTTTTAAGGCGTTACTGTTTGTTTGTTTATTTATTTATTTATTTATTTTGCTGACAGGCAGAGCTAGACAGAGAGAGAGAGAGAGAGAGAGAGAAAGGTCTTCCTTTCCATTGGTTTACCCCCTAAATGGCTGCTACGGATAGTGCGCTGCGCCGATCCAAAGCCAGGAGGCAGGTACTTCTTCCCGGTCTCCCATGCGGGTGCAGGGCGCAAGCACTTGGACCATCCTCCACTGCCTTCCCAGCCCACAGCAGAGAGCTGGACTGGAAGAGGAGCAACCAGGACAGAATCCGGCGCCCCAACCGGGACTAGAACCCGGGGTGCCAGCGCCGCAGGCAGAGGATTAGCCTAATGAGCCGCGGCATCAGCCTACTGTTTTGTTTTTCATTGTGTCATTCTGTGGGGGTGCCCATCAGACGGAGGTTTCACATACTGTATATTGATTGGCTTGGGGCTCATGGAGATAGCAGAGGTCTCCTGGAGACTCTCTGTCTCCTTAGGGGCTCAGCCCCCTCCTCTGCTAGCTCTGGGCGGAAGATGGCAACTATCTTGAAGGCATGATTTAAACCTGCAAGGTCACACTGGATAGCCTGGCTCCTGGAGCCAGTCCAACTCTCCCCTGCCATCTCTGGGTGGAATATTGCACCCACCCTGAAGGTGTGATTTAAAGCCGCAAGGTCACACATGCCGCACAAGAAGCTATTAGTGGGGGAGGTGTCGGTCTGTCTGGAGACAGGCTTTCCATCCACAGCTGGCAGCCTGCTTGTGAAGGACATTCTACCTCTGTCTGGGGGGCCGCCAGACTCCCCTGGCCCACTGAACGGCCTCAAGACCCCAGAAGCTCCTGGCTGTGGATCTGCTTAGCTCCAGCTGTTGTGGCCATTTGGGAAGCAAACCAGCAGATGGAAGATCTCTCTCTCTCTCTCTCCGTCTCTCTACCTCTCCGTCTGTAACTCTACCTCTCAAATAAATAGATAAAACCTTTTTAAAAAAAATCCCCTTGTATTTTGTTTTGCCTGTTTTAAAAAATTTATTATCTATTATTTAGATTTATTTAGTTATTTATTTGAAAGGCAGAGATACAGATCCACCTAGCAGTTCACTCCCCAAATGGCCTCAATGGCTGGGGTTGGGCCAGGCCAAAGCCAGGAGTCTCTCCTGAGTCTCCCACGTGGGTGCAGGGGCCCAAGCACTTGGGCCATCTTCAGCTGCTTTCCCAGGCCATTAGCAGGGAGCTGGATCAGAAGTGTGACAGCTGGGACTCAAATCGGTGCTCATATGGAATACTGGTGCCGCAGGCAGAGGCTTAACTTTCTGCGCCGCAGCGCCGGCCCCTAGGCCTGTTTTTAACCTTGTTTCAGAGGGTTATGTTTATTTCTATTTCTTATGCTTCTAGACCAAGGGTTTTCAAACTTTAGTGTGCATCAAAATCACTCAAAGAGCTGAACACACATTGCTGGGCCTCGTCCCCAGAGTGTCGGGGCCCAAGACCTTTTCTGTCATGCTCCCAGCTGATGCGCGTGTGCTGGTCCAGAAGAACACTTTTAGCTCCGTGGGTCTTCACCAGACCCAGGGTCTGGAGGCCTGTCGGTGGGTACCACACTCGTTCATCATCCATCCTGCACACAGCTGGCACAGTGACCTGTACAGAACTGCTCAACAGCAGAGCTCTGTTAGGACCAAATTGCTCTACTCGGAAGGCGTGCTGCAGAAAACGTCCTAAGTTTCAGTGTTCTAAATTAGAATCACAGACACAGTGAAGAACCCAAAAGTGGTGAAAGAAGAGCACACCAGCTGTTTATAAGGTGGCCTGCTCCACCAGTGGATAGAGCAAACGGGGGAGTTATGGAGCTGGGCGATGTCCAATGTTATCACATGTATCTAAGTACCTGCTGGGTTTGAATGGGTCTCCAAACTTCACATATGGGAAACGTAACCCGATGGTATTTGGAGGTGAGGTCTTTAGGAAGTGGTTAGGATTAGATGAGTTCATGAGCGCAGGGCTCCATGAGAGCATGGGTGGCTTTATAAGAGAGCCGAGCTAGCACCTGGCTCTGTCTGCCACGGGATGCCCTCCCCGTGTGAGGATGCAGCAGGAAGACCCTCCCCAGAGGGTCCGGTTCATCTTGGACTTCCCAGCCACCAGAGCTGTAAATTACCCAGTCTGTGGTGTTCTGTTAGAGCTACACAGAGCAGACTGCAATGGTGTCTGATGAATTATTTCAGTTATTACTCAAAGCGGTACAATTTTTCTTTCCAGGGCATAGTTCTGGTGAGGAGTGGGTTCAGTGTGAGTGTTTTGTTCATTACTGTTGAGAAAAGCAGGGAAATGAATGCTCTGTCTTAAAAATGTCCAGTACAGAATTTAAGGTAACAGCCAGAAGGTGGCTGTGATTTGGGGCAGAGGTGAAGTGTGGAGCCTTGAGAAAGAGGCTGCCTGGGCTGTGCCTGCTATGCCTGCCGACCTCAGTAGAATGGCACTCCAAACAATCAGCTTGGCTCCAAAAGATTCAAAATGGTGCCTGTCAATTTCTTAGTACCACTAGTAGAGAGTCTGCCTAGAGTTGACTAGCTTTTCAGTAACCATATTTTTCCAATTGAAATTTAGAATAAGAGCAATACTTTGAGCCACTCTGGGGAATAAGAGTTCTCAAAATGATACTGTGATTCCGCAAACATGTCTAGGTTTAGAGAAGCCAAAGGCGATAGGAAGCCTCTTTTGGACGCCTGGATTGTCTAGTGTCTGTGTCTGTGTATTTCCAGCCCCATCTCCCAGTTCTCTCCCCCGAGTCCCTGTATGTCCATGGGAAGGAAGCTGGAGCATCCACCTCTCTAAGTGAGAGAGGGGAGTTTTCCAGTCATTATGTGCACAGAATGGAAAGGATTTCATGTTAATGATCCTCACTGGGACATCCTGGCCCTGAAGTTACAGAGTTGGTGCCTAGTGCACATAAAGAGAATAATCCGAAGGAAACCCAACAAGCACACAGGCAGCTTCTCAGCCACTTCCTTCCTCTTCTAACAGGCTCATAATTCCATGGAGAGTCTTGGAATTTACTACAAGCCTGCGCCTTTGTTTCTTATGGAAGCAAAGGGAGTTACTCACCAGTCAGGGACTAATAAAATGCAAGGATCACTGAAAGATTGTGTTTATCCAGCTAGACTCCTGCATGGCGAAACATAACACATGCAAAGGCTGAGAGCCAGCCCCAAATTATTGATGAGAAGACGAAACAAAGGGGCCAGGAGAGAGAAAGATTGTATGTCAAACAGACTGCCAGCCTTCCACTTACTCCTCACATCTGGCAGTACTGGGCTGTTTCCCAAGGCTGAGACACAATACGGAGAGGCAGGCAGCTCTTGGCAAGAATCCTCGCAGGCTCACAGCCTTGTCCCTGCTACTACAAGCTCAGGCACATGCTTGCTCTTTTTATTTTTATTTTTTCTTTTAATTTTCATGCTCTTTCTTTTCCTTCTTTTCACTCTTTTTCCTTCTTTTTGTTTTCCTGACAGTCAAACCCATTTATGTGTTGCTTGCTCACACTTTTTTTTTTTTTTTAAAGATTTATTTATTTATTGGAAAGGCAGAGTTACACACAGAGAGAGAAGGAGAGGCAGAGAGAGAGAGAGGTCTTCCTTCCACTGGTTCACTCCCCAATTGACTGCAATGGTCAGAGCTGCACCGATCTGAAGCCAGGAGCCAGGAGCTTCTTCTGGGTCTCACACATGAGTGCAGGGGCCCAAGAACTTTGGCCATCTTCTACTGCTTTCCCAGGCCGTAGCAGAGAGCTGGATCGGAAGAGGAGCAGCCGGGACTAGAACCTGTGCCCTTATGGGATGCTGGCATTGCAGGGGGGTGCCCTTATGGGATGCTGGCACAGCACTGGCCCCACACTTTTTGTTTTGAGACTTTCAAATATACATAAAAGTAAAGTGAAGCATATAATTTACAGTCTCCATTATATTGCCCAACTTCAAGTATTATCAACATATTGCTGGTCTTTTTTTTTTTTTTTTTTCCTCCACTTCTCGCTCCCTCGGCCACCCAATGTTTCCTGGAGCATTTTAAAGCAAATTCCAGGATTTCACTCTGGAAGGTGTCACATGTCTCTGAAAGATCAACACTTTTTTCAGACTCTAACTGCCATATGTTATTGCACTTCCCCAGATTTATATCTTCTTGATATCATTTAATACCTCAGTTGTTTTAAAGTTTCCCCAATTTTCTCAAAAATGTTTTTATTCAGTTGGTTTGTTCAAATAGACTTCAAGCAAAGTTGACATGGTTCATTTGACTGATAAATCTCCTAAGCTCTCTCAGTATGTGATATTTCCTTTCCTGCGTTCTGGTTTCCGTGCCATATGTTTGGCCTGCTTGCTTTCCCACAGTCTAGACCCTGATGAATCGCATTCTCGTGGTGTAGCTAACACATTCTTTTGCTCCCTGTGTTTCCTGTAAGCTGGTGTTTAGACTTCAAAACTTGTTCAGAACCAGGTTAGCATGCTGGTGCCAGTGGTGCTGGTTGTTCTGACTGCACCACAGAATTCTGGTAATCCCAGGGTTAGTTGAGGGTGATCAGACAACAAATGGAGCAAAGGGTCCATGCCAGATGCTTCTGTCTGCCCTTGCCAAGCCCCTCGTCTCCCCCAGAGCAAGACGCAGTCAAGGTTTATTGAGTTGGAGCAGTGAGTGAAACTGAGATTTTCAGGACTTCAGCTGCAGATCTGCGATTCTCAGCTGAGATGCTTCAAATCTTAATGTGCATCTGCCTGCTGGAAAATGTCTATTTCATGGCCTTTGTCCATTCTGGTCAACTCGCCTTAGCTCCAGGCCTTTCTGTTTCATCTTGTTCACATACATAGACATTAAAAAAAAATTAAGATATTAATGTTTCTCATTATGGAGAAGCAGCCTTCATTTGAATTGTGAAATTTTTAAAACTATATATTTAAAAAGTGAGGCCGGCGCTGCGGCTCACTAGGCTATTTCTTCCGCCTATGGCGCTGGTATACCAGGGGTTCTAGTCCCAGTCAGGGTGCCAGTTCTGTCCCGGTTGCTCCTCTTCCAGTCCAGCTCTCTGCTGTGGCCCAGGAAGTCAATGCAGGATGGCCCAAGTGCTTGGGCCCTGCACCCACATGGGAGACCGGGAAGAAGTACCCGGCTCCTGGCTTCGGATCGGCACAGCACGCTGGCTGCAACACGCCGGCCATAGCGGCCACTTGGGAGGTGAACCAATGGAAAAAGGAAGACCTTTCTCTCTCTCTCTCTCACTGTCCACTCTGCCTGTAAAAAAAAAAAAAGTCAGTGGTGTACTCAAATCATTTAGATATATTTTTAGTAACTGCCAGGCGCGGGGCCTGTGCTCATCACCATCCATGATGAATGACTCCTGTTCATTCATAAAACTTGCCTGTCTGCCAGCATTTTCTTTGCTATGGAGGTGACATGTCTCAGAAAGTAACACTTTCTTTTTCACTTAGTCATGTATAAATAATTTCAAAATAGGATACACATTTTTAAGGAATATATCTTTAGCAAATCTAAGACCAAAATCTATAGGTTCATTTCCCCCATTATCCCCTATACCTTTAACAAATTCCCCTGTGGAGACAGACGCAGGAAAAGGAAGGCCCAGTGTCCATCACACAAGGCAGTAGGTGGGACTAGCAGGGGCACAGGTGCAGGTGCCCAGATGGATGCAGGGCTGGCCTGTCAGGAGCTGGACACATCTCTGTAGGAGGGTATATACAGGCTAGAGTCCTTGGAAAGCCAGTAGCAGGGCTTAGTCCACATCTAAAGGCCTCAGAACCAGGGAAGCAGAGGGTGTAATTCAGATGGAGGCTGAAAACCTTGGTATCCAAGGGATGCTGGTGCAAGTCCTGGAGTCCAGAGATCAGCAAGCCTGGAGTTCTAATGTCCAGGGCAGGAGTGGAGTGGGTCCCAGCCCTCAGGGGAAAGAGGCCAATTCATCTTCTGTACTGGTTCTCCCTGGACCCTGTGCTAATTGGATGGTGCTGTCCATGTTGAAGAGGCTCTTCCCCACACAGACTCCTCGGTTGACCTCTCTGGACACATCCACACAGACAGATGCACTCGAAATAATGTTTCTCTGGGTTTCTATGTATTCCTTCACCGGGTCAAGTTGACACCTAAAATTAACCACCACACTGTGATTTGGTTGGGAGCTGTGTACACCATGGGACAACGTGAAATTACTTCACAAGGAGACAGCCATGACCGGAGGTGCCCTGGAAGTGAAATTCCCACAGAAGGTAAACACATGCATAAGAATGACAAAAACCTAGAAGAAAGTTGAGTGTTACAAAAAACAGAAGACGCAAGTCTGCTATATACAGCCTGCAGGTTGTGCACCTTGCAGTTGTACTTGTGTCACTCACATCACACACATACACACACTGTGCAAAACCTTAGGACAGGAGCAATGTAATCAAGATATTAAATCCTCAAACTGAAAAAGAGGGAAAGAGCATCCCAGGACTAAGAATACTCAAAAACATACCATTAGGATGGGTGTGGTGGTACAGCAGCTTAATCCACCGCCTGGCATGGCTGCATTCCATGTCAGAGTGCCTCTGCTTCCGATCCAGCTTCCTGCGGACGTGTAGTCTGGAGGTAGCAGATAATGGCTCAAGTACTTGGATCCCTGCCACTCGTGTGGGAAGGAGAACTGGATGGAATTCCAGGTTCTTGGCTTTGGCCTAGTCCAGCCGTGGCTGTTGTGGGCATTTGGGGAGTGAGCCACAGATGGAAAATCTGTGTTGCTGTCTCTCTCTTTCAAATAAATGACAATAAAAATATTTTTAGAGAGGAAATAGTGGTTATTAATATATATATTTTAAAACATTCCATCGTGGTAAAAAAAAGTGACTGAAAAAAATCAAATATCTTTTAAAAATTTATTTATTTATTTATTTGAAAGGCAGAGTTACAGAGAGGCAGAGGCAGGGAGGGAGAGAGGTCTTCCATCCACTGGTTCACTCCTCAGATGGCTGCAATGGCTGGAGCTGTACCCATCCGAAGCCAGGAGCCAGGAGCTTCTTCTGGGTCTCCCAAGTGGGTGCAGGGGCCCAAGGACTTGGGCCATCTTCTACTGCTTTCCCAGGCCATAGCCGAGAGCTGGATTGGAAGTGGAGCAGCCGGGATTCGAACCATCACCCTTATGGGATGCTGGCACTGCAGGGAGCGGTTTTACCCACTATGCCACAGCACCGGCCCCCAAATATCTTTGATAATTAAAAATTTCAGTATGTAAGCTAAATAAAGGACATTTCCAGCTAACAAAATAATCAGTAAATTTAAAAAAATAAACAGAAAACACCCTAGAACAGAGTAGAGATAAAGAGATGGAAATTAGGAAAGCATGTTTTTAAAGATAGGACATAAATATAAAGAAATATCTATGGGAGAGAACACTCTGAATATTGGAAAGGTGATCACTAAAGAGGTGAAACCTGAGATTTTCCAAAATTGGGGAGCTATTGAAAAATTCTACCAATGCTAAATAAATTATAGTAGTAAACTCCTAACCAGACCTCTCATACTAAAACCTCAGAACATTAAAGGTAAAGAAACATCTTGAAAGCTACCAGAGGGAGGAAAAAGTAATTCAAAATAGAAAGAAGTAGCAATAAATGGAAAACAGATTCCTCCCCAGACACAATAGATGTCAGAGTGTTTGCAGTACTGAGATGGAATAATGACTCAAGAATTCTTTACCCAGCCAAACTGTCATACAGGAGATGTGACAAGCCACGTTGACGCCATGCTTATGTTCTCTCCTTTTGAAGGTCTCACCAAAAAACTGCTCACAGTGGGTAAAGTACTTCAGTCAATTTTGCAAAATTCGTATTTTAACTCCAATTTATTAAGGATAGTCTTTCCACACTGACTTCTCCTGTCATCATCTGAAGCTTCCAATCTT
This sequence comes from Lepus europaeus, assembly GCF_033115175.1. NCBI lineage: Eukaryota > Metazoa > Chordata > Mammalia > Lagomorpha > Leporidae > Lepus > Lepus europaeus. Next base: position 100,595,466 of record NC_084838.1, read on the forward strand.
TGTGTGTGTGTGTGTGTGTGTGTTTCACTGTTAAATATGTATGTTGAGCCAAGGAAAACCAGAGGAAAGCCTGCATCATGTGAAACAGAGACCAAAGCAAATGATCAGAAAAGGGAAATACAAACAATGTAAGATACAGAAGAAAGTTTGAAAAAAAAATCTATGTTTAACATCTCTCAATATAGAAAATATTGTAAGAGCAATGGGTATCTTTAAAAGAACCAAGAGAGAAAAAAAAATAAGTACAGAAATGTTTGAAGATAGAATCCTAAAACATCTCCAGGATAGAAAAGAAAATGAAAAAACTAAAGATGAACCCAAGTAGTCCAAAATATGAATAGTAGGAATTTTAGAAACAGAACATAGTCAATTAAGAAAAAAATTATGGGGGTCAGCATTGGGGGGCAGCAAGTTAAGCTGCCACTACAACACTGGCACCCCATATCAGAGCACAGGCTCAAGTCGCAGCTGCTCTGCTGCCAATCCAACTCCCTGCTAATGTGCCTGGGAAAGCAGCAGCAGACTGGGCCCCTGCCACCCTTGTGGGAGACGCGGATAGAGTTACTGGCGCCTAGTTTCAGCCTCGCCCAGCCCTGGCTATTGCAAACATTTGGGAAGTAAATCAGCAAATGGAAGATCTCTCTCTCTCTCTCTGCCTGTCAGATAGATAAATCCTTTTTTTTTAAAAAAGAATTTATGAAAATGAAATTCAAGAGAAACTCGCATATCTTGACGATATATGTTTGATTGAAAGACCTCTCTGTGAAACTAGCACAATGAGTAAATGGTTATCTTTGTGATGTTTGCAAGTCACAGCCAAGGACCAAAATTCAAATGGCACCACATTCTCAACAGCAATCCTGCAAGCTAAAAAGTAAGAGAGAAGTAACTTCAGATTTCCGTGAGACAGTTACTAACAGAATTCTGTATCTAGATAAACGATTATTATAGGATAGAATGAAAACATTTTTAGCTATAGAGGGACACAGGTAATTTAGATTGTACCCAATCTTCCTGAAGAAATAAATGGAGGAACATACTACACCAAAGTGAAAAGCTAAATGAGAAAAGAAAAGGCCATGTGGCCAGGAGCAGGGATCTTAAGAACAGGGAAGAAAACCCTAGGTGACAGATAATGACAAGAGAAAGGAGGACTGCACACTTCAAGACAAACCAAGACTTGAAATTAGGGGTTAACTGACATGGGCACTGTGTGGAAAATAGCATTGACAGATCTCTCAAGAGACAGGATTATTTGAGAAAAAATATATCTATACATTCATAGAAAACTCTGCAACTAACAATTTAACAAGTAATGGAAAATAGTCACAGCCACCATTTGGTTCTGCCTGGAGTGACAGCCGCACACAAGTGAGAAATGTAAACACTGAATATGGATTGACTGTGTTGGGCAAGGGTATCCTTGATGGGACTACTTTAGAGAATGAGAGACAGACTGTATGATCCATGTATACAAGTCTAGGAAATGCTAAGTACTCTGCAGGGAAGGAAGCAGCTCACGTGCTGTGGGGGGAGGGTGATCACAGGTAGAGAGAGGCTGTGTTGCAGTGGGGGTCCTGAGCCCAGCACAGGGAGACTTGCACACAAGAACTGCCTTCCTAATGTTTGTTATAGATGAACGTGACGACTGTGTTCATTATGTGTGTGGTGATGGCTTCATGGGTGGTCTTAGTCCATTTTCTGTTGCTAATAAGACACAGCACCACACACTGGGTATGTTACCAAGGGAAGAGTGGTCCTAGGGCTCACGGTTCTGATCTGAGGTCAAAGGGCTGAATCTGGCAGTGGCCTTCTTGCTGGCAGAGTCCCGAGGTGGCTCAGGGCATCACATGGCAACAGACATGGAGCACTAGGCAGCTGAGCCACGTTGGCTTTTATAGCAGACACCCTCATGACAACCCAGTGACTCATTAGTTCATTAATCACATGAATGGATCAATCTATTCCTGAGGGCATAGCCCTGCTCACCTCTTAAAGGTCCTGCTTGGTTCTACCTCTTGGCACCTCCAGTGGTATTAGATTTCAGCATGAATTTGTGAGAGGACAGACTGTAGTCTAACCACAGCACAGATGTACCCATGTCAGTGCTTTTAAAATCATGTACTTTAAGTATATCCACATGACTAAATCTCAGTTTTATCTCAAGGAGATAAAATGCTTTTTCTTATTTTTCTTAAAAGACTTATTGGAAAGGCAGAGTTGAGAGAGACAGAGAGAGAGAGAGAGAGAGAGAGAGAGAGAAAGAGAGAGATCTTCTAAATGCTGATTCACTTTTTTTTTTGACAGGCAGAGTGGACAGTGAGAGAGACAGAGAGAAAGGTCTTCCTTTTGCCGTTGGTTCACCCTCCAACGGCCACTGCGGCCAGCGCACCATGCTGATCCGAAGGCAGGAGCCAGGTGCTTCTCCTGGTCTCCCATGGGGTGCAGGGCCCAAGCACTTGGGCCATCCTCCACTGCCTTCCCGGGCCATAGCAGAGAGCTGGCCTGGAAGAGGGGCAACCAGGATAGAATCCGGCGCCCCAGCTGGGACTAGAACCCGGTATGCCGGCGCCGCTAGGCGGAGGATTAGCCTGTTGAGCCACAGCGCCGGCCTGATTCACTTTCCACATGGCCACAACAGCCAGGGCTGGGCCAGGCTGAAGCCAGTAATGTGGAACTCAGTCCAGGTCTCCCATATGAGTGGCAGCAGCCCAAGCACTTGGGCCATCTTTCGCTGTTTTCCAAGGTGCATTAACAAGAAGCTGAACTGCAAGTACAGCAGCTAGGATTCGAACCAGTGCTGATACTGGATGATGGCTTTGCAGAAGGTGACTTAACCCACTAGCCACAATGCCAGCACCTAAAATATTTGTTAACATAAGGAAAAAAACACAATGAAATTCTAATAGAATAAAACACTATTAGAATGCCTATATATGTGTGTGTGTGTGTATATATATATATGTGTGTGTGTGTGTGTGTGTATACATATATATATTTAATCTGATAGCACAAATACCAGTGAGGACTCAGTGCACAGCTGGTTAGGACATGGAATGGAGCCATTATGCTGCAAAATGGCTTTGTAGTTTCTTATAAAGGTAACATATACTTCTTATTGGACCCATCATCCAGTCTTGTTAATTACCCTTAAAGAAATGAAAATATATGTCCTCACAAAAACTTTTACACAAGTGATTGTAGGAGCATTATTTATAACCACTAAGAACTGGAAACAACCCAGATGTCCTTCGACAAGCAAATAGGCAAACTATTATACAAGGGTACTTCAAGAACTGTGTGGAAAATGGAATTTAAAGATAAGTTTTTTTGGTGCAAAAATGTTTCTGAAATCTATGTATATGAGATGTCTTCAAAAATTTCACAGAAAATTCATATTAGAAAAAAACCTGCATAGATTTCTTTCTTAACTTCATTTTTTCATGGACTTTTTGAAGTACCCTTATATATCCATATGATGGAATACTACCTAGAAACAAGTGAGAACAAGCCATCAATACATGTAACAACACAGATGAATTTCTTAAAAAATTTATTTGAGGGGCCGGCGCTGTGGCGTAGTGGGTAAAGCTGCCACCTGCAGTGCCGGCATCCCATATGGGCGCCGATTCGAGTCCTGGCTGCTCCACTTCTGATCCAGCTCTCTGCTATGTCCTGGGAAAGCAGTAGAGGATGGCTCAAGTTCTTGGGCCCCTGCACTCACGTGGGAGACCCAGAGGAAGCTCTTGGCTCCTGGCTTCAGATCAGCACAGTTCCGGCCATTGTGGCCATTTGGGGAGTGAACCAGTGGATGGAAGACCTCTCTCTCTCTCTCTCTCTCTCTCTCTCTCTCTCTCTCTCTCTTTCTCTCTCTCTCTGTCTCTATCTCTCTGCCTCTCTGTGTAACTCTGATGTTCAAATAAATAAATCTTTAAAAAATTTTATTTGAGAGATATAAAGCTCCCCTCTGCCAATTTATGGCTAAGCTGGGCCAAAGCGGGGAGTTGGGAACTCTATCTAGGTCTCCCACATGAATGACAGAAACCCAACTATTTGAGCAATCACCACTGACTTCCAGAGTCTACATTGGCAGGAAGCTGGAATCAGGAGTGGAAGCTAGAGCTAGATTTTGAACTCAGGCAGCAAGATGCTCTGTTCTGCTTCCTGGAGATGCCTGCTCAGGTGCTGGGGCTCTGGGTCCTGGGTCACGGACAAAGACTGCACAAAAGTAAGCATCTCTCTCATTAATCTCCCTGCTCTCAGGTCAAAACCCCATCCCTACTCACTACTTAACTGGGTGACCCTGAAGCAAGAGGATTTCCACCTCAGTTTGTCCACAGGGAAATACTTCCAGGTTTTCATGACGATGAATCAGTCAACATTTCCTGGCATAAGAAAAACATCCTAAAACTTTCATGCCACAGGAATGATGTAAGGAAACCACCCACAGACACCACTTCAGATGCCCATGTCCTGTATCAGTGTGCCTGGGTTCAAGTCCCAGCTGTACTTCCATCCAGCTCTTTGCTAATACACATCCCGAGAGGCAACAACAGCTCAAGTACTGGGTTACTGCCACCCACCCACATGGGAGATCCAAATGGAGTTCCAGACTCTCCTGACTTGAACAAATTGATGTAAAGTATCTCTCTCTCTCATCCCCCATCTCTCCTTTCCTCCCCTCCCCTCCTCTCTTTCTCTCTCTCTCTCTCTGGCTCTGCCTTTCAAATAAAGAAAAATTGTAAAAAAATTTTATAAAGATCCACTTGGGATGCCCATGTTCTGTATTGGAATGCCTGGCTTCCGATTCAGCTTCTGGCTAATGTAAACGCTGGAGGCAGCAGTTGATGGTTCCAGCACTTGAGTCCCTGCCATCCATGTGGGAGACTCAGATGGAGATCTGAGCTTCTGGATTTGGCCAGCCTGGCCCTGGCTGTTGCAGGCATTAGGGGAGTGAACCAGTTGACGGAAGATCTTCCTCTGTCTCTCTGCCTTTCAAATATAATATTAACAAATAATATTTAAAAGAAAGGAGAGGAAAACCACCCCTAGAAGTGGGCATTTGGCAAAGCTGTTGAGACTTCATTTGGAACACCTGTACCCCATATTGTAGTCCCTGGATTCAGGTCCCAGCCCCACTGCTGATCCCAGCTTCCTATTAATGCAGACTCTGGGAGGCAGCAGGTGATGGCTCAAGTACTTGGGTACCTGCCACCCACATGGGAGACCTGGATTGAGTTCTGGGCTCCTGGCTTCAGTTTGTCCCAGCACTGGCTATTGGAGGTATTTGGGGAGTGAATCAGCAGATGGAAAATCTCCTCCTCCTCTTATTTCTATGCTTTTCAAGTAAAATAAATAATAAAATTAAAATTTAATAAATAGAAACTTGCTACTTGAATTCAGTGATTTTAAAGAAAACACAGCATCTGAATTAGCTTAAGATCTTGTGTTCTGCGTCGGCAGTTTAGGATGGGCTTTGCTGGGCAGCCACCTCAGCTCCATTGTGTATGGTCAGCCACTAGTCCAGAACTCCTGGTAACTTTTTGTGCAGGCTTTTGTCTTTTCGCAATCTGCCCTGGTCCACACCTTACTTCTGCTTTCCAGGTGCCCACGCTCTCAGTTCCTGAGCATTCCAGGTTGTGCAGGATGAAGCAGTCTTCGGTTTTTATTGTCCATTCTAGACATTCTGCAAGGCAGCTCCCAGGCCTCTCAGTCTGCTCTTCAGTGGTGAACCGGGATCTCTTAGTTTCCTCTAAAAATGTCTGTTTCTTCCTTCTTTTGTCTCTTCTCCCCTCTCCCCTTCTTCTCTCACTGTTATCAGAGGGTGGGGGGAGCAGAAACACCTTTACTCGGCCATAGGCAAACATCTGAAACAAAACATTGGAACTTAATGATGCTGCTTGTCTTGGGTTCATGAAAGGGATGATGGGTGTGGATGCAGCTCACCAAGTGCAGCCAGGCAGCAAACTGTTTCCCCAGCTACTAAATTAGAAAATAACCCATGGGGATAGATTTCAGTGATGGCAGTCAGAGTTTGATGGCTCTGTCAGGGAATTCTGGATGTTATAAATTCAGAGATTTCTTGTTCTGTACTAAGGGCTATGGCTTCGTTTTCAGGGAGCTGTGTCTGAGCCCAGTTGACAAGCATATTATGGGCTGGAAGGCTGACTCTTTCGGGGTGTCTGGTCATGAGCGAATAATTACAGGTTTTGGCTGCCTTTCCTTCTGGAAAATATTTATTCATGCTTCATGGTAGCTTCTGAATATGGTTTTTAAGACATCCCAATAATCCCATCCATTTACTTTCTTGATGAGAGATTATTTTGAGGTTGGAGGGGAAAATTCAAATTCTTGGCGTTAGAACTGTAACAGAGTCTGACTTTATTTCTGATGTCTGATGACTCAGAGCTTTCAAGCCTTGCCCCCTCTCTTCCTCACTACCCAGCATCTGGAGAGCCGGTAAGAAAGCCTGGGTGCTCCCTCCTGTGGCACCAGCAGGAGATTCAAGCCGCAGAAGCCCCTGCCCCCACTTCAGACCCTCAGTTTCCGTGGGGCACTGGGTCTGGGACAACACTGCACATAGCAAAATCCACAGATGCTCAAGTCTCTTGTATAAAATGATGTAGTATTCGCATAAAACCTACCCACATTCTCCCATCTACTTTAAATCAGCTCAATCCCTTATGCAGTATAAATACAATGTGAATAGTTACTGTACTCCATTGTCTAGGGAATAGGGACAAGAAAATAGGGCTGTACATGTTCAACACACACAGTCTTTTATTTATTTATTTGAATGGCAGAGCTATATAGAGAGAGGGAGAGACAGAGAGATCTTCCATCTGCTGCTTTACTTCTCAAGTGGCCACAATAGACAGCTGTGCCAGGCTAAATCCAAGTGCCCAGAACTCAATCTTGATCTCCCACCTGGTGACAGGGACGTGAGCAGTTCGGCCACCTTCCACTTCCTTCCCAGGCTCATTAGCAGGGAGCCTGATCAAAAGTGGAGCAGGTGGGACTTGAACCTGCCCTCTTTGTATGGGATGCTGGGGCCAAAACAGTGGCTTAACCCACTGCACCACAAAAGCTGCTGGTTTTTTTTTTTAACCTTTATTTAATAAATATAAATTTCAAAAGTACAACTTTTGGATTATAGTGGCTTTTCCCCCTATAACTTCCCTCCACCCGCAACCCTCCCATCTTCCACTCTTTCTCCCATCCCATTCTTCATCAAGATTCATTTTCAATTATCTTTATATACGGAAGATCAACTTAGTATATACTAAGTAAAGATTTCAACAGTTTGCACCCACACAGGTACACAAAGTATAAAGTACTGTTTGAGTACTAGTTTTAGTGTTAATTCACATAGTACAACACATTAAGGACAGAGATCCTACATGGGGAGCAAGTGCACAGTGACTTCCGTTGTTGATTTAACAACTGACACTCTCATTTGTGATCTCAGTAATCCCCAAGGCTCTTGTTATGAGCTGCCAAAGCTATGGAAGCTTCTTGAGTTCACAAACTTCAACTTTATTTAGACAAGGCCATAATCAAAGTGGAAGTTCTCTCCTCCCTTCAGAGAAAGTTACCTTCTTCTTTGATGACCTGTTCTTTTCTCTGGGATCTCACAGAGATCTTTCATTTAGATTTTTTTTTTCTTGGCCACAGTGTCTTGGCTTTCCATGCCTGCACAACTTTCATGGGCTTTTTAAGCCAGATCCAAATGCCTTAAGAGCTGATTCTGAGGCCAGAGTGCTGTTTAGGGCATCTACCATTCTATGAGTCTGCTGTGTATCCCGCTTCCTATGTTGGATCATTCTCTCCTTTTAAATTCTATCTATTATTATTAGCAGACACTGGTCTTATTTATGTGATCCGTTTGATACTGAATCCTATCTTTATTATCAATTATGAACTTAAACTGATCACTTGGACTAGTGAGATGGCATTGGTACATGCCACCTTAATGGGATTGATTTGGAATCCCCTGGCACATTTCTGACTCTACCATTAGGGGTAAGTCTGAGTGAGCATGTGCTGAACTGTACATATCCTCCATCTCTTATTCCCATTATTATATTTAACAGGGATCACTTTTCAGTTAAATTTAAACATCTAAGAATAATTGTGTGTTAATTAAGGAGTTCAACCAATGGTATTAAGTAGAACAAAAAAAATACTAAAAGGAATAAAATAGTATTCTTCGACAGTCAGGACAAGGGCTAATCAAGTCATGGTTTCTCATAGTGTCTGTTTCACTTCTACAGGCTTCCTTTTAGGTGCTCAGTTAGTTGTCACAGATCAGGGAGAATATATATTTATCCCTTTGGGACTGGCTTATTTCACTTAGCATGATGTTTTCCAGAATCTTCCATTTTGTTGCAAATGACCAGATTTCATTTTTTTTTTTTTTTACTGCTGATAGTATTCTATAGAGTACATATCCCATAATTGCTTATCCAGTCTTCTGTTGATGGGCATTTAGGTTGATTCCAGGTCTTAGCTATTGTGAATTGAGCTGCAATAAACACTGAGGTGCAGACAGCTCTTTTATTCGCCAATTTAATTTCCTTTGGGTAAATTCCAAGGAGTGGGCTGGCTGGGTCATGTGGTAGGGCAATATTCAGGTTTCTGAGGAATCTCCAAACTGTCTTCCATAGTGGCTTTACCAGTTTGCATTCCCACAATAGTGGATTAGTGTGCCTTTTTCCCCACATCCTCAAAAGCTGCTGTTTTAAAAAAATATTTTTGGGGGTTGAATCTACAGGTAAAAAACCCAAGGGTATTACTCTACTCACCCCCAGAAACCCCAGGCCAATCTCCTTTCATATACTTTGTGCATTTTTCTACTCTTTCCCCTCCTTTCCTGGCACATTTGCAGAAATTCTGTATTTTTGACTTTAAATTTTCACATGGTATAAATGATGCAAATATTTTCTCCAAGACTGTCACTTATTTTTTTGTAGTACCAACACTTTGGCTTTCATAATGTCACAGTTGACAAGCTTTTCTTTCAGATTTTGTATTATTCCTAGATATATTCCTTCACCTCAAGGTTGTTTTCCTTCTAGGATTCCCAGTAAATGACCACTGGGTTTTCTAGATTTATCTCCTTTGTCTCATATTTCTGTTTGTATTATATATTTGACAGGATTTCTTGGTCTTTTAGTTTATCAGCTGTATCTTCTATGGTTTCCATTCTGTTACTCATCTCATCTATTATTCTGTTTTTATTTCAGCAGTTATTTTAATTTCAATTGTAATTTTTTAGCTAACATCTTTCTTTTTTTTTTAAAAAGATTTATTTATTTTTTACTTGAGAGTCAGAGTTACACATAGAGAGGAGAGGCAGAGAGAGAGAGAGAGAGGGAGAGAAAGAGGTCTTCCATCCGATGGTTCACTCCCCAGTTGGCCACAACGGCCAGAACTGCACCAATCCGAAGCCAGGAGCCAGGAGCTTCTTCTGGGTCTCCCACGCGGGTACAGGGGCCCAAGGACTTGGGCCATCTTCTACTGCTTTCCTAGGTCATAGCAAAGAGCTGGATTGGAAGAGGAGGAGCTGGGACTAGAACCGGCGCCCATATGGGATGCCGGCGCTTCAGGCCAACGTGTTAACCCAGTAACATCTTTCTAAAAAATAATGCAGCATCTACTTGAACTGTTCTGGAGATATTAGTTATGACAAAAATCCTTTGGAATTTTGTTTTCTTAGGACTGCTTCTGCTTGCTAAGCTTGCTGTCCCTTCTTGTGGTTTTCCTCAAGTGATGCGTGGCAGTCTTCTTGTGTGTGAAGCTGAGGGTCTCGAATATGAGACACCTGCCTTCTCAGCCCCAGGGGAGCTCTCTCTGTGGTCAGTGCCTATGTTCATGGAAGAAACCCTGACACATGAGTCTGGGAGAGGTGAAGGCGATGTGGTCCGGAGTGAAGAGCAGGGAGGCTACCTTGTGGGTTTGCGTCCTCCCTACTCCTTGTCCACGGGGCTCGGGCCCTGGCCCGAAGGCTGCTCTGAACATGTGTGATTCATGAACTTGCGTCTTGCCCTCCCCCGCTCGCTGCCTAGGAGGCTGTCTCTTGGGCCCAGTGCTCCCTGCATAGTGGGGGAAGTGAAGTTGTGGCCGGCAGTCCCCCATGCAGTTCTGCAGCTCCTTGGATGGTCCCCCCACAGGCTCCACCCTGGGCTCAGCATTTGTTGATTCTAAATTTGGAATCTCCCAAGGTCTTTTTGCTGAGAACACAGACTTTCACATCTGGATACTTCCATTTTTCATTCACCAATCAAAGCTCATTCCCCTGGGGAACACTGTGGCACAGTAGGCTAAGTCTCCACCTGTAGTGCCAGTTCAAGTCCAGGCTGTTCCACTTCTGATCCAGGTCTCTGCTTATGGCCTGGGAAAGCAGTGGAAGATGGCCCAAGTGCTTGGACCCCTGTACCCACGTGGGAGATCCAGAAGAAGCTCCTGGCTCCTGGCTTCAGATCGGCCGTTGCAGCCATCTGGGGAGTGAACCAGAGATAGAAGACTTTTCTTTCTGTCTGTAACTCTCTCAAGTAAATAAATAAAATCTTAAAACACACACACACACACACACAAACTCATTCCCTCACTCCATGTCTGATTTTTTATGTTTCTTTATTATGGCCACACTTCCTTACCACAGCCATACTTTCTTTACTACCATCGTGCCTCCTGTACCACTCCCACGCCTCCTTCCATGGCCAACCTTCTGCACCATAGCCACGCCTCCTTCTATGACCATGCCTCCTTCCATGGCCACACTTCCTGTCCCACAGACATACCTCCCACTAGCCACAGGCTCCACTAATACCTCCTCTGCTCCTCTGCCCTCTTCTCTCCTCTAACCCCTCCCGGCCTTGAGGTGGCATCTCCTTCCTTTGTGGTTCATTTCTGGGTTCTGTCGCCATCACCCTTTATTGTCCTGACTGCTGCCCATACCTCTCGTTAAATTTTTTTCTGTTGTTAGACCCTCTCTCTTCCTTGGGACCCTGACTGGATTCCTTCTCTCCCAGTTGCTCCACACCCAGGGCCCTGCATCCTTGTCTCCCTTCACCCCTTTGCCCACAGATGCCCGCAGAAACCTGTGTCTGGAGCGGTGCACTTCTCTTCCCAACCCTCAGCATCTCTTCCTCTACTGGCTTCCTTCTCTGGCAACATAAACACGATTGTATAGTTTTTACCTGAAAAAAAAAATAGAGATTCTCTGGTTCAACTTTTATTCAAAGCTAAAGTTACAATATTTAACACTTTCATTTCCCTGTTCACCCCTGCTTCTGGCTCATGCCCCTTTGAAATCTGGCTTCTACATTCTTCCCTGTACTGAAACTAATGGGGAACAGGTCTCTAATTCTATCCAAAATAATAAATGTGATGGTTACTTTCCTCCTGCAGAAATCCTTCGTTGCTGTTGTTGTAATGTCCGCTTTCATTTCTTCAGCCTCTGTGTTCTCATTTATTTACATATTCAGTGTTTCTTTTCCCAGGTCTCACAATATCCTTCTCCTCAGAGGATCTGGCCTTCTTCCTCTCCAAGTGATGCTTGTGTCTTGGGCTGTGCTTTCTTGCTGTACAATCTCACCACATCTGTGGCTTCATCCAACCCAAATGCCACATGCCCAAGTCTCCCCATCTCCCCCGCCCTTCTCTCTGTCTCTGGCTTTCAACAAATCAGCACTCCAACCTACTTCCTGGATATCTACTCTCATTACAATTAGCACCTCCACTCAACCTGTCCCAAATAAAAGCTTTTCTTCTCCCCTTTCAACTCATTTCATGGATCTCAGATTCCTGGCTTCAGTACTTCTCACTTCATCAGTGGATTTGAAAGCCTGGGAACCAGCCCACCAATCGCAGACTCATCATCCATTCACATTAACCTTGACTTCTAGGATGGTTAATTTTCTGTGTCAGTTCCACTGGGGCACAGGGTGCCCAGAGAGCTAGTGAAACATTATTTCTGGGCATGTCTGGCAGAGTGTTTCTAGAAGAAATTAGCATACGAGTTGGTAGACTGAGTAAAACACATGGCCCTGACTGTTTTGAATGGACCTCATCTAACTCAGCGGAAGCACAAATAGGTCAAAAAGGCAGAGGATGAAGGATTGCATGCTGTGTGAGTCTTTGTACTGGGACTTCCATCTTCTGCCCCCAGCACTCCTGGCTCTCATTCTCATTTCTGGGCTGGAACCTACGCCAACGTATCTCTAGCTGTCTTGCTCTCAAGCCTTCAAGCCACATCACCAGCTTTCTGGAATTTCTCAGCCTCCAAAATAAAGTAGGCCAGTTGCTCATAGGCAATTGCTTTATATGGACAGGTGATATGTAACAGATAGGTAGATAATAGATAAAAGATTGGTAGATTGTAGATAGACAATAGGTATAGATGATGAATGATAAATAGATGACAGAAGACAGGTGGTAGGAAGATATATGGTAGATGATAGACAACTAAGTGGCAGATGGATGACAGATAGATGCTAGATGCTAGATAAATGATTGGTAGATGACATATGACTGACAGATGGTTGATTGACAGATAATAGAAAGGTGGATAGATGAATCACCCTGATTAATATGCTCCTAAACATTCCTCACACTTGTCTTGCCTCTTTGACCACTGATCTCTTTCAGATTCGTTTCCTCTCTCCTGGATTCACACAGTCACCTCTTACTCAGTAGTTCTCAAAATATGGCATCAGGACCAGTAGCAGCAGCATCTCCCATTCCAGAGCGCCTCACTAGACATCCAATTTAAAAGAATGCCCAAATTTTGAGACTCCAAGAGTGTAACAGTTTTCTAAATTGTTTGCTTTATTAGCTAACAACATAAAAGTGGATAAATCACAGCTTGTCAAGATGCTGAATTTTTTTTTTTTGCATCTCCTTCCTCTATAAATACTGTTTAGTTCTGTTCCAAAATTAAAGTGATTCAATGCACCTGTGTTCATTAGCCACATGTTTTCTTCCTTGTTTCCATCTTCATTTCCAAAATTTTAACTGCTTACTATTTTTAGGGACATAAAAGCAAAGAATCTCTTGTTCTTTTTCTATTAACACCGCTGGGCACACTTCTACATGCACTTCTGTTTTCATGACTCCTGCTCCACCACGAAAGGACTTTGTGATGTTTTCTCTGCATCATAAAAAGCAAACCCTGAATGACCATTTTGACCCTTGAGGAGAACCTAGAATCAAGATTAAAAAAAACCTAAAAATAGTTCTAGAAGAGACATTAAACTTATGCCTGTGTTGAAGGGTGCCAGGAAGACAGGGCCATTGCACTGGGTGGCTCCTGTGGCTCCCATGGTGACTGTTTAATCTCAGCCATTGATACTTCTGTTGTGATGGCTACAGCTGTGCTGGTACGCTCTGCACTGTTGTGACCATTCTTTTTCTTTTCTTTCTTTCTTTTTTTTTTTTTAGGTTTATTTGTTTATTTGAGAGACAGAGTTATAGACAGAGAGAGGAAGAGACAGAGAGAAAGGTCTTCCATCTACTGGTTCACTCCCCAACTGGCTGCAGCAGCTGGAACTGGGCCAATTCAAAGCCAGCAGCCAGGAACTCCCCACCTCTCCCGGGTCTCACATGTGAGTGCAGGGGCCCGAGCACTTGGGCCATCTTCCACTGCTTTCCCAGGCCATAGCAGAGAGCTGGATCGGAAGTGGAGCAGCCGGGACTCAAACTGGTGTCCGTACAGGATGGGGGTGCCACAGGCAGAGGCTTAGCCTACTATGCCACAGAACTGGCCCGTTACTATCCTTTTAACCAGGAGTGCTTTGAAAGGCCCTGGTGCCACGGCCAGTCATTGCAGATCTTTAGGAATGGGGAGGAGGTCCAGGCATTGGGACTTTCTAAGGACCCCTAGTGAGAGGTAGCAGGGATGACTCAAATGCTAAGTTCCCTGCCACCCACATGGGAGATCAAGATTGAGCTCCTGGCTTCAGCCTGGCTCAGCCCTGGCTAGAGCAGGCATTTGGAAAGTGAACTAAGCCAGCACCACGCTCACTAGGCTAATCCTCTGCCTGCAGTGCCAGCACCCCAGGTTCTCGTTCCAGCTGGGGCACCGGATTCTGTCCCGGTTGCTTCTCTTCCAGTCCAGCTCTCTGCTGTAGCCCGGGAGGGCAGTGGAGGATGGCCCAAGTGCTTGGGCCCTGCATCCGCATGGGAGACCAGGAGGAGGCACCTGGCTCCTGGCTTCGGATCAGCGCAGTGTGCCAGCCATAGAGGCCATTTGGGGGATGAACCAACGGAAGGAAGACCTTTCTCTCTGTCTCTCTCTCTCTCACTGTCTAACTCTGCCTGTCAAAAAAATTTTTTTAAATTTTAAAAATAAATTAAAAAAATGGATTCCTATGTAAGGCCATCTGACATTAAATATTATTGTTATTATCATGATGGTAAAGAGTTCATAGAAATGAAATTAAAAGATAAGTTTCTTTCAGCACAACACATTTTGAATCCATGCATAGATTTTTTTTAACATGATTATTTTTAACACTTAAATACAGACTTGAAAACAAAATCTAACTGGAAGAAACTTAGATCCATTAGATCTTTTTTCTATTAGCAAATTCAATTTTCTTAGCTGACTATTGAGTGTGTGTATGTCTATGTGTTTAAGTCCTGACTTTACTTTTATCAACTAACAAGCTTTTTTTTTTCACCAAATAAGAAGTTTAACAAGTAAAAAACAGTGACTATAAACAATAATTGAATGGAAAAATGATCATTTCACCTATCCACAGTAAATTTTACAGTAATTACAGATCATTAAATGGCAACAGTCTAATATCCCTGACCATTGGAGTAACACACTTTAAAGAAAAAAAAAAGATTTATTTATTTATTTGCAAGGCAGAGTTATAGAGAGGCAGAGGCAGAAAGAGAGGTCTTCCATCCCTGGTTCACTCCCCAAATTGCCCCAACAGCTGGAGCTGGGCTGATCTGAAGCCAGAAACCCAGAGCTTCTTCCAGGTCCCACACGTGGGGGCAGGGACCCAAGGACTTGGGCCATCTTCTGCTGCTTTCCTAGGCCATTAGCAGGAAGCTGGGTCTGAAGTGGAGCAGCTGGGACTCAAACTGGCAACCGTATGGCATGCTGGCACTGCAGGAGGTAGCTTTACTCACTATACCACAGCACTGCCCCTGTAACATACTTTTTAAAGTCTCAGGTGGCTTCTCAAAAGAAAATTATCTTATTAACAATTTATGAAAGTCAATATAGAAACAAATTCTAACATGTATCCAATTTTTTTTAATTTTTATTTTTTATTTATTTGACAGGTAGAGTTACAGACTGTGAGAGAGAGAGAGACAGAGAGAAAGGTCTTCCTTCCATTGGTTCACTCCCCAAATGGCTGCAATGGTTGGAGCTGCACCAATCTGAAGCCAGTAGCCAGGTGCTTCCTCCTGGTCTCCCAAGCGGGTGCAGGGGCCCAAGGACTTGGGCCATCCTCCACTGCCTTCCCAGGCCACAGCAGAGAGCTGGACTGGAAGAAGAGCAACCAGGACTAGAACTGGCTCCCATATGGGATGCCAGCGCTGCAGGCAGAGGATTAACCTAGTGTATCATGGCACTGGCCCCTCCAAATTTTTTTAAAAGGTTTACATGCAATATATGTATTCATTTTTATAATGGGTTTATATCTTTATATATAAAGTATTTAGCTATAACATTGCATTAAAATGTTGTCTTCATTGTAATCTATCTACAAAAACAAATTTAAAAGGATAAATATGATAAAATAAATGCTATTTAAATTTTTTTTCCGTTCAATAATGCAAAAACCTAGTTTACTTTAGCTAGAAACTATTATTAAGGATAGAGCAGTGCATCATTATGATATCATAATGATAGTGACTCTGCATCATTGTTTTTGAAAAATATGATCTGAGGGACTGACTAGTGTATGGGGTTAAGCAGCTGCTTTCGATTTGGACATCCCAAACTCGACACCAGTTCGAGTCCCAGCTGCTCTGCTTCCAATCCAGCCCCCTGCTAATGCACCTGGGAAGGCAGTGGAAGATGGTCCAAGGAATTGGGCCCCTTCCACCCATGTGGGAGACCTGGATGGAATTTCAGGCTACTGGTCTTGGCCTGGCCCAGCCCTGGCCATTGTGGCCATTTGTGGAGTGGACCATCAGATGGAAGATCTGTGTCTCTGACTCTCCTTATCTCTGTCACATTGCCTTTCAAATAAATAAAATAAATCTAAAAGATTCAGTGATCTGACTGTTGAGACATGGCCGTGTGCAGTTGTAGTTCTAGATTCCATTGATTTTGGTGCTTGGTCCTCATCTCCGTCCCTGTTGACAAGGGTCCTTTGACACACACGTGAATCCAAATGGCAGATGTATAGCTCTGGCCTCCCTCTGTGGTCATGCTCTGAGGTCCAAGTCCACCTGCTGATCCTACGTAAGTTCCAGGGGAGTCATGTTTCTCTATCCCGATGTGATCAGGAGGCCTTGGAAACTGATTAAAAGACATTTTCCTTTTATATTTTTACCAAGTGGGTTCTTCCATTGGAAGGTCTGGAAACGTATTTAAAAACAAAAACTCCAATCCTCAATTTTAAGTGTGTTGTAAGAATTGTCACAATGACACAAAACTACACATCAGCAGCAAAAATGCTCTCATCTCAGTGCTTTTCTTTCAAGAAAGAGGTATCTGTTCTCGTTTGTTAAAACCTGACATTTACACTGGAGTGATCTTGTTTGCTCATTTCTTAAAAAGCTACCTTCCAGGCACACTCCTGAGATACTTAGTACTGGTCATTGAGAAACTCGGCAGCATTAGCACTTTTTAGTTGCAATGTTGAAGTTAAAATTATCTCGTTTAAATGATTGACTAGGACATCTGTGAATTTTATCATGAACACCACAGGCTTCCTCCTTGATCCCATCTCATTTTAACGATTCGCAGTTAAAAAATGCTCAGTGGAATAATAGCACCTATGAATTCACTTAGTTGGTCGTGGGCAAAGCTTCATGGGCTGTGGTAAGCTGAGAGCAGATCAAAAGTGGGGCCTCTGCTGGTTTCTGGGCTGGCCACACCGCCTCCTAGTGACAAGATGGTAAAAACACTGAATCCCATCAGCTCTGCTGCTTCTCATAGGGTTTGAATCACTTTTTAGGTTAGAATTACCCTAAATTGAGCAACTCTGCTCTTCATCTTTTTCTTTTTTGCCTTGTCTTCTTATTTCCTTGATGTGTGTCTGTGTATGTTTGTATGTGTGTGTCGTATACATGATATATATACACACACTCACACACATAATTTGAAAGAGAGCAATAGAGAGAGAGGGAGAGACGGAGAGAGATTATACATCTGCTGGTTCACTCCCCAAATGGCCACAACAGCCAGGTCCAGGCCAGGCTGAAGCCAGAAGCCAGGAGCACCATTCGGGTTTACTACGTGGGTGGCAGGGACACAAGTACTTGGGCGATCTTCCACTATCTTCCCAGGTGCATTTTCAAGGAGCTGGATTGGAAGTGGAGCAGCCAGGACTTGAACCAGTGCTCCAGACCTTTCTAACCACATTGCTATCATCCGTGGGAAAATTTTTAAAGTAGTTATTGCTTTGCAAATATGAGCATTGTTGCTTCTATATATTGGCTCCCCCACTTCCAAGCTGTGTAACTTAGGCAAATCACTAGCTCCTCTGTGCCTCAGTTTCCTCATCTTTAAAATAAGGATGATAACAGCAAAGCCTGCCTCACAGCATTGTTTTTTTTTTTGACAGGCAGAGTGGACAGCGAGAGAGAGAGAGACAGAGAGACAGAGAGAAAGGTCTTCCTTTACCGTTGGTTCACCCTCCAGTGGCCACTGTGGCTGGTGCGCTGTGAAGCCAGGAGCCAGGTGCTTATCCTGGTCTCCCATACAGGTGCAGGGCCCAAGCACTTGGGCCATCCTCCACTGCACTCCCAGGCCACAGCAGAGAGCTGGACTGGAAGAGGAGCAACCGGGACAGAATCTGGCACCCTGACCGGGACTAGAACCCGGGGTACCAGCGCTGCAGGTGGTGGATTAGCCTAGTGAGCCGTGGTGCTGGCCAAATTTTTTTCATGATATGTATGTTCATGAATCTCTTGAAGATCCTCATTC
Source organism: Lepus europaeus (assembly GCF_033115175.1). Lineage (NCBI taxonomy): Eukaryota > Metazoa > Chordata > Mammalia > Lagomorpha > Leporidae > Lepus > Lepus europaeus. The sequence goes on from NC_084838.1 coordinate 100,613,590, forward strand.
ACATGGATTTGCACCAAACATTTCCATTCCATTTTCCAAAAACTTTTTGAAGTCCTCTTGTATATCTGCAAGATTTGTTGTCCCTGAAGAATGCAAAAATATGTTCAGCTCCCTTTTGACAAAGTCTGTGTTTTTCAAATTCCAGCCCACAATTCTTGATTGGGTCATGAAAGTTGCATGGTGGGCTGTGATCAGCTGAGCTAACTTTGTTGTTGCAGGCATAGTATCACAAAGTTAGCAGCTTGGAGCAACACACTTTTACTCCCCCACAGACTCTAGGGTCAGGACTCTGAGCAAGCCTCACTGGACCCTCTGTGCAGGTTCTCACGGGGCTGCACACAACACCAGCCAGGCTGCTTTCCCATCCAGGGGCTCAGCTGCAGAAGAATCCACCTGAAGCTCACTCAGGTTGTTGGCAGAGCTCATGCTCGTGGCTGTGTGGCTGAGAGCTCCTGCCTTTGTCCGGCTGTTGACTGGAGACCACCTTTAGTTCCTCACCCGCAGGCTTCTTCCCACACTCCTTGCTTCATGAACCAACAAGGAGAAGCTCTCTCACTTTCAGTCTACTAAGTCAGCGGTCAAATATAACATCTGATTTCCTTTGCCACATTCTGTTGGTTAGAAAACCACTCACAGTTCCTATCCAGTCAAGGTGAGGGAATTGTCCAAAGGTGTCAATAGTAGGAGGCTCAGATCATTGAGGATCAACACATCCATGTTTTAAAAATGAAACAAAGTGGTCAGTGCTGTGACTTAGACTAAGCCTCTGCCTGTGGCACTGGCAGACCACATGGGTGCTGGTTCATGTCCTGGCTGCTCCTCTTCCAATCCAGCTCTCTGCTGATGACTTAGGAAAGGAGTGGAAGATAACCCAAGGTGCTTGGACCCCTGCACCCACGAGGGAGACCCAGAAGAAGTTCCTGGCTCCTGGCTTCAGATTGGATTGGCCTAGCTGTAGCCATCATGGTCATTTGGGGAGTGAACCAGCAGATGGAAGACCTTTCTCTCTGTCTCTCCCTCTGTCTGTAACTCAACCTCTCAAATAAGTGAAAGAAAAAAAAAAAAAAAAGGAAAGAAACAGAATAAACTTCTATAGAAGACAGAATGTACCACATGTGACAAGAGTGCAGTACGCCCTCCATTGTTCACAGATTTCTGTATCCATGGATTTAGCCAATGGAGAATCCAAAATATTTGGAAAAAAAGTGTGTCCTTATTGAATAAATACAGAGGATTCAATATAGGCCAACAACTAGTCACACGGCACTGATACTGTATAGGGTTTTATAAGGAGTCTATGGATGGTTTAAAGTCTATGGGAAAAAATAAAACCTAAAGTTTATGTGAGGGGGCAGTGCTGTGGCATAGTAGGTTAAGCTGCTACTCGCAACACCAACATTTCATGTCCGAAAGCCAGTTCAAGTCCCGGCTGCTCTGCTTCTTATCCAGCTCCCTGCTGATGTACCTGGGAAGGCAGTGGAAGATGGCCCAAGTGCTTGGGACCCTGTACCCACAAGGGAGACCCAGATGGAGCTCCTAGCTCCTGACTTTGGCCTGTGGAACCCTAGCTGTTGTGGCTATTTCGGGAGTGAACCAGTGGATGGAAAATTTTTCTAGCTCTACCTTTCATGTAAATTTTTTTAATAAAGTCTGTGGAAAGATTTGTGTAAGTTATATGGAAATTCTGTGCCATTTTTAGAAGGGACTTCAGCACCCACTGGCTTTGGTTTCTACTGGAGGTCGCAGAACTCATTCCCCAAGAATACTGCTTCCCAGGGTCTGCTTTTAGCAGGGAGCTGGAGTCAGGAGCCAGAGCCCGAGCCAGATAGCAAACCTAGACCAAAAGCTGTACTTTGGAAATTTATATTTATTAAATAAAAGTTAAAAAAACCCAAATGTTAGCAATTATTGGTACAAAAAACTAATAGAAAAGATTAATATATCTTAAATAATAATAAATTTCATAATAATGTAAAAAAAAAAAACTAAACACTCCAGTGTGGGGCACAAGTGTCAAGCAGTAGACCATGTGCCTACCCCAAGGAATCTATTTCTTCCCAATGGTCTAGAACAAAACAGGCTGAAAAGGCTAACCCAGGGGACTGCTCCTGCAGACCGGGAGGAGGAGCTGGAAGCCCCTCTGCCCATAAGCCCTGGCGGCTCCATGTGGCACGCTCTCTGTTCTCACACTGCCCTGGCAGCCTGAAAAAGACACTCCCCCAGCCTGCACGTCTTCCTTTCTGCTTGCAGTCATGGCAGCCATAACAGCTCTTGAGTTCCCGGAGGACTCCCATTTCTGTAATTGCTTCCTCTACAGCATTCTCTCATCTTTCACTCCTGTGAAATGCTGCTGGCCTTGCTGGGCCCACACCCCACAGGAAGCATCCTCTCCTGCTGACCCGTTTTCCTGCACGTGGGGAACAGGTCTTGCCACGTCCTCATGACGCCTGGATTTACTCTGCCCCCGGCTGTCCTGCTTCCAGGGTGCTGGAGGTCGGCAAGTGTGTTCTATTACTTTATAAATTCCCAAATCTGTTCTTGATCTCCTTGTCGTGTTTGGACGCTTGCAGAGAAGAGGGGTGTGAGCAGTCCTAACTCTGCCATCTTGAACTCCTGCTCTGCAGCTTTGTGATGGGAGCCCCTGCTGCCTCTGAGCCAACCAGGTCCTTTCCCCGTGGGCAGTGAGATCTCTCTGTCCCCCAGACATCCTTGGGTGTGGCTGCTTCATCATGGGCGAGTGTCTCAGTCCACTGCCCACTGCTATAAGAAAGGACCCAAGGCTGGGTTGTGTACAAAGGAAAGAGGTGCACCTGTTCTCAGTTCTGGAGGTTCCAGGGCACAACACTGGCCTCATCAGCTCTGCCCAGGACCTCATGGAGATGATGTCACATGGCTGGAGCCCATGAGAGGGAGAGATGACACACCCAGACTGGAAGCCATGGCGCTAGGTGGGGCCAGGTTGCTCATTTTATGATAACCTTCTTGGAAAATTAATCAGGTTCCTACAAGAACTACCTTAATCCCTTTTGAGAGCCATCCCCAATGAGGACCTCCCACTAGGCGTCCCCCTCTTAAAAGCCCCCACCCCAAGCCCTCCACATGGTGACTAACTTCCAGGGCATGAATCCTTGGAGGATAATTCACGTGCACACTGTAGCAGGGAGCTCACTTGAGGCTGGGTGCAAACTTGACCGGCCTCCTCAGGCTCCTATTTCATCTGCAATTTGGCTAAACCATGTGTCCGAGACATCCTTTGCCACAGCATTGATCTTGTGGGATTTGGACTCAGATCCCTTTTGCCTACCATGGGCAACATCATTTCTGTGTGAGCTGGCCCCTGACACTCACTCTCTCCTGGCAAGACTTCCATTAAGCTTCTGCTTACTCATGAGAGTTGTGGGATCTTTGTGATTTTGGTACGTTCGCCTGCGTTTGCTCCCAGCGCAGAGGACACAGTGGTGACTCAGAACATCCGTTGTCGCGCCCCTCCCTGGCCCTGCAGTCACAGCAATGGGAACCTCCTCCCTCAGGTTTTCCTCATATCTGTCCGCCTCCATCTTCTTTGCTCAGTAACAGGTGACAGGCGGAGGAGCCTTGGTGGGCCCCGAGGACTGTGCTCACTCCTTTCCCCTGGCCTGGGGGGAGTGGTCTGGCACAGACACCTCTGTAGCCCAGCCAGGCTCTTCCGTTCCCGTCTCAGGCCGTCACTTTCTGAGACTGTGGCTCCAGGTGCCCCCGATCTCCGCAGGTTGGCTGATGACACCGCCTGTGTGCTTCTCAGCCATCTTCCCCTTCTTGTTCTGGACAAGGTTCTTCGGGAGTTATTCTGTTTTCCAGAAGGGCCATGGCCCAGCCTAGGCGTGTGGGCATCTCATGGCACCACCCCCACCTGGGAGTTAAAGGGGCTGTGCCTCCAGCAGGCCCTCTTTCACACCCATTTGAGAAAGATGCAACACTTGGTTTCATGCGGTTGTCCCAGGGCCTTCTCCCCTCGTCCCCATTCTCTCTCAGCCCTTATCCTTTTTCTCAAAGTTAAGTTGGGAAAACTCATTTAATGCACCTCAGGGAGTCAAAACCAGTCCTAGGCAAAAAAAAAATGTCCAGGGAGACAAAGAGCTGCCCCGGCCCCTTCACTTAGCACCCGACAAAGAACTTACATCACAGCAGACCTGTGGACGCCTGTGTCTGCGGCTTGCTGTCAAAGCAAGGTCGGGTTTTATTTGCTTCTGCACAGACCCACACTGTTCACTTTGAAAATCCTAAGCTGACAGGCCTTCGCCAGTCACGAGCCGTGTCCCCCACGGCTTCACCACCTGTGTTCTTGTCCTCAGCACAGAAATCCTAATGTCCTCCATTAACTGGATGGGGCTGCGGGCCCAGGCATTCAGTCTTGCAGTTAGGTTGCTGGATAGGATCCCACATTCCACATTGGAGGGCCTGGATTGGATACTTGATTTAGGCTCCTGACTCCAGCTTCCTGCTAATGCACACCCTGGGAGGCACAGTGAGGACTCAAGTAGTTGGGTTCCTGCCTCCAACGTGGGAGACCTGGATGGAGTTCCTGGTCCCCAGCTTCAGCCTGGTCCAGCCCCAGCACTGCAGGCATTCTAGGGAGTGAACTAATGCATTGGAGCTCTCTGTCTCTGTCTGTCTCTCAAAGATAATTAAAAAAAAAAAATCCAGGGCCAGTACCACAGTGTAGCAGGTAAAGCTGCCACCTGCAGTGCCAGCATCCCATATGGGCGCTGCTTTGAGTCCCAGCTGCTCCACTTCCGATCCAGCTCTCTGCTATGGCCTGGGAAAGCAGCAGAATATGGCCCAAGTCCTTGGCCCCTGCATCTGTGTGGGAGACCCAGAAGAAGCTCCTGGCTCCTGCCTTCAGATTGGCACAGCTCCAGCTGTTGTGGCCAACTGGGGGGGTGGTGAACCAAAGAATGGAAGATCGATCTCTCTCTCTCTCTCTCTCTCTCTCTCTCTCTCTCTCTCCCCGTCTCTGCCCGTCATCTCTGTGTAACTCTTTCAAATAAATAAATAAATCTTAAAAATAAAATCCTAACCTGGTGACCATCAGAGACAGTGACAGTTCTGCTGAAGGATCTTAGCAAAGAAGACTCTAGACTCTCCGCAAACCCAACACTCCAAGGTAGAAAAAGAGAAAACAAATAAGGGACCCAGGAGCCAGGAGAGCTGCACTGGTGAGGTGATAAGGGAACAGCTATTCTGGGACTTAGGCTCGGCTCCTCCACTGGTCAAGGTGAATGAGCTGAACAGCGATCACATGTTTTCCAGTGGAAACGGGTGAGGCGGTGCTGTAGGTGAGCAGATTGCATGAGCTTCAATGGCCAAGCTAAACCTGTGTTTCAGTTTGTGCAAAACTGGGAAAGATGAATAAGCACAGGGTGTGATCATGAGACCAGTGTTGAAACATAAAGGCACGTTTGCTCCATGCGTCTCAGCACAGCAACCCTCGACTTGGAGAGCTGCTAGATAGCTGGGCAGTGAGGTGATGCTCTGAGGCTCACTTTCCTATACAGGATCCTAATAGTATTTTCACTAGGACCGATTCGTTATTTACTCGGCAAATATTTTTGGCTCGTAATAAATAAGTCACTGTTCAAGTGACAGATAACTGTGCAGATGACAGGAGACCATATGGTGGCTACAAGACAGAATTTTAAATTTTAAAGAGCAAAACACTCATATTCCTTTGCAGCAATTAACCAGGGGCTGAGACCATCTGCTGTAACTCATTAGTCCTGTGGGGATGCTTATACAATTGTCAGTTTCACATTGGTTTATTTCAGTTTCCCTGTTCCAAGCAGAAAAATGTATATTCACCATGATGTCTCGATTCCTTATAAATGTTCTTACAGTGTTTTTGCCACGTTGCTCCTGTAGCTTTGTTCTTGGCTTAAAGACGATGTGGTAGATGGGGTGGGTGGCAGTCCTTCCACTTGTTTCCAGGGTTCCCTCCCCTCCTGTTTTCTCTCCCCTAGCTCAAAGCCAGGGTTCCCCTCCCACCCACCCCATGCCATATTTTTCTAGCATCTCTTCTTTTCTCCCTGGAGGAGGCAGGGATGAAGAGGAAGCACCTTGTCTGGCCGTCAGGCACAGCTTTCTTCACATTTCCAGATACCAGAGTAGGCGTTGTACCATTGTACACTGTTTCCCAGGCAATTTGGATGGCACTGATTTATGTGCCAGGAACAGGTCTGAAACCCCAAGTATTTATCCCTTCGAAGTGTGTTAATCTCTGTAGTGCTGTCTTGTTCTTCTGAGGGGAGACTTTCAAGCTGAAAATGCCAAGTCAAAGCTAGAGCAGAGCACAGGGCTAAGCAGCGACCCAGTGCATCTGATCTCACGGAGGAACTCTACACGGATCGTCAGGTGAAGGAAAGTGTTCATTTCAACCACACCCAAATCACTGAATCTCTACCTCATTTTAGCTACATGGATTAAGAAGGTATTTTTGTTTTTGATTTTTTTTTTTTAGGAAACTCCTTCCTGTTACAAAAAACCACAGCTGATAAACTTATATACACAGGACTATATTGTTCATTTAAAGAGGACATTAAAAAATAGGCTGGCATTGTGGTGCAGTGGGTTAACAACCTCTTGCAATGCCAGCATCCTATGTTGGAGCACTGGTTCATATCCCAGCTGCTCTGCTGATCCAGCTCCTGGCTGATACACCTGCAAGAACAGTACTTGGGCCTCTGCCACCACATACAAGACCTGGATGGAATTCCTGGCTCCTGGCTGCAGCCCCAGCCGTTGTGGCCATCTGGGGAGTGAACCAGCAGATGGAAGATTTCTGTGTGTGTGTGTGTGTGTGTTTCTTTCTTTCTCTGTAACTCCACCTTTCAAATAAATAAATAAATAAATCTTCTTAAAGAAAAAAAACTGGGGAACAGATTTTTTATTTTCTTAATCTTTCTAAAGAAGATGGGTTTTGGGTGTGTGATCCAGTTCTCCTTGTTTTACCATTTTGCCTGAATTAGAGAAAGAATTGAATTGGAGGTTGCAGCCTACAGATGGTGGGAGTCACGAGGGGCACCAGTGATGTGACAGGGCTGGAATTTGAGGAGAAAAGGAGGCAACAAGAGAGGAACAGAGAGAGAGGTAGGGAGGGAGAGAAAGAAATGTTACTTTTTTGGTTTTTTTTTGAGAGAGACATACAAAGAGCCAACTAAAGATAGACAAACAGAAAGAACTCCCATCTGCTGGTTTACTTTCCAGATGCCCACCATGGCCGAGACTAGACTGCGTGGAAGCTGGGAGCCGGGAATGCAGTCCAGTTCTTCTGTACTGGCGGCAGGAACCCAATTCCTCGAGCCAGCAGTGCTGCCTCCTAGGATCTGCACTGGCAGGAAGCCGGAGGCAGGAGCCAGAGCCAAACCCAGGCACTCTGTTGTGGGACACAGGCATCCCAACCACTAGGCCAAATGCCCACACCAAGAAATTCTCTTTTAAACACTGGTTTTTAAATTTTCATCTAATAAATGAGTCTATTCACTTTCACAGATTAGAAAAAAGAACACAAGCCTCCTGTGTAAGAGACAAAGAACGTTATTACTCCCAGCACAGCCAGGACCCTGAGCATCAGCATGTCTGTGATGGTTTTTCTTGAAGTTGACGTAGGTTAGCCAGATGACAGCTGCACACACAGTGAGCTGTAGGACATGAGGAAGACAGCTTGGGGGAATCTGCTACTTTAATAGCAGGCAGGCAGTGAGCCTGCTCTGTGTCCCGGGGGTACTCCCCATCCTCTGAGCTGCTTGCTGCAAACTGTCCTGAGACTGGGCTCAGGCAACACGTGACCTGGCTTTGCATTCCTTTTTTTTTTAAATTTTTTAAAAGATTTATTTAAAAAGCAGAGTGAGAGAGACAGAGAGAGAGGTCTTCTATCCGCTGGTTCACTCCCCAGATGGCCGAAACGGCCAGAGCTGCGCTGATCCAAAGCCAGGAGCCAGAACTTCTTTGGGTCTCCCACGCTGTTGCAGGGGCCCAAGCACTTGGGTTGTCTTCCACTGCTTTCCCAGGCCATGGCAGAGAGCTGGATTGGAAGTGGAGCAGCCGGGACTCAAACCAGTGCCCAAATGGGATGCCAGCACTGCAGGCAGCTTTACCTGCTACACCGCAGTGCCAGATCCCATGGCTTTGCATTCTTATAACACCCATCATGACCTCTGTTGTGTGAGACCCAGAGAACACTGTCTTTCATGGGAGGACATGGAAGTGGCAGGAACAGTTGGGTTAAAAGCTTGGAAGCAGGGAAGTCACTCCATGCTGGCAGGGACCTTGGGGGCAGCAGCAAGGCCACGTGCCAGTGACCCTAACTAGTCTCCACGGCTTGTCTTTCCCAGACGCTGTCCAGCAGTTGAGAAGCATAGAATAGGAGGAGCAAGAGTAGAGTAGAAGGGGAATAGGAGAATCCGCGGTGTCTGAGAAGGAGGCAGAAAGAATTGCTCGTCATTGAGCAAGAGGTGGCTGTGTATGGGAGACAGAGAGAAGGGGGACAAGTAAAGTCAGGCATGCAGGGCGTGGTGTAGGTTCCCACGTTCTGTGGACTAAAGGAAGGAGAGGAAGGTGCTGGCCACAGAGGCAGAGGTAAAGGCTGGGTCCATGGCTGGGGATGGGGCAGGGCACAGTGGAATCTGAAAGATAAGATGGGGGCCTTGAATCACCCAGTGAGTCACATGAAGGAGCCAACGCCCAAATATGCTGAGTCTGGGGAGTGTGGGCTGTGGATTGTCATCTTGAGCTTCCCTGATGGTACCTCTTGCACCCACTGCCAAAGGTGCCCAAGGCCCATGCATTCCAGTTCCCTCCCCTGGAAACAGAAGGCAGCTCAGATGGAGTCTTCCCAGTGGGATAAGGGTCTTTGCTCTGCTGAGTCTAGAGTCTGGAGTCTCCTCCCACCTGCGCAGATAGTAATAGTAGGGATCAAGGAGAGCCCTGCTGGTCCCGGGTAGCTGAGAGCAGGTGAGGGAGGTGCTCTCATCCTGTGACCTGGCATCCCTGAGACACCCAGCATCCTGGGAAGGAGCATCCCAACACGTGGGCACCTCTAACTTAGAACAGCAGGAAGCTCCAGGGGCACAAGTGAAAGACACAGCCAAGAAGTGCACTATGAAAGCTTTGGAAACCATCTTGCTTCTGGAACCACAGCCCGTACAAGTAGGCCACGAGCTGTGCACTGAACATAAACAAGGTGACTGCCTGCTGATAGAGGATGTTCAAGTAGAATCTAAAGTCTGCTAACATAATGCCTGAGTGCCAAGATGTGATCAAAACTCACTTGTCAGTACAATACATAGAGGGAAAAAAAGCATGGGGTCAATAAATGTGACAAGGAAAAAACTGATGGCATTGAAAATTCAATAATAAATTCAATTTGAATAACAGAGAAAAATAACTAAAAAAAAATTCCACAGCTTCAGGGACCTGTGAAACTATAATAAAAGATCTAACATTCATGTCCTTGGAATAATAAAAGGTGAGGAAAATCAACTGGGGCTGGAAAAGTATGCAAACAAATCTTGGCTTCAAGCTTCCTAAATTTGGCAAAATAGCTACACTCACAGATTAAATAAACTTAGGAAGCCCCAAGTAGGATAAACCCAAGGAAGCTCATGTCAAAACACATCATAAGTCAACTAAAGACTAAGGAAAAATCATCTTGAAAGCAGTCGTCTGGAACCATGAATACCAGGAGGAAATGGAAAGCGTATCTCAGGTGCTGGAAGGGAGAAACTGTCAGTTGTGAGCTCTGTGTCTGGAGTGGTGAGAAAATAAAGCCGTGTTTGCGTGACATGAACTAAGAGAATCACTTGCAGCAGTCTGGCCCTTGAAGAAGTACGAAAGGAGGGGTGGGAGTTTAGCCCAACGGTTAAGAGGCCTGCATTCCACATCCCAGTGCCCGGGTTCAACAGCACTGTTGTTAATGCAGACCCCAGGAGGCAATGGTGACGGCTCAAGTAATTGGATTTCTGCTGCCCACATGGGAAACCTGAACTGAGTTCCTGACTCTCAGCTCTGACCTTGGCACAACCCCAGCTGTTGTGGGAATTTAGGGAGTGAACCAGTGGATGGGAATTCTCCCTCTCCTCTCCTCCCCTCCCCTCCCCTCCCCTCCCCTCCCCTCCCTTCCCCTCTCCTCCCCTCTCCTCTCCTCTCCTCTCCTTCCCTACCTCCATCCCTCTCAAATAAATAAATAAATAAAGAATGGCTAAAAGACATTCTTCAAACAGAAATAACTATAAATCAAGAAGGAAAGAAGTTGAACAAAATGGGCAGACACAGGAATAAGTAGGCTATCCTTGCCCTGCTAATGCATCTGGGGAAGCAGTGAAAGATGTCCAGAGCACTTGGACCCCTGTCACCCATGTGGGAGACCTGGATGGAGTTCCTGGCTCCTGGCCTCAGCCTGGTCCAGTCCTGGCCATTGTGGCCATTTGGGGAGTGAATCAGTGGATGGAAGACCTCTCTATTTCCCTCCCTCCCTCTCCCTCTCCCTCTCCCTCTCCCTCTCCCTCTCCCTCTCCCTCTCCCTCTCTCTCTCTCTCTGTGTAATCTGATTTTCAAATACATAAATAAATCTTCAAAAAAATTCATCACCAAATTCAGAATCACCTAGATTTTTCTCTTGTGTTATCTTTTTATAAATGTTAGTTTGGCATTACATTTGGGTCCATTTTTGAGTTACGTTTTGTAAAAGGCGTAATATCAGTGTCTATATTCTCTAATTTTTTTTAATATGAATCTCTAGTTGTTCCAGTACCATTTGTTAAAAAAATTATTCTTTCCCTTGCTCCACTGAGTTGTGTTCACTCCTTTGGCCTAAGTTCATTTGACTGTATTTGTGTAGGTCTATTTCTGGGTACTCTATTCTATTCTTTTGATCTGGTTGTCTATTATTTTTTTTTCGGTAGCACACTCTTCTGATTATGGTGGCTGCATATGAAGACATGAAGTCAGGGAGAGTCAGTCTTCATCATTCTTTCATACAGTTTGGCTATTCTGGGTCTTCCTGCCTTAGTGTGTAAACTTTAGAATCAATTTGTGAATGCTCACAGAGTAGCTTGCTGGGATGGAAACTGTGAAGCAAGTTGGACAGAAGCATCTTAACAATACCGAGTCTCTTACCTACTAACAAGAGCATCTTTCCATTTATTTAGATCTTCTTTGATTTCTTTCGTCATAGAGTTGTTGTTTTCCTCCTGTAGATTTGCTACACATTTCGTTAGATTTATACCAAACTTCTCTCCCTTTCCCTTCCTCACCGCCAATGTCAAGAATGCCGTACTTTGAACTTTGAATCCCAGCTGCTGGTTGCCACGTACAGAAGGCAGCTGACTGCTGTATATTCAGCTTTCATCCTGCAACCTCACTGCAGTCACTACTAGTTCTAGGACATAAGTCTGGTTTTGTTCTTATCAATTCTCTGTGATGTTCTACACAGACAATCATGTCATCTATGACTACATTTCTTCCTTCCCAGTCTCTGTTGCTATTATTTCTTTTTCTTGTCTTACTGCCTACAGTGTATTTTTAGAGCAATACATAACTACAAAAATGATGACAGATAACGATGGGCATCCTCTAAGCCGGGGCCTATACCATTTGAACATAGGTTCTAAATGCATTTCCTACACATTAATTACAAATGTTTAACAATGGAGCATTTGTTTGGATTTATGTGTCTCTGTAGCCTAGTGGGTATTTAGTGGAATGAATGTTAAGATTTAATTTTAAAAATTAATATCTATATCCAGTATGTAAAAAGAAAATAGAATTCACATCAGGTGCTTCAAATGAAGAGACTTTTGCACAGTGGTCTCTCAGCCAGGCTGTATGTGAGACGCTCTAGGAATCTCTCAAAATATCCGCACCTGAGGTTGGGGACCTGGGCTTTGATACCAGTGGCCAGCAAAAAATGAAGATCAGTAGTAAGAGGACTTCTTTCAGAACGTCGGCAAGCTAAGGATATTGAAGCATTTGCTCTTGAGAAGTGACAAGCTCAAAGTGACGGAGTGAGCATGTGGCTAAGTTAAGATTCAAGCCCAGCAGTGTCGGGTTCTCTACTCCACTCTGCCTCCCAGATGCTTTCTCCTGGGGAACAAAGGGTCCTCCATCTGACCAGTCCTGAAGTTAGAAACACCTTCTAAGTAGCACACGCTGCCCCTCCTTTTAAAACCAGACGGAATGGATTAAGGTCAAAGTTCTCTCTGTGTTCTCAAATGAGTTCTCAAATGAGTTACGGCCTGAAATAAAACCTGTCTGGTTTATGTGAATAATAGCAAATGTATGATGCTTCCTCTGCTCCTCTCCTCCCCATTTGGCAGATAAAATCATGTCTGAGCTTTTCCTGGAAACAAATTAAATGGAAGCCAGAATGACAGCTATTTTATCTCCTAATGTGCACTCTGGGGAAGGCCCCAGTTTGGTGGGGGAGTGGGTTAGACAGGTGGGAGATGTTGACATCTGGTCAGACTTGGGATTGAAAAGCGCTTTCTTTTCTGATGCTGCTGGAGGTGACTATTACATTCTGGCTTCACCTCCCCACTAAGAACATGATGCAAACCTATTTTTAATTCACTTGTCACTTATTGTTGGCTAGATTAATTAGGAAGCACTGAAAGCTTCCCAGACCACCAAAATGAGGTGCTCCTGGTTTTGGGTGAGAAATAGCATTTGTCTTCATATTGTTCATAACTCTCTCCTAGGCATGCAGGTACTTCAAAAAGTTCACAGAAAATATGTATTATGAAGAAACTATGCAGAGCTCTCAAATCGTTTGCACCAAAAAATTTATCTTTTAATCCATTTCCATGAACTTCTGAAGTGCCCCTTTATGACATCACAGGTTCCTTCAGTATTATACATCTTGAATAGCTCTCTATCGTTCATGCTCAAAAAGGAAAGATAATATTGGGAAGATTGCCTGGGCTGTGGCAAGCTCTGTGCAGTTCACTTCCATCCCCAGGGGCCCCTGTGGATGCTTCATTTATTCAGGTTATCTGTCTGGATGCCAGGAGCACTGGAGTGTGTGACAGCCAACTCCCCAGACTAGACCATGAAATTCAGCAGGTGCGTGCTATTTAGGGATTTTATTGTTGTTGTTCTGTTTTTTTTTTTTTTCATACAGAAATGAGCTTCAACAGTTGTATTCTTAGGACAGATTTCTTTATCCTCAAGTGGTCCTCTAGATCCTAAAGATACTTAAACTTTATACTCAAATTCATCAGTAAAATCCCTGTGCAACAGTTTATAGGGAAAGTCTCACCATGTACTCAAATTAGATGGATTCAAACAGCTTAGTGTACGGGAAGTATCATGAACTTATGTAGGATTAAAAACATCCAAAAAATCAGTGATATTAAAATGTCTATTTTTTTTATCAGTAAATGTGTCAGAATCAAATGGTTTATAATTATAAATGGATTTCACATTATAATGATAAGGAACATTTATTTTACATCAGTTTTTTTTTAAAAAAGATTTTTTTTTATTTGAAAGGCAATGTGTTAGAGAGAGAGAGAAAAAAAGAGAGAGAATTCTATCCACTAGTTCACTCCCCAAATGGCTGCAATGGCCAAGACTGGTCCAAGTTGAAGCCAGGAGCCAGGAACTCCATCCTGGTCTCCCATATGGGTGGCTGGGGCCCAGGTACTGGGACCACCTTACACTGCCTTCACTGGCACATTAGCAGGAAACTGGATTGGAAGCAGAGCAGCCAAGACTTGAACTGGTGCTAAGATACGGAATGTTGGCCTCACAAGCAGCAACTTAACTTGCTGTGCTGCAGTGCTGGCCCCTACCCGATACCAATTTTTTCCCATCATCCTATCTTCATTACTCATTCTTCTTAAAGCCTAGGTGTACCTTGTAAGATTTAACTTCTCTCCTTACTGTTCCAACACGGGTTGGTTGCCTCCTTGCTCAGGCACTGAACCTGCTGGCCTCACATCCTCTCAGCCCAACTTTCCCCAGTGGCACACCACGCAGGGATGGCGGACAGCACTCAGGACCTCTCCTGCCTTCTTCCTGGGCTTCTAGGACACCGGGGAAGCTGTGCTGTACCTCTGGACTATGAAGACATTATCCTCTTAGGGACCATGGTGACCCTTGGTGGTTGGGGAACAAGAGCTGATGGAGACACTTGCCTTGCTGGGGCCTTTCTTGTGGACACCCAGTCCTGGCAGAATCTGGCCCTGGTTGCCATAGTGACCAGGAAGCTGAGAACTCATCCTTGCATTGTCTTCCCTTCCACTCCTGGTCAGTCTCCATGGTCCTCCACACCGGCACCCGGGAATCAGTTCCTAAAATGAAGCACCTGCACACCTCTATCTAGCTCAGGCTTTGCTTTCAGGGGGATTCAGCCTCGGATTCGCAGCGTCTGTGTGTGTTGTTTTTCCCAGCTCTTGAACACTGACTGGTAACTTCAGTTTGTCTGATTTAGGATGAATTCACTCACTTTCTCACCCCCAGAGAGCAAGCTTGTCCTGGAAAAATGCTTAACTGGCTTTTTATGGCCTCACTATGTCGAGGGATCTGGTAATTTTACTTATTATAGATATAGATGCATTTTCATTTTATTTGAAAGGCAAGTAGACAAAAGAGACACAGAGAAACAGATGGAGAGAGATCTTCCATTTACTGGTTGACTTCCCAAATGCTGGCAGCAGCCAGGGCTGGGCCAACCACTCAGGAACCTGTAACTCAATCTGGGTCTCCAATGTGGGTGGCAGGGACCCACATATGGCAGGGACCATCGTCTCCTGGCTTCCAGGGTGTGCATTAGCAGGAAGCTAAATTGGAAGCAGAGTATCCAGGACTCCAGCAAGACACAATGATGTGGGATATGGCCATCCCAAGCAGAGTTTTAATTGCTGTGCTATTTTAGAAATTATAGATGATATCGTCATAAACACCTTTGTATTTATTACCCAGAAAGACAATTCTAGATGTTTCATGTCAGATATACATAGAAAAGAACTTGAGAGCACTGGAGATAAAACTGAAATGTGTTGTTAATTTTCTGAACCTCATATCTCCTTCATCAGTCCCTAGAAACAGCCACGATCCTGATTTTGGTACATTTTCTTCTAGCCTTATTTTATTTGTTTACTAACTATTATTTTATGTGATTCAATATTTACACAGATTACTTTAATTAAAAGTTGACTTTAAATTTTTCCATAAATGGTAGCACATCTTATGCCGCATTTTGAAGTAACATTTTTATCCATTTTATTTTTGTAAACCTCAGGCATGTTGATGTAAGTGGCAGTAGATCATTTCTCTTGTCTGCTGTCATGATCAATTGGATGAATATAATTTATTCACAAGTATCTCTTTCTAGACATTTTGGGGTATTTCGAGGGATTTTTTTTCCTGTTATGAATAATGTTGCTGCTATGAACACATTTTTGCAGGTGTCTTGCAGTGCACATGTGCAAACATTGTTTTCAGGCATTTTCCTAATCATGAAGAGGGGGCGTCTCTAGCACGTCTATACGTTGCCAGGCTACTCTTTAGAGTGGCCCTGCCAATGTACTTCTTCACAAGCAAGGCGAGAGTTTCTGCTTATCCAAGTCCTGGCCCTCACTTGGTATGCATAGAAATATTTTGCCATAGAACAAGTTATTTGTTGATGGGTTAATGAAAATACTGTGACCCAATGCTCACAGGAGCCTAATTCCCTATTTCCCCAGGAGCTGAGGCTCAGTATTCACTAGTTCAGCATTCCTGGGACCTTATGGAGCCTTGCTACCACAAACAAGAGTTAGCTCTGCCCTCCTATCTTGTCCAGACTTGTGAGGTTCTGTCTGCCCATGGGGCTTTCACATCTCCTTCTCCACCATGCCCAGCACCCAGTCCTATGCACAGTGTGCAGTGTGCTCAGTTTGGGTTGTTCTCCACCCCAATCCAGTTCTCTGTGTCCTTCTACTTGTCATTAACATAGTTGCTTAACCTTCTTCTCCCATGATCTCTGGGTCATTCTGCACTGGTATTGTAATCATTCTCATTTTCATTGTCTGAACTCTTAGAAAGCATAGGTCATGCTATTCACAATGTTAAAAATTAAATGGCACAACTGCTAATCCACAGGCAAAGACTAATTGCACACTTAAGTCATATCACTGGACTCACTGGTCGATAACCCATTACAGTGAACCACAAGTCAGGGTGGCCAACGTCAATGGCAGTGACCAGGGAAAGCAGATGATTTGTGCCGTTTTCCTATGACCCTGAAAACAGGGTTGCTGTGTCCCTTCTTTTTGGAATGTCATGTGGGCGTTCAACTTTCCTGTCATGGAGAACTGGGATCTTCTGTCTTCCAGGACTGAGGAATTTCCCAGGATGAGGGACCACCGGTGCTAGGCACACCTGGATGGCTGGTCACTCTGGCAGAGTCAGGTAGCCTCATTTCTTAGTTGGTTCTCCTGGTATTTGTTTCGATATTGATAAATAGCATATCTATAAAGATGCACCGAAGAGTTACTGAGAAATGAAATTAGAAAATCAGTTTATTTTGGTGCAAAAACATTTGAAATCCATGAAATCTTTTCATACTATTCATGCCCATGTACTTTCTGAAGACCCCTCATACACAAGTGAAAATGAAGGTTCAGCTCTTTCTGATTTTTGTTTCTGCATATTTCTTTTTTTTTAAGGATTTATTTTTTATTTTTGTGAAAGGCAGAGAGACAGAGAGGGAAGGAGAGAGAGAAAGAGAGAGTGCTGCTGGTTCACTCCCCAAATGAGGAAAGCAGCAGAAGATGTTCCAAGTGCTTGGGCGCTTGTATTCCCTTGGGAGACCTGGAAGAAGCTCCTGGCTCTGGACTGGCCCAAATCTGGCTGTTGCAGCCATTTGGGGGAGTGAACCAGCAGATGGAAAATCTCTTTCTCTGTCTCTCCTTCTCTCTCTCTCTGTCTCTGTAACTCTGCCTTTCAAATAAATAAAGAGAGAAGAGGCAGAGTGAGGGAGAGAGGTCTTCCATCCGCTGGTTTACTCTCTAGATGGCCACCAACAGCTGGAGCTATGTCGATCCAAAGCCAGAAGCCAGGAGCTTCTTCTGGGTCTTCCACGAGGGTGCAGGGGCTCAAGGACTTGGGCCATCTTCGACTGTTTTCCCAGGCCATAGCAGAGAGCTGGATCAGAAGAGGAGCAGTGGAGACTCAAACTGGACTCGAACCCACGCCCATATGGGATGCCGGCACTGAAGGCAGTGGCTTTACCCACTAGGCCACAGCGCCAGAAGCTAACTTTTGACACTAGGGTTTCCTGCAGCTTGAGGGTGAGAGACAATAGAGTGATGATGAGGTCTTACAGTGAATGTCACTTGCGTTTTACAAAACCAGTGGTTACTACAGATTCCTCAGTTTTGTCTGAATTTTAGTGCTCGTCTTTTCTTTCAGTATGTCACCTGAGGCTTCCTCCAGCCATCACCTGCTGCCTCCCAGGGTGCATATTACTAGAATCAGAATTGAGAATGGAGCCAGGACTCAGATCCCAGCATTCCCAACTGGATGTCAGCCTCCCAAGCAGCCTTTTATTTTATTTTTTTAAAGATTTATTTATTTAATTTGAAAGAGTTACATGGAGAAGGGGAGAGAGAGAGAGAGAGAGAGAGAGAGAGAGAGAGACAGAGACAGAGATCTTTCATCAACTGGTTCACTCCCCAGATGACAGCAATGGCCAGTGCTGGGCCAGGCCAAAGCCAGGAGCCAGGAGCTTCTTCTGGGTCTCCCACGTGGGTGCAGGGGCCCAAGCACTTTGGCCATCTTCTGCTTCTTTCCCAGGCCATTAGCAGGAAGCTGGACAGGAAGTGAAACATCCAGGACACCAGCTGTCCAATATGGGATGTCAGCAGAGTAGGTGGTAGCAGAAGTGGTTGGGGTGAAACTCCTCTACTTTGTGAAGCTGTTGTTTTATAGTCTGAAGAAATAGTTCTGTGTGTTTTTCAAAGTGGAGAATGACGGAGGTGGGGGGTGACACTCAGAGACTGTAGTTTAAAATAATTCACCTTCGGGGCCAGTGCTGTGGCTCAGTGGGTTAATGCCCTGGCCTGAAGTGCTGGCATCCCATATGGGCGCTGGTTCAAGACCCGGCTGCTCCACTTCCAATCTAGCTCTCTGCTATGACCTGGGAAAGCAGTAGAAGATGGCCCAAGTCTTTGGGCCCCTGCTTCTGTGTGGGAGACCTAGAAGAAGCTCCTGGCTCCTGGCTTCAGATCCATGCAGCTCCGACCATTGTGGCCAATTGGGGAGTGAACCATTGGATGGAAGACCTCTCTCCCTCTGCCTCTTTTCTCTCTGTGTAACCTGACTTGCAAATAAATAAATAAATCTTTTTTAAAAATAAAAATATAAAATAATTCACCTTCTGTGCATCACTTCTCAGGAAGACTCCAGGAAAGAGCATGTGTAAAGCAACAAAAAGAAATATATAGGAGTGGAGTTGGTCTTGTGGCACAGGGGATTAAGCCTCTACCTGCAACACTGGCATCCCATATGAGCACTGGTTCAGGTCCTGACTGTTCCACATCTGATCCAGCTCCCTCCTTATGCAGCTGGGAAAGCAGTGGATGATGGCCCAAGTACTTGGGCCCTGTCACTCACATGAGACACCCAAATGGAATTCCAGGTGCCTGGCTTCTGCTATGCTGTGATAGAAGCCTTTGTCTTTTAATTAAACTTGTTTCTAACTAACATGATTAATATTGTGGTAGAGGCCTTCCCAAGGTCAGAAGAAGAAAAAAGGGAGGAACCTGTCCTGGGAATGAAATGTAGTCACTATCTGTTTGCCTGTGAAGTTACAATCTGCTTGGATTCTTGCTTGCTAACACTGAGTGATAGTGTTAACCCTTGCTAGACAGCTTACAGCTCAGTAGGTGTGTGAAAGAAACATTATCAGTGAATCTGTGCCCATGCAAAGTACTGTATCAATTCCTGTAACCACTAGGTAACATTAGAATATCCAGCCAGATGCATACATATAACCATATAAGGAAGACAAAGAAGCTAAAACCAAATACAAGGAAATGGACCTCTTTGAGGCTTAGGCTTTTGGATAAAAATCCACCCGGGCCTTATGCTGGTATAAAGATAATAATAACAGAGCCGGCGCTGTGGCTCAGCAGGCTAATCCTCTGCCTAGCAGCGCTGGCACACCGGGTTCTAGTCCTGGTCGGGGTGCCGGATTCTGTCCCGGATGCTCCTCTTCCAGGCCAGCTCTCTGCTATGGCCCGGGAGTGCAGTGGAGGATGGCCCAAGTACTTGGGCCCTGCACCCCATGGGAGACCAGGAGAAGTACCTGGCTCCTGCCTTCGGATCAGTGTGGTGCACTGGCCGCAGCGCGCTGGCCGTGGCAGCCATTGGAGGGTGAACCAATGGCAAAGGAAGACCTTTCTCTCTGTCTCTCTCACTGTCCACTCTGCCTGTCAAAAATAAAAAATAAATGAAAAAAAGATAATAATAACAGCAGACTACTTAATGTTGAAGGCTTTGGTGTCTCATCTCTGTACACAAATTTCTCTACAATGTCACAACGCCCCTCCTCCCCCCGGCAGCGTGTTACCAATGCATCAAACACTGACCTCAAGTATTTTGTGAACCACTTTTGAAAGCTTTCACAAAAAACTAAAGTTAACTTAATGACCTTGAGTTATATAAGGAAAATACTGTCATCAGAAGCTGTAGCAGGAAAGAAAGCCTAAGAGGAGACTGCCTGTTGGAGCCCTCACATTGTTCTCTTTGTCCTACATTGTGCATTGGGGAAAAGATATAAATGGTTGCCAGCATGTAAAAATCAAGAATGTTCACATTAAGAATAGATTTTGATGGATCGGCATTGCAGTGTAGCGGGTAAAGCCTCCTTCTATCCCTTATGAGTGCCGATTTGTGTCCCAGCTGCTCCACTTTGATTCAGCTCCCTGCTAATGCGCTTGGGAAAGCAGTGGAAGAAGGCCCTGGTGCTTAAGCCTCTGCCACCCATGTGGGAGGAATGAAAGTAACTCCTGGCTCCTGGCTTCGACCTGGCCGTTGTGGCTATTTGGGGGATGAATCAATGGATGGAGATTTTTTTCTCTGTCTCTGTCTCTAACTCTCCCTTCAAATAAATACATAAATCTTTTAAAAAGAATAGATTTTTGATTCTCCAGAATAATCAACAGCTCTGAGCCTCTACCATGGCAGGAACTGCCTTGGGCCAAGAAATGACCACCACAGCTGATGGACATGTGCCTTCTGTTTGCCCAGCACCTCCACCCCCAGGCCCACTTCCCTCGGTAACAGAACCTCCTGGGTCCTGGGAAGCATTGGGGTTGCTGCTCTGTTCTAGAGAAATGGTGCCATCCTCATCCTTAGCGAGAACAGGATCCCTGGTGAAGGTTGGGCTGTGGCTGCACAATGGTCCAACTCTTACTCCCCTTGGAGCCTCTGATTCCTGAAAAGACTTTCCTGTACCTTTTTTTTTTTTTTTAAGGTTTAGAAGCAAGATTTATTAGAGGCAGAGTCCTTCAGCCAGAGTGGTGCGGAGGGGGCTCCAAGAGAGGCAAAACCCACCATCGTTTTAAAAAATGTTATCAGGTCAATATTCTGGGAACTCATGACAAAATGAAGCCAAGCCAACGTGCTGACATTGTAGTGCCAAGGACAAAAGGCAAGAAGGTGGGGGGTAGGGGGGTCTTGGGACATGAGTCACAAGTGTGGACTCACACTGTCTTGGATAACAGATGTCAACTTCTGGAAAGTTCCCCGTAAATCAGGGCCTGCACACCTGGATCAAAGAGTTAGTTGCTGAGACCACTTCAGCTAAGCATTAGGAGAAAGTGAGGACTGTATCATTTTGAAAGACTCAGAATGGGCCACCTCAACAATGATACTCTGGTGAATGGCTTATTTTAGTTGAAAGCAACTAAGAAAAAAGTAGACACAGGGTAAGTTTTCTTTCCTCTCCCATTTGCGTGAAATCAAAGCAGGAATTCTCCATAGAGAGGTGCCAGGAAGAGAACAGTGTGTCCCAAAGACCAGATGACAAGGGGCCTTCTACTAACAAACCCTTGTCTCCAGTTGCTCCCCCAGATACTTTCCCTCCAACATGTAGCTGACCCAGGGCCTCAAAGTCCTCTCTTGTCTTGTCACTCCCCTACACGTTAGTAGCGCTTTGTTAAGGTGGCACACCAGCCCACATTCTAGCCACTCCTCCATTACTCATCTCTGAGTGCCCCCTGCATGGATGCATGATGCATGCCCGAGTAAACATCTATTTGTTGTTCTCTTATTTATTGGTTTTTCATCAGGACTACCCAATGCATCTAAAATGGGTAGAATATAGAGGATAGTGGAGCAGCTGGGACTTGAACCAGCACCTGTATGGGGTACCAGCACTGCAGGCGGTGGCTTTACCCGATAAGCCACAGCACCGGCCCCATCCCCACAGTTTCTTGTGAAATATTTTTTGACTAAAGAGCTGACTTAAATATTTTGGTAGCTTCAGGTTAAAAGGTTTCCTTATGTGCAGAGTAACACACACAGTCGTTGTTAAGGAAGCGTGAAATGCATTGATCAGGTTATATTATTTCACAGGTTTGACTCCTCAACTTAATGGTTTTGAAAGATCAATATGTGTTCTCTGTTGTTTACATAAGGTGAGAAGGCAGGTGTTAACAGCAATTTGCTTATTAAACTGATTCTGTGTTGTTCTTAATTAAAATGCTTTTCTTCTAAATAACCCTCTGAGGACCAGAAAATCACAAAGCATTAAAAGAGTATTTAGGTACCTGGCAAATACCTACGTTCATGAAAGACTGTAGCAACTCTAAGCTACTGAAGCCCCAAAGCACCAAGACCTTTTTCCACTCACATTTCTCTTCCAGTAACTATTTTGGGGGATTTCATCTGATGTGTCAAAAGTATCTACTTAAAGAAAAAAATATACTCAAGTTTCTTCCAGGGACCATCAAGATAAGGTTTGGGGTGCTGGATTCTGTCCTGGTTGCTCCTCTTCCAGTCCAGCTCTCTGCTGTGGCCCGGGAAGGCAGTGGAGGATGGCCCAAGTCCTTGGGCCCTGCACCCGCATGGGAGACCAGGAGAAGCACCTGGATCCTGGCTTCGCATCAGCGCGATGCGCCGGCCGCGGTGGCCATTGGAGGGTGAACCAATGGCAAAGGAAGACCTTTCTCTCTGACTCTCTCTCACTGTCCACTCTGCCTGTCAAAAAAAAAAAAAAAGACAAGGTTTACAAAAGCTGCTAAAATCATAGTTTCTTATTCCAGTCCCAGTGAGATCATAAATAAAGACACTGTTTTAAAAACGTGGAAAATGCTCTGCTGTGAGTGGTTTTTACCCAGGCGACATGGAAATCAGATGGTTTCAGAATGGTCTGGAAGAGGAGTCCAGGGGTGTGTCCACAGATCTGATCCCTAACAGAGACTTGGGCCTTCCAGACCATGGTGGTGCTCCAGACAGTTCTCCGAGCGCAGAGCTGGTCCACTATGGAATGGATGGCGCAGTCTGAATCTAATCTGCACAGAGCAAGATGTTTTCTTTCCGTAACTGTGCTTTTCAATAAATAAAAATAAATCTTTAAAATAAAAAAAAGAGGGGCTGGTGCTGTGGTGCAGGAGGTTAATCCTCCGCCTGTGGCGCTGGCATCCCATATGGGCACCTGATCTAGTCCTGGCTGCTCCTTTTCCAATCCAGCTCTCTGCTGATGGCCTGGGAAAGCAGTGGAAGATGGTCCAAGTCCTTGGGCCCCTGCACCCATGTGGGAAACCTGGAGGAAGCTCTTGGCTCCTGGCTTTGGATCTGCCCAGCTCCGGCCATCGTCACTGTTTGGGGAGTGAACCAGCAGATCGAAGACCTTTCTGTCTTTCCCTCTCACTGTCTATAACTCTACCTGTCAAATCAATAAAACAAAATATTAATAAAAAAGAAGGCATACTTGAAATTAAAATACAGAAATGCATTAGAAAGTAAGATTTGCCCTGCAAGGGCACATGGAAATTAACACAAAAGTGAAATTCTAAAACAACAACAACAACAACAAAAAAAACACAACAAAAAAACCCTGAGGAACAACATCCACATGAGAGAATACAAATAGGTGAAACACTTGCAATGACTGGACTTCTGCAGTCTCTCAGCTACTGGTACAGACCCTGGAGGGCAGCAGGTGGTGTCTCAAATGGTTGAATTCCTGCCACCCATGTGGAAGACCTGAATTGAGTTCCCAACTCCTGGTTTTGGCCCAGCCCAGTCTTGGCCATTGTGGGCTTTTGGGGAGTGAACCCATTGATAGGAAACCTTGCTCTGTATCTCTGCTTTTCAAATACAGAAATGAAAGGTTTTTTTTTTTAAAGAATTCCTTCTAAAATTATTCCTCAGAATAACACAACAAACAAACATAGATTTGATTGTCAGGTTGGAAATACTAAGATGGACAAGCTAGTGGGAACCTAAGATGTGTGGAAATTCTGAAAAGCAGACTCAGTAATACTTTCACTAAACTTGGCTTCCAGGACAAAAGTATAAGTTTGAGCAGGCACTGACTATTCTGCAGATCAGAAAAAAATGTTTTTAATTGTGTGTGACCTATATAATTGTGTATGGACAGGCTGTGATTACTGTGCTTGGATTTTTTTTCCCCATTCTTCTACTGTCCCCCACATCTCCCTCCTACTTTTCCCTATCTGAGTACAGAAATTCTCTTCTTGGGTTTTTAAAGTTTTTATTGATATTTCATTTTATTTGAAAGGCAAAGAGACAAAGAGAGAGATCTTCCATCTACTAGTTCACTCCCCAAAAGCCTACAATAGCTGGGGCTGGGCCAGGCTGAAACCAGGAGACTGGAACACCATCCAGGTCTCCCACATGGGTAGCAGAGACCTAAGTACCTGAGCCGTCATTTGCTGCTTCCCAGAGTGTGCATTAGCAGGAAGCTGGAATCAGAAGCAGAGTCAGGATTCAAACCAGGCACTGCGGTATGGGATATGAGCTTTCTAAGCAGTGTGTTAACCACTTCACTGAATGCCCACCACTAGGATTTGCTTAACAGCAATTAAACAATGCTGAAATAAAACCAGAAGTACAGGAAGAACAAATGAAAAATTGTCTGACAAGAGCCAGCTTCCAAAATATGAAAAATACAGGTGAAGCCAAATGACATCAATGCTGTCCTTTAGTGAATCAAGGTGAGGTATCCATACTGGCTAGAAATGAGGTCGTACTGTTAGAGTGAATTTGAAGCATCCTGAAATGCCATATATAACTGTATAAACACAGGATTGAGGGACTGTTCAGGTAGGACCAAAGGATGTAAATCCATGGAGAAGAAACCGTGGTTAGCACTAGAATGTGACGGCCTTTGTCATCTCTAATTTTATTGATTTGGGTCTCTTTTTTTGTTTTTTTTTTGGGCCAATGATGTGCCATTTTTGTTTGTTTGTTTGTTTTCAAAAACCAGCTCTCCATTTTGCTGATCTTTTGTATTATTTTTGGCTTCAATTTTGTTGATTTCTTCTCTAATTTTAATTTATTTCTTTTCTCCTACTAGTTTTGGGTTTGGTTTGCTGATGTTTTTCTAGATCCTTGAGATGACTTGAAAGCTCATCTATTTGGTGCCTTTCCAATTTCTTGATGCAAACATCAATTGATATAAACTTTCCTCTTAACACTACTTTTGCTGTAACTCATAAGTTTTGATCTGTTGTGTTGTCATCTTCATTTATTTCCAAAAATTGTTTTGATTTCTCTTTTGATTTCTTCTATGACCTGCTGTTCATTCAGGAGCATTTTGTTCAGTTTTCATGTGTTTGCATATGTTCTAGAGATTCCTGAGTTGCTGATTTCTAGCTTCATTGCATTGTGGTCCAAGAAGATGCATGGTATGATTTTGATTTTTTTTTTAATTTCTGAGACTTGTTTTATGGTTAGCATGTCGTCAATCCTAGAGAAGCTTCCATGCACAGGTGAGAAGAATGTGTATTCTGCCACTGTGGGGTAAAAGGTTCTGTAGGTATTTGTTAGGTCCATTTGTTCCATAGTGTTGATTAATCCTGCTGTTTCCTAGCTGATTTTCTGTCTGGTTGATCAGTCCATTGCTGAAAGTGAAGCATTGAAATCTGCCATTACTACTGTAATGGAGTCTGTGTCTCCCTTTAGATCCCTTAACATTTCTTTTAAATAGCCAGGTGCCCTGTAATTAGATGCATATACCTTTATAAAAGTCACATCTTTCTGTTGAATCAATCCCTTAATCATTACATAGTGCTCTTCTTTGTCTCTTTTAACAGTTTTTGTGTTAAAGTATATTTTGTCTGATATTAGGATGGCCACACCAGCTCTTTTTGGTTTCTGTTTTTGTGGAATATCTTTTTCTATCCTTTCACTTTCAGTCTGTGTGCATCTTTGTTGGTGAGATGTTTTTCTTGTAGGCAGCAAATAGATGGGTTTTGTTTTTTAATCCGTTCAGCCAGTCTGTGTCTTTTAACTGGAGAGTTAAGGCCATTTACATTCAAGGTTGTTATTGATAAGAAATGACTTTGCCCCGCCATTTTCCCATAAATATTCCAATATTTTAATTTGGATTTCCTTTGTACTTTTACTTGGAGAACTCCTTCATTTACCTTCTTCCATAGTGATGACCATGTTTCTGTGTTTCTTTGTGTAGCACATCCTTAAGCATCTTCCACATGGCTGGACAGGTGGTGACAAATTCTTTTTGTTTTTGTTTGCCATGAAAGGTCTTTATTTTACCTTTGTTCATAAATGAGAGCTTTGTAGGTACAGTATTCTGGGTTGACAGTTTTTTTCTTTTAAGATTTGGACTATATCTCACCATTCTCTCCTAGCCTGTAGGGTTTCTGATGAGAAGTCTGCTGTGAGTCTAGTTCAGATCCTCTGAAAGTAATCTGGCATTCCTCTCATGCACATTTTAGAATTTTTTCTTATGTTTTACTGTGGAGAGTTTGACTACAATGTGTTGTGGTGAAGATCTTTTCTGGTCATGTCTATTAGGAGTTTTATGTGCTTCCTGTACTTAGACGTCCCTTTCTTTATCCAAATTGGGGAAATTTTCTGTTATTATTTCACTAAGAAGACTTTCTAATACTTTCTCTCTTTCCATGCTTTCAGGAACTCCTGGAACCTGTATGTTGGGTCGTTTTATAGTATCCTGTAGATTCTCAACAGTGTTTTTTAGTTTTCTAATTTCTTCTTGTGTTTGTTCTGACTGTATAATTTCCTGTGCTTTGTTTTCTAATTCTGATATTCTTTCTTCTGCTTCACCGATTCTGTTGATAAGGCTCTCCACCGTATTTTTCATTTGTTATATTGAATTCTTCATTTCCAAGATTTCATTTTAATTTCTCTTTAAAATCTCAATTTCATGGGGCAAATTTTCTTTCAGGTCATGTATGGATTTCATTGGTTCACGCATTTGCTTCTGATTACTTCTACGTAATCCTATGATCAATTTTTAAAATTCCATTTCTGGCATTTCTTCAATCTCATCATCTTCACCATCTAGTATTGAGTGTTCTTTTGGGGGTGTCATTTGTCTTCCTTGTTCTTGTTTCTTGGATTGGTATGTTTGTTATTTGGCATTTGTGGGTATCCTCGTTTATTTCTGATTTTTCACTGTGTCAACTTTTATCTTTGGACCATATCTGATTTGATTGGTGGACTGTCTGCTTTCAGGGAATAACTAGAGAGGTGTGGTGGGAGTGGCCAGGGAGCTCAGTTCAGTGCTCCAGGGTAGAGGGCATGTCTGAGATGACACACCCAGGTTTGGTGTGGTAAATCTCTCTCTCTGTCTCTCTTTTTTTAATCAGAGGGGAGGTTTCTTCTTGTCTGTTGGTGTAGACTCAGCTGAGCTTCTCTCCTTGAAGGAGACCTGTGCCTAGGTGGCAGCCCCAGTGAGTATATTATTCATCTGCTCTGCCACAGGGACCACACAAAGGATCTGTGCAGTCCTCAGTATAAGCACAGATTCCCCAGCAATGTCCCTCATCAGGTAACCAGGGAGCCCTGAGCGTGTGGAGCCTCCCACAGTGACTGCCCAATGTCCCAGCCACACCCTGGGTCCTCCCACGCATCCTTGGCATTTTCACAGTCCCAGCACACAAGCCTCCCACAATCAGGAGCACCCAGCCCCATCTGTTTTCCCCACCAGACTCAGGAGTCTCCATGTGGCTGGTTGCTGGGGGCAGAAACGAGCTGGCACAGCTGTTATATATGTCCAAAATGGCACCTGCTCTCTGTCAGCTTGTTATAGGACACATTTGCAGGATGATCAGGGAGAGAGAAAACGTGCCCCCACTTTGTTTTTTCTCCTCTAGTTTGGCAGGTACATTATCCCCCATGGGGCTCCAAGTCAGATTCCCTCTAGGGTTTTCCTGCAGCTTTTTTGCCAGTGGCTTGGCTGCTACAGTCTGGTCTCACCCTGCTCTCCACTGCTGGTTCAGAGGATCTCGGTTGATGGAGTCCTAAGTTGTGTGCATCTTCGCCCTCCATGTGGGTCCACTGTATTCCCCCAGTTTCCCAATGTTTTCTCCCCAACTCCTTCCTGAGACCGCACTTGCACTTGTTTAATCTATCTTCTAGACTCGAGCAGCAAGCTCCTTCCCTACTCCACCGTCTTCATCCATGGATGCCAGGTTCTAAGCCAAATATCTCCTGCAAGGTGATAAATCAGAAAACATTTATTTAATATGAAGATTCCCATTCCCCTTGAAAATGACTGTCAGATATTTTATTGGAAATTAGCAAAGTTATCGTTTATTTCAAGAGGCTAGTAGCAATATTAAAAAGTCATCGTCTGCATGAATGAACACATATAACTCATGCCGTCGTCTCATGAAGATTGATCAAGACAAGCCTCAGCATCAGTAGTGATGCAGAGCAGAGAGCCTATTTCAAATAATGACCATAGTTTTGGGGTTTTCCCAGCCCTTTAATTGTCTAAAAGCTTTATCTTTTTCATTTGAATTTGTTTAAACATTTTTTTAAAGATTTATTTATTTGAAAATCAGAGTTACACAGAGAGAGGAGAGGCAGAGAGAGAGGTCTTCCATCCGCTGGTTCACTCCCCAATTGGCTGCAAAGGCCAGAGCTGTGCCGATCCGAAGCCAGGAGCCAGGAGCTTCTTCTGGGTCTCCCACATGGGTGTAGGGGCCCAAGGACTTGGGCCATCTTCTACTGCTTTCCCAGGCCATAGCAGAGAGCTGGATGGGAAGTAGAGCAGCCGGGACTAGAACCGGCGCCCATATGGGATGCCGGCGCTTCAGGCCAGGGTGTTAACCCACTGTGCCACAGTGCCAGCCCCTGTTTAAACATTTTGTATAAAATAGTTCTGGGCACTTTTCTTTCCAAGTGATTTTATTACACATGTAGTTCTTTAAAATATACCTAACTGAAAACCTATAGTGTTGTCATTCCTTGTGTGTAATGTCAAGACTTTTATTAGAAAATTAATTTGCTTTAGGGAAAAAGTAATCCCCCTGGACAAGACTCTGAAGAAACTCCCTTCAGGGTGCTGTCTTCAGGTCTGGACCCTGGGTTCTCAGAGGCATCGTCCTCAGACCACAGCCTCTACAGCATCAGCCCACAAGTGTGGGAATCCAGGGCCATGATGTCTCAGTGTGGCCAAAAAGACTGAGGCTGTTAACTCTGAGAAAGAAAAAGACTGAGCAAATTTGGCTTTTATGATTTAAGAGTGTATCACAGAGAACTGAAGGTGTCTCTTTCAACTTCCATCTTGGGTTTTGGAGGACATGAGGGGGAGAAGGAGACTGCTATTTTTCACACATCTTCATTATGCCTGGAAATGATCTTGGCAGATGCTCCCCACAGTCATCCCAATTTTACAGAGGAAGAAATAGAGACACGGCGATGAAGAAGTCGCATTCTATTGTCTATAAACGAGTTACGTGGAGACCTATCAGCTCGGTTTACTTTCAAAGACGAGGAAAGGGACTCCCAGGTAGAGAGGAACTAGGGAAGCATTTGAAGTCAGGAAGAGCCTGATCAGAGGCACCTTTGGAACTGAGGGGAGACAGGAAGAGAATGGAGAAAGCACGCAGTCAGGAGATCTGCTAGGCACAGGTGAGAATGGAGCTGATGGAGACCTGAACTGGGCCAGAGGTGACCAGACTGCTAAAATGTGGGCTCCAGGGGAGTTTAGAAGGTGAGGACACTAGTATGAAGGTACTTCAAAAAGTTTGTGGAAAATGGAATTAAAGGATGTTTACGTTAGTGCAAACACTTTTAGAATCCATGTATAGTTTTTTCAGAATACGTATTTTTATAGCCATACCAAGTACATCTTTTTTTCTATTTCATTTTCTGATGAACAAAAACTAACTACTGAGCTTGTGACTAATTAAAGTGCCTGCTCACCTCACCAGATAAGTAATGCTTCCTTAAGAATTCCAGAAACTGGCCTTGAGAAAGCAGTTGAAGCTGCAAAGTTATCTGGTCCTCCCCTTGGCATGACCAGAGGTTTGAATTTATTCTAACAACTAAGGGAACATGATAAGTGTGGGCTCCAAACTCAGTGGGCTTCATCCCAATTAATGAAACACTGGACTCTCTTAACACAATACTGTGCCTCTTTCATATCTCAGCCAAATAATATTTTGTAGCTACTTAGTTGTACAGAATATCCTACCTTGTCCTCCTCCTGATAAAGCCAATCCGTTAAGCAAGTTTCTGAAGGAATTGCATTGATGTCTGAGATACTGTTATCAGACCTGCAACCAGCTTCAGCACCTGGCTCAGCAGCCCAAAATCTGTCTTTTTTTTTTTTTTAAGATTTATGTATTTATTTTAAAGGCAGAGTTACAGAGAGAGAGAGAGAAAGAGAGAGGTCTTCCATCCACTGGTTCACTCCCCTGTTGCCCGCAATGGCCGAAGCTGCATTGATCTGGAGCCAGGAGCCAGGAGCTTCTTCTGGGTCTCCCACGTGGATGCAGGGTCCCAAGCACTTGAGCCGTCTTCTACTGCTTTCCCAGGCCATAGCAGAGAGCTGGATCGGAAGAGGAGCAGCCGGGACTAGAACCAGTGTCCATATGGGATGCCGGTGCTGCAGGTGGCAGCTTTACCTGCTATGCCACAGCAATCACCCCCCAAACTCTGTCTTACACTTCTTAAAAGCCCCAGGCCCTTCTCACTGAAGAGGATGGAAGTTCTTGAGATCCCAAGGTCTGCTATTATACTCATCAACAGGTAGATTAAACTTTGTCTTTGCTTTAACCTCGTCCTCATTATTTTGATGCGGCACCATGACAAAAACAGAGCTTTCACTTACATTTCCCTGAAGTGTTTGGAGACCCCACATACGAGGGACATAGAATAAAAAGCAGGCATTCTGATCATCAGGGGGTATGCATGCTGAGGCACTCCTACTAGATGGTTGAATGGAAATAAAACAAGGAGCGTGCAGCAGACAGACATAATTGGAACAGGAGAAAATAGACCTGTAAACAAAATTCCTGGTTTCCCATTTATCTAACATTGGTGATAGGAAATTTCCTAAGAATTGAGACCCTTTGTCTAAGCTATTTAGCCATTGTGAGCACTTGGTAACTGTTAACTAAAACACTTTGCAACAAATTATTGGTCATAACCATCAGCGTGCACAGCAAAAGGCAACAAATTATAGCCCCACCTCTTTTTGTACAGCATAGCTTTTACATTTTTCAGTGGTTGGCAGAAAAGAAGACTATTTAGTGACAAGTGAAGATTATATGCAGACTTCACTATCTATAATAAATGTCCTGAATAAAGTTCTTTTTAAAGGTTTATTTTATTTGTTTTGAAAGGCAGAGTTGCAGAGAGGGAGAGACAGAGAGAAAGGATCTTCCAACTGCTGATTCACTCCTCAAATGTTCACAACAGCTGGGGCCGGGACTAGGGCTGAGGCTGGGCCAGGCCAAAGCCAGGAGTCAAGAGCTTCTTCCAGGTCTCCTGCATGCATGCAGGGGCCGAAGGACTTGGGCCATCTTCTGCTTTCCCAGGCCATAGCAGAGAGCTGGATTGGAAGTAGAGCAGCTGGAACTCAAACCAGTGCCCACATGGGACACTGGTGCTGCAGGCAGCAGCTTACTTAACCTGCCACATCGCAGTGCCAGCCCCCCACCCAAACCCCAAATAAAGTTTTAATGGAACACAGCCAAGTTTGCTTATTCAGACGTCTACTGCTCCATTCCCAATACGATGACAAAGTTGTATGGCTGTGGCAGAGACTTGCAAAGTCTAAAATATTTACTATCTGGCCTTCACAGTAAATGTTTGCTTTATCTTGTGGTTGGCAGGATAAAATATTTGCTGCTTTCTCATTTGTCCCTTGCCTATTCTGATATGGGTGACTTTCAAATTATGTTTTAAGTATATAAAAGCCATTTAGAAATGAGAGAAATCTGGGGTGGGTATTTGGCATAGCAGTTAAGACATCACTTGGGCCCCCCACATCTTATATCAGAGCGCCTGTGTTGCAGTGCTGACTCTGCACTCCATTCTAGCTTCCTGCGAATGAGCACCCAGGGAAGCAGCAGGTGATGACTTGAGTACTTGGGTCCCTGTCACTCACGTCAGAGACAGATGAAGTTTTGGGCTCCTAGCTCCAGCCTTGCTATTGCTGGCATTTGGGAGGTAAAACAGTGGATAGGAACTTAGTCTGTCCATGTCTCAAATAAAAAAATAAGTAAATTTATAGTAAATGGATAAATCAGAACCAAGTGACATGGCTTTTTCCAGCGAAGGAATTTGTCAAGTGGCAACATGACCATAATTTCAAACCTGAGTAGAATTTCACACAGTACAAAGATGTGGGATGTTTTTTCCCTAAGATTTATTTATGTATTTACTTGGAGGGCTAGTGACAGAGACATGGTGGGGGGAGGAGGGAAGGAGAGAGAGAGAGAGAGAGAGAGAGAGAGAGAGAGAGAGAGAGAGAGAGAGAAAACCTTCCATTCACTGGTTAAATTGCTAAATGCTTACAATAGCTGGGGCTGGGCCAAGCTGAAGCAAACATCCAGAAATTCCATCCAGGTCTCCTTCCTTCTGCTGTTTCACTCCCCAGATGCCCATAGTGGCCTGGGCTGAGCCAGTCTCTAACTCTGCCTTTCAAATAAATGAATAAATCTTTTTAAAAAATTTGCTACCTCCACAATGGGGACCAAGCTTCCAACCCCTGAACCTATGGGAGATGGAATCAAGCCATATGCGAACCATTGCAACTACAAACAACCCAGATGTTCTTCAATGGATAAACTCTTAAGCAAACTCTAGTATGTCCATAACATGGAATATGACTTAACAA
Source organism: Lepus europaeus (assembly GCF_033115175.1). Lineage (NCBI taxonomy): Eukaryota > Metazoa > Chordata > Mammalia > Lagomorpha > Leporidae > Lepus > Lepus europaeus. The sequence continues at coordinate 100,645,922 of NC_084838.1, forward strand.
TCAAAAGAACTATTCATGCAACAATTTGGATGAATTACAAAGGAGTTACACTGGGTAAAAAAGAAAAACAAAAACAACAATCCCAAAATGGTTACATACCACATGATTCCATTTATATATACTTGTTTTAAAAAAGATTTATTTATTTAAAAGGCAGAGCAACAGAGAGATGGAGACAGAGAGAGAGAGAGAGAGAGAGAGAGATCTTCCATACACTCGTTTACTCCCCAAATGGTACAATATCCAGGGCTTGGCCAGGCCAAAACCAGGAGCCAAGAATTCCATTCTGGGGGCCAGTGCTGTGGCATAGCAGGTGAAGCCACCGCCTGCAGTACCAGCATCCCATATGGGTGCCAGTTCAAGACCTGGCTGCTCCACTTCTGATCCAGCTCTCTGCTATGTCAGAAGCAGCAGAAGATGGCCCAAGAGCTTGGGCTCTTGCACCCACAGGGAAGAACTGGAAGAAGCAGCTCCTGGCTTCTAACTTCAGATCGGTCCAGCTCTGGCCATTGTGGCCATCTGGGGAGTGAACCAGAAGATCTTTCTCTGCCTCTGCCTCTCTGTAACTGTGCCTTTCACATAAATAAATAAATCTTAAAAAAAGATTCTATTCTGGTTTCCCATATGGGCAGCAGGGGCCCAGGAACCTGGACCATTTTCTACTGCTTTCCCAGGTACATCAGCAGGCAGCTGCACTAGGCACAGAGCAGCTGGGACTCAAACCAGCACTCTAATTTGGGATGCCGGTGTTGCAAGCAGCAGCCTAACTTGCTGAACCACACCACTGGCCTCATATATAATTCCTGAAATGACAAAATTATAGAAATGAGGAACAAACTGGTGAAGAGTAGAAATCACCCAGAGTTAGAGTAAAGGACTACACAAGATCAACATGAGGTCCTTGGGTGATGGAAATACTCTGAATGTTGATTGTGTCAATGTCAATACCCTGGTTGTGATATTGTCCTACCGTTTTACTGGATATTACCATTGGGGAAAACTGGGTGAAGAGTGTTCAGATCTCTGAATGATTTCTTGCACTGGCAGGTGAGCACACAATTTGCTCCAGAAGATTAATTTTTTTAAACATACAGTCTATTACAGGTGTATTACCTCACTCCTATTGTTTTACATACCCCGCCCCCCCCATTTATGTTATTTGTCCATAGGCATTTGAATTTCTGAACTCTTCTAAATCACAGTTTAATGGCCAAATGATTAATTGCTTAAAAGATGACAGCTACTTGCTACTTTTAAAAGGACTTACCTACTTTTATCCACTTCACATAATTGAACCACTCCCCGAATACATACCACTGAAAACAAAGAATGAGATGCTGAAGTTGCATATGAGCAATTTTAATCATTGGAAACCAGGATTCTGAAATGATTTTTGCTGAACATTTTATTATAGAATGACTAAGTGGGAGAAGTAGATGGAGCTGTGGTGATGAGACCCAGAGGATGGGAGAGAGGCTGCTGTCTAAATGAAGCAATGTCAGAAAATGAAATACTCCAAATGGGTAAGATTGCTCACAATGATGGGCCTACAATTTGTGGAAAGTACAGCTGAGGAATCCAGCGTCGGACTGTCTGCAGGGTTGCGTGTAAAGGCTATAAAGAATAGGAGCCGGGGCTGCGAGAAGGAGAATCGCAGCATAAAGTACTGTCTTCCATTTTCATCTCTCCTATGGAACATAAAAGACCCCAGTCAAAAATTAAACCCACAGCCCATGAATCCAGCGGAGCCATGGCTGCGGCTGAACAGACCTGAGGTGCTCTCAGTGAGTAACAAATGAATAATGAAACACTTGAAAGGCTAAGACATTTGTATAATTATGGAACCTGCTGAGGAAGGAACAGCTGTAATGAAGCCATGGGGAAATGCAGCTCAGAGCATTATGGGTAATCCCCTAATCACATTTCTTAACGAGAGAAAAGCCCTTTCAGGCATGTACCTTTCATTCCTCTAGAAACTAAACACTGAATTTCCAATGAGGAAAATTATTAAAGCCAGTGACTGTTCTTTGGAATTTGTCTTTATTCATGTGGAAAGACAAATGGAAGATAAATAAGATTTATTTGGCCCAGAAAAATAATTAACTTCTACAGTTTTTCCCAAGGACCTTTTTTCTTGTTGCTATGCTTTGGATGTGGTATCCCCCAAGGGTTCATGTGTGGAAAGATTGATCCCCAGTGTGGTGACATCAATTAATGGGACCTTTAAGAGGTGGGGCCTAGCGGGAGGTCACAGGTATTGTGGGTGCTGCTCTTGGAATGACTTAACATTGTTTTGTGGGAACCCCATTTTTTAGATTTATTTATTTGAAAGAGAGAGAGAGAGAGAGAGAGAGATCCTCCATCTGCTGGTTCACTCCCCCAAGTGACCGCAAATGTCAAGGCTGGAGTCCTGGAAGGAGTCCTGAGCTTCTTCTGAATTTCCCGTGTGGATGCAGGGGCCATCTTCCTCTGCTTTCGCAGGCACATTAGTGGGGAGCTGGGTCGGAAGAGGAGCAGCCTTCAGAAGGGTCTCAAACTGGGGCCCGCATGGGATGCTGTTGCTGCAGGCAGCAGCTTTACCTGTTACGCCACAACGCTGGCCCCCCGGTGGTTCTTGTGAGAGAGTTGTTATAAAAGAATGAGACTTAGGGGCAGTTTTTTAGCCCAGTGGTTAACATACTGGTTAAGATGGCTGTGCCCCACATTGGAGTACCTGGCTTCAATTCCTGGCTTTGGCTGTAGCTTCTGACTCCAGCTGTCTGTTAACGCAGACACAGGGAAGCAGTAGTGATGGCTCAAGTGACTGGGTTCCTGCCACCCATGAGACCTGAGGAGTGGGTGTACATGCAGGGCTGAGGGCTCCACAGGTACTCTGCTGGTGAGGACAGAAGCTGCGTGGCCTTCTCCAGCCAAGGATTGGAAGTCACATAGGTTCACCCTCACCGTACTTTGTTGCTCAGAGCAACAAAAGCCTACCAGATACAAAGGGAGGGGACATAGACTTCACTGCCTGATGGTAAGGGCTGCAGATAATTTCTGGCCAATTTTCAGGTTTTAGAACTGCCACCTGTCTTATATGGGCTCTTGATTTAACCTCCTGAGCACCTCTGGGTCCAGTTCTTCCTCTCTCCACCCAGACCACCTTAACACCCTGCTCACTACTGTTCCTGCACCTACCCTTCCACATCACTCAGCCACAAGCTAATCACCCTGTACGCGGATGACTGCACAAACCCAAGTCTGCTTGTCACAGTCTTCTAGCCTGTGGGGATCGAGATACGGAGTGCTTAGCTTGGCCTGGAAGCCCCTGGTGATCTATCTGGTTCCCCAGTGAGGCCCTAGGCCTCATTACCTTCCTGAAATCAGTGTGCTCTCTGGTGCTACAAGGCCTTGGCACATACCTATCCCTCTGCCTTGACTTCTTCTTGCAGGCCCCACTGGCCTTCACCCAGAAAACTCCTATTCAATGGCCCCTGTGATATGACTTTGCAAATCATCCTATCAAGAAGTAGTGTCTATGCATGGAAGCGACTGGGTGATTTGTTTTGTCCATCGGTCATAACACAAGAAGAGGGTTGAGGGTGCCTGTGCCTCAAGTTCAGAGTGCCTTGCTCTTTTACATGGACCAAAACTGCAAGACCACCAAGCCCAAATCAGCCCGCTGGGTGATGGGAGGTCACGTGCAGAGGAGCTAAGACCTCCTGGCAAGCAGCCGACATGTTCAGGAGCCCATCCTCCATCAGCCAGCAGCCAACCTACTCTAACTAACTGAGGACAGAGGAGGGAGCTGACACCAGAGACCACCCAACCTAACGCAGCCTGGAAGACCAGGCCAGAAGGTGCACAGACTCATGTGCAACAGCTCGAGGGTCCTCCACAAGGTCCATGGAAACCCATGGAATCATAAACTACTTCTTGAGTCAAAAAAATTTTGAAATCCATGCATAGTTTTTCTATAATATACAATTTTACAGGAATTTTTTAAATAAAGATTTATTTATTGAAAGGCAGAGTTACAGAGAAGCAGAGGCAGAGAGAGAAAGACAGAGGTCTTCTGTCCGCTAGTTTATGCCCCAAATGGGCACAATGGCTGGAGCTGGGCCTATCCGAAGCCAGGAGCCAGGAGCTTCCTCCGGGTCTCCCACGTGGGTGCAGGGGCCCAAGGACTTGGGCCATCTTCCACTGCTTTCCCAGGCCGCAGCAGAGAGCTAGATGGGAAGTGGAGCAGCCAGGACTTGAACCGGCTCCCAAGTGGGAGGCCAGCACTACAGGCAGCACTGGCCCCTACAGGAACTTTTTGAAAACCTCCCATGAACTGGTTATGGTTTTAAGCCCCTCTGTGTTGGGGAGCTGAGGAGTATGTGTGGATGTGGGTCAGTACTTCATCACTACTCTGTAGCATCATCAAACCGTGAGCTTCACGAAGGCAGCAGCCAGCCATATGCTCACCCAAGCCTCACTAAGGTTTAAAACTGCCCGACATACAAGCAGCTTCCCCACAATTATTTATTACTCAGTGAATTAAGTAAACAAATCTTAGTCTCCAATGTAGAGACAAATTGGCTCTTGGTCAAAATTCCTTGTCTCATGAACGCAATGTTTTTCTCAGACTTTCTTGCCAAGCCAGGATTTTTCCAGGGTCACTTGCTGGGCTGTATGGACTGTTCCTTTACAAACTGACCCCATTCTCTCTCCCTGCCAACTCTGAAACCGCTTCCTCCCCTGCGTCTCAAGGTGTTCTGTCTCTTAGTTTGAGTTTTCACTGCACGTTTCCAATCAGAGCCAGCCTGTGTGCAACACAGCAGTAAATGCGCCCGATGTGGGCCTCCCTGCAGGGAGCACACTAGGGCTAAAAGCCCTCAGGGCCTCCAAGGGAGCAAACAGGCTGGAGAACTGAGATCTTGTTGAAAGCATCTCCCCCATCCCCAGCTTCTTTGACCTTGAGTAAAGTAAAACAAAGTGCGAGGAAAGGTGGGTGGCAATGCCATTTCACACTCCTTAACAATAGTGCACCTGTGGATGTCCTGTATGGCACTAGGGCACTTTCTGGGATGACTGAAACATTGTCCATGTCCACTGTGCTGTGATGACACAAGTACATGTATTTGTCCTAACTTAGCAACTGCACAATGAACATTGGTACAATTTGCTGCTCACAAGTCATTCTTCAAAACAGTCGTTTCTGGGCCTGGTGTGGTGCAGCTGCCACTTGCAAGACTGGCATCCCATGTTGGAGTGCTGGTTCGAGTCCCAGCTTCTCTGCTTCCCATCTGGTTTCCTGCTAACGTGCTTGGGAAGACAGCAGATGATGTCCCAAGTGCTTGGGCCCCTGCCACCCATGTGGGAGAACTGGATGGAGTTTCTGGCTCCTGGCTTTAGCCTGGCCCAACCCTGATTGTTGCAACCATTTGGGGAATGAACCAACTGTTGGAAGACCTCCCTCTCTCTCTGCCTTTCAAACAAATAAACCTTAAAAAAAAAGTGGTTTCACAGGCCACAAGTGTTCCTCTTTCCTGGCTCCTTCTCTGCTCGCCCACCAACTGCACTCCACGGACAACTGAGTAGAAGGGATATGAGAGTCTTCTACTCACCCTGGTCCAGGAGGAAGCTGGGTCATCTTGAGGCCCAGAGACACGCCCCCAAGCTGCAGCTTGCCACTCTCTGTGCTACCCTTAGGGTTTCCAGGATCAGGAATTATCCCCCAGCCCACTGCACACTTCAGAGTGCAATAGTTCAGTTGGGCCGACTCTCACTAGGCTTGAGGCAAGAAGGCAAGCACCCCTACCCATGCCCTCACACAACCCTGAAAGTCCCCCCCCACCATCTGCCATGCACTTCTACATTGCGTAACTTCCCTCTCCTGGTCTGGCGGCTCTTACAGGCATGCACCCTCCTTGGGAGGCTCAACATTCACTTCCCATCCCAAACAGCAGCTGCGATGATGACCGCTGGGACTTTTTAAATTGTTGCTGTTGTTGGTTCTACCTGTTTTATGCCACCCAGCATCCTCTGTGACAATGACAGCCTCATTTTGCTTTGGTGACGGATATTTTCCCAATTCAACCCAGCTGGTTGTGGCAAAGATGACACCCTAGGTGCATCCAAAGACAGACACCTGACCCAGGGCCAGGGGCAAAGGGCTTGGCCTTGCAGATACCCAAGGGAGAGCAAGCTGAGCAGAAGGGATTGTTAAGGACTGGATCCTGTGCCCCACACCCCAGATTCCCATGCTGAAGCTGTAATTCCCAAAATGTATTTGGAGACAGAACCTATAAGGAGGTCATAAAGGCCATAAGGGTGAAGCCCTGCTCCCAAGGGACTGCATGCATGTGGGAATAGACAACACTGTCTCCACCATGGGAAGACAGCTGGAGGGCAGCTGTCTGAGGCTGCGGAATTCATCTACTCCTTGACCTGGGTCTTCCAGCCTGCGGCACTGCCTGTGAAATGCTCGTTTCTATCGTTTAAGCTGTACAGCCTGTGGGATTCTGTCATGGCAGCCCAAGCTGACCAACACAGGTCCCAGCAGGGCAAAGGCCCGAGGGTGGAGCTCAGGAGCCTTGAGCTAAGGCAGAAAGGTCTGGGCCAGTGGTGGCTTCACAGAGGTGGTCCTGATGTGGTTTTACTTAGACGGGGAGTGAGGCGGGTCGGGAGCAGAGCAGGCTGCTCCTATTTACACAGACACTGGGTCCTGGAGGGCTGGCGGAGTACGAGTACAAACCTCCAACTATCTTGAGAAGAGAGGCCGGTGGACAGGGTGTCAGGCGAAGGAAAAGAGTGGGCTCAGGGATGACCAGAGGACTCGTTCGGGGCACCAGCAAGGGCAAGGGCACCGGCAAGGACCCGGGCAGGCGGCGCAGGCGCAGGTGAGGTTCCAGGTGTCCGGGTTGGGGTGGGCCAGGAGGCTCACAGCGAAGGTGGCTGAGCCGGAGCAGCTAACCCAGGCAAGAGGGCGCCCCCGAGTCTGGACCACCCAAGAAGGGCCAGATGCTGAGATGAAGCGCCTGATGGGGGCTGGCCTCCGCCGGTCCCGGGAGAGTGCGGCCAGAAGGATGGCCAGGCTAGGCGCGAGGGAGGGGGACGAGGCGGAACCGGGCTGACGGAAAAAGGCACCGCAGAGAGACGGCCTGGTGGGGCGCGGGTGGAGCCGCAGGATCCCCGCAGGCTGCCAGCGGCTTCGGGGCTGGAGGAGAGCGGGGGTGGGGCCTGCAGGGGCTGCAGGGTGGGGGCGGGGCGGGGATTGGAGAGACGTGGTAGCAGGTAGCCGAGGGCAGGAGACCGCCGCGGCGCACTCGCTCCTGGGGGTGGGGGTCGGGGTGGTGTCTCCTGTCGGCGACTTCTTTTTCCGCTGTCCGGGAGGGTGCGAGAGGAGGCGAGGGCCACCGAGAAGAAGACCGGGCTGATACTGGCGACTGGGAGGGGCCGGGAGCCAAAACACCCAGGTGACGGTGGGCGGGGTCGGGGAGGTGGAGGCCGGGTTGAGTCCCCGGGACTGGGAGGCGGAGAGAGCTAGCCGAGGAAGGGAGGTGGACGAGCGCCTGGCTCGATGGGTCGGACCCGAGGCCAAGGGAGCGGGGAGTCTCGGGGGCCTGGCCTGGGGACGGGGATCTGCTGCAGAAACTCCACAGGGCCTCTCCCTAGGGTGGCACCGGAGCACACTCCAGGAGCAGAAGATGCCCAGACGCGCGCACCCTCGCAGCTGCGCACTGCGCGCGGCTGACCCGCACACCGGGTGCACCTGTGCCGGGGCGGGAGCGCGGGGCCAGAGCTCAGGGCCGGGTGGAGGCTGCTCGTCTGGGAAGCCGCGCGCCGGCAGTGCCCAGCGCTGCATGTGCAGAAATAAATCCACAAAGCACCCGTGGGCCTCTGCTCGGACATTACGGGGGTCTGAATAAAAGAGCAGTGGACGATATTAGGAGGAAGAAAGAAGGGAAGAGGGAGGGAGACCGAAAGGAAGTGAGGGTGGGTGGGAGAGGAAATGACCGGAGCTTCATTCTGAGCTCCGTTGCCGGTGCTGCAGCCCTCACTGGTGTTCTCAGAATTTAGCCAACAGCAAGTCCTCGGCGTCCATCATAAAACCCGTCATCGAGGGCTGACGGGCTGCAGCTGATGAGGTATAATTCGCTGTGTTGATCGGTATCTGAGTGCTTTGTGGTTAATCTCTGCCTTTGTTTCTATTCTGGCCACGTTCCAAGTAAGGCATTAATAGATCTCTGATGGCATGCTATCAGTTCGTATTCAGTCAGCTTAACAGATGAAACCCAGAACATTCAAATATGCTTAGAAAACTGGATTAAATTGTATTTACCTTGACTATATAAAAATACCTAAAGGTATCCTAGGCTGATGGGAAGTTTCTAAAGCTGGATTGTGGCATTGAACACAGACAATGGGTGGACTTTATGAAATGTAAATAATATGAGCTGTAAAATGGAGGGTGGAGAAAGCAGTATTTTTTTTTTTTTAAATGCATGCTTAGCTGGGAAGACTTAGGCTAGGATGCCCAAGGTACTGGAGAAAGTTTCAAGAAAGGAGGTGGGCATGGTGAGACCCTCATTTAGCATTTCGATGGGGGCAATTCCTGCACCTAGACATACTGCTTAAAGCTCTGGGTTCCAGTCTGGCTTTGCACTGGATTCCACCTCCTGCTAATGTTCACCCTGGGAGGCAGCAGGTGATGGCTCTGGGCTCTTGCCACCCACCTGGCACTGCCACATCTGCTGTAGGCATTTTAGATTTAAAAAGATAGATTTCTGTCTCTCTGCCTTTCAAATAAATAAATAAGAATTTATATATATATATATGTACATATATATATATAAGCTAGTTCATTCTAGGAAAATGGACTGTAATATAACTATAACAAACTAGAACGAAGAGGAAAAGTAGTCTAAATTAACAGCTCCTTTATCTAATAATGGAAAGTCGCCCAGAAAAAAAAATCAAAATTGATAAACAAAACTCAGTAAGTATATTGTTATTTGGAAGTTTGAATTTTGGAAGTAATCGCCTACAGAAACTAAAAACAGTGATGGTCAAAGATTGTCTTTAGGGAACTTCCCACGCATTTCTGAATTGGCTTTGCACTGGTGTTGTCTGGATAGAAGAGCTGGTGAAATGATGTATCCCATTCCCATTGTCCTGCACGTGGCATGCTCCAAGTGTGTGTGTGTGTGTGTGCACGCACATGTGTGCTGGTCTGCGCACATGTGTGCTGGTCTGCACAAATGTGTGCCCAGGTACATGTGTGTTTTAATGACTTAAGAGACTCATAAAACCAGAAGGAAAACTAGCCTTGAGGTAAAATTACAAAGATTTCCTGTATACATTTAAAGTGATCAATGACTTGAAATAGTTCATCTTTCATTGTTAAAGTAAATATTAAAATTTGATGACATGGGATGGTTTATATTTAGGAAACTAGTTGATTCAAGTTATATGACATTTCTATATTTCAAGTATCTTTCTAAATCTTCATGACTTTTATGGCTGAATCACCTGTTAAAGATCCTGGTTAAAACTAAATTTTAAAACTTTAAAATGTGATTTTTAAAGTGGTCACACTGAAGTTGTATCCAAGTGTATCAAGTAAAATTGAATAATCATGGGGCTGGCACTGTGGCGTAGCAGGTAAAGCTGCCGCTTGCAGTGCCAGCATCCATATGGGTGCTGGTTCGAGTCCTGGCTGCTCCACTTCTGATCCGGCTTGCTGCTATGGCCTGGGAAAGCAGTGGAAGATGGCCCAAGTTCTTGGGCCCCTGTTCCCATGTGGGAGATCTGAAAGAAGATCCTGGCTTCTGGCTTTGGATTAGTTTAGCTCCAGCCGTTGCAGCCATTTAGGGAGTGAACCAGTGGATGGAAGACCTCTCTCTCTCTCTCTCTCTCTGTCTCTCTGCCTCTGCCTCTCTGTAACTCTGCCTTTCAAATAACTAAATAGATCTTTAAGAAAAAAAGATTAATTTATTTATTTGAGAGGCAAAATTGCAGAGAGAGGGAGATACAGAGAGCGAGGTCTTCCATCTTCCGATCTGAAGCCAGGAGCCAGGAGCTTCCTCTGGGTCTCCTATGTGGGTGCAGGAGCCCAAGGACTTGGGTCATTTTCTACCACTTTCCCCAGCCATTAGCAGAGAGCTGGATTGGAAGAGGGGCAGCCAGGACTCGAACCGATGCCCATACAGGATGCCAGTGCCTCAGGTGGAGGCTTTGCCTACTATGTGCCCAGCGCTGACCCCTATCCTGGCTTTTTGTACTTTTAATTTATAAATGCATAAAATCTTGTCTCCTTTGTCTTTTTTTCTGCACAGAAAACAAAAACAAAAACAAAAAACCTGTAGCTTTGCCCAATTTGCCTGTCTACCCTTGTGTGGAATCCCATACGTAACTTGCCCTAATAAACTCTTCTGTTTTTATGTGGAGCTTCTTTCCTCTTCTTCACTCTCATGGTTCTTTCTCAATCCAGGTGATTTTACATGCTGTGCTGGCATTCAGGAAGGTGGCAGGCTGTGTCCACAAGGTAAGTTGGAGAGGAAGTTAAGTATGTAGCTACTAAACCTGAAGGTATATGCGCAGTAGGACAGACATCCCACCAACTACGAGTGAAAACCTCCCCCTGGTTACGAAAAAGGTTTTGTAAAGGGAGGGGGCAGGAATTAGGATGTGTTCTAGAAGAAATACTGACTTTGCCATTAGCCTGGGAATCTAAGCATTTATCTGGCTGAATAAAAACCGTTGAGCCCATCTTGCAGCAGTGTGTAAAACGTGTCAACACTCCTTATAAATGTCTGCTCTCATGATTTCACTTAGACCAGACACAACAGCAGGACATCTGGTGAGAGATTGCTTTAATTTAATTCTGAATATGCAAAATCCCCCAGAGTCCCCACATGAAAGAAAGCAGTGGTCTTGCAAGATCTGGTAAATGATTATAGTTAATCAACGTGTGGAAATGTGAATTTTGTGAAAGATAGCCTCCCCAGCCTGCCCTGGAAGACAACATACCAGGGAGTTCTTTTTGGGCCGGGGGCAGCCCTTCTGTAAGACATTAGCCCCAGGATGTGTAAGTCTTCCCTTCATGTGACACATCTTGATCTCACATTTCTGCACCTCCATGATCAACTTTGTGTTGAGTAGCCGGGGAATAAAGATTTCAAGCCCCATTCAAGGCTATGTAAGATACATTGCAGTTCTGTATGTGTGTGTTCTGAGAAGGATGCCTTGATTAAAAACAAAAATTCCACCTGCTCTTGTCTGGCATCCAGGAGAGGCAAGGAGGTGGAGCACCAGGCCTGAAACAGGCTCTCAGCATCCCAGCAGCCATCTTCCGTTTTCTGTTTGGTTCCTGGGTAAAACTTGAGTTCCATCTTTTGTCTTCCTGTATATTGGTTCTATAGCTTCCCCATCTCTAAAGAGGCTTAGTTCCTCCTCCATGCATCTGGACAAGCACCTGGTACTGTAGCAAGCTCTCCTGGGGCCCTGCATGAACAGCAGCTATTGTAATGAGGGCCATGATTTCTTGGATCCCAAACCATTCTACCTCATCACGTCTGATGTCAAGTTCTCTCCACATAAAACAAAGGTGGGAGGGTGTCTGGCATGTTCACTGAAGTCCTGTCGGGTCTCCTAGTCTCCAGCTTGGCCTTTTCAGCCTGCAATGTTGCATGAGCTAATTCCTTACAATAAATCTCTTTCTGTGTATGCTTACCTCATGTTGGTTCTGTTTCTCTGGAGGACCCTGACTAAAACAAAGGCAATATATATTAATTTTAAAAGCTCAAAATATAAAAAAATCATCTCTCACCTCAATTCTTAGAAATAGCTAGAGAAATTTAAATATATTTCTTACCCATCTTTTTTTCTAAGTATAATTGTACAGTATCATAATATGTACTTTTGTAATCTACTTTCACATTATTATATTTTTGGGAATATGCTTTAAAACATTACTTTTCTTCAAATGAAAAAAATACAAGTGAGGGGCCGGTGCTGTGATGTTTAGGCTAAACCTCCACCACCATCCCATATGGGTGCCAGTTCATGTCCTGGCTGCTCCACTTCTAATCCAGCTCTCTCATTATGGCCTGAGAAAGCAATGGAAGATCACCCACGTGCTTGGGCCCCTGCACCCACATGGAAGATGCAGAATAAGCTTCTGGTTTCAGATTGCCCCAGCTCCTGCCACTGCAGCCATTTGGGGAGTGCACCAGTGGATGGAAGATCCTTTGTCTCTCCTTCTCTGTAACTCTGCCTCTCACATAAATAAATAAATGATATCTTTAAAAAAAAAACAAGTGATACAGAAAAAAAATCCACAAAGAATAACATAAGCAAGCAACGTTTGATGCATCCCTAAACATAGATAAAACAGAAGAAAATTTTTTACAGAAAGCTTCTATGTTCAGATGAAGATCACCTATCCATCCCTATAGTGAGAGAGACCCTCATCTCAGTGAGGACTGCGCCCCCTCCAGACCTCCTCTCGAAGTCCGTTTTCTCCCTCTAGTTTTGTCATGATTCCGTCTCAGCTTGAGCCACAGTTCAGTGTGCTCGGGCTAACACCTCAGATGGACAGTGCCACCCTTGCTGCCTTAACCATGCGTCTGGCTTCTGTGTGTGGATGATCTTGTCCACCATGTTTTTTTTTTTTTTTTTAAAGATTGATTTATTTATTTGAAAGTCAGAGTTACACAGAGAAGGAAGGGAAGAGAGAGAGGAAGAGAGGGAGGGAGGGAAGGAGGGAAGGAGGGAAGGAGGGAGGTAGAGAGAGAGAGAGAGAGAGAGAGAGAAGTCTTCCATCCGCTGGTTCACTCCCCAATTGGCCACAATGGCCAGAGCTGAGCTGATCCGAAGCCAGGAGCCCGGAGCTTCTTCCAGGTCTCCCACGCAGGTGCAGGGGCCCAAGGACTTGGGCCATCTTCTACTGCTTTCCCAGGCCACAGCAGAGAGCTGGATGGGAAGTGGAGCAACCGGGACTAGAACCAGCGCCCCAGGCAGTGGCTTTACCCACTATGCCACAGTGCTGGCCCCCACCATGTTCTTGACAGCCACTGTGGAGCATGGCAGAGGCACTGTTTTTCCTTTCCTTTTCTTTTTATGTTTGTCTTTGGTGAGCCAAACCCAAAATATGCCCAAAGTATGGGACCACCCACGTTTATCCTGTAAAAACTTATCTGTGGGGATATAGCAAGGGTAGGACGAAAATGTTTTGCCATGGGTGCAGGTGACAGGGAGGCACATTTCAGTAGAGAATGAAAAAATAATGACTTTTATTGAAAGGCTGATTGTGTTATCGCCATGGTCTGTTGTGAACAGTGTCGGTAGTGAAACCCTGTCCTCCCAGGGCATGCTCTCCCCTGTCACCCTGCGGTGTGCTGCTTCCTCCATGACACCCATCCTTCCTGGTCCCTGACATTTAGCCAAGGTCTGCAACTCAGCATAGGCCTCTCCTCTTCCTGGCAAGGTGGACCATGAGTTCTGTTGACATCCCATGTTTTTACCACCCTCCCCTCCCCCGATTGCTTTCGGTTATTGAAAAAAAATGTCCTTACTCTAGCTGCATTCTAGGTGATTGGAAGCATTTTTATTTGCTCCACCACAAAGCCTGCATCTGGAAAGGCAGCTTCAGTTATGTGTGTCTTGATCCTGTATCTGATACACTTTTAACAGTGGTCAAGCTGGAGGTTAAGCAGGATGAACATCCTGGCATCCTGGCCACTGACATCGCTAGCATCCTCTGAAATCCCCTCACCTATTTGGTACTGCTTTTGGCTTTTTTTTTTTTGTCAGTGGTAAGAGAAGTTCTCTGAAACTTTCTAGCATAGCAACTTTTACCTCTTCTTCAGAGGACCTGTAAGGAATCGCACCAGTTGCCGAGGCTGTCTAAGCACTACTTCCTTCAGGAACCGAGGAAATAGGAGCCGGGTAGATACATGTACACAGCAGCAAGGACTGCAGGATGGAGGGACCACTGTGAAACAGACTTCGGTCCTTATTCCACCTGTTGTATTAGTAACCCTCTATCCACCCCGCATGACCGTGGATTCCAGTGGCTTTGTTCACATACAAAAAGCCGTGAGTAAGGTCTTCTGGCCTGATTAAATGTCTGGCACAACGTCTGCCTTGACAGTCCCTGCAGCTTGTGTCACACGGAGGCTGTGTTTTCCTTGGATTGGCCTCCTCTTCTGCCTCCCATCACTGAGGCACTAGCTGACTGCAGATACAGAAGGAACACAAGGCAGAGTAGGGCACCTAAGCCCAAGGAGTGTGGCAACTGCCACTGGAGGAACACGTGTGCCTTCCACGTGGCGTCAAGGTCGCTCTGCCCTTGGGAACAGCTCTGCCACTCCTACTGTATCTTACTCCACAATAGCGCATTTCTACAGCAAGTAGATCTGCAGGAAATGAACACATGTATTTGTTTCCATTAGACCCACAATGAGATAGGCAAAGGATGTGAGCTCATTCTCTCTCTCTTTCTCTCTCTCTCTTTCAGTTCAATTATCTTTTTGCTTATGTCTTGGAAAAGAGAAAACTCTGACACCTCAATTTTCTACCTACATACTTAACACTTCGTCTAGAAAATGCCTGCCCGTAAAGGACAGACTCCTGAGTTTAAGGACTGCCCTGGTGCAGGCATTTGGTGCGACGGTTAAGACGCTGCTTGGGTTGCCCACGTCCCGTATTGGAGCACCTGGTTGTGATATGAGCTAGGTTTCCAGCAGTCCCTGTGCCCTAGCTCTGCACCCTGACCCCATCCTCCATGCCAACTCAACACATCCACTTTCCCTGAGCCTCCTCTGTCATGAAGAAGACACCATGATGAGCACGTATAAGCTGAACTCCACGTGGAGGTGCCGTTAAACTCCCCCAGAAATCATCACACATACTAAACCCCACCCAAACGCCATCTCATTTGTATATTCAATTAGAGCACCACCTCTTATCCAATAAAGGGGCCAGCTAAACTGGGGTGCAGGTGCCTCTCCTCGTGGCTTGCAGTTCTTCTTAGGGGGCCCATGGTCACATCTGAATGTATATTACCTCTGTCACTTCAAATAAATCCTGCTCCCATTCTTTCACTTTTATCTGTGTCTCTGCTTTGAATTCCTCTCTTACTTGGAGACGAGAACTTGGAATAATGAGGGACCAGGACACCCCCACACAGCTTCCCATCCAGCTCTTCCTAACGCAGACCCTGGGAGGTGGTGATGAGGGCTCAAGTACTTGGATTCCTGCCACCCCCGTAGGAGACCCAGGTGGAGTTCTTGGCTCCTAGCTTTGGCCTCACCAGACCCCAGCTCTTGAGGGCATTTGGGGAGTGAACTAGCAGATGGGAGATTTCTCTCTCTGCCTGTCTTCCTGGTTCTGTCACTGTCTCTATCCCTCTGCCTTTCAAATAAGTAAAAAATACAATTGGCAAAAGAAAAGAAACCCAGAGATACCATCGTTGGCTTTCCTGGAAAGCTTGGAGGCCCCAGGTGTCACGGGCCTGATTCTTGTCCTTCCCTGTGGCTGAGTCATCTTTCTCTCATGCCCTTTTGGAGGTCTTGGAGGACCAAGCACAACTCCCAGCAACAGTGTGACATCGAGCCTGACCTTTCCTGTGGGACAGGACACACAGTGGAAGAGGCTTCTCAGGTGAGAAAGATGGCACTGCCATCACAGGTCGCGGTGCTGTCTTGGTGTTGTAACTATACCTGAACGTATCCAGAGGAGAAAAAGCAAGAGGAACAGACACAAATCCAGGAAGTCCGTCTTTCCGTGGCGTATGGCGTTCTCAGCAGAGACCAGCCGCCGCTGCCACCCGCACTGCCGCGTGGAGCCAGCAGTCCACAGCTTAGACAGTGTGCCTTGGAGCCTGGGGGCACGTGCCCCAGAGCCCTCCTCTGCTCACCAGCCTTGCTTTGTTCTCTCAAGGCCCTCCCTGCCAATCAGGCCTCTCAAGATGTACTTTGTAATAGGAGCTAGAATTAGAAGCCTCTTAGAAATCCGCTGGGTCCCAGATACAGAAAGGAAAGGAGGCGTGGGTTGGAGAGCTCTTCCCAGGAGGGCCTCTGCACACACAGATGGGCGCCCTTCCAGGGGTGTGTCTTCAATGGTCACTTTGCGGTCCTTTGAAGGGAAGCCTGAGAAATATCTTTGGCCGCTTGTTCCAAAGCTGAGTGCCTTGTGTGAGAGCTGGGAGTCAATTATCCCAGACTCTGCTTTTTTTTTTTTTTTTTTTTTTTTTTGGTAAATTTTTTGTTTGTTTATTTATTTTACTTATTTATGAGAGGCAAAGAGACAGAGAAAGCAGACGCTCCCATCAACTGGTTTACTCCCCAAACGCTAATAATGCCTGGGCCTGAGCTAGGCTAAAGATGTGAGCAGCAGCCTCCAGCTGAGTGTCCCACGGGAGTGGCAGGGACCCAGCTACTTGAGTCATCACCAATTGTCCCACCCCCTCCCCAGGGTCTGCAGTGGCAGGAAGCTTTTAGTACCATTTAATGTACAAAAAATACATGGGGGCCTTCCCAAAGCTCATGAAAACTACGTATTATGAAAAACACACACGTGGATTTTAAAATCCCTTTGCACCCAAATAAACTTATCTTTCCATTCTATTTCCCACAGACTGATGAGAGCCCCCTTGTATGTGTAATGTAAATGTTCAAACGTGGCAGTTAGGCCATCAGAGATGGTTAAGGATCCTCCCGGAGTAAAAGTTTATGGGAAGGACTCCTGTGTGTGCTGAAGATCATTCCTTCCCATTGCAGCTAGCATCTGGAGATTGCTACCCAGGAAGGCAAACTGTTTCCCTCAGGGTACCCCATTCTAAACCTGGCACATAGAACTGGAAGATCTTTCTAGAATAAGCCCCTGACCCTTAACACCTTCCTCTAGCAGTTCTCATCAAGTTGCTCTTAGCGTAATCCCGGAACCCCCTGCCTTGTTCTTCAGGACCTGCACCACGTGGTCCGGTACAATTTCCTAGGCTTCCCTGCATTACAGCAATGCACATCCCTCCAGGCCGGGATGGACGACCCTCCTTCCTGAAATGTGTTACTTTCATGTGGTCCATGTGGTATTAACTTTATGTGTTGACTTGACTGGCCAACATACCCAGATAGTTGATCAGACTTTCCTCTAGATGTTTCTGTAAAGATGTTTTTAAGATGACATTAAAGTTAAATAGGCAGAATTTGGGGCCAGCATTGTGGTGCAGCAGGTAAAGCTGCCTCCTGGAATGCTAGCATCCCGGATCAGAGTGCCAGTGTCAGTTCTGGCTACTCTGCTTATGATCCAGCTGCCTGTTCATGCTCCTGGAAAGGCAGTGAACTTGGTTCAAATGTTCAGCCGGTGCTGTGGTGTAGTGAGTAAAGCTGATGCCTGCAGTGCACATCCCGTATGGGCACCACTTTGAGACCCAGCTGTTCCACTTCTGATCCAGCTCCCAGCTAATGCACCTGAGAAAGCAGCATAAAATGGTCCAAGTCCTTGGCCTCTGTACCTATAAGGGAAATCGGGAAGAAGTTCCTGGCTCCTGGTTCCTGGCTTTGAATCGGCTGAGCTCTGGCTGTTGCTGCCATTTGAGGGGTGAACCAGTAGATGGAAGATTCCTCTCTCTATATCTGTCTGTTTTCCTCTCCTTCCCTCTCTCTGCCTTTCAAATAAAGTAAATAAATCTTAAATAAAAAGATGGTCCAAGTGCGTGGACCCCTGCCACCTACGTGGGAGACTCAGATGGAGTTCCAGGCTCCTAGCTTCAGCTTGGCCCAGTTCTGCCTGGAAGAAGCTCCTGGCTTCAGGCTGGCCTATCTTCAGCTGTGGGCATTTGGGGAGTGAACAAGTGGATGAAAGATCTCTCTTTTTCTCTCCCTCTCCCTCTCTGTATCTCTGACTTTCAAGTAAATAAATAACCTTAAAAAAAAAAAAAGAAGTGGGATTTGACTAATACCATTTTATTTTTACATATTTATTAGTTTTATTTCACAGGTAGAGAGACAGATGGAAAGAGTGAGATCTCCCATGGGCTGGTTCACTTCCCATATGCCCAAGAGCCAGAAACTCAACCCAGATCTGCCTCATGCGTGCAGGGACCCCGATACTTGAACCATCACCTACTGCCTTCCAGGGTGTGCATTAGCAGGAAGTTGGAATTGGATCAGAGCTGGAATTTGAACCCAGGCACTCCAGTATGGGATTGTAGGCATTAGCATCTTAAATACTGCACCTACTCAGTGCAATTTAAAGCATGATCATATGTGAAAATTCATTCCAGGTTTATTATTTTTAGAAACTTGGACAGAGACCACATGAATTAGAATTAAAAAGTGTTTCATCAATAATCTGAAACTCTAATAACTCGTTAATTCATTAATAATTATTGAAACCTCTTAAGGACTGTAACTACTCATTTATTAAGTCACCTGGAACTTCCTGCAAAGCGTCCCTGGAAGTGAGGAGAGCAGAAAGCAATGCCTCTGCCCCACCTGCCCCAGGGTCTGCCCTCCAGCCCCTCACTGGGTCAATCTGAACTGGGGAATCTTCTCTGTCTTTCCTCTTTTATCAACAGAATCCATGGGCATGGAAGGAAACCAAACTGCACAGAGCTTACAATAGAAACCTGCTTCCCCCACTCATTCCCACCAGGAGTGCAGCTTCCCGGAGAAAGGACTCAGAACCAGTGAGAATGGCACAAAGATTTCTCCAGACTGCAGACATTTGAGACCGAGCAGGCACAGACAGAGCCTTTTCTCAGCTTCCCTTACCTGATTAAAAGGAGAGCCTTCTGAGAATGAAGCTGCCAAGAATCCCCTCCCCTCTCCACGGGGGCTTCTGGTCAGGAAGATCACCCATTAGCACGTGGCTCGGGGTTACGGACACTGCTCGGGACGCCCGAATCCCATATCAGAGCCCGGTTCTCAGCTCCACTGCCCATCCTGCTTCCCGCTAATGTGCGCCCTGGGAGGCAGCGGGTGATGATTCCAGTCATGGGCCCCCATCTCCCACATGGAGGACCCGTTCTGAGTTTCAGGCTCCTGGCTTCAGCCAGCCCCGGCTCTTGCAGGCATTTGGGGAATTAAGTAACAGATGAAGAGCTCTGTCTCTCTACCTTTCAAATAAGCAAAAATCAGTATTTTTTTAAAAGGAAAAATTATGTAAACAAACTCAGTCAAAAACTCATCAAAAGTTCTCCTTTGTTATACTGACATGGGAAACCTTGGCTATTCAGAGAATGACTCCCTTTTGAGTGCTCTTGAATACACATGAAGTAAATTTTCCTCCTGTCCAGCTGCCTATTCTCAATTAATTCCCAGCCTCCGATTACCATCACTCATATCTAACTTGGCAGAGCAAAGGTGTGCCTCCCAACACCATATGTTGCCACTTTTCCAGTGGATGGCTCTATTACTGTTCTTTAAGATCTTACCATTTTCTCATTATTCTTTAAACTCTCCATCCACTTTGATTCTTGTCTTACTTATCTTACCGCCTTTAAATAACATCTTTTGTACTTTTCTCTGAAGGGAGGAGAGAACTTCCACTTTGCCTATGGCCTTGTCCAAATACTGGCAGAGTTTGAGGACTCAAAAGGCTTCCACAGCCTATTCAGCTCATGTCAAGAACCTCGGGTGATCACTGACATCATACACAAGAATGTTAATTGTTTAATTAACAACAGGAGTCACTGTGCACTAACTCCCCATGCAGGACCTCTGTCCTCAATGAGTTGTATTATGAGAGTTAACCGTAAAACTAGTTCTCAAACAGTTTTGTGTGTGTGTGTGTGTGTGTGTACAAATTGTTGAAATCTTCACTTAGTATAGAGTTGGTCTTCTGTGTACAAAGTTAATTGAAAATGAATCTTAATGGAGAATGGGACTGGCAAGGGGAGAGGGAGGAGGAGGGGTGGGAATATGTGTGGGAGGGTGGGTATGGTGGGAAGAATCACTAAGTTCCTAAAATTTGTACTTACAAAATTTGTATTCCTTAAAAAATTAATTAATTAAAAGATAACATCCTTAAAATTTTATTCCTTGTTTTGTCAACTAACCACTGTGTAAAGGGGTTTCAAATAAGCTCATGGAAAGTTCACATCATCTTTTTTTGTTTTAAAGATTTATTTTATTTATTTGAAAGGCACAAAGAGAGAGATCTTCCATCCACTGGTTCACTCCCCAAATGGCCACAAAGACCAGGGTTGGGCCAAACTAAAGCCAGAAGCCAGGAGTTTCTTCCGTGTTTCTCATATGGGTGTAGGGGCCAAGGACTTGGGCCATCTTCTGCTGCTTTCCCAGATGTATTAGCAAGGAACTGGATAGGAAATGGAGCAGCCAGGACTCTAACTGGTGACCTATTTGGGATGCTGGCCCTGCAGGCAGCAGCATTACCTGCTATGCTGCAATGCCAGCCCCTCACGTTATCTTTTAATTCCATTTTCCATGAACTGTTTCAAGCCCGCTTTTATAAGTTGACAGTATGCATGAGTCTATCTCCCAAAAACTCATCACATGTTGAAACTACCACAAGTGGAAAATACATTTTTTAAAAGATTTTATTTATTTAAGAGGTAGATTTACAGACAGTGAAGGACAAAGAAAGGTCTTCCATCCACTGGTTCACTCTCCAAATGGCTGCAATGGCTGGAGCTGAGCCTATCAGAAGCCGGGAGCCAGGAGCTTCCTCCAGGTCTCCCATGTAGGAGCAGGGGCCCAAGGACTTGGGCCATCCTCCACTGCTTTCCCAGGCCATAGCAGAGAGCCTGATTGGAAGAAGAGCAGCCAGGACTAGAACCAGTGCCCATATGGGATGCCAGTGCCTCAGGCAGAGGATTAACCTATTGCGCCATAGCTCCAGCTCCCGGGAAAATGTATTTAATACATCTGTCCTGCCACACATCCTAGCTTAGCCTTGCTTGTTTTTTTTTTTTTCTTTTTTCAATCTTTGTGTTTTTTTTTTTTTTTAATATTTTGTTTATTTGTTTGAAAGGCACAGTTACTGAGAGGCAGAGGCAGAGAGATCTTCCATCTGCTGGCTCACTCCCCAAATGGCCACAATGGCTGGAGCTGAGCCAATCTGAAGCCAGGATTCAGTGGCTTCCCCTCCCCCCCATCCCCACCCCGCATCCTCCTCATGGGTGCAGGGGCCCAAGCACCTGGACCATCTTCCACTGCTCTTCCAGGCACATTAGCAGGGAGCCTGATCAGAAGTAGAACCGGTGCCCATATGGGATGCTGGCACTGCAGGTGGCAGCTTTACCCTCTATACCACAGCACTAGCTCCTGCCTTATCTTTCTTAAAAGTGCTCAGAAAAGGGCTGATATTGTGGCACAGAAGATTAAATATCTGTTTGCAACACTGGTATGCCTTATCAGAGTGTGGATTTGGGTCCTGCCTGCTCTGCTTCCAAACCAGTTTCCTACTGATGTGCCTGGGAGGTTAGTAGAGAATGGCCCAAGTGTTTGGACCCTTACCACCCATGTGAAAGACCAGGATGGAGTTCCTGGCTCCTGGCTTTGGCCTGATCCAGACCTGGCTGTTGCAACCATTTGGGGAGTGACCCAGCAGGTGGAAAATTTCTCTCTCTGTCTCTCCCTCTCAATTTCTCTCTCTGTCTCTCCTTCTCTCACCATCACTGTGTCTTTCAAAGAAATAAATAAACCAACCATTTTCTAAAAAGTGCTCAGCATACTGGCATTAGCTTATAGTTGGTCATCAGGAGAGAACATCAGACCACATTGCTACCCTGGGGAAAGACCAAATTCAAAATTTGAAGTACAATTTGTACTGAAGGCATATCATACCCATGCCATCATAAAATGGAAAAATTGTAAGTGGAGCTACCATACATCGAGGGTCATCTGTATTAGCACTTGCTGCTCCCAGGCCACATGGTGGCATTTCCTGCCTCTCACCAGCAGCATCAAGTCTGGCATTTGTCGAGGTTAGCCCACTCCCATTCTAAAAATCTGTAACCAGACTGGGGTTGTCCAGGATTTGTCTAAGTACTGCTTCTTCAAGAAAAAAAAATCAATACACAGTGATTATGTTATATTGATCACTATTGTAAAAAGTGGCCTTTATCACCCCAAGAGAAAGAGTTTCCCATTGTAGGTGTGTCTGAGTATCTACATCACCAGTGAGTTGATTTCCTCAATTTCCCCTACAGTGCTAGAGCCTTTGGAGTGGTATTTGATGAGTATAACCCTAATCAGCATGAAGGCCCTACAGAAAATCATCAGCCCCAAGATCCAGAGCAAGCATGACTCTCAGTTCCAACCTGCCAAATAGAAGTGTGTTGAAAATCCACGTAAACACGCTGCATTTTCTCATTGGTAAGGATAAAATGCACTATTTCCTCTCTGTGTTGAATCTTAGGTCAGATTCTGCTCAGGAAAAGGAAAATTAATATTTTTTTTTTGGACAGGCAGAGTGGATAGTGAGAGAGAGAGAGAGACAGAGAGAGAAAGGTCTTCCTTTTCCGCTGGTTCACCCCCCAGTGGCCACAGAGGCCAGCACACCGCGCTGATCCGAAGCCAGGAGCCAGATGCTTCTCCTGGTCTCCGAAGCCAGGAGCCAGATGCTTCTCCCAGTCTCCCATGCGGGTGCAGGGCCCAAGGACTTGGGCCATTCTCCACTGCACTCCCGGGCCACAGCAGAGAGCTGGACTGGAAGAAGAGCAACTGGGACAGAATCCGGCGCCCCGACTGGGACTAGAACCCTGAGTGCCAGCTCCGCAGGCAGAGGATTAGCCTATTGAGCTGCAGTGCCGGCCAGGAAAATGTAATCTTAAAAACTCATCAGACATTAGGGGCTAAGGTTTCCTATTTGTCATTAGACATGCCACTGAGTGGAACAGAATATACTTCATCTCCATTTTTCTGTACAGTAACACATTGGTGAAATATCGTATGACCCTCCCAGACCCTTGGCCAATGAATACCTTGAATCCATGATTCAACCAACCTTGGTTGCTTGTTCTTACCTGGCATAAACACACCTTTTCCTCTGCCTCCACCCGATCCACATGTTTAAGGTACTTTAATAGCCATGGGTAGTTCTGTATGGTTCCTAGGGTCACTGCAAGAGCTTGTTCTCCTACCGTTCTTGAGCAGATCCCACGGAATGTCACTGGGGCTTGGTGCACAGACCTGCTGACTGTGTGCACATTCAGGCAGAGACCCCGATGTAGAGCAAGGGCTGAGCCACTTGTGAGGAGCTGACGAATGCACTTGTGAACTTGGGTAAGCTGGTGGGCTGGTCACAGACGAACCTCCTTCCCTGTTAGCTACAAGCACTAAACAAATAGCAGGCCCATGCAATTTTGTTTGGGGGGGGGGCATTTTTTAATCAATCACAGAACTAAGAAGCCACAAATCTGAATAGCAGAGGACAGGTAGGTGAGACAGCAGACAGAGACAGTCGAGAGGGGGTGAGACAGAAGGCGAAAGGGAGATGCGTGTGAGGTCCACACTTTGTTGCTGCCCCTAAATGATGCTAACCCGGGAAACAAAGTTCATGTGGTCCATAACTGTACTGTGGCTGGCTCTGAATTCCGTAATTGTGCCCTGTGGCTCCCAGCTCCTAAACAGAGGTCAGGACAGCCTGGTCGGCACAATCTCCTGCGTTCATCTGCTGCCCAAGGTTGACCTCAAAGTGCAGGCTATTCTCTGAGACCTCCACAGTGTCACTTTGATAGTAGGAGAGTGCACAGTCCAGTGCTTGGCTGTGGTTTCTAACACCACAGAGATGTGCTGTCTCAGGTGCCTATTGGTAACGATCACACAGGTGGGTCTGGGAGATGACTGTCCCCATCTTCCCTACACTTGGAGAACCCTCGTTGGAGGCAGAGTGAAAGGTGACCCTCTTGATTCTTCCTCAGTGGGGACAATAGTAATAGTAATAGTAATAATAACACTGCAACAGCCAGATGACATCTTGATTCGAAGTGTTTGAGGTATGTGCCTAAGGACAGAGATGGAGGAACGTGAGAGCAGTAAGCTTGCAAATGCTGAAAGGGCAATAGTCCCTCTCTCCAGTAATGACTGTACCGTTGTGCCTCAGTAGCCATGGGGACTGGCTCCAGGACCCCTGCAGAGATAAAAACCCGTGATATTCAGGTTCCTTATACAAAGTGGAGTAGTGCGTGCATAGCACCTATGCACATCTCTGCACGCTTTTTAAAAAAAGGTTTTACTTATTTCTATTAGAAAGGCAAGCAGAGAGAGAGAGAGAGAGAGAGAGAGAGAGAGAGAGAGAGAGAGAAATCCTGCATCCTCTGGTTAATTCCCCAAATACTTTCAGACAATCTGGGCAGGACCAGGCTGAAGCCAGGTGCCTGGAACTCCATCTGGGTCTCCCACATGGATGCAGGAACCCAAGGGCTTGAGCCATCTCCTGCTGCTTCCAAGGTGCTTATTAGTAGGAAGCTAGACCAGAAACAGAAGTGAGACTTGAACCCAGGCACTCTGATATGAGTTTAACCACTGATCCCTTCGTATATGCTTTAAATCATCTCTAGATGACTTATCATATTTAATACAATGTAAATGCCATGTGACTAGCTGTTAGGGGACAATGACACGAAAAAAAAAAGTCTTGCAGCACAGATGCAATTATTTTTTTTCCTGAGTTTTCCTGACCCAAGGTTGTTTAAACCTACAGCTGTGGAACCCACAGGTCTAAAGGACATGTCCAGAGTGAGCATATGGCTGTGTGTGTCTGGTTGGGATAAGCTGGCACTTAGATTCAGGGGAAAAAGTCTGCAAATATGTTAGAAAAGGGAGGAGAAGGAGAACAGGACGGGGAGGCCATGGAAACAGACATCGTGGTCCGCTGTGCTCTGTGCTGCAGAGCTTGTGCGGGCAGTCTCTGTGCCAGTAATCCTCAAACCCGGAGTGCATCAGAATTCCTGGGTGCCGGGCTTTCAGACAAAATACAGAGCCCCCACTGAATGTGAACTTCAGCTACATGATGAATCAGTTTTGAGCGTTGAACCACGCCCTGTGCAATAATTGGGATGTCCTTACACTAAAAATTGACTCATCGTTTACCTAAAATTCAAATTTAATGGCGCTCAATATTTTTCCTTGCTCTACCTGCACAGACACTGATTGTCCAGTGACTTACCCCCACCCCAAGTTCCTGATTTGGTGGGCTGGGGCTGGGGCCCAGGACTCTACAATTCTGACTGTTCTAAGTAAGAGTGATGCTGCTGGCTGAGGGTGTGCTTCTCCACAGTCCCTCCCAGCTGGGTGCTCCTGCTCCGGGATTGCCCACCCGAGGGATGCTCTTTGAACATTCAGGCTGTGTTCTCAGCTTTCTGGGAAGGGTGCCTCTCTCCACTTCTTGGCAGAAGCACCCAATACTCTTATGAATTTACCTGCTAGTTTAATGCTCATTGACTTGAAATGCTCACTTCCACTTAAGGGGCTCCTTTTCTCACACTCACCCATGGCCCCACCCATGCCTACTCTCTTTACAATACTTGGTCCAGAAGCACACAAAAGCTCTGTGGGTGACAGGCACACAAAAATACTGTCCCCATCACATTTCTGAACACTTATTTCATGTGAATGTGTATCACTCTGCACAAAACACATCCACCATTTCTTAATGAAAGACATTAGTGCCTCATCAACATATGCAATTTAGCTGTTGCTAAGCATCAAGTTCTTTGGAAGAACACCTACCACTGATTTCCCATTCCTATAATTAACCAGCGGCGGCTCACATGAATGGCTGGACTTTATGCCCTTCAGAGGGGACACGACACTGCAGCTGCCATTATTGAAACTGAACCCCTATGCAAGCATCCCTAAAAGCATAGGCAAGCTTTTACCAGGATCCAACCTCCTACCCGTGCCGTACTTCCCTTAGGATGGCTAAGAGATTCACTGAATTGAGGGCATTGTACAGCCGGCCCTACAAGACTCAAGACCCACTGGACCCACGAAGTCATTTGCTGCTCCAGTGGATAAAAGCCTTGTTGGCCAGTATTTTCAGGAAGGATTTGTAGGTCCGGACAGGGAAATGGGGCAAAAGGTGACTACCACCGACATGTAACCCCCAGGCCAACTGAAGCCCACCTGGCCACCATAAATTCTCTAAAGAGTACGACCTCACCAGCAAATCAGAGGAAAGTCTCGAGTACCACGGACCAACCAGGAACATGGACATGAGTTGATCACATGCCTCTCAGCCCCAATTTCAGCCTCTAAGAACCTTTACCAGTAACTCCTCGGGGAGCCCAGGAATTAAGCAATAGCTGCCTGACTCCTTGCTCTGGGCTTTGCAATAAACACCAGCTTTCTTCCACCAACCCCAGGTCAGTGACAGACTTTCTGTGCATTGGGTGAGCGGACCCAAGTTTGAGGGTTCTGTTGCAACACCCCCAGCTGGCTTAGGGGCTTGTTCTGCAACAATATCATGGAGTCACTCCCTGACCGAGGCTCCTCCAAGGTACCCCTGTCTGGAAGCTCTGTGTGTAGTTAACTAGGGCTACTGTAGCACCCTGCTCTCTGGACTCCCTGACTCACATGTTGAAGTCTAAACTCCCCCAGCCTCAGCATGTTACATATTTGGAGACACGGTCTTTTTTTTTTTAAGATTTATTTATTTATTTGAAAGTCACAGTTACACAGAGAGAGGAGAGGCCTTCCATCCGCTGGTTCACTCCCCAGATGGCCACATCCAAAGCCAGGAGCCAGGAGCTTCTTCCAGGTCTCCCATGCAGGTGCAGGGTCCCAAAGACTTGGGCTATCTTCTACTGCTTTCTCAGGCCATAGCAGAGAACTGGATTGGAAGTGGAGCAGCTGGGTCTCGAACTGGCACCCATATGGGATGCCAGCACTTCAGGCCAGGGCTTTAACCTGCTGCGCCCCAGCGGCAGCCCCTAGAGACATGGTCTTTAAGGGTGATTCAGATTAAACAGGGTTAGTAGGGTGGAACCTCATCAATCTGACAGTGTCTTGTAGGAAGACGTGATTAGGGCACACAGGCACAGAGGGACTGCACTGGGAGGACACAGGGAGAGGGTGGACTTCTGCAAGCCCAGGAGAGGCCTTGGGAGGAGCCTGGCCTGCTGACGTCTTCATCTTAGACTCCAGCCTGAGAGGGAGGGGATGCGTCGTTTCAGCTGCCCGCTCTGGGGTCTTCGTTGTAGAAGCTGGAGCAGGTGCCTGCAGCATGAACGCTGGCTTTCTCTCGTGGCGAAGAGGCCTGGGTGGCACCCAGCCCCAGAGGGTCCCACCTGAGTGAGCTGGCCTTCCTCCCCTGGAAGTGTCCCATGGTGCAGAGGCTCAGGTAGCCTCCCCTGACCAGATGTTACTGTCTTCTCGGGCTAAGCAGAGGCCATGAGTGAGCACACATCAGGAGGTGGGCCCCGGGATGGGGGACAACACCGTTCCCCCGCGGCCACCTGCTGCTCGCTGTGAGTTACCACTTGCTTCCGCCAAGCTTCATCCTGTAAAGGGGCATCTTGCTTGTCATTATTTTTCTTCCTCCTTGCAACATTCAAAATTCAGTCCTCTTCTTCTTGGCATTGACAAACGGTAATATTCGTTGCTAATTTGAAGTGTGATGAAACGCACAGAAAAAGAGGTTTCTGATAAACACTCTG
This sequence comes from Lepus europaeus, assembly GCF_033115175.1. Classification (NCBI taxonomy): domain Eukaryota; kingdom Metazoa; phylum Chordata; class Mammalia; order Lagomorpha; family Leporidae; genus Lepus; species Lepus europaeus. The sequence continues at coordinate 100,673,520 of NC_084838.1, forward strand.
CCAATTGTTTAGAAATCTGCTTGTACTGAAATTATTTGATATTTCTCCCTGTGCAGTAATTTCCTCCAGTAGAACCTTGTTTTTCCTCCACAAAGGTGCATTCCTCAACATTGTTTTCTCTGCATCACTAAGAAAAATGATAAAAATCACAATTTAAAATTATTAAGTAATTATATAGTCTTCATTGAACACTTAAGATTCTAGGACAAAGCCATGTATATAACCAGACCAATTTTTGGAAGACTTTGATTATGCATCCTTCTGTCTGGCTAATAAATATGGCATCTATCCATGACTCTCACTTTAAATCACCATACCGACTTATAGCACTCAAAATTACAATCTAACTGTATTGGTTTTCTCTAATATGTCTGATTAGTTAGATATTTAATCAGCTTCCCATCTCCTCAAATAGCAACCATTTTCTTTTGATTAACCTTGCTGAGTCACATGAAACCTTATGCTTATCTTGCTGTCAATTGCAAACATATTTGAGTTTTAAATAGAAAGAGCTCACACTTCACTGTGCAAAAAATCAAGAGTTAGGATGATGGGTGGCATGTGGTTAGGTGATTAATTTCACAAGTAACTGGATCCTCTCTTGGCTCTGATGGACAAAATGTAAGAGCAAGAAGCAAAAGAAAGACTCTCAGCTCTATTTGGCATGCGTTGGGCACCGTAGTACCCAAAGGTCCCTTATTTTAGAAAGACTTATGGTTTATTACAGTTTTTTTTTAATTGACAATTTATTTCATTTGAAATTTTACTGTTTTTGAAGTCTGAATGCCACAGCCAAGGCTAGGTGATAAAGTGAGTCCTCCTACCTGGGCCAGGATGTCGAAAGGAGACTGGGAGGGTCCCTGGTGCACAGGTGCCTCACACAAGACTCACCTGAAACTGGACAGCTGGAAATGCTCAGTGGGAGCCCGTGATGCCCATGCAAAGGTGCTTCCAGGGCTCCCCCTGGTGGACAGGCTCTGGAATAGACAGGTGAGCTGCTTCTCTGTCATTCTGTAAGTCTGGTCCCCGGACCCAGGAGCTCTTCAGAGATGTAAACTCTCAGGCCTACCCCAGACCTGCTAAGCCCGAAACTAGGGATGCAGCCCAATGATCTGTGCTTTAATGAGCCTTCTGGGTGATGTTGACACGGGTTCAAGTTTGAGAACCATTGTGCCATTCCAAGTAGGGGCCAGAACTTTAGCTCTATGTCCAATGAACATGGCCATAACATAAAGTTTCAAAACCCAAACCATCCATATGGGATAGTACACCAGCCTTTTTAAGGAAAAAGATTCTGGACATCTGAAAACAAGTTTTCGGGAGTGGGGTGCCAGCAGAGTGGAGACTGTGCAATACACAGGTGATGAACTGTGATGAACTGAATCTGTGTCCCCCAAATGTCACATGCTGATGTGGTGAGACTCAGAACATCAGGATGTGACTGGATTTGGAAATAGTCTTTTTTTTTTAAAGACTTGTGGGTTTTTAAAATTTATTTGAAAGGCAGAGTAGCTTTCAATGAGTCATTATCCTGTTCTCAGTGTCTAGTAAGTTCACAATATCTGCATATAAGTTGATGGATGCAGTTTTCAGGGGAGTCACACAAGTAGAATGTGTGACTCCACCATTTCCCATGTCACAGGTGCAAAGGAGAGTGCAGGTGCAGTCAGGGTTAGAGCAAGAGAAAAGGGGGCTCCTTCTCCATAGCACACAGCTGTGGTCCAACAGATGACAGCCAGACATCTAGCCATGGGGAAAGTCGGGAGGCAGCCTCTGTGGGATGCTCTGTGATCTGTACAAGGTTTTTCACCGGAGGGACTCTTCTACTGACATTGATACATTCATCCCAAAGGAAATAGCTTTCGAAGAAATAGTCCTCCTGTGAGGTATTAACTTGTGTTGGACATGAAGGAGTCCAAGCATTAGGAAACAGATAAAGGACTGGAGATTGTAAGCATAACCAGGAAATACCAAGACTGAAAATAACAGCAACTTCCTGGAAGAGCCAGGCCATTTACTGGATGAAGTAGACAATTTTTTTTTTTTCGTTATTACAACAAAATACCTGAGGCAGTTAACTTGATGAAGATAAAAGGTGTATGTAGCTCACAGTTTTGGAGATTCAAATCTGAGGCTGGGCAGCCTCTGATGAAGACAGCAGTGGGAGCATGGAGCACAGGGGAGGTAGAAGTGGCTGATGGGGTGTAGTGGGGTTGGGGCAGGGAATCACATGGAGAGCCAGAAAGCAGAGCGAGGGCTGGGCCTCCGCAGGCTTTTAGAACCCACCCTCTTGCAAGAACTGCATTCCAAGAGCATGCTCCGATGAAATGACCTCTTCGAGGCCCCACTTGTAATGACCTTTTTTTTTTTTTTTTGAGGTTTTATTTATTGGAGAGGTAGAGTAACAGACAGAGAAAAAGGTCTTCCATCCACTGATTCATTCCCCAAATGGCTGCAACTGCAAGAGCTGGGTAAGTTCAAAGCCAGGAGCCAGGAGCTTCTTCCAGGTCTCCCATATTCATGGAAGGGGACCAAGCACTGGAACCGGTGCCTGTATGGGATGCATAGAGGGTAGAGGCATAGCCTACTACACCACAGCACCAGCCCCACCACCATTATTTGGGTTGTTTCCATCTTCATAGTACCAATAACTTATGACTTTGAAGTTGAAGTCCTGCATGAGCTCAATGCACATCATTGGTTAACTGTAATACTGAGTATCTAAAGGCCTGGCCACCCGCAGGTACTAAGCTGCTCTCCTCCAGAACCAAGGCCGTCCTCCCCGGTGTGGTGGAATGAGAAGGTGACTGACAACAGGTTCCTGTCTCACAGACAACAGTTAATGACTTAGGGAGAGAGAGCTCCGACCGTGAAAATGACATGACAGCAGACAAGGTAGCAATGCCTGGTCAGCCACCCCCTAAATACCCGTGGGATGAACTTAGATGACCTCAAGGCAATAACCCATGTGAGGTCATCCCATCCACACCCAGAGAGGATCCCCACATTTGTGGCAGTTCCTAGGCACCCCAGGCTCTCAGGGCAGCTACTAGACCCCATCCCACCTGCATGTTTGCCGTTAATGTAGGAGTGGATGCAGAATTCAGGCCCTGGATTCCAACGCCAGTAAAAAGGCTTCTATTAACCAAGGGTCAAGGATATGCTTGTGTCTTTCCAGAGAACAGCCCATTTGGGTACCAGCCAGAAACATCAAGCCTGCAACTGACAGCCAACCAGAACCAGCTGAACAAGACTGAGAGCCTGCCTTGTTAGCAGACGCACCTGCCCTATTATCCTACCCCGAGAAACTGCCCATAGTCACATCCATTACTGCTTTATACCCCACTAGCTCTGGTCAGCCACTCAAATGGCCCACAGCCTGTGTGTGGTCATGCCATTCCTGATAACCATTATTCCAAATTCCTACCCCTATCTGAGCAAGCAATCCTGTGGTCTCCCATTTTGAGCACTGGTTAGTCAATGACGGGTAAGATCCCCTGGGGGACAACCTAAGACAGGCACAGCTGCGTACGGAGACCACATGGAAACGGGGTCAACAATGGTATGGCCAAGAATCATGCCTCCCGTTGCTGAAAAATAAAGGAAAAGGGGGGAAATGTAGTGGAATGAGAAGGTGAGAAGGTCATGAGAAGATGAGAAGGTCATGCCAAGATGGCCGCTGACAACAGAAACTGCCTGGCAACAGGCCGTGATTGGATGGCTTTGGAAACCACATGACAACAGAGCCTGACTGGCAATAGGCTGTGATTGGATGGCTTTGGAAACTGCCTGGCAACAAGCTGTGATTGGTTAGGGCATAGAACGCCTCTTGACCGGCTCTTGACCAGATTGTTCTGCATTGGCTATATAAGCAGCTGTAGCAACTGAAATAAATGAGTCTGCGGGCTGCTCACCTCTGTCCTGCTTTCACCCAACTCCCAGGGTCTGTGAGGTGACTCTGTGCCTCTTGCCCCCACCACGCTCCTCCTCTCAGAAATGAATCCACCTCAACACCCCGGGAATTGCCATCTGTCCGATTTTGTCCCTTTTCTGTATCTGATGCCTGTTACACGTGGGGTACAATGCTGGACAATCTGAAAGGGCCAATCTTACCCAGAGTGCATTTCCTGAAGGCCAGCTGCAGAAAGGGGTGAACATCTGTCTGCTGGGGCAGCACCAGGTCTGGGAAGCACTGAGCGTCCTTCAACAGGGCTGCGTGGAGAGTGCTAAGTGGTGTTGAACAGGACTGTCGGGCCTGTGGCCTCATGCACACCCCCACCCACCGCTTCCCCTGCTCCAGCTTTCCCACAGGACATTGCATTCTTCTCTGGAAATGGAGAAAGAAACACACAATAACTGTAACTGCCAAGTATGTGTTTCTGTCCGGAGCCAACAAGTGCAGGACTGAAATGCAGGAAAGTTTGCAGTGAATACTAACAGTCCTTAGGATGTGAATTGGTTCACATTAGGCCTTCAGTGGGTCAGTGTTGTGGCGTAGTGGGTTAAGCTGCCACCTGCCATGGGCACCATATGGCCACCAGTTGAGTCCTGGCTTCTCCACTTCCAATCCAGCTCTGCGCTCATGTGCCTGGAAAAGCTATGGAAGTAGATCCAAGTGTTTGGGCCCCTGCTATCCGTGTGGGAGTCCCAGATGAAGCTCCTGGCTCCTGGTTTCAGCCTGACCCAGCCCTAGCCATTGTGGCCATCTGGGCAGTAAATCTCTGCAACTCCAACTTCAAATAAATAAATCTTAAAATAAAGTGGGGCTGGTGCTGTGGTATAGCAGGTAAAGCCGCCACCTGCCATGTCAGCATCTCCTATGAGCACTGGTTGAGTCCCAGTTGCTTGACTTCCGATCCAGCTCTCTGCTGTGGCCTGGGAAAGCAATAGAAGATGGCCTAAATGATGTGCCCCTGCATCCACATGGGAGACCTGGAAGAAACTCCTGGCTCCTGGCTTCGGATCGGCCCATTTTGGGGGGTGAACCAGCAGATGGAAGACCTCTTTCTCTCTCTCTGCCTCTGCCTCTCTATAACTCTGCTTTTCAAATAAATAAATCTTTAAAAATTAAATAAGAATTAGGCCTTCAAGTGAAAACCTCTCAGTTAGATAACTTCCCATTTCCTGTAGATGCCTCTTTTCCCACACAGAGATGATGAGGTATTTGGCCCTGAACTATCAGCTTTGAGAACCAGTCTTAAAGGGAAGTGAGCCATGACCAAGTCATGGAGCAGGTGTTGACCTAATGGGTACTAGCACAATCAGATTGAGATGTATTACTAAAATAGTTCTGCATCTGAGCCTGTCATGTGAAACCTGAGTCTATTTTTACATAGTCTTCAATGATCTTCACAACGTTATCCACAAAAGGGCCCCTTGCTTATCCCCAGAACATATTTACTCTTCCTATTTCTTAATGGTTTGACATGAATTTGTATGAAGACTCACCTGTTCCCCCTCAACCCTAATAATTTCAGAAGCCCCCCTTTTTTAGACCCCAAAAAAGTTTTTATTGTAGTAAAATATTCATAACAAAATTTACCACTTTAACCATTTATGTGTAAGAGGTCACTGGCATTAAATTCACATTTTTGTACGATTATCCACACCATCTATCTTCAGAACTTTTTCATCTTTGCAAACTGAAACTTTTATGCCTATTAAACAGCAAGTCCTCATTGCCCCTCCACTAACCTGGCAACCACCAGTCTATTCCTAAGTTACTTGCACATGTTTTGCTTTCACTTGATAAAAAAGAGGGTCCACTGCAGATGAAGAGATTGCTGTTATATAGGCAAGCCTTCTTGCATGTGGGTGATTGAGTTTATTGTAGACAAAGGTAAGAGAAAATGGGGTTTGAGAAAGGTGAGACGTGGAGGCACAAATTGCATGAAGGGTTCATCCTGGGCCTTCTGGCCACAAGCCTCAGCAGCCCTGCCATGGATCCACTCGATTCTTTCGCATCAAGAAGTTGATCTTTCAGTCATTTCCATGTTGGAGATGCGCCTGCAGGTTTCATAACTTTCTCGCTATCGCCAGCGGCAAGGCTTCTCATAGTATCACCATTGCTTAATGTCCTCAATGAGCCCATTCATAGTGAAGATCCTGTTTAGGGTCCTGTATGCACCTTCCACATTTCCATCCTGCACCATCATAGTCCTGGCGATGAACTTCAGATATTTTGCCATGACCTTAAGTTTAACTCCTTGCTTTGCTGGACCCAGCACCCTCGGACCCTGCCCAGAAGCCCTTTCTAATCACTGTCAATCAATGCATTTCTGACTCTGGTGACCTGTACTACGTGGCTCCTGTGACATCTCTGGCTAACTCCAAGTCTCTGCTGAGCCTGTCTGTCTAGATTCTTCTTGGCCTCTTCGTGTAGTGGTCCTTCCTCCAGCATAGGGAACAGGCCACTTCTGGAATGAGAGCCTTAACTTCTTTCTTTTTAAGATTTATTCATTTATTTGAAAGGCAGGGAGACAGGGAAATACACAGAGAGCCTTTCCATCTGCTGGTTTACTCCCTAAATGGCCGCAAAAACCAGGTCTGGGATAGGCCAAAGACAGGAACCAGGAACTCAGTGTGGATCTTCCATATCGATGGCAGAAACCCAATTACTTGAGCCATCATCTTTGCCCTCAGGGTGTGCATTAGCAGGAAAATAGTCAGGAGCCAGAGGCAGGTATGAAACCCAGGCACTCCACTGTGGGATGTGGGCATCTTAGTCATCACCTTAACCTTCAGGGTTGGGAACATTTTTTCTGCCAAGGGCCATTTAAATTTCTATAACATCATTTGTTGACCATACAAAATTATCAACTTAAAAGTTAGTCTGCTGGGGCTGGTGCTGTAATGTAGCATGTTAAGCTGCTGCCTGCAGTGCTGGCATCCCATATGAACACCAGTTTGAGACCTGGCTGCTCCACTTCCGATCCAGCTCTCTTCCAGGCCTGGGAAAGCAGTGGAAGATGGCTCAAGTCCTTGGGCCCCTGCACCCACATAGGAGATCCAGAAGAAGCTTCTGGCTTCTGGCTTTGGATCGGCCCAGCTCCAGCTGTTGTGGCCAATTGGGGAATAAACCAGTAGATGGAAGACCTCTCTCTCTGTCTCTGACTCTATGTAACTCTGCCTTACAAACAAACAAATAAATCTTTTAAAAAAGAAAAGCCTACTATGGATTTATTGAGTTTTGAGTTCCACCTGTGCTTGCATGGCAAGGCCAGACCAAATGGCTTTGCAGACCTTATACAGGCCACGGGCCAGGCATTCCCCACCCATGTGAATCTAGGCTAAACGCTCACCCTCAGTTACAGATTTTTATTTGCTTGCCATTACTTCCATTGCTTATAGTTATAAAATGAAATTTAAAGAATAACAAACCAGGGACTGGCATTGTGGAGCAGCAGGTTAAGCAGCTGCTTGTGATGCTGGTGTCCTGTACTGGAGCACCAACTCAAGTCCTGGCTGCTGTGCTTCCCTCCAGCTCCCTGATAATACATCTGTGAAAGCAGCAGAAAATGGCCCAAGTACTTGGGCTCCTGCCACCCGTGCAGGAGACCTGGATGGAGCTCCTGGCTCCTGGCTTCAGCTTGGCCCTGCCTCAACCATTGTGGCCATTTGGAGAGTGAACCAGTGGATGGAGGATCTCTCTTTTTCTGTATCTCCCTCCTCTGCCTCTGTCACTCTACCTGTCAAATAAATAAAATAAGTTTTATGTTTTTTTATTTTCATTTATTTATTTGACAGGTAGAGCGACAGAGAGAGAGAGAGAGAGAGAGAGACAGAGAAAGGTCTTCCTTCCATTGGTTCACCCCCCAAATGGCTACTACAGCCAGCGCTGCACCGATCTGAAGCCAGGAGCCAGGTGCTTCCTCCTGGTCTCCCATGCAGGTGCAGGGGCCCAAGCACTTGGGCCATCCTCCACTGCCTTCCCGGGCCACAGCAGAGAAGCAGAGAGCTGGACTGGAAGAGGAGCAACTGGGACTAGAACCCGGTGCCCATATGGGATGCCAGCGCCGCAGGCAGAGGATTAACCAAGTGAGCCATGGCACCGGGCCCAATAAAGTAAGTTTTTAAATATCTATTTATTTATTTGAAAGGCAGAATTATGGAAGAGAGAGAGATACATAGATGGAGATCTTCCATCTGCTTGTTCACTCCCCAATGGCCGCAATGGCTGGAGCTGGGCCTGTTCGAAGGTAGGAGCTAGGAATTTCTTTGAGGTCTCTCTCATGTATGCAGGGACCCAACTACTGTGCCATCCTCCACTACTTTCTAAGGCACATTAGCAGGGAGCTGGATCAGCAGTGGAGCATCTGGGAGTCAAAGCAGGATGTAAATGGGATACTGGCATTGCAGGTGGCGGCTTTACCTGCTACAACACAATGTCGGCCCACTTTCGATCCAGCTTCCTGCTATGGCCTGGAAAGCAGTAGAAGATGGCTCAAGTCCTTGGGCCCCTGCACCTGTGTGAGAGACCCGGAAGAAGCTTCTGGCTCCTGCCTTCGGATGGGCACAGCTCTGGCCGTTGCGGCCAATTGGGGAGTGAACCAGTGGATGGAAGACCTCTCTCTCTCTCTCTCTCTCTCTCTCTCTCTCTTTCTTTCTCTCTGCCTCTGCCTCTCTGCCTTTCAAATAAATAATAAATAAATCTTTAAAAAAATCACTGTATTCCTAAAGTTGTATTAGAAATGCATGGAGTTTTTATTCCTTAAATAAAAGGCTTCTTTGGGAATAAAATAAAAGAGGGATGAACAAGAAAAATAAAGATGTGTCAAAGATGTGCCTACATACTGGCCAATTAAAAAAAAAGACTGATGGAGCCACCAAAATTACACTATTATATATTTTTTTAAAGATTTATTTTTATTTTACTTGAAAGTCAGAGTTACACAGAGAAAGAAGGAGAGGCAGAGAGAGAGAGAGGTCTTCCATCCACTGGTTTACTCCCCAGATGGCTGCAATGGCTGCAATGGCTGCAATGGCTGGAGCTGCACCGATCCAAAGCCAGGAGCCAGGAACTTCTTCCAGGTCTCTCATGTGGGTGCAGGGGCCCAAGGACCTGAGCCATCTTCTACTGCTTTCCCAGGCCATAGAAAATAGCTGGATTGGAAGTGGAGCAGCCGGGACTTGAACCGGTGCCCATATGGGATGCTGGCATCGCAGTTTTACCCACTGCGCCACAATGCCGGCCTCCAAAATGACACTATTGTAAATCATACCATGTAATAATTCCAAATTTGATGGTTTTTCCTCATTGCCACAGATTTTAAATACTATTTATTCTTTTTTTTTTAAACTTTTATTTAATGAATATAAATTTCCAAAGTACAGCTTATGGGTTTCCCCTCCCCATAACTTCCCTCCCACCCGCAACCCTCCCCTTTCCTGCTCCCTCTCCCCTTCCATTCACATCAAGATTCATTTTCAATTCTCTTTATATACAGAAGATAAGTTTAGTATATATTAAGTAAAGATTTCAACAGTTTGCCCCCACATAGCAACACAAAGTGAAAAAATACTGTTGGAGTACTAGTTATAGCATTAAATAACAGTGTACAGCACATTAAAGACAGAGATCCTACATGATTTTTTTTAAAAAAATTGATTAATTTTCTATGCAATTTCAATTTAACACCAGGTTGGTTTTTTTTTCCATTTTCAATTATCTTTATATACAGAAGATCGATTCAGTATATACTAAGTAAAGATTTAATCAGTTTGCACCCACACAGAAACACAAAGTGTAAAAATACTGTTTTAGTACTAGTTATAGCATCACTTCAATATTTATTTATTTATTTATTTGAAGGGCAGAGTTACTGAGAGGTAGAGGCAGAGAGAGAAGGGGGGGGGGTGTCTTATATTCATTGGTCACTCCCAGATAGCCACAATGGCCAGAGCCACACCTATCTGAAGCCAGGAGCCAGGAGTTTCTGAGTCTCCCACATGAGTGCAGGATCCCAAGCACTTGGGCCATCCTCCACTGTGTTCCCAGGCCACAGCAGAGAGCTAGACCAGAAGTGGAGCAGCCAGGACTTGAACTGGCGCCCATATGGGATGCCAGCACTGCAGGTGGTGGCCTTACCCACTACGCCACGGCACTGGCCCCCTACTATTTATTCTTGACTCAACAGATTTCCTTTCTTTTCTTTTGTTTTCTTTTTTTTTTTTTTTAAGTTGTAACTAATTCATTTGGGAGGCAGAGTTACAGGGAGACAGGGAGAGACAGAGAAAAAGAGAGAGAAGGAGAGGCCTTCTATCCATTGGTTTACTCCCCAAATGGCCTCAAAGGCTAGGACTGAGCCAGGCCAAAGTCAGGAGCAGGAGCTTTATCTGGGTCTCCTACACGAATGTAGGGACTCAAGCACTTGGACCATCTTCTGCTGCTTTCCCAGGCACATTAGCAGAGAGCCAGATTGGAAGTGGAGCAGCTGGGAAATGAACCAGTGCTCATATGGGATGCAGGCATTGCAGGTGATGGCTTAACCAGTGATACCACAACACTGGCCCCATCATTGCCACAGATTAATTCACTTCCCCTGCACCCTGTCTGTAGCTTTCGAATGGTGCATCTTCAGATCTTCCCTCCCCAAATGGCAGAAACGCTGCCCGCCTTCCCCAAAACCACAATTTGATCTCAAAGGCTCTGGTTTCATGGGTGTGAGGTAAAGCTGAGGATGAGGAAAACACAAAAAAAAGTAGAAAAGGGGCTGTGCTGGGGCGTAGCCAGTAAAGCTGCTGCCTGCAGTGTCAGCATCCCATACAGGTTCAAGATCTGGCTGTATGGGGTCCCTGTCACCCGACATGGGAGACCTGGAGGAAGCTCTTGACTTCTGACTGGCCCAACTCCAGCCATTGCGGCCATCTGGGGAGTGAACCTGTGGATGGAGGATCTCTCTTCCTGTCTCCTTTTCTCTTTCTCTAACTCTGCCTTTCAAATAACTAAATAAATCTTAAAAAAAAAAAAAAGAGTGCTCTTTAAAATTACTTAAATAGGGGCCGGTGCTGTGGTGTAGTGGGTAAAGCTGCTGCCTACAGTGCTGGCATCCCATATGGGTGCCAATTTGAGTCCCAGCTGCTCCAATTCCGTTATAGCTTTCTGCTATGGCCTGAGAAAGCAGTAGAAGATGGCCCAAGTCATTGCAGCCAATTGGGGAGTGAACTAGCAGATGGAAAACCTCTCTCTCTCTCTCTGCCTCTCATTCTCTCTCTGTAACTCTGATTTTCAAATAAATAAATAAATCTTAAAAAAATAAAATATTTAAATATATTCAATTTTTGGAAAAGATTATAGGATCAAAATGAAGAATAAAATACTTTTAGGGAGTACAATGAAAGATGAAAACCTGGAGAAGAAAGTAAACAAACTAGAAGACTGATTTGAGGGAACAGGTGTTCAGCCTGGTTGTTAAGATGCTTGCATCCCACACCAAAGTACCTGGGTTCAAGTCCCAACTCCTCATCATACTCTAGCTTCCTGCTATTGCAGCTCTTGGAAAGCGACAGTAAGGGCTCATGGAGATGGGTCTCTGCCACCCACATGAGAGACCCGGATTGGGTTCCTGGCTCTTGGCTTTAGCCCACCAGTCATTACAGGCATTTGGGAAGTGAGCTAGCATATGGAAGTTCTTTGCCTATCTCTGTCCCTCTCTCTTAAATAATAATAATAATAGTAATAATAATAATAATAATAGGTTTGGGAGGCAAGAAGCCAAAACTGGAATCCTAAAAGAGAAGGCAAAGAAAATGTAAGGGCAATAATCAGTAAAGAAATACAGTTATTTTCTTTCTTTTTTTTTTTAAGGTTTTATGTATTTATCTGAGAGACAGAGCCAGAAAGAGAGAGAAAAAGAGAGATCTTCCATCTGCTGGTTCATTCTCCAAGTGGCCACAATGGCCAGAGCTGGGCCAATCTGAAGCCAGAAGCCAGGAGCTTCATCTGGGTCTTCCACATGGGTACAGGGGCCAAAGCACTTGGGCCATCCTCTGCTGCTTTCCCAGGCCATAACAGAGAGCTGAATGGGAAGAGGAGCAGCTGGGATTCGAACTGGCACACATGTGGGATGCCAGCACCTCAGGTGGAGGCTTAGCCCACTACACCACAGTGCTAGCCCCAAGGATATTTTCTAAAACTGAAAGATATGAACTTCCAAATTAAAAATGGGCACTAAATATACAGCAGAACAGGTTCCACACACAAAGGAACATAGAAGGCAAAGAGAAGATTCTAGCTTTCTTCACAAAGAAAAACAAACAGTTTACATACAGAGGGTGGAGAAGTAGGATGGCATCGAAATTCCCAGGGTGAGCTGTAAATTACTGCATGTAGATCATAAGTACTGTCTTCCAGATTCTGAACGAACGAGACTGCTAGTAGAAATACTGTAAACTGGAGATCTGCAGATAAGCAGTCTCAAAAAATTAACTCTTCTCTACCCCACCTCGGGGAGCTTCTTCTGACTACGCCTCACTCAATGACAGAAAAACCCAAGAGAAAGCACCATATGGCTTCCAGAACACGTGAGCTCCAACAGAGGAAAGCAAGCCCCGGGATGAGGAAAAAGAAAAATCCCCGGATAACAGTGGGGAAGGAGCCAAGAAGCACGAGAGTGGAGCTCTCTGGAGCGATAGCCCAGCAAAAAGCAAGGAGGAGGGTGGGAGAGACCGGCGGAAAATTGAGAATGATTTAGGCATGGAAAATATTAATTTTCGGGGCTGGCGCTGTGGCGCAGTGGGTTAATGCCCTGGCCTGAAGCGCCAGCATCCCATATGGGTGCCGGTTCTAGTCCTGGCTGCTCCTCTTCTGATCCAGCTCTCTGCTATGGCCTGGGAAAGCAGTAGAAGATGGCCCAAGTCCTTGGGCCCCTGCATCCACATGGGAAACCTGGAGGAGGCTCCTGGCTTCGGATTGGCGCAGCTCCAGCTGTTGCAGCCAATTGGGGAATGAACCATCGGATGGAAGACCCTCCCCCTACCCTGTCTGTCCTCTCTGTGTAACTCTGACTTTCAAATAAATAAATAAATAAATAAATCCTTTTTTTAAAAGGAAAATATTAATTTTCTACTTTTTGGTTATAGGAAGAAAAGTGTCAGAAAGAGAATGTAATCAGGATACATTATGAATAGACCAATATTTTATGAACAATAGGATCACTGTAATTTACCCAGAAACTACATTTTATGAAAAAAGATAGAAAAAAGTAAATATTGGTAAGTGCCAAAATAATTAAACTCTCGTCTCCCATGGTAAGAAGTCAAAGACAATTTACAAAATCCAAGAAACAAGTCTGGTATTGTGGCGCAGGATGGTTAAGCTGCCATATGTTACACCCTGAATCCCATGTGAGCTCTTGTTTGAGTCTCTGCTGTTCCACTTCCCATCAAGCTCCCTGCTAATGCACATGGGAAAGCAATGGAAGATGGCTCACGTGGGAGACCCAGTTGGAGTTCCTGGCTCCTGGCTTTGGCCTGGCCCAGCCCTGGCCATTGCAGCCATTTGGGGAGTGAACCAACAGATGGAAGATTGATCTCGCTTTCTCTCTTTCTCTCTCTCTCTCTCTAACTCTACCTTTCAAATAAATAAATCTATTTTTTTTAAAAAGGACAGAGGTCAGGACCAGTGCTTCTTTAACACAATATACCTCTTTTTTTTTTTTTTTTTTTTTTTTTTTTTGGACAGGCAGAGTTAGACAGTGAGAGAGAAAGAGACAGAGAGAAAGGTCCTCCTTCCGTTGGTTCACTCCCTAAATGGCCACTACGGCTGGCACTGCACCGATCCAAAGCCAGGAGCCAGGTGCTTCCTCCTGGTCTCCCATGCAGGTGCAGGGCCCAAGCACTTGGACCATCCTCCACTGCCTTCCCGGGCCACAGTAGAGCTGGCCTGGAAGAGGAGCAACCGGGACAGAATCCGGTGCCCCAAATGGGATTAGAACCCGGAGTGCTGGCACTGTAGGCGGAGGATTAGCCTAGTGAGCTGCAGCGCTGGCTACAATATATATCATTTTTAACACAATAGAAAAAGATGACACTTCACCATTTTAAATAGTGTCATTTTTTGTTTAGAATGACTTTTTCACTGTTCATTGCCCATTTATAAGCACATTTTCATTTGGTAGGGTTTGCTAGTCATCATTATCTGAATTTATTAATTTCTCCACCATTATACATGCTCTAATTTAATTAACAAGTTTCAGTTTGTCTTTTGAATTTTGTCATAACTATCTTTCCTATGCTAACAGAGTTTTATTTTATTTATTTATTTATTTATTTTTTTAATTTTGGTGCTTTTATTACCCCTTGACTCTGCCAGATGCTCACATGGGAGTTGGCAGTTAGGAAAACAAAAAGGAAGACACATGACCCATGTGCTTGGGTCTACACAGTGTGGGAGTTGGAATGGAAATAAGCTCATCCACAGGCCTCTCTACACCACAGGTCATCCAGAGCAGCCCGGGACCAGGGACAGGCCACAGGGAGCCTGGGAAGTTTCAGAAAGTGCTAAAAATGTGACAGAGGGGACTGGTGCTGTGGCATAGCGGGTTAATCCACTAGCTGCTATGCTGGCATCCCATATGGATGTTGGTTCAAGTCCTGGCTGCTCCATTTCCTTTCCAGCTCCCTGCTGATGCACCTGGGAAAGCAGAAGATGGCCCAGGTACTTGGGCCCCTGCACCCATGTTGGAGACCTGGAAGAAGTTCCTGGCTCCTGGCTTTGGCCTGGTCCAGCCCCTGGCTATTGCGACCATTTGGGGAGTGAACCAGCAGATGGAAGATCTTTCTGTCTCTCCCTCTCTCTTTGTAATTCTGTGTTTCAAATAAAAATAAATTAAAATAAATCTTTTAAAAAATAAAAAAACTGCAGAGGACAATGGTCCTGCCCCCACCAGTGCACATGTCCCTTCTAGTACTCAGTGGGAAATCTGGAACCTCTCTCTTCTCCCAACAGCCACAGGTGGGGCAGATCCATGAGGACGACCCTAGGATACTAGGCTGTGGGGTTCTGCCTTTGAAGGGTTCCTTCTATGGGGAATTATGTAGCAACCTTCAGTTTAGACTATCAGGTAAGGAAGGAAAACAGAGAGGTGGTGCAGGGGAGCTGGGCTATAGCTAGAAAGTCATGTTGACCAGCACGTGAGCAGTGCGCATCTCAGCCTGCACTACCCACGTGGATGGGTATGACTCTGGGCTGTGGGCCTGGGCGTGTTTTTGTGTCAGACAGGTGGCATGCCACGAGTCAAGACCGTCACATCCTCGGTGCATACCAAGGTTTGTGCCTGTGTCCACTGTCTCCTAACCTCACAGAATGATGACATGCCAAGGGAGATTAAAAAAAAAAGGTGGGTGACCCAGCATGTCTGTGGACAGGCAGCACTGTGCTCGACTCCTGGTTTTCTCTATAAGCTCAGGTTGTGAAAAGTGGCTTACAACTCCCTGATTTCCTCTGCAACTTGGACCAGATCCTTCTTTGTAAATTGAGTAAGGCTACATTGAGGCTACATTGAGTTTGGACCTATCATGAGGGACCCAGAGCTGGGCAGGAGAACAGTAATGAGGCCCATTGTGTGCACGAGGGGTCAAAGTGGGTGCTTTGGGGCCGGCTGGCTGCAGGGCAGGCTGGAGCACAGTGGTTTGCATCAGGCTAGTCAAGGGTTTCACTTTTATTCTAAACCCTAGCAGAAGTTTTATTTGGCAGGTGTTTAGCCCTGATTACGTACTGCTTGGTGGTCCTCATGATGAGACTAGGCTTAATCAGAGAAGGTCCTTTTCCTCACCCCACCCTCACCCCCTCCCCACCTCCGTGTGTCTCTCTGGTGGAGTAGATGCTGGAGAGGGGAAGAACAGGAAATGCTCCATGATGCTGCACGGTGTGCATACCTGGAGAAAAAAATGCACCTGTTGCTCTCCCTCCCTTCAGACCCAATCTGTTGGCTCTGGAGTCTGCATGGAGTTCTGTCAGGGGAGTGGGGAGGGGAGGGCAAGGGAGGGGTGGAGAGAGATGGGGACATGCCCAACAGCCAGGAAGAAGCCCTATCCCCCCACCCCCATTGGCTGATACAAGGAGAAGAATGCTGGGGAACATTCTTTAGAGGGTGCACTGTGACCACCTGGCCAAGGCAGGTCACTGCTCCACAGGCAGACGTGGAACCCACTGGAGTGTGTGGAAATGGCCAGAGTGCAAATCACACACTTTACTGTTTGTAGAAGGACGCCTTGCTACCCAGCAGGCCTTATCTGGTCCCTGAGCCCCTTCTCTCTAGTATAGAGTTGGCCGGGTATCTTAAGTGCTCCATGCTTATCCAGTGAAGAAATGGAAGGACAGTTAAGGGGAGGGATGTCTCTTTTTTTCTCTCATTAGGAAAACCCCTCAGCCCCTGCCTGCCTCATTTCCCCTGTTTTTCCATCCTGACGACTTCTCCCCTTCTCTGAAAAGTGTGTGGGGAGGCCTTTCCACGAAAAAAGTATTCAGATCCCCGAATTCCTTTTCAGCCTGCACAAAGCTAAGCATTACAGGCAAACCATGGCTCAGTCCACCTGTTGCCCACGATGCACCCTGAGGTCATTTCTCATTTGGTTGCAGCAGCAGCTTGAAGTGGCCACGGCTGGGGACCAGGGTGCTCTGGGGTGCCCCACACAGGTCTTCCCTAGAGAGGGTTGGGGGAAGCTGCTCCTGGCATCCAGCAGGCCCTGCTAGAGGCTGTTGTTGAAGCCAGAGGCAGAGAAGTGGGAGATGGGTAGGGCTGTTGGAGAGGGGTCAGTGCTGGCTGCTCCTGGGTCTCCGGGTATATAGGCAGCACCCCTGGTCCCACAGCCTTTGGAGGCTGCCGGCCTCACCCTGGCTGCTGGCTCCACGGAACAAAGCTGCTGCCCCGGTCCTTGCAGGACCCAGTCTCCCAAGCAGGAGCAGCCCAGGGTGGGGGGGCCCTGGATGAACCTGAGTCCCAGCACCACCAGCTGGGAAGGACTCTTGGGAAGCAGAGTGGCCCCAAGTCTCCAGAGGACTTGGCTGGCACGCTGGCTGGAGTCTGCAGGTCAGGGGAGGCCATACACACGCCCAAGTCATTGATGAGCTGCGGGCAGACATCTTGATGAGATGCACCCTCCGACTCCCAGGAGAAGTGGCTCACTTTGCCGGCGGACTCCGAAAAGCCATGCTGGCCACAGCGGTGCAAAGGCTGGCCAGAGCCTGGGCCGGGGGCCTGTGCCCAGGCCACGGCCCTGTGAGGACTCTTCTGGCTTCTCTTTGTCATGGAAGCTCTGTGGTTCTGAAACCAGACCTGGGAAGGCACAGTGGAAAGGGAGAGAAGAGAGGAGGAGAGGGAAAGGAAAGACATTTTCGGATTAAACCCAGTCCCATCATTAGTATCAGCAAACAGTATGTGACCAGGGTTAAACATCCATCAAATAAAACTTCTAGGACTGAGAATGAAACCAAATCCTTAGCTGGGATGATCCAAACCGCCCTGTGTCCCAACATGCCTTTCAGCTAGTTGTCCCCACAGCACACCCATGTGCTACCCTGGCAGGCCAGGGCCACAGTGCAGCTCTCGTGCCTGACCTGGCCCTCAGGGTCAGCCTCAGTATTGGCACTTCCAGCCCCTCCCCTCTATCTCATCAACCACAGCTTAGCCTTTGCGACCCAGACCATCTCAAAAGTGCCTCTCCAGGGGCTGGCGCTGTGGCGGAGTGGGTAAAGCCGCCACCTGCAGTGCTGGCATTCCATATGGGTGCCAGTTCGAGTCCTGGCTGCTCCACTTCTGATCCAGCTCTCTGCTATGACCTGGGAAGGCAGTAGAAGATGGCCCAAGTCCTTGGGCCCCCGCACCACGTGGGAGACCCGAAGAAGCTCCTGGCTCCTGGCTTCAGATCAGCACAGCTCTGGCTGTTGTAGCCAACAGAGGAGTGGACCAGTGGATGGAAGACCTCTCTCTCTCTGTCTCTCTGCCTCTCCTCTCTCTGTGTAACTCTGACTTTCAAATCATCAGTGGGACTGCCTCGGACCTGCAAGACCATGGGACTGTACCTCCGAGTTGGTCCCCCCTTCTTTAAAGATTTATTTATTTATTCGAAAGGCAGGGTTACAGAGAAGAAAGAGAGAGGGAGGGAGAATCTTCTAGCTGCTGATTCACTCCCCAGATGACTGCAATAGCCAGGGCTGGGCCAAGTGGAAGCCGGGAGCCAGGAGCTTCATTAAGGTCTCCCAGGTGGGTGCAGGGCCTAGGTATTTGGGCCATTCTCCACAAGTGCAATAGCAGGGAGCTGGACTGGAAGTGGAGCAGCCAGGACACGAGCCAGTCCATACGGGATGCTGGCACTGCAAGCAGCTGCTTAACCTGCTATGCTTCAGTGCCAGCCTCCCCACTATTTCTCCCTTTTGCTATTAAAAGCTCCCTTACCCTTCCCTCTTGGGGTGCACCTGGGTTTGTTATCCTGTGCATCCCACATTCTAATCAATTTGCTCATTCTTTATTTTTCTTTTTTGAATCTTCCATCTTATTTATTTGAGAGGTGGAGACAGAGAGAGAGAGGGAGAGAGGGAGAGAAGTCTTCCATCTGCTGGTTCACTCCCCAACTGGCCACAACAGCTGAAGCTGGGCCGATCCGAAGCCAGGAGCCAGGAGCTTCTTCCAGGTTTCCCACGTGGGTGCAGGGGCCCAAGGACTTGGGCCATCTTCTACTGCTTTTCCAAGCCATAGCAGAGAGCTTTTATGGAAGTGGAGCAGCTGGGACTCGAACCAGCACCCATATGGGATGCTGGCACTGCAGGCGGTGGTTTTACCTACGCCAAAGCACCAGTCTCATTTTGCTCATTCTTGAACAGGTTCTTTATCCTTGAAGATTTTTTGTTTGTTTCTTTTTACCTTTGACACCGGCTTTTTCACGCATGCATACCTTCCAACCCTGGACCAAGAAGAGAATGTTAAATGTGTCCCTAACCAACCCTTCAGGGCACCCTGTCTCCTAGTCAGTCACCTCCAGCTCCCTGGGCCTATGCCTCCGTCAGGGCACACCTGAGCCTTCATTTTCCACACAACAAAATGTCAGGCTCCCCTGCAAGCTTGTGAGGTCTGCCAGATGCAACAGATGCAAGTGACTAGTTGGCTCCCTTGCCACACCATACTCTGCATGCACAGCTTTTGTTAGTTATTATAGGGTGCTCTCATTTCCATAAGAGGCAACACAGACACCTCTTGGTAGATGTCTGCTCCCACCACAAACCCTGGTTTGATTTTCATCCCTCTGTGTGCAAAACACACCCCTTCTCCTTTTCCCATCAGACTGCTGCCTGCTCAGCATTTTGGGGCAAGGCACCCCATAAAGCCCAGTCGCCAGCTCCTGAACAGGCTCCCACTCACTCCCCAGTCCCAGGAACACTAGGGCAGCCCAGGCCTCTGTAAGCACAGCGCCCCGGGCTGCCCTGTGCACTTCCAACAGCAAGGAGATAACGACTTACCCAACATTTTTTTGCAAGACAAAGGCTCAATTCCTCCACTTTCCCAGAAACACAGACCTGCTTTCTGCCAGACACGTAGCAGCCCTGGGCGGGGCCTAGCTGCTGGCCCTTTGCCAAAAACAATCCTGCTTTTCTTCCCTGCAAGGAACCTGAAGCAGTGCCACAGTAAGTATCTGATCTATAAAATGTCAGGATTTCCTGCGCTGGTTCCAGGAGCTACAAGCCGTCACTGGGAACCATTTGCTTAACTTCTGAAGCTGTTCTTTTGTCTGTAAAATGGTCATGAGGTTATCCTACACAGTAGTGTTGTTTGGGCTTCAAGGAGACAAGGATTAGAAAGTGTTCAGGGCCGACGCCATGGCTCAACAGACTAATCCTCCGCCTAGCGGCGCCGGCACACCGGGTTCTAGTCCCGGTCGGGGCACTGAATTCTGTCCCGGTTGCCCCTCTTCCAGGCCAGCTCTCTGCTATGGCCCGGGAGTGCAGTGGAGGATGGCCCAAGTGCTTGGGCCTTGCACCTGCATGGGAGACCAGGAGAAGCACCTGGCTCCTGGCTTCAGATCAGCGCGGTGCACCAGCCGCAGCGTGCCGGCCGCGGCGGCCATTGGAGGGTGTACCAGCGGCAAAAGGAAGAGCTTTCTCTCTGTCTCTCTCTCTCACTGTCCACTCTGTCTGTCAAAAAAAAAAAAAAAAAAAAAAAAAAGAAAGTGTTCAGGAGGAGGCCAGCACTGTGGTGTGGCGGGTAAGGCCGCTGCCTGCAGTGCTGACATCCCATATGGGCACTGGTTCAAGACCGGGCTGCTCCACTTCCCATCCAGCTCTCTGCTATGACCTCAGAAAGCAGTAGAAGGTGGCCCAAGTCCTTGGGCCCCTGCACCCACGTGAGACACCTGGAAGAAGCCCCTGGCTCCTGACTTTAGATCGGTGCAGCTCCAACCATTGCGGCCAAATTGGGGAGTGAACCAGTGGATGGAAGACCTCTTTCTCTCTCTCTCCCTCTGCCTCTCCTTTTTCTCTCTGTGTAACTCTTTTCAGAAAAATAAATAAGTCTTTTAAAAAAAAAGTGTTCAGGAGGTCTAAAGGGTGCCTGCTTCTACCTCCCTTGCTTTGCATCTCCCTGAGGCCAAATGATAAAAGACTTTCTCTGCTCTTTGCTTCCAAACCTGGGACTGTCTCGACTTCTGGTATCTGGCTCATTTTGTATAAACCAGAACAGAAGGGTTCCATAGGAAAGAAGATAGAGAAGTTAGCTTGGGAAACTCCTAAACACAGAAAGTCCTGCCCTCACCTTCCAGGTTTCCCTCTATCTGGCCTTGGGAATTTGTCTATGCTTTCCCCTTTTGGGTTGTGATAGGTTTAAAGTAAAACTCTTCACATGCAAGAGTGCATGGTGCAAAACAAACCCTCCCAGGATGCTCCCCCTTTACTCAGGTCTTGATTTACTGCACCATCTTGAGCAAGCACCTCCCAAAGGCCAGGGAAGAAAACAGGGATTGAGACACAAGGCCTGCCTGGGAGAAGCTGACAGACCACGGGGGACCATTGGTGGGAGGGGGACAGACATAGCAAGCAGAGACAGCTGCTAGAATGGGGGACCCCTCTCTCTGTAAGGCGTGCTGTGGAGTATTTCAGAACTCCCTAGGGCCAGATCAGTATGTCAGATACAGGTCATACAGGTCACAGGGCAGTCAAGTGGGGACAAGGCCAAGGGCAGCACAGAGCGGGTGGTCTGAAGACTGGGGTCACTCGGGAGTTGGAAAGCTTCCACATCCCCAGGCGCTCTGTGTGCGGATTCAACCAGCTGCAGAATGAAAATGTTTGGGAGAAAAATTGCATCTGTACTAAATACATACAGATTTTTTTTTTCCTTGAACAGTAGAGTATAACAGCTATCTACACAGTACTTATATTGTATTATGTATTATAAGTAATCTAGAGATGATTTCAAGTATATGAGAGGATGTACCTAGGTTCTATGCAAACACTAATACCATTTTATATAAAGCACCCAAGAGTCCACAAACTTTGATACCCACAGCAGGTTCTGGACCTGATCTCCTATAGACACCAAGGACAACTGCCTGTGCTGGGGCCATGCTCCTAAGAATGCTGATTCAAACACTGTGGGATAGGGCACTGATGGAGTCCAAGATTGACCATCGCTGCCCTAGGGCAGAACCCTCAGGTACAGGCGGGAGCTTTTCAATGAACCTCTGTGTTTCAGGGCTCCACTCTCAGACAGTTAATGTAGGGCAGTGGTTCTCAGGCTTTGCACACTTTCCCTCACACTTCAGTCCCCTGGGAGTATGGGAAAGCCAGTTCCCAGGCTGCACTCAGGCTGAGCCCATCAGACTCTCTGCAAGTGGTCTCAGCCCCCTGGGGACTACAAGTTCCCAAGACAGACTTCAGGGACAGATCTGGTCAGAGAGCCCCGTCAGAACTGCCTTTACAACAACATCCAGACATGATTTGTTTTTCAGCCCCCATTCTCTCCATGCAAAAACGGAATTGGGAAGCTGACCTGAGAATCCAGCCTCTGTGACCATCTACTGCCAATCCACTAAATTTTCCAGCTTTGAGAACATGGTTGCTTTGCTGGAAAAATTGTCACTTAAGAGGTAATGGTTTTTATTATAATTATTTAAAAATGCATCAGTGAGTAGTTTTAAGTGTCTCAGTTTTAATTTCTAACATGGTAACTGACAAATATAGGCCACACAAATTGATTTAGACACTATCCCTTGCCAGAGCTGTAACCTAAATTACGAAACATCTCGATCCTTTATTTTCCCGTCCACTGAATGGGGATGATGTGAACCTCCCTGGAGTATGGATAAGATTAACTCAAAAGTGATTTTTTTAAGTTTGTGGAAAAATAGGTACCCAATATACACTCAATTCCACCTCCTGTACCACCCCAGAGACCAGAGCACCCTAAAGAGCCATATCTACACTTTACCTGGATTTGAGGCTCAGGAATCTGTGTCAATATGGCCAATTCTTTTCGGACAGTAATACCAGGATACTGGTCCTTTTCAAAGGCTTCAATAAGAATCTTGCATTGATCTTGGTCAAACTTGGTCCTCCTGCGCCTCTGGCTTCTGAGTGCTGGGACAGCCACAATGTAAGAGAAAACACTCAAGAGGGACCCAGGCAGTCTCTTCTAAGCTCACTGTAGGACTGCAGCCTCCCAATGAGGGAGGAATCTGCAGCCCAGTGAGAAAGCTCAGGCCACTTTGCAGGGGTCTTGCCACGCTGCTGGAGACCTCTGCATAAACCCAAAGAAGAGCCCCAGAGTCTGCCCAGACTGTCTCCTTACCACGCTATTGTGAGTTCCACGCATATCATAAATATATCACAAAGTCAGCATGCCTCACACAAGTTTGGGGACATCTGAAATGTGAATTGTGACCACAACTTGTAGGCACTGATACTGATATGTCAGTGACGGGCTGGCTATTCCAAGACACCTATTAACATGCAGCCTGTTAACCTGTGGATTATGTCAAATCTATCAATGTTTGTCCTTTGCTTGCCACCAAAATACAAATAGGAGGGTACTTCAAAAAGTTTGTGGAGGCCGGCGCCGCGGCTCACTAGGCTAATCCTCCGCCTTGCGGCGCCGGCACACCGGGTTCTAGTCCCGGTCGGGGCACCGATCCTGTCCCGGTTGCCCCTCTTCCAGGCCAGCTCTCTGCTGTGGCCAGGGAGTGCAGTGGAGGATGGCCCAAGTCCTTGGGCCCTGCACCCCATGGGAGACCAGGATAAGCACCTGGCTCCTGCCATCGGATCAGCGCGGTGCGCCGGCCGCAGCGCGCTACCGCGGCGGCCATTGGAGGGTGAACCAACGGTAAAAGGAAGACCTTTCTCTCTGTCTCTCTCTCACTATCCACTCTGCCTGTCAAAAATAAAAAAAATTAAAAAAAAAAAAAAGTTTGTGGAGGGGCTTGGATGTGGCACAGTAGGTTAAGCCACCTTTTACAAGAGCCTACATCCCATATGAGTGCTAATTCAAGTCCCAGCTGCTCCTTTTCCAATCTAGCTCCCTGCTAATGCACCTAGGAAAGCAGCAGATGATGGCCAAAGTATTCGGACTCCTGTTACACTTTTGGGAGACCTGGATAGTGTTCTGGGCTGCTGGCTTCTGCTGGCCCAGCCCCTGTCATTGCAGACATTTGGAGAGTGAGCCAGGGATGGAAGATGTCTTTCTCTTGCTCTCTCTCTCTCCCCCTCTCTATGTCACTCTGCCTTTCAAATAAATTAATTAAATCTTTTTTAAAAAAAGTTTGTGGAAAAATGGAATTAAAAGGTAAGTTTATTTTGGTTCTAACAAATTTTGAAATTGATGCATAATGTTTTTACATGTGTATTTCATGATCTTTATGAAGACCCCTTTTTACATGGATTGCAAAAATTCTTTTGTAGCAATATAAACTTGATTCTATTTTTCCATGAGCTTTTCAGTGTCTTCATACTAAGAGATACCAAAAACCAAAACCTAAGTAAGTTTCATGAGAGAAAAATCTGAAGTCAAAGAATTTCCATACATTAATGTTTGCATTTTCCCTTGTGAGCTGAGAAAACCCCCAACCCTCGATTTTAGTGTGGCCCCCGTAAGTCCATCGGAGTTGGTTAGACTCCCCATTGACTTGGGAGTCAGCTCAAAACAGAATTTAGTATGAGGAAGAAAACAGACAAAATACAAGATCTAGGCAAAACTCTAGCCCCTGCTCAGGCTGACCTCCTCTTCACAGCCATTCAGAGCCCTCAGGAGCATTTTCCCTTTTGTGGGCGACTGCAGTGAAATGCTCCTGTCACTCATGCCCTCTTCCTCCTCTTGAATGCCTGCAAGGCAGCTTCCAGGTTCCCCTTGGTCTTTTAGCCTCTATGTGTTAAGCTGAGTAAAGTAAGCTTGAAGGCAGCCACACCAGGTGGGACGTGCTGCCTACAACACATTACCAAAGAGAGGCATCCGGGATCCCCAGCTCCTCCCACTGCCCACCCCCAGAAAGGAGCCTGCAGTCCTTGGAAGGAACTCACAGTCTGAAGCCATGGTCAGCAGAGAGCTTGCCCACCGGAGTGGGACAGATGGTGGGAGACCCGGAGGAAGCTCCTGGCTCCTGGTTTCGGACTGGCCTACCTCTGGCCATTGAGACCATTTGGGTAGTGAACCAGCTATTATTTTTGACTTACATTTTAAAAAACAGAATATATATTTTTTCTGCAAAGGGAAATGAATTCATATGTTACGTATGTCCTCATATTTTTCAAGCATTATAAATAGACAGAAAAGTGCCAAGTCATAAGTTTGTCACTGCTGCCAGATTCTCAAATCCCCTCATGCCCTTTCCAGACACTTCCTGAGGCTTACTGTGTTTGTTTTCTTACACCAAAGATTAATTTTGTTTTTTTATATAAATAATACAATATACATTCTTTTTGCCCAGTTTCTTCACTCATTATTGTGTTTTCAGATTTACCTATGTTGTCGGCAGTAGTGACACTTCATTCATTCTTATTTCTGTTTAAAACTCCATCAGGTAAGCACTGCACAATTTATTCATTCATTGTGGATTGTTTCTAGGTTTGTGTTATTTAAAAGAGCCCTATGCTATACAAGAATTCTTGTGTATCTCTGGTGAACATATACTTTGGTCAACATTGGATCACGTATACTATGGTGGTTTCACAAGTTGATAGTAATGTCATAGCCATCTTAGTTTGTGTAAGTAAATTCTATGATGATGTTCATATAATGACAAGATCATCTAAATATGCATTTCTCAGAATTTATCCCATCACTAAGCAACACTTGACTGTATATATGAATACTTTTCTTCTTCCTCCTCCCCCTCCTTTTCTTCTTTATACAGTCTGTCAAGTTAAAATCTCAGGAGTAGAACTAGGCCATAGGGTGCATTTATATATGTATATATGCTAATATACACACACACATACATATAAGACTACTTCAAAATTTCATGGAAAAATACCTATTATGAAAAACTATACATGGATTCAATTTTTTTAAAAAAATTATTTATTTAAAAGGCAGAGTTACAGAGTGAGAGGGAAATCTTGCATCTGTTAGTTCACTCCCCAGATTTGGCCACAATGGCCAGGGCTAAGCCATGACAAAGCCAGGAGCCTGGAATTGCATCCTGGTCTCCCACACTGGTGGCAGGGACCCAGGCACTTGGGGCATCTTCTGCTGTTTTCCCAGATATATTTAGCAGGGAACCAGATAGGAAATAGAGCAGCTGGGACAAGAACCAGCACTCATGGGCTGCCAGCATCGCAGGTGGCAGCTTAACCCACTATGTCACAATGCTGGCCCATGCTGCTTGTTTTCTAAGAGTTCCTTACAAATTCTTTGTCAGATATGTGATTACAGTTTTCTTCTTCTTCACTGTCGCTTTCCTGCTCACATTCTAATGGCATATTTTGATGAATAAATGTTCTCACTATACAGCGCCAGTGCTGTGAGTTAAGCCCCAGCATGCAATGCCATGTCCCAGCTGCTATACTTCCAATCCAACATGGGAAAGCTGTGGAAGAGGCCCAAGTGCTTGGGCCCCTGCACTCACATGGGAGACCTGGATGAAGCTCCTGGCTCCAGGCTTCTGTCTGGCCCAGCCCCGGCTATTGCAGCCATTTGAGGGGAATGGACCAGTAGATGGAAGATCTCTCTCCGTCTTTGTGTCTCCTCTCTCTCTGTAACTCTGCCTTTCAAATAAAAAATAATAAAATGAATCTTTAAAAAAATGTTCTTACTATTGATGAAGTCCAGTTTCCCTTATAGTGTTTTGTTTCCCTTATAGTGTTTTGCATAACTTAAGAAACTCCATCTACCTAATCCAAAACATATACGTAAGATGCCATTTTCTTCAAAAAGCTTCATTATTTACCTTTCCTGTTTAGCTCTGCAGTCCATCTGAAGTTGGTTTTGGCTTTGCGATGGTATGAAATCTGGATCAATATCCAGCCCCTGCCCCATGTTATTTTCTGAAAACCATCATTTTCCCATTCTACTACTGTATCTATCTTCACAAATAAAATATTTTAAAAAAAGTTTATTTATTTCAGAGGCAGAGAGAGAAGAGAGTGAGAGTGAGCGAGTGAGAGATCTTCCACCTCCTTACTCCCCAAATGCCTGCAAGAGGGGGCTGGTGGAAGCCAGGAGCTCCCATCTCAATGGGAGTCTCCCAGGTGGGTGGCAGGGGCCCAAGTACTTGAGCCATTAACTGCTGCCTCCCACCGTGCACATTAGCAGGAAGCTGGAATCGGGAGCAGAGCCGGGACTCGAACCCAGGCACTTTGACATGGGATGCAGGCATGATTTCTTAACTTAACTTAACGCGTGATTTCTTAACTGCTGCACTAAATGCACACCGCAATCCCTATTCTTTCCTGCTTTTGTTATGCAGTCGGTGGCACACGTTTTATCAGGTCCTGCAGCCTGCCTCCTTAACAATCTTAGCAACCTTCCCATCCCTGTACATAAAAAAAAAAAATCTTCACTTATCTGTAAACCCACATCATATTCCATTGGCGAGGTAGGAAACTGTAGATGCATTTTGCATTTGTCTTACTGTGTGTAATAAGGTCTTTTCATAGAGGCGTCTTGTGTTTTCGGTCCTTTCAGGGTCAGAGTCCGCCCTCTGAAAGGTATAAAGGTATGGGTTCACGGCGCTGATGGACCATGGCCAGACAGGGAGCGCTCACCTCCCCACGCCGCAGCCCGAGCCCGCCTGCCGTCACCACCGGCAGAAAGACATGCCTGTTGCGGAGACCCGCAACACGCGTGCTACAGGCGGCGAGCCTCCGGCGTGCGGGGTGAGACACCCACCCCGCCTCTTCGCCTGGCGGCCCCGCCCTCCCCGCGGCCCCGCCCCGGGCGTGTGGCCCCGCCCCCACGTTCCCGCCCCGCCCCCTGCCCCGTCACGTGACGCCGGGCCGGCAGCCATTGCTCCGCGGCCTGACGCCGGGACGCTCTCTGTGCTTGGGTGACCTAATGCGGGGTTAATCGCCCTGCTGCGGGACAGCGGAGAGAAAGGAAAGACAGTCGGGCCGAGAACGGAGAGCGTCCCTGCCTGGGGCCGCCTCGGTCCCCGGTGGCACGCTCGGAGGCCCGCCGCGGTGTTGCTAGGCGACCGCGTCGGGCTCGGAGCGGCTGGCAGGGCTGGGAGCCTGGGCGCCCCATGGACCAGTACTGCATCCTGGGCCGCATCGGCGAGGGTGCCCATGGCATCGTCTTCAAGGCCAAGCACGTGGAGGTGAGAACGGGTGCCCCCCTGCTCGGATCGCCTCGGGGGGCACGGCCTGTGTTCGGACAGGTTGTGGGCGCGGCGCCTGCGCCACCGGCTCCTCCGGCCGCGGCTTGAGCCCCGGCGTGGCTCCCGTTTACCCCGTTAACGAAGCCTCCCCCTCTCACACCTGTCTCTCGCCCTGCCTGCCTCCGTCCCGGGGTCGGGCTGGCAGTGTCCGCGCTTTTTCCTGTGCAGACTGGCGAGATCGTGGCCCTCAAGAAGGTGGCGCTGCGTCGGCTGGAGGATGGCATCCCCAACCAGGCGCTGCGGGAGATCAAGGCTCTGCAGGAAATCGAGGACAATCAGTATGTAAGTGGAGGCCCGGCCTGGCGGAGCGGGGCGGCGGCGGGCATCGCCCTGTCTCGCTCCTTCCCACTCTCCTGCCTTCACTCACTCACCCACCCCTCCCTGCGCTCCTCACTCCGCCCATTCGTCTGCCTCCTCCGTATCCCTTAGTTAGGCCGTTTGTGTCTGCTTGTTCACCCTCGCTCATCCAATGCCTCACGCATTTACTCTCTGGTTTAGCACCTAGTTCTTTATGATCTCATTCACTTATTCTCCTTCTCGAAGCATTGAGTGATTTCCGATGGGGATAGAAAGCACTCGCTGAGCTCCTCGTGTGTCCTGCAGGCTGTGCCGAGTGCTTGACACCACTGTGGTCCTGAGCCCTCTGCCCCTGTGCATGGTGTGTTTCAGAATGTGTTTCTCAGGTAGTGGGAGGAGGTTTAGGTCACCTGCTCATAGGCCCTCAGCTGCTCAGTGGAGTCCAGACATTCAGCCCTTGGGGCCTCTTTCCTGGGTTTGTTCTGATGGCTCAGAGAGGAGCTGGCCCAGCCCAGCTCCTAGGAACTTAACTGTGGTGTTGGGGTGATGGGATCCGTCTGATGTGGTTTGTGCTGTGACAAGTTGCCAGGAAGAGTTATGGCAGTGAGAGGGACCTCTCACACCCCCAGCGTCGTTACTCTCTGTGGTCCTCTCTTAGTCCATGTTGGAGTATAGAACTCGTCTCCTGCCAAGTGACAGAGTCTCTGTGGTCCCGTGACTTGTGTTCATTGTCTTCTGGAGATGTCCATGATACATTGGGCGATAAAAGGATGTTCTAAAGCTTTCTGTGTCATCCTGTTTTGTATGAAAACACTTACCTGTGTGTATATGTGTGTGCCTACCTACTGTAAAGTCTGGTAGAGTGTACTCCAAGATGGACTGCAGGTACTAGAGTTTTTCTTTCCCTTATAATTTTGTGTACTGTCTGTGTGCATGTGTTTTGATCTGTGAAATGAATATGTACTACCAGAAAAGCAGCAATACGGCCATTCTAATTTTTCAGGAAAAACAAAAGAACTTCCAGACAGCTGATTTTGGGAGAGAGAGCTCCATAGGGAGGGTGGTGATGTGGTCCCTGTGCCCAGTGGTCAGCATTCCTGAAGGTTCTTTAAAACATACTCTGGATTGGTTCCTGGCCTGGATCACCCTCACCACTCACCACTCACCAGAAAGATTGCACCAACCTGTAGATTGCTCCCCAGGCGAGAGTTCAGAGGGTTCTGTCCAGAATGGAAATTGAATCGTCCTCTCCCCTCTTAGAGAACCCCAGGGGCTTCTCTTCACATTTGGGGCACAGTTGCTTTGTGCCCATCTCCAGCCACCGTCCCTGTCCAGTCATTTCTTAGAGCTTCTTAGGCACAGAGCAGAGCAGACCCATTTCTTCCCCCAGACCACCTCCAGTGTCCATGTCCCTCCCCCCTCCTGCGCCCACTGAGGTCTTGCACCTGGTGTCCCACTGCCCACTGCTTTTTCCCAGTTCTCTGCGTAACTGACTCCCTGAGGAGCCCTTCCCTGCCCCTGCCCCATGTAAATAAGGAATCCTTTTCTCCAGTTGAAGAATTACATCACCTTCTTATACAAGAAGTCTTCAAAGAGTTCTTAAAAAGGTACATGTTGTGAAAAAACTATAGATTTCAAACATTTTTTGTACTAAAAAGTTTTTAAAATTCTATTTTCCAGACTTTTTTGAATTATCTTCATTTGTCTGTCTTGTGTGTATCAGCCCTGAACGTATCCCCTTTGTTTATTTATCAACCATTTATCACACTTAGCACACTTGGCACTTTGTTAGTCATGGTCTTCTGACTCACTGCTGGCCTCAGGGTGTGTGATGTGTCTTTAGCTGTCCCAGCACTGGGCAGGTGTGAATCCTGGTGCCCTAACCTTGGTGCTCGCATTTAATGGCTGCCAAGGAAACAGGAAGAACTCTGCTTGTGCCGTGTGTATGTCCAGGTGGGTGGGTGGGGATGCTGCCCACCAAGTGACCTTCTACAGACCTTTTTCCTGAGTGTCCCAGGAGCATGGGGTGGGGTCCTGTGTTGGCTCAGGAGGGCAGAGCAGCATGAGCGCTAAGCATCCTGGTTCTGAGTTCAGGTCACGTGTTGCCATCTCTGCCCGCAGAGGAGGTTTACGGGATGCCTGCCCACAGGTGGTGCAGCTGAAGGCCGTGTTTCCGCATGGCGCAGGCTTCGTGCTGGCCTTTGAGTTCATGCTGTCAGATCTGGCCGAGGTGGTGCGCCATGCCCAGAGACCGCTGGCCCCCGCACAAGTCAAGAGCTATCTGCAGATGCTGCTCAAGGGCGTCGCCTTCTGCCATGCCAACAACATCGTGCATCGGGTCAGTCCCAGCACGGGCTGGGGTGGGCTAGTCCTTATAAAGCTGTGGTCAGAAGGGGACAGAGGGTCCAGGGCCTTCAGGTGAGCATCAGGGGTCTGAGCTGACCTAGGCCATCATCCCCAGGTATGAAGAAACTGATGCCTCCTTTTATACCCCCAGGACCTAAAACCTGCTAACCTGCTCATCAGTGCCTCAGGCCAGCTCAAGATTGCGGACTTTGGCCTGGCCCGGGTCTTTTCTCCAGATGGCAGCCGCCTCTACACACACCAGGTGGCCACCAGGTAGGGGCAGCAGATCCCCTGCCCTCCCTTGGGGGAAGAGATGCTCTGGTTTCCTTGCCCGACATTGCTTGTGGGTTCAGGTGGGGCTTGGGTGACTGGTGGCCTGGCTCTGACCTCCAGCTCTCTTCCTCCCAGGTGGTACCGAGCACCCGAGCTCCTGTATGGTGCCCGCCAGTATGACCAGGGTGTTGACCTGTGGTGAGACTCCCATGCCAGGCAAGGGGCACCGTGGTCGTAGCCTCCTGCCAGGCTCAGGTGTCCTCTCCGTTGTGAGCTCCAGATTGCCTGGCAGGGTTAGGATCTGTCCTCAGTAGGGTTTTGGAGCAGCCTGGGGTTGGGAGGGAGGAAAAGTGGTTGTCCCGGAGGGCAGCCTCTTATCTGGCTGGCGTGTGTAGGACTAAGACCCAAGCATATGGCCTTGCCCATCTAGTCCAACACCCGTGTCCCGGGGTGTGAAGTCCCTGAGCCTTTTTGGGGAGCAGATGGCTGTGGTACCCCAGCATCTGAGATTCAGAGCTGTTTTGTAGATTTGCTGTGGAAAGAGGAGTGTGTGTGTGTGTGTGTGTGTCCCAGAGCATGAGGCTCTGAGAGGTCTCAGGGCTGTTGGGGTTTGCTTTGTGTTCTAGGGTTGAGGTCCTTGGTTGAGAGTCTGCACCTGTGGACATGAAGCCCTGGTGTGAGGTGCTGGAGCTGGTGTGGGAGGTCTGTCCCGTGGCATAAGATCTGCTCGGTGTTCTGTACCCGCAGGGCTGTAGGCTGCATCATGGGGGAGCTGTTGAATGGGTCCCCTCTCTTCCCGGGTGAGAACGACATTGAACAGCTTTGCTGCGTGCTTCGCATCTTGGGCACCCCCAGCCCTCAAGTCTGGCCGGTTTGTAGGGGCCCCTGGTGGGGAGGGTATGGGGCAGATTTGCTCCAGTCCACAACAGCAAGTAACTGCTCCCTGCCCTGCACCTTCTCTCTCATGACCCCAGCCTCCCTTGACCAACAAGGACCACTGTCCAGGCCCAGTGCCAGGGTTCCCCCCTCCTGTCCTGCCCACCTGGCATACACAGCATCTCAGCAAGCTGGGCCTGGGGCAGATGCCCGGGAGGGTCAGGGAGTGTGAGTGGATGATGGTGGGGCCGGGTGGATGAGAGAGCAGACAGCGAGGCACTGAGACCTGGTACTGCTGAGCAGTGAGGGCGGCGCGGGCTCTCAGGCGCTCCCTCTCTTTGGGTCTCAGGAGATCACGGAGCTGCCCGACTACAACAAGATCTCCTTCAAGGAGCAGGCACCTGTGCCCCTGGAGGAGGTGCTGCCGGATGCGTCTCCTCAGGCCTTGGACCTGCTGGGTCAGTTCCTGCTGTACCCGCCTCGCCAGCGCATCCCGGCCTCCCAGGTAGGCTGGAGGCCCTGGGCTGCTCCATCAGCTCCCTAATGACCTTTCTGCACTTGGTAGCCATGGTTCCCCAAGTCAGCACCCTTTAGAACCTATTGTACATGGGTATACCCAGGACAGGGGCCTCAGGCCAGTGTGCCTCTCATGAGCAGAGCCCGCTGGACACCCGCAGCAGGAGAGAGAGTGACCTGTTGGAGGGTGCATGCCTGTCCACAGGGAAGTGCACGTCTGGTGTGGGGGTCTCAGGCTGCCCTGAGCCTTGAGCCACGCGGCAGGCATAGCCGAGTCACTGAGGACTCTCCTCAGCAGCATTCACTCAGCTCTAGCGTGTGCCAGGCATCGTAACAGCAGCCCTGCATCTGGGGCTCCAGGCAGGCAGGAGTGTGGTGGTAGCCCCAGGTGCAGGGCGGGCCAAGGCAACCTGCCTGACAGGTGAGGTTTAAGCTTGAAAAGGGGTTTGCTGAAGCGGGAAATGGTGAGCAGCGGCCTAGAGGGTAAGGACCCCGAAAAGCTGGTTGTGACTAGAAGGCAGGGAAGGGTGGTGAGCACCGAGGAGCCCTTCCCAGAGGGTGTCAGGGCCTGGCTGTCAGGCAGACAGGTCCCTGCGGGCCTGCTGGCCTCTCATTGCCTCCGCTGCTGGCACCAGCAGCCCGTGCTTGTGCATACCCTGGGGGTCCCCACTTGT
The DNA here is from genome assembly GCF_033115175.1 of Lepus europaeus. Classification (NCBI taxonomy): domain Eukaryota; kingdom Metazoa; phylum Chordata; class Mammalia; order Lagomorpha; family Leporidae; genus Lepus; species Lepus europaeus. The sequence goes on from NC_084838.1 coordinate 100,706,291, forward strand.
GGCAGCGCCTGTGGGCTTTGTTCGCCTCTCTGCTCAGTTGCCTCCCAGAATCTGCATCCGTCCTTGTCCCCTGTACTCTCTTCCACCTGGCAGAGGAGTGACCTTGACTGAGCAGAGCAAGTCACACCCCGTCCTCTGCCAGGCCCTGCTGTGGTTCCACCTCACTCACAGGGAAAGCCAGGGTCCCCCTCGTGACCCACAGGTGTTGCAGCCTCAGGCGCAGTCACCTCTAGACCTTGCCCACTCTTGTTCCCTGTGCTGATTCCTCTCCAGCCCCAGGATTGCTTCCATATCCTAGAACACACTAGGATGTTTCCCTGGGGTCCGTGGACATCTGTTCCTAGCCTGCAGCACTCTGATCAGGCCCTCCTGTGCCCCCTCTCCCCTGCCCTGGCTCACCTCGCAGGCCTTTGCTCACTCGCCTCATGGGAGGCCCTCACTGCTCAACAGCCTGCAGCCTCCCCAGCCCTTGTTCTCTGTTCCCATAGCACTGATCCTTTTCTGGTGTACCATGCATGTTACTTGATCTTATTTATTAACCCCCCCCCCCCCCCCCCCATCTATCCATGAGGCCGGGTTTTTGTCTGTCTTGCTCATTGCTGTGCCCAGGCTCTAGAATGGTGTTTAGACGTAGTAGTTAACTCAGAAAGGTTTGCTGCATCACCTGAATGCGTGGGTCAGCCCCTTGCCCTTGGCTTGAGGCTGTAGACAAGGCAATAATGGTTTTCTTCTGCTGTCCCTTCTTGCTTCCCCCAGGCCCTCCTGCATCAATACTTCTTCACAGCTCCCCTGCCTGCCCACCCATCTGAGCTGCCCATTCCCCAGCGCCCAGGAGGACCTGCCCCAAAGGCCCACCCAGGGCCTCCTCATGTCCACGAATTCCACGTGGACCAGCCTCTTGAGGAGTCACTGCTGAACCCAGAGCTGATCCGGCCCTTCATTCCAGAAGGGTAAGATGCTGGCCCAGGTCCTACTCACCTGCCTCCAAGGATCACGCAGGCTGTTTGTCCTCAGCTTCCTGCCAGACAGCCTTCCAAGGACTCTCGAAGCCACACTGGGCCACTCTCTTCATGTGCTGCTTCTTAGCCTTGTAAGGTTTGGTCTCAAAGAGGCACAGGCCATGCTCCCAGCCAAGGCGATGAGGATGTCCAGCTCAGCTGAGGAGACCCGTGGCCCCTGCTCTGTGGCCCTCACATCTGTGTGCTGCCGACTTCAGCAACACAAACAGCGAGCTGCACCTGCTGTCCAGGACCACCACACAGAGTGGTGACACCTGCCTGGGTGCAGGTCCCCAGGGCACTGCCTCCTGATCAAGAATCATCCAGGGAAAGAAAAGAGATGTCCTCATCCTGAAAACTCAAGTGGGACGAAGGTTGGGTTTGGCTTTGTTCTCAGGACATTAAACACCCTAGTTCAGTGTTTGGGATTTATTATGAAGGCCTTAAGTGGCTCTGGCTCTGTCTGTGTCTGCTCCTATCAAGGGAAATGGCATCGTTTAATGGCCCTTGTTTTCTGGGGGGTCACTGGGAAGTAACTGACCATAGTTACTTCTTCCCTGAGGGCTTCCTGTGGGCGGCACTTGTCTGAGTGTTTATTTGCACGTGAGGTGGACAGAAGTTCAAGCCCATGATGGGCAAGTGGGGGATGCAGCCACAGCCACCTGCATCTCCCTTGGGGTGAGGCTGAGCCAAATGCAGCTATGCAAATGAAGCAACTGGCATTCCTGGAATTTACTTACTCAGCAAATCCTAATACAATATGTGCTACCTCTGTTTTTTTCTTATTTCATAATTATTTATTTATTTTTTTTTTGGACAGGCAGAGTGGATAGTGAGAGAGAGAGACAGAGAGAAAGGTCTTCCTTTTTGCCGTTGGTTCACCCTCCAATGGCTGCTGTGGCCAGCGCATCACGCTGATCCGAAGCTAGGAGCCAGGTGCTTCTCCTGGTCTCCCATGCAGGTGCAGGGCCCAAGCACTTGGGCCATCCTCCACTGCCTTCCCGGGTCATAGCAGAGAGCTGGCCTGGAAGAGGGGCAACCGGGATAGAATCCGACGCCCTGACCGGGACTAGAACCTGGTGTGCTGGCGCCGCAAGGCAGAGGATTAGCCTGTTAAGCCACGGTGCCGGCCTCATAATTATTTGATAAGATGATTCTAAAAAAATAAATGGAGGGACTGGCACTGTAGTGTAGTAGGCTAAGCCTCCACCTGCAGTGCTGCCATCACATATGGATGCTGGTTCATGCCCTGGCTGTGTCTCTTCCAATCCAGCTCTGTTACAGCCTGGGAAAGCAGCAGAAGATGGCCCAAGTCCTTGGGCCCCTGCACCTGCATGGGAGACCCGGAAGAAGTTCCTGGCTCCTGGCCTCCAATGGGCACAGCTCTGGCCGTTGCAGCCATTTGAGGAGTGCACCAATGGATGGAAGACCTTTCTCTCTGTCTCTCCCTCTCCCTGTAACTCTACCTCTCAAAATAAATGAATAAAATCTTTTTTAAAAAATGGAAATGCAAAGAGCTAAGAGGAGGAAGCAGAGGAGGAGATGTGGGAAGGATTTACTAACCAGGTGTCAAAACTTAGTACAAGGTTATGTAATGACTAAGAAGGTGTGGATTAGTTCAGGGATAAAAGCAGACCAGAGAAATTTAATCTCAGCGAGTCTTTATTCTTAAAGTGTTTGTTTTATGCTTCACATCTGTCGACTCCTCTGTGAGCACTGGAGACGACTGACACTAGGGCAGCCACTGGCCTCAGCATTCAGCGGGAAGCTGTTGCTTTCAGGAGAGTCCAATGTCTTCACAGTCTGGCCTCTTCATCTCCCCGGCTATGTCTTCTGCAGACTGTAAGCTGTGGTGGGTAGAGATACCAGCCTGCTCAAGGCAGAGTCATGTCCAGAGTCAGTGCCAAGAATAGGAAAAGACCAGGGTGAGACCCAGGGTCAGTGCCGAGGTTAACAGACCCCAGGGAGGACAAGAGCCAGGCTTGGGTAAGAAGGACCCTGAGAGTCACCGTGAAGGTCAGGTGAGGATGGGGCTGAAGTGAGGAACAGAGGGCTAGGCTCAAGTTCAGGTGAGAGTGACAGCAAGACAGTGAGGGCCAATATAGGAGCCAGGGCCAGTTCTGTGGTCGAGGGAAAAGACCTGGGCCAGGTATTGGTATGGGTCAGGATTATGGGCAAGGCATGAGCAGAACCAAAGCTGAGCATAAAGGCTGATTGTAGGGAGATGGGTCATTGAGGGTTAGAACCAGGGCCAGGGCCAGGATGTGTTCAAGGCCACAGTGGAAGCCAGGGCCAGGGGAACGGCAGAGCGCGCTGAAGGCTGACTTACTGGTAGGAACAAGAAGGCTAAGAGGGCACATGTGGTAAGGTCAGGGCAAGACAGGGCAAGGCTGGGACCGCTGCTGTGGCACAGCGGGTTGAAACCCTGGCCTGAAGCGCCAGCATCCCATGTGGGTGCTGGTTTGAGACCTGGCTGCTCCACTTCTGATCCAGCTCTCTGCTGTGGTCTGGGAAAGTAGTAGAGGATGGCCCAAGTCCTTGGGCCCCTGCACCCATGTGGGGGACCCGGAGGAAGCTCCTGGCTCCTGGCTTCAGATTGGTGGCCAATTGGGGAGTGAAGCAGCGGATGGAAGATTCTCTCTCTGTCCTCTCTCTCTCTGTCCTCTCTCTCTTCTTCTCCCTCTCCTCTATGTAAGTCTGACTTTCAAATAAATAAATCTTTCAAAAAAAAAAAAAAAAAAAAAGACCGGGCAAGGCTGAAGAACAGGGTCAGGACGCATTCACTGGGGTGGGTGAGGTCCAGGGGAAAGGCTTCAAGCAAGATCTAGGTGAGGGCAGGTGCAAGTGCAGAGATGAACAGGGGTTGGGTTAGAGGGAGGGTCAGTGTCGGCATAGGGGGTGGGGAGCGGGGTGGGGCGGCAGAATAAGGCTGGGGTAGCGGTTTAAGCTGCGAGGCTGCGGCTCAGGCCAGGGGGCGGAAGCAGGCGCACGGCGGGGTGGGCGTGGCTTAGCCGAGCGGGGCGGAGCCGAGGCGCGTGCCGGCTAGGGCGCGGCGGCGAAACGGAAATGGAGCGGTGGCTGGGAACGGACGTACTGCGGCGCGTTTTCTCCTTCCTGGACGCCCGGGATCTGCTGTGTGCGGCGCAGGTGGACGAGGGGACGCGGTCTGCCCTGGGCGGGTCCAGGGCGTCCGCAGTTGCCCCGTCCGCCCGTGAGGTAGCGGCGTCGGTGACGCGCGGAGGCGCTCGTGGCCCGCAGGCGGTGAGCGCGCTGCCTCGGGAGTTCCAGAGAGTTCCTCGGACCAGACGGACTCCCCGCCTGAGGGTGGCCGAGGGATCCTGTACCTTCCCCTCTCACGCACTGTCCTGCCCCCCCCCCCCCACCTTGGCTTTCGCCGCTCTCCGGCGGTGGCGCCGGGGTGCGGTCTGAGGTGGTCCTCGGGGGTCGTCACAGCCCGCGCTCCTCCACGGCCTTGGCCGAGCTCCCAAGACACCTGCTGAGGGACTTGCCGCCCGGTCCGCACTCCAGCCTGTGTCCCAGGCGCTCAGCGTGGCTGTCCTAAGTGCCTGTATTAGGCAGGTGTTTTGTTTTGCCCTGTCGGGAGGAATTTTGTTTTGCGTCCCTCTGTCTAGCACAGTGTGTGTTTTACACGGGGCGCTGTGTGCTTGGACGCTTGGCGTCCCCTCAGTAAATATTTGCCGTGTAAATGGATTTCCCCAAAGAACTTAAAAATATTTTATTATACGCTCTTGCAAAAAGATGAATAAACAGCCCTCACATGAGTAATTTCTTTAAATGCATACAGTAAAGTACTAGATTTTCATTCCCATTTTTATTGATAAGGAATAGCACGGTGTTTTGCCTGAGGTCTGCCACGGGGTCGCACACAAAGCTGGAATGGGATCCCTGGCTGTTTTTTCTCAGCAGTGGGCTAGGGGCAAGTTAGGGAAGAATATATATATATATATTTTTTTTTTTGACAGGCAGAGTGGATAGAGAGAGAGACAGATCTTCCTTTTTGCCGTTGGTTCACCCTCCAATGGCCACTGCGGCCAGCTCATCTCGCTGATCCGAAGCCAGGAGCTTCTCCTGGTCTCCCATGCGGATGCAGGGCCCAAGGACTATGGGTCATCCTCCCACTGCCTTCCTGGGCCACAGCAGAGAGCTGGCCTGGAAGGGGGGCAAATGGGACAGAATCCGGCACCCTAACCGGGACTAGAACCCGGTGTGCCGGCGCCACAAGGCAGAGGATTAGCCTGTTAAGCCACAGCGCCGGCCATGTTAGGGAAGAATTTGAAAGGGAGATACCTCATACCCTTTGGTAGCACCAACTTTTCATGCTCATCGTTTCCTCCGAGGTTTCATGAGGTCAGTAACCCCTGTCTCTTAATTTCCTTGTGAAGGCAAGGGGCTAACAAAAGGATTCTCACAGGTGGTTAGCGTTTATTTTTCAAGGTATATTACATACTGTAATTCTCTATTAGAGAAACATGAGGGCATTTCACAAAGTTCCTGGAAAATTTGTATTATGAAAAACATTGCATGAATTTCAAACTTTTTCGCACCAAGATAAACTTTTTTGTATATTCTGATTTTTTTAAGAAAGGATTTATTTTATTTATTTGAAAGGTAGAGTTTCAGAGAATCTTCCACCCACTGGTTCACTCCCCAAATGGCCGCAACAGCCAGGGCTGTGCCAGGAGCCAGGAGCTTCTTCCAGGTTTCCCACATGGGTGCAGGTACCCAGGCACCTGGGCTGTCCTCCACTGCTTTCCCAGGCACATTATCAGGGAGCCGGATCGAAAGTGTTGTAACTGAGACTTGAACTGGCGTCCAAATGGGACACTGGCCTGCAGGCGGCAGCTCATCCCACTACGCCACAACACCGGCCCCTCAAAATAAACTTTTAATTCCTTTTTTTTCCCACTGACTTTTTAAAGTACCATCATGAGACAGTACTTGGGTTTTATTTAAAACATTTAAAAAATTATTATTTTTTTAAAGACTATTTATTTGGAAGGTAGAGTTACAGAGAGAGAGAGACAGAAGAAAGAGAGTTCCTCCATCTACTGGTTAACTCCCCAATTGGCCAGAACAACTGGGGCTGGACCAGTCCAAAGCCAGGAGCCAGGAGCTTTTTCAAGGTTTCTCATGTGGGTCAGAAGTCCAAGGACTTCACCCATCCTCTGCTGCTTTCCCAGGTGCATTGCAGGGAGCTGGATTGAAAGTGGAACAGTGGGGACTCGATCAATCATCACTAGCCCCTAAAAATTATTTTTAAAAAAAATTTAAAAATTATTTTAAAAAAATATCCAAAGGGCTGGTGTTGTGCCACAGCAGATTAAACAGCTGGCTGCAATACCAGTATCCCATGTGAGCTCCAGTTTGAGTCCCAGCTGCTGCATTTCTGTACAACTCCCTGCTGATGTGCCTGGGAAAGTAGCAGAAGATGGCCTGAGTATTTGGACCCATTGCCACCAATGCATGAGACCCAGATGGAGTTCCTGGTTCCTGGCTTGTTGTGGCCATTTGAGGAGTGAACCAGCAGATGGAAGATCGATCTGTCTGTAACTTCGTCTTTCAAATAGATCTTTAAATATATATGTATAGTATATGTGTGTGTGTGTATGGCCGCAACCGCCAGAGCTGGGCCAATTCAAAGCCAGGAGCCAGGAGCTTTGTCTGGGTCCCCCATGTGGGTTCAGGGGCCCAAGGACTTGGGCCATCTTCTAAACACACACACACACACACACATTCAAAAGGTAGAGTAGAGTGCAAGAGATCTTCCAGCTGCTGGTTCACTCCCTAAATGCCCATAACTCAGGGCTGGGCCAGGCCCAAGGCAGGGGCTAGGAACTCAGTCTGGGTCTCCCATGTGGGTGGCAGGGACCCATTTACTTGAGGCATCCTCTGCTGTCTCCCAGGCTACCTGCATTAGCAGGAAGCTAGGATCAGAAACAGAGCCAGGAATCAAACCCAGGTACTCTGATTTGGGATGCAGGTATCCCAAACACCATCTTAATGCCTGTGCCAAATGCCCACCCCTCAGTTGGCTTTTGAACCAAGAACTATAGAAAAGGGAAATGCATGGATCTTCTTACTTGGTTTTATTTTATAAAATATAAACTTTACATCCCTAGTTGTCCAAAAGACTTCTCAAGGGCTGAGAAACTCTGATGCAAGGCTTACCTCTCTGCTGTCATTTCCAGTGTTTCCTTCTCACTGCAGCCGGAGTGATCTTACTAAAACAGTTTGACCCTCCCCCTCCCTTGTTCAGAGTTCTCAAAGGGCTTGTCACTGCTTTGGTCATTTGCTTTTGGGAGTTAGTTTAAGCCCATCTCCAGCTCTTCTTTCCATTCTTCTCCAACCAGAAGCTTACGTTGTAATTATAGCAAATTGCTCACCCACCCTTTTTTTCTTTTTCTTTTTAAAAGGCAGATTTATTTATTTTATTTGAAAGGCCATTGTTAGAGAGAGAGAGAGAGTCTTCCATCCACTGGTTCACACCCCAAATGGCTGCAACGGCTGGAGTTGGGCCAATCCGAAGCCAGGAACCAGGAACTTCTTCCGGGTCTCCCATGCGGGTGCAGGGGCCCAAGGATTGGGCTGTCTTCTACTGCTTTCCCAGGCAATAGCAGAGAGCTGGATCAGAAGTGGAGCAGCAGGAGATTAGAACAGGCACCCATGTGGGATGCCGGCACTGCAGGCGGCAACTTTACCAGCTACACCACAGCACCAGCCCCTCGCCCACCTTTTTCATATGTAATTCTTTGCGAGTGTTCTCCCTCTCCCTGCAGTGCTTCAGCTGTTCTCTTAGACAAAACATCTCATCATTTGACATTTGATCAGTAATTTTTTCTAGACAAAACTTCATCCTGTGGCACTTGATCAATAATTTTTTTTTAATAGGAATTAAAAAAAAAGATTTATTTATTTATTTGAAAGTCAAAGTTACAGAGAGAGGAGAGGCAGAGAGAGGTCTTCCATCCGCTGGTTCACTCCCCAAATGGCAGCAACAGCCGGAGTTGTGCTGATCTGAAGCCAGGAGCCAGGAGCTTCTTCCAGGTCTCCCATGTGGGTGAAGGGGCCCAAGGACTTGGGCTATCTTCTACTGCTTTCCCAGGCCATTGCAGAGAGCTAGATTGGAAGTGGAGCAGCTGGGGCTCGAACTGGTGCCCATATGGGATGCCGGCACTGCAGGCAGCAGCTTTACCCGCTACACCACAGCACCAGCCCCTTGCCCACCTTTTCACAAGTAATTCCTTGCCTGAGTGTTCTCCCTCTCCCTGCAGAGCTTCAGCTGGCCCTTCATTCCCACTGAGTTGGTCATTCTTAGGTTTCTTACTCCTTGTTTGATTGTCCAGTGTGTGTCTAGTTTGCCATGGTGAGTTTTCCTGAGTTCAGTGGCCAGGTTGGGTTTAGTTCTTCATTCCCTCTGCTATACCTGTCTAGGTGCTAACAGCCTGTGGACTGAGCTCATGCTTTCTTCTCTCCTTCCTTGTTCTAGGTGTGGAATGAGGTTTCAAGGACCAAGGAACTGTGGAAGTGAGCAGAGGAGGAGCACAGACGGATCCACAAAGGAGAGATGGGTGCACCAGATAACTGGAAAGGTATCTTGAACACTCTGCATTTCTGGCTCTGTTAAGTATGAAAAGAAGTATTATCCTCTGCCTACCAGCAGGAAACTCCTCCCTGGTTAGAGATGTAAGACTTTACAGTATTGAAATATGAGACATTTTATTAATCAGTTGGGAGCTTGGATAGGAAAGGTTTCCAAACCCAAGGGCAGAACGGTGCAGGCTGATAGAAGATAAAGCAACAGAAATATGATGAAACTACTTTATTTTAATTCAGCCTTGATATAACAACGTAGCACATTAAGCATGTATGATATTAGAACTTACAAAAGTTGAAAATAAAATATTTTAATCACTAAGTTATTCAAATTTCTAACTCTTTCTCTTTTGGAAACTTTTTCAAAAAAATATTTATTTATTTGAAAGTCAGAGTTATAGAGACAGATCTTCCTTCTGCTGGTTTAACCCCTAAATGGCTACTATAGCCAGGGTTGGGCCAGGCTGAAGCCAGGAGCCAGGATCGTCATCCAGGTCTTCCATGTGGGTGATAGGAGCCCACACACTTGGGCCATCTTCTGCTGCTTTCCCAGGCCATTTTCCTGGGAGCAGCTGGGATTCAAACTGTCACCCACATGGGGTACTGATATCATAGGTATTGGCTTTACCTTCTATGCCACAGCACCAGCCCTGAGACCTAACTCTTTTGTATCAAGATATGACTATCTGAAACTGGAAAAAGAAGAAAAAGAAAAAAGAACTATAAGATCCCCATCTCTTGTTGAAAACAGTACAATCTTGCCTATCAACTAGGTGCTATATTTAATTTTTAATTTCAGTCACTCATGATGGAAAATACCTGTACCCATGTGAAAGTTTGTCACAACATAGATAATCCCTGTTTTTATTTTTAGGATGATTATGCTTTGAGAATTCTAGAGCACTGATCTTGCCATCTGTTTTTCAGTATCGTATAGCACTGTTCTGTTTGTTGCTTTTTATTCACTTTTTATTACTAATATTATTAATCAGAAAAACACTATTAATCTCTTTAGTCAGTTTTGAAGTAAAAGAACATTTATTGGAATTCAGTCTTTCCATAATTTGGGAAACATAGTCTACACCTAACATTCAATTCTGGAAATTGATTTTTCTGTAGATGTTAATAAGCATTTGTCTTGATACATTCTTTTCTCCAAAAAATTGTTTCAATAAGAAGAAGCAGAGTCATGAGTTGGTCTGTTTGGAGAAGCCCTTGTAGAGGAATATTTACATTTAAATGGATAGGATCTCAACCCCAGTCTTAATCTTATTTTTGCAGATGAGCTAGGAAGGAATTTTCTGTTATGGTGAAATGTGTATTTCTTTGAACAGTTAAAAATTTTTTTCTATAGTGCATGACCTAACCACATAATGTCACTGTTATCATGTTTTGTTCCTTGTGCAAATTGTTCAGCTGTCTGAAGGCTAAATCACAAATGGGTTTTCAGTAATTTTACTACTCCAGGTGTCCAGTGAACTTTTTTTTTTTTTTTAAGATTTATTTATTTATTTGAAAGTTAGAGAGAGAAGGAGAGGCAGAGAGAGAGTACGAGAGAGAGGTCTTCCATCCTCTGGTTCACTCCCCAATTGGCTGCAGTGGCTGGAGTTGGGCCAATCTGAAGCCAGGAACCAGGAGCTTCTTCCTGGTCTCCCATGCGAGTGCAGGGGCCCAAGGACTTGAGCCATCTTCTGCTGCTTTCCCAGGCAGTAACAGAGAGCTGGATCATAAATGGAGCAGCTGGGACTCGAACTGGTGCCTATATAGGATGCCGGCACTGCAGGTGGCAGCTTTACCCCCTACGCCACAGTGCTGGCCCTAATAACTTTCACCCCATGTGATTGTATCCTTGACCTGTGTCATTTATAAAAACACTGCATTTTTTTTGTTGTTGTTTCCTAACCATGACAACTGCATTCCAGTGGAATTATTACCTCTGGTCACATGAACATGTCATTTCCTGATGCCATGCCTGTCATAGATATCTAATTTGTCCATGAAAATTCATGGACAGGAAAATTCATGAAATTTCATGAAAATCCATGAAAATTCTCATGGACACAGCAAATAAACATGGCCAGCTGTGTCATGTACTTTTAATCTATTCTAAATAATTGTGATTAAAAATGCAACAAGTTACTTTAAGTACTTCATGACCTTTTAAATCCTGTCATTTCTTCCGCACACTAAGCATTGACTTTTTGGTTAGACATAACATTGCACCTAATTGCCCTTGTTTAAGGTACATAATTTTTGTTGTGTGCAATATGTTTTGTTATTAATTACTATCTGTGAGAAGTTTTGGTGCCTAGATATTTATTCACTTCATACTTCATTGTATTTCAGAGGCATTACACATATCTGCTTTATTCATATTCATACTTTAACCTTGTCAACATTCAACTTGATGGTTTTTTGTCAAATCGTTTGATTTTCTCATCTCTTTGGAATATTGGTCATAGTTTGTACAGTGGTCAGATGTGTAAAGGCTTTAAATATGTAGAAATACATTTCATTGCCACACACAAAAAAATGTGCCATCTCTCATTTTTCTTAAACCATACTATCTTTTTCTCCTCTAGCATTTATTTTTACACTGTTTAGATTGAAGTATAGATATAAGAAATAGTTCATGGAGCTGGCATTGTGGGTTAGCAGATTAAGCCACTGCCTGAGATTTTGACATCTCATGAGTGCTCGTTCGATTCCTGGCTGCTCCACTTCTGATCCAGCTCCCTGCTAATGTGCCTAGGAAAGCAACAGAAGATGGTCCAAGTACTTGGACCTTGATACCCAAGTAGGAGAACTGGATGGAGTTCCAGGCTCCTGGCTTTGGCCTGAGCCAGCCCTAGCTGTTGCAGCCATTTGGGGAGTGAACCAGTAGATGGAAGATCTCATTCTCTCTGTTTCTCTCTCTCTCTCTGTAATTCTGCCTTTCAAATAAATAAAAGTAAATCTTTTTTAAAAAAAAGAAAGAGCGCTGTGGCTCAGCGGGTTAACGCCCTGGCCTGAAGCGCCTGCATCCCATATGGGCACTGGTTCTAGTTCTGGCTGCCCCTCTTCCAATCCAGCTCTCTGCAATGGCCTGGGAAAACAGTGGAAGATGGCCCAAGTGCTTGGGCCCCTGCACCCGCATGGGAGATCCAGAAGAAGCTCCTGGCTCCTGGATTCGGATCAGCGCTGCCCCGGCCGTTTGCAGCCATCTGGGGAGTGAACCAGCGGATGGAAGACTTTTCTCTCTGTCTCTACCTCTCTCTATAACTCTGACTTTCAAATAAAATAAATCTTTAAAAAAAAAAAAAAAGAGTTGGGGCCTGCACTGTGGCATAGCCAGTAAAGCTGCTGCCTATAGCGCTGGCCTCCCATATGGGCTCAGGTCAAGACCCGCCAGCTCCACCTGATATAGCTCTCTGCTATGACCTGGGAAAGCAGTAGAAGATGGCCCAGGTGCTTGGGCCCCTGTACCTACTTGGGAGTCCTGGAGGAAGCTCCTGGCTCCTGGCTTCGGATCAGCCCAGCTCTGGCTGTTGCGGCCATCTAGGGAGTGAACTGGTAGATGGAGGACCTCTCTGACTCTGCCTCTCTGTAACTCTGCCTTTCAAATAAATAAATAAATCTTTAAAAAAAAGTTTGCTTTCTTTGGCATCAGCTGAAATCAGTTGTATGAAAGCAATGATATGAGGCAACTGACTATAAGCCTCCAAGTCTAGGTGATGGATGGGATGTGAAAACCATGGTGAACCATCCTGCTCCGATGGGTACAGCTCTATGGGGCTCTAGACATATTTTAACAGATGAGAGTTTGAATTCAGCATTGTTAGACCTCGTGCTTTTATCTGCCTTTTTAAATTAGATTATTTATTTACTTATTTGAAAGGCAGAGTGTCAGAGAAAGAGGGAGAGTCAGAGATACAGACTTTTTGTGTTGTACTTGTTCTCACCATGGGCTATGAATCAGTTATTTTCCATCTGATCTGATTTTTCTTCTCTTGAGCTACGACTGTTAGAGTGGAGTCAGAGGATGCTACATCAGCTCTGGCATATCATAAATGTTGAAAACGTCCATCTGTAAAGTCATCCTAACTCTTTACAGCCACATGTCCACTCAACTTCTTTAGCATTTTGAGCTACTTTTTTTCTTCTAGGATGTAGCAATCCTACCCTGAATTTTAGTTTTGCTTATCCTCTTAGCTACCAGCTGAGAGTGCCTTGAGAGAACAGCTACGTCTAATTAACTTTAGGGCCCATAGATAGGTTGGTGTTTAGTAAATTGTTTTTTTGTTTTTTTTTTTTTGACAGACAGTGAGAGAGAGAGAAAGGTCTTCCTTTTGCCATTGGTTCACCCCCCAAATGGCTGCTATGGCTGGCGTGCTGCAGCCGGTGTGCTGGGCCGATCCGAAGACAGGAGCCAGGTGCTTCCTCCTGGTCTCCCATGCGGGTGCAGGGCCCAAGCACTTGGGCCATCCTCCACTGCACTCCGGGCCACAGCAAAGAGCTGGCCTAGAAGAGGGGCAACCGGGACTAGAACCCAGGGTGCCGGTGCTGCAGGCGGAGGATTAGCCAAGTGAGCCACGGTGCTGGCCAGTAAATTGTTTACACTATGCATGAGCCAATATTTTATCCTCGACAACCATGTTGGGAAGGTGCTTTCAAAGAACTGACAGTAGTCACCAGAATTGAAGAACGTGAGCTCTTAGGAGTGGGGATTTAGCTCAGTGGTTAACAGGCTTCCCTCCCACACTGGAGTAACTGGGTAAGATTCCCAGCTGTGGCTCCTGACTCCAGCTTCCTACTAATGCAGATCCTGAGAAGGCTGAAATAATTAAATTCCTGCTACCCACTTGGGAAATCTGGATTGCATTCCTGTCTCCTGGCTTCAGCCCCAGCTGTCACAGGCCTTTGGGAAGTGAGCATTCTCTCTGCCTTTCAAATAAATAAAAATTTTAAAAGCAAATACAAATTCTCAGAAAAAAGTAGAGTAACAACCTCTGAAAATTTTCTCCTTGAAAATTGATCAAAATCAACTTTCTAATAAAAGATTTATCTCTTTACTTATTTGAAAGGAAGAGTTACAGAGAGAGGGAGAGGTGTTCTGTCTCCTGGTTCACTCCCCAAATGGCTGCAACAGTCAGGGCTGGGCCAGGCGAAACCAGGAGTCTGTAACTCTGTGTGTCCCATGTGAGTGGCAGGGGCCCAAACACCTGGGCCATCTTCTGCTGCTTTCTTAGGCATATTAGCAGGGAGCTGGATCAGACGTGCAACAGCCAAGACAAACTGGTACCCATGTGGGATGCTGGTGTTATAGACGGCAACTTAACCTTCTGAGCCACAATGCTGGCTGCAATTAACTGTTTCTGGACTCTAGAAATAACCAGAATCTTATAGCATTTTGGGAAGTACTTATTCAAGAAAAATGACTGATTCTCAGAATAGCTCTATTCCCATAATCCCCATCCAGCACTGTTAGCCTTGGATATCAATAGCTCATAATCACAGTGAAAATTGGAGCCTGGCAGTAACTGGAGGGTGAAAGAATGTGTTTAGAGATCCTTAAAAGCCTCACTCTCAGGGAATTATCCTTATTTGACCTGTCTGGAATTTCTTGGAAGACTCCATTTGCAAGATTCTCTTTATTTGACTTAAGTTCACTCAGTGTAAAAAAAAGAAAAAACAAAAAAACCAATTACTTTGGAAATTTGTCAAAACAAAGACTTCTGATTAAGTTTAGGGCTGCCTAATCTGATGGATAAGAGTTGGGCAGACAATAGAACAACCAAAAATTTTGAAAAACTGGGGAATGAGATCCCTTAAGGGCTTTTAAAGAGTAAATGCTGTCCCATCTATAGGGCTTGAGGGTTACATGCATGCCTAGGGTTGTGTGCAATCTCAGGGAAAATCTTTTTTTTTTTAAGATTTATTTTATTTATTTGAAAGACAGAGTTATGGAGAGAGGAGAGGCAGAGACAGAGAGAGAGGTCTTCCATCCGATGGTTCACTCCCCACGTGACTGCAACAGCTGGAGCTGCACCGATACGAAGCCAGGAACCAGGAGCTTCTTCCAGATCTCCCACGTGGGTGCAGGGGCCCAAGGACTTGGGCCATCTTCTACTGCTTTCCCAGGCCATAGCAGAGAGCTGGATGGGAAGAGGATCAGCCAGGACTAGAACCAGTGCCCAAATGGGATGCCGGCACTTTAGGCCAGGGCTTTAACTCGCTGTACCAGAGTGCCGGCCCCTCAGGGAATATCTAAGAAAGCCCCAGGTTCTTACATCCTGCTGTCGCTGAGGTTTTACATAAGCCGGCAGAGAAGGCTCAGGTGGAGGCCTCAACCACCCTGTACAACAGCTCCTTGACAAGGACTGGGAGACACGTTGGTTCCAGGTATTTAAGGAGCTCTGTCAGTCATTAGTAGGCACTAATCTTACTGAGCAGAGATTTCAGTGACAGTACATAAAACAGAGGGCACTTTTCAGATTTGGTACAGAAACAAAACAGAAAACAGTAAGAACAAGTGAGGGGTGATCTTATTTCCCAGAGTTGTCACATTCTATATTATTTAAAATGTTCTGTTTTCATCAAAAGTATGATACATGCAAAAAAAATTGAAGTGTGGTGAACACACAGAAAACACTGCAACCAATAGAATAGAACCTGCCCCAAGGAAGCCCAGGCACTGGACATATTAGAGTCTTTAAGGAAATATGACAATGTCTTAACCAATAGAGAATGTCAGTACAGAAAAAGAAATTATAAAAAAATGTATAGAAGCTTGAGCTGAAGATCATAAGAAATGAATTCAGTAGAGGGGCTTAATAGCAGGGAGAAGAAAGAATCTGTCAGTTTGGCAATAGCTAGGATTATCCAATCTGAGTAACAGATGAGTAAAATGAATAAAGAAATCTGAACAGGGGCCAGTGCTGTGGTGTAGTAGATTAAGCCTCCACCTGCGGTGCTGGCATCCCATATGGACACCCGTTTGTGTTCCTGCTGCTCCTCTTCCAATCCAGCTTTCTACTTATGGCCTAAGAAAGCACTGGAAGGTGGCCCAAGTGCTCCTGGCTCCTGGCTCCAGATCAGCTCAGCTCCAGCTGTTGCAGCCACTTGGGGAGTGAACCAACTCACAGAAGACCTTTCTTTCTGTCTCTCCCTCTGGCTGTAACTCTACAATTAAAAAAAAAAAAAAAGAAATCTGACAGTGCCTGGGGGACAGTGAGATACCACCAGACATGCCAACATTGCATAATAGAAGTCCCAGGTTTAGAGGTAAAGGGGAAAAAGAAGAAAGAATATTTGAAGAAATGGTAACTGAAAACTTTCCAAATTTGGTTAAAACAGTTCATTTATACAAGCTTCAATGGACTTCAGGCTAAAGTAAAATATATTTGAGTTCACACTAAGATATACTATATTCACCTGTCAGAAGCTCAAGACGGAGTATATTGAAAGCAGTAGAAGAAAGGCAACTCACAAACCAGGGGAGCCCCAAACAAATTAGTAACTCATTTCTCATCAAAAACCATGGCACCTGGAGGGCGATGAGATGACATTTTCAAGTTGCTGAAAGAAAGACTATCACTAAGAATTCTATATTCAGCAAAAACTATCCTTCAGTTTTTGTTGCTAGCAGACTTGCTCTGTGAGAAGTACGAAAGGAGTCTACAAGAAAGAACACTAGGTTGGGTGGGTATGTAGTGGTTAAGCTGCTGCGTGGGACACCCTTGTTCCATATTGGAATTCCATATTGATTCAGATCCTGGCTTCTCTACTTCCAATCCAGCTTCCTGTGAATGTGCCTGGGAAGGCAACAGATGATGGCCCAAGCACTTGAGTCTGTGCTATCCACATGAGAGAGCTGGATGGAGTTCCTGGCTTCAGCCTGGCCCATCTATGGCTGTTGGGGGCATTTGGAGAGTGAACCAGAGGACAAAAGTTCTCTCTGTCTGTATCTCCCTGTCTCTTTCACTCTGCCTTTCAAATAGGTAGGTAGGTAGGTAGGTAGGTAGATAGTTAGATGATAGATAGATAGATCGATCAATTAATCCAAGTGAATAAACAAAGATCACCAACAGAGATGGGTATTTGGCACAACAGTTAAGATGCTGCTTGGGTCAACTATATTGGAGTGATTCTGTCCAAATCCTGGCTCTGATTCTGATTCCAGCTTCCTGCCAGTGTGCATCTTGGAAGGCAAGATATTATGGGTCAAATAGTTGAGTCCTTGCCCCAATGTGGGAGCCCTGGATTGAGTTCTGGGTTGGTGGCTTCAGCCTGGCCTTGCCTTAGCTGTTGAGAGCATTTGGGAATGAAGTGGTAAATTGAAGATCTCTCTCTCTGTCTTGTGGTCTTCAAATAAAATAATAAATTCAAATAATTTTTAAAAGTCACCAATAAAGTTAGCTATATATGAACATATAAAAGTGTTAATATGCTTTTTGTTTCTTTTTTCTATCATTTAAAAGATAGCTGCATAAAGCAGTAAGTATAAGTTTCTATTGATTGATACACGATACAAAATGATGTAAGTTTTGACAGTAACACAAAGGAGACAGGGAGGAAATAGGGCTATGTACAAAGGTTTTATATACTATTGAAGTTAAGTTGGTATTAATCAAAACTAGATTTTTAAAAGATTTATTTATTTATTTAAAGTCAGAGTTGCACAGAGAGAGGAGAGGCAGAGAAAGAGAGAGAGAGAGAGAGAGAGAGAGAGAGAGAGAGAGAGAAAGAGGTCTTCCATCCGCTGGTTCACTCCCCAGGTGACCGCAACGGCCAAAGCTGTGCCGATCCAAAGCCAGGAGCCAGGAGCTTCCTCTGGGTCTCCCATTTGAGTAGGGTTCAAGGACTTGGGCCAACTTGTACTGCTTTCCTAGCAGAGAGCTGGATTGGAGGTAGAACTGCCAGGACCCGAACTGGTACTGATATGGGATGTAGGCGCTTCAGACCAGGGCGCTAACTCGTTGCACCACAGCGCCAGTCTCCAAAACTAGATTATTATAAACTAAGATTTAAGTTATAATCTCAAGGTGGGCATTTGTTGGTTCAGATGCCACTTAGGATGCCTGCATCCCCTGTTGGAGTGCCTGGGTTTGAGTTCCAGCTTTGCTCTTTATCCCAACTTCCTGGTAATGTGCACCCTGGAAAGCAGTAGATAGTGGCTCAAGTACTTGGACCCCTGCCACCAATGTAGAACATTGGAATTGCATTCCTACTTTCTGGCTGTGGCTGTTGCAGGAATCTGGAGAGCAAACCTGCAAAGGGGAGATCTCTGTCACTCTCTGCCTTTCAAATAAAGAAATAAATGAAAATTATTTTAAGAACTGTAGACAGAGACAGAGATTTTTCTTAAAAATTTTATAATTTCTGAAGTAATCACTAAAAAGTAACTGAAAAAATATGGTAGAAAAAATGCAAAAGGAATTAAAATAATATGCCAGAGAATATTTAACTCCACAAAGAAAGCAGTCAGGGGCTAGTGTTATGGTCCAGTGAGTTAAGCAGACATTTGTGATGCCAGGATTCCATATGGGAACGCCCATTCAAGTCCTGGCTGTTTCACTTCTGATCCAGCTTCCTGCTTATGTGCCTGGGAAGGCAAAAGAAGATGGCCCAAGTAGGAGACCTGGGTGGAGTTCAGGATTCTGGCTTTTGCCTGGCATTTGGAGAGTGAGTCAGCCAATAGAAGATTGATTTCTCTCTCTCTCAAATAAGGAAATAATGTTTTATTTATTTTAGAATGCAGTCATGGAGAAGGGAGGAAAGCCATAAGATCTAGAAAGTAAATAGCAAAATGACATACATATGGGGCTGGCGCTGTGACATAGCAGGTAAAGCCACTGCCTGTAGCGCCGGCATCCCATATGGTCAGTGGTTCAAGTCCTGGCTGCTCCACTTCTAATCCAGCTCCCTGCTAATGTACCTGGGAAAGCAGCAGAAGATGGCCCAAGTTCTTGGGCCTCTGTACCCATATGGGAGACCCGGAAGAAGTTCCAGGCTCCTGGCTTCAGATCAGCCCAGCTTTGGCCGTTGCAGTCAACTGGGGAGTGAACCAGCAGATGGAAGATCTCTCTCTTTCTGCCTCTACCTCTGCCTCTCTTTAACTCTGCCATTCAAATAAATAAATAAATCTTTAAAAAAAGTGACATACATATATCTTTATTATTGACAGCTACATTAAATTTATATGTATTATGTACTCTAATAAAAAGCTAGAGATTGGTAGAACAGATAAAATATATGATGTGTGTGGTCTACAAAAGACATAGTTTATATTAAAAGATGTAGATAGATTAAAAGTAAAAAAATGGGAACCGGTGCCCTGGCATAGCAGATAAAGCCACCAACTGCAGTGGCGACATCCCATATGGGTACCAGTTTAAGTTCCTGCTGCTCCACTTCCAATCCAGCTCTCTGCTATGGCCTGGAAAAGCAGTAGAAGATGGCCTAAGTCCTTGGGCCTCTGCACCTGTGTGGGAGATCCAGAAAAAGCTCTTGGCTCATGGTTTTGGATTGGTGCACCTCCAGCTATTGTGGCCATCTGGGGAGTAAACCAATGGATGGAAGACCTCTCTCTCTGCCTCTTTGTAACTCTGCCCTTCAAATAAATAAATAAGTCTTTTAAAAAAATAGAACAATGCAGGGCCGGCGCCGTGGCTTAACAGGCTAATCCTCTGCCTTGCGGCGCCAACACACCAGGTTCTAGTCCTGGTTGGGGTGCCGGATTCTATCCCGGTTGCCCCTCTTCCAGGCCAGCTCTCTGCTATGGCCCCGGAAGGCAGTGGAGGATGGCCCAAGTGCTTGGGCCCTGCACCCCATGGGAGACCAGGAGAAGCACCTGGCTCCTGGCTTCGGATCAGCACGATGAGCCAGCCGCAGCGGCCATTGGAGGGTGAACCAACGGCAAAAAGGAAGACCTTTCTCTCTGTCTCTCTCTCTCACTATCCACTCTGCCTGTCAAAAAACAAAAACAAAAACAAAAACAAAACAAAAAAAACAATGGAAAAAGATATACCATGCAAACAGTACCCAGGAGTACTGGAATGGCTTTACTAACACCAGATAGAATCGACTACAGGACAAAATGTGTTATTAGAGATAAAGAAGAATTTTTTTAAAAATGATTTATTCATTTATTTGAAAGGAGAGTTGCAGAGAGAGAGGGAGAGACAGAGAATCTTCCATCCTCTGGTTCATTTCCTAGATTGTCACAATGGCTGGAGTTGAGCCAGGCCAAAGCTTGGAGCTTCTTCCAGGTCTCCCACATAGGTGGTAGGGGTCCAAACACTTGGATCATCTTCTGCTGCTTTACCCAGTCCATTAGCAGAGAGTTGGATTTGATGTGGAGCAGCTAGGACTTGAACCAGCATTTATATGGGATGCTGGTATCACAGATGGTGGCTTTAACAACTATTACACAACATCGTCCCCATAACACATTAATGGGACACAGTTCTACAGCTCAACACAGATATACAGTGCTCAGATCCATCAATTAGTATTTCAAGTTCCTTATCTCTATGTTTGGAGCCTACCAGCTCTGCTCGTCTACTTCTTCATATAGTGGATTATACATATTTTGAACTACAGTTGCCCCACTGTCCAGGTTGCATAACTTTGGCTAAATTAATCAACTTCTTTCTGCTTCTGTGTCTTCATGTAGAATGGAAATGAGGTCCTGTTTCATAGGGTTGTTAAAAAGATTGGTTGGATATATAAAGAGCATTTCAAGTCTGACACTTAGTGAGCAGTCATTCAATATCATCTCATCAATTCCCCCATTTTACAGGAGAGGAAATTGAAGCCTTCATTGGTAAACTGAGTTGTTGTAGGTTTCACAACCAATAATTGGTAAAGTTAGGATTCAAAGCTAGGTCTGTTGGTTCCAAAAATCCATGACTGCTTTATCCTTCCTGGAATTGTGGGTGTTTTTTAGGCAGCTGTGTCTGAGACACTGATCATCCTACAAGGTCTCCAAGCTGGTCCTGGGCGCACAAACTTGGAAAGAGTATTATCTCTGCCGATCTGAGCTGGAGTTCCGAATGCAGTCTGGGAGACCGGGGAAGGACTTCATCTGCAGAGCACTTTCTGGGCATACAGGTGTGAGCAGGATAACGTAGCAGCTGTATCCATGCCTACTGCTCACTCCCCTGGCTGAGTCTCATGGGATCCGGCATGTCAATCACTTGGAAAATGCCAGTTGATGAATGCATATTTGCTATCCACATTGTCCCCTGCATGAGCACCTGTTTTGCTTCTGAGCCAGGAAGAGAGGAGTGGTTTTCCTGTCTGCCCCTTCACTACATTGAATGTTCAAATCCCAATCCTTCTGTGTATATATGTTGTCTTCCAGGATACATAGATAAACTGGTCTACATCTCATCCAGTGAGTACTGGTTTGATGGGAGGGAGAAGCCCATGGTCTGCACTGTGTCCTTGGACCATACTGTTCGTGCCTGGGATTTACTTGAGGTAAGCTGGCCCCCAGGAAGGAAGGTGAGAGTGAGACTGAGTCAGTCCTTACTGGGTCCTTCATCCCAGGTCTTTTGTCTTTATGAGCTCGTGTAATCAGCATGGAGAACTGAGGTGAGAGTGGGAGCTCCATATTTCAGATGAGAAATCTGAGCTTGCAAGAGGCTCACTTACCATGCCAGGTCATACTGGTAACTAGTGTGGCAGACCCATGTTTGAAACTCCAATATGAATGACTTCAGATGACATGCTCTTGGCTTTGTACTGCTTCAGGGAGGCGGATTTCACCAGCAGCACCTTGTGGGGGCTGTGTTGGCACGTGCTTGGGAGGACAGCTGTGGCGCTATTCCTTGTACCTTTGTTGTGAGCTGGTTGGGCTTTTTTTTTTTTCTGTTGGTTCACTCCCCAGATGGCCACCACGGCCGGTGCTGCACCAATCCGAAGCCAGGAGCCAGGAGCTTCCTTCTGGTCTCCCATGCGGGTGCAGGGGCCCAAGCACCTGGGCCATCCTCCACTGCCTTCCCGGGCCACAGCAGAGAGCTGGACTGGAAGAGGAGCAACTGGGACTAGAACCGGCACCCATATGGGATGCCGGCACTGCAGGCAGAGGATTAACCAAGTGGGCCATGGCACCTGCCCCAAGCTGGTTGGACTTTTATCTGAAACCTCTCCATCATGTAATGCCCCCCACTGGGGCTGGTGCTGGCCTATGGGGTGGTTTTTCCCAGATAATTACAGCTTGTAGTCACACCTCTCTGCAAACTAAGGGTTCGAATCTACATAACTTGATTAATATTTCCAACTTTGTTGGCGCTTATATGTACTTTTCATATCTATTATTACAACAGCCAAACTTTGGATTTTCTTTTAAAAGATTTATTTTGATTTTTTTTGAAACACAGAGATACAGAGAGAGAGAGAGAAAGAGAGAGAGAGAGAAAAAGAGAGAGAGAGAGAGAGAGAAAGAGAAAGGAAGGGAGGGAGGGAGATCTTTCATCCACTGGTTCATTCCTTAAGTGGCTGCAGTGTCTGGGGCTTTGCCAGGAAGAAGCCAGTAACCATGAGCTTCCTCCAGGTCTTCCACATGGGTGCAGGGGCCTAAGCATTTGAGCCATCCTATGCTGTCCTCCCGGGTGCATAGCAGGATGCTGGATCAGAAGTGGAGCAGCTGGGTCTCAAAGTAGTGCCCATATGGGAAGCTGGTTTCTCAGGTGGCAGCCCAACCTGCTACTCCACAACACCAGCCCCCAAATTTTGATCCAGCCCTCTCCTCTGATAACCCCTTACTTTTCCTGAAGTTAATGATTATCTTTCTTTTTTGAAAAACAGGCTCAGGGGCTGGAGTTGTAGTGAGGCATGTTAAGCTGCCACTTGCAACACCAGCATCCCATATGAGTGCTGGTTCAAGTCCCAGCTATACCACTGCCAGTCCAGTTCCTACTAATGTGTCTGGGAAAGAGGTAGAAGATGGCCCAGAATACTTGGGCCCCTGTAACCCACGTGGGAAACCAGATAGGGTTGCAGGCACCTGTCTGACCTGGCCGTTGCGACCATTTGGGGAGTGAACCAGCAGATAGAAGCTCGCTCTCTCTCTTCCTCTCTGTAACACTTTTATATAATAAAATCTTTTTTAAAATGTGCTCTGTTTTCTGTATACTTATAATGTTCCTGTACTTTAGACTGCTTGCCTGTATTGATTTGTGATATGTTTTCCCATGCTGTTTTGTCCTCTGATCCTGGAGAATTCTTGGTTGTAAGGTATCTCTGGCATTACTGTGTCTGGTGCCAGCAGAAGCATCATCTGATCCCAGCCACCATAGTCCTCATGGGTCATAGCCTGGGTTTCCCTCCCCTGGGAAGCATATAGGTTAAGGACAAGTAGCAGGAACTGCCTGGCATGCTCCAGCATTCTGCTTCCCTGGCTTTACTTTTACATTCTGAAACAGGAAGGGGAGTTGTGTTGCTTTTTGTTCACTGGTAAATACTCTATATTTCTCTGAGACTCATGTGCCATTAGCCCAGTCCCTAGTGCTAAGGTCTGTACTGGTGATTGTTACATTACTTGTTTAAGCAACAGAAATCAGCTTATGGGGAAGGGAGAAATTGACAGAGGAATACTAAGGTATCTTGATTGGAAAAAGATATAGAAATTATGATAAAAATAACCAAATGTGATAAAGAGATCATAATGACCACAAATTGGGAATACCTCTTCCCAGGCAGGCCTGGGGACTAGGGAGGAAGTCTTGGGCAGTGTCACTGGGCTCGCAACCTCTGTGTTTCCATTTTCAAAATCCCAGGAGAGAAAGGAATGGCGTCAGCTTGGGGTGGTTGTTTTCTTCTGGTCAAGGCTGGCTGTGGCTGTGTCTCAGGGCACATCCCAGAAAAGACAGAGGTGGCGTGAGCAGGGCAGCTGCTGTCTATGCAGCAGCAACTGTTTATTCACATCAACAAGCCAGAATTTACTTATAGATGTAAGTAAATTCCTGCCATGAGAACCAAGTGAGGTAATGCGTGTGACAGTTCTTTGCAGACAGAACAGGGCATAGCCCAGGCCCCTGTTGCATCTGCCCTCCCTGTTCAGCCTGCACCTGCCTCTCCCCCTCTAGTTGAGCTCAGGTAACCACTGGAAGTACTTCAGACACAGCATGATGAACAAATGCCACATTCACATGCTTAGCCACCCTGGTGGGTTTTGCCGAGTCTTCATGGGGTAACCCCAGCTAGGTTACTGCCCTTCATTGACCTAGGACTCTCCTCTTTCCTCTACTGTTCTCCTTATGGTGCTGTACAGAGGGGCCATATCCTTTTAACCTGTGTTGCCTTGAAGTGTGTATACTGTGGAACCTGGCACAGAGTAGGCACAGTAGATGTATGTGGGTTGAATGCACAAAACTATTATGTGTTTACAAAATGAATGGATCCCATGTCAGTCCTTATGCTAATTTTGTCACCAGGGCATGGAGATCTGGTCCAGCCCTCTGCAGCCTGCTGCTCTGGTGAATTTGGTGACCTACCCTCAGCTGCAGCTGGTTGTCACAGTGGACACACAGGGATTGATCAAAGCATGGAAAGCAGAGACGGGGCAGGAGTGGGCCTCCTTCTACCTACCAACCTACCCTTCTGCACTGGAAGCCTGTGGCCATCCAGAGGGCCGCTTCCCACTGGTGAGTGGCTCTCAGAAGTCCTTTCAGGGTCTTGCCTCCTCCCAGGCTGTGGACACCACCATGAGCTAGGTCCCTGTCCCAGGTGGACCATGCCTCTCTCCTACGCAGATTCCCTTAGGCTGTTCCTTGCCTACCATGAGGAGTGCAAACTCTTGTCCTCACTATTGGTTTCACACATGGCAGCAGCAAATCTCTGCAGATCTACTAGTGTAGCTCTCCCTTTCTTTCACAATGAACTCCAGCTCTGTGGGCTTCTAGGGTTTTTGTTCCCACTCCCCTGCCTTCCTTTTTCTAGGCCTTTGCTCACACTTTCTTCTACCTACATTTTCTTCCGACTGCTGTATTTTTTTGTTGTTGTTGACTTCTGATGCCAGTTATTTCTATTTAGATTCATCTTACAATCATTTTCATTCAAAGGGAAGCAACCTTAGATTCAAAAGTAATATTAGAAATCAAGTTAAAAAACAAGCAAACGAAAGTCTGTTTCAAAATCTTGCAATAGATTACAGGCTAGGTATGGGCTGTCTTTGAAATACACTAAGTTGAGGTCAACCCAACAGTATTTTCTAAAACTCTCTGGATGAGGAAGGCAGATGCATATCCTCTAACACATGTACAAAGAGCACTGTCTAATATTAACATAGAAAGGAAAGGTAAGTTTTAATCAGCAGAGTGGAAATTTGTTGAACAACATGTGGAACCCTGCACCTGGCACCCTCTCCAGTTCCTGCCTCACTGCCTCCCATGAGCCCTAGCTCTGACTCCTGCCAGGCTCCTGCTTCCTTGGCAGTTCCTCTGCTCCCTCCCAACCCTCACTGCCAAACACACATCCATTCTTCCTCTTAGCTCCCCGTACCTTCCGTACATTTAGTTTATTCTGCATGAGTATTCATTAGTCTCTGAGCGTCTCACCCTGACTGCTGCATCTTATCCTTCATCCCTGTTTTTCAAGTCCTTTCTAAGGCCCAACTCAGGAAAGCCTCTTCGACCAAATGCGATCCTTTGCCCAAGATGTTAAAGGCCTCCAGTTGCTGGGACATTTAGTTTAGAGATTGTTCTTCAACCCTGCAGAACATTTGACCGGGGAGAAAAGTAGTGATGGTGTTTATACCAGATAAAGGACATGGTTCTCAGATGGAAATAGATCACTCACGCATGGAGAAGGAGTATCAAAGGTGTGGGCACCTGGTATTCCCAAATAAAAAGGATAACAGATGTCCAGGAACAATATAATAGTTAAACAAATCTAATCCTATAAAGGAGAGGAACTTAACAAACAAGAGTATTAAATACATAATGAAATATTTATTTTCCTCCAAATTTGCTTTATGCAATTGAGTGAATGTAAATTAATGAACAGAAATTTAAGTAAGGTACATGTAACAGTGAAACAATCTGGTAATGCAATTCCTTTCCAATTTTTCTCAAATTCATCTTTCTTTTTAAAATATTTATTTATTTGAAAGAGTTACACAGAGAGAGAGGAGAGGCATAGAGAGAGGTCTTCCATCTGCTGGTTCACTCCCCAATTGGCCACAATGGCCGGAGCTGGGCAGATCTGAAGCCAGGAGCCAGGAACTTATTCTGGGTCTCCCATGTGGGTGCAGGGGCCCAAGGACTTGGGCCATCTTCCTGCTTCCCAGGCCATAGCAGAGATCTGGATCAGAAGTGGAGCAACTGGGACTTGAACTGGTACCCATATGGGATGTTGGCATTGTAGGTGGCAGCTTTACCTACTACACCACAGCACTGCCCCTCAAATTCATCTTTTAATCTTTCCATCATATGACTCATAAGGAAATTAACCAACATATTATGTGGATACCACAGGTAGATGTGAAATTTTAAAAGGTACTTATGACATATAAATTCCTCTAATGCATTAACAAGAACCTTCAAGATACTTGTGTTTTGGATGTAGGAAAATGTTAGAAACAATTATTCAGCTTAATACAAAGTAAGAATGCTTCTGATTGCTGTGTCAGGTTGAGACTGTTTCTCCTTTTTTTGCTAATGAATGATTTTTAACTGTAATATCACTGTGTGAACAAATATGTCTGTCACCTTTGAGTATGTAAGAAAAAACAAACACATGTTAAATGGACAAAACGTTGCCCTTGAATCTTTACCAGACTCTCTGTACATCTTAACACTTTGAAATCTTGGAAACTTATTTATTTATCTAAAAATTTTTTTATGTAGGGGCTGGCCCAGTGGCATAGTAGGCTAAGCCTCCACCTGTAGTCCTGGCATACCATATGGTCACCAGTTTGTGTCCTGGCTGCTCCTCTTCTGATCCAGCTTTCTGCTTATGGCCTGGGAAAGCAGTGGAAGATGGCCTAAGTGCTTGGGCCCCTGCACCTGCATGGGAGACCCAGAAGAAGCTCCTGGCTTCATATCGGTCCAGCTCCGGCTGTTGTGGCCATTTGGGGAGTGAAACAGCAGATGGAAGATCTCTCTCTGTAACTCTGACTGACAAAATAAGTAATTATTTAAAAAGATATATTTATTTCCCCCTTTGTCAGTTTATTTTTGGTATATGTATACTTTCTTTTAATCTTTCCTTGATTAAGTAGTGGCTTGTCCATTTTTAAAAAAGATTTATTTATTTATTTGAAAGTCAGAGTTACATAGAGAGAGGCAGAGAGGCAGAGAGAGAGAGAGAGAGAGAGAGAGAGGTCTTTCATCCACTGGTCACTCCCCAATTGGCTGCAATGGCTGGAGCTCTGCCATCCAAAGCCAGGAGCCAAGAGCTTCTTCTGGGTCTTCCACATGGGTGCAAAGGACTTGGGCCATCTTCCTCTTTTTTTTTTTTTTTTTGACAGGCAGAGTGGATAGTGAGAGAGAGAGACAGAGAGAAAGGTCTTCCTTTTTGCTGTTGGTTCACCCTCCAATGGCCGCTGCGGCCAGCGCATCTTGCTGATCTGAAGCCAGGAGCCAGGTGCTTCTCCTGGTCTCCCATGCGGGTGCAGGGCCCAAGCACTTGGGCCATCCTCCACTGCCTTCCCGGGCCATAGCAGAGAGCTGGCCTGGAAGAGGGGCAACTGGGATAGAATCCGGTGCCCCAACTGGGACTAGAACCTGGTGTGTCGGCGCCGCAAGGCGGAGGATTAGCCTGTTAAGCCACGGCGCCGGCCTCTTCTTTTTTTTTTTAGATTTTTATTTATTTATTTGACAAGTAGAGTTACAGACAGTGAAAGAGAGAGACATAGAGAAAGGTCTTCCCTCTGCTGGTTCACTCCCCAAATGGCCGCAATGGCCGGAGCTACGCTGATCCGAAGCCAGGAGCCAGGTGCCTCCTCCTGGTCTCCCATGCGGGTGCAGGGCCCCAAACACTTGGGCCATCTTCAACTGCTTTCCCAGGCCACAGCGGAGAGCTGGACTGGAAGAGGAGCAACTGGGACTAGAACCTGGCGTTGGGCCATCTTCTACTGCTTTCCCAGGCCATAGCAGAGAACGGGACTCGAACTGGCACTCACATGGGCTACTGGCACTGCAGGTGGCAGCCTTACCCACTACGCCACAGCATCGGCCCCCCACTTACTTAAAAATCTGCTTATTGATTTTTACTTTGTCCCATTTTACCTTATAGAATGTATTGAGATTTCCACACAAGTGGACCGTATATTCAGTTTTTGTGACTGTCTGATGTGCACGCGCAAGGAAGGTGTATTCTCTATTATTGGGGTACAGAGGTCCAAATGTATGTAGTCTTTATTAATTGTTTAATTCTTATTTATTTGCTTTTTGTCTACTTGACCTTAGACTGTGAGCAGAATTCTCATTATTTTTATTTCATAACAATAGTGAAAAATATTTAGATACTAATTTTATTGATGTATTCCACTAATTCTCCTTGTGTATGTTTTGTAAAGGTGATGTGGTGTTTCTTTGATTATAGGTGCTTGCAAATATTTCTTCATTGTGAATTATAGCCTTTTGAGTACATGGTAAAGTGACTATGGTTTCATTTCATGCTTGGGCTTGAATCCTGCTCTCTGCATTGTCAGGGTCTTACACTTTTTTTCTTTTTTCTTTTTAAGGTTTATTTATTTATTTGAAAGTCAGAGGTATACACAGAGAGAAGGAGAGGCAGAGAGAGAGAGAGAGGGAGAGAAAGAGAGAGAGGTCTTCCATCTACTGGTTCACTCCCCAATTGGCTGCAATGGCTGGAGCTGTTCCGATCCAAAGCCAGGATACTGGAACTTCTTCCAGGTCTCCCATGCGGATACAGGGGCCCAAGGACTTGGGCCATCTTCCACTGCTTTCCCAGGCCGTAGCAGACAGTTGGATCGGAAGTGGAACAGCCGGAACTTGAACCAGCGCCCATGTGGGACGCTAGCACTTGAGGCAGTGGCTTTACCTGCTGCGCCACAGTGCTGGCCCCTACACTTACTTTCTAATTGTACTTGCTTGGTGTGCCTTTACTTTTTCCTTCACAGTTGACCTTTGTTTTCAGTGGTCTCTTGAATATAGCACAGAGTTGTGGAGTGTGTCTTGTTAACCTGAAAATCTTTTATTTCAGTAAATAAGTTAAGTAATTTTTTTTAAGATTTTATTTGTTTATTTGAGAGGTAGAGTTACAGACAGTGAGAAGGAGAAAACAGAGAGAAATGTCTTCTGTCCATTGGCCACAGTGGCGGAGCTGTGCTGATCTGAAGCCAGGAGCCAGGTACTTTCTCCTGGTCTCCCATATGGGTGCAGGGGCCCAAGGACTTGGACCATCTTCCAATGCTTTCCCAGGCCGCAGCAAAGAGCTGGATTGGAAGAGGAGCAGCCAGCACTAGAACCAGTACCCATATGGGATGCTGGCGCTTCAGGCCAGGGCGTTAACCCGCTGCACCACAGCGCTGGCCCCTAACCTTGTGTTTTATTTTGTTAGGTTTACTGCATGATGTGGCTTGTTTACTGGCTTCCGTTCTCTGTATCTGGTAGCTTTGCTTTTTCACGTATAGGCTGGGGAAGGAAGAGGTAATAGCTTTGTTATTTAGGGAGCCTCTCATATTTTTATTGTAGTGGTTGCCTTTATCATAATACACTCTGTGGTTCCCTTAAACTAGTTTTTCCTTTTTATTAGGCTTGCACTAGTTTATGTTGTTGGCTTTAAATGGTGTTCTGTTACATCCATGGCAGTCAATAACTGTTCTGTGTTATGCTTCTCCCTTCTTGTGCCATTTAATGATGCTTTATTTCCTCTTTTTTGAGAACATGTAACATTTACATGCTGTTCTTACTTTTCCCTACCTCTGGTTTTAACTCTTCAGTCTACAGTTTAATGTACTTCGTACACTGCTTGTGGTGAAGTAGTCCCTGTCCTCTCTTGCTTTGAGGAAGCTTAACCTGGGGAAGGGCTCATGAATACAGTTCTTGGATTTTTTTAAAAAAGATTTATTTATTTGAAAGGCAGAGTTACAGAGAGCCAGAGAGAGAGAAAAAGAGAGAGAGAGATCTTCCATCTGCTGATTCATTCCCCAGATGGCTATGCCAGCTGAAGCTGGACTGTTCTGAAGCCAAGAGCCAGGAGCTTCTTCCAGGTCTCCCACATGGGTGCATCTTCTGATGCTTTCCCAGGTGCATTAGCAGGGAGCTGGATCAGAAATTGAGCAGCTGGGACTTGAACCAGCACCTGTATATGATGTCAGCACCAATGCAGGTGGTGGCTTTACCTGCTATGCCAGAGCACTGGCCCTGGTTCTTGTATGTTTAAAACTGCTTGTTTAAACGTTAGTCTGGCTGAGCATAAAGTCCATGCCTCACACTTCTCTTGAGTTTCATGGAAGCATCATTTCATTTTTTGTATTTTTATTGAAAAGTATAATGCCAACCTGACTCACTTTCTTTGTTAGATTTTTGGGCTTTTAAATTTAAGGCTTCAGGGACTTTTTTTTTTTTTTTTAACAAATTAAACTTCAGTGGTTTAATTACTTAGGTGACCATCTGAGTCACTTTTCCCAGGAACATGGTGAACCCTTTCAGTGCATAGATCCCAGGCTCCTTCCAGTTTTATTACATTATTTTAAAATATTAGTTGTGTAAAATATTCATTGTTCCTCTGTAGGAACTTCATTTCTGTGTTTACTGGATATTCATGGCCTATTTTCTCTGATTCTTTTTAGTTCCTTATTTCATTTTTGTTATCTGTTTTCATACTTATCTTTTTTAAAGACTTATTTATTTATTTGAAAGAGTTACAGAGAGAGAGGAGAGACAGACAGAGAGAACCATCCGCTTGTTCACTCCCCAAATGGCTGCCTTGTCTGGGACTGGGCCAAGCCAAAGCCAGGATCCCAGAGCTTCTTCTGGATTTCCCACATGGGTGCAGGGGTCCAAGCACTTGGGCCATCAACTGCTGCCTCCCTGGATGCATTAGTAGGAGGCTGGATTGGAAGTGGAGCAGCCAGACTTGAACTGGGTCTCTTAAGAGATATGGGTGTCAAAAGCAGTGGCTTGACCCTCTGGGTCACAATGCCCTCCTCCTTCATTATAAACATGCTCTAGCCAGTTTTTTTTTTTTAAGTTTTAAAGCTTTTATTCAGTGAGAGAAATGCATAGGAGAGTGAGGGCTCTATCTAAAAGAGAGAGGAATCTGGGTTCATACCAAGTATCAGGAGCCAGCCACGTGGAGGAGCATATAGGCGAGGAAGCATGGGGTGGGTGGCCTGAAGGCCATGCTCCCTGGAGGCTCAGGGCAGCATGGGCCCACAATGTCTAGCCAGTTTTAGTAAAGAAAAATTTTTATGATTTTCATTTCACCAGCTTGTTCTGGTAAGCTTCGAGTAGTATTGGAGTCATCAGGATCAATGGTAACCAGGGAGCATTATGCTAGTAATTGGGACATGCCGAGCCCAATTCAATATTATTGCCACTGAAGTGGTGGACACTAATTTTGGCCAACATGGTATGAGACTCCCCAGGCAGTCCCCAACTTTCAGGGATTTGAGTTGGGATTTTATGACTTCCTAATAGATTTAACCACCGTAAGTCTAGGAACATCTGGACTTAGAATGTTCAACTTTGAGTTTTTTAACTTCCCAATGGGTTTAGTGGAACCTTAGACCTATCTTTTTTTTTTTTTAATCTTTGACAGGCAGAGTGGACAGTGAGAGAGATAGAGACAGAGAGAAAGGTCTTCCTTTGCCATTGGTTCACCTTCCAATGGCCGCCGCAGCCGGCACACTGTGGCCGGCGCACCGCGCTGATCCGAAGGCAGGAGCCAGGTGTGCTTCTCTTGGTCTCCCATGTGGGTGCAGGGCCCAAGGACTTGGGCCATCCTCCACTGCCTTCCCTGGCCATAACAGAGAGCTGGCCTGGAAGAGGGGCAACCGGGACAGAATCCGGCGCCCCGACTGGGACTAGAACCCAGTGTGCCGGCACCACTAAGCGGAGGATTAGCCTATTGAGCCATGGCGCCTGCCCCTTAGACCTATCTTAAGTCCAGGTGCCTATGCATTTGTATTTCCTCAATGCTGGACAGTTGGTGTCAGCATGGAAAGTTTTGCTTTGTTTCTTCTGAGCATCCTTAGCATCTCCTTATACTCCAGCATGTGCTTTCCAGTTTTCACAACAACATAGAGCCAGACTTGCTCAACTGTAGTGAAAGCTTCTTTGTCTTTGTTGTGGTCACCATCTCCAAGCAGGGTGTCCTCCCAGCAAGAGCAGCACTAAGACAGCAGGGGGCGAGAGTGGATGACTATTGAGTTTCTGACTCAGAGTGTTATGTCATATCTGCAAGTGCTAATCTTATGTTATTTCATATGGTTGGTGGCTATAGATCTCTTCCTGGTCATTCTTTGAAGAAAGATTTTCATAAACTAAAGTGTTTCTCACTGTTTTTATTTGTGTGAATGTTACCTGCCATTTCTTGCACATTTAGAAATATTTGTATTTTCTTGGATGGTGATAACAGCCATTTCTAGGTAAGTTACAAAGAAAGAAAGTCCAAAATTGGTTCCTTGTGTGTCTTAGTAAAGAGTAGGTTTTTCTTTTTTAATTTCTTGTGTTAATTTTTTTTTTTTTTCGGACAGGCAGAGTTAGGCAGTGTGAGAGAGAGAGACAGAGAGAAAGAAAGGTCTTCCTTTTTCCGTTGGTTCACCCCCCTAGGTGGCTGCTACGGCCAGTGCTCTGCACTGATTTGAAGCCAGGAGCCAGGTGCTTCTCCTGGTCTTCCATGCAGGTGCAGGGCCCAAGGACCAGGGCCATCCCCCACTGTACTCCTGGGCCACAACAGAGAGCTGGACTGGAAGAGGAGCAACCGGGACAGAATCCAGTGCCCCAACCAGGACTAGAACCCTGGATGCCAGCGCCACAGGTGGAGGATTAGCCTAGTGAGCCGTGGCGCCAGCCATGTTAATCCTTTTTATTAATTAATTTTTTTTATTTGAGAGACAGATTTACAGACAGGGAGGGAAGGGTGGAAAGGTCTTCCATCTGCTGATTCACTACCCAAATGGCCACAGTGGCCGGAGCTGAGCCAATCCAAAGTTAGGAGCCAGGAGCTTCTTCGGGGTCTCCTACATGGGTGCAAGGGCCCAAGCATTTGAGCCATCTTCTTTTGCTTTCCAAGGCCATAGCAGAGAGCTGGATCAGAAGTGGAGTAGCTGGGGCCGGCGCTGTGGCTCACTTGGTTAATCCTCTGCCTGTGGTGCTGGCATCCCATATGGGCGCCAGGTTCTAGTCCCGGTTGTTCCTTTTCCAGTCCAGCTCTCTGCTGTGGCCCGGGAAGGCAGTGGAGGATGACCCAAGTGCTTGGGTGCCTGCACCCACGTGGGAGACCAAGAGGAAGTAGCGGCCATTTGGGGGGTGAACCAACGGAAGGAAGACCTTTCTCTCTGTCTCTCTCTCTCACTGTCTAACTCTGTCAAATTAAAAAAAAAAAAAAAGTGGAGTAGCCGGACTTGAACTGGTACCCGTATGGGATGCTGGCACTGCAGGTGGCAGTTTTACGCATAAAGCCACAGCACTGGCTCCTATTAACAAAATTTGTAAATAAATTTCCATCAGTGTAGTGGATGAAAAAGTCATAAGAAGATGTTCCCTAAAGCAGAAAGATTTCTAAGGAGTAAGTTAAATCCGAAGTATGACAGGAAGGACACAGAGCAGCCTGTAGTACAACCAGGGTGTTTGCACCAATGAATAGCAAGGGCACTAGGAGGTCATGCATACTGTTGCAGGGGTGGGGCTCAGGGCTTCTGCTCTGGAGACTTACATGTTGTTGAAATGTGTTCATTTTTTCCATGTATTTGAAGAAATACTCTAAGGCAGATCTAAAATTTACTAGCGGGTACCCTCCTGTGAATAGGCAGTAGCTCCCTCAACAGATATTTCAGGACTTGCTTGCTGCCCTCATGTTGGGGTGTCATTTGGTTCATTTTGTGTGTGTGTGTATGTGTGTGTTTTCCATTTCTTTTTTTTCTTATTTATTTAGGGAATACAGACGTCATACATTTCTTATATACACATTTAGGAACATAGTGATTCTTCCCACCCTCCTCCCTCCTCCTTCTCCCATTCCCATTCCTATTTTTTTACAAAGATCTATTTTCAGTTAACTTTATACTCATAAGACTAACTCAACACTAAGTAGAGAGTTCAACAAACAGTATGAAGAAAAAAAAAAAACCAAGCAAACAAAAAACATTGTTCCTCAACAGTCAAGACAAGGGCTGTTCAAAATTATAGCATAACAAAGTGTCAATTTCACTCCTATAGATTACCTTTTAGGTACTCTATTAGTTACCACAGATCAGAGAGAACATGTGGGTTTTGTCTTTTTGGGACAGGTTTATTTCACTAAGTATAATGGTTTCTAGTTATATCCATTTTGTTGCAAATGTCAGGATTTCTTTTTTTTTTTTTTTTTTTGACAGGCAGAGTGGATAGTGAGAGAGAGAGACAGAGAGAAAGGTCTTCCTTTTTGCCGTTGGTTCACCCTCCAATGGCCGCTGCGGCCGGTGCATCGCGCTGATCTGAAGCCAGGAGCCAGGTGCTTCTCCTGGTCTCCCATGCGGGTGCAGGGCCCAAGGACCTGGGCCATCCTACACTGCCTTCCTGGGCCATAGCAGAGAGCTGGCCTGGAAGAGGGGCAACTGGGATAGAATCCGGTGCCCCAACTGGGACTAGAACCCGGTGTGCCGGCGCCGCAAGGTGGAGGATTAGCCTGTTAAGCCATGGTGCCGGCCTCATTTTTTTTTTTTATCACTGTGTAGTATTCCATAGTGTATATATTCTATAATTTCTTTATCCAGTCATCAGTTGATGGACATCTGGGCTCATTCCATATCTTAGCTATTGTGAATTGAGCTGCAATGAACATGGGGGTACAGATAACTCTTTCATATGCTGATTTAATTTCCTTTAGGTAAATTCCCTGGAGTGGGATGGTTGAGTCAAATGGTAGGTGTATATTCAGCTATCAGAGGAGAAGGAAAGCAACAATTAACTCCACAAATGCCTAAAAATAAATACAGAAATTCAAGAAATAAGAATAAGGAATATGGCATTAACTGCCCCCCCCAAAGGAACATAACAACATTTTAATATTAGAATGTGAAGATAAAGAGATTGATGAAATGCTAGAAATGGAATTCAAAAAATTAATAATAAGAATACTCAAAAGCAATCAGAAACAAATACATGACATGAATAAAAATTTTTCCCATGAGTTTGAGATTTTTAAAAGAGAAATCAAAATGAAATAGTAGAAACCAAGAATTCAGTAGATCAAATAAAAAATGTGGTCAAAAGCTTTAACAATAGAACTGGTGAGGCAGAAGAAAGACTTTCTGAGCTAGAAGAGAAAAATCTTTGGAAATCTTTCAGACCAAAACAAACAAACAAACAAACAAACAAAACCAAAAAAAAAAGGAGAAATTAGAAAACTTAAAAACAGTGTTGGAGATTTATGGGATAATATCAACCCAACATACAGGTCTTAGGACCTCCTGAAGGCGTGGAAAGAGAGAATGTACTAGAAGGCCTATTTAGTGAAATAATTACAGAAAACTTCCCTAATTTAGAGAAAGAAAGGGACGTCCAAGTACAGGAAGCACATAGAACTCCTAACAGACATGACTGAAAAAGATCATCAATACGACACATTGTAGTCAAACTTTCAGTGGTAAAGCATAAAGAAGACTTTAAAATGTGTGGCTGGCACTATGGTGTGGTGGGCTAAGCCTCTGCCTACAGTGCTGGCATCCTAGCGCTGGTTTTGGTCCTGGTTTTGGTCCTCCACTTCTGATCCAGCTCTCTGCTATGGTCTGGGAAAACAGTAGAAGGTGGCCCAAGTGCTTGGACCCCTGCACCGGTGTGGAAAACTCAGAAGAAGCTCCTGGCTCCTGGTTTCAGATTGGCTCAGCTCCAGCCATATCGGCCATTTGGGGAGTGAACCAGCAGATGGAAGACCTTTCCATCCTTTCCTCTCTGTAAATCTGCCTTTCCCTCTGTGTGTCTGTAACTCTACTTCTCAAATAAATAATAACATCTTTTTTTTTTTTTTTTTTACTTTTTGACAGGCAGAGTGGACAGTGAGAGAGAGAGACAGAGAGAAAGGTCTTCCTTTGCCGTTGGTTCACCCTCCAATGGCCGCCGTGGTAGGCGCGCTGCGGCCGGCGCACCGCGCTGATCCGATGGCAGGAGCCAGGTGCTTCTCCTGGTCTCCCATGGGGTGCAGGGCCCAAGGACTTGGGCCATCCTCCACTGCTCTCCCTGGCCACAGCAGAGAGCTGGCCTGGAAGAGGGGCAACCGGGACAGGATCGGTGCCCCGACCGGGACTAGAACCCGGTGTGCCGGTGCCGCAAGGCGGAGGATTAGCCTAGTGAGCCGCGGCGCCGGCCAATAATAACATCTTTAAAATATGCATGTGAGAAACTCCAGATTACTTTCAGAGGATCTCCACCTAGACTCACATCTGGCTTCTCATCAGAAACCCTATAGGTCTGAAGAGAATAGCCATTCTTAAGAGATATAGTCCAAGTATTAAGAGAAGAAAACTGTCAACCCAGAATATTGCATCCTGCCATGTGGATGGCAGGGGCCCAAGTACTTGGGCCATCTTCCTCTGCTTTTCCAGGCATATTAGTGGGGAGTTTGATAAGAAGTGGAACAGCTGGGACTCATACCAGTACTCATATGGGGTACCAGTGTTGCAGGTAGTGGTTTATTCTGCACCACAACACTGGCCACTGTGTATTGTTTATTCATAACCTGCATTTTGTGAACTTTTCTAAGACTTCTTATATACATAGAATTCAGATTTTTGGCACCAAAATAAACTTATCTGTCAATTATATTTTTCCATGAAATTTTTGAGCCCCTCAGATACACAGTATATTATTATCTATAATCATTCAATTGTGCAGTAGGACACCAGTTCTTTCTCCTGTTACTTAGAGCCAGTTAACCAGGTTGGGTTGTTTCCTGTTGCAGGTGGCCTGTGCTGAAGGTAACCTCTATACTCTTGGTGCTGCCTCAGCTGCAACTGGTCTCCAAGGTGACTGCATTTCCCAACAGCCCCATAAAGCTCATGTACTCTTCTGACTGCAAGTGGGTGTATGTATCCACACAGAATTCACACCCGTACCCAAAGGTCAGTGCTTGCTTAGCTGTCTATCTGTGGATCCTGGCTTCATGGGAGGAGGACAAGGCTGTGAGATGTGGGTTCAAGGCAGCTTGACTCCACAGCCTGGCACGTGTGGCTTGGTTGAGTGCTGCTCACTGCAAGTCACATTCTGCCCCTTACCTGGGTCTGTTCCCCACAGCAGAGTGCACTCTTGGGACCTGGCTCATGGCCCACAGCCTGAACTGTTTGGTCAAGGTTCCATTTTGAACAGTTTGGGGCCATAGGGACATCCTGGTGGAAACACTCAGGAACTGCTTGACAGAGCTCCTGTGAGGGTGAGGGTGGGAATGGGCAGGTTGGGTGTGGAGATGATCCTGGTGACATGGAAGGTGCATCTGCTGATGTAGAAGGAAGCATTTGTGAGTGGGTGCCTCATCCCCTGTCTACCCGTGACTCAGAGTCCTGACCACTTGTAGGCAGAGACACCTAGTCAATGGCAGGAGATGAGGCACCTTTTGAGTTACAGGTCCTGAATGAGCTATTATAGCACAGTAGACAGCAGACTGCTGGCTGTGGTCTGTAAAGGAGGAGGACAGAGAGAGTAAGGACCTGCAGCTGAGGGGCTGAGCAGTCAAGGAAGAGCAGCCAGTGCAGAGAGGCCACAGGGAGTCCATCCTGGGGCCAAAAGGAGGGCCTTGGAGAGAGGAAGGACAAATGCAGGAAAACACTGGGGATAACAGCAGAACAGTGACCACACCTATTCAAAAGCGGAAATCTCATACTTGGTTCACCTCTGTACTGACTTCACTGGGGCCAACCTGGCCTTGTGTTTCCAGTGGAACCAGATGTGGGCTGGGATCAACCTCAGAAAACCACTGGTCCAGGCCTGATCTGGAAAGGATGTGCCAGGGGCCTAGGCTGCCCTGCAAGCCCAGTGAGGTGGGTGTGGGCATGAGAGATGGTGTTTCCATATGCTTTGAGTTTGGGAAACCAGTCCCTCAGCAGCCATGTGACCACGCAGGGTGTTCCCCCAGGTATTCTACACACCGTCTCTGCTGTTCCCATCTGAAGATGAGACTCCTGCCTCTACCACCTTCTCCATCCGGCTGAGTTTCCATGCCTGCTGGGCCCCTGATGAGGCATCCAGATTGATTGTTATGCACCGAAATGACAATGGCATGCAGCTGATTATCTCCACCTATGAGCTAAGGGCCAAGAAGTCCAGGGAAGAAGTGGACATTTTGGGTAAGAGCCCCTCTGCTGGCCCCAGCAGGTCTATGTGTCCTACCCTTACAGTATAACACTTGCAGCACAGGTTTCTCAGATTCCCTTTGGGGCATTCTCTTTTCCTCACAGTGAAATACTCAGATGATGGCATAGTGGCCCCTCAAAGGTGTTGTGATTTTATGCACTGGTCGAGTGGTTGAGCTCCTGGTGAGAGTTGGGCAGCCTGCATGGTCCTGGGATTCAGACGCTGTTAGCCTCCCTTCTCCTAGCTGATATTTCTGTTTCCATCCATTCTGACTTCTCTTTTCCTGACTATGTGTAAAAGGCTCTACTCTCAGCACGGAGTGCATACAGAGGTGAATAAAAGCCATAACTATTCCCCAAGGAGCTCTTGGTCCAGTAGGAAAAATAGAACTCCAGCCTTCTCCATTCTGTCCACTTTATTTCCCAAGCCCTATATTGCTCCAAAAGGCCTTCTTTATGGTCTTTAGCATGTTTTCTGTGGTATTATGTCCATTTGTTTTCATATCATTATTTGACCACAAATTTTATCCTGAGCTTCTTGGCAGCTGAGGAAAAAAAGGATAATAGGATGTGTACCATATATCCCTTGTCTGATATGAGAAAACACATGAAATCATCATAAGAGGACTTTTTTTTCCTGGTGAAAACGGCTGCTATTCAATGTAAAAGACATTTGTTCAACAGTAGTTTTTGGCAAATGTCATGTAGGTCTCATGTGGCCATTTCTTATATCACCCAGACATAGATGGAAAAGGGTAGAAGGGAGGGAGCCCCATTTCCTGAATAGTACAGGTTGAGTATCCATGATCCAAAGTGCTTGGGACCAGAAGTGTTTTGGATATTGGATTTATATTGGATTTTTTTTTCTGATTTTAGAACATATGCATATACATAATGAGTTATGTTGGTGTTAGGACCCGAGATTAAACAGAAAATGGATTTGTTTCATATATACTTTGTATTCAAGGCCCAGTAATTGTTTTATATAAGTGCTTTAAATAATTTTATGCATGAAACAAAATTTGTGTATGTTAAAACATCAGAGGTCAGGTGTGATATTTTCTACTTATGGCATCCTTTTGGCCTTCAGAAAGTTCCAGATTTTGGAGCATTTCTGATTTTGGATATTTTCATTTAATCTTTCCTGCTCCTTGTAACTAAGGCATCATCAGTATTTTAGAGCTGATTTGAGCTATCACCTGCTGCCTCTCAAGTTGTGCATTAGGAGGAAGCTGGGATCAGAAGTATAGCCAGGACTCAAGTGGATTATGGATATCTCAAGCAACTTCTTGACCACTGCACCAAATGCCCATCTTCTATACTTGTCCTTTAAGGACAGTTATATGCCTACCATAGGCAGCTATATCCTGTGTTACCAAGACTTGACACAGTCTTGCCCAAGTCATTCATTTAGCTCTTGAAATCGGTGAGTTGAGGGCACTGCTCTTCTGGTTCATCATAGCATGTTCTGAAATGCTGAACTCAAGTGTTAAGATGACCAGACTGAGGCCCTCCAGAGATGGCACTGAGGGCAGGAGAAGAAGACAAAAGAGAAGTAGTTGTTAGACATCTGTACAACATGGCAAAAAAATAAGAGCTGTTACATTCAGATGAAGGGAAATGTTAGGTAGGGATTATAGGGTTTTTTGCTGAAAACATGGTGAAGGGATTGAACATCACAAGAAATGTTGAGTTTACAGGCCTGCCTGAGGGACACAGGAGCAGTTCTTAGGGAAAAGGGCTGGTCATGTCCAGCCCCATCTTCCTTGGGAAATGTGTCAGCTCTGCCGTTAGGGTAGAGTCATACCTGCGTTGCTGCCTTTATACAAGAATATGTGCAGTGCTAGGAATTCCCTCCTTTGGGGAATGTGGCAGTCTTGTAAGGGTTGGGGGTGGGGGTGTCTTAATAGGAACACAGGAAGCTCTGGGACCACCCGTAAATCTTCCTCAAGGTGTCTGCTGAGTCTAGCAGCTGGTTCTGACCAGGACATGGTCTTTGAGGTGCAGTACTCCCTGCCTGGTCAGGAAGTACCTGGAGAGTGTGCCAGGCCCTTGCGTCTCTGATTTCTGAAGCTACTTCCCCTAGCAAAACTAATGACCTTAAAGTGAGCACAAAAAGGTAACATTATGAATATAGAAGAGTACATTAATTATCTTGCAATAATTAAGAAAAAAAAGGTAAAATTATGAATAATTTTATTCCAATAAATTTTTAATTTGGATGACCTGGATAAACTCCTATAAAATAATCTATAAGAAGGGTAGGAAACCTGAATAATTCTATAACCATTAAAATGAAATTGAACAGAGTTGAGAGTTTCCCCAGATATTAAGAGAAGATGTGTGAGTGGCAAATAAGCACCTGAAAAATGCTCAGTATCATTAGTCACTGGGGAAGTACAAAGTAAAGCCACAATTACTATTACAGCTAATTTTTAATCTTATTTTAAAATGTTTATTTACTTTTATCTACTTGACAGAGAGAGGGTGAAATATCTTCCATCTACTGGTACACTCCTCAGATGACCACCTCAGCCAGGTCTGTCCCAGGCTTTGAAGCCAGGAGCCAAGAATCTCATCCAGGTGGCAAGAACCCAAGTGCTTGGACCATCATCCATTGCTTTCCCAGGCACATTACCAGGGAGGTGAATCGGAAGCAGGACTCAAACCGGTACTCTGATATGGGATGCCAGTGTCAACAAACATCAGCGTAACCTGCTGTGCTATCGTGCCAGCCCCAGGTAAAAAAAAATAAAGATTCATTTATTTATTTATTTGAAAGGTGGAATTACAGAGAGGGAGAAGCAGAAGCAGAGAGAGAGAGAGAGAGAGAGAGAGAGAGAGAGAGAGAGAGAGAGAAGGTCTTCCATGTACTGTGGTTCACTCCCCAAATGGCCACGATGTCCAGGGCTAGGCCAGGCTGAAGCCAGGAGCCAAAGTTTCATCCAGGTCTCCCGTGTAGGTGCAGGGGCCCATGTACTTGGGCCATCTTCCACTGCTTTCCTAGGCACATTAG
Source organism: Lepus europaeus (assembly GCF_033115175.1). Lineage (NCBI taxonomy): Eukaryota > Metazoa > Chordata > Mammalia > Lagomorpha > Leporidae > Lepus > Lepus europaeus. The sequence goes on from NC_084838.1 coordinate 100,747,362, forward strand.
CAGGGAGCTGGATTGGAAATGGAGGGGCCAGGACTTGAGCCGTTAGGATGCTATAGGCAGTGGCTTAACCTATTAATGCTACAGTGCAGGCCTCAGCTCAGGTACAGTTTGAAAGGGAAAACACAATACTGGTAAAGATGTGGAGCAATTATAACTCTTACTTGGCTGATGGGAGTGCAGAACAGTATAACCACTTCAGAAAACTTTGGCCGTTTCTTATAAGTTAAATATACATTTACCATACAAACCAACAATTCCCTTCCTACTCATTTGCACATAAAAATATATGTACAATGCAAAAAAGTCTAGCTTACTTTTTGTGTGTTTGCTGCAGACATTTTAGGCTTCACACCTCTCTTCCCCTTTTGTCACACCTTTGGGTAAGCTGGCATCCTCAATCTCTTTTTATTTATTTATTTATTTTTTTTAACTTTTATTTAATGAATATAAATTTCCAGTATACAGCTTATGGATTACAATGGCTTCCCCTTCCCATAATTTCCCTCCCACCCGCAACCCTCCCCTCTCCCGCTCCCTCTCCCCTTCCATTCACATTAAGATTCATTTTCAATTCTCTTTATATACAGAAGATCAATTTAGTATACATTAAGTAAAGATTTCAACAGTTAGCACCCACATAGAAACACAAAGTGAAACATACTGTTTGAGTACTAGTTATAGCATTAAATCAAAATGTACAGCACATTAAGGACAGAGATTCCACATCAGGTGCAAGCGCACAGTGGCTCCTGTTGTTGACCCAACAAATTGACACTCTAGTTTATGGCACCAGTAACCACCCTAGGCTGTCGTCATGAGTTGCCAAGGCTATGGAAGCCTTCCAAGTTCCCCGACTCTGATCATATTTAGACAAGGTCATAAAAGACAGGGTGAGGATAGTAACCAATGATCCTAAGAGTGGCATTTACCAGGTTTGAACAATTATACAGCATTAAGTGGGGAAGAGGACCATCAGTACACACAGGTTGGGAATAGAGCCATTGGTGGTAGAGTAGAGGTTATGATTACAAAGGAATGAGGCCCAAGTGCACTAGACAGGGCACTAGGGGCCCTGGGCACTAGGGGCACAGGACTAGAACAAAGGACAGAGTCATTATTAGAGGAGCTAAGAAAGGTGCTGTCTAAGCTACAATTAAGTTTTCTGATTGAGAGGCAAATAGAACCTGATAGAAGGGGCTTGATAATAATCTGTTGGGCTTTAGGCCTTGTAAGTTAAGAGGCCCAGACCTATCTATCTCTTCACATGGGGTATATCCTAAGGGAGGTGTGAACCTCCTAGGGGAAGGCACTCTGTTGACTTTCATTACTTGGCTGGCCTGGGAGGAGAGCTGGCCAGGTAAAGGCAGGTGGCATCTCTAACAAGAAATTTGCAGTTCTGCCTGCAATGTTGCTGACCCTACTTGACCATCCCCTCAGCTGCAGTGGTCACTTTGGAAGTTGGGCTGAGTGAAGGGCTTTTCAGCTTAGAGCCAATAAGATCTGTGGCTCTGACCTGGGCATCCTTCGACTCCAGGGCAGGTCCATTTCCAGTGACCCAACTCTTGGCAGAGCTGCCAGGGCTCTTCACAAGCTGACTTCTGCTGAAGCCCAGACTTACCACATTGAAAGCCACTGCAGTGTACTGGCCTGTTGGGTCTCCTTGAGGGCAGATCACCGTACAGATCAGCCATTAATAGGCCTGCCACCCATTGCTTCTGATGCCTAGCTTTCTTTTCCTCCTGGTTTGTGTTAAAAGCAGACCAGAGGATGCAAGTCAAGGGAGTGCCCATGTCCCATCTCTAATCTTCGGTGGCCTGAACTACAAGTCTATAGTCACAGGCATGTTCTGTAGTAGTTTTTCTAAGGTAGACAATGCCCATGAGGAAAATTATATTCTCACTTAAAAACTTTCTTTCCCTTTGGTCTGAAAGGGAGGTTTTTTCTACTTACTGTATACTTCGCTGATGGCGAAGTGAATCTAGCTATGAGATTATAATTTAAGTTCTTATTTTGGCTATGCTATTACAGAAAAATGTTAGCCATCTCTTATAAGGTCTAAAGATTAAATTGTGCATCCTACAGATTCCTTCATAATAGAATTAGTTTCCTAGCTTGAAGAGAATAGAGAAATGAAAGAACAAGTTGGGCTTAGAATATAGAAATGAGGGAGCAAGTCCTAGATCACTTGCTGACAATAGCAATATTACATGAATACTTAGCAAACCGTTTCAACCCTTAGATAAGAACTTAATAAAACATTTACCAGAAGGTCCAATGCCTTCTATAAATTTTAAGAATCATGTATTTGAAAACACCTCTTAAATATCTAACATGGTGTAGTTTGTTTAACCAGTAAACTTAAGCACAACCATATAAAATGTTTTTAGTTTCTTTCTACCAACAAGTTTAAAACATATGATACACAGATTCAGGTCACACAAATTAAAATGTATCTTTGATTGATTTTAGCAGCTTAAATTTATGGACAATCTTATCTATAAGCCATTTAAAATAAAACTCTTAATAAAATTTCCCCATGTGGACATACAATATGTACGCACATATAACATAGCATAATAGACCAATATCAAAATCCAAAATATCTGGTTGAAATAAGATTTCTTAAAATCATGACATAACATAGACCAAATTTGATCATTGTTACAAGGTGATTATTCAAATCTTTGAAAATAAGCACATAGTTAAATAACCCATAGCTCTTAATAAAAATTCAGCTGTTTTTGAACAATTAGAATTTAACAGACATCAAGAGAACATAATAGATTACTTTAACACATTGCTTTAACAGAGCATCAGAGTTTAATTCTATGTCAAAGAGAAATTGAGCTTCCTGTGATCTTTTGCTGTGAGGTTTCCTTCCTTTACCTTCTTTCATATTGGTGACCATGTTTCTGTGTTTCTGTGTGTAACACATCTTTAAGCATCTTTTGCAGGGCAGGATGAGTGGCAACAAATTCTTTCAGTTTCTGTTTGCTATGAAAAGTCTTAATTTCACCTTCATTCACAAATGAGAGCTTTGCAGGATATAATATTCTGGGCTGGCAGTTTTTCTCTCTTGGTACCTGGGCTATGTCTCGCCATTCCCTTCTAGCTTGTAGGGTTTCTGATGAGAAGTCTGCTGTGAGTCTAATTGGAGATCCTCTGAGAGTAATCTGACGATTCTCTCTTGCACCTTTTAGAATCTTTTCTTTATGTTTCACTGTGGTGAGTTTGATTATGACGTGTCGTGGTGAGGATCTCTTTTGGTCATGTTTATTAGGGGTTCTATAAGCTTCCTGTACTAAGATGCCTCTGTCCTCCAAACCTGGGAAATTTTCTGCTAGTATCTCACTGAAAATGCCTTCTAATCCTTTCTCCCTCTCCATGCCTTCAGGAACTCCTAGAACCCGGATGTTAGATTTTTTAATAGTATCCTGTAGATTCCCGACAATATTTTTCAGATTTCTAATTTCCTCTTCTTTTCTTTGGTTTGCCTGTTTCCTTTCCTGTTCTCTGTCTTCTAAGTCTGATATTCTCTCTTCTGCTTCGCCCATTCTGTTTTTAAGGCTCTCTAATGTGTTTGTCATTTGATCTATTGAATTCTTCATTTCATTATGATTTCTTGTCACAATCACCATTTCTTGTTCCACTAGTTGTTTCATTTCATTTTGATTCCTCCTTAATATTTCACTTTCACGAGAGAGATTTTCGATCTTGTCCATTAAGGATTTCTGTAGTTCAAGAATTTGTTTTTGAGAACTTCTTAATGTTCTTATCAATTTTTTGAGATCTGCTTCTTGCATTTCTTCGATCTCATCATCTTCATAATCTTGAGTTGGGTGTCTTTTTCATTTGGGGGCGTCATAGTGTCTTCCTTGTTCTTCTTACCTCGGTTTTTGCGTTTGTTGTATGGCATGTTGGAGATATTTGGTTTCTTCACTGTGGTGTTTTTTTTTTCTTGTTATACTATGACTCTAGATTAAGTGGACTGTCTGCTTTTGGTGGAGCCTTAGAGGCTTGAGATGGGTGTGGACTGAGAGCTGTGTTTGGTTCCTCAGGGTTGAGGGTTGTGTCAAGATGAAACTCCCAGGTTAGGTGTGGTAAATGTCTCTTTCTTTTGTTGATTCAAAAGGGAAGTAATTCCACACAGCTGAATGTAATTGGAGGTAGTTAGCAGGCAAATGATATACCCACAGGAGCCAGAGATTGGGAGCTCTTTCCCAAGGACCACACAGGGAATCTCTGCTACCCTCGGTGTGGGCTCCAATTCTCCTGCAGTCTCCCACTGGGTTGCCAAGTTAGATGCTAATCTCCTGTTATTTCACCCCTCCCCCCAGAGTCAGGTTTTTCTGCTAGGCTCAGGGCCGGTGCAGACCTGAGGTCGCCCTGCTTATGACGTATGTCCAAAATGGCGCCTGCTCTTTGTCTTGCTCGCCCTTGAGGGGTGAGCGGAGAGAGAGAAACTCGTGTCCGTTTCAGTCACTTTTTTTTTTCCCTCTCTCTCTTCTAGTTAGCCTGGTGAACTTTTCCCCACGGAGTTTCAAGCCTCGTTCCCTCTAGCCTCCTCTTTCCGCTTGCCCGCTGGTGTCTCGGGCTATGGAGGTTCGGCTCACCTCGCGTTCCAGCGCTGGTGCGTTGAGTCTGCCGCTGGTGTCCCGAACTTGGGCTCCCACGCTCTCCACGCAGGTCCACTGTGAATCACTAGTTCCGGAAGAGTTTCCTCTGCTGTTTCATCCCCTACTCTTCCTTGACCCTGCAGTATCTCCACTTTTATTAACCTGTGTCTTGCCGAAGAATATCAATGTGCTCCCTTCCTATTTCGCCATCTTAATTTCTCTCGGCATCCTCAATCTCAACATCTAAACTTGGCAAATTTACTTCTACAGAGTGACCACAATATTCACATAAAGGCTTATGCATGAATGTGTATAGGAACTTTATGGATAATAGCCAGAAACTTGGAAAAACCCTAAGGTTCATCAACTGGTGAAAGAATAAACAAATTGTGATTTATATGCACAGTACACTACTACTCAGCAATTAATAGAAACATCCCAGTGAATAAAAAAAATCTCCTAAGTTTGTTAAGTGAATGAAACCCCATCATAAGGGCAACACACTGTAAATTCCCATTGAAAGGGCATTCTTTTTTTTTTCTTTTAAAGATTTTTTATTTATTTGAACAACAGAGTTACAGAGAGAGGAAGAGAGACAGAGAAGTCTTGTATCTGCTGGTTCACTCTCCAAATGGCTGCAATAGCTGGGACTGGGCCAGAACAAAGCCAGGAGCCAGGAGCTTCTTGAAGATCTCCTTTGGGCCATCTTCAATTGATTTCCCAGGTGCATTAGCAGGGATCTGTATTGGAAGTGGAGCAAAACATAGATAATCTAAAGGCCTTTTGAAATTGAGTCAATAATTAAGGTTCCAAAATAGAAAGTCTTGATGGATTCCCTGGTTAATTCTATCAAATATTTAAAGAAAATTATACATATTCTCTACAATCCATTACAGAAGATAGAAGCAGAAAAAAGACTTCTCGACTCACTCTATGAGGTTAACAATACCCAAGCACAAAACTGGGAATTCATTACTAAAGAAAACTGTAGACCAGCATCTCTCATGAAATAGATGCAGAAATCCTCAGCAAAAGATTGGCGAATGCATACCTTACAAATATGTTCTCCCGTTCTAGAGGTTGTCTCTTTACTCTGTTGTTTCCTTTGCTGTACAGATTTTTATTTTTATGAAACCTCGTTTATATTTGCTGTTAGTTTTTGTGGTTTTTGGAGTGAGAGCCCCCAAATCCTTTCCCATGCCAATTTTTTCCTTTAGTGACTTCATGGTTTCAAGTCTCACATTTAAGATAGTAATCCACTGTGAGCTGATTTTTGTGTATGTTGATAGATAGGGGTCTGATTTCATTGTTTGGTATGTGGATATCCAATTTTCCCAGCATTATTTATTGCAGACTGTTGTGGTTTTTTGGTTTTGTTTTTAAAGATTTATTTATTTATTTGAATGACAGAGTTACAGAGAGAGAGGGAGAGAGACACTGAGAGATCTTCCATGCGCTGGTTCACTGCCCAGATGGCCACAACAGCTAGAGATGAGCCAGGCCAAAGCCAGGAGCCAGGAGCTTTATCTGAATCTCCCATGTTGGTGGCAGGGGTCCAAACACTTGGTCCATCTCCTGGCTTTCCCAGGCTTCGATCAGGAAGCTGGATTGAAAGTGGAACAGCTGGGACATGAACTGGTACTCTTATGGGATGCTGGTGTTGCAGGCTGCGGCTTTACCTGCTGCACCACAAAGCTGGCCCTGAAGACTTTCCTTTCTACATTGTGTGTTCTTGGCACCCTGACAGAGATCAGTTGGTTGCAGATGAATGGGTTTCCTTGTAGGCTTTCTATTCTATTCTACTGTCAGTGTCTGTTTTTATGCCAACACCATGCTATTTTAATGACTGTAACTTTCTGGTATATTTTAAGCTCAGGTAATGTAATGCTCGTTGTTCTGTTCTTGTTAAGAGACTGCTTTGTCTATTCAGGGTCTTTGTGGTTCAATGCAATTTGTGTAGTGTTTTTTTTTCTTTCAATTCTATGAAAAATGGAATTGGTATTTTGATAAGGATTACCAAATCTGTAAACTCTTTTGGGTAGAACAAACATTTTAATGATTTTGATTCTTCTAATGCATGAATGTGGGATATCATTCCATTTATTTATGTTCACTTGAATTTATCTCATATTTTACAGCTTTCATTGTATGATGTTTCACCTCTTCAGTCAAATTTACTGAGATAGTTATTTGTAGCTAGTAGAAATAGGACTATCTCATGTCTTTCAGATGACTCATTACTGGTGTATAACAACTCTACTGACTTGTATGTTGACATTGTATCCTGCAGCTTTGCTAATTTGTTCATCAGTTCCAGTATTTTCTTAGTGGAAACTACGAGGTTTACTATACCTCAGATCAACATCTATAAACAGTAACAACTTGATTTCCTTCTCTCCAAGTTAGATGCCTTTTACTTCTTTCTCTTGCATAATTGTTGTGGTTATGACTTCCAGTACTGAAAAAATGTGGTGAAAGTGGTTATCCTTGTATTGGTCCAGATCTCAGAAAGCCTTTGGCTTTTCTTTGTTACGATGTTGAGATGTTTCTTCTGTACCTGTTTGTTCAGTTTTATCATGAAGGGATGCTGAATTTTGTCAAATGCCTTTTCTGCAAATATTGAGGTGATCACATGATTTTTGTCCTTCATTCTGTTGATGTGTATCATGTTATTGACTTGTATATATATCTATATATTTTCAACTATTATTTAGTTTTTGAAAGACAGTTACACAGAGAGATAGAGCCAGAGAGAGAGAGAGAGAGAGAGAGAGAGAGAGAGAAAGTCTTCCATCCACCAGTTCACTCCCCAAATTACTGGAATGGCCAGAACTGAGCTGATCCGAAGCCAGGAGCCAGGAGCTTCTTCCAGGTCTTCCACACAGGTATAGAGGCCCAAGGACTTGGGCCATCTTCCACTGCTTTCCCAGGACTCAGCAGAGAGCTGGATCAGAAGTGGAGCATCCAGAACTCAAACCGGAGCCCATATGGGATGCCGGTGCTGCAGAGCTTTAACCTGCTGAGCCACAGTGCTGGGCCTGGCTTGCGTATGTTAAACCATCCTTGCATCCCAGTATGAATCCCACTTGATCACGGTGAATAATCTTTTGGTTAGCTAGTATTTTGTTGAAGATTTTTGTATCTTTGTTCATCAAGGATATTGGCCTGTAGTTTTCTATTTTTGTGTCTGGTTTTCATATCAGGGTAGTACTTTAAATATTGGAGATGGGAAAAAATATTCTTGTTTCTGAATATTCATTGTTGTGTGTGTGTGTGTGTGTGTTTTATTTTTGACAGGCAGAGTGGACAGAGAGAGAGAGAGAAAGGTCTTCCTTTGCCGTTGGTTCACCCTCCAATATGCTGGTGCGGCCTGCGCGCTGCGGCCAGCACACCGTGCTGATCTGAAGGCAGGAGCCAGGTGCTTTTCCTGGTCTCCCATGGGGTGCAGGGCCCAAGGACTTGGGCCATCCTCCACTGCACTCCCTGGCCACAGCAGAGAGCTGGCCTGGAAGAGGGGCAACTGGGACAGTATCCGGCGCCCCAACCAGGACTAGAACCCAGTGTGCCGGCGCCGCAAGGCGGAGGATTAGCCAGTTGAGCCGCGGCGCCGGATAGTGTGTGTGTGTTTTAAGATTTATTTATTTATATATTGGAAAAGCAGAGTTATACACAGAGAGGTAAAGACAGAGAATCTTCCATCCGCTGGTTCACTCCCCAAATGGGCACAATGGCTGGAGCTGGGCTAATCTGAAGCCAGGAACCAGGAGCTTCTTTTGGGTCTCTCATGTGGGTGGCAGAGGCACATGGACATGTTCCATCTCCCAGGCTCTTTTCCAGGCACTTTAGCAGGGAGCTGGATTGGAAGTGGAGCAGCTGGGACTCTAGCCAGTGCACGTATGGTGTCATTGGTGACAACTTTATCCATTGCACCACAACAGTAGCCTCCATGTTTTGTGTTTTCGATGACACTTAAAATTACTAACAATTAATTTTAGCTCTGAAAGTACTACAACAAAGAATAAAGTTCAGATAGACATGTCATAAAGATTGTTACTCTTCTTTAGATGTATTTGTGTAAAAGTTGTTAGCTGTTCCATTTCATTTGTACATTGCTCTTATTATATTTGGAAATACACCCCATGCCTTTATGTCATTACTTTTTATTAAATTGTTCAGATATTCATATTCATCCTTAGATTGGATGGAGTTTTTTGGTTTATAATATTACATGGACATGGGAAGCACTTTTCGCATATAAACATTGGTATGTGAAATTGCATGAAATGTTTCCAAGGAAAAAGATTAGTAGTGTACATCTTTCCTTTTTCCTACTGTTTTCTGAATCATGACCATTCCATTCTCAAAGATTCTGAAGAAGGGAGTGATGGTGATAACACAGTTTCTTTTCTAGCTGAGCTTGAGAAAAAATTAAAAATAAGGGGTGAAAAAGATATTAATTTGAGAAGATTGTACTTTTTTCCCCTATTGCTGAGCAATATTAAAACTACTTGAAGTTATAACATTATCTTTTTAATAGCAGCAGTTATCCTGTCCTTTTAAATGTTGAGCTATGTATCTGAGATTTTCAGTGTCCATGCCATGATAGGAATTACTTTTCTGTACTTTTGCCCAAGCTTTTCCCCATTTTTTACCATGTTGCGTATTTTTCAGGAGCTATTTATATATTCTATTAATCCCTTTGTAACTTTCATGTTTTACTAAAATTATAGTATGGAATATTGATCACCTTCTACATTTTTGATAAAATATTCAATTTTAAGTTCTTTTCAAACAGAGCTAATTATTCATTGCTTATGATATCTTAAAATTCTATTTCACTTTACTCTTAAAAATCAAGGTGAAATTCGTATTACATGAAACTCATGTTAAATGAACTATTTCAAAGTGAACCGTTTAGAGGTATTTATGTATTCACAGTGTTGTGTAGTTACCACCTATACCTTGTTTCAAAACGTTGTTATCACCCCAAAAGAAAACTCTATACCTGCTGAGTAGTTACTTCCCATTCCACAGCCACATATCCCACTCCCCAGTTCTTGACAACCACCAATCTGCTTTCTGCCTCTATGGATTTACCCATTATTGTTATTTCAAATAAATGAAATTTATTGGTCTGTAAGAGGTCATTATATATGCAAGTTACAAATGCCTTTTCAGATATACTTACATAATTTCCAAAGAACTTTTATTGTGTGCATTTTCTTTTCACTTTTTTTAAATGTCTTTTGAAACCCAAAAACTTTTGCCATTTAATCCAGGATCATAAGACTTATATACCTATATTTTCTTTCTTTTCTTGCATTTATGCTTATGATCTCTTTTGAACTTTTGTATATGGTGTGAGGTCTTTTGCATGTGAATATTCAATTGTTCTGGCACTGCTTGAGATAAAATATCCTTTTTTAAAAAAAGATTTATTTATTTATTTGAAAGAGTTACACAGAGAGAGGAGTGGCAGAGAAAGAAAGAGAGAGAGGTCTTTCATCTGCTGGTTCACTCCCCAGATGGCCGCAATGGCCAGAGCTGTGTTGATCCGAAGCCAGGAGCCAGAAGCTTCTTCTGGGTCTGTCACTCGGGTGCAGGGGCCCAAGGACTTGGGCCATCTTCCACTGCTTTCCAGGCCATAGCAGAGAGCTAGATTGGAAGTGGAGCAGCTGGGACTAGAACCAGCACCCATATGGGATGTCGGTGCTTCAGGCCAGGGTGTTAACCAGCTGCGCCACAGTGCTGGTCCCAAAATTTCCTTTTCCCCATTGAATTTTCTTGGAATCCTTGCCAAAAACAAATTAATCATGGTTTTATTTCTGGATTCTCAGCTCCCTTCCCTTTATGTCTGTGTCTGTCCTTATGCACCACATCTTGACTACCAGCACTTTATAATGCATGTGTTTAATTTATTTACTTAAAAGGCTGAGGGAGGGAGGGACAGAGGAATTGGAGAGAGGGAGAGAGGGAGAGAGGGAGAGAGGGAGAGAGGGAGAGAGGGAGAGAGGGTGAGCAAGAATAGGAATCTTCAATCTGCTGGTTCACTCCCCAAATGGCTCAACAGCCTGGGCTTGGTAAAGCTGAAGCCAGGAACTTGGAACTCCATTTGGGTCTCCAAGTAAGTGGCAGGGGCCCAAGCACATAGGTCATCTCTCACTGTTTTCTCAGGTGCGCTATCAGGTAGCTGGATCAGAAGTTTGAATGAGAATTCATGGAATGCTATCATCACAGGCGGCTGCTTAACCCACTGGACCACAACACCAGCCCCTGTAGGATGTCTTGAAATGTGGCAGTACATATGCTCCAACTTTGTTGTTATTTTTCAAGAATATTTTGAGTTTCCTAAGTTTATATAAGGATCTTATGAATAGACTGTCAGTTTCTGTTAATAAAAAAAAAAAAAAAGGGCATCTGGGATTTAGATAGGGTTTGCACTGAATCTGTAGAGAATTTGTAGAGTATAACCACCTTAAAAATATTGAGTCCTCTAATCTGTAAACACAAGATGTCTTTCCATTTATTTAAGACTGCTTTAATTTTTTTCAACATGTTTTTCCCATTATACAATAGTCCCTCCTTATCTGTTGATTTCCACTGTTTGTTACTTGCTGTCAGTTGGAATCCTAAAACATTAAGTAGAAAATTTCAGAAACTCATATACTTTATATTTTTTAGATAACATTTTTTTTTTTTTGACAGAGTGGACAGTGAGAGAGAGAGACAGAGAGAAAGGTCTTCCTTTTCCGTTGGTTCACCCCCTAATGGCCACTGCAGCCAGTGCACTGTGGCTGGCGCACCACGCTGATCCGAAGCCAGGAGCCAGGTGCCTCTCCTGGTCTCCCATGCGAGTGCAGGTCCCAAGGACCTGGGCCATCCTCCACTGCACTCCCGGGCCACAGCAGAGAGCTGGACTGGAAGAAGAGCAACTGGGACAGAACCGGCGCCCCAACCGGGACTAGAACCCTGTGTGCTGTCGCTGCAGGCGGAGGATTAGCCTATTGGGCCGCGGCGCTGGCCTTAGATAACATATTTTTAATTTACATTTTAGTCAAAGACTTAGTGCTCCACCAAATAAAGAGTTCAACAAGTAAAAAGTAAAAGGACCATGGTTCAATAGAAATATAGGCAAGGGCTATAAACAATAATCACATTTAAATATGTCAATTCATACATTTTAAATAACTTTTATTATAATGTTATGATTACTGTATTTTATTAGCTGTCAATCTCTTACTATGCCTTATTTATAAACTTTATCATATATATGTATGTGTAAGGAGATACAGTATATATAGGGTCCACTACTACCTGGAGCTTCAGGAATCTGCAGAACATCTTGTACAAGTGTATTGGGGGTTCCTAAGACCATCTCCAGGTAGTGATTTGGGGGACTGATGATATAGTTGTACTCACAACTATTGACTTGTTATAGAAAAAGGAAACAAATCAAAATCAGTAAAAGGGAAATGATACATGTAGCAAAGTCCAGAGGAAACCGGGCAAAAACTCCTAAAATTGCTTTCCCAGTGGAGGGGACAGGAAATAGCCCCCTAGCAACAAACTGTGATCACATATGTGATATTCTATCATGGAATCTCATTAGACGTTTAGTTCTCAGTTTTAATTGGGAAAAGTCACGTAGATACCCTCTGATTATCATATAATCAAAACTCCAGATTCCAAGAAAGAACAGGTATTCATTATAAACTACGTGGTTTATATAGTCTAGGCAATAGTGGGTCATTTTTATCAGTATGAGAATGGTAAGAACAATTCCAGTTCTGAAATTCATCTTCCCAAGAGTCAGCCAAGGGCCAGCCTTGTGGGCAGATCTCTTTAAGAGTAAAAAAAATTTTTTTTAAAAATTTTTGACAGGCAGAGTGGACAGTGAGAGAGAGACAGAGAGAAAGGTCTTCCTTTGCCGTTGGTTCATCCTCCAATGGCCGCCGTGGTAGCGCGCTGTGGCCAGTGCACCGCGCTGATCCGATGGCAGGAGCCAGGTGCTTCTCCTGGTCTCCCATGGGATGCAGGGCCCAAGGACTTGGGCCATCCTCCACTGCACTTCCCTGGCCACAGCAGAGAGCTGGCCTGGAAGAGGGGCAACCGGGACAGGATCGGTGCCCCGACCGGGACTAGAACCCGGTGTGCCGGCGCTGCAAGGCAGAGGATTAGCCTAGTGAGCCGCGGCGCCGGCTAAAAAAATTTTTTTAAAAAAATATTTACTATTTATTTGAAAGGCAGAGTTACAGAGAAACAGAGCTGGGCTGATCTGAAGCTAGAAGCCAGGAGCTTCTTCTGGGTCTCCCACGTGGATGCAGGGGCCCAGGTACTTGGACCATCTTCTACTGCTTTCCCAGGCCATAGCAGAGAGCTGGATTGGAAGTGGAACAGCCAGGACTCGAACCAGGGGCCATATGGGATGCCAGCTACACCACAGCGCTGGCCCCAAAAATAGAAGCGTAGGCCCGCTAGGTTAACTTTTTTTCTGCATGAAAGTCTTAGGCTTTTTGTTTTGTGTTAAATTTGTTCCAGATACTGTTTTTTTTTTTTTTAAATATGCTACTATAAATGGAATTCATTTCTTTATCTTTGGGTTACTAACTGTGATTCCATAAAAACACAACAGATTTTTGTATTGATCTCGTATCTACTTTATTGAACTCATTTATTAGCTCCAGTAGCTTTCTATTTGTAAAATCATCAGTTTTTTAATATACAAAATTGTAATGTGCAAATAGGGTTATTTTTACTTCCTCGTTTCCAAACTTCAGGCCTTTTATTCATTTGCCTGATTGTTCCAGCTACAATATCCAGTACATGCTGAAGCGAAGTAGTAAGAGTGAACATACTTGTATATTGCAAGTTCCTGATCCTAAGTGGCAATTTTCACTCTTCCACCACTGAGTATAATGTTAGCTGTGAATCTCTCATAGATGTCCTTTATGAGGTTGAGAAAGTAGCAAACTCCAAGGAGATAAGGTGGTCAATTAGAAAAATGAGACAAACCAAAAAGTAATAATCAAGTTCTTATTTATTTACTGCTACAGGGTAAGAGGCAAAAATCACAGAGGTTCCAGCTTCTGTGCTGTTCCAGTGCTGTCCAGTTCCTGCTATGGATTAGCACGTACCGGGAGGAAGGCGTGGTGGGGGGAATATCTCAGTACCAAATATCACTGGAAAAAGGACACCTGTCTTTTAATAGACTCTGAGGACTGGGAGGAAGGTGAATGGAGGGGCTAAGTGTTAAACAAAAATATGACAATGGAGAAAACTGCCTTAGCCAAGTCCCCTCAATGAAGAGGTCTCAGGGGAGGTGCCTGAAAAGTGCTCTCTGAAAAGACCTCTGAATGGAAACATCTGGATTTTCCTTAACTACAGCTCCCCCCAGTGGCAGCAACTTGGGTTGTGCAGCAATTTTAGTGTGAACAGTGCAGCTTCCCCACTGAGGATTGTCAGGAAAAGTTTTTTATAATAGCTTATGGTTGAGATTAAAAGATCACACAGAATTGGGAGTAGGGCTCCTTAGGGTGTTCTTTTCTATACATAGTTTTGTGTGGTTTTAATCATGAAAGGGTGTTGGATTTTTTTTCCAAATATTTTCTCAGCATATATTGATGATTTTGCCCTTTAATATACCAATACAGTGTATCATGTGGACTGATTTTGAACATATGTTGAATTAACCTTATGTTCCTCTGCTTAGTCACACAGTCACGTGCAAAACCTCTTTTAAATGTTGTATGATTTGATTTGCTAGTATTCTGCTGAGTAATTTTGTGTCTCTTCATAAGAGATATTGGTCTCTAATTTTCCTTTAAAGTTTGCCTGGTTTTAGTATCAGGATAATAATGGCTTCACAGAATGAGTTGAGAAGCAACCCATCCTCCTCAATTTTATTTAAGGATGTGCGAAAGATTGGTGTTAATTTTTGAAATATTTGGTAGAAGTCACAAGTCAAACTTTATTGTCCTTGGCTTTTCTTTGTGGATAAGTTTTTTTTTTCTTTACCATGATAAAATATTTGTAACATAAAATCTGCCACTTTGTCACTTTTAATTACATAATTCAGTGGCATGAAATACATTCATACTGTTGTGTAACCATCATTGCTATATATGTCTAGAACTTACAAAACATCCCAAACTGAAACTCTGTACCCACTAAACAACTTCCCATTTCTCCTTTCCCTCCAGGCCCTAGTAACCACTACCCTACTTCCAAACTCTAAGAATTCGACTTCTCTGGATGACTCATGTAAGTAGAGTTATACATTTATACTTTTGTTTCTGTCTTACTCCACTTAGCAAATTTTCAAGGATTATCCATTTAGCAAGTTTCAAAATTTTACAGAAACTAAGGGAATAATGTCTCAAAAATAGAGTCTGCTTTTAGGGGTTAGAAACATGGAGTTGCCTAGGATAGAGGTTAGCCCACTGCTGGAGACACTCACTAGGCAGGCAGTGGATGTTGTAAGACCCATAGGCTTAGATAGAAAAAGGAAAGAAGGGTATAGTTTGGATTGAGAGTGGACTACTCCATAGTACTCTAGAGCAAGAGATGTTTCCCATATTGAATCAGTGATATGGGGTACCCTGAGATGAGGGGATGTCCTTATCCTTGGGGGCTCCCATGATAGGCAGTGGATCCAGGGAGGCAGACATGGCAGGCTGATGTCATTCTCCTAAACAGTTGGGGGAGATCCTCTGCAAACAACTAGCATGCCTCTGCTCTTGGGATAATCATGCTGTTATGGATGTCATTATTCTAGCCCCTCCCCCAGAGTGATATCCTAATCCTTGGGCTAAACATGGTTAAAGCATTACTTCCAAGAGACTAAAAGAAAGGAAGTTTAAACTCCTACCCATCCCCAGACTCTGAAGGATGAGATGCCATCCTGCTGAACCAGTGCTTCCTACCCCAAGAATGTGTTGGGGTTACTGCTTCTCACCAGGATGTTTGGACAAGAGGATCTTGGACAGCAGAGGGGGTGGAGGACCTGGTGGAGACTGCTGTCCTCTAGAGGAAAAGGCAGCACAATGTCCTCATGATAATGATTGAGATAATGCACCCTCTGCTTTCCCGATAACCACAAAAAAATTGCTGGAAAAGACAAGAGGGAAGGGGCAAGGAGATGTTTTTTCTAGTGTGGAGGGAGAGACACCTTCTCTTTCTTGTTCTAAGGCCCAGACTCTCCTTACAGATCTGGCCCAAGTATCGGATGGAAATCGGGTTCCCTGGCTGTATGGAGTGTCTCTTGTGGAGAACAGCCTCCACCTAACCCAGGTTGCCATAATATGCAATGAAAACAGCGTGCCTCTCTGAAGAATCTCATAAAGTTAGTGTGAAAGACGGAAGTAACCCACGGAAGAGGCTTTGGACCCTGGTTCACACAGACTGTGCTAGCATGGATTTTTATGGCTGGTAAGGCTGCCCATCCTACATTGTTACCACCAACCTGCCTCATAACATCCCAGGCAGATTGTCAGTGGAAACATTAGATGAGGCTAAAGATCAGCTGGGGGTGTTGGATTGAGTTGTCATTGTGGCAGAGGGTATATGTCATGATGACTTGGCAAGTCTGGAGGGGACTGAATTTAGGTATTGGGTCCACTTTGCTGTTTCTCAGGGAGGCTCTTAACAAATATAAGTCCTCTTGGGGCCGGCACTGTGGCGCAGTGGGTTCAAGCCTTGGCCTGAGGTGCCAGCATCCCATATGGGCGCCGGTTCTAGTCCTGGTTGCTCTTCTACCGATCCAGCTCTCTGCTATGTCCTGGGAAAGCAGTAGAAGATGGTACAAGTGCTTGGGCCCCTGCATCCACGTGGGAGACCTGGAAGAAGCTCCTGGCTCTGGGCTTTGGATCGGCGCAGCTCCAGCTGTTGCGGCCAATTGGGGAGTGAACCAGTGGATGGAAGACCTCTCTCTCTGTCTTTACCTCTCTCCAAATAAAAATTACCAACACTAGTAAGGCTGCCACTTCCCTTAGGCCAAGCAAACTTCCCCAAACCATATACCTACCTAAGTGTGAATCTGTATAAAGGACAGAGGGATTACAAGTTGGATGATCTCTGGGAAATAGATGGAACACTTAACAATACTTACTAGGGTCAGCATACAGTCTCCATCAGTGGCAGGTACCTCTTTGTATTTCATGGAGAGACCTGGTTGTCGTGGAAGCAGGATACTTCTGTAAGACAGTTAGCCTTTTACATTAATTGTAGTGTGGGTTCCAAAAAATAAACAGTGGCAGCTGGCTCTGTTGGACGCAGATGCTCAAATCTCCCAGGAAGCACTCATACTTTAAAGGGATACCTCAAGGAGGTAACAAGCTCAGAAGGAGGATAAATAAGGGAGTAGTTACCCACTCAATTACTAAAATTGGTCCAGTTTTGTTAAGAGATACTACTGGCTTGTTTCCATCGTTGAAGTCCGCAGGAGACCTCAGGAAACAAAGATAAAGTTTTTACACTGTTGGTGGGCACCACCCCAGTGGAACCAATTAGCTTTCCCTGACTTGGACCATATGGTAAATATGCCACAGTGCTACTAAGGCAGGGCACTGAAAGTAACAGCCTGTTAGAGCTGATGTGAGTTAGAAGGGTGCCATCTCACAAATCTCTTCTCTGGTGTGGCTGTGCTTAAGCCACTACTGGCTAGAGGTTGTTATAGACTCTCCAAAGTTACACAAGGCTGTTCTTATTAGAGCATCCCTGCCAGACACTGTCACCAAGTGAGTGACATTAAACACAAGGTGGGTAGATGGTATGGACTTACAGACTTAGTTAACATGTTCTGTTCAGTAAAAATTTTACAGGAAAATCAACCACAAATTTCTTTCATTGTTGAGAGTCAATAGCACCAATCACCTGTAGATGAGGTTGTCTATAGAGTACTTCAGTATCCCTGATATTTACATGTGGGCTTTGTGGACAGAACTTCAATGACAGTCCCACACTTCCACCAGAAACTCAGCTTTAGCATCACATCAGTGACCCCCTCCTCACAGGCCATGAGAGCCACCAGCAAGCCCCTCAGTGAGAAAGAATGGATAGATGCCTTGTATAAGGTACAAGGCTCCTCCCAGGCTTCTAAACTGTTGGGCTATTATATGCAGAATTCAGAGGAGTTAACCAGTCCCCTTCTGGTAAAATACAAGTTCCTGGCACCACAACCTTCCACACTGATAAATGAAGCTAGCATCTGAGTTTAGCATCACTCTATTCTTTCTTTGCTGCACCTGTTTATCCTATTTATCTGTAACTTTTACATTTTCAGTTATCAAAACTGAAGCCCTTACTGGGCAGAGCCAATTCACCCTATAAATCGAGATTTCCATTATGCCCTGGGTAAAGGGAAAATCTCCCTATGAAAAAGGGGGATCAGTTACAGAAACCATTAATAAATGGAACTGGCACTAGAGGATCAAGTTACATTCAGTCCTACTGCATTTACACATTTATGAGGAAATAGCCACATACTTTGCCATATGAGGTTAACTTGCCAAACAGCCCCCTCCACCCTGCCCCATACCTCTGCCTCTTGCTCAGTGGAGACAGCGGGATGGTCAGCACTCTTAAAACAAGAAAACCAATGCTCTTTCTTTACTGATTGAGAAACACAGGCCATAAGGGATGCAAAGAACAGCTGCAGCCTTTCAGCCATCTCAATACTCCAGTTGCCCTATGTGCAACTATGGTTGCACATAGCAATAGGGTGTGTCCTTGAAGGTTTCCTAAGGTTTATACCTTCACAGATTTTTTTGGTTGGTACCTAATGGCACCTACTTGGTTGGGTCTTAGATAAAATGAGAGCTGGAAAATAGAAGGTGAAAACATTTTGGGGTAAAAAGATGTGAGGAAACTCATCACATTGGCCCTCATTCTGCCCATCAGGGTGCACTGCCCATTGACTTACATTAGAGAAGACCTGAAAGAGGCACACTCCAAAACCCAAGCTGATGAAGCTAACCAGAGCCAGCAAACTTTTCAGAGGAGGCAGAGCTCCAGAGCTTTGGGATGAGCTACACCACCCCTTTTGCCAGTGGCCACAAGAGGAGAGGTCAGAGCGTTTGGGCATCATTGGATTACAAAGATGAATTGTTCACCACAGAGTCCATACAGCAGAAAGGCATCCACACAAGGTCAGTAGGGAGCGTTCTACCTGCAGGAACCCTAGACACTGCTCACTGCCTGGGAGGAGAA
Source organism: Lepus europaeus (assembly GCF_033115175.1). Lineage (NCBI taxonomy): Eukaryota > Metazoa > Chordata > Mammalia > Lagomorpha > Leporidae > Lepus > Lepus europaeus. The sequence goes on from NC_084838.1 coordinate 100,766,183, forward strand.
ATTAACGAGAGAGAGCTGACAAGCTGACTTCAAATGACATAATTACAGTTTCTATGGACATGGAGTTCTGACAAGGAACCACCTTCTCTTGTCCACCATATAGAAAAGAGCCAGAGCCTGACTGCTTCCTCCTCGATTCTGATAAGACCCCAACATGGACCATGGACCCTGGAACCCTTTGAACCTGGGTCTGCTCAACCAGCCTAAGCTGAGAATATCCAGTGCCCACATGGGATTCCGGCGCCTCAGGCAGAGGATTAGCCAAGTGAGCCATGACGCTGGCTCCGACAGCTCTTAATATAAGAATTTCTGGCTGTGCTGCGGCTCAATAGGCTAATCCTCCACCTTGCGGCGCCGGCACACTGGGTTCTAGTCCCGGTCGGGACGCCGGATTCTGTCCCGGTTGCCCCTCTTCCAGGCCAGCTCTCTGCTATGGCCGGGGAGTGCAGTGGAGGATGGCCCAAGTGCTTGGGCCCTGCACCCCATGGGAGACCAGGAGAAGCACCTGGCTCCTGCCTTCGGATCAGCACGGTGTGCCGGCCGCAGCATGCCAGCCGCAGCGTGCTGGCCGTGGCAGTCATTGGAGGGTGAACCAACGGTAAAAGGAAGACCTTTCTCTCTGTCTCTCTCTCTCACTGTCCACTCTGCCTGTCAAAAAAAATAAAAAAATAAAAATAAAAATAAAAGAATTTCTACACCCAACTGCTTGCTGATAGCTGTTACAAGATTTGCTTGACCTACCAACACCACTCTTACTAAGAACTTGGGAACTCCACCCAGTGTTGTTACTCTTCTGGGATTTCTTTAAAAAAATCATCCAGTTTAGAAAAGATAGCAACAATAATAAAAAGGCCAGTAGTGAAGCCACTCTGGGGGAAATTTATGATGATCCACACTGTCATACCCAAAGGGACCACCCTTGAGGCTACTGAAATCATACGAACTTTCTGAAATGGCCTGCCCTGGAATAGAGGTGATGTAGCAGATAGGCTCGCAAATAAACAGAACCATGCTACACTGCAACAAACAGGGACAGAAACGGGCCAAATGTATAATACAATTGATGCCTATTTTTAATTTTTAGCTCATTTTCAAACACATTTCAGTGTGATTTGTATATAAAATTCCCCATTTCTCCCCACCCTCTTTCCTTCTCCCTCCCTTTTTTTTTAGTTTTTGAGGTGACATTTTAAAATTAGATTACAGTAAAAAGGTATAATACTTCAAATAAGAAGTTAAGTAAAAAGACTCAGTGGGAATGTAGACAATGGCTATAAACAATAATTTAATGGAAAAATGTCCATTTCACTTATATACAGTAAATTTTAAAGTAATCACAGGTCATTAAAACTATAGTACTACAACATTCTTACCAATTGATTTGACAAACATAAAATGAAGTTCTACAAAGCTATATTTGGAGCAATTGGTTCTCCACATATAAAGGGGAACATACCAGTATTTGTCTTTCTGGATCTGGCTTATTTTGCTCAACATTATTTCCTCCAGTTGCATCCATTTTGCTACAAATTATAGAATTTCATTCTTTTTTATAGCCATATAATATTCCATTGTGTATATATACCACATTTTCTTTATCCACTCATCTGATGATAGACATCTTTATTGGTTTCAAATTTTGGCTATTGTGAACAGTGTTGCTATGAACATGGTAGTACAGGTATCTAATACAATGTATTCAAGTGCTTTGGGTATATACCCAGTAGTGGGATTGCTGGATCATATGGCAGGTCTATTTCTAGTTTTTTAAGCAATCTCCACACTTTTCTGCAGTAGCTGCACTAATTTACATTCCCACCAATAGTGTATAAGTGTTCCCCTTTGTCCACATCCTCACCAGCATTTGTTACTCTGGATTTTAGCCATTCTGACAGGGTGAAGTGATATCTCATTGTGGTTTTGATTTGCATTTCCCTAATGGCTGGTGGTGTTGAGCATTTTTCATATATTTGTTGGCCATTTGTATTTCTCCTCCTCCCCCTCCCCTCCCCTCCCCCCTCCCTTCTTCTTCTTCTTCTTTCTCTCTCTCTCTCTCTCTTTTTTTTTTTTTAGCATACCTGCAGCTCCCTCATACCAGCCTACATTCAGAACTTATCTAAAACTTTCCCTTAAATTTTTTTTTAATTGAGGCTGGCATTGTGGCATAGCGGGCTTACAATGCTGGCATCCCATATGGGCTCCAGTTCGAGTCCCAGCTGATCCACTTCCAATACAGCTCCTTGCTAATGGCCTGGGAAAGGCAGCAGAGGATGGCCTAGGTACTTGGGACCCTGCTACCCACATGGGAGACCTGAGAGAAACTCTTGAGTCTGGCCAGATCTAGCCCCAGTTGTTGCAGCCATCTGGAGAGTGAACTAGCAAATGTAAGATCCTCTCTCTCTGTCTATCCCTCTTCCTCTGTAATTCTGACTTTCAAACAAATAAATATTTAAAAAATTATTAATATAAAGAACAGTTTTTATACATTCCATAGGTATAGTTCCAAGAAGACAACCACAGCTCTCTCACTCCCTTGCTCCCCCCCTAATCTCCCTCCCTCCCTCCCTCCCTTCTCCATCAATTTTTGCTAGGACATAATTTAATCCATTCTATATTCACAGGCTTACTTCACAACTAATCATAATATTCAACAAGTAAAAGGAAGGAAAGCCACAGTTCCAAGTATAAATAAGGGCTAAAAATGACTATTTCATTCCTATATATTTTTTGGTATTTCGTATTAGCTGCCACATATCAGAGAAAGCATATGATATTTGTCTTTTTGAGACTGGCTTATTTCACTAAGCATCATGGTTTCCAGTTACATCTATTTTGTTGCAAAAGACAGGGCCTCATTTTCTTTTATGGCTGAGGAGTATTCCATAGTGTATATATACCACAGTGTCTTTATCCAGTCATCAGTTGATGGACATCTGTGTTGATTCCATATCTTAGCTATTGTGAATTCAACGGCAATAAATATAGGGATACAAAAAAGTTTTTCTTCTTTTGAGAACTGTCTATTGAAGTCCTTTGCACATTTCTCGACTGGATTTGTTGTCTTTTTATTGTTTTTAAGTTGCTGATATATATTTGGGATTTTAGTCCTGTGGTTTTCAAATATTTTTTCTCATTGTTTTGCTTGTCTCTTCCCTCTATTGATCATTTGTTTTGCTGTGCAAAAGTTTCCAAGTTTGTATAGTCCCATCTTTTTAGTTTTCCTTTATTGTCTGTGCTTTGGGGGTCTTGTCCAAGAAGTCGTCCCCTACACCAATGTCTTATAGTATTTCCCTTACATTTTCTTCCAGTAACTTCATAGTCTTAGTTCTTAAACTTAGGTCTTTGATCCATCTTGAGTTGATTTTTGTATATGGTGAGAGGTATGAATCTAATTTCATTTTTATACATATACACATCCAATTTTGCCAGCACCATTTGTTGTGGAGATTATCTTTATTCTGCTGCATGGTCTGGGCATTTTGTCAAAAATCAGGTGGCTGTATGTATATAGATAATTTATGGGATCTCTGCTCTGTTCCATTGATATCTATCAGTTTTTATGCCAGTGCCAAGCTGTTTTAATTACCATAGCTTCATAGTATGTTTAAAATTAGGTATTGTGATGCTCTTAGCTTTGTTTTTCTTGCTCAGAATTGCTTCGGCTATTCAGGGTTTGTTGTGATTCCATATGAATTTTAAGATTTTTTTTCTAGCTTTATAAAGAATGCCATTGGTATTTTGATATAAATTGCATTGAATTTGCAGATTGCTTTAGGTAGTATAGAAATTTTAATGTTATTGATTCTTCTGATCCATTAGCAAGGAATATATTTTTATTTTTTTCTGTCTTTGATTTCTTTCATCAATTTTTCCTTCAATTTTTCACAGTTTTCATTATAGAGATCTTTCACTTTTTCAGTAAATTTATTCCTAAGTATTTGATTTGTTTTTTGGCTATTGTGAATGGGATTGCTTCCTAAAATTTTTTTTGGTGATTTCTTTCAATGAGCTCATCATTGGCATACAAAAAAGTTAACTGTTTTTTGTTTATTTTGTATTTTATTCTATTTTTCCCCAGAAACCATTTATTTAAGGAATACAAACTTCATGCATTTCATAATACAACTTTTGGAATATAGTGAATTGTCCCACTGTACCCACCCTCCCATCCACTGCTCTTCCTTGTCACCCTCCTATTCTCATTCTCATTTTTTACTAAGATTTATTTTCAGTTAACTTTATACAGATACAATTAACTCTATTCTAAATAAAGAGTTCAACAAATTGTAGGAAAAAAAAAGCTATTCATCAGTAGTTGAGACAAGGGCTGTTCAAAGTCATTGCATCTCAAAGTGTCAATCTCACTTCTATAGATTACCTTTTAGATACTATATTAGTTATCACAGATCAGGGAGAACATACAGTATATATGCTTCTGGGATTTGCTTATTTCACTAAGTATGATGTTTTCCAGTTTCATCCATTTTGTTACAAATGACAGGATTTCATTTTTTTTTACTGCTGTGTAGTATTCCATGGTGTACATGTCATAATTTCTTTATCCAGTCTTCAACTGATGGGCATTTGGGTTGATTCCATATCTTAACTATTGTGAATTGCACTGCAATAATCATGGGGGTACAGAACTCTTTCATATACTGATTTTACTTCCCTTGGGTAAATTCCTAAGAGTGGGATGTCTGGGTCATATGGTAGGTCTATATTCAGATTTCTGAGGTATCTCCATATTTTCTTCCACAGTGGCTGAACCAATTTATATTCCCACCATCAAGGGGTTAGGGTACATTTCCCCTCACATCCTCATCAGCATTTGTTGTTTGTTGATTTCTATATGAAAGCCATTCTAACTGGGGTGAGGTGAATCTCATTGTGGTTTTGATTTGGATTTCCCTGATGGCTAGTGGTCCTGGGCATTTTTCATGTGTCTGTTGGCCATTTGGATTTCCTCTTTTGGAAAATGCCTGCTTAAGTCCTTTCCCCATTTCCGCACTGGGTTGTTTCTTTTGTTGTTGTGGAGTTTCTTGATCTCTTTATATATTCTGGTCATTAATCCTTTATCAGTTGCATAGTTTGCAAAGAATTTCCCCCATTCTCTTGGTTGAGTTTTAACTTTCCTGAGTGTTTCATTCGCAATGCATAAGCTTGTCAATTTGGTATAATACCATTTGTTAATTTTGGCTTTGATTGCCTTTGCATTTGGGGTATTTTCCAAGAAATCTTTGCCTATGCCAGTGTCTTGCAGGGTTTCTCCAATGTTCTCTAATAATTTGATGGTATCAGGTCATAGATTTAGGTCTTTAATGCATTTTGAGTGGATTTTCATGTAATGTGTAAGGTGTCTTGCTTCATACTTTTGCAAGTGGATATCAAGTTTTCCCAGTAACATTTGTTGAAAAGGCTGTCCTTGCTCCAGGGATTGATTTTAGCTCCTTTGTGAAAGATAAGTTGTTTGTAGATCTGTGAGTTGATTTCTGGCATTTCTATTCCATTCCATTGGTCTATCCATCTGTTTTTGTACCAGTACCAGGCTCTTTTGATTATAACTCCCCTGTAGTATGTCTTTTTTTTTAAAAAAAGATTTATTTATTTGAAAGTCACAGTTACACAGAGAGAGATGGAGAGAGAGAGATGGAGAGAGAGAGAGATGGAGAGAGAGAGAGATGGAGAGAGAGAGAGAGAGAGAGAGAGAGAGAGAGAGGTCTTCCATCCACTGGTTTACTCCCCAGTTGGCCGCAACAGCCAAAGCTATGCTGATCTGAAGCCAGGAGCCAGGAGCTTCTTCTGTGTCTTGCCATGCAGTTGCAGGGGCTCAAGGACTTGGCCATCTTCCACTGCTTTCCCAGGCCATAGCAGAGAGCTGGATTGGAATTGGAGCAGCTGGAACTCGAACCAGTGCCCATATGGGATGCCGGCACTGCAGGCAACAGTTTTACCCACTACACCACAGCACTGGCCCCATGTAGTATGTCTTAAAATCTGGTATTTTGATGCTTCTGGCTATGCTTTTGTTGTATATTTAGCTATTCATGGTCTCCTGTGTTTCCATATGAATTTTGGTATTATTTTTTTGTATCTGAAAAGAATGTCCTTGGTATTTTGATTGGTATCACATTGAATCTGTAGATTGCTTTTGGTAGTATGGACATTTTGATGATACAGATTCTTCTAATCCATGAACATGAAAGATTTTTCTATTTTTTGTGTCTTCTATTTCTTTCTTTAATGTTTTGTAATTCTCATTGTAGAGATCTTTGACATCCTTGGTTAAATTTATCCTCAGGTATTTGATTTTTTTTTGTAGCTATTGTGAATGAGATAGATCTTAGAAGTTATTGCTCAGCTGTGGATTTTCTGTGTATATGAAGGCTGTTGATTTTTGTGTGTTGATTATATATCTTGCAAATTTACCAAACTCTTTTAAGAGTTCCAATAGTCTCTTGGTGGAGTTTTTTGGATCCTCTGTATATAGAATCATGTCATCTGCAGATGGGGATAGTTTGACTTCTGTGATGTCTCTTGTTACATTTCCTTTTTCATCTTGAATTTTATTGATTTGGGTCTTCTCTCTTTTTTGGTGTGTTGGGCCAATGGTATGTCAATTTTGTTTTATGTTTTAAAAATCCAGCCTTTTGTTTTGCTAATCTTTTGTATTTTTTGTTTCGATTTTGTTGATTTCTTCTCTAATTTTAATTATTTCTTTTCTCTTACTAGGTTTGGGTTTGGTTTACTGTTGTTTTAACTAGGTACTTGAAATGCTTTGGTAGCTCATTTATTTGGTGCCTTTCCAATTTCTCAATGGAGGCACAAATTGCTATAAACTTCCATCTTAACACTGCTTTTGCTGTATCCCATAAGTTTTGATATATTGTGTTATTGTCTTCATTCATTTCTAGATTTTTTTTGATTCCTTCAATGATCCACTGTTCATTCAGGAGCATATTGTTCAGTATCTATGTGTTTGCATATGTTCTAGAGATTCTTGAGTTGCTGATTTCCAGTTTCATTGCATTGTGGTCCAAGAAGATACATGGTATGGTTTTGATTTTTTTAAATTTTCTGAGACTTGCTTTATGTCCTAGCCTGTGGTCTATCCTAGAGAAAGTTCCATGCACTGGTGAAAAGAATGTATATTTGTTTTCTGCATCTGTAGGATGAAAAGTTTTGTAGATGTCCATTAGGTCTATTTGGTCTATAGTGTTGATTAACTCTGATGTTTCCTTGCTGATTTTCTGTCTGGTTGATCTGTCCATTGCTGAAAGTGGAGTATTGAAGTCCCCTATTACTATTTTATTGGAGTCTATGTCTTCCTTTAGAGCCATTAACATTTCTTTCAAATAGCCAGGTGACCGTAATTTGGTGCATATATATTTACAATAGTCACATCTTCCTATTGAGTTGATCCCTTAATCATTACATAGTGCCCTTCTTCATATCTTTTAACAGTTTTTGTGTTAAAGTCTGTTTTGTCTCATAAGGATGGCTATACCTGCCCTTTTTTTGCTTTCCATTAGCATAGAATGTCTTTCTCCAATCTTTCACTGTCAGTTTGTGTGCATCTTTGTTGGTGTTTCTTGTTGGAAGCAAATAAATAGGTTTTGTTTTTTTAATCCATTCAGCCAGATTGTGTCTTTTTTTTTAAATTTTTTTTTGACAGGCAGAGTGGACAGTGAGAGAGAGAGAGAGAGAAAGGTCTTCCTTTTTGCCATTCGTTCACCCTCCAATGGCCGCCATGGTTGGCACGCTGCAGCCGGCACACCGCGCTGATCCGATGGCAGGAGCCAGGTGCTTCTCCTGGTCTCCCATGGGGTGCAGAGCCCAAGCACTTGGGCCATCCTCCACTGCACTCCCTGGCCACAGCAGAGAGCTGGCTTGGAAGAGGGGCAACTGGGACAGGATCGGTGCCCTGACCGGGACTAGAACCCGGTGTGCCGGCACCACAAGGTGGAGGATTAGCCTATTGAGCCGTGGTGCTGGCTCAGATTTTGTCTTTTTAACTGGAGAGTTGACACCATTTACATTTACATTCAAGGTTACTATTGGTAAGTAATGACTTAACTCCGCCATTTTTCTATAAATATTCCTATTGCATACTGTGGATTTCCTTTGTACTTTCACCTATTCTCCTCAGAGACCAATGCCTGGGCGCTAGCCCCAGTGTGCATAATTTATATCTGCACTGCCATAAGAACCACACAAAAGATCTGTGCAGTCCTCACTGTGAACACAGATCCTGCAGCAGTGACTTCACCAGGGATCCAGGGAGCTCTGAATATGTGGAGCTGTCTGTAGTGACTGCCCAAAGTCCCAGTCACACCCTGTGCTCTCCTACACAGCCACAGTCTTTTCACAATCCTGGCAGACAAGGCTCTTACAATCATGAGCTCCTAGCCCCTTGTCTATTCTCCCAGCCAGTCTCAGGGGTTTCCTCTGCTAGTTGCTGGGCATGCAGACATAAACTGGCGCAGCTGTTATGTATGTCCAAAATTGCACCTGCCCTCTCTCGGCTAGTTACAGGATGCCAGTACCAGGTGGCCGGGGAGAGAGAAACAAGCCCCTTTTATTTCCCTCTAGGTTGGCAGGTACACTGTCCCCAACTAGGCTCCAAATCAGACTCACACCAGCTTTACTACCAGTGGCTTGGACTGCTGCAATCTGGCCCCAACTCACTCCAAGGCTGGTGGGGTCATGTGTTGTGTGCATCCACACCCTCCATGTAGGTCCTCAGTTTCCCTCTAATATGCATGTAGTTTTCTCTGCCATTTTCTCCATAATTCTTCCCTGAGATTGTACTCTCTCCACTTTTTAAATTTTTTTAATTTTAATTTTTTTTTTATTTTTGACAGGCAGAGTGGACAGTGAGAGAGACAGAGAGACAGAGAGAAAGGTCTTCCTTTTGCTGTTGGTTCACTCTCCAATGGCCACTGCGGCCGGTGTGCTGCAGCCGGCGCACCGCGCTGATCCGAAGGCAGGAGCCAGGTGCTTCTCCTGGTCTCTCATGGGGTGCAGGACCCAAGCACTTGGGCCATCCTCCACTGCACTCCCGGGCCACGGCAGAGAGCAGGCCTGGAAGAGGGACAGGATCTGGTGCCCCGACCAGGACTAGAACCCGGTGTGCCGGTGCTGCATACCGGAGGATTAGCCTATTGAGCCGCGGTGCCAGCCACTCTCTCCACTTTTTAAAAACTGTCTTGCCCAGTTCGGAACACCAGCGGCAGACTCAACACACCAGCACTGGAACGCGAGGTGAGCCGAACCTCAATAGCCCGAGACAGCAGTGGAAAAGCAGAAAGAGGAGACTAGAGGGAACGAGGCTTGAAACTCCGTGGGGAAAAGTTCACCAAGCTAACTAGAAGATAGAGAGGAAAAAAAAAAGTGACCAATACGGACACGAGTTTCTCTCCGCTCACCTTTCAAAGGCGAGCAAGACAAAGAGCAGGCACCATTTTGGACATACGTCATAAGCAGGGCGACCTCAGGTCTGCACCGGCCCTGAGCCTAGCAGAAAAACCTGACTCTGGGGGGAGGGGTGAAATAACAGGAGATTAGCATCTAACTTGGCAACCCAGTGGGAGACTGCAGGAGAATTGGAGCCCACACCAAGGGCAGCAGAGATTCCCTGTGTGGTCCTTGGGAAAGAGCTTCTGATCTCTGGATCCTGTGGGTATATCATTCTCCTGCTAACTACCTCCAATTCCATTCAGCTGTGTGGAATTAATTCCCTTTTGAATAAAAAAAAAAGAATGAAAGAAAGAGAGATTTACCACACCTAACCTGGGAGTGTCATCTTTGACACACCCTCACCCCTGAGGAACCAAATACAGCTCTCAGTCCACACTCATCTCAAGCCTCTAAGGCTCCACCAAAAGCAGACAGTCCACTTAACCTAGAGCCATAGTATAACAAGAAAAAACACCACAGTGAAGAAACCAAGTATCTCCAACATGCCAAACAACAAACGCAAAAACCGAGGTAACAAGAACAAGGAAGACACTATGACACCCCCAAATGAAAAAGACACCCCAATTCAAGATTATGAAGATGATGAGATAGAAGAAATGCAAGAAGCGGATCTCAAAAAATTGATAAGAACATTAAGAAGTTCTCAAAAACAAATTCTTGAACTACAGAAATCCTTAATGGACAAGATAGAAAATCTCTCTTGTGAAAGTGAAATCTTAAGGAGGAATCAAAATGAAATGAAACAACTAGTAGAACAAGAAACTGTGATAGTGACGAGAAATCATAATGAAATGAAGAATTCAATAGATCAAATGACAAACACATTAGAGAGCCTTAAAAACAGAATGGGCGAAGCAGAAGAGAGAATATCGGACTTAGAAGACATAGAACAGGAAAGGAAACAGGCAAACCAAAGAAAAGAAGAGGAAATTAGAAATCTAAAAAATATTTTCGGGAATCTACAGGATACTATTAAAAAACCTAACATTCGGGTTCTAGGAGTTCCTGAAGGCATGGAGAGGGAGAAAGGATTAGAAGGCATTTTCAGTGAGATACTAGCAGAAAATTTCCCAGGTTCGGAGAAGGACAGAGACATCTTAGTACAGGAAGCTCATAGAACCCCTAATAAACATGACCAAAAGAGACCCTCACCACGACATGTAATCAAACTTACCACAGTGAAACATAAAGAAAAGATTCTAAAATGTGCAAGAGAGAAACGCCAGATTACTCTCAGAGGATCTCCAATTAGACTCACAGCAGACTTCTCATCAGAAACCCTACAAGCTAGAAGGGAATGGCGAGACATAGCCCAGGTACTAAGAGAGAAAAACTGCCAGCCCAGAATATTATATCCTGCAAAGCTCTCATTTGTGAATGAAGGTGAAATAAAGACTTTTCATAGCAAACAGAAATTGAAAGAATTTGTTGCCACTCGTCCTGCCCTGCAAAAGATGCTTGAAGATGTGTTACACACAGAAACACAGAAACATGGTCATCAATATGAAAGCAGGTAAAGGAAGGAAACCTCACAGCAAGAGATCACAGGAAGCTCAATTTCTCTTTGACATAGAATTAAAATCTGATTCTCTGTTAAAGCAATGTGTTAAAGTAATCTATTATGTACTCTGGATGTCTGTTAAATTCTGATTGTTCAAAAACAGCTGAATTTTTATTAAGAGCTATGGGTTATTTATATATGTGCTTATTTTCAAAGATTTGAATAATCACCTTGTAACAATGATCAAATTTGGTCTATGTTATGTCATGATTTTAAGGAATCTTATTTCAACCAGATATTTTGGATTTTGCGCCTTCTTGGCATTCTTGACAGGCATTCAAAAAATCAAAGTTTCAAACAATCTGGACTCTAAAATTTCCAGTAAATCTTGGACTTTGGTTTTTCCAGTTTGGACCCAACTGAAAAAATTGAAGGACCTATGTCTCTAATCTTATAGAGACACCAACTAATCAGGCTATTTGGATTATATTAGAAGTGCTGTCAAGATGTGACGTGGTACTAAATTTTAAGTTTCTATAATGGAAGATGCTATTAATACAAATGTTTGAGAATTAAAAAGTCTAATGATCTTGTGTTACTAGACAGGATAGTTATCTTAATGAGAAAGCCCCAGAGGCCTAAAGGGTTAAATACTTGTAAAATCCTACAAAATCCTTCAAAAATACTGTGAAGTAAGCAAGTGCCTCTTGTTGGTTGATGAGTTTATAATTTTAAACATGGCAACTTAAAATCTTTTGTCATCCACAGTTATATATGATTTGCTGCTCATAAAACTAGAGCATTGTTGGTTCTGTGTTTAGCTGTCCTCCTATAGGTTCCTATGGACTTTTTCCAGCCACTTCTATTGTATTCAGTACTTTGGGATGGCTCTGTAAACAGATGAAGCCAATCATGTATTAACAGTACCAACTGAGAGAAAGTATGGTTAACTGAGGTTACTAAAAAGAAAAAGCAATTCAAATCAATTGGCAATCTACAAAAAGAGTTAAAGATTTTAAAAGCTATTATTGAAATTGCTATATTGGTCTATTATGTTATGTTATATGTGTGTACATATTGTATGTCCACATGGGAAAATTTTATTAAGAATTTTATTTTAATTGGCTTATAGATAAGATTGTCCATAAATTTAAGCTGCTAAAATTAATCAAAGATACATTTTAATTCGTGTGACCTGAATCTCTGTATCATATGTTTTATACTTGTTGGTAGAAAGAAACTAAAAACATTTTATATGGTTGTGCTTAAGTTTACTGGTTAAACAAACTACACCATGTTAGATATTTAAGAGGTGTTTTCAAATACATGATTCTTAAAATTTATAGAAGGCATTGGACCTTCTGGTAAATGTTTTCTTAAGTTGTTATCTAATGGTTGAAACTATTTGCTAAGTATTCATGTGATATTGCTATTGTCAGCAAGCGATCTAGGACTTGCTCCCTCATTTCTCTATTCTAAGCCCAACTTGTTCTTTCATTTCTCTATTCTCCTCAAGGTAGGAAACTAATTCTATTATAAAGGAATCTGTAGGACGCACAATTTAATCTTTAGACCTTATAAAAGAGATGGCTAACATTTTTCTTCAATAGAATAGCCAAAATAAGAGCTTAAATAATAAATTTCATAGCTAGATTTACTTTGCCATCAGCGACGTAAGCAGTAAGTAGAAAAAAACCTCCCTTTCAGACCAAAGGGAAAGAAAGTTTTTAAGTGAGAATATAATTTTCCTCATGGGCATTGTCTACCTTAGAAAAACTACTACAGAACATGCCTGTGACTATAGACTTGTAGTGCAGGCCACCGAGGATTAGAGATGGGACTTGGGCACTCCCTTGACTTGCTTTAACAAAAACCAGGAGGAAAAGAAAGCTAGGCATCAGAAGCAATGGGTGGCAGGCCTATTAATGGCTGATCTGTACAGTGATCTGCCCTCAAGGAGACCCAACAGGCCAGTCCACTGCAGTGGCTTTCAATGTGGTAAGCTTGGGCTTCAGCAGAAGTCAGCTTGTGAAGAGCCCTGGCAGCTCTGCCAAGAGTGGGATCACTGAAAATGGACCTGCCCTGGAGTCGAAGGAAGCCCAGGTCAGAGCCACAGATCTTATTGGCTCTAAGCTGAAAAGCCCTTCACTCAGCCCAACTTCCAAAGTGACCATTGCAGCTGAGGGGACGGCCAAATAGGGTCAGCAACATTGCAGGCAGAACTGTAAATTTCTTGTCAGAAATGCCACCTGCCTTTACCTGGCCAGCTCTCCTCCCAGGCCAGCTAAGTAATGAAAGTCAACAGAGTGCCTTCCCCTAGGACGTTCACACCTCCCTGAGGATGTACGCCATGTGAAGAGATAGATAGGTCTGGGCCTCTTAACTTACAAGGCCTAAAGCCCACCAGATTATTATCAAGCCCCTTCTGTCAAGTTCTATTTGCCTCTCAATCAGAAAACTTAATTGTAGCTCAGACAGCACCTTTCTTAGCTCCTCTAATAATGACTCTGTCCTTTGTTCTAGACCCTGTCTAGCGCACTTGGGCCTCATTCCTTCGTAATCATAACCTCTACCTCCAATGGCTCTACTCCCAACCTGTGTGTACTGATGGTCCTCTTCCCCACTTAATGCTGTATAATTGTTCAGACCTGGTTAATGCCACTCTTAGGATCATTGGTTACTATCCTCACCCTGTCTTTTATGACCTTGTCTAAATATGATCAGAGTTGGCAAACTTGGAAGGCTTCCATAGCCTTGGCAACTCATGACGACAGCCTAGGGTGGTTACTGGCGCCATAAACTAGAGTGTCAATTTGTTGGGTCAACAACAGGAGTCACTGTGCACTTGCTCCTCATGTGGAATCTCTGTCCTTAATGTGCTGTACATTGTGATTTAATGCTATATATAACTAGTACTCAAACAGTATGTTTCACTTTGTGTTTCTATGTGGGTGCAGACTGTTGAAATCTTTACTTAATATCTACTAAATTGATCTTCTGTATATAAAGAGAATTGAAAATGAATCTTAGCCGGCGCTGTGGCTCAATAGGCTAATCCTCCGCCTTGCGGCGCCGGCACACCAGGTTCTAGTCCCGGTCGGGGCGCTGGATTCTGTCCCGGTTGCCCCTCTTCTTGGCCAGCCTTCTGCTGTGGCCCAGGCATGCAGGGGAGGATGGCCTGGGTCCTTGGGCCCTGTGCCCTCATGGGAGACCAGGAGAAGCACCTGGCTCCTGCCTTCGGATCAGTGCGGTGCGCTGGCCACAGCGCGCCGGCCGCGGCGGCCATTGGAGGGTGAACCAATGGCAAAAAGGAAGACCTTTCTCTCTGTGTCTCTCTCTCTCACTGTCCACTCTGCCTGTCAAGGAGAAAGAAAAAAAATGTTAGAAAATGAATCTTGATGTAAATGGAAGGGGAGAGGGAGTGGGAGAGGGGAGGGTTGCGGGTGGGAGGGAAATTATGGGAGGGGGAAGCCATTGTAATCCATAAGCTGTACATTGGAAATTTATATTCATTAAATAAAAGTTAAAAAAAAAACTGTGTTGCCCTAGACTAGAGCAGTAAGCTCTCTCCATATTCTGTCATCTTGAAAACTCTTCCCTGTTCCACTTCTGATTCAGCTCCCTGATAATCTGTTTATTTTATAATGTGCAACTTTACTGAATTGATTTATCAATTCTAACAACTTTTTGGTGGAGTGTTTAGGTTTTTCCATGAACATCATGTCATCTGCATACATGCATAATTTGGCTTCCTCTTTTCCAATTTTGATGCCTTTTCTTTCTCTTCCCTAATTGGTCTCACTAAAACTTCCAGTACTAATTGAATAAGAGTGGTGAAAGTGGAAGTCCTTGTCTTGTTCCTGATCTGAGGGGAAATTTTTTCAGCTTTTCCCCATTCAATATGATATTGGCTGTTGGTTTGTGATATATATCCTATATAATTTTGAAGACTGTTTCTTCTGTACCTAATTTGTGGAGGGTTTTTATCATAAAGGGGTGTTGAATCTTTTTTTTTAAAAGATATTTATTTATTTGAAAGTCAGAGTTATACAGAGAGAGAAGGAGAGGCAGAGAGAAAGAGAGAGGTCTTCCATCTGATGGTTCACTCCCCAGTTGGCCACAATGGCTGGAGCTGTGCTGATCAAAAGCCAGGAGCCTCCCCTGAGTCTCCCACATTGGTGCAGGGGCCCAAGGACCTGGACCATTCTCCACTGCCTTCCCAGGCACAGCAGAGAGCTAGATCAGAAGAGGAACAGCTGGGACTAGAACCGGCACCCATATGGGATGCCGGCACTTCAGGCCAGGGCGTTAACCCGCTGCGCCACAGCACCGGCCCCAGGGGAGGGGTGTTGAATCTTATCAAATGCTTTCTCCGCATCTATTGAGATGACCATATGGTTTTTCTTCTTCATTCTATTGTTGTGATTTATGAGGTTTATTGATTTGCGAGTGTTGAACCACTCTGGCATTTCTGGGATAAATCCCATTTGATCATGATGTACGATCTTTTTGATGTGGTTTTGGATTCAATTTGCTAGTATTTTGTTGAGGATCTTTGTATCTGTGTTAATTAAGCATATAGGTCTGTAGTTTACTTGTTGTGTCTGTTTTGGTTTTTATATGAAAGTAATGCTGGCTTCATAAAGAGTTTGGCAGATTTCTATCCTGTTCAGTATTTTTGAATAGTTTGAAGAATTTTAGAGTTACTTCCTCTTTGAATATTTTGTAGAACTCAGTAGTAACACCATCAGGTTCAGTATTTTTCCTTTATGGAAGACTTTTGCTTACTGCTTCAATCTCATTGCTTGTTTCGGGTCTGTTTAAATTTTCTATATCTTCTTCTTCTTCTTTTTTTTTTGACAGGCAGAGTTGACTGAGAGAGAGAGAGACAGAGAGAAAGGTCTTCCCTTTTGCCGTTGGTTCACCCTCCAATGGCCGGCGCGCTGCAGCTGGTGCACCGTGCTGATCTGAAGCCAGGAGCCAGGTGCTTCTCCTGGTCTCCCATGGGATGCAGGGCCCAAGGATTTGGGCCATCCTCCACTGCACTCCCGGGCCATAGCAGAGAGCTGGCCTGGAAGAGGGGCAACTGGGACAGAATCCGGCACCCCGACCAGGACTAGAACTTGGTGTGCCGGCGCCGCAAGGCGGAGGATTAGCCTGTTGAGCCACGGCGCCTGCCAAATTTTCTATATCTTCTTGATTTAACGTTGGTAGGCTATATGAATCCAGGAATTTATCCATTTGTTTGAGGTTTTCCAGTTTATTAGCATATAATTCTTCATAGTAGTTTCTTATGATCCTTTGTATTTCATTAGTGTCAATTGTAATGTATTCTTTTTCATCTTTAATTTTATTAATTTAAAGTTTTCCTCTTTTTTTTCTTTGGCTAGAAGTTTATTTTGTTTATCTTTTCAAAAAAACAACTTTTGGTTTTGTTCTTTTGTGTTTTGGTTTTTAGTTTCAATTTCTTTTATTTCTGCCCTGATTTTTTTTTAAAGATTTATTTATTTATTTGAAAGGTAAAGTTACAGAGAGAGAGGAGATAGAGGAGAGAGAGGGGAGAGAGAGAGAGAGAGAGAGAGAGAGATCGAGAGAGATCGAGAGAGATCTTCCATCTGCTGGTTCACTCCCCAGTTGGCTTCAGTCTGTGGCAATCTGAAGCCAGGAACTAGGATCCTCTTCTGGGTCTCCCATGCGGGTGCAGGGGCCCAAGAACTTGGGCCATCTTCTACTGTTTTCCTAGGCTATAGCAGAAAGCTGGATCAGAAATGGAGGAGCTGGGATTCGAACCAGCACCCATATGGGATTCTAGCACTGTAGGTGGTGGCTTTACCCACTGCACCACAGCGCTGGCCTTTCTGTTCTGATTCTTATTATTTCTTGCCTCTTGCTGATTTTGGGTTTGTTTTGTTGTTGTTTTTCTATGTTTTCAAGATGAATCATTAGGCTGGTGCCACGGCTCAATAGGCTAATCCTCTGCTTTGCAGCGCCAGCACACCAGGTTCTAGTCCTGGTCAGGGCGCCGGATTCTGTCCCGGTTGCCCCTCTTCCAGGCCAGCTCTCTGCTGTGGCCCAGGAGTGCAGTGGAGGATGGCTCAAGTCCTTGGGCCCTGCATCCCATGGGAGACCAGGAGAAGCACCTGGCTCCTGCCTTCGGATCAGCATGGTGTGCTGGCCGCAGTGCGCTGGCCGTGGCGGCCATTGGAGGGTGAACCAACAGCAAAAGGAAGACCTTTCTCTCCGTCTCTCTCTCTCATGGTCCACTCTGCCTGTCAAAAAAAAAAAAAAGATGCATCATTAGATCTTTGAGACATTTCCATTTTTTAATGTAAGCTTCTAATGTTATAAGCTTCCCTCTTAATACTGCTTTTGCTGTATCCTGCAGGTTTTTTTTTTAAGATTTGTTTATTTGAGAGGTAGAGTTACAGCCAGAGAGAGGGAGAGACAGAGAGAGGTCTTCCATCCACTGGTTAACTCCCAAAATAGCCACAACAGCCAGAGCTGAGTCTACTTGCAGCCAGGAGCTAGGAGCTTCTTATGGGTCTCCCACATGGGTAAAGGGGCCCAAGCACTTGGGCCATCTTCTACTGCCTTCCCAGGCCATCAGCAGGGAGCTGTTTCAGAAGTGGAACAGCTGGGACTCGAATCAGCATCCATATGGAATGCCAGCACTGCAGACTGAAGGTTAACCTACTGTGCCACAGTGTAGGTCCCATCCCTCAGATTTTGATTTGCTTTGTTTTCCTTTGCATTTATTTCAATAAAGTTTTTGATTTTCTTTTCAATTTTGTCAGTGACCCAATGATCATTCACTAGCACGTTGTTTAATTTCAAGTATTTTTGAATGTTCTGTTGTTCTTCTGTTGTTGATTTCTAGTTTTATTCCTTCATGGTCTAAAAAGATACATGGTATGATTTCAATCTTTTTAGATTTGCTGAGACTTGATTTGTGGCCTAATATGTGGTTTATCCTAGAAAATGTTCCATATGCTGATTTGTATTCTGTAGCCATTGGGTGAAATATGTTAGGTACATTTGCTTATGTTTCAACTCTGATGTACCTTTGTTGATTTTCTGTCTAGATGATCTGTCCGTTGATAAGAATGGAGTGTTGAAGTCACCCACTATTTATGTATTGGAGTCAACGTCTCCTTTTAAGTCTAATAGTATTTTCTGTATATATCTGGATGGTCTTGTGTTGGGTGCTTATATATTCATGATTGTTATGTTTTCTTGCTAAATTGAGCCTTTTATCAAAATATAAAGTCCTTCTTTGCCTTTTTTTACAGTTCTTGATTTAAAGTCTGTTTTATCTGATATTAGGGTAGCTATGCCTGCTCACTTTTTGTTTCCAAGGGTATTCAAGTAATGGGTTGCATTTGTTCTGCAAATCTTCCAGTCATGAGGGGCTTCTAAAGATCTATCAGATTTGAAAAATAAGTATCTTCTTTTTAAATTTTTATTAAATTATTTGTAATTATGAACAAACTATAATTGTAAATATTTATGGGGTACAATGTAATATTTTTCTACATGCGTCAATTTACTGATCAAACTAGGATAATTAGCATCAATTGCTTCATATATTTCAGATTTCTTTGTAGTGTGAACATTCAAAAATCTTCTAGCTATTTAAAAATATGGTATGTTATTGTTAACTATTATTACCCTACTGTGCAATAGAACACCAAAAGGATTATTTTTACAATAAGGAAAAAAAGTACTTTTTAATTCAATAAAAGTAAATCTTTCTGAGGTTTAATTTAATTAACTTAATTAACTTTGAAGAAGAACCCAAGAATGGTAAGTCTTTTGTGAGTACTTAGACATTACTATAGCTTATGAGACATATCCCCCAGAAAAATAAGTATCTTTAAATATGTTAGATAAGCCATAGCTACATATGTATGCCCAAACTCTTTAAGTTATTTTGGTATGCTTTCTGACTGCCATATCTTTTCTTTAAGATTTTTAAGGCAGAATCATGGAGTTTTAGCACCAAAGAACTGAAAGCCAGAAATGCCCTTGAAGATTATATAGTCTAGCTATCATGGTGTAGCCTTGGAAAAAACTCATAGCCATAAATGGAAATGGGCTTACCTCAATAGAGATAATGGATATAACTTGCGCTCTATTACACAGTGATAAAATAATGTTAACAACAATGATTTTATAAAGCTAATTCCATTTTTAGGGTATCTGCAATATACACTATATTTTCTTAATAAATATTATTATTCAACCCTTAAAACAGTATTTCAATGTAAGTATTGTAACTGATTTGAATTTTTAAAAAGAGCTTCTAAGTCCAAGATCATACATAAAAAAACTGAAATATGAATTAATTGCTCATTTACACTCAAGAGTCTATGCATTTCCCACTATTACACTGTTTCATTTGTTAAAATAAGTATTTATGTATTTTAAAGGCCAAGTTATATACAGAGGGAGAGACAGAGACAGAGAGATCCTCTATCTGCTGTTGTTTCACTCTCCAAAAGGCCATAACAGCCAGGGATGGGCCAGGCCAAATCAGCAGCCTGAAACACATGGGTGGGAGGGGCCCAGGCTCTTGAGCTATCTTCTGCTGCTTTCCCAGGCTCATTAACAAGGAGCTGGATTGGAAGCCATGCCATCAGGACTCAACTGGGGCTCTGTTACAGGACGCTGGCAACACAGGCAGCAGCTTAACCCACTGTGCCACAAAGCTGGCCCAATCTCATGTTAATTTTAACATTGACTTGTATTTTTCATGCTATTTAAACTATAGAAAAACAGATGAAAATGGCTTGCCAATGAGAAAAGAACACGATTAATAGGCAAATATAATATGTATTTAATTATCAGTTTCACAAAGATGTCAGATAGCTAAGTTTTATTCTGGTCTCAAAGAAAATTTGTAAGAAAATAATATATGAACTGTATATTACCACCTCAGGCTGTAAGAAGAAATGGAATCATCTGGAGAAATAAATTGCTTATTCTCTCTTGTAGGTGTACTGGTTGACTCTTGCAGACATTCCTTTGTGTCTTCAATTACATAGTCTTTTTTTCTTTTTTGATCTTTCCTATTAGTTGCTTATGCTGCCATTTTGAGCCCCACAGAGATAACAGGAGACTCAAGTATGTTCTGAATTGAGTGCTTGGTGAATTCCTCAACTGCAGTGGTGTAGATCACCAGAACTTTGTTCGAGGAAAATAGCCAGTTGTCCTGTGAAGCTTTATCAAAAATTTCTTTAGTGCCGCTTTTTCTTTATCAATCTCCCTGAACCGAATAATTAAAGCCTTGTGGAGTTTTTCAACATGAAGCTTGGTCCTCTTATCCTCCCCAAGGTTGTTTACAAGAGTCCTCCGCAGGTTTATGGGGTCTGCTACTTTGAAGGCGCTCTTATTCATGAGGTAGCCCATTCCACCCATGTTTTAATTGTAGCCCAGGAGTTCAGGATAGGAAAAGGAAGCTGGATGTGAGGGCGATCTGGCTGCGACATCTGTCACCCCATTGATCGCCAGGGTTGATTCGGCTGATCTGGCTGGCTAGGCGGGTGTCTCCTTCCTCCCTCACCACTCCATGTGCGTCCCTCCCGAAGCTGCGCGCTCGGTCGAAGAAGACGACCTTCCCCCCTAGAGGAGGACCGGTCTTCGGTCAAGGGTATACGAGTAGCTGCGCTCCCCTGCTAGAACCTCCAAACAAGCTCTCAAGGAAAAGGAAGCTGCCTTGAATGTCTTATTAAGATGATTCTCCTGGAGTGTGGAGCATTAGAATCACAGCTCCATGGGAACCAAGACTCAGAGAATCTTGGAGCTGAGTGACATCAGAGAACCACCGAGCCATAACTCTTAAATTTACTGATCAGAAAATTTAAGCTTATAGATATTCTTAAATTAGGGATATAGATGACTGAATTGATATACCACAAAGGGCCATAAGATGCCTTCTGCCATCCTGTGCTTCTACTTGGATTGAATGGTACATGTCTTTAGGTGCTTGTCATCAAAACCAGAATGTTTATGGAAAAAAATTAGAAAGCTGATAATATAATTTGATTTAGTTTCAGAATATATTATTCATTCTCTTATGTATTTACTTTAAGTTGCTAAATAGCTGAAATAATGTCATTTGTCTAAATTTAGGATTAGAGTTAAATCAGATAGCTTTTTTCCCCTGAAGTATCTAGTTTTCATATAAGAAAGAACAAGAGGGCCGGCACCGCGGCTCGATAGGCTAATCCTCTGCCTGTGGCGCCGGCACACCAGGTTCTAGTCCTGGTCGGGGCGCTGGATTCTGTCCCGGTTGCCCCTCTTCCAGGCCAGCTCTCTGCTGTGGCCCGGGAGTGCAGTGGAGGATGGCCCAAGTCCTTGGGCCCTGCATCCCATGGGAGACCAGGAGAAGCACCTGGTTCCTGCCTTCAGATCAGCGCGGTGCGCCAGCCGTAGCGCGCCGGCCATTGGAGGGTAAACCAATGGCAAAAGGGAAGACCTTTCTCTCTGTCTCTCTCTCTCACTGTCCACTCTGCCTGTCAAAAAAAAAAAAAAAGAAAAAGGAAAAAAGAACAAGAAACAAGAAAATACACATGTATAGGGGCTTCAAAAATTCATAGAAACAGAAATAACTAATGCTAATTTCCATGAACTTTTTGAGAGTCCCTCATATCTGTTCAATTGTACAAAAAAGAAACAAGAACTAAAAACTATTGAGATTATAGTGATCAGAAGAACAAGGTGGACAGTATGGTGGAATGGCAGCTGGGTTGGAGGAATAGGAAGGACACCTCTTTGAGTATGCTTCTTAATTGTTTTTACATTTAGAAATGCCAATTTTATGAGTTCAAAAATAAACAAGGATTGGGGTAGGTTATACTTCAAAATATTTTATATGTATTTCAGGATTGCTCAAAGAACCAAATAAACTGTGGATAATGACAGCCAGTTTCTGTGGGAGAAGGAGCTAAAAATGAATAAAGCAGGGAGGCTATAATGTGTCCTTTGGTGCTGGGTTTGAATTGGAGGTATCAGTATGAAGTTATGATTCTGTAAATCAGTATAAATCATCTAGTATTTTGTGAGTATAATCCATGGTTCTATGAATCAATATGAAACCATGGTTATATAAATCAGTTATGGTAATAGAGTGACTGTGTGTTTATGGCTCATGAATCGCAGTAAGAATTCAAGATTATATTAATTAGTATAATAATTTTTCCTCAGAAACCTTTCGTTTAAGGAATACTAACTTCATACACTTCATAATTACAACTTTAGGAACATGGTGATTCTTCCCACCTTACTCACCCTCCCACCCACTCTCCAACCCCTCTTCCTCCTCCTTCTCTTATTCAAATTCTTATTTTTCACTAAGATCTCTCTTCAATTTATACACATATGATGAACTCTGTGTTAAGTAAAGAGTTCAACAAATAGTATGGGGAAAAAAACATGTTCCTTAACAGTCGAGACAAGGGCTGTTCAAAGTCATTGCTTCATCAATCCACACAGACTCATAGAATGATAATAGCTTTAAGTAATACTCTGACTTCGGAATCATCCCTTAAGTCTTGCTGGTCTGGCTGAAAAGCCATGAGTGCATTTCAGGCATAGGAAATCCAAGACATCATGGCAAAAAATGTTCTACATGAAGGATCTCTGTGAGTGGGACCCCAGCGGCCATTAAAGAAGGATGTACTTTTCTCTAAAGGGAGAAGAGAACTTCCACTTTGCTTATGACATTGTCTAATACTATGGAGTTTGTGGATTCATAAGGCTTACATAACCTTGGCAGCTCATGTCAAGAGCCTCAGGTGATCATTGATGTCATACATAAGAGTGTTAATTGTTAAATAACAACAGGAGTCACTGTGCACTAACTCCCCATGCAGGATCTCTGTCTTCAATGAGTTGTCACTTACATTTTCTTCTAGTAATTTGATGGTATCAAGTCATAGATTTAGATCCATGGTCCATTTTGAGTTGATTTTTGTATAAGGTGTAAGGTAGGGGTTTGTTTCATACTTCTGCATGTGTAGATGCAATTTCCCAGCACCATTTGTTGAAGAGACTGTTCTTTCTCCAGGGATTGATTTCAGCTGGTATGGCAAAGATTAGTTGGTTGGAGATGCATGGATTAACTTCTGGAGTTTCTATTCTGTTCCATTTGTCTACGTGTCTGTTTTTGTGCCATCTGTTTTGGTTATAACTCCCTTTAGTTTGTCATGAAATCTGGTATTGTGATACCTCTGGCTTTGTTTCTGTTGTTTAAAATTGCATTAGTGGGGCCAGTGCTATGGCATAGTAGGCTAAATCTCCACCTGCGTGCTGGCATCCCATATGGGTGCTGGTTTGTGTACCAGCTGCTGCTATTTAGGTCTAGCTCTCTGCTATGGCCTGGGGATCAGTAGAAGGTGGCTCGGGTGCTTGGGTCCCTATAGCTGCGAGGGAGACCCAGAAGAAGCTCCTGACTCTTGGCTTCGGATCAGCCCAGCTCTCTTGGTTGTGGCCATTTGGGGAGTGAACCAGTGGATGGAAGACCTTTCTCTGTCTCTCCCTCTCTCAGTCTTTAACTCTACCTCTCAAGTAAATAAATGAAATCTTTTAAAAATTGCATTAGCTATTTGGAGTCTCTTGTATTTCTATATGAATTTTAACATCTTTGTTTTTCTAGGTCTGAGAAGAATGTTGTTGGTATTTTGATTGGCTTATCACTGAATCTGTAAATTGCCTTTAGTAGTATGGACATTTTGATGTTTTTAAATCTTCCAATCTACAAACATGGAAGATTTTTCTATTTTTTTGGTTTCTTCTATTTCTTTTTTTTTAATGTTTTGTAATTTTCATCATTGAGATCATTCACATCCTTGGTTACATTTATTTCAATTTATTTAAAATTTTTTGGTAGCTATTGTGAATGGGACTGGTCTTATAATGGGACTGGTCACAGCATGGCATTGTCTGTATATACAAAGGCCATTGATTTTTGCGTGTTGATTTTGTATCCTGCCACTTTACCAAACTCTCTTATGAGATCCAGTAATCTTTTTTTTTCCAAAGAAAACTTTTGTTTAAGTACAAATTTCATAAGTACGACTTTAGGAATATAGTGATTTTACCCACCATACCTGCTCTCCCACCTGTTCTCCTCCCTCTCCACTCCCAGTCCCATTCTCCATTAAGATTCATTTTCAATGAATCTTCAATGAATGGTTGTTCACAGAAGACCAACTCTATACTAAGTAGATTTCAACAGTGCGCGCACACACACACACACACGCACACTGAGAACAAATTTTACAGTTAACTCTCATAATACAACTCATTGAGGACAGAGATCCTGCATGGGGAGTAAGTGCACAGTGACTCCTGTTGTTATTAACAATTAACACTCTTATCTATGATGTCAGTTATCACCTGAGGCTCTTGACATGAGCTGCCTAGGCATGGAAGACTTTTGAATCCAAAAACTCTGTCAGTATTAGACAATGCCATAAGCAAAGTGGAAGTTCTCTCCTCCCTTTAGAGAAAAGTACATTCTTCTTTGATGACTATTTCTTTCCACGGGAGTCTCTCTCACAGAGATCCTTCACGTAGGACATTCTTTTTTTGACACAGTATCTTGGCTTTCCGTGCTTGAAATGCTCTCATGAGCCAGACCAGATGCTTTAAGGGCTGATTCTGAGGTCAGAGTGCTATTTAAAGCAATCGTCATTCTGAGTCTGCTGTATGGACTGCTTCTTGTGTTGGAACATTCTCTCCTTTTTAATTCTCTCTATTATTATTACCAGACATTTGATTTTATTTATATGATCCTTTTAACACTTGATCCTATCTATATGATCATTTTAACACTCAATATGGTCACTGTAACACTTAAGATGGCATTTTTACCACCCAACTTAATGGGATTTGGGGTCCCATAGCAAGTTTTAAACTGTACCCTTAGAGGTAAGTAGTAGGAATGTATGCAGAACTATACAGCTTTGCAGTTATAAACTTCCTCCTCACTCTCTTACACCCACTCTTATTTTTTTACCGAGATATATTTTCAATTGACTTTATACACATATGTTTAACTCTGTGTTAAGTAAAGAGTTCAACAAATAGTATGAAGAAGATGAAAAAAAAACTGTTCCTTGATAGTCAAGACAAGAGCTATTCAAGTCATTGCTTCTCAAAGTGTCAATTTCGCTTCTACAGATTTCCTTTTAAGGTGCTCTATTAGTTATCACAGATCAGGAAAAACATGGTATTTGTCCCTTTGGGACAGGCTTATTCAAGATGTATGATGTTTTCCAGATTCATCCTATTTGTTGCAAAACAGGATTTCATTTTTTTAACCACTGTGTAGTATCCCATAGAGTACATATCCCATAATTTCTTTATCCAGTCTTCAACTGATGGGTGTTTAGGTTGATTATATGTCTTAGCTATTGTGAATTGAGACTCAATAAACATGGGGGTACAGATAACTTTCATATGCTGATTTCTTTTGGTTTGGGTAAATTCCAAGGAGTAGGTGGCTGGTTCATATGGTGGGTCTATATTCAGATTTCTGAGGTATCTCCAAACTGCCTTCCATAGTAGTTTTAGCTACTACCTACCTACAGTGGATTGGGGTACCTTTTCCCCCACATCCTCCCCAGCATTTTTTTTTGTTGATTTCTGTATGAAAGCCATTCTGATGGGGGTGAGGTGAAACCTCCTGCTGGTTATGATTTGCATTTCCCTGATGGCTAGTGATCCTGTGCATTTTTGCATATGTCTGTTGGCCATTTATATTTCCTCTTTTGAAAAATGTCTGTTTAAATCATTTGCCCATTTCTTTACTGGGTTGTTTGTTTTGTTTTTGTGGAGTTTCTTGATCTCTTTATATATTCTGGTAATATATACTTTATCAGTTGCAAAGAATCTCTCCCATTCTGTCAGTTGCCTCTTAACTTTCCTGAGTGTTTCTTTTGCAGTACAGATGCTTCTCAATTTGGTGTAATCCCATTTGTTAATTTTGGCTTTGATTTCCTGTGCATCTGGGGTCTTTTCCGATAACTCTTTGCCTGTGACAATATATTGCAGAATTTCCCCAATATTCTCTAATAATTTGATGGTATCAGGTTATAGATTTAGATCTTTAATCCGTTTTGAATGGATTTTTGTGTAAGGTGTAAGGCAGAGGTCCTGCTTCCTACTTCTGCATGTGGAAATCCAGTTATCCCAGCACAGTTTGTTGAAGAGACTGTCCTTGCTCCAGGGATTGGTTTTAGGTCCTTGGTCAAATATGAGTTGGTTGTAAATATTTGGATTGATTTTTGGTGTTTCTATTCTGTTCCATTGGTCTATGCATCTGTTTGTGTATAGTACCATGCTGTTTTGATTATAAATACCTTGTAGTATGTCTTGAAATCTGGTATTGTGATGCCTCCCACTTAGTTCTATAACATTGCTTTAACTATTCCATGTCTCCTGTGTTTCCTTATGAATTTCAGCATCATTTTTCTATATCTGAGTAGAATGGTTTTGGTATTTTTTAAGATTCATTTTTTTATTTTTTTGAAAGATAGAGTTACAGAGAGATAGAAGCAGAGTGGGAGAGAGAGAGGTCTTCCATTGCTGGTTCACTCCCCAGTTGGCCACAATGGCTGGAGCGGTGCTGATCCAAAGCCAGGAGCCAGGAGCTTTTTCCAGATCTCCCATGATGGTTCAGGGGCCCAAGGACTTGGACCATCTTCTACTGCTTTTCCAGGCCGTAACAGAGAGGTGGATCAGAAGTGGAGCAGCCAGGACTTGAACTGGTGCCCATATGGGATGCCGGTGCTGCAGATCACGACTTTAACCTGCTGCTGGTATTTTTGATTGATATAATATTGAATCTGTAAATTGTTTCTTCTCCATTATTCTCCCTTCATCATCATCATAGGGGAGGTTTATTCTGCTTAGCTTAGCTCCTTTCCTCAAAGGGGACCAGTGTCAGAGCTCCGGCCCCAGTGGGTATAATATTCGTCCAGTCTGCCCCAAGGACCACACGAAGGATCTGTGCAGTCCTCACTATAAGCTCAGATTCCCCAGCAATGGCCCTCACCAGGTAACCAAGGAGCTCTGAATGTGTGGAACCTCCCACAGTGACTGCCTAAAGTTCAAGCCACATCGTGAGCTCTCCCACACAGCCTTGTTTTTTTTTTTTAAGATTTATTTTATTTATTTGAAAGAGTTACAGAGAGAGGTAGAGACAGAGAGAGAGGTCTTCCATCCGCTGGCCCACTCTCCAGATGGCCGCAATGGCCGGAGCTGTGCTGATCCGAAGCCAGGAGCCAGGAGCCTCCTCCAGGTCTCCCATGAGTGTGCAGGGGCCCAAGGATCTGGGCCATCTTCCTACTGCTTTCCCATGCCATAGCAGAGAGCTGGATTGGAAGAGGAGCAGCTGGGACTAGAACTGGCACCCATATGGGATGCTGGTGCTGCAGGCCAGGGCTTTAACCCACTGTGCCACGGCACTGGCCACCAACCTCAGTTTTTTCACAGTCCCAGCACACAAGCCTCCCACTGTCACAAGCATCCAGCCCCCTGTCAGTTCTCCCCCACCAGACTCAGGAGTCTTCATTCTGCTGGTTGCTTGGTGCAGACACGAGCTGTCGCAGCTCTTACATATGTCCAAAATGGCACCTGCTCTTTATCAGGTTGTTACAGGATGCCATTGCAGGGTGATTGCGGAGAAAGAAACATGTCCCTCCTTTTTTTCTCCTCTAGTTTGGCAGGTACACTATCCTTCACAGGTCTCTAAGCCAGATTCCCTCTAGGCTCTTTCTGCAGCTTTATTGCCAGTGGCTTGGGCTGCTGTGGTCTAGTCTTGCCTCACTCTCCAGCACTAGTTCAAAGGCTCAGGGCCTTTGAAAAATCTGCTACAACATCATACAGGGAACCTAATCATGGTGTACCTATTGGAGACACTTACAAGGCAGTGGAGAGCCCAGTAATGCCTGTTTGCTGGACACGCTGAATGACCACTGGATGAAAATCAGCAAAAGAATCCATGGCACTGCCACTTTCTGGTTACGCAGTGACTTGTAATTAAAGATACCCATGAAAACTGAGTTGATATCTATAGACTCCCACACTCAGGAAGGGCCAGGCCTAGAGGGGTTGTGTTCAGCCCCACTTTATGGCCTCTCTCAGGGAAACAGAAAGAAGCTCCCTAAGGAAAGTGCCATCTCCAGGCTCAGTTCCAGAAACTGGCTCATGGTGCCCATGTCTGAAGGTTTAAAAGCAGCTCCCATGCATAGACAGTTAAGAGAGATGACAAAAGGGGAGCAGGAAGGACCTGGACTTGTGGGGAAAGGATGAGTGTCCTTGGGCAGTATGAGAAACATGCACTAACTGTGCAGGGAAGGCCTCTGCTGTGTACCCACCATCAGGGAGTCCTGATCCACCTTTCCTTGTTGTTCTCACCCCCTGATGTCAGGGCAAGGATTAGCAGCCCAGAGAGCATTCTCTATGTAACTTGCTTTATTCAAGTAAACAAACAATGCTCCTAAGGAATGGTCCCCATCCCACCCTCTAAGCCAACCCTGCCCTCGCTCTTTGGGAACCAGCAGGTGCAGCATTGGGTAAACAAGAGTCTCTGGTGCCTTGTGGTTCAGGATACAGTAAGGGTCTATGTCCTTTAGGCTGCACCTAGAGGGGTGACTCCCCAAAGCCTGCACATTCCCTCCTGGACTCAGTGCTGCTGCCTTCTTTTCCTCTTGGTGACCAAAGAGTCACATTTCCTCTTCTGAGCCTGGGAGTGTCCAACAGACACAAGAACTGGAGCCTGCTCTCCAGAGCCTTGAAGCCAGGTTCAGGGCAGGGCTTCTTTTTGGTAGGGGCTGGGCCTCCCTGGAGAGCTCGCTTCATGTACTTGATAGCAGATGAGGGAGAACCACTTCCATGGTTAGAGAGGGATTTTAGTGCTCTGCAAGGATTCCCAGCTCCAAGGCAGGGAAGAGGACTGGCTCTGGACAAACCTCAAGGGCAGCAGGTGGTGCTGGGAGGCCAGGAGGAAGGAGAGGCTGGGAAGTTCCTCCTTGTTCTCACTGGAGATGCCCACTGGTCGTGGGTTATCAGCCAAGGATTCTCTTCTGAAACTGTTGGCTTTCTTGGGCCCCCTTGGGGAGGGGGCTCCGTGGCCACGTGGAGAAGTAGGCTTAATGTCCTCCAGTAAGGGATACTTCTGGTGCCCAGAGAAGACAGCATTGTCCTTAGGCCTGGATAGGTGAGTGTCTGGGTCCATGTGTCTCTGAGGGTCCCAGGAAGACATCCATTGGGAGGAGGTCTCAGCACTGACCCCAAGGTGGGGTCCATGGTCATCTCTCTCTGCACCTTGATGGGCTACAGACTCAGAAGGACTGGGGTCCAACAGGGGTGCACTGTAACTGGGGGTTGTCCCCACAGTCTCATCTCCATTCAAGGGTGAGAGGTTCTTCTCCACCACCTGCAGGTGGAAATGGGCACTTAGTGGCTCTGTCCCAGGTGTGAAGAGGACCATGGGATTCAGAACAGGGAATTTGAGAGGAGGAAGGAAGGCCAGAATCACTGAGATGGTTTCACAGAAGGAGACGGTGACTCTGCCACTACCTTGCTGAGCCTCGTTCCAGCTCTGCACCCTTACCTGTTCCTAGTTCTCTTGTTTCCTTCCTATGTGTCTGCACCTGCATGCTACATACACAACTCCAAGAAGCCAGGCATCCACAGCAGGGTAGGGGGATACATAATCTCTGGATCTACTGCACTGGAGTCCCTTCCTGCTCCAATCTGCCCAGGTGGTTATGGTCCAGATCTTACAAGTCCTAGAACTGTACAGCCCACCTTGGTGACAGAGTCCTCCTGGGAGCACAGCTTGTCATTGTAACTCAGGAGCTCTGGGTCTGGACATATCCCTTTCTCCTGCTAGGGATCCAGGATTCTGTCCTCTTCTGGGTGTCCACTGGGCTGCCCTGAGGCTGAGGGCAACAGCCCCAGCAATGTGTCCATGATGTCCATGTACTCCCTCATGGCCTCT
The DNA here is from genome assembly GCF_033115175.1 of Lepus europaeus. Taxonomy (NCBI): domain Eukaryota; kingdom Metazoa; phylum Chordata; class Mammalia; order Lagomorpha; family Leporidae; genus Lepus; species Lepus europaeus. The sequence continues at coordinate 100,796,176 of NC_084838.1, forward strand.
GGTGGGATCTCCTTGGATGCCTTGTCTGAGACTGCTGGTGTTTTCGTGCCAAGGGACTGGCAGGCGGGGCCTTGGAGCTGGCTTTCCTTGGAACACAATCTATTGGAGGGAAATATGGCATGAGGACAGGAACTCTGGCTCCACATCAGCTACAGTAGGGAGGGCAATTGTTGGGGACATGAGATTGTCGGGCTCCTCCAGGGCAACATGTCCACAGCACCCACAGCAGGCAGAGATGGAACATATGGGACAGTCACCAACATTCTGTTTTCTCCCTTAGACTTAGAGAATAAGTGTTGGGTCTTTGGACAGAGGCATTACAAATGTGGCCACATCAATACCCAGGTCATGACCAGAAGCATTGGGGAACCTAGGCTCTCAGTGGGACATTCTGTGTGAACATCATTTTCTCTTGAAGGAAAAGGCACAGATAGGGGAGCAAAGCAATCCTGGGGTTCCCTTTGCCTCTACAATGGTCTGTATGATGGCATGGGAAGCTGAACCTGGCTGCTGGACAACCACAAGGGCTGCAGGCCTTTGAGGAATCAGCTGCAGTGGGGCAGGTGGCAGCTGGCACAGGCTCCCCTTCATCCACCCCAGCTTCTGAATCTGCATCTCTTCCTGTACCTCAAACTCCATGAACTGGGACAGAGGAAAACACAGGTCAAACTCCGAGTGATCAAGGCTCTGACTCAGCACTAGGCAGCAACTAATGGCAGAGAGAGATGGAAAAGGGCCTTGGGGTCAGCCAGGCCATGCTCTGGTCCAGTCCCAGGAGAGACACATGTTATAGGAACGGTCTACTCAAAGGTGGTGTGATTTGGGCTCTCAGGGCTCCAACAGACATAGGTAAGAAAGGCAGGGCTAAGCTGATGCCCTCAAGGCTTGCCCGTCCTTAGCCCAGGACCATGAGAAGGGCTGGCGCCAGAGGCTGGTCAGCACCTGATTTCTTACAGACTATTCCTTGTTCCTGGCCCAGGATTACAGATCCTGAGACTGTGATTGTGAGTCCTTTTGCAAGGACTGGGAGATGAGGATCTCGGGAAGGGTGGGAGAATGGGGAAGCTTAGCCAAGAGGTGGGGTATTTCCTCTAAGAGCTGTGCGTTTAAACACAATAGTGGGCCGGTGCCATGGCTCAACAGGCTAATCCTCCGCCTGCGGCGCCAGCACACCAGGTTCTAGTCCTTGTCGGGGCACCGGATTCTGTCCCGATTGCCCCTCTTCCAGGCCAGCTCTTTGCTGTGGTCCGGTCCTTGGGCCCTGCACCCCATGGGAGACCAGGAGAAGCACCTGGCTCCTGCTTTTGGATCAGCGCGGTACGCCGGCTGCAGCGTGCTGGCCATGGCGGCCACTGGAGGGTGAACCAACAGCAAAAGGAAGACCCCCCCCCCTCACTGTCCACTCTGCCTGTCAAAAAAAAAAAAAAAAACCAACCAGGACTGACTCCTCAGCAGTTCTGCACCCCTCACCCTTCAGTACTCAGCAGCAGGTCAGGAGAGTCTTGCAGAAGCAGTGCCTACACCCCAAGGATCCAGATAAAGCCTCAAGGTTCATAATACTGTGCCCTCATCTCTTCCTAAGGTTTCATTAATGGGCACTTCTATAAAGATACAACCCTTTCTTTTCACCCTAGCACAAGTAGATAAAAACACAGGACAGCAGTCTCTCCCCAGGGAGGGCTCTGCAAACTATGAGGATGATTTTGAAACTCCTGCTCAGTGAGCAGAGCTTCCCCTAAAAGGGCCACCTCCAAAACCACATGGCACATGTGGGCTGCCCCGGCTGCAGGGCCTTGGTGGTCCCTGTAGCCACTCAGGAAGCTGTTTCCGGGGAACGGGACTCTAATTAGATGTTGAATTTCCTGTGCTTGCCACAGACAGTAATGGCTGCAGAGGGTTTGAAAAGGGCCAGGGGATGGTGAGTGACAATGCCGTCAGGGGATGTCTCCAAGAATTTCATAGTTACTAGCAGATCAGGTCAGAATTGGTTGAGGGAAATGGAGACCAGCTGGGATCCTTCTCTGTTATGCTCTCAATGGAGGAAAGTGGAGACCCAAGAAGAAGCAGATGTGAGCCAGGCAGCAGGTGGGACAATGTTGGCTGGAGCCAATCCTTGTCTAGAATCCACGTGCATCCTAGCCAATAACAACGTACACATATACCTCCCAACTGGGACTCGTCCTCACATTGAACAATAACCTTCCTACGTGTCTGCTACTCTGCTTCCTTTCTTGAAAGGGAAAACAGGTGGTTATTGTGGCAGGGTGGGTAAACTCCCACTCGGGACACCTGCATCCCATATCAGAGTGCTGATTCAAGTCCAGGCTACACTGCACTGCCAGTTGAGCTTTCTGCTAATGCACCTCGGAGGCAGCAGATGATGCCCCAAGTACTTGGACACCTGCCTAACACGTGGGAGACCCAGGCAGAGTTCTGGAATCCTGGCTTTTGCCTGGCCTAGCCCTATTATAGGCCACAGATGAAGGAGCTCTCTGTCCATCTCTGTATTTTATCTGTCATGCCTTTTAAATAAATAAAATAAATTTTTACAGAACAAGGAGGAAGAGGAAAGAAAACTAGCCTTCATTTAACCTTTCTCTGGAAAACCAACCATGCTGCTTAGCTGTGCCAGTCCATGAAGTACAGGTGAGCAATATGAGCACAGTCTTCATCTTTTTGGCAAGTCCTGGGCTGAGGGAAAACCATGAGACGAGAAGGGAATGAGTACTTGAGATTCAACTACAGGAGAACAATGCAGAATAAGTCAGGGAATCCCAAGTTTCCTGTTGGTTGAACTAAATGGCAACACTGTCCTTGTTGAATCCAAGACAACATCTTTTTACCAGGATTAAATGAAGCCATCACTGTGCAGGAACAAGCAGGGAGGCTGTGAGTAGTGGAGGCTGGGGTAAGCTTCTGCCTCGCACATGAGAGGATATCTCATTGCAGATTTGGTAAAGAGCAGCCACTCCACTGAGCAGTTTCATGGCGAGGTCCCCATCTCTTGCTATCTAGGAAACCCAGTCAGAACCCTCAGATCCATTTCAAGGTCGATCTCCATAAAGCCAAAGAAAGGACAGGGCCCAGGTGTGCCTGAACTCTCTGCCTCCACCACAATCCCCATCCTTCCCTCTGCAAACCCATGCTTGCGTGACCTGGCCCCAGCCAGAGAGATTCTAGATTCTAGAAAGAATCAACCCATCTGCTCCCACCTCTTCTCCTGATCAGCACATTTCCCTTGAGGCATCTGGAACCACCTCTAAGAGGCCCTTCTCTACTGTCAGCAGTGTCAGTTCAACCTGGGCTTCCACAAGGGCAGTGGGAGGTAGGGCAGAACCAACCTTAAGTTCTCTTGAAATTAAACAGCGGCAACACAGCTGATGCGTGGCTCTTTAGGCAATTCAAAAGTTGTTCCTCAGATTCCCAGCACAAAGACTGTAATTGATGTACCCCCTTTTCCCGCTTATATCAATAAACATACTTATGTGTTTCTCACTGGCTCTACTTTCCACCTGTGCAGGTAGTCTCTTGAACTACATTCAACAGTGGCCGTCATTTCTGATCAAATTTCAGTGCACATGGTGTGAGGACAGGCTTGCTTAGGAAGACTAGGGGAACTCACGTTGAATAATAAGATCATAAGGCCATCAAGGAGGGAGGCGCCTTTCTCCGAAGGGAGGAAGGAACCTCCACTGTGATAAGGCCTTGACTAAACAAGTTCAGAGTCGGTGAACTCAAGGGGCTTCCATAGCCTAGACAGCTCATGGCAAGAGCCTTGGGTGATTGCTGACACCATAAATAAGAGTGCCAATTGTTAAATCTACAACGGGAGTCACTGGGTACATGCTCCCCACGTAGGATCTCTGTCCTTAATGTGTTTTACTATGAAACTTAAAAACACTACTAGTCGAACAATACCCTATACCTTGTGCGGTTGTGTGAGGGCAGCCTGTTGAAATCCTTGTTTAGTATATACTAAGTTGATCTTCTGTATATGAAGGTAATTGAAAATGAAACTCGATGAAGGGCGGGATGGGAGAGGGTGTGGGAGAGGGGAGGACCGCAGGAGGGAGGGAGGTTGTGGTGGGGAAAGCCACAACAATACAGAAGTTGCACTTTGTAAATTCACATTTATTAAATAATAAACAGAATTAAAAAAAATAAGATCATCTCAACAGATGAGCGGGTTGGGGTTATGTGTGTGCATTTCTTCATGAAGGATTCCGTCTTGTATCTCCAAGTGCTATCTGCTGCTGGAGTCTGCATTCTCCAGAGGATAGTTTGAGTTTTGATAGCCTTTGCTGGAGAGCCGCCGTCCATCAAAGGCCAATATCCAGATACATGACTAACCCAGATACCACCTCCTCCTTTTTTTGTGCACTTGCAGCGTTTATTTGTTGTTAAATTTTGTCTCCTTTTAATGATTTTCATTTAATATTGTAACATGCAAAATGTTCATGTATTTCAAAACTTGAATGGGAAATGTAGGGATGGGTCTTTCTCTCACCAAACTGCCCTGACCACCAATTTCCTTTTCCAGAGGAAATCATTGTGATGTGTACATTTTTGAGTAAAAGCATCTAGGCAGTATTTTTGCTTTCTTTTAGGTTCTTGTTAATAGTTTTTCTGGTATGTAGAATGAATGTTTGTAACTTGTGTGGTTATTTTATTTTAGGCTCACACATATTCCAAGTACCCTGGGGCAGGCATTTGGCCTAGTGGTTAAGAGGTTTATATCCCTTATGGCTCTGTGTCTCCTCCCAGCTTTCTGTTAATGTGCATAGATGCAGCAGGCAATGGCTCAAGTAGCTGGGTCTGTGCCATCAATGGGGGAGGCCTGTATTGAATTACAGGTTCCCAGCTTCTGCCTGGCCCAACCCTGGTATTTGAGGACATGTGGAAGAGTGAATCAGCAGGAAGGATCTCTGCCTGCCTTTCTGCTTCACACACACACACACACACGCACACACATATACACACATGCACACACACAGGCACATACATACATACACACATACAAACACACACATGCACACACATACATACACATACGCGCAGATATACATACACACACGCACACACATACATACATACACACAGAACTGGGTGGCCAGATTTATCAAATAAAAATAAATGATGCCCAGTTGAATTTGAATTTCAAATGAATTGAATTTAAAATATATTTGTTTTCTGTGCACTATTTTGGATATTATTTTAGTAAAAAATTGTTCATTATTTATCTGAAGTTTACATGTTACTGGCATCCTGCATTTTATCTAACAGTTTTACCTACAAATCATAACATATTCAAAACAGATGAGTACTTCAGAGGATAGCAACAAAATCCCAGAAGACACTCATCACTCTGTGCTAGTGCAGCAGTGTCGCACCTGCAGATGGGAGTGTGTCTGCAGTGAGTTTCAGGAGTTCAGTCCCTCACTGTGAACAGTAACTGCAACAGACCTCTGTTGATATTTAAGAAGCTTCTGAACTCATGTTAAGACATTCAGGCGTTACAGAGAAGAATTAGAAGAAAATGAACAAGGAGCCCCACTGAAGAGAGAGGCAGTGCCCTCCAAGGACAGAATGGAGGGTTTTCTCCCAACTCTGTCGCAGGGTGAGTCATTTCTCAAGCCCTGTCCAGTTTCATCATTGTTTCCAAGTTTTCTCTCAGTTCTAAACCTAAGTGATCAAGCCACTATTTCCGTCAAGTACTAACAGTGTTGGTCAGGTCACTGTGCAGGAAGGGAGGAGAACCGCAGTGACTTCCAGCCAGAGCATTGCTCAAGCCTTCAGTCCTCTGTGTCATGAGATGCATACTTATATGCACCTGTGTTTATCCTCTCGGCAAGGCGCTCCGTGCAACCACGTCAAGGTGGGAGTTCAGGAGAATAAATGTGAGCAATTTAAGCATGATCATGGTGAATGAAAAAATAACACTGGAAGTGCTTTTTGTAAAACTGAAATGATTTTGAGACTTTTCTCAGGACTTTGTTTTTATCAGGGGCAACCCTACATAGTGTTCAAGCAATAACTTCATAATGCAGGGATGTCGATGCCAGTTACTGTACTCAAACACTTGAAAGGCATGGTTCATTGTTGCAAAGAGTATTCCTTCACTACGTAAGTGGCTCAGAGGTCAAGTGTTAATCAGAGAGGTAACAGAAGGTTTAAATGAAAATATTAATGAGTTGATATTTATTGGAAATCTGTATATTAAATAAATTTAGCTTGTAGCTTAATGCCATACGACAGAACTTAGGAATGGACTCAGAAGCCTGAACCTGTTTCCCAGGTCTAGAAGTCTGTGTCGGACTGTTCTTTACTGGAACCTCAGATGCGCTAGGAAGAAAGGACGTAGTATTTCTGGAAGGCATTGTCAAGAATCCAAGATCTGCAGTCCAAAGAGGACACAAGCGCGCGACCCAACTGCAGGAGACTTTGCTTTAGGGTGCAGTGCCGTGAATTCTTTCGCCGAGAGTTCAAGTGCGTGGACGGCAGGTTTGCACACAGAAACTCAAGAGTGGTCGTTTCAGACGCGCTCGGTTAAAGGAGAGACGGTCACGGGGGCCCCTCTGGCGGGCGCATTAACCCGCCAGAGGGGCCTCGCGGGCTCCCCGGACCACTCAGCACTTCGCTCTCCCGGCCGACTTCCCAGAATCCCTCAGCGCGCGCCCCGCGGGCATGCGCTGTTCCGGGGGGCGGGGTCTCGGCCTGCAGGCGTCGCCCTTCTATGTCTCCCAGAGTCCGTTGCGGGAGGTCGCGTCTAGAAGCCGCGCAGGCTCGGGGAAGAGCGTGCGGCCAACGGTCGTCGCTCCAATGGCGGCGTCCCGGGTCCGTTACCCAGGGGAAAGGTAGTAGATCCCGAGACCTGCCATGTGCCCAGCAGTTACTGCACGTGCCCGTAGGTCCCGCTCTGGGGCGCTCGCACCCTCGGTCCGTGCGGCAGACGCCGCCCTGTGCGGCCCAGCGCCCTCCGTGCGCAGCTCAGCGGCGCGAGCGTTTACACCGCGGACATGGGCCCGCGCTACCCCCGGGCGCCCCCCGTGCTCCGGCGATGCCTGAACGTGACGTGAGGGGCCTTCATCCCGCAGGGGACCCTCCGTGTGTCCCGTCACTGTCTCTTACACTCATAATAAGGCAGAGGCTGGGCAGACTTCCTCGGGATTGGAAAACCCTGCGCCTGTCCGGTACCGACAGGCTCGTGTTGGAACTGTTTCCAGTTCTTACGTACAGCCTGTGGCACTTAGGAATGTTGTGAGCAGGCAGAACAAAGCAGTACTTGTGTTTTTCTTACGGTCGAGTCGTGTCAGTAATGCGAATGCCTCGGCTCATTTTAATAATAAGTTTGTGTTCCTAATTCCTAGTTGGATGTCATGATTGACTTGTCAGCTTAGGTTGGCTTTTCGTCACTAATCAGATGCCCCAAATACTTTACTTCCCTGTGCACACATTGAAGGTTATGTCCAGAAACTTGCAGCGCCCCTCTCTACCAAAAAGTTAAGCAGCTCCATAGTGGCCATCTGCTTTTTTCCCTTGAGATCAGGAGGTCGTCTACATATTGTAACAGAGTTCAGGTGCAGGGATATATATACCAGCTTGCAAGAAATCATTAAAACATTAAAAATTATCTTTTTAAAAAACTTAGCCAAAAAAGTTTTATGCCTCCATGAACCCTTGGGACAATACAGTCATCTATATCTATCTATCTATTTTTTTTAACCATATGAGGATTTTCTTATTTGAAGGCAGAGAGGTTTTTATTCTTTGGGTCCAATGAGCAGGCCCAGAAAACATCCTTTAGGTCAACCAACCTAAACCATTTGTGGTCCTGGAAAATTTTACTGAGGAGGGTGGAAAGGTTGGGTACCACAGGGAGACAAACCTGTACAATTTAAGTTGATGGCTCTGTACTAGTCCTGTAGTAGTCTATAAGACCCATCGGATTTATTTACTGGAAGAACTGGAGTGTTATACAGGGACATACAGGGTTTTAGGCTGTAGTCCCTTTCTTCCTTCATTAGAAATAGGATGTTGTCTTTCATGAACTATTTCATGAAATAGTTCTCTATTTCATGAATAGCCCTCTATTTCCCTCTTCTGCCCATACTGAGGGTCAATATGTTTTTTTCTCCTCTAAGGAAATTCATTAGGACTGTTAGCTGTACAGTATCCACTGCAATCCCAGTCCTAATTTGATAATTAGATCTCAGCATATGAGGTTGAGTCCCACCTCCAGAACATACAGGAAGGATTCTTCAGTTTGCCCAACACTAATTATGCTCTTTGGTTGGCAGGTGAGGGAATACTAGGCTGCCCAGGAATCTACCAGGAACATTAAAAGATTGCATGTGAGTATTTTTGGTGTTTTGTGTGTGAGACCCAATTGCTCATATTATTTGAGAGAGCCTGTGTGTAAGGTTTTCAATGTGTGTATATGGTCAGTGGGTCTTTTGCTCATGTTTATATTCAGGTGCATGCTTTGAGTGTATATATATATTTGTAGGAATTGTGTATGGGAAGTCAGAGCAAGTAGGGCTTTGTCTGTAAAAATTTAGGTAGGAATAGATACTTTTATGCTTTAGGGTGTATGTGTATCCAGGATATACCTGAGTGTGTGTTTTGCAGAAAACACAGTGTGGATCTATTGGTATATTTCAGGTAGAAGAGCCCTGCTTGGAAAGCAGGCGGATTGTGTGCACATATTAATATGATATGATACAGGTATGCTTGAGGTTGCTGATAGCAGCTTGGTGCATATCTCTTGCCACCTTCATGTTCATTGGCTTAAGGTTGGTGTTTAAATTAGTCATAGTAGGATATTTATGCCAAGTAAACACCATGAATCAAAGCTTTACTTCTAATCCCAATTCTTTTTAAACCATTCAAAACAATTGAAAGGGAGAGAGAGAATCCTTCCAAACTCCTTTGATGAGGCCAGCATCACCTTAATTCCAAAACCAGAAAAAGATAAAGAAAGAGTACTATATTCAGGGATGAGATATGGGTAAAAGTCAGCAAGGAAGCAGTGTTTCTTTTCACACAAATGAAAAAGCATACAAGGAGGAGTGTAGGATGCTTGAGAGAGCCGCACTCAATGAGGTTCAGGGCTGTCATATTTTATGATCTAGAGGCTTACTGGGTTGAGCTTATTTGAATATTCACAAGGGATGGAGTTTGGGGTGGGGTTTGAGTACTGCCTATTTCCTTACTCTTTGCAAAATTCAAATGTGTCATGGTTTCAGGTTCATGATGGGAGTAGGAAAATCAACAACAATAATTTTATTATAATGACACTTTAATGAGCTTAATTCCATAGTGGGGATACTGTCTGTAGCCACAGTGGTTATTTTTGACTGATGCTGCTTCTGGTTTCCTAGAAGCTGTGGTTTTTCTTAGCATGGAAAGGAGGTGGGGTTTTGGGCAGCACCATGGGCTACAGTGAGGTGCTGGTGATGGGAGATCCTCCTTGCTCACTGCCTCCTTACCTACTGCAAGTAGAAAGCAGTCACCACCTGCACTAACTGTATTATTTGTGTTACTGCTCTCTCAGTTTCCACATCTGGGCAGGTCAGGGGACTAGTAATACTGGGAAAGTGTCACATTCAAAGGGAACTGTTTCCATACACTAACTCAAGGGGACCAATACCCAGTTTCCTTTCGGAGCCTGTCTAGCATGAGTTAAGGTGATGGATAGGAGGAGCCTTAGCAGACTTTCTTGAGTTTCCTGGCAGTGTTTTATCTGAGCTTTTCTGAGGTGTCTCCCTTTAGGGTCATTTGTTTCTTTCAGTCTTGTCTCAGCAGCTAAGATATCCAAGTTGCATGTAATTTTCAACTTACCTTAAAGCCTGGGGCACTTCAGCCACAACCTTTGAAACTATGTTTGTATAGTCCTGAGAAGACTGAATCTTGGAATCACTTCTCCTAGTGGACATCCCCAGCCTTTTCAGTTTGGCAAGGGAAGGATTCTACTCGCCCAGTGAAGTTACCTACAGAACATTAGGGAGGTATCTAAATTCCCCTGGAGCTCCAGGCATAACTGTGAAGTCTATCTGCTGTTCTTCTGAGGGAAGGTAAAAGTTCATATGCACTTCTTTGTCTAGTGGGGGTTTGGGATACCTGTTCTGTATATTCTTTTCAAAGTGGTAAGTGCATTGTTTATACTATTTTATCAGGAATTCCCTTCATCCCTGGGCTTTAGATTACTTTAAGTAGCCAGGCATACATGGTATTTAGCGTAATCACTGGAATAATGTGCATACTTATTGCCTTCCTGGCCTAACTTCCGTTGTGTCCACCCTTCCTGAGACAGTGGTCCTTTGAAAACACTGTCCTTGGCTCCTTTGAGCCTGCTTGACAGTACTTAGGCTCACACTTGCAAAGGAGCAGGGAAGGAAGCAGAAGTGACTGGAGAGTCTCCTCTGCCGGAGCCGCCCATTTTCTAAAAGCATCGCCTAGGTTGTTCCTCTTACTACTCAGAATCTCACTTTGGGTGTCCTCTGCATTGTACAACATCTATTTCTTTAGGTTTTTCTCCATGATGTAGCAGACTGAGAATTTATTGTAGTTATTTTTGTTGCTAGCAGTTAGGAACCCTCTTTCCAGGTGGCCCTGTGTGCATGGACCCCTGAGAGGGCATACATGCAGTACTTACTGACTGTTAAAGTCTCCTGTTCCAGTGCCCTGGTTGTGGACATTGTTTCTGCCTGTTGTCCTGATGTCCCTAGAAGGAAACTCTTAGCTTCATGAGTTCCGTGTGAGAACATGATTGTGTATCCTATCCTTGCTGATCATTTACCATAAAATGGCTACCACCTACAAATAATATTTCTTCTGTGTAAGGTACAGGTTCATTTCTAAGATTTTTCAACCTTGATCACAAGATTACTTCAGAACAATCATGTTCTAGGGGGTCCTGAGAGACTGGCAGCAATGTGGCAGGGTTTAGAGTCTTGACAGGGATTCAGAGTGATGATTGTAGTGTTTTAGCATTCGGCAATAAAACATGATAGTGCAGTATCTGGCCACCAGTCCATCAGTGGTACCCATTTGTTTCTAGAAATTTGCCTTCTGTGTGGGTTCCAGGCAGTGAAGTGTAGTCCCACAGTTTCTCTACTTTTGTAATCAGCAAGTAGTAACAAACATAAATTGAAAGAATTGTTACCATTCATCCAGCCTTACAAAAGATGCTTAAGGATGTGCTACACACAAAAACACGGAAAGATAGCCATCACTATGAAGGAATGTGAAGGCAGAAAATCCCCCAGTAGAAGTACAAAAGAAATCCGAAGTAAGCAATAGAAATTTCTATAGAAAAATGACAGGACCAAGTTGTTACTTATCAATAATCACTTTGAATGTAAGTGGCCTTAATTCTTGAGTTAAAAGATACAGACTGGCTGAATGGATTATAAAACAAGACCCATTTATTTGCTGCTTACAAGAAACACACATCACCAACAAAGATATACACAGACTGAAAGTGAAATTGAATCCGCAATAAAGACACTCCAAACTTAGAAAAGCCCAGGACCAGATGGCTTAACTGCTGAATTCTATCAGACATTTAAAGAACTAATTCCAGTTCTTCTAAAGCTATTCAAAACAATTAAAAGGGAGGGAATCCTCCCAAACTCCTTCTATGAAGTGTGCATCACTTTAGTACCTAAACCTGAAGAAGATGCAACAGAGAAAGAGAACTATAAACCAATATCCCTGATGAGCATAGATGCAAAAATACTCAACAAAATATTAGCCAATCTAATATAACAACACACCAGAAAGATCATTCACCCAGACCAAGTGGGATTTATCCCTGGAATGCAAGGATGATTCAACATTCGCAAATCAATCAATGTGATACATCACATTAACAAACTGAGGAACAAAAACCATATGATTATCTCAATAGATGCAGAGAAAGTGTTTGATAAAGACACAGTTACAGAGAGAGGGGGTGGAGAGGGAGAGACATACACACAGAGATATCTTCCATCTGCTGATTCACTCTCCAGACAGCTGCCCAGCTAAGTTTGGACCAGGCTGATGCCAGGAGCCTAGAGATAAGAGATACTATCAAGACAAATTTAAATAAATAAAAAGATGGCTCTTTTCTATCAACTAGCTCAACTAGTTCACTAGCCAAATGACTTCAATGGATATATGGAGCCAGACGAAAGCCAGGAGGCTGGTGCTCTATCCATGTCCCCATCATGGATTCAGGGACCCAAGCACTTGTGCTGTCTTCTGTTGCTTTCCTAGACAAATTAGCAGGTGGGTGTATTGGAAGTGGTACATCGGGACTCAAAGTGGTACTCATATGGGATGCCAGCATCACAGGTGGCAGACTAATCTGCTTTGCCACAATGACCTCCTCATAGAAAACACATTCAAAGAGGTAATAAATGTTTAAAAGGGTGTGGCCTTTGAAGAGGGAGAGGATCCCAGTAGTTGCATGCACGGAGACTAGGTTTTGTGAAGATACAGAGATACTGCAGTCATCCGCAAGCCATGGAGTGAGGCTTCAGTAGAAACCAGACTTGCTGACAACTTCTTTTGGGAATTCTGGCTTTCAGAACTATGAGAAAGAGAAGTTCCATTGGGTGAGACACCTATTGTGTTATATGTTTTCCTATGTTGGCCCTAGCAAACTAATGGCAATTTTGGTACTAAGGGTGGGATGGCATCTGCAAAATGAGGATGTGGCTTGGAACTTGGTACTATGTAGAGGTTAGAAGAGTTTTGAGGTGTGTGTTAGAAAAAAGGCAGAATTGCTTCAGAGACTATGGTGAAAATGTAGATGTTGAATGCTGGTGAGATCACTGACTTAGAATTCTTGCCATATAACTTTGCTGAATTATATTGTAGTCTTTTGTGGAATCTCTAAATGATTTAAGTGCTGAGTTTTCAGATGTGATTTCCACACATATGATGAAAATGTGGCCTGATTTCTCCTGCTGCCTAGTAAAATGTGAGCAGGGAGAAAGAAATAGAAGGGATTGTCAAACTAACAGGAGTTGATATTTCAGGATGTGGAAAATTCTCAATCTGTTCACATCACAGAAAATGATAAAGTATTTTCTGTAGCGAGCATTGTGACTGTGAGTCATGGTACATCTCATCAGGAACTCTGCTGCCTGCGCCTGAGAGAGAACTATGTGGAGCGAAATACAGGCAGACGTGTTGGATCTCATGAAGTCTAAAGCCAGGCATAATAAAGCAGTCCTAATGCTAATCTGAGTTATTGCTCAAGAAAAGGGGAAATTGTGACCCAGAAAGTTGTTTCAGAGATTGGCAAGGCTACCATTCTTGGGAGGAAAGTGGAAAATGTGTATTCTCAGTTTCCTTGTTCTAGGAGCTGCTACTTAGAACAATCCTGTTATCCCAGTGACCCCAGAAAATAGGGCTTCCATTGCAGTAGACTGTGAACACAGGGTATTGAGTCACAAATGATTGTTCTTGAGATCTAAAGTCTGATAGAATTTGCCTTGCTATGTTTTAGACTTGCTTATGATGAACCACTTTCTTTATTTTTTTGTGATGTCTCCATTTTGGAATGGGAAAATCTAGCCTATGCTTGTCTATCATTGTATTTGGAAGCAGATAACATGCCTCATGTCACAGGATCACAGCTAGAGAAGTTTATCAAAAGGTGATAGTAACTGGATTCTCACTTTTGATTTAGGGATTTACAAGAGATTATAGGTTTTCTTTTTTTTTTTTTAAATTTGGCAGATAGAGTTAGACAGTGAGAGAGAGAGACAGAAAGAAAGGTCTTCCTTCCATTGGTTCACCCCCCAAATGGCCACTATGGCTGGTGCACTGCGCCAATCCGAAGCCAGGAGCCAGGTGCTTCCTCCTGGTCTCCCATGCGGGTACAGGGGCCCAAACACTTCGGCCATCCTCCACTGCCTTCCCGGGCCACAGCAGAGAGCTGGACTGGAAGAGGAGCAACTGGGACTAGAACCCGGCACCCATATGGGATGTCAGTGCCGCAAGGTGGAGGATTAACCTTAGTGAGCTGTGGCGCCGGCTCCAGATTTTCATCTGATATAGAAATGGGTTAGTGGATATTGCAGATGTTGGAATATTGTGAATGCATTTTGTATGTGCAAAGGATACAAACTTTGGTGTAAAAACTTTTGAAATTCATGCGTTTTTTTTTCTGTAATGAGCATCTATTGTATACTTGGATTTCAAAACATGTTTGCACCAAAATAAACTTTTAATTCCATTTCCCCATAATCTTTATAAAGTATCCTCATATACAGAAGGGCTCAGTGGTTAGAGAGAACTGACTGTTATACAAGAGGAAGTGGAAAGGGACCAGTGTTGTGGCATAGCGGTTAAGCTGTGTCTGTGATGCCAGGAAAGGCCTGAACATTGGTTTGAGTACCAACTGCTCCACTTCTGATACAGCTCCCTGCTAAGCAGCGTGGGAAAGCAGCAAAAGTTGGTCCAAGTGCTTAGAGAGCACATGAGAGATCATCAAGAAGTTCAAATAAATAAATTGTATTCAAATAAATAAATTGTATCTGCAAAAAATGAAAAAAAGTAGAAGAAATATTAAGTGTGTATATATATATACATATATATATATAAAGTCTCTTTCTCTCTCTCTCTATATATATAAAGTCTTTATATATATAAAGTCTTTATTTGAAAGGCAGAATTACAGAGAGGTAGAGGGATAGAGGAAGAGAGAGAGAGAGATGGAGAGAGTGATCTTTCATCCACTCATTCACTCCCAAATGGCTGCAATGGTTGGGATTGGGCCAGGCTAGAACCAGGACCTCTTTCTAGGTTTCCCATGTGGGTGAAGGGGCCCAAGCACTTGGGCTATCATTCACTGCTTTCCCAGGCGCATGGGAGCTGGATCAGAGTGGTGAGCTAGGACATGAATCAATGGCCATATGGGATGCTGGCGTCACAGGCTAAACCCATTATGCTACAGTACTGGCACAATCAGTACATTGGCATTGTCTGGCAAATTTTATGGAGCTGTAAAGAGGAAAAAAGAGGTCAGATAACATGGTGATTATGTACCTGAGTTTTCCTCCTAATACTGCTTCCCCATTCTTAGCTACATGACCTTAGGAAAGGGACTAAATCTGTCTTTCTGTGTCCTCAGGTAAGAGGAGATAAGATAATTATGTCTAAATCACATAACTCATTGTGATAACTAAAAATATTTGCAAAGTGCTTGGAACAATGCCTGACATAAAGTAAATGTCATAGGGATATGCTCAGTCTAAAGAGAGAGAAAACAGAGGCAAAGGAGGTGCTTCCTTCTTACCATCTTGGGGTATTTGCCCATTTTTCTTTTATAAGAGCATAATTTTCTTTCTTGGTCTCTCTCTCTCTTTTTTTTTTTACTGGTTTATTTCTTTTGGCCCTAAAATTTGTATTAGGAGTTAGGGGTTTTTTTGGTTTGTTTTTTATTTATTTATTTATTTATTTTTATTTAGTGAATATAAATTTCCAAAGTACAGCTTATGGATTACAAAGGCTTCCCACCTCACAATTCCCCCCCCCTCCCCTTTCCCACTCGCTCTCCCCTTCCATTCCCATCAAGATTCATTTTCAATTCTCTTTATATATAGAAAATCAGTTTAGTATATATATAGATTTCAACAGTTTGCCCTCCCATAGCAACACAAAGTGAAAAAAATACTGTTGGAGTATTAGTTATAGCATTAAATATCAGTGTACATCACATTAATGCTCTTGGTCTCTTTTAAGTAGTAACATTAAAACTTTTTTTTAAACCTGAATTGCTTTAGTTAGTTTTATAACTTTTTGACTGATTTTAAGAGAATGAAACAGCCAATAAATTTTTAACCTAAAACTTGCTGCTCGTTCTTGCAGAGTACCTTGTATTGAAATAAGAGCATCATTTTTCAAGTTTTATCTCTGTTGAATTTTGTTGTTGTTATCCAGGGGTCAATATAAGTAGAATAGAAAAGGAATATGATTTTTAAAAAATTATTTACTTACTTATTTATTTAATTTGAAAGGTGCAAGACAGATGGGTAGAGATTTTCCATATGCTGGTTTACTGTCCCAGATACCTGTAACTGCCACAGCTTTGTCAGTCCAGTGTCCAGAACTGGGAATCAATCTGGGTCTCCCAAGTAGGTAGCCAGGACACAACTACTTAAGCCATCGCCTTCTGTCTTCCAGGGTGTACATAGCAGGAAGCTAGATTCAGCAGTGCAGCCAAGACTTGAAACTGCCACTCTGATATGGAATATGGGCATCCCAAGTAATGTTTTAACTATTTGGCCAAATGACTGCTGTGATTAACCAAATGTCATGAAAGAGATAGGGAGAATGACACAGCCATCATGGTCCATAATGCACTTCTCACATCCTTGATGATCTGACACTGAACACCTATGCAAGGCTGAAAGCATGGAGGAGTCAGGAGTAGGAAGTAAAACCCAGAAGGATTGCAAGATGCCTGAATTTTTCTATAGTATTGTTTTATTAATATTGAAGTAAACACTGAGGCATAACAAAGTTATCACATATAATGTTAACATTTAAATATAACAGAAAAATGTTACAAAATAAGAAATACAAAAACTAGTTAAGATCTTACTTAATGAATTGGTTATGCTCACTTGATAAGTATGTTCCAGACTGGAATCCAGGAAGATAATGCTACTTGTATATCTGCTGAACCATTTAACCTGTTTCTTTCTTTAATTTTTAACTAGATTAAAATGGAAAACTCTCTTTAACACAAACTAGTTGCTGTGAATGTTGTAGGAACAGTAAGATACTCTACTTAGCAAAAGAAAGGCTTCTTTTATCTTAATCCAAAATGCTAATAAATTTAAGGTGTCATAAGCATTCTTCAATGAATATTAAAGAACTAAACAATTCATTTTCTTCTTTAGATAGTAAGTTTATCTTAATTATTGATTGAAGGTTTCAAAAAGCAAATTGATTTTCTACTCAAATGTTTCCCTTAATATCTCTTCTTAAAAGTAAAGGTTAAAAGTTTGAGACAGAGATGTGAGATGCAACTATATTCTCATTTTATTTTTTAACATGTTTTAATATTCTTTTCAATATTTTGTAAAAATCTTGGAAAAATTATAGATAGGATAATTACTTTTGAGCCTTGCTTGCCATAACAATAATGCCTTTTGGAATCTTTGGATACCTTTGGAATGTTGAAATACATCACTGTTTTTTCATTGTAATATCTGTTAAATATGCCAATTTCATTACCCAAATTTCATCTTCAAGAGTGATGTGGGCCAGCCGTACCAGTTGAACAGAACCTGAAGGAGGGAGTGGGAATGAAAAGAGGGACAAGGGCGCAGAGAATGGAGCCAAGACAAAAGTCTGATCAAGGCTCGTTTATTCCAGCATCTCAGCGATATTTTATACATTACCAGCTGCAGCTCAAGGCAACACAGAAGTTAACAACACAGGCAAGCAACTTATCAGGCTTTCTGCAACACAGGCATAACATAGTTAATTTTAGCGGAGTGTTCTTGTTTGATCCTTCTCCTTCAGCATGGGAGTAGGTGACTTTTTTTCACCCCAGGAATTCCACAAGCCAAGACTGACCTTGACTTGTCTATGACTTGTTTATGGGCTGCCTACACAAGAGTATTTGCCAAATGTGATTTTTTTTCATTGACAAAAGTGTGACATTGAGTTCATAAACTATGCTTAGTATTTTCCCTTGAGAAATCCAATGAACAGTGATATACATTAAGTGAGTATCATTAATTCCAATATCTGGGCAAAATTTTTAAAAAGTTGACTATTGAGGGGCTGGTGCTGTGACTCACTTGGTTAATCCTCTGCCTGTGGCACCGGCATCCCATATGGGTGCTGGGTTCTAGTCCCAGTTGCTCCACTTCCAGTTCTGCTCTCTGTTGTGGGCAGTGGAGGATGACCCCAGTGTTTGGGCCCCTGCACCCTCATAGGAGAACAGGAGGAAGCACCTGGCTCCTGGCTTCAGATCAGCGCAGCACCAGCCATGGCGGCCATTTGGGGAGTGAACCAACAGAAGGAAAACCTTTCTCTCTGTGTCTTTCTCTTACTGTCTATAACTCTACCTGTCAAATAAATAATAAAGAAGTTGACTATTGAACATCTTTTAATAAGAGTAACAACTTTTGCTGCATTTCACAATACATAAGGTTCTATGGAATTTCTCTAGATGCTAAAAAAATTTCCATCAACTTTTAATTACTGTGCTATGTATTCCAGTTGTGCTCAGTGTTCTAACACTTATAATTCCATTAAAGTATTTGCAATTTAATTTATATTGGCAACAGTGTACATTTTAAAATTTTATTTATTTTTTAAAATTTCCCCATAAATCTTTTATTTAAGGTATACAAACTTCATTCATTTCATAAATACAACTTTAAGAACATAGTGATTTTTTTCACCCTACCTTCCCTCCAGTGTACACTCCCACCCTGCTTCCTCTTCTCTCTCCTATTCCCATTCTTATTTTTTACTAAGATCTATTTTCAGTTAACTTTATACACGTAAGATTAACCCTACACTAAGTAAAGAGTTCAACAAATAGTATGAAAAAAAGAAAACGGCCAGCACCGTGGCTCAACATGCTAATCATCCGCCTGCGGCACCGGCACACCAGGTTCTAGTCCCGGTTGGGGCACCGGATTCTGTCCCGATTGCCCCTCTTCCAGGCCAGCTCTCTGCTGTGGCCCGGGAGTGCAGTGGAGGATGGCCCAAGTCCTTGGGCCCTGCACCCCGTGGGACCAGGATAAGCACCTGGCTCCTGCCTTCGGATCAGCGCAGTGCGCCGGCCACAGCATGCCCGCCATAGTGGCCATTGGAGGGTGAACCAATGGCAAAGGAAGACCTTTCTTTCTGTCTCTCTCTCTCTGTCCACTCTGCCTGTCAAAAAAAAAAAAAAAAGAAAAAAGAAAAAAAAGAAAACTGTTCCTCAACAGTGAAGACAAGGGCTGTTCAAAGTTATCACATCTCAAAGTGTCAATTTCACTTCTATAAATTACCTTTTAGGTACTCTATTCATTCACAGATCAGAGAGAACATGTGGTATTTGTCTTTTTTGGGATTGGCTTATTTCACTCAGTATAATGATTTCCAGTTGCATCCATTTTGTTGCAAATGACAGGATTTCACTTTTTTTTTAATTTTTTGACAGGCAGAGTGGACAGTGAGAGAGAGAGACAGAGAGAAAGGTCTTCCTTTTTGCC
The DNA here is from genome assembly GCF_033115175.1 of Lepus europaeus. Classification (NCBI taxonomy): domain Eukaryota; kingdom Metazoa; phylum Chordata; class Mammalia; order Lagomorpha; family Leporidae; genus Lepus; species Lepus europaeus. The sequence continues at coordinate 100,815,399 of NC_084838.1, forward strand.
GTTGGTTCACCCTCCAATGGCCGCCGCGGTAGGCGCGCTGCTGCCGGCGCACCTTGCTGATCCGATGGCAGGAGCCAAGTGTTTCTCCTGGTCTCCCATGGGGTGCAGGGCCCAAGCACTTGGGTCATCCTCCACTGCACTCCCTGGCCACAGCAGAGAGCTGGCCTGGAAGAGGGGCAACCGGGACAGGATCGGTGCCCTGACCAGGACTAGAACCTGGTGTGCCGGCGCCGCAAGGCGGAGGATTAGGCTATTGAGCCACGGCGCCGGCCAGGATTTCACTTTTTAACCACTGTGTAGTATTCCATGGTGTACATATCCCATAATTTCTTTATCCATTCTTCAATTGACAGGCACCTGGGTTGATTTCATATCTTAGCTATTGTGAATTGAGCTGCAATAAACATGGGAGTACAGATAACACTTTGATATGCTTATTTCATTTATTTTGGATAAATTCCCAGGAGTGGGATGTCTGGGTCATATAGTAGGTCTATATTCAGATTTCTGAGGTATCTCCATACTGTCTTCCACAGTATTGCATTCCCACCAACAGTGGATTAGGGTACCTTTATCCCTGCATCCTCACCAGCATTTGTTGTTTGTTGATTTCTGTATGAAAGCTATTCTAACGGGGTGAGGTGAACCTCATTGTGGTTCTGATTTGCATTTCCATGATGGCTGTTGATCCTGAGCATTTTTTTATGTATCTGTTGACCACCATTTAGCTTTCCTGATTTGAAAAATGCCTGTTCAAGTCCTTTGCATATGTCGTAACTTAATTGTTTTATTGTTGTTGCGTTTCTTGAGCTCTTTATAGATTTCTGAATATTAATCTTTTACCAGTTGCATAATTTGCAAATAATTCCTCCCATTGTATCCATTGCCTATTCACTTTTCTTTTTTTTTAACTTTTATTTAATGAATATAAATTTCCAAAGTACAGCTTATGGATTACAATGGCTTCCCCCCCCCCCAAACTTCCCTCCCACCCGCAACCCTCCCCTTTCCTGCTCCCTCTCCCCTTCCATTCACATCAAGATTCATTTTCAATTCTCTTTATATACAGATCAGTTTAGTATATTTTAAGTAAAGATTTCAACAGTTTGCCTCCACATAGTAACATAAAGTGAAACATACTGTTGGAGTACTAGTTATAGCATTAAATCACAATGTACAGCACATTAAGGACAGAGATCCTACATGATATTTTTTAAAAATTGATTAATTTTTTATGCAATTTCCAATTTAAAACCAAATTTTCTTTTCATTTTCAATTATCTTTATATACACAAGATTGATTCAGTATATACTAAGTAAGGATTTCATCAGTTTGCACCCACACAGAAGCACAAAGTGTAAAAATACTGTTTCAGTGCTAGTTATAGCATTACTTCACATTGGACAACACATTAAGGACAGATCCTATATGAGACGAAAGTACACAGTGACTTCTGTTGTTGACTTAACAATTTGACACTCTTGTTTATGGCGTCAGTAATCTCCCTAGGCTCTAGTCATGAGTTGCCGAGGCTATGGAAGCCTTTAGGGTTCACCGACTTCAATCTTATTCCGACAGGGTCATAGTCAAAGAGGAAGTTCTCTCCTCCCTCCAGAGAAAGGTACCTCCTTCTTTTATGGCCCTGCTGTTTCGACTGGGATCTCACTCACAGAGATCTTTCATTTAGGTCTTTTTTTTTTTTTTTTTTTTGCCAGAGTGTCTTAGCTTTCCATGCCTAAAATACTCTCATGGGCTCTTGAGCCAGATCCAAATGCCTTAAGGGCTGATTCTGAGGCCAGAGTGTTATTTAGGACATCTGCTATTCTATGGGTCTGCTGTGTCTCCCGCTTCCCATGTTGGATTGTTCTCTCCCTTTTTTATTCTATCAGTTAGTATTAGCAGACACTAGCTTTGTTTTTGTGATCCCTTTGACTCTTAGACCTATCAGTGTGATCAATTGTGAACTGCAGATGATCACTTGGACTAGTGAGATGGCATTGGTACATGCCACCTTGATGGGATTGTATTGGAATCCCCTGGCATGTTTCTAACTCCACCATTTGGGGCAAGTCCGATTGAGCATGTCCCAGATTGTACATCTCCTCCCTCTCTTATTCCCACTCTTATATTTAACAGGGATCACTTTTCAGTTAAAATTTAAACACTTAAGAATAATTCTGTGTTAATTACAGAGTTTAACCAATATTAGTAGGACAAAAAATACTAAAATGAATGAAGTATTACATTGTACATCAATAGTCAGGACAAGAGCTGATCAAGTCACTGTTTCTCATAGTGTCCATTTCACTTCCACAGGTTTCCTCTTTAGTGCTCAGTTGTCACCGATCAGGGAAAACATGATATTTGTCCCTTTGGGACTGGCTTAATTCACTCAGCATGATGTTTTCCAGATTGCTCTATCTTGTTGCAAATGATCGGATTTCATTGTTTTTGACTGCTATATAGTATTCTATAGAGTACATGTTCCATAATTTCTTTATCCAGTCTACTGTTGATGGGTATTTGGATTGGTTCCAGGTCTTAGCTATTGTGAATTGAATTGCAATAAACATTAATGTGCAGATGGCTTTTTTGTTTGCCAAATTAATTTCCTTTGGGTAAATTCCAAGGAGTGGGATGGCTGGGTTGAATGGTAGGGTTATATTCAGGTTTCTGAGGAATCTCCAGATTGACTTCCATAGTGGCTTAACCAGTTTGCATTCCCACCAACAGTGGGTTAGTGTCTGTCCCTTTTTCCCCACATCCTCTCCAGCATCTGTTGTTGGTAGATTTCTGAATGTGAGCCATTCTCACTGGGGTGAGGTGAAACCTCATTGTGGTTTTGATTTGCATTTCCCTGATTGCTAGTGATCTTGAACATTTTTTCATGTGTCTATTGGCCATTTGGATTTCCTCTTTTGAAAAACGTCTATTGAGGTCCTTGGCCCATCTCTTAAGTGGGTTGTTTGTTTTGATGTTGTGGATTTTCTTGATTTCTTTGTAGATTCTGGTTATCAACCCTTTATCTGTAGTATAGTTTGCAAATATTTTTTTCCATTCTGTTGGTTGCCTCTTCACTTTCCTGACTGTTTCTTTTGCAGTACAGAAACTTCTCAATTTGATGCAATCCCAAATGTTAATTTTTGTTTTGACTGCCTGTGATTCTGGGGTATTTTCCAAGAGGCCTTTGCCAGTACCTATATCTTGCAAGGTTTCTCCAATGCTCTCTAATAATTTGATGGTGTCGGGTCGTAGATTTAACTCTTTAATCCATGTTTAGTGAATTTTTGTGTAAGGTGAAATGTAAGGGTCTTGCTTCATGCTTCTGTACGTGGAAATCCAATTTTCCCAGCACCATTTTGAGCCTATTCACTTTTCTTAGTGTTTCTTTTGCAGTGCAGAAGCTTCTCAATTTGATGTCTTCCCATTTGTCAAATTTGGCTTTGATTCCCTATGTTTCTGGGATCTTTCCTAAGAACTTTTTGCCTATGCCAATGTCTTGCAGTTTCCCCTGTGTATTCTAGTAATTTTATGGTATTATGTCTTCAGGAACTCCTAGGACCCATATGTTTGGTCATTTGATAGTATCCCAAAAATCTCCAACACGTTTTAAATTTTTTTAATTTCTTTTTTTGTCTGACTATAAAATTTCCAGAGATTTGTCTTCTAGCTCAAGATGTTCTTTTTTCTGCCTCACAAAGTCTATTGTTAAAGCTTTCCACCACATTTCTATTTGATCTATTGAATTTCTTTTTAAATATTTTATTTTTATTTCTCTTTAAAATTTCAGTTTTGTGGGAAAAATTTTCATTCATGTAATGTATGTGTTTCTATAATTCATTAATTTGCTTCTGATTATGTCTACATAATCCTATGATCTATTTTTTGAATTCCATTTTTGGCATTTGTTCAATCTCTTCATCTTTACATTCTGGAATTGAAATATTGTCTTCTTTTGGGAGCATCATGTCATCTTCCTTAATCATGTTTCTTGAATTTCTGTGTTTATTTTTAGTCATTTTAAAGATACTTGTTGGTTTTTTTCCCTTTGATGGCTTTTATCTTTGGACTATACCTCTGTGGCTTAGTGGAGTGTCCATTTTTTTCAGTGAATACCCAGCGGCATGTGCTGGGTGTGGCCAGGGAGCCATAGTCAATGATCCAGATTGAGGGTACTGTCCAAGGTGACACCCAAGTTGGCCATAATAAATTTGGCATAGTCGCATACTCACCTCCTCTCCTCCAAGGTGACGATTGCCTGGGCACTAGTCCCATTGGGTACATTATTCATCCAGAACCACACAAAGAATCCATGCAGTCTTCAGTGCAAGCACAGATCCCTCAGCAATGACCCTCCCCAGGCAATCAGTGAGTCCCCAGCATGTGGAGCCACTCACAGTGACTGCCCAGAGACACAGCCACACCATATGCCCTTCTATGCAGCTTTTGAGGCATTCTGGTTGTGTGCAGTTTGATTATTTCAAATAAAGCTGGTGTGAAGATTTATAGATTTTTATATGGATGTCATTAGTCTTCATATTTTCTAGGGTAAACATCTAATAATGCAATGTCTGGGTCATAATGTACGTGTGGATTTAGTTTGGTCTATTTCAGTTTTGTTTTGGTTTTTGTTTTCTTAGCACAGGCTTCAAAAGCCCAACTAGACAAGTGGAATTCTGTCAAACTCCAAAACTTCTGTACAGAAAACTAAACTATCAACAGAATGAAGAGACAGCCAACAGAATGGGAGAAAATACTTGCCAGCTATTTATCTGACAATGGATTAATATCCAAAATATATCAGGAATGGAAAAACTCAGCAATCAAAAAACCCAACCAATGAAATTAAGAAATGGGCAATAGGTCTGAATTAACAGTTCTCAAAATAAGTCATAGAATGGCCAACAAGGTACAAACAAATAAGCAACATCATTAGTCATCAGGGAAATGCAAATTAAAACTTCCAGGAGATAACACATCATCCTTGTTATAATGGCTGTTATAAAAAAGACAGTAAAAAATGCAGGCAAGGATGTGGACAAGCGGGAACTCTTATAAACTGTTGGTGGGATTATAAGTTAGTAAGAAACTATGGAAAGTGATGGCAATTATTATGATGATGTCTTTTAAAACACTAGAAATAGCACTGTCATGTGATCCAGAAATCTTACTACTGAGTACATATCCAAAAGATGTGAAATAATTGTATCAGATACTTGCCCCATCTTGTTGACTGCATGAGTGTTCACATCAACTGGAATATCTTTTTATAATCACATGAATAAAGGAAATTTATAGGGGCCGGTGCTGTGGTGTAGCAGGTAAAGCTGCATCACTAGCATCTCATATGGGCTCCAGTTCGAGTTCCAGATGCTTCCCTTCCAATCCAGCTTCCTAATTATGCACCTGGGAAAGCAGCAGGAGATGACCCAAGTCCTTGGGCCCCTACACCCATGTGGGAGACCTGGAAGAAGCTCCTGGCTCCTGGCTTCAGCCTAACCTGATCTTGCCTGTTGTGGCCATTTGTGGAGTAAACCAGCAGGTGGAAGGTCTCTGTCTTTCTCTGTGTCTCTGTCTCTATCTTTCCCTCTCTATAACTCTGCTTTTCAAACAAATAAATAAATCTTTTAAAAAAGAATGTATTTGCCTTTATGAGCCTTAAAAATTATCTATGTAAACAATGGAATATCATTCACCCTGAAATATGAAATACTGTCATTTGCAGCAAAGTGGATGGAACTGGAGGATATTATCATAAATGAAATCCTATAGACACAGAATGACAAATACTGCCTGTTTCCACCATTTGTAGAAACCAAGATTATCTTCATTCTGAATCCCTAATGGCAATAACTAGAGACTGGGAATGGTAGGGGGAATGAAGGGATTTGGATAACAGGTAACAAATCAGAGTCTGAAGGAAGGAAGGAATTCCTTGTATTACACAGCATAGAGGTGAGACTCGAGTCTCAACAATCCAGTATATATTTATGAACAAATAGAAGAAAGAAGGTCCAAGCCTCCAATCATAAAGAGAAGTCAAAGAAGGGGAAATATTCCTGACTCTGTTTTGATCAGTACACACTACATACAGGTATTGAAATATTGCAGTGTAGCTCAAGACTAAACACAATTATTGTTAATAAAATACAGAAATTTGTTTTTTTAAAGAAAAAAACTTTTTAAAGAATGGTTCTATCATATTACTAGCAACGTGATAAATCCAGATTCTTGGATTCCTTATCAGTATTTTGAGTGTAGCTAATTTGTTTTTGAGCTGTTTTAATTGGCAGGTGCTAATACCCATTGTATTCTTAATTTGCATTTGATGGTTAGTGATGTTGAATGTGGTTCCATGGCCTGTTTACCAAACTCTTGTCCTCTGTTGTAAAATGTGTCTCAATGTTATTTGCCTGTTATCTGATTGGATTGTTTCTGTTTTTGCTGTTGAGTTTCCAAAGGTCTTAATATATTCTAGATGCAAGATTTGTCCAGAATGTGGTTTGCAAATAGTTTCTCCAAGCCTGTTCCTTTTTTTTCCTTTCAACATAGTCTTTCTCAAAGGGCAATTTTTAAGTTTTAATCAAGTCCAATAATTAATTATGTCTTTTAGACATAGTACTTTGGATACCATATCTGAGAACTCCTTCCCAAGTGCTAAAACCAGAAGACTTCCTCCAATGTTATGTTCTAAAAGTTTCACAGTTTTACATCGAAATATGTTACTTATTTCTGTTAATTTTTTGTTTGTGCTAAAAAACCCTATCCCTTTTCAGTTATACTGCTTTATAAAAAGTCAGTTTGCTGTACTTGTGTCTCTGCATTCTTGATCCTGTTTATTGGACCTGTGTCTGCTTTTCCATTGATACCAAAGTCTTAATATTGCCCACCCTTCTTAGAATTCCCTCAAATTGTTTTAGCTATTCAATATCTTTTACATTTCTGTATACATTTGAAAATTGCTACATCCTTCCTCCCCATCCTCACCCCACTGAGCCAGGACAGAGGGCTGCAGATCAGAGAGCATTTCCAATGTACTTCCCTTTATTCAAATAAATGGTGTCCCAAAGTGATGATTCCCCACCCCAACCACTGGGTCCCTCCACCTGGGGCTCCCACCCTCTTCCTCCCATGCTGAGGACCAGCAGGTTCAGCACTGGGCAAATGTAAGTGTTTGATGCTTTTAGGTGCAGGATACAGTTAGGGTCTGTGTCCTTTAGGCTGCACCTAGAGGGACTTCTCCCCAGAGCCCTTGTGCCACCTACTGTCCTCATTGATGCTTCTTCTTCCTCCTGGTGTCAAAGTGGTCACATTTCCTCTTCTGAGCCTGGGAGTGTCCAACAGAATCCAGAGCCTGGGCCTGCCCTCCAGAAGCCCCAAGGCCAGGTCTTAGGTAGAGCTGCTGCTTTGCAGGGGCTGTGCTTCCCTGGAGAGCTTGCTTCATGGACTTCGCAGCACATTGGGGAGGACCACTAAGGTCCATTCCATGGGTAGAGAGGAGTTTTGTTGTTCTGCGAGGATTTCCAGCTCCAAGGCAGGGCAGGTCTTCAGCAAAGGTCTCACTCTGTGCAAACCACAAGGGCAGCAGTTGGTGCTGGGAGGCCAAGAGAAAGGATAGGCTGGGAAGTTCCTCCTTGTTCTCACTGGAGATGTCCAATGGTGTGTGTGAGCCCCCAACAGAGGGTTCTCCTCTGAAACTCCTGGCATCTTTGGTGGCCCCCAGTGAGGGACACTCCCAATGTCCCTGAAGACAGCATTAACCTCAGGCCTGCACAGGGGGGTGTCTGGGACAACATATCTCTGCAGGTCTTGGGAAGACATCGACTGGGAGAAGCACTCAGCTCTGGCCCCAAGATGGGGGCCCTCTTTGTCGCTCTCTGCATTTTGTTGGGGTCCAGATTCATAATTGCTGGGGGTCAACAGGAGTGTACTATAACTGGGGCTTGCCTCCATAACCCCATTCCCATTCAAGGGGAAGAAGTGCTTCTCCATCACCTGCAGGAGGAAACGGGCTAACAGTGGCTGCACCAGGTATGAAGGAGGTTAGGTGTGCAAAGTAAAGCATTCAGGAGGAGGCAGGAAGGCCAGAATCACTGGGCTTGTTTCACAGAGGGTGATGGTGGCTCTGTCGTCACCCTGCTGGGCCTCATTCCAGCTCTGTACCCTCTGTCTCCTTAACACATGTGTACACCTGCACCCCTACCTGAAGCAGCTCCTCAAGAAGTCATTCTTCCCCAGCAGAGTAGGGGGAGACAAAATGATCTGGGTCTGCCATGCTGGGATTCCTCCTTCCACTACCAGTCTACCTAGGTGCCCCTCCCTGCCCTGTCTACATGCTGCCCCCCACCCAGTTTCCTGGTGCCCCTCCATGCTCTGTCTACATGAAGGCCTCCCCCACCCTGTTTCCTGGTGCCCCTTCCTGCCCTGTCTACATGCTGTCCCCCTACCCCTGGTTTCCTGGTGCTCCTCCCTGCCCTGTCTACATGCTGCCCCCCCCCCCCCCAGTTTCCTGGTGCCCCTCCCTGCCCTGTCTACCTGATGTCCCTGCTTCCCTGCTTTACCTGCTGACCAGCCCTCCATCTTATACCTGGTCAGCAGTTAGCCCTTCCTCCTTCTCCAGCTCCTTGGACAGGGCCATGAGGTCCAGCTGTGGATCTGGGGAAAGCAGTTCTTCCAGGAATCTGGGGTGAATGATGGCCTCCGCCTGAAACAGAAGGAAGTGGTCCGTGATCATCCTTGCATGAAGCATCTGAGATGATGGGAACTTGAACAGAACCAGAAAGCAATGACGGCCCCATCACTGTTCACACTCTGGGGTTGTAAATCAGTGGGCAGTCAGCTTCACTCACTACTCACTCACTCACTCACTCACTCATTCACTCAGGAACACAAAGGCAGTGGTGAAGAACTTGAGTTTGTTTCAAGGGCCTGGCAGGATCATTTTTTAGTTCTTTCTTCCCAGTGCTGCAGCCCGGCCCACCTTGGTGACAAAATCCTCCTGGGAACATAGATTGTCAATGTAGGATATGACTTCTGGGTCTGGGTATGTCCCCTCGTTCTCTTGGAGACCCTTGAATCTGTCCTCTTCTGGGTGTCCACCGAACTGCCCCAAGGCCAGGGATGTTGGCTCCCACAGTGTGTCCATGATTTCCATGTACTCCTTCACGGCCTCTGGTGGCATCTCCTTCGGTGCCTCGTCCTGTGTCCCCTGGTGTCTGGGTGACATAGGATAGGCAGGCAGGGCCTTTAATTTGGCCTTCCTGAGGGATCACACTATGGATGTAGAATATGGTGTGAGTACAGGGGCTCCAGTTCTTTGTCAGCCACACTGGGGTGGACAGTTGTTGGGGACATGAGATGGTCAGGTTGAGCCAGGAGAACCTGACAACAGCACCCAAGAGAGAGGAGAGGGGGCAGAGGTGGAACGTCTAAGACAGTCACCGATGTTCTGTGTTCTCTCCCCTGGACCCCACATCCTGGGCAGGCTGTTTTGGGGACTTGGATAGGCAAGGAGTGAGAGGCACTATGAATGTGGCCTGATAAATCTCCAGATCATAACTATAAACATACAGGACCCTGCGATGTCAGTTGGACATTCTGCCCAAAATAACAAATACTGCTCTTAAAGAAAAGGCTCAGATGAGATGGCCTCCTGGGGTTGCCTTTCCTCTGCCAGTGGGCTGTGTTAGGGCAAGGGCGATTATAGCTGGCTGCTAAGGAACAACAGGGGTTTAGAGCCCTTGAGAAACCAATGATGGTGGCGCTGGGGGAGGCTGGGATAATTTTCCCTTCATTCACCTCGCTTGTGAATCTGGATCCCCTCCTCTGCCTCTAACTCCATGAACTTGAGAGGGGGACATAGACCATATGTGAGCAGCCCAGTCCTGACAAAGGGTCTCACAGCATCTGATGTCAGAGATATGGAAAGGTTACCTTGGAGTCAGCCAGGCCCAACTCTGGTCAAGTTCCAGGAGGGACAAACTTTCTGGGAACAGTCCCTCTGACTTACATTCAAAAAGCATGTGATGTGTATCTCTGATTCCCTACCGGCCCAGCAGCCAAAGACCTCCTTCCATGCCTTGTCTGCCCCTACCCAGCCCACAATAAGAGCTGACTCCAGAGGCTGGACTGTAGGGCATTTATCACAAACTACTTTTGTGTCCTAGTTCAGAATCAAGGATCCTGAGGCTGAGATTGTGATCCTTGTAGGAGGACCAGGAGGTGAGAGTACAGGGGCAGGCAGAATGAGGAGGCCTAGCTGAGAGGTGGGGCATTTCCTCTGAGTGCTGTCTGTTTAAACAGCAGATTTCATCAGCTAGCAGAAAGACAGAGACCAGGCCCCAAGGTGTCTGAGACACCAGTTCCCTGTGAACAAGCTCTGGTGCCCAGCCCCTTCTGGGATAGCATTTCACTATTTCAGAACACGTCTTTCAGTAGCTTCTAGCTCCAGGGCGTGAAGCTGAAGCTCTGATGGAGGTTGTTCCATGTGCAGAGTCCCCATGGTAAGAGGACACCCAAACGGCTGCCCTGGTTGCTCTACCTCAACACTGAACATCAAAGCATAGGTAGCCTCAGACATAGATGAGGGAGGAGCTCATGGGGAGGAGAGTGCATAGAACTTTCCCAGGCAGCAGGGTCACCATCTTGGGAGAGCAGGGCCCATGGAGGGCCTGTCAGGAAATGGCTCACTTGTGCACTCACAAGTCCAACCCGCCAGGCCCAACCTTTCTATTCTTATTCCATCACACAGCCCCAAGTCCTGGTCCCTTGACTCATTTTTCTACCATCTTGTAGAAGATCATCTGGTCAAAGTTGTCTCATGCTGCCATTCCCACATGGCAGACTACAGGCTCTCCTCCAGTAGTGTGGTGGGCTCCCTCTGGGTCACTGCAGCACTGGGCTGTAATTCCTGAGTCAGTCACAATGCACAAACCCACACTGCTTCCTGAGCTCAGGTGCTGGACTACTAAGGTGAAATCTCTGCCCTCTGTCCCTGTCTGGGATTCATCTTTTTTTTTTTTTTTTTGACAGGCAGAGTTAAGACAGTGAGAGAGAGAGAGACGGAGAGAAAGGTCTTCCTTTTTCTGTTGGTTCACCCCCCAAGTGGCTGCTATGGCTGGTGCATTGCGGCTGGCGTGCTGCGCTGATCCGAAGCCAGGATCCAGGTGCCTCCTCCTGGTCTCCCATGTGGGTGCAGGGCCCAAGGACCTGGGCCATCCTCCACTGCATTCCCAGGCCATAGCAGAGAGCTGGACTGGAAGAGGAGCAACCAGGACAGAAACGGAACCCCAACCTGGACTAGAACCTGGGGTGCCGACACTGCAGGCAGAGGATTAGCCTAGTGAGCCATGGTGCCAGCCAGGATTCATCTTCTTTAAGCTCTCAGTAATGGATTGTGAAGGCCCAAGCAGGAGCAGGCATGAGTCAGGGAGGTGGGACGATGTGTACTGGAACACATCCCTGTCTAGGACCCACACAGGCCTCAGTTAATGACACAACAAGGCACAGTGCACATGTGCCTCATGATCAGGACTCGTGTCCTCATATAGAACAATAACCTTCCTAACTCTACCACTTGCCTTCCTTACTTTAATAGGAAAACAGGTGAAGGTTTTCTGGCATAGCCAGTTAAGCTGCGACATGGGATGCCCGCATCCCATTTTGGAGCTTATTTGAGTTCTGGCTACACTGTGCTTCAGATCCATCTTCCTGCTGATGTGCCTGGGAGGCAGCAGGTGATAACCTATGTACCTTGATTCCTAACGCCTCTGTTGGAGACCACAGTCGTATTCTGGAATGCTGTCTTTGATCTGGCCCAGCACCCTGATTATCTCAGGTATTTTAGGAGTGAACCTGTGGATGGAAGCACTCTTTCGTTTTTTCCCCCCAAAGAAACCTTTTATTTAAGGAATACAAACTTCATTCATTTCATAAGTACAACTTAAGGAATATAGTGATTCTTCCCACCATACGTACCCTCCCACTCACTCTTCCACCCCTCCTCCTCCTCCCTCTCCCATTCCCAGAGAAGGCCTGTTCTTCATATCTTCCACTTAATACACTAAAATGAAATAAATCTTTGAGAACAAGTTTTACGGGTTAACTCTCATACTATAACTCATTGAGGACAGAGGTCCTGCATGAGGAGTGCACAGTGACTCCTGTTGTTAATCTAACAATTAATCCTCTTATATATAACATCAGTGATCACCTGAGGCTCTTGACATGAGCTGTCTAGACTGTGGAAGCCTTTTGAATCCACAAACTCCATCAGTATTTAGACAAGGCCATAAGCAAAGTAGAATTTCTCTCCTTCCTTCCCATTGTTTTGATTAGCTTGTGAAGAATTGGAGTTAGTCCTTTAAATGTCTGGTAGAATTCAGCATGGAAACCATCTGGTCCTGGGCTTTTCTTGTTGGGAGGGTCTTTATTAAGAATTCAATTTCCATCTTGGTCATTAGACTGTTAGGTTTTCTGTATCTTCATGATTCAATTTTGGTAGATTGTATGTTTCTAGGTATCTACCCATTCTTCTAGGTTTCCTAATTTGTTGGAATACAGCTCTTTGTAGTAATTCCTGAAGATTTTTAAAATTTCTGTGATATCTATTGTTACATTTCATTTTTCATCTCTGATTTTATTGACATGGGTCTTCTCCCTCTTTTTGTGGTTAGTTGTGCCAGTGGTTTATCAATTTTGTTTATTTAAAAAAAAATGGCTGTTCCACTTTCGATCCAGCTCTTTGCTATGGCCCGGGAAAGCAGTGGAAGATGGCCCAAGTCCTTGGGTTCCTGCACCTGTGTGGGAAGACACAGAGGAAGCTCCTGGCTCCTGGCTTTGGATCAGTGCAGCTCCGGTCCTTGTGGCCAGCTAGGGAGTGAACCAGTGGATGGAAGACTGACCTCTGTCTCTCTCTCTGCCTCTCTTTCCCTCTGTGTGTAACTCTGACTTTCAAATACATAAATAAATATTAAAAAAAAGAAAGTGGAGCAGCAGCCTGCCCACCACTGCTGCCAGCACTGCTGATTAGGTGTCCTTTCTCAGCTGCTGTGTGTGCACATAAAGTCTTCCATTGCTGCGCTGCCGAACCCAAAATGGCTCTTACCCTCTCTCAGCCAGGCAATGGGCGCTGTTTTGGTTTAGTTGCAGGGAAACAAATGTCCCCCCCCCCAACCTCCGCCACCACATTCACTGGATCTATGGGCAACTGCCAGCAACTGCCAGCCCCAAAGCTCCAGTCCGGACCCACACCACATACTCCCTCCAGTTCTATCACCATGGGTTGCTGCAGTCCAGTCTCACCTCCATCTCTCTCTTTTTTAGAAAGCTTTTATTTAATAAATATAAATTTAATAGGTACAGCTTTTGGATTGTAGCAGTTCTTCTCCCCATACCTGCCTTCCCACCCCCACTCCCATCCCACCTCCTACTCCCTCTCCCATCCCATTCTTCATTAAGATTCATTTTTAAATTATCTTTATATACAGAAGATCAACTCTATAGTAAGTGAAGATTCCAAAGTTTGCACCCACACAGAAACACAAAGTATTAAGTACAGTTTTAAAATTAGTTTTACGATTTATTCTCATAGTACAACACATCAAAAACAGAGGTCCTACATAGGGAGTAAGTGCACAGTGACTCCTGTTGTTGATTTAACAATTGACAACGCTTATTTATGGCGTCAATAATCACCCAAGGCTCTTGTCATGAGCTGCCAAGGCTGTGGAAGCCTCTTCAGTTCACAAACTCCAACCTTATTTAGACAAGACCATTGGAAGTTCTTTCCTCCTTTCAAAGAAAGGTACCTTCTTCTTTGATGGCCTGTTCTTTCCACTGGGATCTCACTCACAGAGATGCTTCAGGTAGATCATTTTTTGCCATAGTGTCTTGGCTTTCCATGCCTGAAATGCTCTCATGGGCTTTGTAGCCAGATCTGAATGCCTTAAGGACTGATTCGGAGGCCAGACTCACCTCCGTCTCTAAACTGCTGCCTGCTCCAGCTCTTGGCTGCTGTGGCTGCACTCATGTTCGTGGTGTGTGTCTGCACCCTCCACACAGGTCCACGCTGTTTTACCTCCTCCCGTATTACTTCCAGTGTGCTTTTCTCTTCAATTCTCCCCTGAGTGTGTACTTCCTACACTTTCCTCTTCACTGTTTATTCTTAGCCCAGCAAAGCGTGTCGCTCCATAATCCACCATCTTGGAATCTCACTTGATATTATTAAAATTCTCCTCAAATGAATCTAGAAATCCATAGTAGACCCTTCCAAAATTCCAGCAGACATTCTTGGTATTGAAATTGATGAGCTTACAAGTTTATAGGAAAAGATAATGGACCTAAAGCAACCTAAAAATGTTGAAAGGAGTACAACTTGAGAACTTCCATTACCTCATTTGAAAACTTACTATGTGTCCAGATTTTAGGGTTCTGGCAAATGGATAAGCATATAGATCAATGAATAGAACCAAAAGTTCAGAAATAAATCATTATATTTTATTGTCAATTGATTTTTAAAAAATATTTATTTGAGAGGTAGAGTTATAAACAGTGAAAGGAAGAGACAGAAAGAAAGGTCTTCTATCCACTGGTTTACTCCCCAGATGGACACAATGGCTGGAGCTGGGCCAATCCAAAGTCAGGAGCCAGGAGTTGCTTTTGGGTCTCCCACGTGAGTGCAGGGGCCCAAGCGCTTGGGCCATCCTCCACTGCTTTCTCAGGCCATAGCTGAGAGCTGGATCAGAAGTGGAGCAGCTGGGACTAGAACCCATGCCCATATGGGAAGCCAGATCCACAGGCTGGGATAACCTACTGTGCCACAGTGTAAGCCCCTGTCAATTGATTTTTAATAAAAATTTGAAGAAAATCTAGTAGGTGAAAGGCTAATCTTTTCTGTCTGTAACCAACAAACGATTTTGAGACAAGTAGATATTTACAAGGAAAAGGAAAAACAAATAAATTTGTATCAAATGATATAAAAATTAACTCAAACTTGATCATTTACATAAGTGTAACAGATAACCCTTAGAATTTCTGAAAGTGAATAGTGAAAAATCTTTTTTTAAAAACTTTTATTTAATGAATATAAATTTCCAAAGTACAGCTTATGGATTACAATGGCTTCCCCCCCCACCAAATTTCCCTCCCACCCACAACCCTCCCCTTTCCCACTCCCTCTCCCCTTCCATTCACATCAAGATTCATTTTCAATTCTCTTTATATACAGAAGATCAGTTTAGTATATATTAAGTAAAGATTTCAACAGTTTGCCCCCACATAGTAACACAAAGTGAAACATACTGTTGGAGTACTAGTTATAGCATTAGATCACAATGTACAACACATTAAGGACAGAGATCCTACATGATATTTTTTATGCAATTTCCAATTTAAAACCAAGTTTTTTTTTTCATTTTCAATTATCTTTATATACAGAAGATCGATTCAGCATATACTAAGTAAGGATTTCATCAGTTTGCACCCACACAGAAACACAAAGTGTAAAAATACTGTTTCAGTACTACCTATAGCATTACTTCACATTGGACAACACATTAAGGACAGATCCCACATGGGACATAAGTACACAGTGACTTCTGTTGTTGACTTAACAATTTGACACTCTTGTTTATGGCGTCAGTAATCTCCCTAGGCTCTAGTCATGAGTTGCCGAGGCTATGGAAGCCTTTAGGGTTCGCCGACTTTGATCTTATTCTGACAGGGTCATAGTCAAAGTGGAAGATCTCTCCTCCCTTCAGAGAAAAGTACCTCCTTCTTTGATGGCCCCATTCTTTCCACTGGGATCTCACTCACAGAGATCTTTCATTTAGGTGTTTTTTTTTTTTTTTTTGCCAGAGTGTCTTAGCTTTCCATGCCTAAAATACTCTCATGGGCTCTTGAGCCAGATCCAAATGCCTTAAGGGCTGATTCTGAGGCCAGAGTGTTATTTAGGACATCTGCTATTCTATGAGTCTGCTGTGTCTCCCGCTTCCCATATTAGATCGTTCTCTCCCTTTTTTATTCTATCAGTTAGTATTAGCAGACACTAGTTTTGTTTTTGTGATCCCTTTGACTCTTAGACCTATCAGTGTGATCAATTGTGAACTGCAGATGATCACTTGGACTAGTGAGATGGCATTGGTACATGCCACCTTGATGGGATTGTATTGGAATCCCCTGGCACGTTAATAGTGAAAAATCTTAAGACCTTTTAGATATGACATTAAAAGCATGATCCACACAAGAAAAAAATTATAAACTAGACTTATTAAAAGAAAAAATTTCTGCTCTTCCATAGCCAATGTCTTTTAATATTTTATTTCATAATAGTTTTAAATGTATAAAAGAAAAATTGTAGTATAGTAATACAAAGAATATTCATATACCTCTAAATCTCACTTGCCCTGTTTTTGGAATCTTATATTACCACATTTGTCACAGTCAATGAACCATGATAACTTCCCCTATTTTTTTTTTAATTTAAACTCCTTCTATTCCTCCCACTCCTCTATGTCTCTAGTAATCAACATTCTGTATTCAGATTGAGTTTTTGTAGATCCCTTATGTGAGGTAGAACATACAGTACTTATCTTTCAGTCTGGCTTATTTCATTCAACATGATGTCCTGTAGTTACATCAGTTTTGCTGCAAATGATAAGATCTTATTTTTTTCTTATGGCTGCATATTCCATTGTGTATACGTACCTCATTTTATTTATCCATCCATCTGATGATGCACACCTTGTTCGAGTCTATATCTTAGAAGTTATAAATAGTGCTGCTAAAAACATGGTGGAGCATGTATCTTTTTGATCCATAATTTCATGTCTTGATATTTACACAATAGTGGGATTGCCTTTTTTTTTAATTTTTAAAAGGAATTGCCATAGAACTTTCCACAATAGCTGCACTAATTTATATTCCCACCAGAAGTGTATGTAGCAAACAATAAAAGAATGAAAAGACAAGACACTTGAAGAAAATTATTTTCAAATCACAAATATGTGTATTTAATATAATTTGTGTCTATAATACATGAATAACTTTTCTGATCAAAGATAACTAACATTTTTTTTAAGATTTATTTACTTGAAAGAGTTACACAGAAGAGAAGAAGAGAGAGAGAGAGAAAGAGAGAGAGAGACAGAGAGAAAGGTCTTCCATCTGCTGGTTCACTCCTAATTGGCCACAACAACTGGAGCTGTGCCAGTCCAAAGCCAGGAGCCAGGAGCTTCTTCCAGGTCTCCCATGCAGGTGCAGGGGCTCAAGGATTGGGCCATCTTCTGCTGCTTTCCCAGGCCACAGAAGAGAGCTGGATCAAAAGAGGAGCATCCAGGACTCGAACCAGCACTCATATGGAATGCCAGCAATTCAGGCTGCAGCTTCACCCGTTACACTACAGCGCCAGCCTCGATAACTAACACTTTTGAAATGAGAAAGTTTTTAATAGTCCTTTCACTGAAGAAAATGTATGAATGGCAATTTAGCACATGAAAATATGTTCAACATCATTAGTTATTATGAAAGTGCAAATTAAAACTACAATGGGATAACATTTCATTTCCAATAGAATGACTGTAGTAAGAGAGACAATATCCATGTTGGCAATGATGTGGAAAAAGTAGAACCCTGATACACTGTGATGGGAATGTATAGTGATACACTCTCTTTAGAAAGTAGCAGTTTAGAAAATATTAAGCATACTGTTACCATTTGCTCCATCAGTTTCACTTCCAAGAACCTCCCAAGAGAAACAAGAACATACTTGTATGTTCACACAAAGAATTGCACAAGAATATTTACATGAGCATTATTCATAATAATCTCAAACTACAAATAGTACACATGTTCATCAACTGGTAATTAGGCAGTGAAAAATGTGACACAACTCAGATCACAAAAACTCAAAAATACAATGGAATAAATGGTTCAAAATAATGGTATGTGCGACAGTATATATGAATTTCAAAAAGATTATGAAATAATCCAGACATGAAAACCTATGTATTGTGTATTTCTGTTTATATGAAGTGTCCAGAAAATGCAAATTCAGAGAGACATAAAGAGATCAATCAGTGGTTATCAGGGGGTAAGGTAAAGAGGGGAGATTAACTGCAAATTGGATGATTTTGATATAATTCTGTAAATTAGTATTATTAAATTACTGGTGATGAATGAATTTTATGGTCTATACTAATAATGCTGTTTAAGAAGTTAATAAGAAATCTTACATGGTCACCTACTTTAATTTCATTTAAGGTTTAAATTTACTTCCTGAAGTCTTCGTCTCTTAGGAGCTTCTTATTTAATTCCTTTGTTCTAGTCTCTAATTTTCCTGAACATAGATTCCTTTTATATTTTATCTACTCCATGGCTTCACCCCTCACCTAAATCCTTAAACTATTCAAATCTATATTTTGCATGTGAATTCACTTCCCAGAGTCAAAATTGGTGTTTCCACATGCCTGTTATAGAAATCTCACCAGATCCTTCACAGATATCACAATCAGAATTCATTCAGTATGGCCCTCGTTGTGTTCACCTGAGCTTTATGGCCAATCTTATGTCCTGTTTTACAGTATTTATCAGTTCTTTTTTCAGTTCAGTACTTCCATATTGAAGTATAAAGTATTTTCAACACTGATAAACTTTTGCTAAACTCAAAATATTAACAAAATTTGAAATGTGAGTTCTTAATAAGTAGGACTGTGTGGCCCCCTCATTTCAGTCTTCATTAATAACAACAGCAATGGCTAAATAGACATTTTAGTGTCTATGATGTACAGTCATATTTCCCTTATTCTCTTTCACCTAGCCTGAGAGGTAAACAGTCATTTCCCTGTAGAATCATATTGACAGACTAGTAATGAAGAAAAAGGCAAAAGAAATTAATATTCAGTGGCAGAATCTCAATCCTTAAAAAAATTCAGGATATTACATCCTAGAGTAGAAACTAAGAACATGTCTATGAAGTTTGAACCTTCTCTTTTTCTACCACTCTAAAGAGAAATCATGGATTAGCAAAGATTGAGAGTCTTTTTCAATCTGAAGTGTTGGCAGTTTGATGGTTGAAATGATAATTTTTAATGTTTTAATTTCCATTTCCCAGATAGCTGATTAGGTTGAAACTTTTTTCCATGTGTTTAGGTCTTTTAATTCCTTCTTTCACAAATAATCTTTTTAAACTTTTTACTCCAGAATAGTTTAAAGTTTATGAAACATTGTAAAGTAGTATAAAGAATTTGCATATGCCATACTCCCAGGTCCCTTATTAACATCTTTGATTAGTGTGATATGTTTGTCACAATTAATGAACCCCACCTAGCTTCTAAATTTTTAAATCCACACTCTTTCTATCCTTACCACCCCTCTCAGCCACAGTAATCACCACTCTATGTTCAGACTGAACTGGTTTTTGTTTTGTTTTGTTTTCATATATGAAGGAGTATATGTAGTATTTGTTATTCTGTGCCTGGCTTGTTTCACTCAAAATCTTTTTTTAAAGATATATTTATTTATTTGAAAGTCAGAGTTACTCAGAGAAGGAGAGGAAGAAAGAGAGAGAGAGAGAGTTTTTTTTAAATTTTTTTTCCCTCTTCCAGTCCAGCTCTCTGCTGTGGCCAGGAGTGCAGTGGAGGATGGCCCAAGTGCTTGGGCCCTGCACCTGCATGGGAGACCAGGAGAAGCACCTGGCTCTTGGCTTCGGACCAGCATGGTGTGCCGGCTGCAGTGAGTGGCCGCAGCGGCCACTGGGGGGGGGGTAAACCAATGGAAAAAAGGAAGACCCCTCTCTCTGTCTCTCTCTCTCTCTCTCTCTCACTGTCCACTCTGCCTTAAAATGTCCAAGAGAGGTAGTATGGTATATTGAAAAAGAGCTCTAAGCTGGGATACCATTTTTTTCCCCATTACTGGAAAGTTGCCTTCTTCATCTTCAGATTGTCTTCTTTACCTATGTCGAGCAAGCGACCTCACACTGGCGGCGCCACGCGGCTTCTATGCAGGTCGTAGACTCCTCCGAGAGAGAGGTTTTACATCCACTGTTTCACTCCCCAATTGGTTTCAATGGCTGGAGCTGTGTCGATCCAAAGCCAGGAGTCAGGAGCTTCTTCCGGTTCTCCCACATGGGTGCAGGGGCCCAAGGACTTGGGCCATCTTCTACTGCTTTCCCAGCCCATAGCAGAGAGCTGGATTGGAAGTGGAGCAGCTGGGACTCGAACCAGAGCCCATATGGGATGCCAGCACTGCAGGCGGCAGCTTTACCCACTATGCCACAGCGCCGGCCTATCAAAATCTTTTAATATCATTTATTTTTCTATGCCTGGTCTCTTTCCTCATGAATTTGTCAGGGCATTTTGTTGTGTTATGGTCTGGCCTAGCTCTGCACCCATCAGGGTGGGGTTAGAGTCCAGGCTTGGGAAGGTCAGGGTTAGGGTCTGTCTTGGCATAAGGTCAGGGCTCAGGGTCCAGGACTTCTCTTAGTAGAGTTCAGGCCTATCATGGTCTCAGGTGAGGTCAGGGTGGGAGCAGGGCTCCTCTGGAACTGAAGCCACAGCAGGATGAGGTCCTGTCTGGGACCAGGGTCAGGCATTGCTCTCCACCCTTCTTCTGGTCCTGGCGTCCAGTATGGACATGGGGACTGTGCTTCCGTGATCCCTGCTTTGGCTGCTGCTGCCTCCCCTGAGCCCTGCGACCACTTCCACCCAGCAGCCCATAGTTCCTCAACCTCTTACAGGCTAAGGACTGAATAGGGCTGCCATGGGGTGCAGAGTGGTGGGGAGCTGGCAGCCATTGGGCCCCAGAGCTCTGTGAGCCCAGCCCAAGATAAGTTAGAAACCTGGGAGACAGGACTAGTGGTGGAGGTCATCTGGATGTTGCCTTGTCCCTCCCAAGCAGGTACCCTCAGGATGACATGAGCCAGATGAATCAGGTTCCCCACTCAGGAAGAAACCTTTCTTGGCTGGGACATCCCCAAATCCCAGGGTGGGACCCTGGACATGGATAAATGGTTGAAGTCTGGCCCTGGGATGGGTGGAGGGAGAAAGCTGGAACACCCAGCTGTACCAGCAAACTCAGCACACTGAGATGCCAGTGATCAGATCCTCACGCACTCAGACTTTGAGAGGTTTTACCCCTTTGGGAGTGACATTACCATGCGTCAGCTGCACCTGTCTGTGAACTTCACCTCCTCCATTGTCCTTGTCTGTCCCCCAGCCCTGTATGTTTAGCTAACCAGTCTCACATCCTGTTGGTTAACTGGCTGGGGAATGCTCACTGAGGTAGCAAATGGGTGTGGGAAAGATGGGAGCCCAAGCAAGGAGAAAAGGGATGAGTGTGGTGCAAGAGAATAAAGCAGCGTTGGGTCAGCCCTACAAAGAGGTCAAGGCTGGTTTCAGAAGCCACTGGACCTTGGCACTCTGTGCCTCAATTTCATGACATGTAAGATGATGACTGGACTGGACGAGGGCCCTTATGACTCTGAAGGTGTGTGGTTCTACATCCTCAGAAGGCCCTAGACCCAGGCTCTGAAAGTCTAGGAATGTTGGGCAGTTGGAATCAAGAATCTAAGTTTGCATTGTTATGTATTTAATGTTTTTATCAGGCATGGATCTGAGATGACCTGAGTCCTCTGATCATTACAGGTCACCACTGAATACCTTGATTTTCCCTTGTCATAGAAAGTGTTTGGGAAAAGTGGAAAGAAAGTATACTGACCTCTGAGGCAGTGTGAAACAATAAAATGATCATGATCTTGGCGTGTTTAACCTTTCTCAACGCCACCTTGCTCTTCTAAACTGGGTTGACTGCTTTATAGTCTTGTTAGGTGAACTGAGTCACAGAGGAGATATTTTTGGTTGGTTGCTTGAATGATTGAAGAAAGAGAAATTTGGCAAAGACTTATGGGCAACAGAATTTATTGATGGGATAATATGTGGTTTGGGGAAAAGCGAAATGTGATGGTAAGGAGAAAAACAACATATCTGATAACTGTTTGTAGAGTCATAATTTGCTACAGGCTTTCTCAACAGAGATGGTACAGGTCTGTTGGACTGAACTTGTCATCATAGACTGGGGCTCTGCCTTGATCCTGGGCCCTAGCCTCATAGTTAGAATCACTCCCTAATCAGATGACAAACAGCTACCGGTGTGAACCTCTCTCTGCCACTGGTTCCTCCTTATGGGGAAAGTGATCCCCAGTGATCATACTTGTTTATCCCAGTCCGCACTCAGGACTGTGAAACCGTGTAGTTACTCCACTGTGCTGCTACCTCCTTTGCAGGATAGACCATTATTTCTGTCCTGTAGTCCCTGACCTGGTCTCCTAGCATCCGGCCTCTTGTGTCTCTACTTAACTCTCCAAACAACTATCAGAACATTACTTTAAAGCATGTCATTGCACTTTCCTGTTCATTCCTCTCCATGGCTTTTTCGCTTGTGCTCAGGATAAAATTGAAATTTCCTACTTTGGCTTTAAGCCTTGCATAGCGTTGGCTTCCTGATCCCTCTGCCTCATCTCCTGCCACATCCCTCACGCCATCCCTGTCACACAAGTCTTCTTGTTTCTTTAGTATGCAAAGGCCTTTCCCACCTAAGGGCCTTTAGCTATGTTGTTTCATGGGCCTAGCTTGTCCTCTCCTCCAGTCTTTGCAGGGTTTCTTCTTTACATTTATGATTCAGATCTTCGGCTGAGGAATTTTACTTCACACTGTGAGCATAAAGAGGTCATCCCTACTATCACATCTCCATGTCTTTGTTCTTCATAATAGATCTAATATAATTCAACTTGTTTACATGCTGTGACCAACAAATGTCCCCATCTATCATTAGTGTCCAAGAGATACCTAGCATGTGCACAGATCAATGGAGGAGTGAATAGATGATTGAGTGGAGAGATGGATCAATGGAAGAGAAGGTAGATGCATGGTTGGATGGATGAAGATTTGGTGGGCAGATGCATGGATAAAAGGATGGGTGAGTGGATAGATGGGTAATTAGGCTGGATGTATTGATAGGTGGGGAGATTGATGGCTGAGTAACAGAGAGATTACTGAAAGATCAGATGCACGGGTAAATGGAAGCATTAGTGATTGAATGGGGATGTGAAGGACAATAGGTGTGTCAGTGGTTGGCTGTGCAAATGTGGGTAGATGGGTGGATGAAGAAATGGAAGAAAGTAATGTATGGAAAGGAATAGGGTGATTTATGAAAGGGTGAGCAGGTCAGTGAATGGTTGCTAAGCCCCAAGTGTTGGTGGGATTTGCCTCTCTGTGGCATAGAACAGGTGTGGTCTGTTGCTCAGAGAAGTGAAATGAATTGGATGAGAAGTTGGAAATATTTGAGAAAATGGAGAGGAACTTCAAGGATAATATGAGACCAAGACAGTTTTTGGTGCTCAGATGTTATGAGAAAAACCCTGTGAGAGGGATATTGGTGAATAGACAAGCAGCGTGAGAATTCAGAAGAGAGTATGTCAGGGTGGCTTGACTAAGCCACAGCACACATTACTGACCTCCTGCTTTATTTATTTTTTTGCAATGTGTCTTTTACCACCCTCCAATCTCCAGTAAGGTCAGGTGAGTCCAATTGAGAACCAGTTCTGTAAGTTATTATATGGGCAGAGAACTGACTCAGACAAATGCTCTGTATATAGAGATGGTTTGTGAGGAGAACTTCTCGAAAGAAGAGTCCATCTGCCCTGTGAGTAAGGCCCTGTCTGGGGATGCTTGTCTGTTCTCCTGGGCTCCATTCCTCATCAGTCTCCCCAAGAGTAACCCCTTTCCTGGCCCAGCCCCAATGTAAGGGCATCTGCAAGAAGGACCCTAAATCAACACCCATTTTCATTGCATATTTAAATGTCCTAATTGAAGTATGACATAACTACACAAGAGTATGTAATTCATAAGTCTAAAGTTTGATGCCCTCCCCACACTCCCAAAACATGTTACCAGTAACCCCAGAGGCCCCACTTCATACCCTGTTCTTATCATTGATAATCAGGGCAACTACCACCTTCACTTTTAAGCACCTTAGACTAGATTCTTAGTTTATATTAATAGAATTACAGCTAGCACTCTTTTGTGTCTTAATGTTGTATATGTGAGACCCATATATGCTGTAACACATAGTTAAGGTGTTTTCATTCTCATTGCTATATAGTGTGCTGCCATGAGAACTGAATTTTATTATCAATTCTGTGCTTGGGAGGTATCAGAGTAGTTTCCACCTGGAGATATCTGAGTAGCAGAGCTGTGCACATCTTTTATTTCTCTTCGTAGCAGAGATGAACACTCTTTCTTTCATGGTACATGTCCTAGAAAGTCACCACTAGCATTACAGGATAGAAAGGGGTGTGGGTGTACCTTCCTCCCAGGTTAGCAAACAGTCTGCATCAGAGGTTGTATCCTCACCAACACTCATTCTGATCATTTTGGTGAGTGGGGTGGTTTACGATTTTTATTTGCATTTTGCTGATGACTGACTAACTACATTTTCATATGTGTATTGTCATTGGAGATCTGTGAAATTTCTGTTCTATTTTTTTAACCTGTTGGTTTTCTGTTAGGTGACTGACTTTTTCTTGTAGTAGCTCTCTGTATATTCTGGATATAAGTTCACTTTTTTACATAAGGACTGGGTCCCATTTTATAGGTGTAAAAACTGAGCTGTAAAACTATACAGTATAGGTGTAAAAACTGAGGTGTAAAAGCAGAGACAGAAAGTGAGTAGGTGAAAGTGAGTGATACAACCTGGGCCCAGCCATTCTGGTCACTACAGCATCCTCCAATGTGGCCGAGTCTCCTGCGCAGGCCTCTGTGAGCTAAACTGTTCCATACATGGCGGCATGGAGTGGAGAGGAAATTGTTAGGACCGTATTCTGTTAGGCGTGTTCTGCCACATAGTCCTGCTGTGTGGCTAGCTGCTCCTGGTCTTTTTATCTTCTGAGCTGGTGTTGTCCTCTGTAATGGGGGTTTCTGAACCCTCCTTCATGTGGTTGTTGAAAGGATGGGGTATTGTGTGGGTTAACATCCCCCAATTTTTTCTCTTCCCGGGAACCTTTGAGTTTGACCTTAGTTGGGAATGGGGACTTTATAGATGTACTTTATTAAGAATCTCAGGATGGGGGCCAGCGCTGTGGCACAGCAGGTTAAAGCCCTGGCCTGAAGTGCCGGCATCCTATATGGGTGAGGGTTCTAGTCCTGGCTGCTCTTCTTCCAATCCAGCTCTCTGCTATGGCCTGGAAAAAGCAGTGGAAGATGGCTCAAGTCATCAGGCCCCTGCACACATGTGGGAGACCCAGAGGAAGATCATGGCTTCAGATCATCTCAGCTCAAGCCGTTGGAGCCATCTGGGGAATGAACCAGCAGATGGAAGACCTCTTTCTCTGTCTCCATCTCTCTCTGTAACTCTGTCTTTCAAATAAATAAAATAAAATCTTAAAAAAAAAGAGAGATAAGATAGTGGGACTATAATAAGCATTTATTTAAAAAAAAATCTCAGGATGACAACACCTTTTGGGTAGATCCTAAATCCAATGACTAATGTCCATATGAGAAGAGAGGCCAGTTTCAGGCATTTGATGCAGTGGTTACGAGGCTACTTGTGGTGCCCAGGCCATGTTAGGGTGCCTGTGTTTGATTTTAATTCCAGCTACTTGTTCATATGTACCCAGGGAGACAGCAGTGATGGCTCAGGTAGCTAGCCCCATGCCACTCAAGTGGCACTTGGAATCAGTTCCCAACTCTACCTTCAATCTGACCCATCCCTGCCTTTCAAGAGCTTTAGGCAAGTAGACTAAGAGATGGAAGATCTCTGTCTGTCATTCTTTGTCTCTGTCTCTCTCCAACTCTCAAATAAATAAAAATGAAGGTGTTAAAAAATAAGAGGATCCATGGAGACACACAGAGGTAAGATATTCCCATGGAGACGGAGGCAGAGGCTGGAGTGATACAGTTAGAAGCCACAAAACACCAACAGCAACCAGAAGTAAGCAGAGGTGAGGAGTTCCTCCTGCAGCCTTCTTAAGGTGGAGTGACTGTGAAACGCCTTGATTTTGACTTCTGGCTTCCAGGATCATCAGAATCAGTTTCTCTTATTTCCAAACTACCTAGTTAATGACAACTTATTATGGCAAGCTTTTATAACTGAATACATTTAGCTAAATCATACCACTAGCAAAACGACAGATTGAAATCTAGAACCTGGTGTTTGTTGTCCCCACTCTGAACACTGACTCACCCTGGGAGTGGAAAGGGTCCATTGGCAATTTAGTGTTTTTTTTGTTTTGTTTTTTTTTGACAGGCAGAATGGACAGTGAGAGAGAGAGAGAGACAGAGAGAAAGGTCTACAGTTGGTTCACCCTCCAATGGCTGCCGTTGCTGGCACGCAACGACCGGCACATCGTGCTGATCCGAAGCCAGGAGCCAGGTGCCTTTCCTGGTCTCCCATGCGGATGCAGGGCGCAAAGACTTGGGTCATCCTACACTGCACTCCCAGGCCATAGCAGAGAGCTGGCCTGGAAGAGGGGCAACCGGGACAGAATCCAGCGCCCCTACTGGGACTAGAACCTGGGTGCCAATGCCGCAGGCGGAGGATTAGCCTATTGAGAGGTGGCGTCGGCTGGCAATTTAGTTTTCATAAATAGATTTGTTTATTTAATCTGAAGTCACACTTGCATAGAGAGAGGGAGAAATGCAGAGAGAGGATTTTTCACCTATACATTCACTCCCCACTTGGCCACTACATCCAGGGCTGGGCCAGGCTGAAGCCAGGAGCCAGGAACATCATCAGGGTCTCCCATCTGGGTGGCAGGGGCCCAAATGCTTGGGCCACACTCCACTGCTTTTACCTGTCTCATTAACAGGGGGTTGGTTGGGTAGTAGAGTAGCAGGGATTTGAACTGGCACCCATAGGAATGCTAGCACTGCAGGTGGTGCTACGTAGAGTGCCTACACCAGTAACTCAGTTTTCATTGCTTCCCAGTGAGCTCGCTGAGCTACAGGGAGGGCCCTCAGCTCCCTGCCCTCCTCGTGGGAGGAGGTTCCAGGTCTGTTGGTTCCCTGTCCCTACACCCCTCATTGCTTCTTTCAGGCTGTCTCACCTGGGCCACCTCCTGAGAGTCTGCTGCACCCACAGGCAGAGAAAAGGGCCTGCTGAGTGCAGTGCTAGGGCCTGGACCTCCTCTCCAGCTTGGCCCTGCATTGCATTCCCCTGAAAAGGCCATGCTGTGGTGTCTCAGGGCCAGTGCCCTTGACTGTGCACCTGATGGGCACACCGTCATGTACCCACAACCCTCCCCTCCTGTTGTTCCTTCCCAAGGCCAGGGCACTGCTGAGCTGGACTCCTGAGAGTCCAGACAAACACCCCCGCCCCTCCTTCTTCACCCTGTCCATTGCCACTGCCTGTCTCTGAGAACCATCAGGATTCCTCCCCTGCCTGACCTGGTCCCCACCTCCTCCTCAGGGCTCCCCGCCCTAGCCAGAGTGCCAAGACACAGCTCTGAGGAGACACGTGCCGTGGGGTGACTAAGTGCTCACACTGTGGGCCAGTCCAGTCTGTAATTGGTCATCGCCTGCACTGTGACCTTAGCCAGGTTTCCTCACCTGCAAATGGGTTTGGTCTTAAGGTTCCTACAGAAAAGTAAGCACATTGCCAGGAATTCAGAAGATGGTGAACAAGTGTTGGCGCTCCAGTTCCAGATCTTGTCCATCTCCCTGTGTCTGAGCTGCACTTGTTTTTAGTCCCTGTCTCAGACCTGTCCCTGCATAGGGTCCTGAGAGGTGGGACTTTACTCTCTTGGAGCTCCCCAAGGGCCTGGAGATGCTGGGGTCCTTTGGTGCTTCCCCAGCAGCACAAAATGCAGGGTGATGTTGGTGACCCCATCACTCATAGCATTAATCCCATGGCCTGGAGCAGATGAGGCCTGCTGCTGCCTTCTCAAGCTGGGTGGTGGCACAGTGAGAGGAAGGCAGGGGAAGGGCACTCCCTGTGGGGAGCCCAAGAAGGGAACAACAGGACACCAAAGGCACAGCACTGTCCTCAGGAGGCCCCTGATGTGAATTTCCCAGCACCCAGTATCAAGTCACCACCACCTGGGAGCCCAGTGGCTGACACTGAGTGACTAATAGACCTGAGGGGCCAGAGTCCCGGTGTGGGCCACCCGGTTCCTATGAGCCTCTAGTGCACATTCTGCTCCCGCCTTTCCAGCTTCTCCCGTTGCAGCACACCCTGGCCAGTGACCTATTCCTGCATCCTCAGAGTGCATCCAGCCAACCTCTGCTTCTGTCCTCACATTCCTTCTGCCTCTGTCCCCTGCTGCCCCATTCCCTTAGAAGGACATGAGGGATGGTACCTGAGTACTCCAGGGGTCCTCTACCCTCTCAGGTCCCTCAGCTCCACCCCATGTGCACAGTCTTTCTGCACGTGAAGTCACTTATTCCCAGGTCCCAGGGATGAGGACGAGGACACCCGGAGGCCATCGAGTTGTGATCACACCAAGTCCCCCTTTGCTCTCCCTCTCAATGGCTTCTTACCTTTTCTTCTTTGCCGGTGTCTTTCTGGTCCTCTCTACCTGCTGCCTGCCAACTTGGCACCCTATGCCTAGCACCAGGCTGGCTCTGTTAACTGCTTGTGGCCTCCTGTGATACCCTAGGTCCTGACACAGCCGTTCTCACCTTGTTTGTATAAGCTGCACCCTCCCCCAGTGGGTTGAGGAAGTCTGTTTCTAGAGGCCCCTGGTTTGCTACCTTCCCAAAGTCTGGGTACTGGTGAAACAGGCCAGTGCAGGTCTGGTCTGCTGACCTGCGTCTACCCCAGCATCTGCCCCAGGGTCTCCTGCTCAGTGGACTGGGTTGACAGAATGAAGAGGCCCACTCCTTCCCCAGACCCAGCATCTGCTCCATCCTACACCAACCTGTTGTTCAGCTGGACCCCACACAGCCCTCAGAACTGCGCTTACCTGGCTTCTGCTGCCGTTTATCCTCAGGGCCTCCCAGAAAGCCTTGACGTGACCTGGGGGCATCCAGCGCCTTTCATCCCGTGTACCAGTGTCCTTCCCTGAAACTTCTCCTTGGCTTTTCTACCCACCCTCAAACCAAGTGTGGCAGTATCAGAGGAAAGCAGTGACCCTCCCTGCTCCTCTCTGATCTCTCATGCTCCGCCATGCCTGCCCTTCCCTTGGGGTCAGCATCTAGTTCCCTTGTTCAGAAAGGAGACCTTGCAGGAGGACTCCCAAGTGTGAGTTCCCAGGAGAAGAGCAGGTTGTAGGGGAACACTAAGGGGCACCATTAGGGGAGAAGGCTGATTCTGCCTCTCACAGAACGTGTCTGCTACAGGGGCACCCAGGCCTGCAGAAGGAGTGAGACGTCCCACTCAGGACCCACAGTGCAGAGGATCCAGGGCTTTTCCGAGCACGGCTGGGGGTTTTAAAGGGAAGACTGAACTCCAGTGGTCCTCAGGGAGGGAAAGCCTGGGACGTAGAGTGACTGAGCAGGGCTGCGTCCAGAACCAGGACGTGAGGAAAGGGGTCCTGGCCTGTGACTGGAGGACGAGAGATGGACACAGGGGCTGGGATGGTTACCTCAGCAGCCTTCTCAAGGTCTTGGTGTGTGGATAAGAGGGAGAGCCTGTCCTGCTTCTGACAGGGGACTGGACATGTGATGACTGTGAAATATGAAGAGACCATCAGCCCTGCTTACAAAGCCTACCACAACAGCAGCTCTTACGAGAGTCTTTTCTTTGGAGGTTTTACCAGCACCCAACTGACTTGGTGGACAAGAAATGCCAAACTCCAGCACGCTCTCTCATTTCTTCCACACCATGGGTTGGGGTGAGGGCTACTCAGAGGTACATGTGAAGGTCACAGGACAGTAGCCCAGGGTCAGTAAAATCACAGGGTTATAGAATGCCTCCCCTCCAACACCTCCCCACCTCATCATTAGGACTCCTGTATAATAACAGATTATAGCAGAAGATACTGCCTGGACTCAACCCAGCCCCAGGCCATTGCCAGTTTGGGGAGTGATACAGCACATAGGAGTATTTTCTCCCTCTCCCTTTTCTCCACCCCCCCCCCCTCTACTCCCTTCCTCTTGTACCTTTCAAATAAAATGAAAAAAAAATCAATTTTTTCTTTGAAAAAGAATATCAATCCCCTTCAGCTGTTCCAAAGAAGGGAAGAGGAGGGAACACTCATAACTCATGCTGTGAGGGTAGCCTTATTATTATTATTATTATTATTATTATTTTACTGAAGTTCTTTCTTTCTTTCTTTATTTGAAGGCAGAGTTACAGAGATGCAGAGGCAGAGACAGAGAGGTCTTCCATCTGCTGAATCACTCCCCAAATGGCCACAATGGCTGGAGCTGGCCTGATCGGAATCTAGGAGCCTGGAGCTTCTTCTGGGTCTCGCATGTGGGTGCAGGGGTGCAAGGACTTGAGCCATTTTCCACTGCTTTCCCAGGCCATAGCAGAGTGCTGGATTGGAAGTGGAGCAGCCAGGACTCGAACCAGTGTCCATATGGAATGCTGGTGCTGCAGGTGGCAGCTTTACCTGCTACGCCATATCACGGCCCCAAACATTCTCTTGATATCGCTACCAAAGCTGCAGTAATTGAAGAAAATGAAAATCTTTGGAATGAACTAAGACACAGGACACTGCAGGAAGGGGTGTTGCCATCAGAGGTGGAATTCGTCCTTCGGAAGACTGAGGTGGGGAAGGGATGAGAGCCAGCCCAGTGCAGCCTTAGTCATGAAATGTTTGTCTGAAGTTAGTGAGAGGCTTGCACACAAGGCATCCGTGCTGGTGTCAGGGAAGAGAACATAGTGGATTTTGAAGACCTTAACAGGGCCGTGCTGGTCTGGGACACGCAGAGCCTGTCTAGGGTAGGAGTCAGGTCCTGAGAGCCCCCGTGGGGGCCGCCCAGGTTCTTTCCTCCCAGCCAAGGATGCGTTCACAGAAACTGCAGGGGCTGCGAAGGGCCTCAGCTGTCCCTCGTGTGTCCCAGGGGCCAGCCCTTCTCTTGTCTGCCAGGAGACCTGTGTCAGCCACTGCCTGTGGTCAATTGATGAGCGGACTCGTGCTGGCCCGCCCTTTTCCTGGCCACTGGGACAGGATGGGGCCGCCTGTTAAGACGAATGAGGGCCACCTGCCAGTGCTGCCCAGGGCACAGAGCCGTGGAGGACCTCCTGTAGCGCTGAGGTCCCCCTGTGGAGCAATCCCACCTGGTCACTGAGAAAGCACAGCCCTTGGCTTTGCGGCCATCAGTGCTGCTCAGATTGTCAGCCTACATTACCCCAGATGCCGCAGCCTCTTTTCCCAAAGCCAGCGCTTTCCATCTCCCCAGACCCACACTGAGGAGGGACCAGGCCTGCCTGGAGCCTGCTTCAGGGGAGCAGAAAGGAGCCCCTCGGGAGGGTGCCCTCTCCAGGCTCAGTTCTCGGACTCTGCTCCTGGGGCCCTCGACTGACGGCTCAGAAGCAGCTCCCAGGAAGACATGTATAGGACACAGAGGGCAGTGGGGCTCAGGAGGACCCAGAGCCAATGAGGGCTCGTGTGGGCGGTGATGGTGGGGCACTAGCAGCCGGGGTAGGAAGCGTGGGAACCTGGAGGGAGATGTCGGTCAGGCCCCTGTGCAGCCATGAGCAGGCCTCTCCGTCTGTCTTGCCTCACTGCCCTCACCCCACTGATGCCAGGACAGAGGGCAGCAGAGCAGACTGTTTCCAATGTAACTTCCTTTATTTACACAAACAAAGTCCCAAAGGGATGATTCCACACTCTTGCCCCAGGTCCCTCCACCTGGGGGTCCTACAGTCGCCCTCTTGTGGTGAGGAACAGCAAGGTTAGCACTTTGGGTGCAGAGCAGAGTTAGGGTCCATGTGCTTCAGGCTGCACCTAGAGGAGCTGCTCCCCAGAGCCCTAGCGCCACCTAGTGGGCTGAATGATGCTTCTTCCTCCTCCTGGTGTCAAAGTGGTCACGTTTCCTCTTCTGAGCCTGGGAGTTTCCCACAGAGCCCAGAGCCTGGGCCTGCCCTCCAGAAGCCCTGAGGTGAGGCCCTGGGCAGGGCTTCTTTTTTACAGGGCCCGGGCCTCCCTGGAGAGCTTGCTTCCTGGACTTTGCAGCATGTGGGAGGGGACCCCTAGGGTCCCTTCCATGGGTAGACAGGGGTTTTGGTGCTCTGCAAGGATTCCCAGCTCCAAGGCAGGGCAGGTCTTCGGCAGAGGCCTCGCTGCGTGCAAAGCCCAAGGGCAGCAGGTGGTGCTGGGAGGCCAGGAGGAAGGAGAGACTGGGAAGTTCCTCCTCGTTCTCACTGGAGATGTCCAATGGTGCATGCGGGCCCCCAACAGAGGGTCCTCCTCTGAAACTCTCAGCATCTTTGGTGGCCCCCAGTGAGGGACACGCCCGATGTCCACTGAAGACAGCATTAACCTCAGGCCTGCACAGGGGGGTGTCTGGGACTGCATGTCTCTGCAGGTCTTGGGAAGGCATCGACTGGGAGAAGCACTGAGCTCTGGCCCCAAGGCGGGGGCCCTGGTTGTCACTCTCCGCACTTTGTTGGGGTCCAGATTCAGAATTGCTGGGGTTCAGTATGGGCACACCATGACTGGGGGTTGCCCCCACGGCCCCATCCTCTGTCACGGAGAAGTGCTTCGCCGTTACCTGCAGAGGAAACAGGCCCTTAGTGGCTGTGCCAGGTGCGAGGGAGGCCAGGGAGTGCACAGCAGGTACTCAGGAGGAGGCAGAAAGGCCCGAGTCTCTGGGCTGGTTCCATCGGTGTGAGGGGGTTCTGCCTCCACCCACATGAGCCTCATTCTAGCCCTGTACCCTAAGCTGGAACTGGCTCTTCTGTCTCCTTAACACATGTGAGCACCTGCACCCCACCTGAAGCAGCTCCTCAAGAAGTCATTCTTCCCCAGCAGAGTAGGGGGAGACATAATGATCTGGGTCTGCCATGCTGGGGTCCCCCCTTCTACCACCAGTCTACCTAGGTGCCTCTCCCTGCCCTGTCTACATGCTGCTCCCACCCTGGTTTCCTGGTGCCCCTCCCTGCCCTGTCTACCTGTTGTCCCCCACCTGCTTTCTTGGTGCCCCTCCTTGTCCCATCTACATGCTGCCCCCTGAGTTTCCTGGTGCCCCTCCCTGCCTGTCTACATGCTGCCCCCACCCCTGGTTTCCTGGTGCCCCTCCCTGCCCTGTCGACCCACCCCTGGTTTCCTGGTGCCCCTCCCTGCCCTGTCTACATGCTGCCCCCACCCCTGGTTTCCTGGTGCCCCTCCCTGCCCTGTCTACCTGCTGTACCCCCACCCCTGCTTTCTTGGTGCCCCTCCCTGCCCTGTCTACATGCTGCCCCCTCAGTTTTTGGTGCCCCTCCCTGCCCTGTCTACATGCTGCCCCCACCCCTGGTTTCCTGGTGCCACTCCCTGCCCTGTCTACATGCTGCCCCCACCCCTGGTTTCCTGGCTCACCTCCCTGCCCTGTCTACATGCTGCCCCCCACCCCTGGTTTCCTGGCTCACCTCCCTGCCCTGTGTACATGCTGTCCCTACTCTAATGCTGACCACCTTCTGTCCTTTACCTGGCCAGCAGTCAGCCCTTCCTCCTTCTCCAGCTCCTTGGATAGGGCTGTGAGGTCCAGCTGTGGATCTGGGGAAAGCAGTTCTTCCAGGAATCTGGGGTGAATGATGGCCTCCGCCTAGAAAAGACGCAAGATGTCCGTGATCATCCTTGCTTGAAGCATCTGAGATGATGGGAACTTGAACAGAACCAGAAAGCAATGACGGCCCCATCACTGTTCACACTGGGGTTGTAAATCAGTGGGCAGTCAGCTTCACTCACTACTCACTCACTCACTCACTCACTCATTCACTCAGGAACACAAAGGCAGTGGTGAAGAACTTGCATTTGGCTTAAGGGCCTGGTAGGGTCATTTTTTGGATCTTGCATCCCAGTGCCGCATCCCAACCCACCTTGGTGACAAAATCCACCTGGGAGCATAGACTGTCAATGTAGGACAGCATTTCTGGGTCCGGGTATGACCCCTCATTCTCCAGGAAACCTTCATCTCTGTCCTCTTCTGGGTGGCCATCGGGAGGCTCCCAGGACAAGGGTGTTGGCCCCAGCAACGTGTCCATGATTTCCATGTACTCCTTCACAGCCTCTGGCGGGATCTCCTTGGGTGTCTTGTCCTGAGGCCCCTGGTGTCTGGGTGGCACTGGACAGGCAGGCAGGGCCTTGGAGCTGGCCTTCCTGGGGGCACACCCTGTGGATGGGGAACATGGTGTGAGTACAGGGGCCCCAGTGTCATGTCAGGCGCAGTGGGGTGGACAGTTGTTGGGGGACACGAGTGGTCTCGCTGGGCCAGGAGAACCTGACAACAGCATCCGAGAGAGAAGATGGGGCCGAGAGGTGGAACACCTGAGTCACCAACACTCTGTGTTCTTATCTCCAGACCCCATCCTGGCCAGAGTTTGCTGGCTCCTTGGGAAGCTAAGGGATGAGAGGCACTATGACTGTGGCATGAAAAATTCCCAGGTGATGGCCCAAAGCATGTGGGCCCCTGGGCTGTCCGTGGGACATTCCGCACAAAGGAACACATGTTGCTCTTGAAGGAAAGGCCCAGACGAGGGAACAACGGATCCTGGGGTTGTGTTGGCCTCTGCCAAGGGCTGTGTTGGGACACGAGAGACTGTACCTGGCTGCTGGACAGCCACAGGGGCTGGGGGCCCTTGAGGAAGCAGTGCTGGTGAGACCGGTGGGGGCTGGCAAGGTTTCCCCTTCATCCACCCCAGCTTCTGAATCTGCATCTCCTCCTCTTCCTCAAACTCCATGAACCTGAGAGTGGGGGACACAGGACAAACGTGAGGGGCCCATGCCCTGACAAACGATCTGGCAGCAGCTGGTGGTAGACACATGCACATGTCCCTTGGGGTCAGCGAGGCCCATGTCTGGTCAGTCCCACAGGGGTAAAACATTCTGGGAACAGTGCTCTCTTCTGCCCTGCACGGGCCTGTGACGTGTGTCTCTGATCCCCTACAGGCCCAGTTAACAAAGGCACAGCAGATCTCACCACTTGCATGCCTTGTCTGGCCCTATACAGAGCCACAAGTAGGGCTGACTCCAGAGGCTGCTCAAAAGGACATTTATCACAAGCTCTTTTGGGTCCTAGTTCAGAATCAAAGATCCTGAGCCCGAGACTGTGATCCTTGTAGGGGGAGCAGGAGATGAGGGTCCAGGGGCAGGCAGGAGGATGGGAGGCCTGGCTGAGAGGTGGGGCATTGCCTCTGAGTGCTGTGTGTTTAAACTTATCTCACTGCATAAAAAGGCAGAAATGCAGCACAGGGCCCTGCTTCTGAGACACCAGACCCCCGAGAACACACTCTGGGCTGCAGCACATTCTGGGATGGCGCTTCACTGTTGAGAACACATCTGTCCATAGCGCCTCTCTCGAGGGCATGAGGCAGACGCTCCAATGGAGGTCGTGCCATGTGCAGAGTCCTCGTGGTGGGAGGACACCACAAGGGCTCGCTAGCTGCTCCACCTCAACCTTGAGCGTCAAAGCCTCGGTAGCTTCAGACACAGATTGGGAGGACTCCCAGGGAGGAGAGCACATAGAACCCTACATCCAGGAGGTGGGGCAGTATCCTGGGAGAGCAGGGCCCACGGAGGGCCTGTTCCAAGAAACGGTGTATGTGTGCTGACACATCCAGCCCCTCAGGCCCAGTCTCCCTCCCCAGCCTCCTCCACCACACAACCCTGGGACTAGGACTCCCAACTCACTTTTCTGCCATCTCGTAGAAGATCATCCGGTCAAAGTTGCTCTTGTGCTGCCATTCACGCAAGGCAAACTGCAGGCCCTCCTCCAGCGGCATGGTGGGCCTCCTCTGGGCCAGGGTCCGCAGCACAGGGCTGGAATTAATTCCCCAGAGTCAGTAAAAACACACAAGCCCACCTTGCTGCCTGAGCTCAGGGATCTGACTACTGTGCTGCGGTCTCCCCTTCCCTCTGTCCCTGTCGTGTCCTCCTCCAGTGTGGGCTCTCCAGCCTCCTGGCCACCTCTCATCTGGGGGATACCCACTTCCAGGGCTGTGTTGGCCTCTCTGTCTTCCGTTTGCGGCTTCAGCATCACTGTGCAGCATGCATTGGATGATTGTATCCCCTAAATACATGTGTGCAAGTCCTAATCCTCAGTGTGATGGGGTCTGAGGTGGTGTCTGTGGTGCAGTTAGGGTTAGGAGAGGTCCTAAGGCTGCAGCTCCCGTGATAGTACTGGTGTCCTTAGAGGAGGGTCAAGACACACCATAGCTTGACTCTCAAATGAAGACAGTGGGAAGGTCCTGTCTCAGGAAGAGCAGGCTCACCGGAATCTGAATCCAGCCCATGTCCTGTGCTCAGTCTTCCAGCCTCCAGATGTGACACATGAACATCTGTGGTTGAAACCGTCCAGCGTGTGGCCTTGTGCAGTGCAGCCCAAAGGGAGAACCACACAGAGTGATCTGACCTGCATGCCAGGGCTCTGGTGCGGGCTGCTGGTCCCAGGGCTGAGTGTGTAACCTGCTTTATAGTTGCTGGCCAGAGGCCGCACTGGAGTTGGGACCTCAGAGCTCCCGTGAGTGGGGAGAAGTATGGGAGCTATGCAGGCTGTGCTCTGAGTAGGGGACCAGGACTCTGTGGATGGGGACTGAGTTGGGGGGTGATGTGCCTCCTGGGAAATGCTGAGTGTTCAGAGCTGCAGGGAGATGGAGACATCAACACCAAGGCGTGGAGACTCCTTTCAGCTGCAGGCTGAGTGACGATGCGGCCGGGAGGTCAGAGGTGGGCGCGACATGGACACAGTGCCCTGCTCAGTGGAAGGTGGCTGTGTTTGTCGTGATGGTGGTAGACACAGAGGAACCGGAGCCAGAGTGGTCAAGAAAGGGGAGTGTGCCACTGCGGGGAAGGTTCCCTCTGGTTTGGTCCCCAGCAGCCCCAGACAGCGGCCTGCGTTCTTGCCTTAGGTGCTCAGAGTCCAGTCACAGCCTGTACCATGGTGTTTGGGCTGTGGCTGTGTTCTTCTCCTCATTGCCTTTTCCTCATGACGGCATTGACCGCAGTCATTTCGTGAGACAGAGCGTGTGCCTGGCCTGTGCCAAGCTCAGCAGGTTCGCTGCAGTGACCTTCTCAGCTCCCTGGGAATGGGTGCGAGTGTCTCCTCTCTGTGAGGGCTCTGGGCTGCGATGTCAGTGCTGGCCCAGGAGAGACCCTCATGCTGGTGCCCCAGCGTGGCCCTGGGTGGGCTCCTGACCACCTTCTGTCTTCCTGGAAGTTCCGGGAAGAGCGAGGGTTGGGCTGTGCATAAGACTTCCCTCCTTACCAGCCCTCACGTCAAGTCCCTGGGTCTGTGACCTTCTGTGTATGATGCTGGTGGTGGACAGGGATTGCTGTGTGGACTCAGACTCAAACCCCAGTGGTGGCTCCTGTGATCCCAGGACCCGCTCTGACCTTGAGTGTTCTGTAAGGGTTACCCTGGAAATTGTGGAAGTGTAAATGTTATCACAGGATAGCTAAGATCCAGTGGGGCAAGGCCCTGGAAGCATGTCACAGGCAGCATGAGATATCATGGCTGCCAATGGGAACTGCATGTGGTCTCTCGATTGCCTTCAGGGTCTTCCTTTGGGAGCCCTTTTAGCCTGCATTGCCCACCCCGTGATCCTCCCAATGCACTGCCCCAGGCCCTGGGCATGGGTACTCACATGAGGAAGCAGGACAGAGCTTCTGTGTCAGGGCTCTGGGGAAGGAGCCTCCGGGCCAGGGCCTTGAAGTGCTGCCAGCGCCGGAAGTTCTCGTAGACGCTGGTGGAGTTGCAGGGGTCGTCTGGTGAGGCTTGGGCCTTGGGAGTAGGCAGGATGTGCTCCCTGTCAGCCCCTTGTGATGGTGGCCCGTTGTTTACTGGGAAGACCATCGGGGCCAGCTGGGCAGCTGGTGGTGGAGCTGGAGGAGGGCGGCCTGGAGGCCAGCCCCCCTGACTGGCCTGGGTTCCCACCATGGTAGGTGCAGGCACTGTTGCCTGCAGGGAAGACACAGGCACTGCTATGGGAGCAGGGTGCTGCCCTGCCCCACAGAACCCCTCTGGGGCATTCAGGCTGATCTGGGTTTGGTTGTAGACCAAGGTCTGAGAGTGGAGGGGCTCCACTGGCTGCCCTCCTGTCCTCAACTGGAGGAATAGCTGGACATTCCCAGCCCCATTTGGGCCACAGCCACCATCTCCAGCCACTGTGGGCATCCTGGGGATAGCAGCAGGCAGCACAAGGCGACTGCCTGGAGGGAATGCCACATTCAGGAGGGGCGGAGGGGGCTGTCCCCAGGGTGGCTGGGGTGCAGGGCCGTGAGTTGGTTGGGAAAAGGGCAGCAGCATGACGAGAGACGTGGAGGTGCCTGGGTGCGGGATCATGGCTGATCCCAGCCCTGGAGATGCTGTGGAGACAAAGGAGAGGGGTGAATGGAATAGGGGAACCAATTCTCAATACCCTTCTCGAATAGCAATTCTCAGATACCCTTCATTGCCAGGATGTAACACTGAGTTCTCACTGCCCCTAGAGTCACACAGGGTGACTCCCAGTTGTCTAGATGTCTCCCAACACCTGGATCAGCATTGCCTCCCTAGTGGCACCTCAGTACTCCACAGCAGGCTAGGGGACTTATACAGCTGTGGTGCCACATGCCCACCCAGCCTAGGTAAAGCCAGCTGATTCACAACACCGAGCCCAGACCCCACCTTAGGGGAACTTCTTAGTGGACACTTTCCTTAAACCCTAGCACAAGAAGGTCAAAGGTCTGGGAAGAAATCTCTCCCTACCATGGCCTTGTGATTCATGAGGATAACCTTGTGATCTCTGAGGATAACATCATCCTGCTAGCAGGTGGTACTCTTCTTAAGAGGGCCCTGCCGAAACCACAGGGAGCATATATATATTGGCCGCCCCTGGTTGCATGGCCTGGTGGTCCCTCTGTGTTCCCCAAGAACAGGACTGATAGGTAGATGTTGGTCCCTTGAGATGGTTTCCTTACACAATCAGGGATGGCTGCATAGGGTTAGAAAGTCCACAGGGTGGTGACTGGTAGGGGTGTCTGGGGAGGTGTCCGGGATTTCGTAATTTCTAAAGGGTCAGATCAGAATTGGTTGAGGGAAATGGTGACTATCTGGGATCGTTCTTTATGCTCTCAGTGATGGAAAGCAAAGGCTTGAGGAGTAGGCTTGAGTCAGGGAGTTGGGGGGACAATATGTACTGGAACACATCCCTGACCAGGAACCACACAGAGCCCAGTAAATGACAACAGGCACAGTGCACATGTGTCTAAGGATCAGGACCCGTGTCCTCACATTGAACATAACCTTCCTAACTGCTACTCTCCATCCTTTAATATAAAAACAGGTGTGGTTTCTTTGGCACAGTGAGTTAAGCTGCAACTTGGCATGTCCACATCCCATATTGGAGCTTGTTCTAGTCCTGGCAAACTGTACTTCTGATGCAACTTCTTGCTAACGTGAGAATGGAGGCAGAAAATGAAGACAAAGCACATGAATTCCTGTCCTTTGTTGGAGACTCTGGCAGTGTTCTGGGCTCCTGGCTTTGACCTTGCCCAGCTCTGATTATTTCAGACACTGGGGAGTACAGTGGATAGAAGATGTAGATACCTCCTTCCCTTCCTCTCCCTCTCCCTCCCTTTCTCTCTCTTTCTCTCTCTCTCTCCCTCCCTCCTTCCCTACCTCTCTCCCTCTCTCCCTCTCTTACTCTCTCCCTTCCTCTCCTCTCTCTTTCTTTTCTCCCTCTCTCCCTCTTCCATTGCTTGTCAAGCCCTCACTATCTCCCCTCTGCTACTCAAATAAATAAGCTTTATGAAAATAAAGGTGGAGAACAGCATTCACTGAAACTTCCTGTGGAAATCCAACCACTCTGCCCAGCTGAACCTGTCTGTGAAGTACAGAGGTGGAGTTCGTGCACTGCCTTCATCTTTATGGAAAGTCCTTGGCAGAGGCCCACCATGAGCTGTAGGATGACTTGATTGAAAGACTTGTGTTTCCACTACAGGAGGAACAATGCAGACCACTTAGGGGAAACCCAAGCCCTCTGTTGCCTGATGCTAATTGCCATTCCTGTCCTTGCAGAATCCAGAGAAAACAACTTTCCTGGAGTGAAAGAAACCACTACTGGGCAGGAAGCAGAGAGCTGGGAGGATATGGGCAGTAGAGGTGGTTGTAATTTCCAGGCTCACTCAAGGAAGAATGGGTAAAAGGGAAGGATCCCAACTGATCATTTTCATGGCTAAGCCCATTTCATCTCAGCATCCTAATACCTAGGATAGCCCTGTCTACACCCTCTGAGCCCTTTCAAGGGCAGGCTCCCTGTGACTGAAAGGGTAGGCTCAGCTATACCCTGAGCCTCTCTCTGCCTCCACCTCATCCCCAGCCATCCTCGCACTACACCCCTCAGACTGAAGTGACCTGTGCCCCTCTCCTGGTTTACAGAGAACGAATCCATTTGCTCCCGTCTCTTCTACTCATCAGTACACTTCCCATGGGGCATCTTGATCCACCTGTATGTGGCCAGTAGTCTCCCCAGTCAACAGCGTCCGTTCAACATAGGCTTCCACAGCCTCCCCAGGTACGATGTCCTTGTGGACATCCAGGGTTGTCTCTTTCTTCTACTTCAATCCAGTCAGCTGTCCCCAGGGGACGTGTCCCATGTGAGTCCCCAAGTATCCAAGTAGTAGCAGGGAATCTGGTTAAACAGCCCCACCCCTACAGACTTACCTCCTCCTGAAGCTCTCCCTGCAGGCTTGGACACTCAGCACAGCCTCCTCAATGAGAGAAACAAGTTCAGGACCCAGCAGTGAGCTGGCCGCTCAGGGTCCAACTGCAGCAGCTGGGGCAAGTTTAAAGGTAACAGGAACGGAATGTGGGGCTCAGGCTTCTCTGGTGGGGGAGGGGTGGCAGGAGAGCAGCCCAGGTGGGGGTGGGGAGACATTCTGAGGCTCTTGCAGTAGGGCAGAATCTCAAGTTCTCCTGAATCTGAACTGCGGCAGAACAGCTGATGTGAGCTCCTCAGGCAGTGTTAAAGTATTCTCTGATTTCCAGCACACCGACTGTACTTGGTTCCTCCTTAACATCTGTTCCATATCAATATACCTACTCTTGGTTCCTAGGCCACCCTGCTTCCCACCTGTGGAGGAAGGTAGGCCCCTAGCTACATTCAGTGAAGCACTTTCTCATCAAATTTCAGAACACATGATGTGATCAGTACAGGCTTGCTTAGGGAGAAGAGGGGACCAAGTGTCTGAGAACGTATCAGCGGATCAGTGACAGTCGCAGTGTGTGCACTTCATCCTGAGGGA
Organism: Lepus europaeus; assembly: GCF_033115175.1. Taxonomy (NCBI): domain Eukaryota; kingdom Metazoa; phylum Chordata; class Mammalia; order Lagomorpha; family Leporidae; genus Lepus; species Lepus europaeus. The sequence goes on from NC_084838.1 coordinate 100,856,759, forward strand.
AGCAGTCTTGCACCCCCAAGTACTGTCCACTGCTGAATCTGCATTTCCAAGGAAAGTCTGACTTCTGATCCCCTTTGTTGGAACGCCTCTGTCCATCACGGACTGATATTAGAGCTTACAGACTAACTCAGAAACCCCCTCCCCAACCTTTTGTGGTACTGACAGTGTTTGTTGTTAAATGTATGCTTTTTCTCCTTTTAATGCTTTTCATGGAGTATTGTGACGTGCAAATATTTTTGTATTTCAAAAGTCAAATGGAATACATAGGGATGGGGCTTCCTCCCAACAAAGTATCCTGGTCACTTTTCCCTTCCACAGGAAATTTTTGTGATGTGTACATTTTTATCTAAAAGTATATGGACAGGAAGTTTTGTTTTTGAAAATACTTTCAATTAGTTTCTGATAGTTAATTTTACTGGTGTGCAGAATGAGTTTGTGTTACTTGTGGTTACTTTCTTTGGTTTGTAAGACAGGTATTTAGAACAAGTGGGTCTTTAGCTCATAAATATTACAGGTACTCCGGATGGTGTTGAGTCTGTACTGGAGTCATTGGGCCTTCCAGCATTCTGCTGATGTGCACCCTGGGAGGCCACAGATGATGCCTCAAGTTGTTGGGTTCACGAATCCAGGTGTGACCTGAAAAGTATGAAGTTCCACGCATCTAGCTGCCTCTTGGCATAGCCCTGGAGTTGAAGTCACCTGGAGAATAAACCAGGGGCTAGGAGCCTCAGTCCTCTGTAGCATGAACCACCCATTTACACTCAACAATGTTTTTGTTCTTCATGCAAGCACTGGATCAGGTCTACCAATATGTTCAGAAGATAATATGGGAGCAATTCAAGCAAGGTAATGGTGAATGGCAAAAAACCACCACCACCACCACCAACAGAAAAGAAACAAAAACAAAAACAAAAACCAAAAACAAAAAAACCAATTAGAGGTGTGACCTAAGAAATAAAAACCACCTAGAGGTGTGACTTAAAACATAAACAAGTTTAAGAGCCTTCTCAAAGACTTGTATTTCTATCGTGTGCACCCTTACATGGTGTTCAAACAGTAACTTCATATTGGAGGGTTGATGAGGCCACGTTTTTACTCAGGAACTTAAGGAATGAGTGTTTCTTTGTTGTGAAATTACGCCTATACTACATGGTATTTTTTACTTTATGTGGTTCAAATTGGCACGTCTTAGGATGGTAAGAAATTTTCAACGAAAGCATTTGCGAATCACTGTTTATTTAAAATTCCCTGTATCATGTAAATTCCCCAAGTACAGTAAATACCAGAGGACAAACTCTAAGAACGGAGCTAGGAACCGGAGTCCTTCAGTGTTTCCAGGTCTAACATTCTTGGCCAGACTGTTCTTCCATGGAACCCAGGCGGGCTGGGAAGAAAGGAGGCAGCGTTTTGGGGAGGCGCGGACAAGTCTCGGAGACCTGCAGTCCGGAGAGGATGCAAGCGCTGACCCCAGTGCAGGAGACCCCGCTCTAGGGTGCAGCCCTGGGAAGAGCCCTTCCCTGGGGTGCGCGTGCCAGGGCGGACGTCTGCCCTCTTCCAAACCATCAGGGGTCGTTTCAGACGCGGTAGGTTAATGGAGAGACGGCCACAAAGATTCCAGGACTCGTCTGGTCGCGGAAAAACCGCAACAATCTTTCTAGACCACATATTGTCTCCCTGCACTCCTATCTTTGGCGCGCGCTCCGCACGCATGCGCACGCCCTCGGGGCGCGCCGGGTTCCCGCCCTGCTCCAGTTGCCCTCCAACGTCTCCCAGCATCCGTTGCGGGCGTCCAACCCAGGTGATGCGCAGGCGCGAGGAGAGCGCGTGCCCCAGGGAATCGCAGCCATGGCGGCGCCCCGAGAGTCCGTTACTTAGAAGGTAATGGACCCCCAGCCCCAGTCTTGCCGAGCGGTCCTTGCACTTTGTGATCCTTCCCGCTATGCGGTGGGCTCTCCCTTGGTCTGTGCGGCCCAGCGGCCCCAGCGGCCAGCTGGCTGCGGAGCGAGCGAGCGAGCGGTGAAACCGCCGAATTTGGTGCCGGTCCTGGTCCTGGCAGGGCGCTCCCCGTGTGCTGACGATGCCTGACCTACGTGAGGGGGCTTTAGTACCGCAGAGGACCCTCCGTGTGTCCCGTCGGTGTCGCCAGCATTCTGAGCAAGGCTGAGGCTGGGGAAGCTCCCTCGGGACGGAAACCCTGATGCAGCCCAACAGGTAGCTCGGGCTGCTGACGGTGCGTGCCGCCTTCAGGTGCATCCTGTTTGACCTATGGACGTGGTGCAGCTGAGGAGAAGTGCAGCACTCAGGTTTAGTGCGGATAGGTGTCCGTGACGTGAGCAGCTTGGCTCAGATTAGTAGTCAGCTGTAGTCCCCAGTCCTGTGTCAAATCACGGTTGCCTTGCCTGCATCTTGTGTGCACGAAATTAACAATAAAGGAAGTTGTACCTTGTATGGTGTGTGACTTCTGTGCTACTCACCTGTTAGATCAGTGCCACTGACTGCACACCGATAAGTGTGTGTGCATGGTTTGGGGGTCAGTGTGTGTATGTGAGCATGTAGGTTTTCTTGTTTATTTGGCCGTGTGAGAATTGTGGGGTGGTTGTATCTGAAAGTGTGTTGTATCTGAAAGTGGGTGTTCCGGTGCCTTTAGGAATTCAGGGAACGTGTTTGATATTGTCTTTATTTAGGGTGTTTTTTGTTTCAAGCAAACAAAAGATCGTTTTCTTAGAGCAAAATTGTGCGTTTCAAGGACTACTTAGTACTATAGTTAGCTTTATCAAGTAGATGTACATGCCTGTGGCTTCTGAATCCAGTTTCCTGCAAATGCATACTCTGAGAGCTTCGATATAACAGAGTCATGAGGATATCTGTTGATTGGTAAGGGTAGGCTCAGCAGCTTCTTCACTTGGGTATGGTGAACCTAAGCAATAACCTTCATTTTTTTTAAAAGATTGATTTATTTACTTGTAAGTCAGAGTTACACAGAGAGAGGAGAGGCAGAGAGACCGAGGTCTTCCATCCGCTGGTTCACTCCCCAATTGGTCACCAAAGGCAGGAGCTCTTTCAGGTCTCCCACGTGGGTGCAGGGGCCCAAGGACTTGGGCAATCTTCCACTGATTTCCCAGGCCACCGCAGAGAGCTGGATTGGAATGGAGCAGCCAGGACTCAAACCAGTGCCCATATGGGATGCTGGCACTGCAGGCAGCGGCTTTACCTGATATGCAGAGCGCTGGCCCCTAACCTTCATATTTAAGAGAAGAATGGATCGTTAGCAGACCACATGGGGTCCTGTCCACTTGTGATTTTGCTAATCACGTGGGAGCCCAATGTCTCAAGTTTTGTAGACCCAGTTTCCTGGTTCATGTGGCTGGAGCATCTCCTTGGTAGGTGAAGGTAGATTTGTATTTGCAGATCAGTTTGTGGGGTAGCTGGGTCCAGGTGTTTGTCTCCATTATAAGAAGATTGAAGATCAGACAAGAGGTCAGCAGAGAAGCATGGTTCTTTACAGGAAATGTAACAGTGCACACTCAAGAGGGGTTCAGGTGTGCTGAAGCTAGTGCTGCACTCAGGTTTGGGCCATCTCTTTACACAATGAAGAAAGTTAGAGCATGGTGTCTGCAGCAAGGCTGTTTGACAATTCACAGGGACCCAGTTTGGGGCGTGGATTGAGTACTGGCCATATCCTGCTGTCTGAGACCCTCATGTGGTCATTCTTAGAAGAAGAGTGGTTTTCTCTTGCTATATGGTGTATCGCTTTAGTTTTCTCCATCTTATGAGGGCCCTGCTTGGTTTTATATGACTTTTAGAAATACATTCCCCAATGCTCTAATCTCTTTATGTCCTTGTGGTATTTTGTGATTCCCCCACTGGGGTTGTCCTTGCCACTGATCTCCCAACCACGCTCTAGGCCTAGTGATTTGTTTGATTAGCATGCTGATTGAGCTTCCTCCAAGGACTTTGCTAGCCCAGCTCACGTTTCCACTACTGTCAGAAGGTGGGCATTCTAGTTTCAACAAATCCCCACTATTCATGCCTGGAATTCTTTAGGCTTTCCTCTTGTGCCTTCCAGTTATACAGCCCAGAGGTGATATATGGTATGTGCAGGTATGTCAGCCCCCATTTGGAACCTGACAGATGGGAAACACAGATGCCCAGCCCAGGTTGATGTCTGATCTGATGCTCAGTGATGCTGGGAGGATGTGCATACAGTGCCAGTCAAGCTGGGTGGGTCTCTCTGATGGATTAGTAACTTCAGGAACCTAGGTTTCAGCCTGAGGGATTGCTGCTGGAGTCTAGAGCTTGTCCTCTTTCTTGTAACCCTTACAGGTTTAAAGAAATCCTCTTTGAATCTGTTCACCTCCATCGCCACCCCCACCTTACGGAACTTCCAGAAGACCTAGACATTGTTTCTGTTCTTCCTGGGAAGTTGTTACTAGGAAAGCTCACCAATCTGCACATCCCACTGAGGTGAGGATGGTCCCAACAGAGGATGTTTGCCAAAGACCAGCTGTGGTGCTCCAGGATGCAGGGTGGGGGAAAGTTTCTGTTACTCAGTAGGCACAGAAAACTGACAAATCTAGAAGCCATTAGAAATGTACAAAGAGTAATAAAATGCCAGCCATGACACCACAAAGCAGTGTAATAGACAAAGCAAGACATTGGAATTTTTATCAGTGCTAATACATGAAATTTGCAATTTTTATCTGCTTGCTGGTGAGATCGTTAAACCTGGATGAAATGATGCACAAATGCTGAACAGGGAATGACAGGGTCAGAGGATTCTTGAACTGCTTGGTTCTTGATCCTAATCTAGAGCAACACAGAGTCGCTCAGAGATCTCAGATGGCTGCTTTTATGACTCCTGATCTCCAAGGGGTCCCTGGGAAGAGGAGATCTCTTTGTGCTCCAAAGGCCCCTCCAGCATGCAGCAGTGGGGAATAAGAGGGCCCTGCCTATGTGAGTGTGTGCATCTTACTGCTCTGTATGTATAGACCCCACTCTTACTGCTGTGTTGCCACTTGGACTGTTGGTGGTGGGCAGGCTGTCTCTGAGCACAGTGATGCAAGATATGCCTTCCATGGGGGCGTCCTTTGGAAAACAAATTGTTGTTGGGGAGCAGTTCCAGAATTTCTACCCCTGCTCCTGTTGCCCCTCTTGCCTAACCCTGCATGCTTGCTTCCAACATGTATGACCCGAGATATGTGTGCATTAAGAATATTTGGGTGACAGTGGGTGTGTGCCTTAGAGACCAAGCTAATCATCAAAGCTGCATCCAAGGCTGGGTGCACTTGTGTGTGAGCATGGATCCTTCTCATTCTGAGTCACTGCGTTGCTCCTAGGTAGGTTGGTTCATCTTTAAGGGTCAAAGATTCAAATACATGTGGATTTTCATCACTTCCTTATGTGGACAAATTCAAGAGTGTGCCATTGGCAGTTGGGCAATCTGTTAGCATGTTTGTGTTCCAGGAATCTGTTCCCAGACGGGGTGTCCTAATGGACTGAGGCCATGCAGAGCAGAATTTCTCCAGGAGTTGTCCACATAGTGTGCAGCGGTCCTAGACTTGTGAGATTTTCTAGAGAGGAGGTCAGATGGGCCGTCCCTTGACTCTAACACGGACACCCTGGCAGTGAGCTAGGCAGCTTCAGGCTCTGATGGTTCTCTAGGGAGCACAGAAGGTGCACAAGGACACCTTTCCCCAGGGGCTAGGTCTTGAGACTGACCTGCTAACATCTGCCCCACTCCAGGTTGTGTGTACTTTAGGCATCAGGCAACTCAACTTAGTGACCACTTCTTAGCCACCTGTCTCCACAGAAACCTGAGAGTCCCCTAAGCTCGGAAGAGCCTCTCCTGGGTCCCTAATGCTAAGGTATGGAGTTGCTTCTGTGTGTCAGTGGGTCGTGTTTTCCAGAAATACTCTTCCTTTTCTGAAGGCTCAGGATGTCTGCACCTTGGAAAGCTCAACTCAGTTTGAAGTTTGTATCGCTAGGTGGCAGGAGTCATTAACTTTGTTCAGTCCAGTTGATCAGGTGAGCGCCAGCTGAGCTACGGTGTCTCTGAGTTCCCAGGAGCCTGCTTTAGATTTTGTGCCTGGCTCTGATTCTGAGTGTGCTCCTCATCAGGATCAGGATGGAGACGTATTCCAACTTTGTCCTAGTGTGGAGAGGTCACAGAATCAGGGCACGAACACAGGACACTTCCCTTCCTTCCTTCCCTAACTGTCCTCCTGTGCCTCAAGTCGAAGGGAGCACTGGGAGACATCAGCGTGGGGTCAGTGGTCCACATCCTTCCCACAGGGCAAGACCACCCTGTCTTTGGAGCAGTAATTCATGAGGACCCCATATGAGAAGTGGAATGTGTAAGGAAGCCTGGACTTTTCAGTTGAGTACTCCAGAAATATAATCAGCTGTGGTGGCCGATGCCCTGGAGGAAGCCCAGGGGTCAGGCCTGTCCTGTTTGGGAACTGTCAGTGGGTTTTGGGGTGTCCTGCCTGTGCGAAGAAGGCTGAGATGATGACAGCTGCACTGGACCAGGCCTGGCTTGTTGGGTCATTCCCCTGGGTGGCTCCTGACTGTTGAGTAGCTTTCATATTGGTGACTGTCTTCTGTGTTTCTGCGTGTATCACATCTTTAAGCATCTTTTGCAGGGCTGGACGAATGGCGACGAATTCTTTCAATTTCTGTTTGCTGTGAAAGGTCTTTATTTCACCTTCATTCACAAATGAGAGCTTTGCAGGATATAATATTCTGGGCTGGCAGTTTTTCTCTCTTAGTACCTGGGCTATATCTCTCCATTCCCTCCTCGCTTGTAGGGTTTCTGATGAGAAGTCTGCTGTGAGTCTAATTGGAGATCCTCTGAGAGTGGTCTGACGTTTCTCTCTAGCACATTTTAAGATCTTTTCTTTATGTTTCACTGTGGTGAGTTTAATTACAATGTGTCATGGTGAGCATCTCTTTTGGTCATGTTTACTAGGGCTCTATGAGCTTCCTGTACTAAGAAGTCTCTGTCCTTCTCCAAACCTGGGAAATTTTCTGCTTGTGTCTCACTAAAAAGGCCTTCTAATCCTTTCTCCCTCTCCATGCCTTCAGGAACTCCTAGGACCCAAATGTTCGTTTTTTTAAATAATATCCTGTAGATTCCCGACAATATTTTTTAGTTTTCTAATTTCCTCATCTTTTCTTTGGTTTGCCTGTTTCATTTCCTGTTCTCTGTCTTCTAAGTCTGATATTCTCTCTTCTGCTTCACCCATTCTGTTTTTTTTTTTTGACAGGCAGAGTGGATAGTGAGAGAGAGAGAGAGAGAGAGACAGTGAGAAAGGTCTTCCTTTTTGCCGTTGGTTCACGCTCCAATGGCCGCCGCGGCCGGCGCATCTCGCTGATCAGAAGCCAGGAGCCAGGTGCTTCTCCTGGTCTCCCATGTGGGTGCAGGGCCCAAGGACTTGGGCCATCCTCCACTGCCTTCCCGGGCCATAGCAGAGAGCTGGCCTGAAAGAGGGGCAACCGGGATAGAATCCGGCGCCCCAACTGGGACTAGAACCTGGTGTGCCGGTGCTGCAAGGCAGAGGATTAGCCTGTTAAACCACGGCGCCAGCCCACCCATTCTGTTTTTAAGGCTCTCTAATGTGTTTGTCATTTGATCTGTTGAATTCTTCATTTTATTATGATTTCTCATCACTATCACAGTTTCATGTTCTACTAGTTGTTTCATTTCATTTTGATTCCTCAATATTTCATTTTCGCGAAAGAGATTTTCTATCTTGTCCTTTAAGGATTTCTGTAGTTCAAGAATTTGTTTTTGAGACCTTCTTAATGATCGTTCCAATTTTTTGAGATCTGCTTCTTGCATTTCTTCTATCTCATCATCTTCATAATCTTGAATTGGGGTGTCTTTTTCATTTGGGGGCATCATATTATCTTTCTTGCTCTTGTTAGCTTGGTTTCTACGTTTGTTCGGCATCTTGGAGGCATTCTTTGTTTCCTTCGCTGTGGTGTTTTTCTCATTATGGTATGACTCTATAGTATGTGGACTGCTTGCTTTTGATGGATCCTTAGAGGCTATGCTGGCTGTGACCAAAGAGCTCTGTTTGGTTCTTCAGGGTTAAGGGTGTGCCCATGGTGACTCACCCAAGTTGTTCTCTGACTTGCTCTCTCTCTCTCTCTCTCTCTCTTTTTTTTTTTTAGACTCAGTTGGGAAGAAATTCCACACAGCTCACTGGGTTGCCTAGGTTATGGAGGGGTTTGTTTTACATATGTAAAATGGTGCCTACTGTTTGTCTTGCTCGTCTTTGTAAGGTGAGTGGGGAGAGAGGCTACTGACCCTGCCGGTTCCCCCTATTTATTCACTTTTTTTTCTTTCCTCCAGTCAGCCTGGTGCACTTTCCCCCCGTGGGAACTCAGACCACGCTCTAACCTTCCCGGCCAATGTCTCAGGTTACCTCTCCTTCCAGCGCTGGGGCTCAAATTCTGTGGCTGGGCTTCTGTGGCTGGGCTCACTGGGTTCCCCGCTCTTGCGGCTCCTCTCTCACCGCTCCACTCCTGCAGCATGGCTCGGCACGGCAGTGTGCCACCTTGCTCTCCCTGTAGGTCTTCTGTGTCACATCCACAAGATCCAGAAGAGTTTCCTCTGCAGTTTTTTTCTGAGTCTCTTCCCGAGGGTACAGTAACTCCAGTTTTGTTTAACTATCTTTTCTTGGACTGACTGTTGGTACGTGCCCTCATTCTTCCGCCATCTTGGCTCCTCTTTTTTTTTTTTAAACTTTTATTTAAGGAATATAAATTTCCAAAGTACATCTAACTCTGACTTTCAAATACATAAACATATTATATTTAATGTCCTGCTGCTGTCCATAAAAACAGTAGGGGGACTTAGAATTAGTAGGGAATGATGGTTTCTGAATATTGCAGGTTGGAAGAGAAATGAATACTTAAATAAGAAGGAAATACCACCTTTTACTCCAGCATAGACCTATTCTGCTCACTCAAGAAAATGGTGCACAGAGCAATTACCAGTGTAAATTCAGCATACTTGGAAAAAAAAGAGAAATTCAGAGTGTTTCAAATACTCAGTCACAATAGCCAATTTTTAAAATTTTTCATGGCAACATCCTTCTTTCTCATAATGAAATAAGTAATGAAATTTAAATAGAATTTAGTCCTACCTCCAAGCATTTAGAATTCAAATGACTATTGGGAGATATATCTGATCTTTGAAACATGAAAGATAAAAGTTCTAAGAATATCTTTCGAAAAAAAATCCAAATGAAGTTTCTTTTTTAATAATTAAATATTTTATTTAGATTAACAGTGTCAGTATTTATACATAATTATTTTTATTTAACTAATTGACCTTATAATAAGCATTAGGCTATATATGTATACATTCTTGTATGTGTGTGTGTATAAAATATCTTAAAATATTTAGCTTTAAAGTTTTATTTTTTAATTTTATTTTCAACTCAATAAATATTGTATTTATTATTTTTAGATAGCATATTTTTAAATTTACACTATGGGGAGTTGGCACTGTGGCATAGAAAGCTAAGCCTTCTGTGGTTCTGGCGTTCTGTATGGGTGCTGGTTCACATCTTTGCTACTCCTCTTCCAATCCAGCTCTCCACTTATGGCCTGGGAAAGCAGTGGAAGATGGCGCAAGTACTTGGGCCCCTGCACCTGCTTAGGAGACCTAGAAGAAGCTTCTGGCTCCTGGCTTCAGATCAGGCCAGCGTAAGCTGTTGTGGCCTTTTGGGAGTGAACCAGCAGATGGAAGACCTTTCTCTGTCTCTCCCTCTCTCTGTCTGTAACTTTACCTCTAAAATAAATGAATACAATCTTTAAAAAATTTACATTATAGTGAAAGGCATAATGGCTGTATTAAATAAAGAGCTCCACTTATAAAAAGACCATAGACCAGTAGGAAAATAGGCGAGGATTACAAACAATAATCAAAGGATGTTTAGCTTCAGTCATATAAGGTGAACTTTAAAATAGTCACAAGATCATGAAAACTGTAGTAATAAATAATTCCTATCAGTTTGTTTGATGAAGATTTCAAACAAAGTTTGACAATACACTGTATTTGCAGCAAAACTGATACTTTTTATCTATCTCAAATTCTTGGGAGTACATGAAAAGCAGATATAATCAAATTCTGAATACAAGAGTACACAGATGTCAGTGTTGCAGAATGTATGAGGAAATCATTAAAGAGTAAAAAGGTTATGGGAATTTCATTAGAATTAAATGTTATTGATAAGGTATTCAGCAAACTGAGACAATTTGTCAGTTCTCAAGATGTTTTTTCAGGGTTTTCCCACTGAGAATGCTGACAGGAATGTTAACTAAATTTATTCACTGGTTGTCCAAAACTCTGGATTGAGGATGACTTTAAAATTATGCTGGAGTTTAAGGTCAGCAAAAAGGAGTGCTGTTGTTGACTAGTGATGTCTGCCTAGAAGGAGGATTGGCTATCCTGTTTATTCTACAATGGAAGGTGAAGTTGTAGAAACACATTTCCTATCATTCTAATCAGGTGCAACTTTATTTGAGCGAGATCATTTAATGAGCTATCAGTTAGAGTTGGACTACTACCCTCAGAATAGTGTAGGAAATATTATTTCCTAAGTTCATCTCTCTCAACTCCCCCAACCACCTCTTTCTCATACATGGTCATTTCACTTGATCGTTTTTATTAGCCTTCCTTTAGGGGCACATGAACCTCTTCCTTCTACCTCCAACACCAAAACTTCTTGCTCCAACTGTGAAATTTTTCTTCTGTGCATGAAGTATGGAATGATATGCATCCTGAAAAAGTAAAGACCTTTTGTATAAAAACAAAAATGCTCCATTTGCCACCAAAAGGAATATTACAACATTCTTTCCTCAAATTACTCAGAACTAATTTTTTGACTTAATTAATGCCAACCCTGCCCTTTAACTCACTGCCGTCTGCCATAAGTCATCTTCCAGGCAGAAGGGTCATGAAGTCACCAGGGGACAGGCTGGCTCCAGGCTTCCCTCCTTGATGCTATTCACTTTGCTTGTCCCAGCACCAGCCAGTACCAACTACCATTGCCAATGTCAGACACTCTAGGACCATCAATTAGAAATGGAAAAAGCTCAACAACTTCTAACTTGGCTTGAAAAGGGAAGCATCCAGATGCTTGTGCCCATTTGGCAAAAATTTACTAAAATCCATGTGAAGGAAAGCACATATTTTCCAATTAGGATGATATCTGTTAATGTAGTGAGCAAAATTATCCATTGAGAGATACTCAATTATTAGCAATTCCATATGGTTCAAACTACCAGAGTATAGACAATAATCTGCATCTGTATTGGCATTTACAGAACTTGGAGTTGAACTATGAGCTTGAAACCTGGGATATGTGCATACCAGGAAGAAACAAATATCTTCTTTCAAAAATATTTCAGACTGTGTCAATTTTCATATAAAAGGAAATACGCCTTTACACAACATATTTCTGTTCTTTTAATGCCTATATCAAGTAGAAGCAGTTAGACTATATTCTGGTGGAAGCAACAGACCTACAATAAGAGAGAAAACAATGCCAGCATTTACAGAAAGGTCCAAGAGAGATCATGTTGGCTGGGTTTTCAAAGTTGTGAAGAGAGAGCTAAACTGAAGTCCAAAGGTCCAAGAAATAAGGATGGGGGATGGTAAAGACAGGATCAACTTCTTGGTAGTCCCGTTTTCAAAACGGTTTGGCATAAATTTTTTTTTTCATTCGCAGCATCTCTCCTTTCTTCTGCTATCCTGCTTCATTATAGCTTTGTCTTTTCCAACACTAGGTAGGGCCAGTGATTGCAATGAATGAATAGCAGTATTAAAATGCCATCAGGGGAGATTCATCATGCTCAATTCTAATTGGGGAGGGAAAATGTTTTTACGCTTCATAGGGGTTTCTGTTTTGTCATATTAATTGACTAGATAAGTGCTTAGGGAGATTAATCTTTTTGCCAATAACTCTTTCCAGTTTCATTGAAATTATGCACAATTGCTGCTCAATAAGAATAGTGCAAAACATATTTAAAAATCTACTTTCAGAAAAAGAGAATGTGTGCAAAGCACGAGGTCCAATCCAGTAATAGCCTTCTCATGTGGGAGTTGCAATTGCAACTGCCTGGGTTGGCATTTGATTCTCACAGGATGCATGGCCAGCTCTCTTGCTAACTGAGCTACAGGTCAGTGTTAGAACAACATTGAGGGACTTGTCTACTCTGGCTGAGAAGACCATTGGAATCTGAGTAAGGAAACAAAGGGCACCCTACACAGAGAAGCTGCCAAATGCTTAGGTCATTCATGTTGAATTACTCTTGTTGCCCTGGGATGTCTGTAGCTGACATCTCCTGCCTGATCTGCAGCCGTCATCTCCTCCATGCTCAGGATCCCCAGTGAGCATTCAGCTGCTGCTGCCAGGAAAGAACGTCACAATCTTTTCTGCATCTCATTATCAGAGTAAAAGCTGAAGACGAACTGCCCAATTCCACTGATATCATCAATTGGATGTATTACATTGCAAAGGATTTTTTTTTTTAGTTTGCATCTCTTGGTCTGTGCCAGAATCGCACATCTCCGCAGTTAGAACTGGGTCTCCTGGTCTGAGTGGCCCCGAGGAGGACCATCCACACCATCTTTACCCTTCCCTTGGCGTCTGCTCACATGGCTCCTCTCGCAGCAGTTTCAAAATAGTCAGTTCTACTTTGTCAGCTAAAATGCCAAGATGTGTAGCCTCTTCTTAGCTAAAGATCTCATTTCAGTGAGGAGTAGTGGAGTTGAGGGAGTGACTGGCATAGCACTGCAGTTAGTGTTTCCCAATAGGGAAGCTTAACACACATAGAGAGAAGGGTGCAAATCATGAACACAGTGACAATCCCTGTGGAACAAGCACGCACAAAAGGGACATTATCCTAGAACCCCTATCCTGACTCCTAACACCATCAACTTATTTTACCTCTGATTACAATGCCTTTAAAATCCCAGGCATTATGCTGGGGCAACATGCAGAAACCAGCACTATCGCTGGCAAGCCCAGATGTACCTAGTGTGAATATTCATCACACTTTGCCTGTTTCCCACGGCATTTTATGCTGACCCCATTCCAACACTTGTCACAATCTGCATGGTTGCCAAATAGGCAACAAACCTCCTGCTTTGAGAGGTCAAGTCTGATTCACACTTTTCTCCCAGTACCATACAGTACCTGTCTTACGCTGTCAGGTGCGGTTGAAGGATCCAACATTCTTCTACTGGCCAACACCTGTGTTTGTAAATTCCACACCCTCAGTATCTGGCTGGATAGGGCACGCACCTGCTCATCTCCATTCTGGCCTGGCCAGGGAGGCCTTTGAGGATTCACCGCCTAATCTAATCATTTTTCCCTTTGAGTGGGGCAGGACCTAGGACTTTTGTCGATGACTGAGTGCGGCAAGGTGAAGGGATTTTGTAGCTGTAACTAGGGCCCCAAGTCAGTTGACCCTGAGTGAATCAGAATGAAAATTACCCTGCAGGGCCCTGGCTACATCAGGGGAGAACTTTTGAAGTATTGGGCCCTCCTTTGGGTCAGAGATTCTCCTTGCTGAGTGAGAAAACAGCCCTGTTGAGGAAGGCCACATGGAGAGGTGCTGATACCAGATATCCAGCAAAGAGAGAGCCCTCACTCACACAGCCGCAAAGAAAGGCATCTCCCAGTAACTTAAACGATTTGGGAAATGGATTCTTCCCCAGCTGTGGGTCCTTATTTATCAAGCTGGGAAGCCCCTGGTAAGCCATGGGTAGACTCCTGACCCATGGAACCTGTGTGATAAAAACACCTGTATTAAAGCGCTAAGTCTCTGGTTATTTGTCACACAGTGATAGAAAACTAAAACAATACTTCAGCACTCCCAGCCTCCACATTGAAGTTCATGGTGATCTAGTTACATTACAGTTCTGGTCCTCCTCAGTTATATCTCTATTATATATGTATTATATATATATATATAATTAATATAAGCAGAACAGTAGTTCATAGAATTCTAAGAGTTTAATATTTCCCCTCCGTCCCCCTTCATTTTTTCTTTTTAATTTTTTTTAAGATTTATTTATTTGAAAGTCAGAGTTACACAGAGATAGAAGGAGAGGCAGAGAGAGAGAAAGGTGTTCCATCCACTGGTTCAATCCCCAAATGGCCACAATGGTCGGAGCTGCGCCAATCCAAAGCCAGGAGCCAGGAGCTTCTTCCGCGTCTCCCATGCGGGTTCAGGGGCCATATTCTACTGCTTTCCCAGGCCATAGCAGAGAGCTGGATAGGAAGTAGAGCAGCCAGGACTTGAACCAGCACACATATGGGATTACAGGTGGTGGCTTTACCCACTACACCACAGCGCTGGCCCTCTTTCTGAATTTTTGTGATACCATCTTTTTAATTTATTTTAAATCATCAGCAAATGAATTTGGTCCATGAATGCATCTCCTCTTGAGTTCATGGTACACAGTTTTTGAAAGTAGTTGAGATTTTCTGTCAATAATTTTTTATTCTCAACTTTGCCTTTTGCTCACTAAAAGGCTCCCTAAATTTCAAAGAAAGATCTGAAAATGAGTAGAAAATAGTAGAAAACTACATTTCACAAAGAGGTCTGAGTCCCCTGCTCAACACAGTAATATTATAAATATATGCTTCCACTCTTTTTCTCAAAAAAAAAAGTTCTTTAAATGATGCTAAAAACACATGCAGAAATAAAGAGGAAATCATATTTTATTCCTGCTTGTCTTCAGCCTCATGTAGTCTTTGGGTCACTAACTTCTGGAAAACTTTAAAAATTCTCAGCAAATATGTTTTGCATTTCAGACCTTTTAAAAATCAACTGCCATATATTAACAAGGTTTATGGTGTGTGTTGTTGTTTTGTGTGTGTACACTTTTCCACATGGAATATGACAAGCTTAATGGAAACTTTATATAGATGGGCAGGCCAACAAAGTCCAGCACACTTTCGAAGACTCCAGTTACCAGATATGAAGAACAATTGTGAAATGATACTGTTGTAGGCAGGCATACAGGATAAATTGATTAGGTTTGTGAGCCGGAGGGCCACACCTTCACCACGCTGCGCCCACCTGCCAATCAGACTAATTAACCACTCCCCTTTGGAAGTGCTTTAAAGGCCTGAAATATGGCGGGCCCAGTCTTTTTTGCCTTTTGCCTCTTGGGCCCTTTTTCCTTGGACCCAGTTGCTGCCCCCATGCCTTTGGGGCACGTGGCCTTTGGACCACCCGCTCCATGCTTTCTGGCCTGTGTGCTCCTCCACATGGCTGCCCACTGGTACTCAATATGAATCCAGATTTCCCTTTCCTTCTTAGTTAAGGCCCCTCACTCTCCTATGCATTTCTCCCACTAAATAAAAAGGCTTAAAACGTACCATGCTGCCTCATTTTTTGTGCCAGTATTCAGATTCCTTCTCTGAATATTAGGCAAGGGCCCACAGGCTTAAAAATATTCTGTATTAATAAGCACCTGTAACATAATTGGCACCCCATGCTCCAATATCAATACTAATTAAGACAGTGGAATATTGGCAGCATGATTTTTTTAAAAAACGGAATGAAAAGAGATTCCCAACACAGACCCATTCACATATTGATCTTTAGAATTTGTGGCATTGCAAATCAAAGGGAAAAGATGTTCTATGAAGTAAATGCTATCTCACATGGTATCATGATCTTTTTTTCTGGGAGAAGAGCAGGTAACTAAATTTCCAAATGAAGCTTTCTTCAGTTTCCTTTGATTGAACTATAAAGCAAGGAAAAGAGACAGAGAGGAAACCAAAGGTATACACCAGTATTTTTAAACTATAACACAATAAATAGTTATATAAATCACATGACAGTTATATTTTACAATCTTTTCTTTATTATTTTGAAATAATTCAGTTAAATTGAGCTGACTGATCCTTTAAAATATACTAACCATGACCTACAACTGATCTCTCAAACACATATACTTTATTTATGATTTAGAAAGGTATTTCTTTTAAAAATTATTTTAATATACCTTGGCTTTCCAAAAAGTAAAATATGGGAGAAATGGTGTTTGGAATGTATTTCTAAATGACAGGAGTGGGGAGATTGTATGGAGCTGTACCTGAAATAAGGGTGGTCACAAATTGATAAGCATTAGAGCAAGATAATGGATCTCTAGGTGTTTATTATATAGTAAAGAAGGTTTTTTAAAAAGAAAGAAAAATAGCTAAGTTTTGATACATTTATGTTGTTCAAGCATCTCATGTAGAAAGCAAAAGTTATATAAAATGAGTGTGTTACATTTTTCCAGGATACTTTTAGATATCTGTATATCCAGGGTCCAAGCAGCCATTTGGGGAGTGAACCAGCAGATGGAAGACCTCTCTCTGTCTTTCCCTCTCACTGTCTGTAACTCTACCTCTCAAATAAATAAATAAAATCTTAAAAAAAAAGTATGGATTTAAAAAATTTTATACTAAAATACACTTATCTTTTAAAAATTAATAATTTGAGATGCAAAGAGAGAGACAGAGAGAGCACTACCATCTGCTGTTTCACTCTTACATATCTATAATGGCTGTGGTTGGGCCTGATCAAAGCCAGAAACTAGAAACTTAATTCAGATTGTCCCTGTGGGTGGCAGGAATCCAGCCACTTGAACCCTCACTGCTACTTCTGAGGTTCACATTAGCAAGAAGTCAGATCAGAATCTGGACCCACACTCAGGCACTCAGATGTGGGACATGGGTAGCTTGTGTTGTAATCTCTAGGCCAAATGCCTCCCCTTAAATTTATCTCTTTTTTTAAGATTTTATTTATCTATTTGAGAGGTAGGGTAACAGACAGAGAGAGGGAGAGACAAAGAGAAAGCTCTTCCATCCACTGGTTCATTCCCTAAATGAACAGCTGGAGCTGTGCTGATCCAAAGCCAGGAGCTTCTTCCAGGTCTCCTATGTGGGTGCAGGGACCCAAAGCACTTTGGCCATCCTCTACTGCTTTCCCAGTCCACGGCTGAGAGCTGGAGAAGAAGAGGAACAACCAGGACTAGAACCGGCAGCCATATGGGATGCCCATGCTGCAGGTGGAGGTTTAGCCCACTATGCCACAGCACTGGCCTCTCCTTCAGTATTTTTGGTAAATTGGTTCCAGGTTCCTCCCAGATACCACAGTATGCATATGCTCAAGTCCCTTATATATTAGATGGCCTAGTATTTGCAAATAACCTATGCAAATCCTCCCGTATACTCTAGATTATCCCTAGATGACTTATAATACCTAACACAGGGTAAGCAGTGTATAAATAGTTGTTATTCTGTATTGTTTAGGTAATCATGATAAAAAGTCTGTACATATTACTTTCTTAAATTAAAAAGTGGAAAAGAATTGAACAGCATTGGTAGGTGTAAGGCAAATAGATTATTTCCAAAGTTGCTAGTAGATAGCAATACAAATCGGGGGCAGGCACTGTGGTGTGGCAAGTAGAGCCACTGCCTGTAGTGCCGGCATCCCATGTGGGCACCAGTTTGAGTCCCAGCTGCTCCACTTCTGATGTGGCTCTCTATTATGGTCTGGGAAAGCGGTGGAGGATGGCCCAGGTCCTTGTGCCCCTGCACCCACATGGGCGACCTGGAGGAATCTCCTGGCTCCTGGCTTTGTATCAGCAAGCTCCAGCTGTTGCAGCCAGTTGGGGAGTGAACCAGCGGAATGGAAGACCTCCCTCTCTCTCTCTGGCTCTCCTTCTCTCTGTGTATAACTTTGACTTTCAAATAAATAAATAAATCTTAAAAAAAAAGAAACACAAATCAGGACTATTTTTGAAAATCCATTAATATATAATTTTTTAATATCTACGATGTGCTTGCTGTGCTTTTAATATTCATAGTTCAAAGCTATAAGAAAGTTTATGCACTTAGGATATTCCTCTCCTTTTTTTCACCCCTGTTTTTTGTTTATGGAAATTACTGACAGTGTGTTTTGTAACCCTAAACTAGAATGTTAGAAAAGAAAAAGTAAAGCAAAGAAAAAAAGGGATGGTTAATGCCAAACAATCATTATTTATATTAGTAACTTATTATTTGGGAAAAAATCATCCTCTATGGATATACAAGTCCAAGTGAGAGAAGCCTGTTTATTCAAGTAAATAATTTTGCCTGCATGTTCCACCCTGAATTTTCTTTGTTTTGTCATCTTTCAGAAACACTGTAACTGGTGGAGAAGTTGGCTTATTCCCTATAAAAGCCTTTGGGGTACCTGACAATGAGAAATTAATTAGAGAAGTTATAAGGGCCATTGGTTTTCTGGCTGCCAATTGTCCACATTGAGGAATTATTACAGAAGCCAGAAAGATAATAGAAAAAGGTAAAAGAAGTGTGCCTGGGCTGCACAGCAAAAGGGCTGCAGGACTTTAATGACAGTGATCCCTGCTGGTTCAGGTCTTCCACCATGCATGTCTTTGCCAATTCTTTCCTGCCCAACAGGCCACAAGAGCCAAGCCACTATGACAATGCAGTAGCAACCCAAACACCTCTGTCTCCCGATTTTGTATAGAGTTCCAATAACATCTTGAGGAATACATAGAGAAATTAGATGTAGGAAAATCACCTTTGAAAATAAAAATCCATGGCCAGTGCCACCGTAGCTCAATAGGCTAATCCTCCACCTGCTGCGCCGGTACTCCGGGTTCTAGTCCCGGTTGGGGCGCCGGATTCTGTCCCGGTTGCCCCTCTTCCAGGCCAGCTCTCTGCTGTGGCCCATGTGCTTGGGCCCTGCACCCACATGGGAGACCAGGAGAAGCACCTGGCTCCTGGCTTCAGATCAGCGTGGTGTGGCGGCCCCAGCGGCCGTTGAGGGGTGAACCAACAGAAGGAAGACCTTTCTCTCTGTCTCTCTCTCTCACTGTCCACTCTGCCCTGTGAAAAAAATAAATAAATAAAAATCCACAATACAGAGGGCCTAACCAACATAACCCCAGGCTGAGGAAAATTAGGAAAAGAAATTATCCTCAGGAGTTATGTTCACCCAAGGAAAGTCCTACAATTTTTAGGGGAAGACCTTCAATTCTACCTAAGTCGATCTTATGATAATTTGTGGCCACCATTCTTAACCAAGTGACATTAAGCTCCTTGGTTAGAAATGCTTTTCATAATTCTTTTGTGCAGGTCTAGAATTTTAAGTTGGACAAAATGTATCATTTATGTTTTAGTGCAGATTCCGCAGATAGGATACTGAGGCTTAATGAAGAGACATAACCAGCTTTAAAACCAAACCACCGGGCAGAGCAGAATCACAGGTGTTTTCAGAACTCCATTTGACAACATGGGCCAAGTTTATTATCTTACATGTATGTTATAACTCCTTCAAGAGAACTCTTAAAATGCACTGCTTCTGGGGACTACTTTCACCAACTGTGAAAAGTTGTTTTTAAATGAAATTTCCTTGCACAAATGTCATTCAGTAAAGGGGGAAAGAAGTGGGAAAAGCTCAGGTGGAGAAGGAGGAGGGGGAAATCCTCAAAATGCACTTGAAACACTATGCAGTGACGGGGAAAAACACGCTTTTAAGAATAAACTCTCACTCTTAAAAAGAGTTCCAGAGGATCATCAATATTTTACAGTTTTACCAAATCTGAATTGTATTTTAGTATTCCTGTCATACAAGATGAGATCCGTAATAAAATGGCAAATTAATTTCAATTCCTCAATCAATTTTTAAGGAACGAAATTCAGCCACAGTATTTCTACCATTACCATTTACCCAGGAACGACTAATGTGGCCTTGGCCTTCAAAGAGAGTGAGAATAAAAATGGTCCAAGAGAATGGATGAGATTTCTGGACTCAAAGATAAGTAATGGATTTTATATTTCCAAAGAGTTCATTTCTTGGCTGTACAAAAATGCATTTAAGTTCATTTATGTCTACTTAAAATCCTATCCTATGTCATGTTACTACCCATATTTAAGGTATGGAGTATCTAAAAATAATACATTCCACTGATGTGATCTGTCTTTTCTGGGTGTCAGCAGAGTGTCTTCAAATTCTGGTTAAATTTCTTTGATTCAGCCACTTCTCCTTAAAGTACCTGAGTGAATTTTTATTATAAATGATAATCATAGAATCATAGATAGTGTCAGGCACTCATTTAGGCTAGTGACTAGTTCACTTAATTCTCTCTCAAAAATATGTACTAATTTTCATTGTATTTGAAAGGTAGATTGACAGAGAAAGAGAAGGACAGAGAGAGAGAGAGAGAGAGAGGGAGAGAGATCCACCTACCATAAGGTGATTCACTCCCAAAATGTCAGCCACAGGCAGGGTTGGGTCAGGCTGAAACCAGGACTCCATCCAGGTCTCCCAAGTGGGCGGCAGGACCCCAAGTACTTGGGCCATCACCTGCTGCTTCCCAGGGTAAACATTAGTAGGAAGCTGGACTCAGGAGCAAAGGAGCTGGAACTCAAACCGTGCACTCTGATATGGAATGTAAGCCTTGCAAGGGGTGTTTTAATTGCTGCACCAAACAATATCTCCTCATCCTCATTTAATTGTCAAATCACCCTCTGAGGTGGAATACCACTATTATCCCTATTTTACAGCTGAAGAAACCAGGGCAAGTGAGAATAAAAGACAGGTTGTGAACATCTTATAGCATATCAAAGTGGAGCTAGGAAATGAGTCCCTGTGAGGGCAGGGGCTGGCACAGAGGTAAAGCTGCTGCTGGTGATCCCCATATCCCATATCAGAATGCTGGTTGGAGTCCTGGCCGCCTCACTTCTGATCCAGTTTCTCCTAATGCATCCTGGAAGGCAGCAGGTGATGATTTGGTGACACTGCCAGCAACTGAAGAGGCAGATGGGGTTCAGGGTTCTCGACTACCCCATTCCTGGCTATTGTGGGCCTTTGGGGAGTGAAGCAGCAGATGGAAGATATCTCTCTGTCTCTGTCTTTCTGCCTTTCAAGTAGATGAAAATAAATAATGAAAAATTTTAAAACATTTGTGGATGACTTAAGTTTATAAAAATCAGTTTAGGTACCACATGAAAACACAAGTGTTTGTGGTAAATTACAAAGAATTAACATGGCTAACCCTGGTCTGGGTTTATTATTACCTCCACCTGACTAGGTTTTCATTAGATCTATCAGAAAAACATGAATGGATGCTAATCTTTATCCAGGGTGATTCTCTTGTCCTCTCTCCTGGTGCTGATGGCTTCTCTTCTGCTTCTCATTCATATCACCCTAGTTTGCACAACTTTTTTGTAACTAATGTTTCAACTGCAGAATTTTGACTCTTTTCTGCTTTTGCACAAAATGCAGTCTTTAAAAGGGAATGTTTTGTTGCCTTAACTCTAAAACTTCTGTGTGGATTTTTAGTGCTCTAGCTACTTTGTAAACTGTTCTTGAGAAGTCTTGAATGTGTAACACCTGCTAAGAATTTGTGACTATCCTGTGCTTATGGGTCTCCATGGCTTTAGTTTCACCCAGCTTAAGGGCTGTCCATAAGCTTTAATGACTCACCTGCAAATTTTATTGAAGTGTAGATTCTGACTTCTTCCCTCTGGGGTCTGAGATTCTATATTTTTAACAAATTCCCAGGGACACGTGTGCAGTTTTAAAGACAACACTCTGAATAGCAATGACCTAAATGATTGTCATTTCTTCCTGACCCATCTCTTGTGTTCCAGTACCAAAGCTCCAGTGTCCTCTTTTCATTTCCTGTCCCAGCAGCAATGCCCCAATTTTAACATTTTCACAAGCAACCAATGTTGTCTTTTGCATTTTGTTTTGTTTCTCCCAGTTTCTATGGTCACCAACATGTGTGTTTCTATGTTCCCCTAAGGCCCAGATAATCTAGAAAAATGTTTCAAGGTAGTAAATCCAGGGCAAGTGAAAGAGTGAGAGAAAAACACCAGCCGTTATCCCTAGAAGGATTTATCCCTAAATAGGCTGTGAAGTTGTCCTCTCCTCAGCTCCTATTTACTTTCTCAAGCAGCTGTAGTAGAACTCAGAGGAAATGGAAAATAGATGAAGGAGGGCTTTGCCCAAGAGAGCTTTCATCAGTAAAGTACTTAGTAATTACTGCACCTGACAAATTCCTACTCCTCGTTTTAGCCCAGTTTTAATAAAAGAAAGATTCAACAAAGGTTTATATTACCTGGCATTGCCTTTAATTTCATCAGGCTCCAATATGAAGACTTGCAACATTTATACAAAAACTGCTTTTTCTCCTGAAGTTCATTTGTGAGGGGAGCTGCAGGGGTTTAAATGATCTTTTCTCCAATCTTTCATTTCTAACACAGTGTGATTGATTAACGGCTCTGCCAAGTCTCTCACCCCAATTCCCATGAAAAAGGCAAATCCCTATGAGGTTAGTCCCAGGTAGTCAGTGATAGAGAAAACATCCTTTAATTAAAAATAAAAATGCCTCTTCTGGATGTGAGGGCGATCTGGCTGTGATATCTGTCACCCCGTTGATCACCAGGGTTGATTCGTTTGATCTGGATGGCTAGATGGGTGTCCTCTTCCTCCCTCACCGCTCCGTGCGCCTCCCTCCCAAAGCTGCACGCTCAGGCAAAGAGAAATGCCACTTCCAATACTCTGGCTATAAAGTGCTTTCATTTCATATTCACAGTAAGCCACCTTCAAAGGTAAAGTCCTCTGACTTGTTAGACCAGGCTATATTTCACCCAGGCTGGGGATGGCAGGCACACCCTTGGCATTTCAGAAGTCCTGTTGAGATCTGGAGTAATGAGTTGCTGTTCATGTTTGAGAGCTCAAAGCCCTTGGAACAACCTTGTCAGTACTAAGCAGATGCAAGAGTTCAGATCTCAACAGCTGGGCTACCATGTGTCAAGGAGCACTTAGGAAGACCTTGAAAATGTTTTATGCTTCCAAGAGAACTCTAAGCATTGATGCTACTTATAAAGTTCATTTCCAATGACTCACTAAATGCCTGTAGGCAGCTAGCTTACTGCTTTTTTTGTGATTTGAGAAGAATCTAAGAGCTCGACCTCATTTGTGGATAAGCTGTTATAAAACATATTGCAGAAGGATGAGTCAGTAACAGAAGTGCATTTGGAATGTGGCTTCCATGATATATGTGAAATAAAAGTATTCCAAAGCACCACCTTCCTCAGTGCTTGCAAGCACTAGAATGGTAGCCAAAGCCTCACTCAGATCTCTTCAAAGCATTGCATTCAGAACATCACACACCAAGGAAAGAAACGATTCTACAAAATGTTCAGCTCTGACCAGGCAAAATATAAATCTCCCTGTTTCTGAGGCATGAGAACAGTTGTCTGAGTGAAATACCAAAGAATGAGGTAGGGAAGCAGACACAGAATCTTCTAAAAGACCCGTGACAGTGAGGGAAGCAGGAGCACGGGATGGTAGTCAGCTGGGGAAATTTTAGAACCGGGCTGCAAGAGTGGTAAGGGAGGAGTGGCAAGGAGTTGCTTTCATGGAACCAACAACTTTCCTTCAACACTCCTTGGAGAAGACCAAGAAACTCACGGGTTAGTACTTTACATACTTACTTGGCCAATACCTCTGTCAACTTATGAGGGACCTGAATGGCCTTGGGTTTCACCTTTTTGGGGACAGAAATCTGTTCCAAAAATATCAATAAGAGAAGTCTTGCCAGTTTATTTGTCATTTTTCGGGGGTAGCATTTTAGCCTGCTTATGTATGCATACAAACTGCCCCCAAATAGTTTCTGGGGTGTCTTGCATGAGTTCCAAAAGCACATTCATTAGTTCTTCCACTTTGGCAGCCACTGGAATGTCAGCAACACTGTGTGATGATGTGTGATGATGATGACGTTCATTTGTTCTTCCACTTTGGCAGCCACTGGAAGGTCTGCAACACTGACACTGCTGTGGTGGTTTCCATGAGAAAACCACCTTCTCTCTTGCTGGGTCTCTCGGGAAACCCAGAATGTCTGACAGGGCCGTCCTGGAGGCCATTACTCTCCCTTGAGCCATTTTTCCATGTGGAAATCTAGAGATGCTCCCTCTCCACTGACACACACAGAAAGCACGGGATTGCACTGAGGGGTTGAACACTCTTCCCACCTTCATCTCTCCAGCCGTGAGTGCAGGTAATTGAATCAGAATCATCTCAGAGCACAAAAGCATTCGTGAAATGCTTCTACGTAATTCAGCCTTGAGATTAATAAAGTAGATTGGAGGTCCTTTCTCAGAGTTTATATTTTGATATTTTCCATTTGCCAGAGTAGAAACTCAAAGAAAGACCCCTATTTCAAGTAGCTCACCCTTTAAAAAGAATGTGAAAAGATTGACAGTTGTGGAGCTGAGTACAGTAAGGCTTAGCAGGGCAACATGCATGACCAGACAGAGGGGCATAGAGACTTTTCTAAAACCCTTTTTCTTTTCTTTTCTTATATAACACATAGAAAATTTTCTTAAAGAATGTGACTTTCCAAGTGTTCCTTGAAGTGAAAGTATTGTCCATTCTTATATTTAAATTTATTGTGAAACACACCTCAGTTAGAAATGTGCCAGGGGATTCCAATACAATCCCATCAAGGTGGCATGTACCAATATCATCTCAATAGTCCAAGTGATCAATTTCAGTTCATAATTGATCACACTGATAGCTCTAAGAGTCAAAGGGATCACACAAACAAGACTAATGTCTGCTAATACTAACTGGTAGAATCAAAATGGAGAGAACGATCCAACATGGGAAGTGGGAGACACAGCAGACTCATAGAATGGTAGATGTCCTAAATAGTACTCTGGCCTCACAATCAGCTCTTAAGGCATTCAGATCTGGCTGAAGTGCCCATGAGAGTATTTTAGGCTTGGAAAGCCAAGATATTCTGGAAAAATAAAAGAAGACCTAAATGAAAATCTCTGAGATCCCAGTGGAAAGAACAGGGCCATCAAAGAAGGAGGTACCTTTCTCTGAAGGGAGGAGAGAACTTCCACTTTGACTATGACCCTGTCAGAATAAGATCGAAGTCGGCGAACCATAAAGGCTTCTCATACCCTTGGCAATTCATGACTAGAGCCTAGGGAGATTTTCTAACTAGATCATGTATCTTATTAAGAATGCTGTAGGCCAAAGGGCAAATGAGTCACTTTAAATGGTGTTAGAGAATCCTTATCAGAATCTATTTTTTAAGAACAGATGCCAAGCAAGTTTTATAATCTCTCTGAATTTACCTTTCTAAAGTCATTCTCCCAAATGACTCCCCGACTTTCTAGTCACCACAAGCTATTGTCATACTTCAACTATATTCTTTCTATATTGGTTTATACCACATTCTGTGCCTAGAACCCCTTCCAATGCAGCTCTTGACAAAGGACTCTGATGAAAGGTCTTTGGAGGGTACCCACCCCCTATATATATATATATATATATATATATATATATATATATATTCCCTGAATGTTTTCCTATGTCCAAATTTCCTCTCTCTCCCCAAATTCCTTCCTGACTTTTGAAGCCTTTCCTTAAGGCCTGCCTTAACTGGTATCTCTAGCCCTTTTAGGAGTCACACCAAATTGAACTCCTACCCTGCCACCTGGTACTCACGAAATGACAGACATTCAGACTCGCTCCTTGCATGTCCTCCATGTGTGACTGCATCTGTTGACAGCTGAAACCAATAAAGCCTGTGCAGACTCATTCTGGAAGGAAGAGTGGATTGTCCTTGGGAGGACGGGTGTGACTTCACTCTGTTCACTGCTCTCCACCCACCTGCCTGGAGGGGTGTTTCTTCCCAGGGTACCAAAAACCCAACTGGTTTCCACAATAAGTTATCTTCTGGAGGCCAGCTGGTCTGAGCTATGCAAAGCCTGCCCTCTCTGCCAACAGCCAAGCTAAGGAGCAACCCAGGACTGATCTTACAAGCCCAACCTCACCCCAACACCTGAACCCTGTCTCTAGCCATATTATCCTGAAGGTGCACTTGCTGCTTTCCTGGGTCATTTTAATATTACTTTTATTATTATTTGACAGAAATGCATACAAGGTTGAGGTGACTGCTAGGATAATTCCTGGTGCAAAATTTCACTGCATGCCTCTGATCTCAAAGTTTCTGCCCTGGTAGAGGTTGTGGGAGCTTCAGTTCAACTTCCCAAAGAGAAATCATTTTCAGTCTGGATGTGTGTGTTTCTTAAGGAAGCACAGGATCAAATTCATTGCATGTCCCCCCACCCCCCCCCAAAAAAAAAAACCACCTCTGCTTGTGAATTCTCACAAGTGCACTTGAAGAATTAAGAGTCCCAGCAGGTTCATTGAAGGTATGAGTGTCTCAGGAGAGTCTGTATAATGTGATTCACCTTATCTGACTCTTTCCCATTGAATTAATGGAGGATTTAATTTAGCTTTTGAACACATAATTGAAATGTCCTTATGCATAGATTGTTCCAATAAAAACAAATTCGTTGCTACATCACTCAAGTCTGAAACTGACAAATCTAAAACCTTTCTAGGGATGCTCTGCACATTTCATAGGGACAAAGCAGACCAGCGGAGTACTTCTATATATTTTTCATAGCATGGAAGTATAAGTTTTTGTACAGGCATTTTATAAGTACTGCATTCTTCACAGATATGCAAATGTAGGCTCAATGATAAGGGATTAATTATCCTGTTATACTCTTGTTATATATTTATTTTTCTAAATTCATAATTTTCTTTTTTTTCTATTATAAACTCTTCAAATCATTACAGTCTTGAAATACCAGAATCTGAGAACTGATGTTAAGTGTCCTGGGTTTTCAGGATTTGTTTTCAGTGTGGAAGGGCAGAAGGTGTCTGAGATGAAACTGTCAAATCCAGATTTGATTATTAACAACCTGCCACTGACCCAACGCATGACCCGGGCACATTACTTACCCTCTTGATGCCGTGTTCCTTCATCTGGAAAATGAAGCTACCATAATAAGGGCTCCCTGCCTCACAGGGCTGCAAGGAAGGGTCATGATTGATTCATTTCTCACACTGAAATCTAGAATTGTACAGCACAGTCATAAAGTATAAGAATTTAGACACAGATGTTTTCGGATTCTTAAGTTAATGAGCTAAAGTATTACTTAGCT
Source organism: Lepus europaeus (assembly GCF_033115175.1). Taxonomy (NCBI): domain Eukaryota; kingdom Metazoa; phylum Chordata; class Mammalia; order Lagomorpha; family Leporidae; genus Lepus; species Lepus europaeus. The sequence goes on from NC_084838.1 coordinate 100,883,836, forward strand.
TTCAAATGCAAAGGCAGACTTATTTCAAAACTTGAGTATTATTAAGCCTTAAACTGGAAAGAAGGTACTTGTTAAGCAAATGTTGGGTAGGATTTCTCAGCAGTCTTGACCTCACTTCTGTTGCCATCTCATCACACACTCCTTGCATGAGCTCGGGAAAGATATTAACTCTGTCAGTTTTTCATTTTCCCCATCTTCAAAATGATGAGTTGGATTCACTGCAGCTGAGTTCCCTGCCAGGCCAGAAGGTCAAGGATTTCTACAGTGGGGAAAGGTCTATTCCTGTCCTCTTTAAACATCAGTAGAAATTACTTCATTTTAACTTATAGTTCACTTTTTGGTGATCAGGTATCTAATGATAGACCCAAATAAGCTCTATATTCACCAAATTGCAAGGGACCCTTTTTTGAAAGGAAATAGTTAACTTGTTTTTATCATTGTAAAATATGATCCAAAATAAAGTTACATGGACATGTTATCTTCCTTCTTTTGTGAGAGCAATTTAGTATAATTTCCTCCATAGCTTTATGAGGATACAAATCAAATGATATATTTTGTTGTGTATTATTTTAATAAAAATGGGATATATCATGTATACCTGTTATGAAATTATTTTTCGAAATCCTTCCTAGCCAGCAAGTATAGATCCAGTGTGTTCTGTTTTTATTAACTATATCATTTTCCACCATGAGTCTAGATCACAATATGGGCTTTCTTTTGATATACATATCTATTTTATATATATTTTTGATTAATATATATTTAATCTAATTATATATTTGATTAATATATATATTTAATCTATGCATTGGAGACTGGGAGGAATCACCTGGCTCCTGGCTTCAGATTGGCCCAGCTCTGGGTTTTGTGTCCATTTGGGGAGTGAACCAGCATATGGAAGACCTCCCACTCTGTCTCTTTCTCTCTGTGTCTGTAATTCTACCTCTCAAATAAATATCTTTAAGAGAGTAACTCTAGGGTCCTCTTTAGTCTAAACAGCACACCTACACTCAGTGACACAGGTACAACAGAGCACATAACTCCGTTTGTCTGAATTCTCTGAGCTCAAAAATCTATGTGGAAAGAATAAATCAAAATTACAAAATAAGAAAAAGGTATTTTGCAGCACAAAAATCGTCTTACTACCCATACAAGTACAAGATTCAGAACAAATTCAGAATCCCGTTCTTGGAATATATGGTCATCTGGGTAGGGTAAAACTTGCCACAGTTTTGAACATTTGCTGTGGTTGCAGCACCATCTTAATGCTTGACTCACTTAGTCCTCAAACAATCGTGTCTTATGGATACTGTCATATCTCCATATATCAGATGGGGACCAAGAGTCAGAGACAGGTTAAGCAGACTTAGAGGTAGAGCCTGGTGTCTCCAGGGACTGTACTGGTAACTACTAAGTCTTCTAGTGCCTTATAAAAGAACACTTTCTATAGGACAGATGAAGAAACTGTCATGATTTTTCCTGTGTTGTTGGAGATGGCGTCTTCATTGGAGGTCATGGCCCAGACCTGCAGCTACCCTACAGGCTTTTTTTACTGCTTAGCTTCCAGTTCAGGTCAGGTCGCCTAGCTGATAACAGAGGCCATGAACTGTTGCAGTGTTTTGGGATCTCATTGCTGTTCTTGCTAGGTCCTTCTCTGGCTGGAGCTTTGCCAGCCCATGTGTCAGTTACCCCATAAAGAATTTCCTTTTCCCACCCTCTGTTCACACGCGCTTCCGCCTTCCAGGCTTTCTGAGGTCAGTTAGTCCACCACGTCTGAGGTAGGTGTTCAATAAATATTTGAAGAGGACCAATGGAGGCATTCCCAAAGCTTAATCAAGCCAGAGGCATTTTCAATATTGATGGGGTTCCTGGCAGCACTTCTAACCTCACCCAGTATCCCTGGTGGTTGGAGGTAGAATGTGGTCAATTGCCTCCAGGCTTTCATTGCTCCTCCCAAGGCGCCCTCTGGGAGAACTGGAATACTGAGAAACCTCAATCATAAGGATTTTACTGGCTCAAAAAAGCTCAGCCAAGGGAAATGGGGCTCATCTGCAAAGGCCATTAAACTAAATGTCTCTTTGTTGTACCTTGTAAGTCCTTCCCAAGGCTGAAGGTGAAAGTAAGGTCATTGTAACTCCCAGAAGCTGCTACTATTCACACAATATATTCAGTTAGAAACAGGTTTTATTATCAAAATCTCATGCTATCAAGATATAATGAAAATCTAAATTATCCATGGGGTTAGAGAAAAGGAAAATAGAGTCAGAAGGGATCTCAAGGCACAGTCCTAACACTAATCTCAGTGGACTTTAGCTTCTGATTCTCCTGCTTACAAACATTGAGTGAATGAGTGAACAAAAGAACCAACATCTCAACCAAGGAAGAAACCAGTGACTAAAAGAACCAAGATCTCCTAAGCCAATCAAAGGTAAAAGGTTGGCATAGGCTGCCCCATAGGTACATATGCACAATGGACAACCATGTAGATCATTTTCCCCTGCTACATGGGCAGTGTCTGAATTCAGCGGGAGCAAGCCATCTGGTGAGCTGCCTGCCCTGGCCAGGAGTCAGCAGACCCCAGCAAACTGAGCTCCATGGAGCCAAAGGGTATTCACCGTATCATGCCCAAGATCTGGAGAGCCTTATGAAGTGGACTGTCAGAACCAAAGAGGCTGGTGGTAGGTACTGGGAATCGGGAGGGAGAACCAAGGTGAGGACTCAAGAGATCAGAGGGCCCCAGAGGAGTGGACGGGCAGGAAGGAAGCTGTGCCAGCACTGAGTTACACACGTGTTTTGCATGCTTGGGCTTTTTTTTTTTTTTTACTTTTTTCTTTATTTTTAAAAATAGATAATACAGGTACCAGAAACAAATCTGAAAAGGTTCCAAAGAGTACAGAGTGGTAATTTCGTTATTCTGGTCCCCCAGGTCTCTAATTCCCCACCCTTGAATTTTTTCTGTATCTTTCCACAAGTAGCCCATACATATGTGAGCATGTGTGATTCTATGTTCTTTACATCATGAACTATGTTATGGGATGCATGTCAGCCTCAAGAATGATTGCAGAGGCACACGTCTCGCACGTACCAACGTGAGAAGTCTGGCCGACTCTCAACGTAAAGAGCAGCAGAGAAAGCTGAGAGATGAGGGCCATTACTCTTTACTGAGGCACAAGGCAGACATGTGCACACATCAGCAGACTTGCGAGGACTTTCAGGGAAGAATACACTATTTCTTGCATTTGAGTAATTTACTTAGGATCAGAAAGATCACAAACCTGGTAGATGCACGGAAGGCACTGTAGTGAAACACACACACTGACTTGTGAACCCAGACTCCAAATAGGACAACTTGTATTGTACGTGGCATGTGTTTTATTAACAAAAGAAAAGTGGAATGCAAATGTAAGGAGGGTTTTATATGAGAACTTACTGGAGTATTTCAATTTGCCTCTCAAGACTATTTCGATCTTCTGTGTATTCTCGGATTATTTCCAGATCCCTGTAAAATTATATTTTGTGTTTGAATGGGAATCGGGTGTCACGTCCTGCCTTCCTTGCACCTACCTCCCAGGCACTTGCTCACCTTTTCTCAAAGATGTGTGTCCTTGACCCTGCTCCTGCCTTATCTGTGCTCCTGCCCTGTTCTTCTGTGACATCAGCAGCCTCTCCTAAGACTCCACAAGCACACCCACACCCCATGTGTCCTCCTGCCAGGTTCCACCCTCCTCTGCCACGTTCAGCACCCAGCGGCCTGGTTATTTTCCTCACTGGAACTTAATTCTGAGCCCAGGTCTGCTCCTGACCCCCCTCTCCACAGGCAGGTGTGGAATAGCGTCCCTTCATTCCTCTGAACTTCTCTGCCCACTCCAAGCCTTACAGAAATCGACTTTAAAAAGTTCATGGAAATTGAATTAAAATATAAGTTCATTTTGGTCCAAAATAATCTGAAGTCCCTACACTGAAGACAAATGTGTGTTATTTTTAAAAGTATGCATGGATTTCAACTCCACTTGGTTTCTCTTTTCCTGTGACTCTTTGTCCTTTCCCTAACTTAACCTTACCCCTGCTTTTCCTCCCCACCTCACCCAAAACCCACAGAACCAGGCTTTCTGGGATCCCCAGCGACTCCAGTTTTACTGCCTCTGTTGCTTTATTATGGAAGCCCTGGGCCTCTTCCTCAAACTGCACTCAGAACAGGTGTACTCACTGTCACCCAAAAGCCCCACTGCTCAGCAGACAAACCCCATCACCAGCTTTCCAAAACTCTCAGACTTCCAAGTGTGTGCACAAAAACCTGTCCATTTGCATCCTGGACGGTGAAGCTAAAACTTCTCGACTGACTGTAGGCATTCAAATTCCTTAACCAAAAATTCTGGGCCCTTACGTTATAGTCTTAAACTAACGTTTCAACTATTTATTTCTTTACATGTTGCCTTCCGCTTCAAAATCTCTCTTTCTGTCAGTGGCCTGACCACCTCTCTCCAAACCAGCCTTATCCTCCCCTATGTTCTTGCCCTGGCTTTGGCTGTTGCCTCACCTGGAACACCTGTGACACTCTCTTTCCCCAGGTATAATGTGTGCACCCTGGAAGTGCCTCTCCCCTAGGGTCCTGGGGGTAGAAGGAGTTACACCTGTCCGGCTGAGCACAGCTGCTGGCCATGGCAGTGCCAGCAGCTTCCTGTTGCTGGTGCTGCCCTCAGGGCTGCTTCCTCCCCACTTGCCCAACACAAACCTGTTCCCCAAGTCTCTGCTTTTAAAAAAATTCTTCAGCTCTTCTAAATGGAAAGAAAACTCTTCTGTGGTACCACACCAATAAAACCCAGCTGTGACACTGTAGGTGATATTATTTCTGACACTGTTCATGTCTGTAACTTTCCTTCTTTAAATAAACTTAAGTTTTCAAAAAGCACAGACCACACCTTTTTTTTTATTTATTTACTTCAAACTCATAACTCCTTCTCTAGCTCAGGGACCTGTATATAGTAAATACTTAATAAATGTTTTATTGTTTTCTGTTATAAGACCTTAACTCTGATTAACGTTTGTGGAAAAAAAAAGTAAAACGTATATTTCCCCCCAGTGTACATGTACTGAGACACACACATATATAAATGTCTATACGTTCTATACTTATATATCCCTCTACAAGCACCCATGTATACATCCATTATATACATGTGTGTGTATGTGAATGTAGCAGGGGTTATTAATGCCATGCTGCAAAATGAAGAAATTAAAAAATAAAAGTACTTGCCTAACAAATCTCCTTCTCCCTTGTTTATGTTTTATGGTCAGGATTCCTGCCTGCAAAGAGCTTTAATAAGCACCGACTCTTGACATTTTAGCTTTATTCTTCTAGCTCCCAGAGAATTCAACCATTTTACTAAGCAAGCTCTACACTGGCCTAGACAGCCAATAATTAAACAAATTAATTTGTGCTTTTAAAATAATTGAAAACATAGAGAACTAAGAATTGTGACACTGAAAGCAAAATAGAAAGTATGAATTAATGCTCTAACTAGTACTCAAACAATATTTCACACTTTATGTTTCTGTGTGGGTGCAAACTGTTGAAATCTTTACTTAGTATATACTAAATTGATCTCCTGTATATAAAGAGAATTGAAAATGAATCTTGATGTGAATGGAAGGGGAGAGGGTGTGGGAGAGGTGAGGGTTGTGGGTGGGAGGGAAGTTATGAGGGGGGAAAAGTCATTGTAATCCATAAACTGTACTTTGGAAATTTATATTTATTAAATAAAGAAAAAAAGGCCATATAAATAAAGTTAACGGGCACTCCTTTAATCTTACAGAACCGAGATTCATACACACAGATGATCCGCTCAGCAAACACTGCACCCAAACTGAAAAATAAAACGCAGAGTTCCATACCTCTCAGAGTTCAGACTCTGTTAGCATAAGCACTTCTCAGAGCATCTAATTCACTCTGAAGGAAGGCTATGCTTGTCTGTGCTTCTAAAAGATCTTTTTTTAACTTTCTGATTTTCCTAGAGAAAAGAAGAAGTACAAGATATTAGATTTAGTGTCTTTAGCCTGGGAGAAATGAAGTGAAGTGAACTGGATCCTCCCACATATCACTCCCACTTTTCTACTATTCCTCAGATCTTAGTGCTCAAAGAACTGATGGTCAATTCATAGTAATTTCAAATTATTATAAGTTATTACATCATCAAAAATCTACATCCTCAAGGCCATCCTTCAGTTGTTTTTTTTATACTTGCCATTAAGCACCAAACTACAATAGAGGCTTTAGGAAGTTTTTGGGCAAATTAACTGAGATGAAACCTTTGAACACCTACTTTACTTAATGAGAGCTACAAAAGTAATTTTACACAATCTGTGGAATTAACAATAGCTATTATAAGATAGACTTTTTTTTTTACAATAAATCCTATGACTTTAACATTATAAGTTTTGCACTTAAAATAATTCAGTATGTTGGAAAATTTCTGTATTTTTCTTTAAAAAAAAAAGATCGCTAGAGGCCTCTGGTTCAAGGTGGTGGACTGAATAAATTGTGAGGGGCATGCAGATATATTCTCCTTTCTGAAACCGAATTCAAACTGAAATACCAAAGGAAATGGATGTCATGGAAGAGGGGCTGATGAACAGTCAAGTGACTTAGACACATTTCTGGAAAATGGAAACTGGATGGAAATGTCCTCCCAGGGAAATCCAAAAGTGTGCTGAAGGCTCTACCCCAGAACACAGAAGACAGCACATGGTTGGCTGTACCCAGAGTGCTGGGATCAGAAGCAGAGCTCCAGTTGTAATACCAAGATACTTCTCCAGACCCTTCCCCCAGCAAGAACAGCAGCCAGCCAGAATCGATTCCAAAGGCAACAAGGCAGAGCTTGTCATTTTAAAAGGGAATGAATGACTCCCATAAGGAAAGCCGGAGCTTCTCTCTGAATATCCCTGCCCCACGTGTTCTGTATGTGGGGCTGACAGCCAGCTTCACACTGAGCTCTCAGAAAACACTTCTCCGGGGAGAAGCCTGGAGGTAAACAGGTTGTTTGGTTGCAAGGGACTCCCACACTAGTTCCCTAAAATAACCAATATCACCTTCCCTTTAAACTGAGATCACAGAGATCATCAAGGATTGCCAGGTATTTAGAAAACAAACAAACAACAACAACAACAAAAACAGCAAGAGAGAGAGAGCCATAGAAAGAGAGGGAGACAGAGCTACAAAGACCTAAATGAACAAATTCCGGAGGAGTGGGCTATATAGACAAGTTTTCAATAAATTGTGAGGGGCATGCAGATATATTCAAATATTAAAAAATTGAGAAATTTTATTTCTCACATACCCTTTCCGAAGAATGTCCCCCAGGAATGTACCATACCAAAATAAGGATGAACACCCAAAAGAAGAAAAACTGTAACACAAAAGTATTACAATTCGGCTGGTGCCACGGTTCAATAGGCTAATCCTCCGCCTGCGGCGCCGGCACCCCAGGTTCTTGTCCCTGTCGGGGCACCGGATTCTGTCCCGGTTGCCCCTCTTCCAGGCCAGCTCTAAGCTGTGGCCCGGGAGTGCAGAGGAGGATGGCCCAAGTCCTTGGGCCCTGCACCCACATGGGAGACCAGGAGAAGCACCTGGCTCCTGCCTTTGGATCAACAGGATGCACCGGCTGCAGCGCCCTGACGGCGGCAGCCATTGGAGCGTGAACCAACATCAAAAGGAAGACTTCTCTCTCTCTCTCTCTCTCTCTCACTGTCCACTCTGCCTGTCAAAAAAAAAAAAAAAGCGTTACAATTCAGTGAAAGACCCAATGAAAATAAGTTCAGGGACAACAAATGGGTATCAAGTCCCAGTCAGTCCTGTTAAGAACTGAAATGTCATGGATTTCAAAATTACTATTTCCAGGGAGAAAAATAAAACAAATTTCACGAATTGGGAAAAATAAATAAGAAGTCTTAAAATATCACTGATATCATGAAGATGGTACAGTTTGTTAAAAAAACTTACTTACTTTATTTGGGAGGGGGGAGGAGGGAGACTGACTTTCTCTCATCTGCTGGTTCACCTCCCACATGCCCTCAACAGCCAGGGCTGGGCCAGGCCAAAGCAAGGAGACAGGAACTCCATCCAGGGCTTCCATGTGGGTGGTAGGTACCCCTGGTATTTGGGCCACCAGCTTCTGTCCTCTAAGGGGCACCTTAGCAGGAAGCTGGAACCAGGGGTAGAGGAGGGATTTGAACACAAACACTCCAATATAAATGAGGGTGTCTCAACTGTTATGCCGAATTCATGCCCTGGTGGTTCCTCCATACAACCAGAAACCAATAACCCAGTCAGAAAATCTAAGAAAACCAAGTAACTCTTTAAGAAGTCAGGATCCAAATATAAAGGCAACTAAGGTGCATCAACATTTGGAACTGCTAAGGTATACAGGGAATTCACTTGACCAGACCCTGGAACCTTCTTTTGAGTCATATAGGGAAAACGAATGAAGAAATGCAAGCCTACGACCTAGTACCAAAGGTCATAATAAAGAAAGTGTTCTTCACTTACTTTAACATTTTGGAATCAATCTAAAATCAAAGGAAAGAAAACAAGAGCAAAACAGATGTAAATGTTCTCAACTCCAGCAACCGAATTAATAAAGATATGGTCAGCAGAAGATGTAAAATGGGCTGAAATAGAAAAGTTGGAGGGAGGGCAGGGCAGTTACATCCTTTGCAAAAAGCCTGGATGCAAAAGAGCTGAGGTGATAAGAATGGCATTTACTTATGCTGTGGGAAGTCTTTATTACTTTGAATAAAAAAACAAATAACAGCATTCACAATGGGTGGCATATCACTGAGGCCAAAACCCAGTATAAATAATACCTTTGCTCACAGACATTTAAAGACCTTCTCTGACTGGCCTATTCATTTCTCTTTAAGCTTCTTTCCTGGAACAGTGACACAGCAGCACGATTAAGTTTTCATTGTCTAACAGGAAATGTAGGTTAAAAAATGATTTGTTTTTTTTAGTGCAGTTACATCTTCCTTTTGACTTATGTGTTTTGATTGTTCTTCAAGCTGAAATAGCAAATGAAAGCTGTTGAATTACAAATTCACTCGGATTGCTTTGGATAAGTGTCGGGGTATCCTTGAATAAAGACATGAAAATTATAGACATCTTACATTTTCAGCATATACTATTTTGTATATTACTAACCTACATAAAATGCATAAGGATTTGTACGTTTGTTTTAAATAATTTAAGCATTTATAAAAGATTTAAGCATTAAATGGATTTTCTTGAAAACAACTGAAAGGCATTTTTGGAAACTACTCAAGTAGTAAACAACTCAATTCTAGCTTTTTTCACTTATGTTCCATGCAAGTCTGAACCTCTATGTTCAACTTTATAAATTGCATACTTAATATTTCTTGCTCTGTGTTGTAAGTATTTAGGAATGTCTTATTCTCCCTTCTAAAGTGGAAGACTTTTTAAAAGCAGAATTCATGTCAGATTCACCTATGTTTTCTCCATGGCACACTCAAGAAATGCTTATCCAATCAATAAAATCAAAACCTGTGCATGACATGAACCTAGACACACACAACACAATTATATAAATACACAAACATTGGGGCTGGCGCTGTGGCACAGTGGGTTAAAGGCCTGACCTGAAGCGCTGGCATCCCATATGGGCACTGGTTCTAGTCCCAGCTGCTCCTCTTCTGATCAAGCTCTCTGCTGTGGCCTGGGATAGCAGTAGAAGATGGCTCAAGTCCTTGGGCCCCTGCACCCATATGGGAGACCGGAAGAAGCTCCTGGCTCCTGGCTTCAGATCAGCGCAGCTCCGGCCATTGTGGCCATCTGGGGAGTGAACCAGTAGATGGAAGACCTCTCTCGCTGTCTGTACCTCTCTCTGTAACTCTTTCTTTCAAATTAATAAAATAAACCTTTAAAAAATACACAAGCATTGCTTGCTGGTTGGGTCATTAGTATTACTGGAATCAACTGTTCAGGAGCACTTATAACATGGAAAACAAAAAATCTCTCTCCAACAAATAGCTCACATCCCCTGGGAACTATGTGGACTTGGGGTGTTCATTTATGGAACATTTATCCACTGATCACAATGTTCCTGTACTTCATCAGGGCTAAGATCTTTGACACTGGACTTTACCTTGCCACATACATCAACAAAAGGCTTTTACACTCAGCTGTGTCTCAGCTGCTATGCGGCTGACGGAGACTGAGAAGAGCCAATGATTTCAAGGTGCATTATGACTTCAAAAAAAAAAAACAACAACTGTGAGTAAAGTTGACTTCTTGGGATCACTGCTGTGGCAAAGTGGGTTACACTGCATCCTGCAACACCAGCATCCCATAAAAGCACTGGTTGCAGTCTCACTGCTCTACTTCCAATCCAGTTCCTTTCTAATGTGCCTGGGAAAGCAACAGAAGATGGCCCAAGTAGTTAGGCCCGTGACACCCAATGGGAGACTCAGATGGAGTTCCAGGCTCCTGGTTTCTGTCTGGGCCAGCCCCAGGCTTTGCAGCCATCTGGGGGCTGAACCAGCAGATGGAAAATCTCTCTCTTTTTTGCTCTCTCTGTAATTCTGCCATCAAATAAATAAATAAATCTTTTTTTAAAAAAATGGATTTCTCAGAATAAGTAGCATATGTTATTGGCAAATGTAATCAATTTTGGTAAACTTTTTAGGGTTGTTTACACCCTTTAACATACTGTCATAAATCATCTTACTGTTTTGCATAAGAACGACATCAGGCAGGCACAAAGCCTATTATAAGTATGAAAGCACAAACTGCAGTAAGACAACTCCACGGGGTACTGGCTGTGTGACTTTGAAGAAGTTGTTCAACCTCTCTGGAACTCAGTATCTGTAAAAAAATAGGATATTTACACCTTCCTGGGAAAAAGTTTGAGAATTAAATTTTCTAAATTATAAAAGGAGCTTAACAAACTATAGTTAATGAAATGCAAGTTATTGTGGTTGGGCAGGACAATTCATCATCAACCCCTTTTTTACAGATAAGAAATTAACAACAGTCAGAACGGAGCTGTAGGCAGAAACCGTTACAGGTTGAACAAGAATTCAGTGCTCATCAGTTACTCCCGACTCACAGCCTCCGTTCAGAGCCATTTGGTTTTCACCATAGGTGATATCAGGATAGCAGGGCAAGAAGCTCTGTGTCTCGTATTGCATACACTGTGTTAGTCTAAAGATTCTGGAAGCCACAGGAATAAGTAAAACCAATGACTTGCAGAATCTGTGGCTTTGGCACAAGCAGGAGACTGGGCGGAGTATATAGGTATGAAAATTGAACATAAAGTTGACGTTGGTGACAATTTTCCAAGAAGGTTATTGAGGAGAATTCTTAATCTTGCCAGGGGTTTAACTCAGAATATTTTGTAAAATACAATTGTCACTCTATCTTATTGTCTCATTCAGAACCAATTGTTTTTTAATTACCTGTTTTCATTTTAACTACTAGGTATGCAAACAGCCCACATGTAACAATGGAGTGGAATACTGTACTGGAGACAACTTGTACCAGTGGGTGAGCATCTAAATAAGCATCTCTCCCCAGTTCTGCATTTAGTCATGTCAACTTGGTAGTGTGAAATTAATAATGGTGGGAGTCTTTTATACCATGGAAATCAGCAAACTTTAGAAATCCCTCTCATCTCTCTGCATCCCACTTCAGAGTCACTTATTAAATGTCTGACAGCACATGACTGAATGGAACCGCCAAAGCCCAAACCAGATCACACCTCTGCTGATACCTCAGCAAGTTCTTCCCTTTCTCTGCTGTTCAGGAGGGGTCCCTTAGGTCTTGGATTTCTATTTAAGGAGCAATAGGCATTATGTGACTAATATTCACAGACGAGTTACCAGTTAACTAGGAGTAGGGGAACAGAAGCGCAGGACCAAGAGGGACAGTGCCACAAACTGTCAAGAAGTGTGCAGTGCACTCGGCAAAGGGGACTGAAGGGTACCTGGTTGGTGCAAATGAAAGGAATCAAAGTGGGGTTTGATGGACAACTCTTCAAGGGATCAGAAACATTTTTTAAATCTATGGAAAAGCTAGGTGGCCTCTGGAAATGGAGGAGAAACTCAAGTGCCCTTAAAAAAAAGTCTTGTTAAGAAGTCAGCTTGACTCTGGAATCTGATTCTATCTGCCACCTGAATGGAATTTCAAATGTTTTTAGCCATTGCATGAGACACTCGTTGATACTGAGGCTGTTCCTGAAGGTTTGGCTGCTACATTCTTACCTTTTTCAGTTTTTTTTATTGTCCCCTGCAGATCCCCTACTTCTGTTTCCTACTGACGTCTGAAATCAGTGAGAGCTTCCTAAGCTTTGCATTTTTTATACAAGAAAAACAGAAATATTTTGTTGATTTAAATAGATTCAACTCTTAAACAGCCTTCAAGACTCCGCAGGTGAAAACATTTTGTGTCAAATGAAGACTGACCTCAATTCTCCTACCTGGAGGGAGGAAGGAGTAGGAAGGGATGATAGACAGAAGCCAAGTAACTTTAAACATGCAGGAGTTCTGGAGTTGGAGCCTGCAAAAGTGAAAAGAACTGTAGAATCCCCCCAACCTGTGTCCATACATCACCCTGGAGTGATAACTCTGAGACCATACCTACACTGTGATAAAGGGTAAAGCACTCCTGTTAAGTAATGATTACTACCATTATTAGTTAAAAGATATGGCCCAACTAAGAGCTCCAATATGTGCCTAAATCGTCATGTCATCAGGACTCAGGAAGGTATAGTTAGTGGACGTGCCCTTTTTCTGAGAGTGCATGCTTTATCTGAAATCAAATTCTATCATTGCAAATTTCTATGTAAATGTGTCCCCATAAGCTGGTTTTTCTCCAATATGTCCCTTCTCATTTTTCTCTTATTAAACTGTATAATTGCAAATCCCCTGTTCAGAATTCAAACAGCTTTATGTTTATAACCAGTGAAATCTCATGTACAAATATTTACTGACATATCAAGAATGGCCCCATGGACATGGGGACATTGCAAATTGATATTCTAGTGGGGGAAGACAGAAAACAGAGATGACTTCAGGAAATGATACTAAGAAAAACCAGAGATAGGGCAGAAAACAGTCTGAGGCGGGTAAGGATGGGCACCTCCCCCAAGGTGCACGGTCCCACATTTACACACTTGCTGCAGGTGGGACTCCTACTGCCCTCTCGCTGTTGAGCCTGAGCAAGTTGCTTAACTTCCTTGCATGCCTCCATTTACTTAATGGGTTATTATGAGGATTCTATTAAATAACCCAATTAAATACTCCTTGACAATTACATGCTCCATATAAATTCAAAAAATCTGTGTGAACAGTTTAGTAGAAGAGCAACGGTTTCCCTACTGGTACCCTTTTTCTAAAGTGGCTATCTGGGGGTTGGCATCGTGGTTCACTTGGCTAATCCTCCGCCTGTGGTGCGGCATCCCATATGGGTGCTGGGTTCTAGTCCCGGTTGCACCTCTTTCAGTCCAGCTCTCTGCTGTGGCCCAGGAGGGCAGAGGAGGATGGGCCAAGTGCTTGGGCGCCTGTATCTGCATGGGAGACCAGGAGGAAGCACCTGGCTCCTGGCTTCGGTTCGGCCATTTAGGGGGTGAACCAATGGAAGGAAGACCTTTTCTCTCTCTCTCTCTCTCTCTCTCTAACTCTTCCTGTCAAAAAAATAAAAATAGGCCGGCGCCGTGGCTCAACAGGCTAATCCTCCGCCTTGCGGCGCCGGCACACCGGGTTCTAGTCCCAGTTGGGGCACCGATCCTGTCCCGGTTGCCCCTCTTCCAGGCCAGCTCTCTGCTGTGGCTAGGGAGTGCAGTGGAGGATGGCCCAAGTCCTTGGGTCCTGCACCCCATGGGAGACCAGGAGAAGCACCTGGCTCCTGCCATCGGAACAGCGCGGTGCGCCGGCCGCAGCGCGCTACCGCGGCGGCCATTGGAGGGTGAACCAACGGCAAAAGGAAGACCTTTCTCTCTGTCTCTCTCACTGTCCACTCTGCCTGTCAAAAAAAAAATAAATAAAATAAAATAAAGTGGCTATCTGGAGTTCATCCAGCTTTACAGGGGAGGCAGGTAACAAGGATTGCCTACTCCCATAGGTAGATGAAGACAGTGAGGTGCTAACTTAGGCAGTTTTCTAGCATCAAAACAGATCTGGATGCAAGATATAACTACTTTTACAGTTTAAAAATACTTTATTAAAGAGTGAATAAAGGAAATGAACACTCTGTAGCTTATTCCAGTTCCAATCCGTACAAGTAGGTGTGGGGTGAGATAAGAGGTTATTGCAGCAATGAGGTGAGAAATGGTGGTGGCTGGGAGAAACTCTTCACAGATTTGAGCACACTGCTCTGGAGGGAATATCTTACAATTGCTGCAATGAGACCAGAACTTGTTTGATACCAAAATCAGACAAAGACATTAAAACTACAAGACATCACCTCAAATGAGTTCAGATGTAAATATGATAAATAAAATTTAGCAAACTAAATTCAACAATGTATATAAAGGATAATTCATCATGGCCAACTGAGTCCTGTCTCAAGAGCACAAGTTTGTTTTTACACCCAATAATCAGTCAATGTAATTCAGTCAACATAATTCAACACAAACTCTAAAAAAAGAAGATAAACCTGATCATTTCAGAAGACACAGAAAAAGCACCTGACAAAATCCAAGACTTATTCCTGATTAAAACAACAACTGCAATGACTCTCAGTGAACTAGGCACACAAAGGAACATCAACTTAATATAGGGGATTTATGAACACACCCCTAACACCATATTTAAAGACAAAAGACTGAATGTAGACAACCATGCCAACTCACATCATTTTTATTGCTCTAACCAGTGTGATGTGGCAAGAAAAATAGAAAACATCATTCCATTCAGATCAGAAAGACAAGTAAAACTGCCTTCATTCACATATTGCATCAACCTAAAAAAACTACCATAAAAAGCTACTAAGGCAAACAATGCAAGCAACACAACAGCATATAATGGCTCAAATGAATGAATAAAAATAGAACCTTTAACCTCACGCTAACCACTCCAAGAAATATATTTCTATTTTCAGTAACCGTTAGTCAACCATTAGCTTTTAAAGGGGAAAAGATAATTATTTATTCAAAAGAAATACTGAAGATAGCATGTGACTTTCAACTTTAAACAGTTCTGCCAGTGCTGAATAAAGGTATATTACATTGCAAAACACCAAAGTTTGAAGACAGATTTTTAATTTCATTGTAATCTAGACCTAAACTTGGCAGCAGACAAGGACAGAGAGACAGGTATGGCTATGTCAGCCCCTCCTCGCCACCAAAGGCTGGTTCTGCCACCTCCTCAGGCCACATTACTCACATCACCTCTGCTCTCCCTCTCACAACACCTTCTTGCCACCAGTCATCCAACCTCAGCAGTCTCCTCTCCTAGTCACTGCCTATCATCCACGTTGTTTCTCTGCTGTACTTTATCTGCTTTATGTATTTCCTGTATTACTCTCCCTCTTTCTTCTTACTCCAACTCCAAAAAACACCACCACTAGAAAACCCAACAATGGCAACATTTGTGGGAGCCTGGATTTGTTGTACCCACACCCAGATGCTCATACGAGTGCTTGGGGTCTTGTCCATAAAAAGTGCTCCATAAAGAGTTGCTGAATGAACAGCCAATCCAGTCAATCCCACACTTACATATTTCCATGTCTTATATTGTGCAGCTTGAATCCTCTGATCCATTTCCTCTTCCAACCCACTCAACTGCATGTTGCCTTGTCCTGGGCTCTGAAATGCAAAGGATGCACCTTTCCATTATACGCTTGGACTTGTCACATGAAGAGAAAGCTATAAATTCACCCATTTTTGGCCCAGATTTTATACATGAGCAGAAACATACCATTCCAAATAATATTACCCTGTCTTCTATGTAAGAAAATGGGATTGGAAATTTAACAATTTGGATGTGATCTCTTTTTCTCATTTTTATTGGGGGTCCTATGTTCTCTGTCCTCCAAACCCTGGAAGTTTTCTGCTAGTATCTCACTAAAAAGGCCTTCAGGAACTCCTAGAAACCGAATGTTGGAGTTTTTAATAGTGTCCTGTAGATTCCCAACAATATTTTTTAGATTTCTAATTTCCTCTTCTTTTCTTTGGTTTGACTGTATACTTTCCTGTGCTCTGTCTTCTAAGTCCAATATTCTCTCTTCTACCTCACTGATTCTGTTTTTAAGGCTCTCAAATGTGCTTTTCATTTGTTCTATTGAATTCTTCATTTCATTTTGATTTCTCTTCAATATCTCAATTTCATGTTCTTCTAAAATCATCATTTCACTTTGATTCCTCCTTAAGATTTCATTTTCACGAGAGAGATTTTATCTGTCCTGTCCTGTATGGATTTCTGTAGTTCATGCATTTGTTTTGGAGAACTTCTAAATGTTCTTATCATAAATTTTTGCAATCCATAACTTGCATTTCTTCTATCTTATCATCTTCATAATCTTGTATTGGAGTGTCATGTTCATTTGGGAGTGTCATGATGTCTTCCTTGTTCTTGTTTCCTTGGTTTCTGCTTTTGTTGTTTGGCATTGTGGAGATAATCTTTGGTTTCTTTTTTTTTTTCTCGCTGTGGTGGCTTTTCTCGTTATACTATGACTCTAGATTAAGTGAACTGTCTGCTTTTGGTGAATCGCTAGAGGCTTGTGGTGGGTGTGGCCAGAGAGTTCTGTTCAGTTCTTCAGGGTTAAGGGTGTGCCAAAGGTGACATACCCAGGTTTGGCGTGGTGAAACTTCTCTTTCTCCTTTTTTTCTTTATTCAGAAGGGAAGTAATTCCACTCTGCTGAGCTCTTCTCCTTGATGGCAATCAGTGCCTGAGCGCTAGCCCCAGTGGGTACAATATTCATCTGCTCTGTCCCAAGGACCACACAAAGGATCTGTGCAGTCCTATGTGAAAGCTCAGATTCCTCTGCAACGTCTCTCACCGCATAGCCAAAGCTGCCCAAATTTCTGGCGTCTCCCACCGAGACTACTCATGTTTCATGCACACTGTGAGTTCTCCCACACACCCTTTTTTTTTTTATTCACAGTCCCGGTTCATAAGCTCCATACATTCACTAGGTCTTAGTCTCCTGATATTTCTTCCCACCAGAGTCAGGTTTTTTGCTTGGCTGAGCATGGGCACAGCCCTGAGCTGGTGCAGCTCATTAATTTGTAGGAGCATTTTGTTTGTTATGGTCTGGCCTGGCTGTGCACCCATCAGGGTGGGGTTAGAGTCCAGGCTTGGGAAGGTCAGGGCCTGGGGTTAGGGTCTGTACTGGCATAAGGTCAGAGCTCAGTGTCCAGGAATTCCCTTAGTAGAGTTCAGGCCTATCGTGGTCTCAGGTGAGGTCAGGGTGGGAGCAGGGCTCCTCCAGAACTGAAGCCCCAGCAGGATGAGGTCCTGTCTGGGACCAGGGTCAGGCATTGCTCTCCACCCTCCCTCTGGTCCTGGCGTCCAGTATGGACATGGGAACTGTGCTTCCGTGATCCCTGCTTTGGCTGCTGCTGCCTCCCCTGAGCCTTGCGGCCACTTCCACTCAGCAGCCCAGAGCCCCTCAACCTCTTACAGGCTATGGGGCTGACTAGGGCTGCCATGGGGTGCAGAGTGGTGGGGAGCTGGCAGCCATTGGGCCCCAGAGCTCTGTGAGCCCAGCCCAAGATCAGTTTGAAACATGGGAGACAGGACTAGTGGTGGAGGTCACCTGGATGTTGCCTTGTCCCTCCCAAGCAGGTACCCTCAGGATGACATGAGCCAGATGAATCATGCTTCCCACTCAGGAAGAAATCTTTCTTGGCTGGGACATCCCCAAATCCCAGGGTGGGACCTGGACATGGATAAATGGTCGAAGTCTGGCCCTGGGATGGGTGGAGGGAGAAGGTTCCCAGTGTGCTACTCAGGGCCCTGAGGAGGTTGGCCTAGGGGTGTTTCCACAGTGTGTGGGAAACACAAAATGTTGAGAAATCTCTTTGGTGGCCAAGACATGGTGGTCACTAGTGGCCGTGGCAGGCCAGCATGTTCTACCATGACGTGCACCTCTGTGGTGCCATCCTCATGGATGGCTGCTGGCCATTGAAGGCTGCTGCCCACTGCTTCCTGAAGTGAGTCCTCCTCCATGGGCCCTCAAGGGGAGGAAGATGCAAGAGGGAGAGGAGAGCATGAGACACAGGGTTCCCACACCTATCCTTGTGGGCTTTGTTCTGGAGCTGCCTGCTGGTAAACATCCTGCACTCTACCTCTCTGACCCACAGCTCCCTCTGTCTGCTCTCCTCTCCCCATTCGCCCTGTCCCCCGTATCTGCCTGGATCCTCATCATCCTTTGTGGTCATCTCCAGCAGAAGCTCCTAGCCCGTGTGTCTGTCCCCAACACATGTGTACCCTGAGAATATGGGTTGTGCCAGTCTTGGCCTCGTGCGGTGCAGAGCATCACTTTATCATCACCTTACACCCCTGTGGGCCACAACTGTGGAGCAGCCACAGACAGCCTGCAGTTGGGCCATTCTATTGTCATGTCTGTGAAACTGGGTGCCTGGCAGGAGCCATGGTTTCTCCCATGTCCGAGGCTAATTGAGCAAAAAGTGGGAGGGGTCTCTCTACCTGGAGGATGAGATGGACAGTTGGGGACTTGATTTCTTTGGCCCACCATGAATTGCACAAGATGACTCCATGCTTGGTTTGTAAACATATAAGGAGAGATCCAGGGAGAACAGGGGCATCACGGCCCTGGCCATGGACTCTGTGGTAAGGCTGCGGGTCTGCAGGGGTTGCCAGAGGGAAGGACTGGGCATGTGGAGTGTAGGGGGGCCTTCCAGGTGTGTGAGCTGTGTGAACAAAACTACCATAGTGGTGTGGTTCATCCATGTGTTGAGGAACAAAGACTTCATTCATGTAGTATTTGTGTATTTGAGAAGTTCTGTGTGAGTTCTTACTGCCAGGTATAAAAGCAGCCCTGGTTGGGATTGGGGCAGGAAACATAGGCCAGCAGATGGGTGATGGGGAGGCTTTGGAAGGGCCACCCGGTGGTGAGGGTTGGGCCAGAGCTACTGTGTACAATAGAAAAGGGATTGATTTGATGAATCCAGGAAGGATCCTTCCAGCCTCTGCATTGTCTGTTCCCATGATTCTAGGGTATTGATGGGAAACCCTATGTGCTTAGATTATGAGTAAAACACCTATCTTCTCTGAAAAAATGTTTCTAAAAGCTAAAGGGTGGAGATGTAGCTGCTTAAGTGCTTGTGGGTGAAGGGACCATAGAGGTGGTCAGTGAGAGGAAGGTGCAGAAAGAGCATGCTGGTCTCAGCTGGAGATAATGGTGATGATGGCCGGCCTCCTTCAGCAAGTTGCAGATCTTGGGGAAGTATAAGATTCTGTTGGGGAATGCCCAGCTGTACCAGCGAACCCAGCACACCCAGATGCCAGTGATCAGATCCACACGCATTCAGACTTTGAGAAGTTTTACCCCTTTAGGGGGACATTACCATGTGTCAGCTGCACCTGCCTGTGAACTTCACCTCCTCCATTGTCCCTGTCTGTCCCCCAGCCCTGTATGTGTAGCTAACCAGTCTCACATCCTGTTGGATAACTGGCTGGGGAATGCTCACTGAGGTAGCAAATGGGTGTGGGAAAGATGGGAGCCCAAGGGAGGAGAAAAAGAATGAGTGTGGTGCAAAAGAATAAATCAGTGATGGGTCAGCCCTACAAAGAGGTTAAGGCTGGTTTCAGAAGCCACTGGACCTTGGCACTCTGTGCCTCAATTTCATGACGTGTAAGATGATGACTGGACTGGACGAGGGCCCTTCTGACTCTGAAGGTATGTGGTTCTACACCCTCAGAAGGCCCTAGACCCAGACTCTGAAAGTCTAGGAATGCTGGACAGTTGGAATCAAGAATCTAAGTTTACATTGTTATGTATTTAATGTTTTTATCAGGCATGGATCTGAGAAGACTTGAGTCCTCTGATCATTACAGGTTACCACTGAAAACCTTGATTTTCCCTTGTCATAGAAAGTGTTTGGGAAAAGTGGAAAGAAAGTATACTGACCTCTGAGGCAGTGTGAAACAATAAAATGATCATGACCTTGGAGTGTTTAACCTTTCTGAACGCCACCTTGTTCTTCTAAACTGGGTTGACTGCTTTATAGTCCTGTTAGGTGAACTGAGTCACAGAGGAGATATTTTTGGTTGGTTGCTTGAATGATTGAAGAAAGAGAAATTTGGCAAAGACTTATGGGCAACAGAATTTATTGACGGGAGTATGTGTGGTTTGGGGAAAAGCATAAGTGTGATGGTAAGGAGAAAAACAACATATCTGGTAAATGTTTGTAGAGTCATAATTTGCTACAGGCTTTCTCAACAGAGATGGTACAGGTCTGTTGGACTGAACTTGTCATCATAGACTGGGGCTCTGCCTTGATCCTGGATCCTAGCCTCATAATTAGAATCACTCCCTAATCAGATGACAAACAGCTACCAGTGTGAACCTCTCTCTGCCACTGGTTCCTCCTTGTGGGGAAAGTGATCCCTAGTGATCATACTTGTTTATCCCAGTCCACACTCAGGACTGTGAAACCGTGTAGTTACTCCACTGTGCTGCTACCTCCTTTGCAGGATAGACCATTATTTCTGTCCTGTAGTCCCTGACCTGGTCTCCTAGCATCCAGCCTCTTGTGTTCTACTTAACTCTCCAAACAACTATCAGAACATTACTTTAAAGCATGTCATTGCACTTTCCTGTTCATTCCTCTCCATGGATTTTTTGCTTGTGCTCAGGATAAAATTGCTATTTCCTACTTTGGCTTTAAGCCTTGCATAGCGTTGGCTTCCTGATCCCTCTGCCTCATCTCCTGCCACATCCCTCTCGCCATCCCTGTCACACAAGTCTTCTTGTTTCTTTAGTATGCGAAGGCCTTTCCCATCTCAGGGTCCTTAGCTATGTTGTTTCACGGGCCTAGCTTGTCCTCTCCTCCAGTCTTTGCAGGGTTTCTTCTTTACATTTATGATTCAGATCTTCGGCTGAGGAATTTTACTTCACACTGTGAGCATAAAGAGGTCATCCCTACTATCACATCTCCATGTCTTTGTTCTTCGTAATAGATCTAATATAATTCAACTTGTTTACATGCTGTGACCAACAAATGTCCCCATCTATCATTAGTGTCCAAGAGATACCTAGCTGTGCACAGATCAATGGAAGAGTGAATAGATGATTGATTGAGTGGAGAGATGAAGCAATTGAAGAGAAGGTAGATGCATGGTTGGATGGATGAAGATTTGGTGGGCAGATGCATGGATAAAAGGATGGGTGGGTGGATAGATAGGTAGTTAAGCTGGTTATATTGATAGGTGGGGAGATTGATGGCTGAGTAATAGATTACTGAAAGATGGGATGCATTAGTGAATGAATGGGTATGTGAAGGACAATAGGTGTGTCAGTGGTTGGCTGTGCAAATGTGGGTAGATGGGTGGATGAAGAAATGGAAGAAAATGATGTATGGAAAGTGAATAGGGTGATTTATGAAAGGGTGAGCAGGTCAGTGAATGGTTGCTAAGCCCCAAGTGTTGGTGGGATTTGCCTCTCTGTGGCATAGAACAGGTGTGGTCTGTTGCTCAGAGAAGTGAAATGGATTGGATGAGAAGTTGGAAATATTTGAGAAAATGGAGAGGAACTTCGAGGATAATAGGAGACCAAGACAGTTTTTGGTGCTCAGATGTTATGAGAAAAACCCTGTGAGAGGGATATTGGTGAATAGACAAGCAGTGTGAGAATTCAGAATAGAGTACGTCAGGGTGACTTGACTAAGCCATAGCACACATTACTGACCTCCTGCTTTATTTATTTTTTTGCAATGTGTCTTTTACCACCCTCCAGGTCAGGTGAGTCTCATTGAGAACCGGTTCTGTAAGTTATTATATGGGCAGAGAACTGACTCAGACAAATGCTCTGTATATAGAGATGGTTTGTGAGGAGAACTTCTCGAAAGAAGAGTCCATCTGCCCTGTGAGTAAGGCCCTGTCTGGGGACGCTTGTCTGTTCTCCTGGGCTCCATTCCTCATCAGTCTCCCCAAGAGTAACCCCTTTCCTGGCCCAGCCCAACTTAAGAGCATCTGCAAGAAGGAGCCTAAATCAACACCCATTTTCATGGCATATTTAAATGTCCTAATTGAAGTATGACATAACTACACAAGAGTATGTAATTCATAAGTCTAAAGTTTGATGACCTCCCCACACTCCCAAAACATGTTACCAGCAACCCCAGAGGCCCCACTTCATATCCTGTTCTTGTCATTGATAGTCAAGGCAACTACCACCTTCACTTTTAAGCACCTTAGACTAGATTCTTAGTTTATATTAACAGAATTACAGCTAGCACTCTTTTGTGTATTAATTTTATATATGTGAGACCCATACATGCTGTAACACATAGTTAAGGTGTTTTCATTCTCATTGCCATATAGTGTGCTGCCATGAGAACTGAATTTTATTATCAATTCTGTGCTTGGGAGGTATCAGAGTAGTTTCCACCTGGAGATATCTGAGTAGCAGAGCTGTGCACATCTTTTATTTCTCTTCGTAGCAGAGATGAACACTCTTTCTTTCATGGTACATGTCCTAGAAAGTCACCACTAGCATTACAGGACAGAAAGGGGTGTGGGTTCATCTTCCTCCCAGGTTAGCAAACAGTCTGCATGAGAGGTTGTATCCTCACCAACACTCATTCTGATCATTTTGGTGAGTGGGGTGGTTTATGATTTTTATTTGAGTGACTAACTACTTTTTCATATGTGTATTGTCATTGGAGATCTGTGAAATTTCTGTTCTATTTTTTTTTAACCTGTTGTTTTTCTGTTAGGTTGCCTGACTTATTCTTTTTTCCCCCCTTTTATTTAATGAATGTAAATTTCCAAAGTACAGCATATGGATTACAATGGCTCCCCCCCCATAACTTCCCTCCCACCCGCAACCCTCCGCTCTCCTGCTCCCTCTCCCCTTGCATTCACATCAAGATTCATTTTCAATTCTCTTTATATACAGAAGATCAGTTTAGCATATATTAAGTAAAGATTTGAACAGTTTACACCCACATAGAAACACAAAGTGAAACATACTGTTTGAGTACTAGTTATAGCATTAAATCACAATGTACAGCACATTAAGGACAGAGATCCTATATGAGGAGTAAGTGCACAGTGACTCCTGTTGTTGACTTAACAAATTGATACTCTTGTTTATGGCAACAGTAATCACCCTAGGCTCTTGTCATGAGTTGCCAAGGCTATGGAAGCCTTTTGAGTTCACCGACTCTGATAATATTTAGACAAGGTCATACTGACTTTTTCTTGTAGTAGCTCTTTGTATATTGTGGATGTAAGTTCCGTTTTTTACATAAGGACTGGGTCCCATTTTATAGGTATAAAAACTGAGCTGTAAAACTATATAGTTTAGGTGTAAAAGCAGAGACAGAAAGTGAGTAGGTAAAAGTGAGTGATACAACCCGGGCCCGGCCGTTCTGGTCACTACAGCATCCTGCATGTGGCCAAGTCTCCTGCGCAGGCCTCTGTGAGCTAAACTGTTCCATACATGGCGGCATGGAGTGGAGAGGAAATTGTTAGGACTGTAAAGCTGCAGACAGTATTCTGCCACATGGGGCTGCTGTGTGGCTAGCTGCTCCTGGTCTTTTTATCTTCTGAGCTGGTGTTGTCCTCTGTAATGGGGGTTTCTGAACCCTCCTTCATGTGGTTATTGAAAGGATGGTGTATTGGGTGGATTAACATTCCCCAATTTTTCTCTTCCCAGGAACCTTTGAGTTTGACCTTAGTTGGAAATGGGGACTTTATGGATGTACTTCATTAAGAATCTCAGGATGACAACACCTTTTGGGTAGACCCTAAATCCAATGACTGATGTCCATATGAGAAGAGAGGCCAGTTTCAGGCATTTGATGCAGTGGTTACGAGGCTACTTGTGGTGCCCAGGCCATGTTAGGGTGCCTGTGTTTGATTTTAATTCCAGCTACTTGTTCATATGTACCCAGGGAGACAGCAGTGATGGCTCAGGTAGCTAGCCCCATGCCACTCAAGTGGGACTCGGAATCAGTTCCCAACTCTACCTTCAGTCTGACCCATCCCTGCCTTCCAAGAGCTTTAGGCAAGTAGACTAAGAGATGGAAGATCTCTGTCTGTCATTCTTTGTCTCTGTCTCTCTCCAACTCTCAAATAAATAAAAATGAAGGTGTTAAAAAATAAGAGGATCCATGGAGACACACAGAGGTAAGATATTCCCATGGAGATGGAGGCAGAGGCTGGAGTGATACAGTTAGAAGCCACAAAACACCAACAGCGACCAGAAGTAAGCAGAGGTGAGGAGTTCCTCCTGCAGCATTTTAAGGTGGAGTGACTTTGAAACGCCTTGATTTTGACTTCTGGCTTCCAGGATCATCAGAATCAGTTTCTCTTATTTCCAAACTACCTAGTTAATGACAACTTATTATGGCAAGCTTTTATAACTGAATACATTTAGCTAAATCATACCACTAGCAAAACGACAGATTGAAATCTAGAACCTGGTGTTTGTTGTCCCCACTCTGAACACTGATTCACCCTGGCAGTGGGAAGAGTCCATTGGCAATTTAGTTTGTTTGTTTGTTTGTTTTTTGACAGGCAGATTGGACAGTGAGAGAGAGAGAGAGACAGAGAGAAAGGTCTTTCTTTACCGTTGGTTCACCCTCCAATGACTGCCGCGGCTAGCGCGCTGCAGCCGGCACATGGCGCTGATCCAAAGTCAGGAGCCAGGTGCTTCTCCTGGTCTCCCATGCAGTTGCAGGGCCCAAGCACTTGGGCCATCCTACACTGCCCTCCCAGGCCATAGCAGAGAGCTGGCCTGGAAGAGGGGCAACCAGGACAGAATCCGGCGCCCCGACCGGGACTAGAACCCGGGGTGCCAGTGCTGCAGGCGGAGGATTAGCTTATTGAGAAGCGGCGCCAGCCGGCAATTTAGTTTTTATAAAAAGATTTGTTTATTTAATCTGAAGTCACACTTGCATAGAGAGAGGGAGAAACGCAGAGAGAGGATCTTTCACCTATACATTCAGTCCCCACTTGGCCACTACATCCAGGGCTGGGCCAGGCTGAAGCCAGGAGCCAGGAACATCATCAGGGTCTCCCATCTGGGTGGCAGGGACCCAAATGCTTGGGCCACACTCCACTGCTTTTACCTGTCTCATTAACAGGGGGTTGGATGGGAAGTAGAGTAGCAGGGATTTGAACTGGCACCCATAGGAATGCTAGCACTGCAGGTGGTGCTACGTAGAGTGCCTACACCAGTAACTCAGTTTTCATTGCTTCCCAGTGAGCTCGCTGAGCTACAGGGAGGGCCCTCAGCTCCCTGCCCTCCTCGTGGGAGGAGGTTCCAGGTCTGTTGGTTCCCTGTCCCTACACCCCTCATTGCTTCTTTCAGGCTGTCTCACCTGAGCCACCTCCTGAGAGGCTGCAGCACCCACAGGCAGAGAAAAGGGCCTGCTGAGTGCAGTGCTAGGGCCTGGACCTCCTCTCCAGCTTGGCCCTGCACCTGCATTCCCCTGAAAAGGCCATGCTGTGGTGTCTCAGGGCCAGTGCCCTTGACTGTGCACCTGATGGGCACACCGTCATGTACCCACAACCCTCCCCTCCTGTTGTTCCTTCCCAAGGCCAGGGCACCGCTGAGCTGGACTCCTGAGAGTCCAGACAAACACCCCTGCCCCTCCTTCTTCACCCTGTCCATTACCACTGCCTGTCTGTGAGAACATTCAGGATTCCTCCCCTGCCTGACCTGGTCCCCACCTCCTCCCAGGGCTCCCTGCTCTGCCCTAAATTACACCCCACCCTAATCAGAGTGCCAAGACACAGCTCTGAGGAGACACGTGCCGCGGGGTGACTAAGTGCTCACACTGTGGGCCAGTCCAGTCTGTAATCGGTCATCGCTTGCACTGTGACCTTAGCCAGGTTTCCTCACCTGCAAATGGGTTTGGTCTTAAGGTTCCTACAGAAAAGTAAGCACATTGCCTGGCATTCAGCAGATGGTGAACAAGTGTTGGCCCTCCAGTTCCAGATCTTGTCCATCTCCCTGTGTCTGAGCTGCACTTGTTCTTAGTGCCTGTCTCAGACCTGTCCCTGCATAGGGTCCTGAGAGGTGGGACTTTACCCTCTTGGAGCTCCCCAAGGGCCTGGCGATGCTGGGGTCCTTTGGTGCTTCCCCCAGCAGCACAAAATGCAGGGTGATGTTGGTGACCCCATCACTCATAGCATTAATCCCATGGCCTGGAGCAGATGAGGCCTGCTGCTGCCTTCTCTAGCTGGGTGGTGGCACAGTGAGAGGAAGGCAGGGGAAGGGCACTCCCTGTGGGGAGCCCAAGAAGGGAACAACAGGACACCAAAGGCACAGCACTGTCCTCAGGAGGCCCCTGATGTGAATTTCCCAGCACCCAGTATCAAGTCACTACCATCTGGGAGCCCAGTGGCTGACACTGAGTGACTAATAGACCTGAGGGGCCAGAGTCCCGGTGTGGGCCACCCGGTTCCTATGAGCCCCTAGTGCACATTCTGCTCCCGCCTTTCCAGCTTCTCCCGTTGCAGCACACCCTGGCCAGTGACCTATTCCTGCATCCTCAGAGTGCATCCAGCCAACCTCTGCTTCTGTCCTCACATTGCTTCTGCCTCTGTCCCCTGCTGCTCCATTCCCTTAGAAGGACATGAGGGATGGTACCTGAGTACTCCAGGGGTCCTCTACCCTCTCAGGTCCCTCAGCTCCATCCCATGTGCACAGTCTTTCTGCACGTGAAGTCACTTATTCCCAGGTCCCAGGAATGAGGACGAGGACACCCGGAGGCCATCGAGTTGTGATCACACCAAGTCCCCCTTTGCTCTCCCTGTCAATGGCTTCTTACCTTTTCTTCTTTGCTGGCGTCTTTCTGGTCCTAACTCTACCTGGTGCCTGCCAACTTGGCACCCTATGCCTAGCACCAGGCTGGCTCTGTTAACTGCTTGTGGCCTCCTGTGACACCCTAGGTCCTGACACAGCCGTTCTTACCTTGTTTGTACAAGCTGCACCCTCCCCCAGTGGGTTGAGGAAGTCTGGTTCTGGAGGCCCCTAGTTTGCTACCTTCCCAAAGTCTGGGTACTGGTGAAACAGGCCAGTGCAGGTCTGGTCTGCTGACCTGCATCTACCCCAGCATCTGCCTCAGGGTCTCTTGCTCAGTGGACTGGGTTGACAGAATGAAGAGGCCCACTCCTTCCCCAGACCCAGCATCTGCTCCATCCTACACCAACCTGTTGTTCAGCTGGACCCCACACAGCCCTCAGAACTGCGCTTACCTGGCTTCTGCTGCCATTTATCCTCAGGGCCTCCCAGAAAACCTTGACGTGACCTGGGGGCATCCAGCGCCTTTCATCCTGTGTACCAGTGTCCTTCCCTGAAACTTCTCCTTGGCTTTTCTACCCACCCTCAAACCAAGTGTGGCAGTATCAGAGGAAAACAGTGACCCACCCTGCTCCTCTCTGATCTCTCACGCTCCGCCATGCCTGCCCTTCCCTTGGGGTCAGCATCTAGTTCCCTTGTTCAGAAAGGAGACCTTGCAGGAGGACTCTCAAGTGTGAGTTCCCAGGAGAAGAGCAGGTTGTAGGGGAACACTAAGGGGCACTGTCAGGGGAGAAGGCTGATTCTGCCTCTCACAGAACGTGTCTGCTACAGGGGCACCCAGGCCTGCAGAAGGAGTGAGACGTCCCACTCAGGACCCATAGTGCAGAGGATCCAGGGCTTTTCCGAGCACGGCTGGGGGTTTTAAAGGGAAGACTGAACTCCAGTGGTCCTCAGGGAGGGAAAGCCTGGGACGTAGAGTGACTGAGCAGGGCTGTGTCCAGAACCAGGACGTGAGGAAAGGGGTCCTGGCCTGTGACTGGAGGACGAGAGATGGACATAGGGGCTGGGATGGTTACCTCAGCAGCCTTCTCAAGGTCTTGGTGTGTGGATAAGAGGGAGAGCCTGGCCGGCGCCGCGGCTCACTAGGCTAATCCTCTGCCTTGCGGCGCCGGCACACCGGGTTCTAGTCCCGGTCGGGGCACCGATCCTGTCCCGGTTGCCCCTCTTCCAGGCCAGCTCTCTGCTGTAGCCAGGGAGTGCAGTGGAGGATGGCCCAAGTGCTTGGGTGCTGCACCCCATGGGAGACCAGGAGAAGCACCTGGCTCCTGCTATCGGATCAGCGCGGTGCGCCGGCCACAGCGCGCTACCGCGGCGGCCATTGGAGGGTGAACCAACGGCAAAAGGAAGACCTTTCTCTCTGTCTCTCTCTCTCTCACTGTCCACTCTGCCTGTCAAAAAAATAAAATAAAAAATAAAAAAAAATAATAATAAAAAAAAAGAGGGAGAGCCTGTCCTGCTTCTGACAGGGGACTGGACATGTGATGACTGTGAAATATGAAGAGACCATCAGCCCTGCTTACAAAGCCTACCACAACAGCAGCTCTTACGAGAGTCTTTTCTTTGGAGGTTTTACCAGCACCCAACTGACTTGGTGGACAAGAAATGCCAAACTCCAGCACGCTCTCTCATTTCTTCCACACCATGGGTTGGGGTGAGGGCTACTCAGAGGTACATGTGAAGGTCACAGGACAGTAGCCCAGGGTCAGTAAAATCACAGGGTTATAGAATGCCTCCCCTCCAACACCTCCCCACCTCATCATTAGGACTCCTGTATAATAACAGATTATAGCAGAAGATACTGCCTGGACTCAACCCAGCCCCAGGCCATTGCCAGTTTGGGGAGTGATACAGCACATAGGAGTATTTTCTCCCTCTCCCTTTTCTCCATCCCCCCCCCCCTTCTTCTCCCTTCCTCTTGTACCTTTCAAATAAAATGAAAAAAAAAATCAATTTTTTCTTTGAAAAAGAATATCAATCCCCTTCAGCTGTTCCAAAGAAGGGAAGAGGAGGGAACACTCATAACTCATGCTGTGAGGGTAGCATTATTATTATTATTATTATTATTATTTTACTGAAGTTCTTTCTTTCTTTCTTTATTTGAAGGCAGAGTTACAGAGAGGCAGAGGCAGAGACAGAGAGGTCTTCCATCTGCTGAATCACTCCTCAAATGGCCACAATGGCTGGAGCTGGCCTGATCGGAATCTAGGAGCCTGGAGCTTCTTCTGGGTCTCGCATGTGGGTGCAGGGGTGCAAGGACTTGAGCCATTTTCCACTGCTTTCCCAGGCCATAGCAGAGTGCTGGATTGGAAGTGGAGCAGCCAGGACTCGAACCAGTGTCCATATGGAATGCTGGTGCTGCAGGTGGCAGCTTTACCTGCTACGCCATATCACGGCCCCAAACATTCTCTTGATATCGCTACCAAAGCTGCAGTAATTGAAGAAAATGAAAATCTTTGGAATGAACTAAGACACAGGACACTGCAGGAAGGGGTGTTGCCATCAGAGGTGGAATTCGTCCTTCGGAAGACTGAGGTGGGGAAGGGATGAGAGCCAGCCCAGTGCAGCCTTAGTCATGAAATGTTTGTCTGAAGTTAGTGAGAGGCTTGCACACAAGGCATCCGTGCTGGTGTCAGGGAACAGAACATAGTGGATTTTGAAGACCTTAACAGGGCCGTGCTGGTCTGGGACACGCAGAGCCTGTCTAGTGTAGGAGTCAGGTCCTGAGAGCCCCCGTGGGGGCCGCCCAGGTTCTTTCCTCCCAGCCAAGGATGCGTTCACAGAAACTGCAGGGGCTGTGAAGGGCCTCAGCTGTCCCTCGTGTGTCCCAGGGGCCAGCCCTTCTCTTGTCTGCCAGGAGACCTGTGTCAGCCACTGCCTGTGGTCAACTGATGAGCGGACTCGTGCTGGCCCGCCCTTTTCCTGGCCACTTGGACAGGATGGGGCCGCCTGTTAAGACGAATGAGGGCCACCTGCCAGTGCTGCCCAGGGCACAGAGCCGTGGAGGACCTCCTGCAGCGCTGAGGTCCCCCTGTGGAGCAATCCCACCTGGTCACTGAGAAAGCACAGCCCTTGGCTTTGCAGCCATCAGTGCTGCTCAGATTGTCAGCCTACATTACCCCAGATGCCGCAGCCTCTTTTCCCAAAGCCAGCGCTTTCCATCTCCCCAGACCCACACTGAGGAGGGACCAGGCCTGCCTGGAGCCTGCTTCATGGGAGCAGAAAGGAGCCCCTCGGGAGGGTGCCCTCTCCAGGCTCAGTTCTCGGACTCTGCTCCTGGGGCCCTCGACTGACGGCTCAGAAGCAGCTCCCAGGAAGACATGTATAGGACACAGAGGGCAGTGGGGCTCAGGAGGACCCAGAGCCAATGAGGGCTCCTGTGGGCGGTGATGGTGGGGCACTAGCAGCTGGGGTAGGAAGCGTGGGAACCTGGAGGGAGACGTCGGTCAGGCCCCTGTGCAGCCATGAGCAGGCCTCTCCGTCTGTCTTGCCTCACTGCCCTCACCCCGCTGATGCCAGGACAGAGGGCAGCAGAGCAGACTGTTTCCAATGTAACTTCCTTTATTTACACAAACAAAGTCCCAAAGGGATGATTCCACACTCTTGCCCCAGGTCCCTCCACCTGGGGGTCCTACAGTCGCCCTCTTGTGGTGAGGAACAGCGGGGTCAACACTTTGGGTGCAGAGCAGAGTTAGGGTCCATGTGCTTCAGGCTGCACCTAGAGGAGCTGCTCCCCAGAGCCCTAGCGCCACCTAGTGGGCTGAATGATGCTTCTTCCTCCTCCTGGTGTCAAAGTGGTCACGTTTCCTCTTCTGAGCCTGGGAGTTTCCCACAGAGCCCAGAGCCTGGGCCTGCCCTCCAGAAGCCCTGAGGTGAGGCCCTGGGCAGGGCTTCTTTTTTACAGGGCCCGGGCCTCCCTGGAGAGCTTGCTTCCTGGACTTTGCAGCATGTGGGAGGGGACCCCTAGGGTCCCTTCCATGGGTAGACAGGGGTTTTGGTGCTCTGCAAGGATTCCCAGCTCCAAGGCAGGGCAGGTCTTCGGCAGAGGCCTCGCTGCGTGCAAAGCCCAAGGGCAGCAGGTGGTGCTGGGAGGCCAGGAGGAAGGAGAGACTGGGAAGTTCCTCCTCGTTCTCACTGGAGATGTCCAATGGTGCATGCGGGCCCCCAACAGAGGGTCCTCCTCTGAAACTCTCAGCATCTTTGGTGGCCCCCAGTGAGGGACACGCCCGATGTCCACTGAAGACAGCATTAACCTCAGGCCTGCACAGGGGGGTGTCTGGGACTGCATGTCTCTGCAGGTCTTGGGAAGGCATCGACCGGGAGAAGCACTGAGCTCTGGCCCCAAGGCGGGGGCCCTGGTTGTCACTCTCCGCACTTTGTTGGGGTCCAGATTCAGAATTGCTGGGGTTCAGTATGGGCACACCATGACTGGGGGTTGCCCCCACAGCCCCATCCTCTGTCACGGAGAAGTGCTTCGCCGTTACCTGCAGAGGAAACAGGCCCTTAGTGGCTGTGCCAGGTGTGAGGGAGGCCAGGGAGTGCACAGCAGGTACTCAGGAGGAGGCAGAAAGGCCCGAGTCTTTGGGCTGGTTCCATCAGTGTGAGGGGGTTCTGCCTCCACCCACATGAGCCTCATTCTAGACTGTACCCTAACCTGGAACTGGCTCTTCTGTCTCTTTAACACATGTGAGCACCTGCACCCCACCTGAAGCAGCTCCTCAAGAAGTCATTCTTCCCCAGCAGAGTAGGGGGAGACATAATGATCTGGGTCTGCCATGCTGGGGTCCCCCCTTCTACCACCAGTCTACCTAGGTGCCTCTCCCTGCCCTGTCTACATGCTGCTCCCACCCTGGTTTCCTGGTGCCCCTCCCTGCCCTGTCTACCTGTTGTCCCCCCCCTGCTTTCTTGGTGCCCCTCCTTGTCCCATCTACATGCTGCCCCCTGAGTTTCCTGGTGCCCCTCCCTGCCTGTCTACATGCTGCCCCCACCCCTGGTTTCCTGGTGCCCCTCCCTGCCCTGTCGACCCACCCCTGGTTACCTGGTGCCCCTCCCTGCCCTGTCTACATGCTGCCCCCACCCCTGGTTTCCTGGTGCCCCTCCCTGCCCTGTCTACCTGCTGCCCCCTCAGTTTTTGGTGCCCCTCCCTGCCCTGTCTACATGCTGCCCCCACCCCTGGTTTCCTGGTGCCACTCCCTGCCCTGTCTACCTGCTGCCCCCACCCCTGGTTTCCTGGCTCACCTCCCTGCCCTGTCTACATGCTGCCCCCACCCCTGGTTTCCTGGCTCACCTCCCTGCCCTGTGTACATGCTGTCCCTACTCTAATGCTGACCACCTTCTGTCCTTTACCTGGCCAGCAGTCAGCCCTTCCTCCTTCTCCAGCTCCTTGGATAGGGCTGTGAGGTCCAGCTGTGGATCTGGGGAAAGCAGTTCTTCCAGGAATCTGGGGTGAATGATGGCCTCTGCCTAGAAAAGACGCAAGATGTCCTTGATCATCCTTGCTTGAAGCATCTGAGATGATGGGAACTTGAACAGAACCAGAAAGCAATGACGGCCCCATCACTGTTCACACTGGGGTTGTAAATCAGTGGGCAGTCAGCTTCACTCACTACTCACTCACTCACTCACTCATTCACTCAGGAACACAAAGGCAGTGGTGAAGAACTTGCATTTGGCTTAAGGGCCTGGTAGGGTCATTTTTTTGGATCTTGCATCCCAGTGCCGCATCCCAACCCACCTTGGTGACAAAATCCACCTGGGAGCATAGACTGTCAATGTAGGACAGCATTTCCGGGTCAGGGTATGACCCCTCATTCTCCAGGAAACCTTCATCTCTGTCCTCTTCTGGGTGGCCATCGGGAGGCTCCCAGGACAAGGGTGTTGGCCCCAGCAACGCGTCCATGATTTCCATGTACTCCTTCACGGCCTCTGGCGGGATCTCCTTGGGTGTCTTGTCCTGAGGCCCCTGGTGTCTGGGTGGCACTGGACAGGCAGGCAGGGCCTTGGAGCTGGCCTTCCTGGGGGCACACCCTGTGGATGGGGAACATGGTGTGAGTACAGGGGCCCCAGTGTCATGTCAGGCACAGTGGGGTGGACAGTTGTTGGGGGACATGAGTGGTCTCGCTGGGCCAGGAGAACCTGACAACAGCATCCGAGAGAGGAGATGGGGCTGAGAGGTGGAACACCTGAGTCACCAACACTCTGTGTTCTTATCTCCAGACCCCATCCTGGCCAGAGTTTGCTGGCTCCTTGGGAAGCTAAGGGATGAGAGGCACTATGACTGTGGCATGAAAAATTCCCAGGTGATGGCCCAAAGCATGTGGGCCCCTGGGCTGTCCGTGGGATATTCCGCACAAAGGAACACATGTTGCTCTTGAAGGAAAGGCCCAGACGAGGGGACAACGGATCCTGGGGTTGTGTTGGCCTCTGCCAAGGGCTGTGTTGGGACACGAGAGACTGTACCTGGCTGCTGGACAGCCACAGGGGCTGGGGGCCCTTGAGGAAGCAGTGCTGGTGAGACCGGTGGGGGCTGGCAAGGTTTCCCCTTCATCCACCCCAGCTTCTGAATCTGCATCTCCTCCTCTTCCTCAAACTCCATGAACCTGCGAGTGGGGGACACAGGCCAAACGTGAGGGGCCCATGCCCTGACAAACGATCGGGCAGCAGCTGGTGGCAGACACATGCACATGTCCCTTGGGGTCAGCGAGGCCCATGTCTGGTCAGTCCCACAGGGGTAAAACATTCTGGGAACAGTGCTCTCTTCTGCCCTGCACGGGCCTGTGACGTGTGTCTCTGATCCCCTACAGGCCCAGTTAACAAAGGCACAGCAGATCTCACCACTTGCATGCCTTGTCTGGCCCTATACAGAGCCACAAGTAGGGCTGACTCCAGAGGCTGCTCAAAAGGACATTTATCACAAGCTCTTTTGGGTCCTAGTTCAGAATCAAAGATCCTGAGCCCGAGACTGTGATCCTTGTAGGGGGAGCAGGAGATGAGGGTCCAGGGGCAGGCAGGAGGATGGGAGGCCTGGCTGAGAGGTGGGGCATTGCCTCTGAGTGCTGTGTGTTTAAACTTATCTCACTGCATAAACAGGCAGAAATGCAGCACAGGGCCCTGCTTCTGAGACACCAGACCCCCGAGAACACACTCTGGGCTGCAGCACATTCTGGGATGGCGCTTCACTGTTGAGAACACATCTGTCCATAGCGCCTCTCTCGAGGGCATGAGGCAGACGCTCCAATGGAGGTCGTGCCATGTGCAGAGTCCTCGTGGTGGGAGGACACCACAAGGGCTCGCTAGCTGCTCCACCTCAACCTTGAGCTTCAGACACAGATTGGGAGGACTCCCAGGGAGGAGAGCACATAGAACCCTACATCCAGGAGGTGGGGCAGTATCCTGGGAGAGCAGGGCCCACGGAGGGCCTGTTCCAAGAAACGGTGTATGTGTGCTGACACATCCAGCCCCTCAGGCCCAGTCTCCCTCCCCAGCCTCCTCCACCACACAACCCTGGGACTAGGACTCCCAACTCACTTTTCTGCCATCTCGTAGAAGATCATCCGGTCAAAGTTGCTCTTGTGCTGCCATTCACGCAAGGCAAACTGCAGGCCCTCCTCCAGTGGCATGGTGGGCCTCCTCTGGGCCAGGGTCCGCAGCACAGGGCTGGAATTAATTCCCCAGAGTCAGTAAAAACACACAAGCCCACCCTGCCGCCTGAGCTCAGGGGTCTGACTACTGTGCTGCGGTCTCCCCTTCCCTCTGTCCCTGTCATGTCCTCCTCCAGTGTGGGCTCTCCAGCCTCCTGGCCACCTCTCATCTGGGGGATACCCACTCCCAGGGCTGTGTTGGCCTCTCTGTCTCCCTAGTGTGGCTTCAGCATCACTGTGCAGCATGAATGGGATGATTGTATCCCCTAAATACATGTGTGCAAGTCCTAATCCTCAGTGTGATGGGGTCTGAGGTAGTGTCTGTGGTGCAGTTAGGGTTAGGAGAGGTCCTAAGGCTGCAGCTCCCGTGATAGTACTGGTGTCCTTAGAGGAGGGTCAAGACACACCATAGCTTGATTCTCAAATGAAGACAGTGGGAAGGTCCTGTCTCAGGAAGAGCAGGCTCACCGGAATCTGAATCCAGCCCATGTCCTGTGCTCAGTCTTCCAGCCTCCAGATGTGACACATAAACATCTGTGGTTGAAACTGTCCAGCGTGTGGCCTTGTGCAGTGCAGCCCAAAGGGAGAACCACACAGAATGATCTGACCTGCGTGCCAGGGCTCTGGTGCGGGCTGCTGGTCCCAGGGCTGAGTGTGTAACCTGCTTTATAGTTGCTGGCCAGAGGCCGCACTGGAGTTGGGACCTCAGAGCTCCTGTGAGTGGGGAGAAGTATGGGAGCTATGCAGGCTGTGCTCTGAGTAGGGGACCAGGACTCTGTGGATGGGGACTGAGTTGGGGGGTGATGTGCCTTCTGGGAAATGCTGAGTGTTCAGAGCTGCAGGGAGATGGAGACATCAACACCAAGGCGTGGAGACTCCTTTCAGGTGCAGGCTGAGAGACGATGCGGCCGGGAGGTCAGAGGTGGGCGCGACATGGACACAGTGCCCTGCTCAGTGGAAGGTGGCTGTGTTTGTCGTGATGGTGGTAGACACAGAGGAACCGGAGCCCGAGTGGTCAAGAAAGGGGAGTGTGCCACTGCGGGGAAGGTTCCCTCTGGTTTGGTCCCCAGCAGCCCCGGACAGCGGCCTGCGTTCTTGCCTTAGGTGCTCAGAGTCCAGTCACAGCCTGTACCATGGTGTTTGGGCTGTGGCTGTGTTCTTCTCCTCATTGCCTTTTCCTCATGATGGCATTGACCGCAGTCATTTCGTGAGACAGAGTGTGTGCCTGGCCTGTGCCAAGCTCAGCAGGTTCACTGCAGTGACCTTCTCAGCTCCCTGGGAATGGGTGCGAGTGTCTCCTCTCTGTGAGGGCTCTGGGCTGCGATGTCAGTGCTGGCCCAGGAGAGACCCTCATGCTGGTGCCCCAGCGTGGCCCTGGGTGGGCTCCTGACCACCTTCTGTCTTCCTGGAAGTTCCGGGAAGAGCGAGGGTTGGGCTGTGCATAAGACTTCCCTCCTTATCAGCCCTCACGTCAAGTCCCTGGGTCTGTGACCTTCTGTGTATGATGCTGGTGGTGGACAGGGATTGCTGTGTGGACTCAGACTCAAACCCCAGTGGTGGCTCCTGTGATCCCAGGACCCGCTCTGACCTTGAGTGTTCTGTAAGGGTTACCCTGGAAATTGTGGAAGTGTAAATGTTATCACAGGATAGCTAAGATCCAGTGGGGCAAGGCCCTGGAAGCATGTCACAGGCAGCATGAGATATCATGGCTGCCAATGGGAACTGCATGTGGTCTCTCGATAGCCTTCAGGGTCTTCCTTTGGGAGCCCTTTTAGCCTGCGTTGCCCACCCCGTGATCCTCCCAATGCACTGCCCCAGGCCCTGGGCATGGGTACTCACATGAGGAAGCAGGACAGAGCTTCTGTGTCAGGGCTCTGGGGAAGGAGCCTCCGGGCCAGGGCCTTGAAGTGCTGCCAGCGCCGGAAGTTCTCGTAGACGCTGGTGGAGTTGCAGGGGTCGTCTGGTGAGGCTTGGGCCTTGGGAGTAGGCAGGATGTGCTCCCTGTCAGCCCCTTGTGATGGTGGCCCGTTGTTTACTGGGAAGACCATCGGGGCCAGCTGGGCAGCTGGTGGTGGAGCTGGAGGAGGGCGGCCTGGAGGCCAGCCCCCCTGACTGGCCTGGGTTCCCACCATGGTAGGTGCAGGCACTGTTGCCTGCAGGGAAGACACAGGCACTGCTATGGGAGCAGGGTGCTGCCCTGCCCCACAGAACCCCTCTGGGGCATTCAGGCTGATCTGGGTTTGGTTGTAGACCAAGGTCTGAGAGTGGAGGGGCTCCACTGGCTGCCCTCCTGTCCTCAACTGGAGGAATAGCTGGACATTCCCAGCCCCATTTGGGCCACAGCCACCATCTCCAGCCACTGTGGGCATCCTGGGGATAGCAGCAGGCAGCACAAGGCGACTGCCTGGAGGGAATGCCACATTCAGGAGGGGCGGAGGGGGCTGTCCCCAGGGTGGCTGGGGTGCAGGGCCGTGAGTTGGTTGGGGAAAGGGCAGCAGCATGACGAGAGACGTGGAGGTGCCTGGGTGCGGGATCATGGCTGATCCCAGCCCTGGAGATGCTGTGGAGACAAAGGAGAGGAGTGAATGGAATAGGCGAACCAATTCTCAATACCCTTCTCGAATAGCAATTCTCAGATACCCTTCATTGCCAGGATGCAACACTGAGTTCTCACTGCCCCTAGAGTCACACAGGGTGACTCCCAGTTGTCTAGATGTCTCCCAACACCTGGATCAGCATTGCCTCCCTAGTGGCACCTCAGTACTCCACAGCAGGCTAGGGGACTTATACAGCTGTGGTGCCACATGCCCACCCGGCCTAGGTAAAGCCAGCTGATTCACAACACCGAGCCCAGATCCCACCTTAGGGGGACTTCTTAGTGGACACTTTCCTTAAACCCTAGCACAAGAAAGTCAAAGGTCTGGGAAGAAATCTCTCCCTACCATGGCCTTGTGATTCATGAGGATAACCTTGTGATCTCTGAGGATAACGTCATCCTGCTAGCAGGTGGTACTGTTCTTAAGAGGGCCCTGCCGAAACCACAGGGAGCATATATATATTGGCCGCCCCTGGTTGCATGGCCTGGTGGTCCCTCTGTGTTCCCCAAGAACAGGACTGATAGGTAGATGTTGGTCCCTTGAGATGGTTTCCTTACACAATCAGGGATGGCTGCATAGGGTTAGAAAGTCCACAGGGTGGTGACTGGTAGGGGTGTCTGGGGAGGTGTCCGGGATTTCGTAATTTCTAAAGGGTCAGATCAGAATTGGTTGAGGGAAATGGTGACTATCTGGGATCGTTCTTTATGCTCTCAGTGATGGAAAGCAAAGGCTTGAGGAGTAGGCTTGAGTCAGGGAGTTGGGGGGACAATATATACTGGAACACATCCCTGACCAGGAACCACACAGAGCCCAGTAAATGACAACAGACACAGTGCACATGTGTCTAAGGATCAGGACCCGTGTCCTCACATTGAACATAACCTTCCTAACTGCTACTCTCCATCCTTTAATATAAAAACAGGTGTGGTTTTTTTGGCACAGTGAGTTAAGCTGCAACTTGGCATGTCCACATCCCATATTGGAGCTTGTTCTAGTCCTGGCAAACTGTACTTCTGATGCAACTTCTTGCTAACGTGAGAAGGGGGGCAGAAAATGAAGACATAGCACACGAATTCCTGTCCTTTGTTGGAGACTCTGGCAGTGTTCTGGGTTCCTGGCTTTGACCTTGCCCAGCTCTGATTATTTCAGACACTGGGGAGTACAGTGGATAGAAGATGTAGATACCTCCTTCCCTTCCTCTCCCTCTCCCTCCCTTTCTCTCTCTTTCTCTCTCTCTCTCCCTCCCTCCTTCCCTCCCTCCTTCGCTCCCTCTCTCCCTTCCTTTCTCTCTCTTTCTTTTCTCCCTCTCTCCCTCTTCCATTGCTTGTCAAGCCCTCACTATCTCCCCTCCTGTGTCACTCTGCTACTCAAATAATTAAGCTTTATGAAAATAAAGGTGGAGAACAGCATTCACTGAAACTTCCTGTGGAAATCCAACCACTCTGCCCAGCTGAACCTGTCTGTGAAGTACAGAGGTGGAGTTCGTGCACTGCCTTCATCTTTATGGAAAGTCCTTGGCAGAGGCCCACCATGAGATGTAGGATGACTTGATTGAAAGACTTGTGTTTCCACTACAGGAGGAACAATGCAGACCACTTAGGGGAAACCCAAGCCCTCTGTTGCCTGATGTTAATTTCCATTCCTGCCTTGCAGAATCCAGAGAAAACAACTTTCCTGGAGTGAAAGAAACCACTACTGGGCAGGAAGCAGAGAGCTGGGAGGATATGGGCAGTAGAGGTTGTTGTAATTTCCAGGCTCACTCAAGGAAGAATGGGTAAAAGGGAAGGATCCCACCTGATCATTTTCATGGCTAAGCCCATTTCATCTCAGCATCCTAATACCTAGGATAGCCCTGTCTACACCCTCTGAGCCCTTTCAAGGGCAGGCTCCCTGTGACTGAAAGGGTAGGCTCAGCTATACCCTGAGCCTCTCTCTGCCTCCACCTCATCCCCAGCCATCCTCGCACTACACCCCTCAGACTGAAGTGACCTGTGCCCCTCTCCTGGTTTACAGAGAACGAATCCATTTGCTCCCGTCTCTTCTACTCATCAGTACACTTCCCATGGGGCATCTTGATCCACCTGTATGTGGCCAGTAGTCTCCCCAGTCAACAGCGTCTGTTCAACATAGGCTTCCACAGCCTCCCCAGGTACGATGTCTTTGTGGACATCCAGGGTTGTCTCTTTCTTCTACTTCAATCCAGTCAGCTGTCCCCAGGGGACGTGTCCCATGTGAGTCCCCAAGTATCCAAGTAGTAGCAGGGAATCTGGTTAAACAGCCCCACCCCTACAGACTTACCTCCTCCTGAAGCTCTCCCTGCAGGCTTGGACACTCAGCACAGCCTCCTCAATGAGAGAAACAAGTTCAGGACCCAGCAGTGAGCTGGCCGCTCAGGGTCCAACTGCAGCAGCTGGGGCAAGTTTAAAGGTAACAGGAATGGAATGTGGGGCTCAGGCTTCTCTGGTGGGGGAGGGGTGGCAGGAGGGCAGCCCAGGTGGGGGTGGGGAGACATTCTGAGGCTCTTGCAGTAGGGCAGAATCTCAAGTTCTCCTGAATCTGAACTGCGGCAGAACAGCTGATGTGAGCTCCTCAGGCAGTGTTAAAGTATTCTCTGATTTCCAGCACACCGACTGTACTTGGTTCCTCCTTAACATCTGTTCCATATCAATATACCTACTCTTGCTTCCTAGGCCACCCTGCTTCCCACCTGTGGAGGAAGGTAGGCCCCTAGCTACATTCAGTGAAGTACTTTCTCATCAAATTTCAGAACACATGATGTGATCAGTACAGGCTTGCTTAGGGAGAAGAGGGGACCAAGTGTCTGAGAACGTATCAGCGGATCAGTGACAGTCGCAGTGTGTGCACTTCATCCTGAGGGAAGCAGTCTTGCACCCCCAAGTACTGTCCACTGCTGAATCTGCATTTCCAAGGAAAGTCTGACTTCTGATCCCCTTTGTTGGAACGCCTCTGTCCATCACGGACTGATATTAAAGCTTACAGACTAACTCAGAAACCCCCTCCCCAACCTTTTATGGTACTGACAGTGTTTGTTGTTAAGTGTATGCTTTTTCTCCTTTTAATGCTTTTCATGGAGTATTGTGACGTGCAAATATTTTTGTATTTCAGAAGTCAAATGGAATACATAGGGATGGGGCTTCCTCCCAACAAAGTATCCTGGTCACTTTTCCCTTCCACAGGAAATTTTTGTGATGTGTACATTTTTATCTAAAAGTATATGGACAGGAAGTTTTGTTTTTGAAAATACTTTCAATTAGTTTCTGATAGTTAATTTTACTGGTGTGCAGAATGAATTTGTGTTACTTGTGGTTACTTTCTTTGGTTTGTAAGACAGGTATTTACAAAAAGTGGGTCTTTAGCTCATAAATATTACAGGTACTCCGGATGGTGTTGAGTCTGTACTGGAGTCATTGGGCCTTCCAGCATTCTGCTGATGTGCACCCTGGGAGGCCACAGATGATGCCTCAAGTTGTTGGGTTCACGAATCCAGGTGTGACCTGAAAAGTATGAAGTTCCATGCATCTAGCTGCCTCTTGGCATAGCCCTGGAGTTGAAGTCACCTGGAGAATAAACCAGGGGCTAGGAGCCTCAGTCTACTGTAGCATGAACCACCCACTTACACTCAACAATGTTTTTATTCTTCATGCAAGCACTGGAAACAGGTACCAAGCTCTTCAGAAGATAATATGGGAGCAATTCAAGCAAGGTAATGGTGAATGGCAAAAAACCACCACCACCACCACCAACAAAAAAGAAACAAAAACAAAAACAAAAAACAAAAACAAAAAAACCACTTAGAGGTGTGACTAAGAAATAAAAACCACCTAGAGGTGTGACTTAAAACATAAACAAGTTTAAGAGCCTTCTCAAAGACTTGTATTTCTATCGTGTGCACCCTTACATGGTGTTCAAACAGTAACTTCATATTGGAGGGTTGATGAGGCCACGTTTTTACTCAGGAACTTAAGGAATGAGTGTTTCTTTGTTGTGAAATTACGCCTATACTACATGGTATTTTTTACTTTATGTGGTTCAAATTGGCACGTTTTAGGATGGTAAGAAATTTTCAACGAAAGCATTTGCGAATCACTGTTTATTTAAAATTCCCTGTATCATGTAAGTTCCCCAAGCACAGTAAATACCAGAGGACAAACTCTAAGAACGGAGCTAGGAACCGGAGTCCCTCAGTGTTTCCAGGTCTAACATTCTTGGCCAGACTGTTCTTCCATGGAACCCAGGCGGGCTGGGAAGAAAGGAGGCAGCGTTTTGGGGAGGCGCGCACAAGTCTCGGAGACCTGCAGTCCGGAGAGGATGCAAGCGCTGACCCCAGTGCAGGAGACCCCGCTCTAGGGTGCAGCCCTGGGAAGAGCCCTTCCCTGGGGTGCGCGTGCCAGGGCGGACGTCTGCCCTCTTCCAAACCATCAGGGGCCGTTTCAGACACGCTAGGTTAATGGAGAGACGGCCACAAAGATTCCAGGACTCGTCTGATCACGGAAAAACCGCAACAATCTTTCTAGACCACATATTGTCTCCCTGCACTCCTATCTTTGGCGCGCGCTCCGCACGCATGCGCACGCCCTCGGGGCGCGCCGGGTTCCCGCCCTGCTCAAGTTGCCCTCCAACGTCTCCCAGCATCCGTTGCGGGCGTCCAACCCAGGTGATGCGCAGGCGCGAGGAGAGCGCGTGCCCCAGGGAATCGCAGCCATGGCGGCGCCCCGAGAGTCCGTTACTTAGAAGGTAATGGACCCCCAGCCCCAGTCTTGCCGAGCGGTCCTTGCACTTTGTGATCCTTCCCGCTATGCGGTGGGCTCTCCCTTGGTCTGTGCGGCCCAGCGGCCCCAGCGGCCAGCTGGCTGCGGAGCGAGCGAGCGAGCGGTGAAACCGCCGAATTTGGTGCCGGTCCTGGTCCTGGCAGGGCGCTCCCCGTGTGCTGACGATGCCTGACCTACGTGAGGGGGCTTTAGTACCGCAGAGGACCCTCCGTGTGTCCCGTCGGTGTCGCCAGCACTCTGAGCAAGGCTGAGGCTGGGGAAGCTCCCTCGGGACGGAAACCCTGATGCAGCCCAACAGGTAGCTCGGGCTGCTGACGGTGCGTGCCGCCCTCAGGTGCATCCTGTTTGACCTATGGACGTGGTGCAGCTGAGGAGAAGTGCAGCACTCAGGTTTAGTGCGGATAGGTGTCAGTGATGTGAGCAGCTTGGCTCAGTTAGTAGTCAGCTGTAGTCCCCAGTCCTGTGTCAAATCACGGTTGCCTTGCCTGCATCTTGTGTGCATGAAATTAACAATAAAGGAAGTTGTACCTTGTATGGTGTGTGACTTCTGTGCTACTCACCTGTTAGATCAGTGCCACTGACTGCACACCGATAAGTGTGTGTGCATGGTTTGGGGGTCAGTGTGTGTATGTGAGCATGTAGGTTTTCTTGTTTATTTGGCCGTGTGAGAATTGTGGGGTGGTTGTATCTGAAAGTGTGTTGTATCTGAAAGTGGGTGTTCCGGTGCCTTTAGGAATTCAGGGAACGTGTTTGATATTGTCTTTATTTAGGGTGTTTTTTGTTTCAAGCAAACAAAAGATCGTTTTCTTAGAGCAAAATTGTGCGTTTCAAGGACTACTTAGTACTATAGTTAGCTTTATCAAGTAGATGTACATGCCTGTGGCTTCTGAATCCAGTTTCCTGCAAATGCATACTCTGAGAGCTTCGATATAACAGAGTCATGAGGATATCTGTTGATTGGTAAGGGTAGGCTCAGCAGCTTCACTTGGGTATGGTGAACCTAAGCAATAACCTTCATTTTTTTTAAAAGATTGATTTATTTACTTGTAAGTCAGAGTTACACAGAGAGAGGAGAGGCAGAGAGACCGAGGTCTTCCATCCGCTGGTTCACTCCCCAATTGGTCACCAAAGGCAGGAGCTCTTTCAGGTCTCCCACGTGGGTGCAGGGGCCCAAGGACTTGGGCAATCTTCCACTGATTTCCCAGGCCACCGCAGAGAGCTGGATTGGAATGGAGCAGCCAGGACTCAAACCAGTGCCCATATGGGATGCTGGCACTGCAGGCAGCGGCTTTACCTGATATGCAGAGCGCTGGCCCCTAACCTTCATATTTAAGAGAAGAATGGATCGTTAGCAGACCACATGGGGTCCTGTCCACTTGTGATTTTGCTAATCACGTGGGAGCCCAATGTCTCAAGTTTTGTAGACCCAGTTTCCTGGTTCATGTGTGTGGAGCATCTCCTTGGTAGGTGAAGGTAGATTTGTATTTGCAGATCAGTTTGTGGGGTAGCTGGGTCCAGGTGTTTGTCTCCAATAAAAGAAGATTGAAGATCAGACAAGAGGTCAGCAGAGAAGCATGGTTCTTTACAGGAAATGTAACAGTGCACACTCAAGAGGGGTTCAGGTGTGCTGAAGCTAGTGCTGCACTCAGGTTTGGGCCATCTCTTTACACAATGAAGAAAGTTAGAGCGTGGTGTCTGCAGCAAGGCTGTTTGACAATTCACAGGGACCCAGTTTGGGGCATGGATTGAGTACTGGCCATATCCTGCTGTCTGAGACCCTCATGTGGTCATTCTTAGAAGAAGAGTGGTTTTCTCTTGCTATATGGTGTATCGCTTTAGTTTTCTCCATCTTATGAGGGCCCTGCTTGGTTTTATATGACTTTTAGAAATACATTCCCCAGTGCTCTAATCTCTTTATGTCCTTGTGGTATTTTGTGATTCTCCCACTGGGGTTGTCCTTGCCACTGATCTCCCAACCACGCCCTAGGCCTAGTGATTTGTTTGATTAGCATGCTGATTGAGCTTCCTCCAAGGACTTTGCTAGCCCAGCTCACGTTTCCACTACTGTCAGAAGGTGGGCATTCTAGTTTCAACAAATCCCCATTATTCATGCCTGGAATTCTTTAGGCTTTCCTCTTGTGCCTTCCAGTTATACAGCCCAGAGGTGATATATGGTATGTGCAGGTATGTCAGCCCCCATTTGGAACCTGACAGATGGGAAACACAGATGCCCA
Source organism: Lepus europaeus (assembly GCF_033115175.1). Lineage (NCBI taxonomy): Eukaryota > Metazoa > Chordata > Mammalia > Lagomorpha > Leporidae > Lepus > Lepus europaeus. The sequence continues at coordinate 100,928,105 of NC_084838.1, forward strand.
GCCCAGGTTGATGTCTGATCTGATGCTCAGTGATGCTGGGAGGATGTGCATACAGTGCCAGTCAAGCTGGGTGGGTCTCTCTGATGGATTAGTAACTTCAGGAACCTAGGTTTCAGCCTGAGGGATTGCTGCTGGAGTCTAGAGCTTGTCCTCTTTCTTGTAACCCTTACAGGTTTAAAGAAATCCTCTTTGAATCTGTTCACCTCCATCGCCACCCCCACCTTACGGAACTTCCAGAAGACCTAGACATTGTTTCTGTTCTTCCTGGGAAGTTGTTACTAGGAAAGCTCACCAATCTGCACATCCCACTGAGGTGAGGATGGTCCCAACAGAGGATGTTTGCCAAAGACCAGCTGTGGTGCTCCAGGATGCAGGGTGGGGGAAAGTTTCTGTTACTCAGTAGGCACAGAAAACTGACAAATCTAGAAGCCATTAGAAATGTACAAAGAGTAATAAAATGCCAGCCATGACACCACAAAGCAGTGTAATAGACAAAGCAAGACATTGGAATTTTTATCAGTGCTAATACATGAAATTTGCAATTTTTATCTGCTTGCTGGTGAGATCGTTAAACCTGGATGAAATGATGCACAAATGCTGAACAGGGAATGACAGGGTCAGAGGATTCTTGAACTGCTTGGTTCTTGATCCTAATCTAGAGCAACACAGAGTCGCTCAGAGATCTCAGATGGCTGCTTTTATGACTCCTGATCTCCAAGGGGTCCCTGGGAAGAGGAGATCTCTTTGTGCTCCAAAGGCCCCTCCAGCATGCAGCAGTGGGGAATAAGAGGGCCCTGCCTATGTGAGTGTGTGCATCTTACTGCTCTGTATGTATAGACCCCACTCTTACTGCTGTGTTGCCACTTGGACTGTTGGTGGTGGGCAGGCTGTCTCTGAGCACAGTGATGCAAGATATGCCTTCCATGGGGGCGTCCTTTGGAAAACAAATTGTTGTTGGGGAGCAGTTCCAGAATTTCTACCCCTGCTCCTGTTGCCCCTCTTGCCTAACCCTGCATGCTTGCTTCCAACATGTATGACCCGAGATATGTGTGCATTAAGAATATTTGGGTGACAGTGGGTGTGTGCCTTAGAGACCAAGCTAATCATCAAAGCTGCATCCAAGGCTGGGTGCACTTGTGTGTGAGCATGGATCCTTCTCATTCTGAGTCACTGCGTTGCTCCTAGGTAGGTTGGTTCATCTTTAAGGGTCAAAGATTCAAATACATGTGGATTTTCATCACTTCCTTATGTGGACAAATTCAAGAGTGTGCCATTGGCAGTTGGGCAATCTGTTAGCATGTTTGTGTTCCAGGAATCTGTTCCCAGATGGGGTGTCCTAATGGACTGAGGCCATGCAGAGCAGAATTTCTCCAGGAGTTGTCCACATAGTGTGCAGCGGTCCTAGACTTGTGAGATTTTCTAGAGAGGAGGTCAGATGGGCCGTCCCTTGACTCTAACACGGACACCCTGGCAGTGAGCTAGGCAGCTTCAGGCTCTGATGGTTCTCTAGGGAGCACAGAAGGTGCACAAGGACACCTTTCCCCAGGGGCTAGGTCTTGAGACTGACCTGCTAACATCTGCCCCACTCCAGGTTGTGTGTACTTTAGGCATCAGGCAACTCAACTTAGTGACCACTTCTTAGCCACCTGTCTCCACAGAAACCTGAGAGTCCCCTAAGCTCGGAAGAGCCTCTCCTGGGTCCCTAATGCTAAGGTATGGAGTTGCTTCTGTGTGTCAGCGGGTCGTGTTTTCCAGAAATACTCTTCCTTTTCTGAAGGCTCAGGATGTCTGCACCTTGGAAAGCTCAACTCAGTTTGAAGTTTGTATCGCTAGGTGGCAGGAGTCATTAACTTTGTTCAGTCCAGTTGATCAGGTGAGCGTCAGCTGAGCTACGGTGTCTCTGAGTTCCCAGGAGCCTGCTTTAGATTTTGTGCCTGGCTCTGATTCTGAGTGGGCTCCTCATCAGGATCAGGATGGAGACGTATTCCAACTTTGTCCCAGTGTGGAGAGGTCACAGAATCAGGGCACGAACACAGGACACTTCCCTTCCTTCCTTCCCTAACTGTCCTCCTGTGCCTCAAGTCGAAGGGAGCACTGGGAGACATCAGCATGGGCTCAGTGTTTCACATCCTTCCCACAGGGCAAGACCCCCCTGTCCTTGGAGCAGTAATTCATGAGGACCCCATATGAGAAGTGGAATGTGTAAGGAAGCCTGGACTTTTCAGTTGAGTACTCCAGAAATATAATCAGCTGTGGTGGCCAATGCCCTGGAGAAAGCCCAGGGATCAGGCCTGTCCCATTTGGGAACTGTCAGTGGGTGCTGGGGTGTCCTGCCTGTGCAGAGAAGGCTGAGATGGTGACAGCTGTGCTGGACCAGGCCTGGCTTGTTGGGTCATTCCCCTGGGTGGCTCCTGACTGTTGAGTAGCTTCTTCCCAGTGGAGGCAGCAGAGGCGTCACATGCTGTATGAATGGTCTCCACTGTGTTGGACCCCAGGAATTTTCTTCAAGGGGAAACCTGCCCCAGGTAAGATACTGGCTCCTGAGCTGGATTGTGGGGTGAAAACCTGGAGGCCCCAGTGTCAGCCATGTGACCTTGGTGAGCTAGCAAACCTCTGAATCTGTGTGTCCTATAGAACAGGATAATAGTCTTACATCCACAGGTTGTGATGATCGCAGTCCATCTATCTAAAGCACTTGGAGCAGTGAATATTGCAAAAACCTGTCCGAATGTTAGGCATTCTGACTCCTAGTCCTACCAGATGGCACTTCCCATTCCCCTAGTGCAGATGACATTTCTCCCTGCTCCTCCCCCACAAGCAGGGAAATAGCACTTCTTATTAGGAGAGGTGAGCATCATGGGCTCCCTGATGTTTCTCCTAAGAACCCATCATTAAACTGCCTCAGTGCAAACTGAGTCCTTAAAATCTTTCTGGTGCAGGGTGCAAACCTGCAGCATTGGAGCAGGTCTAGGTAGTCATATGAGAGTGCTCCAGAACACCCATCACAGTGTCTGCACGAAGCATGTATTAACGCATGAAGGAGCAAGAGAGAGATCTCTCATCCACTGGTTCATTCCCCACATACCAATAAGTCAGGGGTGGGGCAGGCTCAAACAGGAGCTAAAAACTCAGTCTTGGTATCTCATGTGAGTGTCAGAGGTGCAAGTACTTTAGACATCAGTTACTGTCTCCCAGTGTGTGCATTAACAGGAAGCTGAAATCAGGAGTGTAGCTAGAACTTGCACAATCCAATGTGGGACTCAGGTGACTCAAAAGGAGTCTGAACCAATAATCCAAACATCCAACTCTAAACATTTTATTTTTCAAAAAATACTAACATACTTTTCCTCCTTATAAATGATGGATATCAATCAAGCTAACTTTGAGATTTTGTTGTGAATTTGGGGAAGCTCAAGGTATCTTCTTTGTATAAAAGAACACTTTCCTTCTGGGTTTACTTCTAAGCAGTATTGCTCAATGACTGGGTGAATACATACCTTATTTGCCAGTTTTAGAGACAGAAGAAGATCCTAGAATCTTAGTCACTATATTAGAGTTTTTCTGTGAAACAATGGGTAGGATGTACACAGAGTTCTGTTTTAAGTAATGGGCTCATGTGATTAAGGAGGCTGGCAGGTTCAACATTGGCAGGGTAATTTGGTAGGCAGGAAGCCTGGGAAAGGGTCAGTGTTAAAATTCAAATCCAAAGGCCAATTGCAGGATGAATTCCATCTTGTCTAGGAGAGGTCAGTCCTTGTACTATAAAGGTTATCAAGTGATTGGATGAGGCCCACCACATGGAAGGCTGTATGCTCTACTCAAAGCCCATTCATTGTAATATTCACTTTATCCAGTAAAATATTTTTAAAGAAACATCAAGTATAAAGTATTTGAGCACTGTGGCCCTCCAATTTGCCACATACCAGTAACTATTATGAGGGGGCAGGTGATGGGCCACTTATGTGGAAGATCTAGTTTAAATTCCTGGTTCTCAGCCTTGGCCCCAGCCTAGTTCTGGTCATTGTAGGCTTTTAGGCTGTAAACCAATGAATGGGAGGTGATCTCCTTCTCTGTCTCTCTTTCTCTCTCTCTCTGTCTTTCTCTCTGCTTGAAAGTAAGTAATTTTTAAAAAAAAAATTCAATAATTATCATTGTGAGTACCAATGTGCAGTGTATACTCCTATCTTCTGAAAGTCATTGCAAATTAAAATTAGAAGATGCTGGGCCAGTGCCATGGTGCAGTGGGTTAATCCTCTGCCTGCAGTGCCAGCATCCTATATGTGCGCTGGTTCTAGTCCTGGCTGCTCCTCTTCTGATCCAGCTCTCTGCTGTGGCCTGGGAAAGCAGTAAAAGATGGCCCAAGTGTTTGGGCCCCTGCACCCGCATGGGAGACCCAGAGGAAGCACTTGGCTCCTGGCTTTGGATCGGCACAGCTCCAGCCATTGCAGCCATCTGGGGAATGAACCAATGGAGGGAAGACCTTTCTCTCTGTCTCTCCCTCTCACTTGCTGTAACTCTACTCCTCATATACAGAAAGAAAATCTTTAAAAAATTTAAATTAAAAGACTATGGCAAATAATTTTGAAACATATTCTATGCAAATTCATCTTCCTTGAATGCTTGTTAATGCACCGGGTATTCTGAGAAATTTTGTTAAACATGTTTGGAAAACTCTTTGAATATTTAAATCACTTTGGGTAACATCAATTAACAATGGTTGGACTTCTCATTCTCTAAACACTGTTATATCTCCTATGGAATATGGCAGAGCTATTTTCTACTCTAAAACCAAAGGTATACATTTCATTCACCATGATTCTTTTTTTTCCAGAAAACAATTTTTTATTTATTTACAAAGAGTAATTGAACATATTTATGAAGTACAATGTAATACTTTGGTATGCATATATTTTAATGATCATATTAGGATAATCAGCATCTGTTGCTTCATATATTCAAGATTTCTTTGTAGTGTGTACATTCAGAAGTCCTTCTTCTAGCTATTTAGGAAAGTACAATATGTTATGGTTAACTGTTATTACTCTGCTGTGCAATTGAATACCAACAGACTTGATTTTACAGTAAGAAAAAATTACTTTTTAATTAAATGAAATTAAACCTTTATGAGATTAGACTTAACTGTATATATATATATTTTTCTTTAAAATTTTTTTTAACTTTTATTTATTTATTTTTTAATTTTTTATTTAGTAAAAATAAATTTCCAACATACAGTTTATGGATTACAATGGCTTCCCCCCACCACAATTTCCCTCCCCCTCACACCCCTCCCATCTCCCACTCCATCTCCCATTCCATTCACATCAAGATCCATTTTCAATTATCTTTATATACAGAAGATTGATTTAGTATATATTAAGTAAAGATTTCATCAGTTTGAACTCACACAGAAACACAAAGTGTAGAATACTGTTTCAGTACTAGTTATAGCATTACTTCACATTGGACCCTAATTTAAGGACAGATCCCACATGAGAAGTAAGTACACAGTGACTCCTGTTGTTGACTTAACAATTTGACACTCTTGTTTATGGCGTCAGTAATCTCCCTAGGCTCTAGTCATGAGTTTCCAAGGCTATGGAAGCCTTTAGAGTTTGCCAACTTTGATCTGATTCCGACAGGGTCATAGTCAAAGTGGAAGTTCTCTCCTCCCTTCAGAGAAAGGTACCTCCTTCTTTGATGGCCCGGTTCTTTCCACTGGGATCTCACTCGCAGAGATCTTTCATTTAGGTTGTCGTCGTCTTCTTTTTTTGTTTTGCCACAGTGTCTTGGCTTTCCATGCCTACAATACTCTCATGGGCTCTTCAGCCAGATCTGAATGCCTTAAAGGCTGATTCTGAGGCCAGAGTGCTGTTTAGGACATCTGACATTCTATGAGTCTGCTGTTTATCCCGCTTCCCATGTTGGATCTTTCTCTCCCTTTTTGATTCTATCAGTTAGGATTAGCAGGCATTAGTCTTGTTTGTGTGATCCCTTTGACTCTTAGAGCTATCAGTGTGATCAATTGTGAACTGAAATTGATCACTTGGACTAGTGAGATGGCATTGGTACATGCCACCCTGATGGGATTGTATTGGAATCCCCTGGCACATTTCTAACTCCACCATTTGGGTCAAGTCCAATTGAGCATGTCCCAAATTGTACATCTCCTCTGTCTCTTATTCCCACTCTAATATTTAACAGGGATCACTTTTCAGTTAAGCTTTAAACACCTAAGAATAACTGTGTGTTAATTACAGAGTTCAACCAATAGTACTAGAACAAAACAGAAAAAAATACTAAAACGGATGAAGTATTACATTGTACATCAGCAGTCAGCACAAGAGCTGACCAAGTCACTGTTCCTCATAGTGTCCATTTCACTTCAACAGGTTTCCCCTTTGGAGCTCAGTTATTTGTCGCCAATCAGGGAGAATATATGATATTTGTCCCTTTGGGACTGGCTTAATTCACTCAGCATGATGTTTTCCAGATTGCTCCATCTTGTTGCAAATGACCGGGTTTCATTGTTTTTGATTGCTGTATAGTATTCTATAGAGTACAAGTCCCATAATTTCTTTATCCAGTCTACTGTTGATGGGCATTTGGGTTGATTCCAGGTCTTAGCTATTGTAAACTGAGCTGCAATAAACATTAAGGTGCAGATGGCTTTTTTATTTGCCAAATTAATTTCCTTTGGGTAAATTCCAAGGAGTGGGATAGCTGGGTTGTATGGTAGGGTTATGTTCAGGTTTCTGAGGAATCTCCAGACTGACTTCCATAGTGGCTTAACCAGTTTGCATTCCCACCAACAGTGGGTTAGTGTCCCTTTTTCCCCACATCCTCTCCAGCATCTATTGTTGGTAGATTTCTGAATGTGCACCATTCTCACTGGGGTGAGGTGGAATCTCATTGTGGTTTTGATTTACATTTCCCTGATTGCTAGTGATCTTGAACATTTCTTCATGTGTCTGTTGGCCATTTGGATGTCCTCTTTTGAAAAATGTCTATTGAGGTCCTTGTCCCATCTCTTAAGTGGGTTGTTTGTTTTGATGTTGTGGAGTTTCTTGAGTTCTTTATAGATTCTGGTTATCAACCCTTTATCTGTAGCATAGTTTGCAAATATTTTTTCCCATTCTGTTGGTTTCCTATTCACTTTCCTGACTGTTTCTTTTGCAGTACAGAAACTTCTCAGTTTGATGCAATCCCAATAGTTAATTTTGGCTTTGACTGCCTGAGCCTTCCAGGTCTTTTCTAGGAAGTCTTTGCCGGTCTCAATATCTCGCAGGGTTTCTCCAATGCTCTCTAATAATTTGGTGGTGTCAGGTCATAGATTTAAGTCTTTAATCCACGTTGAATGAATTTTTGTGTAATGTAAAAGGTAGGGGTCTTGCTTCTTGATTCTGCACATGGAAATCCAATTTTCCGAGCACCATTTATTGAATAGACTGTCCTTACTCCAGATATTGGTTTTGGATCCTTGATCAAATAGGAGTTGGCTGTAGATGTTTGGATTGATTTCTGGTGTTTCTATTCTGTTCCATTGGTCTACCCATCTGTTTCTGTACCAGTACCATGCTGTTTTGATAACAACTGCCCTGTAGTATGTCCTGAAATCTGGTATTGTGATGCCTCCGGCCTTGTTTTTACTGTACAAGATTGCTTTAGCAATTCAAGTTTTCCTGTGGCTCCATAAGAATTTTAGCATCATTTTTTTCCAGATCTGAGAAGAATGTCTTCGGTATTTTGATTGGTATTGCATTGAATCTGTAAATTGCTTTTGGGAGAATGGACATTTTGATGATATTGATTCTTCCAACCCATGAGCATGGAAGATTTCTCCATTTTTTGGTATCCTCTTCTATTTCTTTCTTTAAGGTTTTGTAATTTTCATCAAAGAGATCTTTAATGTCCTTGGTTAAGTTTATTCCAAGGTATTTGATTGCTTTTGTAGCTATTGTGAATGGGATTGATCTTAGAAGTTCTTCCTCAGCCGTGGCATTGCCTGTGTATACAAAGGCTGTTGATTTTTGTGCATTGATTTTATATCCTGATATTTGCCAAACTCTTCGATGAGTTCCAGTAGTCTCTTAGTAGAGTTCTTTGGATCCCCTAAATAAAGAATCATATCATCTGCAAAGAAGGATAGTTTGAGTTCTTCCTTCCCAATTTGTATCCCTTTAATTTCTTTTTCTTGCCTAATAGCTCTGGCTAAAACTTCCAGAACTATATTGAATAGCAGTGGTGAGAGTGGGCATCCCTGTCTGGTACCAGATCTCAGTGGAAATGCTTCCAACTTTTCCCCATTCAATAGGATGTTGGCCGTGGGTTTTTCATATATTGCTTTGATTGTATTGAGGAATGTTCCTTCCATACCCAGTTTGCTTAGGGTTTTCATCATGAAAGGGTGTTGTATTTTATCAAATGCTTTCTCTGCGTCTATTGAGAGAATCATATGGTTTTTCTTCTGCAGTCTGTTAATGTGGTGTATTCCGTTGATTGTTTTGCGAACATTGAACCATCCCTGCATACCAGGGATAAATCCCACTTGGTCTGGGTGGATGATCTTTCTGATGTGTTGTTGCATTCTATTGGCCGGAATTTTATTGAGTATTTTTGCATCTATGTTCATCAGGGATATTGGTCTGTAATTCTCTTTCAATGCTGCATCTTTCTCTGGCTTAGGGATTAAGGTGATGCTGGCTTCATAGAAAGAATTTGGGAGACACATGCAATCTAACTAAATTGAACCAGGAAGACATAGAAAACCTAAATAGGCCAATAACTGACACAGAAATTGAAACAGTAATAAAGGCCCTCCTAACAAAGAAAAGCCCAGAACCAAGGTGTAGGGGCCCAAGGACTTGGGCAATCTTCCACTGATTTCCCAGGCCACCACAGAGAGCTGGTTTGGAATGGAGAAAAGCCCAGAACCAGATGGATTCACTGCTGAATTCTACAAGACATTTAAAAAAGAATTAACTCCATTTCTTCTCAAACTATTCAGAGCAATCGAAAAATATGTGTCCAGGAACCTGTCCATTTCTGATAGATTTCCCTGTTTGTTGGCATACAACTCTTTGTAATAATTTCTGATGATTCTTTTTATTTCTGTGGTGTCTGTTGTTACATTTCCTTTTTCATCTCTGATTTTTATTGATTTGGGTCCTTTCTTTTTTTTAGTTAGTTGAGCCAATGGTGTGTCAATTTTATTTATTTTTTCAAAAAACCAGCTCTCCGCTTGGCTGATTTTTTGCAATTTTTTTTGGATTCAATTCTGTTGATTTCTTCTCTGATTTTAATTATTTCTCTTCTCCTACTAGATTTGGGTCTGGTTTGCTGCAGTTTTTCTAGATCCTTGAGATGTGCTGAAACCTCATTTATTTGGTGCCTTTCCAATTTCTTGATATAGGCACCTATTGATATAAACTTTCCTCTCAACACTACTTTTGCCGTATCACATAAGTTTTGATATGTTGTGTTGTTATCTTCATTTACTTCCATAACATTTTTTATTTCTCTTTTGATTTCTTCTATGACCCATTGTTCATTCAGGAGCATGTTGTTCAGTATCCATGTGTTTGCCTACTTTCTAGGGATTCCTGAGTTGCTGATTTCCACCTTCATTCCTTTGTGGTCTGAGAAGCTGCATGGTATGATTCTAATTCTTTTAAATTTGCTGAGATTTGCTTTATGGCTTAGTATGTGGTCAATCCTAGAGAAGGTTCCATGCACTGCTGAGAAGAATGTAAAATCTTTAGATGTAGGATTGAAAGTTCTGTAGATATCTGTTAGAACCATTTGAGCAATAGTATCAATTAAATCTGCTGTTTCGTTGTTGATCTTCTGTCCGGATGATCTGTCTCTTTCTGAGAGTGGAGTATTGAATTCTCCCAGCACTATTGTATTGGGATCTAAGTCTCCCTTTAAGTCCCTTAACATATCTTTTAAATAAACTGGTGCCCTGTAATTAGGCTCGTATACATTTATAATAGTTACATCTTCCTGTTTAATTGAACCCTTAATCATTATATAGTGCCCCTCTTTGTCTCTCTCAACAGATTTTGTGTTAAAGTTTATTTTGTCTGATATTAATATGGCTACACCTGCTTTTCTTTGGTTTCTGTTGGTGTGGAATATCTTTTTCCAACCTTTCACTTTCAGTCTGTATGCTTCTATGTTGGAAAGATGTGTTTCTTGTAGGCAGCAAATAGATGGGTTTTGTTCCTTAATCCACTCAGCCAGTCTTTGCCTTTTAAGTTTAGATTTCAATCCATTAGCGTTCAATGTGACTATGGATAGATAGTAACTTTGCCCTGCCATTTTCCCAAAGATATTTTTAGTATATGCTTTGAGTTTTCTATGATCTTTTACTGGTAAGTTTTCTTCCTTTACCTTCTTTCATATTGATGACCATGATTCTGTGTTTCTGTGTGTAACACATCTTTAAGCATCTTTTGCAGGGCTGGACGAGTGGCGACAAATTCTTTCAATTTCTGTTTGCTGTGAAAGGTCTTTATTTCACCTTCATTCACAAATGAGAGCTTTGCAGGGTATAATATTCTGGGCTGGCAGTTTTTCTCTCTTAGCACTTGGGCTATGTCTCGCCATTCCCTCCTAGCCTGTAGGGTTTCTGATGAGAAGTCTGCTGTGAGTCTAATTGGGGATCCTCTGAGAGTAATCTGGTGTTTCTCTCTTGCACATTTTAGAATCTTTTCTTTATGTTTCACTGTGGTGAGTTTGATTATGACGTGTCGTGATGAGGATCTCTTTTGGTCATGTTTATTAGGGGTTCTGTGAGCTTCCTGTACTTGGATGTCTTTGTTCTTCTCCAAACCCGGAAAGTTCTCTGCTAGTATCTCACTAAAAAGGCCTTCTAATCCTGTCTCTCTCTCCATGCCTTCAGGAATTCCTAGAACTCATATGTTGAGTTTTTTAATAGTATCCTGTAGATTCCCAACAATATTTTTTAGATTTCTAATTTCCTCTTCTTTTATTTGGTTTGACTGTATGCTTTCCTGTGCTCTGTCTTCTAAGTCTGATATTCTCTCTTCTGTTTCACTGACTCTGTTTTTAAGGCTCTCTAATGTGTTTGTCATTTGATCTATTGAGTTCTTCATTTCATTTTGATTTCTCTTCACTATCACACTTTCCTGTTCTACTAGTTTCTGCGTTTCATTTTGGTTCCTCCTTAATATTTCATTTTCACGAGAGAGATTTTCTATCCTGTCCAGTAAGGATTTCTGTAGTTCAAGAATTTGCTTTTGAAAACTTCTAAATGTTCTTATCATAAATGTTTTGAAATCCGTATCTTGCATTTCTTCTATCTCATCATCTTCATAATCTTGGCCTGGGGTGTTTTGTTCATTTGGGGGCGTCATAATGTGTTTGTTGATCTTGTTCCCACGGTTTCTGTGTTTATTGCTTGGCATTTTGGAGGAATTCTTTGAATTATTTCCTTACAGTGTTTTTTTTTTTTTTCTTGTTATACTATGGCTGTGTTAAGTGGGTTGTCTGCTATTGGAGTAACCTTGGTGGCCTGAGATGTGTAAGGGCAGAGAGCTCTGCTTAGTTCTTTTGGGTTAGGCATGGTAGATCTCTCCCTCTCTCTCTCTTTATCTATTTATTTCTTTATTTTCAGGAGGGAAGTAATACCACACAGCTGAGCAGAATTGATGGTAGTTAGTTTCCAGTATCTGGCTTCTGTGGGTATAGGAATCATCTGCTTTTTTTTTTTTTATTTTTCCCCACAGATCAACAAAAGTATCTGTGCTGTGCTCAGTGTGGGTTCGGTTTCTCCTTCAGTTTCCCACCGGGTTGCTAAGGTTACTGAATTGTAGCTTCTCTGGGGAGTAGTCACGTGACCTCCACGAGCTCTCTCACCCCACCGTCTCTCTATTTTTTTTTCCCCACCTCAGTTCATTAGTTCTACCTTTTTATTAAATCCTAACCTCCTGGTATTTCACCTCCCTCTCCCCCCCAGAGTCAGGATTTTCTGTTTGACTTAGTTCGAGCTCAGCTCTGAGTTCGCGTGCGGCCCTGTTGTGCACAGCTCTGAAGTCACACACAGCCCTGAGGGCATGCACCTTTTACGTATATTGAGAATGGCACCTGCTCTTTGTCTCTTGCATGCCTTTGCTAGGTGGGCGGAGAGAGAAACTCATCTGGACTGGTCCCCCCCCACCCCTATTTCTTTTTCTTCTCTCCTGAAGTTAGTTTGGTGAGCTCTCCCTGCGCAGCTTCCAGCCCAGTTCCCTCTCTGTCTGCCGCTTCTCCAGCCAACGTCTCAGATTACTGAGCTCACCTCCCCCTCCAGTGCGGATGTGAAGACTTGGAGCCGGAGCAGTGAGCGTCCTTGCTCTCGCCGCAGGTCCTCTGTGTCTCCTCCACTAGATCCAGAGGAGTTTCTTCTGCATTTTTTTCCCTGGGCCTTTCCCTGTATTTACTGTAATTCCTCTTATATCAACCTATCTTTCCCGGACTATCAATGTGTGACCTCACTATTTGCCATCTTGGCTCCACCCCTAACCTGTATATATATATATATATATATATATATATATATATATATATTTTTTTTTTTTTTTTGAGAGAGCTGACTTTGGAGAAGATCCCAACAATGCTGTGTCTTTTGTGAGCACTTAGGCATTACTATAGCTTATGATACACAGATGGTGTCCTCCACTTAATACATTAAAGCGAGGTAGATTTTGTGATCAAGTTTTACTATTAACTCTCATAATCCAACACTTCAAGGACAGAGGTCCTGCATGGGAAGTCAGCACAAAGTGACTCCTGTTGTTAATTTAATAATTAACACTGTTATGAATGATGTCAGTGATCACCCGAGGTTCTTTACATGAACTGCCTATGCTGTGGAAGCCATTTGAACCCACTGACTCCTTCCATATTTAAACAAGGCCATGGGTGAAGTGGAAGTTCTCTCCTCCCTTCAGAGTAAAGTGCATCCTTCTTTGATGACCACTTCTTTCTGTTGCGGTCTCGTCCACAGAAGTCCTTCTTGTGGGATACTTTTTGCCGCAGTATTTTGGCTTTCCATGCCTGAAATGGCTCCCCTGGGCATTTCAGATAGACCACAATGCCTTAAGAGCTGATCCTGAGGTCAGAGTGTTATTTGAAGTGATTGTCATTCTATGAGTCTGCTGCAAGGACTGCTTCCCATCTTGGTGCATTCACTCTTTTTTGATTCTATTATTTTCAAACATTTAGTCTTATTTATATGATCACTTTAACACTTAGTCCTATCTATATGATCACTTATCATTTAATCCTATTTTCATGCTCACTCCAACATTCAAAATGCTATTTTTTTCTATCTGACTTAAGTGGGTTTGGGGTCCCATAGTAAGTTTTTAAACTCTGCCCTTAGAAATAGGTCTGTATAATTGTATGAAGAACTATACAGTTTTGCAGTTGCAAACTTCATACATCTCAGTTACATCTTTAGGCACATGGTAATTCTTCATACCATGCCTACCTCCAACCCATGCTCCCACACCCATTCCTCTTCCCTCTCTAATTTTCACCCTTGTTTTTTTTTTTACTAAGATGTATTTTCTTTTTTAAAAAAATATTTATTTATTTGAAAGGCAGTTTCAGAAAGGTAGAGGCAGAGAGAAAGAGGGAGGGAGGGAGGGAGGTCTTGCATCCATTGGTTCACTCCCCAGAAGGGCACAGCAGCCACAGCTATGTGCATCTGAAGCCAAGAGAAAGGAGCTTCTTCCAGGTCTCCCATGCAGGTGCACGGGCCCAAAGACTTGGGCTACCCTCTACTGCTTTCCCAGGCCATAGCATAGAGCTGGATCAGAAGTGGAGCAGCTGATTCTCACACCGGCACCCGTATAGGGTGATAGTACTGCAGGTAGTCTCTTTTACCTGCTTTGCCACAATACAGGCCTCACTAAGATATATTTTCAATTAACTTTCTACACATATGATTATTTCTATTTTGGGTAAAAGTTCAACAGATAGTATGAGAAAGAAGAAAAAGGAGAAAGAAAGTAAAAGAAAAGAAAATATAAAAAAGCAAACTGTTCTTCAGCAGTCAATAGCTGTTCAAAGTTATTGCTTGTCAGAGTGCCAATTTCACTTCTACAGATTGCTTTTAGATGCTTTATTAATTATTGCAGGTCGGGGAGAACATATGGTATTTGTCCCTTTGGGACTTGCTTATTTCACCAAGTCTGATTTCCAGTGTCATCATTTTGTTGCAAATGTTTGGATACTTTTTTTTTTTCCCACTGAGTAGTTTTCGGTGGTGTACATATCCCATAATTTCTTTATCCAGTCTTCATTTGATGGGCATTTGGGCTCATTCTATGTCTTAGCTATTGTGAATTGAACTACAATAAACATGGGTATACAGATAGCTCTTTTGTATGCTGATTTTGCATGGCTCGGTTGTATGGTAGGTCTATATTCAGATTTTTGAGGTATCTCCATACTGACTTCCATAGTGGCTTTACCAGTTTACATTCCCATCAAAAGTGGATTAGGGTACCTTTTCCCCAATATCCTCCCCAGCAGTTGTTTGTTGATTTCTGTATGAAAGCCATTGTAACTGGGGTGAGGTGAAACCTCATTGTGATTTTGATTTGCATTTCTCTGACAGCTAGTGATCCTGAATGTTTTATAATGTGTCTGTTGGTCATTTGAATTTCCTCTTTTGAAAAGTGCCTGTCTAGGTCCTTTGCTCTTTTTTCAACTGGTTTGTTTGTTTTGTTGTTGAGTTTTTTTTTTTTTAAGATTTTTTATTTATTTATTTGACAGGTAGAGTTACAGACAGAGAGAGAGAGAGAGACAGAGAGAAAGGTCTCCCTTCTGTTGGTTCATCCCCCAAATAGCTGCTACGGCCAGCGCTGCACTGATCCAAAGCCAGGAGCCAGGCACTTCCCCCTGGTCTCCCATGTGGGTGCAGGGTCCCAAGCACTTTGGCCATCCTCCACTGCACTCCTGGGCCACAGCAGAGAGCTGGACTGGAAGAGGAGCAACTGGGACTAGAACCCGGTGCCCAGGCAGAGGATTAACTAAGTGAGGCATGCTGCCAGGCCCTGTTGTTGAATTTCTTGAACTCTTTATAGCTTCTGGATATTAACCCTTTATTGGCTGTATAGTTTGCAAATATTGACTCCCTTTTTTTTTTTGGTTGCCTCTTCACTTTGTTAAGTGTTTCTTTTGCAGTACAGAAGCTCCTCAGTTTCATGTAATAATATCTGTTGATTTTGACTCTGATAGCCTGTGTCTCTGGAGTCTTCCAAAAACTCTTTGCCTATGCAGATGTCTTGCAGAGTTTTCCCAATGTTATAATAATTTGATATTGGACTGCAGATTTATGGCTTTAAGCATTTTGAGTGGACTTTTGTATAAGGTGTAAGGTAGGGGTCTCACTTCATTCTTCTGCATGTAAAGATCCAGTTTCCCCAGCACCGTTTGTTGAAGAGAATGTCCTTGCCCCAGGGGTTATTTTGGCTCCTTTGTTGAAGATAAGTTGGTTGTAGATGTGTGGATTGATTTCTGAGTTTCTGTTTTGTTTCACTTTCTATTCATTTTTTTTGACAGGCAGAGTGGACAGTGAGAGAAAGAGACAGAGAGAAAGGTCACATTTTTTCCGTTGGTTCACCCCCCAATGGCCACTGCGGATAGCACGCTGTGGCCGGTGCACCATGCTAATCCGAAGCCAGGAGCCAGGTGCTTCCTCCTGGTCTCCCATGCGGATGCAGGGGCCAAGGACTTGGGCCGTCCTCCACTGTACTCCCGGGCCACAGCAGAGAGCTGGACTGGAAGAGGAGCAACTGGGACAGAATCCAGCACCCTGACCGGTACTAGAACCCAGTGTGCTGTCACCACAGGCAGAGGATTAGCCTAGTGAGCCATGGTACTGGCCTATCTATTTGTTTTTTACCAGTACCAGGCTGCTTTGATTATGAATGTCCTGTAGTATGCCTTGAAATCTGATATGGTGATGTGTTCAGCTTTGTTTTTGTTGTATAAGATTGCTTCCCCTATTCAGGGTCTTCTATGTTTTCATAAGAATTTAAGCATCGTATTTGCTGAGAAGAATGTTCTTGGCATTTTCATTGGTATTGTATTGAATTTGTAGATTACTTTCAGTAGTATGGACATTATGATGATATTGATTCTTCCAATCCATGAGCATGGAATATTTTCCCATTTTTCTGTATCCTCTATTTCTTTCTTTAATGTTTTGTAGTTCTCATTGTAGAGATCTTTGATATCCTTGGTTAAATTTATTCCAAGGTATTTGATTTTTTTGGTAACTCTTGTGATTGGGATTTATCTTAAGAGTTCTTTCTCAGCTTTGATATTGTCTGTGTATACAAAGGCTTTTTATTTTTTTTTACATTGATTTTATATCTTGTTACTTTACCAAACTCTTCTATGAGTTTCAATAGTCTTTTGGTAGAGCCTTTTGGATCTCCTGTGTATAGAATTATGTCATCTGCAAATAGGGATAGTTTGATTTCTTCCTCCTCAATTTGTATCCCTTTGATTTCTTTTTCTTGCCTAATAGCTCTGGCTAAAATTTCAAGGATTATTGAATAGCAATGGGGAGAGTGGGCATCCTTGTCTGGTTCCAGATCCCAATGGGAATGTTTCCAACTTTTCCCCCATTCAATAGAGTTTGTCATAAATTGCCTTGATTGTGTTGATGTATGTTCTTTCTATACCCAATTTGCTTAAAGTTTTCATCATGAAAGGGTGTTATATTTTATCAAATGCTTTCTCTGCATCTATTGAGATAATCATATACTTTTGGTGCTGCAATTTGTTAATGTGATGTATCATATTGATTGATTTTCAAATGTTGAACCATCTCTGCATACCAGGGATAAATTCCACTTGGTCCGGGTGAATGATCTTTCTGATGTGGTGTTGGATTTGGTTGGCTAGAATTTTTTTGAGGATTTTTGCATCTATGTTCATCAGGGAAAATGGTCTGTAGTTCTCTTTCTCCATTACATCTTTTTCAGGTTTGGAAATTAAGGTGATGCTGGCTTCATAGAATTTGTGAGGACCCCCCCACACACACACACACTTCAATCATTCTGAATAGCTTGTGAATAATTGGAGTTAGTTCTTTAAATGTCTGGTAGAATTCAGCAGTGAAGGGGCCAGCACTGTGGCTCAGCTTGTTAACACCCTGGCCTGAAGCGCTGGCATCCCAAATGGGCACCGGTTCAAGGCTGGGCTGCTCCACTTCCCATCCAGCTCTCTGCTATGGCCTGGGAAAGCAGTAGATGACCCAAGTCCTTGGGCCACTGCACCCAGGAGGGAGACCCTGAAGAAGCTCCTGGCTTCAGTTCAGCACAGTTCCACCTGTTGCGGATAGTTGGGGAGTGAACCATCAGATGCCTCTCCTCTAACTCTGTCTTTCAAATAAATAAATCTTTTAAAAAAATTCATCAATGAAGCCATCCAGTCTTGGGATTTTCTTTGTTGGGAGGATCTTTGTTACTGATTCAATTTTTGTCTTGGTTATGGTTCTGTTTAGGTCTCTTATGTCTTCATGGTTCAATTTAGGGAGGTTGTATTTGTCCAGAAATCTATCCATTGTTTCTAGGTTTCCCAATGTTGGCATATAGCTCTTTGTAGTAATTTCTGATGATGATTTTTATTTCTGTGGTGTCTGTTGTTACATTTCCTTCTTCATCTCTAATTTTATTAATTTGGGTCTTTTCATTTTTTGGTTAGTAGGGCCAATGGTGTGCCTATTGTTTTATTCAAAGAACCATCTTGTTTTGCTGATCTATTTTTTGGTTTTGATTTTGTTTATTCTCTAATTTTAATTATTTCCTTTCTCCTACTAGCTTTGTGTTTGTTTTGTTGTTTTTCTGGGTCCTTGATGTATTGATAGCTCATTTAGTGCCTTTCCAATTTCTTGATGTAGACACTAATTGCTATAAATTTTCCTCTTAACACTGCTTTTGCTGTATCCCAAAGGTTTTGGTATATTGTATTGTCATCTTCATTTGTTTCCAGAAATGTTTTAATTTGTTTTTTTTGATCTTCCATGAGCCTCTGTTCATTTAGGAGCATGTTGTTCCGTCTCCATGTGTTTGCATATGCTGTAGAGATTGCTGAATTGTTAATTTCCAACTTCATTCCATTGTAGCCTGAGAAGGTGCATGGTATGATTTCTATTTTTTTTTTTAATTTGCTGAGACTTGCTTTATGGCCTAGTATGTGGTAAATCCTAGAGAAAGTTCCATGTACTGGTGAGAAGAATGTATATTCTGCAGCTGTAGGATGGAATGTTCTATAGGTATTAGTTAAATCAATTTGGTATATAGTGTTGATTAACTCTGTTGTTTCCTTGCTGATTTTCTGTCTTGTTGATCTGCCCATTGGTGAAATTGGAGTACTGAATTCCCCTATTACTATTGTATTTGAGTCTGTGTCTCCCTTTGGATTCCTTAACATTTCTTTTAAATAGCCAAGTGTGTGCCACACACACACACACAAATAAATATAATGTAAATATAAATATATATATAGTCATTTCTTCCTGCAAATTGATCTCTTGATCATTATGTAGTGTCCATGTCACTTTTAACTGTTGTTATGTTAAAGTATTTTGTCTGGGGGCTGGTGCTGTGGCACAGTGGATTAAAGCCCTGACCTGAAGCACCAGCATCCCATATGGGTGCCGGTTCTAGTCCCAGCTGCTCCTCTTCTGATGCAGCTCTCTGTTGTGGCCTGGGATAGCAGTAGAAGATGGCCCAAGTCCTTAGGCCCCTGCACCCAATTGGGAGACCTGGAAGAAGCTTATGGCACTGGCTTTGGATTGGTGCAGCTCCAGCCATTGCAGCCATCTGGGGAGTGAACTAGCAGCTGGAAGACCTCTCTTTCTCTGTCTCCACCTCTCTGTAACTCTATCTTTCAAATAAAATAAAATATATATCTTTTTTAAAAAAGTATTTTGTCTGATATTAGGATGGCTGCACCAGCTCTTTTTTGGTTTCTGTTAGCATGGAATATCTTTTTCCATTCTTTTACCTTCAGTCTGGGAGTATCTTTCTGGGTGAGATGTGTTTCTTATAGGCAGCAAATAGATGGGTTTTCTTTTTTAATCTATTCAGCCAGTCTGTGTCTTTTAACTGGAGAGTTGAGACCATTTACATTCAAGGTGACCATTGATGCGCAATGACTTTGCCTTGCCATTTTCCCATGAATATTCCTATTTTTTTTTTTTTACTTTAGATTTCCTTTGTACTTTTACTGAGGAGTTTTGTGCCTTCAGATTCTTTGGCAGTGATGACCATGTTTCTGTGTTTAGCACATCCTTAAGCATCTTTTGTAAGGCTGGACAGGTGGACAAATTCTTTCAATTTCTGTTTGTTATGGAAGGTCTATTTCACATCTTCATTCACAAATGAGAGCTTTGTAGGGTACTGTATTTGGGGTTGAAATTTTTTTTCTCTTAAGACTTGGAGTGTTTCTTGCCATTCTCTCATATCCTTTAGGGTTTCTGATGAGAAATCTGCTATGAGTCTGGAGATCCTCTGATGGTAATCTGGCATTTCTCTTGTGCACACTTTAGAATCTTTGTGCTCACTTTAGAATCTTTGTGCTCTATTGTGGAGTGTTTGACTACAGTGTGTCGTGGTGAAGATCCTTTCTGGACATGTCTATTGGGAGTTCTATGTGCTTCCTATATTTGGATGCAAATTAGGAAGTTCTGTTATTATTTCACTAAATAGGCCATCTAATCTCTTCTCTTTCTCCATGCCTTAAAGAACTCCTAAGACCTGTTATGTTTGGTTGTTTGATGGTATCCTATAGATAGCCAACAGTGTTTTTTAGTTTTCTGATTTCTTCTTGTTTTTGGTTTGACTGTAAATTCCCCAGGGATTTGTATTCTAGCTCTGATATTGTTTCTTTTGCCTCACCTATTCTGTTGTTAAGACTTTCCACTGTGTTTTTTATTTGATTTTTTTATTTCTTCATTTCTAGTATTTCATTTTGATTTCTCTTTAAAATCCCAATTTCATGTGAAAAATTTTCATTTATTTCATACATAGTTTTCTTTAGTTTCTGAATTTGCTTCTGATTGCTTTTGAGTAATCTGATGATTAGATTTTTGAATTCCGTGTCTGATATTTCCTCAATCTCTTCATTTTCATATTCTTTTTTTTGGACAGGCAGAGTTAGTGAGAGAGAGAGACAGAGAGGTCTTCCTTCTGTTGGTTCACCCCCAAAATGGCCGCTACGGCTGGAGTGCTGTGCCAATCCGAAGCCAGGATCCAGGTGCTTCCTCCTGGTATCCCTTGCGGGTGCAGGGCCCAAGGACTTGGGCCATCCTCCACTGCCTCTCTGGGCCGTAGCAGAGAGCTGGACTGGAAGCGGAGCAACCGGGACAGAACCAGTGCCCCCAACCGGGACTAGAACCCAGAGTACCAGTGCCGCAGGTGGAGGATTAGCCCAGTGAGCCCTTCTTTTTCATATTCTAATGTTGAAATATTGTAGTGTTCCTTTGGGGGGGCTCATAGAATCTTCATTATACTTGATTTTTGCATTTGTTTCTCGGCATTTGTAGATTTCTTTTCTCTCTGTATCTGTGGTTTAAGGGCATATTGCAGGCTCCCTTATGCAACTTTTTCCCCTTCCTCTTGTTGCTGGGCTGCAAATGTGGTGCACCTGACTCTGGTGCTAGGGCGGCTGCACCCTGTCTGTGTCGAACAATGGTGTCAGCTCTTCCCCTGCTGGCCACAGGTCTCCACTGCAGCAGAAATGAGGGAAGGGGTGGACAGATGTAAGCCTGCCTTTTTCCCCCACCTCTGTTTTTTTTTTTAATATTTATTCATTTATTTGACATAGTTACAGAGAGACAGAGGCAGAGAGAGAAAGGGAGACAGAGAATCTTCCATCTGCTCGTTCACTCCCTAGATTGCTACAATGGCTGTAGGTAGGCTGATCCAAAGCCTGGAGCTTCTTCTGGGTCTCCCACATGGGTGCAGGAGCCCAAGCAGTTGGGCCATATTCTACTGATTTTACAGACTGTAGCAGAGAGCTGTGTCTTAAGTGGAGCAGCCAGGACTAAAGCAGGCACCCATATGGGATGCTGGCACTGCAGGCAGTGGCTTTACCCGCTACACCACAGTGCCATCCACTCCCCCTCTGTTTTTTTTTTTTAATCTCACCCATGGGAGATCTGTGTGGAGTTCCAATAGCAGTTTACTAAGCTTTTCCTCCCGATGTGTCAGCAGTGCCTTGGGTACTTGGAGTCCCCTCTCACCTGGATTGCTGGGTTGGGTGGCATCTTCCCCATATCCAAAGGGGCAGATCTTCTGTTTTGTTTTTTTCTCTCTCAGCATGGGTCTGGACCACCTTCACTACTCTGGGCTGCTGTCTGCAGGTTTATCCTGAGAATGGACTCTCATTTTTTTAATATTCATTTCATCCTGCATAAGACAGACCATCCTGTCGCTATTCCATCATCTTGGAATCCCCCCTTTATTGCTTTTCTAGTTATAATTTAATTTCTTTCTACTCTGATTTGTATTACTTTTTATCTAATTTTGGTTTTGACTCATTCCTATTTTTCTAAGCCTTTGAGATGCATCATTAAGTTGATCTTTTTGTATTTTTTACTATAAGAACTTATTGATAGAAACTTTGCACTTAATGTTGCTTTTGCTATCTCCTGCAGGTTTTGGTTTGTTGTATTTTCATTTGTTTCAAGAAAGTTTATTTCCTTTATGATTTCTTCAATTGATGCATTAGTCATTCAGGAACATGTTCAGTTCCATGTATTTGTAAATTTTCTATTGTTTTCTAGTTTTATACCTTTTTTGAGAAGATAAATGTTATGATTTCTATTTAATTTACTGAGACTTGATTTGTGGCCTAATATATGACATATCATAGAAAGTGTTCAATATATTTATGAGATAAGAATGTATATCAGAATGTGTTACCTGTTGGGTGAAATGTTCTGTAAATGTAATAGGTCCATTGGTTTTATATATTAGTTCAAATCTGATACATCTTGGATGATTTTCTGGCTGGAATATCTGTCAGTTAATGACTTGGGTGTTGATGTTCCTCACTATCATTGTATTAGAGTATTACTGTATTAGAGTTTATCTCTCTCTGAAGGTATAATAATATACTCTATATATCTGGGTTATATATAATTGTTATATCTTCTGGAATTCTTGGATCAAGGTTTAATATCCTTCTTTGTTTCTTTTTACAATATTTGACTTAAAGTATATTTTACCTGAAGGATGGCCCAAGTGCTTGGGCCCTGCACCCGCTGGAGACCAGGAAGAAGCACCTGGCTCCTGGCTTTGGATTGGCACAGCGCTCCAGCTGTAGCGGCCATTTGGGGGGTGAAACAACGGAAGGAAGACCTTTCTCTCTCTCTCTCTCTCTCTCACTGTCTAATTCTGCCTGTCAAAAAAAAAAGTATATTTCACCTGATAAGAATTTCACTACTCCTGCTCGTTTTTATTTCTCTTTACATGGTATATCTTTTTCTAACCCTTCACTTTCAGCCTACAGCTATTTTCCTGTGAAGTGAATTTCCTGTATGCAACAGACAGTTGGGTTTTGGTCTTTATCCATTCAGCCAATGTATATCTTTTTACTTGTTAACTTAATACACTTAGGCTCAAGGTAAATATTGATAAGACTAATTTATAATTTTGTTGATTGGTTATACATTGTGACTACTCAGTGAATTTTTTACAGTCATGCATTTTCATGATAATTGCTTCTAACATAGAATTTCTTGTAAGGTTGCTCTGATGGAAAAGAATTCTCTCTAGTTTTGCTTGTCTAGGAAAAATTTCACTTCTAAGGGTAGCTTTTGTTGATGTACAACATTCTTGATTGGGATTATTTTTCTTTCAAGACTTTGAATATATCATCCCAGTCTTGCCTATAGGGTTTCTGCTGAGAAGTCTGCTGTTAGTCTAAATTGGTTTTACTTTATGTGTAAGTTGATGATTTTGTCTCATAAGATTATCTCCCTGTTCTTAACTTTTGATAAGTTGACTATAATATGCTTTTAGAGATCTTTTTTGGTTGAGTCTGGTTGGGATCCTTTGAGCTTCCTATATCTGGATATCCACATCACTTTCAAGATTTGGGAAGTTTTCAGGTTCTGTTTCCTTCTGTATGTACTTAATGGCTTTTTTCTTTTCTAGTTTAGGTGTTCTTAAGATATGAATATTTGTTTATTTAATTGTATCCCATAGGTCTCATAACTTTCCCCTAATTTTTACTACTTTTCTCTCTTTTGCTTGACTGGATTATTTGAAAAGTCTTGTCCTCCAGCTCAGAAGATCTTTTCTCTGGTTTGTTTATTGTTGAATCTCTCAATTGTATTTTTTGTTTCATTGATTAAAGTTTTCAGCTCTAAAATTTCTGTTTGGCTCTTTTTGATGAAATATATCTCTTCAGAAAAACAATACATAATATGAATGAGAAATTCAATAATTTCTTTAAACTGTATTTTCTTGCATCTCATTGAGTTTCCTTAGGGTCATTGTTTGAATTCTTTTTCAGGCATTTTCATTGATTTGCTTCAGATCAGGTTATATTTCTGGAGAGCTGTTCTATCTTTTTGCAGATGTCATCCTTTGTTGAGTTATGCTTCCTGTGTCCCTATGTTGATACCTGCACCTCTGGTCTAACTGTTCCTTCTTTATGGAATGTATTTAGTTGGAAAATAGTTTTTTTTAGGTGAAATGTGGGGTATATCTTGGGTTGTTAGTTTGGCTTTCTAGGTGATACAGTAAGTATAACATATGAGTGGTTTCTTTAGCTTAATTCACTGTCAGCATTGTCCATCAGTGCTATGCTTATCTAGTCTGCTGCAGTTTGTAGAGATAGAAATACAAATTTGAAGTGTATGTCGGCTTCCTAGGGTGTGTGTGTATCTTCAGTACCTAGAGAGTTGGGTGACAATCACACTAGGGTTAGTGATGGCTGGGGCTTCATTCTCAGTGCTGAGGGAAATATGGGGGTTGCTTGTTATCCTACCAGGCAAGACTGTATCATATTTGGTCTTGTGGCACCACTAGATGTGGTACTGGGATATGTAATATGGTTGGGACCTCCTCAGATCTAGGTAAATGTGACTGGTCACCAAAGTACCTAGTGCCACCACTGAAGGATGAGAAGGGGAAACTTCCCCATTCCTCCAGTATGACTACAATATATATAAATATTGAGGATTTTGCACTGGCAAGTGTTGATCTGAAGTGGTGTAAGGCAGGTAGTTTCCTCCCTAGGACTCATGGGGTAGAGTCCGGTGACTTGAATGTAATACTTACAGCTATAGTCCTGGAGCTGCAGAATGCAGTGCAGTTGTTACTCAGATCACATAGGATGCGAGTCAGCTGTGTTGAGGGTTGTGGACTGGCAACCACCAATCTGAAACAAAGATCAAGTTCTCCAGATACACAGGTGAGTATATCTTACTCCAGGGGCTTTTGCACCAACAGTAACAATCCCAGATCTGCAGGGCACAGAGGGAACTGCTCCCAGTTCCCACAGGACATACAAGGGTAATGCTGAGGACAGTGTGCTGGTTTCCCAGCACCATGTACTAGGAGATACAGAAGGGCCTTCCTGAGATCTGGTACATTTAGATTTTTGATGGTACTGAGCCCCAAGAAACAGAGGGCAATTCCCTGGATGACACAGATTATGTGAGAATTAGAGCTTGTGCCCAGAATTCCCACAGCTGCAGGGTACAGGGCACATTCTTTCTTCTAAGGAAAGTGCCATGTCTCAGCTGTGGTTGCTTTGGGTAGCAGCAAGACCAATTGCTGTCCCTTAAGTTAAAATAGAGTTCAGGAATGATTCTATCACAGCAGCTCAAAATTTGACACTTCAGGGGCAGAGGGACTGTCTAGGCTGGATTTAAAGTCTGTGAGGATTCTTGAATTGCTCATACTTAAGGCTGTTGATCGGTGGTGCCAGTGGGAGGTGGACCCATTCCTCATTGGTTTCCCAGTGAGGGAGCTTGTGGGGAATCCTTGGCAACTGCTGAGTACTTTGTTGATCTATCTGTTGGTTTTCAGGGTCTCTATTCCGTTTTCCATTCCTGCAGCTTAATTATTAATTTCTTTTTAAATCAGGCACCTGAAAATGTGGTCCTTCCTTTGTTTTTCTGTGGCTAAATTGACTGAGGCTCCTTTGTATTTAGCCATCTTGGTCCCTCAGTACCCTCATTCTGTTGACATGATGAATTATATTTTCATGTTTGAGAACTCATTAATGTACATTTACAATTTTTATGCATTTTTCTTTTGAATCCTGTAGTAAACAAAAAGTAGTGTTATGAGTGAAAATTACAGTAATAACTTTTTTACATTTTTCCATTTATTTATCATTACCAGAGATTTTTGTATTAAGACTTTGAGTTAGAATGCCACATCTTTTCATTTGAACCATGACTCCCATTTGAACCACTGATATATTTTGCAGGTCTAGTAGTAATGAACTCCATTAGCTTTTATTTATCCAGCTTTTATTTATCTATCATGTCAACAGAATGAGGGGACTGAGGGTGAGGGACCAAGATAGCTGAATACAGAAAAGCCTCATTCAATTCAGCCACAGAAAAACAGAAAAACAAAGGAAGGACCACATTTTCAGGTGCCTGATTTAAAAAAAAATTAATAATGAATGATTTTTAATTCCTCCATTGTTTGGGACAGTTTACCAGATTTAAAGTTTTTAGTGGTGAATATTTTTTTCTCTTATCACTATAAATGTATTGTCTCACATCCTCATGGATTGTAAGGTTGTTGCTGAGAAGTCTGCTGGTACTCATTTTCAGGATTTCTTGTAGATGACAAGATACTTTAAGAAAAGATTCATTTATTTTATTCGAAAGAGTTACACAGAGAGATGAGAGGCAGAGAGATGGCCACAAGAGCCGGAGCTTGCCCCCATCTGAAGCCAGGAGCCAAGAGCTTCCTCCAGATCTCCCACGTGGGTATAGGGGCCCAGGCACTTGGACCATCTTCTACTGCTTTCCCAGGCCATAACAGAGAGCTGGACTGAAAGTGTAGCAGACAGGACATGAACTAACTCCCATATGGGATGCACCAAGGCAGTGGCTTTGCCCACTACACCTCAGGGCTGGCCCCTACAAGATACTTTTACCTGACTGCTTTCAAAATTCTGTGTCCATCATTTCACAGTTTTAATTTTATTGTGATTGATATCATTCTCTTTGATTTTATACTGAGTTCACTGAGCTTATATTTGTATGTCCACATCTTTTACCAAGTTTGGAATGTTTTCAGCCATTTTTTCCTTCAAAAAAGCTCTCTGTCCCTTCTCCTTTAACTTGTAGTATTGCCATAATTCCTGTATTTGGCTGCTTTATACTGTCCCTATATCCCTTTAGTCGTATTGATTTTTCATCATTCTTTTTTCTTATTCTCTTCATTCTTGATAATTTCCAATGGCATGTCATCAATGGCATGTCTTTGTGTTTACATTTATTTTTATTTATTTTTATTTTTTATTTTTTGACAGGCAGAGTGGACAGTGAGAGAGAGTGACAGAGAGAAAGGTCTTCCTTTGCTGTTGGTTCACCCTCCAATGGCCACCGTGGCCGGTGCGCTGCGGCTGGTGCACCACACTGATCCAAAGGCAGGAGCCAGGTGCTTATCATGGTATCCCATGGGGTGCAGGGCCCAAGCACTTGGGCCATCCTTCACTGCACTCCCTGGCCACAGCAGAGAGCTGGCCTGGAAGAGGGGCAACCAGGACAGAATCCGGTGCCCCAACCGGGACTAGAACCCGGTGTGCTGGCGCCGCAGGCGGAGGATTAGCCTATTGAGCCACAATACCTGCCTCGTGTTTACAATTCTTTCTCCTAAATTGAGATTGATATACTTTATGTATATTTCAGTTATTGTATTTTTTCATGTCCCAAATCTCTGTTTTGTTCATTTTAAAATAATTTCTCTCTCCCACACATTCCCTCCCTCTCCTCATTGGTTCAATGATTATTCTCCTGGTTTTCCTTTGTTCTTCATCCATATTCTTCTACCACTTGAGCATTTTTAAAACTATTATTTATCTTTGTGTAGTAGGTTTTTATAAAAAAAGATTTATTTATTTGAGAGGGAGAGTCACAGAGAGAGGGAGAGACAGAGAAAGGTCTTCCATTTGCTGGTTCACTCCTCAAATAGCGGAAACAGCTAGAACCAGGCTGATCTGAAGTCAGGAGTCAGAAGCTTCTTCCAGGTCTCCCACGTGGATGCAGGGGCCTAAGCACTTGGGCCATCTTCTGCTGCTTTCCCAGGCCATACCAGAGAGCTGGATTGAAAGTGGAGCAGCTGGGATACGAACTGGTGCTCATGTAAGATGCCAGTGTTGTAGTTCGAAGCTTACAGATTAATTTTAGCCCATCAAATGTTGCATATTTGGGTTTCTTTGTATGTTTTATGGGTTTTTGTTGAATGTTGGACATTTGGAAAAATAACCACAGTTCCAGCTCTTTGTCTTCCCCTGCATAAATCAAGTCTTTAGTCACTAATTGGCTTAATGTATTCTCCATTGTTTTCTGTGGATAAACCTTTCCTTGGTCTTTGTGTGTTCCTTATATACACTTATGCCTTCAAATGTCTTAATTCCTTTAGACTCTCACACATGTTATTAATTTATCTGTTCAATACATGGTAAAAATTTTTAAAACAATATTCTATAATCTTTGTAATTCCATTTTTACGCATTCTCTGAACTAAAGGTTCCCAGGAGTCTACATTCCTCATGAAGCTTTTATGCACTCTGTGGCTACATCTGCTTTCAGCCTCCACAACCTGATAGCTATAATGTGTTCTGCTTTCCGTCTGAACTGAGTCCAAAGGGCAGAATCCAGTCCCTCAGATAGCCCAGTGACAAGCCAATGTTTCATCAAGTAAGTTCACTCTTTCCCATTAGTCATGAAGAAAGAAGGAGTAATTTCTCCCAAATGTGTTGTGTCATGGTGCATGCAAGGATGATATTATGAATGAAATTATCATGAAATGTTCTGTTTTAAATGTGCATTTTTCTTACTTTAGGTATTCATCTGTTGATGCAGATCTTTGGTTTCGAGACTTGCCAGAAAGCTAGTTTAGTCCATCTGTTGGATGACAACTTCTTGGAGCTTCTTAGACTGCCACTTTACCTACATCACACCTGTCTTTCACTTTAAAAATTAAGACAGTTTGCTGGATAAATGATTATTTATTGGTTTGGCTATTTTTCTTTCAACACTTAAATATGTAATGCAAATGCATTATCTGTTCCTGCTTGCAAGAGTCACTCTGTTTTTGGCTTTTGAGACTTTGCCTTATGGATTCCATTGAGTTTATTTTGTTACTCAGTGAGTTTTTTGATAAGTAAATTTATTATGAATTTCATATTTGGAAGTTCAGCCATTACTGACTCAACTACTTTTCATCCCCCTACTTTTTCTCTCTTCCTGTCCCTCTCCCTCTCTCCACCTCCCTCCCCCAACGCCTTACTCTGAGACCATTCATATTAGATCCATAGTCTCTGCTCATCATTTTTTTCTCCTTATGGATATAAGTCTGGATGATTTCAATCATTTCTTCAGGTCTGGTAATTCTTTCTCCTCAGATCTGCTATTTGAATTCCTTTAATGAATTTTTCATTTCACTTATTATACCTTTCAAGCCTCAGATTTATATTTGATTCCTTTTTGTAATTTCTACTTATTATTCTGCATTGGGTAAGATACCATTGTAGTGGTTTTCTTTTCTTTGTCCAAATTCTCTTTAACTCTATGCATTTTTGACAGTTGATTTAAAGTCTTTGTGTGGAGGGTCTGCATTGTAGTGCAGCAGGTCAAGCTGCCACTTGAAACGCTGGCATCCAATATTGGAATGCCTGTTTGAGGACTGATTACTCTGCTTCTGATCTGCTTGCTGCTAATGTGCCTGTTTGGGCCCCTGCCACTCATTTGGGAGACCTGGATGAAGTTCCTACTTCCTGGATTCATCCTGGCCCAGACCTGGCTGCCGAAGCCATTTGGGGAGTGAACAAAAGGATGTAAGGTGTGTGTGTGTTGTCTCTATATATCTCCCTCTCTGTTACACCAACTTTAAAATAAAGCTTAGAATCTCATACTGAATTGCAACATCAGTTGACTATTCAACTTCACAGGTATATTTTAATGCAAAGAGGTGAAAAAAATGGGATCCTGAATATTGTAATTAAAATATTCGGAAGATACTATTGAGGCTGAGTATACTAAAAGTACAAATTCTCTATTTTTTTTTTCAGTAGAAATAGCCATTGCACCACTGAGAAAGAGCTGTCTTTAATGCCTTCTACTAAAGTAATTGGGTTGCATGACAATGTGATTTTCCTTAGGACCCACTCCCACATTTTTTATTTCTGATCTTACAGCTAGATTCAAGTTCCAGAAGGTCACAATGTATTAGGTAAAAAGTTGGACCCATGAGAAGTGCTACATTGCCAAACAGCTGAATGAGTTTTGCAGTTTATACAGTTATAAATCCAGGGTATATGTTTAGAAATATATATTGAGCTTGAAAGATAATATTAGAAGGAATATAAAGTTATATCAGGACTGTTTTCTTACTTTTTAAAGATTTGCTTTTATTTGAAAGTCAAGAGTTACAGTGAGAGAGGGAAAGACAGACAGAGAAAGATCTTCATCTGATGGTTCACTCCCCACATGGCCACAATGACTAGTGTTGGGCAAGGCTAAAGCCAGGAGTGAGGAGCTTGATTTAGTTCTCCCAGGTGGGTGGCAGGGACCCAAACCCTTGAGCCATCTTCTGCTTTTCCAAGGCCATTAAAAAGGAGCTGTATCAGAAGTGGAGGATCCAGGCCATGAAGTGGTGACCATATGTGATGCCAGCATTGCAGGTGGCAGCTTTACCTGCTGTGCCACAGTGCTGGCCCTCCAGGACTGTTTTCTTATATGGACCCAATAAGCAATGATTCTGTGGTGAGTGTTCTGGCTTAAGAGTTTAGAAATATCTTTTTTTAAGATTTATTTATTTATTTGAAAGAGTTACACAGAGAGGAGAGGCAGAAAGAGAGAGAGAGAGAGAGAGAGAGAGAGAGAGAGAGAGAGAGAGAGAGAGAGGAGAGAGAGAGAGAGGTCTTCCATCTGGTGGTTCACTCCCCAGATGGCCGCAATGGCCGGACCTACGCTGATCCAAAGCCAGGAGCCAAAAGCTTCTTCCGGGTCTCCCACGTGGGTGCAGGGGCCCAAGGACTTGGGCCATCTTCTACTGCTTTCCTGGGTCATAGCAGAGAGCTGGACAGGAGGTGAAGCAGCCAGGTCTTGAACTGGTGCCCCTATGGGATGCTGGCGCTTCAGGTCAGGGTGATAACTCACTGCGCCACAGCTCCAGCCCCTAGAAATATCTTTATCAGTTCTTTGATTTGTTATAACATAAAGCTAAATGTAGTTTATAATAAAGCTGAAGCATCAGAAGTTTCTTGGAGTGTCGTAGAGGAACATCAAAACATTGGACTGTTAGAGTGGATTTATATAATTCCTGGTCACTTATCCTGGGAAGATCTGTAGGGCACATTTTTTACCATCAGTGTGTGAAATAAATTTTTGAGCAGAGTCCTGAAAGTCTTTAATATGGCTGTTCTTTTGGGTCTGAAATTACTGTGGGACTGCTGCCATCGAATTGGAATTCTTATATATAATTGGGATAATTGGAGTATGAGGTGACTGAACACAAGTGGCAGCACAAAATTTTCAAAGACAAGGTGGGTATGATTACTGTAATGCAGATTATATTTACAATAAATTATCACAAAAAGTGTAGCTGGCATACACCTATGCCATTGGGTATTTGATCTTGGTTCCCTAGAATAGAAATATATAGGCAGCTTACTAACTTGCTGTTTGATCTAAATTAGCAAGAGTACTAGTTCAAGTTGAACAATGTCTAAGTTGTTATCAAAACAGTGTTGTGGCCTTGCTGATCAATTCTCAAATTTGAGTCAGTTCAGTTTGCACTCCCATAACTCCTTAAATGAAGGGGAAGATTTTGGTTATCTTGACTAAGGATCATACAACACTTCCACAACTTGGTGTTGTAATCTTTCTCCCAGTCTTCCTGACCCAGAGCTACAGATCTCTAATAGAGCAATTGAGCATTAAGGAAAAGGATAATAATCAGAACATGTAAATTACTGTACACAGGCTCAATTCACATTAATTTGCAGAGACCTAAAATGTCATTTTGGTATACCATTCAGAGTAGAGTTTTGTGACTATTGGGTGATCAATACATTTTTTTTAAAAAAATAAGATTTATTTATTTGAAAGAGTTACACAGAGAAGGAGAGGCAGGGAGAGAGAGGGAGGGAGAGAGAGGGAGAGATATCTTCCATTCACTGATTCACTTCCCAGATGGCTACAATGGCTGGAGCTGTGCTGATCTGGAGTCAGGAGCCAGAAGCTTCTTCCAGCTCTCCCACAAGTTTGCAGGGGCCCAAGGACTTGGGCCATATCCACTCTTCCCCAGGCCATAGCAGAGAGCTGGATCAGAAGAGGAGCAGCCAGGATGAGAACTGGTGCCCATATGGGATGCTGGTGCTTCAGGCCAGGGTGTTAACCTGCTGCACCACAGTGCCTGCCCTTTTTTCTTTTTAGAAAACTTTTATATAATAAATAAAAGTATAACTTTTGGATTACAGCGGTTTTTCCTCCCATAACCACCCTCCCACCCACAAACCATCCCATCTCCTACTCTCTCTCCCAATCCATTCTTCATTGAGATTCATTTTAATTATCTTTATATATACAGAAGATCAACTTAGTATATACTCAGTAAAGATTTCAACAGTATGCACCCACACAGACACACAAAGTATAAAGTACTGTTTGAAGACTAGTTTTACCATTAATTCTTATAGTACAACACATTAAGGACAGAGATCCTACATGGGGATCTACAGTGACTCCCGTTGATGATTTAACAATTGACACTCTTTATTTATGACGTCAGTAATCAGCCGAGGCGCTTGTCATGAGTCAGTGGTCCTCAACACTGTCTCTCTTGGTCCCCTGTGAGTCTGCTCAGGAGTACTTAGGCTGAGACTTACAGGGTCAGGAAGGTAGCAGAGTTATTTATAAAATGAATCTCTTCTGGCAAGGCTGCCTGCTTTTCCTAATGATTTCATCTGCTAGGGGGTTCCCTCTTAGTACTCAGAATTTCACTTTGGGTATCTTCTGTGCCACACTTTCCAACAGCTGCTGCTTTAGGTTTATATACAGCCTATAGAAGCCTGACAATTTGTTTACCATACTTATTTTGTGCTTTTGTTGTTAGCATTCAGGAGATGTCTTTCTTTCTACCTGCCCCTCTGTGTGCCTTTTGTATTGACATATTATAATTCCTCTTGGGGGCTGGCACCATGGCTCACTTGGTTAATCCTCTGCCTGCAGTGCCGGCATCCCATATGGGTGCCAGGTTCTAGTCCTGGTTGCTCCTCTTCCAGTCCAGCTCTCTGCTGTGGCCTGGGAGGACAGTGGAGGATGGCCCAAGTGCTTGGGCCTTTGCACCTGCATGGCAGACCAGGAGGAAGCACCTGGCTCCTGGCTTCAGATCGGTGCAGCGCGCCGGCCATGGTGAC
Source organism: Lepus europaeus (assembly GCF_033115175.1). Taxonomy (NCBI): domain Eukaryota; kingdom Metazoa; phylum Chordata; class Mammalia; order Lagomorpha; family Leporidae; genus Lepus; species Lepus europaeus. Next base: position 100,960,766 of record NC_084838.1, read on the forward strand.
CATTTGGGGAGTGAACCAATGGAAGGAAGACCTTTCTGTCTCTCACTGTCTATGACTCTGTCAAATAAATTAAAAAAAAAAAACTCCGCTCTGCCACAGCATTCCAGATTTTAATGTTATCAGAAGCCTCTGATGTGTGACAAGCAGTAAGAATATCTTCCACGTGTTTTAAGACTGTTCCCTTCCCTGAAAATTGTAGGAGAGATTTTAGATCCTTGCGGCACAATAGTCTGATAATACTGTAATTTCTGTGAGTTTTTTTGTTCTTTCCTCTAAAAAGTCAATAGCTCTTGGAACTCTAGATAGAAGGCAGTGCACAAGAATGCATCCTTTAAGTCTAAAACAGTGTAATTCTTGCTGTCTCCTGGCAAATTGCACCTGGCAGAGTAAAGGGATTGGGCATTGACAGGATTTGCCAGGCCACAGTCCACAGGGCAAGCGGGATTGGTGTAGCTATAAATTATTGGCCAGTTTCACTTTACAGAGGCTGTGAAGACCTGTGCCTCAAGAAGCAACAGCAGTAGGGTGAAGGTGAAGATGAGAAGGCTGCCAAGATCAGATGTGTAGGAAGTAGTAGTGAGAGGGCTTGGAGGGCATTTATGTATTCTAGGGTTATGGCTTTATGAGTTTAGGCTAACAACTGTGTCTTATAGCTAGGGCTATGGCTGTATGAGTTTAGGCTAACAACTGTGTCTTATAGCTAGGGTTATGGCTTTATGAGTTTAGGCTAACAATTGTGTCTTATAGGTCTTGTGGTTGTATGCACCAGCCAGGGTAGATGCCCTCAGTACTAGGATACAGGTGAAGCAGGATGTTTTATTAGAGGAAGTTTCCTAGATAGCCAGGTACAAAGAGATACTGTAAAAGAAGTCTTAAAAATACCATAGTTAAATGGAAATGTTGTTTTGGATTGAAAATACAGTTTTTCTAACATTTCCCCCTCTTTCTGGTGAATATTTTTATAAACAGGTGGGGATCAATCTTCTGTGACTGATTTTGGCTCAGTAGGATTATAGAGCTGTCCCTAATAGAGGGGAGAAAAGTAAGGAAGAATTCAAAGTTGAAGTAGTTTGTATATTTGGGAGGAGATAAACTGAATTAGTTTGTTAAAAGGAGGCCTAAGAGTTAGGGCAAGGTGGTAAATTAATTAGAGTGATGACTAGGGGCAACAGAAAATGAAATTTGTATCTTGAAATATGATTTACTTGTTTTTCTGTATCAGTTTTTGGCCAGCAAACATAATACTCAGAATTATTGGGAATGTCACAGTGGCTGTCATTTTCTGACCCATCACCCAGCCTTTGGTGACAATGTCCTATCATTATGTATGAAAATAACAAATATCACATATGGTTAGCATCTCTGTTTTGAAGTGGGGGCCTCCTTTAGAGAGTTAACTTTTAGTAGAGCCTTTTGTGACAGTTACTGTCAAGAAATCCTGCATAAGAACCCTTCCCTTAACGGGGCCATCAAAGAAGGAGGTACCTTTCTCTGAAGGGAGGAGAGAACTTCCACTTTGACTGTGACCCTATCAGAAAAAGATCAAAGTCAGCGAACCCTAAAGGCTTCCATAGCCCTGGCAACTCATGACTAGAGCCTAGGGAGATTACTGACGCCATGAACAGGAGTGTCAAATTGTTAAGTGAGCAACAGGAGTCACTGTGTACTTACATCCCATGTGGGATCTGTCCTTAATGTGTTGTCTAATGTGCAGTGATGCTATAACTAGTACTGAAACAGTATTTTTACACTTTGTGTTTCTGCGTGGGTACAAACTGATGAGATCTTTACTAATTATATACTGAATCGATCTTCTGTATATAAAGATAATTGGAAATGAAAAAAAAAACCTGGTGTTAAATTGGAAATGGCATAGAAAATTAATTAATTTTTTAAAAAAATATTATGTAGGATCTCTGCCTTTAATGTGCTGTACACTCTTATTTAATGCTATAACTAGTACTCCAACAGTATTTTTTTTCACTTTGTGTTGCTATATGGGGGCAAACTGTTGAAATCGTTACCTAATATATACTAAACTGATCTTCTGTATATAAAGAGAATTGAAAATGAATCATGATGTGATTGGAAGGGGAGAGGGAGTGGGAAAGGGGAGGGTTGTGGGTGGGAGGGAAGTTTTGGGAGGGGGAAGCCATTGTAACCCATAAGCTGTACTTTGGAAATTTATATTCATTAAATAAAAGTTTAATAATAAAAAAAATAGGTTATTTTCAAAAAAAAAAAGAACCCTTCCCTTATAAATGTCTGGCTTCATCTAAGTTTGTTTAGGATCAAAACCAGTGACTCTAACTTTATTTATGCATTTTTAAAATAGTTTTATTTGAAAGGCATATATATATATATAATACATATATATATACATGTATATATATGTATATACATATATATATATATATATACACACATACCTAAGAGAGAGAGAGAGAGAGATTGATTTTTCTATCCACTGCTTCACTCCCCAAATGCCCACAACAGCCAGGCCCAGGCCAAGCCAAAACTAGGATCCAGAAATTCTATCCAGGCCTCTCACATGAGTGGCATGGGCTCATATACTTTGGCCATCTCCTGATGCTCTACCATGGAGCTGGATCAGAAGCAGAGCAGCCAGGACTCCAACCAGTGCTCATATGGGATGCCAACATTGCAGGAGGTAGCTTAACCTGTTGTACTACACTGCCCACCCTATTTATTTATTTTTGTGATCAGTATCCTTTTTCCAGCATACTACTGATCAGTTATCCTGTAGCTAGGTTTCTTTTGTCCCTTGTTCTCAGGTTGTATTTGACCCAATATTGGGATGGAGCATTTGAGCATCAGTCAGCGTCAGCAACCCTTTTAGCCACATTTGGGTAACTAAGGTGTTAGGGAGTGATCCTTAGGCTAGCTTTACCTGGAGTTTATTTTACTTCACAGAGGAAGGGCTATGCCCCAAGCAGCAACAGGGAAGAAGGTAGAGAAAGCTGCAAGGAAGATGACGTATGTAAGGGGCAGGAGCAGCAGCAGCAAGAGAACTTGGAGTTTCAGTTACCTATTCTGGCTAACAGTGGTGTCATGTAGGTCTTGTGGTTGTATGCATCAGCCAAGGAGGAAGCTGCACTGGCAGGGGTGGGTGTCCTCAGAGCTGGGATTTGGGAAAAGCAAGATGTTTTGTTTTGAGGAAGTCTCCAGGTGTAAAGAGCTCCTGTAAAAGTCTTAAAAATAACTTAGTTACATGTACTTGCTGTTTTGAATTGAAAAGAGCTTTTAGTTCCTAACATGCACTTCCCTATACAAACCTATAACCATGAAGTCTTAGTTTATTAAGAGGTAATACAGGGATATTACAAGGAGAGCTGTAGGGCCTGGTGGATCCCTAAGGAGTCTGTTTAGAACTGGTGAGATTCCAGCTTTTGCTTCAGGTCTCAGAGGATATCCCTTAACCCTGGTTCAATGATCAGTTCTGCTTTACCATTACCTTTTAAAAATAATATTTCTTTATGTTATTTATTTGAAAGGCACAGGGAGGGAGAGATTCACATACATTGGTTCATTCCCCTGTTGTCTGCAACAGCTGAAGGCAGGTCAGACTTAAGCCTGGGACCAGATCACCCACATTGGTGGTAGGCTCCTAAGTACTTGAACCATCACCTGCTGACTACCCTGATGTGCATTATCAGAAAGCTGGGTCTGAAAAGTGGAGGGGCTGGTGCTGTTGCATAATGGGCTTAGCCTCTGACTGCGGTGCCAGTATCCCACATGGATGCCAGTTCGTGTCCCAGCTGCTTCTAATCAGGCCTCTCTGTTCTCTGTTATGGCCTGGGAAGGCAGTGGAAGATGGCCCAAGTGCTTGGGCCCCTGCACCCACATGGCAGACCTAGAAGAAAGTCCTGGCTCCTAGCTTCAGATCGGCCCAGCTCCAGCTACTGTAGCCAATTGGGGAGTGAGCCAGCAGATAGAAGACCTTTGTCTCTGTCTCTTTCCCCACTCCCCATAACTCTGCCTCTCAAATAATTTTTTAAAGAACACAGTGGAGTTGGGGTTTGTGTCCAGGCACTCTGATTTGGGATGTAGTTATCCCAAGAGGAATCTTTGCTGCTGAGCCAAATTCCTGCCTTGAGCTATATTATTATCTTGATGACCCAGAGACCATACTTCTAGTATAACCTGAACTAAATAACTTGTGGAATGGTTTTGGGATAATTAAGTGCCTCATGGCACCCTGGTTCCTTATGACTTGGCACTTCTACTCAGTTGGCCACTGTGAAATAAAGTCTAACCTGAGTGACTCAGTTTGGGAACCTACTGCACAGGTCAGAGGCTCTAGATACCTCTTTATATCTCCATTCCCTGACATTTAATATTACAATCCCTCTTAGCAAGCAAGAAAAAGAGAGTGCTTCCTTTTCAGTGGTCACTAAAGAGTATGTGGCTTCACTGTCAATCAAAAATTCAACTTTGTTTCCTTCTATCTCTTAACTCGGCACTCAGGGAAATTTGGATTTTATCATGAGGTGTCAATTGTGGAGCCCCTTGGCCCTGCCAGTGTTCTTCTGTCTGGGGCAGAGGGTTGAAAGGAATGTGGTGTGCTCTGATTGCTCTCAGGCAGCTTGGATACTCCAATTTCCCATGTGCATACTGGTTTGACACTAACTAGCTGGTGGCCCATTGTTGGTTCCACAATGGGAGCTGGGACCACTCATTTTTTTGGAATTCCCTCTGTCCTCCTGGGTTATCTGGAGAGCTGTGGCCAATTAAGCCACCTGTTCTCACTTTCGCCCATACTTGCTTGTTGAAAACCTGAACAGCAAATGCTACTACTGACAGGGTCTAGTCTGAGGACCATTATGTCATTTCTGAGCTGTCTCTGAATGTCCAGAGAATGAGATACGAAGTGGGTTTTTAGGATGACCTGACTTCACTGAGCTTCAGGGTCCCAAGAAATACACTGTGTGAGTCGGTAACTTAGATTCTCACGGAAGGCAGAGTGATATTCTTGTTTCTGGTATTACTCTTCTAGCTTTCTCTGTTTTGTGAGGGCCTTGCTTATTTTTGCATGCTTTCCTACAATGCTCTCATCTTTTTGGCCTTTTGGAACACCTTTCTGGGACTGTCAATGTGACTGATTCTTCACTCCGTCTCCATACCTTCTTATTAGGCTGATAGCTGTGCTGTGTGTCTGCTTCCCCCCTGTACTTTACTGGCATAGCTGACTTTTCCTCTGCTGTCAGAAGGGAGACAACAAGGTTTGGGTATCTGCCCAGGTAGGCGTTTGAATAAAAAAAACCATTATTAGTGTTAGGGATTCCACAGGATTGGCTTTAGGCCTTCACCTTGTGCCTTCCAATGATAGAAGTCAGAAATGGTGAATGGCACATGTGTATGTTGAACTGGATGGTGGTGAGACACATGTCCCCTAGTTTATAGCTATTGTTCCACTGGGATGATATGCAAATGGTGCCAGCCAAGCCAGTTCCACAGACAGAGGGCTAGCTGTAGAGTCAGAATAGGGTTCTTTATTAAAGATTTTCAGACCTAGGATCTGCAGATGTTTCATTCAGGCTTAGGACTTTCTGCTGGAGGTGGATTATCCCTTTTCTTCTTACCACTGCAAGTCTAAAGAGGTAATCTTCCACTCGATTTTTCCCATTAAGGATCTTTCAGAAGAGCTGTGCGTAATTTCTTATTCATTTTTTTCTCTCCTTCCTAGGACATGCAGTGAACATGATGGTAAGTGACAAGTTTTTTGTGGGCCATGATGCACAGAACAGCCAAGCTTGCTTAGCAGCAGGATCTTGGTAATGTTTTGCTTCACAAAGGAAGGCCTCTGCCTTAAGCAGTAGCCCTAAGGGCCCTGGAGGAAGCATTTGTGTTTCTTTCCCTCTGGGGGCTTGCAGTTGCATGGGCTAGAACTAGCACCGGTATTCTCTCAGCCTTTGTGGTTAGGTGTGCCAGCCAGGAGAATTTTGCATCAGGCAGGACAGTGGTTATCTTGGTTAGGGTGTGATCAAAACAGGTCTCCTTCTGAGAAGTCTCCAAGATAGCCAGGTATGAGGAGTTCTTGCAAAATAAGCCTCAGGGAAAAATGTCAGCTGAATGTGCAGTTTATTGTAAGCTGAAGAAAGGGAGTATAATTTTCCGTCTAACATTCCCTTCTCTTGATATTTGGTGAATTTTCTTAGGGAAAAGTGGGGGTCAGTACATTCTGCTGAACAGGGCCATGGAGCTGTCCCTAAAAGAGGAGATGGAATTGTTGATAAGCTCTTGACTTTATAAAAAAGAGCCTCGACTCACTCTTCATTGAAGGAGGCCAGAAATTTTTTCAGAGATCCAGGAGGAGGAAAAAAAGGAAGGCTACTATGGTACCCCAAAAAAACTGACCAGAACCACCAGGACAAGACTTTTTTTGTTTGCTTGTTTGTTTTTTGTTTTGACAGGCAGAGTGGACAGTGAGCTAAAGACAGAGAGAAAGGTCTTGCTTTTTCCGTTGGTTCACTTCCCAATGGCCACTGTGGCCAGCACACTGCACTGATCCGAAGCCAGGAGCCAGGTGCTTCTCCTGGTCTCCCATGCGGGTGCAGGGCCCAAGGACCTGGGCCATCCTCCACTGCACTCTGGGCCACAGCAGAGAGCTGGACTGGAAGAGGGGCAACCAGGACAGAATCCGGCGCTCCGACCGGGACTAGAACCTGGTGTGCTGGTGCCGCAGGCAGAGGATTAGCCTAGTGAGCCACAGAGCTGGCCCAGACTTTGGTCTTGAAACTCCACCAAGTCAAGGCTTCCTGACAAGCCTTGTCAGAATTTGTTGGCCCTTTTGATAATAGTTTAGGTTGATGTATATGCTACTGCACTGGTTAACAAAGAAATAGCACTCCTCTGTCATGGCACAAGTGCCCTCTTGATTAGCAGTCAGAACATCCCCTGCTAGCTTATTTTGTAAGGCTGCCTGCCAGAGAGGTGTTCACTGCACAGTGACCTCAGCTGCTAGGTTCATAATGTGTTGGCTTAGCTTGAGTGTGAGTTGCCTAGCTGCAAATATGGAATTAAGTATGGCTGATCTGGCTCCTATTCTAGCCAGGATAGGGAAGATTTTCCTTGCCAAGCACGTGGAATTGTGAATAAACTGGGAATGGGATACTATGAATGAGAGCCTAGGGGCAATGTAGGAAATGATGCAGGTCTCAGGTCGGTGGCTGGGAGGTATAGGTAAGGGCTGGTTCCACAGAAGAAGTTAGGGAGATTGGAGGGGTCTAAACACACAGCAAGGGTAAATAAGACTTGGACAGGAAAGAAGCAGCTTTGATACCTTCACAGGTAGAGGGCTCACCCCAGCCAAAGTGGGTAAGCAAGCTGATGTGTGAGATCTCGGCAGGGTGGAGGAATTATATGCCCGTGTGAAGGATAGAATAGTGGGATTGGCTCGCTTTATGTTGGTTGCTTGGAACCAGAAATTGCAGTCCTTAAATGAGGCAGCTTGAGTTAGGACATGGGCAGGAAAATGGGTGATGCCTGAATAAGTTGTCTGCCTCTAGTTGGAGGTGAGAATGTATTATAAAAGGAGGACTCTGGGCCAGTGCCATGGCTCACTATGCTAATCTTCCACTCGTGGCACCGGCACTCCAGGTTCTAGTCCTGGTTGGGGTGCTGGATTCTGTCCCGGTTGCTCCTCTTCCAGTCCAGCTCTCTGCTGTGGCCCAGGAAGGCAGTGGAGGATGGCCCAAGTGCTTGGTCCCTGCACCCGCATGGGAGACCAGGAAGAAGCACCTGGCTCCTGGCTTTAGATCGGCGCAGTGCGCCGGCCGTAGCAGCCATTTGGGGGGTGAACCAATGGAAGGAAGACCTTTGTCTCTGTCTCTGTCACTGTCTATCTATGCCTGTCAAAAAAAAGGAGGAGTCTGAATGATACGTATATGGTTCATTTGTTTGGTCATTGGTGGTAACATGTTGACTGCAAGAGAGGGTGGGCTGATTATGTGCATCTATAATGTTGAGAAAGATTCCCACTGGATATCCTGGTTGGCAGTAGAAGAGACCCAAAGAAGGGCTTGTCTGGAAAGACAGACTGAGAGAAAATGGGTTCCCAAAATTGAAGCATGGCCGGTTTCCCAGGTGCTTGAGGAAGATACAGGAGATGGTGGACTTCACTATGGGATTGCTGGCCCCTTCTGGGTGATCAGAATAAGAGGAGGCTAACTTTGTTTCAAGCTTACTCCAGTCAGTGGGGGAAGCTGGGACTGCAATTAGTCCATCCTGGGTGAAAGTGATAGTACAGAATAAGGATTGTTGGGTCTATTCTGGTTGAAGGTCTTCTGAATTTGGGAATATAAGCATGTGGGAATGTATGGGTTGGAGTGGGGAGAGGTTAACAGGATGGCTGCAAAGAAAGTGATTTCAGCCATCTGGGAGTGTGCAGAGCTATATGCACAAACAGGATGTTATTGTAAGGAACGGCAGCAACAAAAGAATCCAAACTAAGGGGTGCTATACTACTTAGTGGTCTATCTTAAGCATCATAGAAGTGACCTAGAAGGATGAGGTGGCACTTGGAGGTCAACTTAGGACCTCCTTAATTGCCTCTTGGGCCATAAAGAAGGCATATTCAGAGGCTTCGTATTTGGGTTTGAGGTGGGAAATAGCTAAAAGCCCTCCTGGCTTCTCTGTCAGTTTTGTTTTCCATTTTTTATATACCTACTTCTAGGTAGGTGCACACCTCCTTGTGGGAAAATGCCTAAGTTTATCCCAAAAAAGCAGTAAAATTATTGACCTAATTTTTCTGCATTGTTTATTAAGGTGTTTGAGGGGTTTGGCAGAGGATCCTGTAAGGTGTTTTCCTAGAAGGTCTCTGCTCTGTCTGATATGTGGGGAGCTTTACTTATCTGAAGAGACTTGAGGGCATCTACTCATTCTGACTGGCAGGCATTTAGCCTGGGATTATCAGATGAGTGGATGTCCTGTGTTGGTGGTGGAGGAGCAGGCTTAAGTGCAGACAGGTGATTTCAGGATAGAGCCCTAATAGTTTGGCTGCTGTGGGGGTAGTTGAGATAACTGGTAGGGGATAGCCCAGTGGGGCTAGGAGAGCAGACCTAGTCTGGGGGTTTCTGTACCCAGACCCAGTCCTTCAGTTCCCTGGGAGAGCAGGAATATGTATATTGGTCTGTGGTCTAGGAAGGAATTTATTGACACTTTCCCAAAGGAGATGCCATGTGAGGTGGCCAATGACAAGGAGGCAGTTTCTCAGTAGTGTAGTACTTTGAGGGGGAAGGTTGCCCAGGAAGATGGGCCTACCATACAGGAGTTCAAAAGGGCTAAGGTGGAGGGACACTTGGGGTGTTGCTTGAAGACACCTGTCTTGCCTCAAGAGGCATTTTTAAGAGAGGAATGACCCTGTTCTTGTAGAGGACATGAAACTCAGAGATAAAACTCAGAGATAAAAGCTGGGCCATTTTCCAATTAGCTATAACTCAGGAAACCAAAATGGGGAATGATATGTTGGAGAAGGTCAGTGGAAACCTAGGAAGCCCTCTCTGTTTTGTCTGGAAAAGCCTCTAACCATCTGGTGGAGTTCCAAAGGAGGCCAGTAAATATTTACAAGAGTTGATCTTGGGCATGTGTGTGGTTGGTATGACAATCCTGTCCAGAGGTGTTAGCCCATGCCTGTTGAGTGGAGAAGCAGGGAGTCAGAAGAGGAGGCACTAAGGTTGGAGGCCTGGCATATATGGCATTCCTGAGTAACTCTGGTAATGTCACACAAGGGAGGGTGGGAGACCAGGGGTTGAAAAAACTTTAGAAAGAGCTGTGTGTGATATGCAGAGCATTGTGGAAAGGTGTCAGAATGGCTTCTGCCTGCTGACCCAGAAGGAGGAGGTGGCGCTTGGAGGTCAACCTAGGACCTCTTGGGCCATAAGGAGGGCATATTCAGAGGCTTCATATTTGGGTTCAAGGGCAGCCCTCCTGGCTTCTCTGTCAAAAACTGACAAAGATTTAATTATTTGAAAGGCAGATATACACAGAGGGAGAGACACTCTATTTTTCATACTGGAACCCAGGATCCAGGAGCTTCATCCAGGCCTCTAACATGGGTGCAGGGGCCTCAAGTACTTGGGTCAGATGCTGTTGCTTTCCCAGGTGCATTAGTAGAGATATGGGTCAGAAGTAGAGAGCCAGGACTCAAACTGGTACTCAGATGGGATGCCAGCCCATTTCTATTTCTATAAGTCTGCCACCCTTCTGATGGCCTTGACAATGGATGATGGTTACCCATTTAGGGAGGTAAATGGCCCAGATCAGACTGAGAATTTTGGATGTGTGAATGACCCAGGAGTCCTTGGTGGTAAAACAGCCTTGAAGGAAGCATGAAAATGTATGATGTGATAGGGACACTTAGTATAAATGTTGACTTGAGGCTAATGTGAGGACCCAAATAAATGCAATGTTTGTTTCACCTTTTGGACCAAAGTATCTCTGGAGAGAAATATTCAACTAGTTAGTGATAGTGATAGTAGGCCAGCACTGCGAACATAGCTGCTCCCATGAACCAAGTGAAGTGTTGTGGCCCAGGACAGGAGTATTTATAAAGAAGTCTGATCTGAGGACATATTGAGATTCAAGTTCTTCAAGTTCTTCAGAGTAAGAATATTGTGAGGGACAGAGGTTGGGACGAGGGTAGAAGGGTTGAGAGCATTGTGGCAAGAAACAGTGACATGGGTATGATGAAGAAGAGCTCATACTGGGCCAGGCAACTAGGGTAATGACAGGATGGGGCCTTGTGTAGCACATCTAGAACTGAGTGAGAACACCTGAATAGGTTAGTTTGGAGGCCTGTACTGGCCAGGACTCAGAGGCATGGAGGCAATCTGAGAGCTGAGGGATTTGAAGTGTTTGGAGAGAAGCTACCACGTTGAAGTCTGGACTTGATTTTTTCATCAGTAGGCCAATTGCCAGCCAAGACTTGGTTTTGGGGGATGTAGACAAATAATGGCCTATTTAAATCAGCAAAAGAGAGCACTGAAGCTCAAAAGAGAGAACATTTAGTCAGCCAAAGTAGGGAGGGGCTCTTGAAGTGGCCTTATTTAAGGGATTAACAATAAGACAGAAATTTGGGGTCTTGATGTGAAAATACCTTGCCAGCCCTAAGAAGAATGAGAGTTTCTATTTAGTAGTAGGCATAGGAGAAGTGAGGTGCTTTTATCGTGTGGTTACTTCCCTCTTTTCCCAGGGATAGAATCTATTCAAGTGACGGAAGATTGGTTGACTTGGCCCTTGGAGAGGGAGACCTTGATATCCTAGGTTCCTAAGGTGGTTGAGGAGATGGGATTTGTTTGGGAAGTCTGTAAATAAGGAGGATACATGAGTAGGAGGTTGGGGTTTCCCAAAAACAAAGGTCTTTAGCTAATGCCTGACAGAAATGATGGGGGCTGTCTGAACCCCTGGGTTCATGTGAGCAGTGTGTGTCAGGGTCTGTCCAAGTGAAAGCGGAGAGGTCTTGAGGCAAAGAGTCAAGGAGAACAGTAAAGAAAGCATCCTTAAGATCCAAGACAGTGTATTACTGGATTTTAGGGGGCAGGCAGGAAAGAAGGATTTAGGAATTAGGCACAATGGGGTGTAATGCAATGACAACTTCATTAATAATTTGGAGAAACTGGATGAAGCAGGAGGAGCCACCTGGTTTTTTGAGTGTGAGAATAGGGGTGTCATAAGGGGAGGTGGTCAGAGAAAATGTGCCTTGAGAAACCTTAATAAGAGGCTCAAGACCCTGTAGTCTGGCGAGAGTAATTGAGTACCGTGGTTTGGAAGGGAAATAGTTGGGGTTTTTCAGGCTGATTTGGATGAATATATTGTGAGGAGACCTACAACAGGGTGAGAGGTGTTCCAGCCCTTAGGGTAGACCAGGTCAAGGGAAATTGGGAAAGGAGGGCCTGAAAGAGGCGAGAGGGTAGAGAGAGTAGAGAAGAGGCCAACAAGGAATGTGTCAAGAGGAGGACTTGGATTGCAGAGTGAAAGAGTGGGACAGTGGGAAAGGACCAGCAAAGAATGTGAGAAAAGTTGACCTCCACAGTGGCAAGGGAAAACTGTGGTTTCTCAGGGGTGTAAGATAATCCCAATAAAAGAGATGGAAGAATTGATGAGATGTCCTAAGAATTTGGGTTTTGTGGAACATGTGGCCCTGTGTCAATAAAGGGCACTGTTTTACCTGCAACTGACTGGATGGTGGAGGTAGAGGCCTGTGGTGGTGCTGGGCTGCATTAGTTTCTTCCAGGTGATTCCAGCAGGCTCAGCTCAAGCTCAGCTGGGCCCTCGGCAGGATGCTAGGGCACTGGAAGTTTGAGTGGGGGTCTGGGAAGTGATTCCTGACCACCTTGTTGGGCGGTGGTGCAGTCAGACTTCTAATCGCCAACATGACTGCAAAAGGGACATGGTCCAGAGGAGGCCACAGTCCAGGCTCTGGGTAAGACCTAGTCCCATATCCAGGCTGTCCACACCTGGAACAGATGCCAGAGGGTGTTTGTCTCTTTTGGTGGCTCCCCTGGGAAGAATTCTCTTAATGGGGGAACATTAAGACAGCCAAGGCCAGGCCGGCGCTGTGGCTTAACAGGCTAATCCTCCGCCTTGCGGCGCTGGCACACCAGGTTCTAGTCCCAGTTGGGGCGCCAGATTCTATCCCGGTTGCCCCTCTTCCAGGCCAGCTCTCTGCTATGGCCCGGGAAGGCAGTGGAGGATGGCCCAAGTCCTTGGGCCATGCACCCGCATGGGAGACCGGGAGAAGTGCCTGGCTCCTAGCTTCGGATCAGCATGATGCGCCTGCTGCAGCGGCCATTGGAGGGTGAACCAACAGCAAAAAGGAAGATCTTTGTCTCTCTCTCACTGTCCACTCTGCCTGTCAAAACAAAAAAACAAAACAAAACAAAAAGCCAAAGCCAAAACTTGGGAAGACTAACATTGTGGCCCATTGATTTTCTAGGGCTAGTTTTCCCTGTCTCCATTCTTCCTGTTTGTTGTTGAAGACCATAAAGTCCAGGCCCAGGATGTGGCCTCCAGTTTCTGTAGCTTGCAAAGTGGCTGTCTAGTGCTGAGTGAGATATACATTTATCATGAGAACACCCTCTGGGAAGTCAGGGTTTAAGCTGGTGAGTATGGAAACAGTGGAAGAAAGGTGAGAGAGAAAGAGGGCAGGGTTTTCACTGGGTCTCTGGGTGACATCCTTCGGTTTGTCATAATTTATAAGTTTGTGGATGGCGCATTTAAGGACCTCCAGTAGGCAAAGCAACGTAGGGTTGTGTCAGGCATCATCAGGGGAGTCAAGCTGGTAATCTTGTTCTCCTAGAAGGGGACAGAATCAGTCCCTACCAGATTTCATTAAGGACACTATCTATTAGGATCATCTGCAAATTTATGGCTTGGCTTCCAATTCAGTCACATTCATCAGAGGTAAGGTTGAAAAAATGGTAAGGTATTTGATTTCCTTGGTGAAGTGAGAGGAGTTAGCTGAGAAGAAAAGAAGCCTAGATTCAATCTGAGCAGGTCAGACATAGCAAAGGGATGTGGACCTAAACAATGCCCTCTGTCTGGTCACTTCATGAAGGGCTGGCAATATGGTGTATGGGGAGAGTAACGGGTCTTGTAACCACTACACATGAGGCTGATGAATAAGGACATAGCTGAGTAAAGCAAGGAGGCAGGGAAAGCTGTCTGGCAGCTGGGAAGGCCTGCCTTGAACCATCATGAAGGGGCTGCCTTCCCCAAACTGCTGCTAATAACACATCCTGGCAATCACTGCATTCCTAAATCTGTGCTTATGAAATTTGTTTGCCTTAATAAAAGGAACAAAAAGGCTAACCCAGGAAGACTTTCATACATTTCTAAGACAGGAAGTTCTCTCTGATTGGTCAAAGTGCATGCTAATGAGGTATCCTATGTGAACTGACATTATAAACTGTAAAAACAGCATGCTCCAAAGTTATCTGTTTCTCCCATCTCCCCTTCCCTCAGGGCGCCTGGAAAGTTTTTTATACATGTATATGTGTATGTACAAATTGTTTCCTTCCCTTCCAGGGACCCCTGGAGTCTCTCTTATTGCTATAAACATCCCTGTCCATGTTTTGTTTTTAATTCTTTTGAGATACATGTAAGTAGCCTTGATTATAAGGTAAATCTGTATATAACTTCTGAGGAAAGCCAAATTATTTCCTACTGTACAATTGTATTACATTCCCAGCAGCCATCCTCGTAAGTTTTCTGTCATTTTTGCTTGCATTTCCCTATTGACTTGTGATGTTGCTATTTTCTTTTCATAAATGTCTATTCAAGTCTTTCATTTGTAATTCAGTAGTCTGAACTTTTGTAAGAAGGCTTCATATTTTCTGGATACTCTACCCCTTTCAAATTTTTCAATATTTCTACTATTCTGTATGTTGTATTTTCTGTTCCTTGATAGTATCCTTTGATATGCAGAAGGTAATATTTTATTTTGTAAATAATATCTGAGAATCCATGGCCAATCCATAGTTCATCCATTTTCTTTCAGAGGTTTAAAGTTTGGAATTTTGATCCATTTTGTTACTTTTTGTATCTAGTGTGAAATAAGGATTTGACTTCATTTGACATCATTGTTATCAAGGCACCGTTTATTGAAGACTGTCCTATTCCCACTGATCTTCAAAGTCTTATAAAAATAATCTGTGTGAGAGTTTACTTCTTTTGGGTCCTTCATTCTATTTGTATGTTTTTCATTAGGCTATTACCATAATGCTGTAGTTTTCAAAAATCAGGAACTGTGAATCCTTCCATTTTCTCTTTTTTTCAAGAATATTTGGGCTGTTTTGACTGCTTGCAATTCCATATGAAGTTTAAGGTCAGCCTTCCCAGAGATAGTTTTTGGATGAAAGGGCAGAAGACCGCTATGTGTGTTCCCATTTGCTGGGGCTGGGCTTGGCTGATGATGGAAGCTTGGAACTCAGTCCAGGTCTCCCACACCAGTGTTCTGCAGGAATCTGGAGTCACTAGGCTAGGTATAGCTGGGAATTGAATACACACACGCTGATTTGGGGTGCAGGTATCTTAAATACTAGACTAAATGCTCGTGCACATAGAGGTTTTTTTTTTAACTTTTATTTAATGAATATAAATTTCCAAAGTACAGCTTATGGGTTACAATGGCTTCCCCCTCCCAAAACTTCCCTCCCACCCACAACCCTCCCCTTTCCCACTCCCTCTCCCCTTCCAATCACATCATGATTCATTTTCAATTCTCTTTATATACAAAAGATCAGTTTAGTATATATTAGGTAACGATTTCAACAGTTTGCCCCCATATAGCAACACAAAGTGAAAAAAAATACTGTTGGAGTACTAGTTATAGCATTAAATAAGAGTGTACAACACATTAAAGGCAGAGATCCCAGATAATATTTTTTAAAAATTAATTAATTTTCTATGCCATTTCCAATTTAACACCAGGTTTTTTTTTTCATTTCCAATTATCTTTATATACAGAAGATCGATTCAGTATATAATTAGTAAAGATCTCATCAGTTTGTACCCACGCAGAAACACAAAGTGTAAAAATACTGTTTCAGTACTAGTTATAGCATCACTGCACATTAGACAACACATTAAAGACAGATCCCACATGGGATGTAAGTACACAGTGACTCCTGTTGCTCACTTAACAATTTGACACTCCTGTTCATGGCGTCAGTAATCTCCCTAGGCTCTAGTCATGAGTTGCCAGGGCTATGGAAGCCTTTAGGGTTCGCTGACTTTGATCTTTTTCTGATAGGGTCACAGTCAAAGTGGAAGTTCTCTCCTCCCTTCAGAGAAAGGTACCTCCTTCTTTGATGGCCCCGTTCTTTCCACTGGGATCTCACTAACAGAGATCTTTCATTTAGGTCTTCTTCTTTTTTTCTTTTCCATGGTATCTTGGCTTTCCATGCCTACAATACTCTCATGGGCTCTTCAGCCAGGTCTGAATGCCTTAAGGGCTGATTCTGAGGCCAGAGTGTTGTTTAGGACATCTGCCATTCTATGAGTCTGCTGTGTATCCCACTTCCCATGCTGGATCTTTCTCTCCCTTTTTGATTCTATCAGTTAGTATTAGCAGACACTGTGTTGTTTGTGTGATCCCTTTGTTTCTTAGACCTATCCAAGCCATCGAATGTGAACTGAAATTGATCACTTGGACTAGTGAGATGGCATTGGTACATGCCACCTTGATGGGATTGTATTGGAATCCCCTGGCACATTTCTAACTCCATCATTTGGGGCAAGACTGATTGTGCATGTCCCAAATTGTGCATCTCCTCCCTCTCTTTTTCCACTCTGAAATTTAACAGGGATCACTTTTCAGTTAACATTTAAACACCTAAGAATAATTGTGTGTTAATTATAGAGTTCAACCACTAGTACTAGAACAACAACAACAACAACAAATACTAAAAAGGATAAAGTATTACATTGTACATCTAGAGTCAGGACAAAAGCTGATCCGGTCATTGTTTCTTATAGTGTCCATTTCACTTCAACAGGTTTCCCCTTTGGTGTTCAGTTGTCGCCGATCAGGGAAAACAAATGATATTTGTCTCTTTGGGACTGGCTTAATTCACTCAGCATGATGCTTTCCAGATGCCTCCATCTTGTTGCAAATGACTTGGTTTCATTGTTCCTTACTGCTGTATAGTATTCTATGGAGTACATGTCCCATAATTTCTTTATCCAGTCTACTGTTGATGGGCATTTGGGTCGGTTCCAGGTCATAGCTATTGTGAATTGAGCTGCAATAAACATTAATGTGCAGATGGCTTTTTTATTTGCCAAATTAATTTCCTTTGGGTAAATTCCAAGGAGTGGGATGGCTGGGTTGTATGGTAGGGTTATGTTCATGTTTCTGAGGAATCTCCAGACTGACTTCCATAGTGGCTTAACCAGTTTGCATTCCCACCAACAGTGGGTTAGTGTCCCTTTTTCCCCACATCCTCTCCAGCATCTATTGTTGGTAGATTTCTGGATGTGAGCCATTTCTCACCGGGGTGAGGTGAAACCTCATTGTGGTTTTGATTTGCATTTCTCTGATTGCTAGTGATCTTGAACATTTTTTCATGTGTCTGTTGGCCATTTGGATTTCCTCTTTTGAAAAATGTGTATTGAGGTCCTTGGCCCATCTCTTCAGTGGGTTGTTTGATCTGTTGTTGTGGATTTTTTTGATTTCTTTGTAGATTCTGGTTATCAACCCTTTATCTGTAGTATAGTTTGCAAATATTTTTTCCCATTCTGTCAGTTGCCTCTTCACTTTCCTGACTGTTTCTTTTGAAGTACAGAAACTTCTCAATTTGATGCAATCCCAAATGTTAATTTTGGTTTTGACTGCCTGTGCTCCTGGGGTCTTTTCCAAGAAGTCTTTGCCTGTACCTATATCTTGCAGGATTTCTCCAATGCTCTCTAATAATTTGATGGTTTCGGGTCATAGATTTAAGTCTTTAATCCACGTTGAATGAATTTTTGTGTAAGCTGAAAGGTATGGGTCTTGCTTCAAGCTTGTGCACATGGAAATCCAATTTTCCCAGCACCATTTATTGAATAGGCTGTCCTTATTCCAGGGATTAGTTTTGGATCTTTGATCAAATATAAGTTGGCTGTAGATGTTTGGATTGATTTCTGGTGTTTCTATTCTGTTCCATTGGTCTATCCACCTGTTTCTGTACCAGTACCATGCTGTTTTGATAACAACTGCCCTGTAGTATGTCCTGAAATCTGGTATTGTGTTGCCTCCGGCTTTGTTTTTGTTGTACAAGATTGCTTTGGCTATTCGAGGTCTTCTGTGTCTCCATATGAATTTCAGCATTATTTTTTCCAGATCTGAGAAGAATGTCTTTGGTATCTTGATTGGTATTGCATTGAATGTATAAATTGCTTTTGGGAGAATAGACATTTTGATGATATTGATTCTTCCAATCCATGAGCATGGAAGATTTCTCCATTTTTGGGTATCCTCTTCTATTTCTTTCTTTAAGGTTTTGTAGTTTTCATCATAGAGATCTTTAACGTCCTTGGTTAAGTTTATTCCAAGGTATTTGATTGTTTTTGTAGCTATTTTGAATGGGATTGATCTTAGAAGTTCTTCCTCAGCTGTGGCATTGCCTGTGTATACAAAGGCTGTTGATTTTTGTGGATTGATTTTATATCCTGCTACTTTGCCAAACTCTTCGATGAATTCCAGTAGTCTCTTAGTAGAGTTCTTTGGATCCCCTAAATAAAGAATCATATCATCTGCAAAGAGGGATAGTTTGAGTTCTTCCTTCCCGATTTGTATCCCTTTAATTTCTTTTTCTTGCCTAATAGCTCTGGCCAAAACTTCCAGTACTATATTGAATAGCAGTGGTGAGAGTGGGCATCCCTGTCTGGTACCAGATCTCTGCGGAAATGCTTCCAACTTTTCCCCATTCAATAGGATGTTGGCTGTGGGTTTTTCATATATTGCTTTGATTGTATTGAGGAATGTTCCTTCCATACCCAGTTTGCTTAGAGTTTTCATCATGAAAGGGTGTTGTATTTTATCAAATGCTTTCTCTGCGTCTATTGAGAGAATCATATGGTTTTTCTTCTGCAGTCTGTTAATGTAGTGTATTACGTTGATTGTTTTGCGGACATTGAACCATCCTTGCATATCAGGGATAAATCCCACTTGGTCTGGGTGGATGATCTTTCTGATGTGTTGTTGCATTCTATTGGCCGGAATTTTATTGAGTATTTTTGCATCTATGTTCATCAGGGATATTGGTCTGTAATTCTCTTTCAATGCTGCATCTTTCTCTGGCTTAGGAATTAAGGTGATGCTGGCTTCATAGAAAGAATTTGGGAGGATTCCCTCTTTTTCGATTGCCCTGAATAGTTTGAGAAGAATTGGAGTTAGTTCTTCTCTAAATGTCTGGTAGAACTCAGCAGTGAATCCATCTGGTCCTGGGCTTTTCTTTGTTGGGAGGGCATTTATTACTGTTTCAATTTCTGTGTCAGTTATGGGTCTGTTTAGGTTTTCTATGTCTTCCTGGCTCAATTTAGGTAGGTTGTATGTGTCCAAGAATCTGTCCATTTCTGATAGATTTCCCTGTTTGCTGGTATACAAGTCCTTGTAGTAATTTCTGATGATTCTTTTTATTTCTGTGGTGTCTGTTGTTATGTTTCCTTTTTCATCTCTGATCCTATTAATTTGGGTCTTTTCTCTTCTTTTTTTAGTTAGTTGGGCCAATGGGGTGTCAATTTTGTTTATTTTTTTCAAAAAACCAGCTCCTCGTTTGGCTGATTTTTTGTAATGTTTTTTTGGATTCAATCCTGTTGATTTCTTCTTTGATTTTAATTATTTCCCTTCTTCTACTGGGTTTGGGTTTGGTTTGCTGCAGATTTTCTAGATCCTTGAGATGACTTGAAAGCTCATCTATTTGGTGCCTCTCCAATTTCTTGATGTAGGCACCTATTGATATAAATTTTCCTCTTAACACTGCTTTTGTTGTATCCCATATGTTTTGGTATGTTGTGCTGTTATCCTCATTTACTTCCAGAAAATTTTTGATTTCTCTTTTAATTTCTTCTATGACCCATTGTTCATTCAGGAGCATGTTGTTCAATCTCCATGTGTTTGCACGTGCTCTGGGGATTCCTGAGTTGTTAATTTCCAATTTCATTCCTTTGTGGTTGAGAAGCTGCATGGTATGATTCTAATTCTTTTGAATTTGCTGAGACTTCCTTTATGGCCTAGTATGTGGTCAATCCTAGAGAAGGTTCCATATAGTGCTGAGAAGAATGTAAAGTCCTTAGATGTAGGATGAAATGTTCTGTAGATATCTGTTAGATCCATTTGGGCTATAGTGTCATTTAAATCTGCTGTCTCCTTGTTGATCTTCTGTCCTGTTGATCTGTCTATCTCTGAGAGTGGAGTATTGAAGTCCCCCAGTACTATTGTATTGGGGTCTAAGTCTCCCTTTAAGTCCCTTAACAAGACTTTTCAATAAGCTGGTGCCCTGTGATTAGGTGCATATACATTGATAATTGTTATATCTTCCTGTTGAATGGATCCCTTAATCATTAAATAGTGCCCCTCTTTGTCTCTCCTGACAGTTTTTGTGGTAAAGTTTATGTTGTCTGATATTAAGATGGCTATGCCTGCTCTTTTTTCATTTCTGTTGGCATGGTATATCTTTTTCCAGCCTTTCACTTTCAGTCTGTATGGATCATTGTTGGAAAGATGAGTTTCTTGTAAGCAGCAAAAAGATGGGTTTTGTTCCTTAACCCAATCAGCCAATCGGTGTCTTTTAACTGGACAGTTCAAGCCATTAACATTCAATGTGACTATTGAGAAGGAGTAACTTTGCCCTGCCATTTGCCAAAGATATTTTCTAATATCTGGTTTGAGATTCCTGTGGTCTTTTGCTGTGAGGTTTCCTTCCTTTATCTTCTTTCATATTGGTTACCGTGTTTCTGTGTTTCTGTATGTAACACATCTTTAAGCATCTTTTGCAGTGCTGGACGAGTGGCCACAAATTCTTTCAGTTTCTGTTTGCTGTGAAAGGTCTTTATTTCACCTTCATTCACAAATGAGAGCTTTGCAGGATATAATATTCTGGGCTGGCAGTTTTTCTCTCTTAGTACCTGGGCTATATCTCGCCATTCTCTCCTGGCTTGTAGGGTTTCTGATGAGAAGTTAGCCGTAAGTCTAATTGGAGATCCTCTGAGAGTAATCTGGCGTTTCTCTCTTGCACATTTTAGGATCTTTTCTTTGTGTTTCACTGTGGTGAGTTTGATTACGACGTGTCATGGTGAGGATCTCTTTTGGTCATGTTTATTAGGGGTTCTGTGAGCTTCCTGTACTTGGATGTCTTTGTTCTTCTCCAAACCCGGAAAGTTCTCTGCTAGTATCTCACTAAAAAGGCCTTCTAATCCTTTCTCCCTTTCCATGCCTTCAGGAACTCCTAGAACCCGAATGTTGGGTTTTTTAATAGTATCCTGTAGATTCCTGACAGTATTTTTTAGATTTCTGATTTCTTCTTCTTTTCTTTGATTTGACTGTTTCCTTTCCTGTTCTCTGTCTTCTAATTCCAATATTCTCTCTTCTGCTTCACCCATTCTGTTTTTAAGGCTCTCTAATGTGTTTGCCATTTGATCTATTGAGTTCTTCATTTCATTGTGGTTTTTGGTCACTATCTCAGTTTCCTGTTCTACTAGTTGTTTCATTTCATTTTGATTCCTCCTTAATATTTCATTTTCACGGGAGAGATTTTCTATCTTGTCCTTTAAGGATTTCTGTAGTTCAAGAATTTGTTTTTGAGAACTTCTTAATGTTCTTATCAATTTTTTGAGATCTGCTTCTTGCATTTCCTCTATCTCTTCATCTTCATAATCTAGCATTGGCGTGTCTTGTTCACTTGGGGGCGTCATAGTGTCTTCCTTGCTCTTGTTACCTCGGCTTCTATGTTTGTTGTTTGGCATGTTGGAGATAATTTATGGTGTTTTTTTTTTTTTTTTTTTTGCTGTGGTGTTTTTTTCTCATTATACTATGCCTCTAAGTGAGCTGTCTGCTTTGTTAGATCCTTAAGGGCTGTGATGGGTGTGGCCAGAGAGCTATGCTTGATTCTTCAGGTTTAAGGCTGTGTAAAGAGTGACTCTCCCAGATTGCTCACTCACTTGCTCCTTGCTGGCTCTCTCTCTCTCTTTTTTTTTTTTTTTTGACTCAGTTGGGAGTGGAGTTGAGGGTAGTTGAAATCTGGCCTCTGTGAGTATTCGTTTGATCTACCCCTGGGACCACACAAAGAGTTTATGCAGCCCTCAATGTGTTCTCGATTTTCGCTAAAGTTACTGAGTTTGGCTGCGCTTTACATATGTAAAATCGCGGTGCTCTTTGTTTTGCTTGGTGAGTGAAGGGAGAGGTCTCTGTTCCCCACCCCCCCCAATGTCTCGGGTTTCTGAGGTCTTTGTCTTACCCTCCTCCGTTCCCGCGCTGGCGAGATTCTGTGGCTCTGGCTCGTCTCCCACCGCTCGTCTCGTCTCGGTTGGTTTTCCACGCGGTGGGCTCCCTGTAAGTCCTCTGTTTCACATCCACTAGATCCGGAAGCGTTTCCTCTGCAGTTTTTTTCTTGAGTCTTTTCCTGAGGCTACAGTAATTCCACTTTTATGAAACTTTATTTTCCCAAACTAAGGCGCACGTCCTCACTATCCGCCATCTTGGCTCCGCCCCACATAGAGGTTTTGATAGGTATTATAGTGAATCTAGATTGCTTGTGGTAGTGTAGCTATCTTAATTTTGTGTTTTCAGCAACCACCTGTAGGTTTTGTGCCTCCTTGGTATAATTAAGCATTTTATTCTTAGATGCTATTGCACTTTCTCCTAAATTTCATTCTTAGGATTTTTCATTGCTGGAGTTCATAAATAACCACTTTCTGTTGTGCTGACCTAATACCCTACAAGTTGGCTGAATTAAATTAGCTTAATAGTTTTGTGTGTGAATTCTGGGATCACGTGTGAACAAAAATCATTTTACCTCTTCCTTTCCAAGTTGGATGCCTTTTACTTTTGGTCACCTAACTACTGTGGCTAAAACGTCAGTGTTGAGTCTTGTACTTGATCTTAAGGGAAAGCGTTCATTCTCTCCCGCTGGGTGGAGTTCTCATTCACTGGGGAGGCAGTTCCCCAGCAGAGATGACTCAGTCTATTCTGGGTAACTTTACCCTACATTTCCCACTTTAGGCTCTAACACTACAGAGCTGAAACTCTGAACAGGTGAAGGATGTAAAGCAGGAAGAAAGCTGAGAGGAAAAGCCAAGGTCACCCACTACTCAAACAGGACAGCTAATTAAAAGGGCTCAGGCACTGTACGGTGAGCAATGTACACTTGACACTAGCCAGATGAACAAGTCTCTGGCTTTTCTGGTTTCAGTCGTTGTCCAAGGATAGTTTTAAGTAGACTGCCAACACTGTGAGAAGTCTGCAGTGTTTAAAGGCAAACAAATTTCATGTATTCCATTTATACAGATTTAGGAACATAGCAATACTTCCCATCCTACCTCCTCCTTGTTCTCATATTCCCTCTCCATTTTTACAATGATCGACTTTGCTTTAGTATAGAGTTCAATAAATAGAAGAAAAAAGCACTGTTCCTCAACAGTAGAGACAAGGGCTGTAAATAATTATCGAATCTCAAAATATCGATTTCACTCCTTTTCATAGTCTATTACTTGCTACAGATCAGGGAAAGCATATCATATTTGTATTTTTGGGTCTGGGATTATTTCACTAAGTATAATGATTTCTAGTTGCATCCATTGTGTTCCAAAGACAGGATTTGATCCTTTTTTATGGCTGACTAGTATTCCATACTGTACATATACCTCCCTTTCAACTGTTTTATTGGAATAAATTCTTTAACAGTGCAATCATCCAGTCCTGGGATTTTCGTTGTTGGGAGGGTCTTTACTGATTCTAGGTCCCTAAAACTGTTATAGTAGCTCATTGAATCAAAGTGAATTTTTGTGGATAATGCTATGGCTTGGACATAAGTGTGTAACAAATTGCAGTAGTTTCCAGAGCTTAACATGCATTTGCTGCTTTCTTGAATCAGTTCAGTTGGCACTTAGAGCTAATTGGCAGCATGGGCCTACTATGAGTGTATAGTAGGAAGGAAAGTAGGTCTGTAAGGGATGTCTTTGTTGTGAACATCTCAGGAATCTACGGCTGGGCAGTGTTACTGTGCACAGAGCACTTGTGATCCTAACCAAATCTTTCTCTAGCAGGGCCTGTGGCAGAATTCTCCCACCTGGTGGCTTTTGCTGGTTCAACGCTCTGAAGATAATTGCTAAGCATTCATCCCCTGAACTTTCTGGGTCATCTTCAGGAAGTGACATACAACTAAGAGCTCCAAGATTCTTAATTATAAAAGGAGAAGTGGAAAGATACAGTACCAGTGCTTTGTTTGACAGGATGAACCCAAGCAGGATTTCAGGACATTCTTTAGTCCACATCAAGGTCACCCAGTAGATTGGTTGGAAGGTAACAGAGGAGATGGAACAGAAGTTGACCTCATCCTGAAGACTAGCCCTGAGATTCAGGAACAATGGTGAAGGGAGTGGATACCTTAATATATAGAATAGTTGTGCACATAAATGCAGACTAGGACCCTAGCAAAATGATAGGGTCACGTGTGCCCTCAATGTGAGTGAGGCTTTTGTCAGAGGTCGGAGCCCATCAAGCACTAGAGAACACACACGCCTTCTGAGTGTGGGTGCCCTTCCTCCTTAGATACCAGAAGAGGCACATGGGGGAAAGCCATATTTGTGCAGGGAATGTGGGTAAGGCATAACAACCAACAATTTACTTTTGAATGTGCAGATGCAAATCTGCAAAGGAGTTGTAGAGGTTTCTGTAGCAGTCTTCCCATGGCCTATCTCTTGGGACACTAGTCATTTTGCATAGAGCCACTCATGTAGGACTTCATTTAACCTGAATTTGCTCTTAAGTGTCCCATCTCTAAATCTATAATGTCATGTAAATCCTGAAATCAAGTGTGAGTGAAAATCCAGTTACCATTTATCCTTTAACAAGCTTCTCTAGCTGTGATCTTGTTAAACCAGGCATGGCATCTGCTTCCAAAATGCAATGGTGGGACAAGCATAGGGTAGCCTTTCCCAATCCAAAGGTAAGACATCAGAAAGAATGATGGATCCCTGGCAAGTCCAGTTCTTCAACTTGAGACCTAAAGAACAATCGTCTGTCACTCAGTGCCCTGTGCCTATGGTCCATTGCAGTGCTTTCAGGGATCACTAGAGTAGCGGTGCTGCTCTAAACAGCAGCTCCTGGTCCAAGGAAACTGAGAAATCACATGTGCAACTCTCCTCTCCATAGTGGTATCCACAACATAAGATTCCTTGGTTACATTTTCCCCTTTTCTTAAAGAGTAACACACACTTGCAGGTTGCTCTATGACACCCCACAATCCAACAACAATATGCCTTCATTTCACTCCATATCCTTCCCTTTGAGTTCCAACTGGCTAATTCTGGTTAATTGGTACCCTGACTCTCACCCACAGTGTTGGCTCCAGGAAAAATCCTTTCACAACTCCTTCTGTTCCTCTCTCCCCACTCATTTTACTATAGGCAGCAAGCACACTTTCACCCCTGTGTGTAGAAATCATATCTTAGCATTCTGCACTTCAACATTTAGATATTCTACATTCCACAAAGTACTAGAACATGTTATATGGCAAGTATTCCAAGTCAGAGATATCTCCAGAAGTCTCTATCAAGCAACCCTGGCTGTAACAGGCATCTCAAAACTCTTCTATCCTCTACCTAATACCAAGTTCCAACTCACATCGCAAACTGTGGATAGCACCAAAATCTCTATTAGTTTCTCAGGCCAACACATACCCTGCACCATAGGTGGCTCACCCAATAAAACTCCTTTCTCACAGTTCTGAAATTTGGGAGTCACAGAAGTTGTAAGCCTCAAGGCTTACAACTATCTCTGTATCCTCACACGGCCTATACTCTTTGCATAAAACTTCCTGGAACATTTTCCTCTTTGTATAAGGACACCAGACCTACTGGATTACATATTTATGACCTAATTTTAACCTAAATTACCTCTTTAAATGTGCTATCCATGGGGTGGACATTGTGGCACAGGTAATTAATCTGCCACCTGCAGTGCTGGCATCCCATATGAGCACCAGTTTGAGTCTTGATGCTGCACTTCCAGCAGAGTTCCCTAAAAATAACAGCAGACAAGCAATTAGGTGCTGGGACCCGGATTAGGCCTGCTCCTACAGAGCCATTTGGGCCATTCAGGTAGTGAACCAGTTGATGGAAGATAGCCCATTTATGTCCAATCTACATACACAGTAACACTGGGTATTAATGCTTTAATATATAAATTAGGGTTTGGGGTATGGGGTAGGGAGGGACATAGTTCACTCTGTTGCCTTCTGGTTCCCAAAAACTCATATGCAGCCATCAATTCCTGCCATATGGTATGTTCATTTCCTTCCCCATAAGTGTGAAGATAGCTGGTCTATGATTTATTTTCTCATACTAGTCCCTGTACTTAGACTTTTTGAGTTAATAAACTTCTTCCCTGCAGATCTGTATACCTGGTTCAGTACCTCATTCACTGATGTGTGGAGTAGGATCCCAGATCTTCAGATTCTTGGGAGACAAGAGGGCTCCTCTATATACTTATTCTGGATTCTGGTTCTGTGGAAAGTGAGAATGACATTATGACCTTCAACCTCATCCCTTTCTCAAGTCCTCCAGCATCTATAATCACTTGCCATACACTTACCTTTGTTATCACCAGACTGAAGGAAGGGCATTGACTCATACTCTTGTCCCTGAGGTCTCATCATATTATTATTTGCCAGTGATCGAACCCAAGGTGTCAAGCTCTTTAGCCACAATTACACATTCATGCTAAAATTCATATAGAAAAATTAACATAAATTTTCATAGAAAAACACTACAATGGGAGTCACTATGTACCTACTCCCCATGTAGGATTTCTGTCCTTAATATGTTGTACTATGTGAATTAACGGTAAAATGACTCAAACAGCACTGTATACTTTGTGTGTCCATGTGAGTGCAGTCTGTTGATATCTTAGTATATACTAAGTTGATCTTCTGTATATAAAGATAATTGAAAATGAATCTTGATAAAGAATGGGATGGGAGAGGGAGTGGGAGATGGGATGGTTGCAGGTGGGAGGGAGGTTATGGGGAGAAAGCCGCTATAACCCAAAAGTTGTACTTTCAAAATTTATATTTATTAAATAAAAGTTGAAAAAAGGAAATATACATTAAAAAATACTGGAGTAAAGTGCCTGTGTGTCCATGCATGTTTATGTGGGTGTACATGGTTGTATGTGCATGTAAATCTTTCTAGGTCTGTCCATTGAAAATAAACAAAGGCACTCTAGAACCAGTTAACACACACACACACACACACACACACACCCTAGACCTTATTTTCTATACTTTTTTACTAGTGGAAACTATATCTTGGAGATGTGTCTGCTTCTAGGACTAGGGTTTCTGATAAGTAAAATCTTGTTTCTGAGAAGTAAAACCTTAGGTTGGAGTTGCCCTACTTTAGGTGAGGTCATGAAGACTGTGAACTTCTGAGCACCCTGTCAATGGGCAGGCCGGGGAGGGATCTGCACCAGGGTGTATGTGCTCTGTTCTATTGTGGGTCACTGTGCTGTACCAAGCTGTGAATAAAGTCTTGCTTTTTGTTGCCTTCACATGTTAGAGTTGATCTTTTGGTGGGTGAGATGCTCTCTGGTGGGCTTATTTCCCACAACCTGGGGGCTCATCCAGTATTTCAGTGCACATGTGGAATGGGGTTTCTGGTAGAAGGGAGGCCATATGTCCTCCCCAGTTTCAGGTAGCCTGCTATTCCCAGGTGCTCTTGCTCCCCACAAAAGCCACAGGAAAAGCCTGAGGTTGTTAACAGAATCAAACTGAAAGAGTCACAAGAAAATTAAAAATAGGCACCACTACCACTGTGGCAACCAGAAAACCTTGGGCAAGAACAAGGTAGGAAAATTGGACTTTAAGTACTGCCTTGGTGATTCGGCATTTTTGGAGGTCAAGTGTGAGTGGTTGGGATGTATCCTAGATACAAAGCAAATGCAGAGTCTTGATCCATGTGGGGGAAAGAGCTGGAGGCAGACAAGGTGAATCTCGGGGTGTGCAAGAAACCTCCATGAGGGAGGGACAGGATCAAGAGCATCAGCAAAGTCAGATACAAGGAACAGACAGTGTCAGCTGAAAATGGGAAACAAAAATTCTAGGCCAAGGAAGTTCCCTTGCCCACTCCCCTGGAAAGTCCATTAGGGAGAGTGTTGAGTTCTTTTAGGGGACGCCCCACCAACCAACAACCAAAAAGTGATTAATTATTGCTTTTTTGTGTGGTCTCAAGATCAAATCTGTAAGCCTTCAAGTCTTTTGGCACAAGTTCAGATCGAAGAAGACTGGGTATGCCAAACTGTAATTCTTCATAAGTGTCAAAACCCCATCCTCACAGGAAAAGAAAGATTATGCTTTCTGCTAGATAAAGGAACTAGCGTCTATGCTCCATCTCAAAGAGGAGACATCCCATAGTAAAACCTTGGGCTCCTCTAGTATGTCTAACTCTCCCCCATGTTCCAAAAGGTAGAGAGCCAGAGATTCAAGAGAACATAGCAGAGTTTGAGGGCCATAAAAACTCTTAATAAATTTAAAAGTGGGACCTGAATACCACTGAATACCACACACTCTCCTTTATATGTGGGAGCTGATTTTTTTCCAAAGGAAGTAAAAAAAAAAAAACAAAAAAAACCCAAAATGCCTGTATCAGTACTGTTGCACATATAGCTTTGTGAAACTTTTAGATTTTTGTCCAACCAGTGGTTAAGAATGTTATACAACTATTGTTTTAATCTGTGATCACTTTAAAATTTACTATACTTGTGTGAAATGGTCACTTTTTCATTCAATTACTGTTTACAGCTGTTGTCTATATTCCCACCAACTTAGGGTCTTTTTGCTGTTTACTTGATAAACATATTTGATGAAACATTAAATATTTTACTGTGTTGTAAATTTAAAACACGTTATCTCAAAAACTGATAGGGAAAGGAGGATGAAGGAGAGAGGGATAAATGGTGACAGGGTGGAACAGACTACTATTAAATTCATAGGCTTGTGCCTGTGAATTACATTCAATCTGTTAAACTAGTTGAAAACAAATTTTTAATTTTTTATTGATATAAAGAGATCAATTTTATGCTTCCCATAGTACAATTACAAGAAGACAACCACACTTCCCTCATTCCCCTGTTTCCCTTCCAATCCTCTTCCCTCCCTCCCCTCTTTTCATGAGTTTTTTGCAAAGCCACAATTTTAACCCACTCTATATTGACAGACTTACTCCACTACTAATCATAATATTCAACAAGTAAAAAGGAAGTCCACAGTTTCCCAGCGGTATAAACAAGAGCTAAAAACAACAGTCATACCCCAAAGTGACCATTTCATTCCTATACATTTTTGGTGTTCTAGATTAAAAAAAAACATTTTTGGGGCTGGCGCTGTGGCACGGTGGGTTAACACCCTGGCCTAAAGCACCAGCATCTCATATGGGTGCTGGTTTGAGACCCAGCAGCTCCACTTCTGATCCAGCTCTCTGCTATGGCCTGGGAAAGCAGTAGAAGATGGCCCAAGTGCTTGAACCCCTACACCCACATGGGAGACCCGGAGGAAGCTCCTGGCTCCTGGCTTTGGATTGGCACAGCTCCGCCCCGTTGCAGCCAATTGGAGAGTGAATCATTGGATGGAAGTCCTCTTTCTTTCTCTCTCTGCTTCTCCTCTCTCTGTGTAACTCTTTCAAATAAATAAATACATCTTTAAAAAACATTTTAAAAATCAACCTAATCCCAAACATTCCTGAGGTAATACTATGGCACCAAATCATCAAGGAATAACAAGAAGAGTTACACAAGATAGGGGGCAATCAAAGTAAAAATGGAGAGTGTGTGCTCCCCAATGGATGACAGACAATAAAGCCAACCTACAATGAGAGAAGTAATGTTCATCTTACATAAAGGAACCACTGAGGTCCCCAAACCATCTGTGATGCCATACTTAGAGACTATGGGTATGTGAGAATTTACAGCATTTCTAAGCAAGTATATAAGAGTTATATAATATGCCGAAGGATAAATAAAAAGGTATCTAGAAAACAAACAACAGGAGGAAGACTGTCTTGGTGAAGGCCATTTCAGAGTATTTAGGTTGGCTTTACAGAGTTGTCTAAGGTGGGAACTAAAATATTTGCTGATAAATGCAGACCATTTCTGTGGTTCAGTGGAGGCTTTCTTTAACATCTGTTACTGCCGCAGATGTCATCAACATGATACTAGAACAAATTTTACCTAGATTTTGCCTGATAGAAAACACTGGTTCAGATAACAGGAGACATTACACTTCACTGATTCTGAAGGGGTTATGCAAAGTCTAGATATTAATTGGGATTATCAAAATCTTTGGCATCCTCTCTCTTCAGGAAAGATAGAAAGGATGAGTCAAACTTTTAAAAGCATATTACTAAGCTAATTTTAGAAGCTAAATTGCCTTGGACTAAGTGCTTTCCAGTAGCACTTCTCAGGATCAGAAAAGCACCAAGAAGAGGTAAGGGATTCCCCCACCCCCCATGATTGGACTCCCTTCATTGGGTAGAACTACAGATCGACCCACCAGGGAAACCAAAGACCAAGTCCTAATAAATTATAAGCTAGCCATGCCCTCCATTTCCCATCCCTCATGTTAAAAGGACTCCTTGCTCAGGCTCCTCTCTTGAGTTCAGTGTTTGTCAAAAATTCTAACTTAGTTACTTGGTGCAGATTAAAACCTAGAAAGAGGACAAGCTGCAACCGTTCTGGGAGGGACATTACCAAGTGCTTCTGACCACCGCAGCAGCTGTACAGACCACTGAAAAGGGTGGACTCATTTCTTTGAGTCAAGGAATCAGCAATTGCGGCTTCAGAACAAAGTAGAGAAATACAGTGGAAGATCCACTTGTCATATGACAACCTTTAAAAGGGACTCAAGGGTAAATGGTTTGTAGAAGACTTCATATCTCCCTGCAGAAAAAGGCCAGATATAATGAGCTGTCACCTTCTGGTTCTACCTATAATAGTGATTAAGTATTTAAATCTTAGTGGTAGGGCTTAAAACCACTATTCCACCTGACTACACCACTGGCAAAAGAATATTAATAACATTTTCTTTGCTTGGCATGACTGCTGCTTTCACTAGGTTGCTTATAAAATGAGACGGGATAGGGTTCTAAACATACAATGTCTCCTACTCAGTCTCACCTAAGGCTTCAGCTGTTATAGGGTGGGGGTTCCTATCAGTCAGATGGGGTAGATTTAGATATTGCCATGAAACTCGTCATTAATGTTACTAAAACCACTTCTCTGGTCATAAAATATGCTTGCCAGGTATTGCCTTGAAGAAATCTAGATGACCCCAGACATATTTCTTTGTCTTGGCAGATAAATACTTACATCCTGGGAGCACCCTAATTGCAAACCAAAAATCTCTTCTGCTGATCCTGTTTCAGCTGGAATGATATATGGTGGAATACTCAATTATAAGACTGGAGCAGTAGCTCCCCAACCCCGAGAAAAAGAGTTAAAGGCTGAGCAATATCTGTCTAAAGAAATATCTCCTAATGCTTCCCAAAAATTACAGTCTAATTTACTAGTTGAATCCCTGGTAGTGACCTCAAGAGCCTATCGCCTGGGAGTAGATATTAGTGGCACAGATCCCATGGGCTGATTTTTTCTTAAGCAATAAAACCAGTCTACTCACAACCCTTTCACTGAGGTTTTTCAATGTTAGTAAAGTTAATGTTCAACCAGGTAACAACCCAAAGCAAATAAAATGAATTGAAACAAAAACTTAAAATAGACATCAGAAGCCAAGAGAGATTATAAAGACACAAATGCCTGGGTTGAATCATCCAAATTGGATTCGGGCAGTTCCAAGATGGCAGAATAGGGAGGGAGCTTACTGATCTAGTCTAGGAGAAGACAGTTTAATAAAAGTGGAGATAGTGTAGTCTCGGGGAAGAGTTAGAGAAAAAATGGCAGAGGAAACTCTTTCATAATTAGAGGGACATGGTGGATCTACATGAAGGGCACAGGCACCCGCAGCTCAGGACCCCAGGTGCTGAGAGCCTCCTCACCAGTGCTGGAAAGAGAGGTGAGATGAGACCACAGTAGCCTGAGACACTGGCAGAAAAGCGGCAGGAAAAGCCTAAAGGGAACGAGGTTGAAGCAGTGTGGAGGAAAGTACACCAGACTAACTAGAGAAGAGAATAAAACAAAATGGATGGTACGGATTCTCTCCAATGACCTTACAAAAGCATACAAGCTGATCGAGCAGGTGCCATTCTGGACATACATAACAGCTGTGCCAGCTTGTGTCTGCGCCCAGCAATCAGCCAAGCTGAGAAACCAGACTCTGGTGGGGAGTAATAACAGGAGACTAAGACCTAGTGAATGCGTAGAGCTTCTGAACCAGGAGTGGAAAAAAAATGAGGATGTGTGGCAGAACTCACCGTCTGCCTGAGACTTTGAGTAGTCTCGGTGGGAGATGCCACAAGCTTGGGTGGCCCTGGCTACTGGGTGAGAGACGTTGCAGGGGAATCTGAGCTTACACTGAGGACTGCACAGATCCTTTGTGTAGTCCTTGGGACAGAGCAGACGAATATTATACCCACAGGGGCTAGGGCTCAGGCACTGATCACCAGTGAGGAGGAGAACTCAGCTGAGTGAAATTATTTCCCTTCTGATGAGACAGAGAGAGAGAGAGAGAGGGAGGGAGGGAAGGAGGGAGAATTTACCACGTCAAATCTGGGTGTGTCACCTTAGGCATACCTTTAAGCCTAAGAACTGAACAGAGCTCTCTGGCCACATCTACCACAAGCCTCTAGATATTCACTGAAAGTAGATAGTCCACTTATCTACAGTCATAGTACAACAAGAAAAGCTGCCACAGCGGTGAAAAAAAAAAAAAGAAGAAACCAACGAGTATCTCCACAAATGCTGAACAACAAATGCAACAACCCAAGAAACAAAAATAAGATAACATGACGCTCAATACAAGATTATGAAGATGATGAGACAGAAGAAATGCAAGATATGGAACTCAAAAAATTGATAAGAATACTAACCAAAAACACTGCACAAACTACTGAAATCCATGCAGGACATGAAAGAAAATCTCTCATGAAAATGAAATCTTAAGGAGGAATCAAAATGAAGAATTCAGTAGAATAAACAAAAAACACAGTTGAGAGTCTTAAAAACAGAATCAGTGAGGCAGAAGAGATAATATCAGACTTAGAAGACAGCACAGCAAAGTATACAGCCAAACCAAAGACAAAAAGAGGAAACTAGAAATCTAAAAAATATTGTAAGGAACCTACAGAATACTATCAAAAAACCCAACATTCAGGTTCTAGGAGTTCCTAAAGGCACAGAAAGAGAGAAGGCTTAGAAGGCCTTTTTAGTGAGATACTAGCAGAAAACATCTCAGATTTGGAGAAAGAAAGAGACTACCAAGTACAGGAAGCATACAGAATTCCCAATAAACATGACCAGAAAAGATCTTCACCACAACACATTGTCATCAAACTCACTACAGTGAAACATGAACAAGATTCTTGGGGACAGCGCTGTGGCTCAGTGGGTTAACACTCTGGCCTGAAGTGCCGGCAACCCATATGGGCGCCGGTTCTAGTCCCAGCTGCTCCTCTTCTGATACAGCTCTCTGCTATGGCCTGGGAAAGCAGTAGAGGATGGCCCAAGTCCTTGGGCCCCTGCACCCATGTGGGAGACCTGGAGGAAGCTCCTGGCTCCTGGCTTTGGATTGACCCAGCTCCAGCCATTGTGGCCATCTGGGGAGTGAACCATTGGATGGAAGACCATTCTCTCTTTGCCTTTCCTCTCTCTGTTTAACTCTCACTTTTGAATGAATAAATATTTTTTAAAAAAGAAACAAGATTCTAAAATGTGCACGACAGAAATGCCAGATTACTCTCAGAGACTCTCCAATTAGACTCACAGCAGACTTCTCATCAGAAACCCTATAGGCAAGGAGGGAAGGGCGAGATATAGCCTGAGTACTAAGAGAAAAAAAACCTGCCATCCCAGAATATTATATCTAGCAAAGCTCTCATTTGTGAATGAAGGTGAAATAAAGACTTTTCATAGCAAACAGAAATTGAAAGAATTTGTCACCACTCGTCCAGCTCTGCAAAAGATGCTTAAAGATGTGTTACACACAGAAACACAGTCATCAATATGAAAGAAGGTAAAGAAAGAAAATCTCTCAGTAAAAGATCACAGGAAATTCAAAATATATATTAGAAATATCTTTGGAAAAATGGAGGGCAAAGTCACTACTTATCAATAGTCACATTGAGCCTCAATTCTCCAGTTACAAGACACAGATTGGCTGAATGGATTAAAAGACAAAACCCATCTATTTGCTGCTTACAAGAAACACATCTTTCCAACAAGGTGTATGCAGATTGAAAGTGAAAGATTGGAAAAAGATATTCCATGCCAACAGAAACCAAAAAAGATCTGGTGTAGTCATCTTAATATTAGACAAAATAAACTTTAACACAAAAACTGTTAAGAGAGACAAAGACCCAAGTCAATAAAATCAGAGATGAAAAAGGGAATGTAACAGATACCACAGAAATAGTCATCAGAAATTACTACAAAGAGTTGTATGCCAACAAACTTGGAAATCTATCAGAAATTAATAGATTCCTGGACACATATAACTTACATTGAACCACGAAGACACAGAAAACCTAAACAGACCCATAACCACGTCAGAAATTCAATCAGTAATAAAAGCCCTCCCGACAAAGAAAAGCCCAGGACCAGATGGATTCAGTGCTGAATTCTACCAGACATTTAAAGAAGAACTAACTCCAATTATTCTCAAACTATTCAAAACAATTGAGAGAGAAGGAATCTCCCAAATTCTATGAAGCCAGCATCACCTTAATTCCAAAACCTGAAAAAGATGCAGCAGAGAAAGAGAATTACAGACTAATTTCCCTGATGAACATAGAAGCAAAAATACTCAAAAGAATTTTAGCCAACCAAATCCAACAACACATCAGAAAGACCATCCACCCAGACCAAGTGGGATTTATCCCCGCTATGCAGGGATGTTTCAACATTTGTAAATCAATCAGTGTGATACACCATATTTACAAATGGCAGAATAAAAATCATATGATTATCTCAATAGATGCAGAGAAAGCATTTGATAAAGTACAACACCCTTTCATGATGAAAACTCTAAGCAAATTGGGTATAGAAGGAACATTCCTCAATACAATCAAAGCAATTTAGTAAAAACCAACAGACAGCATCATATTGAATGGGGAAAAGTTGGAAGAATTTCCACTGAGATCCGGTACCAGACAGGGATGCCCACTCTCACCACTGCTATTCAATATAGTACTGGAAGTTTTAGCAGAGCCATTAGGCAAGAAAAAGAAATTAAAGGGATACAAATTGGTAAGGAAGAAGTCAAAATATCCCTCTTTGCAGATGATATGATTCTTTATTTAAGGGATCCAAAGAACTCTACTAAGAGACTATTGGAACTCATAGAAGAGTTTGGCAAAGTAGCAGGATATAAAATCAATGCACAAAAATCAACAGCCTTTGTATATACAGACAATGCCACAGCTTAGAAAGAACTTCTAAGATCAATCCCATTCAAAATAGCTACAAAAAATCAAATACCTTAGAATAAACCAAGGATGTCAAAGATCTCTATGATGAGAATTACAAAACCCTAAAGAAAGAAATAGAAGAGGATACCTAAAAAATGGAAAAATATTCCATGTTCATGGATTGGAAGAATCAACATCATCAAAATGTCTATTCTCCCAAAAGCAATTATACATTCAGTGCAATACCAATCAAAATACCAAAGACATTCTTCTCAGATCTGGAAAAAATGATGCTGAAATTCATATGGAGACAGAGGAGACCTCAAAAAGCTGAAGCAATCTTGTACAACAAAAACAAAGCCGGAGGCATCTCAATACCAGATTTCAGACATACTACAGGGCAGTTGTTATCAAAACAGCATGGTCCTGGTACAGAAACAGATGGATAGATCAATGGAACAGACTATAAACACCAGAAATCAATCCATACATCTACAACCAACTTATATTTGATCAAGGAACTAAAACCAACTCTTGGCGCAATGACAGTCTATTCAGAAATGGTGCTGGGAAAACTGGATTTCCACGTGCAGAAGCATGAAGCAAGACCCCTACCTTACACTTTACCCAAAAATTCACTCAACATGGAGTAAAGATCTAAATCTATAACCCGAAAAAATCAAAATAATAGAGAGCATTGGAGAAACCCTGCAAGATATAGGCACAGGCAAAGACTTCTTGGAATAGTTCCCAGACACACAGGCAAAGCTAGAATTGACAATTGGGATTACATCAAATTGAGAAGTTTCTGTACTGCAAAAGAAACAATCAGGAAAGTGAAGAGGCAACCGACAGAATGGTAAAAAATATTTGCAAACTATGCAACAGATAAAGGATTAATAGCTAGAATCTACAAAGAGATCAAGAAACTCCACAACAACAAAACAAACAACCCACTTAAGAGATGGGCCAAGGACCTCAATAGACATTTTTCAAAAAAGGAAATCCAAATGGCCAACAGACACATGAAAAAATGTTCATGATCACTAGCCATCAGGGAAATTGAAATCAAAACCACAATGAGGTTTCACCTCACCCCAGTTAGAATGGCTTACATACAGAAATCTACCAACAACAGATGCTGGAGAGGATGTGGGGAAAAAGGGACACTAATTCACTGTTTGTGGGAATGCAAACTGTTAAAGCCACTATAGAAGACAGCTTGGAGATGCCTCATAAACCTGAATATAGCCCTACCACATGACCCAGCCATCCCACTCCTCAGAATTTACCCAATGGAAATTAAATTGGCAAATAAAAGAGCTATCTACACCTCAATGTTTATTGCAGCTCAATTCACAATGGCTAAGACCTAAATGCCCATCAACAGAAGACTGGATAAAGAAAATTATGAGGTATGTACTCTATGGAATAATATACAGCAGTAAAAAATGAAATCCGGTCATTTGCAATAAAACGGAGGAATCTGGAAAACATCATGCTGAGTGAAATAAGCCAGTCCCAAAGGAACACATATCATATGTTCTCCCTGATCTGGGACAACTAACTGAGCACCAAAAAGGAAACCTGTAGAAGTGAAACTTACACCTTAACCAGCCCTTGTCCTGACTGCTGAGGAACAGCTTACTATTTTATTATTTTTAGTATTTTCTTGGTCTACTTAATACCATTGGTTGAACTCTTTAATTAACACACAATTATTCTTAGGTGTTTGAATTTAACTGTAAATTGATCTCTGTTAAAAATAAGAGAATAAGAGAGGGAGGAGATGAACAATTTGGCACATGCTCACTCGGACTTACCCCTAATGGTAGGGCTAGAAACGTGCCATGGGATTCCAAATCCCATTAAATTGGCATGTACCAATGCCATCTGTAGTGGAATGAGAAGGCCATGCCAAGGTGGCCACTGGCAAGTGAACATCAGTTACTCAGGAATAGCTTTGAAACCCACCTGGCAACGGAGCCTGCCTGGCAACAGGCTGTGATTGGATGGCTTTGGAAACTGCCTGGTGACAGCCTGTGATTGGATGGATTTGAAACTGCCTGGTGACAGGTTGTGATTGGATGGCTTTGGAAACTGCCTGGCAACAGGCTGTGATTGGTTGGGGCATAGACTGCCCCTTGACCAGATTGGCTGGTCTTGGCTATATAAGCTGTTGTACCAACTGTAATAAACAAGTCTGCCGGCTGCTCGCCTGAAGCCTGCTTTCACCTGACTCCTGGGGTCTGTGTGTTGACTCCGCGCCTCTTGCCCCCACCACGCTGCTCCTCTCAGAAATGAACCCACTGCAACATTGTTGAGAAATCAATGGAAACATCCATCTTACTAAATTATTCATTTTAAGTTCATAATTGAACATAAAGATAGGATTAAGTGTCAAAGTGATCACATAAACAAGACCAGTGCCTGCTAGTAATAACTGATAGAATTAAAAATGAGAGAATGATCCAACATGGGAAGCAGGATACACAGCAGACTCACAGAATGGCAGATGCCCTAAACTCCCCATGTAGGACCTCTGTCCTTTATGTGTTGTACTATGTGAATTAATGGTGAAACTAATCTTCAAACACTATACTTTGTGTGTCTGTGTGGGTGAAATCTGTTGAAATCTTTACT
Organism: Lepus europaeus; assembly: GCF_033115175.1. NCBI lineage: Eukaryota > Metazoa > Chordata > Mammalia > Lagomorpha > Leporidae > Lepus > Lepus europaeus. Next base: position 100,998,695 of record NC_084838.1, read on the forward strand.
TAGTATATATTAAGTTGATCTTCTGTATATAAAGATAATTAAAAATGAATCTTAATGAAGAATGGGATGAGGGAGTGGGAGATGGGATGGTTTGCAGGTGGGATGGTGGTTATGGGGAAACTGCTATAACCTAAAAGTTGTACTTGTGAAATTTGTATTTATAAATAAAAGTTTTTAAAAAAGAAAATCATCCAAATTTAGTTCAGGCTCATCATAAGAGCAATTGTTATGCACGTACTGTGGGATGCCCACAGGAACAGGTGGTTCCCTTCCCACTTGGATGGAATTCTGATCCCACAGGAATAACTTACATGCTGGATGAACAAGGATGCATGGGGAAATGAGACATGCAAAACTCACCATTGCTTTTCCCAGCACATGGCTGGAAAGGTCTAGTCCCTAGATGACCCCTTCTTTCTCCATGAGTCAAATAAACTACTACTCTTGCCACTCTAGGCATGGGGACAAATTCAGTTAACCTGTAAAGAGAGATTACTACCTGTATCCACATCATGAATGTCACTCGTGGGTCTGACTGCAGCAAGTATTCAGCTTTACGTAAACCCCAGACAGATGTCCTGTGGTATTGTTGAGGGGGTGGTGCTTCATGACAAGTTGCAGCCCAGTTAGACAGGGACTTGTGCCCTGGTGCAACTGGCTATCCCCTCACTCAAGCATTTCAGAACATACCCAACCAGGACAATAACCACCATTGCCCTGGAACATCAGTACCAGTGCCAGGACCACTGGACCCCCACATAAATCTAGACACAACCAGAGTCCCAAGGAGAGTTTCCAGTGAGTTCAAGGCTCAAAATCAGAGAGCTGCAGGATTTGATTCTTTCATCTTGTGGTGGTCTACTATTAATAAAAATGAAGACTGGATTAATTACATATATTATAATCAAAAAAGATTCATTAACTCTAGTTCTTCAGGGGGTCATCAATCAATTAGCTGCCACCAGCTGAATGGAGTGCAGAAACAGGATAGCTCTAGCCATGATGTTAGCAGAACAGTGAGGAATCTGTTATGCTATGGGGACAATTTTGCACATACATTCCAAATAACACTTCCCTCAACAGAACCATTAGGAAAGGTCTAATTACTTTAGCTAATGAATTGGCTGAAAACTCTGAAATTGATAATCCATTTACGGTTACCTAGAGGGTTTATTTGGAAAATTGGAAGGAATGGCAATTTCAATTCTAACTACTCTAATAATGGTGGCTGGGGTTCTGACAGCTGTTGAATGCTGTTTTACTCTCTATAGAAGAGGCTTCCACAGAGATTAATAGGAATAGCAATTACCAAATGTATGCCTTAAACTGTTGAGCAAATGTTATTACATTATGAATTATATTATGAAAGAATCAACTGTTGACTCGAGAATAAAATTTAAACATGAAAATGAGACCAAAGCAGTTTTAAAATAAAGAGGAGGAATTTGTGGGAAGATATTTAATGGTCTATTTTCAGATAATAAAATGTAACAAGAGTAATTCCATTTTGATAAAGAATTATTTTATATTTATTTGAAAGAGTTATAGAGAGAGTGTCTTCCATTCCACTGGTACACTCCCCAAATGACTGCAATGGCCAGAGCTGAGCTGAGCTGAAGCTAGGAGCCAGGAGGTTCCTCTGGGCCTCCCATGTAGGTGCAGAAGGCCCAAGGAGTTGGGCCATCCCCCACTACCCTCTCAGGCCATAGCAGAGAGCTTGATTGGAAGTGGAACAACCGGGACTCAAATCAGTGCCCATATAGGATGCCGGTGCTGCAGGCTGGGGCTTTAACCTGCTGCGCCACAGTGCCAGACCCCCAATAATTCCATCTTAAGCCAACTTGCCAGCTAACTGCATTGAGACTACAGATACAGGATACTGTTTTCAGGGACCCACACCTGAATCACAAATGTTCATTCCACAACACTGGTTACAGCAAAGACTAATCAGCTTTTATCTGCTTGCAAAGATTTTCTCTGCAGATAAGAAATAAAAACTTAAGGCAGATACAAGAAGTAAAAATGTGTAGTTCATTGTCAAAGAAAAAATGTTTAAAAGCAAGTAATTTCCAATACTATTTTAGCCTTGTTATTCTCTCTCTCTCTCTCTCTTTTTTTTTTTTTTTTTGGACAGGCAGAATGGATAGTGAGAGAGAAAGAAAGGTCTTCCTTTTTGCCGTTGGTTCACCCTCCAATGGCCACTGCGGCTGGCTCATTGTACTGATCTGAAGCCAGGAGCCAGGTGCTTCTCCTGGTCTCCCATCGTTTTCTTCCATTTCTTCATCCACCCATCTACCCACATTTGCACAGCCAACCACTGACACACCTATTGTCCTTCACATACCCATTCATTCACTAATGCATCCCATCTTTCAGTAATCTCTCTATTACTCAGCCATCAATCTCCCCACCTATCAATATAACCAGCTTAACTACCTATCTATCCACTCACCCATCCTTTTATCCATGCATCTGCCCACCAAATCTTCATTTATCCAACCATGCATCTACCTTCTCTTCAATTGCTTCATCTCTCCACTCAATCAATCATCTATTCGCTCTTCCATTGATCTGTGCACAGCTAGGTATCTCTTGGACACTAATGATAGAAAGGGACATTTGTTGGTCACAGCATGTAAACAAGTTGAATTATATTAGATCTATTATGAAGAACAAAGACATGGAGATGTGATAGTAGGGATGACCTACTTAAGCTCACAATGTGCAGTAAAATTCCTCAGCAGAAGATCTGAATCATAAATGTAAAGAAGAAACTCTGCAAAGGCTAGAGGAGAGGACAAGCTAGGCCCGTGAAACAACATAGCTAAGGACCCCGAGATGGGAAAGGCCTTCGCATACTAAAGAAACAAGAAGACTTGTGTGACAGGGATGGCGTGAGGGATGTGGCAGCAGATGAGGCAGAGGGATCAGGAAGCCAACGCTATGCAAGGCTTAAAGCCAAAGTAGGAAATTTCAATTTTATCCTGAGCACAAGCAAAAAAGCCATGGAGAGGAATGAACAGGAAAGTGCAATGACATGCTTTAAAGTAATGTTCTGATAGTTGTTTGGAGAGTTAAGTAGAGACACAAGAGGCTGGATGCTAGGAGACCAGGTCAGGGACTACAGGACAGAAATAATGGTCTATCCTGCAAAGGAGGTAGCAGCACAGTGGAGTAACTACACGGTTTCACAGTCCTGAGTGCGGACTGGGATAGGTAAACAAGTATGATCACTAGGGATCACTTTCCCCACAAGGAGGAACCAGTGGCAGAGAGAGGTTCACACTGGTAGCTGTTTGTCATCTGATTAGGGAGTGATTCTAATTATGAGGCTAGGATCCAGGATCAAGGCAGAGCCCCAGTCTATGATGACAAGTTCAGTCCAACAGACCTGTACCATCTCTGCTGAGAAAGCCTGTAGCAAATTATGACTCAACAAACAGTTATCAGATATGTTGTTTTTTTCCTTACCACCACATTTATGCTTTTCCCCAAACCACACATACTCCCGTCAATAAATTCTGTTGCCCATAAGTCTTTGCCAAATTTCTCTTTCTTCAATCATTCAAGCAACCAACCAAAAATATCTCCTATGTGACTCAGTTCACCTAACAGGACTATAAAGCAGTCAACCCAGTTTAGAAGAACAAGGTGGCGATGAAAAAGGTTAAACACTCCAAGGTCATGATCATTTTATTGTTTCACACTGCCTCAGAGGTCAGTATACTTTCTTTCCACTTTTCCCAAACACTTTCTATGACAAGGGAAAATCAAGGTTTTCAGTGGTGACCTGTAATGATCAGAGGACTGAAGTCTTCTCAGATCCTTGCCTGATAAAAACATTAAATACATAACAATGTAAACTTAGATTCTTGATTCCAACTGCCCAACATTCCTAGACTTTCAGAGCCTGGGTCTAGGGCCTTCTGAGGTTGTAGAACCACACACCTTCAGAGTCATAAGGGCCCTGGTCCAGTCCAGTCATCATCTTACATGTCATGAAATTGAGGCACAGAGTGCCAAGGTCCAGTGGCTTCTGAAACCAGCCTTGACCTCTTCGTAGGGCTGACCCAACGCTGCTTTATTCTCTTGCACCACACTCATTATTTTTCTCCTCCCTTGGGCTCCCATCTTTCCCACACCCATTCGCTACCTCAGTGAGCATTCCCCAGCCAGTTATCCAACAGGATGTGAGACTGGTTAGCTACACATACAGGGCTGGGAGGCAGACAGGGACAATGGAGGAGGTGAAGTTCACAGGCAGGTGCAGCTGACGCATGGCAATGTCCCCCTAAAGGGGTAAAACTTCTCAAAGTCTGAATGCGTGAGGGTCTGATCACTGGCATCTGGGTGTGCTGGGTTCGCTGGTACAGCTGGGCATTCCCCAACAGAATCTTATACTTCCCCAAGATCTGCAATTTGCTAAAGGAGGCCGGCCATCATCACCATTATCTCCAGCTGAGAACCAGCATGCTCTTTCTGCACCTTCCTCTCACTGACCACCTCTATGGTCCCTTCACCCACAAGCACTTAAGCAGCTTCATCTCCACCTTTTAGCTGTTAGAAACATTTTTTTTTGACAGGCAGAGTGGACAGTGAGAGAGAGAGACAGAGAGAAAGGTCTTCCTTTGCCGTTGGTTCACCCTCCAATGGCCGCTGCGGCCGGCGCGCTGCGGCCAGCGCACCGCGCTGATCCGATGCCAGGGGCCAGGTGCTTCTCCTGGTCTCCCATGGGGTGCAGGACCCAAGCACTTGGGCCATCCTCCACTGCACTCCCTGGCCACAGCAGAGAGCTGGCCTGGAAGAGGGGCAACCGGGACAGAATCCGGTGCCCCAACCGGGACTAGAACCCGGTGTGCCGGTGCCGCAAGGCGGAGGATTAGCCTGTTGAGCCACGGCGCCGACCTAGAAACATTTTTTCAGAGAAGATAGGTGTTTTACTCATAATCTAAGCACATAGGGTTTCCCATCAATACCCTAGAATCATGGGAGCAGACAATGCAGAGGCTGTAAGGATCCTTCCTGGGTTCATCAAATCAATCCCTTTTCTATTGTACACAGTAGCTCTGGCCCAACCCTCACCACCGGGTGGCCCTTCCAAAACCTCCCCATCACCCATCTGCTGGCCTACGTTTCCTGCCCCAATCCCAACCAGGGCTGCTTTTCCACCTGACAGTAAGAACTCACACAGGACGTCTCAAATACACAAATACTACATGAATGAAGTCTTTGTTCCTCAACACATGGATGAACCACACCACTATGGTGGCTTCGTTCACACAGCTCACACACATGGAAGGCCCCCTCCACTCCACATGCCCAGTCCTTCCCTCTGGCAACCCCTGCAGACCCTCAGCCCTACCACAGAGTCCATGGCCAGGGCCGTGATGCCCCTATTCTCCCTGGATCTCTCCTTATATGTTTACAAACCAAGCATGGAGTCATCTTGTGCAATTCATGATGGGCCAAAGAAATCAAGTCCCCAACTGTCCATCTCATCCTCCAGGCAGAGAGACCCCTCCCACTTTTTGCTCAATTAGCCTCGGACATGGGAGGAACCATGGCTCCTGCCAGGCCCCCAGTTTCACAGACATGACAAAACAATGGCCCAACTGCAGGATGTCTGTGGCTGCTCCACAGTTGTGGCCCACAGGGATGTAAGGTGATGATAAAGTGATGCTCTGGACCTCACGTGGCCAAGACTGGCACAACCCATATTCTCAGGGTACACATGTGTTGCAGACAGACACACGGGCTAGGAGCTTCTGCTGGAGATGAGCACAAAGGATGATGAGGATCCAGGCAGATGCAGGGGACAGGGCGAATGGGGAGAGGAGAGCAGACAGAGGGAGCTGTGGGTCAGAGAGGTAGAGTGCAGGATGTTTACCAGCAGGCTGCTCCAGAACAAAGCCCACAAGGAAAGGTGTGGGAACCCTGTGTCTCATGCTCTCCTCTCCCTCTTGCATCTTCCTCCCCTTGAGGGCCCATGGAGGAGGACTCACTTCAGGAAGCAGTGGGCAGCAGCCTTCAATGGCCAGCAGCCATCCATGAGGATGGCACCACAGAGGTGCATGTCATGGTAGAACATGCTGGCCTGCCACGGCCACTGGTGACCACCATGTCTTGGCCACCAAAGAGATTTCCCAACATTTTGTGTTTCCCACACACTGTGGAAACACCCCTAGGCCAACCTCCTCAGGGCCCTGAGTAGCCCACTGGGAACCTTCTCCCTCCACCCATCCCAGGGCCAGACTTCGACCATTTATCTGTGTCCAGGTCCCACCCTGGGATTTGGGGATGTCCCAGCCAAGAAAGATTTCTTCCTGAGTGGGAAGCATGATTCATCTGGCTCATGTCATCCTGAGGGTACCTGCTTGGGAGGGACAAGGCAACATCCAGGTGACCTCCACCACTAGCCCTGTCTCCCATGTTTCAAACTGATCTTGGGCTGGGCTCACAGAGCTCTGGGGCCCAATGGCTGCCAGCTCCCCACCACTCTGCACCCCATGGCAGCCCTAGTCAGCCCCATAGCCTGTAAGAGGTTGAGGGGCTCTGGGCTGCTGAGTGGAAGTGGCCGCAGGGCTCAGGGGAGGCAGCAGCAGCCAAAGCAGGGATCACGGAAGCACAGTTCCCATGTCCATACTGGACGCCAGGACCAGAGGGAGGGTGGAGAGCAATGCCTGACCCTGGTCCCAGGCAGGACCTCATCCTGCTGGGGCTTCAGTTCCGGAGGAGCCCTGCTCCCACCCTGACCTCACCTGAGACCATGATAGGCCTGAACTCTACTAAGAGAAGTCCTGGACCCTGAGCCCTGACCTTATGCCAAGACAGACCCTAACCCCAGGCCCTGACCTTCCCAAGCCTGGACTCTAACCCCACCCTGATGGGTGCACAGCCAGGCCAGACCATATCACAACAAAATGCTCCTACAAATTAATGAGCTGCACCAGCTCAGGGCTGTGCCCATGCTCAGCCAAGCAAAAAACCTGACTCTGGTGGGGAGAAATATCAGGAGACTAAGACATAGTGAATGTGTGGAGCTTATGAACCGGGACTGTGGAAAAAAAAAAAAAACACCAAGGGTGTGTGGGAGAACTCACAGTGTGGCTGAGACATGAGTAGTCTCGGTGGGAGACGCCAGAAATTCAGGCGGCTTTGGCTATGCGGTGAGAGACGTTGCAGGGGAATCTGAGCTTTCACTTAGGACTGCACAGATCCTTTGTGTGGTCCTTGGGACAGAGCAGATGAATATTGTACCCACTGGGGCTAGCGCTCAGGCACTGATTGCCATCAAGGAGAAGAGCTCAGCAGAGTGGAATTACTTCCCTTCTGAATAAAGAAAAAAAGGAGAAAGAGAAGTTTCACCACGCCAAACCTGGGTATGTCACCTTTGGCACATCCTTAACCCTGAAGAACTGAACAGAGCTCTCTGGCCACACCCACCACAAGCCTCTAGCGATTCACCAAAAGCAGACAGTTCACTTAATCTAGAGTCATAGTATAATGAGAAAAGCCAACACAGTGAGAAAAAAAAAAAAAAACCAAAGATTATCTCCACAATGCCAAACAACAAAAGCAGAAACCAAGGAAACAAGAACAAGGAAGACATCATGACACTCCCAAATGAACATGACACTCCAATACAACATTATGAAGATGATAAGATAGAAGAAATGCAAGTTATGGATTGCAAAAGTTTATGATAAGAAACATTTAGAAGTTCTCAAAAATAAATGCATGAACTACAGAAATCCATACAGGACAGGACAGATAAAATCTCTCTCGTGAAAATGAAATCTTAAGGAGAAATCAAAGTGAAATGAGGAATTTAGAAGAACATGAAATTGAGATATTGAAGAGAAATCAAAATGAAATGAAGAATTCAATAGAACAAATGAAAAGCACATTTGAGAGCCTTAAAAACAGAATCAGTGAGGTAGAAGAGAGAATATTGGACTTAGAAGACAGAGCACAGGAAAGTATACAGTCAAACCAAAGAAAAGAAGAGGAAATTAGAAATCTAAAAAAATAGTGTTGGGAATCTACAGGACACTATTAAAAACTCCAACATTGGGGTTCTAGGAGTTCCTGAAGGCCTTTTTAGTGAGATACTAGCAGAAAACTTCCTGGGTTTGGAGGACAGAGAACATAGGACCCCCAATAAAAATGAGAAAAAGAGATCACATCCAAATTGTTAAATTTCCAATCCCATTTTCTTACATGGAAGACAGGGTGATGTTATTTTGAATGGTGTGTTTCTCCTCATGTATAAAATCTGGGCCTCAAAATGCATGAATTTATAGCTTTCTCTTCACGTGACAAGTCCAAGCGTATAATGGAAAGATGCATCCTTTGCATTTCAGAGCCCAGGACAAGGCAACCATGCAGTTGAGTGAGTTGGAAGAGGAAATGGATCAGAGGATTCAAGCTGCAGGCTGTCTGTGGCTGCTCCACAGTGGTGTCCCACAGGGATGTAAGGTGATGTAAGACATGGAAAGATGTAAGTGTGGGATTGACTTGATTGGCTGTTCATTCAGCAACTCTTTATGGAGCACTTTTTATGGACAAGACCCCAAGCACTCGTATGAGCATCTGGGTGTGGGTACAACAAATCCAGGCTCCCACAAATGTTGCCATTGTTGGGTTTTCTAGTGGTAGTGTTTTTTGGAGTTGGAGTAAGAAGAAAGAGGGAGAGTAATACAGGAAATACATAAAGCAGATAAAGTACAGCAGAGAAACAACGTGGATGATAGGCAGTGACTAGGAGAGGAGACTGCTGAGGTTGGATGACTGGTGGCAAGAAGGTGTTGTGAGAGGGAGAGCAGAGGTGATGTGAGTAATGTGGCCTGAGGAGGTGGCGGAACCAGCCTTTGGTGGAGAGGATGGGTTGACATAGCCATACCTGTCTCTCTGTCCTTGTCTGCTGCCAAGTTTAGGTCTAGATTACAATGAAATTAAAAATCTGTCTTCAAACTTTGGTGTTTTGCAATGTAATATACCTTTATTCAGCATTGGCAGAACTGTTTAAAGTTGAAAGTCACATGCTATCTTCAGTATTTCTTTTGAATCAATAATTATCTTTTCCCCTTTAAAAGCTAATGGTTGACTAATGGTTACTGAAAACAGAAAATAGAAATATTTCTTGGAGTGGTTAGTGTGAGGTTAAAGGTTCTATTTTTATTCATTCATTTGAGCCATTATATGCTGTTGTGTTGCTTGCATTGTTTGCCTTAGCAGCTTTTTATGGTAGTTTTTTTAGGTTGATGCAATATGTGAATGAAGGCAGTTTTACTTGTCTTTCTGATCTGAATGGAATGATGCTTTCTGTTTTTCTTGCCACATCACACTGGTTAGAGCAATAAAAATGATGTGAGTTGGCATGGTTGTCTACATTCAGTCTTTTGTCTTTAAATATGGTGTTAGGGGTGTGTTCATAAATCCCCTATATTAAGTGGACGTTCCTTTGTGTGCCTACTTCACTGAGAGTCATTGCAGTTGTTGTTTTAATCAGGAATAAGTCTTGGATTTTGTCAGGTGCTTTTTCTGTGTCTTCTGAAATGATCAGGTTTATCTTCTTTTTTTAGAGTTTGTGTTGAATTATGTTGACTGAATTACATTGACTGATTGTTGGGTGTAAAAACAAACTTGTGCTCTTGAGACAGGACTCAGTTGGCCATGATGAATTATCCTTTATATACATTGTTGAATTTAGTTTGCTAAATTTTATTTATCATATTTACATCTGAACTCATATGAGGTAATGGCTTGTAGTTTTAATGTCTTTGTCTGATTTTGGTATCAGACAAGTTCTGGTCTCATTGCAGGAATTGTAAGATATTCCCTCCAGAGCAGTGTGCTCAAATCTGTGAAGAGTTTCTCCCAGCCACCACCATTTCTCACCTCATTGCTCCAATAACCTCTTATCTCACCCCACACCTACTTGTACGGATTGGAACTGGAATAAGCTACAGAGTGTTCATTTCCTTTAGTCACTCTTTAATAAAGTATTTTTAAACTGTAAAAGTAGTTATATCTTGCATCCAGATCTGTTTTGATGCTAGAAAACTGCCTAAGTTAGCACCTCACTGTCTTCATCTACCTATGGGAGTAGGCAATCCTTGTTACCTGCCTCCCCTGTAAAGCTGGATGAACTCCAGATAGCCACTTTATTTTATTTTATTTTTATTCTTTTGACAGGAAGAGTTAGAGAGAGAGAGAGAGAGAGAAAAGGTCTTCCTTCCATTGGTTCACCCCCCAAATGGCTGATTCGAAGCCAGGAGCCAGGTGCTTCCTCCTGGTCTCCCACGCAGGTGCAGGCACCCAAGCACTTGGGCCATCCTCCACTGCCCTCCTGGGCCACAGCAGAGAGCTGCACTGAAAGAGGTGCAACCGGGACTAGAACCCAGCACCCATATGGGATGCCAGCACCGCAGGTTGAGGATTAGCCAAGTGAACCACAATGCCAACCCCCAGATAGCCACTTTAGAAAAAGGGTACCAGTAGGGAAACCGTTGCTCTTCTACTAAGCATTTCACACAGATTTTTTGAATTTATATGGAGCATGTAATTGTCAAGGAGTATTTAATTGGGTTATTTAATAGAATCCTCATAATAACCCATTAAGTAAATGGAGGCATGCAAGGAAGTTAAGCAGCTTGCTCAGGCTCAACAGCCAGTGAGAGGGCAGTAGGAGCCCCACCTGCAGCAAGTGTGTAAATGGGACCGTGCACCTTGGGGGAGGTGCCTATCCTTACCCGCCTCAGACCGTTTTCTGCCCTATCTCTGGTTTTTCTTAGTATCATTTCCTGAACTCATCTCTGTTTTCTGTCTTCCCGCACTAGAATATGAATTTGCAATGTCCCCATGTCCATGGGGCCATTCTTGATATGTCAGTAAATATTTGTACATGAGATTTCACTGGTTATAAACATAAAGCTGTTTGAATTCTGAACAGGGGATTTGCAATTATACAGTTTAATAAGAGAAAAATGAGAAGGGACATATTGGAGAAAAACCAGCTTATGGGGACACATTTACATAGAAATTTGCAATGATAGAATTTGATTTCAGATAAAGCATGCACTCTCAGAAAAAGGGCACGTCCACTAACTATACCTTCCTGAGTCCTGATGACATGACGATTTAGGCACATATTGGAGCTCTTAGTTGGGCCATATCTTTTAACTAATAATGGTAGTAATCATTACTTAACAGGTGTGCTTTACCCTTTATCACAATGTAGGTATGGTCTCAGAGTTATCACTCCAGGGTGATGTATGGACACAGGTTGGGGGGATTCTACAGTTCTTTTCACTTTTGCAGGCTCCAACTCCAGAACTCCTGCATGTTTAAAGTTATTTGGCTTCTGTCTATCATCCCTTCCTACGCCTTCCTCCCTCCAGGTAGGAGAATTGAGGTCAGCTTTCATTTGATACAAAATGTTTTCACCTGCGGAGTCTTGAAGGCTGTTTAAGAGTTGAATCTATTTAGATCAACAAAATATTCTGTTTTTCTTTTAGAAAAAACGCAAAGCTTAGGAAGCTCTCACTGATTTCAGACGTCAGTAGGAAACAGAAGTAGGGGATCTGCAGGGGACAATAAAAAAAACTAAAAAAGGTAAGAATGTAGCAGCCAAACCTTCAGGAACATCCTCAGTATCAACGAGTGTCTCGTGCAATGGCTAAAAACATTTGAAATTCCATTGAGGTGGCAGATAGAATCAGATTCCAGAGTCAAGCTGACTTCTTAACAAGACTTTTTTTTAAGGGCACTTGAGTTTCTCCTCCATTTCCAGAGGCCACCTAGCTTTTCCATAGATTTAAAAAATGTTTCTGATCCCTTGAAGAGTTGTCCATCAAACCCCACTTTGATTCCTTTCATTTGCACCAACCAGGTACCCTTCAGTCCCCTTTGCCGAGTGCACTGCACACTTCTTGACAGTTTGTGGCACTGTCCCTCTTGGTCCTGCGCTTCTGTTCCCCTACTCCTAGTTAACTGGTAGCTCGTCTGTGAATATTAGTCACATAATGCCTATTGCTCCTTAAATAGAAATCCAAGACCTAAGGGACCCCTCCTGATCAGCAGAGACAGGGAAGAACTTGCTGAGGTATCAGCAGAGGTGTGATCTGGTTTGGGCTTTGGCGGTTCCATTCAGTCATGTGCTGTCAGACATTTAATAAGTGACTCTGAAGTGGGATGCAGAGAGATGAGAGGGATTTCTAAAGTTTGTTGATTTCCATGGTATAAAAGACTCCCACCATTATTAATTTCACACTACCAAGTTGACATGACTAAATGCAGAACTGGGGAGAGATGCTTATTTAGATGCTCACCCACTGGTACAAGTTGTCTCCAGTACAGTATTCCACTCCATTGTTATACATGGGCTGTTTGCAGACCTAGTAGTTAAAATGAAAACAGGTAATTAAAAAAATTGGTTCTGAATGTGACAATAAGATAGAGTGACAATTAATTGTATTTTACAAACTATTCTGAGTTAAACCTCTGGCAAGATGAAGAATTCTCCTCAATAACCTTCTTGGAAAATTGTCACCAACGTCAACTTTATGTTCAATTTTCATACCTATATACTCTGCCCAGTCTCCTGCTTGTGCCAAAGCCACAGATTCTGCAAGTCATTGGTTTTACTTATTCCTGTGGCTTCCAGAATCTTTAGACTAACACAGTGTATGCAATACGAGACACAAAGCTTCTTGCCCTGCTATCCTGATATCACCTATGGTGAAAACCAAATGGCTCTGAACGGAGGCTGTGAGTCGGGAGTAACTGATGAGCACTGAATTCTTGTTCAACCTGTAATGGTTTCTGCCTACAGCTCCGTTCTGACTGTTGTTACTTTCTTATCTGTAAGAAAACGGTTGATGACGAACTATCCTGCCCAACCACAATAACTTGCATTTCATTAACTGTAGTTTGTTAAGCTCCTTTTATAATTTAGAAAATTTAATTCTCAAACTTTTTCCCAGGAAGGTGTAAATATCCTATTTTTTTTACAGATACTGAGTTCCAGAGAGGTTGAGCAACTTCTTCAAAGTCACACAGCCAGTACCCCGTGGAGTTGTCTTACTGCAGTTTGTGTTTTCATACTTACAATAGACTTTGCGCCTGCCTGATGTGGTTCTTATGCAAAACAGTAAGATGATTTATGACAGTATGTTAAAGGGTGTAAACAACCCTAAAAAGTTTACCGAAATTGATTACATTTGCCAATAACATATGCCACTTATTCTGAGAAATCCATTTTTTTAAAAAAAGAGATTTAATTATTTATTTATTTGATGGCAGAATTACAGAGAGAGCAAAAAAGAGAGAGATTTTCCATCTGCTGTTTCACCTCCCAGATGGCTGCAAAGGCTGGGGCTGGCCCAGACAGAAACCAGGAGCCTGGAACTCCATCTGGGTCTCCCACTTGGGTGTCAAGGGCCTAACTACTTGGGCCATCTTCTGTTGCTCTCCCAGGCACATTAGAAAGGAACTGGATTGGAAGTAGAGCAGTGAGACTGCAACCAGTGCTTTTATGGGATGCTGGTGTTGCAGGCTGTAGTGTAACCCACTTTGCAACAGCAGTGATCCCAAGAAGTCAACTTTACTCACGGTTGTTTTTTCTTTGAAGTCATAATGCACCTTGAAATCATTGGTTCTTCTCAGTCTCCGTCAGCCGCTTAGCAGCTGAGACACAGCTGAGTGTAAAAGCCTTTTGTTGATGTATGTGGCAAGGTAAAGTCCAGTGTCAAAGATCTTAGCCCTGATGAAGTACAGAAACGTTGGGATCAGTGCATAAATGTTCCATAAATGAACACCCCAAGTCCACATAGTTCCCAGGGGATGTGAGCTATTTGTTGGAGGAGATTTTTTGTTCTCCATGTTATAAGTGCTCCTGAACAGTTGATTCCAGTAATACTAATGACCCAACCAGCAAGCAATGCTTGTGTATTTTTTAAAGGTTTATTTTATTAATTTGAAAGAAAGAGTTACAGAGAGAGGTACAGACAGCGAGAGAGGTCTTCCATCTACTGGTTCACTCCCCAGATGGCCACAATGGCCGGAGTTGCGCTGATCTGAAGCCAGGAGCCAGGAGCTTCTTCTGGTTTCCCACATGGGTGCGGGGGCCCAAGGACTTGAGCCATCTTCTACTGCTTTCCCAGGCCACAGCAGAGAGCTTGATCAGAAGAGGAGCAGCTGGGACTAGAACCAGTGCCCATATGGGATGCCGGCGCTTCAGGTCAGGCCTTTAACCCACTGTGCCACAGCGCCGGCCCCAATGCTTGTGTATTTATATAATTGTGTTGTGTGTGTCTAGGTTCATGTCATGCACAGGTTTTGATTTTATTGATTGGATAAGCATTTCTTGAGTTTGCCATGGAGAAAATATAGGTGAATCTGACATGAATTCTGCTTTTAAAAAGTCTTCCACTTTAGAAGGGAGAGTAAGACATTCCTAAATACTTACAACACAGAGCAAGAAATATTAAGTATGCAATTTATAAAGTTGAACATCGAGGTTCAGACTTGCATGGAACATAAGTGAAAAAAAGCTAGAATTGAGTTGTTTACTACTTGAGTAGTTTCCAAAAATGCCTTTCAGTTGTTTTCAAGAAAATCCATTTAATGCTTAAATCTTTTATAAATGCTTAAATTATTTAAAACAAACCTACAAATCCTTATGCATTTTATGTAGGTTAGTAATATACCAAATAGTATATGCTGAAAATTTAAGATGTCTATAATTTTCATATCTTTATTCAATGATACCCCTACCTTTATCCAAAGCAATCCGAAGTGAATTTGTAATTCAACAGCTTTCATTTGCTATTTCAGCTTGAAGAACAATCAAAACACATAAGTCAAAAGGAAGATGTGGCAGCACTAAAAAAACAAATCATTTTTTAACCTACATTTCCTGTTAGACAACAAAAACTTAATCGTGCTGCTGTGTCACTGTTCCAGGAAAGAAGCTTAAAGAGAAATGAATAGGCCAGTCAGAGAAGGTCTTTAAATGTCTGTGAGCAAAGGTATTATTTATACTGGGTTTTGGCCTCAGTGATATGCCACCCATTGTGAATGCTGTTATTTGTTTTTTTATTCAAAGTAATAAAGACTTCCAACAGCATAGGTAAATGCCATTCTTATCACCTCAGCTCTTTTGCATCCAGGCTTTTTGCAAAGGATGTAACTGCCCTGCCCTCCCTCCAACTTTTCTTTTTCAGCCCATTTTACATCTTCTGCTGACCATATCTTTATTAATTCGGTTGCTGGAGTTGAGAACATTTACATCTGTTTTGCTCTTATTTTCTTTCCTTTGATTTTAGATTGATTCCAAAATGTTAAAGTAAGTAAAGAACACTTTCTTTATTATGACCTTCGGTACTAGGTCGTAGGCTTCCATTTCTTCATTCATTTTCCCTATATGACTCAAAAGAAGGTTCCAGAGTCTGGTCAAGTGAATTCCCTGTATACCTTAGCGGTTCCAAATGTTGATGCACCTTAGTTGCCTTTATATTGGATCATGACTTCTTAAAGAGTTACTTGGTTTTCTTAGATTTTCTGACTGGGTTATTGGTTTCTGGTTGTACGGAGAAACCACCAGGGCATGAATTCGGCATAACAGTTGAGACGCCCTCATTTATATTGGAGTGTTTGGGTTCAAATCCCTCCTCTACTCCTGGTTCCAGCTTCCTGCTAAGGTGCCCCTTAGAGGACAGAAGCTGACGGCCCAAATACCAGGGGTACCTACCACCCACATGGAAGCCCTGGGTGGAGTTCCTGTCTCCTTGCTTTGGCCTGGCCCAGCCCTGGCTGTTGAGGGCATTTGGGAGGTGAACCAGCAGATGAGAGAAAGTCAGTCTCCTCTCTCCCCCTCCCAAATAAAGGAAATAAGTTTTTTAAAAAAACTGTACCATCTTCATGATATCAGTGATATTTTAAGACTTCTTATTTATTTTTCCCAATTCGTGAAATTTGTTTTATTTTTCTCCCTGGAAATAGTAATTTTGAAATCCATGACATTTCAGTTCTTAACAGGACTGACTGGGACTTGATACCCATTTGTTGTCCCTGAACTTATTTTCATTGGGTCTTTCACTGAATTGTAACGCTTTTTTTTTTTTTTTTTTGATAGGCAGAGTGGACAGTGAGAGAGAGAGACAGAGAGAAAGGTCTTCCTTTGCCGTTGGTTCACCCTCTAATGGCCGCTCCGGCCAGCACGCTGCAGCCGGTGCATCCTGTTGATCCAAAGGCAGGAGCCAGGTGCTTATCCTGGTCTCCCATGGGGTGCAGGGCCCAAGGACTTGGGCCATCCTCCTCTGCACTCCCAGGGAACAGCAGAGAGCTGGCCTGGAAGAGGGGCAACCGGGACAGAATCCGGCGCCCCAACCGGAACTAGAACCCGGTGTGCCAGTGCTGCAGGCGCAGGATTAGCCTATTGAGCCACGGTGCCGGCCGAATTGTAACACTTTTGTGTTACAGTTTTTCTTCTTTTGGGTGGTCATTCTCATTTTGGTATGGTACATTCCTAGGGGACATTCTTTGGAAAGGATATGTGAGAAAATTTCTCAATTTTTTAATATTTGAATATATCTGCATGCCCCTCACAATTTATTGAAAACTTGTCTATATAGCCCACTCCTCTGGAATTTGTTCATTTAGGTCTTTGTAGCTCTGTCTCCCTCTCTTTCTATGGCTCTCTCTCTTGCTGTTTTTGTTGTTGTTGTTGTTTGTTTTCTAAATACCTGGCAATCCTTGATGATCTCTGTGATCTCAGTTTAAAGGGAAGGTGATATTGGTTATTTTAGGGAACTAGTGTGGGAGTCCCTTGCAACCAAACAACCTGTTTACCTCCAGGCTTCTCCCCGGAGAAGTGTTTTCTGAGAGCTCAGTGTGAAGCTGGCTGTCATCCCCACATACAGAACGCGTGGGGCAGGGATATTCACAGAGAAGCCCCGGCTTTCCTTATGGGAGTCATTCATTCCCTTTTAAAACGACAAGCTCTGCCTTGTTGCCTTTGGAATCGATTCTGGCCGGCTGCTGTTCTTGCTGGGGGAAGGGCCTGGAGAAGTATCTTGGTATTACAACTGGAGCTCTGCTTCTGATCCCAGCCCTCTGGGTGCAGCCAACCGCGTGCTGTCTTCTGTGTTCTGGGGTAGAGCCTTCAGCACACTTTTGGATTTCCCTGGGAGGACATTTCCATCCAGTTTCCATTTTCCAGACATGTGTCTAAGTCACTTGACTGTTCATCAGCCCCTCTTCCATGACATCCATTTCCTTTGGTATTTCAGTTTTAATTCGGTTTCAGAAAGGAGAATATATCTGCATACCCCTCACAATTTATTCAGTCCACCACCTTGAACCAGAGGCCTCTAGCGATCTTTTTTTTTTAAAGAAAAATACAGAAATTTCCCAACATACTGAATTATTTTAAGTGCAAAACTTATAATGTTAAAGTCATAGGATTTATTGTAAAAAAAAAAGTCTATCTTATAATAGCTATTGTTAATTCCACAGATTGTGTAAAATTACTTTTGTAGCTCTCATTAAGTAAAGTAGGTGTTCAAAGGTTTCATCTCAGTTAATTTGCCTTAAAACTTCCTAAAGCCTCTATTGTAGTTTGGTGCTTAATGGCAAGTATAAAAAAAACAACTGAAGGATGGCCTTGAGGATGTAGATTTTTGATGATGTAATAACTTAGAATAATTTGAAATTACTATGAATTGACCATCAGTTCTTTGAGCACTAAGATCTGAGGAATAGTAGAAAAGTGGGAGTGATATGTGGGAGGATCCAGTTCACTTCACTTCATTTCTCCCAGGCTAAAGACACTAAATCTAATATCTTGTACTTCTTCTTTCTCTAGGAAAATCAGAAAGTTAAAAAAGATCTTTTAGAAGCACAGACAAGCATAGCCTTCCTTCAGAGTGAATTAGATGCTCTGAGAAGTGCTTATGCTAACAGAGTCTGAACTCTGAGAGGTATGGAACTCTGCGTTTTATTTTTCAGTTTGGGTGCAGTGTTTGCTGAGCGGATCATCTGTGTGTATGAATCTTGGTTCTGTAAGATTAAAGGATTGCTCTTGGTTCTGTAAGATTAAAGGATTGCCCGTTAACTTTATTTATATGACCTTTTTTTCTTTTTTTATTTAATAAATATAAATTTCCAAAGTACAGTTTATGGATTACAATGACTTTTCCCCCCTCATAACTTCCCTCCCACCCACAACCCTCCCCTCTCCCACTCCCTCTCCCCTTCCATTCACATCAAGATTCATTTTCAATTCTCTTTATATACAGGAGATCAATTTAGTATATACTAAGTAAAGATTTCAACAGTTTGCACCCACACAGAAACATAAAGTGAAAAATACTGTTTGAGTACTAGTTAGAGCATTAATTCATACTTTCTATTTTTCTTTCAGTGTCACAATTCTTAGTTCTCTATGTTTTCAATTATTTTAAAGGCACAAATTAATTTGTTTAATTATTGGCTGTCTAGGCCAGTGTAGAGCTTGCTTAGTAAAATGGTTGAATTCTCTGGGAGCTAGAAGAATAAAGCTAAAATGTCAAGAGTCGGTGCTTATTAAAGCTCTTTGCAGGCAGGAATCCTGACCATAAAACATAAACAAGGGAAAAGGAGATTTGTTAGGCAAGTACTTTTGTTTTTTAATTTCTTCATTTTGCAGCATGGCATTAATAACCCCTGCTACATTCACATACACACACATGTATATAATGGATGTATACATGGGTGCTTGTAGAGGGATATATAAGTATAGAACGTATAGACATTTATATATGTGTGTGTCTCAGTACATGTACACTGGGGGGAAATATACGTTTTACTTTTTTTCTTTCCACAAACGTTAATCAGAGTTAAGGTCTTATAACAGAAAACAATAAAACATTTATTAAGTATTTACTATATACAGGTCCCTGAGCTAGAGAAGGAGTTATGAGTTTGAAGTAAATAAATTAAAAAAAAGGTATGGTCTCTGCTTTTTGAAAACTTAAGTTTATTTGAAAGAAGGAAAGTTACAGACATGAACAGTGTCAGAAATAATATCACCTACAGTGTCACAGCTGGGTTTTATTGGTGTGGTACCACAGAAGAGTTTTCTTTCCATTTAGAAGAGCTGAAGAATTTTTTTAAAAGCAGAGACTTGGGGAACAGGTTTGTGTTGGGCAAGTGGGGAGGAAGCAGCCCTGAGGGCAGCACCAGCAACAGGAAGCTGGTGGCACTGCCATGGCCAGCAGCTGTGCTCAGCCGGACAGGTGTAACTCCTTCTACCCCCAGGACCCTAGGGGAGAGGCACTTCCAGGGTGCACACGTTATACCTGGGGAAAGAGAGTGTCACAGGTGTTCCAGGTGAGGCAACAGCCAAAGCCAGGGCAAGAACATAGGGGAGGATAAGGCTGGTTTGGAGAGAGGTGGTCAGGCCACTGAACAGAAAGAGAGATTTTGAAGCGGAAGGCAACATGTAAAGAAATAAATAGTTGAAACATTAGTTTAAGACTATAACGTAAGGGCCCAGAATTTTTGGTTAAGGAATTTGAATGCCTACAGCCAGTCGAGAAGTTTTAGCTTTAACGTCCAGGATGCAAATGGACAGGTTTTTGTGCACACACTTGGAAGTCTGAGAGTTTTGGAAAGCTGGTGATGGGGTTTGTCTGCTGAGCCTGGGGCTTTTGGGTGACAGTGAGTACACCTGTTCTGAGTGCAGTTTGAGGAAGAGGCCCAGGGCTTCCATAATAAAGCAACAGAGGCAGTAAAACTGGAGTCGCTGGGGATCCCAGAAAGCCTGGTTCTGTGGTTTTTGGGTGAGGTGGGGAAGAAAAGCAGGGGTAAGGTTAAGTTAGGGAAAGGACAAAGAGTCACAGGAAAAGAGAAACCAAGTGGAGTTGAAATCCATGCATACTTTTAAAAATAACACACATTTGTCTTCAGTGTAGGGACTTCAGATTATTTTGGACCAAAATGAACTTATATTTTAATTCAATTTCCATGAACTTTTTAAAGTCGATTTCTGTAAGGCTTGGAGTGGGCAGAGAAGTTCAGAGGAATGAAGGGACGCTATTCCACACCTGCCTCTGGAGAGGGGGGTCAGGAGCAGACCTGGGCTCAGAATTAAGTTCCAGTGAGGAAAATAACCAGGCCGCTGGGTGCTGAACGTGGCAGAGGAGGGTGGAACCTGGCAGGAGGACACATGGGGTGTGGGTGTGCTTGTGGAGTCTTAGGAGAGGCTGCTGATGTCACAGAAGAACAGGGCAGGAGCACAGATAAGGCAGGAGCAGGGTCAAGGACACACATCTTTGAGAAAAGGTGAGCAAGTGCCTGGGAGGTAGGTGCAAGGAAGGCAGGACGTGACACCCGATTCCCATTCAAACACAAAATATAATTTTACAGGGATCTGGAAATAATCCGAGAATACACAGAAGATCGAAATAGTCTTGAGAGGCAAATTGAAATACTCCAGTAAGTTCTCATATAAAACCCTCATTACATTTGCATTCCACTTTTCTTTTGTTAATAAAACACATGCCACGTACAACACAAGTTGTCCTATTTGGAGTCTGGGTTCACAAGTCAGTGTGTGTGTTTCACTACAGTGCCTTCCGTGCATCTACCAGGTTTGTGATCTTGCTAATCCTAAGTAAATTACTCAAATGCAAGAAATAGTGTATTCTTCCCAGAAAGTCCTCGCAAGTCTGCTGATGTGAGCATATGTCTGCATGATGCCTCAGTAAAGAGCAATGGCCCTCATCTCTCAGCTTTCTCTGCTGCTCTCTACGTTGAGAGTCGGCCAGACTTCTCACGTTGGTACCTGCGAGACGTGTGCCTCTGCAATCGTTCTTGAGTTGTTGTCCTACTGCGCTACAGCGCCAGCCCCTAGAGGCCTATTTTTTTTAGGTTTTCTTATTTTCTCGCTATGTAGAAATATTACTCCTGCGCTGTGAACTTCATAATGAAGTCACAACGATTCCATGCTCTGAGGGCCTTGCCCGCCCAGCCTCCACCTCCCCATCTACTGTCTATTTTCTACCAAGGCAGTATTTTCTTCTTGTTTAAGTTCCTTCAAACCAATCACAGTCAGGCTTGACGGAAATTTTTGTTGTTGTTGTTACCGTTTCGAATGCTTCTTAGGCCTCACCTGTGCCAGCTATGGCGTTCAGTGACTACAGCAATCCTGGGATTCTCTTATTCATTCCTTCGGTTAACATGTTCCTCAGTCAGCACCTTTTCAGGTCAGGTATTCCAGGAGCCAGGGCAAGAACCACAAGCAGAAGGGTGGGGGGTCTTCCTCTGCATGAAGCTCATTTGGGGAGGAAAACAGAAACTGGCCAAGTGTTCAGACATAAATATGCAGTGCCAATGGGAGCGGGGTGGTAAAGGAAAGGCACCTGTGCCCTGAGGGAGGCCTTGACCTCTCCAGGAAGGGCATCAATGTGTTCCCGGAGGAAGTGAGGACAGAGCCGAGCTCTGAAGGGTGAAGTGGCCTGAAACAAGGGAAGATTAGCCGCTCTGTGAGGCAGCAACCCGGCTGTTGTCCTCCCCGTGCAGAAGGGGCAGCTCAGGCTCTGAAGGAAACGTGACGCCCAGAAGGTCACAAGGCAGCAAGCTCCTGTGGTGGGATCTGAGCCCGAAGTTGTCTGAGATCAACACCAACCTGCATACCTGCTACAAGACGGTGCCTGATGGAACAGCGCCAGGCCAGGCGTAGCCAGGAGGACAAAGAAAGCATGATGTCACATCGCATCCACGCCGGCTACAGGGGTGGGAGAGCCGGCCCTCGGGCTCAGGCCTCCGGGGGGCTCCCTGAGCTGCCGAGGTCCACAGCATTGCCAATTCATTCCTAAAACACCCTGAGACCTCCGAAGAAAGACAACAAATCAATTAAATTGTTGTACTTTGAATAAAGAATTAGATCTCGATGAATGAGATGTGAAGGGAAGTGGTAGAAAGTTGCGAAAGGGGGTGAGCGATTCCACATTCTGTAGGCCGGATATGGAACAGTAGTGGAGGTATCGATCCGCATTTTACTCATTATCTGTCTCTTTACTCTGCAGAACAGCGAACCGGAAGCTTCGTGACAGTAACGACGGTCTTAGGAGTGCCCCTGAAAACAGCTGCAGCGAGTTCAGCAGATCCTTGGTATACCATCTCATTTTACGATGCATTTCAGTCCTTCTGGTTTTAGAATAATTTGAAGGGGATGAAAATAATTTAACTTCTTAGAGAATACTTTCATGTAGATCTTTATAATGAGAAGTTCTTTCCATAGAAAAGCAAAAGACAATATTTTTTCCGAATTTAAAAAAAAAAATGTTACCCTGCTGCAGAAATAAATGCCTCCACATCAACCAAGTCTTTTTTTTTGACAGGCAGAGTGGACAGTGAGAGAGAGAGACAGAGAGAAAGGTCTTCCTTTTGCCGTTGGTTCACCCTCCAATGGCCGCCGGGGTAGCCCGCTGCGGCCGGCGCACCGCGCTGTTCCGATGGCAGGAGCCAGGTGCTTCTCCTGGTCTCCCATGGGGTGCAGGGCCCAAGCACTTGGGCCATCTTCCACTGCACTCCCTGGCCACAGCAGAGAGCTGGCCTGGAAGAGGGACAACCGGGACAGGATCGGTGCCCCGACCGGGACTAGAACCCGGTGTGCCGGCTCAACCAAGTCTTTTGTTAGATCGTTTAGAACTAAAGAAAGGTGCATAAAATATGAGCTTTGCCTTGAGTGTTTGATGTGATAGCAAGTTAAGATGTATGCAGATAGTGTAAGAACAAGTGGAAAATCTCATGGAAGCAGAAATAAAATATTGCTCATTTGAAAGGAGGGAGAGAGGGACCAATGCTGTGGCGCAGTGTGTTAAAGCCCCGGCCTGCAGTGCCGGCATCCCATATTGGCGCCGGTTTGAGTCCCGGCAGCTCTCCTTCCAATCCAGCTCTCTGCTATGGCCTGGGAAAGCAGTAGAAAAAGACCCAAGTGCTTGGGCTCCTGCACCTGCATGGGTGACCTGGAAGAAGCTCCTTGGTTCCTGGATTCAGATAAGCTCAGCTCGGGTCATTGTGGCCATTTGGGGAGTGAACCACAAATGGAAGACCTGTCTCTCTCTCTCTCTCTCTCTCTCTCTCTCTGGCTCTACCTCTCTCTGTAACTCTGTCTTTCAAACAAATAAAATGAATCTTAAAAAAAAAAAAAGAGCGAGAGAGTGCTTCAGGTTGGTTGATGGATTTAGTCACATTGAATATTCTTTATGGTAGTGGTATCATCAGCATAGGAGCTATTGTTTGAAAAGATTTAAGTCCAAGGAAGTTGGTATTCCAGGTTCCTAGCAAATCTGGCAAATTAGAGTACCTGCTTAATGAAATATGCAGTAGTGTTTAGACTTAAGATTAGATGATAAAGAGAGAAGATTGGTTATCTTTGCTGCAATTTTCCACTTGAT
Source organism: Lepus europaeus (assembly GCF_033115175.1). Taxonomy (NCBI): domain Eukaryota; kingdom Metazoa; phylum Chordata; class Mammalia; order Lagomorpha; family Leporidae; genus Lepus; species Lepus europaeus. The sequence goes on from NC_084838.1 coordinate 101,022,142, forward strand.
TTTCACGCTTAGTTTTTATCTGTGGACTTTTTGAAGATGGTGAGAGAGAGAGAGAGAAAGAGAGAGAGAGAGAAATGTTTACATGGAATAACATATAATTACTTATATATTATCGTGTAAATAGCATATCACCAGGGAATACAATTTCTAGAAGCAATCTTAAATTTAATGGTCATTCTCTTCAACCTCTGGGTTATGACAGGTATGTTAACATCTGTTTGTTTTTTAATTTGAATTCTAGATCAAATAAAAGGAAGGTCAATTTCCATACAGATGAATTAAAATAATGTAATATATTTGGGGCTCTAATTTCTTTTTTCTAGGATCTTACTTTAAAGTTCTGAGACATGAACCATGTAAAAATTACAAGTAAAATAAAAGATATTCTGATGTCATTTGATGCCCTACCATTCCTTTGTTCCCTAATTCCATGTAACAAGACATGGATTCTGTAGGAGATGTTTCAGGGAAGCCTGTGGTGTTACCGCAGATGACATTGCAGCTTATGTAGTACAGGAACTTCAAACTGTTGTCATGGTCTGTAAGTGTCTAAGAAGTCTTGTGAGTTGTGCCCAGGCAAAGGAAACCCTTGAAACAGAAATCTGGCTAGTGGCTATTCACGAGCTACAACACTGAAGGAGTCACATAGACTTATCAAATGTTAGAATTTAGTACTATTTAATCAATATCAAGCGAAAGATTTGTGGGCTATATTTTGTGAGACCTACTAATAAACACTTAAAAAGTACTTCTGTGTTTGTGTATGTGTACACACATTTGTCTAGTGTTCCTAGTTAAGTTATTCTTGTAGGATTCTCGAGTTTGCAGATGAAAATGAAAGCGTAAATAAAAGGTTTCCAGCTCTCTATTTCTTTGCAACTTTATAACTCAGTGTTCAAGTAATTTTCTTTTGGGTAGGCTTGGTATAAAACATATCCTTGTGATAGCAATTGGTTAAGTTGCCATTCCAGGAAGCAAGGCTTATTGGTGATTTTTTTTTAAAGATTTATTTATTTATGGGGCTGGTGCTGCAGCATAGTGGGTAAAGCCACAACCTGCAGTGTTGGCCTCCCATATGGGCACCAGTTGGGTCCCGGCTGCTCCACTTTTGCTCCAGCTCTCTGTTATGGCCTTGGAAAGCAGTAGAAGATGGCCCAACTCATTGGGCCTCTGCCCCGATCTGGGAGACCCAGATGAAGCTCCTGGCCTCTGGCTTCAGCTCAGCTCTGCTCTGGCCATTGCAGCCATTTGGGTAGTGAACCAATGGATGGAAGATAGCTATTTATTTATTTATTTATTTGAAAGGCAGAGTTACAGAGAGGGGGAGAGAGAGAGAGAGAGAGAGAGAGAGAGAGAGAGAGGTGTCTTTCATTTGCTTGTTCACTGGCCAAATGGCCATATCAGCTGGGGCTAGGCCAGGCCAGAGCCAGGAGCCTGGAGCTTCCAGGTCTCCCACATAAGAACAGGGGCACAAGCAATTGAGCCATTTTCTGCTGCCTTCCCAGGCCATAGACAGAGAGCTGGAATGGAAATGGAACAGCCAGGTCTCGAACTGGTGCCTATATAGGATGCTGGTGTTACAGGGGGTGACTTTACTTGCTATGCCACAGCACCAGCCCCTGGTGATCTGTTAAATAAAAAACTTTGATGACTTATTGATTTATAGGCAACTGAGCACTCTTGTTATTGAGCAAAATGGATTTTTAAAAATGAATAGGTGTGATTCAGTATTTCTGGAGTACTATTGAAGATCAGTTCTAAGCAAATAGGTGAGAAAGGTATATAACTCAAAATTATCTTAAAAATTTCACTATGATGCATTTTTGAAAAGAGTAGACACCATGAATAACGCTTTTAAGTACTGGACCACAAGGTCCTCCATGGTAGAGTCCAAGGGACGTCGTCACATCACCAGTTCCTTGGAGTGGCAGGGACCCAGCACTCGCGTGCTCATCATGTTCCACCATGCCTGGAGCCCACCGTGGTCTGTGCTGATATTCCTTTCTAGGGGGTGATTAATTCAATATAATTTTGATGCTAGTATAAAAACTTGAAAATATGTTATACATTTACTTTTCTTGTTTTTATAGCTTTATTTGGTTTTAACTTGCAAATTTGTGTGAGTTTTGTGTTTTTTGAAAGCTCTCTAGTAAAAATATAACTTGTTTTTTTTTATTTAACATAGTTAATTGCCATGGAAATATTCTCAGGGAAGATTTGAATGGCCTACTTTTTTAAAAGGATAAATATTTGAGTTTGGGAGAGTCTGGTTGTGCTTATATTTTTAATTAAGAGTCAGATATTTATGGGGGTGATCCCTCAAATCAGGATTTCACTTCTTCACTCCTTATTGAGAATACAATTGGATGTCTGGCTTTGTGGTTTCATGGACAAAGTCTCCTTCTGTAACACCTTCATCCTGTATGTGTGCTGGTTTATGTCCTGGCTGCTCCACTTCCTGTCCAGCTCCCTGATAATGGCCTGGGAAAAAACAGCAGAAGATAGTTTAAGTACCTGGGCCCTGTCACCCATATGGGAGACCTGGATGAAACTTTAGGATCCTGGCTTTGACCTGGCCCAATCCTGGCCGTTGCAGCCTTCTGGAAAGTGAACCTGAACCAGCAGATGAAAGATTCATTCTCTCTCTCTCTCTCTCTTTCTCTCTTTCTCTTTCTGTGTGTGTGTGTTTGTGTGTCTTCCTCTTTTTCTCTGTAACTCTTTCAAATAAATAAATAAATCTTTTTAAAGAAATGCAGATAGGTTAAGTGGATAAAAAGAGTTTCAATCAGTAATGAACACATGGAGCTAGAGTAGTTTGTACTCTGAGAATCGTGTTCTTATGTGCCTCACAAACTAACCTAATCCATTTCAGAAGAATTTCATAAATGAAGCAAAAATGTATACAGCTACACACATATCCACACACACACACACACCTACACACACCTAACCAGTGACGTAGATTGAGGTATGATATTAAATTCCTGCCTCAGAATAAAGGCTTTATAATTAAACAATAATTAATAAAACCTCTGGATTTTCTTATAAAGTCAGAACCCCATGGTGAGCAAGTGCAAAGCCAGGTTATTTAAAAACAAGAAGCTTTTATAAGCAAGGAGGTGTTGTGGTTGGTGTATAGTATGATTGCATGTACACAGGGGCTTCCACACTCAACAGAATCAGAGGTATACATCAGCTGGATGTGCATGTGTGCCGGGGTCCAAATTCTAGAGCCAACTGTGTTCTCAACCTTAATCTGGAAGTAAGGTGGGTCTTTAGATACCCTAGGGTATCCCTGAAATACCAGTTGGCATTTCCAACGTGTGGCATATCATCTGTGCTTTCCTTGCCTAAATAAGGTGGTGTCTTCCACCTGGAGATGCTTTCATATCCCTTGATTTCATGGTAAACTAATTTTAAAGGTAGGAAATTATTTTAACCACATTTAGAATGCTACCAAAGGGTTTTGATCAGTAGAAATCTACAGTTTGAGCTATTGTCAGCAGACTCTCTTGAAAACTAAACCAGTGGCTAATACAACTTTTGCAATAAGTAGTTATTTATAATTTTAAACAGGCATTATGTAACAGTAGTGACTAAACAGCACAGTTTTTGTTTACTCTGAAGTTGATCTCTGGAATAAATGTTCTCTTTCTAACTGACTACAGAGTAATGTGGAAAATGACTGCACTTGGCAATAAGACTTTGACAGTGACAAATAAATAGGCATTTATTTATCAATATCAATATCAGCCTGTCAACATCAATATCATTGCCTTACAATGACTATGAAAATAGTGGAAATGTATTCTTATTTATGTTTCTGTCATATTCATCTGTAGCACCTGAGAAAGGAAGTAAGAGACATTATTTTCACCTTTCATTAGAAAACTAAGAACTAGAGAGTATAAGGCACTTGCTTGTAGAAATTTAGTAGTTAGAATGGGTGCTCAAAGGGAGCTTCCTTTGTCAACACTGGCTGCTACTGCAATAAAGCAAAGTGAGCAGCAAATTAACACAAGAGTTTGTGTCAGGAAAGGATTCCAAAGTACAGATAGTGCACGGAGTAGAGGCTTAAAGGAGTTAAGTGCAGCTCTCTGGACTAGAGCAATAAGTTCAGAGGGTAATGGACAATCCCAGCTGACTCATACACACTGATATTTAGATCTCCAGAAAAACTTTTCATTGCTGAAGTTTTGAACTTAGCCTTCATTTTAAAAACTTTTAGCTTATGCTCAAGAAAAGGAAGCACAAAAAGCAAGATCAGCCACAGTGAAATATGATAGTACTTGAAAAAGTTCATAGAAAATAGAATTAAAATGTTTATTATGGTGTAATTATCTAAAATCTGTGCCTAGTTTTTTTTTCATTCTGTTCATTTTCTGTGAACTTTTTTTTTTTTTACAAAAAAGAAAAACAAAACAAACAAAACACTTTATTTTCCACAAGGAAGAGCAATAGGAAAAATTAAATCATTTCCCACATATTGTTTTCTTAAAACAGAGCCTACAAAGACATATTCAGCACCAAATAAAAAAAGAAAAAAATAGAGAAAAATTACAAACAGCCATAGAATATAATCTAGAAAGCAAACATTTAATATTGCACTTTGTTTTGATAACATTTTGGATTTTACTTTTCCTAATTGAAAAATCAGGAATATATCATGAATACTGGAATACAACTGTGAACCTCACATCTTATGTCAGGAATTGACCAATATTTAGGAGAAAGTAATGCCTCTAAGTCAGAGTAAGGAAATACTTTAGTGGAGAAAATAAAACTTTATTTAGTAAAGTTTTATAAATTTAAAATGTTATCACATTTTGTGATCCAGTGCCAATGATCAGAATATTGGTCATTCTTGCTTTAGGTGTTACTTTAAGAGTATATGATGATCAGTATTCCAATGCTATGCATATCAACAATTGTTCCGTAGTCTGTTAGACATAAGAAAAAAAGAAAAGGGATTTTCTGACAATCCCCCCAAACAAAAATAAAACCACCAAATGCCCTTAATGCCAAATATTCCATTAGCTTCTTTTGAGGGGGACATTCACAAAATGATTTAACAACAATAAAAAAAATTTCACCCCCATTTCCTTATTATCTAGTATTAGTTTGCTACAGGAGCCCAAACTCTTTAACCGAATCACTTAAAATGCGATTCATTTTACACTGGGCTTTCTTCACCCTGTCAGCATTTTTCAAACATGAATTGTCTCCCATGTTTTCTTAAGGCCACTTATGGAAAAGCCCATTTGTTTTGTATGAAGCTTTAAGACAGTATTTAACCAGGTCAAGCACCATTTTCTGTGAACTTTTGCAGACTCCTCGTAGCCCTTACATTAAGTTGTCAGCCATAGCGTGTGCCAGGACTTCCACTGCCATAATTGGCTAAGCACCTGCATGTTGTGAGTCACTTTGCAGCATGGCTACCACCTTTCCATAGGGTCTGGAGAGGTAGAAGAGGTATTCAAGATGACTTTTTGAATTAGTTATGGTAGACAAATTAGGTAGCATGTGGCATCTGCCTTTTACTTTACAAAAAAAAAAAGAGAGAGAGAGAGAGAACATCATGAATCTTCTCTAAGTCTCACTTTTGAATTTTGATGAGATCCTGTGGGGAAGATTGATAGCTTACAATAGATATGGCTGGAAACAAATCTTGGGCAGTCTGCCAGATGACTGATAAACAATAGAATGTGCATGATGAATGGACCCTGGGAATTAATCATTGTACACTTTGATCCAAAACTACTGGGTTAAAAGTCTTGTACTAGAATTATGGATTAAATAGAATTGTGGCCATTTACTTACTATAGTGACTATTTTGTTGTTTGAATAGTTAGGTAGAACCTAAATGGTGACAGTTGAGATAAAAGATCTCGTCCTAAGTTTTACACAATCAAAAATATTTTTTGAGTAACTCCATTGCATTTACTCCTCTATGTACTTAACATGTGTCTGTTAATAGAAACAAGAGCCCTAGCCTTATAGAGTTTGTATTGTAGGGCAAAAAGCAGTTTTAAAGCAATAAACATAAACAAAACATATGCTGGAAAGTATCTAATGTTATAGAAACAAAATGGAGAACAGAATACGGCCTTATGAGGAGGGGGTGGGCTTCAGTTTTCATTGGTGAGGTGGAGGTGTTACTTAGGCCACAACTTGCAGGAGATGCCAATATTACCTGTATGACCTGTGGTAAATCATTTAGAGGCTCACGCTCTTGGCTTACTTAAGTGAATGCTTTGTCAGTGGCTTCTAAACCATGCCCCCTTGAATCCTGAGATCACCAAAGAACACAATTAATGAACACATTCATGGGTGGAGCCAGGAATTTTTGGGAGAGCCTTTCATTCTCTTCTCCCTTTTACTTTGACTACAGTGAAAGGAACACCGTCTGAAGAGAAAGGAAGTCAAGCTCAGTTTCATTTTAGGCCTCGTTTCTTTGCTTTTTAAAGATTATTTATTTATTTGAAATGGAAAGTTACAGAGAGAGAGAGAGAGAGAGAGAGAGAGATCTTCCATACTGTGGTTCACTCCCTAAATGGCCACAGTGGCCAGAGCTGGGCAGGTCTGAAGCCAGGAGCTTCATCCAGGTCTCCCACGAGGGCACAGGGGCCCTCTTCCACCACTTTCCCAGGCACACTAGCAGGGAGCTGAATCGGAAGTGGAGCAGCCAGGGCTTGAAACAGTGCCCACATGGGATGCCGGCATCGCAGGCGGCAGCTTTACTTGCTATGCCACGGTGCCAACCGCAGCCTCATTTCTTGTCATTGTGGTAGTCCCAAACTGATGAGCAGCGGCTGTCTGTAGGCTCTGTGAGACTAGTTCTCACATATGTCGATCAGGGCTGCTGCCAGTCCTATTTAGGAACCAGAGAAACATTGATCTTTAGGGTTTCTGCATTTTGCTTTTGTTGTAAACCAAAGAGCAATGAATATGGATTTTTTAAAAAAAATATTTACTTATTTATTTATTTGAAAGGCAGAGTAAGGGAGAGGGAGAGGGAGAGGGAGAGGGAGAGGGAGAGGGAGAGGGAGAGGGAATCTTCCATCTGCTGATTCACCCCAAAATGGCTACCACAACTGTCAGGACTGGTCCGGGCTGAAGCCAGGAGCTCAGAAATCTATCTGGTTATCCCACATGGATGGCAGGTTCCTAAGCACTGGGGCCACCTTCCATTGCTTTCCCAAGAGCATTAGCAGGGAGCTGGATCAGAAGTGGAGCAGCCAGAACTCGCTCGAACCTTTGCTTAAATGGGATACTGGCATCACTGGCTGAGGCTTAACTCACTGTAACACCAAGGCAGCCCCATGTTGTGGAACTTTTGAACTGCATTTTTGATCCACAGTGGTGGAAAAATTATCTGTGCGTTTTGTGCCTGGGTTAGTGACATTGACTTGCAATCATTGTTGTTTGAAGTAAAAGTATAAGGTAGAAAATTGTGTGGGTACCACAGCCAAATAGAACTCTGAGGTCATGTTTCTTATGTTAGTTTGTATTACTTTGTGTGTTAGTGATAAGAAATTAGTAAATACCAATTTTCCTTTGCATAAAATGGACTTATCCCAGTTCCTGCTCTCTTGTCATTAATGTAAGGATGTGAGTAGCATGGTTATACAGTTAGTGTGGAACCAGGCCCCAGTCCTTACACCTTTTTATTCAATTTCTCTGAATTCCATTTTCTTTTCTTCTTTTTTTTGACAGGCAGAGTGGATAGTGAGAGAGAGAGAGAGACAGAGAGAAAGGTCTTCCTTTTTGCCGTTGGTTCACCCTCCAATGGCCGCTGCAGCCTGGGCATCGCGCTGATCCAAAGCCAGGAGCCAGGTGCTTCTCCTGGTCTCCCATGCAGGTGCAGGGCCCAAGGACTTGGGCCATCCTCCACTGCCTTCCCGGGTGATAGCAGAGAGCTGGCCTGGAAGAGGGGCAACCGGGATAGAATCTGGCGCCCCGACCGGGACTAGAACCCGGTGTGCCGGTGCCGCAAGGCGGAGGATTAGCCTGTTAAGCCACGGCGCCGGCCTGAATTCCATTTTCTCACCTGTGAATAGGTGGAGAGTGTGGAGGTGTTTAGAGATATTTTGAGACTTAAAGATATAATCTTCAATATAATGTAAATAATTCTGTTATTATAGTTGACGGCAGGACTTTGACAAGGATGAATAAGACACCTTGTTCTACAGAAATAAGACTTAGAGTAGTTGTGCACACACTGAATGTGCTCACATTTATGTAACACGTTTACTTCACCAAGTGTGGAATCCATCATTTTGCACACAAGGGACAGTTGGAAAATGTTAACAGGTGCTGCTCTGGTTGTCCTCGTCATGATCTCCATGTGGCCCATGTTTGATGTTTGTATGTTTTGTTTCTTCATGGAAGGATGCAGCCCATGACCCTATCATGCTGGTGGGAAACAAGGCTGACCTCCGAGACTCCGCTTCTGCAGAGGGGCAACAGTGTGTCTCAGGGTACTTTGGAGAAAAGCTGGCCATGGTAAGCATGAGGGTGGTCTGAACTGGAAGGGACTGTGGGGGTGCAATGACTTTGGAGTCAATGCCCTTCCTCTTTTGTCTACCTTTGCTAGAGAGAGCCTCAGTCGTACCTCCTCCCTGTTTGATGAGGCACTGTCCCCTTCATGCATGCAGAGCTCCCAGCACCCTCCTCTTGAGTGTCATCGATTCCCTCTTAAAGGAAAACATTCACATGCTCAGTTCCTCCACTGAGCATCACTACAATGAGGTGCCAGAATAATCCTGCCTCATCCTCCTCCCTCTAACCCAGCTCCTGGAATCCTTCTCTAGTCCTGAAGTCCAGGTAAAGGAAAATGAACGGAAGTCCTGTTCTGAAAAGGTGTGCTTGACCCTAGGGGGTTACCGTACCAGGGGACAGGAGATGGAACAGGGCCTCACCTGGGTGAAAGGGAATCAGAAGACTTTTTTCTCGAAGATTCGTGCTTATTTGAAATAGTCTAACATTAGTTTGGGTTATGCGTGTAAAAGGGATGCAGTACAATCCTGTCCAGATTGCTACTGTGGGCCGTGTTTGCTCCTGTATACTGTCATCCTGTCAGGATGTAGTGTAGCCTCCTATGAGTTGACCTGTGCAAGGAATCAGAGGCACCTTGGGCCAAGCAAGTTCACCCTGTCCTGGTCAGATCTGATGGTGATGTTGTCGGTCATCAGCACCATGAAAGGACTATTCTGTAGCATATGTATGTGAACTTTAAGTTCTTTTAAGTTGGAAAGTCTTGTTTTAAATCTTAAAATTGATAACCAGATGTGATAAACATCAAAACTGGACAGTGAGATATGGAAGAGATTCATTTAACATACATGAAGTTGTATCTGCCGTGTGGCAAACACTTCATTATGTGCCAAGCAAAACAGTCTTTGCCATCTCATAGTTTACTGTCCGGCGGAGACAGACAGGAAACTCGTGTAATCCACATGCCCAACTCTGCCCCACACTAGCAGAGCCCCCAGGGTTTGCTTGCTTATGCATCTCAGGACGTCCACCCCCCTGCATCCTCAGAGGCAGGCTCTATTGTATCGGTAACATCCTGTTCATAGAAGTAAGCAGCAGCTGCAGCTGCTTCTGCTAGAGAAGATGTTCATTTTATGGTTTATATAGATATTCTATGTAGTTGGGGTCTCCTGGATATATACCCCCTTAGGGAGTCTTCCTATGCCTGCTTCTTTCTCTTCCTGTTCCAGAGAAATCATCTAATGCTACCCTTGTCCCACACAAGGTTGTTTAAAACCCACACCCAATGACACAGTGCACTCAGTTCTCCTTGCTTAAAAAGAAAACGTCTTCGATTTGTTAGGCAAAGACACACAAAGATAACTTCAGCAGTTGCAACAGTAGCAAGTACGATGCAGGAAAAATACGGAGTGCTGTGAGGTTTTCTAAGAAGACCTAGTAAAGAATTCTCAGAGTTTGAAAAGTGTTAATCTTAACTTCAAGAAAGGATTTCCTAAAATTCAAACTGTAAAGTAAAAACTGTAGGAAGTGGTTAGCCTGGTGAAGGTGGTGGAGGAAGTAGGGGGCAGCCTAGGTAATAGGGAGAGCAGGTGTAAAGGTCCTGAGTTCAAAGGGAATTGGGAGCACTGCAGGGTAACAGGAGCTTTACAGCTGCAGGGGAATGGTGGGAGGTTGATTGGGGGCACATCAAACTGCGCCGTGTTAGCCATGGAAAATCATTTAAACATTACCTAAAGAAGAGCCAGGAATCACTGAAAGATGAAACTTGTATAACTTAAATATATAATTAAAAATGTTTGGAAGAAGGAGAATGATCTGATCAGTGATCATATTCATAACCACTGGGAGGTTGAATATTAGAGGACTAGAGAACACATGTTAATTTTAGTGAGACACAGGATGTCAAATTCTGGTGGAAAAGATGATGGTGTGAAATAGGATGTTCCTGTCCTGCTGGCCAAAAAGAAACGTCCCTTTGATTGGCATCAAACTCGTGAGTGCTTACCTTCAGCCATCATCTTTGTCTCAAATTATTTGATGAAATTTGATAGCGTGTGTGAATGCTGGAAATAAAACCTCAAAGCATGAAATATGTGTTGTTTTAATGCAGAGTAAAAATTTGTAGGACTTATTTCTAGAATAACTACATTCAAAGATTTTTAAAATTTAAGTATTGAAACTCTGACTTCAAATTCTTAACTGTTAGTCTCTCAGTATGGTAAAAGGAACATATATTTTTATTTCATCTTACTGATTTGAAATTCCAGGAATTGCAAGTTAAAGGCTCTGTTTAACTGTGTGCATTCCTTTTCTGCAGACCTATGGTGCCTTATTCTGTGAAACAAGTGCCAAAGATGGTTCCAATGTAGTGGAAGCTGTTCTACATCTTGCTCGGTAAAGTCTGGCCTTGTATTTGGAAAACTGGAATGTGAGATTGCATTTTTACCTAGGTAGCACATACGTCAAATTTCTTGACCAGATTGTAAAGGTAGAATATACCAGTACATCAAAAGCTTTATGGGAAAGGAGTTGAAAGGTAGGAATAGGGATGGACACACACTTGGCATAACACTGGAGATGCCACTTGTGATTACTGCAGTGTTGGGGCTGAGTCCTGGCTCTGCTTCCAGCTCCAGCTTTCTGCTATGCTCAGCCTGGAGATGGCAGATCGAGTTCTTGGTTCCCAGCTTTGGCTGGGACCAGTCCTGGCTGTTATGGGCATTTGGGGAGTGAACCACTAGATGCAGATCTTTCTATGTATGCATGTTGATCTGTCTATCTGTCTTTCTCTGGGTGTATCTTTGTCTTTCAAATAAATACCTTTCTAAAACCAAAATAAAAGTCAAGTTTACTTTGGTACTTTTTTTTTTAATCCATGCATAGCTTTGTATAGCATAGTATTGTCCCTGAACTTTTTGATGATTCATGTACAGGGATCTCAAAACTTTTGCAAGGCAATCAACTTATCTTTTAATTCCATTTTCTATGAACTTTTTGAGGTGCCCATGTACAACAGGAAATACCATCTTTTTTTTTAAGCCATGAAGCAAATGTGCATGGATATGATAAAAGCTGGTAATGCTGCTTGTTCTTTGAACACTGGCAAAATATATTCACTGCCAAACAAAACAGGTGCATCCGAAGTGCCATTGACATTTCTGGAAAATGTCACCATGAAGCTAATAGTTGACTTATAGGAGTTATTTTCAGGAACCAGATTTTAAACACTAGAGACTATTGTGGGTACAGCTCTTGTGACGTTATCCTGGGTTTAAGAAAAGTGGTGTAGTGGGTCAGTGTCAAAATGAGTAGTACCTAGGTAATTATTATGTTGGTAGCAGTGTTATTAAAAAATAAATAACACTTTGGCCAGCGCCATGGCTCACTAGGTCAATCCTTCACCTGCGGCACTGGTACTCTGGGTTCTAGTCCCAGTTGGGGCGTCTGTTCTGTCCCGAGTGTTCCTCTTCCAGTCCAGCTCTCTGCTGTGGCCCAGGAAGGCAGTGGAGGATGGCCCAGGTGCTTGGGCCCTGCACCCCCATGGGAGACCAGGAGGAAGCACTTGGCTCCTGGCTTCGGATCCGCGCAGCGCGCTGGCTGTAGCAGCCATTTGGGAGGTGAACCAATGGAAGGAAGATCTTTCTCTCTCTGTTTCTCTCTTTCACTGTCTAATTCTGCCTACAAAAAAAATAAATAATAAATAACATTTTGGAATACAGGTTAGAATACAACTTATGTCATTTAAGAACTTGAATATAAGCATTCATGTTTTAATTCTTAAAGTGTTCTAGGAAATAACAGTGCTATTGTTAGATTTATTGCTTAAGCATAGTTTTTGCAACAAACGAAAAAATGATCCTTTACTGTCCTACAGGGATTAAATATCAAAAACAAAAAAAGGAAAAATCAAAATGGGCAGTAATAAAATTTGTGACAATGATCTCCAATTGCAAACAAAGCAAAAACATAATTTTAAATGTGCAATTATATTTTTGAGTATTTGTGAGATTTTATAAGAATCTTTAGTGTGATAATTGACCTGTTCAGCTGGTAAACGTTGACAGTTATTGTGGTATTTTCAACGCTGGTTTTGAATTAGTGACTTGGTATTTATAGTGCCTAATAGACTAGTGGAATGGTCTGTTAGTGGAATGTTTGGACTAGAGACTTGGGATAGATTTTTGCCTTCACCTTAGAGGATTGAGAAACAGGTGTCAGGACTTTAGGTGACAGGGCTTGGCAGATGAGCTAGGCTAATACCCAGTATCTTTGAACATCTTTCCCTTTGACATCACTCCAAGTATGATACCTCCCACCCCCCATAACACTAGAAATCCTCTGTTTAAAGCAGAAACTTTGAGTGTGTCCTACAACAGGTAGGAAAAAATAAAATATTTAAACGTGTTTAGATTCAAATAATTACGTATTCTATGGCCTATGATTGGTAAGGAAATAGTGAGTTAATATCACATTTGACAAAAAAGTCCCTGAGTAAAACCTTTATATGAGGGTACTTTAAATAGTTGGTGGAAAATAGAATTAAAGGATAAGCTTAATTCGGGGACAAAACGTTGAAATCCGGGTGACTGTAGGGTGGGTCAGATAATGTAATCCACCACTTTGCAGTTCTTAGGGAATATAAATTACTTTGGTCAGAAAGCTACATTCAGTAAAGGGGGAAGAATTTGATGCAATTCAGTGTTTGACTTTACTAAAGGTAGATGTTTGGTGTTAGTGTTTCATGAATATGTACCTGAGTATTCTTGAACAGAGGTGTTGTAGCTGATAGGGAGCAGAGGAATGGGGGAGGTCCTGCAGGTCTTTAGCGAATCCTTAGCCCAAGGTTCAACACAGTGTCAGTCCTGCCTTAGCCTTGTTCAGTGAAGTGATGAATCGATGCTCCCACAAGCTGGGAAGGATGCAGTAGGGTCAACCTTTATACGAAGAGAATATCCATAATCCAAAAATCCAAAATTCAGTAGTGTTGCAAAATCCAAAACTTTCTGAGTACAGATGTCCACTGAAAAGGTTTGAATAGGTGTGGGGTGGGCAGGCGTAGGTGTTTTGGCATGGTGATTAAGATGCCCACATCCCAGTGGTGCTGGGTTTAATACCTGACTCTGGCTATTGCAGACCCTGGGAGGTGCCCTCTGATGGCTCAAGTAGTTGGATCCCTGCCACTCATGTGGTAGACCTGGATTGAGTTCTAGCCCAATCCAGTATTGGCTGTTATATTCATTTGGAGAGTGAGCCAGTGGGAAAGATCTTGGGCTGGCTCTCATAATTTTTTTAAAACTTAATTAAGCATTTGGAGCATTTTGGACTTTTGATTTTTGGACTAGGGATACTCAGCTGGTAAAGTTTATGTAATTATTCCAAAAATCTGGAAAATTCAAATATATGAAAAACTTCTGGTCCCAAGCATTTCAGATAAGAGATACCCATTCTGCACCAGGCAGGGTGCTTCAAAATGTTTGTGGAGAAACCAAATTAAACAATAAGTTTATTTTATTTCAAAACAAGCTTTAAATGCATGTGCAATTTTTTTCATAATACCTATTTTTGTGAACTTTTTGAAGAGCCTTCATCTGCATGGATTTCAAACATTTTTTTCACCAAGCAGACATCTTAAATTCTGTTTTCCGTAACCTTTTTGAAGTCCCTTTATATGTGAGCACAGGCTGCTGCCCAGAATATCGAAGGATTGTGATATAAGGAGAGTTGAAGTTCTTTCTTGAATCTACTCCTAAATAGCTAAGGAGTCTTCAACAAGCTCTTGTGTCTCTTAGGCACCTGAATCTTTACAATGAGGAAGGGAGTTGAATAAAATGATCTCAGCTATCCTTTCTAACAGCCTGAGATTCTATCCATGAGGGGACTTCAAAAAGTTATTGGAAAATGGAATGGAAAGGTGTTTATTTTGGTGAAAAACCATGCAGCTTTTTCCTCCTTCTCTCCCTCCCTCCCTTCCTTCTCTTCACCTTCCCTTCCTTCCTTCCTTCTTTCCTCCCTTCCTTTTGCAGTAAGTATGCTAGCCAAGTTTAATGAAGAGAGTATACTTGACAGGCCAGGGGGCTATCTTTGTAAAGAGATCAGTCTGTACTATGGAGTTTTCATGGATATGAGTATGGACCCTCCACTTCTCTCCCATCTCTGTGGGAGATATCCCTGGGTGAAGGGCATCCTGCATGTGGAATTCTTGAAATTCCTCCCAGAACTTCATAGTGAACCTCATAGCCTCTTCAGTGTGGGACTGGGAAGTTTCCCATAAGGTGTCCCTAGGAGAGGGCTGGAACCCACCAACAAGTGTATGCAACAAGGGCAAGACTTTCGATGTCTGAATACTGGTCTGTTGCCAAAGCTTGCTTCTACATTTTCCCTCATTCCACTGCACCAAATAAATTCCCTCTTCTTAGAAAACTTTGGATTTTCTTCAGCCTCTCTTACACACATAGGCTAATGCCTACCTAGCAACCTTACCATTCTTCCTCAAGAGAAGTGACCCATGATCTTACAGGAGTAGCCTGGGTGAAGGGCCATCTTCTGTATTTTCTTTGACCTGGCATTGGGGTATAGAGCTGCTTGTAGGTATTCTTCTCTTGCTGTCTGTCCTGTGGTGCTTGATGTGGCCTTGGAAAAGATTGTCCTGCATAGTCCAGAGGACTGGGCATGTTGTCCAATGGGATAAGCTGGAACCCCTGCCTCACAACTTTCTGGAGCTGGACAGCTTTTATTCTTTAGAGACAAAATGAACCAATGCAGGGCCAACACTGTGGTGCAGTGGGTTAAAGCCCCCGTCTGCAGTGCCAGCATCCCATATGGGTATGGTTCGAGTTCCAGCTGCTCCTCTTCCAATCCAGCTCTCTGCTATGTCCTGGGAAAGCAATGGAAGATAGCCCAGATCTTTTTGCCCCTGAACCCACATGGGAGACCTGGAAGAAGCACCTGACTACTGGCTTCTGATCAGCTCAGCTCTGGCTGTTGTCATTTGGGGAGCGAACCAGCAGATGGAAGACGTTTCTCTCTCTCTGACTCTAACTTTCTCTGTAACTCTATCTTTCAAATAAATAAAATAGATTTTCAAAAAAATGAACCAGTGCATTAAAGACATTTGGTGTAAAGAGATGCAGTAAGAGAACAAGAGCTATAGAGCCCAAAAGAGACAACAACCAGGATTTCCATGACCCAGTGATGAACCAGACATTCCAATTCTGTTTGACCCTGTTTTTCTGACCTCATGCAGGAAATGCTGAATACAGTTTTATATCTGTCTAGTTGGATTGACCAAAAACAACAGTCTTGAAGCATGTCACAGACACCCCCTTGGGAAGCAGTTAGCATGTCTAAAGTCTACCCATTTTGAAGGACTGGGTTTGGCAAACTTAGTGTGGGGACCTTAGTCATAGCAGCCTGTACCTGGATAAAGGCTGTGTTTTGTTCTCTTTCCCAATGGAGGAGTCCCTGTTTTGGCTCACTCTTTACAGTCTTCTACAGGGACTTCCCCATACCTAGGTATTCATAACCTGTTAGAGAAATGCAGAGGTTGTCTTCAGATTGTAGGAGTAGGAATTTGCTGTGCAGCCTGTATTCTCTCTGGGGCCAGTCTCTGTTCCCCAGAGTGAGGATGAGTCATAAATTGCTTCCCGACAGACTAGTTGTTCTTTCTCCTTGGACACCTGAGCCACATTCTGTTAGGAAGTTAAGGGCACTAGTCAGATGCCCAACACTGGAGTCTCAAGTAGGTTAACAGACTAGCAAATAATCTCTCCAACCCCCTCAAGAGAGTCCCTTAGACCCTCCCCTCCAAGGGCCTGTCCAAGTAGGTGGAGGCTCTCTGTAAATCCTTGTGACAGCATTGTCCTTGCAGTCTTTACACATTTCCATAAACTTTTTGAAGGCCTTTTGCATTCTAGCTAATCCTAATTATGAATGACATAATGACAATTTAATGCTCAGTTGTCTTAAGGGGTTACATGATGGTTAAATGGTCCCAGTCACAGCCATAGTGCAGAATCACTTCTCTTTATTGTATCATAAAGTTGGGAGTGGCCTAGACTGCCTATGCCTTCCTTTCCATCTGCTCCTGTGTGCCCTGTTGAGGCAGGCAGGCATCAGCCCTGCTTGTAGCGCTTAGATACCAGCTTGTGTTGTTTGCTTAAAAAACTGATGGTCAAAGGCATTTGGATAAGAAGGTCATTTTAGTTGAATACTGTTAGGTTATAGTTAATTTTAAAGCTTTTGACAATTAAAGAAATCAGACAAGCTTTTGTGAATTTCTAAGCATTTTTTTTTGACAGGCAGAGTGGACAGTGAAAGAGACAGAGAGAAATGTCTTCCTTTTTGCCGTTGGTTCAGCCTCCAATGGCTGCCGTGGCCAGCGTGCTGTGGCTGGCGCACCACGCTGATCCGAAGGCAGGAGCCAGGTGCTTCTCCTGGTCTCCCATGCGGGTGCAGGACCCAAGCACTTGGGCCATCCTCCACTGCACACCCGGGCCACAGCAGAGGGCTGGCCTGGAAGAGGGGCAAGCGGGACAGAATCCGGCACTCTGACAGGGACTAGAACCCTGTGTGCTGGTGCTGCAAGGCGGAAGATTAGCCTATTGAGCCGCGGCGCCGGCCATACTAAGCATTTTTAAAAATTATTATTGTTGGTGTAGTAAGGCCTGGTTTTGGGTCTCTAGTTATGGAAACAGTGTTAAATGTAAAAATAAATAAAGCAAATATATGCAAACTCCAACTGCTTTACATTCTGCCTTCAGATTTGCTTGTGAAAGCACCCATGTCTTAAATGGAAATGTCACAGTCACTATGGGCAAAATTATCAATTTTTGAAGTCTTTTTTTTTTTTTGACAGGCAGAGTGGACAGAGAGAGAGAGAGACAGAGAGAAAGGTCTTCCTTTGCCATTGGTTCACCCTCCAATGGCCGCCGCGGTAGGCGCGCTGCGGCCGGCACACTGCGCTTGTTCCGATGGCAGGAGCCAGGTGCTTCTCCTGGTCTCCCATGGAGTGCAGGGCCCCAAGGACTTGGGCCATCCTCCACTGCACTCCCTGGCCACAGCAGAGAGCTGGCCTGGAAGAGGGGCAACCGGGACAGGATCAGTGCCCCGACCGGGACTAGAACCCGGTGTGCCGGCACCGCAAGGCAGAGGATTAGCCTAGTGAGCTGTGGCGCCGGCCAATTTTTGAAGTCTTAATCTCCAGAAAGTTACATATAAATGTAAACCTTGTAAGTCCTCAATTAAAATTTTAGTTCTTTCTATGCCACGTAATGTCAGCAAACTTAAGCTAGAAGGATACTTAGATTTGCCTTGTCTGAAAAAGAATTCATTGTTGAAGGGAGGACATAAGTGTTAGATTAACAGACTAAATGACTCAGCCATTTATTGGAAAACCTTTCAATCCCAGGAAATGCTTATCTTAGAAATGCCACTTCCTTACTGTGCTGACAGGCTCTCTTTCCTAACCATTGTGCCATCAGTATGGGAGTTTGCTGTCACCAGGACTGCAGGCTTTAACCCTTTTGTAGTAAGCTCAATTCAACAGGCATTTAATTCATCAATGGCCTGATATTAGAGAAAAACACAAATACTTAGGCTGCTGTATCAGTAGTACAAGAACTGACCTTGTTGTGTGTAAATCTCTGTATAAGACTGGGTAATCTAAAGCACCATTGTAAGCATTTTTGCAATTTTATAATTTTTGGTGAGGTCACTTCATTTTTCCCAATCATAAACCTACTTTAAGTGTTTGGAGTTCGATCTTTCTGATTTCCTTAAAGTGATACATGCCTGCATTTTTTGGTTGATTAAAGAAACTAAAGGCCTGATGAAAGTTAGGTTATGTCTTTTTCCTCCCTAATACTTGCTTTCAGGTTTATTAATGTCTGTATTATTACCAGTACTTAACATATTGATAGCCCCATGCTACATGCAGTAGAAATAGCGAGGAAATAAAAGACAGGCATTGAGTATGAACATTAGTGGGGAAAAATGAAAATATGCATGATCTTCAAAAAGCTTACAGAAAATGCACATTATCTTTTATTTCAATGTTCCTGTGACCTTTTAGAGGTACTCTTTTCTATTACCAGGCCACCACGTGATATGTGGCTGATAGAGGCCATTGCACCTCCCTGAAGGGAGAGAAGCAGGTTGTTGTGTGAGAAGAGTACAATTATTGTATGCATTTTTAGGTAGGAGTATTGGGTATTAGAATGCTTAGTCATCTTACTCCAAGTGACCCAGCTGGTAACTGGTGAACTTGGAAGTCTTCACTGCTGGCCACTGGAATGTTGGTGATCTCAGGATTCCAGTCTGCACTCTCTTCCTCTTTGCTCTCTCTTTCTGCCTGTTGTCTTCCCTGCTTACGGCTTCTGGAACCATTTCTACCTGGTGATTTTCAGTTTCTGTATTTTTTTAACCCCACTTCTTTTTAAAATATCATAAGACATAGAAACTACACACACACCATGACATCATTTCTAAATCCGAATGTGCTACTGTTCTTTGGAAATTGTTCATCATTCTGTATTCCCTTTCTCGGGAATCTACCATAATTGTGATTAAAAAATCAGTCACCTAGGATCAGTCTTGATTCCTTTCCTCAGTCCCCACTTCCACTGCGCTCTGCAGGGGCCCTGCTGAATCAGTGACCTCTCTGTTTCTCTCAAATCCATGCATTTCTCTCTTGCTCTCACACACTCTTTGCTTTGGGGCAGGCATCAAAATGTTCTGCCTGGGTTAGTGCAAGAGTTTCTGCCTCAGTTTCTCCACTATCATTCACTTCCACCCTATAATCAGGGTGATCTTTCTAAATAAAAATCCAATGAATATTTACCTGCCTACTTACAATCCTGGACTGGTGTCCTGCATATGACATAAAGTCCATGCTCGGCCGATGCCATGGCTCACTTGGCTAATCCTCCTCCTGTGGCGCCGGTACCCCAGGTTCTAGTCCCGGTTGGGGCACCGGATTCTGTCCTGGTTGCTCCTCTTCCAGTCCAGCTCTCTGCTGTGGTCCAGGAGGGCAGCGGAGGATGGCCCAAGTGCCTGGGTCCCTGCACTTGCATGGGAAACCGGGAGGAAGCACCTGGCTCCTGGCTTTGGATCGGCGCAGCGCCAGCCATAGAGGTCATTAGGGGAGTGAACCAACGGAAGGAAGACCTTTCTTTCTGTCTCTCCCTCTCACTGTCTTTAACTCTACCTGTCAAATTAAAAAAATAAAGTCCATGCTCCCTAGCATGTGGTTGATGATCCTTCCTAGCCCAACCGCACAGACCCTCCTGCTCGAATCTATTATCTTTTTCCCCAAGTGAAGGATAATCTGTAGACACAGCAAACTCTGTGTCCGATCATGGCGAAACTGTTTGATGCCTTTTCCTTTACAGTCGTAAGTTACTGCACCTGGAATCTCCTTCTCTCATTTAACTAAAGGTGAATTTTTGTTGTTTCAAGAGGTCCCCTTAATGTCAAAGGCTGCATGAAGCTTCCTGAAGCCTGGAACACACTGCACATGTGTGTTAGCAGCTCTCTCAAGGACTTTCCAATGTGTACACATCTGTCTCCCTTAAAGCTTACTAGCGGAGGGCTGCAGAGACTGGCAGAAATTGGGCATTTGTTGGATGACAAAACTGCTGAGAGTTTGTATTTGAGTTGTATTAATTTTCTCCTATCACTGTAACATATTCCCACAGATGCAGTGGCTGAAACAATACACATTCATTGGGTGACAGTTCTGCAGGACTGCAGTCCGAGCTGGGTCTAAGTTGAATTGTGTTTCCTCTTTTTTTTTTCTCCTGATTTTTGTTTCTTCATCTGCTATGTGAAGAAGTAAGACCCAACCTGTCTTAAATCAGAAAATTCTGACTCACAAGACAGTGGCTTTCAAAAGTGAGGACACATTAGAAATTTCTGACGCTGCACTGGCCAATTTTATAGCCACTATACTCTTGAAATGTGGCTAGTCCAGGGCCGGTGCCGTGGCTTACTTGGTTAATCATCTGCCTGCAGTGCCGGCATCCCATATGGGTGCCGGGTTCTAGTCCTGGTTGCTCCTCTTCCAATCCAGCTATCTGCTGTGGCCCGGGAAGGCAGTGGAGGATGGCCCAAGTTCTTGGGCCTCGGCACCCTCATGGGAGACCAGGAAGAAGTACCTGGCTCCTGGCTTCAGATCAGCGCAGTGCCGGCCCTAGTGAAATTTGGGGAGTGAACCAATGGAAGGAAGACCTTTCTCTCTGAATCTCTCTCTGCATAACTCTACCTATCAAAAAAAAATGTGGCTAGTCCAAATTGTCTTGTGCTAAACCTATTCAATATATACTGGGTTTTGAACACAGTACATAAACTCATTAAAATAATTTATTGATTACATCCTTAAGTGATAATGTTTTTGCTATACTGGGTTTGAAATATTAATAATATAGTAATAAAATTAACTCACCTGTCATTTTCACATTTGTTTGGTGTGGCTACTGAACAATTTAAAGTGACATATTTAAAATCATTTTGTATTTCTGTTAAACAGAATTGTTCTACCATAAATATGTAGGTTCCCAGCAGTTCTAGTTATCTGCTCCCATAATAAACCATCCCTAAACTTAGATGCCTAAAACAACATTTTAAAATCTCTTCCAATGATCAGAGTTTGCTAGTTGTTGACTGGAAGTTTCTTCAACTGTTCTTGCAAGGGGTGTGTCACACATATTTGGTCAGATGGTCACAGAGACTATCACTTGGACTGGATGTCTTCCTCCAGGTACTCCTCCTTTTCTCCCTGTGGCTTTTCTCCATGAGGCATCTCATTCCCCACTACCATTCTGTGGCCTTAGTCCATTGAGGAGTCTGTATTTCTTAAATGGTAGCCCAAGGTGCCAAGGGAAGGAGATTGAAATGGCCAGACATGCTGATGCCTGGGCATGGGATTTCCGGAGCATGATTTCTTGCAGAATCTAATGTTCTAAGTAGGCAGAGAGCTGTCCATGACCAAAGGCAGAGGAGGGCAAAGCTTCTTCTCTGATGAAGGAATGCCAGACCCTTACAAAGAAGAGTAGGGTTATTTTGGACCATCTTGGGATGTGGCACAACACTCATCTCACACACTAAGGTGATCGTTCAGCTTGTCTAAGGTGGGAATCTATATCTTCACATTTCACAAACATCCTCAGAGGCTACACTTGGAAGGACTCTTCCCTGGAGGTTTCATAAAAGATTTTATTGTGTCAGGATTGCCTTAGAAATTAATTCTAGGGGCTGGCACCAAGGAATAGCAAATTAAGCTACCACTTGTGTTGCCAGCATCCCATATGGGTTCATATCCTACTGTTCCACTTCTGATCCATTTCCTGCTAATGCACCTAGGAAAGCAGCAAAAGATGGCCAAAGTATTTGGGCCCCTGCATATATGTGGGAGACCTGGATGGAGTTCCAGGATCCTGCCTTCAGCCTGGCTCAGCCCTGGCTGGCATTGCCATTTGAGGGTTAAAAACAGATGGAAGATCTCTGTCTCTATCTCTCTCCCTACCCCTGACTCTGTGTGTGTGTGTGCATGCGTGCACACCTGTCTGCCTCTCTAACTGCCTTTCAAATAAATAAAATCTTTATTAAACATGTTCATTCACATTCCTTTTAGCAGCACAAGAAAATTTCTCTAGGATAGACCATATACGAGGCCATAAAGCGTTTCTCCACAAATTCAAAAAGATCAAAATCATACTATGCGACTTCTGTGATTACAATAGATTGAAGCTTGAAATCAGCAACTTGGGAATCTCTAGAGCACATGTAAACTCATGGATACTGAACAACAAGCTCCTAAATATATAGTGGGGCATAGAAGAAATGAATAGAAAAATAAAAAAATTCCTGGAAATGAGCGAAGATGACACCATATCATATCAAAACTTATAGGATACAACAAAAGCATTATTAAGACAGAAGTTTATAGCAATTGGTGCCTACCTCAAGAAACTGGAAAGTCACCAAATAAATGAGATATCAGTGTATCTCAGGGACCTAGAAAAAAAACAAATCCCAAATGCATAGGAGGAAAGAAATAATTAAAATTAAAGAATAAATAAATCAAACTGAAACCAAAAAATTACAAAATATCAACAAAATGAAGAGCTAACTTTTTGAAAAAATAAACAAAATTGACACACCATTAGCCCAACTAACCAAGAAAAAGAGGGAGAAGACCCATTTTAATAAAATTAGAGATAAAAAAGGAGATGTAAAAACAAATATCACAAAAATAAAAAGAGTCATCACCAATTACTACAGAGTAATACAACTTGTATGCCAACAAATTGAGAAAACTCAAAGAAATGGATAGATTTCTGGACACATTCATTCTACCAAAATTGAGTCATGAAGACATAGAACACCTAAACAGACCAATAGCCAAGATGGAGATTAAATCCATAATAAAAACTCTCCCAACAAAGCCTAGGTCCTGGTGGTTTCATTGCTGAATTCTACCAGACATTTAAAGAAGACCTAACTCCAATTCTTCTCAAGCTATTCAAAATAATTGAAAGGGAGGATATCCTCCCAAACTCCTTCCAGGAACCCAGCATTACCTTAATTCCTAAACCAGAAAAAGAAACAACAGAAAAAAGAGAATTATAGACCAGTGCCTCTGATGAACATAGATGCAAAAATCCTCAACAAAATAATAGCCAGCTGAATTCAATAATACAACAGAAAGATCATTCACCTGGATCACGTGGGATTTATCCCTGGTATGCAGGGATGGTTGAACATCTGAAAATCAATAAATGTGATACATCATAGTAACAAATTGAAGAACAAAAACCTATGATTATCTCAATATACATAGAGAAAGCATTTGATAAAATACAACATCCTTTCATGATGAAAACCTTAAGCAAACTGGGTATAAAAGAAATGTTCCTCAACATAAAAAAGGCAATTTATGACAGACCAACAGCTAGCATCCTACTGAATGTGTAAAAATTGGAGGCATTCCCATTAATATCCGGAACCAGACAATGATGCCCACTCTCACCATTGCTATTTAATGTAGTCTTGGAAGTTTTAGCCAGAGCCATTAGACAAGAAAAAGAAATCAAAGGGATACAAATTGGGAAGGAGGAAGTCAAACTCTCCCTATTTTCTGATGACATGCTTAAAAGACTCCACAAAGAGATATTGGAACTCATAAAAGAGTTTGGTAAAGTAGCAGGATATAAAATCAACACACAAAAATCAATAGCCTTTGTAAACACAGGCAATGTACCAGTTGAGAAAGAACTTCTAAGATCAATCCCATGCACAATAGCTACACAAAAATTTAAATACCTTGGAATAAATTTAACCAAGGATATTGAAGATCTCTATGATGATAATTGTAAAACATTAAAGAAAGAAATAGAAGACATAAAAAGTGGAAAAATCTTCCATGTTTATGGATTGGAAGAATCAATATCATCAAATTTCCATACTACCAAAAGCAATTTATAGATTCAATGTGATCCCAATCAAAATGCCAATGATAGTTCACAGATCTAGAATAAATGATGCTAAAATTCATATGGAAACAAAAGAGACCCCAAATAGCTAAAGCAATCTTAAACAACAAACACAAAGCTGAAAGCATCACAACACCAGATCTCAAGACATACTACAGGGCAATTATAATCAAAAGAGCCTGGTTCTGATACAAAACCAGACGTATAGACCACTGGAACAGAATAGAAACTCCAGAAATCAATCCAAACATCTACAACCAGCTTATCTTTGGCACAGGAGCAAAAATCAATCCCTGGAGCCATGACATTCTCTTCAACAAGTGGTGCTAGGAAAACTGGATCTCTGCATGCAGAAATATGAAACAAGACTCCTACCTCACACCTTACACAAAAATCCACTCAATGTTGATCAGAGGCCTAAATCTATGATGTGACACGATCAGACTACTAGAGAACATTGGGGAAACCCTAAAAGACATTGACATATGGAAAGACTTATTGGAAAAGACCCCAGAAGCACCGGCAATCAAAGCCAAAATTAACAAATGGGATTACATCAAACTGAGAAGCTTCTGTGCAGCAAAAGAAACATTCAGCAAAGTGAAGAGGCAGCCAACAGAATGGAAGAAAATATTTGCAAACTATGCAACTGATAAAAGATTAATTTCCAGAATCTATAAAAATCTATTTAAAAAACTCAACAACTACAAATCAAACAATCCAGTTAAAAAATGGGCAAAGGACCTGAATAGACATTTTTCAAGAAAGGAAAATCAACACACATATGAAAAAATGATCAGGATCACTAGCCATCAGGGAAACGCAGATCAAAACCACAATGAGGTTTCACCTCACCCCAGTTAGAATGGTTCTCATACAGAAATCAACAAGCAACACATGCTGGTGAGAATGTGGGGAAAAGGATGCCCTAATCCACTGTTGGTGGGAATGTAAACTGGTGCAACCAGTGTGAAAAACAGTGGAGATACCTCAGAAAGCTGAATTTGACTCAGCCATACAACTCCTGGGAATTTATCCAATGGAAATTAGATCAGCATATGAAGGAGTGATCTGTACCCCCATGTTCATTTCAGCTCAACTTTTTTTTAACTTTTATTTAATGAATATAAATTTCCAAAGTACAGCTTATGGATTACAATGGCTCCCACCCCCCCATAACTTCCCTCCCACCCGCAACCCTCCCCTTTCCCGCTCCCTCTCCCCTTCCATTCACATCAAGATTCATTTTCAATTCTCTTTATATACAGAAGTTCAGTTTAGTATATATTAAGTAAAGATTTCAACAGTTTGCCCCCACATAGCAACACAAAGTGAAAAAATACTGTTGGAGTACTAGTTATAGCATTAAATAACAGAGTACAGCAAATTAAAGACACAACTCCTACATGATATTATTTTAAAAATTAATTAATTTTCTATGCAATTTCCAATTTAACACCAGGTTTTTTTTTCATTTTCAATTATCTTTATATATAGAAGATCGATTCAGTATATGCTAAATAAAGATTTCATCAGTTTGCACCCACACAGACACACAAACTGTAAAACTACTGTTTTAGTACTAGTTAGAGCATCACTTCACATTGGACAACACATTAAGGACAGATCCCACATGAGACATAAGTACACAGTGACTCCTGTTGCTGACATAACAATTTGACACTCTTGTTTATGGTGTCAGTAATTTCCCTAGGCTCTAGTCATGAATTGCCAAGGCTATGGAAGCTTTTAGGGTTCCCCGACTTTGATCTTATTCTGACAGGGTCATAGTCAAATTGGAAGTTCTCTCCTCCCTTCAGAGAAAGGTACCTCCATCTTTGATGGCCCCGTTCTTTGTACTGGGATCTCACTCGCAGATATCTTTCATTTAGGTCTTCTTTTTTTTTTTCCCAGAGTGTCTTGGCTTTCCATGCCTAAAATATTCTCATGGGATCTTGAGCCAGATCCGAATGCCTTATGGGCTGATTCTTAGGCCAGAGTGCTATTTAGGACATCTGCCATTCTATGAGTCTGCTGTGTATCCCGCTTCCCATGTTGGATCGTTTTTTCCCTTTATGATTCTATCAGTTAGTATTATCAGCTCAATTTATAGTAGCTAATTTATGGAACTGATGAGATGTCCATAAACTGAAGACTGGATAAAAAAATTATGGTACATACACACTATGGAGTACTACACAGCAGTAAAAAAAGAAATCCTGTCATATGCAACAAAATGGATGCAATTGGAAACCATTATATTTAGTGAAATAAGCCAGTCACAAAAAGACAAATACCATATGGTCTTTCTTATCTGTGGTAACTAATAAAGTACCTAAAAGGTAATCCACAGGTGAAACTGACACCTAGAGATACGATGATTTTGAATGGCTCGTGTCCTGACTGTTAAGGAACAATGCTTTTCTTGTTTGCTTGTTTTTGTTCTTTTTTCTTCATACATATTATTCTGTGAATTCTCTAGTTAGTGTAGGGTTAATCTTATGAGCATAAAATTAACTGAAAACAGATCTTTGTAAGAAATAAGAATGAGAAAGGAAGAGAGAGTATGGGTGAGAAGGAAGTGGCAGGGAGGAATCGCTATGTTTCCAAGTATAAATACATTAAATGCATGACGTTTGTATTCCTAAAATAAAATAAAGCACACACACACACACACACACACACACACATATATATATATATATATATATACATAAAATAAATAAGAATGGTTTTAAAATCATCATAGCTCTTGTTAAGGGCAGTGAGCATCACTGGGGGATGGAATTCAGAGTCCCACATGTTAAACAATGAACTAAACTATTAAACAATGCAGCCTGTTGCCTCAGGAGAGAACATTAGGGCGTGTGAGTATGTGTGAGTGTGTGTGTGTCTATGTCTGTGTTTGTAGTGGGACTGGTGCTCAGAAGAAAACAGGGACTACAAGCAGCCTGCATGGTTTAAGTTCCACTAAGGGAAACTTCTTAACTTCTTTTGCTTTTATGTCCCCACATACAAAATGAGGCACAGCGGTGATGTGTGTACTGATGGTCCTCTTCCCCACTTAATGCTGTATAATTGTTCAGACCTGGTAAATGCCACTCTTAGGATCATTGGTTACTATCCTCACTCTGTCTTTTATGACCTTGTCTAAATATGATCAGAGTCAGTAAACTTGGAAGGCTTCCATAGCCTTGGCAACTCATGACGACAGCCTAGGATGGTTACTGGCGCCATAAACTAGAGTGTCAATTTGTTGGGTCAACAACAGGAGCCACTGTGCAGTTGCTCCTCATGTGGGATCTCTGTCCTTAATGTGCTGTACATTGTGATTTAATGCTATAACTAGTACTCAAACAGTATGTTTCACTTTGTTTTGCTATGTGGGTGCAAACTGTTGAAATCTTTATACTAAATTGATCTTCTGTATATAAATAGAATTGAAAATGAATCTTGATGCAAATGGAAGGGGAGAGGGAGCAGGAGAGGGGAGGGTTGCGGGTGGGAGGGAAGTTATGGGAGGGGGAAGCCATTGTAATCCATAAGCTGTACACTGGAAATTTATATTCATTAAATAAAAGTTAAAAAAAAAAACAAAATGAGGCACAATAAATCCATATGGTTCTAGTGAGGGTTAAGTCAATCAACACCTATAAAGTATTCAGATCAGTGTCTGATGGCTCATGTCTGCACTCAACTAAACTACATTCAGTTTTATTTCTTCAGAACTGCTTGTGGCTTAGGTTGGTTTATCTTTTCTCTCTATTCTTCTCACCTTCTCTTCCTGTCTCCAGGGAAGTGAAAAAAAGAACTGAGGAGGAGGACAGCAAATCCATCGCCAACCCGAGTGGGACCAGGTCCAAAAAGTTGGCCCAGATGAAGAATTGTTGCAGTGGTTAAAGACCAAATGGCTTTGGCCTGTGATGTCTTCATTCCAGCTTACTAAATCTGTGTGACTTGTTTGGTTCTTTGCTGAGTAGTGCATTCTCCCGACACAGTCCTTCAGAGGGTTATAGCCTGGGAAATCATAACCATGCTCTTAGGTCTCTCTGTAACCTTGACTCCTTTCTGTATCTCAATGAGTGATTTGGATCTTCTGGTTAAATAGACTTTTCCTGTCCGTATGGAGCCTTGAAATATCATGGGTATGTGTTTGAATGCAGTTCAAAAAAATCACATGCTCAGATCAAAGCTTTAGAAGAAACTCAGTGGACTAATCAGATTCATGTGATAGCTGACATTGACATAACCTAGGACAATGCTCACCTATAATGTTTTTTATTAAACTTTTATTTAATGAATATAAATTTTCAAAGTACAGCTTATGGGTTACAATGGCTTCCCCCTCCCAAAACTTCCCTCCCACCCACAACGCTCCCCCTTTCCCACTCCCTCTCCCCTTCCATTCACATCATGATTCATTTTCAATTCTCTTTATATACAGAAGATCAGTTTAGTATATATTAGGTAAATATTTCAACAGTTTGCCCCCATATAGCAACACAAAGTGAAAAAAATACTGTTGGAGTACTAGTTATAGCATTAAATAAGAGTGTACAGCACATTAAAGACAGAGATCCTACATAATATTTTTTAATTAATTAATTTTCTATGCCATTTCCAATTTAACACCAGGTTTTTTTTTCATTTCCAATTATCTTTATATACAGAAGATCGATTCAGTATATAATTAGTAAAGATCTCATCAGTTTGTACCCACGCAGAAACACAAAGTGTAAAAATACTGTTTCTGTACTAGTTATAGCATCACTGCACATTAGACAACACATTAAGGACAGATCTCACATGGGATGTAAGTACACAGTGACTTCTGTTGCTGACTTAACAATTTGACACTCCTGTTCATGGCATCAGTAATCTCCCTAGGCTCTAGTCATGAGTTGCCAGGGCTATGGAAGCCTTTAGAGTTCGCTGACTTTGATCTTATTCCAATAGGGTCATAGTCTGGCTGAAGAGCCCATGAGCGTATTGTAGGCATGGAAAGCCAAGATACCATGGAAAAGAAAAAAAAGAAGAAGAAGACCTAAATGAAAGATCTCTGTGAGTGAGATCCCAGTGGAAAGAACGGGGCCATCAAAGAAGGAGGTACCTTTCTCTGAAGGGAGGAGAGAACTTTCACCTATAATGTTTGATACTAGAGTACTAGTAAAAGGGAGTTCTCATCCTAGCCTTGCCGTTAACCAGCCTTGTGATCTTGGACATGTCGCCAGCCTATGTTGGATCTGTTTCTTCATCTGCAAAGCATGCAGCTTATCCTCAAAGGCCCTGCAGGCCTTGGTGCCTCTCAGAGTCTCTGAAATTTCAAGCAACAGGGAAAAGAGCACAAGGACCCACACAGTTCATAAAGGACTCTTAGTTATTCCTGAGGGGTTTTTTTATTATCACAATATTGGTCTTTCTCTCTTCTGAAATAAGAGCAGAATTTAATTGAGGGCAAAATGGAATGGTTTAGGTTACAGTGGAAACTGAAAAATCTATTTTTATATATATAAAGGAAATATATTTGTTGTATTTAAAGAAGGTATTTTATTTATTTTTTTTTAACTTTTATTTAATGAATATAAATTTCCAGTATACAGCTTATGGATTACAATGGCTTCCCCTTCCCATATTTTCCCTCCCACCCGCAACCCTCCCCTCTCCCGCTCCCTCTCCCTTTCCATTCACATCAAGATTCATTTTCAATTCTATTTATATACAGAAGATCAATTTAGTATAAATACTTCAACAGTTTGCACCCACATAGAAACACAAAGTGAAACATACTGTTTGAGTACTAGTTATAGCATTAAATCAAAATGTATAGTACATTAAGGACAGAGATCCCACATCAGGAGCAAGCGCACAGTGGCTCCTGTTGTTGACCCAACAAATTGACACTCTAGTTTATGGCGCCAGTAACCACCCTAGGCTGTCGTCATGAGTTGCCAAGGCTATGGAAGCCTTCCAAGTTCCCCGACTCTGATCATATTTAGACAAGGTCATAAAAGACAGAGTGAGGATAGTAACCAATGATCCTAAGAGTGGCCTTAACCAGGTCTGAACAATTATACAGCATTAAGTGGGGAAGAGGACCATCAGTACACACAGGTTGGGAGTAGAGCCATTGGTGGTAGAGTAGAGGTTATGATTACAAAGGAATGAGGCCCAAGTGCGCTAGACAGGGTCTAGAACAAAGGACAGAGTCATTATTAAAGGAGCTAAGAAAGGTGCTGTCTAAGCTACAAGTAATTTTTCTGATTATTTTATAACGTTGCAAATGTATAAAGTCCATGGTTTACAAAGTGTTAAAATTCTAATGAAAACATGTAAGTACAATGCCTAGAAAAATGGTCTCTCTTTGCTTAAAAATACACACCAACCAGTGGTTGCCAGGAGCTGAGGAAAGAGAGGAACTGAGAGTGACAGCTAACGGGCATGTCTTGGAATTAGAATGGTAATGGTAATGATCCCGTAACTTTTTAAATGAAGTAAAGGCCACTGAATTGTATACTTCAAAAGTGTAAATTTTACAGTGTGTGAATTACTCTATTTCACTTTAAAATATTAGCTCTTAGAATGATTCCACATTTGGCCATATGAACATATTCATGCCTATTTCAAGCATTCCCCTGGTTTCAACGTGTAATCTGACAAATAATGCAAATCCTCTAACTCCCCAGTTGCAGATGTTGTTCTCCGTAAGGGTCCTGGAGGCTCATGTCCAAGACCAGATGGTTCCATCAGTTTGGTTTCTGAGGAGAGCAGTCGATGGGGATGGTGGAGTGGGAGTGTGTGCAGGAAAGACTTATGGCACGCAAGCCAGGAAAGAGAGTGGCTGGGCTGAACTCATTACCAACACAAATTAACACCCAAACCATAGCATTTGGTCTTTTATTTTACATGATAAGCGACTCATCATTTTCAATGGCCTGAGTGGTCTTACTCTTTCTAGAACCTGTACTACCTCCCCAGACGTCCTCACTGAAATGTCTCTGAGAGCCAGTGACATTGCCTTTCAGTGACCTGAAGCAATTAATTTATTCACAAGATATTTGAACTTACATTTGTTCCTATGGATACAGCTTGCTGAAAAACTTAAATAATGAATATTATTTATTATATAAGTTAACATTTCTTTAAGTTCAATTAAAACTTTCATATAGCAGCCTTTTTCCTTTTATGATTTTTATCATCAAACTTTAAATCACTTAAGCCTTGTTGTTTATAAATGGAAAGGAACCAAGATACATTACACGCAATGATTATAAATAAGCACAACATTGGCTTTTAAAATTGTGACCTCTCCTTACTGAAATATTTTGTATTTTTACTGTTGAAAAGTTGACTCTATGCCTCAGTAACTCTGCCATAGCACCTGTTCCCTATTTTGTTTGGTTCCAGAAAAAAAAGAATAGATGTTTGACCAAAAAGAATGCCATGCTTATAGGGCATTGTCAAAATATACATGAGGGTATAGGAAACTGGTTTTATATATATATATATATATATATATATATATATATATATATATATTTGTGGTAAGGGGAAACAATTGCTGTCTGCCTCAGGCATCTCTTGAACCCAGATTAGATTAGATCTGATATTTATGTGTTGATATATGGGATACATGTTTGGGTTTTGGTGCCATTGCTCAAAACTGTAATAGTATAAGGTTGTTTTTTTTTTAATATTTACTTATTTATTTGAAAGGCAGAGTTACAGAGAAGCAGAGGCATAGGGAGGTCTTCTGCTGCTGGTTCACTCCCCAGATGGTCAAAATGGCCTGAGCTGCACCGATCTGCAGCCAGAAGCCAGGAGCTTTTCTGGGTCTCCCACATGGGTGTAGAGACTCAAGGATCTGGGCCATCTTCTATTGCTTTCCCAGGCCATAGCAGAGAGCCGGATCGAAAGTGGAGCAGCTGGGACTTGAACCAGCACCCATATGGGATGCCGGCACTGCAGGCAGCAGCTTTACTCACTATACTACAGCCGCTGGCCTCAATAGTGTAAGTTTTATCCTATTACCTTTATTTATTTCCTCCGAAGTGTCTCTTTATATTTGCCTTATAATATGTAAATAAGAGTGTATCTTTAATACAGAAGTATTACTGTAGTATCTGCCTCCACAGTGTACTACCAGTGTACCCAAATTGATTAGCAGATTTCATAGAGGGCTTTGATGGATAAACTAATCAATGTTAACTGCTTGAACCTGGATAAATATTTGGCTCTGAAATCCAGAATTATAGCTCTGGTTAGCAATCTTGTTTAAAGAAAAACTACTTAAAGCTCTTAGCTGCATTGCTGGGAATCAAGATTATTACCCACATTTTTATATCAAAGAGGCCTCAGATGAAAGTGTGTTTTTGATTAGGACAAAAATATTTAATGCTTTTATCATAGACTTTATTTGAAGTATTTGCATATTCCTATGGAAGTAACTTACCTTGTCTCTATTT
Source organism: Lepus europaeus (assembly GCF_033115175.1). Classification (NCBI taxonomy): domain Eukaryota; kingdom Metazoa; phylum Chordata; class Mammalia; order Lagomorpha; family Leporidae; genus Lepus; species Lepus europaeus. The sequence continues at coordinate 101,054,588 of NC_084838.1, forward strand.
TTTCCTTTGAGAGATTTTAAAATTGCAATTATACTACTCTCCTTTTTTGTGTATCCTGACACATTGGATAATATTTTAATTTCATTATAGAAAATAATGTCGAATAAGGAGACATTTTTCACTGTTAACTTCAAGCTCTGTGCATTTTCATAATTTATTTTTTCCGTGTGCTGCTTTATATAACGTATGTGACATTTGATTATTTAATACTAGATGTGATTTGCATAAATCCAAGTCGCACAGCTGCACTGCCAAAGATAAAATTGAGGTTAAAGATAAAGATTTATTTTCATATTTGACTTCAGAATGATAGTTTTTGTGGGCTTTTGTTGTATGTGTATATAAGAAATTTCCTATGTATATATTAAGTAGGCCTCTGAGTATTGAATAATTGTTTTATGATTTTGAATTATATGGTTTACATTTTCATAGTATAGGCCATATTTCGTTTATACAGTTTATTTCGCTTCAACCCATTAATAATTATACAATAACGTATAATTTTATAGCAAAGCAAATGTCTAAGAAACAACAAATATTTTATGCCTTGTAAATCTAATAAAGTGTGCTTCCATTGGCCTTTGGAGTGTTTCCTTCAGCTTTACTGCAGAGATCCCTGAAGTAATTTTAATTCTAGGTTGTTGTGCATGAAACTTGTCTTTCCAGGCCATGGCAGCCAGCTGCTAGGAGGGAAGAATGACCATGTTGTGTAGCCCTGTGGTGCAGCAGTCACCTTAGCTGACAGGGCAGCAGCTGGGCCAGCTTGAAGCATGAGAGCCGCGAATAGTGAGGCTCTTTGCTGGAGAATTTCAGGATGTGCTCTGACCATCCTCGCGATTTCTGACAGATTAGGTGCTTTCTCTGACACTTGCCTCCATTCTCCCACCTCCCACACTGCTGAGCTAACCCCTCCAGCATTTTCCCTAAACCCCCAAACTTGAACGAGGCTGCCTGCTCTCACTTTTGCAGTACTCTTTTAAATTTACATCATCTTTGTTGCCCTTGTACAAGTTTCATTAAACATGTGTCCCCTGCCCATACCTGCCTTGTCTACTGCTACTTCTCTTCTGTCCTGCAGTGTTTAGTACTTTAATACTACATTACTGAGTAGATGAACAGAGAATTAACTGGTTGAATAAGGCAGACATTGCTGAGATGTTCTATAGACATACACAAACACAGACACAAAAAAATGGAAAATAAATATAAACAGAGACACACAGACACAATAACCATGGAAAGTACACATTTTTAGTGATTATTTATGCATTTTCATCTTTTTTGAAAGGCAGAGCAAAAGAGACAGAATCTTCCATCCACCCCTTCACTCCTCAAATGCCTGCAATAACGAGGACTTTGGGGCCAAAGCCAGGAGCCTGGAACTCCATCTGGGTCACCCACTTGGGTGGTAGGGGCCCAAGTACTGAGCCATCACCTGATACCTATCAGGATGCATTAGCAGGAAGCTGAATTGGAAGCAGGGTAACCAGGACTCGAACCCAGGTGCTCCAGTATGGAAGCAGGCATCCCAAGCAGCAGCTTAGCTTGCTGTTCACGACACCTGCCCCATAAGCAGCACATTTTAATCTCAGATAGGTTTGCCCACAGCCTGCCTGGATTTGATCCTGGCTTCATACTCACTTTTACTGTAAGTATTAGCAAGGGTCTGTAAACCTCTGTGAACCCTAGCTTCTTCATTTGTGAAATAAGAAAAATAATAGTGGCTTTATAAAGTTGTTATGAGGATTATGAGTTAATGTACATAAAGGACTTGGAATAGTACCTGACACTTCAACCATTTTGATCAATTAGAAAAAAAAAATTTTGAAACACCATTGGTGGCAAAGGCCGCATTCAGGACTCTGGGTCCTGCCTTCAGTGAGTAACAACTCCAGAAGTTTGCCATGTTACCTTGCATAGAGGCTGGGGCATTGAAAAGGATCCTGATGTTTCAATGGACACGAAGTGGATTTATCTTACAGGATGAGATATTGTGTAGAATAGGTTAAAAGAACAATTTAACCAAAAGTGAGAACCTGAGAGTTAGAAGGGAAAAATGTGAATGGAATAATTAGGTTCTCCATTTATTAATGGTTGGTGGAATCGAGTAGTTGAAGGTGGGTGGGAAGATGAGACATTTGGTCCAGCAGTTGAATCACTGCTTGGGATGCCTGCTATCCTTATCAGAGTGCCAGGTTTGAGCCCCAGCTACTCCACTTCCAATGCAGTTTCCTGCTAATGCACTGCAGGTGATGGTTCAAAGTACTCAGGTCTCTGCCTCCTACATGGGAGACCTGGATTGAGTTCCTGGCTCCTGGCTTTAGCCTGGCCCAGCCTTGCTGCCTAGCTGTTGTGAATATTTGGGAAGTAAACAAGCAAATGGGAGATATCTTCCTCTCCCTCTCTCTCTCTTGCTCTCACTCTCTCTCATCTTTTCAAATAGAAAATTAGAAGTAAATAAATTAAAATGTTTTAAAAATAGCCAAACAGGTGAATGAATGGAGCTCTAAGTGGGACTTAGAATCTAAACGACAGGTGAAAGAGTTGATGGGATAATAGAATTATCTATCTAAATAAAAACTAACCGTCGTGTTTATACTATGACAAGAAGTCTGTTTAATCCCTCTTAGGGATAACCAGAAATCCAAAGGAGAGAGTGAATCCCAGTAAACCTTTTTCCATATCGATGCTAAAATGTCTTTATAACTGAAAAAATGTTTAAATGCCAAAAATGTTTAAATTTTCATTTGCAGAATTCTAAGAGTACTACTTTTTTCAGGTTTTTCCTACTGTTTTTGCATCTGTAGATCAGGTTTATTTGTAAATTAATGTTTGTTAATTTCCTATAATGTGTGAATTTAATTATAAAACCCTGTAACTCGCAGTGCCTTAGGCTGGTAAGTCAGGAGGCACATTTCATGGCACACTTCCTCAAAGACTTTCTGAATGTCTGCAAGCCTGTAGGCCCCGGCTGTGCAGCAGGGTAGAACCTGATGAAGGACCCCAAATCTGGGAATCCAACGCGCTCGGGTGGTCGCCCGAAGACCCAAAACTCCAGCCCAGTAGATGCAAAAGCAAGAGGATATTTATTAATACGTTTGCGCAAACGGGCTCCCCAGCACCTCAGGCAGTCCAGAGAGCGAGAGAGCCCCGAGCAGGGGTTACAGCAGTTTTTAAAGACAATAGCCACCTTATTAACATATGTATGTGGGGCGTTTGGTGATTGGCTATTTTGAAGGGCAAACTCTTGTTGCGATTTTAGTGAGGGAAGGGGTAAGTTTATACAATGGTCACAGAACCTTATTGCAACTCTTTTCCGGACTCCTGCAAGTGTTATCACGTGAGACAGTTACACAGAGCAGTTTCACAAGGCAGTTTCCCAAGGTTATTCTGTAGGCAGGTGGAGACACAGTTATCTTAAGGAATGGCTACTGTCAGCAGCCAAACTTTTAAACCCTTGCTAAAATTATTTTAATATTTACTTTTTGCAGGGGTCTTACACTGAAAACTGGATAAAGACCCTTTCAAGGTGAGTCTTGAGTAGTTCCAAGTGATTTCAGAAGTAAAGTTAATGTTCTTCATTTTTCATAAAAAGATTCATTTATTTGAAAGGCACAGTGATGGGGAGAAAGAGGAGAGATTTTCCATCTACTGGTTCGCTCCCCAAATGGTTGCAACAGCTGGGCCATTGCTGGGGCTAGGCCAGGCCAAAGACAGGAGTCATGTAGTTCTCTCACATAGGTGGCAGGGGTCAAAGCACTTGGGCCAACTTCCACTGCCTTTCCAGAGTGTATTAGCAGAGAGCTGGATTGGAAGTGGAACAGCTGGGACTCCAATCAGCACTCCAGTGTAGGATGCTGGTGTTACAAACTTCAGCTTCACCCCCGAGTGACAATGCCGACACCTAATGCTCTACCATTTACCATTAATCTCTTCATGGTCAGCCATTCCAGAAACGGGTATTTTACCCTTTACTTGAAATCCAAAAGTTTCTTAACAGGGTATCTAAAGCTGTCTGTAGTGCTGCTCCTGCTGGCCTCCAGGTGATTAAATCAGTAGTTACTCAGACCAACTGTGTCCGGTGCACTATTCTGCCCTGCGGGAAGGCAGCCTGTCAGTGAGACTACACCCTGGTGGAGGTCAACAACAAAGTTGCATACAAGCAGAGAAGGTCCACATCTGCCTCCTCCCGCCTTTCTCCATCCTAAAGCTGACATTCAGGTGCAGGGAACTTCCTCAAACGTGCCATTCTGTTGCTCACCACCAACCTTTTACTCAGTAAAAATCTGCATTCTGCCTGATTCACTGAAGTCCACTCAAGTTTGCTGCCCAGCTCCACATGCTGCACAGCTCAGTTTGGGCCATATCATCCCAGCAGCTCTGCCCAAGCCCAAAGTCTGAGCTACACACTCTCTTCCATGCAGAGCTGTCCCCAGTGCCCAGCACAGCACTTCATCAGACCTGCTTGTCATAATCAGCTTATCATGTGTCTGGCATGCCACATGATCTGGCATGTCACATGAAATTTGACTGGGGGATAAGTTAGCCCCACCCCAGACAACCACTTCAGGAAGCTCAACAATTCTGATTCTTCATGGTCAAGAACTTGAGTTTTCTATGACACTGACCTCTGAAACCAGAACCCCATAGAATCATGTTTTTCAATGAATACAATAGACTGCATAAGGTTGTAAAGGAAGTGAATGCTGTTGAAAACTGTTTCCAACATATTTTTTAAAATTCCATGAGAATAGCAGTATTTATGCTGCTTTATTGGCACATCAAGCTACACGGTCTGGTGATAGGTCTGATGCCATTTGACATAGTGATGAGTGATGAAAGTAAACATGGTTTCAAGACATCGGAAGCAATACAATGTGAATTGTAAACAAAATTGATTTCTGTCGGTGACATGGTCTCAGGTACAGATAAGAGTGTCAGAGTTTATTACCAGCATTTTATGGTAGATTCTGAATTTCAGATAGAACTCAGTGAAAATAAACCCACAACTTTCCCATCTGAGATGGAAATACAGATTTTCATCTCTATAGACCCAAAGGGCCTGTGAGGCCAAGTTAAAAATCCCTACCCTGAGTGAGGAACATTTATTATGCTTAAACTGCAAACACAGTATAATGGGATGAGAATCTAATGTAATAGTCAAAATTGCAAGCTTGACTTAGGAGTGTTGTCATCCTCCCCCAGCTCAGGCCTATCTCAGCCTGGAAGCTCACTGCGGACAGTGGATGTGTCCTGCTCACCCCATTCTTAATCTGTAGCTACTGACAGAGTCTTTTGAAAGCTTTAGGTAAGAGGATCATGGTGCTAACATCATACATGCTGTTTTATACCACTGCAAGATTAATCTCTTGGATGAAAAAGAGTACACATGGCCACCAGTCCTTGATCTTCAGATGAATTCACTGAAGGTTAAGTAAAATGTAACTCTTGCTAAAATGTGTGTCAGCCTACATCCTGACTACCTGTGGTTCTGAAACTAGCCTGGTTTAATTAGACCTCCTAGAGTCACAAGCACCAACAGAGGAAGCAAGAAAAGATACAAAGCCCTCAAAATAAAAACAGAAGTAGGGGCCTGCACTGTGGCACAGTGGGTTAACACCCTGGCCTGAAACGCTGGCATCCTATATGGGCACCTGGCTGCTCCACTTCTGATCCAGCTCTCTGCTATAGCCTGGGAGAGCAGTAGAGAATGGCCTAACTCCTTGGGCCACAGCACCTGTGTGGGAGACCCAAAGCAGGTTCCTGGCTTCGGATCACACAGCTCAGGCCATTGAGGCCAACTGGGGAGTGAACCATTGGATGGAAGACCTCTCTCTCTGCCTCTTCCCTCTCTGTAACTCTTTCAAATAAATGAATACATCTTAAAAAAAGTAAGACAAATTCATCCAAATGCAAAACATCTATTAAATTGGCACAGTGTGGCTAAGATCAAGGATAATCTGGTCAAGAATCATGACTAGAGCCTAGGGAGATTACTGACGCCATAAACAAGAGTGTCAAATTGTTAAATCAACAACAGGAGTCACTGTCCTTAATGTGTTGTCCAATGTGAAGTGATGCTATAACTAGTACAGAAACAGTATTTTTACACTTTGTGTTTCTGTGTGGGTGCAAACTGATGTAATCTTTACTTAATATATACTGAATCGATCCTCTGTATATAAAGATATTTGAAAATGAAAAAAAAACTGGTGTCAAATTGGAAATTGCATAGAAAATTAATCATTTTCTAAAATAATATCATGTAGGATCTCTGTCTTTAATGTGCTGTACACTGTTATTTAATGCTATAACTAGTACTCCAACAGTATTTTTTCACTTTGTGTTGCTATGTGGGGGCAAACTGTTGAAATCTTTACCTAATATATACTAAACTGACCTTCTGTATATTAAGAGAATTGAAAATGAATCTCGATGTGAATGGAAGGGGAGAGGGAGCCGGAAAGGGGAGGGTTGCGGGTGGGAGGGAAGTTATGGGGGGGGGGAAGCCATTGTAATCCATAAGCTGTACTTTGGAAATTTATATTCATTAAATAAAAGTTAAAAAAAAAGAATCTGAAATATTGAATGATTCATAGTTTGAGATGGCATATCCTTTATCACTAATCTAACACTAGAATGATATGAAGTCCCAACCTGGGGAGAGAGTGAAGGGAGCAGCATTTGCAGAGGCTTGCCGGTGAAAAGCCCAAGGAGCCCCTGCAGCGGTGCTTTGGTGTGCTCAATCATAAGTGTAGATAGAAGCGAACTGCAAATTTTGCTTTTGTACTTAATCGCTTCATTGCTAATAGAAACTAGTTTTTTTAAAAAAACAAAAGGGCCTCTGATTCCAAGGCCGCCGCCGCCGTCGCCCGCCAGCTCCCTACTCCCTGGAAGCAAGGCTGCCACCGCCGCTCCTGCCCATGGCTCCTGCCGGTGGTCCCCGCCGGGAATAGCTTTCCCCCTATCTAACCGAACCCTGCGGAATATGTTAATCTTGCGGTTTTTGCCTTTAAAAGTTGCTTGTAACTGCCGCTCAGAGCTCCACTCCGCCCCTAGTGGCCGAGAGCCCGTTTGCGCAAAAGTCAAAATAAAATCCTCTTGCTTTTGCATCTACTGGTCTGGAGTTTGGGTCTTTGGGTGACCACCCGAGTGTGTTGGATTCCCGATGTTGGGGTTCCTCAGCTGGTCCAGCCTGGCAGCGTGGCTCGAGAGAGCTGTCATCACAGCGTGCTGTTGTTCAGTCTTTCTGTCTGAGGACGGAGTGCTCAGGGCAGCCTGGCCCAGATTCTTACCTGTCCTTTCCTGGGCATGCAAAGTACTGACAAAGTTCCTCCTTCCCTCTCACGCCCTGCTGCTTAACTCGATGCACCACCTCAAAGCACTGTTTTTACCTTGCCAGTGAGATGACGCTAGGCAATGGGGAGGAAGCACGAAGGAAAGAAGGAGAAAAAGAAAAAAGAGGAAGAGGAAGAAAAGAAGAGAAGCAGCACCGTGCTAAGTGTTTTCCCTGCTGACCACACGGCCAGATGTCCGGTGCTCAGCTCACACTGGAGTCTTCACATATTCCCCCTCTCTGAAGCCAAAGAGGAATCTGTCACAATTTCAACTGACATGTACAGAGTATCTCATAAACTCCTAGGAAGCTAAAATCAAATTTTTGCAAAGAAATACAGGAGAAAATGAAGAGAAAGAGGAGGAGGGAAGAGGGGATTTGGTGTTCTATGGAACAGAGTTGGGAGACAATAGGTATTTAAATTTCATTTAAAAACATTTCAGTCACGTGGCTATATTTTTGGTAGCTATAGACAAATGGGTCTTCACATTAAAATTTCTTGACTAATACCACATGGTAGACATTTGTCACTTTCTTTCCTAGCAACATCTGAATACTCTGTTTTTTTTATGGGGAATCCCATGCCATGTCAGTGGGAAGCAGAACCCTGTATATCTTAAAGATTTAAAGAGAAACTTATAGGAACAAATGCTGCCTTTTCCTCTACCCTAAGACCTAATGGAAGGTATAAAACTTTGACTTAGCTCATGTGATGCTTCCACTGAGCACCTAGCTCTAAAGGAGGATTAAAAACTTGAATGACAGTTATTAAATCACTCACACCACAGTGATATAGCAAGAGGCAAGTGATGAGAACATCTTTATTTTCATAACAATTTTCATGGTTTCTTATTTACTTGAGAGGCAGAGTTACAGAGAGAGAGAGAGAGAGAGAGAGAGAGCGAGAACTTTCATCTTCTGGTTCACTCCCTATATGGTCACATTTGGCTGGGCCTGGGCCAGGCTAGGCTGGAACTCCATCCAAGTCTTCCATGTGGGTCGCAGGAGCCCAAGTACTGGGACCATCCTCCACTGCCTTCTCAGGCACATTAGCATGGAATTGGATTAGAAGTGGAGCTGCCAGGACACAAACCAGTGCCCATATGAGATGCCAGCATCAGAAGCAATGGCTTAACCTGCCTAACCTGCTGTTACAACAATAGCCCCTGTAACAATTTTTATCTATTCAAATGGCATAGATACTGAGGTGGAGATTAACAGAAAGATTTTCGATTCACTCCTTAAATGTCCACAACAGATGGGCAGGCCACGTCAAAGCTGGGATCCAGGAGCTCATTGCAGGTCTTCCACATAGGTGGCAGGCACCAGAGCATCTGAACCATTGTCTGCTGCCTTCCAGGGTGTGTATTAGCAAAAAGCTGGGATCAGGAGCAAAGTCTGGACTCAAGTCCAAGTGCTCTCATAGAGGATGTGGGTTTCCCAAGCAGCATCTTAACTACTGCACCAAATGCCTGCCCCAGTGGGCACTGATTAGACTCCAGCCTCCTTAGGGCCTGGCCTTAGCTGTGTTCTCCCTGAGGGTCTAGTTTCCCTTGGTTCTGCTCATCATCTATAACCCAGACTGGATTCTTAGGCCTTACCACTGATTCTGTGAATTACCTATCCTTCGATATTTTCTACAAAAGTTCAAAAATAAAGAATGTAAAGTAAAATCCATTTGTCCCCATGCTTTGTTTACATGTGATGTCCCTTAACTTTTAATATCAAAAAGTGAAAACAGCATATTAGATATAATACACGTATTTTATCCACTTGATCTACTTATTTTCTACTTATCTACTTGATCTACTTATTATCTACTTATTTTCTTATTGCTGAACTTACAAATTGCCACAAACATCTTGACTTGAAACCCCATAGTTATCTTAAGGTCTGAAAGCCAGGAAGAAATGAGCCTTCTGGGTTAGTGTCAAGGTGTTGGCAGGTGGCGTCCCTTCTGGAGGCTCTAGAGAACAATCCATTCCTTGCCTTCTCCAGCTTGTAGATGCCGCCTGAGTTCTACCCATGGCCCTGTCCAGCAATGGCGTCATCCCAACCTCTGTCATCACATCCCTTCTCTGACTAGCCTGCCTCTTTCTTTGTCTTAGAAGGACCCTTATGACTACATTGAGATCTAGGCCTAACCAGGTTTTTTGATCTCATATCTCCTGGTCTTTTCATTCCAAGTGAACAGTTACTAAAGACAAGACTCAAGAAAAGTACAAGATACAGAGTCCAGTTGACTTCGACTTGAATCCTAGCTTTCTTCCCCTTATCAGGCATGTAGCTTTAAACATAATTCAGGTTTTTTTTTTTTTCAGATTAAAAAGTACCATTATGAGAGAACAAAATTCTGCTTGTTGTGTGGAGCAAATAGGTCTGTAGACAATGAGTGCTTCATCAATGGGACAGTACCTCAGACTCCAAATCTGGATGTGTTGGTTTCCAGAACATTTCCCCTTTGTGAAATGGCCCATTGTTATATACATGATGCAAAAAATCCTAATCAATGTTAATCAATTATTATCTCAGTTTTTAGCTTTCATTAAAAGAAAAAATGCATGCTAAAAATAAAATGGTATATTACTTTTCTTAATCATCAGCTTGGCAAGTTCAAAAAGCTTGATAATAAATTTTGTGGCTAAGTTTCTGAGGAACCAGGCATACTTACAGTTTGGAGTATTAACTTGTATTATCTCTTCGAAGTATCCCTCCCAGTTTAAAGTATACAAACACAAAAATCTAGCAGAGTCAATTTTATGCATAGGTGCAGACACACCTTTTTACTGTCATCGCCATAATATATATTATAGTTTGGACACATTTTAAAAAGTGAGTTAAATAAATAATAGCACAACAGTACAATGAAATATTGTAATCCATCGAGAAGATGAACCAACTCTATACATTTTGCCCTGGAACTGTTTCTAAGGTGTACTGTTAAGTGCAAAAGAAAGGTACAGGCTGACATGCATCCCATAACATAATTCATGATGTAAAGAACATAGAATCACACATACTCACATATGTATGGGCTACTTGTGGAAAGATACAGAAAAAATTCAAGGGAGGGGAATTAGAGAACTGGGGGACCAGAATAACGAAATTACCACTCTGTACTCTTTGGAACCTTTTCAGATTTGTTCCTGGTACCTGTATTATCTATTTTTTAAAAAAAAGCCCAAGCATGCGAAACACGTGTGTCTCTCAGTGCTGACACAGCTTCCTTCCTGCCCGTCCACTTCTCTGGGGCCCTCTGATCTCTTGAGTCCTCACCTCGGTTCTCCCTCCCGATTCCCAGAACCTACCACCAGCCTCTTTGGTTCTGACAGTCCGCTTCATAAGGCTCTCCGGATCTTGGGCATGATACGGTGAATACCCTTTGGCTCCATGGAGCTCAGTTTGCTGGGGTCTGCTGACTCCTGGCCAGGCCAGGCAGCTCACCAGATGGCTTGCTCCCACTGACTTCAGACACTGCCCATGTAGCAGGGGAAAATGATCTACATGGTTGTCCATTGTGCGTACGTACCTATGGGGCAGCCTATGCCAACCTTTTACCTTTGATTGGCTTAGGAGATCTTGGTTCTTTTAGTCACTGGTTTCTTCCTTGGTTGAGATGTTGGTTCTTTTGTTCACTCATTCACTCAATGTTTGTAAGCAGGAGAATCAGAAGCTAAAGTCCACTGAGATTAGTGTTAGGACTGTGCCTTGAGATCCCTTCTGACTCTATTTTCCTTTTCTCTAACCCCATGGATAATTTAGATTTTCATTATATCTTGATAGCATGAGATTTTAATAATAAAACCTGTTTCTAACTGAATATATTGTGTGAATAGTAGCAGCTTCTGGGAGTTACAATGACCTTACTTTCACCTTCAGCCTTGGGAAGGACTTACAAGGTACAACAAAGAGACATTTAGTTTAATGGCCTTTGTAGATGAGCCCCATTTCCCTTGGCTGAGCTTTTTTGAGCCAGTAAAATCCTTATGATTGAGGTTTCTCAGTATTCCAGTTCTCCCAGAGGGCGCCTTGGGAGGAGCAGTGAAAGCCTGGAGGCAATTGACCACATTCTACCTCCAACCACCAGGGATACTGGGTGAGGTTAGAAGTGCTGCCAGGAACCCCATCAATATTGAAAATGCCTCTGGCTTGATTAAGCTTCGGGAATGCCTCCATTGGTCCTCTTCAAATATTTATTGAACACCTACCTCAGACGTGGTGGACTAACTGACCTCAGAAAGCCTGGAAGGTGGAAGCGCGTGTGAACAGAGGGTGGGAAAAGGAAATTCTTTATGGGGTAACTGACACATGGGCTGGCAAGAAGGACCTAGCAAGAAGGACCTAGCAAGAACAGCAATGAGATCCCAAAACACTGCAACGGTTCATGGCCTCTGTTATCAGCTAGGCGACCTGACCTGAACTGGAAGCTAAGCAGTAAAGAAAACCTGTAGGATAGCTGCAGGTCTGGGCCATGACCTCCATGAAATGAAGACGCCATCTCCAACAACACAGGAAAAATCATGACAGTTTCTTCATCTGTCCTATAGAAAGTGTTCTTTTATAAGGCACTAGAAGACTTAGTAGTTACCAGTACAGTCCCTGGAGACACCAGGCTCTACCTCTAAGTCTGCTTAACCTGTCTCTGTCTCTTGGTCCCCATCTGATATATGGAGATATGACAGTACCCATAAGACACGATTGTTTGAGGACTAAGTGAGTCAAGCATTAAGATGGTGCTGCAACCACAGCAAATGTTCAAAACTGTGGCAAGTTTTACCCTACCCAGATGACCATATATTCCAAGAACGGGATTCTGAATTTGTTCTGAATCTTGTACTTGTATGGGTAGTAAGATGATTTTTGTGCTGCAAAATACTTTTTTCTTATTTTGTAATTTTGATTTATTCTTCCCACATAGATTTTTGAGCTCAGAGAATTCAGACAAACGGAGTTATGTGCTCTGTCGTACCTGTGTCACTGAGTGTAGGTGTGCTGTTTAGACTAAAGAGGACCCTAGAGTTACTCTCTTAAAGATATTTATTTGAGAGGTAGAATTACAGACAGAGAGAGAAAGAGACAGAGTGGGAGGTCTTCCATATGCTGGTTCACTCCCCAAATGGACACAAAAGCCAGAGCTGGACCAATCTGAAGCCAGGAGCCAGGTGATTCCTCCCAGTCTCCCATGCATAGATTAAATATATATATTAATCAAATATATGTAATTAGATTAAATATATATTAGATTAAATATATATTAATAAAAAAATATATAAAGTAGATATGTATATCAAAAGAAAGCCCATATTGTGATCTAGACTCATGGTGGAAAATGATATAGTTAATAAAAACAGAACACACTGGATCTGTACTTGCTGGCTAGGAAGGATTTCTGAAAAATAATTTCATAACAGGTATACATGATATATCCCATTTTTATTAAAATAATACACAACAAAATATATCATTTGATTTGTATCCTCATAAAGCTATGGAGGAAATTATACTAAATTGCTCTCACAAAAGAAGGAAGATAACATGTCCATGTAACTTTATTTTGGATCATATTTTACAATGATAAAAACAAGTTAACTATTTCCTTTCAAAAAAGGGTCCCTTGCAATTTGGTGAATATAGAACTTATTTGGGCCTATCATTAGATACCTGATCACCAAAAAGTGAACTATAAGTTAAAATGAAGTAATTTCTATTGATGTTTAAGGAGGACAGGAATAGACCTTTCCCCACTGTAGAAATCCTTGACCTTCTGGCCTGGCAGGGAACTCAGCTGCAGTGACTCCAACTCATCATTTTGAAGATGGGGAAAATGAAAAACTGACAGAGTTAATATCTTTCCTGAGCTCATGCGAGGAGTGTGTGATGAGATGGCAATAGAAGTGAGGTCAAGACTCCTGAGAAACCCTACCCAACATTTGCTTCACGAGTACCTTCTTTCCAGTTTAAGGCTTAATAATACTCAAGTTTTGAAATAAGTCTGCCTTTGCATTTGAAAGCTAAGTAATACTTTAGCTCATTAACTTAAGAATCCGAAAACATCTGTGTCTAAATTCTTATACTTTATGACTGTGCTGTACAATTCTAGATTTCAGTGTGAGAAATGAATCAATCATGACCCTTCCTTGCAGCCCTGTGAGGCAGGGAGCCCTTATTATGGTAGCTTCATTTTCCAGATGAAGGAACACGGCATCAAGAGGGTAAGTAATGTGCCTGGGTCATGCGTTGGGTCAGTGGCAGGTTGTTAATAATCAAATCTGGATTTGACAGTTTCATCTCAGACACCTTCTGTCCTTCCACACTGAAAACAAATCCTGAAAACCCAGGACACTTAACATCAGTTCTCAGATTCTGGTATTTCAAGACTGTAATGACTTGAAGACAGTTTATAATAGAAAAATAAAGAAAATTAGGAATTTAGAAAAATAAATATATAACAGGAGTATAACAGGATAATTAATCCCTTATCATTGAGCCTACATTTGCATATCTGTGAAGAATACAGTACTTATAAAATGCCTATACAAAAACTTATACTTCCATGCTATGAAAAATATATAGAAGTACTCCTCTGGTCTGCTTTGTCCCTATGAAATGTGCAGAGCATCCCTAGAAAGGTTTTAGATTTGTCAATTTCAGACTTGAGTGATGTAGCAATGAATTTGTTTTTATTGGAACAATCTATGCATAAGGACATTTCAATTATGTGTTCAAAAGCTAAATTAAATCCTCCATTAATTCAATGGGAAAGAATCAGATAAGGTGAATCACATTATACAGACTCTCCTGAGACACTCATACCTTCAATGAACCTGCTGGGACTCTTAATTCTTCAAGTGCACTTGTGAGAATTCACAAGCAGAGGTGTTTTTTTTGGGGGGGGGGAGTAGGGGTACATGCAATGAATTTGATCCTGTGCTTCCTTAAGAAACACACACATCCAGACTTAAAATGATTTCTCTTTGGGAAGTTGAACTGAAGCTCCCACAACCTCTACCAGGGCAAAAACTTTGAGATCAGAGGCATGCAGTGAAATTTTGCACCAGGAATTATCCTAGCGGTCACCTCAAAATTATATGTATTTCTGTCAAATAATAATAAAAGTAATATTAAAATGACCCAGGAAAGCAGCAAGTGCACCTTCAGGACAGGTGTTGGGGTGAGGTTGGGCTTGTAAGATCAGTCCTGGGTTGCTCCTTAGCTTGGCTGTTGGCAGAGAGGGCAGTCTTTGCATAGCTCAGACCAGGTGGCCTCCAGAAGATAACTTATCGTGGAAACCAGTTGGGTTTTTGGTACCCTGGGAAGAAACACCCCTCCAGGCAGGTGGGTGGAGAGCAGTGAACAGAGTGAAGTCACACCCGTCCTCCCAAGGACAATCCACTCTTCCTTCCAGAATGAGTCTGCACAGGCTTTATTGGTTTCAGCTGTCACCAGATGCAGTCACACATGGAGGACATGCAAGGAGCGAGTCTGAATGTCTGTCATTTCGTGAGTACCAGGTGGCAGGGTAGGAGTTCAATTTGGTGTGACTCCTAAAAGGGCTAGAGATACCAGTTAAGGCAGGCCTTAAGGAAAGGCTTCAAAAGTCAGGAAGGAATTTGGGGAGAGAGAGGAAATTTGGACATAGGAAAACATTCAGGGACTATATATATATATATGTGGGGGGTGGGTACACTCCAAAGACCTTTCATCAGAGTCCTTTGTCAAGAGCTGCATTGGAAGGGGTTCTAGGCACAGAATGTGGTATAAACCAATATAGAAAGAATATAGTTGAAGTATGACAATAGCTTGTGGTGACTAGAAAGTCGGGGAGTCATTTGGGAGAATGACTTTAGAAAGGTAAATTCAGAGAGATTATAAAACTTGCTTGGCATCTGTTCTTAAAAAATAGATTCTGATAAGGATTCTCTAACACCATTGAAAGTGACTCATTTGCCTTTGGCCTACAGCATTCTTAATAAGATACATGATCTAGTTAGAAAATCTCCCTAGACTCTAGTCATGAATTGCCAAGGCTATGGAAGCCTTTAGGGTTCGCCGACTTCGATCTTATTCTGACAGGGTCATAGTCAAAGTGGAAGTTCTCTCCTCCCTTCAGAGAAAGGTACCTCCTTCTTTGATGGCCCTGTTCTTTCCACTGGGATCTCACTCAGAGATTTTCATTTAGGTCTTTTTTTTTTCCCAGAGTGTCTTGGCTTTCCATGCCTAAAATACTCTCATGGGCTCTTCAGCCAGATCTGAATGCCTTAAGGGCTGATTCTGAGGCCAGAGTGCTATTTAGGGCATCTGCCATTCTATGAGTCTGCTGTGTCTCCCACTTCCCATGTTGGATCGTTCTCTGCCTTTTTGATTCTATCAGTTATTATTAGCAGACACTAGTCTTGTTTGTGTGATCCCTTTGACTCTTAGAGCTATCAGTGTGATCAATTGTGAACTGAAATTGATCACTTGGACTAGTGAGATGGCATTGGTACATGCCACCTTGATGGGATTGTACTGGAATCCCCTGGCACGTTTCTAACTGAGGTGTGTTTCACAATAAATTTAAATATAAGAATGGACAATACTTTCACTTCAAGGAACACTTAGAAAGTCACATTCTTTAAGAAAATTTTCTATGTGTTATATAAGAAAAGAAAAGAAAAAGGGTTTTAGAAAGTCTCTATGCCCCTCTGTCTGGTCATACATGTTGCCCTGCCAAGCCTTACTGTACTCAGCTCCACAACTGTCAGTCTTTTCACATTCTTTTTAAAGGGTGAGCTACTTGAAATAGGGGTCTTTCTTTGAGTTTCTACTCTGGCAAATGGAAAATATCAAAATGTAAGCTCTGAGAAAGGACCTCCAATCTACTTTATTAATCTCAAGGCTGAATTACGTAGAAGCATTTCACGAATGCTTTGTGCTCTGAGATGATTCTGATTCAATTCCCTGCACTCACGGCTGGAGAGATGAAGGTGGGAAGAGTGTTCAACCCCTCAGTGCAATCCCGTGCTTTCTGTGTGTGTCAGTGGAGAGGGAGCATCTCTAGATTTCCACATGGAAAAATGGCTCGAGGGAGAGTAATGGCCTCCAGGACGGCCCTACCAGACATTCTGGGTTTCCCGAGAGACCCAGCAAGAGAGAAGGTGGTTTTCTCATGGAAACACCACAGCAGTGTCAGTGTTGCAGACCTTCCAGTGGCTGCCAAAGTGGAAGAACGAATGAACGTCATCATCATCACACATCATCACACAGTGTTGCTGACATTCCAGTGCCTGCCAAAGTGGAAGAACTAATGAATGTGCTTTTGGAACTCATGCAAGACACCCCAGAAACTATTTGGGGGCAGTTTGTATGCATACATAAGCAGGCTAAAATGCTACCCCAAAAAAATGACAAATAAACTGGCAAGACTTCTCTTATTGATATTTTTGGAACAGATTTCTGTCCCCAAAAAGGTCAAACCCAAGGCCATTCAGGTCCCTCATAAGTTGACAGAGGTATTGGCCAAGTAAGTATGTAAAGTACTAACCCGTGAGTTTCTTGGTCTTCTCCAAGGAGTGTTGAAGGAAAATTGTTGGTTCCATGTAAGCAACTCCTTGCCACTCCTCTCTTACCACTCTTGCAGCTCGGTTCTAAAATTTCCCCAGCTGACTACCATCCCGTGCTCCTGCTTCCCTCACTGTAAGGTGGCTTACTGTGAATATGAAATGAAAGCACTTTATAGCCAGAGTATTGGAAGTGGCATTTCTCTTTGCCTGAGCGTGCAGCTTTGGGAGGGAGGCACATGGAGCAGTGAGGGAGGAAGAGGACACCCAACTAGCCATCCAGATCAAACGAATCAACCCTGGTGATCAACGGGGTGAGAGATGTCACAGCCAGATCGCCCTCACATCCAGAAGAGGCATTTTTATTTTTAATTAAAGGATGTTTTCTCTATCACTGACTACCTGGGACTAACCTCATAGGGATTTGCCTTTTTCATGGAGATTGGGGTGAGAGACTTGGCAGAGCCGTTAATCAATCACACTGTGTTAGAAATGAAAGATTGGAGAAAAGATGATTAAAACCCCCGCAGCTCCCCTCACAAATGAACTTCAGGAGAAAAAGCAGTTTTTGTATAAATGTTGCAAGTCTTCATATTGGAGCCTGATGAAATTAAAGGCAATGCCAGGTAATATAAACCTTTGTTGAATCTTTCTTTTATTAAAACTGGGCTAAAACGAGGAGTAGGAATTTGTCAGGTGCAGTAATTACTAAGTACTTTACTGATGAAAGCTCTCTTGGGCAAAGCCCTCCTTCATCTATTTTCCATTTCCTCTGAGTTCTACTACAGCTGCTTGAGAAAGTAAATAGGAGCTGAGGAGAGGACAACTTCACAGCCTATTTAGGGATAAATCCTTCTAGGGATAATGGCTGGTGTTTTTCTCTCGCTCTTTCACTTGCCCTGGATTTACTACCTTGAAACATTTTTCTAGATTATCTGGGCCTTAGGGGAACATAGAAACACACATGTTGGTGACCATAGAAACCGGGAGAAACAAAACAAAATGCAAAAGACAACATTGGTTGCTTGTGAAAATGTTAAAATTGGGGCATTGCTGCTGGGACAGGAAATGAAAAGAGGACACTGGAGCTTTGATACTGGAACACAAGAGATGGGTCAGGAAGAAATGACAATCATTTAGGTCATTGCTATTCAGAGTGTTGTCATGTGTCCCTGGGAATTTGTTAAAAATATAGAATCTCAGATCCCAGAGGGAATAAGTCAGAATCTACACTTCAATAAAATTTGCAGGTGAGTCATTAGAGCTATGGACAGCCCTTAAGCTGGGTGAAACTAAAGCCATGGAGACCCATAAGCACTGGATAGTCACAAATTCTCAGCGGGTGTTACACATTCAAGACTTCTCAAGAACAGTTTACAAAGTAGCTAGAGCACTAAAAATCCACACAGAAGTTTTAGAGTTAAGGCAACAAAACATTCCCTTTTAAAGACTGCATTTTGTGCAAAAGCAGAAAAGAGTCAAAATTCTGCAATTGAAACATTAGTTACGAAAAAGTTGTGCAAACTAGGGTGACATGAATGAGAAGCAGAAGAGAAGCCATCAGCACCAGGAGAGAGGACAAGAGAATCACCCTGGATAAAGATTAGCATCCATTCATGTTTTTCTGATAGATCTAATGAAAACCTAGTCAGGTGGAGGTAATAATAACCCCAGCCTAGGATAAGCCATGTTAATTCTTTGTAATTTACCGCAAACACTTGTGTTTTCATGTGGTACCTAAACTGATTTTTATAAACTTAAGTCGTCCACAAATGTTTTAAAATTTTTCATTATTTATTTTCATCTACTTGAAAGGCAGAAAGACAGAGACAGAGAGATATCTTCCATCTGCTGCTTCACTCCCCAAAGGCCCACAATAGCCAGGAATGGGGTAGTCGGGAACCCTGAACCCCATCTGCCTCTTCAGTTGCTGGCAGTGTCACCAAATCATCACCTGCTGCCTTCCAGGATGCATTAGGAGAAACTGGATCAGAAGTGAGGCGGCCAGGACTCCAACCAGCATTCTGATATGGGATATGGGGATCACCAGCAGCAGCTTTACCTCTGTGCCAGCCCCTACCCTCACAGGGACTCATTTCCTAGCTCCACTTTAATATGCTATGAGATGTTCACAACCTGTCTTTTATTCTCACTTGCCCCGGTTTCTTAAGCTGTAAAATAGGGATAATAGTGGTATTCCACCTCAGAGGGTGATTTGACAATTAAATGAGGATGAGGAGATATTGTTTGGTGCAGCAATTAAAACACCCCTTGCAAGGCTTACATTCCATATCAGAGTGCACGGTTTGAGTTCCAGCTCCCTTGCTCCTGAGTCCAGCTTCCTACTAATGTTTACCCTGGGAGGCAGCAGGTGATGGCCCAAGTACTTGGGGTCCTGCCACCCACTTGGGAGACCTGGATGGAGTCCTGGTTTCATCCTGACCCTGCCTGTAGCTGGCATTTTGGGAGTGAATCACCTTATGGTAGGTGGATCTCTTTCCCTCTCTCTCTCTCTCTCTCTCTCTCTCTGTCCTTCTCTTTCTCTGTCAATCTACCTTTCAAATACAATGAAAATTAGTACATATTTTTTGAGAGAGAATTAAGTGAACTAGTCATTAGCCTAAATGAGTGCCTGACACTATCTATGATTCTATGATTATCATTTATAATAAATATTCACTCAGGTACTTTAAGGAGAAGTGGCTGAATCAAAGAAATTTAACCAGAATTTGAAGACACTCTGCTGACACCCAGAAAAGACAGATCACATCAGTGGAATGTATTATTTTTAGATACTCCATACCTTAAATATGGGTAGTAACATGACATAGGATAGGATATGATTTTAAGTAGTCATAAATGAACTTAAATGCATTTTTGCACAGCCAAGAAATGAACTCTTTGGAAATATAAAATCCATTACTTATCTTTGAGTCCAGAAATCTCATCCATTTTCTTGGACCATTTTTATTCTCACTCTCTTTGAAGGCCAAGGCCACATTAGTCGTTCCTGGGTAAATGGTAATGGTAGAAATACTGTGGCTGAATTTCGTTCCTTAAAAATTGATTGAGGAATTGAAATTAATTTGCCATTTTATTACGGATCTCATCTTGTATGACAGGAATACTAAAATACAATTCAGATTTGGTAAAACTGTAAAATATTGATGATCCTCTGGAACTCTTTTTAAGAGTGAGAGTTTATTCTTAAAAGCGTGTTTTTCCCCGTCACTGCATAGTGTTTCAAGTGCATTTTGAGGATTTCCCCCTCCTCCTTCTCCACTTGTGCTTTTCCCACTTCTTTCCCCCTTTACTGAATGACATTTGTGCAAGGAAATTTCATTTAAAAACAACTTTTCATAGTTGGTGAAAGTAGTCTCCAGAAGCAGTGCATTTTAAGAGTTCTCTTGAAGGAGTTATAACATACATGTAAGATAATAAACTTGGCCCATGTTGTCAAATGGAGTTCTGAAAACACCTGTGATTCTGCTCTGCCCGGTGGTTTGGTTTTAAAGCTGATTATGTCTCTTCATTAAGCCTCAGTATCCTATCTGCGGAATCTGCACTAAAACATAAATGATACATTTTGTCCAACTTAAAATTCTAGACCTACACAAAAGAATTATGAAAAGCATTTCTAACCAAGGAGCTTAATGTCACTTGGTTAAGAATGGTGGCCACAAATTATCATAAGATCGTCTTAGGTAGAATTGAAGGTCTTCCCCTAAAAATTGCAGGACTTTCCTTGGGTGAACATAACTCCTGAGGATAATTTCTTTTCCTAATTTTCCTCAGCCTGGGGCTATGTTGGTAAGGCCCTCTGTATTGTGGATTTTTATTTATTTATTTTTTTGACAGGGCAGAGTGGACAGTGAGAGAGAGAGACAGAGAGAAAGGTCTTCCTTCTGTTGGTTCACCCCTCAACGGCTGCTGGGGCCACTACACCGCGCTGATCTGAAGCCAGGAGCCAGGTGCTTCTCCTGGTCTCCCGTGTGGGTGCAGGGCCCAAGCACTTGGGCCATCCTCCACTGCACTCCTGGGTCACAGCAGAAAGCTGGCCTGGAAGAGGGGCAACTGGGACAGAATCCGGCGCCCAACTGGGACTAGAACCTGGAGTACTGGTGCCGCAGGTGGAGGATTAGCCTATTGAGCTATGGCGGCGCTGGCTGTGGATTTTTATTTTCAAAGGTGATTTTCCTACATCTACTTTCTCTATGTATTCCTCGAGATGTTATTGGAACTTTATACAAAATCGGGAGACAGAGGTGTTTGGGTTGCTACTGCATTGTCACAGTGGCTTGGCTCTTGTGGCCTGTTGGGCAGGAAGGAATTGGCAAAGACATGCATGGTGGTAGACCTGAACCAGCAGGGATCACTGTCATTAAAGTCCTGCAGTCCTTTTGCTGTGCAGCCCAGGCACACTTCTTTTACCTTTTTCTATTATGTTTCTGGCTTCTGTAATAATTCCTCAGTGTGGACAATTGGCAGCCAGAAAACCAATGGCCCTTATAATTAATTTCTCATTATCAGGTACTCCAAAGGCTTTTATAGGGAATAAGCCAACTTCTCCACCAGTTACAGTGTTTCTGAAAGATGACAAAACAAAGAAAATTCAGGGTGGAACATGCAGGCAAAATTATTTACTTGAATAAACAGGCTTCTCTCACTTTGACTTGTATATCCATAGAGGATGATTTTTTCCCAAATAATAAGTTACTAATATAAATAATGATTGTTTGGCATTAACCATCCCTTTTTTTCTTTGCTTTACTTTTTCTTTTCTAACATTCTAGTTTAGGGTTACAAAACACACTGTCAGTAATTTCCATAAACAAAAAACAGGGGTGAAAAAAAGGAGAGGAATATCCTAAGTGCATAAACTTTCTTATAGCTTTGAGCTATGAATATTAGAAGCACAGCAAGCACATCGTAGATATTAAAAAATTATATATTAATGGATTTTCAAAAATAGTCCTGATTTGTGTTTCTTTTTTTAAAGATTTATTTATTTATTTGAAAGTCAAAGTTACACACAGAGAGAAGGAGAGCCAGAGAGAGAGAGGGAGGTCTTCCATCTGCTGGTTCACTCCCCAACTGGCTGCAACAGCTGGTGCTTGCTGATACAAAGCCAGGAGCCAGGAGCTTCCTCCAGGTCTCCCATGCGGGTGCAGGGGCACAAGGACCTGGGTCATCCTCCACCGCTTTCCCAGACCACAACAGAGAGCTGGATCAGAAGTGGAGCAGCTGGGACTCAAACTGGTGCCCACATGGGATGCCGGCACTACAGGCAGTGGCTCTACTTGCCACACCACAGTGCCTGCCCCCGATTTGTATTGCTATCTACTAGCAACTTTGGAAATAATCTATTTGCCTTATACCTACCAATGCTGTTCAATTCTTTTCCATTTTTTAATTTAAGAAAGTAATATGTACAGACTTTTTATCATGATTACCTAAACAATACAGAATAACAACTATTTATACACTGTTTACACTGTGTTGGGTATTATAAGTCATCTAGTGATAATCTAGAGTATACGGGAGGGTTTGCATAGGTTATTTGCAAATACTAGGCCATCTAATATATAAGGGACTTGAGCATATGCATATTGTGGTATCTGGGAGGAACCTGGAACCAATTTACCAAAAATACTGAAGGAGAGGCCAGTGCTGTGGCATAGTGGGCTAAACCTCCACCTGCAGCATGGGCATCCCATATGGCTGCCGGTTCTAGTCCTGGTTGCTCCTCTTCTTCTCCAGCTCTCAGCCGTGGACTGGGAAAGCAGTAGAGGATGGCCAAAGTGCTTTGGGTCCCTGCACCCACATAGGAGACCTGGAAGAATCTCCTGGCTCCTGGCTTTGGATCAGCACAGCTCCAGCTGTTCATTTAGGGAATGAACCAGTGGATGGAAGAGCTTTCTCTTTGTCTATCCCTCTCTCTGTCTGTAACCCTACCTCTCAAATAGATAAATAAAATCTTAAAAAAGAGATAAATTTAAGGGGAGGTATTTGGCCTAGGGATTAAGACACAGGCTACCCATGTCCCACATCTGAGTGCCTGAGTGTTGGTCCAGATTCTGATCCGACTTCTTGCTAATGTGAACCTCAGAAGTAGCAGTGAAGGTTCAAGTGGCTGGATTCCTGCCACCCACAGGGGCCATCTGAATTAAGTTTCTAGTTTCTGGCTTTGATCAGGCCCAACCACAGCCAGTACAGATATGTAAGAGTGAACCAGCAAATAGTAGTGCTCTCTCTGTCTCTCTCTTTGCATCTCAAATTATTAATTAATTTTTAAAAGATAAGTGTGTTTTAGTATAAAAATTTTTAAATCCATACTTTTTTAAAGATTTTATTTATTTATTTGAGAGGTAGAGTTACAGACAGTGAGAGGGAAAGGCAGAGAGAGGTCTTCCATCTGCTGGTTCACTCCCCAAATGGCTGCTTGGACCCTGGATATACAGATATCTAAAAGTATCCTGGAAAAATGTAACACACTCATTTTATATAACTTTTGCTTTCTACATGAGATGCTTGAACAACATAAATGTATCAAAACTTAGCTATTTTTCTTTCTTTTTAAAAAAGCTTTCTTTACTATATAATAAACACCTAGAGATCCATTATCTTGCTCTAATGCTTATCAATTTGTGACCACCCTTATTTCAGGTACAGCTCCATACAATCTGCCCACTCCTGTCATTTAGAAATACATTCCAAACACCATTTCTCCCATATTTTACTTTTTGGCCAGAAAGCATGGAGCAGGTGGTCCAAAGGCCACGTGCCCCAAATGCATGGGGGCAGCAAGTGGGTCCAAGGAAAAAGGGCCCAAGAGGCAAAAGGCAACAAAGACTGGGCCCGCCATATTTCAAGCCTTTATTCCATTTAAAAAGGGGAGTGGTTAATTAGTCTGCTTGGCAGGTGGGCGCAGCGTGGTGAAGGTGTGGCCCTCCAGCTCACAAACCTAATCAATTTATCCTGTATGCCTGCCTACAACAGTATCATTTCACAATTGTTCTTCATATCTGGTAACTGGAGTCTTCGAAAGTGTGCTGGACTTTGTTGGCCTGCCCATCTATATAAAGTGTCCATTAAGCTTGTCATATTCCATGTGGAAAAGTGTATACACACAAAACAACAACACACACCATAAACCTTGTTAGTATATGGCAGTGTTAAAATGGAAATGGCATAGAAAATTAATTAATTTGAAAAAAAAATTATGTAGGATCTCTGTCTTTAATGTGCTGTACATTGCTATTTAATGCTATAATTAGTAATCCAATGGTAGTTTTTTCACTTTATGTTGCTATATGGGCAAAATGTTGAAATCTTTACCTAATATATACTAAACTGATCTTCTGTATACAAAGAGAATTGAAAATGAATCTTTACATGAATGGAAGGGGAAAGGGAGCGGGAAAGGGGAGGGTTGCGGGCGGGAGGGAAGTTATGGGAGGGGGGAAGCCATTGTAACCCATAAGCTATACTTTGGAAATTTATATTCATTAAATAAAAGTTTAATAAAAAACAAAAAGATGTCCTTTGCTAGCTCAATGGAAAAATAAACTTTGATAGAAAAAAAAAAAAAGGTCTGAACTGCAAAACGTATTTGCTGAGAATTTTTAAAGTTTTCCAGAAGTTAGTGACCCAAAGACTACATGAGGCTGAAGACAAGCAGGAATAAAATATGATTTCCTCTATTTCTGCATGTGTTTTTAGCATCATTTAGAGAGCTTTTTTTTTTTTTTTGAGAAAAAGAGTGGAAGCATATATTTATAATATTACTGTGTTGAGCAGGGGACTCAGACCTCTTTGTGAAATGTAGTTTTCTACTATTTTCTACTCGTTTTCAGATCTCTCTTTGAAATTTAGGCAGCCTTTTAGTGAGCAAAAGGCAAAGCTGAGAAGGAATAAATAATTATTGACAGAAAATATCAACTACTTTCAAAAACTGTGTACCATGAACTCAAGAGGAGATGTATTCATGGACCAAATTCATTTGCTGATGATTTAAAATCAATTAAAAAGATGGTATCACAAAAATTCAGAAAGAGGGCCAGTGCTGTGGTGTAGTGGGTAAAGTCACCGCCTGTAATCCCATATGTGTGCTGGTTCAAGTCCTGGCTGCTCTACTTCCTATCCAGCTCTCTGCTATGGCCTGGGAAAGCAGTAGAATATGACCCCTGAACCCACATGGGAGACCCGGAAGAAGCTCCTGGCTCCTGGCTTCGGATTGGCGCAGCTCCGGCCATTGTGGCCATCTGGGGATTGAACCAGTGGATGGAACACCTTTCTCTCTCTCTGCCTCTCCTTCTATCTCTGTGTAACTCTGACTTTCAAATAAATAAAATAAATCTTAAAAAAATTAAAAAGAAAAAATGAAGGGGGACGGAGGGGAAATATTAAATTCTTAGAATTCTATGAACTATATGAAATCTGTTCTGTTTATATTAATTATATATATATATATAAATATACATATATAATAGAGATATAACTGAGGAGGACCAGAACTGTAATGTAACTAGATCACCATGAACTTCAATGTGGAGGCTGGGAGTGCTGAAGTATTGTTTTAGTTTTCTATCACTGTGTGACAAATAACCAGAGACTTAGCGCTTTAAAATAATACAGGTGTTGTTTTTATCACACAGGTTCCATGGGTCAGGAGTCTACCCATGGCTTACCAGGGGCTTCCCAGCTTGATAAATAAGGACCCACAGCTGGGGAAGAATCCATTTCCCAAATCGTTTAAGTTACTGGGAGATTCCTTTCTTTGCGGCTGTGTGAGTGAGGGCTCTCTCTTTGCTGGATATCTGGTATCAGCACCTCTCCACGTGGCCTTCCTCAACAGGGCTGCTTTCTCACTCAGCAAGGAGAATCTCTGACCCAAAGGAGGGCCCAATACTTCAAAAGTTCTCCCCTGATGTAGCCAGGGCCCTGCAGGGTAATTTTCGTTCTGATTCACTCAGGGTCAACTGACTTGGGGCCCTAGTTACAGCTGAAAATCTCTTCATCTTTGCTGCACTCAGTCATCAACAAAAGTCCTAGGTCCTGCCCCACTCAAAGGGAAAAATGATTAGATTAGGCTGTGAATCCTCAAAGGCCTCCCTGGCCAGGCCAGAATGGAGATGAGCGGGTGCATGCCCTATCCAGCCAGATACTGAGGGCGTGGAATTTACAAACACAGGTGTTGGCCAGTAGAGGAATGTTGGATCCTTCAACTGCACGTGACAGCGTAAGACAGCTACTGTATGGTACTGGCAGAAAAGTGTGAATCAGACTTGACCTCTCAAAGCAGGAGGTTTGTTGCCTATTTGGCAACCATGCAGATTGTGACAAGTATTGGAATGGGTCAGCATAAAATGCCGTGGGAAACAGGCAAAGTGTGATGAATATCCACAGTAGGTACATCTGGGCTTGCCAGCGATAGTGCTGGTTTCTGCATGTTGCCCCAGCATAATGCCTGGGATTTTAAAGGCATTGTAATCAGAGGTAAAATAAGTTGATGGTGTTAGGAGTCAGGATAGGGGTTCTAGGATAATGTCCCTTTTGTGCGTGCTTGTTCCACAGGGATTGTCACTGTGTTCATGATTTGCACCCTTCTCTCTATGTGTGTTAAGCTTCCCTATTGGGAAACACTAACTGCAGTGCTATGCCAGTCACTCCCTCAACTCCACTACTCCTCACTGAAATGAGATCTTTAGCTAAGAAGAGGCTACACATCTTGGCATTTTAGCTGACAAAGTAGAACTGACTATTTTGAAACTGCTGCGAGAGGAGCCATGTGAGCAGACGCCAAGGGAAGGGTAAAGACGGTGTGGATGGTCCTCCTTGGGGCTGCTCAGACCAGGAGACCCAGTTCTAACTGCGGAGACGTGCGATTCTGGCCAGGGAAACCACAGCTGCTATTTCAGCCCAAGAGATGCTAACTAAAAAAAAAATCCTTTGCAATGTAATACATCCAATTGATGATATCAGTGGAATTGGGCAGTTCGTCTTCAGCTTTTGCTCTGATAATGAGATTCAGAAAAGATTGTTACATTCTTTCCAGGCGGCAGCAGCTGAATGTTCACTGGGGATCCTGAGCGTGGAGATGACGGCTGCAGATCAGGCAGGAGATGTCAGCTACAGACATCCCAGGGCAACAAGAGTAATTCAACATGAATGAGCTAAGCATTTGGCAGCTTCTCTGTGTAGGGTGCCCTTTGTTTCCTTACTCAGATTCCAATGGTCTTTCCCAGCCAGAGTAGACAAGTCCCTCAATGTTGTTCTAACACTGACCTGTAGCTCAGTTAGCAAGAGAGCTGGCCATGCATCCTGTGAGAATCAAATGCCAACCCAGGCAGTTGCAATTGCAACTCCCACATGAGAAGGCTATTACTGGATTGGACCTCGTGCTTTGCACACATTCTCTTTTTCTGAAAGTAGATTTTTAAATATGTTTTGCACTATTCTTATTGAGCAGCGATTGTGCAAAATTTCAATGAAACTGGAAAGAGTTATTGGCAAAAAGATTAATCTCCCTAAGCACTTATCTAGTCAATTAATATGACAAAACAGAAACCCCTATGAAGCGTAAAAACATTTTCCCTCCCCAATTAGAATTGAGCGTGATGAATCTCCCCTGATGGCATGTTAATACTGCTATTCATTCATTGCAATCACTGGCCCTACCTAGTGTTGGAAAAGACAAAACTATAATGAAGCAGGATAGCAGAAGAAAGGAGAGATGCTGCGAATGGAAAAAAAAATATTTATACCAAACCATTTTTGAAAATGGGACTACCAAGAAGTTGATCCTGTCTTTACCATCCCCTATCCTTATTCCTTGGACCTTTGGACTTCAGTTTAGCTCTCTCTACACGACTTTGAAAACCCAGCCAACATGATCTCTCCCCCAATAATCTGCTTGGACCTTTCTGTAAATGCTGGCATCGTTTTCTGTCTTATTGCAGGTCTGTCTCTTCCACCAGAATATAGTCTAACTGCTTGTATATATATATATACACACAAGAATGTATACATATATAGCCTAATGCTTATTATAAGGTCAATTAAATAAAAATAATTATGTATAAATACTGACATTGTTAATCTAAATAAAATATTTAATTATTAAAAAAGAAACTTCATTTGGATTTTTCTTCGAAAGATATTCTTAGAACTTTCATCTTTCATGTTTCAAAGATCAGATATATCTCCCAATAATCATTTGAATTCTAAATGCTTGGAGGTAGGACTAAATTCTATTCAAATTTCATTACTTACTTCATTATGAGAAAGAAGGATGTTGCCATGAAAAATTTTAAAAAATTGGCTATTGTGACTGAGTATTTGAAACACTCTGAATTTCTCTTTTTTTTCAAGTATGCTGAATTTACACTGGTAATTGCTCTGTGCATCATTTTCTTGAGTGCGCAGAATAGGTCTATGCTGGAGTAAAAGGTGGTATTTCCTTCCTATTTAAGTATTCATTTCTCTTCCAACCTGCAATATTCAGAAACCATCATTCACTACTAATTCTAAGTCCCCCTACTGTTTTTATGGACAGCAACAGGACACTAAATATCATAATATGTATTTATTTTGTAATGAAATATTTTCCCTTTTCCTCTTCAATGCATCATGCAGTTGGCATCAAATGCATCCACTACAAGTAGCTGAGGCCTCCGCAGTGTATTTATTGGCCAAGCCTTGAATTCAGGTGGCCCAGCACAAAACACAAACTGTAACCCTAAACTGAGAAACTTGGTTATTTGGCTGCAGGATCTTTGTTGACTAAAGCCAGGTTATTTTTATGTTCCCATACATGTGGTCCAGAAACCAGAAACTTGTTGCCAGCAAATAATGTTAACACATGGTAAGAAAAGGCCTCTCTTGGGTCAAGTGTTTGACACTTTCAATGCCTGTATGCTATATTGGAATGCATGGAGAGATAAGAGATGATGGCTCAAGTTCTTGAGTTCTTGCCACACATGTGGGAGACTCAGACTGAGTTCCTGGCTCCCAGCCTTGTGAGCATTTGGGAAGAAGATTCTCTCTCTCTCTCTCTCTCCCTCTCTCTCTCCCCCCCCCCTTTCAAATACAAACAAAACAAAACAAAACAAAAGCGCCTCTCTTGGCACTCTGTTTCCTTCTTCAAGATATTCTTTCAGTACTAAAAACATGACGTGTTGTAGTGGAATGAGAAGGCCATGCCAAGGTGGCCACTGGCAAGCGAGTGTCAGTTAGTCAGGAATGGCTTTGAAACTGCCTGGCGACAGGCTGTGATTGGATGGCTGTGGAAACTGCCTGGCAACAGGCTGTGATTGGTTGGGGTATAGACCACCCCTTGACCAGATTGGCTGGTCTTGGCTATATAAGCTTTGTATCAACTGTAATAAACGAGTCTGCAGGCTGCTCGCCTCAAGCCTGCTCTCACCCGACTCCCGGGGTCTGTGTGTTGACTCCGCGCCTCTTGCCCCCACCACGCTGCTCTTCTCAGAAACGAACCCACTGCAACATTGTGGAGAATTCAACGGCAACATCTGGCGCGCCAACGTGACTGAGAAAGAGACAGCGTGTCGGACTCGGCGAGGTCCCCCCTGGATTTCGGCAAGTAGGCCCCTCGGTGTTTGGTGTGCTGTTCGGTTCTGTGAGGGTGAGCACAGAACCCCCTCCTACGCCCCTTTCCTTGTCCTTGTCCTCGGTCTAAGTGACCCCAGGTTAGCACACACCGCCCTGAAGCGTACGTCGCTTCTCGGCTCCTCCTTTTACTTTCGGTTCGCCCGGCGAATTCACATAAGGGACTGATCATCCCAGAATTCGGAACCAAGTCATCTTCCCTCACTCGAGAGAGGTGACACTCCGGAGACACCGTGTGGGCATACGGCCTTGACCTAACGAATCAAGGAAGTCCCCCACTAAGCACAGGACATACGTACGATCTGATACACCACTATCTGTTTGTCTAGCATAAGGAAAACCTCCTACAAAATGCCATCCACAGTTGAGGTGCTAGGAATTTGCTTTGTTACGGTAGCAGTGCTATACGTGTCTTTCCTCTGGCTAGAGTTGGCGTACCGTGCCTCTCTTCAGCGCTCAGACATGGGAAAGATACCCCCCTCTCAGAATCCTGTGCAGATTATCAAAGATAGTGAATCTGTGAGTGATAGGAGCCTGACACTCCAGGTCCCTGTCTCACAGACAACGGTTGCTGACTTAGGGAGAGAGAACTCCTACAGTGAAAAAAACAACGTAGCAAACAAGGTAGCAATGCCTAGTCAGCTACCCCCCACATACCCGTGGGATGAACTAAGAGGACCACTACACAATAACTCATGCGAGGTCATCCCATCCGCACCCAGTGAGGATCCCCACATTTGTGGCAGTCCTTGGGCACCCCAAGATCTCAGCGCAGCCGCTAGATCCCATGCCATCAGCATGTTTGCTGCTAATGTCGAAGTGTACACAAAATTCAGGCCCTGGATTCCAACGCCTGTAAAAAGGCTTCTATTAACCAAGGGTCGAGGATATGCTTGTGTCTTTCCAGAGAATGCAGAACAGCCCATTTGGGTACCAGCCAGAAACATCAAGCCTGCAACTGACAGCCAACCAGAACCAGCTGAACAAGACTGAGACTCCGCCTTGTTAGCAGACGCACCTGCCCTATCATCCTACCCTGAGAAACTGCCCAACGCCATATCTGTTACTGTTGTGTACCCCACTAGCTGTGGTCAGCCACTCCAATGGCCCACAGCCTGTGTGCGGTCATGCCATTCCTGATAACCATTATTCCTCATTCCTACCCCTATCTGAGCAAGCAATCCTGTGGTCTCTCGATTTGAGCGCTGGTTAGTCAATGACGGGTAAGATCCCCTGGGGGACAACCTAAGACAGGCACAGCTGCGTACAGAGACCACATGGAAACGGGGTCAACAATGGTATGGCCAAGAATCATGCCTCCCGTTGCTCAAAAATAAACGAAAAGGGGGAAATGTAGTGGAATGAGAAGGCCATGCCAAGGTGGCCACTGGCAAGCGAGTGTCAGTTAGTCAGGAATGGCTTTGAAACTGCCTGGCGACAGGCTGTGATTGGATGGCTGTGGAAACTGCCTGGCAACAGGCTGTGATTGGTTGGGGTATAGACCACCCCTTGACCAGATTGGCTGGTCTTGGCTATATAAGCTTTGTATCAACTGTAATAAACGAGTCTGCAGGCTGCTCGC
This sequence comes from Lepus europaeus, assembly GCF_033115175.1. Taxonomy (NCBI): domain Eukaryota; kingdom Metazoa; phylum Chordata; class Mammalia; order Lagomorpha; family Leporidae; genus Lepus; species Lepus europaeus. The sequence continues at coordinate 101,085,675 of NC_084838.1, forward strand.
CTCAAGCCTGCTCTCACCGGACTCCCGGGGTCTGTGTGTTGACTCCGCGCCTCTTGCCCCCACCACGCTGCTCTTCTCAGAAACGAACCCACTGCAACATTGTAGAGAATTCAACGGCTACAACGTGTGTTTTCTTTATTCTGTTCTATCAAGTAGATGTTCTTAGACCATGCTGTCTATAAAAGGTATAACAGGGCTTCTGGATTTCGTAGCCTATGCATTCCTGGTTCAAATGGTCTCCTACATGTATTCAAGCAGGCTTGTAGCAGTTGAGCAAACAGATGTGTTTCAGGAGGCTTTTCATTGTCTCATGTTCACTTAAATTGGGACCACAGGCAAAGTTCATTATCTCAGCAACTCTTTAGCTAGAAAGCTCAAATAATGCAATGCTTCTTTCTGGACTGCCAAATTTTTAATTAAATTTTTAAAGAATTAAAAAATTGAGTGACCCGTAAAAATTTTACATCTTTATGGGGCAGCATGAGTGTTTCAAAAATTGTATTCATCTGCTTGACTGGTATACTTTAAGGCTGGTTGAAACACTTTTAATGACAGGAAGATGCATAGAACATAAGTACAAGGAACCTACTGCTTTCCATGTCACAGGTGTCCATGTACACTGCCCAGTGAGGCTGTATTTATAAATCCTCATTACAAATGGTTTCATTATTTTCAAAGGCATTGCTATCCAATGGCTGTATGGGGGTACTATAAGCACTCCTGGAAAATGGAATTAAAAGATAATTTTATGTTGCTGCAAAAAAAAATTAAAATCAATTGACAGTTTTTCTCACAGTACACATTTTCCACACACTTTCTGAAGTACTCTTGCATAATGTGAGCCATTTATGTAATTAAAAATGTTTTATTGGCTATGTTTAAAAACAAACACATCAGATTCATTTTGATCATATATTTAACTTAACTCAACATATCTTACATATAATCAATACTAAATGTAATCCATTTAAAATCAATATGAGGCTGGTATAAAACTTTTAAAATTAAATAGTTTATATTATTTTATACATCTTCAAAATCTGGTGGTGTGTTCTACACGTTCAGCACACCTCAGTTTGGACAGGCATAGTTCAGATGCTCAGTGGTCCCATGTGGCTAGTGATTACCATATTGGACAGTGTGAAATCTGACGCATTGAAACCTACGGTATACTGATATGTAGGTTTATTTGTCTTGTAGTTATCAATTGTAATAATGGCTAGGAAGAGCATGATGATTGACAGCCTCATAAAATTTAGATTTTTCTTTGGTAGGAGTAGTTCCCTAGGAGTAGGAAAGACCAGTGTGAGTTTAATCCTCCTGTTTAAGTTGTTGCTCTATTAGTCAGTTGTTCATTACTTTACCAAAAATGTCTGGGAGAGGTTTCTTGGGAAGGAAATGGTTTGTTTTTGGCTCACAGTTGGGATGTTCGCAGTTCAAGGTTGGACAGCTCTGTTAGTCTGGCAGTTGGCGGAGACTGGCAATGATAGAGCAAGTGTGGAGAGAAGATCACCGTGTAAGCCAGGGAGTAGAGAGAGCAGCTAAGCTGAAATCAGCTGAAATAGCAATGCCTCTCTCAAGAACAGGACCCCAGTGACCTGAAGAACTCCCCCTGGGCTCACTTCCTGGCTGCGATAATTAGATTTTAGATTTATCTCCACCCTAGTCCATCAACCATTAACATTAATCATTTAGCTTTCAGTATAAGACTTTGGGGGTTAAATGCCTGCCTGGGTTTCAAGTCCAGGTCAACCCATAATAGTTTATTAAAAATTAGTTATATGTTTGTGATTTGTATTTTTGTGAAGTATTTTCACCTGTTTTGTCATTTGCTGCTCTGGATGACGTATGAAATTGATGGAACAAGTGACTATATTCCCTATACTCTTTTGAGGTGGGAAAACTGAGGCACAGTTAGAGAGTGACTCTGCCACTTGGGTAACGATGACAGTAACTATCCTGAACTTCCTTCTCTTTGGTAAATGTGCTAACGTCATTGAAATTCCTGAAGATGAGTAATAGAGGAGAACCTGAGAAGTTCATTACCAGGTGATGTAATCCCAAATAAATAGAAAGTACCATCCAGTGAGAACTCACGGGTTCAATGATGTCTATCAAGCATCTTCTGTGCACTGTTCACTCATTTAATGCTTGGGAACAATCTGGGTAGCTAGCACTATTAATTCCATCCTATAGAAGGGGAAACTGAGTTTCAGGAAGATTAAGAAATTCCCCTAAAGTTACACAACCTGGAAGTGACAGAATTTGAATAAGAACCTATGTCCCACAATAATCTTGTGCTGCTCTGTGTCTGTGCCAGGTGTCTAGAATAGAAAGATTCAAGATTCTTAAAATTTCAGCAAATCCCAAAGGGAGTTTTTCTTTGGAACACAAGGGTTTGGAGCACATTCAATGGAGGCCTTCCCCAGATAGCCTTCAATCTAATTCTTTCTGCCCTTGCAGGACTGGCTATATTCACGTGATTCATAAAAAGGAAAATAAGGTTAAGCAAGTTTTCTTTGATGCTCTTTTCCTATTAATTTATCACTTTTAACATTTCATTCAATCTACTTAATTGAATAATAAGAGAATGGTGGCCCTGTGAGAATTTTGTTTTTTGATATTTTATTTATTATTTACTTTTTTGAGAGGAGAAAGGGAGAGAGGGATGGAGAGAGTGGGAACATTTTTCTTTTTGTTTGTTGGGAGCTTGGACACCTGTTCCTAACAGCCAGGGATGAGCTGGGGCCAGAGTCATGAGCCAGTCATGCAATCCAGGCCAGAGGTGGAGGCAGGGATCCAATGACTTGGGCCATCACATGCTGCCTCCCAGGATCTGAATTAGGAGGAAGCTGAAATCAAGAGCCAGAGCCAGATATCAAATCCAGACACTACAATATGGGACATAGGCCTCCCGACTAGCATCTTAAGTGCTAAGTTCAATGCCCTGCCCTATTTTTCTGTTATTTAAGAAGATGAGGGCCAGCGCTGCGGCTCACTAGGCTAATCTTCTGTCTGCGACGCTGGCACCCCAGGTTCTAGTCCTGGTCGGAGCGCCGGAATCTGTCCCAGTTGCTCCTCTTCCGGTGCAGCTCTCTGCTGTGGCCCGGGAAAGATGGCCCAAGTGCTTAGGCCCTGCACCTGCATGGGAGACCAGGAAGAGGCATCTGGCTCCTGGCTTTGGATCAGCGCTGTGCACTGGCCGTAGTGGCCACTTGGGGGGCGAACCAATGGAAAAGGAAGACCTTTCTCTCTGTCTCTCTCTCTCCACTGTCTAACTCTGTCAAAAAAAAAAAGAGGAAGAAGAAGATGAGCAGAGGACAAAAGCATTCTTCAGAGGTGTTGGCAACTGATTGTCAGTCATTACTCCTGGGTGGGGAATATTTTGCAAGTAAGATGAGGAGGAAGTATTGAAATATCTTTATATATATATATATATGTGTGTGTGTATATATATCTGTTACGTCTTTAAAATACTTTTATTTGCTTAATAGCTTTCTAAAGCAGCATCTTGCTTCAATTTTAGGAATTATATAATACTGGCCTAAATTTATAGACAGCAAAGTACTAAAAAGAAGAAAATATTACCATCTGTAATTATCCTATTTGGAGATAACTTCAGTTATTGTTGCTAATATATTTTCTTCCTTATGTATCTATCTCTTTCTCTATCTATCCATCTATAATCTATGTCATAATTTTAATTAATTTTATGTTTTGCTGTATGTATTTTTGCAACACAATTAAAAATTGTGACTGGCTTATAGTAGAGTTCTAGTTTTGAGATGTATAAGTGTGGAGCAGTTTTAGTTTCCCAGCACTGTTTTCAACTTGACACTCCTATCCTCCTAGTGGGTCAGCATCTAATGACAATTTGGTCAGATTCCACAATTTTCCTATTGCCGTCAAATATGACTTATGATTTTTTTTGAATGTTAGTGAGCCCCAGTCTTTTTAAATATTTCAAATTTCAAACCCTGATCCTTTTCATCTCTTAGAGCAGAATGAGTCTGGGATCCTGGTGCTGGGGAGCTATGGACAGTGATCTGGCATTGTCCCTCCCTGTTCTTGGCCTGTCATCTCCAGTGTTGGAGGCTGAGGACTGAGCACTGCCTCGGGTACAAGGTGAGTAGATGGTCCCCACCATGCTCTGGTCCCTTCTGTTCCCATCTTCTGTTGATGCATGTTTCCTGATGCATCCTCTGCATGGTTTCTTTGGGAGGAGTGCTCAGCTGCACTCTGGTTCCTTACATCCCTGAGGGCCCCTTTAGCTTCTGCGTGAGTATTTACACTCTATAGGCCTTCGATGATTTCTGCAGAATACACCTCAAGTTTCCCAACATACCAGTGCTTCGCCAAATCTAGATGCACTTTCATCAAGAGGCATGCGAACTGTTGAAATGCCTTTCCTACTTTTTGAGGGCCAAAGGGGCTTTGTGGGGTAGCATTGCCTTTCCTCTTTCCAGCAGATTGCATGCACCTCGGGCCATTTAAGCCTTAATGCACCTGCTGCTTCCACATGTGGCTCACCATCAGTCATCTCACAGCTGGACATGGTACCACTTTCTGCCCCACCTGTGTCCCAGGCTATGTGCCCTCCCATGAACTGTCTCAAAGCATCCAATGTGGCTCTGGGTGGTTGTCCCTGAGCAGGAGTCTCATCTTATTACATCCTGCAACTGTTACAATTTTCCCCTTGGGGCCTTATGTCTTGGCTTTGGGCAGGAGGAAGCACCCACAGGAGGGACAGAAAGCATCTCAGTACCTCCCAAAAGGCCCAGGACCACTCCAGTCCTCCCAGCCTTCCTTATAAATACACTTATTTGGAAGAGGAAGTAGGTGGCCAGGTTTGCTGCTTCTGATTAAGCAAAATGAAGTAATATCTGGCTCCCGACTGCCCGCTGCCTTGGAGCTGCTTTTTGGCTCCCTTTATATATATATATTTGCCACAACATAGTCATTGACTTCTGCATGAACCTGTGACATCATAGACATTCATTGTAATTGTTTCATATTCATTTATGCACGGAGCCTAATTGTCTTATTCAGGTCTCTCCAAAATCAGACCTGAGACAAGGACTTGGAAGCATATTGTGCTAACATTACCACAAATGATAAAAAAGGAAATTGAGGGAGAGAAAGGAGCACGTTGATGAGAGATTTACTACTGGGGGCATTTAGGGTACAGTTTTGCTGGTGTCCCATTGAGAAATCATGGAGTAACATCCATAATCTCTCATTCCACATTCTTTGAAGTTGTCCTTGAGTTGTTGATGTCCGGGCTCTCTTATGATGCCCGAAGGAAGGATTTCAGGCAAAGAAGAAGAAAGCCGTGGGTGCCTGAGGCTGGAAGCTGTCATGTTAGAAACGCTACAGTGTTTTCCTGGTAAACTCAGGGTGGGGAGTGGAGGGGAACAGGGGATTTGCAGCAGATACTAGGATGTATAGTATGCCACACCATTAAATTAATCACATACCTTAAATTAGCTACGTATTTCATAATCTCTTAATTCTTCCATTATGAATTATGCTGCAGTAAGTAGATACATTTTACATACATTTTTGGTTTTGTTTATTTACTTGAAATAGAATTTAATGTGATGGATTATTGTGTCAAAATACTATGGAATTTTAAATTTATTAATAACTTTTTTTGGGTAACTTAACTTATGGACTCCATGATTCTGTTCTAAATAAGTATTCATCCCCCAACCCATTTTCCCAGATAGCTGTGGGGAGACTTCTGCTTCTTGCACTTTGCAACCTTGTCTAGCACACCCGCCCACCTGCAGAAATTAAACTTGCAGATGTGGAATGATTGTCTCTATGCATTTAGTTCTTTCTTAGCTCCTCTCTGGCCTCCAAGAAGTACTTATAGAAAATTATACCAAGGGTGACTTTGAGGTATAAGAAAAGAAGAAGTTAAATGTTAGAGTGATAGCGCTTCTTAAAATTATTTATTTATTTAATTGGAAAGATTGGGAGAGAGAAACAGAGAGAAAAGAGAGATTGAGATCTCCCACCAAAACATTCCTGCGAGAGCAGCGGCTGGGACAGGCTGAAGCTGGGAGCCAGGAACACAATCTGGGTCTTCCATGTGGGTGGCAGGAACAAAACTACTTCAGCCATCATCTGCTGCCTCCCAGGATGTGAGTTAGCAAGAAGCTGGGATTGAGAGAAGAGCCAGGACTTCAGCCCAGGCAATCTAATATGGAATGTGGGTGTCCCATGGGGTGTCTTTAACCGCTACATCAAACACCTTCCCCAGAAGTAGCTCTTTAGCAAAAAAGAAAAAAAAAAAGAAAAAAGAAAAAAAAAGAAAAAAGAAAAAAAAATTCATTGAGCTAAACTTTAGCACACATTTACTCTGTAAAAAAATACCCCCCAAATACCGTAGGGTATTTGCGACGGCACGCCTTTGATTCATGAGAACAGTTCATCCAGCGGAAGGAATTTCTGAACCATTGTGTGTTTGAAAGTCATCAGAGTTGGAGATCATCTGACCGCATGTTAGGAAGGATGCTTTGCAGAAAGGGATGTGCAGCTTCCACAGTTCTCTGGAGGTTTCTTGTAACAGGACCCAGGGGCAGTCTTTTCGGTGGACGCTCAATGTGCAAACATCAGAGAACTGTTATGAAGAAAAACTCGCCAACTGCTGAGCCCTTCTTGGAAGCTTCTTGGAAAGGGGGAGGGGTGGGTATTTCACTGAGCCCATTAATTGCAGTTCTACTTCATTATGGATGGTAATGATCCAGCATTTCTAACTGCTTGGAAATGAACTGAGCTGGAATTATAAGCATGATACATTTTTTTTGACAGGCAGAGTGGACAGTGAGAGAGAGACAGAGAGAAAGGTCTTCCTTTGCCGTTGGTTCACCCTCCAATGGCCACTGCGGCTGGCGTGTTGCAGCCAGCACACCGCGCTGATCCGGAGCCAGGAGCCAGGTGCTTCTCCTGGTCTCTCATGTGGGTGCAGGGCCCAAGGACTTGGGCCATCCTCCACTGCACTCCTGGGTCACAGCAGAGAGCTGGCCTGGAAGAGGGGCTACCGGGACAGAATCTGGCGCCCTGACCAGAACTAGAACCCGGTGTGCCAGCGCCGCAGGCAGAGGATTAGCCTATTGAGCCATGGCGCCAGCCAGCATGACACATTTTTAAATAGATCCAAATGATAGTTAGGATATGCATGCACATTGGGGTCTGAGACAAAATGTGAGCCTTTCAGCTTTACTGAATTTAGCTTAATTTAGCTGAAATTGAAGTGTAATTTGCTGGGCAGCTTGTGTCACTCAGTCTTTCAGGCTGTCATAACCATACCAGCTGCACTAGTTGTCACTGTGTGAACTTCTACTGAATGAAAGACTGGAGTAAAAAAAAGGAAAAGAGAAGAAAAGTGGCAATATGTTAATCTGCTTACAGTATCTTATACTGAGCACTTCTCCATTTATGTCCTTTTGGTAGCAAATATTTGTTCAATTTTTTTTGTGAGGCAGAAAAAGAGAGAGCTCCCATCTGCTGGCTCACTCCCCAAGTGCCCATAGACCAAAGCTGGGAGCTTGGAACTCAATCCAGTTCTCCCAAGTGGGAAACAGGCACCCAGCTACTTGAGCCATTACATGCCGCCTCCCAGGGTGCACTCTAGCAGGAAGCTACAACTGGAAACAGAGAAGGGATGCAAGCCCAGACACTCTGACCTGAAATGTGAGCTTCCCAATCAGTGTTCCAATTGCTATACCAAAAGCTCCCCCTCAATGCCCTTATCAGTTATTTTTTCAGATTGTGGAACACGCACATATGCTTGCTATTGAATGACTAGGTTGTCCAAATAACAATCTTTCTCTGATTTTGAAATTAGTGTTCTCTCGCAAGAGCTAAAAAGAACTCTGTTTGCATATATATTCAGGAGCCTAAAGAGTAATGGACAAAAGATTTTTTATTTTTCAAAAATGAAGGCTTGAATGTCTTATCCTAAGTCTTATTGTATTATTTATACAGATTTTCATCCTAAGAGCATTGCTACCTTTTAGAGGAAAGGAAGGAAATTATTCTACCAGATATTATAATATGTTGTGTAAAAATAATTTGACTTCAAATTTGTACAAATGACAACTTGTTTCAAATATTTTAGTTCATTTCCATTGCAAATTTTCTTTCCCTCTAGCCTTTCTCCTGCTGATGTTGAAACTTTTAGAGTCCTGTGGCTATGGTCTGATATTTGTAAACCCTTGGCACCCGAACTCAAAGTAGAGCGTTCTTTAGTCCATGCAATAATCCTGTTACCTGGAGTCAGCATAAATATCAGTCCAACAATGCTTTGTATAAAGGCTGTGCAAAATTCAGATGTGGTCTTGTTAGAGCAAAAACAGAGAGAAGGCCCCTAAACACACAATAACTCACCACTGTACCTTAAGACTATGTGATTATTTTCCTTTGCCTGAGAGTCTGGAATCTTTCATTAGTGTTAAGTAACTCAGTCACATCTTCTCTTAAAAATATATGGTCCATAATCAGTTAGGGCCTGGATTACTGCTATTTTACATTTCTGCATTGCCTACAGCATTTTGTTGTGCCCAATAAATATTTTATAATGATAGCTGCATGTCAGTTCTATAGTGTGTGTCATAGATAGCCTTTATTTTCAATCAAATTGTGGAAATTCACCTCAGATTTCAATACCTGTGGCTGGTTTATACTTTATTTCTTTAAGAATGGTGATACTTGGAGGTCTGCAAATTTTTTTGAGTCAAATGATCTAATAACAGTATACTCATGACCTTCACCTATTTAGGGGATAACTCTTGGTAGCTTTTTTTTACATTTCAATATTATATTGAACAAACAGCATTACTTGTACATCATTCTAGGCACTTCCCATGTGTTGATCTACTAATCCTCATGACAGTGGACTTAAAGTAGGAACTACATTGTCCTCATCTTGCAATGGTGGCACGGAAAGATTTGGTTACTTTTCTACGGTCATACAGGTGAAAGGTGGCAGAGCCGGGGATTTAAATCCAAGCAGTCTGGCACCATAGACCTTGTTCAGTTGGTATCATCGAAGTGTAATTTCTGTTTTATGATTTCCTCACTGCTTCCTTCCTTCCAGCCACCAGAGGTATTTTCAGGGGCCTTTCAGCTTCTGACATCACCTCTTTGGGGCTCTGTAGCTGAAATCCTGGGCTAGGTTGCATTTTAGAGCCTCCTGATTCTGCGGTTCACAAGAGGCATCCTAGAGAGTGTTCAAAGGAAGGGTTTAGATGTGTATTGGAATCTGGGCCCAGGAGCCAAGGAAAGGAGCCCAGGGTGCCTGCAAATACATGGAAGTGTGGTGGTGCCATAAAGGGGATAAGGAAAGTCCAAGTGTGACAAGGATGTGTTTACATTTATGCAAATATAGTTTTTGTGGTGGTGAATCAAATCAACAAGTTCACAAGGCATCAGGTAATACGGTGCTGGAGCAACATTTCTCAAACTCTGGCTCACAGAAACGCATGCATCAGAATCAGCTGGGTGTTTGAAAAATGGAACCTTCTGGTTTCTTCTCCACATATACTGTGCCAGAAACTCTGAGTGAGACCCAGAAATCTGCACTGTCATGCACTTTCATGTTAGAGTACCACTGGGTCTCCATTTGAGGACAACTGAGAACATGAGATGGAGCTCCACTGGGCAATCAGTTAGCACAGGACACTTACACAGCAAGAACATGAGACGGAGAGAGGATACAAAGAGAAGTGTGAGTTCCAAACTCACTCTGATAGCCAAACCATGGAGGAGTTTGGGAAACTAGAAGAACGGCATTCAGAAATAAGGAGGAGGGGCTATGGCGTAGTGAGTAAAGATGCCACCTGCAGCGCTAGATCCCATATGGGTGCCAGTTTGAGACCTGGCTGCTCCTCTTCCAGTCCAGCTCTCTGCTGTGGCCTGGGAGTGCAGTGGAGGATGGCCCAAGTCCTTGGGCCCTGCACCCGCATGGGACACCCAGAAGAAGTTCCTGGCTCCCGGCTTCGGATCTGCCCAGCTCCAGCCATTGTGACCATTTGGGGAGTGAACCAGTGAATGGAAGTCCTCTTTTTTTTCTCTGCCTCTGTTGCCTCTGCCTCTCTGTAACTTTGCCTTTCAAATAAATAAATTAATTTTCAAAAAGAAAGGAGGAGCTAGGACTTTGAAAAGGAGAAGAGGTGTCGTTCAACTTTGAGGACATATAAAAAACTATTTCATAGAGGGATAAAGACAAACAGAAAGCATGTCTAGAAAATTATGGGTGAAGGCCAGTGCCATGGTTCACTAGGCTAATCCTCCACCTATGGTGCTGGTACCCCAGGTTCTAGTCCCAGTCGGGCAACTGGTTCTGTCCTGGTTGCTCCTCTTCCAGTCCAGCTCTCTGCTGTGGCCCGGGAGGGCAGTGGAGGATGGCCCAAGTGCTTGGGCCCTGCACCTGCATGGGAGACCAGGAGGAAGCATCTGGCTCCTGGCTTCGGATCAGTGCAGCGCGCTGGCCATAGTGGCCATTTGGGGGGTGAACCAACAGAAGGAAGACCTTTCTCTCTGTCTGTCTCTTTCACTGTCTAACTCTGCCTATCAAAAAAAATGTCTCATAGTAACAGACAATAATAGTGGTTACCAGAGGCTGAGAAGCAAGGGTGTGTGTGTGTGTGTGTGTGTGTGAATGCCGAGGGGGGTACACGGTGGAATTTAGAGGAATGGAGAGAGAACAATCAACAGATACTGAGGTGCACTTGGGTAGGAGGAATAACTTCTAATATTCCACAGCACAGTAGGATCACTATGGTTTACTACACTTGATTTTAGCCAAAAGACCGAGAAATGATCACTATGGTTTACGACAATTAAATATGTACTGCAATTAGCTAGTATAAAGGATTTAAATGTCAACAATACAAAGAAGTAATAAATATGTGAGGTGGTGGATATGCCAATTATCCTGCAATCTGTGCATTATATGCATATACTAAATGCAATCACTGTGCATTATATACATATACTAAAATCACTTACCATACAAATATATAGAATTACAGTATGTTGATTAAAAATTAAGGTTAAAAAATGCCAACCTGTGTGCCCACTACAGAGCATGATTTAATGACCATGAACTGTGAGTATACATAGGGAATATTTAAACCTATCCACATGCTCCTAAAGTACAGAAAAGTTTGAGACAACCTGCTTGTCTCCTTCAAAATTTAACAAATGGCCTTCATTTTCAATCATATTACCTTTATACAGTGAAATTCCTTGTATCTGTTATCTCATGACAACTCTGATAGATAAGGCAAACTCTATTAATTTTGATTTATAAAAGAAATAAGCAGGCACCCAAGAGTCAGGTGACTTTCCTAATGGCATGCAGCTAATGGCATACCTTCAGCGAAACAGCATTTCTGAGACTCAATCTGTGTTTTCTCCACACAGCTTTAGACTGGCTTGGACAAATCAATTATGAGGGATAGGGGCAGGTGATGTTTTTCTGCCACAAATTGCAGTAAGAATGATATGAATGATAGTGTAACAAAGAAACTCATGCAACTAGCAAAACATTTACTTAATGTATGACTCGTAAAGGAGCTACTTGGCTCCTGGGATGATACTATCAAGCAGAATAAATTTGCTGAGGTTATGTCAGCAGGACCAGCCATTAGACTTCAAGTGAGCACAGCTAGATGGATTAACACAGAACTAAGAACACAGCAAAATGTGCTGAAGAAGTGCCATAACTGATCCTGGGCAAGAGACCAGACAGTGTGCTATTTGATACAACTAATAATTCACTCAGGCCGGCGCCGTGGCTCAACAGGCTAATCCTCCGCCTTGCGGCGCCGGCACACCGGGTTCTAGTCCCGGTCGGGGCACCGATCCTGTCCCGGTTGCCCCTCTTCCAGGCCAGCTCTCTGCTGTGGCCAGGGAGTGCAGTGGAGGATGGCCCAAGTGTTTGGGCTCTGCACCCCATGGGAGACCAGGAGAAGCACCTGGCTCCTGCCATCGGAACAGCGCGGTGCGCCGGCCGCAGCGCGCTACCGCGGCGGCCATTAGAGGGTGAACCAACGGCAAAGGAAGACCTTTCTCTCTGTCTCTCTCTCTCACTGTCCACTCTGCCTGTCAAAAATAAAAAAATAATAATAATAATTCACTCAAACTTATTGGGATAGCCATCCTACTTCTAAACATTTGCCAAAACTATATGCAAACAAAGCTAACTTTAAAAGAGTTCTGGCACTGGAACTGAGATAAATGTGGAAATTAACAACCAACCAAGTAAGTAGAGGCTGGGAAGGAAGAAACTAATTTTTTAATGCTTACTATGAACTAGCCATTTATATGATTTATCTGACCTTACTGTTACTTGTAAGATGCTTTACTCTCCCCATTTTACAGATGAGATAGGAAAGTCATAAAGTTTTTTTTTTTCATTCTAAGCTACACTTGTATGTCAGAGCTGGGTTTAACCCTTGGTCTTATTCCAAACATCTCAAGACTTTTCTATTATTCCACACTGATTCCTGCAACCAAATTAAATATTTTCAAGAAAACTGTAATTCTTCCCAAAATCTTCACCTTCTCTATGTAGCAGCAACAGCATATTGTAATGCAGAAAAAGTTGCTTCTATTATTCTAAGAGAGACCAAAAACACTATTAATGGGATTTTTGGGTAGATAGCTTGACCAAAAAATATAAACATCTTATACCTTTGGCCTTTTAGTGTTGCAGAAGTAAAGCCCAAATTTTATCAACATAAGTTGCACAATGGCAGCCTCAAATTCAGATGTGGCCTGCAGATATGTATCATTTGAAATACATAATGTCACCTCTTCACAGTATGTTTTAAATTTTGGAATTTTACAATAGTAAATTGAAATGTGGATTTCTGTTGTCTATCAAAATAGCCAGAAGGGGAGAACACTACACTCATGCCTCTGGTGACGTAGTCAGCTGAAGCTGAGTCCCTGCAGATAAAGTAGGTGCAGATATCTTTATCTCTGCAGATAAAGTATGTGCCCTCCATTTACCACAATCTCCTCTTTCTCTATTTGCTGTGTGTTAGGCTGAATCCTTCTTGGACCTTTTTCTGTTAAATGTTGTGTAGAGGTAGGTGTTGTTGCACAGGTTAAGGTGCAACATGGGATGCTTGCATCACATATCAGTGTGCCTGGGGTCAAGTACTTTTGCTTTCAATCCAGCTTCCTGCCACTGTACTTAAGAGGCAGCAGGTGGTCCAAGTACTTGGGTTCTCGCCAACCACATGGATGTCCCAGAAGGAGCTCCTAACTCCAGGCTTCTTCAGCCTGGCCCAGTCTCGCTATTAATCTGTTACAGGCAATTCTCTCTCTCTCTCTCTCTCTACATTCTCTCTCTCTCTTTCTCCATCCCTGCCTTCCTTCCTGCTGTTCCTATCACTATGTCTTTCAAATAAACTACTTAGTTTTTAAAATAACCAAATGGAATTATTTAATAATATATATTCAAGAAAGACTGAGGGCAGCATATTTTTCTTATACCTAGACCACAACACCTATTTATATTTACCAGGTTGCAAAAATATCTGAGTTTATAAATCTTGCTTTTTAAGACTGGATGAGTTGAGAAAACCTGACAGCTAAACTCTCCAACCTAATAAGATAAAAATAAGATAAAAAGCCTTCTTAAATTTTGGAGGTAGAGTTGCATTTGAGAATGAGGTTAAGGATTTAGTTTACTATGGACAAGTATGGTAAAGAAAAAAGGTGTCTTTCTTCTTCATTAGCACAAGGGAAAGGTGAAGTGTCTGGGCCGGTGCTATGGCGCAGTGTGTTAACACCCTGGCCTGGGGTACTGGCATCCCATATGGGCGCCGGTTCGGGACCAGGCTGCTGCTCCACTTCTGATCCAGCTCTCTGCTATGGCCTGGGAAAGCAGCGGAGAATGGCCCAAGTCCTTGGGCCCCTGCACCTGTGTGGGAGAACTGGAGGAAGCTCTTGGCTCCTGGCTTCAGATCGGCACAGCTCCGGCCATTGTGGCAAGTTGGGGAGTGAACCACCGGATGAAAGACACCTCTCTCTCTCTCTCTCTGCCTCTCCTCTATGTGTAACTCTTTCAAATAAATAAATATTTTTTTTTTAAAAAAAGGTAAAGTGTCAGGATTCTGAAGTGAAAAGTTGGTGAAAGTTTAAGATGGTCACTAGGTTTGTGCAGAAAAGGAAAATCAGCAGAGAATACCCTGAGGATAGTATGGCCTGAGAACTCTATGAGTTATAATATGTTGTAATTTCCCAATTCTCTACAGTCCTTCAGTAGTGTTTGTAAAATGTTGGAATCCAGTCATAAATGCTATGAAAATCAGATGAGGGGTTTGTGTGTTTGTGATCACATGTGGAACAAAGTAGTGAGAGAGTGGGGCAGTGGCTTAGAAATGCTTACAAGACCTTCCAATGCATTCCACAGAATGGCAATATGGAGGACAGGGACATGTTCCACAGCCATTCCCAGACACATGAGAGATGAGAATCTGAGCAAATATTCTCATGGTTATGTTGGCTATGGCAGTGGGAGTGGGACTATTAGAATTCATATTCAAAAGAGAGATCGGTGCAGTGCGCAGGCCGCAGCAGCCATTTTGGGGGTGAACCAATGGAAGGAAGACCTTTCTCTCTATCTCCTCTCTCACTGTCAAAAAAAAAAGATATACCAGGCAAATGGAAACAAACAAACAAACAAACAAACAAAAAACGAGCTAGTGTCGTTATCCTAATATCAGATAAAACAGACTTTAACTTAAAAACTGTAAAAAGAGATAAAGAAGGACATTATATTTTGATGAAAGGTTCAATTATGCAAGAAGACATAACAACCATAAGTATATATGTACTCAACTCAAGACTGACCAGATATACACAGAAAATAATACTAGATCTATAGGGAGAGATAGACTCCAATACATAATATTGGATTATTTCAACTTCACTCTCATTAATGGACAGATCATCTAGACAGACAATAAAGATACATCAGAGTTGAAACATAGTATCAAATAAATGAACCTAACAGACATTTATAGGACATTTCCCCCAGTGGCTACAGAATACACATTCTTTTCATCAGCAAATAGAACATTTTCTAGGCTAGACCACATAATAGGTCACAAATCAAGTCTCAGCAAATTTAAAAAGATTGAAATTACACCATGTATCTTCTCAGTCCATAATAGAATAAAAGTAGAGATCAACAACAAGAACAACAGAACACTAATAAGGCCAGCGCCACGGCTCAATAGGCTAATCCTCCACCTGTGGTGCTGGTACCCTGGATTCTAGTCCCCGTTGGGTTGCCAGATTCTGTCCCAGTTGCTCCTCTTCCAGTCCAGCTCTCTGCTGTGGCCCGGGAGGGCAGTGGAGGATGGCCCAAGTGCTTGGGCCCTGCACCCACATAGGAGACCAGGAGGAAGCATCTGGCTCCTGGCTTCAGATTGGCACAGCATGTTGGCTGTAGTGGCCATTTTTGGGGGTGAACCAACGGAAGGAAGACCTTTCTCTGTCTCTCTCTCTCTCTCACTGCCTAACTCTGCTTGTCAAAAAAAAAAAAAAGAAAAGAAAAAGAAAAAGTCTTCCATCAAGGGAAATTCTGGGAAAAGAGGAAGTCAAATTATCGATGTTTGCAGATGACATGATGTTATACATACACTCCATCAAAAAGTCTGTTAGAATTGAAAAACCAATTCAGTAAAGTTGCACGTTACAAAACAAACATTCAAAAATGTTGGATCACCCTTGCCAGTGAGGGTCCAATGCAAAAACAAGTAGCTTTTTTGTATGCTACTGAGGAACTCACAGAAAGTGGTATCAAGAAAGAAATCTAATTCACAAGAGCTACAAAAACGTCAAATACTTAGAAATAAATTTAATCAAAGAAGTGAAAGATCTCTACAATGAAGATTATCAAACATTGATGAAAGAAGTCATCAATGGGCAAAAAATAACTGTAAAGATATTCCTTGCTCATGCATTAGAAGAATCAATATCATTGAAATGGAAATACCACCTAACACAACCTACAGATTTAATGCAGTGCTTATCAAAATACCAATGACATTCTTTACAGTTAGAAAAAGCAATCAATCCTAGAGGCGGCAAGATGGCGGAATAGGCAGGGAGCACACTATTAGGCTGGAGAGAGAGACAGGTTAATATAAGTGGAGATACTGCAGGGTCAAGGAAGAGTAGGGGATAAAACAGCATAGGAAACTCTTCCGGAACTAGAGATTCACAGTGTACCTGCGTGGAGAGCGTGGGAGCCCAAGTTCGGGACACCAGCAGCAGACTCAACGCACCAGCGCTGGAACGCGAGGTGAGCCGAACCACAATAACCCGAGACACCAGCGGGCAAGCGGAAAGAGGAGGCTAGAGGGAACGAGGCTTGAAACTTCATGGGGAAAAGTTCACCAGGCTAACTAGAAGAGAGAGAGGAAAAAAATAAAAAAAAGCGACCGATACAGACACAAGTTTCTCTCTCTCTGCTCACCTCTCAAAGGCGAGCAAGACAGAGCAGGCGCCATTTTGGACATACGTCATAAGCAGGGCGACCTCAGGTCTGCGCCAGCCCTGAGCCTAGCAGAAAAACCTGACTCTGGGGGGAGGGGTGAAATAACAGGAGATTAGCATCTAACTTGGCAACCCAGTGGGAGATTGCAGGAGAATTGGTGCCCACACTGAGGGCAGCAGAGATTCCCTGTGTGGTCCGTGGGAAAGAGCTTCCGATCTCTGGCTCCTGTGGGTATATCATTTGCCTGCTAACTACCTCCAATTACATTCAGCTGTGTGGAATTACTTCCCTTTTGAATCAAAAAAGAGAGAGATTTACCATACCTAACCTGGGAGTCTCATCTTTGACACACCCTCAGCCCTGAGGAACCAAACACAGCTCTCAGTCCACACTCATCTCAATCCTCTAAGGCACCACTGAAAGCAGACAGTCCACTTAATATAGAGCCATAGTGTAACAAGAAAAAACACCCCAGTGAAGAAACCAAATATCTCCAACATGCCAAACAACAAACGCAAAAACCAAGGTAACAAGAACAAGGAAGACACTATGACACCCCCAAATGAAAAAGACACCCCAATTCAAGATTATGAAGATGGGGAGATTGAAGAAATGCAAGAAGCAGATCTCAAAAAATTGATAAGAACATTAAGAAGTTCTCAAAAACAAATTCTTGAACTACAGAAATCCTTCATGGACAAGATAGAAAATCTCTCTCGTGAAAATGAAATATTAAGGAGGAATCAAAATGAATTGAAACAACTAGTGGAACAAGAAATGGTGATAGTGATGAGAAATCATAATGAAATGAAGAATTCAATAGATCAAATGACAAACACATTAGAGAGTCTTAAAAACAGAATGGACGAAGCAGAAGAGAGAATATCAGACTTAGAAGACAGAGAACAGGAAAGGAAACAATCAAATCAAAGAAAAGAAGAAGAAATCAGAAATCTAAAAAATACTGTCAGGAATCTACAGGATACTCTTAAAAAACCCAACATTCGGGTTCTAGGAGTACCTGAAGGCATGGAGAGAGAGAAAGGATTAGAAGGCCTTTTTAGTGAGATACTAGCAGAAAATTTCCCAGGTTTGGAGAAAGACAGAGACATCCTAATACAGGAAGCTCATAGAACCCCTAATAAACATGACCAAAAGAGATCCTCACCACGACACGTCGTAATCAAACTCACCACAGTGAAACATAAAGAAAAGATCCCAAAATGTGCAAGAGAGAAACGCCAGATTACTCTCAGAGGATCTCCAATCAGACTCACAGCTGATTTCTCTTCAGAAACCCTGCAAGCTAGGAGAGGATGGCGAGACATAGCCCAGGTGCTAAGAGAGAAAAACTGCCAGCCCAGAATATTATATCCTGCAAAGCTCTCATTTATGAATGAAGGTGAAATAAAGACCTTTCACAGCAAACAGACATTGAAAGAATTTGTCACCACTCGTCCAGCCCTGCAAAAGATGCTTAAAGATGTGTTACATACAGAAACACAGAAACACAGTCACCAATATGAAAGAAGGTAAAGGTAGGAAACCTCTCACCAAAAGATCACAGGAATCTCAAACCATATATTAGAAAGTATCTTTGGCTAATGGCAGGGCAAAGTTACTCCTTCTCAATAGTCACATTGAATGTTAATGGCTTGAACTGTCCAGTTAAAAGACACCGCTTGGCTGATTGGGTTAAGGAACAAAACCCATCCTTTTGCTGCTTACAAGAAACCCATCTATCCAACAATGATCCATACAAGCTGAGAGTGAAAGGCTGGAAAAAGATATACCACGCCAACATAAATGAAAAGAGAGCGGGCGTAGCCATCTTAATATCGGACAACATAAACTTCACCACAAAAACTGTCAGGAGAGACAAAGAGGGGCACTATATAATGATTAAGGGATCCATTCATTATCAACGTATATGCACCTAATTACAGGGCACCAGCTTATTTAAAAGACTTGTTAAGGGACTTAAAGGGAGACTTAGACCCCAATACAATAGTACTGGGGGACTTCAATACTCCACTCTCAGAGATAGACAGATCAACAGGACAGAAGATCAACAAGGAGACAGTAGATTTAAATGACACTATAGCCCAAATGGATCTAACAGATATCTACAGAACATTTCATCCTACATCTAAGGACTTTACATTCTTCTCAGCAGTACATGGAACCCTCTCTAGGATTGACCACATACTAGGCCATAAAGCAAGTCTCAGCAAATTCAAAAGAATGAGAATCATACCATGCAGCTTCTCAGACCACAAAGGAATGAAATTGGAAATTGGCAACTCAGGAATCCCTAGAGCACGTGCAAACACATGGAGATTGAACAACATGCTCCTGAATGAACAATGGGTCATAGAAGAAATTAAAAGAGAAATCAAAAATGTTCTGGAAGTAAATGAGGATAACAGCACAACATACCAAAACCTATGGGATACAACAAAAGCAGTGTTGAGAGGAAAGTTTATATCAATAGGTGCCTATATCAAGAAATTGGAAAGGCACCAAAGAGATGAGCTTTCAAGTCATCTCAAGGATCTAGAAAATCTGCAGCAAACCAAACCCAAACCCAGTAGGAGAAGAGAAATAATTAAAATCAGAGAAGAAATCAACAGGATTGAATCCAAAAAAAATTACAAAAAATCAGCCAAACGAGGAGCTGGTTTTTTGAAAAAATAAACAAAATTGACACCCCATTGGCCCAACTAACTAAAAAAAGAAGAGAAAAGACACAAATCAATAGGATCAGAGGTGAAATGGGAAACGTAACAACAGACGCCACAGAAATAAAAAGAATCATCAGAAATTACTACAAGGACTTGTATGCCAGCAAACAGGGAAATCTATCAGAAATGGACAGATTCTTGGACACATACAACCTCCCTAAATTGAGCCAGGAAGACATAGAAAACCTAAACAGACCCATAACTGACACAGAAATTGAAACAGTAATAAAGGCCCTCCCAACAAAGAAAAGTCCAGGGCCAGATGGATTCACTGCTGAGTTCTACCAGACATTTAGAGAATAACTGACTCCAATTCTTCTCAAACTATTCAGAGCAATCGAAAAAGAGGGAATCCTCCCAAATTCTTTCTATGAAGCCACCATCACCTTAATTCCTAAGCCAGAAAAAGACGCAACATTGAAAGAGAATTACAGACCAATATCCCTGATGAACATAGATGCAAAAATCCTCAATAAAATTCTGGCCAATAGATTGCAACAGCACATCAGAAAGATCATCCACCCAGACCAAGTGGGATTCATCCCTGGTATGCAGGGATGGTTCAACATTCGCAAAACAATCAATGTAATACACTACATTAACAGACTGCAGAAGAAAAACCATATGATTCTCTCAATAGACGCAGAGAAAGCATTTGATATAATACAACACCCTTTCCTGATGAAAACTCTAAGCAAACTGGGTATGGAAGGAACATTCCTTAATACAATCAAAGCAATATATGAAAAACCCACGGCCAACATCCTATTGAATGGGGAAAAGTTGGAAGCATTTCCACTGAAATCTGGTACCAGACAGGGATGCCCTCTCTCACCACTGCTATTCAATATAGTTCTGGAAGTTTTGGCCAGAGCTATTAGGCAAGAAAAAGAAATTAAAGGGATACAAATCGGGAAGGACGAACTCAAACTATCCCTCTTTGCAGATGATATGATTCTTTATTTAGGGGACCCAAAGAACTCTACTAAGAGACTGCTGGAACTCATCGAAGAGTTTGGCAAAGTAGCAGGATATAAAATCAATGCACAAAAATCAACAGCCTTTGTATACACAGGCAATGCCACGGCTGAGGAAGAACTTCTAAAATCAATCCCATTCACAATAGCTACAAAAACAATCAAATACCTTGGAATAAACTTAACCAAAGACGTTAAAGATCTCTACGATGAAAACTACAAAACCTTACAGAAAGAAATAGAAGAGGATACCAAAAAATGGAGAAATCTTCCATGCTCATGGATTGGAAGAATCAATATCATCAAAATGTCTATTCTCCCAAAAGCAATTTATACATTCAATGCAATACCCATCAAGATCCCGAAGACCTTCTTCTCAGATCTGAAAAAATGATGCTGAAATTCATATGGAGACACAGAAGACCTCGAATAGCCAAAGCAATCCTGTACAACAAAAACAAAGCCGGAGGCATCACAATACCTGATTTTAGGACATACTACAGGGCAGTTGTTATCAAAACAGCATGGTACTGGTACAGAAACAGATGGATAGACCAATGGAACAGAATAGAAACACCAGAAATCAATCCAAACATCTACAGCCAACTTATATTTGACCAAAGACCCAAATCTAATCCCTGGAATAAGGACAGTCTATTCAATAAATGGTGCTGGGAAAATTGGATTTCCACATGCAGAAGCTTGAAGCAAGACCCATACCTATCACCTTACACAAAAATTCACTCAACATGGATTAAAGACTTAAATCTACGACCCGAAACCATCAAATTATTAGAGAGCATTGGAGAAACCCTGCAAGATATAGGCACAGGCAAAGTCTTCCTGGAATATACTCCAACAGCACAGGCAGTCAAAACCAAAATTAACATTTGGGATTGCATCAAATTGAGAAGTTTCTGTACTTCAAAAGAAACAGTCAGGAAAGTGAAGAGGCAACCAACAGAATGGGATAAAATATTCGCAAACTATACTACAGATAAAGGATTGATAACCAGAATCTACAAAGAAATCAAGAAAATCCACAACAACAAAACAAACAACCCACTTAAGAGATGGGCCAAGGACCTCAATGGACATTTTTCGAAAGAGGAAATCCAAATGGCCAACAGACACATGAAAAAATGTTCAAGATCACTAGCAATCAGAGAAATGCAAATCAAAACCACAATGAGGTTCCATCTCACCCCGGTGAGAATGGCCCACATTCAGAAATCTACCAACAACAGATGCTGGAGAGGATGTGGGGAAAAAGGGACACTAACCCACTGTTGGTGGGAATGCAAACTGGTTAAGCCACTGTGGAAGTCTGTCTGGAGATTCCTCAGAAACCTGAACATAACCCTACCATACAACCCAGCCATCCCACTCCTTGGAATTTACCCAAAGGAAATTAATTTGGCAAATAAAAAAGCCATCTGCACATTAATGTTTATTGCAGCTCAATTCACAATAGCTAAGACCTGGAACCAACGCAAATGTCCATCAACAGTAGACTGGATAAAGAAATTATGGGACATGTACTCCATAGAATACTATACAGCAGTAAGAAACAACGAAACCCAGTCATTTGCAACAAGATGGAGCAATCTGGAAAAATTCGTGCTGAGTGAATTAAGACAGTCCCAAAGAGAAAAATATCATTTGTTTTCCCTGATCGGTGACAACTGAGCGCCAAAGGGGAAACCTGTTAAGTGAAATGGACACTATAAGCAACAATGAACTGATCAGCTCCTGTCCTGACTTTAGATGTACAATGTAATACTTTATCCTTTTTAGTATTTGTTGTTGTTGTTCTAGTACTATTGGTTGAACTCAGTAATTAACACACAATTATTCTTAGGCGTTCAAATTTTAACTGAAAAGTGATCCCTGTTAAATCTAAGAGTGGAAAAAGAGAGGGAGGAGATGAACAATTTGGAACATGCTCAATCGGACTGGCCGCAAATGGTGGAGTTAGAAATGTGCCAGGGGATTCCAACACAATCCCATCAAGGTGGCATGTACCAATGCCATCACACTAGTCCAAGTGATCAATTTCAGCTCACAATTGATAGCTCTGATAGGTCTAAGAGTCAAAGAGATCACACAAACAAGACAAGTATCTGCTAATACTAACTGATAGAATCAAAAAGGGAGAGAAAGATCCAACATGGGTAGTGGGATACACAGCAGACTCATAGAATGGCAGATGTCCTAAACAACACTCTGGCCTCAGAATCAGCCCTCAAGGCATTCAGATCTGGCTGAAGAGCCCATGAGTATAGCAGGCATGGAAAGCCAAGATATCATGGAAAAAAAAAAGACCTAAATGAATGATCTCTGTGAGTGAGATCCCAGTGGAAAGAACGGGGCCATCAAAGAAGGAGGTACCCTTCTCCGAAGGGAGGAGAGAACTTCCACTTTGACTATGACCCTATCGGAATAAGATCAAAGTCAACGAACTCTAAAGGCTTCCATAGCCCTGGCAACTCATGACTAGAGCCTAGGGAGATTACTGACGCCATGAATAGGAGTGTCAAATTGTTAAATCAGCAACAGGAGTCACTGCGTACTTACACCCCATGTGGGATCTGTCCCTAATGTGTCGTCTAAAGCCAAGTGATGCTATAACTAGTACTGAAACAGTATTTTTATACTTTGCGTTTCTGTGTGGGCACAAACTGATGAGGTCTCTACTAATTATATACTGAAGTGATCTTCTGTATATAAAGAGAATTGGAAATGAAAAAAAAAACAACCTGGTGTTAAAATGGAAATGGCATAGAAAATTAATTAATTTGGAAAAAAATTATGTAGGATCTCTGTCTTTAATGTGCTGTACATTGCTATTTAATGCTATAATTAGTAATCCAATGGTAGTTTTTTCACTTTATGTTGCAATATGGGCAAAATGTTGAAATCTTTACCTAATATATACTAAACTGATCTTCTGTATACAAAGAGAATTGAAAATGAATCTTTACATGAATGGAAGGGGAAAGGGAGCGGGAAAGGGGAGGGTTGCGGGCGGGAGGGAAGTTATGGGAGGGGGGAAGCCATTGTAACCCATAAGCTATACTTTGGAAATTTATATTCATTAAATAATAGTTTAATAAAAAATAGAAAGTAACAGAAAAACATAAAAAAAGAAAAAGCAATCCTAATATTCATATGAAATCATGAAAGACCCAGAATAGCCAAAGCCATCCTGAACAAGAAAATCAAGTTGGAGGCATCATAATACCTGACTTAAAAGCATAATGCAAAGCTGTAGTTATTAAAACAGCATGGTACTCACATGAAAAAGGACACACAGCTCAGTGGAGCAGTATAGAGAGCCTAGAAATCAATCCACATACATACTACCCACTGATTATTGACCAAAGTGCTCAGACCATACAGTGGAGTAAGCATAGTCTCTTCAACAAACAATGCTGGCAAAAGAAGATTCAAATTAGATCCATATCTCTCACCATATACAAAAATCGACTCTAGATGGATCAAAGACCTAAGTTTAAAACCTGAGACTATGAGGTCACTGAAAGAAAATGTAGAGGAGACACTCCAAGACATTTGTGTAGGGGACAACTTCTTGGACAAAAACCCCAAAGCGCAAGGAACAAAAGCAAAACTAAACCAATTGGACGACATCAAACTTAGAAGCTTTGGCACAGCAAAAGGAACAATCAATATAGTGAAGAGACTTCCAACAGAATGGAAAAGAAATCTGCAAACCACCTAGCTACACAGGATTGATATCTAGAATATATCAGCAATTTAAAAAATTAAACAAAAAAAACCAACTAATCCAATTGAGAAATGGGCAAAATATTTCAATAGTTCTCAAAAGAAGAAATATAAATATCCAATAAATATATGAAAAATGTACATTATCACTAGGCATCAGGAAAATGCAAATCCAAACCACAATGAGATATCACCTCACCTTATCAGAATGACTAAAATACAAAATGCAGAGAGTTACAAATGGTGGAGAGAGTGTGGAGAAACAGGAACACTTACACACTATTGGTAGGAATGTAAATTACTGCAGCCACTGTGGAAAAAAGTGTGGAAATTTCTTAAAAAAACTATAAATAGACATGATGTATGATGCAGAAATCCCACTACTGGATATTTACCTAAAAGACTTGAACAAATTGTGTCAAAGTGATACCTGCATCCCTTGTTAATAGCAGAACTACTCACAATAACCAAAATTTGGAATCAACCAAGGTGTGCATCATCAGATGAGTAAAGACAATGTGGTATATATACACAATATGGTAGAGATACAAAATGTGGTATATATATACAATGGAATATTGTTCAACTATAAAAATGATGAAATTCTACCATTTGCGGCAAATGGATGCTACTAGAGGACATCATGTTGAGTGAAATAAGCTGGACCCAGAAAGACAAATACGTCATGTTCTCCCTTGTATGTGGAAGCTAAAATTAAAAAATAAACAAAAAAAATCTGTGTATATCAGTATCGCTACACATGTAGTTTTGTAAAACTTTGTTTTATACCTTTGTCAAACCAATAGTCAAGAATGCTATACTACTATAATTTAATGATCTGTGTGATCATTCATTTTTCCATTCAATTATTATTCAGAGTTTTCTATATTGCCACTAAACTAGGGTATTTTTCCTTTTTACTCATTAAACCTCTTGTTCCGTGATGTATTAAGACTTTTTACTGTAATGTAACTTTAAATGTAAATTTAAAATATATTATCTGAAAAACTAAAGAAAAAAAGAAAGAGAGAAGAAAGGAGGGTAGGATGGAGAGGGAGGAGGGAGAAAGGGAATATCATTGTGTTCTTGCAGCTCTATCTTCAAAGTACATTGAATATGTTAACACTAATTAAAATTAAAAATTAAAAGAAAGACAGGGAGATAACTCCAATCCACTGTTTCATACGCCAATATCTTGCAACAGCATGGGAGGGTTCAGGCCAACACCAGAAGCCTGAAACCCAATTCAGGTCTCTACATGCAGGTGGCAGGGACCTAAGTACTTGAGCCATCACTTGCTGCCTCTCAAGGCATGCATTGGCAGGAAGCTGGAATTGTAAGCAGAGCCAAGATTTTTACCTAAGCTCTTTAATATTGAATGAATATGGGTGTTCCAGGAAGCATCTTAACAATTTGACAAATGCTCATCCCTGTTCTCTTTCTGTTTCTTTATTTCACTTGGAGATAGCTGGAAACTAGAGGGGTCCCCAATACCAGCAGGATTGCAGCATCTTATTGTGTGTGGTCATACACTAGTTTGAGAACACGATTAGTAGTTGCTACATGTGGTGGCAGTTCTCTGTACTGTAGGCCTGAGTGTTCACTTTTTTCTTTTTTAAAATATTTATTTATTTGAAAAGCAGAGAGACAGAGAGGGAGAGACAGCGAGCGAGAGAGAGAAAGATCTTATATTCACAGGTTCATTCCTTAAAAGAGCATAATGCCCTGGGCTGAGCCAGACTGAAGCCAAGAGCCTGGTACTGCATCTGGGTCTCCAACATGGGTGATGGACTCCACTGCTCTCCCAGGCACCTTAGCAGGGAGCTGGATTGGAAGTGAAGCAGTGAGAACTTTAACCCATGCTCCAATATCAGATGTTTGCATCAAAGGTAGCAGCTCAACGGGCTGTGGCACAACAGTAGCCCCTCACTTTACTAATACTAATTTAATTAAATTGTCTTGGGAATAGCAAACCCAAGGGAAGAATTGGTCTCAGTAGTGTTTGCTCTCACATAATCTAATAAAACATAGGATGCCTCATGCCTCATTCTGCTGCACTGTTTCCTTTTTGTTTTCCTAAAAAGATTCACTAACCTTCTGCCAATATGATGTATGTTGGGGAAATCAGTTTCAGAATTGTTATGCTAGGAATTGTCTTTTGCAGCTGAAACTTCACCACTTCGTTAAGCCCTCCCCTGACATCTGCTCAGTTCCAACACTGCAGAAAAGGTTGAGAGGAGCTACTAAAATTACGAAGAATGGAGCCTACTCTGGAAATTCTATGGCATGAAATCTGTCATGTGTGTAGGCGTCAGAAGATCATGCTCTTAAGATCAGTAAGGTGTGAAGTCTTCAATGGCAGCCCTTTTGTGAACAAACCATTTTTCACCAAAATCATCTGAACCAACCTCAAAATTCATGCTTGCAAACCAAGCTGATCCCCTCCTCTTTTATCAATCATGTATGAGAAAATTTAAGGAGACTTATGGCAGTTTTGGAGATTTACTATTGTCTTTCTCCAGTGGTGCTCATAAAAGTGACTTACACAATGCTGGGGGCATACTGGGTTTTTTTGCTTAGGTCTAATTCTTAGACTGTTTCAATTTCTGTGATCGAGCTCACAGTCTTATGCCCCTGCTTTTATGCCCTTATTGCTTCTTCTTGGGATCACATCTTTAATGTATTTAGGACTCAAGTTTATTTTATTATCATTTCAGCCCTGGCAAAGGCTTTCATAGGTCTCTGAGACTTCATTCTATGTCAAATATTAACTCCTTCTTTCCTTTCTTTGGACCTCCCTCCCTCCCTCCCTGTCTCTCTTCCTTCCTTGAATTTTGATAGTTGCTAATGCTAGTCCTGAAAGTTAAAAGTTCTTAGCAATCTCCAGAAGCAGAAATTGAAGTGGAAAATCTTAGGCAAGCAATGTAGCATGAGAGTGCTGTAAAGGTAGGAGGGAAAGAAAACAGGTAGAAGAAGATAGGCAATGGTGATTTCATAGAAAAACTTTGGAGAGTGGATTGTAGCATGTCCCACTGCCCCCACCATGCAAGAGGGCTTGGCTGATGCCCTTGACATCAGCCAATGATTAGTGGTGGTCCACCCTTGGCAGGGGATTGGTGGAAACTAATGTCAACCAAGCTTCCACAGACAAGGTGTCTCCTATCAGGTAAGGGAAGTTTTTCTGGGAATAATTGACGTATGAACCAATAGCAGGCAACACCAACGCCATCTGGGGGATGAGTGCATTAGAATGACATAGGGGCTCTGGATGGGACTCCAGCAACATCTGCACCGAGACACCTGAGGTTTACCCTCAGATCTAAAGGAACTGTGTAGATATAGATAATGGTAGAGCTATGTAGAGGTGGAGAGGTAGTGCTAGTCACAAGGCTACTAAAGATGAGCACATAAACCAGCCTGAAGTGGAGGCATGAAGTAAAGATGAGGTGGGGATGGTTCAGGAGAATGTCTGCAAGGGAATATCTCATAAATTGAGTCCTAAAGGTGAAACACATAATGGAAGAAAGGAAGGAAGTCTCAGGCAGAGTCCAAGTACAAACATTAGTGGACAGGAAGTACAAATATTAGTGGATAGGGCTGTATGATGACTTTTCCAGTTACCCTGAGCATGTTCATTTTCCAGGGCTCCCTCCTCCATAAAAATATGTTGAAAATTGTTTTATGACTGCTTCAATATGAATATGAATTTTCTATTTTATTCTTTAGGTTTTGAAACAGATTAAAACATTTTCTAAATGCTTTCTAAATTGGCTCCTAAAAGCACCATAGGCCCCCTCTACTGTGACTACTGTGCCCATTGAATAAATTGATCTCATTAATGAAGTATGAAGTGTGTGGCTATTTCTGTTCTTGTCTTTGCTGCTGCCATCTTTTGCCTGCCTGGATTTCAACTACTCCCATTATCTTCTCCCAAGGCCATGCTCTAGGAGCCTGTACCATATTGTCAAAAATTCGTGTCCACCTGAATCCTCTGAATGTGACGTTACTTAGAATTAGGGCCTTAGCAGATGTAACTAGTTAAGTTTAAGTGGGCATCCTGGACTATGTTAGGCCAAAAACCCTAAGGTTTGTGTCCTTAGAAGAAAAGGAGAGAACACAAGAGGAACAGAGACAGTAGCAGTAGTGGAGAGATGCAACCATTAGCCATGGCATGGCAAAGATTGCTGGTAACTATCAGATGGAAACCAAACACTTCACACTCCAGCAGTTCTGAATACACAAAGTCGTCTTCTTACAAGTTGCTACTTTCACTAATGGGGCCAATTTATTATTTGAAATTTAGGAGACATTGAACAGGGTCTTCTTGGGGAGCATGGATCTGCTGACATTTTGACATTGGATTTCAATCCTCTAGGGTTGTGAAAAAACAAGTATCTGTGGTTGTAATCCAGCTGGTTTGTGGAACTTTGTCACAGCAAACATAAGAACTAATATAGGCTGTCTGCAAAATGTCTTGTCTGGATCAAAGTGCCCTTGGCTTTGGCTAGCTGTACACAGTTGGGCCGAGACTCCTAAAGTCCTTACCCATTGTTTTCTGTGGCTTGTCCCCCACTTTTCAGTACTGACATTTCATCTCTTAGTACCAAAGAGCAAACGGAGGAATGTACAGACCTCAGATGTTGCTAAGGTGGCTTTGGCCCCACCAGAGTTGTTTCCTTCCTCCATTGCATGATGCTTATTATCAACAGTGCTCTATGCTAGAAGGAAATGAAGCAGTGTTTTCAAGATTGTAAGGAAAAATATTTGCTTTCAAGGACAGAAAGGAGAGAGGAATCTGGGTGTACCTATTTTTTGGTATTTTTCTTATACCTTCTGTTCACAAAGAATAGCCACCAATAAATCCAGGCTTTTCCAGTTCTCTGGTTGTTTATTCTTTATTTGAAGGGCAGAGTGAGTGAGTGAGAAAGAGAGAGAGAAATGTAGGCAGGAAAGAGAGAGAGAGAGAAGCTGGTTCATTCCCCAAATGGCCACAATGGCCAGGCAAAATCCAGGGGACAAGAAGCTTCATTTGGATCTCACACATGGGTGCAATGGCCCAAAGACTTGGACCATCTTCCTCTGCTTTCTCAAGCACATCGGCTGGGAGCCAGATTGGAAGTAGAGACAAGATAGAAAATCTCTCATGAAAATGAAATATTAAGGAGGAATCAAAATGAAATGAAACAACTAGTAGAACAAGAAACTGTGATAGTGATGAGAAAACATAATGAAATGAAGAATTCAATAGATCAAATGACAAACACATTAGAGAGCCTTAAAAACAGAATGGGTGAAGCAGAAGAGAGAATATCAGACTTAGAAGACAGAGAACAGGAAAGGAAACAGGCAAACCAAAGAAAAGAAGAGGAAATTAGAAATCTAAAAAATATTGTCGGGAATCTACAGGATACTATTAAAAAACTGAACATTCGAACTCTAAAGGCTTCCATAGCCCTGGCAACTCATGACTAGAGCCTAGGGAGATTACTGACGCCATGAACAGGAGTGTCAAATTGTTAAGTCAGCAACAGAAGTCACTGTGTACTTACATCCCATGTGGGATCTGTCCCTAATGTGTTGTCTAATGTGCAGTGATGCTATAACTAGTACTGAAACAGTATTTTTACACTTTATGTTTCTGTGTGGGTACAAACTGATGAGATCTTTACTAATTATATACTGAATTGATCTTCTGTATATAAAGATAATTGGAAATGAAAAAAGGAGAAACCTGGTGTTAAATTGGAAATGGCATAGAAAATTAATTATTTTCTTAAAAAATATATTATGTAAGATCTCTGTCTTTAATGTACTGTACACTCTTATTTAATGCTATAACTAGTACTCCAACAGTATTTTTTTTCACTTTGTGTTACTATATGGGGGCAAACTGTTGAAATCGTTACCTAATATATACTAAACTGATCTTCTGTATATAAAGAGAATTGAAAATGAATCATGATGTGATTGGAAGGGGAGAGGGAGCGGGAAAGGGGAGGGTTGTGGGTGGGAGGGAAATTTTGGAAGGGGGAAGCCATTGTAACCCATAAGCTGTACTTTGGAAATTTATATTCATTAAATAAAAGTTTAATTAAAAAAAAAGGATACTGCCAGCAAAAAACTGTTACTGCATGAGGCCCCTGGACCTTGCATTGCTGAACCTGGAGCCAAAATAAACCGCATTTCCTTATAAAGTAAAAAAAAAAAAACTGAACATTTGGGTCCTAGGAGTTCCTGAAGGCATGGAGAGAGAGAAAGGATTAGAAGGCCTTTTTAGGGAGATACTAGCAGAAAATTTCCCAGGGTTGGAGAAGGACACAGACATCTTAGTACAGGAAGCTCATAGAACCCCTAATAAACATGATCAAAAGAGATCCTCACCACGACACATTGCAATTAAACTCACTAAAGTGAAACATAAAGAAAAGATCTTAAAATGTGCAATAGAGAAATGTCAGACCACCCTCAGAGGATCCCCAATTAGACTCACAGCTGACTTCTCATCAGAAACCCTACAAGCGAGCAGGGAATGGCAAGATATAGCCCAGGTACTAAGAGAGAAAAACTGCCAGCCCAGAATATTATACCATGCAAAGCTCTCATTTGTGAATGAAGGTGAAAGAAAGACATTTCACAGCAAACAGAAATTGAAAGAATTTGTGGCCGGCGCTGTGGCACAGTGGGTTAACACCCTGGCCTGAAGCACCAGCATCCCATATGGGCGCCAGTTCAAGTCCTGACTGCTCCACTTCTGATCCAGCTCTCTGCTATGGCCTGGGAAAGCAGTAGAAGATGGCCCAAGTCCTTGGGCCCCTGCACCCATGTGGGAGACCCAGAAGAAAATCCTGGCTCCTGGCTTCGGATCAGCGCAGTTCCAGCCATTGCAGCCAACTGCGGAGTGAACCAGTGGATAGAAGACCTCTCTCTCTCTCTCTCTCTCTCTCTCTCTGCCTCTCCTCTCTCTGTGTAACTGACTTTCAAAGTAAAATAAATAAAAATCTAAAAAAAAATTGAAAGAATTTGTTGCCACTCATCCAGCCCTGCAAAAGATGCTTAAAGATGTGATACACGCAGAAACACAGAAATATGGTCATCGATATGAAAGAAGGTAAAGGAAGGAAACCTCACAGCAAAAGATCACAGGAAACCCAAAAATGGTAGGCCAAAGTTACTACTTATCGATAGTCACATTAAACGTTAAAGGCCTGAACAATCCAGTTTAAAGACACCGAGTGGCTGATTGGGTTAAGGAACAAAACCCATCTATTTGCTGCTTACAAGAAACACATCTTTCTAACAAAGATGCACACAGACTGAAAGTGAAAGGCTGGAAAAATATATACCATGCCAACAGAAATGAAAAAAGAGCAAGTGTAGCCATCTTAATATCAGATAACATAAATTTTACTATTCGGAGAGACAAAGAAGGGCACTATATAATGATTAAGGGATCCATTCAACAGGAAGATATAATGATTATAAAATGTATATGCACCTAATTACAGGGCACCGGTTTATTTAAAAGATTTGTTAAGGGAATTAAAGGGAGACTTAGACCCTAATACAATAGTACTGGGGGACTTCAATACTCCACTCTCAGAGATAGACAGATCAACAGGACAGAAGACCAACAAGGAGACAGTACGTTTAAACAACACTATAGCCCAAATGGATCTAACAGATATCTACAGAACTTTTCATCCTACACAGAAAGCATTTACATTCTTCTCAGCAGTACATGGAACCTTCTCTAGGATTGACCACATACTAGGCCATAGAACAAGTCTCAGCAAATGCAAAACAATTAGAACAATACCATGCAGCCTCTCAGACCATAAAGGAATGAAGTTGGAAATTAGCAACTCGGGAATCCCTAGAGCACGTGCAAACACATGGAGACTGAATAACATGCTCCTGAATGAACAATGGGTCATAGAAGAAATTAAAAGAGAAATCAAAAATGTTCTGGAAGTAAATGAGGATAACAGCACATCATACCAAAACCTATGGGATACAGCAAAAGCAGTGTTAAGAGGAAAGTTTACATCAATAGGTGCCTACATCAAGTAATTGGAAAGGCACCAAATAGATGAGCTTTCAGTTCATCTCAAGGATCTAGAAAATCTGCAGCAAACCAGACCCAAAGCTAGTAAGAGAAGAGAAATAATTAAAATCAGAGAAGAAATCAACAGGATTGAATAAAAAAAAAACATTACAAAAAATCAGCCAAACGAGGAGCTGGTTTTTTGAAAAAATAAACAAAATTGACACCCCATTGGCCCAACTAAATAAAAAAAGAAGAGAAAAGACTCAAATCAATACAATCAGAGATGAAAAAGGAACGTAACAACAGACACCACAGAAATAAAAAGAATCATCAGAAATTACTACAAGGACTTGTATGCCAGCAAACAGGGAAATCTATCAGAAATGGATAGATTCCTGGACACATACAACCTACCTAAAATTGAACCAGGAAGACATAGAAAACCTAAACAAACCCATAACTGAGACAGAAATTGAAACAGTAATAAAGGCCCTCCCAACAAAGAAAAGCCCAGGACCAGATGCATTCACTGCTGAATTCTACAAAACATTTAATGAAGAATTAACTACAATTCTCCTCAAACTATTCAGAGCAATCGAAAAAGAGGGAATCTTCCCAAATTCTTTCTATGAAGCCAGCATCACCTTAATTCCTAAGCCGGAAAAAGATGCAGCATTGAAAGAGAATTACAGACCAATATCCCTGATGAACATAGATGCAAAAATCCTCAATAAAATTCTAGCCAATAGAATGCAACATCACATTAGAAAGATCATCCACCCAGACCAAGTGGGATTTATCCCTGGTATGCAGGGATGGTTCAGTGTTTACAAAACAATCAATGTGATAAAGCACATTAACAGACTGCAGAAGAAAAACCATAGAATCCTCTCAATAGATGCAGAGAAAGCATTTGATAAAATACAACACCCTTTCATGATGAAAACCCTAAACAAACTGGGTATAGCAGGATCATTCCTCAATACAATCAAAGCAATTTATGAAAAACCCACGGCCAGTATCCTATTGAATGGGGAAAAGTTGGAAGCATTTCCACTGAGATCTGGTACCAGACAGGGATGCCCACTCTCACCACTGCTCTTCAATATAGTTCTGGAAGTCTTAGCCAGAGCTATTAGGCAAGAAAAAGAACTTAAAGGGATACAAATCGGGAAGGAAGAACTCAAACTATCCCTCTTTGCAGACGATATGATTCTTTATTTAGGGGACCCAAAGAACTCTACTAAGAGACTATTGGAACTCATAGAAGAGTTTGAGAAAATAGCAGGATATAAAATCAATGCACAAAAATCAACAGCCTTTGTATACACAGACAATGCCTCAGCTGAGGAAGAACTTCTAAGTTCAATCCCATTCTCAATAGCTACAAAAACAATCAAATACCTTGGAATAAACTTAACCAAGGACATTAAAGATCTCTACGATGAAAATTACAAAACCTTAGAGAAAGAAATAGAAGATGATACCAAAAAATGGAAAAAATTTCCATGTTCATGGATTGGAAGAATCAACATCATCAAAATGTCCATTCTTCCAAAAGCAATTTATACATTCAATGCAATACCAATCAAAATACCAAAGGCATTCTTCTCAGATCTGGAGAAAATGATGCTGAAATTCATATGGAGACACAGCAGACCTCAAATAGCTAAAGCAATCTTGTACAACAAAAACAAAGCCGGAGGCATCTCAATACCAGATTTCAGACATACTACAGGGCAGTAGTTATCAAAACAGCATGGTACTGGTACAGAAACAGATGGATAGACCAAGGGAACAGAATAGAAACACCAGAAATCAACCCAAACATCTACAGCCAACTCATATTTGATCAAGGATCCAAAACCAATCCCTAGATTAAGGACAGTCTATTCAATAAATGGTGCTGGGAAAACTGGATTTCCACGTGCAGAATTGAAGCAAGATACCTACCTTTCACCTCACACAAAAATTCACTCAACATGGATTAACGACTTAAATCTATGACCTGACACCATCAAATTATTAGAGAGTATTGGAGAAACCCTGCAAGATATAGGCACAGGTAAAGACTTCTTGGAAAATACCCCAGGAGCACAGGCAGTCAAAGCCAAAATTAACTATTGGGATTGCATCAAACTGAGAAGTTTCTGTACTGCAAAAGAAACAGTCAGGAAAGTGAATAGGAAACCGACAGAATGGGAAAAAATATTTGCAAACTACACAACAGATAAAGGGTTGATAGCCAGAATCTACAAAGAAATCAAGAAAATCCACAACAACAAAACAAACAACCCACTTAAGAGATGGGCCAAAGACCTCAACACACATCTTTCCAAAGAGGAAATCCAAATGGCCAACAGACACATGAAAAAATGTTCAAGATCACTAGCAATCAGAGAAATGCAAATCAAAACCATTATGAGGTTTCACCTTACCCCAGTGAGAATGGCCCACATTCAGAAATATACTACCAACAATAGATGCTGGAGTGGATGGTGGGAAAAGGGACACTAACCCACTGTTGGTGGGAATGCAAACTTGTTAAGCCACTATGGAAATCAGTCTGGAGATTCCTCAGAAACTTGAATATAACCCTACCATTCAACCCAGCCATCCCACTCCTTGGAATTTACCCAAAGGAAATTAAATTGGCAAACAAAAAAGCAATCTGCACATTAGTGTTTATTGTAGTTCAATTCACAATAGCTAAGACCTGGAACCAACCCAAATGCACATCCACAGTAGACTGGATAAAGTAACTATGGGACATGTACTCTATAGAATACTATACAGCAGTTAAAAACAATGAAACCCAGTCATTTGCAACAAGATGGAGCATCTGGAAAACATGCTGAGTGAATTAAGCCAGTCCCAAAGAGACAAATATCATTTGTTTTCCCTGATCGGTGACAACTAACTGAGCACCAAAGGGGAAACCTGTGGAAGTGAAATGTACACTATGTGGAACAGTGACTTGATCAGCTCTTGTGCTGACTGTTGATGGCCAATGTAATACTTTATCCATTTTAGTATTTTTTTTTGTTCTAGTACTAGTGGTTGAACTCTGTAATTAACACAAAATTATTCTTAGGTGCTTAAATCTTAACTCAAAAGTGATCCTGGTTAAATATAAGAATGACCAAAAAAGAGGGAGGAGACGTACAATTGGCGACATGCTCAATCGGACTTGCCCCAAATGATGGCGTTAGAAACGTGCCAGGGGATTCCAATATAATCCCATCAAGGTGGCATGTACCAATGCCATCTCACTAGTCAAGGTGATCAATGTCAGTTCACAGTTGATCACACTGATAGGTCTAAGAGTCAAAGGGATCACACAAACAAGACTAATGTCTGCTAATACTAACTGATAAAATCAGAAAGAGAGAGAACGACTTAGCATGGGAAGTGGGAGACACAGCAGACTCATAGAATGGCAGATGTCCTAAATAGCACTCTGGCCTCAGAATCAGCCCTTGAGGCATTCGGATCTGGCTCAAGAGCCCATGAGATTGTTTTAGGCATGGAAAGCCAAGACACTCTGGAAAAAAAAAAAGAAGAAGAAGAAGAAGAAGACCTAAATGAAGGATCTCAGCAAGTGTGATCCCAGTGGAAAGAACGGGGCCATCAAGGTAAGAGATACCTTTCTCTGAAGGGAGGAGAGAACTTCCACTTTGACTATGACCCTGCCGGAAGAAGATCGAAGTTGGCGAACCCTAAACGTTTCCATAGCCTTGGCAACTCATGACTAGAGCCTAGGGAGATTACTGACGCCATAAACAAGAGTGTTAAATTGTTAAATCAACATCGAGAGTCACTGTGTACTTATGTCCCATGTGGGATCTGTCCTTAATGGGTTGTCCAATGTGAAGTAATGATATAGCTAGTACTGAAACAGTATTTTTACACTTTGTATTTATGTGTGTGTGCAAACTGATGAAATCTTTACTTAGTATGTACTGAATTGATCTCCTGCATATAAAGATAATTGAAAATGGAAAAAAAAAACCTTGGTGTTAAATTGGAAATTACATAGAAAATTAATTAATTTTTAAGAAAATATCATGCAGGATCTCTGTCACTAATGTGCTGTACACTGTTATTTAATGCTATGACTAGTACTCCAATAGTATTTTTTCACTTTGTGTTGCTATGTCAGAGCAAACTGTTGAAATCTTTGTATATACTAAACTGATTTTCTGTATATAAAGAGAATTGAAAATGAATCTTTTTTTTTTGACAGGCAGAGTGATAGTGAGAAGGAGAGACAGAGAGAAAGGTCTTCCTTTTTGCCATTGGTTCACCCTCCAATGGCCACTGCGGCCGGCACATCAAGCTGATCCGAAGCCAGGAACCAGGTGTTTCTCCTGGTCTCCCATGTGGGTGCAGGGCCCCAGGACTTGGGCCATCCTCCACTGCCTTCCCGGGCCATAGCAGAGAGCTGGCCTGGAAGAGGGGCAACCAGGATAGAATCTGGAGCCCCAACCTGGACTAGAACCCGGTGTGCCGGCGCCGCAAGGCGGAGGATTAGCCTGTTAAGCCACGGCGCTGGCCCGAAAATGAATCTTGATGTGAATGGAAGGGGAGAGCGAGTGGGAAAGGGGAGGGTTGTGGGGGGGAGGGAAGTTATGGGACGGAAGCCATTGTAATCCATAAGCTGTACTTTGAAAATTTATATTCATTAAATAAAAGATTAAAAAAAAAGGAAAAAAAAGAAATCTGTGCAGAGTTCAGTAACACCCAGAAATCATTATTTTTCCTTTTCCTTTTTATCTCTTTCCTTTCCTTAAACTTCTTTTGCAAATAAGCAGTAAGCATTTTGGAAAACAAGTCATATTTTATGAAGAACATCTTATACAAATGCCATTAGAAAAGATAAAAGAAAGATAAAATATTGACATAGTAGTATTTACCTTTCAGGAGTTCTGCTTTTCCCCAGAAATTTGTTATGGGCTTAAATAGGGGGCCTGTTGTACATTTAATTTGATAGAGTCTAATCTTAAAAATGAGAAAAAAAAACAGGTTATGTATATATACACTATGACCTGAGGCTTCTATTTAAATATGCTTGATGCTAACAAGGTAATTTTGACAAGCTCTTAAACATCGTTTTTATAATATTTTATGAAATAGGCTTAAAAGAGTATTTGTGATGAATCACTGATGAGGAAACTAAAGCCCAGATATGTGAAATTATTTAGTTAAAACTGCGAAGGAAATTGTATAAACAACCCAAGGTCCCACTGGATTACTGTGCAGTGAGTTCTGAGGCTGGAGGCAGTTTCCTAGCTGGATTCATAGGAAGAGAAAATGCTTTCCATTAGGATGGTTCAGGCTTGTGATACCCAAGTTTCTATTTACATCTGAAGTCACAGATAGTCAAGGGCTGACCCAGCTGCTCATAGTAAAAGTGTGTGGGCTAAATGAAGGGTTGCTCTCCAAATGATTACAGCATGGCTGTGTCAAACTCTGAACAATAATATTTCAAAAGCCCAGGAAGGGTTTTTGTTTGTTTCTCCCCATATAAGGTGTGCAGTTGCCCCAGGTGGGCTGTGCTGTGTAGCATATTTTCTTTTTCCCTCAGTGAAATGCCCAACATACTAGGAGTTGAAAGAATTTCAGTTGTTCTATTGCTTGTCTCATGGTTCTTGGTACCTCAATTGGTAATATTAATAGTCACAGAGGGAAGCAAATGGGTTTGCAGACCTAAGAAACAACCTACAGTCACTGTGATAATGGGAGAAATGCACAGGCTTTCTTCCTTCTGCAGAGTCTAGTTTCTCCTTCTTTGGAGTATAATTCACTGAGATTTTCCTCCAGTAGTGTGATATGCTGATTTCATTTGTACTCTTTCTATTGTAATCCGGTCATATTTAATTGTTGCATGCAAAGGAAAGGCCATTATGTTAATTGTTGATTGAGGTTGATGTTTTTCTGGGCAGTCATTCTCCCTGCTTGTTGGGTGGACTGTCCTGGAGAAAGGATGAAGTATGCCTTTGAAAAGGTGGTAGAGACCAGGAATCCTTGAGTCCTATATATCCTCCATTGTTGCCTGGAAATATTTCTCTTTTTCTTACCACTTCCCCACACCTCTGTTTTGTTCCTCCCACTAATTGTCATTCAGTCCCACTTGAGAGTCCTGTTCTTACTTCAAATTCATCATGTCCTCATCATTTCACCTCAGACCACAATTTCCATTCCATTTTGAGTAATTTCCATTTCACACACCCTGAGTCACAGTGGTGTCAGGTGGCTTGCCATTTATTCCATGCTACAGCAATCTCTTAAACTCTTTTTACTTTTTAACATTCCACTTCCTACATGGAATGCCGCCTCTCAGTATTTTGCCCATTGAAGTTCCACTTCTCCTTGAAGAGGTCACACATCATTTCCATAGAAGTTTTCTTCAGCTCGTCAAGGAAGTGTTAATTTCTGCATCCTTTCCTAGCACTTTAAATTTCTTTATCTAGAGTATGTGTTATATTGTCATTACTTATTTACCCATCCATCTTTCTCATAGACCGTGTGCATAGGGATGACATTTTAATTTCTACATTTCAGTGTCTAGCACAGTACATAATAAAAATTTTAGAAATGTTTGCTGAATGAACTTTAGGCTTTGGTAACTTTATTAAATGGTTGGCATTAAATAAAAAACAGATTAGTTTATATAACTCCAGATATTCATTCATCCATTGATCTATTTCTTTACATAAATACATATCTAGCCACTATTATATACTAATCATGATACATGAAAATTAATATTTTATTAAAACAATTATATAATGAAAAGAAGATTTAAAAGGTGTCAAGAATGACAGGCAGTTCTCATTCCCACAGCATACGCATGAGAAGAGATCACTACAAGTTTTGCTTCCATGAAAAATTTTCTTTTTTTAATAAAATGTATTTATTTTCATCATGTTTGTAAGACAGAAATGAGAGAGAGAGAGAAAATGAGAGATAATGTTGTATCTGCTTGCTCACTCCCCAAATGCTCATAACAGCCAGGGCTGTGCCTGGCTGAAGCCAGGAGCATGGATCTCAATCCATATCTCCCACATGGTGGCAGAGCCTGAAGTACTTGAGTGGTCATCTGCTACCTCCCAAGGTACACATTTTCAGGAAGCTGGAATTGGAAGCAAATTTCAGACTTGAACTCTTCATATGGGATGTGAACATCCCAAGCAGTATGTTAACCACTGTGCCAAATGACCACAAACAACCCCTACCCCCGAGATAATTTTTAGACTAATAATTTCCCAAAAGTATTTACAAGGATTCCCCTGTGTCAGAGCTTGGCACAAAGACCAAGGAATAGCTAAGCCAGCATGCTTGAGATAGTTGTAATCTCCACTCATTTCAGCAGGCACATTCTATTATACAATTTGGTACTACATGAAAAAGGAGGCATTTGGGAAGCAAATGTAACCTGTACTTTGTATTCTTTGTGTCTTTTTAGGACTGCTCTTGGTTGACTTTCCCTACATATGTAAATATGGGGAATCCCTGGACTGTAACTTTGTCTTTAAAAATTCATATATCAAATTCCTTGTTTGATCCTTGGAAAGGGTTCAAAAGAAATAATCTTGGCTAGTTTCCTAATGTACAAACCAGAATCTGCAAATATGGAAAAAGTTTCTCAACACTCTGATCCCTGCCCACCTGTCTCCTGTCAGATATTGATATAGGAAATGACCCCCTAAAATCCATGTGAAAATGTGCCCCTTAAAGTTCCCCAGAAGTCAAGTCTGGGGAGCCACATATATTACCAGAATTCAGGGTGCCAGATGATATCACCATATGCTTATTTATAAATTCCCAATATTAATAAGCTGAGGGAGTTCTTGCCTAATATTCAGAGAAGAATTCTAAATACTGGCAAAAATACACAAGGCAGAATTGTACATTTTAGGCTTTTATTTAGTGAGAAAATGCATAGGAGAGAGAGCTTTATCTAAGAGAGAGAGAGGGGTAAATCTGGGTTCATATCGAGTACCAGCAACCATCCACATGGAGGAGCACCTAGGCCAGGAAGCCTAGGGTGGGTGACCTGAAGGCCATGCACCCTAGAGGTGCAGGGCTACAGCCAGCCCCCACCTGGATAGAGGCCAGGGCAAAGAAGAGGGGTGGACACACCATGTCCCAAGCTTTTAATCCACTTTCAGAGGGGAGGGGTTAATTAACCTGATTGGCTGGTGGGCACCCAGGTGTAGCTAGGTAGGGGCATGAGGTCACACTGGGGCATGGTGAAGGCATGGTCTTCCAGCTCACAAACCTAATCGATTTTAACCTGTATGCCTCCCTACTTCATTCCCCCCTCAGAGACTCCATCCCTTAATCCTAAGGGAAATTGATGGATGC
The DNA here is from genome assembly GCF_033115175.1 of Lepus europaeus. Lineage (NCBI taxonomy): Eukaryota > Metazoa > Chordata > Mammalia > Lagomorpha > Leporidae > Lepus > Lepus europaeus. The sequence goes on from NC_084838.1 coordinate 101,126,094, forward strand.
TGAATTGTCTTTTCTGTAACTAATTCCTGCTCATGAGGGGCATAGTGCAGGCCCTGCCTATCCAAGGTCTGGAAGTCTCTGCCTATCCTATCTAATAAATTTGTTTTGTGAGCTGGAGTAGTCTCAGTCATTGCCAATGTCGGTGTCTCCCGCATGGCCAGTTACTCCCAGAGGTTGTGCGGAGTGAATTAAGCCAGTCCCAAATGGACAAATATCATTTGTTTTCCCTGATCGGTGACAACTAATTGAGCACCAAAGGGGAAACCTGTTGAAGTGAAATGGACACTATAAGAAAAAATGACCTGATCAGCTCTTGTCCTGACTCTAGATGTACAATGTAATACTTTATCCTTTTTAGTATTTGTTGTTGTTGTTGTTGTTCTAGTACTAGTGGTTGAACTCTGTAATTAACACACAATTATTCTTAGGCGTTTAAATTTTAACTGAAAAGTGATCCTTGTTAAATTTAAGAGTGGAAAAAGAGAGGGAGGAGATGTACAATTGGGGACATGCTCAATCGGACTTGCCCCAAATGGTGGAGTTAGAAATGTGCCAGGGGATTCCAATACAATCCCATCAAGGTAGCATGTACCAATGCCATCTCATTAGTCCAAGTGATCAATTTCAGTTCACAATTGATGGCTCTGATAGGTCTAAGAGTCAAAGGGATCACACAAACAAGACAAGTGTCTGCTAATACTAACTGATAGAATCAAAAAGGGAGAGAAGGATCCAACATGGGAAGTGGGATACACAGCAGACTCATAGAATGGCAGATGTCCTAAATAGCACTCTGGCCTCAGAATCAGCCCTTAAGGCATTCGGATCTGGCTCAAGAGCCCATGAGAGTATTGTAGGCATGGAAAGCCAAGATACCATGGAAAAGAAAAAAAGAAGAAGACATAAATGAAAGATCTCTGTGAGTGAGATCCCAGTGGAAAGAACGGGGCCATCAAAGAAGGAGGTACCTTTCTCTGAAGGGAGGAGAGAACTTCCACTTTGACTATGACCCTGTCGGAATAAGATCAAAGTCAGTGAACTCTAATGGCTTCCATAGCCTTGGCAACTCATGACTAGAGACTAGGGAGATTATTGACGCCATGAACAGGAGTGTCAAATTGTTAAGTCAGCAACAGGAGCCACTGTGTACTTACATCCCATGTGTGATCTGTCCTTAATGTGTTGTCTAATGTGCAGTGATCCTTTAACTAGTACTGACACAGTATTTTTACACTTTGTGTTTCTGTGTGGGTACAAACTGATGAGATCTTTAGTAATTATATACTGAATCGATCTTCTGTATATAAGGATAATTGGAAATGAAAAAAGGAGAAACCTGGTGTTAAATTGGAAATGGCATAGAAAATTAATTTTTTAAAAAAATATTATGTATGATCTCTGTCTTTAGTGTGCTGTACACTGATATTTAATGCTATAACTAGTACTCCAACAGTATTTTTTTCACTTTGTGTTGCTATATGGGGGCAAACTGTTGAAATCTTATCTAATATATACTAAACTGATCTTCTGTATATAAAGAGAATTGAAAATGAATCTTGATGTGAATGGAAGGGGAGAGGGAGCGGGAAAGGGGAGGGTTGCAGGTGGGAGGGAAGTTATGGGGGGGGAAGCCATTGTAACCCATAAGCTGTACTTTGGAAATTTATATTCATTAAATAAAAGTTTAATAAATGAAAAAAAGAAACATACAAGTTTGTTAATTAGTATAAACCAATCATAAGTGGGGTGCCCCTTTAGATGAAAACAATGTATCTTACATATTCCCAGATAGTGGGTAGTTATAGGGTACCCTTGTGTAGATTATACACCCATTTAGCTTGAGTATAGAGAATTATAATAGAAGAAATCATTAGGTAGCTTTATCATCAATAACCATTTCCAGAGATAATCAAGGATGACCGGTACAGTATGTTTGCCTTAAGGTGACAAAGGCAAAAGCTTTACTTATCCTTTTTGCTTTTTGAAATACTTAAGGTTTCCGATTGGCTATAGAAACAGTCAGGCATGTCTTTCACATGCACCTGTGAAGACTTAAGAGGTAGAAGTTTAATCCTAATTTCACAGAGGGAGTTGTGCTCAATAGCACCTGGTCAGGTCCCTTTTCTTTAAGCTGCAACTGATCTGAAGAGGATCTTATTATGAATGGCTTGCTCAGGAATTTCTAATGTTGGAGTGTTTTGTTAAAAACTCCTGGATTCCTTGGAACACCTTTTGCAGCTCCCCTGTCCAGCACAGTGTGTCTGTGTCAGGGTCTTTCTTTCTTTCTTTCTTTCTTTCTTTCTTTCTTTCTTTCTTTCTTTCTTTCTTTCTTTCTTTCTTCCTTCCTTCCTTCCTTCCTTCCTTCCTTCCTTCCTTCCTTCCTTCCTTCCTTTCTCCCTTTCTTCCTTTCTTCTTTCTTTCTTTCATAAGGCTTAGAATCCAAATCCTGGAATCCATAATAACTTTTGTAGCTACCCTTTTTTGTAGCTACCCTTTTCTGTATAGAGTCTTCATTAGGGCATATTTAAAGCTATACACAAAAGCTTGGAATCTGAATCTTGCAATCCAATTCCACAGGATCCTGTCATCAGCAATTCCCAATCCTCGAGTTTTAGTTAGAAGAAGCTCCTTAGTTTCCTGGAACAACTTTTGCAGTTACCCTTTTCAGTACAGAGTCTGCATCAGGGTGTCTTTAAAGCTATACACAAAAGCTTAGAATCCAAATCTTGGAATCCGAAGTCCACAGAATTTTGCCATTCTTAGAAATCTCCTTGGCTGCCTTTTAATATCTGACCCTATGTTGAAACATATGATATAGGAATTTCACAGACATGTATCCAAGATCTTACATTTGAGGCACTTAATAAACTTTAAAGTAGTACCTAAGAATACAGGCAATGGAGCTTGATACTTAGACATCACTAGAACTTATGATGCATAATATAACAAAGTAAATCATTGGGATCAAGTTTTACCATTAATGTTAATACTGTAGTTCTTTTGAGAACAGAGTTTCTACATGGGAAGTTAGTACACAGTGACTCCTGTTGTTAATTTAACAATTCGCACTCTTACGTGTGACATCAGTTATCAGCCGAGGCTCTTGACATGAGCTGCCTAGGCCATGGAAGCCTTTTGAGTTTCACAAACTCTATCAGTATTCAGACAAGGCCATAAGCAAGTGGAAGTTCTCTCCTCCCTCCAGAGAAAAGTACATCCTTCTTTGATGACCACTCTTTTCCACTGGGGTCTCACCCAGGGAGGTTTTCCATGCAGGGACACTTTTTGCATGAGTGTCCTGGCTTTCCATGCCTGAAATGGTCTTGTGGGCTTTTTAGCCAGACCAGAATGGCTTTAGGGCTGATTTTGAGGTCGCTGAGTGCTACTTAAAGTGATTGTCACTCCATGAGTCTGCGGTACAGACTCCTTTCCATGTTGGAACATTTACTCCTCTTTAACTCTATTATTATTAGTAGTAAAGGCTTAATCCTATTCACGTGATCACTTTAACACTTAATCCCACCTATATGATCACTTTAAAATGTAAGATGTTACCATTACCATCTAGCCCAAGGGGATTTGTGATCCCATAGTAAGTTTTTTTTTTTAGACAGGCAGAGTGGACAGTGAGAGAGCGACAGAAAGAAAGGTCTTCCTTTTTGCCGTTGGTTCACCCTCCAATGGTCGCCGCGGTAGGCGCGCTGCGGCCGGCGCTCCATGCTGATCCGATGGCAGGAGCCAGGTGCTTCTCCTGGTCTCCCATGGGGTGCAGGGCCCAAGCACTTGAGCCATCCTCCACTGCAGAGAGCTGGCCTGGAAGAGGGGCAGCTGGGACAGAACCGGCGCCCCAACTGGGACTAGAACCCGGTGTGCCGGTGCCGCAAGGTGGAGGATTAGCTTAGTGAGCCGTGGCGCTGGCCCCATAGTAAGTTTTAAACTGAACCCTTAGAAGTAAATTCACAGGAATACATGCAGAGCTGTACAGCTTAACAGTCTCTCTGTAGGACCTGAGGAAAAAAAAAAAAATATATATATATATATATATATATATATACACATATATATATATATCTCATACCAAGGAAATATAAACCACCCAGTCTGGGAAATGCCATTCCAGACTGTTAGAATCCCACTACGGAGGTGAAAATAACAAACTGGAATAAGGGGATCCACTCTGAAGATGAAAATAACAGACTAAAATAATGAAAATGTGATTAAATCCCACTTCAGAGGCAAAAATAACAAACTAGAATAAGTAGGATCCACTCCAAAGGTGAAAATAACAAACTAAAATAATGAAAATATGATTTGAAATACATAGCTCTATTAACCAGGAATGTAGCATGTGGTGGGCCATGGGGGCCTCCACAACAGGAAGTATAGCGTCCCCTATGTTTAAAGCTCCTCCTCCCTGATGCTAGCATGTTTCTAAGCAACCAGACCAATTCTCCAACTCGAAATTAGTAATTGAAAGCTTGTATGATAAGGCCCAGGGACAAAGAGAAATGTCTTAGAACTTTTTTTTAGCTGCTGATATTAGTTAACAAATTAGTTTTCAAAAGTAGGCAGACTTCTTCTGTATATCTGGGTAGATTCAAGAGGTAAAGGTTTAGTAATTCTTGATAAATGTACCCAGCTTAGAATTCCCTGTCACTTAACAGTAGTAGGAGGGCTCAGTAACATCTAGGAAGTCCCTCCTATTATGCTATAATGGGTCAGAGAAAGAGCCTTCTCTCCAAGTTTTTAATAAGACTAAGTCTCCTGGGGAGACAGGCTGTGGATGATTTTGGGATTTGGCACTGGAAAAATTTTGTTATCAAACTCCATAAGAGCCTTTGGCAACTTAGCTAGATTAATAATATATCTTATCTTGAGTTTCTGAATCAAAGAGGATTTCAGGAGTGAGGAAGTGTCTTCCATATAGCATTTCAAATGGCGAAGCTTTAAAATAGCCTTAGGGGCCATTCTCATCCTGAGGAGGGCAATAGGCAATCATTGAAGCCATGTTACTAAGGTTTCTTGGCAAAAATTAGCCAGAATATTCTTAAGATTATGATGGTCCTTTTCAATTTTACCTGGTGAGTGAGGTATCCAAGAGGCATGGAGATAATGAGACCCCTAAATCTGTAGCTACTGGCTGAATAATGTTAGCCACAAATAAGGGGTGACTGTCACACTGTCACACTGGAAGGCCAAAGCAAGTAACTATTTCCTTTAATATGGCTTTGGACACTTCTTGTGCCTATTCTATAGGAATAGGAGAGACTTCTATCCATCTTGTGGAAGTATCTATAAAGATCAGTAGATATTTGTAATTATTTGCTGAAGGCATGTTAGTGGAGTCTATCTGCCAGTCTTCACCTGGATACTTTCTCTCCTTGGTATAGGGGTTAGTAAGGAGGGGGGTTTGATATGACCACCAGAGTTCTTTGGGAAACAGATGGTATAGGGGCACATTACTTCATTATAACAGCATTCGGTCCTTTCCCTCCAAATATCCAAGAGACTATTTACATCAGGTCTCCTCTCTCCAAATGGGCAAAGTCATACATTTCCTTAATTATTTCCCATTGAGAAGCCCTTGGGAGAATTCCTGGCTTCCCACATCTGAATCACTCCTCTGCTCTGGCAGGATGTCCCCTGGGCTGACTCTGAGCTTGCTACATGTTAGTTGTAGATATTGCCATCCTATGAATGTGCTATTTGCACTCTTTTACATGTTGGAGTATCCTTTCTGCTTCCATCCTATCTCTATTGTCAAACACTCAAAATGCTATTTTTACCAATTTCCTCATGGGGTTTGAGCTCCCATAGCCAGTTTTTGAAAATGTGCCTTAAGGAATAAGTCAATAGTAATGGGCACTCTACTATACACAGCTCAAAAGTCTCTGTAGAACCTGAAAAGACAAAAGTAGACATGGCTCTCTGTGAGCCCAGTTATGCTTAAGCATCCAACTTAAATTCCTTGTGTTAGAGAATTGGCATCCCTGAGTCTCCTTTTTATACCCCAAGATGGCTTTCTCTGTTCCAGACCAGTTGGTGGCTCTCCTGCAGGTTGATTTAGATCTTGAGTATTTTATCATCACCCAATGCTCCTTAAATTTTCCTAACCACAATACTTAGTATAACTGGCAAACTAGAGGGCACTGACACCACCAAGGTGCTAGTCTACCTAGTGGCAATTATGTATATGTTTGGGACATTTTCCCAGCAACCCAAATGAGCTTGAGGGTTAACACCACCACCACCACCACTACAGAGATTTTTGACCTCTAGTGGCATTGTACCTCATGCCTGGAGGCTAAGTTCCAGGGTGATAGAAACCAGCTAACACAAGCCAAACCCTCCTGAAGCTTAAACCCTCCTGAAGCTCCATTGCCCTGAACATCTTCAGGGGCTTAAACTGCCACACATAGGGTATGCAAAACCACAGGGTGTATTTAACCCCATGTCTGGAGTCTATGCCCAAGAAGATGGCCCAAGTGCTTGGGCCCCTGCACCCACATAGGAGTCCTGGAAGAAGCCCCATGCTCCTGGATTTCGATTGGCCCAGCTCTGGCTGTTGTGTCCATGTGGTGAGTGAACTGGTGGATACAAGACCCCTCTCCTTCTCTTCCTTTCTCTCTGTAACTCTGCCTCTCAAGTAAATATATAAGTAAGTGTCTTCATACAGTTTAAGCTATATAACCAGAAAATAAGTGCTAAATATAGTCCAACATTGCTTGAAGTCATTATATATATTTATTTTACACATATGTGGTTTGTGCCTTTTGAATTATGAGCTCCTCTGAAGACAGTAAAGGATGAAACAAATGAACAAAATAATAATTAGCATTCATAAAACTAAACAAGTATAACGAACCTATATTTTGAATCTGGGTTGGTGTAAGGCAAAAACAGTATAGCTGGTGGATTTGGTGATATATGTGAATTTAAGAGTATAAATGTCTGGAGACAAGCAAAAATTCAGACTTTCAAGGCTGTGGAATTGGTGAGCTTTAAGTCAAGGGCACCTACTAGTAAAGTGGACTCAGGTAACATCTGAATTATAGATAGAATTTTGACATGGGATAGGAGAAAGCATGGAGTTTGAAGATAGAGTGAAAGGGCTGGATAAGAGGTTCTGCGGGCTCTAGGTAGGGGCAGGGCTGTGGGCACATCATGATGTCATCCTCTCTGGCCTCAGACTACCTTTGTGACTCATGGTCTGTGATGTAGAGCTGGAACTATATAGTCAAGGGCTTGACCCCTCAACCCTCAGTGGCCTCTCAGCAGCATTGCGATTCAGATAATGGAATATGTCCTCTCATTTCTGAAGAGCCATTTTGAGCTGTGGCTGAGCTTCAGCCCTATTTTTATTGATAGCAACCTCAACTACACTTTTATCAGTGGGTTGGGGTTGATCTTTTTGTACCTGAGCTACCTGGTATTAAAGCTATTTTTCACAACCATCTGGAAAAATAAGACCATCGGAAAGGTAAGGGACTATGGGTGAACTCCAAGAGAGATGCTGATGTTGCTGTTGTTTCCCATTTCTGTTCTCACATTTCTACACTTGATCTTAGCCAAAAGGCCGAGAAGCGATGTTCTCACATTTCTAAACGAGTTTGGTTTCCTCAGAGAGAAGCCAGAGATGGGAAATCTGAGGAAGGACAGAGCACCACCTTCCTAGGGGCAGAGGCTAGGCAGGGATGGGTTTGGGGGGGAACAAAGGCTTACAAGTGAAGCTCACGGACCACCTATCTGGTATGGTAGAGGTTTCCAGGATAAAATCCCACCTGTAAATATTAGTAATGTAAGGAATACATGTCTATAGTTTAAGATGAAGAGATATTCAGGGTGGTAAAAGGAGGAAGAGAAATGAAACTCAGTCCCTTATTCTTTACTTTTTGTTCTCAGTGTCGGGCTAGAGCCAAGAGGCGGCGGAAAGGTGGAACATTTAGAGGTAAGGTTCTCTGTGTTCACACTGAGCTTTGCAAGGGTGATCCTTCATGACTCAGATCCAGGGCCTCAAAATGTCAGTTGCTATATACAGTTTCTCTGTGAAAACAGAATACTCAGAGGAGAAAGTCATGGGAAAGACAGTCAACCTGAGACATTTCTCAGAGTTCTTCCTTAGCCCATCTGTGGGCAGGAATCTGAGATGCATGGACAATGGGTACTGCCCAAAAGATGATGATGTGAGAAATAAGTATGGACTACTAGTTGTCTTGTAGTCAGAACTTCAGTCTCCCGCCTTTATAGATGTCCTATGACTTCTCGGGTACTCTCATTCTTCACTGAGCACTCTGCTGATATCTCTGCTTCATGTGGTGAGTTTTAGCATCACACTGTATAACATATGTGAAAGTACTTTATAAATATTGCCAAATACACATGTGAGTCTTACTAATATTAGTGACAATCTTTCCATAATTACTGATTCTTGGCGCATTCAGAATTTAGTATCCCCAGAGGCTCCCATAGGGGGACTCCTCTATGCTTCTTATGCTTCTACTTTCATTACATATGTTCTACTCTCCTGATTTCCCAGGTACAAGGATTAACCAGAAAGAAGCAGAGGAGGGATGGAAGCTTCTTTCTGTTTTGAAAAGGTGATTAATCTTTCCTCTTTTTCCTGGTCCCCCCCCCTTTTTTTTAACATGTTCCATATATTCCAGGGAATCAGTGAAGCCTGCCATTATGAAGTGAGGCAGGTAGCCATAGGAACGGAATGTGATGAAAGCCTCAGGGAGGGGCTACAGTGTATAGTGTGACATCACAAATGTGAGGTGACGGGAACAGTAGTCTTGGGCTATCCCTACCCCCACTAGGCCAGCAGACCCTCCTTTCCATGTTCTGGTCTTGACCGCAGCTTTTTCTTCCTGTTTCCTGTAGACCCCAGAGCCAACATCAAGATATCACCAGCTTCCGTCACCTGCTGTGTCCAGACCCTCACTGTACGGTGTGTAACAGAGTGGCTGCCAAAGTCAGTCGACTGCTGTCACTGGGGTACCTGCTAGATACTTCCTCTGTGCATTATGTGGCTTCCTCCGCTTCTGTGATTAAGACCTCATTCACTGTGACATCTGGCCACTCAAAAACTCATCCAAGAGGCCAAAAATCAGCCTCTTTGCGTGTGCCATCTCCACCTCCCCCTTCTACTGTCTCACTTAACCATGGTGCTTCTTTACCTGGTTTGCTGTCCCCCGAACCACCAGCTGACTCAGTACCACCAGAGCCTATTCCTCCCTTGGCTTCAAAACTCCCAGTGTACCCTTTCCCACCCCAACCTATTGCTATTTGCCCTCCCACACCACAACATACTCAGAGATCAGAAAATGATCTCCATCCAGAGTTTGCTCTGTCTGCAATGAATAGCCCTGATGGGTTGTCAACTGATACTCCAAGAGTCAGTGAAATTGACCATTCAATGCCAGAATCATCCTGGCAGCAGGCCCAGGTCAAGGATGCCAAAGACTTGTCCTCTTCCAACTTAGAACAAGACTCCCTTTGTTTTAGAAACAGCAAAGGCAAACCAGAGGAGCTGCAAATGAATCAGCAGCCTCCATCGCCTAGGTCCTCTGACAATCAGTTACAAGAAAAATGTATGCAATACTTTTTCGGTCTTCCATCTTTGCACAGTGAGTCCTTGTGCTCAATTATCCATCATTCAGATGACTGTCCCTCAACTTTGGTCATCTTTAATGGCATCTCCAAAGCTTCTACATCTCAAGGATCTTTAGGACTTTCCAATTTCCAGCCTCTGATCTTGCCTGAGATCCAATCTCAATCCTCAACTAAAATTTTCTCCCAATCACAGTCACAACATGCTACTCAGGCCCAGTCTCAGTCCAACCTTCAATCTCCAATCCCAATGCTACCAACATCTCCTGATTTCCAGCTTAGGATCTGTGGAGTGTGCTTCCATAGACCCCATAATGAGGCACAGTGTCTCATGCAATCTGAACTTCATCAACTAGAATACAATGTGCTACAGAAAGAACAGGAACGTTTGTGGGGTTTACCCTCGATGGTCCAAACATCTCGGGAATACTATTGTCCTCCACCTCCCAACTTTTCATTGGTGAGCCAGTCCTCCAAAATCCATGTTCCAATCTCCATCATTCCTGGAGATTACCCTCTGAGCAGTGAGCTTCATAAGAAATTTGAATACCACCTTAGAAAGAGACTCATTCAACACCGATGGGGCCTACCCCGCAGGGTCCATGAGTCTCTGACACTGGTGAATCCTGAGAGAGATGTTCCTGAAATATATGCACCAAAGAGTTTTCAGAGACTCAAATGGATATCTTTGTTGAAGGAACAGAGTAGCAACAATTTAAGGAATTCTGAATCGAGCCGACTTCCAATCTCCCATGAGACAAGCTCAGAAGAGTCTCAGTCAGATAACGATGAGAAGGGCCATCAGAGACACAGCCCAAAGAATGGCCCTAGTGATCATCTATTGAGTGACCCAGATGGATACTCAGATAACAGTTTAAGGTCTGACTCTGATAAAGATCAAGGAAGTCATACAGTGAGTCTGTATGGAAATGATTCAAAGGCCTCAGGGATAAGTATAAGTCAGAAACAATTAGAAAATGCACTCAAAGAACATTTGAATAAGAAAATTGGGGAAATAAATGAGGGTAGACTTCCTGAAACTGTTCATAGTTCATGGCATGCCCTCAAGCAGACAATGTCCTTTGCTAAGAAATCTCACAGCCAAAAACAGATAGATGGGGCATTATCTGTGAGAAACATTAGCTTTCACACTTCCCAGGAGATTTCTTTCTTAGCTTCTGGCAAACAAAAGATGCTGGAAGAACATATAAGCAGTTTTTGCATGAGGATGAGGTGTGGCCTTCCCACCAGGGTCCTTGAATCCATACAGATCTTCAACAAGAGAGAGGACTCATCTTCTTCCTTAGGCCATTCCTATTGTTCTTCCCAAGATAGCCTTAGTTCTGCGATGCATTCCAAAGTTATGGTGTCCACTTCACTTGGTAGGAGCTCTACACCAATGTGTAGAGACAAATTGAAGATAAAGTCAGCACCCAATCTGGATCATCTCCTTCCTGCTGCATCACTTGTAGGGAAGGGAGGACAGGGGGACCTGAGACCACTGTCCCCAGAGGAAAACCAGGAGATTGCAGGTGTTCAGATTAAGGGTGGCAGACAGACTTGTCCGTGCATCACAGGCAAAGAAATTAAGAAACAGACTGGACCAGACAGTGGACACAGCCAAGTGCTGGTGTCCACAAGTCATGATGGGACTAGACCTGAGCCAAAGGATAAGAGAATGAGTTCCAGCAACAAAGAAGAAAGGCTTCAGGCTCCCAAAGTAAAGACTTCAGAATACTTCCCAATGTTTAACAAGTCTAGAGAGATATTTAAGGCAAAGGAGCTCCTTGCTCTTCAATCAAAATCTGCCAATGCCTTGACAACCAACAAGTCAGGGGACTCCACAGCGGTAGCTGTGAAAACAAAGAATAAAGAAACTATCCTGGCTACTGAAATTCCCTCACCAACATCAGTTTCTCAGGATCCTAAACTATCAGAATTTAAAAACAACTTGATTAAAGAATTAAAGTTGAAATTGCAGGATAGGGATCATATCTCTGTTAAAGAGCAGACTATTGATATGGCTGTTGCCTCAGATAACTTGATTTCCAAAACCTTGAAGACTCATGCCCAGGGTGTCTCCAATGGGAAGATCGAAGCTTCTCAGGTTATGCATGGACATTTGGACAGCACACCAGTCAGCATGGAACAGCATCAGGAGCCCTGGGTCCCTAAGCATATCCTGCAGAACTGCTGGGATAAGAATGTCCCACCAAATCCCAAATCAGGAGATCTTGGTGAAGGGGATGCAGGGTTGGGGACACCACAACCCAATAGGAACAGCTGCCCTGCTCAAGACAGGGCATTAAAGAAGATGCTTGGAAGCAGATCTTCCCTAACCTCATCACTGAAGGATCAGCGTCCTCCTGCAAATATGCTTCAAAAACAAATAAAGACATTTTTGCAATGGATTTGTCCTAACAGCACAAACAAAAGGCAAGAAAGGTTCCTTGGGAATGGGACCTCCCCACCATCATCTGTGCAGAGACAAAGCAAAGTTAATAGTAGAGCTGCTTCTACTGGCAACACCAAAACTCTGAAAGTGACGACAGACATTGGCAAGGTGTTAAATGTGAAACCAGGGAGTAGCCGTGGTGTCAGAATCACCTGCCCCCAAGAATCACGTTCTTCTCCGACAAAGCCTGTGAAAACACTTAAGGCACAATTACAGGCCCAGGCAGATACTGTCCAGGGACATCCTTTTAACTACACAGCTTCCTCCTGTAAAACAAAAACTACAAAGTCCTGTAGCCAAGAAGTGCCCTTGGCTGACCAAAATTACCCCTCAAAGAATGCCCTGAACAAAGACAGGGTGAGACAGCCACCGAAAGTTGTAGCATTCAAGGATCAGCCGCTATTGCAGAGGCATCTGGCATCCATGCCCAATAAAGAGTTCCTGCCCCATCCAAACCATACCTGCAGGCGTCAAGCCAGCCAGCTATCTCCAACCACACCTACATTTTCTGAAGGCACTGTATTGGGAGATCTGTGTCTACTTTTCAAACATAAAATGCTCCTTCAGCATTTCCAGGGAGGAAGATTTCCACCTACCAAATAACTCATCCATTTTTGAAAATACTGATTTTTCATAATAAATGTTCTAATGATTGTTGTCTTTATGTGTACTATTTGGAGACATGAGATTTGAGTAACATAGGGTTTATACTTAGGGAAAAGAATTAGTTCAGCACTTACTCATTATCTCTTTTGGATTTAAATGATGACATACCACTGAGCTCTAGGGGGATGGTTATCAACTGCCCCTTAAGGCCCTTCTGACCTGGAGAAGTCTGAGGACATGTGCTGTTTCCTAGTCTGTAAGTATATTGTGTTGCAGCCCATATACCCTGCACCTCACTGACTATTTCTTGGCCTCTGGAGGAATAAAGGAGGTAAGTCATCACATCTGAAGAGGGTCAAAGTCACATATCTTTTTCAGAAAATTGTGCATAAACTTATTTTTTAAAGAAAATATTGTAATGACTAGAGGATGTCACAGGTGGGTGAACTTCGCCTCAGGCGGGGTTGAAGATTACTGCCATAGTAGACATGGGATTGATTGGGTTAAGGTCTAGAAACATTAGAATTGTTGGTTGAGAATCTGTCGTGAGAGGCATAGTAATGCATTGGGAAACCATACTTTGGGGCATTGATGTTTTCCTACTGGAAAATAAGCTTATGAAGGTAGCCCCCTGCCACCCATGTGGGAGACCCAAATGGAGATTTGGGCTCGTAACTTTTGTCTTGACTACCTCCAGCATTGACAGCTATTAGGACTTTCAGCCAGAAGATGGATGATATGTCTCTCTGTCTCTCTTTCATTCTGTATCTCTGTCTTTATTTTTAAAAGATTTGTTCTTTTTTTTGAAATTCAGAGCCACAGGGAGGAAGAGAGGGAAAGAATCTTCCATGTGCTGGTTCACTCTCCAGATGGCCCCAATAGCCAGTGTGAGACCAGGCTGAAGTGAAGAGCCAGGAGCATCATCAATGTCTCCCAGAAGGGTGACAGGGTCCAAATACCATCCTCCACTGCTTTTCCAGGCTATTAGCAGGGAGTTGCATTGGAAGTAGAGTAGCCAGGACATGAATTGGCACCCATATGGGATGCCCGCACTTTACCTGCTAATGCTGCAACACCAGCCCCACACTCAGCCTTTCAAATAAATAAATGTTAAAACATTGAACAATTTCCTGGAAGGCACTTAAGGTAGCTTTAAAGTAAAAAGTTGGAAATTCTGGTTGTCAAAATAAAACAAAACTAAAACATGTTCACTGCAGCCCCCTCACTCTACCATACTTCTATCTTCTTATCCGGAGTTATGCCATTCCACCTGCATTGTCTGAAGCTTAATGTTGCAGAATCAATGGAGATTCTGTGGAGGTCCTGGGATGGTAAACAATGTGGGATGTGGCCCAAGGCAAGGAACTGGAAGCAGTGGAGATCAGTGGAGGAGCTTATATCCATGTGGATTGACAAATCAATAACATGGAGACCTCTACTCTCCCATCTAGAGTCTTACTCCAGTTAAGTTGCTGCCACACCCCAGTGTTTACCACTGGGAATGTCTGCCATCTGAAGTATTATAGTCTGACCCTTTGACCTCAACCCTCTAACTTTGCAGCATATACTGTATATTTGTCAACTTTTGAACTCTGGCTCATAATTTTTCCACTTATTCATCTACCCAATGGCCTCAAGTCTGCATTTCCTCCCTCTTTAAGCAGATTTTATTGTCTTCAAGATAATATTTAAAGGGCTCCACTCCAAATGACTCTCTTCCAATCCACTTTAATCTTTCCTGTCTGGCAATATCCCATTTCTCTGGCTTTTCCAGAAATGCATTCCTATAAGTGACTAATAACTATTGTATTAAATTTATGATCAACTCTACTGATTTTAGGGGTAGCTCTAGCACTGCCTGGAAATAATTTATTCACTCAATTTACAAATCATTATCCTAACCTATGTAACAGTGAACAAATGAAACAGAACTTAAGTTACCTATTCCCTAGTTCATGCTCTCTTCCATACTACTCAAAACCATTTGAGATCTCCTACACTTTCCTGAAACTTATGCTGTCTCTCCTTGGTTAGCAGATGTGTTGGACTGACCATTTACAGAGTAAACTGGAGATCTCTACTCTCCCATCTAGAGTCTTACTCCAGTTAAGTTACTGCCACACCCCAGAGTTTACCACTGGGAATGTCTCTGCCATGTGAAGTATTATAGTCTGACCCTTTGACCTCAACCCTCTAACTTTGCAGCATACCCTGTATATTTGTCAACTTTTGAACTCTGAGTCATAATCTTTCCACTTATTCATCTTCCCACCAGCCCCATATCTGCATTACTCCCTCTTTAAGCAGAGTTTATTGTCTTATTTAAATTGTCTTATTTATTGTCTTATTTAAAAGCCCTTACTCCAAACGACTCTCATCCAATCTACTTTAATCTTTCCTGTCTGGCAATATCCCATTTCTCTGGTTTTTCCAGAAATGCATACCTATAAGTGACTGATAACTATTGTATTAATTTTATGATCAACTCTACTGATTCTAGGGGCAGCTCTAGCACTGCCTGAAAATAATTTATTCATTCATTTCACAAATCATTATCCTATCCTATGTAACAGTGAACAAATAAAACAGAACTTAAGTCACCGATTCTCTTGTTCATGCTCTCTTGCATTCTACTCAAAACCATTTGAGATCTCCTACACTTTCCTGAAACTTACGCTATCTCTCCTTGGTCAGCACATGTGTTGGACTCACCATTTACAGAGTAACTAGAAGCTACCTCATGGAAGTCTTCATCAAATAACTTCCTTCCTTCCTTCCTTCCTTCCTTCCTTCCTTCCTTCCTTCCTTCCTTCCTTCCTTCCATTTTTTCCTCCTTCCTCACAGCAAAAAATCACTTTCCCTCCACAGTACTCAACTACAAAGGAATTAGACTTCTAGAAATGCCTTCATTGAGACATAACTAAACTCTGGTCTTGATGGATTGACTTATGCATGCCAGAAATCCTTACTACCTCCTTCCTCTCTTCATGAGGCACTCAATATCTTTTTCTTGAAGTTTTTCATCACAAAGATGTTTAAACATACACAGGATCAAGTAGAATAATGTGATTCTCCATGTACTTACTCTACAACTTTCAGTCACCATTTGGCAGGTGTGATGTACCCCATCATTACACTATGATTAAAGTGTAAATTTACAACAATTTAAATTGTTCATTCATCTCTTAGAAGGTATGTTATTTGCCTTATGTAAATGCTCTCAACATTTGTTTGATATTTACCACATGACAAACATTTAACCACAACAAATATAAAAACCATTGGTGATTAAAACACATTGAGCTGGCCAGTGCTGCGGCTCACTAGGCTAATCCTCTGCCTGCGGCACCGGCACCCCAGGTTCTAGTCCCGGTTGGGGTGCCAGATTCTGTCCCAGTTGCTCCTCTTCCAGTCCAGCTCTCTGCTGTGGTCCAGGAAGGCCGTGGAGGGTGGCCCAAATGCTTGGGCCCTGCACATGCATTGGAGGCCAAGAGGAAGCACCTAGCTCCTGGCTTCAGATCAACGTAACACACAGGCCGTAGAGGCTATATGGGGGGTGAACCACCGGAAGGAAGACCTTTCTCTCTCTCTCTCTCTCTCTCTCTCACTGTCTAACTCTGCCTGTTAAAAAAAAAAAACAGAAGAAAAACCACATTGAGCTTTGTAGTTTTTGGCAATCAGTTCTGCTCTGCCTTCAGGTTAATCCTGAGGAGTCATTAGAAGGTATTCCTACCCCTACTCCATACAGAAAGTAATCTTACAGAACAAATTCAGTGCACAGTATTACAGTTCCTTAACCACACAGACAACATAACATTAAAAGGAACTGAAGTAGGAAACGGTACAGGTGGACAAAACCCTGAGATTTCTATGTAAATGTTTTCAAATATTTAGAAGAAATTTTTTCCTTTTAAAAATTTAAAATAGGTCATTTTGCTTCCAGTTATACTTAGTATACTAATCAACTATACTAATAGTTCATGTCCTTCCTAAAATGCCACTGAAAGTAAAGAATTATAACAGAAGCTCCTTGACTTCGTTTCTCATAAAGAAAGTAGAAAACCACTATGAAATGCCACTTCACACCTACTAGAATAATCACAATCAAAATACCAGATAACAGGGGTAGGCATTTGGCACAATGAGTTGAAGCACTTCTTGGGATGCTACCATCCCACATCCAAGTGCTTGGTTTGAATCTGGCTCTTCCACCACTTTTTTTTTTAAATGTGTTTCCTGTGGCTTTTTAAACAAGATTTATTTTATTTATTTGAAAGAGTTACAGAGAGGCAAATATCGAGAGAGAGGTCCTCCATCTACTGGCTCACTCCTCAGATGGCTGCAATGGCTGGAGCTGTGCCGATCTGAAGCCAGGGGCCCGGAGCCTCTTCCAGGTCTTCCACATGGGTGCAGGTGCCCAAGGACATGGGCCATCTTCTACTGCCATCCCAGACCACAGCAGAGAGCTGGATATGAAGAGGAGCAGTAGGAACAAGAACCAGTACCCATATGGGATGCTGGAGCCCCAGGCCAGGGCTTTAACCTGCTGTGCCACAGTGCCAGCCCCTCTTCCTCCTCTTATCTAACTTCCTGCTAATGTGAACTCTGGGTGGCAGCAGGTGATGGCTCAAGTACTTGGGTCCCTACCACTCACTTCAGAGATCTGCATGGAATTCCAGTCTCCTAGCTTTGGCTTGGCCCATTGTTATGGGCATTTGGGCAGTGAACCTGCAGATGGAAAATCTCTCCCCATCTGTTTCTCTGTTTCTGTTTGTGTGTCTGTCTCCCTGTCTTTTAAATAAAATGAAAACAAATAAATAAAAACTGGGGAAAAAACAGATAATAAGGTTTGAGAACATGTAGAGAGATACAAAGTCTTACATACTGCTAAAGAGAATGAAAATGGTGTGTTTTGGAAAACAGTTTGACAGTTCCTTAAAATATTAAACACAGAGTTGCCAGTGAAGCCAGCAATTTTTCTCCTAGGCATTATACACAAGAGAGATTAAAAATTAAGCACACAGAAATGGCACATAAATATTCACAGCAACAGCACTCACAGCAGCCAAATGTGGAAACCACACCAATGTCCATCCGCTGATGAATGGATAAGGAAAGTGTGGCACATACTTACAATGACCCATAATTCAGCCATAAAAAGGGAACACTGATGAATGCTACCACAAGAATGAGCCTTGAAAAACATCACCCTAAGTGAAAGAAGTCAGTTGCAAATGACCACATCCCATGCTTATAAAATATCTAGAATAGGATAATCTATAGATACAAAGTATATTAGTTGCTTCTGAAGGCTGGGAGATGAAAGGTGAGGGGTTAATAACTAAAGGGTATGAAATTTTCTTTTGAAGTCAAGGAATTGTTTTAAAATTGGTTCAGGAAATGAATGTTCAACTGAGAAAAAATCTGAATTATATATTTTCATGGATATATGAATTAATTTCAATACAACTGTTATTAAAAAATTTTTTTAAATAATTTTGCGGATGGCAAGAAGGGGAGAGGGTCCCACAAAATTAACAGAAAACAGAGATGTGAAAGAAGGAAATCCAGTGGAGAAGATGCAATAGAAATGGCACAGAAGAAAATCTGGAAATCAATTCACATCCTAAAAGCCCAAGGAATCAAGATGTGGTACCATGTAAGAAAGAGATTAGTAGTTACATGCTGTAAACATGGTTTCATAAAACATTGATTCTCTTTGGTTTTACATTATACACTAGGAAAAAACCCTTCCTTGCGTACTCCTTTCCAGTAGTATGCGAAATCATGCTGAAACATTCACTGCTTCAAATGCAGACAGCAGACCCCAGGATTTTACCTGGGACAGAACCTGAGACAACTGGATGTGTATAGCTGTGGCAGCTGTGGGAATGAAAGTTAAAAATTGCAAAAGTTAGGTAAAACACATGAAAATGTAGTTAAGGGTCTATGTAAGAAAATGTGTGTGTGTCAGGCTAATTATATTTGCAGAAAAGTTTCATGGATAGTATGCCCTTTATTCAGATTTACCTATTATTAACATTTTGATCAATTTTCCATTTCTTTTCTCTGTCTCCTTCCTTCCTTTCTGTCTTTCCTCACCCTTTGTGCATGTGCAAAAAAAAAAAAAAAACACATACCTTCCTGAGCATTTGAGAATACATTTCATACATGATGCACTTTTCTTTGAGTTTTTCATTGTGTACTTCTTAAGCAGAGAGAATTCTCTTACACGTTCAATTATTTCCTTCAGTAAACTTAATGCTGACATGTAACTTTCAGTTAATCTCTCATCCGTATTCTATTTTGGTCAATTTACACACCAATGTCCTTTGTGGATTAAAAAAAAAAAAAAACTCCGTTACAGGATTTTGTCTAGGATCATGTACTTCATTTAGTTATATTTGGTCTCCTTTATTCTGGAACAGGTTTTCAGGGTTTCTTTTTGATGACATTACCATGTTTTTTTTTAGAATGTATTCAAGGGACAGTTCTTACAATCCCTTCTCACAGGGAAAATTTTTGGTGCAGCTTATGTTGCTCAGACTTTAAAGGCTATTTTTAGATTTGTGAATTCTGGTGGACTTTAGAGGTATCAGGACCAGATTTATCATAAAGAAATTAGCAAACAACCAAAAACAATGTCAGAGATGCAAAACTATATAGAGGGAGAGACCTCTGTTAGTAATGGGAGAGTACATGAGAGGAGGCAGGCTTGAAGTATACCTCCTTTTGCAGAGACAAAGAAGCTGCAGATGTAGAAGACAGGCAAAGGAAGAACCCGCCATTACTTGTAAACTGATAACATATGTAAAGGAAATGAGCAGGTGCCTGTGGCCAAGGTGGATTCAATATACTCAGTGAGGCCTTAGGCAAACTATAGAAGAAAATAATATGAAATTTAATTTCAGCAGGTTATAACCTAGATGAGGATGTAAAAGTTATTACTGTAAACTGATTGGCTAAAATGGGGAAATATATGTGTACACTATTAACAAAATGACATCACTGTTTTGTCAAAGGGGACTCAATGAAAATTTTGGTGAGAAGAAAGTAGATGGGAAAGAGTTTACAAAACCTTACAAGAATGAAGTGATCATAGATATGATTCCAAACAAAAGACATTGCTAGCTTCAGTTGTGTCCATTAGAGGTTGTATGACACTATAGAGAAGACTGCTCCCTAAATCAGGATGGATTTGGAGGGGCTGGCACTGTGGCATAGTGGATAAAGCTGCTGCATCCAGTGCTGGCATCCAATATGGGCACAGAGGTTCGAGTCCTCCCATATAGGCACCAGTTTAAGTTGTGGCTGTTCCACTTCCAAGCCAGCTCTTGGCTATGGCCTGGGAAGGCAATGGAAGATAGCCCAAGTCCTTGGGCCTCTGCTCACGTGGGAGACAGGGAAGAAGCTCCTGCTTCCTGGCTTCAGATTGGTGAAGCTCTGGCCATTGTGGCTATTTGGTGAGTGAAGACTTCTCTCTCTCTCTCTCTGCCTCTGCCTCTCTGTAACTCTCCACCTGTTAAACAAATAAATAAATCTTTTTTTTAAAAAAAAGAAATCAAGGCAGAATAAAAATGTATTGGGAAGGAGAGAAGGAATTTGGAAGAAGGATGGAGTAGCAGAGCAGGTTCTGTGGAGGGAACAAGATTTGAGAGCATTCAGGAACAGAATAGCCTCAAAGGGATTCTAGGAGAAAGAATACTAAAAGATATTTAGATTGTTGTCATGGCCCTCATCTTCCTCTTTGTTGGGCTTTGTACTCTTTGGTACATGCTGTTCTGTTCTTTAGTAATCATCTCTAGCAAACGTGAATCCTTTTGAGGAAATAAGGGGGGAGGGTGCGCTGTTGCTGAGTCTATTTCTGATTCTGTAGAGTTAAAAATACATTGTATATATAGAAAGCTTTGTTTGAGAACAGAGTAGATGCTGCAACTTTGTCTTCTGTGATTTTCAATGATAATTTTATTTACTCTGTCTTTGATTTAGATGATATTTTATTTACTCTCTCTTTGGTTTAGATGATATATTAAGGTATACAATATTTTGATATAGGAGGATATTTCAAAAGGTTTGTGCAAAATGAAACTAAAAAACAGTTTGGTGGGGCTGGTGCTGTGGTGCAGCGGGTAAAGCCACTGCCTGCAGTGCCAGCATTCCATATGGGTGCCTGTTTGAGTCCTTTCTGCTCCACTTCTTATCCAGCTCTCTGCTAGGGACTGGGAAAACAGAAGATGGCACAAGTCCTTTTTTTAAGATTTTTTTTAAAGATTTATTTATTTATTTGAAAGTCAGAGTTACACAGATAGGGAAGGAGAGGCAGAGAGAGTGAGAGAAAGGCCTTCCATCCACTGGTTCACTCCCCAGTTGGCCACAACAGGCAGAGCTGCGCTGATCTGAAGCCAGGAGCCAGGTGCTTCTTCTGGGGCTCCCAGGTGGGTGCAAGGGCCCAAGGACTTGGGCCATCTTCTACTGCCTTCTCAGGCCACAGCAGAGAGCTGGATTAGAAGTGGAGCAGCCAAGACTTGAACTGGAGCCCATACGGGATGCTGGCACTGCAGGCTATGGCTTTACCTGCTATGCCACAGTGCCAGCCCCAATAAATCTTTTTTTAAAAAGATATTTTTGTTCAAAAGTTTGAAATTCATAGGTTTTTCATCATATGCATTTCCATCAACTTTTTGAAGACTTGTCATACATAATGAAATCATTATTTCAAATACTCATGTTAGGTAACTAACATAGTCATAATCTGTTACTCCTTTGTAATTTGCTTTGTTTCATGATCATTCAAAAATCTGCTTTCTTAGCAAGTTTCCAGGACACAATGCAATATTACTAACCATAACCATGGGTCTCATGATGTACATTAGTTCTCTAGACTTCTTCATCCTCCATAACTACAACTTTGTGTATGTTGACCTCTATCCTCTCCTCCTACCACACCCACCACTGGTAGCTATCATTCTATTTTCTGTTCTATGTATTCAACTTTAAAATTTTCAATATTATTAGACTTTCTATGTGAGATAACATAGTCATTTTCTTTCTGTGTCATACTTATTTCCATTAGCATAATGTCCTGTGGTTGTATCGCTGTTGTTGCAAAAGGAAGGTTCTTCTTTTTCAAGGTCTCTATAATTCTAACTATGAAGGCACTTAAAAATTTTTGGAAAATGCAAATTATGAAGAAACTGCATGGATTTCATTTTGTGACAAATACTTATCTTTAATTCCATTTTCTGTGAAATTTTCAAAATATGTCATGAGTGTTTATCTCCACTCTCACAATTTCTTTATCCATCTTTTAGTTATTGGATTCCTAGGTTGCATATAAATCTTGGCTATTGTGAATAATGTTGCAATAAACATGGAGGTGCAGGTACCTTTATGAGGTGCTTAATTCATTTCCTTTGAGTAAAGTCTATTTTTTTTTTGACAGGCAGAGTGGACAGTGAGAGAGAGAGACAGGGAGAAAGGTCTTCCTTTACCGTTGGTTCACCATCCAATGGCCGCTGCGGCAGGCGCGCTGTGGCCAGGGTACTGTGCCGATCTGAAGCCAGGAGCCAGGTGCTTCTCCTGGTCTCCCATGTGGGTGCAGGGCCCAAGCACTTGGGCCATCCTCCACTACATTCCCGGGCTACAGCAGAGAGCTGGACTGGAAGAGGAGCAACTGGAACAGAACCAGTACCCTGAGTGGGAATAGAACCCGGTGTGCTGGCACTGCAGGTGGAGGATTAGCCTATTGAGCCACGGCACCGGCAGTAAAGCCTATTTTGTCTGATATCACTACATGTGTTCTCCTTTGGTTACTGGTTTCATGGAATATTTTTTTTACAACTTTTCACTTTCAGCCTACGAGTGCCCTTAAAGCTAAAGTGAGTCTCTTACATTCATTAAGTTGGATATTACTATTTTATTCATTCAGCCACTCTATTCTTATGGAAAAACTTAATCCGCTTACATTTAAAATAATTATCAATACATATGAATTTTCTATTGCCATTTGTTCATTGTTTTCTGTTTTGTGCTGCTCTCTTCCTCTTTTTTGGTCTCATAGTATTTTAAATAAAAATTTCATCTGATTCAATCTTTTCTCCTTTCCCAGCTTACGAATAACATTTCTTCCAAAATAATTCAGTGCCTGCATTAGAGATTGTAATATGCACTCACAAGTCATCTAAGTCCATTTTTGAATAACTAAAATTTTACAGGTAGTTTAGATATCTTATGA
This sequence comes from Lepus europaeus, assembly GCF_033115175.1. NCBI lineage: Eukaryota > Metazoa > Chordata > Mammalia > Lagomorpha > Leporidae > Lepus > Lepus europaeus. Next base: position 101,148,998 of record NC_084838.1, read on the forward strand.
TAAAATCTTCCCAATTCCTCCCTCCTATTCTTTATCACATTGCTTTCATTCATTTCACTTTTGCATATACTGTAATTACCAGTTAGTCATCATATTCTTCCATTCAGAGAAATACCAGATGAGGCAGTAAGAAAGTCTGTCACTCATGGACCATCTATTAAGTGTAGTGTCCAAAAGGAGGTGGCAGCAAGTATCCCCTCTTGATTGTGATGGAAGCTTCATAGTGGGTGGGAGGTTTTGTTGACAACAATGAGAGGGAAATTGATCTTGCTTATCCAACTTTCTCAGCTTTAGGTACTCTTCAATTGTCGCAGGATAATTCACTGAGCTATTGATTACACTTTCCTGCCTGAAGAAACTCCAAAAGGAAAGAATGTAACTTTTCACGCTTGTCTTCTGAGGAGTTCTGGGTTCTTGGTCTCAGGAGCTATTAACAGTTTTCATGTTTCCTGACCAAAACCAGCTTCAACACATCTTTTGTACAGTGCTATCCAAATTTTCATGTAGGAGTGGCATTCATCTAGGTGTTCCTAGGAAGAGAAGATGAGGTTGAAGAAGAAGAGGTAAGGGGTTGAAAGTTGGAGAGCTGCCTAACAGTACATTGTAAAGACAGGTTCTAAGTGGATGGGCCTGGTGTGGAAGTCATCTAGGAGGCAGTAGCGGTTCCTAAGGAATGAAATGATATTTGCTGAGATGACTAATGTTCAGGCTCCATTGTCTTGGGAGCTGCAACAAAACACTGCATTGGCCAACCATAGTATCTTTGTTTGACATTGGATACTAAGGTAAGTATACAAAAGGTCCCAGGAGTGACTCATATTGGATATTTTCCCACCTGTTAAAATTGAGGCTTTGAGCCAGATTTCATATAGAGAAATTAAGTACTGTGTGCCATAGTTTAGTGTTCTGGAACAAATTTGTGATTTCTATATAGTATTCCATTTAATACTTAGAACAGTATGAAAGGAGGAGGAGGGAGAACAGTATGAAATCATTAAGTTTAAGGCCGTGCCACGGCTCACTAGGCTAATCCTTCACCTGTGGTGCCGGTACTCCAGGTTCTAGTCCCGGTTGAGGCGTCAGATTCTGTCCCACTTGCTGCTTTTTCAGTCAGTCTCTGCTGTGGCCCGGGAAGGCAGTGAGGATAGCCCAAGTGCTGGGCCCTGCACTCGCATGGGAGACCTGGAGGAAGCACATGTCTCGTGGCTTTGGACTGGCACAGCGCGCCGGTTGTAATGGCCATTTTGGGGGTGAACCAACAGAAGGAAGACATTTCTTTCTGTATCTCTCTTTCACTAAGTCTGCCTGTCAAAAAAGAAAAAAAAAAGAAATCATTAACCTTATCCCCCTTTATAGAAAGACAATTTGAGTGAGAAGGTAATATTTATGAATGGAAGAGGAAGCCAGGAATAGATTCCTCATATTGTAATAAAGAATTTGGATGTAAGTGACAGCAAATATAACTCAACAAAAAAGAGAAGCTGCTGACTTGGGTACCTGAAAAAGTCTGGAAATGAGAATGGCCTTGGGCAGCAGGGTTCATGCTGGCCTAATGATAGCATAAGGATTCATTTTCTAGCATTTTTTGGCTATATTTAGGCTGGCTTCACTATGTCTTTGTGTCTGGCAGTTTCACAGTTATATTTTCAACTTTCAGCATAATTAAAAATGGGTTGTGTCTTGTATTAGTCCCATCAAATGTGCGAACATGCACACATCTAACCAGTCACTGTTGCCCAAAACAGTCCAAATTTATCCTTAAAATAAGAGTATCAGGAAAAGAAAATTCTACTTGCACATGATCTGAAACTGAGAATGGAGTTAGTTCCCCAAAGAGCAAAGACAGAATATTTACCAAAAGTAAGTGAATGCTGGGTGACAAAATGACAACAAAGCAAATTTTTACTACAGCATTCTCTCTCCTGCATTTCTGTTTTTGTTAGAGTGAGGACACTGACTGAAGCTTAGAGATGCAGGAAGAATGCTGATTCTGTTCAGGTTCTGAGAGGGGGGAGAGTTGGGATGGGCCTTGGTCACAGTGCTTAAAGAGGGGTGAATCAGTTGGAGGCACTCTCCAGATGGACAAAACATCTAATAACCTGGTCTGTCTAATCCTCTCGTGCTTTTAGCCTCCATTCCAAGTTAGTTACTCCAACTCTCTAGAAACAATAGGTGCTCTGTCTTCTGAAAAAATACAGTTTGACATTCTATCCTTTACCCTTCTAGTGTGTACCCTCATGTACCAATGCTTAACCTATTCAGGAACTACAAACCACTTTAAATTTTCTCCCTTCCCTCCAACAAGCTTGTAATTTCCTCCCCTTGAAGGATAATTTTATGATCTACTGTGAACCACAAACCTGCAGAGATCACTCCAAACAGCTTGTATAAATATATTTTCATCTTGCCTGGCAAACTCCAACTTTCTGCCTTTTCTCTCTTTCTCTCTCTCTTCTCTTTCTCTCTTTGTTTCTTTCTTTCACATATAAGCAACTAATGAAACTTTCATTGTACCCTATTTCTATTTTCCCCAAAGTTAGTCAGCTGCTAAATGGATAAGACAGTAAAAACACACTGGGCAGAGAAATCTAGAATGCTCACAGTGCACCACACAACCCCCACAGGGACTTTAAGATGTTTCAGGTCAAGAACTTAATTTCGGGGGAGCCGGTGCCATGGCATTAACAGGTAAAGCTGCCTCCTGAAGTGCCGGCATCCCATGTGGTGCCAGTTCAAGCCCTGGCTGCATTACTTCCTATCTAGCTCTTTGCTGTGGCCTGGGAAAACAGTAGAAGATGGTCCAAGTCCTAGGCCCCTGTGCCCACATGGGAGACCCAGAAAAAGCTCCAGGCCCCTGGCTTAGATGGACCCAGCTCTAGCTTGTGTGGCCATTTTGAAAGTGAACCAGCAGATAGATGTCTTTTCTCCTTCCCTCTCCCTCTGCCTCTCTGTAGCTCTGCCTTTCAAATAAATAAAAGCTTTAAAAAAAAAACCTTAATTTTGTAATCAATGTTTTATTGTGGTGTGCATGTTCACATTCTGAGTCAAAATTTAAGCATTCCCAATAAAGGTGAATGCCTCATTTCAAAACCAAAATATCCCATTCCACATCAGATTTATATTTACTTGTTTGCTCTTTTTATCTACATAGACTCTTGGTTTCCTTTTGATTCAATATAACCTATTGCTGTCAATATTTATTTTGATGTGACAGATCTAGCTACTTACTTCAATCTGACTTCTGTATTTAATATATTGCTATCATGTGTCATTATATGACCATAAAAAGATGTTTCACTGATTTTCTTCTTGGCTTTTTTTGTGTTGGTGATTTCTTTCATTTTTACTTATTTACTTGCTTTTTCTTTGATACTCTTTTGAAAAATTGCTTAAGGTAGAATGCTAAGGTTCCTGGTTTGAGAGCTTTCTGATATAGACACCTAGAGCTAGAACTTTATCTCCACTGCTATAACTGTATCTCATAAATTTCACTGTTTTGTGTTTGCTTTTCATTCCACTCAAAATACCTCCCAATTTTCCTTTTGAGTTCCTCATTAAGTCTGATTACATTTAATTTCTAGGTATTTATGTATTTTTATAGTTTTTGGTATTGATTATAATACTTTTTTATTGTAGGATATACTTTATATAATTCAAAATTTTAACATTTTTGTGATTTTTTTCTTAATTTTGGCCATGCAGTTGTACCTTCTTCTATTGATTTGTAAAGTATACTACAGATGTTAATTATGCCAAATAGTTTGCTACTGTGTTCAAGCCTTCTATGTCCTTACTGCCCCTTCTTGAAATGAAAAACTATGAAATGATTCTCCTTTTTGTATGTAACATTATTTTTTCTAAAGTTTACTTTCTGTATAATTAATATAGATGGTTAACAGAGATAATCTAGCTTTTTTATTTCTGCTCCTAAGACAGGATAATTTTAATTAGGAATCCTTCAAGTTCACTGATGTTTTTTTCTTTTACTTGCACAAATGTGCAAGTAAACCTCTCTAGTGAGTTTTTTTATTTCAGTTGTTGTTCATTCCCGCTTCAAAATTTCTATGTGGTTCCTTTTCATAACTTCTTTTTATTGATATTCTTTATTTGTTGATATCAATTTCCTGATTTCCATTAATTCTTTGTTTTTTTTTTCAGCTGTTTGAACAAATTTCTAACAATTGACTTATTGTCTTCTAGTAATTCCAGTATCTGAACCTCCTAGGGAGAATCTGTTAATTTCTTATTTGTTATGAATTAATCATACTGTCTTGTCTCTTGGCATATCTTGTATTTCTTTCACTTGAATAATGGATATGTTGAGGTAACTTTGGAAATCAGATTCCTCAAGTTTCTCTAGGATTAGTTGTTGTTATGACTGTGAGTTGTAGGTGTGGTTTCTTTAGTGAATTTTTCAAACTATTTTAAAATAGCTGTTCTGAGACCTTCAAAACTAGCATTGTGCTGGGGTGTGGAAAGGGGCAAGGGTAAGCTAGCATGTCCTAATGCTCTGCGTAGTGCTTCAGTGCTTTTGCTCCTGGTTATGTGTTTGCTTGGTGGCTGTATATCTTTGCTAGCTTCCAGAGGGCCAATGTGTTTTAATCTGATGGATTTTCCATATTTCTGGGGAGGGATAACTCCCTAGAATTCTCATTGGCCATTTTGCTGCCAGCTCTTCCCTGTGCCCAGATTTTTTTTGGTTACAATGATTTATGTTTTTCTATACTTTAATTTTAAATGTATTGCTTTATATTTTTTTAAAGATTTTATCTATTTGAGAAATAGAGTTGCAGACAGTGAGAGGGAGAGACAGAGAGAAAGGTCTTCCCTCCATTGGTTCATCCCCAAATGGCTGCAATGGCCAGCACTGTGCCAATATGAAGCCAGGAATCAAGCGCTTCTTCCTGGTCTCCCACGTGGCTGCAGGGTCCCATAAAAGTTGGGCCATCCTCCACTGCCTTCCCAGGCCACAGCAGAGAGCTGGATTGGAAGAGGAGCAGCTGGGATTAGAACTGGTTCCCATATGGGTTGCCAGTGCCACAGATGGAGGATTAACCTGCTGCACCATGGCACCTGCCCCTGCCTTATATTTAAAATAAGTTTTCAGGAGCCAGAATTGTGGCACAGTGGACTGGCTGCCAAATGCTGTCTGGCATCCTATTCTGGAGCAATGATTTGAGTCCCAGTGGCTTTGCTTTTTAGGTAGCTCCCTGTGAATGTGCCTGGGATGGCAGGAGAGTATGGCCCAAGTGCTTTTCCTCCTGCTACCCAAGTGGGAAGCTGGATGGAGTTTTGAGCGCCTGGCTTTGTCCAGGACTAGCCTTGGCCATTGTGGCCACCAGGAGAGTGAACCAGTGGATTGAAGATTGCTCCCTTTCTCTCATATGACCTTTCAAAAATGAATAAATAAATAAAAATAAGTTGTGTTTCTCGTAGGCAGCATATAATTGCCTTTTAACTGAATCTGACAGTTTCAAGGTGTTCAGACCATGTGATAGGCACATTAAGGGCTTCTGAAAGATGTCCAAGCTTAATTTCTGGAACCTGTGATTCTGTTGCTTTACACTGCTTAATTAAATTTCCAGGTGGGATTCAGGTGGTTTATCAGATAACCTTAAAATATGGGAGATTTTATGGCACTGTTGTATAGCTGGTAAAGCTGCAGCAGCTTGCAATGCTGACATTCCATATGGGCGCTCATGCAAGTCTCTGATGCAGCTCCCCACTAATAGCCTGGGAAAATCAGTACAAGATGGTCCAAGTGTTTGGGCCCTTGCCACCCCCTTTGGAGACCAGAAAGAAGCTCCTGGCTCCTGGCTTGGGCCTGACTGCACACTGGCTGTTGCAGCCATCTGGAGAGTGAGCCTGCCAGTGGAAGATCTCTCTATCTCTATCTCTTAATAAAATCAATGCAGTGATTGGCCTTGTATTAAATATTTGCTAATTCCTGAAACAAAAAAAAATGTTGACATGGGGATAGAGATGTTTGATTTTCCAGATTAGGTTATAATTTGTTTCTGTGATAAGAAGGGCACTGGATTGAGTGCTCCTCAAGAAAAAATGAAGTGGATGTTCAAAGTTCAGATTTATTGCATGGAAAAAATATGCTTAACAGATAAATACTAGAGTTCTGTTTGTCTAACATTCTCCTGAGATAAAATATCAGTTACTTTAGGACTGTTTTTTTAAAGATTTATTTATTTACTTGAAAGTTGAAGTTACACAGAGAGAGGAGAAGCAGAGACAGATGGGAGGGGTCTTCCATCCGCAGGTTCAATCCCCAATTGGCTGCAATGGCCAGAGCTATATGGATTCAAGCCAGGAGAAGAAAGAAAACGGACAAGTAAACCAATAAATAAGAATACAACTGGCTGGTGTGGTGGCTCACTAGGCTAAACCTCCACCTGCGGTGCCAGTACTCCGGGTTCTAGTCCAGGTTGGGGTGCCAGATTCTGTCCCAGTTGCTCCTCTTCCAGACCAGCTCTCTGCTGTGGCCTGGGAGGGCAGTAGAGGATGGCCCAAATGCTTGGGCCCTGCACCTGCATGAGAGACCAGGAGGAAGCGCCTGGCTCCTGGCTTCGGATCGGCACAGCGCACAGGCCATAGTAGCCATTTGGCTGGTGAAGCAATGTAAGGAAGACCTTTCTCTCTGTCTCTCTCTCTAACCGTGCCTGTCAAAAAAAAAAAAGAAAGAAAGAATGCAACTAGCATATATAAATCATAAGAAACAATTAAATGAGATTTTTAAAAAAGATTCATTAATTTATTTGAAAATCAGAGAGAGAGAGGTCTTCCATCTACTGGTTCACTCCTCAGTTGGCCGCAGTGGCCTGAACTGTGCCAGTCCGAAGCAAGGAGTCAGGAGCATCTTCCAAGTCTCCCACATGGGTTCAGGGGCCCTAGGACTTGGGCCATCTTCTACTGCTTTCCCAGGCCATAACAGAGAGCTGTACTGGAAGAGAAGCAGCTGGGTCTTGAACCAGCGCCAATATGGGATGCTGGCACTTCAGGCTAGGGCCTTAACCCACCGCGCCACAACACTGGCCTCTAAATGAGATATTTTAATAGTGTAGTGAGTGGCATTCGTGGTGCTAATTATAACAGGTGCTAAGGACAGGCCTCCTAAACAAAGTGATTTAGACCTGAAGATTTGGAAAAGGAGATATCCAACATATAAGGGAACTACAATCCAAAGGCCCTGAAATGAAATGAAATATATCAAAGGAAAGGAAAAGAGGCACGCCTGGCCAAAGTGTAGAGATTACGGTAAGAGTATCAGGAGGGAAGACTGGGGGAAGTTTTTAGACTGAGATTTGGATGTGTTTTTTATTATAACTTTCTAATATTTAGAAGTCACTAGAGTGCTTTGAGTTGGGAAGTGACATAATATACTCCTTTGTACTTTCTCACATGCCTAACCTTCTTCAGTTTTTCCATAGGGTTTCTGAGTCATTATTTCAGATAGTATGTTCTCTGAAGAGTTCTGTCCAAGTAAACTCATTCTGTGACATGGTAGTAGTAGTATTCTTTTTTAAAATCATTGCCTAATATTCTCAACATTTTTGGTCTCATATCACATGATATGTGGTAATATAATTATCAAATGAAGTAAGATTGAGTTGGTTTAGCTATCAGTGCTTGCATAATGACTGCTTATGGGTTACATATATTCAGCTCATAGACATATTTTATTTAGTCCATTTGGAAATGTACCTATTGGGGAATTTAAGGTAACTTGAGGGTAACATGATGAACACTTTCTCTGTATATCCAAAGGCTCATATTTTGAAAATAATATCAGAGAAATAAGTTACACGAATAGGATTAAAGGAAAGCTAAAAGAAAAGGAATCTGGGGATACAGGGTCTGTGAAGTTAAAGCTGGAATCCTGTAGATTACTATTCAGCATACATGGCATGCATTGTTGAGAAAGCTGTCATTTTATATAGGGCTGATGGAATCAGAGAAGCATCATACAAGGGTCCTCCAAAAAGTTCATGGACAATGGAATTAAAAGATAAATTTATTTTTGTAGAAAACTATTTGAAGTCCATGCAGTTTTTTATACTATACATTTTCCACAAACATTTTGAAGTGCTCTCATATAATCACATAAAAAATTCTGATTTATGCGTTCAAATCCCCATTCTAATTGTTTTGGATAAGTTTATTTTTCTATGGCTCAATTTTCTTCTCTGCAAAATAAGATAATAAATGCTTTGTTAATAGGGCTGCCATGAGAATTAAGTGATTAATAAATACAAAGCACTGAGAAAAATGTTACTGAGTATTACTCAGTAAGCTTTATTAGTACCGTTAATCTCATTTTACAGGCAACAAAATCATTATACTCAAACAACTTAGTGACATTGCTGAAGTTACCCAGTAAGTTAATGAAAGAGTCAGATCCTGAAATCTAGATTTTTAAAAATTTTTTTCTTTTATTTAATTAATATAAATTTCCAAAGTACAGCTTATGGATTAAAATGGCTTCCCCCCATAACTTCCCTCCCACTCACAACCCTCCCCTTCCCTGCTCTCTCTCCCCTTCCATTCACATCAAGATTCATTTTCAATTCTCTTTTTATACAGAAAATCAGTTTAGTATATATAAAGTAAAGATTTCAACAGTTTGCCCTCACATAGCAACACAAAGTGAAAAATACTGTTGGAGTACTAGTTATAGCATTAAATCACAGTGTACAGCACATTAATGACAGAGATCCTACATGATTTTTTTAAAAAAAAATTGATTAATTTTCTATGTAATTTCCAATTTAACACAAAGGTTTTTTTTTTCATTTTCAAATATCTTTATATACAGAGGATCGATTCAGTATATACTAAGTAAAGATTTCATCAGTTTGCACCCACACAGAAACACAAAGTGTAAAAATACTGTTTCAGTACTAGTTATAGCATTACTTCACATTGGACAACCCATTAAGGACAGATCCCACATGGGACATAAGTACACAGTGACTCTTGATGTTGATTTAACACTCTTGTTTATGGCGTCAGTAATCTCCCTAGGCTCTAGTCATGAGTTGCCAAGGCTATGGAAGCCTTTAGGGTTCACCAACTTCGATCTTCTTCCGGCAGGGTCATAGTCAAAGTGGAAGTTCTCTCCTCCCTTCAGAGAAAGGTAGCTCCTATTTGATGGCTCTGTTCTTTCCACTGGGATCACACTCGCTGAGATCTTCCACTTAGGTCTTCTTCCCCCCCCCCCCCCCCGAGCGTGTTTTGGCTTTCCATGCCTAAAATACTCTCATAGGCTCTTCAGCCAGATCCGAATGCCTCAAGGGCTGATTCTGAGGCCAGAGTGCTATTTAGGACATCTGCCATTCTATGAGTCTGCTGTGTCTCCCACTTCCCATGCTGGATCGTTCTCTCCCTTTCTGAGTTTATCAGTTAGTATTAGCAGACATTAGTCTTGTTTGTGTGATCCCTTTGACTCTTAGACCTAACAGTGTGATCAATTGTGAACTGAAATTGATCACATGGACTAGTGAGATGGCATTGGTACATGCCACCTTGATGGGATTGTATTAGAATCCCCTGGCACGTTTCTAACGCTATCATTTGGGGCAAGTCCGATTGAGCATGTCCCCAATTGTACATCTCCTCCCTCTTTTTTTATCACTCTTATATTTAACCGGGATCACTTTTCAGTTAAAATTTAAACACCTAAGAATAATTGTGTGTTAATTACAGAGTTCAACCACTAGTACTAGAACAAAAAAATACTACAATGGACAAAGTATTACATAGTACAACAACAAAATCTAGATCTTTTTTTTTTTTTTTTTTTGGACAGGCAGAGTGGACAGTAGAGGGAGACAGAGAGAAAGGTCTTCCTTTTTGCTGTTGGTTCACTCTCCAATGGCCGCCGCGGTAGGCGCACTGCGGCCGGCGCACCGCGCTGTTCCGATGGCAGGAGCCAGGTGCTTATCCTGGTCTCCCATGGGGTGCAGGGCCCAAGAACTTGGGCCATCCTCCACTGCACTCCCAGGCCACAGCAGAGAGCTGGCCTGGAAGAGGGGTAACCGGGACAGGATCGGTGCCCCGACCAGGACTAGAACCCGGTGTGCCAGCGCTGCAAAGCGGAGGATTAGCCTACTGAGCTGCAGCACTGGCCAAAATCTAGATCTTTTAAGAAGCTCTCCTGGGGCCAGTGCTGTGGTGCAGCAGGTTAATGCCCCAGCCTGCAGCGCTGGCATCACATGTGGGCACTGGTTTGGGTACTGGCTGCTCCACTTCGAATCCAGCTCTCTGCTTTGGCCTGGGAAAGCAATGGAGGATTGCCCAGGTTCTTGGGCCCCTGTTCCTGTGTAGGGGACCCAGAGGAGGCCCCTGGCTCCTGGCTTCTGATCAGCTCAGCTCTGGCCTTTGTGGTCATTTTGGAGGTAAAACAGCGACTGGAAGACCTCTCTCTCCCTGGCTCTGCCTCTCTCTGTAATTTTGTTTTTCAAATAAATTAATAAGATAAATCTTTTTTTTTTTAAAGACGCTGTCCTGGCCATAAGTATTTTGAGAGTAATTTGAATAATTTGGAATGAGCATCAAAAATGGCCAGTTCTACTCTTGTTTAATTCAACATTTAATCTAAATCAATAGTTGATAACTTTTCTTGGAAAGAAAAAATATTAACTTTGGATGGTAAATTAGTTTAAATGGTAACCCATAATTTACTCTTAATATATTATTAATTGTCTGTAATACTTAAAATCTAAAAGGAAACATTTGTACTATAAAAATGTATCATAAATTCAGGATTTTTTATCCTCAATACTCTTTAAAAGTCTTACAAATAATTGAGGACCGAAAGAGCTTATGGTTTTTTGTATGCCTATTATTATTAAACATACAGAAATTAAAAGTGAAAACATAAAATTTATGAATTTGTTTAAACTACAGCTATTAAATGCTACCATAAATAACACTTTTATTGAAAATAGCAATTTTCTAAAACATATTTAATGAGGAAAGTACCATTATTTTATATTTTTGCAAATCTCTAATGTCTGGCACAAAGAAATATTGCTTGATTCTCTTACCTGATTCTGTATTCAGCCTACTGTAAAATCAGTCTGGAAAACTCCTGTACATATGCATCTTATTTTTCATATAATTTTTTTTACATATTTATATGAGAGGGAGAGAGGGAAGGAGAGAAAGACAGAGAAGGAGAAAGCACTCCCAATTGCTGATTCACACCCCAAGTGCCCTCAATAGCTAGGGCTGGGCTGGGACGTTGGGCGCCAGATGTTGCTGTGGTTTTGTTCTGAGAGGAGCGTGGTGGGGGCAAGAGGCGCCGAGTCACCACACAGACCCCAGGAGTCAGGTGAAAGTGGGCCAGAGGCGAGCAGCCCGCACATTCGTTTATTTCAGTTGGTACAGGGCTTAGATAGCCAAGACAGCCATTCTGGTCAAGGGGCGGTTTATGCCCTAGCCAATCACAGCCTGTTGCCAGGCAGGCTATGTTGCCAGTTGGGTTTCAAAGCCATTCCCGAGTAACTGATGCTCACTTGCCAGAGGCCATCTTGGCATGGCCTTCTCATTCCACCACAGCTGAGAACTGGGAATGCAAGCCATGTGGGTAGCAGGGACCCAATTATTTGAACTGTCACTACTACCTCTCAGGATCTGCATTATCAGAAAGCTGAAGTCAGGTACTCCAATTTAGGATACAAGCATCTTAACTACCTGCTCCATGAAAGTAGTTTTCTTTTTTTTTTTCCACATTCTAAGCTTATTAGCTAATTTTCTTTTTTTCATTTATTAAATTTTTATTTAATGAATATAAATTTCCAAAGTACAGCTTATGGATTACAATGACTTCCCCCCTCCCATAACTTCCCTCCCACACGCAACCCTCCCCTTTCATGCTCCCTCTCCCCTTCCAATCACATCAAGATTCATTTTGAATTCTCTTTATATATAGAAGATCAGTTTAGTATATATTAGGTAAAGATTTCAACAGTTTGCCCCCATATAGAAACACAAAGTGAAAAAAAATACTGTTTGAGTACTAGTTATAGCATTAAATATCAGTGTACAGCACATTAAAGACAGAGATCCTACATAGTATTTTTTTTAAAAAAATTAATTAATTTTCTATGCCATTTCCAATTTAACACCAGGTTTTTTTTTCATTTCCAATTATCTTTATATACAGAAAAAAATATGGAACGCTTCACGAATTTGCGTGTCATCCTTGTGCAGGGGCCATGCTAATCTTCTCTGTATCATTCCAATTTTAGTATATGTGCTGCCGAAGCAAGCATGAAAGTAGTTTTCACTAAAACAAAACAAAACAAAAACAAAAACAAGCAAACATAAAACAAAAGAACCCTTGATAGTGTCAGGATCCACTAGGGGTTCCCAGAACATGCTTTGCGAACCATTGATGGGGTGGCAGATAAATATGCCACAGCGTACCATGAGAGTGCTGATCCAGTTCGGTGCTCTTGCACCTGGGAAAGCAGTGGGAGAAGGCCTAAGTACTGTCACCCTCTCTTATGGAGTCCCATGCTCTTGGCTTCAGTCCGGCCCAACCCTGGCTGTTGTAGCTATTTGGGGAGTGAACCAACAGATAGAAAGTCTCTCTCTCGCTCTCTCTCCCTCCCTCCCTCCCTCCCTCCTTCCCTCCCTCCCTCCTTTTACTCTTTCTTCTCTTTTCCTCCTCCCACCCTCCCTTCCTCTCTGTAAATATTAAAAAAAAATAGTTAGAACCATCGATGTAGATAAAAATGGATTTGAGATGAATGATATAAATCCTACCCAGGTTTCAAAATTAACTTTAGAGATGGAAAGTCAATGTCAAAAGCAAAGTTTTCCAGGGACCATTTGTGGCCTTTGTATCACATTAGTGACTCCAGAGACAGGTGTTGTGACTCACTGGATTAAGCCATCACTTGGAATGTCCTCATCCCATACTGGAGTGCCTGGTTTGAGTCCCAACTTCTCTGAGCTTCTGATCCATGTTCTTTCCAATGTACTTGGGAGATAGTAGATGAATGCTCAACTATGTGGGTTTCTGCCACCCACATGGGAGAACCAGATAGAGTGCTGGCTCCTGGTTTTGGTTTTGTCTATCTCTGGCTATTGTGGACATTTGGGGGTGAATCAGCAGATGGAAGATATGTCTCTGTGTCTCTCCCTCTGTGTTTCACTCTGCCTTTCAAAATTAATTAATTAACTTTTAAAAAGATTAGTGACTCCAGTTAAACATTACAAGTGATATGCACAGCTACCCCCATTTCTTTGACTAAATAGTAAATAGCACTCCTACATTTGTGTGTCCAAAAGAGGTGAAGTGAAATAGAAATGGTTCTCAGTTGCTCAGAAGACAATGAGTGTGCTCTGATTTCACAGGAAAATGAGAAATATCCTTTTTTAACTTTTATTTAATAAATATACGTTTCCAAAGTACAACTTTTGAAGTATAGTGGCTCCCCCCCATAACCTCCCTCCCACCCGCAATCATCCCATCTCCTACTCCCTCTCCCATCCCATTCTTCATCACAATTCATTTTCAATTATCTTTATATACAGAAGATCAACTTAGTATATACTAAGTGAAGATTTCAATAGACTGCACCCACAAAGACACACAAAGTATAGAGTACTGTTTGAGTAGTAGTTTTACCGTTAATTCACACAGTAAGTACAACACATTAAGGACAGAGGTCCTACATGGGGAGCAGGTGCACATGTGCTCACCTGTCTTCCTTCTTGTCTCCAAACTCCTTGGCATTCCTGAGTACTATATCAGTTTCCTTTGTGATGAGAGCTGGCTAATTCCAGTTGTTCCATTTTGAAGTTGATAGGTACAGATGAGGCATTTGAAGGGTATTTTTTTACTTAATAATTGAACGAATAACCTGTGAAGAATTTAATTCTATCCGTCATGCCCATTAGATTTCTTCAGTTCTGAAGACCAGAAGAAAATTAGGGAAGAAAATTGTTTATCATCAACTCAGCAAAGTACTGAGAATTTAGGCCTGTACATAGGAAAAAACCTTGAATGAATCATTTTTTGTGATATGGTTCATTCTGATGCTATCTGAGTATTTGTAGAATCTTCAACAGGCCAAATATTTCATTTCTTCATCAGAGGTGTGAAGTCCCACATACTATGTTAGTGCTATCAGTAGGTCATTTTATTTATTCACTCAGAATTTGCTGATTTACTCTCATACCAGATGTGATAGTAGATATTGGTAAACTGCAGGTGAATGCTAATAATCCATATTTTTTAGTTCAGGGTATAACTTTAATTTATTTAAGAATATGTGAACTTGGCCAGTGCCATGGCTCAATAGCCTAATCCTCCGCCTGCAGCGCTGGCACCCTGGGTTCTAGTCCCGGTTGGACTAGTGGAAGATGGCCCAAGTGCTTGAGCCTTGCACCCACATGGGAGACCATGAGGAAGCACCTGGCTCCTGGCTTCGGATCAGCTTCGGAGCGCGCTGGACATAGCAGCCATTGGGGGATGAACCAATGAAAAAGGAAGTCCTTTCTCTCTGTCTCTCTCACTGTCCACTCTGCCTGTCAAAAAGCAAAAAAGGATATGTGAACTACATGTAAAAAAACTATCTTTTGACACAATGATTACAATGAAGAAGGGACTAATTCTAACTAACCTGAATGATTTTTGAGTGTTTCTCCATGGAATTAAGTCCTGTAGAAGCTGTAGGGGTCAGGAAAGTGAGGAAACCATATTCTTATCAAAGAGAACAAAACTGTGTATGGACCTGGAGTTGGGAAAAGACCCGAGGTATGCAGGGGATGTCAAGTCCCGTGAAAGTAGAATACAGTGTGTGTATGAATGGAGGCTAGAGCAAGGCTGGAAAACACTGTGGTCAGATAGGACCGACCTCAGGCGCTGAAAAGGAGGGTTTATACTTTATCTCATAAATCACAGGGAATCATCAGTGGTCTGTTTTCTTCTTTCTTCTTTCATTTTTTATTTTGGACAGGCAGAATTAGACAGTGAGAGAGAGAGAGACAGAAAGAAAGGTCTTCCTTCCATTGGTTCACCCCCAAATGGCTGCCACAGCAGGCGTGCTGCACTGATCCAAAGCCAGGTGCTTCCTTCTGATCTCCCATGTGGGTGCAGGGCCCAAACACCTGGGCCATACTCCACTGCCTTCCCAGACCACAGCAGAGAGCTAGACTGGAAGAGGAGCAACCGAAACAGAACTGGTGCCCCAATCGGGACTACCAGGGGTACCGGCGCCACAGGCAGAGGATTAGCCTAGTGAGCCATGGTGCCAGCCTCAATGTCCTATTTTTTATATATATATACAGAAAATCAGTTTAGTATATATTAAGTAAAGATTTCAACAGTTTGCCCTCACATAGCAACACAAAGTGAAAAATACTGTTGGAGTACTAGTTATAGCATTAAATCACAGTGTACAGCACATTAATGACAGAGATCCTACATGATATTTTTTTAAAAATTGATTAATTTTCTATGCAATTTCCAATTTAACGCCAAGTTTGGGTTTTTTTTTTTTCATTTTCAATTATCTTTACATTCAGGAGATCAATTCAGTATATACTAAGTAAAGATTTCATCCGTTTGCACCCACACAGAAACACAAAGTGTAAAAATACTGTTTCAGTACTAGTTATAGCATTACTTCACATTGGGCAACCCATTAAGGGCAGATCCCACATGAGAGGTAAGTACACAGTGACTCCTGATGTTGATTTAACAATTTAACACTCTTGTTTATGGCGTCAGTAATCTCCCTAGGCTCTCAATGTCCTATTTTAAAGATCACTGATTTAATATAAAAGTCAAATCATTTTCAATATTAATATCACAAAATATTCAAAAGAAAGAGGTCCCTACTACTAAGAAATTCATATATTTCATCTTCACGGGAGAAAAACTCTCTTCCTCTGAAGATAAAACAGAATAGAATCTAACTCCCCTTGTTACCAACAGTCAGCATCATCTGTTAGTGCCTCCATTAAATGAAAAGCAGGTGTTCCACTCATCCTGCCCTGCAAAAGATGCTTAAAGATGTGTTACACACAGAAACACAGAAACATGGTCACCAATATGAAAGAAGGTAAAGGAAGGAAACCTCACAGCAAAAGATCACAGGAAGCTCAATTTCTCTTTGACATAGAATTAAACTCTGATGCTCTGTTAAAGCAATGTGTTAAAGTAATCTATTATGTTCTCTTGATGTCTGTTAAATTCTAATTGTTCAAAAACAGCTGAATTTTTATTAAGAGCTATGGGTTATTTAAATATGTGCTTATTTTCAAAGATTTGAATAATCACCTTGTAACAAGATCAAATTTGGTCTATGAGTTTATAATTTTAAACATGGCGACTTAAAGTCTTTTGTCATCCACAGTTATATATGATGTGCTGCTCATAAAACTAAAGCGTTGTTGGTTCTGTGTGTAGCTGTCCTCCTATAGGTTCCTATGGACTTTTTCCAGCCACTTCCATTGTATTCAGTACTTTGGGATGGCTCTGTAAACAGATGAAGCCAATAATGTATTAACAGTACCAACTGAGAGAAAGTATGGTTAACTGAGGTTACTAAAAAAGCAATTCAAATCAATTGGCAATCTACAAAAAGAGTTAAAGATTTTAAAAGCTATTATTAAAAATGCTATATTGGTCTATTATGCTATGTTATATGTGTGTACATATTGTATGTCCACATGGGGAAATTTTATTAAGAGTTTTATTTTAAATGGCTTATAGATAAGATTGTCCATAAATTTAAGCTGCTAAAATCAATCAAAGATACATTTTAATTTGTGGGACCTGAATCTGTGTATCATATGTTTTAGACTTGTTGGTAGAAAGAAACTAAAAACATTTTAGATGGTTGTGCTTAAGTTTACAGGCTAAACAAACTACACCATGTTAGATATTTAAGAGGTGTTTTCAAATACATGATTCCTAAAACTTATAGAAGGCATTGGACCTTCTGGTAAATGTTTTCTTAAGTTGTTATCTAATGGTTGAAACTGTTTGCTAAGTATTCATGTGATATTGCTATTGTCAGCAAGCGATCTAGGACTTGCTCTCTCATTTCTCTATTCTAAGCCCAACTTGTTCTTTCATTTCTCTATTCTCTTCAAGGTAGGAAACTAATTCTATTATGAAGGAATCTGTAAGATGCACAATTTAATCTTTAGACCTTATAAAAGAGATGGCTAACATTTTTCTGTAATAGCATAGCCAAAATAAGAACTTAAATAATAATCTCATAGCTAGATTCACTTTGCCATCAGCAAAGTATACAGTAAGTAGAAAAAACCTCCCTTTCAGACCAAAGGGAAAGAAAGTTTTAAAGTGAGAATATAATTTTCCTCATGGGCATTGTCTACCTTAGAAAAACTACTACAGAACATGCCTGTGACTATAGACTTGTAGTTCAGGCCACCGAAGATTAGAGATGGGAAACGGGCACTCCCTTGACTTGCATCCTCTGGTCTGCTTTAACACAAACCAGGAGGAAAAGAAAGCTAGGCATCAGAAGCAATGGGTGGCAGGCCTATTAATGGCTGATCTGTACAGTGATCTGCCCTCAAGGAGACCCAACAGGCCAGTCCACTGCAGTGGCTTTCAATGTGGTAAGCCTGGGCTTCAGCAGAAGTCAGCTTGTGAAGAGCCCTGGCAGCTCTGCCAAGAGTTGGATCACTGGAAATGGACCTGCCCTGGAGTTGAAGGATGCCCAGGTCAGAGCCACAGATCTTATTGGCTCTAAGCTGAAAAGCCCTTCACTCAGCCCAGCTTCCAAAGTGACCACTGCAGCTGAGGGTGTGGTCAAGTAGGGTCAGCAACATTGCAGGCAGAACTGTAAATTTCTTGTTAGAGATGCCACCTGCCTTTACCTGGCCAGCTCTCCTCCCAGCCCAGCCAAGTCATGAAAGTCAACAGAGTGCCTTCCCCTAGGAGGTTCACACCTCCCTTAGGATATACCCCATGTGAAGAGATAGATAGGTCTGGGCCTCTTACAAGGCCTAAAGCCCACCAGATTATTATCAAGCCCCTTCTATCAGGTTCTATTTGCCTCTCAATCAGAAAACTTAATTGTAGCTTAGACAGCACCTTTCTTAGCTCCTCTAATAATGACTCTGTCCTTTCTTCTAGACCCTGTCTAGCACACTTGGGCCTCATTCCTTTGTAATCATAACCTCTACTCTACCACCAATGGCTCTACTCCCAATCTGTGTGTTCTGATGGTCCTCTTCCCCACTTAATGCTGTATAATTGTTCAAACCTGGTTAATGCCACTGTTAGGATCATTGGTTACTATCCTCACTCTGTCTTTTATGACCTTGTCTAAATATGATCAGAGTCGGCAAACTTGGAAGGCTTCCATAGCCTTGGCAACTCATGACGACAGCCTAGGGTGGTTACTGGCGCCATAAACTAGAGTGTCAATTTGTTGGGTCAACAACAGGAGCCACTGTGCACTTGCTCCTCATGTGGGATCTCTGTCCTTAATGTGCTGTACATTGTGATTTGATGCTATAACTAGTATTCAAACAGTATGTTTCACTTTGTGTGTCTATGTGAGTGCAAACTGTTGAAACCTTTATACTAAATTGATCTTCTGTATATAAAGAGAATTGAAAATGAATCTTGATGCAAATGGAAGGGGAGAGGGAGCGGGAGAGGGGAGGGTTGCGGGTGGGAGGGAAGTTATGGGAGGGGGAAGCCACTGTAATCCATAAGCTGTACACTGGAAATTTATATTCATTAAATAAAAGTTTAAAAAAAAAAAAAGCAGGTGTTCCACCAAACATTTTCTACTCTACTTTTATTTGCCTGTGTGGATAATCCAATCAAGTCCCTACTTACAAGTTGCCTGACCTCATAAAAACAGAATCCTTGTTACAGTGTGAACAGTATTTGGCTTCCCAACTCCTGGGTTAACAGCTGGAGGATGAATTTCAGTGAGTTAAGTGTGGAGACAACATAATTACAGCACCTGTGACGTGGTCCAAGGGGAAAGTCACTGAAGGTTTCTCATGAGAGGACTATCTTTTTAAGCAGAGTGTGCTCCCTGTGATTCTTTTTTTTTTTTATTTGAGAGGTGGAGGTACAGACAGAGGGAGAGAGAGAAGTCTTCCATCCACTGGTTCTCTCCCCAAATGGCCACAACGGCCAGAGATGCACTGATCCAAATCTAGGAGCCAGGAGCTTCTTCCAGGTCTCCCATGTGGGTGCAGGAGCCCAAGCACTTGGGCCATCTTCTACTGCTTTCCCAGGACATAGCAGAGAGCTGGATTGGAAGTGGAGCAGCCACAATCGAACCAGTGCCCATATGGGATGACAGCACTGCAGGCAGAGGCATAGCACACTACACCACAGTGCTGGCTCCCAATCCCTGTGTTTCGCTCTGCCTCATGGTTCACCCTGGGATCCTTCCTCCACACATGAGGTTACCTGATCTTGAACTGTGAACCTCCAAAACTGTAAAATTTAAATGAACCTTCTTTCCTCCTAATGTGTTCCTCTCATGGATTTATAAAGTAACAAAAAGCTGATGAACAGAACCCTCTCAATGGTCATTCTCAGGAACTCAATGTGCTCCAGCTCTGATACATTAACCTCTAATCTCTCACTCTCATATAAGAATCTTCTATTGTCCCTAGTCGTCATTCCCTTATAGGATTTTTTTTTAAAAAGATGTATTTATTTGTTTGAAAGGCTGAATCACAGAAGCAGAGGCAGAGAGAGAGAGAGAGAGAGAGAGAGAGAGGTCTTCCATCCACCAGTTCAATCCCCAAATGGCCACAAAGCCCAGAGCTGGGCCAATCCAAAGCCAGGAGCCCAGAGCCTCCTCCAGGCCTCCTACACAAGTGCAAGAGGCCCAAGCACTTGGGCCATCTTCTACTGCCTTCCTAAGCCATAGCATAGAGCTGGATTGGAAGTGGAGCAGCTAGGACACAAACCAGCACTCATATGGGATGCCGGTACCACAGTTGGTGGCCTTAACCACTATGCCACAGCGCCAGCCCTCTTATAAGAAATACTAACCTGTCACCTTTACTGAAACTTATTTATCAATATTGTTTCCTTTTTGTACCAGCCTCCTCTATACCTTAGCGTCCAAGTCCTCCCCTCCCATTACAAACCCTTAAGCAGAAATTAATTCTATACTCCTAAATCAGTAAAAATAATGCCACAAGAATTTCTTCTCCCAATTTAAGGCTGTTAGTATGAAAAATTCAGAAAATCCAGCTTCACTCGTGGACATAAAACTGTTCTTTCAAAAATCTTAGCTCCTATCTGTCACCATCAGATCTGCTTTGCCTAGGGCTAGTCCAAAATTCTATCAGTCCTCAATCCTCCCTCTTACATCTCTGGACTTTAATTCCAAACACTCAGCACCTACATTTCTCCTCAGGGAACTGAAACAAAGTATTGGGTAACACAGATAACACTGTACACATAATGGCCATTATTTTCACATCCACAGTCTGTGGACAGGTGAGGATGTGATTGAGGGTCATGAAGGCCTGCTCCCCTTGCTCTGGATCCCATCCTACCATAGTGAGGGTCATGAAGCCCATTCCCCTTGCTCTGGATCCCATCCTTTCCAAAGTGAGGGTCATGAAGGCCCGTTCACCTTGCTCTGGGTCCTTCCTACCATAGTGAGGGTCATGAAGGCCCATTCCCCTTGCTATGGATTTCATCCTACTACAGTGAGGGTCATGAAGGCTGGTTTACCTTGCTCTGGATCACATCCTTTCTGTATTACCATGAACCTGGACATGTCACATCAGCCTCCACCCACATGCTGACCACACCCTGCCAGGTTTTCCATTATCCCACTGCTTACCGGACCTTAGTCTACCCTTCCTCCCCTACTCCCATCACCTTTCTGTCTCAGTGGAGTGCCATCAACAAGCCCTCTAAAATCCCCATCGTAAATTCATCACCACTCACATTACAACACACTGAAACCTCGCTTCTCACCCTACCACTTGAAAGTGCACTTGTTCAGGCCAACAGTTTGTTCATTATTATATTTTTTTAAAAAACCTTCACTTTAACTATAGCATTTAACTTTTTTATCTTTTTTACTTTTTCTCTTTTTTTAGATTTATTTTATTTATTTGAAAGACAGAGTTACAGAGTGAAGTAGAGCCAGAGAGAAAGCGAGAGATCTTCCATCCATTGGTTCACTCCCCAGATGGCTGCAACGGCCAGAGCTGAGCTTATCTGAAGCTGGCAGCTTCTTCCAGGTCTCCCACACTGGTGCAGGGGCCCAAGGACTTGGGCCATTTTCTACTGCTTTCCCAGGCCATTGCAGAGAGCTGGATCTGAAGTGGAGCAGCCAGGACATGAACCAGCACCCAAATAAGATGTCCTCGCTGCAGGCCATGGCTTTAACCTGCTGGGCCAAAGCACTGGCCTCTTTTATCTTTTGAAAAGAAATTGAGAAAGTTATTGTCTATTTTTTATTTCTTTGATAGGCAGAGGGAGAGACAGGTAAGGTAAATATTTCTGTAAACAAAAAAACTACCCTTCATTTTATTGTCTTTAAAATATGTGTGACTGGGTAAAACACAAATTGTCTTACAGGAGACATAAAATATACAGATGTGATCTATACAATGGCAGCTGGAGCTGTGACAGAGCAGGTAGAGCCACCACCTGTGGTGCCAGCATCCCACATGGGCACCAATCCATTTGGGCACCAGTTTGAGTCTTGGCTGTTCCACTTCCAATCCAGCTCTCTGCTATGGCCTGGGAAGGCAGTAGAAGATGGCCCAAGTGCTTGGTTCCCTGCACCCATTGTGGAAGACCTGTAGGAAGCTCCTGACTCCTGGCTCTATATCGGCCCAGCTCTGGCCATTGCGGCCATTCAGAGAACAGACCAGCAGATGGAGGATCGATCGATCGATCAATCAATCGATCGATCTCTCTCTGCCTCTGCCTCTCCGTAATTCTGCATTTCAAGTAAATAAATAAGAACAGTTTTAATTTCCTCATATTTTACAGAAGGTTACAATATTGTTTCTAAGTAAACTGTAAGAAGCTAATTATATTTGTGGTATTTTTTCACATGCAAAAGCGTAATAAGCATGAATTCACCAAATAAATTAAAACATGATCCTTCAGAATGTTCAAATAATCCAAAAGTAGGTAGTGCAAGAAGAAAGGAGTATAAAAACAGAAAGAAGAAACAGAAAACCACAAAGTTGTAGGCCTGATATAGGCAGGCGGATTGGATTATATTGATTTGATGAGTGAGCTAGAGACCACGCCTTCCCCCTGCCCCTTTCTGTGAGCTCACGCCCCTGCCTGACCTCACCTATATGCCCACCTGCCAATCAGACTACATAACCACTCACCCTATGAAGTGAATAAAAGCCTGCAGCACGGTGGGCCCCTCTCTTGCTGTCCACTGCCTCTGCCTTCCTGCCTGGATGCTCTGCTCCACATGGCTCCCGGCCTGCTCTCTGCCTGGTCTGGACCCAGCCTGTGCTTCTAGACTTCCTTCTCCCCTAATTAGAGCCCTCACTTTCCTGTGCATTTCTCCCACTGAATCAGTGTGAAACACTTACCATTCACCTGGCTTCTTTCAGCTGATATTCAGAGTTTTTATCTGAATAGACAGCAAGAACTCTCAAAATATTAAAAATCAATAATAAGGCTGGGCGATATCAGGCCTAACTCTGATCAACCATTAGATTAAATATCCAAATTAAAAGGCAGAGACTGTCAAACTGGAATTTTCTTTTTCAAAACAAAAAAGAAAAGATCTAGTGATACGCTGTTTACAGATGGTCTTTGGACTCAAAGATACAGAAAAGACTGCAAATGAAAGAGGAAAGAGGAGGAGACAGAGGAACGAGGAAAGAGGTGGTGAAATTTGATGACTGGAAAAGCTGTTATACAGACAATAAGGTAAGAAAGCTGAGGGTATGTGGTAGGCCTGGGATAGCTCAGGGTTCTGGCCTTTCGTACCCTCAGAAAAGAGAGATTGAAAAAGGAGACAGAGCAGACCTCTACAGAGACAGGTCACGTTACTGAAGCAAACAGGGCAATGGTCTGTTCTTGTGAAGAGACTTGGTGGGTTTTATCTGGTCTGGTTGCCAAGGGAACATGGCACCAGGGGCTCTCCAGAAGCCTTGGAGGCCTTTTGCTTATCTAGTTTTGCAAGCAGTTTTGCAGGGGCTAGACAGAGAAAGATCACGGTGGGGGTGGGAAGGTGATATTCTTGTGAGCAGTTTCGTCCTTTAATACTAGTATCAGACAAAATAAATTTCAAAATAAAGGAAATCGCCAGAATAAGAAGGAACTTCCCCTAATGATAAAAGGGTAAACATCAATAACACATAAAAATCATGAATATAAATGCCTTTTAATATCTTCATAAGACACCTTTCACAGCTGTATCTAAAACTGGGACAGTTCCCAGAACACAAACCTCTCCTTGCTCACCCTGTATTTCCTCCCAGATAACTGCATTACACTCCCAATCCACTGGCTCATATCCAGACCTCCCTTCAGAACTATGTACTTGGCTTCCCACTGTTCTCTCCTGGCTTCTTTAGAAGGCATAGTTAATATAAGCATTAATTATAACACTGCATTACTGGATTTCTGACATGTACAGACAGAATACACACAGCATTAATAACATAACATAAAGGAGTGAGAAGGAAAAAAGCTGTACTGGAAGAAAATTTTCATAATTTATTGGAATTAGATAGGCTGAAATACACTGCAATATGATGCATATTTTAATCCCTAAGAACAAAAGTTTTCAAGTTTAAAAAAATCAACACATAACACAAAAGAAGGAGCAAAGGATGAGAATTTTGAAGACCTAAAACCTTTAGAAAACAAATATCAAAAATGGCAGACATAAATCCAATCATATCAATAAGTACTTTAAATTAAAAGCACCAAACATTCAAACTAGATAAAAAGCAAGATGTAATAGTATGTTATCTTCAATAAACACACTTTAGATGCAAAGTACAAACAGGTTCAAAGTAAAATGGAGCAAGTGTAACATGCAAAGAGGAACCCGGAGGCAGCTGGACTGGCTATGTTTTTATCTGGCAAAACAGCCTTTAAGACTAGAAATACTACTGGAGACAAAGACAGAGATTGCATCACAATGAAAGAGTCAAAGCGGCTGGAAGATGAAAGATCTACAAATGTATCCATAGCCAACAGCAGAGCCTAACAGAAGGGATGGGCCCAAAACTGCCAAAGGTAAAAAGAGTTCACCAGTAATAGGTGGAGAATGCAATACCCAGCTCGTAAGAATGCATAGAGCACCCAGACAGAAAATGAACAGGGTATAGAGGAACAGCAGCATCAAGCAACTTGACCCGACATTTACAGAGTACTCCACCCAGCAGATAAAGTAACAGCAGAGCACACATTCTTTTCAAGTATACATGGAGCATTCTTCAAAGAAGACCATACACTATCATAATATCTCATCACTATCATAATATCTCAATAAATCATCAACAGTATGTATTCATAATAAAACTAAATTAAAAATCATCAAAAAGAAATGGGGGAGGGGGGCTGGCACTGTGGTTTAATGGGTAAAGCCATTACCTGCAGCGCCAGTATCCCATATGGCCCTCAGTTCGAATCCTGGTTCCTCCAATTCCCATCCATCTCTCTGCTATGGCTTGGGAAAGCAGTAAAGATGGCCCATATACTTAGGCCCCTGCGTCTGTGTGGGACACCTGGAAGAAGCTCCTGGCTCCTGGCTCCTGGCTTCAGATCAGCCCAGCTCCTGCCATTGTGGCCATTTGGGGAGTGAACCAGCAGATGGAAGATTCTCTCTCTCTCTCTCTCTCTCTCTCTCTCTCTCTCTAACTTTCAAATAAATATATAAATCTTTAAAAAAAAGAAAGAAAAAAATTTGGAAAATTCTGAAATACTAGGAAATTAACAACACGCTTCTAAATAATCCATGGGTCCAAGAGAAACCACAAACATATTTTGAACAGATTCAAACAAAAACATATCATATCACTTAGAGAATGCACTCAAATTACTGTTGACAAAAGAAAGGTCTCAGAACCAATAACCTAAGTTTCCAATGTAGTAAAATGGGGAAACAAGTGCAAATTAAGCTCATGAAGGAAACAATAAATAAATAAGATCAATAAGACAGAAAAACAGGGAAAATCAATAAACCAGACATCGGTTCTTTCACATAATACTGACATTTGGCTATACCAGGGTTTCTCAGCCTCAGCTTCATTGACATTTTAAGCAGATAATCCTTTCTTGCTGGGGAAGCAGAGAGGTGTGCAATACACTGTACAATGTTTAACAGCATCTCTGATCTCTATCCAACAGCTTCCAGTTGCAACACCCCCCAAAAAGCATTTTATGAACAAAATGGTCTCCAAACATTGCTAATGTCCCCTGGGGGGAAAAAATGGAACAAAATCAACCCTGGTGACTCAGACCAAGCAAACAAGAGAGAAGAATCAAACTACCAAAATCAGGAATGAAGAGGGGACAGCCCTTCCCATTCTGTAGAAACTAAGAATAAGAAAATGTTGCCAACAAATTAAAATTAGAACATTTGCATGAAATAATTAAATGCTTTTAGCAAAAAATAAGGACAAATTACAGGAGGTATTGTGCATACTGCAAATAAGTAATCCAATATTAAAGACAGAAAATGTAATGAATCCAAGAAACACTAAGAGCAAACTGCGGAAATTTTGTTTCAACCGTGTGAATAAGGTGCACTGCAGGAGTTGGTTTGCTCTTGTTTTTTCCTGTCAGGCAGAGTGGACAGTGAGAGAGAGAGACAGAGAGAAAGGTCTTCCTTTTCCATTGGTTCACCCCCCAATGGCCACTGCAGGCAGCGCACTGTGCTGATCCGAAGGCAGGAGCCAGGTGCTTCTGGTCTCCCATGTAGGTGCAGGGCCCAAGCACTTGGGCCATCCTGCATTGCACTCCCGGGCCACAGCAGAGAGCTGGAGTGGAAGAGGAGCAACTGGGACAGAATCCTGTGCCCTGACCAGGACTAGAACCTGGAGTGCTGGCGCCACAGGCGGAGAATTACCTATTGAGCAGCAGCACCAGCCGGTTTGCTCTTTTAATCATTTAAATACACATGTGTGCCTGCTGTAACAATTCTAACAGTATACAACATCTAAAGTCAAAGCAAGAGTTCACACTTCATTCCTCTCCATATCTAGTCTGCTGATGTCAACAAGGTGCAACAATATTGCCAACAAGGTGTAAGGTAGCTTTCCTTTATGTGTGTGGGCATGGCCTGTTCCTGTAAACATCACATATAATCGCTGATTCTGTACAAAAACAAGACTATACCTACAGAGTTACATGAACCAAAGGGACTTGCTTTTTATTCAATATATTACATGTAGGCCTCCAGGACAATTCATATACTTCCACCAATGAACCATTATGTTCCACATGATATTTTTTTCAGTGTCCATTAATAAAGTCTATAGCAACACAGCCATACCTGTCCATTTATGGTCATCTATGGCTGTTTCTGTGCTACAGGGCAGAGTGCAGTAAATGTGACAAAGGCTATATGGCCCACAAAACCCAACACAAATGCTATCTGGCCCTTCACTTAATAAGCTTGGCATTCTCTGCTTTAGAGCAGTGGCTTTCAATTTTGCAGTCACCTGGAAAGCATTAACAATGATGATTAAATTGGTTCTGGGTGAGCCTGGGTGTTAGGATTACAAGACCCACCATATTTAATTTATTATTGATAACACTTGCATAATATGGCTATCAAGGTCTAATTTGACTATATTAAAATTTGTCTAACCATTCTCTCGATGGATATTTAGACTGTCTCTTGATCTTTGATCTTACAAATAATACTGCAATAAATACTAACAACATCTTTCTTTTTTAAAAAAAGATTTTGTTTGTTTGAAAGGCAGAGTTAGGGGCTGGCGCTGTGGCATAGTGGTTAAGCTACCAACTACAATGCTGACATCCCATTCAGGCACAGTTCAAGACCTGGCTGCTCCACTTCCTGTCCAGCTCTCTGCTATGGCCTGGGAAAGCAGCAGAAGATGGACCAAGTCCTTGGGCCCCTGCACCCACATGGGAGACTCAGCAGAAGCTCCTGCCTTTGGATAGGCACAGCTCTGGCCGTCACAGCCATCTGGGGAGTGAACCAGCAGATGGGAGGATGAGAGACCACCATTTCTCCCTTTATTTCTCTCTCTCTCTCTCTCTCTCTGCCTATAACGTTTTCAAATAAAATACATGAATCTTAAAAAAAAAAGGTGGAGTTAAAAGGGGTGGGTATCCAGTGGTTCACTCCTCAAATGGCTGCAATTGCTGGGTCTAGCCCAGGTCAAAGCCAGGAGCTAGAGCTGCTTCCAGGTCGCCCATGTCAGTGCAGGGACCGGAGGACTTGGGCCATCTTCTAAGTGCATTAGCAGGGAGCTGGGTCACAAGTGGAGCAGGGGCCGATGTTATGGCATAGCAGGTAAAGCCACTGCCTGCAGTGCGAGCATCCCATATGGGCACCAGTTTATGTCCCGGCTGCTCCACTTCTGGTCCAGCTCTCTGCTATGGCCTGGGAAAGCGGTAGAAGATACCCCAAGTCCTTGGGCTCCTGCCCACATGTGGGAGACCCAAAGGAAGCTCCTGACTCCTGCCTTTGGATCAGTGCAGCTCTAACCATTGTGGCCAACTGGGGAGTGAACCAGTGGATGGAAGACCTCTCTCTCTCTCTCTGCCTCTCTTAATGTCTGTATATAATTGTGACTTTCAAATAAATAAATAAATCTTAAAAAAGAAAGAAAGAAAAGAAGTGGAGCAACAGGGACTCAAACCAGCATCCATATGGGATGCTGGCATTGCAGGCAGCAGCATTACCCACTATGCCACAGCACTGGCTCCAAACATTCTTATGCTAGTATTTTTATTTCAGTCAAATACATCGCTTTAACTCTTTATCTAATTATCAGAGGCGAAGACAGAGACTGACTGAGCTCCCATTTACTGCTTCATTCCACAAATGCCTGCAATGACAGGGGCTGAGCCAGGGTCAAAATTGGGAGCTGGGAATTCAATCCACGTGTTCCACACAGGTGGCAGGGACCCAATCACCTGAGTCATCACAGCACAATTGCGTAGCTGTTAAAGCTGCCACCTGCAGTGCTGGCATCCCATATGGGTGCCAGTTCGAGTCCTGGGTGTTCCACTTCCAATCCAGCTCTTTACTGTGGCCTGGGAAAGCAGAAGATGGCCCAAGTGCTTGGGCCCCTGCACCCACATGGGAGACCTGAAAGAAGCTCCCAGCTCCTGGCTTTGGATCCGTGCAGCTCCAGCCATTGCGGCCAATGGGGAGTGAACCAGCAGACAGGAAGATCTATTTCCCTTTTGGTTGGTTCCTCTCTATGTATCACTCTGTCTTTCAAATAAATAACTTTTTTAACAATTGTGAATTGGGTCCCCTGCCTGAACTATGGCACCTGCAGTGTCAGCATCCCATATGGGCACCAATTCTCTCTCTCTCTCTCTCTCTCTGCGTCTTCCTCACTTTCTCTATAACTCTTGCAAATAAAGAAATCTTTTTAAAAAATTGAGAATTGTCTGGACCTTAATTTTAACAGAAATGCCATTAAAGTGTTGCCAGTAAATATTAAGCTAGTTGCTGATTTTCCCTTATTGTGAGAGACACACACACATACACACACACCCAGAAATCAAGCACAAGTTTTGGAATGATAACAAAGTCTTTTATTGTTAATATC
The DNA here is from genome assembly GCF_033115175.1 of Lepus europaeus. Classification (NCBI taxonomy): domain Eukaryota; kingdom Metazoa; phylum Chordata; class Mammalia; order Lagomorpha; family Leporidae; genus Lepus; species Lepus europaeus. The sequence continues at coordinate 101,177,762 of NC_084838.1, forward strand.
CACTGAGATAATTACATGGATTTTATTCAACTTGTCCAAATAATGTTATACCAATATACTTCCTTACATTAAATCATTTGTATTTCTATTCATTTTCTTTAGCAATGATCTTCATTTCTCTTGTACCATTGTCAAGGTTTGATATCAAGTTAATATTACTAGGGGCCGGTGCTGTGGCGCACTGGGTTAACGCCCTGGCCTGAAGCTCTGGCATCCCATACATGTGCTGGTTCTAGTCCAGGCTGCTGACCTTCCAATCCAGCTCTCTGCTATGGCCTGGGAAAGCAGTAGAAGATGGCCCAAGGCCTTGGGCCCCTGCACCCATGTGGGAGACCCAGAAGAAGCTCCTGGCTCCTGAATTTGGATTGGCACAGCTCTGGCCGTTGTGGCCATCTGGGGAGTGAACCATCGGACGGAAGACCTCTCTCTCTCTCTGTACCTCTGAATTTCAAATAAATAAATAAATCTTTTTTAAAAAGTTAATATTACTAGCTTCATAAAACAGAAATAAGTACAAGTGACATCTACTGAACATTTTTAATACTCATTTTTCATGCTCTTCATGTGAATTTCATCACAGTCCCATGATATCTGTTACCTCTCTTCCATAGTTGGTGTAGCTAAATCTTCGAGATTCAATAACTTTCGTAAGGAACACACTCACTGAGGGCAGAGGTGAATTTCAAGGTGGGGGCATGCTAATAACCAACATTCCATGCTACTTGACACCTTTCTGTCAACATTCTATGGAGAGTCACCCTGGGGTTACTTGATGGGCTAGGAAAGTCTCTAGCTAAGGGTGTTGCAAATTCCCCAGCTCTGCCAACAACTGGGAAAATCTGCTAGACCACAAGAAAGCTGACCCTTTGCAAGCCAGACATTCAGATTCTAGTCCATTCTGCAAGCAGTCAGCCTCTGGCTGTCCTGCCCACCTGCTGCGTCCCTGCAGCCTGTTCAGTACATCTTCCTCTGCTCTCTCCATCTGGACGGCGACACACTCTACAACCACAAGTGACACTGGAATTCAGAACTTTGTAAAAATGGGGCAGTGAGAAAATATGTCAGTAAAATTGTAATAATCAAAAATAATATATTGGGTCCGGCACTGTGGCACAGCAGGTAAAGCCTATAGTGCCGGCCTCTCATGTGGGTGCCAGTTTGAGTCCTGGCTGCTCCCCTCCTGATAAAGCTCTCCGCTATGGCCTGGGAAAGCAGTAGAAAATGGCCCAAGCCTTGGGGCCCCTGCACCCATGTGGGAGACCTGGAAGAACTCCTGGCTTTGGATAGGCTCAGCTCCGACTGTTGCGGCCAATTGGGGAGTGAACCTGTGGATGGAAGGCCTCTCTCTCTGCCTCTCCTCTTTCTGTGTAACTCTGACTTTCAAATAAATAAATCTTGGGAAAAAAATAATGTATTGAGGATCAGTCTCTTCCAAAGTTCTTCAGTTTTCTACTTGTTAAACCAATTTAATAAAGTTCAATTTTTATAGAAAATTACAGATTTATCAAGTTTGAACATTCCTAGCATCTACTTTGAAATAACTTTTAGAAAGCACTCCAAAAAGCAAAGGAGAGAATCAAGTTTACCTTGACTTTGAGCAAGATGAAGAATCTTTGATGTGACATATCTGGCAGTATCCGATTCTGCTGATTCAGTGTTTATCTTCTCCAGCTGAGCCAGGAGTCCCGCAATCCAAGAATTATTGGTAAAGCTAAAAAAAAAAAAAGAAAAAAAGAAAAGCAAATGTTATCTAACATCAGGATACATTCTAAACCAACTGTAAAGTCAGCACTACAAGATACAAGATCACTTTGTATTTGGAGGCTGTAGGGTGGAAGGTCCTGTAGATATCTGTTAAGATCACTTGGTCTATAGTGTCAATTAACTCTACTGTTTCCTTGCTGATTTTCTGCCTGGTTGATCTGTCCCTTGGTCAAAGTGGGATATTTAAGTCCCTCATTACTACTGTATTGGAGTCTATGTCTCCCTTTAGATCCATTAACATTTCATTTAAATAGCCAGGTGCCTTGTAATTAGGTGCATATAGATTTATAGTAGTTACTACTTCCTGTTTAATTGATCCCTTAATCATTACATAGTGCCCTTCTTTTTTTGTGTGTTGAAGTCTATTCTGTCCTATATTAGGATGGCTACATCAGCTTTTGGTTTCTGTTAGCATGGAATACCTTTTTCCATCCTTTCACTTTCAGGCTGCATGCATCTTTGTTGGTGAGATGTGTTTCTTGTAGGCAGCAAATGGATGGGTTTTTGTTTTTTTAATCCTGATTCAGTCTGTCTGTATCTTTTAACTGCAGAGTTGAGGCCATTTACATTCAAGGCGACTGTTGATAAGTAATGACTTTGCTCTGCCATTTTTCCGAAAATATTCCTAGTTTTTACTTTGGATTTCCTTTGACTTTTACTGGGAGATTTTCTTCCTTTACCTTCTTTCATAGTGATGACCATGTTTCTGTGTTTCTGTGTGCAGCACATCATTAATCATCTTCTGCAGGGCTGGATGGCTGGTGACAAACTCTCTCAATTTCTGTTTGATATGGGAAGTCTTTATTTCACCATCATTCATAAATGAGAGCTTTGCAGGATATAATATCCTGGGCTGGCACTTTTTCTCTCTTAAGACTTGGAATGCATCTCACCATTCTCTCCTAGCCAGTAGGGTTTCTGATGAGAAGTCAGCTGTGTGTCTAATTGGAGATCCTCTGAAAGTAATCTGGCATTTCTCTTGTGCACATTTTAGAATTTTCTCTTTATGTTTTACTGTGGAGAGTTGATTACAATGTGTCGGATGAAGATCTTTTCTGGTCATGTCCATTAGGAGTTTTATGTGCTTCCTCTACTTGGATATCCCTTTCTTTCTCCAAATGAGGGATGTTTCCTCCTATTACTGCACTAAAAAGGCCCTCTAATCCTTTCTCTCTTTCCACACATTCCGGAACACCTAAGACCCATCTGTCAACTCTAACACCACACAAAAACTTGTATATGTGTGTGTGTACATATAAATCTGTATGCATTCGTCTCTGTATGTGTTTGTGTCACAACAGTTTGAACTCAGAAGTAGATAAGAGACTTCTGCTTTCTTCCATTAAGCCAAACATAACAGAGATCTACAAAAATGTTGTCAAACTATGTCACTCTTCTTACTAAATATGTTTGCTTTGGTAAATCAGTTATTTTCAATACAAAAATGTTATATGATATGCAATGAGTTTATTTTTAAATGAATTAATATGTTAATTTCTCAGTTTTAATTTATAATATGATAAATAACAACAGATAAAATAATCTATGTAAACAAAAGCTGTTTGGAGTCATCATTAATTTATTTTATTTTTTTTAACTTTTATTTAATGAATATAAATTTCCAAAGTACAGCTTATGGATTACAATGGCTTCCCCCTCACACAACTTCCCTCCCACCTGCAACCCTCCCCTTTCCAGCTCCCTCTCCCCTTCCATTCACATCAAGATTCATTTTCAATTCTCTTTATATACAGAAGATCAGTTTAGCACATATCAAGCAAAGATTTCAACAGTTTGCTCCCACATAGCAACACAAAGTGAAAAAACACTGTTGGAGTACTAGTTATAGCATTAAATAACAGTGCACAGCACATTAAAGACAGAGATCCCACATGATATATTTTTTAAAAATTAATTAATTTGCTATGCAATTTCCAGTTTAACACCAGGTGTTTTTTTTTTCATTTTCAATTATCTTTATATACAGATGATCGATTCAGTATATACTTTTATTTATTTATTTATTTTTGATTCAGTATATACTAAGTAAAGATTTCATCAGTTTGCACCCACACAGAAACACAAAGTGTAAAAATACTGTTTTAGTACTAGTTATAGCATCACTTCACATTGGACAACACATTAAGGACAGATCCCACATGAGATGTAAGTACACAATGACTCCTGTTGTTGACTTAACAATTTGACACTCTTGTTTATGGTGTCAGTAATCTCCCTAGTCATCATTAATTTATAAACATAAGAAGATTCAGAAATCAAAAAGTTTGAGACTGCGGCCCAGCACTTGTGGTGCAGTGGGTAAAGCCACCATCTGCTGTGCTGGCATCCCATATGAGTGCTGTTTCAAGTCCCTGGTTCCTTCACTGCCAATCCAGCTCTCTGCTATGGCTTGGAAAGCAGTAGAAGATGGCCCAAGTGCTTGGGCACCTGTACCCACGTAGGAGACCCAGAAGAAGCTTCTATCTCCTAGCTTCAGCCTGGCCTGGCCCTGGGCATTGTAGCCATCTGGAGAGTAAACTAGCAGATGGAAGATCTCTCTCTCTCACTAGCTCTGCATCTCAAATAAATAAATAAATCTTAAAAAAATTTGAGACTGCTGTTCAAGCTAATCTCACACATTCTGGTCTCCTGACTCTGAACTGACCGCTTCTCCAAAATACCACTGCTCTTTTTGAAGGAAAATGGGGTTTAAGACATCACAATTTATATACTGGAAAGCAAACACATCTTTTCAAAAATTTCCTATAACCCAGATTTGAGAGAAATTCACACTAATGGAAACCAAAATTCTAAAATTCAGTAACTGAGCATTCTGTTTTCTCCCATTCTGTTTCTCTTAAAAAGTCACCCTGTTGGGGCCAGCGTTGTGGCATAGTGGATAAAGCCATCACCTGCAATACTGGCAACCCGTATGGGTACCGGTTCATCTCCTAGCTGTTTCACTTCCAATCTAGCTCCCTGCTAATGGCCTGGGAAAGGCAGCAGAAGATGGCCCAAGTGTTTGGGCCCCTTCACCCACGTGGGAGACTTCATCTCAATCTTGATCTCTCTCTGTCTCTCCCTCTCTATCTGACTTCAAATAAACAAATACACTTTTTTTTTTGACAGGCAGAGTGGACAGTGAGAGAGACAGACAGAGAGAAAGGTCTTCCTTTGCCATTGGTTCACCCTCCAATGGCGCCGCGGCCTGTGCGCTGCGGCCGGCACACCGTGCTGATCCGAAGGCAGGAGCCAGGTGTTTCTCCTGGTCTCAGGGCCCAAGCACTTGGGCCATCCTCCACTGCACTCCCGGGCCACAGCAGATAGCTGGCCTGGAAGAGCGGCAACCGGGACAGAATCTGGTGCCCAGACTGGGACTAGAACCCGGTGTGCCGGCACCGCAAGGTGGATTATTAGCCTATTGAGCCACGGCACCGGCCACAAATACACTTTTAAAAAAAAGAAAACGTCAACTGTTACTTTTCAATAGCTAGTGAAATATCTACTATTCAAAAAATTCAATATAAAGCATTCATACACAAAAAAGAAACTGAGCACAGGGCACATTCCATTAGAAATTAACAGCCTGCTTTGTCAGGAACCCTGAAATGTAAAGCCATTACCAAAAAATCTTCCAACTACATGATGCCATTATGAGAATCAAGTTCTTCGAAATGATGGAAGGATAGATTAATTTTCTAAAGGAAGGCAAATAAACAGACATTGAGAGCACAGGTACATGATTTTCCCTATTTCTATCTTTCTCATCCACAGCAAGAAAACTGGAAAACTTTACATTCCAAACCACTCCCCAAGGCAGTTCACTGCAGACTGTCGACACTAGCATTGAGGGAGTCACAGGGTGAACACCAGAGGGCAGCTTTACCTTTGAATGACTGTTAGATTGAAATGGAAGAGAAAAGCTTGTACATCCTGGGCAATCTGAGACTATGCTGCAAAGCAGGAACATTTCAAATCAAGACACTAAGATGTCTCTTCTCTGCCTTACTAATTTATTTTTAGACAAAATCAAAATGAGATTGAGCCTAACCTTAGGAGATTCCATTTATAATTACAAATGTTACTCATGGTACAGGAAGCAAATCATGGAATTAAACATATGATCAATGAGAAACATATTGAGTCAGATTAACTTCAAATGTATATGTTAAGGGCAGTGTCACTCAAATATTTGTTTTAATGTCGTGTTCTCATACTATTTTTGATTCTGAGTTTACATTCAATCTTACAGCTATTTTCCTAAAAATATAAATTTTCGTGGAAGTTGCAAAAGTCTCAATGGCACACAGAAGTTACTTCAGAAAAAAAAATTTTCCTAAGCAAGGGCAAGGAATATAAAAGTTACCTTCACATTGTAAGTAAATTGTATCTTTTTCACCTTAAAATGTAAATCTAGTACAGGTAATAAAGACTTCCTCACACATAACAGCAAAAAAAAAAAAAAAAAACCATAAAAATATACTAAAGCTTGCAATCAAATAGGATTCATAGAAATAAAGACTTAATTTCCAACAATATGGCCCTATTTCTAAAATGTACATTATTTTTCAGAAATGCTCCTCACTTAAAACTATTATTCCTGCTTTAACCACAGTTTTACTCTTTCTCTTCAAGCACTGGACAGCTTTGTTTTCTCCATTCATATGGGTTATATAACCATATCAATACTTACTATATTATAAATTAAAACTGAGAATTTTTTCATTTTGTATTCATTAACATTACTAACACATTTTTATGAAGGATGCCTGCATTTTGAAAACAAAAACTTTAGAAAGAGTAGCACTGTTTTATATTCAAAATCTCTTTGGTGAACAGCTCACTCTTAGCAGACAGATGTTCATGTCCACATCTATATTCCACCTGGTACATACCACACATCACCAGCCCCTGGGAACCTCCACTTTACACTCCAGAGAGAATGTCTCAGCATTACTCTGAAAACAGCTGTGACCTCACACCCCTGGTCCACAGACCCCACCCTGAGAGGCTCTGGGCAAGACCAAAGACTCCACAGTCCCCTTGGCTCCTTGAACATAACAGAGCTGAATTCCCTTTGTGCAAATCAGCAGGGGACTCTGCTCACAAGGACCCCTGGGTGAGGTGTTTCCAGGATCATGAAGGCAGGAGGATTAGAGAGAGGGTGCTGGGGCTGCCCCATGGGGGCCCTGGCTCTAGTTTCAGCCGCTCCACTTCCAATCCAGCTCCCAGCTAATGAACCTAGGAAAAGCAGCAGAAGATGGCCCAAGTGTCTCAGCCTCTGCTACCCATGTGGTAGACCCAGATGAAGCCCTTGGCTCCTGTTTTTATCCTGACTCAGCCCCAGTTGAAACCATCTGGGGAGTAAAATAACATATGCGCTATCTCTGTCTCTCACTCTCTGCATAACTGCCTTTCAAATAAATAAATCTTTTTTAAAAAAGAGCTGGGGGCCAGAAATATGAGCCCTCTAGGGGAGCCACTTCAACACCTATCTCCAAAGGCTGGTGGCCCAGGACTTTCAGAACCTCATGCAAGACACTGAGCTACCTCGGTTTCTAGCTTGCCTGTGACTAGAGCTGTTCTAGAGTCTGTTCATTTCAGGTGGATAGGCTTTGTGGTGTTAGGCAGCCTGATTATTTCTCCCCCACATAAATGGTTTATTATTTCTACCTGACTACCAGAAAGACTACTTTTAAGGCCCACAGCTTTTCTGAACGTATCTTCTCTGGCCAGTCTTCTCGGACACAGCCTCCTCTCCCTTCTGCCATCCAACCACAAGTTTTCTTTGTCAGTTTCTAAAAACAAACCTTGCAAATATACACATCCTACTCCATTGTTCCAATTTCCTTCTTTGGGAATTCCAATTATAAGCATACTAGACTTTCTTTGCCAGTCTTTCATATCTAACATTTGTTTCTGTAATCCTTTTCTTTGTTTAGCCTCATCAAATTGTGTTCACTTTCTCTGACTACTGTCTGCCTTTATAGGATCTGTGTATCCCCATGCTCCATCTGCTCTAACCAGCCTTTCGGGGATCATTTCCTCTACCTTGTTGAGTACTGCCAGGCCACAGTTCAGCTCCTCCTGCTGACTCACTACATCATCTTTCAGTGTGTCCACTTCTGATTTATGATCTTCACAGAAATGGGCTCACCATCCATTTTTTTAACCCCTTATGGGATATTTCATATTTTTAAGTCTATAGCAGAAGAAATTCTACCTGCTTCTTAACAGTATTAGTTCTGGTAAAGGACTCTGTGAATAGGTGTTAAGGTCCCCCTACTCTTCTTTTTCTTACAGAACCCTTTTTTTTTTAAACATTTTTTAAAAAAAAATTTTAGACAGGCAGAGTTAGACAGTGAGAGAGGGAGACAGAGAGAAAGGTCTTCCCTCTGTTGGTTCACCCCCCAAAATGGCTGCTACAGCCAGCGTGCTGTGCTGATCCAAAGCCAGGAGCCAGGAACCTCCTCCTGGTCTCCCATGTGGGTGCAGGGGCCCAAGTACTTGGCCTCTTTCCTGGGCCACAGCAGAGAGCAGGACTGGAAGAGGAGTAACCGGACTGGAACTGGCACCCATATGGGATGCCTGCACCACAGGCAGAGGATTAGCCAAGTGAGCCATGGCACCAGCCCGTAAAAGATTTATTTATTTATTTGAAAGTCGGAGTTACACAGAGAGAGGAGAGGCAGAGAGAGAAAGAGAGGTCTTCCATCTGATGGTTCACTTCACAGGAAGTGTCCCAGCATGCCAACAGAGAAATCTACTGCCAGGACTACAGGCCATCACACAGCGACCACTTCACCAGCACCACAGGAACAGTGTCTCAGCATACCTGAAGCAGAACTCAAAACCGTAAGAGAAAAAAACAAACTCATGGAGTTTGTTATCCCTGTCTCTATAATCAACAGAACAAGTAGCAGAGAGGAGTAAAGATTAAAATATGTGAATAATAAATAACTAGCAGCCAACCTACCCTACTGAACATTTCTAGAATGCCCCCATCTAATAATAGCAGACTATTCATTCTTAAGTATTCATGGAATATTTACCAAGATAGACCACTTTCTGCAGCATAAAACAAGGTTAAAGAAATTTAAAGACATACAAATCATACAAGGGGTGTTTGCTGACCACAATAGAACTAAACTAAATCTGCCAAAAGCTTGGTAAATCCTCAAGTATTTGGAAACTGAATCTCATGCTTCTAAATAACTCATAGACAGTGAGACCCCAAGTGGAAAGAAGGGGCCATCAAAGAAGGAGGTACTTTTCTCTGAAGGGAGGAGAGAACTTCCACTTTGCTTATGGCCTTGTCTAAATAAGATCGGGTTTGTGGTCACAAAACGCTTCCGTAGCCTTGGTAGCTCATGGCAGGAGCCTCAGGTGATCACTGACATCATACACAAAAGTGACAATTGTTAAATTAACAACAGAAATCACTATGCACTTACTCCCCATGTAGGAACCCTGTTCTTAATGTGTTATACTATGAGACTTAACAGTAAAATTTGTCTACAAACAGCACTTTATACTTTGTGTGTCTGTGCGAGTGCAAACTGTTGAAATCTTTACATAGAATACAGTTGGTCTTCTGTATATAATTATAAATGATTCTTAATGTAGAATGGGATGGGAGAAGGAGTAGGAGGTGGGATGGGAGAGGGGGTGAGAGGGTGGGTATGGAAAGAAGAACCACTATATTCCTAAAGTTATACCTATGAGATTTGAATTCATTAAATAAAAGCTTTAAAAATAAATAAAAAATAATAACTCATAGACAAAAGAAGAAATTACAAGGGAAATTAGAAGGTGTTTTGAACATATCAAAATTAGTTGGATATCACTAGTATAGCACTTAGGGGAAAATTTACAGCAATAGTGCCTTCACTAGAAAAGAAACAATCTCAATGACCTTAATTTCCAACTTACATGAAACTCAAAATAAGCAGAAATCAGGAAACAATAAAACACCCAAAGCAGAAATCCAAGAAACAGGCAATCAGGAAAACCATAAGAAAAAAAATCAATGAAACCAAAACTTCTATTTTGAAGAAACCAATTCAACTGATGAACTTTCAGGAAGACTTACCAACAATAGGAATGAAAAAGGTAACATCACTGGGGCTGGTGCTGTGGCACAGTGGGTTAACGCCCTGGCCCGAAGCACCGACATCCCATATGGGCGCCGGTTGGAGTCCCGGCTGCTCCACTTCCAATCCAGCTCTCTGCTATGGCCTGGGAAGGCAGTGGAAGATGGTCCAAGTCCTTGGGCCCCTGCAACTGTGTGAGAGACACGGAAGAAGCTCCTGGCTTCAGATCAGCTCAGCTCCAGCCATTGCAACCATCTGGGGAGTGAACCAGTGGATGGAAGACTCTCTCTCTCTCTCTCTCTCTCTCTGTGTGTGTGTGTGTGTGTGTAACAATGACTTTCAAATAAATAAATAAATCTTTAAAAAAAGAGGTAACATCACTACAAATTCTATACCCTCTGAAAGAAGAAAGAATATTTTGAACAACTATGTCAATAAATTGGACAAATCAGAAAAAATGGACAATTTCCAACTGCTACTGTAGTAATCACTTACCACAAACTATTAAAACAACACAAATTTATCATCTTACAACCTGCAGGTCGGAAGTCCAAAATCAGTTCTAAAGCCAAGGTGCAATAGAAAGATGGTCCCTCTCCAGGATCTAAGAAAGCATCCAGGCCGGTGCCATGGCTCACTTGGTTAATCCTCCACCTGCAGAGCCGGCATCCCATATGGGTGCCAGGTTCTAGACCCAGTTGCTTCTCTTCCAGTCCAGCTGTCTGCTCTCTTTCTCTCTGTCTCTCTGTCTCACTGTCTATAACTCTACCTGTCAAATAAATTTAAAAAAAAGAAAGAAAGAAAAGAAAGCATCCATTTCCTCACCTTTCTCAGTCTACTCCTTGACTCGAGGGCCTCTGTAACACCTCTGTCTCCTCTCATCACATCTGCTGCTGCTTCCAACCCTCCTGCCTCCCCCTCACAAGGACTCTGTAGTTACATCAGGCACATTCAGACAATCCAGGAGAACCTTCCCAGCTCATAGTCCTTAATTTACTCACATTTCCAAAGTACTTTAGACCAAATAAAATTAAAATAACACACTCATAGGCAACGGACATCTCCTGGGGCCTTTATTCAGCCTATCATAGACACAGATTACCAAACCTCACTCAGAAAGAAACAAAAACGTGAACAGTGCTGAATTAAAAAGTCTGTATTTTAGAAGTTTCCCATAAAGAAAATCCCAAGCCGAGATGGCTTCACTGGAGAATATTACCAAGTATTCAAAGAAGAAATAATTCTACAGAACTCTTGCAGAAAAAAAAAAATGAAAAGAAGAGAATACTTCCCCATTCCAAAATCCTAGGAGGCCAGTATGAAACTAATAACCAAATCTGGCCTATTTCATTTGAACACGGATGAAAAGTTCTAAATCACCTTTTAGTATATTAAATTCAACAATATAAAAAATGGTAATAATGATATCTTGAGGAGCATATCAATCACAGTAATGCAAGGTGAGTTTAACATTTAGAAGGCATCCAGTATAACTCATTTGCTAACAAAAACAGAAAAACTCTGCAGCCATCTCAGCAGAGACAGAAAAGGCTCTTCACAAAACCCAACGTTGATTCTGGATTAAAATGGCCAGCAAACCAGAATACAAGGGATTTTTGTCAACCTGACCAATAGCATCTACAGGAACCTACTGCTAACAAAACACTTCAAAGGGAATAAAAGAATGTTTTTTCCCTAAGATCAGAAACAAGACAAGAATATCCACTCACACCATTTCCATTCAACATTATATGGGGGATTCTAACCAGTGCAAGCCATGGGAGGGTGGAAGACAAAAAAGACAGCCAAATGGGTAAGGAAGATGTCAAAGTGTCTTCACTCACAAACAGCATGTCTATCCATGTAGAAAGACTAAGAAAATTTACAAAAAAAAAAAGGTACCAGAAAAATTATTAAGTTCAGTAAGATGACAGGATGCAAAAGCAATATTAAATCAAGTATATTTAATATATATTAATATATATAAATCAAGTATATTTTTTATATTTAGTAACTGTCAATAAGAAATTTAAATTGACAAATAGCATTGACAGCAGCATGAAAACAAATGGAACAGGGATAAATCTGACAAACTACCTGAAAAGCCAATATACTGAAAACTATAAAACACTACTGAAAATGTACAAAATAGCCATCATCTAAGTCAATAAAGTTCTGATCTTCACACATATGATTCTGAATATGAATAGACTAAATGGAAATGTTTGCCATTCACTTATCTGATAAAGAATTTGTATCCTTAACATATTAAGAACTTCCAAATCTCAGTAATTGTTAAAAACACAATCTAATCGGTGGGAAGAGCTTAAAAAAAATCAAAGTAAAATATGCTGAAAGTAAATAAGTACTTGAATGGATGCTCAACATGATTACAAGGGATTTTTGTCAACCTGACCAACAGCATCTACAGAAACCTACTGCTAACAAAACAAATTTGCAGCTCTAATTTGCATTAGAGAAATGCAAATTAAGATGACCATGATACCACCACACTCCTACTAGAAGCTACAATCAGAGAATACCAAGTGTCGGTGGGCCTGTAGAGGAACTAAAATTCTCATATGTAACTGAAGTGACTATACTATGGTGCAACCTTCTTGGAAAACAGACTGTTGGCAGTTTCCTAAAAAGAAAAAGGCCGGTGCCATGGCTCACTTGGCTAATCTTCCACCTGTGGCGCTGGCACCCTGGGTTCTAGCCCCAGTTGGGGCACCGGGTACTAGTCCCGGTTGCTCCTGTTTTACTCCAGCTCTCTGCTGTGGCCCAGGAGGGCAGTGGAGGATGGCCCAAGTGCTTGGGTCCCTGCACCCACATGGGAGACCGGGAGGAAGCACCTGGCTCCTGGCTTTGGATAGGCACAGCACAGGCTGTAGAGGCCATTAGGGAAGTGAACCAATGGAAGAAAGAACTTTCTATCTCTCTCTCACTGTTTATAACTCTACCTGTCAAATAAAAATAATTGAAAAAGGGCTTATGCTATGATTCAGTCATTCCATTCCTACCTATTTAGCCAAGAGAAAAGAAAGCACATATCCAAACACATGTACTCACACATGGAAGCTGTGCTTGTATATACATACTTACTTGTAATAGCCAGAAACTAGAAGCAGCCCAGAGGATAAATGCACAAGCAAATGTAATGTTCTATTCTCTGGAATATTGCTCAGTGATCAAAACAAAGTATGGGGCGGGGAAGCCACAGTGGCGCACTGAATGGGGACGTTTGCATCCCATAACAGAGTGTCAGCTTGGATTCTAGTTAATCCATTTCTGATCCAGCTTCCTGTTAATGCACCTGGGAAGGCAGCAAATGATGGTCCAAATACCTGGGTTCCTCTTACTCACATGGGAGACCCAGATAGAGCTCCTGGCTCCTGGGTCCAGCTTGGCCAAGTCCTGATTATAGTGGGCATTTGGGGAACAAACCAGCAAATGAAAGCACATGTTCACTCACTCTCGCACCCTCCCTCTCGCCCTATCTCTCTTCCTTTCAAATACATAAATCCTTTAATAGAAAAAAAAGTATGAATTATACACACTATAACAGAGATGAATCTCAAGAGAGATGAACTGAACTACAACTGTGCAGAGTAAAAAAGCAAGACCCATGCATCTCCCACCCTCACACACATTGCCAAAAAGACTTTGCTTGGCACTCATTGAGAATTCTAAAAAGTTAAAAAAAAAAAACATACTGGGGCTGGGGCTGGGGCTGGGCTGTGGCACAGTGGGTTGAAGCCCTAGCCTGCAGGGCTGGTTCAAGTCCAGGATACCCTTCTTCAGATCCATCTCTCTGGTGTGACCTGGGAAAGCAGAAGATGGCACAGGTTCTTGGGCCCCTGTACCCACGTGCGATACCTAGAGAAAGCTCCTGGCTCCTAGTCTGGCCGATGCAGTCATTTGGGGAGCTAACTAGCAGATGGAAGACCTCTCTCTTTCTCTGGCTCTACCTCTTTCTATAACTCTCTTTCAAATAAATAAAATAAATATTAAAAAAAAAAAACCTCATACAGACAGAAAACAGATCAGTGGTTTCCTGGAGTGAAAGACAAGGTTAGAGGGAAGGGTTTCAGAAGAGTACCCAGAAACATTTGGGTGTGATGAATATATTTATCATTTTGTTTGAGGTGATAGCTTCACAGGTGTGCAAGGTCAAATCTTACCAAACTGTACATCCAAACCATACATAATTGTTGCAGTGTCAGTGACACCACAATAAGGCTATTTAAAAATTTCTGAGTGGCCAAGTAAGAAATGTTGGTGCAGTGGATAATACCCAATATAAACAGGAGTAGTTGGATGGAGAGTACTAAATGAGATCTGGATTGCATTTATAGACTATCTCAAAATTCTTGACTTTTAAGGCACTCCAACAAATTAGGTAGTAACAGAAGAGCAGAGCAGAATATCAGAAATCCCAAATCATGTTTAAATGATAAGGAATGGGAGTTAAAAATTCAAGACACTGGAATAAAGAATGATTTAAAGATCCTGAAAAGAAAGGATAGCAGGAGAGGGGTGTGAAATCTAGAATATAGATGACAGTATTGTTGTATTTTAAAAAAAAGTTTTATTTATTTTTTGAAAGAGTTAGAGAGAAAGAAAAGAGAGAAAATCTTCCATCCACTGGTTCACTTCTCAGATGGCCCTAACAGCCAAGACTGAGCTAGGTCAAAGCCAGGAGCTAGGAACTTCATCCAGTTGACCTCCCACATGGTTAGGAGGGCACAAACACTTGGGCTATCCTCTGCTGCGTTTCCCAGGCCATTATGGCAGGGAGCTGGATGGGAAGTGGGGCAGCTGGGACTAGAACCTGGGCCCATATGACATGCTGCCATCATGCTCTTTGACAAGAAAGACACATCCCCTGTTAGAGAGAATAACCAGAGTAGAGAGAGGGAGAGATTTAATAGTACAGGGCCTATAAATGCAGTACAAGAAGTAGGAGGAAAATGGATTGCATTATCTCTATGGTCTATTAAGGAAGGTCATTGGCTCAGGGCAGATATGTGATACATATCAAACCTGTGATGATCTTAAAGGTTGAAGGACAATAAAGAAAGAACAAAGCAGCTACTACAACAATTGGGAAAACGCACTTTCCAAATTACAGCAGATTACTGGGTTCAATTCAGGTTGAGGATCAATAATGTTTAGTGATACCTGCCAAGTTCATTCATCTTCCAAGGTCATTCATCTGCTCCTTAAAGGTTATCCATTGTAGGGGCTCTGTCAAGCTGTGGTGGAGAAACACAAAGCAAGGCAGAGACATCCCACGTGCCTGCAGAGGTGTGTAACAATGAACTGAGAAGGGAGGAGATGAATGACAGACAGAAAAAGTCAACAAATTATAGCTCTAAGTGAGATCAAACTCATACACTACAGACTTGCAAGCAAGTAAGCCAGGAAAATAAAAGATACACTTGTAGGCCGGCGCCACAGCTCAATAGGCTAATCCTCTGCCTGTGGCACCATCACTCCAGGTTCTAGTCCCAATTGGGGCATTGGATTCTGTCCCGGTTCCTCCTCTTCCAGTCCAGCTCTCTGCTGTGGCCTAGGAGTAGAGTGGAGGATAGCCCAAGTCCTTGGGCCCTGCACCCACGTGGGAGACCAGGAGAAGCACCTGGCTCCTGACTTCAGATTAGCATGGTGAGCCAGCCACAGCACACCAGCTGAAAGCGGCCACTGGGGGGTGAACCAATGAAAAAAGGAAGATCTTTCTCTGTCTCTCACTGTCCACTCTGCCTGTCAGAAAAAAAAAAAAAAGATACACTTGTAAAATGAAGTATCAGAATTAGTACCAAGAGTTCTTCTGGTAGTAAGACCCAGGGCATGACCTTGATAGAGAAAGTACCTGCTTCTTGTATCTTACTGATTATTGCATTTAAATCAACCCCTGACATGTTCTGTACCTCTGCCTATCTAATGCATTGAATTTCAGTCCTTGGCTAAGCCTAGCACATTGGAGTATTCCACCAACTCTCCAGATATGCTACAAAGGAACAAGGTTTCAAGCCAGCCTCTCCTCTTCATGACCACACCATACAGCAAACTCCTATGATGAGAACCTTATTCTCCAGGCCTATAGAGCTCTCAATTTAACACTTGACTACACACTACATAATTCATTATATTGTAGTTGCTGTCAGGTATTCTCTTTGCAATCATATTACAAGCTTTGCATAAAAGGGAAATGGGTTTTTTTTCTTTAGGAACACACTCAACACCCATTTTCCTCAAAGCACTGTGTTAATTGTTGTATCTATGTTTCTTTTCTATTCTCCAAGATTTAGTTCCAAGCTACGTATATAAAAGGATTTAACAGCTACCTCTCAGCTGACAAATAAATCTAATGAAAATGAAAAAACAAATAAACAACCAAAGACAGCATCTAGAGAAGCCTCTGGAGATAGGGGAAGTGGTTCAATAGGTTTTCTCTGGAAATTGGTGCGCTTTGATCTAGCTTGAGGAAACAAACAATTCAGAACAATACCTACAAGTATTGTATCTCTGGGGGACAGTTTTGTGAATTCTCGGACATGTCTCAATATGCCACATGGTTGGGGGGACTGGTTCTGGGATTCCCCTAGATACGACAACCTAGAGGTGTTCAGATCCCTTGTATAAAACGGCACAGTGGGCAAAAAACACAGAACCTGCACACCTTCTTCCACATACTTTTAAAGTCATCTCTACTTATAATATCTAATAAAATCCAAGTATTACATAAATATTTGTAATGCTGTATTATTTAGAGAATAATAAGAAAAAAGCTGTACATGTTTAGGACATACATCATCTTTCTTTCAAATATTTTCAAACACTAAGCAACTTCATAGTCTTAGAAATAATGATCTAGAGACACACAGCTCAACTAAATACTTGCTTGACTTGATCCATTAAAGTAAGGAAATCACTTTTCCTTTTTAAACATAAAAAAGGCCTAATTCCCTCCTTGAAGAAAATATACAAGTATGCGAACAATGTAATTTTAGACAGACAGCATGACTATCTCACATGGTTGATAACTGAAACACTTAGCAACCCCAGACAAATCTTATTTAAATCCAATGTTTAGAATAGCATATTACTGTTCATGATATAGCAAACTTAAAACACACCTAAAATACAAAGTTGCACACATGTAAACATCAAACACTACCATAACACAGAAATGTTGAGGCCGGCACTGTGAGGTATTGGGTAAAGCCACTACCTGGGGCACCAGCATCCCATATGGGTGCTGGTACAAGTCCTGGCTGCTCCACTTTCGATCCAGCTCTCTGCCATGGCCTAGAAAAGCAGTGGAAGATGGCCCAAGTCCTTGGGCCACTGAACCCATGTGGGAGAAGCAGAAGAAGCTTCTGGCTCCTGGCTTCAGACTGGCCATTGTGGCCATCTGGAGAGTGAACCAGTGGATGGAAGACCTCCCTCTCTCTCTCTCTAACTCTCTCAAATAAATTAAAAAAAAAAAAACAGAAATGTTGCTTACTATCAATATTAACAAGCTGTCATTTACTGAGGCAGTCAGGCACTATTTAATCTTCACATTCTTATTACAATAGTATTATCATTAAAATAATTTTATAGATGACAAAACTGAGGTGTAACAGAGTTAAGCAGACTGTTCAAGGCTGTACAGCTAAGAAAACCTGAACATGGAACCAGTTTGCCTTTTAACCAAACTTCAGAAAATTACTTGGCACTTAAGAACTTTCACAGAGATGATGCAATGAGCTCTGACTCCTAAGTCAAACTCTTCCTGTGAAGGTCCAGATAACAAATATTTTAGGCATTGTGAGCCACAGTCTGTCAAATTCCTCCACTTGGCAACCACAATGCAAATGCAGCATGGAAGGAGCAGGGCTGTGTTCCCATAAAATTCTCTTCACATAACTCAAACCCAAATTTCCTTCAGTTCTCAGGTGTCACAAAGTATTATTTTGACTTTTTAAAAGCAATTAAAAACATGAAACTCATTCTTGGGTCACAGGCCACACAAAACAAAGAGAGAGGCCTTACATAGCCATGAGTCATAGTGTACTGACTACTGCTTTAATATTAATAAATATAACAAAATAATATAAACATACTATTAAACATGAATAGCATTTGTAAGTAATGAGTTTCTAACAATTATGCCTGCAATTTATATATATAACTATTTAGAATTACCTATTCTCTGATACCACTTTTGCTCATCTTGAGTTACTTCATTTCATCATTGCAGGTAATCTAAAAGAAAAATGTTAATGACATTAAACACTTACACAACTGTGTTTTCTATTTTTAAGATGTCATAAAAGCCAGTCAACGAAAAATTTTCATTGTGGGCAACACAAGACAGCACTGGAAACCAAAAGGGTTTTATAAGTGCTTCTGGAGGGTCACCTCAATGTGGAACATCTGACTATTAAAATACCTAAAATCAGCCAGGAGGACGTTGGCAAAATCCTGGTGCTACAAAAATGCAGTTTGTGATCTGCTGTTAGGAATTCTTTTGAGATATGCTTACTGTTCTTTTTTTTTTTGAATGATTTTTTTATTAAACTTTTATTTAATGAATATAAATTTCCAAAGTACAGCTTATGGGTTACAATGGCTTCCCCCTCCAAAACTTCCCTCCCACCCACAACCCTCCCCTTTCCCACTCCCTCTCCCCTTCCAATCACATCATGATTCATTTTCAATTCTCTTTATATACAGAAGATCAGTTTAGTATATATTAGGTAACAATTTCAATGAGACATTCTTACTCTTCTAATATTCCACCTTAAAATACTTGAACGAACCACTGCATCCTGTGATTACTGTGCTTATTGTTTGCCATTCGTACAATGGCCAAAGACTGTTAAATAAGTATGAGTATTTCTATATGAGAAAACTTTCCATTAGTAACAGTTGATTCAACAGAGTAAGAAATATCTATATCATTATCTTCTGAATGTACATAATACACATTTCCCTCCATATTTAGAAAATACACTTTGTACACTTTAAACAACCTTCAATAGCAAGACACACAATTCTTATTATTGTTCAGATTTATTTTCTATTCACCAAAAAATACCCTGAATGTCATTTACTTTTATATAGCAATGCTTAGAAAAGAAGAGTTTTGTGGTGTCACTGAAGAGTGAAACAATGACACCGTTTTTAGTAATGCTATATTTAAACCAAAACAAACATGCAAAACAGCAGACTGGAAATGGCTTAACTTAGATTCAGAATTTTTTCTGAATCTGTACTTTTTCTATCAATAAGAACTTTTCAACAAAATACAACTCAAAAGCAAGGAAATAGGTATTTAGGACCATGCACAAAAATTAGGACATTTTAAAGTCCATGAGGAATTTTACACTGCTACTTATTCTTTCTTTTAATAGATTCATCTTTTTAAAGTGACTACAAATTCAGAGTAACTTGTCCCAGCTTCTGAAGTATTAAGAATCACTATATATCTAAAGGCAGGTGGGGAAATCATATGTGCTTTCAAAAGCACTATTGCTGTCATCAACAGAAATTATGTCATTTCTACTTGTTGAGTGCTAAGACTCTCTCTAAAAGTACATTAACAGCACATGTCATGAAAAGGTCGCTGCAAATTTTATTAGAACTCTAAAGGCTAATTTTGGGTGCTTGCCATAGCCAACTCTATTTCTACAGTTAAGAAATTATTCAAATTTGTAAGTCACAATACAGGTTAACCACATTCTCCTCTCCCTCCAGAAAGAGTAAAAAAAAAAATAGCAGACAGTAAAGAAATAAAGTTCTGTTTAATTCCACAGTGACAAAAAAGAAAAGTAAGGGACACAGAAGCATGGGTATTCTGTCCAGAATCCAGGAAACTGAGACTCCATGAACTCGGGAAATGTCCAGGACAACAGAGAAAGAGACCATGAAACAGAGCTACCTAAAAATTTCTGATTGCAAATAACTTCTTAGCTCCTCCATATCCCCAGCCTCACCATAATGGAAAATTCTCAGCCACTAAATATGTAACTCCTGGCAAACAATTTTCACTAATGAAACCGACAACCTCAAAGAATTCTACTTTCCGGGACTTTTAGAGTTAGCTGGGAAAAAAGATCAGCTTTCAATCCTATCCTATTATCTTAGGGCTAATCCACTGCATCCTACAGCTTTCAATTGCTGAAGCTGGAAGCCAGAGCGCTTTAGAGTAAATAAAAAGCTTCCTTATGCTGTGAATATCTGTGATCACTGCACTATGATGCAGTAAGATCGGGCACCTAGAAACAGAGGCCTTGCATCTCACCAAGTTCAAGGCTTTGCCAAGCAAGTGTGACAAGACAGGGACAAAGAAGCCACAAGCATAAGCAGAGGAGTGATTACAATAACCAACCACTAAATTCAGACACAATCTACTCTTTCCACATCATTGGATGTTTTCATCACCATAAAATCTGTCTCAAAGAGAAAAACTTTCTTCCTCCCACTGCCCCTATCCAGCTGGAGTCCCCTTTCTCTCCTCCTGAAAGCAGTTACTCACACATGATGCCCACAGCCCTGTCTTCTCATTCTCTAATGAGCACATTACAGGCAGGCTCTGCCCTTGTCAGTCAGCAACTGGCGACCTGCTGTTATGAAACCCAGTTAAGGATCCAGTCCTCTTCTCACGCATCCTACCAGCAGCAGCAAACACACCCTCTTTCTGCAAACACTCTCTCCTGGCAGTAGTCTGTTTGCTGCCTACCACACAGGTCACTTCAAAGTCTCCTCTACAGAATGCCCAAGGCTCAGGTCCTTCTTGTCCTCTTCTACCTACAGTCTGTTCCCCGGTCACATCATCCAGCTTCCTGACAATTCAAACATATCCACCTGGATCTCCTAACAATATTACCAACTCAAAATCAATCCAACAGTGCTGCACCCTAGCTCTTTCCTCTCCCCAGCTGCTTGGCCCAAGACCTTGGCTACTTGTTTGTCTGCTGCCGCAGACCCACACCAATCCATCAGAAAGTCCTGACTCCCACTACTTTCAAAACATACCCAGAATCTCATCACCTCACTACCTACTAAGCACAGTCAAGCCTTCTACCTTTGACCCCCCACATTCGATTCTCAATACAGCATCCTGAGTGGCCCTTTTAAAACTCTGGAGGGACAGGGAGGAAAACACTTTAGTGAAGATATGAGAGGGTGGAGTCTTTGAGAAGAAGATAATTGGGTCATCAATGTAGAGACCTCATGAATGGGATCAATGCCCATAAAAAGAAAACTGGAAGATCTGGCTTTCCCCTAGCAAGAAGAAGCCATCTGTGAACTGCGCTGATCTGAAGCCAGGAGCCTCTAGCCAGGTGCTTCTCCTGGTCTCCCATGCGGGTGCAGGGTCCAAGGACCTGGGCCATCCTCCTCTGAACTCCCGGGACATTGCAGAGAGCTGGACTGGAAGAGGAGCAACTGGGACTAGTACCCGGCATCCCAACCTGGACTGTAACTTGGGGTGCTGGCACCACAAGCGGAGGATTAGCCTAGTGATTCGCACAGCTGGCCATAAATACATCTTTAAAGGAAAAAGGAGAACATTTTAAAAAATCGTCCACATCCCATACTAGAGTACTGGGTCATTGCCTAGCTCTGGTTCCTGAATCCAGCTTCATGCTAATGCATACCCTGGGAGGCAGCAGCAATAAGGACTCAAACAGTGAGATTCCTGCTACCCATGTGGAAGATGTGGACTGAGTTCCAGGCTGCTGCTGTAGGCATTTGGAGAGCGAACCAACAGATGGGAGCTCTCTCAGATCTCTCCACACTCCCTGCCCCGTCTCTCAAATAAATAAGTTTTATTTAAAGTGCCCACCATACGACTCAACTAGTCCACTCCTAGGCATATACTCCAAAGAAATAAAAACATACATCCACATAAAAACCTGTATGAATGTTCAGAAAAGCTTTATTCATAATAGCCAAAGAGAGAAAACAATTCAAATGTATGCCTTCACAAAGGAATGTTAGTTGGTGATGCAAAGAACTTAAATATTGGCACAGTGGTTAAGATGCTGCTTGGGATGCCTGACTCCAATATCAGAGTGCCTGGGTTCAAGTCCTGATCCCACTCCCAATCCTGATTCCTGCTAATGGAGACCTTAAGAAGCAGGAGGTGAGGGGCCAGTGCCATGGCGCAGTAGGTTAATCCTCTACCTGCACCGCTGGCATCCTATATGGGCGCTGGTTCAAGTCTCGCCTGCTCCACTTCCAATCCAGCTCTCTGCTAGAGAGCTATGGCCTGGGAAAGCAATAGAAGATGGGCCAAGTCCTTGGGCCCCTGCACCCATGTGGGAGACCTGGAAAAAAATTCCTGGCTCCTGGCTTCGGATCAGTGCAGCTCCAGCCGTTGAGGCCAACTGGGGAGTGAACCAGCAGATGGCTGACCTCTCTCTCTCTGCCTCTCCTTCTCTCTCTGTGTAACTCTGACTTTCAAGTAAAATAAATAAATCTTTTTTTTAAAAAAAAAAGCATACTTTAGGCTGTATACTTTAAATGTGTAATTGGTATGGTATGTAAGTTATACCTCAACAAAACTTAACAGTCTATGTGGGAACTTTAATAATTCAAATGTCCCTTTATGCTGCCTCAGTGTCTGCCTCCTATGATACAATACAATGTAAAACAAAAGCAGAATTACTAACCCACCAGGTCCTCGGAGATGGACTCCGAATTATCCAGCAGAGGAGCAGAGCCACACTGAAATATCCATGTTTCCTTTTTTTTATGATTTATTTATTTGTTCATTTGGAAGTCAGAGAGAGACAGAGAGGGCAGAAAGATCTTTAATCTGCTGGTTCACTCTCCAAATAACTGCAACAACCAGGGCTGGACCAGACCAAAGCCAGGAGTCAGGCACTTCATCCAGTCTCCCACGTGGATGCAGGGGCCCAAGCCCATGGGCCACCCTCTGCTGCTTTTCCAAGCGCATTAGCTGGCAGCTACATCTGTGGAGCAGACAGGACTTGAACCAGTGCCCATACAGGAAGCCAGCATTGAAGATGGCAGCTTAACCTGCCACACCACAGTACCAGCCTCCATCCATACTTCTACATAAAGATTCACGGTGTATAGTTCCCTAAAGTGGGATGTTACTAACGTATGAGTTGATTTTTTATATATTTAGAGGTGGCTTATGCTAGAATTAAATGTGGGGTAGGCATTGAGTGCAGCAGCTGAGATACAGGTTGGGATGGCCACAGGCCCCCTCAGAGTGCCTGGACTCAAGCCCCTCCTCCACTTCCAAGTCCAGCTTCACCTTGACTCAAACCCTGGGAGACAGCAAGGAATGGCTCCAGCACCTGAGTCCTTGCCACCCACAGGGTAGATCTGTATTGAGTGCCAGCCTCCTACTTCAACCTGGCCCAGCCCCCAGCCCCAGCTACCTAATTCTTTCTCTCTTTCCCTCCCTCTCTCTCACACTCTCTGACTTTCAAATACAAGTAAAAAAAAAAGTAAATATATTTAAAACTTGTCACTACAGGAATTTCACTTTAACAGCAGAAAATCATAAAAGCAGTATCAGCCTGCTCTAGACAGCCTAACAAAAAGCACCTAACAAAAAGCAAACAATTTTGGCTGCTCTAGTGTTAAAAAAAAAAGAACACATTTTTTGAGGTTATCCTGATCTTTTGCCCTCAACTGGAGCTAGTTCCAGAGCATGATGGATCTAAATGCTGTTCTCACCGACTTAGGCTGAAATCAAGCCCATCAGCAAGCCAGCAGACACTGGTGTGCACACACAAGGTATTAGAATCTCACACACTTAAGTTGTCCTAATTTTCATTCTGCAGAAAAGTCAAAGAAATTCTGATGCCCACACCAAAATTCAAGTTGTATACTCTAATTACATGACTAGTTCACATATACAAGTTTTTAAGTTAAATAAACTGCTAAAAAATACAAAGAAACACATAGCTCACACTTGCAAGTTCACCCTAAATCGTTTAGATATGTTCAGTGTGAGAAACTATCATGCCCTTTCATTGTCTTTGCTTACATGCCCGATCCTGTTCTCATTCCACCAGAACAACTTCACTATTTTGTTCTCATCTATTTGCACAAGGATTTCCCTGCCAAATACCATTAGACAAAAAGTTTACAGTGCTGAAAAACATCTGCAAAGCATTGGTCTACTGAACAATGATAAGCTTGACTGTAAAATATTAGATAATGTCCTTGCTAGACTGTGGACAACTGAGCAAACTGAAGATCCTGGAAGCTTGTTGGAGAAAACAAGAACACTGAGAAGGCATCACCTTCTGTCAACTTCTCATCACCGCTTCATGATCAGAAAGGAAATCACTTTTAGGAACGCTCAAAGGAAAGGACTATTTCACTATTCCCCAATACCAGCTCTATCACTGAAATGCAAAATGGCAAATCCTTGGCACAGCCTGTGATGCTGGCACCCTGTATGAGCACTGGTTCAAGTCCTGGATGTTCCACTTCCAATCCAGCTCTCTGCCAACACACCTAGGAAAGCAACAGAAGATGGCCCAAACACCCACATGGCTTCAGCCTGGCCCAGCCTCAGCCTTCGAGGCTACTTGAGAAGTGACCAGTGGATGGAAGATCTCTCTGTGTCTTCCTCTAACTCTGATTTTCAAACAAATAGATGATTCAAAGAAAAAAAAAGGAGGAGGGAAGGAAGGAAATAATGAAGGAAAGGCAGACCAGCAAATCCAGGTTATTTAACAAGAAGCAGCCCAAAGAAGATGCCCTTGACAACATCGCTAATGAAAAAGTGAGAAATCTTGAGCACAAGAGGCAAATAACACCTGTAATCTAAAGAAAGACGACTACCATTTCCAGCAACAGTCATGGAGATTACTACCTTAGATTAATGTTTAAGGAATAAATACAAACACTGGAGAGGGTTTGAGTGATATTAACCTTGTCTAAATTACTGTAGTGAGGTACACATTTTCATCTAGTTACCTTACTCACATGACATCCACTGATTGCTTTATGAATGTTTTAGCCCAATCTGCAAACAGGCAAATTTAGTTTACCTAGATTACTGTCATCAATTTGAGGGAAAAAGTTCAGAGTCAATCTACAAAATAAAAAGAAGCTTTTACGTTTTCTCTTTCCTGATCTTGCAATCTAATGGAAATAAAGTAAGTCTGGATGGATGGTTCAAACCTGTTCCACAAAAAATGTTCACATACTTTTTTTTTTTTTGCTCTATGACATTTTATTACAAATAAATGGAGCCTCATGTCTAGAGAAAGGATCTCATTACACTTCAATTTAATTAAATAATTTGTTTAAAAAGTTTTTCCTCAATCCAGATTTCAAATGACTGTCTTAAGACACAACCAATGCTGAAATCCTGTCTATATATTAATGATGCATGAGATTAAAATTATTTTTTTAAAGATTCAATTAATTTAATTTGAGAGTCAGAGTTACATACAGTGAGAGGGAGAGACAGAGAGAGGTCTTCCTTCCACTGGTTCACTCCCAGGTTGGCCGCAACAGTCACAGCTGGGCCGATCCGAAGCCAGGGGCCAAGAGCTTCTTCCCAGTCTCTCACATGGGTGCAGGGCCCAAGCACTTGGGCCATCTTCTACTGCTTTCTCAGGCCACAGCAGAAAGCTGCACAGGAAGTAGAGAGGCTGGGACTAGAACTGGCGCCCATATGGGATGCTGCACTGCAAGGAAGAGGATTAACCTACTGCACCACGGGGCCCGCCCCAGATTAAAATTCTTAACTTGAAATTTTCTCTGCCTCTAACCTATGATGGTGACCCATTAAAATGAATAACATTTTCTTAGGGGAAATACCATACCTCCAAATCAGTCCCAGTAAAAATCCTAATATTCAGGACATGAGGAATAAGAAAGCAATAAGGCATATAGAAAGCAATCACAGTAGTAAAACATCATAAATATGTCCTCCTTATCAGTAATGAAATGTACATGGACCAAATTTGCCAACCAAAAGACAGACATTGGCAGAGTGGAGATTAAAAAAATCGATCCCACTAAATGTCACCTGCAAGATTCTGACTTTGGAGTCAAAGGCACAACAAGGTTCAAAGGGAATGGACGGAAAAAGATACCCCATGCATACAGTAACCAAAACTGGGCAGCAGTGTCTACACTAGTATCAGACAAAATGGCTTTAAATCAAACAAGGACGCCAGAGACAAAGAATATATTAATAAAACAAGATATTACCAAAAGGTTCAGTAGAAAGAAGGTATAATTATCAACCTATGCAAATCTAATAATAGACACCAAAATACACAAAGCATAAATTGTCAGAATTAAAAAGGGAAACAGGAGATCTGGAAACAAATCAGCACATGAAAGAGACAGCTGCACTCCTCACAACAGCCAAGCTATGGCATCAGCCCAGATGCCCACTGATGGATAAACACAACCTGGTATACGTCACAATGGAATACTACTGAACCATAACAAGGAAGGAAATCCTGACATTTTCAGAGATGTAGACAGAACTGCAGATCATTCTGTTAAGTGAAACAAGCCACATGCAGAAAGACAAATATTGTAGGTTCACATACATATGGAAGCTAAAGCGGGTAAAAGCCACCACTTGCAATGTGGCACCCCACATCAGAGAGCGGTATCCCAGCTACCCTGCTTCCAATCAGGCAGTGGAAGATGGCCCTGCCACCCAGGTGGGAGACCAGGATGCAGTTCCTGGCTGATGGCTTCAAACTGGCCTACATCTAGCTGCTGTGGCCATTTGGGGAGTGAACCAGCACACAGATCTCCACCCACCCACTCACCCACCACCACCATTCTGGCTTTCAAATAAATACATTATTTTTTTTTAAGTAGTCCATCTGAACTTAGAACCGTGTTCACTAGAGGCTGGAAATGATAGAGGAAAAAAAGGAGCTGAATAATGGGTTCTGAAGCAAGTCAGACGGAAGTACCAAGTTCTAGTGTTCCAAAGCACAGTGGGACACCTGTAAAAGAGGAGCTAGTAGGATTTAAGAACAAAGATAAGGAAGCCGACTTCCTAGTTTGATTGGTTCACAGTGTATATGCACTGAAATATTGCACTGTACCCTATAAATATATATAAGCATTTCATGTTAATAAAATGGTTAAATAGGCCGGCGCCGCGGCTCAATAGGCTAATCCTCCACCTTGGGGCGCTGGCACACCGGGTTCTAGTCCCGGTCAGGGCACCGATACTGTCCCGGTTGCCCCTCTTCCAGGCCAGCTCTCTGCTGTGGCCAGGGAGTGCAGTGGAGGACAGCCCAAGTGCTTGGGCTCTGCACCCCATGGGAGACCAGGATAAACACCTGGCTCCTGCCATTGGATCAGCACAGTGCACCGGCCGCAGCGCGCCGGCCTTGGAGGGTGAACCAAAGGCAAAGGAAGACCTTTCTCTCTGTCTCTCTCTCACTGTCCACTCTGCCTGTCAAAAAAAAAAAAAAAAGGCCGGCGCCGTGGCTTAACAGGCTAATCCTCTGCCTTGCTGCGCCGGCACACCGGGTTCTAGTCCCGGTTGGGGCGCCGGATTCTATCCCGGTTGCCCCTCTTCCAGGCCAGCTCTCTGCTATGGCCCAGGAAGGCAGTGGAGGATGGCCCAAGTGCTTGGGCCCTGCACCGCATGGTAGACCAGGAGAAGCACTTGGCTCCTGGCTTCGGATCAGCACGATGCGCCGGCCGCAGCGGCCATTGGAGGGTGAACCAACGGCAAAAAGGAAGACCTTTCTCTCTGTCTCTCTCTCCCTCTCACTATCCACACTCCCTGTCAAAAAAAAAAAAAAAGTAAAGAAAGAAAATGGTTAAATAAAATAATTTTAAAAACTTAAAAATGCAGAAGTTGTTCTACAACAATAGTTAGGGTTCTCAATACACCGCAACCACCACCCCAATAAGAACAGAACAACCAGGCAAAAGTAAAGAAATAGAGGACTTGGCAACTAGATCTAACTAGATATAAAAATTCACAGAGAGGCTGGTAAGGCGGTGCAGCGGGCTAAGCCACCACCCAAAACAAAGGCAAACCTTAAGGAAGATTAAGAAAAAAGAAGATTCAAATTACTAACATCAAAAGTGGATATGGGGCCAGTGTCGCGGCACAGGTAAGCTGATGCTGGCAATACCAGGCCAGCATCATGGCATAGCAGGTAAAGATGCCACTGGCAATGCCCACATCCCCAATGGATGCTGCTTCATATCCTGGTTGTTCCACTGCCGAACCAGCTCCCTGCTAATGATGGCCCAAGTTCTTGAGGCCCTGCACCCATGTGGGAGACCCACAAGAAGCTCCTGACTCCTGGCTTCGGATCAACCCAGCTCTGGCCATTGCAGCCATTTGGGGAGTGAACCAGCAGAGGAAGATCTCTCTGTCTCTCCCTCTGTCTGTAACTTTGCCTCTTAAATAAATAAATAAATCTTTTTAAAATCATAGAAAAGACATGAGGCAAAGCCAGCGAGTGCTGGGCACCTCTCCCTAAAATAGCTCACACTCATCATAAATTGAAATACGTGAGAAGTAAATGGAGATTACAAGGGGAAACAAAGTAGGGTTGGGTTTTTTTTTGTTTTGTTTTGTTTTGTTTTTAGTTTATGAGCTAGAGATTAGTTGAGGTTTTCAGTATTTAATACTTAATTTGCACATGTCAACAGAAATGTACAACCAAATCTGGTTTTTATTCTTAGACAGTGTCATTTCAGATTATTGTAATTCCTCCATGTCAATTGGCTCCTGACTACAACCATTACAAAATCTCTCAATTTTCTGCGAATGAACTTTATAGTACTTAGTATTTTTTTTTTTTTAATAAGGCCTTCCCCAGAGCAGGAAAGACTAGATATCCTCAGTACCATTTCCCTTCCTAATCAAAGTCTTGTGGAAATCCTCTTTATAATTTAAATCTACAGATTCTCAAAGCATGGTCCATGTCTCCACGGGTCCTGACACTCTCTTAGGGTCCCCACAAGATCAAATAATTTTTATACTAAATTTAATATACTAAATATGGATAAATAATTTTATACAAAATTACTGGCATCTGGAAAAAATAAAGGTGGTAACACCGCGCCCGCCCCGCGGAGCCCGCGTCTCGCCGGCCGCCCCAGCGCCTCAGGCCCCGCGCTGGGGCCGCCCCGCCGAGGGAAAACTCGTCACACACAACCTGTCAGGTGAGGGCGGCGGCCGGGGCGCTCACCGGCTCCGGGTGGGGGCGCTGGCTGGGGGGCCGCGCCGAGCCGCGGCACCGGGCTGGGCGCCGGGCGCTGGGCGGCTGCTCGCTGAGCGCACGGCGGGTCTGTCGCCGCCCGCCGCCCGGTGTGTCCACACAAACCCCGGAGGCCGGCGAGGCGGCGGCGGCGGCGGAGGCCGAACCTGCCCGCATCCCGGGCAACGTCAGCGCGGCGCCCATCCCACCTCACGCCTCGGCCGGCCGACCAGGAGGAGCGGGCGCGGCACCGGGACGGGCACTCTGAGCGGCCAACGGCCACGGCACGCGCAGGCGGGGGAGCCGCGGGAGAACTGGCTGCGCGCGCATCTCCCCCCCACCCCGTGCCGGGCGTCTTGCAGCCGCGCATGCGCGCGGGCACCGCCAACCGCCCGAACCGAACCGGACGGCGGGGCGGCTCCCTGCGTTCTTGCCCTCACCTCTCTGTGCGCCCAACAAGGGCTTCTCCCCACTCCCCGCCTTTTCCCAGAACTAGGCCGGCGCCCACCCGGCCACCCCCAGTCACCCTGCAGAAATCACTCTCCCACCACGCATACATCCAACTTGGGGCGGGGTCGCTGGGAGGGGGGGTAGGGGTCTCATCGCTCCCTGCGGCCCCCCTGGTCTCCCCCCCACGGCCCCGAGGAGAGGCTGGGCGGGACCTGGCGTTAGCACTGCCCAGCACCGTGGAGAAGCACGCAGTGGCACCGTGTGGCCCAGCCTCATTTTGGGGTGTCGGGTGCTCTACGGCTGGCTGATCTGTTCTCTGTGTGCCCACGTGGACCACAAAGACGGCCCTGCGGCGCTGGCCGCTGCCCCCCGCACGGGGAATGGCTCCTGGGCAGCCAGAGCCATGTGCCAGGGGAGAGGGGGAATGAGTGACAGCGACTTCGTTTTGCTTTTGTGCTGCTATGGTGCCCGCGGTCCAGGAGGGGGGGGGGGGGGTGCTATGCAGAGTCAATCTGCTGCCGCCAGCTACAGGAGTTGAGCGGAGAGCCGCGAGGTTTTTTCATGTTTTCTTGCCATTTGGCTTAAACAGAATTAAAGCAGGTTCACAGTGCAGTGCAGCGTGCCCCCTGCAGATGCACGAGAGACTGCCATGATTTCCCGCATCCCGAGCACCCACAGGTAGGTTATGGTATTTAATTTTCAACAACGGCCGCCCCCGAGCTACACAATCTGAAAAGGCAGTATCTGAGAACACCTAGGTGAGAATATTGAACATTGTGCAAAAACTGAATATATGTGATCTACATGAGAAATGTATTTAAAGATCTGCTCCTAAACAAATCAGTCTGCAATAAGCATTATGTGTGTTGGGGGCTGGCACTGTGCCACAGCAGGTTAAAGCCCCAGCCTGCAGCCCAGTTGGTCCACTTTCAATCCAGCCCCTGCTAATGGCCTGGGAAAGCAGTGGAAGATGGCCCAAGTGCTTGGGCACCTGCACCATGTGGGAGACCTGGAAGAAGCTCTTGGCTTCTGATCAGCCCACCTCCGGCTGCTGTAGTCATTTGGGAAGTGAACCAGCAGATGGAAGACCTCTCTCTCTGTCTGTCTCTACCTCTCTCTAACTCTGTCTTCTCAAATAAATAAAATCTTAAAAAAAAAAAAAATCATGTGTGAGTGTGTGTAGAATCTGAATTCTTCAGCAAAGCATTGTTAATGTGGTTTAACAGCTAGGACTCAGGCCCAGACTACCACACACAGCTAGGTAAATAGCAGACTTAGGGAGCTTTGAAATGATTGCAAACGCATAGTTTGCTGTGTGAGTGACATACCTTTTGCTGTGGCAAGAGTTGGGAGGACTCACCCTCCCCTGGACAATGTGACTTCACAGCTTCTGGGACACCATGTGTGAGAACATGGCAGGAACATTCTCTCCCAGTGGGAAGTATACATTACCACTTCTCAGGTCCTATATGTGAGCTGCTGTCCACACCTACTGGAGTTCAAAATGCATGTAAATGCAAGAGTTTGGCACACAGAGAGCTCAGGTGGTGTCAGCCCACACCCTGTCACCTGCTTTTCCAAACACCACTGGTCTCGGAGTTCATCTAAACTTTGCTAGCAACACCCCCATTCAAAAGCATCAAGGGACGTCTGTGAATCTCCTCTGTGTTGGATGACACATCTCCTGAGAACAATGTATGAAAGATACACCTCTTTCCTTAATGCGACTTTATCTTCCACAAAGGGCTCCTTCTGTCCTAATTGAGCTATTACTCATTGGCGTGTACCCGCTATGTGAATTATCTATCAAATATATGACCCATAAGCTCTTTGATTAGTCTCCCCTTCTTTTTTTTTTTTTTTTAATAAGGTTTATTTACTTGAGAGGCAGAGCTATAGACAGAGAGGGGGAGAGACAGAGAGATTGTCAATCCACATCTTTGCCTGTGCTTCAATCATGCCTGTCCAAGAAGGCACCATAAAATCACGAAGGACTGGGGTGGGCATTTAACCTACTGGTTAAGGCACTGATAAAGACAGCCACAACCCTCATCAGAGTGCCTGGGTTTGAGATGAGGCTCCGCTGTGATCCCAGCTTCCTGCTAATGTTCAGTCAAGGAGACAGCAGGTGATGGCTTAAGTATTCCGGTCTTGGCCAACCACATGGGAGACCCAAGTGGCGTTTCAGCTCCCATCTCTGGTCCTACCCCAGCCCCAGGTCTTGGAGCATTTGTGGAATGAACCAGCAGATAGGAGCTCTCCCTCACTCTCTAGGTATCTCTCTCATCTCTCTCTCTCTCTCTCTCTCTCTCTCTTTTAAAGAGAAGATATGATCTTTCTTGCAGAATGATAATAGGAAAATGGAGTGTCAGTTTGAGTTGGTTTTTCCCTCTATATCTTTATATAGGAATACCACAGACCAGATTTTGATTCTAGATTTCAGGACAATCATCAATCAAATCAATGAAAGGGTTTATTTATTCTCCATATCATTTCCTTTGGGGTGGAATCCAGACTTTAAAGAGTGCACAGCCATGATTCATTGGGTGGCAGACAAATTATTGTACTGCTATGTCAATGTAACTTACTGGAAATACAACCCCTGGACCTTTCTTTTTCAATATTTATTTATTCATTTGAAAGACAGAGTTACAGGGGGTAGGAGGAGAGAGAGGGAGAAAGAGAGATCTTCCATTCACTGTTTCACTCCCCAAATGGGCCCCAACTATCAAAGCTGGACCAGGCTGAAGCCAGGAGCCAAGAGGTTCATCTAAGTCTCCCACATGGGTGCAGGGGCCCAAGCACATGGGACATCTTCTGCTGCTTTCCCAGGCCACAGCAGAGAGCTGGACTGAAAGTGGAGCAGCCAGTACTTGAACTGGTGTCCATATGGGATGGTGACACTACAGGTGGACGCTTTACTTGATATGCCTTAGTGCCAGTCCCCCCCGGGACCCTCTGATTTGTAGTTGATCAAACAGAAACATAAAAGCAACCTGGATATGCTGTTAATTATTGCTTGCAGGACTGGGCTCTTGTGGAATTTGACAGTACCTCCTGGTAAAAAAAATGTTAGTATTCAGTTAAATTCTAAATGTCTGCCAGAAAAGGAGAATTGCTTAGTGTATAGCAGGGGGCGGAACTCCAGAATTTTGGGGACTACAAATATCATGAAAGTACTGAAGAGGAAAAATGTCTTACTTTTCCCTATACCATAAAGAAAGAGGATTTATAGATGAAAGAATTCCAACCACAGGCTGAGCAAACATAGCGCACTGTAGGGTGTCCGTGGTTTCCACAGTGACCAGGGGCTGCCTGGGAGCTGCACTCACTGCCACTGGCCAGCATCTGCAGAGAGGATACAGTGTATCACATACAGATCCCTATGTGGGGAAGGGTCAAGCCTCAAAATTCAAACTATGGACTCAATTCAGCCCTTACCACATTTGCACCACCAGAAAGTTGAAATATTCACCCATCATAACTCAGGTACCATCTGTGCACCAAAAGTAAGAACAGCTGTCTTTAGATGGTAGAGAAATGGCTTTTGCTTTTCCTTTTAGCTTCCCTAGTTTTATAAGTTGTTATAAGGAACACAAGGTTGCTGTTGTAATTAGGAGTGAAGCCATTGTCAAAGACAAAAAAAAAAAAAAAAAAAGAATATCCCATGACTTGAGTCCAGCTCACCTGACTGACTCATTTTCCAGTCTCCTTGTAACAAACAGAATATTTCCAGCTGCTCTATTTTAAGAGAGATCTGTCAGGGGCCGGCGCTGTAGCACCGTGGATTAAAGTCTGGGTCTGCAATGATGGCATCCCATATAGGCGCCGGTTGAAACCCCAGCTGCTCCACTTCTGATCCAGCTCTCTGCTATGGCCTGGGAAAGCAGCAGAAGCTGGCCCAAGTCCTTTGGCCCCTGCACCCATGTGGGAGAATCGGAAGAAGTTCCTGGCTCCTGGCTTGGGATCAGCATAGCTCTGGCCATTGTGGCCAGCTGGGAAGTGAACCAGCAGATAGGAGACCTTTCTCTCTCTGTGTGTGTCTCTCTCTGCCTCTACTTGTATATAATTCTGCCTTTCAACTAAGTAAATGAATCTGTAATGAGAGAGAGAGAGAGATCTGTCAGAGAGCATGGCCTGCTGATGGCCCTGGCACAAATTCCTGAATAGCGATGCTCACGGATGCTTAACACGGTTAGCCACGACGTTTGGCTTTTCAGTAGATGCAACCCACCTTTATCCTTTTCTGGAAAACTAATTGTTGCTTGCTAAAATAACGAATGGCTGCCTTCCACCCTTCATAATAATCTGTTATTCAGCAGGAGTGTGCTTATATAGCAAATGAACTGTTCTAGTCTTCCATGAGTATCTTCAAACGTTATTGGGGTGTTTTGTTTTTAGTAGTGATATTCTTTCTCCAAGCAGAAGTTGGTTCTGTGAGCACAGACCTGAAGCAAAGAGGATCCAAGGCATTCCAAACCCAGGCTCTATGGAATGTCAGATGGCACTCCCCCAGTTGAACTATGGCACAGAGCTCTCTGAGGGTTGCCACTCCTGATGAATAGAATTACTCCACCTGTGAGTGCACTAGGCTGGCTCACTGAAAACAAGCCAACCCCAAATAAACCCTGGTCTGTGATGACTGTCATCTTCTGTGCTGTAAACAGCTCCCACACTGTATCAATGACTACAAAACAACTCATGGATTCTTAACATGTGTGCTCCTCACAAAACACAACCTGCCATTCCCTCTTTATGCATTCAGACTCTTGGGTCCTAACACACTCATGGCATCTCAGGCTACGGCTTTCTTTGGGGAGTGTTCCTGTCTTGATAATATACCTAGATGGCAGTGTAGGGTTAATATTATGAGTAAAAGTAAATTGAAAGTAGATCATTGTAAAAATTAAGAGAGGGGATAGGAGAAGAAGGAGGAAGAAGGGTGGGGTCATGGGAGGGAGGGAGGGTAGGGTGGGAAGTATCACTATGTTCCTAGTTCTGTATACATGAAATACATAAAATTAGTGTATGTTAAATAAACTTTAAAAAAAATAAAAGGAAGATGCTCCAAGGCTCCAATTATAAAACAATTTCAAAGAAAAGGAACTGCTGGTTGCCCTGGTTTGATTAGAACACGTTGTATACATGTGTTCAAATGTCCCACTGTAGCCCATATATATGTGTGGTGGACACACCAAATGATCATGACAGTTGATACAAAAAGTTACCATAGTGGAAGTCCATGTGAAACATAGAGGAAGTACACAGTCGCACTAAAAAGCGGGAACAAGCCCAGTGTCCAACAGCAAGTGAATAGCTTAATGATCAGTGTTCCATTCAGACCAAAAGTAAACTATTGAACCACATAGCAGCATAGAGAAACCTCAAAACCCTTAACACAAAGCAAAGGAAGCTAGAGACAAGAGAGCAGCTATTGTTTGATCCTGTCTCTGGAAAATTCTGGGAAACACCCATCTAATCTATAGTGAGAGAAGGCAGGTCAGGGATTGCTGAGGGCTGGGATAGAGGTGGAGTGATTAACTGGAAAGAGCAGGACAGAACTTTCTGAGTAAGGGGCGTTCTCTAAGCATTGATTATGGTGGGGAATATGCACCTGTATACATGGGAAAACTCACTGAACCGTAGAGTGCAAGGAGCACATTCCACTGTGTGTAAATTGTATCTTATTAAGGCTGATTTTTGAAATAATCACTGGTAAAGAAGAGGAGTGACTGATGCCCCCCAGGGTGGTTAGGGAAGGTTCTACCATGGAGTGCTGTGACTGAGCACAAGAGGAGAGAGACGCAAATGTGAAATGGATTGGAGACCTCTGCAGACAAAGAACACAACATGCAAAAAGGGCCCACAGGTTGCCATGGGAAGCACTGGGAAAAGACATTGGGCTCCACGTGGAGTGAATAGGGAGAAATCTAGGGCCAGTGTGTGGCCAAGGTAAGCCAAACCCTCTCTCTGAGCCTTGGTTCTCTTTTCCGTAAAACTGAAGGGTTGGAAAATAAGCAGACAGAGGCGCTGGACTAAATAATCTCTAAGACAATATTTTCGAACAGATGGGCCACAAACTAATTTTTATTGATTGATTTATTTGAAAAGCAGAAATGAGAGTCAGTCAGAGACAGGGAGAGAGAGATAGAGAGGTAGAGGTAGAGGTAGAGAGAGAGAGAGAGAGAGAGAGAGACTGAGATCTCACATCTGCTCGGGACTGGGCCAGGCCAAAGCCAGGAGCCTAGATCTCAATTCCGGTTCCCCACGCCCATGGCAAGGACCCAAGTACTTGAACCATTACCTGCCGCCTGCCAGGATGCACATTAACAGGAAGCTAGAATGGAAAACAGAGGCAAGACTCAAACCCAGGCCCTTCAGTATGGGCTGGGGGCATCCTCACGACTGTGGCCAAATGTCCACAATGGTCAGAGCTGGGCTGAGGTTGAAGCCAGGAACTCAATCCAGATCCCCCACGTGGGTGGCAGGAACCAATTACTTGAGCCATCACTTGCTGCCTCCCAGGGTGTGCACTTGAGGGAAACTGGAGCCAGGAGCTAGAGGCAAGGATTGAACCCAGGTACTCTAATGTGGGATATGAGTGTTCTAGCCGCTAGGCCAAAAACACCTGCTCCACTTGGTCAGTCTTATACTAACCACTTATGTATACCTGTTGCATCCACTGTCCTCTAAAGGCCTCTTAAACAATCATAATTTGTTTTCCAGCGCTTAGCAAATTGTTTTGGATATAGTATGCATTCAGTGCACATTTGTAGAATTTAATATAATTTAGAAATAGCAGTTTGGAACAGTTCCTCCTTTTTTTAAAAGATTTATTTATTTGAAAGTCAGAGTTACAAAGAGAGGAGAGGCAGAGAGAGAGAGAGAGAGGGAGAGAGGTCTTCCATCTGCTTGTTCACTCCCCATTTGGCCATGATGGCAAGAGCTGTACCGTTCTGAAACCAGGAGCCAGGAGCTTCCTCCGGGTCTCCCATTTGGGTGTAGAGGCCCAAGGACCTGAGCCATCTTCTTCTGCTTTCCCAGGTGATAGCAGAGAACTGGATTGGAAGTAGAGCAGCTGGGACTTGAAACAGTGCCCATATGGGATGCTGGCACTGCAGAGGATGGCTTTACCTGCTGTGCCACAGTACCAGCACCACAGTTCCTCCTTTTTTTTTTGGACAGGCAGAGTGGATAGTGAGAGAGAGAGAGACAGACAGAGAAAGGTCTTCCTTTTTGCTGTTGGTTCACCCTCCAATGGCCGCTGCAGCCGGCACATCTTGCTGATCCGAAGCCAGGAGCCAGGTGCTTCTCCTGGTCTCCCATGCAGGTGCAGGGCCCAAGGACTTGGGCCATCCTCCACTGCCTTCCTGGGCCATAGCAGAGAGCTGGCCTGGAGGAGGGGCAACCAGGTTAGGATCCAGCGCTCCAACCGGGACTAGAACCCGGTGTGCCAGCGCCGCAAGGCAGAGGATTAGCCTGTTAAGCCACAGTGCCTGCCAGTTCCTTCTCATAAAAAGTTTGCAGTGCATGGAGGCAGGGGCAAGGAAAATCAATTAAAATAATTACATATTACATCCATTTACAGGAGAAACGATGATAACAGGAAAGCAATTGTAAGAACGCTTACTGAGAGAAAAGTGCATCCTTCCGTCTGCATCTTTCAGAGCCAGCCCCTGTGGGCTTGAAATGGACATGACTGGTTTTTCCTATTGGGTAATTCACTCTCCTTTCAAGCCCATGCTCCTTCCAGTGCTGTCTGTATGGCTGGCTCCCGTGCAGCGCTCAGATCTCAACTCAGCCTCAGTTGGATCTGAGTTTCCTGAGCAGGGACTGACACAAGACTCAGGAGCAGACTTCTGGAAGCAGAGGTGCAGACACAAGGCAGAGCAGAGACCTATCAGCTGGCTATGGTTATCGTTGTTGGCTGACTGCAGCCATGAATTTCAGCAGCAGTAAAGAAAGCTCTTCAAAAAAAAAGAGAATAGGGACCAGAGCTGTGACGTAGCAGGTAAAGCTGCCGCTTGCAGTGTGAGAATCCCATATGGGCACTGGTTCCAGTCCTGGCTGCCCCACTTCCAATCCTGTTCCCTGCTATGGCCTGGGAAATCAGTAGAAGATGGCCCAAGTCCTTGGGCCCCTGCACCCACATGGGAGACCGGGAAGAAGCTCCTGGCTCCTGGCTTCGGATCAGTGTAGCTCCAGCCATTGCAGCCATCTGGGGAGTGAACAAGCAGATGGAAGACTCTCTCTCTCTCTCTCTCTCTCTCTCTGTCTCTCTCTCTCTGCCTCTACTTTTCTTTCTGTGTAACTCTGACTTACAAGTAAGTAAATAAATCTTTAAAAAATAAGAGCAATATTGTCACACCTGAAACCAAGTTCCCACAGTTGCGGCCAACTGGGGAGTGAACTATCAGATGGAAGACCTCTCTCTCTGTCTCTACCTCACCTTCCTTCTCTGTGTAACTTTTTCAAATAAATAAATCTTAAAAGAAAAAAAACACAAAAACATATGAGTCAGATCCCTCGCATTGCCAGAGATGATCAGTGGCATTTTTTTCTTTAGTGTCATCATGAACTTACAGATTTGAACAATATCTGAAGTATCTGAATATTTTTCAGTGATTATCCTTATTCATTATCAAATTTTTTCATCTTTCTTCAGTGAAAGTGTAATTCACATTGATTCCAAGTTCCTTTGATACCACCCTGGTAGTCTTTTTTATGATTTTTTTTTATTTATTCAAAAGGCAGAGTTTACAGAGAGAGAGAGAGAGAGGGAGAGAGAGAGATATTCCATCCACTGGTTCACTCCCCCAGTGGCCACAATGGCTGGAGCTAGGCCAGTCTGAAGCCAGGAGCCAGGTGCTTCTTTCTGGTCTCCCTCATGGTCAAGTTCTTGGACCATCTTCTGCTTTCCTAGGCCATAGCAGAGAGTTGGATTGGAAGTGGAGCAGCCAGGACTTGAACCGACACCCATATGGTACTGGAGGCTTTACCCACTATGCCACAACACCGGCCCCTTGGGACGTTTTTAAGCAGCAAATCTCACTGATAGTAAAATATGTATTTTAATTTGTATTTATTTTCTTTTATTTGAAAGATAGAGAGACAGAGAACAAAGAAAGACAGACTGATAGTTATCTTTCCTTTACTGGTTCACTTCCCAGATGTCCACAACAGCCACAGCTGGGCCAGGCTGATCCCAAGAACCCGGAATTAAATCTGGTCTCCCAAGTGGGTGACAGGGACCCAATTACATGGGTGGGCATAACTGGAAACTGGAACCAGAAGTGGAGTAGCCAAAACTCAAACCAGACACTCCAATATGGGATACAGGAGTCCCAAGCAGTGACTTGACAGCTGCACCAAACATCTACCACTGAAATTTATATTTTAAATATAAAATGCAGCATGTGTTCACATTAATCATCAAAACCAAAGTCTAAATCTCCAGAGTTTTTATTTAAATCTTCATTTTCTTTCCCTAAAACTCCTTTCTCCTACTCCCAAAATTCTGATTTTGACAAAAAATAAATGTAATAAGAATACAATACTTCATTTGTTTTACCTCAATCCACACATATAAAGTTCTCCAAATAATAGTACTAATAATAATACATCTGTCACAGACTGGGTTCTCCAGAAGATGACACTGAAATGGAGTTTGGGGTACAGCAGAGAAACAAAAAGGAAAGCAGTAAGAATTAGGCAGAAGCCAGATCAATGTGTTATGACTTATGGCACAACCAGACTCCCCAGAACCTGGACCAGTCCAGCAGAGAGTTCTGGAGTGGACGATGCCCTTCACAGATGTCTCACTGACCAGAATTTATAGTCCTGTCCTACTTGGTCACCAGATATGGACTACGCCAGGAAGAGCATGACCCCAGGCAACATGGCATCCAGTTCCAGCAACAAGAAGACTTCCCTACGGAGAATCTGGGACACACTCCTGGTCTACCATGGTCTCCAACCATGTGGTTATTGAAAATAGTCCAGGATTATTTTCACAATTCTTTCTGTGTTTTTTTGTTTTGTTTTGTTGTTTTTTTTTTTAACAGGCAGAGTGGATAGTGATG
Source organism: Lepus europaeus (assembly GCF_033115175.1). Taxonomy (NCBI): domain Eukaryota; kingdom Metazoa; phylum Chordata; class Mammalia; order Lagomorpha; family Leporidae; genus Lepus; species Lepus europaeus. The sequence goes on from NC_084838.1 coordinate 101,217,356, forward strand.
TGAGAGAGAGAGAGAGAGACAGACAGAAAGGTCTTCCTTTGCTGTTGGTTCATCCTCCAATGGCCGCTGCGGCCAGCTCATCCCACTGATCCGAAGGCAGGAGCCAGGTGCTTCTCCTGGTCTCCCATGCGGGTGCAGGGCCCAAGGACTTGGGCCATCCTCCACTGCACTCCTGGGCCATAGCAGAGAGATGGCCTGGAAGAGGGGCAACCGGGACAGAATCCGGCACCTGGACTGGGATTAGAACCCGGTGTGCCGGCGCCGCTTAGGCAGAGGATTAGCCTGTTGATCCACAGCGCCAGCTACAATTCTTTCTGTTTTTAGGGCATATTCCTCTAGTTATCTGCAACTGAATTACTCTCTCTCTCTCTCTCTCTATATATATATATATATATATATAGAGAGAGAGAGAGAGATCTATATATATAAAATCTCTCTATATATATATTTATATATATATAAAATCTTAAATATTTATTTGTTTGAAAGTCAGAGTTACAGAGAGAGGGAGAAACAGTGAGACAGAGAGAGAGATTTTCCATCTGTTAATCCACTCCCCAGAAGGCCACAGCTGTGGGTGAGGGTGAGGATGGGGGTAGGGGTGGGTGTTGGGCCAAGCCAAAGCTGGAGCCAGGAGCTTCTTCTGGGTCTCCTATGTCGATGGCAAGGAACCAAGTACTTGGGCCATTTTTCCTGCTTTCCCAGGCACATTTTCAAGGAGCTAAATTGGAAGTGGAGCAGCCAGAACTTGAACTAGCACCCAAACAGGATGCCGGCATTGTAGGCAGTGGCTTAACCCAATGTGCCACAATGTGGCCCCTTCTTTTCTTTTCTTTTTTTCTTTTTCCTTTCTTTTCCTTTCCTTTTCTTTCCTTTTCCTATCTTTTCTTTTCTTCCTTGTTCTCCTTTTTTATGATATTAACCCTTTATAAAGCATAAACACTCAAAGATCTGTCACTGTAAACCTTCTGTGGGTAGATAGGTGATGTTGTGGCATTTTTAAAGGTCATCAAATGAAATTATAAAAATATTTGCATGATCTTATAAGCTGCCAGAAACATAAAAGACACAGATGATAATATGATATGCAATCAAATGATTTACCAAAATTATTTATTTAGCTTGTTTATTATTTATTTAGCTTATTTATTTATTTTGTGTCTTAGAGAAGTTAATTGAAATTAACAATAAAATGGAAAGATAAACCATAAAATATATTTTTTAACTTTTATTTAATACATATAAATTTCCAAAGTACAGCTTTTGGATTACAGTGGCTCCCCCCCCCCCATAACTTTCCTCCCACCCACAACCCTCCCATCTCCTGCTCCCTCTCCCATTCCATTCACATCAAGATTCATTTTCAATTATCTTTATATATAGAAGATCAATTTAGTATATATTAAGTAAAGATTTCAACAGTTTGCACCCACACAGAAACACAAAGTGTAAAATACTGTTTGAATACTAGTTATAGCATTAATTCACATTGCACAACACATTCAGGACTCTAGCTTGTGTAGCCAATTTCTGCATAGTTGAGCAGCACTCCAGGCCTTGGCTTGTGTGGGCAGCCCTTATCTTGCACCTGTCTGTAATTGTAACCCATACTCTAAATATGCCCTTGAAAATCAAAGAAATTGTAATTTTAAAAAATGGACAACAGACTTTTCATTGTAAGAAGAAAGAATCATTGTGTGACATGATGTAAAAACAAAGTCTGGTGCTTGAAAGCCAGAGCCATGCCATCAGCCTTGCTGTGAGTGTGTCTCTAATTTCTTCGAGAGCCAACACCTCTCAAACCTTGGGGCCCTGGACTGGCTGGAGCTGGTCTCTGGCAAAGGACAGAGATCCTACATGGGGAGTAAGTGCACAGTGACTCCTGTTGTTGACTTAACAATTGATACTCTTGTTTATGGTGTAAGTAATCACCCTAGGCTCTTGTCATGCGTTACCAAGGCTATGGAAGCCTTTTGAGTGTGACAACTCCAATCTTATTTAGACAAGGTCATAGTCAAAGTGGAATTTCTCTCCTCCCTTCATAGAAAGTTATCTCCTTCTTTGATGGCCCATTCTTTCCACTGGGATCTCACTTGCAAAGACCTTTCATTTAGGTTTTGTTGGTTTTTTTTTTGTTTGTTTGTTTTTTTGCCAGAGTTTCTTGGCTTTCCATACTCTCAGGGACTCTTCAGCCAGATCCGAATGCCTTAAGGGCTGGTTCTGAGGCCAGAGTGCTGTTTAGGACATCTGCCATTCTATGAGTCTGCTGTGTATCCTGCTTCCAATGTTGGATCATTCTCTCCTTTTTAATTCTATCAGTTAGTATTAGCAGACACTAGTCTTATTTATGTGATCCCTTTGACTATTAATCCTATCATTATGATCAATTGTGAACTGAAACTAATCACTTTGACTAGTGAGATGGCATTGGTACATGCAACCTTGATGGGATTATATTGGAATCCCCTGGCACATTTCTAACTCCACCATTTGGGGAAATCCGATTGATCATGTCCCAAACTGTACATCTCCTCCCTCTCTTATTCCCACTCATATTTAACAGGGGTCACTTTTCAGTTAAATTTAAACACCTAGGAATATTTGTGTGTTAATTAAAGACTTCAACCAATAGTATTAATATTAAGTAGAAAAAATATTAAAAGGGATAAAGTATTAAGTTGTTCATCGACAATCAGGACAAGGGCTGATCAAGTCATTGTTTCTCATAGTGTCATTTCACTTCAACAGGTTTCCTTTTTGGGGCTTGGTTAGTTGTCACTGATCAGGGAGAACATATGATATTTGTCCCTCTGAGACTGGTTTATTTCACTCAGCATGATGTTTTCCAGATTCCTCCATTTTATCGCAAATGACCGGATTTCCTTGTTTTTGACTGCTGTATAGAATTCTGTAGAGTACATATCCCATAATTTCTTTATCCAGTCTACTGTTGATGGGCATTTAGATTGATTCCAAGTCTTTAGCTATTGTGAATTGAGCTGCAATAAACATTAATGTGCAGACAGCTTTTTTGTTTGCCAATTTAATTTTCTTTGGGTAAATTCCAAGGAGTAGGATGGCTGAGTTTTATGGTAAGGTTATATTCAGGTTTCTGAGGAATCTCCAGATTGACTTCCATAGTGGCTCTACCAGATTGCATTCCTACCAACAGTGGGTTAGTGTCCCATTTTCCCCCCATCCTCACCAGCATCTGTTGGTAGATTTCTGTATGTGAGCCATTCCAACAGGGGTAAGGTGAAACCTCATTGTGGTTTTGATTTGCATTTCCCTGATTTCTAGTGATCCTGAACATTTTTTCATGTGTCTGTTGGCCATTTGGATTTCCTCTTTTGAAAAATGTCTGTTGAAGTCATTGGCCCATCTCTTAAGTAGTTAGCTTGTTTTGTTGTTGTAGAGTTTCTTGACCTCTTGATGTTGTTTATTAATCCTTTATTTGTTGCATAGTTTGCAAATATTTTTCCCATTCTGTCGGTTGCCTTTTCACTTTCCTGACTGTTCTGTTTTGCAGTATAGAAACTTATCAATTTGATTCAAACCCAATTATTTTAAACTCCAGTAGGTGTGGTCAGCAGCTCACATATAGGACATGAGAAGTGGTAATGTATCCTTCCCACTGGGAGAGAATGTTCCTGCCACGTTCTCACATGTGGTGTCCCAGAAGCTGTGAAGTCACATTGTCCAGGGGAGGGTGAGTCCTCCCAACTCTTGCCACAGCAAAAGGTATGTCACTCACACAGCAAACTATGTGTTTGCAATCATTTAAAAGCTACCTTGGCCGGCGCCGCGGCTCACTAGGCTAATCCTCCGCCTTGCGGCGCCGGCACACCGGGTTCTAGTCCCGGTCGGGGCACCGATCCTGTCCCGGTTGCCCCTCTTCCAAGCCAGCCCTCTGCTGTGGCCAGGGAGGGCAGTGGAAGATGGCCCAAGTGCTTGGGTCCTGCACCCCATGGGAGACCAGGAGAAGCACCTGGCTCCTGCCATCGGATCAGCGTGGTGCGCTGGCCGCAGCGCGCTACCGTGGCGGCAATTGGAGGGTGAACCAACGGCAAAAGGAAGACATTTCTCTCTGTCTCTCACTCTCTCTCACTGTCCACTCTGCCTGTCAAAAATAAAAAATAAAAAATAAATAAATAAAAAGCTCCCTAAGTCTGCTATTTACCTAGCTGTGTGTGGTAGTCTGGGCCTGAGTCCTAGCTGTTAAACCACATTAACAATGCTTTGCTGAAGAATTCAGATTCTACACACACTCACACATGATTTTTTTTTTTTTAAGATTTTATTTATTTGAGAAGACAGAGTTAGAGAGAGGTAGAGACAGACAGAGAGAGAGAGGTCTTCCATCTGCTGGTTCACTTCCCAAATGACTACAGCAGCCGGAGGTGGGCTGATCAGAAGCCAAGAGCTTCTTCCAGGTCTCCCACATGGTGCAGGTGCCCAAGCACTTGGGCCATCTTCCACTGCTTTCCCAGGCCATTAGCAGGGGCTGGATTGAAAGTGGACCAACTGGGCTGCAGGCTGGGGCTTTAACCTGCTGTGGCACAGTGCCAGCCCCCAACACACATAATGCTTATTGCAGACTGATTTGTTTAGGAGCAGATCTTTAAATACATTTCTCATGTAGATCACATATATTCAGTTTTTGCACAATGTTCAATATTCTCACCTAGGTGTTCTCAGATACTGCCTTTTCAGATTGTGTAGCTCGGGGGCGGCCGTTGTTGAAAATTAAATACCATAACCTACCTGTGGGTGCTCGGGATGCGGGAAATCATGGCAGTCTCTCGTGCATCTGCAGGGGGCACGCTGCACTGCACTGTGAACCTGCTTTAATTCTGTTTAAGCCAAATGGCAAGAAAACATGAAAAAACCTCGCGGCTCTCCGCTCAACTCCTGTAGCTGGCGGCAGCAGATTGACTCTGCGTACCCCTCCCCCCCCACACACACACACTCCCCCTTGGCCACCATAGACAGCAGCACAAAAGCAAAACAAAGTCGCTGCTGTCACTCATTCCCCCTCTCCCCTGGCACATGGCTCTTGCTGCCCAGGAGCCATTCCCCGCGCGAGGGGCAGCGGCCAGCGCCGCAGGGCCGTCTTTGTGGTCCACGTGGGCACACAGAGAACAGATCAGCCAGCCGTAGAGCACCCGACACCCCAAAATGAGGCTGGGCCACACGGTGCCACTGCGTGCTTCTCCACGGTGCTGGGCAGTGCTAACGCCAGGTCCCGCCCAGCCTCTCCGGGGTCTCCTGGGGCCATGGGGGGGGAGACCAGGGGGGCCGCAGGGAGCGAGGAGACCCCTACCCCCCCTCCCAGCGACCCCGCCCCAAGTTGGATGTATGCGTGGTGGGAGAGTGATTTCTGCAGGGTGACTGGGGGTGGCCGGGTGGGCGCCGGCCTAGTTCTGGGAAAAGGCGGGGAGTGGGGAGAAGCCCTTGTTGGGCGCACAGAGAGGTGAGGGCAAGAACGCGGGGAGCCGCCCCACCGTCCAGTTCGGTTCCGGCGGTTGGCGGTGCCCGCGCGCATGCGCGGCTGCAAGACGCCCGGCACGGGGTGGGGGGAGATGCGCGCGCAGCCAGTTCTCCCGCGGCTCCCGCTCCTGCGCGTGCCGTGGCCGTTGGCCGCTCAGAGTGCCCGCCCCGGTGCCGCGCCCGCTCCTCCTGGTCGGCCTGCCGAGGCGTGAGGTGGGATGGGCGCCGCGCTGACGTTGGCGGGATGCGGGCAGGTTCGGCCTCCGCCGCCGCCGCCGCCGCCGCCTCGCCGGCCTCCGGGGTTTGTGTGGACACACCGGGCGGCGGGCGGCGACAGACCCGCCGTGCGCTCAGCGAGCAGCCGCCCAGCGCCCGGCGCCCAGCCCGGTGCCGCGGCTCGGCGCGGCCCCCCAGCCAGCGCCCCCACCCGGAGCCGGTGAGCGCCCCCGGCCGCCGCCCTCACCTGACAGGTTGTGTGTGACGAGTTTTCCCTCGGCGGGGGCGGCCCCAGCGCGGGGCCTGAGGCGCTGGCCCTGCCCGGTGCCCCGGGCGGCCGGCGAGACGCGGGCTCCGCGGGGCGGGCGCGGTGGGCGCCTCTGTCGCCGGCTCGGGAGCCCCAGTCGCAGGGCCCTGGGTGACAGTGCAGAGTCTGGCCGCAGCCGCCGGCCGGGGTTGCGGGTTCGCGACTGCGGTGGAACCCGAACGCAGAGGCTCTGCTGCCGGGCCCCGGGATGGTCTGCTTGGGGTGGGTTCCTCGTCGGGGGAGGGGCTGGGAGCAGTCCCTGTGCGTCTGGACAGCTGAGCCCACTGCCCATTAACGCGGCTGGCTCCGGGTCTGACGCGGACGTTCTCTTTTGCAATACCGCACTAATTCTGTGTGCATGCATGCTTTTGATTTTTTATTTTTCATCCCATTCCCTCCCCCCCCCCCCACTTTTTTTTGTTCTGCAGGAGTTCAGAATTGGAGGAGTGTTTAATTCCAGTGCAGGACAATTTGTACTTAGAGGCGACCTCACTGGTCTTTTTGATCGTTCGTTTTCACTTTTCTTATTGTAAACCATCAGTACTTTCTTTGTTAACCTCGGAATTATTCTTAGAAATTCTCTCTTTTCTTTTCTTTTTTTTTTTTCTTTAAACCAGAAAGTTATTTTTGTGATTGTGCTGTGGAATGTTTTCAGGTCTGTAAGCCAAACCGGTGATTTATTTTAGGTGATTTACATGGTACCTATTTTAAAAACATGTGCCAAATGTTGAAACTACACAGACCCTGGAGAATCCACCCTTAAGCATTTCCTATGTAGAGTGACTGTCAGATAGTCCTGGCTTATCCACACCTTATTTGTCACCCTAAAGACAGAGGGTTTTTTTTTTTTTTCTTTTATTAAGTTTTTATCGATGTATTTTGGGAGACAGTTTTTGTCCAGTGGTTCACTCAAATGCCGGTAACAGCTACAGCCGGGCAGTACTGAAACCTGGAACTGGCAGCTCCGTCCAGGTCTTGCACTTGAGTGGTAGATATCTAGCCGCTTGAGCCGTCATCACTGCCTTGCCAGGGTGTGCCAGAGTTCTTATATGACTTGTTCAGTTTCCCGTTCCACTTCTCGGGAGGCAGATTGCACGGTGAAGTTAAAGGTTCATTTTTAAGGCCCTCAAAATTCTGTCTGCAATAGAGCCATCCCCGATGCACTCTGAACTGGGAAATCAAGGGGCAGACTTGAAACTACTATGGTATCTGGTGGACTTTGCAGAAACAGCCGAGTGTATTAATGCAATGAACACTTTGGTGGTAGCAGTTTGTTGAAGCTGTTCCAGCTGGCTTGAGTCACTCATTCTCTTTAGAGAAATCTTGCTGAGCTGAACTGTAAGAACTGTAAGAATAGGTTTACCTCCCTTATCAGAAGGAAGAGGAGGTCCAAGATGTGTGATGTGTGGTACTTGTCGGTGTACTGTAGTGTGGTAGCCAAGGGTTGGGCCTTAGAGCCAGAGTTTGAATCCTGCCTTTGTTTTAGGCGATGTATTTATCCTCTACTACTTTGTTTCCCCTTTTAAACTCCATTTACTTCTCATTTATTTCTCTCAATTTATGATGAGTATGAGCTATTTTAGGGAGAGGTGCCCAGCACTCGCTGGCTTTGCCTCATGTCTTTTCTATGATTTTAAAAAGATTTATTTATTTATTTAAGATGCAAAGTTACAGACAGAGGGAGAGACAGAGAGATCTTCTTCTGCTGGGTCACTCCCCAAATGGCTGCAATGGCCAGAGCTGGGTTGATCCGAAGCCAGGAGTCAGGAGCTTCTTCTTAAATCCTACTAGCTCCTCTTTTCCAGTTTATTATAATTTATATAATATATTATTATGAATTAAAGTTGTCCCACTGTGCTTTGGAACACTAGACCTTGGTACTTCTGTCTGACTTGCTTCAGAACTCATTATTCAGCTCCTTTTTATTCCTCTATCCTTTCTAACCTCTAGTGAACACTGTTCTAAGTTCAGATGGACTACTTAAAAAAATTAATGTATTTATTTGAAAGGCAGAATGGTGGTGGTGGGTGAGTGGGTGGGTGGAGATCTGTGTGCTGGTTCACTCCCCAAATGGCCACAGCAGATAGATGTAGGCCAGGTTGAAGCCATCAGCCAGGAACTGCATCTTGGTCTCCCACCTGGGTGGCAGGGCCATCTTCCACTGCCTGATTAGAAGCAGGGTAGCTGGGATGCTGCTCTCTGATGTGGGGTGCCGCATTGCAAGTGGTGGCTTTTACCCGCTTTAGCTTCCATATGTATGTGAACCTACAATATTTGTCTTTCTGCATGTGGCTTGTTTCACTTAACAGAACGATCTGCAGTTCTGTCTACATCTCTGAAAATGTCAGGATTTCCTTCCTTGTTATGGTTCAGTAGTATTCCATTGTGACGTATACCAGGTTGTGTTTATCCATCAGTGGGCATCTGGGCTGATGCCATAGCTTGGCTGTTGTGAGGAGTGCAGCTGTCTCTTTCATGTGCTGATTTGTTTCCAGATCTTCTGTTTCCCCTTTTAATTCTGACAATTTTTTCTTGGTATAATTTGGTGTCTATTATTAGATTTGCATAGGTTGACAATTATACCTTCTTTCTACTGAACCTTTTGGTAATATCTTGTTTTATTAATATATTCTTTGTCTCTGGCATCCTTGTTTTATTTAAAGCCATTTTGTCTGATACTAGTGTAGACACTGCTGCCCAGTTTTGGTTACTGTATGCACGGGGTATCTTTTTCCATCCATTCCCTTTGAACCTTGTTGTGCCTTTGACTCCAAAGTCAGAATCTTGCAGGTGACATTTACTGGGATTGATTTTTTTTTTAATCTCCACTCTGCCAATGTGTGTCTTTTGGTTGGCAAATTTGGTCCATGTACATTTCATTACTGATAAGGAGGACGTATTTCTGTTGTTTTACTACTGTGTTTCTTTATACCTTATTGCTTTCTTATTCCTCATGTCCTGAATATTTGGATTTCTACTGTAACTGATTTTGATATATGACATTTCCCCTAAAAATTTTTTATTCATTTTAATGGGCACCATCATAGGTTAGAGGCAGAGAAAATTTCAAGTTAAGAATTTTGATCTGGGCTGGCACCGCTGCTCACTTGGCTAATCCTCTGCCTGCGGAACCGGTAACCTGGGTTCTAGTCCTGGTTGTGGCGCCGGTTCTGTCCCAGTTGCTCCTCTTCTGGTCCAGCTCTCTGATGTGGCCTGGGAAGGCAGTGGAGGATGCACCAAGTGCTTGGGCCCTGCACCTGCATGGAAGACTGGGTGGAAGCAACTGGCTCCTGGCTTAAGATCGGCGCACCACACCGGCCCTAGCAGCCATTTGGGGGGTGAACCAGTGGAAAAGGAAGACCTTTCTCTCTGCCTATCTATCTCACTGTCTAACTCTGCCTGTGGAAAAAAAAAAGAAAAAGAATTTTGATCTGGGGCAGGCGCTGTGGTGCAGTAGGTTAATCCTCCTCCTGCAGCGCCAGCATCTCATATGGGCGCTGGTTCTAGTCCCAGCTGTTCCACGTTCCATCCAGCTCTCTGCTGTGGCCTGGGAAAGCAGTAGAAGATGGCCCAAGTCCTTGGGCCCCTGTACCCATGTGGGAGACCCAGAGGAAGCTCTTGGCTCCTGGCTTCAGATTGTCCCAGCTCCGACTGTTGCGGCCAAGTGGGGAGTGAACCAGCAAAAGGAAGATCTCTTTCTGTCTCTCTCTCTCACTGTTTGTAACTCTGCCTCTCAAATAAAATAAATTAAATCTTAAAAACAAGAATTTTAATATCATGTGTCATTCATATATAGACTTAGGATTCCAGCATTGGTTAAGTCCTAAGACAGTCATTGGAAATCTGGGTTGAGGAAAAACTTTTTTAAACTATTTAATTAAATTGAAGTATAATGAGATCCTTTCTCCAGACATGAGGCTCCATTTATTTGTAATAAGATGTCATAGAGCAAAAAAGAAAAATTTTTATTAAAAAGTGTCTGTACATTTTTTGTGGAACAGGTTTGAACCATCCATCCAGCCTTACTTGATTTCCATTAGGATGCAAAATCAGGAAAGAGAAAACGTAAAAGCTTCTTTTTATTTTGTAGATTGACTCTAAACTCTTTTCCTCAAATTGATGACAGTAATCTAGGTAAACTAAATTTGCCTGTTTGCAGATTGGGCTAAAACATTCATAAAGCAATCAGTGGATGTCATGTGAGTAAGGCAACTAGATAAAAATGTGTACCACACTACAGTAATTTAGACAAGGTTAATATCACTCCAACCCTCTCCAGTGTTTGTATTGCTTCCTTAAACATTAATCTAAGGTAGTAATCTCCATGACTGTTGCTGGAAATGGTAGTCATCTTTCTTTAGATTACAGATGTTATTTGCCTCTTGTGCTCAAGATTTCTCACTTTTTCATTAGCGATGTTGTCAAGGGCATCTTCTTTGGGTTGCTTCTTGTTAAATAACCTGGATTTGCTGGTCTATCTTTCCTTTCTTCTTTCCTTCCTTCCCTCCTCATTTTTTTTTCTTTTAATCATCTATTTGTTTGAAAAGCAGAGTTAGAGGAAGACACAGAGTCTTCCATCCACTGGTCACTTCTCAAGTAGCCTCAAAGGCTGAGGCTGGGCCAGGCTGAAGCCATGTGGGTGTTTGGGCCATCTTCTGTTGCTTTCCAAGGTGTGTTAGCAGAGAGCTGGATTGGAAGTGGAGGAGCCAGGACTTGAACCAGTGCTCATACAGGGTGCCAGCATCACAGGCTGTGCCAAGGATTTGCCATTTTGCATTTCAGTGATAGAGCTGGTATTGGGGAATAGTGAAATAGTCCTTTCCTTTGAGTGTTCCTAAAAGTGATTTCCTTTCTGATCATGAAGCAGTGATGAGAAGTTGACAGAAGGTGATGCCTTCTCAGTGTTCTTGTTTTCTCCAACAAGCTTCCAGGATCTTCAGTTTGCTCAGTTGTCCACAGTCTAGCAAGAACAGTATCTAATATTTTACAGTCAAGCTTATCATTGTTTAGTAGACCAATATTTTGCAGATGTTTTTCAGCACTGGAAACTTTTTGTCTAATGGTATTTGGCAGGGAAATCCTTGTGTAAATAGATGAGAATAAAATAGTGAAGTTGTTGTGGTGGAATGAGAACTGGATCGGGGCATGTAAGCAAAGACAATGAAAGGGCATGATAGTTTCTCACACTGAGCATATTTAAACGATTTAGATTGAACTTGCAAGCATGAGCTGTGTGTTTCTTTGTATTTTTTAGCAGTTTATTTAACTTAAAAACTTGTATATGTGAACTAGTCATGTAATTAGAGTATACAACTTGAATTTTGGAGTAGGCATCAGAATTTCTTTGACTTTTCTGCAGAATGAAAATTAGGACAACTTAAGTGTGTGAGATTCCAATACCTTGTGTGTGCACACCAGTGCCTGCTGGCTTGCTGATGGGCTTGATTTCAGTCTTAAGTCAGTGAGACCAGAACAGCTTTTAGATCCATCATGCTCTGGAACTAGCTCCAGTTGAGAGCAAAAGATCAGGATAACCTCAAAAAATGTGTACTTTTTTTTTTAACACAAGAGCAGACAAAATTGTTTGCTTTTTGTTAGGTGCATTTTGTTAGGCTATCTAGAGCAGGCTGATACTGCTTTTATGATTTTCTGCTGTTAAAGTGAAATTCCTGTAGTAACAAGTTTTAAATGTATTTACTTTTATTTGCACTTGTATTTGAAAGTCAGAGAGGGTAAGAGAGAGGGAGAGAGAGAGAGAGAGAGAGAGAGAGAAAGAATTAGGTAGCTGGGGCTGGGGGCTGGGCCAGGTTGAAGTAGGAGGCTGGCACTCAATACAGAACTACCCTGTGGGTGGCAAGGACTCAGGTACTGGAGCCATTCCTTGCTGCCTCCCAGGGTATGAGTCAAGGTGAAGCTGGACTTGGAAGTGGAGGAGGGGCTTGAGTCCAGGCACTCTGAGGGGGCCTGTGGCCATCCCAACCTGTATCTGAGCTGCTACACTCAATGCCTACCCCACATTTAATTCTAGCATAAGCCACCTCTAAATATATAAAAAATCAAATCATACGTTAGCGATATTCCACTTTAGGGAACTATACACCGTGAATCTTTATGTAGAAGTATGGAGGCTGGCACTGTGGCATGGCAGGTTAAGCTGCCATCTTCAATGCTGGCTTCCTGTATGGGCACTGGTTCAAGTCCTGTCTGCTCCACAGATGCAGCATCCAGCTAATGTGCTTGGAAAATCAGCAGAGGGTGGCCCATGTGCTTGGGCCCCTGCATCCACGTGTGAGACTGGATGAGGTGCCTGGCTCCTGGCTTTGTTCTGGTCCAGTCCTGGTTGTTGCAGTTATTTGGAGAGTAAACCAGCAGATGAAAGATCTTTCTGCCCTCTCTGTCTCTCTGACTTTCAAATAAACAAATAAATAAATCATAAATAAAAGAAACATGGATGTCTCAGTGTGGCTCTGCACCTCTGCTGGATAATTCGGAGTCCATCTCCGAGGACCTGGTGGGTTAGTAATTCTGCTTTTGTTTTGCATTGTATTGTATCATAGGAGGCAGACACTGAGGCAGCATAAAGGGACATTTGAATTATTAAAGTTCCCACATAGACTGTTAAGTTTTGTTGAGGTATAACTTACATACCATACCAATTATACACTTAAAGTATACAGCCTAAAGTATACTTTAAAAAAAAAAGATTTATTTATTTTACTTGAAAGTCAGAGTTACACAGAGAGAGAAGAAGAGGCAGAGAGAGAAAGGTCAGCCATCTGCTGGTTCACTCCACAATTGGCCACAACGGCTGAAGCTGCGCTGATCCGAAGCCAGGAGCCAGGGACTTCTTCCAGGTCTCCCACATGGGTGCAGGGGCCCAAGGACTTGGCCCATCTTCTACTGCTTTCTCAGGCCATAGCTCTCTAGCAGAGAGCTGGATCGGAAGTGGAGCAGCTGGGACTCGAACCGGCACCCATATATGATGCCAGCGGTGCAGGTAGAGGATTAACCTACTTCGCCATGACACCGGCCCCTCAGCTTCTGCTTCTTATGGTCTCCATTAGCAGGAAGCGGGATTGGGAGTGGGATCAGGACTTGAACCCAGGCACTCTGATATTGGAGGCAGGCATCCTAAGCAGCATCTTAACCATTTTGCCAATATTTAAGTTCTTTGCATCACCAACTAATATTCCTTTGTAAGACATACATTTGAATTGTTTTCTCTCTTTGGCTATTATGAATAAAGCTTTTCTGAACATGCATATAGGTTTCTATGTGGACGTACGTTTTTATTTCTTTTGAGTATATGCCTAGGAGTGGACTAGTTGAGTCGTATGGTGGGCACTTTAAATAAAACTTATTTATTTGAGAGACGGGGCAGGGAGTGTGGAGAGATCTGAGAGAGCTCCCATCTGTTGGTTCGCTCTCCAAATACCTACAGCAGCAGCCTGGAACTCAGTCCACATCTTCCACATGGGTAGCAGGAATCTCACTGTTTGAGTCCTTATTGCTGCTGCCTCCCAGGGTATGTATTAGCATGAAGCTGGAGTGAGGAACCAGAGCTAGGCAATGAACCAGTACTCTAGAATGGGATGTGGACAATTTTTTAAATGTTCTCTTTTTTTCTTTTAAAGATGTATTTATGGCCAGCTGTGTGAATCACTAGGCTGATCCTCTGCCTGTGGTGCCAGCATCCCAGTCCAGTCCTGGTTGCTCCTATTCCAGTCCAGCTCTCTGCTGTGGCCCAGGAGTTCAGTGGAGGATGGCCAGGTCCTTGGGCCCTGCACCCACATGGGAGACCAGGAGAAGCACCTGGCTCCTGGCTCCTGGCTTCAGATCAGCGTGGTTTACAGATGGCTTCTTCTTGCTAGGGGAAAGCCAGATCTTCTGGTTTATCTTTTTATGGGCATCTATCCCATTATGAGGTCTCTACACTGATGACCCAATTATCATCTTCTCAAAGACTCTACCTTCTAATACCTTCACTAAATTTTTTTGTCCCCTGTCCCTCCAGAGTTTTATAAGGGCCACTCAGGATGTTGTATTGAGAATCGAATGTGGAGGGTCAAAGGTAGAAGGCTTGACTGTGTTTAGTAGGTAGTGAGGTGATGAGATTTTGGGTATGTTTTGAAAGTAGTGGGAGTCAGGACTTTCTGATGGATTGGTGTGTGTGTGTGCAGCAGGAGACAAACAAGTAGCCAAGGTCTTGGGCCAAGCAGCTGGGGAGAGGATTGATTTTGACTCTGGAAGAGCTAGGGTGCAGCACTGTTGGATTGATTTTGAATTGGTAATATTGTTAGGAGATGCAGGTGGAGATGTTTGAGTTGTCAGGAAGCTGGATGATGTGACCGGGGAACAGACTGTAGGTAGAAGAGGACAAGAAGGACCTGAGCCTTGGGCATTCTGTAGAGGAGACTTTGAAGTGACCTGTGTGGTAGGCAGCAAACAGACTACTGCCAGGAGAGAGTGTTTGCAGGAAGAGGGTGTGTTTGCTGCTGCTGGTAGGATGCGTGAGACAAGGACTGGTCATGGACTGTTAACTGGGTTTCATAACAGGAGGTTGCTGGTTGCTGACTGACAAGGGCAGAGCCTGCCTGTAATGTGCTCTCTAGAGAGGGGAAGACAGGGCTGTGCACACTGTGTGTAACTGCTTTCATGAGGAGAGAAAGGAGACTCCAGCTAGATAGGGGCAGTGGGGGGGGGGAGAAAGTTTTTCTCTTTAAGACAGATTTTATGGTGATGAAAACATCCAATCATGTGGAAAGAGTAGATTGTGTCTGAATTTAGTGGTTGGTTATTGTAATCACTCCTCTGCTTATGCTTGCAGCTTCTTTGCCCCTGTCTTGTCACACTTGCTTGGCAAAGCCTTGAACTTGGTGAGATGCAAGGCCTCTGTTTCTAGGTGCCCGATCTTACTGCACCATAGCGCAGTGATCACAGATATTCACAGCATAAGAAGCTTTTTATTTACTCTAAAGTGCTCTGGCTTCCAGCTTCAGCAATTGAAAGCTGTAGGACACAGTGGATTAGCCCTAGGATAATAGGATTGAAAGCTGATCTTTTTTTCCCAACTAACTTTAAAAGTCCCAGAAAGTAGAATTCTTTGAGGTTGTCGGTTTCATTAGTGAAAATTGTTTGTCAGGAGTTACATATTTAGTGGCTGAGAATTTTCCATAGTGGTGAGGCTGGAGATATGGAGGAACTAAGAAGTTATTTGCAATCAAATTTTTAGGTAGCTCTCTTCATGGTCTCTTTCTCTGTTGTCCTGGACATTTCCTGAGTTTGTGGAGTCTCAGTTTCCTGGATTCTGGACAGAATACCCATGCTTCTGTGCCCCTTACTTTTCTTTTTTGTCACTGTGGACCTTGATCTTTATTTTTTTACTGTCTGCTATTATTTTACCTTTATGGAAGGAGAGGAGAATGTGGTTAACCTGTATTGTGACCTTCAAATTTGAATAACTTCTTAACTGTAGAAATAGAGTTGGTTATGGCAAGTACCCAACATTAGCCTTTATAGTTCTAATAAAATTTGCAGCGACCTTTTCATGACATGCACTGTTAATGTAGTTTTACAGAGAGTCTTAGCACTCAACAAGTAGAAATGACATAATTTCTCTTGATGACAGCAATAGTGCTTTGGAAAGCACATATGATTTTCCCCCTGCCTTTAGGTCTATAGTGATTCTTAATACTTTAGAAGCTGGGAAAACTTACTCTGAATTTGTAGTCACTTTAAAAAGATGAGTCTATTAAAAGAAAGAATAAGTAGCAGTGTAAAATTCCTCATGGACTTTAAAATGTCCTAATTTTTGTGCATGGTCCTAAATACCTATTTCCTTTGCTTTTGAGTTGTATTTTGTTGAAACGTTCTTATTGAAAGAAAAATTACAGATTCAGAAAAAATTCTGAATCAAAGTTAAGCCATTTCAAGTCTGCTGTTTTGCATGGTTGTTTTGGTTTAAATATAGCATTACTAAAAACAGGGTCATTGTTTCACTTTTCAGTGACACGACAAAACTCTTCTTTTCTAAGCATTGCTATATAAAAGTAAAAGACATTCAGGGTATTTTTTGGTGAATAATAAATCTGAACAATAATAAGAATTGTGTGTCTTGCTATTGAAGGTTGTTTAAAGTGTACAAAGTGTATTTTCTAAATATGGAGGGAAAATGTATATTATGTACATTCAGCAAGGTAATGATATAGATTTTTTTTATTTTGTTGAATCAACCTGTTACTAATTGAAAGTGTTCTCATATAGAAATAACCATACTTATTTACCAGTCTTTGGGCATTGTATGAATGGCAAACAATAAGTACATTAATCACAGGAAGAGTGGCTCATTCAAGTATTTTAAGGTGGAATATTAGAACAGTAAGAAAGTCTCAAAACAATTCCTAACAGCAGATCACAAACTGGATTTTGTAGCACCAGGATTTTGCTAACGTCCTCCTGGCTGATTTTAGGTATTTTAATAGTCAGATGTTCCACACTGAGGTAACCCACCAGAAGCACTTAAAAAACCCTTTTGGTTTCCAGTGCTGTCTTGTGTTGCCCACCATGAACATTTTTCATTGCCTGGCTTTTCTGACATCTTCAAAATAGAAAACACAGTTGTGTAAGTGTTTAATGTCATTAACGTTTTTCTTTCAGATTACCTGCAATGATGAAATGAAGTAACTCAAGATGAGCAAGTTAAAAGTGGTATCAGAGAAAAGGTAATTCTAAATATTTATATATATAGAAATTGCAGATATAATTGTTAGAAACCCATTACTTACAAATGCTATTCATGTTTAATAGTATGTTTATATTATTTTGTTAGTATTTATTAATATTAAAGCAGTAGTCCGTACACTATGGCTCATGGCCATATAAGGCCTCTCTCTTTGTTTTATGTGGCCTGTGACCTAAGAATGGGTTTTATGTTTTTAATTGCTTTTAAAAAGTCAAAATAATACTTTGTGACACCTGAGAACTGAAGGAAATTTGGGTTTGAGTTATGTGAAGAGAATTTTATGGGAACACAGCCCTGCTCCTTCCATGCTGCATTTGCATTGTGGTTGCCAAGTGGAGGAATTTGACAGACTGTGGCTCACAATGCCTAAAATATTTGTTATCTGGAACTTCGCAGGAAAAGTTTGACTTAGGAATCTGAGCTCGATATATCATCTCTGTGAAAGTTCTTAAGTGCCAAGGAGTTGTCTGAAGTTTGGTTAAAAGTCAGGCAAATTGGTTCCATGTTCAGGTTTTCTTAGCTGTATGGCCTTGAACAGTCTGCTTAACTCTGCTACACCTCAGTTTTGTCATCTACAAAATTATTTTAATGATAATATTGTTATAATAAGGATGTGAAGATTAATTAGTGCCTGGCTTACTCAGTAAATGACAGCTTGTTAATATTGGTAGCACCCAACATTGTTGTTTTTTTTTAAGAATTTTTTTATTTATTTGAGAGAGTTACAGAGAGAGAGAGAAGGAGGTCTTCCATCCAGTGGTTCACTCTCCAGATGGCCACAATGGCCAGAGCTTGGCTAGTCTGAAGCCAGGAGCCAGGAGCTTCTTCTGGGTCTCCCACATGGGTGCAGTGGCCCAACGGCTTGGGCCATCTTCCACTGCTTTCCCAGGGCATGGCAGAGAGCTGGATCGAAAGTGGAGCAGCCAGGTCTTGTACCAGCACCCATATGGGATGCTGGTGCCCCAGGTAGTGGCTTTACCCAATACCTCACACTGCCGGCCCCAACATTTCTGTGTTATGGTAAAATAACTCATTTACCAAAGGAAAACTATTTAGTAAGAAGAGTGACATAGTTTGACAACATTTTTGTAGATCTCTGTTGTTTGGCTTAATGGAAGAAAGCAGAAGTCTCTTATCTACTTTTGAGTTCAAACTGTTGTGACATAAACAGATACAACAGAGGCGAATGCACACAGACATATACACACACACACATATACAAGTGTTTGTGTTGTGTTATGGTTGATGGATGGGTCTAAGGAGTTCCAGAATGTGTGGAAAGAGAAAGGATTAGAGGGCCTTTTAGTGCAGTAATAAGAGGAAACTTCCCTCATTTGGAGAAAGAAAGGGTCATCCAAGTAGAGGAAGCTCATAAAACTCCTAATGGACATGACCAGAAAAGATCTTCATCCAACACATTGTAATCAACTCTCAACCGTAAAACATGAAGTGAAGATTCTAAAATGTGCACAAGAGAAATGCCAGATTACTTTCAGAGGATCTCCAATTAGACACACAGCTGACTTCTCATCAGAAACCCTACAGGTTAGGAGAGAATGGTGAGATACATTCCAAGTCTTAAGAGAAAAAAAAAAACTGTCAACTCAGAATACTACACTCTGCAAAGCTCTCATTTATGAATGATGGTGAAATAAAGACTTCCCATAACAAACAGAAATTGAGAGACTTTGTCACCAGCCATCCAGCCTTGCAGCAGATGATTAATGATGTGCTGCACACAGAAACACAGAAACATGGTCACCACTATGAAAGAAGGTAAAGGAAGAAAAACTCCCAGGAGAAGTCAAAGGAAATCCAAAGTAAAAAATAGGAATATTTTTGGAAAAATGGCAGAGCAAAGTCGTTACTTATCAATAGTCGCCTTGAATGTAAATGGCCTCAACTCTCCAGTTAAAAGATACAAACAGACTGAATGGATTAAAAACAAAAACCCATCCTTTCGCTGCCTACAAGAAATGCAATTCACCAACAAAGATGCATGCAGACTGAAAGTGAAAGGATGGAAAAAGATATTCCATGCTAACAGAAACCAAAAAGCTGATATACCCATCCTAATATAGGACAGAATAGACTTTAACACTAAAACTGTTAAAAGACTCAAAGAAGGGCACTATATAATGATTAAGGGATCAATTCAACAGGAAGATGTAACTATTATAAATGTATATGCACCTAATTACAAGGCACTGGGCTATTTAAAAGAAATGTTAATGGATCTAAATGCAGACGTAGACTCCAATATAGTAGTAATGAGGGATTTCAATATCCCACTTTGACCAATGGATGGAGCAACCAGACAGAAAATCAGCAAGGAAACAGCAGAGTTAATTGACACTATGGACCAAATGGACTTAACATATATCTACAGATCCTTCCAGCCTACATCTTCCAACTACACAGTGATCTTGTAGTACTGAATTTACAGTTGGTTTAGAATGTATCCTGATGTTAGATAACATTTTTTATTTTATTTTTTTTTTAGCCTTACCAATAATTCTTGGATTGTGGGACTCCTGTCTCAGCTGGAGAAGATAAACACTGAATCAGCAGAATCGGATACTGCCAGATATGTCACATCAAAGATTCTTCATCTTGCTCAAAGTCAAGGTAAACTTGAGTCTCTCCTTTTCTTTTTGGAGTGATTTCTAAAAGTTATTTCAAAGTAGATGCTAGGAATGTTCAAACTTGATAAATCTGTGACTTTCTATAAAAATTGAACTTTATTAAATTGGTTTAACAAGTAGAAAACTGAAGAACTTTGGAAGAGATTGATCCTCAATACATTATTTTTTCAAGATTTATTTATTTGAAAGTCAGAGTTTCACAGAAATTAGAGAGGCAGAGAGAGAGAGACAGGTCTTCTATCCACAAGTTCACTCCCCAATTGGCTGCAACATTCAGAGCTGAGCCTTTCCAAAGGCAGGAGTTCTTCCAGGTCTAGTATATTGGTATAACATTATTTGGACAAGTTGAATAAAATCCATGTAATAATCTCAGTGGATATTAACAATAAAAGACTTTGTTAACATTCCAAAACCTGTGCTTGATTTCTGTGTGTGTGTGTATGTGTGTCTGTGTCTCACAATAAGGGAAAAATCAGCAACTAGCTTAATATTTACTGGCAACACTTTAATGGCATTTCTGTTAAAATTAAGGTCCAGACAATTCTCAATTTTTTAAAAAAGATTTCTTCATTCGCAAGAGTTATAGAGAAAGAAAGCAAGACACAGAGAGAAAGAGAGAGAGAGAGAGAATTGGTGCCCATATGGGATGCTGACACTGCAGGTGCCAT
This sequence comes from Lepus europaeus, assembly GCF_033115175.1. NCBI lineage: Eukaryota > Metazoa > Chordata > Mammalia > Lagomorpha > Leporidae > Lepus > Lepus europaeus. The sequence goes on from NC_084838.1 coordinate 101,237,423, forward strand.
AGTTTGGGCAGGGGGCTCAATTCACAATTGTTAAAAAAGTTATTTATTTGAAAGGCAGAGTGATACAGAGAGGAACCAATCGAAAGGGAAAGAGATCTTTCTGTCTGCTGGTTCACTCCCCATTGGCTGCAATGGCTGGATCTGCGTCGATCCAAAGCCAGGAGCTGGGAGCTTCTTTCAGGTCTCCCCCCATGGGTACAGGGGCCAAAGCACTTGGGCCAACTTCTGCTTTCCAGGCCACAGTAAAGAGCTGGATTGGAAGTGGAACAGCCAGGACTCAAACTGGCACCCATATGGGATGCCGGCACTGCAGGTGGTGGCTTTACCAGCTATGCCATCGTGCCATGATGACTCAGGTGATTGGGTCCCTGCCACCTGTGTGGAACATGTGGATTGAATTCCCAGCTCCCAGTTTTGGCCCTGGCTCTGCCCCTGTGATTGCAGACATTTGTGGAATGAATCAGTAAATGGGAGCTCATTCAGTCTCTATCTTTGCCTCTGATAATTAGATAAAGAGTTCAAGAGATGTATTTGAAATAAAAATACTAGCATAAGAATGTTTGGAGCCAGTGCTGTGTCATAGTGGGTAATGCTGCTGCCTGCGATGCCAGCATCCCATATTGATGCTGGTTTGAGTCCCTGCTGCTCCACATCTTTTCTTTCTTGTTTTTTTAAGATTTATTTATTTATTTGAAAGTCAGAGTTACATACAGGCATTAAGAGAGGTAGAGAGAGAGAGAGAGAGAGGTCTTCGATCTGCTGATTCACTCCCCAGTTGGTCACAATGGTTGGAGATGCACTGATCAAAAGGCAAGAGTCAGGAGCTTCCTTTGGGTCTCCCACGTGGTGGCAGGACCCCAAGGCCTTGGGCATCTTCTACTGCTTTCCCAGGCCATAGAAGAGAACTGGACTGGAAGTGGAGCAGCCGGGACATAAACTGGCACCCATATTGGATGCCGGCACTGCAGGCAGTGGCTTTACCTGGTATGCCATAACATCGGCCCCTGCGCCACTTGTGACCCAGCTCCCTGCTAATGCACTTGGGAAAACAGCAGAAGATGTCCCAAGTCCTTGGGTCCCTGCACTGACATGGGAGATCTGGAAGAAGCTCTAGCTCCTGGCTTTGACCTGGCTAGACCCAGCAATTGCAGCCATTTGAGGAGTGAACCACTGGATACCCACCCCTTTTAACTCCATGTTTTTTTTTAAGATTCATGTATTTTATTTGAAAGCTTTATAGGCAGGGAGACAGAGAGAGAGAGAGAGAGAGAGAGAGAGAGAGAGAGAGAGAGAGAAAGGAAGAAAGAGGGGTCTCTCATCCTCCCATCTGCTGGTTCAATCTGACTGTGACAGCCAGAGCTGTGCCTATCCAAAGCAGGAGTTTCCTCTGAGTCTCCCACACTGGTGCAGGGGCCCAAGGACTTGGTCCATCTTCTGCTGCTTTCCCAGGCCATAGCATAGAGCTGGACAGGAAGTGGAGCAGCCAGGTCTTGAACTGTGCCTGAATGGGATGTCAGCACTGTAGTTGGTGGCTTAACCACTATGCCACAGTGCCAGCCCCTAACTCTGCCTTTCAAACAAACAAAATCTTTCTTTAAAAGAAAGATGTTGATAGTATTTATTGCAGTATTATTTGTAAGATCAAAGATCAAGAGACAGTCTAAATATCCATCGAGAGAATGGTTAGATAAATTTTAATATAGTCAAACTAGACCTTGATAGCCATGTTATGCAAGTGTTATCAATAATAAATTAAATATGGTGGGTCTTGTAATCCTAACAGCCAGGCTCACCCACAACCAATTTAATCATCATTGTTAATGCTTTCCATGTGACTGCAAAATTGAAAGCCACTGCTCTAAAGCAGAGAATGCCAAGCTTATTAAGTGAGGGGCCAGATAGCATATGTGTTGGGTTTTGTGGGCCATATAGCCTTTGTCACATTTACTGCACTCTGCCCTATAGCACAGAAACAGCCATAGATGACCCATAAATGGACAGGTATGGCTATGTTCCTATAGACTTTGTTAATGGACACTGAAAAAAAATATCACATGGAACATAATGGTTCATTGGTGGAAGTATATGAATTGTCCTGGAGGCCTACATGTAATATATTGAATAAACAGCAAGTCCCTTTGGTTCATGTAACTCTGTAGGTATAGCCTTGTTTTTGTACAGAATCAGCAATTATATGTGATGTTTGCAGGAACAGGCCATGCCCACACACATAAAGGAAAGCTGCCTTACACCTTGTTGGCAATATTGTTGCACCTTGTTGGCATCAGCGGACTAGATATGGAGAGGAATGAAGTGTGAACTCTTGCTTTGACTTTAGTTGTTGTATACTGTTAGAATTGTTACAGCAGGCACACATGTGTATTTAAATGATTAAAAGAGCAAACTGACTGGCTCTGCAGCTCAATAGGCTAATCCTCCACCTCCAGCGCTGGCACCTTGGGTTCTAGTCCTGGTCGGGGCACAGGATTCTGTCCCAGTTGCTCCTCTTCCAGTCCAGCTCTCTTCCATGGCCCGGGAGTGCAATGCAGGATGGCCCAAGTGCTTGGGCCCTGCACTCGCATGGGAGACCAGGAGCAACATCTGGCTCCTAGCTTCGGATCAGTGCATTGTGCCAGCTGCAGTGGCCATTGTGGGGTGAACCAATGGAAAAGGAAGACCTTTCCCTCTGTCTCTCTCTCACTGTCCACTCTGCCTGTCAGAAAAAAAAAGAGCAAGCCAACTCGTGCAGTGCACCTTATTCAAATGGTTGAAACAAAATTTCCACAGTTTGCTCTTAGTGTTTCTTGGATTCATTACATTTTCTGTCTTTAATATTGGATTACTTATTTGCAGTATGCACAATACCTCCTGTAATTTGTCTTTATTTTTTGCTAAAAGTATTTATTTATTTCATGCAAATGTTCTAATTTTAATTTGTTGGCAACATTTTCTTATTCTTAGTTTCTACAGAATGGGAGGGGCTGTCCCCTCTTCATTCCTGATTTTGGTACTTTGATTCTTCTCTCTTTTTTGCTTGGTCTGAATCACCAGGGTTGATTTTGTTCCATTTTTTCCCCCAGGGGACATTAACAATATTCAGAGACTGTTCATAAAATGCTTTTTGGGGTGTTGCAACTGGAACATGTTGGATAGAGATCAGAGATGCTGTTAAACATTATACAGTGTATTGCATGCCTCTCTGCTCCCCTGGCAAGAAAGGATTATCTGCTTAAAATGTCAATGAAGCTGAGGCTGAGAAACCCTGGTATAGCAAAATGTCAGTATTATGTGAAAGAACCAATATCTGGTTTATTGATTTTCTCTGCTTTTCTGTCTTATTGATCTTAGGTTATTGGTTCTGAGACTTTTCTTTTGTCAACAGTGATTTGAGTGCATTCTCTAAGTGATATGATGTGTTTTTGTTTGAATTTGTTCAAAAAATGTTTAAGTATGTGGTTTCTCTTGGACTCATGGATTATTTAGAAGTGTGTTGTTTAATTCCCTAGTATTTCAGGATTTTCCAAATTTCTTTCTTTTTTTAAAGATTTATATATTTATTTGAAAGTCAGAGTTACAGAGAGAGAGAGACAGAGAGGGAGATAGGATCTACCATCTGCTGGTTCACTCCCCAAATAGCCACAATGGCAGGAGCTGGGCTGACCTGAAGCCAGGAGCTAAGAGCCAGGAGCTTCTTCCAGGTCTCCCATGCAGACACAGGGGCCATCTTTACTGCTTTCCCAAGCCATAGCAGAAAGCTGGATGGAAATTGGAGGAACCAGGATTCGAACTGAGAGCCATATGGGATACTGGCACTGCAGGTGATGGCTTTACCCATTATACTACAGCGCCAGCCCCCTCCCCCATTTCTTTTTGTTGATTTTTAATTTAGTTTTATTATACTGTCTGATTTATTGAGATATTATGATAGTGATGAGATATTATGATAATGTATGGTCTTCTTTGAAGAATGCTCCATGTATACTTGAAAAGAATGTGTGCTCTGCTGTTACATTATCTGCTGAGTGGAGTACTCTGTAAATGTCAGGTCAAGTTGGTTGATGCTGCTGTTCTTCTATACCCTGTTCATTTTCTGTCTGGGTGCTCTATGAGTTCTTACGAGCTGGGTATTGAATTCTCCACCTATTACTCTTGAACTCTTTTTACCTTTGGCAGTTTTGGGCCCATCCCTTTTGTTAGACTCTGCTGTTGCCTATGTAGATCTTTCATCTCCAGCTGCTTTGACTCTTTCATTGTGATGCAATCTCTGTCTTTGTCTCCAGTAGTATTTCTAGACTTAAAGGCTGTTTTGCCAGATAAAAACATAGCCAGTCCAGCTGCCTCCGGATTCCTCTTTGCATGTTACACTTTCTCCATTTTACTTTGAACCTGTTTGTACTTTGCATCCAAAGTATGTTTATTGAAGATAACGTATTATTACATCTTGCTTTTTATCTAGTTTGAATGTTTGGTGCTTTTAATTTAAAGTACTTATTGATATGATTGGAATTATGTCTGCCATTTTTGATATTTGTTTTCTAAATGTTTTAGGTCTTTTAAATTCCCATCCTTTGCTCCTTCTTTTGTGTTATGTGTTGATTTTTTTAACTTGAAAATTTTAGTTCTTAGTCATTAAAATATGCATCATATTGCAGTGTATTCCAGCCTAATTCCAATAAACTATGGAAATTTTTTTCCAGTACAGCTTTTTTTCCTTCTCACTCCTTTATGTTATGTTATTAATGCTGTATGTATTCTGTCTTTACATGTCAGAAATCCAATAATGCAGTGTTATAATTATTGCTTATATTAACTATGCCTTCTAAAGAAGCCAGGAGAGAACAGTGGGAAGCCAAGTACATAGTTCTGAAGGGAGGTCTGGATATGAGCCAGTGGATTGGGAGTGTAATGCAGTTATCTGGGAGGAAATACAGGGTGAGGAAGGAGAGGTTTGTGTCCTGGGAACTGTCCCAGGTTTAGATACGGCTGTGAGAGGTGTCTTATGAAGATATTAATAGGCAATTATATTTATGATTTTTATGTGTTATTGATGCTTACCCTTTTATCACTAGGAGAAGTTCCTTCTTATTTCTGGTGATTTGCTTTATTTTGAAATTTATTTTGTCTGATACTAGTATTAAAGGACGAAACTGTTCACAAGAATGTCACCTTCCCACCCCCACAATGATCTTTCTCTATCTAGCCTCTGCAAAACTGCTTGCAAAACTAGATAAGCAAAAGGCCTCCAAGGCTTCTGGAGAGCCCCAGACCAGAGAAAACCCACCAAGTCTCTTCACAAGAACAAACCATTGCCCTGTTTGCTTCATTAATGTGACCTGTCACTGTAGAGGTATGCTCTGTCTCCTTTTTCCATCTCTTTTCTGAGGGTACGAAAGGACAGAACCCTGAGCTATTCCAGGCCTACCACGTACCCTCAGCTTTTATACCTTATTGTCTGTATAACAGCTTTTCCAGTCATCAAAGTTCACCACCTCTTTCCTTCTTCCTCTGTCTCCTCCTCTTCCCTCTTTCATTTGCAGTCTTTTTTGTATCTTTGAGTCCAAAGACCATCTGTAAACAGCGTATCGCTGATTCTTTTCTTTTTTGTTTTGCAAAAGAAAATTCCAGTTTGACAGTCTCTGCCTTTTAATTTGAATATTTACTCTAATTGTTGATCAGAGTTAGGCCTGATATTGCCCAGCCTTATTATTGATTTTTAATATTTTGAGAGTTCTTGCTGTCTATTTAGATAAAAACTCTGAATATCAGCTGAAAGAAGCCAGGCGAATGGTAAGTGTTTCACACTGATTCAGTGGGAGAAATGCACAGGAATGTGAGGGCTCTAATTAGGGGAGAAGGAAGTCTAGAAGCACAGGCTGGGTCCAGACCAGGCAGAGAGCAGGCCGGGAACCATGTGGAGCAGAGCATCCAGGCAGGAAGGCAGAGGCAGTGGACAGCAAGGGAGGGGCCCACCATGCTCCAGGCTTTTATTCACTTCATAGGGTGAGTGGTTATGTAGTCTGATTGGCAGGTGGGCATATAGGTGAGGTCAGGCAGGGGCGTGAGCTCACAGAAAGGGGCAGGGGGAAGGCATGGTCTCCAGCTCACCCATCCAATCGATTTAATCTAATCCGCCTGCCTATACCAGGCCTACAATTTTGTGGTTTTCTGTTTCTTCTTTCTGTTTTTATACTCCTTTCTTCTTGCACTACATACTTTTGGATAATTTGAACATTCTTAAGGATCATGTTTTAATTTATTTGGTGACTTCATGCTTATTACTCTTTTGCATTTGAAAAAAATGTCACAAATATAATTAGCTTCTCACAGTTTACTTAGGAATAATTTTGTAACCTTCTGTAACATATGAGGACATTAGAACTGTTTTTATTTATTTACTTGAAATGCAGAATTACAGAGAGGCAGAGACAGAGGCAGAGAGCAAGGGAGAGAGATCAATTGATCGATCGATCGATCCTCCATCTGCTGGTCTGTTCTCTGAATGGCCGCAATGGCCAGAGCTGGGCCAATCTAGAGCCAGGAGCCAGGAGCTTCCTACAGGTCTTCCACAATGGGTGCAGGGAACCAAGCACTTGGGCCATCTTCTACTGCCTTCACAGGCCATGGCAGAGAGCTGGATCAGAAGTGGAACAGCCAAGACTCAAACTGGTGCCCATATGGATTGGTGCCCATGTGGGATGCTGGCACCACAGGTGGTGGCTCTACCTGCTCTGTCACAGTTCCAGCCCCCATTAGAATGTTGTTATCTCTATCATTCTTCAACTGCCATTGTATAAATCACATCTGTATACTTTATGTCTCCTGTAAGACAATTTGTGTTTTACCCAGTCATGCATATTTTAAAGACAATAAAATGAAAATGAAGGGTAGTTTTTTGTTTACAGAAATATTTACCTTATCTGTCCCTCTGCCTTTCAAATAAATAAAAAATAGACAATAATTTTCTCAATTTCTTTACAAAAGATAAGAGTCCAGTGCTGTGGCCCAGCAGGTTAAAACTGTGGCCTGCAGCGCCAGCATCCTATATGGGCACCGGTTCATATCCTGGCTGCAGCACTTCCAATCCAGCTCTGTGCTATGACCCGGAAAAGCAGTAGAAAATGGTCCAAGTCTTTGGGCCCCTGCACCAGTTTGGGAGACCTGGAAGAAGCTGCTGGCTTGAGATCAGCTCAGCTCTGGCCATTGTGGCCATCTGGGGAGTGAACCAGTGGATGGAAGACCTCTTTCTTTCTCTCTCTCTGGCTCTACCTCACTCTGTAACTCTTTCAAATAAGTAAAATGAATCTAAAAAAAAAGAAAAAATTTAAATGCCATAGTTTAGTGAAGGATTTTTTTTAATTTAATAATGAACATACTGTTGGCCTGAACAAGTGCACTTTCAAGTGGTAGGGTGAGAAGCGAGGTTTCAGTGTGTTGTAATGTGAGTGGTGATGAATTTATGATGGGGATTGTAGAGGGTTTGTTGACGGCACTCCACTGAGACAGAAAGGCAATGGGAGTAGGGGAGGAAAGGTAGACTAAGGTCTGGTAAGTAGTGGGATAATGGAAAACCTGGCAGGGAGTGGTCAGCATGTGGGTGGAGGCTGAAGTGACATGTCCAGGTTCATGGGAATATGGAGAGGATGTGATCCAGAGCAAGGTGAACTGGCCTTCATGACCCTCACTGTGGTAGGATGGAATCCATAGCAAGGGGAATGGGCCATCATGACCCTCACTATGGAAAGGATGAATCCAGAACAAAGGGAATGGGCCTTCATGACCGTCTATGGAAAGGATGGATCCAGAGCAGGTGAACAGGCCTTCATGACCCTCACTATGGTAGGATGGGATCCAGAACAAGGAGAACAGGCCTTCATGACCCTCACTATGGTAGGATGGGATCCAGAACAAGGAGAATGGCTTTCATGACCCTCACTATGGTAGGATGGGATCCAGAACAAGGTGGCTGGGCCTTTCTGACCCTCACTATGGTAGGATGGGATCCAGAGCAAAGAGAATGGGCCTTCATGACCATTACTCACATACTCTCCTGTCCACAGACTGTGGACGTGGAAATAAAGGCCATCATGTGTACAGTGTTATCTGTGTTACCCAATTACTTTGTTTCAATTTCCTGAAGAGAAATGTAGGTGCTGAGTGTTTGGAATTGAAGTCCAGAGATGTAAGAGGGGGGATTGAGGACTGATAGAAATTTTGGACTAGCCCTAGGCAAAGCAGATCTGACGGTGGCAGACAGGAGTGAAGATTTTTGAAAGAACAGTTTTATGTCCCCAAGTGGAGCTGGGTTTTCTGAATTTTTCAAACTAACAGCCTTAAATTGGGAGAAGATATTCTTGTGGCATTATTTTTACTGATTTAGAGTGTAGAATTAATTTCTGCTTAAGGGTTTGTAATGGGAGGGGAGGACTTGGACTCTAAGGTATAGAGGAGGCTGGTACAATAAGGAAACAATATTGATAAATAAGTTTCAGTGAAGGTGACAGGTTAATATTTCTTATAAGGGGGCTGGCGCTGTGGCATAGTGGTTAAGGCCACTACCTGTGGTGCCAGCATCCCATATGTGTGCTGGTTTGAGACCCTGCTGCTCCACTTCTAATCCAGCTATCTGCTATGGCTTAGGAAGGCAGTAGAAGATGGCCCAAGTGCTTGGACCTCTTGCACTTGTGTAGGAGACCTGGAGGAGGCTCCAGGCTCCTGGTTTTGGATTGGCCCAGCTCTGGCCTTTGTGGCCATTTGGGGATTAAACATTAGCAAATGGGAGAATGCTGGCGAAGAATGCTGGTGGAGAGTGCTGGTGGAAAATGCAGAGGTGGCACGGGATTGGCTGGTTCGGAGGGACAATTAGCATACCGGAGAATGCTGAGGGAGAGTGCTGAGGGAGGATGCTGAGGTGTTACAGGATTGGCCGGTCGCAGTGACATCATAAGTGCGCGCCTAGAGACTCTCCGAAGGGGAGGGGCAGCTCTGCTCTGGGCGTGCCCAGAGGTTTCCCAGAGGGAAGGGGCAGTTCTGCTCTGGGCGTGCCTAGAGGTTCTCTGAAGGGGATTGACTTTTCCTTCCCAGAGAACGTCCTGCCCGCTGGACTCTGGGGAGCATCTAACCTCTTAAGAAGCCCCTGATATTTTCCCAGGCCTAGTTTCTTGTCCCTCTCCCCCATAAGGGTCCTTCATTACCTCCTTTACTTTTTGCACAGATTTTAATCCTAAAATCTATTGGACCTCGGAGGTCTTTGAAGCTTGACACTGGTACTGTTGAGTCAGCACCAGGGTTTGGACAAGGAAAAGCCTCTCGTGGATAAACTGGAGCAACCTGTTAAGAATACATGGGCCGTCTCGGATAGTAACATTGTGGGTGACATTGCACAAGTGTCAGTGGGACAAGGGAGGATTTCCTACACAAGTACCTTGTCCCGACACCTCTGTAAGAGTGAGACGCGGCCGAAGGGGCAAGAGGCAATTATTTGCCTCTGTAGTGCCATTCCAGGTCCTGGGGACCGCGAGGCCCTCGTAATAAGGTGGACCTGGGGCTAGGCATAGCCAGCAGGACTCGGTCAGCTCCGGATTGGTCTGGTTGAGGGCCAGAAAGGCCCCTGTCAAAAGGTTAAACAGCCGCTGTCCAGTTGTACGGGGGCTTGAAGCGTTTGGAGTTAAACTTGCCAAGCTAGGCGAAAGGGTGGCTGGCGGGAGGGGTGGCCTGGGGAGAGCCTGCCTCACTGGAGGGAGGGAACTCTGTTCTTGCTGGACTGGGTTGGGTCCCACTGACTGGGGACTGGGAGCCATACACGCCCCAATAGTTAAGACTATTTCCAGGGATTTTTGTCAAATTATCCTGGTCAGGTGCATCCCAGGTATCTAACCCAGTAACCAGTTGACATACGTTTGGGTATAAGGTGGGCCACTACGCCCCGGGGGTATGTAACCCACTAACAGACCAGGCCACCCATCCTGTGGAGGAAATTACTTCCCACGTTAACAATTATGGAGCATGGGGATTGGAAAAACAATGGGGAAAGGCCAGGAACATCACAAATATTAGACAGTTTTTGAAAGTCAGCTTGAGCGGGTTCTGAGTGTGCTGGAGCTTCCATTTGGCTGGTCTATCCGGATCCTCGGGGCCCTGGGGGGTGGTGCTCGCTTCACGTGTGAGGCGTGGACCCAAGCAGCGATTCCGTCGACCTTGAGAGTGGTGGGAGTTGTCAACAGCACAGTGAAGGGGCCTTTCCACCGGGGCTCTAGAGTCTTAGATTGGTGCCTTCTGACATACACAGCGTCTCCAATTTGGAAAGGATGTGGGATGGTTGTCGTCTTGGGTTGGTAGGCTGCTGCAAGAGGTTTCCAGACCTGGTTCTGGATGATCTGGAGCGCTCTCAACCGGGCCTGTAATTTAGGGGCATCGGCAACGGAGTCACTGGCAAGGTCAAGCAAGCCTGCTACTGGTGGGGGCCCTCCATAAAGGATTTCATATGGCATCAGCCCGCAACGTGTTTCGGACCCAGACAACACCATAGGGAGGAGTTGGACCCAGTCTTTAATGCCAGTCTCCAACGCTAATTTGGTCAAGGTCTCTTTAATTGTTCTGTTCATTCTTTCTACCTGTCCTGAATTTTGGGGTCTATAGGCACAGTGCAATTTCCAATTTATGCCTAATGCTTTGGCCACCAACTGACTTACCTGGAAGGCAAACGCTGGGCCATTGTCGGACCCGATTACCTTAGGCAAGCCGAACCGGGGGAAGATCTCCTCTATGATCTTCTTGACGACCATCCGGGCGGTTTCCCGTTTTGTGGGGAATGCCTCAGTCCATCCGGAGAAGGTATCTACAAAAACTAGAAGATACTTATTCCCATAACTGCCCGGCCTTATCTCAGTGAAATCGACCTCCCAGTTGATTCCTGGTCCTTCTCCTCTTACCCTAGCTCCCTCCAGGAGCTTGAGGTTTCTGGCATTTACCTTGGCACACGGAACACAGGATTCAGTCACCTGCTGGACTAAAGAGTCAAGTCCGGGGATGTAATAAGACTGCCTATCTTCCTGTAAGGCTGCTTTTAGCTTTTTGTGTCCCAAATGAGTCCATTGATGGAGGTTGGTAATTCTTTCTTTAGCCAATTGGTGTGGCAGGACTATTTTCTCTCCGAGCGTCCAAACCCTTATTTGTTTGTCATACTCCGCACCGAGCCGCTGGATCGTATCTAAGTCTTGGTCCGAATAGAGGAAAGGTGGTTCCCTCGATACTTGGGTGGGCTCAGTTGTCTTTAACGGGAGCACCTGTTGGCTCAGGGCTGCCGCCCTAGTGGCCTCGTCTGCCATCCTGTTTCCCCTTGCTACGGGGTTGTCTCCTCGTTGGTGCCCGGGGCAATGGATTATACTCAACCTTTTGGGCAGGAACAGGGCCTGTAGAAGATCTAGGATTTCCTGCTTATTTTTAATGTCCTTGCCTGCCGAGGTTAAGAGACCCCTTAGCCGGTATATCTCCCCATGTACATGGGCAGTGGCGAAAGCATACCGACTGTCTGTGTAAATGTTGACCTTTTTGTCTTGTGCCAATTTTAAAGCTTGAGTTAAGGCTATGAGCTCGGCTTTTTGAGCAGAAGTTCCAGGCTTTAAGGCACTTGACCAGATAACGGTTTTTCCATCCACTACCGCTGCCCCAGCCCTCCGCTCACCGTTCTGTAGAAAGCTGCTCCCATCCGTGAACCAGGTCATTTCGGCATCCGGCAGAGGCTGATCGGTTAGGTCTTTTCGGGTGTCGTGGGCCTCAGCCAGGATTTGGTGACAGTTATGGATTACCTGGGCCTGGGGCCCCAGTTCCGGGAGCAGGGTGGCCGGGTTTAAAGAGGTGGCAGTCCCAAACCGGACCCACTCTGAGTTTAATAACATAGTCTGATAATGAGTTATCCGAGCATTTGAGAGCCACCGATCTGGTAGCTGGCGGATAACTGTCTCCAGAGCATGAGGTGCCACTATGGTGAGAGGTTGGCCTAGAGTCAATTTATCCGAGTCTTTCACCAGAACTGCCACGGCCGCTATCATGCGGAGGCACGGAGGCCAGCCGGCCGCTACATTGTCTAGCTTTTTTGAAAAGTATGCCACCGGCTTTTTCCAGGGTGCAAGCATTTATGTTAGCACTCCCTTCACCACTCCCTTGTTCTCATCCACGTATAATGTGAAGGGCTTGGTCATATCAGGGAGGCTCAGGGCTTGGGCTGACAATAGGGCCCTTTTTATGTTGTCAAACGCCCACTGTTGCTCTTCTCTCCATTGAAATGGAGCATTGGACTTTGTGAGGGGGTACAATGGGGCTGCCAGCTCCGCAAACCCAGGAATCCAAAGGCGGCAGAATCCTGCACTCCCGAGGAATTCCCGCATCTTTCTGGCATCGCTGGGGGGTGGAATTAGAGCAACCACCCTTTTTCAGCTCTCCGTCAGCCACCGCTGCCCTCCTTTTAGGAGGTAGCCTAGGTAGGCCACCTGTTTCTGACATATTTGGGCCTTTTTCGTGGAGGCTCGATAGCCCAATTCCCCCAGTCTCTGTAGCAGGGCCCCGGTACCTTTTAGGCAGTCCTGCTCAGTTTTGGTGGCAAGGAGGAGGTTGTCCACATACTGCAGGAGGACCAGGTCTGGATGGCTGACTCAGAAGTCTGCCAAATCTAGGTGCAGAACTTCGTCAAACAAGGTAGGCGAGTTTTTAAATCCTTGGGGCAACCTTGTCCAGGTGAGTTGTCCTGAAAACCCGGTCTCTGGGTCTTTCCACTCAAAAGCAAAGATGGATTGGCTCTGAGGGCTCAGTCTTAAACAAAAGAATGCATCTTTTAGATCTAACACAGTGTACCATATGTGGGTCAGAGGCAAGGTTTAGCAGATTGTAGGGGTTGGGCACTGTGGGATGCATATCCTCTGTTCTGTTAACCTCCCGAAAGTCCTGTACCGGGCGGTAGTCACCCGTACCGGGCTTCTTTACTGGTAGTAGGGGGGTGTTCCAAGGTGAACGACAAGGTTTTAAAATGCCTAGGTGTAACAGTCTCTGGATATGTGGCCGGATACCTTCCTTAGCTTCCTTGCCCATCGGATATTGATGAACTGACATGGGAATGGCCATGGGCTTCAGATCTATGATCAAGGAAGGCTGGTTGATGGCCAGCCCTATTCCCGCAGTCTCTGCCCAGGCCTGAGGAAAATCTGTGAGCCACTTAAGGTCCAGGGGAGCCATGGTGGACGAGGGCCTCTCGAATAATCGGTGTTCGTCCTCCAAGCGTAGTGTTAATACCTGGAGGGGCCGCCCTCCTGAGTCTGTGATGGTAGCTCCTTTCTCATGGAAGTGAATTTGGGCTCCTACCTTCGAGAGTAGGTCCCTGCCCAGGAGGGGGTAGGGGCAGTCTGGCACTAGTAAGAACGAGTGTGTCACAAGTCCTGTACCCAACTGGACCTCTCGATTGGTTGTCCAGCGATATAACTTCCCTCCAGTTGCCCCTGAACCCAGGAAGTCTTGGAGCTTAAAGGCCCTTTTTCTGAAGTCAGTACCGAGTGCTGGGCTCCCGTGTCAATCAGGAAGGTTACCAGTCTGCCCCCCACTTCAAGGGTTATCCTGGGCTCGGGGGGGGGGCTCCTGGCCCTGACTCACCTAGTCGTCTTCTTCCAGGGACAGGATTGGAACTGGTCTCTTCTTTGGTCCCTGTGGTTTCTTCGGGCAGTCTTTGACCCAGTGTCCTCTTTCTCTACAATAGGCACATTGATCTCTTTCCACCCGAGGCTTTTGTTTGTCTCCCAAGTCCCTATTCTGTCCTGGTCTACTCCTTTCTGTATCCTGCACTACGGTGGCCAAAATTCTACTAAGCTCTCGATTAGGTCTTTTGTCTCTTTTGTCTTCCCTTTCCTCCTGCTCCTTGCGGATCCTTTCCTCCTTCTCCTCTCGGGTCTCCCTTTTGTTGTAAATCTTTTCTGCCTCCTTCATTAAATCTTGTATAATATACCCCTGAAGCCCCTCTAGCCGCTGCAATTTATTGCGGATGTCCGACGCTGACTGTCCTATAAAGGACATGATTACATCTCCCTGCTGGTCCTCTGCCAGGGGGTCAAACGGGGTGTACATACGGTAGGCTTCCATTAATCTTTCTAGGAAGCCTGCCGGCATTTCCTCAGCCCCCTGCACTACTGCACGTACCTTGGCCAAATTGGTGGGGTGCTTTCCAGCCCCTCTGAGACCCGCAAGGAGAATCTGGCGGTAAAGACGAAGTTGCTCCCTACCAGCAACAGTGGTGTAGTCCCAATCAGGACGGGTTAAGGGAAACGCCTCTTCGATTTCGTTTGGCATTAGGGTCGGTCGGCCATCTGCTCCAGGGACGTTTTCCGTGCCTCAAGGTAGACACGCTGCTTTTCCTCAGTAGTGAGGAGGGTCTGCAGAAGCTGCTGACAATCAGCCCAGTCAGAGCCTGGGGGTCCTGAGAGAAAGAGGGGTTATGGGTTTCCAATTATAAAGATCGGAAGCAGAAAATGGCCAGTACTGCTTCTGGCCAGCCACCGAACGAAGAGGAAAGGTCTGTGAAGTCCAGATGCTTCACGAGCCCCCTGCCTGCCCCCGACGGAGGCGCAGGCGGCTGGAGGGTGGGGAAGGCGCTGAGACTTCTTCCCCTGCCCTCGTGGAATCAGGGGATGGTGCAGAAGGTTGCACATCCCACTCTGGTTGTTGTGGGGGTTCCTGCGGGGGAGCAGGCTGGCCGGGAAGATAGGGTGGGGGAGAGTCAAAGAGCAGAAGGTCCTGATCAGCCAGAAGCACCGGCGGCTTGTCAGGTTTTGGATCTCGAATCTCCTTCAGAGGGTATAGGGAGGAGGTTGGCGCAACCGGGATGGGAGGAGGGGGTATCAGGGAGGAAGGTCCCAAGGGGGAAAGTATTAAAGGAGTTGGGGATGGCCGAGGAAGGGGTAACGGGGTCCGTATGGGCTCCGTCGGAAAGGAGAAGGGTTTTATCCAGGAAGGGGGGTTTCGTGAAAGATCGTCCCACATGGTAATGTAGGGCACCTGATCAGGGTGTCCATTGGATCCTGGCTGAAAGACTCGCGCCTTAATCTGTAAAATAATATCGAGGTTAAAAGTGCCGTGCCTTGGCCAGCCGACCTCGAAGGCCGGCCACTCTGAGGAGCAGAATTTTGCCCATCGTTTCCTTTTAACCTCCACTGAGAGGTGGCGTGCGCGTTCTCGAACGTCCTTCCAGTGATCTAGAGTGAGACTTAAAGGGGTGGTTATTTGTTGACCCGTGGGTGCAAGGATTTCAGCCCAATCAAAAAGAACAGCCAATGCACAGACACATACAGTAAACAAGACAAACCACATGGCTAGGACAAATCGAACGCTATTGCGCTATTTTTGGGAGTGGCTGCCTGACCAGCCCTCCCCGGGAAGGAGGGAGCCTTGGTCTCCGACCCACCTCCAGACCACCCTGGGAGTGTCTTCCGGGGAACGGACCGAGGGTTTCCCCTACTGGTCTCACAAACCGGAGCGTCCTCTGGGGAATGGACCAGGGGTTGCTGGGCACGCCTGCCTCCCGCACTGGTCTCACAGAGACAGGTACTGGCCAGTCAGAGCACTCAAGATGAAGAACAACAAACAGAAAACACTTAATCGTACCTCCAACTGGTCTGCAGGGAATGGGTCTGACGGCGACCTAAAATCCCCGTACGGGCCACCAAAATGTTGGACCTCTCAGTTGCAGAGATGCCCACTTGCTCGGGAGGACGCCCAAAGATCCAGACTCCAGACCAGTTGATGCAAAAAGCACGAGGTTTTTATTGAATGTTTGCGCAAACGGGCCCCCACCTCAGGTAGTGAGGAGCCCTGAGCAGCAGTTTCACACAGGTTATATAGGCAACGAATTAGCATATTCCTAATGCACATGCGTAGGATTGGTCCGTTCAGAGGGACCATTAGCAAATGGGAGAATGCTGGCGAAGAATGCTGGTGGAGAGTGCTGGTGGAAAATGCAGAGGTGGCACGGGATTGGCTGGTTCGGAGGGACAATTAGCATACCGGAGAATGCTGAGGGAGAGTGCTGAGGGAGAGTGCTGAGGTGTTACAGGATTGGCCGGTCGCAGTGACATCATAAGTGCGCGCCTAGAGACTCTCCGAAGGGGAGGGGCAGCTCTGCTCTGGGCGTGCCCAGAGGTTTCCCAGAGGGGAGGGGCAGTTCTGCTCTGGGCGTGCCTAGAGGTTCTCTGAAGGGGATTGACTTTTCCTTCCCAGAGAACGTCCTGCCCGCTGGACTCTGGGGAGCATCTAACCTCTTAAGAAGCCCCGAATATTTTCCCAGGCCTAGTTTCTTGTCCCTCTCCCCCATAAGGGTCCTTCCAAACCAGTGGATGGAAGACCTCTCTCTCTGTCTCTCTCTCTCTCTGCCTCTGTTTCTGTGAGTCTGCCTTTCAAACAAACAAATATATCTTCAAAAAAATTTCCTATAAGGGAACAAGGACTAGGGACAATAGAAGATTCTAATATGAAAGTGGGAGATTAGAGGTTAATGTATCAGAGCTGGAGCACATTGAGTTCCTGAGAGTGACCATTGAGAGGGTTCTGTTCATCAGCTTTTTGTTACTTTATAAATCCATGAGAGGAACAATTTAGGAGGAAAGAAGGTTCATTTAAATTTTACAGTTTTGGAGGTTCACAGTTCAAGATCAGGTAACCTCATGTGTGGAGGAAGGATCCCAGGGTGAACCATGAGGCAGAGCGAAACACAGGGATTGGGAGCCAGCACTGTGGTGTAGTGTGCTAAGCCTCTGCCTGCAGTGCTGGCATCCCATGTGGGCACTGGTTCAAATCCTGGCTGCTCTGCTTCTAATCCAGCTCTCTGCTATGACCTGGGAAAACAGTAGAAGATGTCCTAAGTCCTTGGGCTCCTGCACCCACATGTGAGACCTGGAAGAAGCTTCTGGCTCCTGGATTTTGATTGGTGCATCTCTGGCCAATGTGGCCATTTGGGGAGAGAACCAGTGGATGGAAGACCTCTCTCTCTCTCTCTCTCTCTCCCTCTCCCTCTCCCTCTCTCCCTCCCTCCCTCCATCTGTCTGTAACTCCACCTCTCAAAAAAAAATCACAGGGAGCACACTCTGCTTACAAAGCCAGTCCTCTCATGAGAAACCTTCAGTGACTTTCCCCTTGGTCCACATCACAGGTGCTGTAATTATGTTGTCTCTACACTTAACTCACTGACATTCATCCTCCAGATGTTAACGCAGGACTTTGGGAAGCCAAATACTATTCACACTGTAACAAGGATTCTGTTTTTATGAGGTCAGGAAACTTGTAAGTAGGGACTTGATTGGATTATCCAACTGGCAAATGGATGTAGAGTAGAAAATGGTTGGTGGAACACCTGCTTTTCATTTAGTGGAGGCAGTAACAGATGATGCTGGCTGTTGGTAACTAGGGGAGTTAGAGGCTATGCTGTTTTATCTTCAGAGGAAGAGAGTTTTTCTCCCATGAAGATGAAATGTATGAATTTCTTAGTAGTAGGGACCTCTGTCTTTTAGTTTTTGTGATATTAATATTGAAAATGATTTGACTTTTATATTAAATCAGTGATCTTTTAAATAGGACATTGAGGCTGGCACTGCTGCTCACTAGGCTAATCCTCTGCCTGCAACACTTGCACCCCAGGTTTTATTCCCGGTTGGGGCGCTGGTTTGGCAACGGTTGCTCCTCTTCCAGTCCAGCTCTCTGCTGTGGTCCAGGAAGGCAGTGGAGGATGGCCCAGGTGTTTGGGCCCTGCACCCACATGGGAGACCAGAAGGAAGCATCCGGATCCTGGCTGCGGATCAGTGCAGTGTACCAGCCATGGCAGCCATTTGGGGGGTGAACCAATGGAAGTAAGACTTTTCTCTCTGTCTCTCTCTCTCTCTCTCACTGTCTAATTCTGCCTGTCCAAAAAAAAAAAAAAAATAGAAAAGGAAAGAAGAAGAAAGCAGACCACTGATGATTCCCTGTGATTTATGAGATAAAGTATAAACCCCCCTTTTCAGCACCTGAGGTCAGTCCTATCTGACCACAGTGTTTCCCAGCCTTGCTCTATCCTCCATTCATACACACCCTGTATTCCACTTTCACAGGACTTGACATCCCCTGCATACCTCGGGTCTTTTCCCCAATTCCAGGTCCCTACACAGTTTTGTTCTCTTTGATAAGAATATGCTTTCCTCACTTTCCTGATCCCTATACCTTCTACAGGACTTAATTCCATGAAGAAATACTCAAAAATCATTCAGGTTAGTTAGAATTAGTTCCTTCTTGATTGTAATCATTGTGTCAAAAAAATAGTTTTTTACATGTGGTTCACACATTTTTTTTGACAGGCAGAGTGGACAGTGAGAGAGACAGAGAGAAAGGTCTTCCTTTTCCGTTGGTTCACCCCCCAATGGCTGCTATGGCCGGTGTGCTGTGACCGGTGCACCACGCTGATCCAAAGCCAGGAGCCAGGTGCTTCCTCCTGGTCTCCCATGTGGGTGCAGGACCCAAGCACTTGGGCCATCCTCCACTACCTTCCTGGGCCGCAGCAGAGAGCTGGACTGGAAGAGGAGCAACTGGGACAGGACCAGCACCCCAACCAGGACTAGAACGCCGCAGGCAGAGGATTAGCCTATTGAGCCATAGGGCTGGCAGAGTTCACATATTCTTAAATAATTTAAAAGTATACCCTGAACTAAAAAATATTAATTATTAGCATTCACCTGCAGGTTACCAATATCTACTATCTCATCTGGTATAAGTGAGCAAATTTTGATTGAATAAATAAAATGACTTACTGATAGCACTAACATTGTATGTGGGACTTCACACCTCTGATAACGAAATGAAATATTTGGCCTGTTGAAAATTCTACAAATACACAGATATCATTAGAATGAACCATATCACAAAAAATTATTCATTCAAGGTTTTTTCCTATGTACCAGCCTAATTTCTCAGTACTTTGCTGAGCTGATTATAAACAATTTTCCTCTCTAAATCAATAATAGCTGGTCTTCAGAACTGAAGAAATCTAATGGGCATGAAGAATAGAATTAAATTCTTCACAGGTTATTCATTCAAATATTAAGTAAAAAATACCCTTCAAATGCCTCATCTGTACCTATCAACTTAAAAAAGGAACCACTGGAATTAGCCAGCTCTCATCAAAAAGGAAACTGATATGATACTCAGGAATGCCAAGCAGTTTGGAGACAAGAAGGAAGACAGGTGAGCACATGAGCACCTGCTTCCCATGTTGGACCTCTGTCCTTAATGTGTTCTACTGTGCAAATTAATGGTAAAACTTTTACTCAAATAGTACTCTATACTTTGTGTATCTTTGTGTTTGCAGTGTATTGAAATCTTTACTTAGTATATACTAAGTTGATCTTCTGTATATAAAGATAATTGAAAATAAATTGTGATGAAGAATGGGAAGGGAGAGGGAGTAGGAGATGGGATGGTTGTGGGTGGGAGGGAGGTTATGGGGGGAGCCTCTATACTTCAAAAGTTGTACTTTGGAAATGTATATTTATTAAATAAAAGTTAAAAAAAGAATATTTCTCATTTTCCTGTGAAATCAGAGCACACTCATTGTCTTCTGAGCAACTGAGAACCATTTCTATTTCACTTCACCTCTTTTGGACACACAAATGTAGGAGTGCTATTTACTATTTAGTCAAAGAAATGGGGGTAGCTGTGCATATCACTTGTAATGTTTAACTGGAGTCACTAATCTTTTTTAAAGTTAGTTAATTAATTTTGAAAGGCAGAGTGAAACACAGAGGGAAAGACACAGACGTATCTTCCATACGCTGATTTACCCCCAAATGTCCACAATAGCCAGAGACAGACAAAACCAAAACCAGGAGCCAGCACTCTATCTGGTTCTTCCATGTGGGTGGCAGAAACCCACATAGTTGAGCATTCATCTACTATCTCCCAAGTAAATTGGAAAGAACATGGATCAGAAGCTCAGAGAAGTTGGAACTCAAACCTGGCACTCCAATATGGGATGAGGGCATTCCAAGTGATGGCTTAATCCAGTGAGTCACAACACCTGTCCCTGGAGTCACTAATGTCATACAAAGGCCACAAATGGTCCCTGGAAAACTTTGCTTTTGACATTGACTTTCCATCTCTAAAGTTAATTTTGAAAACTGGGTAGGATTTACATCATTCATCTAAAATCCATTTTTATCTGTATCGATGGTCCTCACTTTTTTTTTTAATATTTACAGAGAGGGAGGGAGGGTGGGAGGGAGAAAAGAGAAGAAAGAGTAAAAGGGGGGAGAGGGAGAGGGAGAGAGAGAGAGACTTTCTATCTGTTGGTTCACTCCCCAAATAGCCACAACAGCTGGGGCTGGGCCAGACTGAAGCCAAGAGCCTGGGATTCCATAAGAGAGGGTCACAGTACTTAGGCCTTCTCCCACTGCTTTCCCAGGTGCAAGAGCACCGAACTGGATCAGCACTCTTATGGTATGCTGTGGCATATTTATCTGCCACACAATGATGCCAGCCCCATCAATGGTTCGCAAAGCATGTTCTGGGAACCCCTAGTAGACCCTGACACTATCAAGGGTTCTTTTGTTTTTTTGTTTGCTTGTTTTGGTTTTTGTTTTGTTTTGTTTTAGTGAAAACTACTTTCATGGATCAGGTAGTTAAGATACTTGTATCCTAAATTGGAGTACCTGACTTCAGCTTTCTGATAATGCAGATCCTGAGAGGTAGTAGTGACAGTCCAAATAATTGGGTCCCTGCTACCCACATGGATTGCATTCCCAGCTCTCAGCTGTGGTGGAATGAGAAGGCCATGCTAAGATGGCCTCTGGCAAGCGAGCGTCAGTTACTCAGGAATGGCTTTGAAACCCAACTGGCAACATAGCCTGCCTGGCAACAGGCTGTGATTGGTTAAGGCATAAACCGCCCCTTGACCTGATTGGCTGCGTTGGCTATCCAAGCCCTGTACCAACTGAAATAAATGAATCTGTGGGCTGCTCGCCTCTGGCCCACTTTCACCCGACTCCCAGGGTCTGTGTGGTGACTCGGTCCCTGTTGCCCCCACCACACCCCTCCTCTCAGAATGAATCCACAGCAACATCTGGCGCCAATGCCCCAGACCAGCTCTAGCTATTGAGGGTACTTGGGGTGTGAACCAGCAATTGGGAGTGCTTTCTCCTTCTCTGTCCCTCTCTCCTTCCTTCTCTCCCTCTCATATAAATATGTAAAAAAATTATATGAAAAATAAGATGCATTTGTGCAGGAGTTTTCCAGACTGATTTTACAACAGGCTGAATACAGAAGCAGGTAAGAGAATCAAGCAATCTTTCTTTGTGCCAGGCATTAGAGATTTGCAAAAATATAAAATAATGAGGCCGGCACCACGGCTCCCTAGGCTAATCCTCCGCCTTGCGGTGCCGGCACACCAGGTTCTAGTCCCGGTCGGGGCACCGATCCTGTCCCGGTTGCCCCTCTTCCAGGCCAGCTCTCTGCTGTGGCCAGGGAGTGCAGTGGAGGATGGCCCAAGTGCTTGGGCCCTGCACCCCATGGGAGACCAGGAGAAGCACCTGGCTCCTGCCATCGGAACAGCGCGGTGCACTGGCCGCAGCGCACCTACCGCAGCGGCCATTGGAGGGTGAACCAATGGCAAAAGGAAGACCTTTCTCTGTCTCTCTCTCACTGTCCACTCTGCCTGTCAAAAAAAAAAAAAATATATATATATATATATATATATATAAAATAATGGTACTTTCCTCATTAAATTTATGTCTTAGAAAATAGCTATTTTCATTAAAAGTATTATTTATGGTAGCATTGAATAGCTTTAATTTAAATGAATTCATAAATTTTATGTTTGTCACTTTTAATTTTTGTATGTTTAATAATAATAGGCATACAAAAAACCATAAGCTCTTATGGTCCTCATTATTTGTAAGACTTTTAACGAGTATTGAGAACCAAAAATCCTGAATTTATGATATATTTTTTATAGTAAATAATGTTCCCTTTTTAGTTTTTAAGTATTACAGACAATTAATAATATATTAACAGTAAATTATGGGTTACCATTTAAACTAATTTACCATCCAAATTAATACTTTTTCTTTCCAAGAAATGTTATCAACTATTGATTTAGATTAAGCATTGAATTAAACAGGAGTAGAACTGTCCATTTTTGATACTCACTCCAAATGATTCAAATTACTCACAAAATACTTATGGCCAGGAGAGTGTCTTTATTTTATTTTATTTTTTTGACAGGCAGAGTGGACAGTGAAAGAGACAGACAGAGAGAAAGGTCTTCTTTTGCCGTTGGTTCACTCTCCAATGGCCGCCGTGGCTGGCGTGCTGCGGCCAGCACACTGCGCTGATCCGATGGCAGGAGCCAGGTGCTTCTCCTGGTCTCCCATGCAGGTGCAGGGCCCAAGTACTTGGGCCATCCTCCACTGCACTCCTGGCCACAGCATAGAGCTGGCCTGGAAGAGGGGCAACCGGGACAGAATCCGGCTCCCCGACCAGGACTAGAACCTGGTGTGCCGGTGCCGCAAGGTGGAGGATTAGCCTATTGAGCCGTGGCGCCGGC
Organism: Lepus europaeus; assembly: GCF_033115175.1. Classification (NCBI taxonomy): domain Eukaryota; kingdom Metazoa; phylum Chordata; class Mammalia; order Lagomorpha; family Leporidae; genus Lepus; species Lepus europaeus. Next base: position 101,260,014 of record NC_084838.1, read on the forward strand.
CTAGGAGAGCGTCTTTAAAAAAAAAAATAAAAGATTTGTCTTATTTATGTGAAAGACAAAATTACAGAGAGAGGAAGAGCCAGGCAGAGAGAGGTCTTCCAATCGCTGTTTTACCTCCCAGATGACCATAACAGCCAGAGCTGAGCTGATCCAAAGCCAGGAGCCAGGAGCCTCCTCTGGGTCCCCTACACAGGTACAGGGGCCCAAGAACCTGGGCCATCCTCCATTGCTTTCCCAGGCCACAGCAGAGAGCTGGATTCTAAGTGGAGCATCCAGTACACAAACCAGTGCCCACATGTGATGCCAGCGCTGCAGGCTGGGGCTTTAACCTGCTACACCACAGCACTGGCCCCAGGAGAGCTTCTTAAAAGATCTAGATTTCAGGATCTGACTCTTTCATTAACTTACTGGGTAACTTCAGCAATGTCACTAAGTTGTTTGAGTATAATGATTTTGTTGTCTGTAAAATGAGACTAACAGTACTAATAAAGCTTACTTTGTAATACTAAGTAACATTTTTCTCAGTGCTTTGTCTTTATTAATCACTTAATTCTCTTGGCGGCCCTATTAACAAAGCATTTATTACCTTATTTTGCAGAGAAGAAAATTGAACCATAGAAAAATAAACTTATCCAAAACAATTAAAATGGGGATTTGAACCCATAAATCAGAATTTTTTATATGATTATATGAGAGCACTTCAAAATGTTTGTGGAAAATGTATAGTATAAAAAACTGCATGGACTTCAAATAGTTTTCTACAAAAATAAATTATCTTTTAATTGCATTGTCCATGAACTTTTTGGAGGATCCTTGTATGATGCTTTTCTGATTCCATCAGCCCTATATAAAATGACAGCTTTCTCAACAATGCATGCCATGTATGCTGAATAGTAACCTACAGGATTCCAGCTTTAACTTCACAGACTCTGTATCCCCAGATTCCTTTTCTTTAGCTTTCCTTCACCCCTCTTCTTGTAACTTATTTCTCTGATATTATTGTCAAAATATGAGGCTTTGAATATACAGAGAAAGTGTTCATCATGTTACTCTCAAGTTACCTTAAATTCCTCAATATGTACATTTCCAAATGGAGTAAATAAAATATTTCTATGAGCTGAATGTATGTAACCCATAAGCAGTCATTATGCAAGCACTGACAGCTAAACCAGCTCAATCTTACTTCATTTGATAATTATATTATCTCATATCATGTGATATGAGACCAAAAATGTTGAGAATGATTTTTAAAAAGAATACTACTACTACTACTACTACCATGTCACAGAATGAGTCTACTTGGACAGAACTCTTCAGAGAACATACTATCTGAAATAATGACTCAGAAACCCTATGGAACAGCTGAATGTTAGGCATGTGATAAAGTACCAGGGAGTATATTATATCAAATCCCAACTCAAAGCATTCTAGTGATTTCTAAATATTAGAAAGTTATAATAAAAAAAACACCTCCAAATCTCAGTCTAAAAACTTCCCCAGTCTTCCCTCCTGATACTCTTACTGTAAGCTCTACACTTTGGCCAGGCATGCCTCTTTCCCTGTCCTTTGATATATTTCATTTCATTTCAGGGCCTTTGGATTGTGGTTCCCCTGGATGTTGGATATCTCCTTTCCCACATCTGCAGGTCTAAATCACTTTGTTTAGGAGGTCTGTCCTTAGTACCTGTTATAATTAGCACCACAAATGCCACTCACTACACTATTAAAATATCTCATTTAGAGGCCAATGTTGTTGCACAGTGGGTTAACACCCTAGCTTGAAGTGCCAGCATCCCATATGGGCGCTGATTCAAGAACCGGCTGCTCCTCTTCCAGTACAGCTCTCTGCTATGCCTGTGAAAACAGTAGAAGATGGCCCAAGTCCTTGGGCCCCTGCACCCATTGGGAGACCTGGAAGAAGCTCATGGATCCTGGCTTTGGACTGGCACAGTTAGGGCTGCTGCAGCCAACTGGGGAGTGAACCAGTAGATGGAAGACCTCTCTCTCTCTCTTTCTCTCTGTAACTCTGACTTTCAAATAAATTAATGAATCTTTTTAAAAAATCTCATTTAATTGTTTATTATGATTTATATATGCTAGTTGTATTCTTTCTTTCTTTCTTTCTTTTTTTTGACAGGCTCAGTTAGAGAGACATTGAGAAAGGTCTTCCTTCCATTGGTTCACCCCCCAAATGGCTGCTATGGCCTGTGTGCTGTGCTGATCCGAAGCCAGGAGCCAGGTGCTTCCTCCTGGTCTCCCATGCAGGTGCAAGGCCCAAGCACTTGGGCCATCCTCCACTGCTCTCCTGGGCCACAGCAGAGAGCTGGACTGGAAGAGGAGCAACCGGGACATTATCTGGCACCCCAACCTGGATTAGAACCCGGAGTACCAGCATTGCAGGTGAAGGTTTAGCCTAGTGAGCCAGCACACTGGCCAGTTGTATTCTTATTTATTGGTTTGCTTGTCCATTTTTTTTCTTCTCCTGGCTTGAATCCATGTAGCTCTGGCCATTGCAGTCAATTGGGGATTGAACCAGTGGATGGAAGACCCTTCCCACCCACCTCTGCCTCTCCTCTCTCTGTGTAACTTTGACTTTCAAATAAATAAATAAATCTTAAAAAAAACCTGTCCTAAAGAAACTGATATTTTATCTCAGTAGAATGTTAGACAAACAGAACTCTAGTATTTATCTGTTAAGCATATTTTTTCCACACAATATATCTGAACTTTGAACATCCACTTCATTTTTTTCTTGAGGAGCACTCAATCCAGTGCCCTTCTTATCACAGAAACAAATTATAACCTAATCTGGAAAATCAAACATCTCTATCCCCATGTCAACATTTTTTTTGTTTCAGGAATTAGCAAATGTTTAATACAAGGCCAATTACTGCATTGTTTTTATTAAGAGGTAGAGAGAGATAGAGAGATCTTCCACTGGCAGGTTCACTCTCCAGAGGGCTGCAACAGCCAGTGTGCAGTCAGGCCCAAGCCAGGAGCCAGGAGCTTCTTTCTGGTCTCCAAAGGGGGTGGCAAGGGCCCAAACACTTGGACCATCTTGTACTGATTTTCCCAGGCTATTAGTGGGGAGCTGCATCAGAGACTTGCATGAGCGCCCATATGGAATGTTAGTATTGCAAGCTGCTGCAGCTTTACCAGCTATACAACAATGCCATAAAATCTCCCATATTTTAAGGTTACCTGATAAACCACCTGAATCCCACCTGTAAAGCAGTGTAAAGCAACAGAATCACAGGTTCCAGAAATTTGGCTTAGACATCATTTGGAAGCCCTTAATGTGCCTATCACATGGTCTGAACACCTTGAAACTGTCAGATTCAGTTAAAAGGCAATTATATGCTGCCTACAAGAAACACAACTTGGGCAGGCACCACGGCTCAATAGCCTAATCCTCTGCCTAGCAGCACCTACACACCGGGTTCTAGTCCCGGTCGGGGCACCGGATGCTGTCCTGGTTGCCCCTCTTCCAGGCCAGCTCTCTGCTATGGCCCTGGAGTACAGCGGAGGATGGCCCAAGTGCTTGGGCCCTGCACTCCATGGGAGAACAGGAGAAGCACCTGGCTCCTGCCTTTGGATCAGCACGGTGCGCCGGTCGCGGTGCGCCAGCTATGGCGGCCATTGGAGGGTGAACCAACAGCAAAAGGAAGGCCTTTCTGTCTCTCTCTCTCTCATTGTCTACTCTGCCTGTCAAAAATTTAAAAAAAAAGAAACACAACTTAATTATTTATTTTTTTAAAGGTCAAGTGACAGAAAGGGAGCAATCTTCAATCCACTGGTTCACTCTCCGGATGGCCACAATGGCCAAGGCTAGTCCTGGCCAAAGCCAGATGCTCAAAACTCCATCCAGCTTCCTACTTGGGTAGCAGGAGGAAAAGCACTTGGGCCATACTCTCCTGCCATCCCAGGCACATTCACAGGGAGCTGCCTAAAAACTGAAGCCACTGGGACTCAAATCATTGCTCCAGAATAGGATGCCAGACAGCATTTGACAGCCAGTCCACTGTGCCACAATTCTGGCTCCTGAAAACTTATTTTAAATATAAGGCAGGGGCAGGTGCTGTGGTGAGGCAGGTTAATCCTCCATCTGTGGCACTGGCAACCCATATGGGCACCAGTTCTAATCCAAGCTGCTGCTCTTCCAATCCAGCTCTCTGCTGTGGCCAGGGAAGGTAGTGGAGGATGGCTCAAGTGCTTGGGCCCCTGCAGCCACATGGGAGACCAGGAAGAAGCACCTGATTCCTAGCTTCATATTGGCACAGCTCTGGCCATTGCAGCCATTTGGGGGTGAACCAATGGAGGGAAGACTTTTCTCTCTGTCTCCCCCTCTCACTGTCTGCAACTCTACTTCTCAAATAAATAGATAAAATCTTTAAAAACATATAAAGCAATACATTTAAAATAAAATTATAGAAAAACATAAATCATTATAATCAAAAAAAATCTGGGCACAGGGAAGAGCTGGCAGCAAAATGGCCAATGAGAATTCTAGGGAGTTAGCCCTCCTCAGAAATATGGAAAATCCATCAGATTGAAACATGTTGGCCCTCTGGAAGCTAGCAAAGATATACAGCTACCAAGCAAACACATAACCAGGAGCTAAAGTACTGAAGCACTACACAGAGCATTAGCACATGCTAGCTTACCCTTGCCACTTTCCACACCCCAGCACAATGCTAATTTTGAAGGTCTCAGAACAGCTATTTTAAAATAGTTTGAAAAATTCACTAAAGAAACCACACCTACAAATCATAGTCATAACAACAACTAATCCTAGAGAAACTTGAGGAATCTGATTTCCAAAGTTACCTCAAAATATCCTCTATTCAAATGAAAGAAATACAAGATATGCCAAGAGACAAGACAGTATGATTAATTCATAACAAATAAGAAATTAACAGATTCTCCCTAGGAGGTTCAGATACTGGAATTACTAGAAGACAATAAGTCAATTGTTAGAAATATGTTCAAACAGATGAAAAAAAGAACTAAAGAAAAGCAGGAAACTGATGTCAACAAGTAAAGCATATCAGTAAAACGAAGTTATGAAAAGGAACCACATACAAATTTTGAAGCTGGAATGAACAACAACTGAAATAAAAACTCACTAGAGAGGTTTAATTGCACATTTGTGCAAGTAAAAGAAAAAACATTAGTGAACTTGAAGGAATTGTAATTAATATTATCCTGTCTTAGGAGCAGAAATAAAAAAGCTAGATTATCTCTGTTAACCATCTATATTAATTATACAGAAAGTAAACTTTAGAAAAAAAATGTTACATACAAAAATGAGAATCATTTCCTAGTTTTTCATTTCAAAAAGGGGCAGTAAGGACATAGAAGGCTTGAACAGAGTAGCAAACTATTTGGCAGAATTAACATCTGTAGTATACTTCACAAATCAATAGAAGGAGGTACAACTGCATGGCCATAATTAAGAAAAAAAATCACAAAAATGTTAAAATTTTAAAACTTCGAATTAGATGAAGTATATCCTCCTACAATAAAAAAGTATTATAATCAATACCAAAAACATGAAAATACATAAATACCTAGAAATTAAATATAATCTTAGAATTAATGAGGAACTCAAAAGGAAAATTGGGAGGTATTTTGAGTGGAATGAAAAGCAGACACAAAACAGTGAAATTTATGAGATATATTTATAGAAATGGAGATAAATTTTAGATCTAGGTGTCTATATCAGAATAGAAAGTTCTCAAACAAGGAACCTTAGCATTCTACCTTAAGCAATTTTTGAAAAGAGTATCAAAGAAAAAGCAAGTAAATAAGTAAAAATGAAATAAATCACCAAAACAAAAAAAGCCAAGAAGAAAAGCAGCGAAACATCTTTTTTATAGACATATAATGACACATGTTAGCAATATATCAAATATACAAGTCAGATTGAAGTAAGTAGCTAGATCTGTGATATCAAAATAGATATTGACAGCAATAGGTTATATTGAATCAAAAGGAAACCAAGAGTCTATGTAGATAAAAATCGCAAATAAGTAAATATAAAATCTGATATGGAATGGGATATTTTGGCTTTGAAACAAGGCATTTAACTTGATTGGGAATGCTTAAATTTTGACTCAGAATGTGAACATGCACACCACCATAAAACACTGATTACAAAATTAAGGGTTTTTAAAAAAGCTTTTATTTATTCGAAAGGCAGAGTTACAGAGAGACAGAGGCAGAGAGAGAGAGAAAAGTCATCCATCTGCTGGTTCACTCCCAAAATGGCCACACAAGCTAGAGCTGGGCTCATCTGAGCCAGGGGCCTGGAGCTTCTTCTGGGTCTCCCACGTGGCCACAAGGGCCCAGGACTTGGACCATCTTCTACTGCTTTCCCAGACCACAGCAAAGAGCTAGATAGGAAGTAAAGCAGCCAGGACTTGAACCGGCACCACATGGGATGCCGGCACTGCAGGTGGCAGTTCACCTGTTATTGACATGGCACCGGCTCCCCCGAAATTAAGTTCTTGATCTGAAAGATCTTAAAGTCCCTGTGGGGGTTGTGTGGTGCACTGTGAGCATTCTAGATTGCTCTGCCCAGCGTGTTTTTTCTGTCTAATCCATATAGTAGCTGACTAGCTTTGGGGAAAATAGAAGTAGGGTACAATGAAACTTTCATTTGTTGCTTATATGCCCCAGGGTTATTACTTGGTTATGGGAATATAAAAAGGAAGAGTAGATAGGAGAAGGAGGAATTGCTTAAAACTGGAAGAGTTTACAGTGAGGATGAGCAAGCCGTTAGTTTCAGTGGCTTAAAATTCAAAGAATTCAATACCGAAATAGCTAACTACATGTGTCTATAGCTTATCCAAGAAAGCTGAAGAAAAAGTAGTAGGCAACAGGCAGAACCTTAGGTTAGGAAATGATCAAACATTTAGGAAATCTTTATCCTGTCTGGAATGGGACAAGGTTATAAGCAAGTAAAATTATGAACAAATATGGTAAGCAAAACATTGTTTTTAAAGATTAGAAACTAATCAAACACCCACAAAAGGAAGAATATTCTATCACTTAATACATGCTATTATAAAAATATTATTCATGAAAGTACTTTTTAAGAGCATAGTAAACAAGCATAAAAAATTAGCAAGGAGCTGATGCTGTGGCATAGTAGGTTAAGCATCTGCCTGCAGGGCTGGCATGCCATATGGACTCTGGTTCAAGTCCTGGCTGCTCCACTTCTGATCCAGCTCCCTGCTGATAGCCTGGGAAAGCAGTGGAAGATGGCCTAAGTGCATGGGCTCCTGCCCACATGTAGGAGACCTGGAAGTAGTTCCTGGCTTCAGACTGGCCCAGCTCTGGCCCTACCATTTGGAGAATAAACCAGTGGTTTGAAGACCTCTATCTGTCTCTCCCTCTCTCTATAACTCTGCCTCTCAAGTAAATAGATAATTCTTTTAAAAAACAAAAAAAAATTAGCAGAGCCAGCGCCATGGTGCAGTATGCAAATACTCCGCCTGTGGTGCTGGCATCACATATGGGTGCTGCTTCTGGTCCCGGCTGCTCCACTTCCAATCCAGCTCTCTGCTATGGCCTGGGAAAGAGTAGAATATGGCCCAAGTCCTTTGGGCCTCAGCACCCATGTGGGAGTTGGGGAAGAACCTCCTGGCTCCTGGCTTCAGACCAGCACAGCGCCAGCTGTTACAGCCATTTGGGCAGTGAACCAACGGAAAGAAGACCTTTCTCTCTGTATCTCCCTCTCACTTTCTGTAATTCTACCTTTCACACAAAATTTTTAAAAAAGCAAAATCTGGAAAGAACCAGCAAAATGTTAAGAACAGCAGTTCTGAGTAATTCTATTTTCCAAACCCTGTGAATTTGATGAATATTACTTTCTTAAAAAAATGAAAAAAAAATCACAAAAGGGATTCCCATCCACTTCTTTAGAAGTCATAGGTAACAACTCCTACCTAACAAGGAACAGCAGCCCTCAATAAATGTGTGAATATCTCAATACCCACATAACTGGAAATAGTTATCTGAGATTCTATGCCCTATAAATTGCCTGTCTGTGGAACAGGCCTTGGTCTTGCCATCCTGGCTCTTGAATGTCATGACCAAAGATTCTGCTTCCACCCTCAGGAGTAGGCCTTGTTTCTGTCCACTGACCCTAGGCCTCAGAGTTCCCAGGTAAACCATTCCTTATAAACAGACTTTTGGTGGACACCAAAAATCCTCAAGCCGTAACACCCTGCTAAAGATGCCAGTACAGGAATGAGAAGAGAAGCTAACAGTCCGAGAGCAACAGTCCTACCAGACTCTGCCGGGTCCTCGAGCAATGCGATGAAAGCACCTGTTGGCTCCTCTGAACACAAGCAGTGGCTGGCGAGCTCCCATGCAGTTCCTGCTCCTTGGAGGACGACTCCTAGTGTTTGGACTGGCACTCTGACGACGGACACCATCCTGCTAGCCCACACAAACATTCCAAGGCACTGGGCCGTCTGGAGACTGGCAGAGCCCATGAGATGACTATGTCCATCCCTCAACCCATTCCTGAAGTAGAGCAGTATACTGGACAGACCTCCTGCTGTATTATTCATTCCAGTTCTTAGGGCCCATCCTGTGTGCAGCGCCTAGTGTCTCAACCACAGACTGACATCTGAGGCTTTGGTTAAGGTAGGTCTAAGGCCTGACCGGCCAAGTGACACCTTAAAGAGCTGGCAGGACTGCTACTGCCTGCTTTTTATCTGTGTCAAACTCCAAAGGTGCCTCCAGCACCCAGGACTCTGCAGCTTCTGAGGTGGCTGCATTGCAGGAGTTTGGCACATCGCGAGAAATCAGGAGCAGCCAGCTTGCGTCGGGGAAGTTGGGGATGACGGGAACTCAGGAGAGCCTGGATTACAGGCGCTGCATTCTGGGATTGAAATGGAAGACAGAGGAAAGAAGAGTCCTCCCTGCAAGGACGAGATGAGTTTCCATGCCCTGGACGTCTGGAAGTGTAGAAAATGCAGAGAATTGGAGTTTGCCAGGCAAGAAAGATGAAAATATATTGATACAAGCTGTTTGGAGTGATCTCTGCAGGTTTGTGGTTCACAGTAGATCATAAAATTATCCTTGAAGGGGAGGAAATTACAAGGCTGTTGGAGGGATAGGGAGAACATTTAAAGTGGTTTGTAGTTCCTGAATAGGTTAAGCATTTTACATGAGGGTACAGAAATAGAAAGGTAAAGAGTAGAATGTCAAACTACTTTTTCGCGCCTCCACCTGCAGCGCTGGTATCACATATGGGTGCTAGTTCTAGTCCCGCCTGCTCCTCTTCCTGTCCAGCTCTCTGCTGTGGCAGGGGAGGGCAGTGGTGGATGGCCCAAATGCTTGGGTGCCTGCACCTGCATGGGAGACCAGGAGGGAGCACCTGGCTCCTGGCTTCAGATGAGTGCAGTGCCGGCCATAGTGGCCTTTTGGGGGGGTGATCCAATGGAAGGAAGACCTTTCTCTGTCTCTCACTGTCTAGCTCTACCTGTTAAATAAGTACAAAAAGAAAAAAACAACTATTTTTTCAGAAGGCAGAGGTACCTGTAGAGCATTTCTAGAGAATTGGAGTAACTACCTGGAATGGGGGCTAAAAGCATCAAAGAAGGATTAGACAGATAGACCAGGTTATTAGATGTGTGTCCATCTGGATAAAAGGGCCCCCAACTGCTTCTGCCCTCTTTAAGCCCTGTGACCAAGGCCCATCCCAACTCTTTTGCCTCCCAGAACCTGAACAGAATCCGCATCCTTCCTGCATCTCTAAGCTTCAGTCAGTGTCCTCACTCTAACAAAAACAGAAATGCAGTGGAGATAATGCTGTAGTAAAAATCTGCTTTGTTGTCATTTTTGTCACACAGCATTCACTTACCTTTGGTAAATATTCTGTCTATTGCCCTTTGGGGAACTAACTCCATTCTTAGTTTCAGATCATGTTCAATTGTCTTTTCCTGATACTCTTATTTTAAGGATAAATTTGGACAAAAAGTTCATCCCCCGTTTTGGGCAACAGTGACTGGTTAGATGTGTGCATGTTAGCACATTTGATGGGACTAATACAAGACACAACCCATTTTTAATTATGCTGAAGGTTGAAGGATATAACTGTGAAACTGCCAGACACAAAGACATAGTGAAGCCAGCCTAAATATAGCCAAGAAATGCTAGAAAATGAATCCTTATGGTATCATTAGGCCAGCATGAACCCTGCTGCCCAAAGCCATTCTCATTTCCAGTCTTTTTCAGATGCCCAAGTCAACAGCTTCTCTTTTTTGTTGAGTTATATTTGCTGTCAATTACATCCAAATTCTTTCTCACAACAGGAGGAATCTCTCTATCCCTGGCTCCCTCTTCCATGTTTACCCTCTAGATATTCATAAATATTACCTTCTCACTCAAATTGTCTTTCTATAAAAGGGGATAAAGTTAATGATTTCATACTGTTCTAAGTATTAAATGGAATAATATACAGAAATGACAAATTTGTTCCACAATACCAAACTATGGCACACAGTGTTGCGGTTGATTTCTCAACAATGTTGCAGTGGGTTCATTTGAGAGGAGCAGCATGGTGGGGGCAAGAGGCGTGGAGTCAACACACAGACCCCGGGAGTCGGGTGAAAGCAGGCTTGAGGCGAGCAGCCCGCAGACTCATTTATTACAGTTGGTACAACAGCTTATATAGCCAAGACCAGCCAATCTGGTCAAGGGGCGGTCTATGCCCCAACCAATCACAGCCTGTTGCCAGGCAGTTTCCAAAGCCATCCAATCACAGCCTGTTGCCTGGCAGTTTCAAATCCATCCAATCACAGCCTGTCGCCAGGCAGTTTCCAAAGCCATCCAATCATAGCCTGTTGCCAGGCAGGCTCCGTTGCCAGGTGGGTTTCAAAGCCATTCCTGACTAACTGATGCTCACTTGCCAGTGGCCACCTTGGCATGGCCTTCTCATTCCACTACATTTCCCCCTTTTCGTTTATTTTTGTGCAACAGGAGGCATGATTCTTGGCCATACCATTGTTGACCCCATTTCCATGTGGTCTCCGTATGCCCCTGTGCCTGTCTTAGGTTGTCCCCCAGGGGATCTTACCCATCATTGACTAACCAGCGCTCAAATCAAGAGACCACAGGATTGCTTGCTCAGATAGGGGTAGGAATGAGGAATAATGGTTATCAGAAATGGCATGACCACACACAGGCTGTGGGCCATTTGAGTGGCTGACCAGAGCTAGTGGGGTACACAACAGTAACAGATATGGCTTTGGGCAGTTTCTCAGGGTAGGATGATAGGGCAGGAGCGTCAGCTAACAAGGCGGAGTCTCGGTCTTGTTCAGCTGGTTCTGGTTGGCTGTCAGTTGTAGGCTTTATGTTTCTGGCTGGTACCCAAATGGGCTGTTCCGCATTCTCTGAAAAGACACAAGCATATCCTCGACCCTTGGTTAATAGAAGCCTTTTTACAGGCATTGGAATCCAGGGCCTGAATTTTGCGTACACTTCGACATTAACAGCAAACATGCTGATGGCATGGGATCTAGCGGCTGTCCTGAGAGCTTGGGGTGTCTGAGTACTGCCACAAATGTGGGGATCCTCACTGGGTGAGGATGGGATTACCTCGAATGAGTTATTGTCTAGAGGTCCTCTTAGTTCATCCCACAGGTATGTGGGGGGTGGCAGACTAGGCGTTGCTACATTGTTTGCTACCTTGTTTGCTACATAGTTTTTTTCACTGTCGGAGCTCTCTCTCCCTAAGTCATTAACCATTGTCTGTGAGACAGGGACCTGGAGTGTCAGGCTCCTATCACTCACAGATTCACTATCTTTGATAATCTGCACAGGATTCTGAGAGGGGGGTATCTTTCCCATGTCTGAGCGCTTAAGAGTAGCACGGCATGCCAACTCTAGCCAAAGGAAAGACACATACAGCACTGCTGCCGTAACAAAGTAAATTCCTAGCACCTCAGCTGTTGATGGCATTTTGCAGGAGGTTTCCCTATGTTCGACAAACAGATAGTGGTGTATCAGATCGTACATATGTCCTGTGTTTAGTGGGGAACTTCCTTGATTCATCAAGGCCATATGCCCACACGGTGTCTCTGGAGCATCACCTCTCTCGAGTGAGGGAAGATGACTTGGTTTCAAATTCTGGGATGATCAGTCCCTTATGTGAATTCGCTGGGCGAACCGAAAGTAAAAGGAGGAGCCGAGATGCGACGTATGCGTCAGGGCAGTGTGTGCTAACATGGGGTCACTTAGACCGTGGACAAGGACAAGGAAAGGGGCGTAGGAGGGGGTTCTGTGCTCACCCTCACAGAACGGAACAGCACACCAAACACCGAGGGGCCTACTTGCCGAAATCCAGGGGGGACCTCGCCGAGTCCGACACGCTGTCTCTTTCTCAGTCACGTTGGCGCGCCAGATGTTGCCATTGAATTCTCAACAATGTTGCAGTGGGTTCGTTTCTGAGAGGAGCAGTATGGTGGGGGCAAGAGGCGTGGAGTCAACACACAGACCCTGGGAGTCGGGTGAAAGCAGGCTTGAGGCGAGCAGCCCGCAGACTCGTTTATTACAGTTGGTACAACAGCTTATATAGCCAAGACCAGCCAATCTGGTCAAGGGGCGGTCTATGCCCCAACCAATCACAGCCTGTTGCCAGGCAGTTTCCAAAGCCATCCAATCACAGCCTGTTGCCTGGCAGTTTCAAATCCATCCAATCACAGCCTGTCGCCAGGCAGTTTCCAAAGCCATCCAATCACAGCCTGTTGCCAGGCAGGCTCCATTGCCAGGTGGGTTTCAAAGCCATTCCTGAGTAACTGATGCTCGCTTGCCAGTGGCCACCTTGGCATGGCCTTCTCATTCCACTACAACACAGTACTTAATTTCTCTATATGAAATCTGGCTCAAAGCCTCAATTTTAACAGGTGGGAAAATATCCAATATGAGTCACTCCTGGGACCTTTTGTATACTTACCTTATTATCCAATGTCAAACAAAGATACTATGGTTGGCCAATGCAGTGTTTTGCTGCAGCTCCCAAGACAATGGAGCTTGAACATTAGTCATCTCAGCAAATATCATTTCATTCCTTAGGAACCGCTACTGCCTCCTAGATGACTTCCACACCAGACTCATCCACTTAGAACCTGTCTTTACATGGGCCGGCGCCGTGGCTCAACAGGCTAATCCTCCGCCTTGCGGCGCCGGCACACCGGGTTCTAGTCCCGGTCGGGGCACCGATCCTGTCCCGGTTGCCCCTCTTCCAGGCCAGCTCTCTGCTGTGGCCAGGGAGTGCAGTGGAGGATGGCCCAAGTGTTTGGGCCCTGCACCCCGTGGGAGACCAGGAGAAGCACCTGGCTCCTGCCATCGGAACAGCGCGGTGCGCCGGCCGCAGCGCGCTACCGCGGCGGCCATTAGAGGGTGAACCAACGGCAAAGGAAGACCTTTCTCTCTGTCTCTCTCTCTCTCTCACTGTCCACTCTGCCTGTCAAAAAAATAAAATAAAATAAAAAAAATAAAAAAAAAAAAGAACCTGTCTTTACAATGTACTGTTAGGCAGCTCTCCAACTTTCAATCCCTTACCTCATCTTCTTCAACCTCATCTTCTCTTCCTAGGAACACCTAGATGAATGCCACCCCTACATAAGAATTTGGATAGCACTGTACGAAAGATGTGTTGAAGCTGGTTTTGGTCAGGAAACATGAAAACTGTTAATAGCTCCTGAGACCAAGAACCCAGAACTCTTCAGAAGACAAGCGTGAAAAGTTATATTCTTTCCTTTTGGAGTTCCTTCAGGCAGGAAAGTGTAATCAATAGCTCAATAAATTATCCTGTGACAATTGAAGAGTATCTAAAGTTGAGAAAGTTGGATGAGCAAGATTAATTTCCTTCGCATTGTTGTTAGCAAAACCTCCCACCCACTATGAAGCTTCCATCACAATCAAGAGGGGTTACTTGCTGCCACCTCCTTTTGGACACTACACTTAATAGATGGTCCATGAGTGACAAACTTTTTTACTGCCTCATCTGGTATTTCTCTGAATGGAAGAATATGAGTTCAAGGTAAGAAGACTTGTTGTGTAGACCCCATTCAGTAACTCAACCTCTTTCAGCCACCATATCTCCCTTTGATGGAAGTCCTCAATAAGGTCTTGGGTACACAGAAAACACCCCAGAATGAAAGTTACATGCTCTGAGTTCCCTACTATTAGCTTTTCTACTAATTGGGTGACTCATTCTCTAATGTGGAAGCATGAGAATCAAATGTCAGATGGGTGTGCTATATCACATGTATTTATAAGATCAGGAATTAATTTTTTTTTTTGGTCAGGCAGAGTGGATAGTGAGAGAGAGACAGAGAAAAAGGTCTTCCTTTTTGCCGTTGGTTCACCCTCCAATGGCCATTGCAGCAAGCACAAGGCATTGATCCGAAGCCAGGAGCCAGGCGCTTCTCCCAGTCTCCCATGCGGGTGCAGGGCCCAAGGACTTGGGCCATCCTCCACTGCCTTCCCGGGCCATAGCAGAGAGCTGGCCTGGAAGAGGGGCAACTGGGATAGAATCCGGCACCCCAACCGGGACTAGAAGCCGGTGTGCCGGCGCCGCAAGGTGGAGGATTATCCTGTTAAGCCATGGCGCCGGCCAGGAATTAAAATTAATTAATTAGAAATTAAATGTAAAGATTAGAAATTAAAGGAATAAATGAAAATAAAATTTTTACTTTTTAACTCTTAATTGAATTAAGAATTAAAAATGGTGACTAATTGGGTAATTATAGTATATGCATAAGTGAAATGAATGTGATAAAGAATAGGAAGGAGGAATTGGGAAGACTTTATCATAAGATACCTAAACTACCTGTAAAAGTTTAGTTATTTGAAAATGGACTTAGATGACTTGTGAGTGTATATTACAACCTCTAATGCAGGCACTGAATTATTTTGGAAGAAATGTTATTGGTAAGCTAATAAAGAAGAAAAGATTGAATCACATGAAATTTTTTTAAAAACATATTACCAAATGATAAAAGAAGAGTAACAGTGTAACAAGAAAACCAGAAAACAATGAACAGAGGGCAATAGTAAATTCTTATATATTGATAATTATTTTAAATATAAGTGGATTAAGTTTTTCCATTAGAATAGAGTGGCTGAATGAATAAAATAGCCATATCCAACTTTTTGCATGTAAGAGACTCACTTTAGCTTTAAGGGCACACGTAGGCTGAAAGTGAAAAGTTGTAAAAAATATTCCATGCAACCAGTAACCAAAAGAGAACAGATGTAGTTATATGAGACAAAATAGACTTTATTCAAAGGAATGAATTAAGCACCTCATAAAGATACCTGCACCTCCATGTTTATTGCAACATTATTCACAACAGCCAAGATATGGAGACAACCTCAGAATCCAGTAACTAAAAAAATGGATAAAGAAATTGTGAGAGTGGAGATAAAAACACATGACGTATTTTGAAAAATTCACAGAAAATGGAATTAAAGATAAGTATTTGGCACAAAATGAAATCCATGCAGTTTCTTCATAATGTGCATTTTCAAAAAAATTTTTTTGGACAGGCAGAGTGGACAGCAAGAGAGAGACAGAGAGAAAGGTCTTCCTTTGCCATTGGTTCACCCTGCAATGGCCATCACAGCCAGCGCACCGCGCTTGTTCCGAAGGCAGGAGCCAGGTGCTTCTCTTGATCTCCCATGGGGTGCAGGGCCCAAGCACTTGGGCCATCCTCCACTGCACTCCTGGGCCACAGCAGAGAGCTGCCCTGGAAGAGGGGCAACCGGGACAGAATCCAATGCCCCGACCGGGACTAGAACCTACTGTGCCAGCGCCACAAGGTGGAGGATTTGCCTATTGAGCCATGCTGCCGGCCGCAAAATTTTTTTAAGTGCCTTCATAGTTAGAATTACAGAGACCTTGAAAAAGAAGAGCCTTCCTTTTGCAACAATACGATGAAACTGCAGGACATTATGCTAATGGAAAGAAAGAAAACACAGAAAGAAAACTACTATGTTATCTCATATAGAAAGTCTAACAAGAAAATTTAAAAGTTGAATACATAGGACAGAAAATAGAATGATAGGTACCAGTGGTGGTTATGGTAAGAGGAGAGGATAGAGGTCAAAATATACCAAGTTGTAGTTATGGAGGATGAAGAAGTCTAGAGAACTAATGTACATCATGAGACTTATGGTCATGGTTAGTAATATTGTATTGTGTCCTGGAAACTTGCTAAGAGAGTAGATTTTTGAATGATCATGAAACAAAGCAAATTACAAAGGAGTAACAGATTATGACTATGTTAGTTACCTAACATGAATATTTGAAATAATCATTTCATTATGTATGACAAGTCTTCAAAATGTTGATGGAAATGCATATTATGAAAAAGAAAACTTGGGGCTGGCACCATGGCTCACTTGGTTAATACTCTGCCTGTGGCACCGTCATCCCATGTGGATGCCGGTTCTAGTCCTGGTTGCTCCTGTTCCAGTCCAGCTCTCTGCTGTGGCCTAGGAGGGCAGTTTGGGATCACCCTGGTGCTTGCGCACCTGCACCCACATGGGAAACCAGGAAGAAGCACCTGGCTCCTGGCTTTGGATCGGCACAGTGCTGGCCATAGCGGACATTTGGGGATTAAAACAATGGAAGGAAACCCTTTAAAAAAAAAGAAAAGAAAACTATGAATTTCAAACTTTTGAACAAAAATATCTTTTTAAAAACAGATTTATTAGGGCTGGCACTGTGATGTAGCAGGTAAAGCCACCGTCTGCAGTGCCAGCATCCCATAAGGGCTCCAGTTCAAGTCCTGGCTGTTCCACTTCCAATACAGCTCTCTGCTATGGCCTGAGAAAGCAGTAGAAGATGGCCAAAATCCTCAGGCCCCTGTACCTGCCTGGGAGACCCAGAAAAAACTCCTGGCTCCTGGCTTCAGATCAGCACACTTCTGCCTGTTGTGACCAACTGCGGAGTGAGCCAGTGGATGGAAGGCCTTTCTCTCACTCTCTCTGCCTCTCCTTTCCTACCTGTGTAACTCTAAATTCAAATAAATGAATAAATAAATCTTAAAAAAAATACATCTTGTAAAAAGGACTTATGCCATCTTCTGTTTTCCCAGGCCATAGCAGAGAGCTGGATTGGAAGTGGAGCAGCAAGGACTCAAACAGGCACCCATAAGGAAGGCTGGCACTGCAGGTAGCAGATTTAACTGCTACGCTACAGCACTGGCCTCAACAGTCTTTTAGTTTCATTTTGCACAAACCCTTGTAGATATCCTCCTATATCAAAATGTATTGTATACCTTAATATATCATCTAAATCAAAGAGAGAGTAAATAAAATATCATCTAAATCAAAGAGAGGGTAAATAAAATTATTATTGAAAATCACAGAAGACAGAAAAGTTGCAATGAATAGTCAACAATTCCAGATATGGTAGATAATCCAAGTCTGAGAAAATTGCCTTAAATGTAATTCATCTAATTTAACCTACTAAAAGGTAATATATTACCTACAATACACTCATGTTAAATATAAAGACAGACAGGTGGAAAGTAAAGAGATAGTGGAAAATACACCATGCTCACACTAATCAAGAAAAGGAGGGTAGCAATATGATTTGGACAAAGCAAACTTTAGAACAAGGAAAATTATCAGGAATAAAGAGCAGAATGTACAAAAGGGCGAATTGTTAAGAAGTAACAGCAATCCTTAATAGGTATACACTTAAAAACAGAATGTCAGAATACAAGTATATGAAGCAAAAATAGAAACACAGGAGAAACAGATGAATCCACTTTTGAATGTTGGAGATGTCAGCAAGTCTCTCTTAGTAAGATACAGATTCAGCAAGCAAAATATCATAAAAATATTGTTTATCTGAACAGCACCATCAGTCAACTTGACCTAATTGTCACTTATCAAATATAAGTTGCACAGAGAGAGGAGAGGCAGAGAGGGAGAGAGGTATTCCATCCATTGATTCACTCCCCAATTGGCTGCAATGGCCAATTGATCCAAAGCCAGGAGCCAGGAGCTTCTTCCAGGTCTCCCACATGGGTGCAGGGGCCCAAGGACTTGGGCCATCTTCCACTGCTTTCCCAGCACATAGCAGAGAGCCGAATTGGAAGTGGAGCAGCCAAGTCTCAAACTGGCACCCATATGAGATGCCAGCACTGTAGAAAGCAGCTTTACCTGCTATGCCACAGTACTGGAATGAATAGAAATTTAAATTTACTCTTTGACTGCAATGGAATAAAACTAATATTTAGTAACAGAAAGATTGCTAGAAAATCCCAAAGTGCATGGTGATTAATCAGCACAATATTAACACATGGGTCAAAGATATGTCTGGAGGAATTTTAAACTATTTTAAAATGAAAATTCAACTTAGGAAATTTTGTGGTATCAAGCAAAAGCAGTTCTTAGAGGGAAATTGAGAGCATTAAATTCCTGTGTTAGAACAGAAGGAAGAGCTAAACCCTCTTAGTAGCTCTGGTTTACTCACCTGACTGATGCCTCTGTTGCAAGAATATTAGAAAACATAGACTCCTCTTTAATAATAGAAGGCGAAGCACTACCCAGGAATTCAATGATAGGAATACCTTGGAAACCAAGCTGTATCCCAGCCATGTTTCAGAAAGGCCCTTCTGACAAAGAACATGGCCCACATGAACAGAAACTGGACACTAAGTATATACGTTCTAGACCAGATTTCCAGGCCCACATCACAAAGCTTTAGCATAGGTACTAGAAGTTCAAGAGTTTGGGAGAAGGAACAACATGGGGGAGATGAATTCCCAGTCCTATCCCCCCTACACACTAGATGATCTGTTCATCCTCCTGTGGTCCTTTAGATCCCTCCATGCTACCTTCTAACCATATCTTTCCATTATACCATGTTGTTACCTAGGCATTAACTCAGACCTCATGTAAGTTTTGAACAAAAAGTCTAATATGCCCAGGGATTTTTACCCTCAACATTTACTCTGTTCTCAGATAAGGCTTTCTATATATACAATGTATTTTTAACTCTACAGAATCAGAAATAGACTCAGCAACAGCCCACTCCCCCTTATTTCCTCAAAAGGATTCATGTTTGCTAAAGACCATTACTAAAGAACAGAGTAACCTGTACCAAAGTGCATAAAGCCCAATAAAGAGGAAGATGAGGGCATGGCATATCTACCCATGGCAACAATTTAAACATCTTTTAGTATTCTTCCCCCTAGAATCCCTTTGAAGCTATTGTGTTCCTGAATGCTCTCAAATCTTGTTCCCTCCACAGAACCTGCTCTGCTACTCCATCCCTCTTCCAAATTCCCTCTCTTCTTCCCAACACATTTTTATTCTGCCTTGACTTTTTTAAAAATATATATATTATATATATATTTATTTATTTGACAGGTGGAGAGTCACAGAGAGGCAGAGGCAGAGAGAGAGAAGTCTTCACTCCCCAAATGGCCACAATGGCCAGAGCTGTGTCAATCTGAAGCCAGGAACCAGGAGATTCTTCCAGGTCTCCCACATGCATGCAGAGGCCCAAGGACTTCAAGGCTCATTCTTGTGGTAGCATTCATCAATGTTCCCTTTTTATGGCTGAATTATGGGTCATTGTAAGTATGTGCCACACTTTCCTTATCCATTCATCAGCGGATGGACATTGGTGTGGTTTCCACATTTGGCTGCTGTGAGTGCTGTTGCTGTGAATATTTATGTGCCATTTCTGTGTGCTTAATTTTTAATCTCTCTTGTGTATAATGCCTAGGAGAAAAATTGCTGGCTTCACTGGCAACTCTGTGTTTAATATTTTAAGGAACCGTCAAACTGTTTTCCAAAACACACCATTTTCATTCTCTTTAGCAGTATGCAAGACTTCGTATCTCTCTACATTTTCTCAAAACTTATATCTTTTTTTCCAGTTATTATTCATTTGTTTTCATTTATTTGAAAGACAGGGAGACAGACAAACCAACAGAAACAGAGAAACAGATGGGGAGAGATCTTCCATCTGCAGGTTCACTGCCCAAATGCCCATAACAATGGGCCAAGCCAAAGCTAGGAGACTGGAATTCCATGCAGATCTCTGAAGTGAGTGGTAGGGACCCAAGTACTTGAGCCATCACCTGCTGCCACCCAGAGTTCACATTAGCAGGAAGTTAGATAAGAGGAGGAAGAGGGGCTGGCACTGTGGCACAGCAGGTTAAAGCCCTGGCCTGGGGCTCCAGCATCCCATATGGGTACTGGTTCTTGTTCCTACTGCTCCTCTTCGTATCCAGCTCTCTGCTGTGGTCAGGGATGGCAGTAGAAGATGGCCCATGTCCTTGGGCACCTGCACCCATGTGGAAGACCTGGAAGAGGCTCCGGGCCCCTGGCTTCAGATCGGCACAGCTCCAGCCATTGCAGCCATCTGAGGAGTGAGCCAGCAGATGGAGGACCTCTCTCTCGATATTTGCCTCTCTGTAACTCTTTCAAATAAATAAAATAAATCTTTTTTAAAAGCCACAGGAAACACATTAAAAAAAAAAAGAGGTGGAAGAGCCAGATTCAAACCAAGCACTTGGATGTGGGATGGTAGCACCCCAAGAAGTGCTTCAACTCATTGTGCCAAATGCCTACCCCTGTTATCTGGTATTTTGATTGTGATCATTCTAGTAGGTGTGAAGTGGCATTTCATAGTGGTTTTCTACTTTCTTTATGAGAAATGAAGTCAAGGAGCTTCTGTTATAATTCTTTACTTTCAGTGGCATTTTAGGAAGGACACGAACTATTAGTATAGTTGATCTACTAAGTATAACTGGAAGCAAAATGACCTATTTTAAATTTTTAAAAGGAAAAAATTTCTTCTAAATATTTGAAAACATTTGCATAGCAATCTCAGGGTTTTGTCCACCTGTACCGTTTCCTACTTCAGTTCCTTTTAATGTTATGTTGTCTGTGTGGTTAAGGAACTGTAATGCTGTGCACTGAATTTGTTCTGTAAGATTACTTTCAGTATGGAGTAGGGGTAGGAATACCTTCTAATGACTCCTCAGGATTAACCTGAAGGCAGAGCAGAACTGATTGCCAAAAACTACAAAGCTCAATGTGGTTTTTCTTCTGTTTTTTTTTTTTTTGTTTGTTTGTTTTTTGTTTTTGACAGGCAGAGTTAGACAGAGAGAGAGAGACAGAGAGAAAGGTCTTCCTTCTGGTGGTTCACCCCCCATATGGCCGCTACGGCCTGTGCGTTGCGTTGATCCGAAGCCAGGAGCTAGGTGCTTCCTCTTGGCCTCCAATGCATGTGCAGGGCCCAAGCATTTGGGCCACCCTCCACGGCCTTCCTGGACCACAGCAGAGAGCTGGACTGGAAGAGGAGCAACTGGGACAGAATCTGGCACCCCAACCGGGACTAGAACCTGGGGTGCCGGTGCCGCAGGCAGAGGATTAGCCTAGTGAGCCGCAGCACTGGCCAGCTCAATGTGTTTTAATCACCAATGGTTTTTATATTTGTTGTGGTTAAATATGTTCATCATGTGGTAAATATCAAACAAATTTTGAGAGCATTTACATAAGGCAAATAACATACCTTCTAAGAGATGAATGAACAATTTAAATTGTTGTAAATTTACACTTTAATCATAGTGTAATGATGGGGTACATCACACCTGCCAAATGGTGACTGAAAGTTGTAGAGTAAGTACATGGAGAATCACATTATTCTACTTGATCCTGTGTATGTTTAAACATCTTTGTGATGAAAAACTTCAAGAAAAAGATATTGAGTGCCTCGTGAAGAGAGGAAGGAGGTAGTAAGGATTTCTGGCATGCATAAGTCAATCCATCAAGACCAGAGTTTAGTTATGTCTCAATAAAGACATTTCTAGAAGTCTGATTCCTTTGTAGTTGAGTACTGTGGAGGGAAAATGATTTTTTTCTGTGAGGAAGGAGGAAAAAATGGAAGGAAGAAAGGAAGGAAGGAACAAAGGAAGGAAGTTATTTGATGAAGACTTCCATGAGGTAGCTTCTAGTTACTCTGTAAATGGTGAGTCCAACACATGTGCTGACCAAGGAGAGATAGCGTAAGTTTCAGGAAAGTGTAGGAGATCTCAAATGGTTTTGAGTAGAATGCAAGAGAGCATGAACAAGAGAATCGGTGACTTAAGTTCTGTTTTATTTGTTCACTGTTACATAGGATAGGATAATGATTTGTGAAATGAATGAATAAATTATTTTCAGGCAGTGCTAGAGCTGCCCCTAGAATCAGTAGAGTTGATCATAAAATTAATACAATAGTTATCAGTCACTTATAGGTATGCATTTCTGGAAAAACCAGAGAAATGGGATATTGCCAGACAGGAAAGATTAAAGTAGATTGGATGAGAGTCGTTTGGAGTAAGGGCTTTTAAATAAGACAATAAATAAGACAATTTAAATAAGACAATAAACTCTGCTTAAAGAGGGAGTAATGCAGATATGGGGCTGGTGGGAAGATGAATAAGTGGAAAGATTATGACTCAGAGTTCAAAAGTTGACAAATATACAGGGTATGCTGCAAAGTTAGAGGGTTGAGGTCAAAGGGTCAGACTATAATACTTCACATGGCAGAGACATTCCCAGTGGTAAACTCTGGGGTGTGGCAGTAACTTAACTGGAGTAAGACTCTAGATGGGAGAGTAGAGATCTCCAGTTTACTCTGTAAATGGTCAGTCCAACACATCTGCTAACCAAGGAGAGACAGCATAAGTTTCAGGAAAGTGTAGGAGATCTCAAATGGTTTTGAGTAGTATGGAAGAGAGCATGAACTAGGGAATAGGTAACTTAAGTTCTGTTTCATTTGTTCACTGTTACATAGGTTAGGATAATGATTTGTAAATTGAGTGAATAAATTATTTCCAGGCAGTGCTAGAGCTACCCCTAAAATCAGTAGAGTTGATCATAAATTTAATACAATAGTTATTAGTCACTTATAGGAATGCATTTCTGGAAAAGCCAGAGAAATGGGATATTGCCAGACAGGAAAGATTAAAGTGGATTGGAAGAGAGTCATTTGGAGTGGAGCCCTTTAAATATTATCTTGAAGACAATAAAATCTGCTTAAAGAGGGAGGAAATGCAGACTTGAGGCCATTGGGTAGATGAATAAGTGGAAAAATTATGAGCCAGAGTTCAAAAGTTGACAAATATACAGTATATGCTGCAAAGTTAGAGGGTTGAGGTCAAAGGGTCAGACTATAATACTTCAGATGGCAGACATTCCCAGTGGTAAACACTGGGGTGTGGCAGCAACTTAACTGGAGTAAGACTCTAGATGGGAGAGTAGAGGTCTCCATGTTATTGATTTGTCAATCCACATGGATATAAGCTCCTCCACTGATCTCCACTGCTTCCAGTTCCTTGCCTTGGGCCACATCCCACATTGTTTACCATCCCAGGACCTCCACAGAATATCCATTGATTCTGCAACATTAAGCTTCAGACAATGCAGGTGGAATGGCATAACTCCGGATAAGAAGATAGAAGTATGGTAGAGTGAGGGGGCTGCAGTGAACATGTTTTAGTTTTGTTTTATTTTGACAACCAGAATTTCCAACTTTTTACTTTAAAGCTACCTTAAGTGCCTTCCAGGAAATTGTTCAATGTTTTAACATTTATTTATTTGAAAGGCTGAGTGTGGGGCTGGTGTTGCAGCATTAGCAGGTAAAGTGCGGGCGTCCCATATGGGTGCCAATTCATGTCCTGGCTACTCTACTTCCAATGCAACTCCCTGCTAATAGCCTGGAAAAGCAGTGGAGGATGGTATTTGGACCCTGTCACCCTTCTGGGAGACATTGATGATGCTCCTGGCTCTTCACTTCAGCCTGGTCTCACACTGGCTATTGGGGCCATCTGGAGAGTGAACCAGCACATGGAAGATTCTCTCCCTCTCTTCCTCCCTGTGGCTCTGAATTTCAAAAAAAAAGAACAAATCTTTTAAAAATAAAGACAGAGATACAGAATGAAAGAGAGACAGAGAGACATATCATCCATCTTCTGGCTGAAAGTCCTAATAGCTGTCAATGCTGGAGGTAGTCAAGACAAAAGTTACGAGCCCAAATCTCCATTTGGGTCTCCCACATGGGTGGCAGGGGGCTACCTTCATAAGCTTATTTTCCAGTAGGAAAACATCAATGCCCCAAAGTATGGTTTCCCAATGCAATACTATGCCTCTCACGACAGATTCTCAACCAACAATTCTAACATTTCTAGACCTTAACCCAATCAATCCCATGTCTACTATGGCAGTAATCTTCAACCCCGCCTGAGGCAAAGTTCACCCACCTGTGACATCCTCTAGTCATTACAATATTTTCTTTAAAAAATAAGTTTATGCACAATTTTCTGAAAAAGATATGTGACTTTGACCCTCTTCAGATGTGATGACTTACCTCCTTTATTCCTCCAGAGGCCAAGAAATAGTCAGTGAGGTGCAGGGTATATGGGCTGCAACACAATATACTTACAGACTAGGAAACAGCACATGTCCTCAGACTTCTCCAGGTCAGAAGGGCCTTAAGGGGCAGTTGATAACCATCCCCCTAGAGCTCAGTGGTATGTCATCATTTAAATCCAAAAGAGATAATGAGTAAGTGCTGAACTAATTCTTTTCCCTAAGTATAAACCCTATGTTACTCAAATCTCATGTCTCCAAATAGTACACATAAAGACAACAATCATTAGAACATTTATTACGAAAAATCAGTATTTTCAAAAATGGATGAGTTATTTGGTAGGAGGAAATCTTCCTCCCTGGAAATGCTGAAGGAGCATTTTATGTTTGAAAAGTAGACACAGATCTCCCAATACAGTGCCTTCAGAAAATGTAGGTGTGGTTGGAGATAGCTGGCTGGCTTGACGCCTGCAGGTATGGTTTGGATGGGGCAGGAACTCTTTATTGGGCATGGATGCCAGATGCCTCTGCAATAGCGGCTGATCCTTGAATGCTACAACTTTCTGGGGCTGTCTCACCCTGTCTTTGTTCAGGGCATTCTTTGAGGGGTAATTTTGGTCAGCCAAGGGCACTTCTTGGCTACAGGACTTTGTAGTTTTTGTTTTACAGGAGGAAGCTGTGTAGTTAAAAGGATGTCCCTGGACAGTATCTGCCTGGGCCTGTAATTGTGCCTTAAGTGTTTTCACAGGCTTTGTCGGAGGAGAAGAATGTGATTCTTGGGGGCAGGTGATTCTGACACCATGGCTACTCCCTGGTTTCACATTTAACACCTTGCCAATGTCTGTCGTCACTTTCAGAGTTTTGGTGTTGCCAGTAGAAGCAGCACTACTATTAACTTTGCTTTGTCTCTGCACAGATGATGGTGGGGAGGTCCCATTCCCAAGGAACCTTTCTTGCCTTTTGTTTGTGCTGTTAGGACAAATCCATTGCAAAAATGTCTTTATTTGTTTTTTAAACAGATTTTCAGGAGGAGGCTGATCCTTCAGTGATGAGGTTGGGGAAGATCTGCTTCCAAGCATCTTCTTTAATGCCCTGTCTTGAGCAGGGCAGCTGTTCCTCCTGGGTTGTGGTGTCCCCAACCCTGCATCCCCTTCACCAAGATCTCCTGATTTGGGATTTGGTGGGACATTCTTATCCCAGCAGTTCTGCAGGATATGCTTAGGGACCCAGGGCTCCTGATGCTGTTCCATGCTGACTGGTTTGCTGTCCAAATGTACGTGCATAACCTGAGAAGCTTCGATCTTCCCATTGGAGACACCCTGGGCATGAGTCTTCAAGGTTTTGGAAATCAAGTTATCTGAGGCAACAGCCATATCAATAGTCTGCTCTTTAACAGAGATATGATCCCTATCCTGCAATTTCAACTTTAATTCTTTAATCAAGTTGTTTTTATATTCTGATAGTTTAGGATCCTGGGAAACTGATGTTGGTGAGGGAATTTCAGTAGCCAGGATAGTTTCTTCATTCTTTGTTTTCACAGCTACCGCTGTGGAGTCCCCTGACTTGTTGGTTGTCAAGGCATTGGCAGATTTTGATTGAAGAGCAAAGAGCTCCTTTGCCTTAAATATCTCTCTAGACTTGTTAAACGTTGGGAAGTATTCTGAAGTCTTTACTTTGGGAGCCTGAAGCCTTTCTTCTTTGTTGCTGGAACTCATTCTCTTATCCTTTGGCTCAGGTCTAGTCCCATCATGACTCGTGGACACCAGCACTCGGCTGTGTCCACTGTCTGGTCCAGTCTGTTTCTTAATTTCTTTGCCTGTGATGCACGGACAAGTCTGTCTGCCACCCTTAATCTGAACACCTGCAAGCTCCTGGTTTTCCTCTGGGGACAGTGGTCTCAGGTCCCCCTGCCCTCCCTTCCCTACAAGTGATGCAGCAGGAAGGAGATGATCCAGATTGGGTGCTGACTTTATCTTCAATTTGTCTCTACACATTGGTGTAGAGCTCCTACCAAGTGAAGTGGACACCATAACTTTGGAATGCATCGCAGAACTAAGGCTATCTTGGGAGGAACAATAGGAATGGCCTAAGGAAGAAGATGAGTCCTCTCTCTTGTTGAAGATCTGTATGGATTCAAGGACCCTGGTGGGAAGGCCACACCTCATCCTCATGCAAAAACTGCTTATATGGTCTTCCAGCATCTTTTGTTTGCCAGAAGCCAAGAAATAAATCTCCTGGGAAGTGTGAAAGCTAATGTTTCTCACAGATAATGCCCCATCTATCTGTTTTTGGCTGTGAGATTTCTCAGCAAAGGACATTGTCTGCTTGAGGGCATGCCATGAACTATGGACAGTTTCAGGAAGTCTACCCTCATTTATTTCCCCAATTTTCTTATTCAAATGTTCTTTGAGTGCATTTTCTAATTGTTTCTGACTTATACTTATCCCTGAGGCCTTTGAATCATTTCCATACAGACTCACTGTATGACTTCCTTGATCTTTATCAGAGTCAGACCTTAAACTGTTATCTGAGTATCCATCTGGGTCACTCAATAGATGATCACTAGGGCCATTCTTTGGGCTGTGTCTCTGATGGCCCTTCTCATCGTTATCTGACTGAGACTCTTCTGAGCTTGTCTCATGGGAGATTGGAAGTCGGCTCGATTCAGAATTCCTTAAATTGTTGCTACTCTGTTCCTTCAACAAAGATATCCATTTGAGTCTCTGAAAACTCTTTGGTGCATATATTTCAGGAACATCTCTCTCAGGATTCACCAGTGTCAGAGACTCATGGACCCTGCGGGGTAGGCCCCATCGGTGTTGAATGAGTCTCTTTCTAAGGTGGTATTCAAATTTCTTATGAAGCTCACTGCTCAGAGGGTAATCTCCAGGAATGATGGAGATTGGAACATGGATTTTGGAGGACTGGCTCACCAATGAAAAGTTGGGAGGTGGAGGACAATAGTATTCCTGAGATGTTTGGACCATCGAGGGTAAACCCCATAAACGTTCCTGTTCTTTCTGTAGCACATTGTATTCTAGTTGATGAAGTTCAGATTGCATGAGACACTGTGCCTCATTATGGGGTCTATGGAAGCACACTCCACAGATCCTAAGCTGGAAATCGGGAGATGTTGGTAGCATTGGGATTGGAGATTGAAGGTTGGACTGAGACTGGGCCTGAGTAGCATGTTGTGACTGTGATTGGGAGAAAATTTTAGTTGAGGATTGAGATTGGATCTCAGGCAAGATCAGAGGCTGGAAATTGGAAAGTCCTAAAGATCCTTGAGATGTAGAAGCTTTGGAGATGCCATTAAAGATGACCAAAGTTGAGGGGCAGTCATCTGAATGATGGATAATTGAGCACAAGGACTCACTGTGCAAAGATGGAAGACCGAAAAAGTATTGCATACATTTTTCTTGTAACTGATTGTCAGAGGACCTAGGCGATGGAGGCTGCTGATTCATTTGCAGCTCCTCTGGTTTGCCTTTGCTGTTTCTAAAACAAAGGGAGTCTTGTTCTAAGTTGGAAGAGGACAAG
The DNA here is from genome assembly GCF_033115175.1 of Lepus europaeus. Lineage (NCBI taxonomy): Eukaryota > Metazoa > Chordata > Mammalia > Lagomorpha > Leporidae > Lepus > Lepus europaeus. The sequence continues at coordinate 101,287,965 of NC_084838.1, forward strand.
TCTTTGGCATCCTTGACCTGGGCCTGCTGCCAGGATGATTCTGGCATTGAATGGTCAATTTCACTGACTCTTGGAGTATCAGTTGACAACCCATCAGGGCTATTCATTGCAGACAGAGCAAACTCTGGATGGAGATCATTTTCTGATCTCTGAGTATGTTGTGGTGTGGGAGGGCAAATAGCAATAGGTTGGGGTGGGAAAGGGTCCACTGGGAGTTTTGAAGCCAAGGGAGGAATAGGCTCTGGTGGTACTGAGTCGGCTGGTGGTTCGGGGGACAGCAAACCAGGTAAAGAAGCACCATGGTTAAGTGAGACAGTAGAAGGGGGAGGTGGAGATGGCACACGCAAAGAGGCTGATTTTTGGCCTCTTGGACGAGTTTTTGAGTGGCCAGATGTCACAGTGAATGAGGTCTTAATCACAGAATCTGAGGAAGCCACATAATGCACAGAGGAAGTATCTAGCAGGTACCCCAGTGACAGCAGTCGACTGACTTTGGCAGCCACTCTGTTACACACCGTACAGTGAGGGTCTGGACACAGCAGGTGACAGAAGCTGGTGATATCTTGATGTTGGCTCTGGGGTCTACAGGAAACAGGAAGAAAAAGCTGCGGTTAAGACCACAACATGGAAAGGAGGGTCTGCTGGCCTAGTGTGGGTAGGGATAGCCCAAGCCTACTGTTCCCGTCACCTCACATTTGTGATGTCACACTATACACTGTAGCCCCTCCCTGAGGCTTTCATCACATTCCGTTCCTATGGCTACCTGCCTCACTTCATGATGGCAGGCTTCACTGATTCCCTGGAATATATGGAACATGTTAAAAAAAAAAGGGGGGGGGACCAGGAAAAAGAGGAAAGATTAATCACCTTTTCAAAACAGAAAGAAGCTTCCATCCCTCCTCTGCTTCTTTCTGGTTAATCCTTGTACCTGGGAAATCAGGAGAGTAGAACATATGTAATGAAAGTAGAAGCATAAGAAGCATAGAGGAGTCCCCCTATGGGAGCCTCTGGGGATACTAAATTCTGAATGCGCCAAGAATCAGTAATTATGGAAAGATTGTCACTAATATTAGTAAGACTCACATGTGTATGTGGCAATATTTATAAAGTACTTTCACGTATGTTATACAGTGTGATGCTAAAACTCACCACATGAAGCTCAGATATCAGCAGAGTGCTCAGTGAAGAATGAGAGTACCCGAGAAGTCATAGGACATCTATAAAGGCGGGAGACTGAAGTTCTGACTACAAGACAACTAGTAGTCCATACTTATTTCTCACATCATCATCTTTTGGGCAGTACCCATTGTCCATGCATCTCAGATTCCTGCCCACAGATGGGCTAAGGAAGAACTCTGAGAAATGTCTCAGGTTGACTGTCTTTCCCATGACTTTCTCCTCTGAGTATTCTGTTTTCACAGAGAAACTGTATATAGCAACTGACATTTTGAGGCCCTGGATCTGAGTCATGAAGGATCACCCTTGCAAAGCTCAGTGTGAACACAGAGAACCTTACCTCTAAATGTTCCACCTTTCCGCCGCCTCTTGGCTCTACCCCGACGCTGAGAACAAAAAGTAAAGAATAAGGGACTGAGTTTCATTTCTCTTCCTCCTTTTACCACCCTGAATATCTCTTCATCTTAAACTATAGACATGTATTCCTTACATTACTAATATTTACAGGTGGGATTTTATCCTGGAAACCTCTACCATACCAGATAGGGGGTCCGTGAGCTTCACTTGTAAGCCTTTGTTCCCCCCCAAACCCATCCCTGCCTAGCCTCTGCCCCTAGGAAGGTGGTGCTCTGTCCTTCCTCAGACTTCCCATCTCTGGCTTCTCTCTGAGGAAACAAAACTCGTTTAGAAATGTGAGAACATCGCTTCTCGGCCCTTTGGCTAAGATCAAGTGTAGAAATGTGAGAACAGAAATGGGAAACAACAGCAACATCAACATCTCTCTTGGAGTTCACCCATAGTCCCTTACCTTTTTGATGGTCTTATTTTTCCAGATGGTTGTGAAAAGTAGCTTTAATACCAGGTAGCTCAGGTACAAAAAGATCAACCCCAACCCACTAATAAAAGTGTAGTTGAGGTTGCTATCAATAAAAATAGAGCTGCTCTTCAGAAATGAGAGGACGTACTCCATTATTTGAATCACAACGCTGCTGAGAGCCAACTGAGGGTTGAGGGGTCAAGCCCTTGACTATATAGTTCCAGCTCTACATCACAGACCATGAGTCACAAAGGTAGTCTGAGGCCAGAGAGGATGACATCATGATGTGCCCGCAGAACCTCTTATCCAGCCCTTTCACTCTATCTTCAAACTCCATGCTTTCTCCTATCCCATGTCAAAATTCTATCTATAATTCAGATGTTACCTGAGTCCACTTTACTAGTAGGTGCCCTTGACTTAAAGCTCACCAATTCCACAGCCTTGAAAGTCTGAATTTTTGCTTGTCTCCAGACATTTATACTCTTAAGATCACATATATCACCAAATCCACCAGCTATACTGTTTTTGCCTTACACCAACCCAGATTCAAAATATAGGTTCGATATACTTGTTTAGTTTTATGAATGCTAAGTATTATTTTGTTCATTTGTTTCATCCTTTACTGTCTTCAGAGGAGCTCATAATTCAAAAGGCACAAAACACATAAGTGTAAAATAAATATATATAATGACTTCAAGCAATGTTGGACTATATTTAGCACTTATTTTCTGGTTATATAGCTTAAACTGTATGAAGACACTTACTTATATATTTACTTGAGAGGCAGAGTTACAGAGAGAAAGGAAGAGAAGGAGAGGGGTCTTGTATCCACCAGTTCACTCACCACATGGACACAACAGCCAGAGCTGGGCCAATTGAAATCCAGGAGCATGGGGCTTCTTCCAGGACTCCTATGTGGGTGCAGGGGCCCAAGCGCTTGGGCCATCTTCTTGGGCATAGACTCCAGACATGGGGTTAAATACACCCTGTGGTTTTGCATACCCTATGTGTGGCAGTTTAAGCCCCTGAAGATGTTCAGGGCAATGGAGCTTCAGGAGGGTTTAAGCTTCAGGAGGGTTTGGCTTGTGTTAGCTGGTTTCTATCACCCTGGAACTTAGCCTCCAGGCATGAGGTACAATGCCACGAGAGGTCAAAATCTCTGTAGTGGTGGTGTTGGTGGTGTTAACCCTCAAGCTCATTTGGGTTGCTGGGAAAATGTCCCAAACATATACATAATTGCCACTAGGTAGACTAGCACCTTGGTGGTGTCAGTGCCCTCTAGTTTGCCAGTTATACTAAGTATTGTGGTTAGGAAAATTTAAGGAGCATTGGGTGATGATAAAATACTCAAGATCTAAATCAACCTGCAGGAGAGCCACCAACTGGTCTGGAACAGAGAAAGCCATCTTGGGGTATAAAAAGGAGACTCAGGGATGCCAATTCTCTAACACAAGGAATTTAAGTTGGATGCTTAAGCATAACTGGGCTCACAGAGAGCCATGTCTACTTTTGTCTTTTCAGGTTCTACAGAGACTTTTGAGCTGTGTATAGTAGAGTGCCCATTACTATTGACTTATTCCTTAAGGCACATTTTCAAAAACTGGCTATGGGAGCTCAAACCCCATGAGGAAATTGGTAAAAATAGCATTTTGAGTGTTTGACAATAGAGATAGGATGGAAGCAGAAAGGATACTCCAACATGTAAAAGAGTGCAAATAGCACATTCATAGGATGGCAATATCTACAACTAACATGTAGCAAGCTCAGAGTCAGCCCAGGGGACATCCTGCCAGAGCAGAGGAGTGATTCAGATGTGGGAAGCCAGGAATTCTCCCAAGGGCTTCTCAATGGGAAATAATTAAGGAAATGTATGACTTTGCCCATTTGGAGAGAGGAGACCTGATGTAAATAGTCTCTTGGATATTTGGAGGGAAAGGACCGAATGCTGTTATAATGAAGTAATGTGCCCCTATACCATCTGTTTCCCAAAGAACTCTGGTGGTCATATCAAATCCCCCTCCTTACTAACCCCTATACCAAGGAGAGAAAGTATCCAGGTGAAGACTGGCAGATAGACTCCACTAACATGCCTTCAGCAAATAATTACAAATATCTACTGATCTTTATAGATACTTCCACAAGATGGATAGAAGTCTCTCCTATTCCTATAGAATAGGCACAAGAAGTGTCCAAAGCCATATTGAAGGAAATAGTTACTTGCTTTGGCCTTCCAGTGTGACAGTGTGACAGTCACCCCTTATTTGTGGCTAAAATTATTCAGCCAGTAGCTACAGATTTAGGGGTCTCATTATCTCCATGCCTCTTGGATACCTCACTCACCAGGTAAAATTGAAAAGGACCATCATAATCTTAAGAATATTCTGGCTAAGTTTTGCCAAGAAACCTTAGTAACATGGCTTCAATGATTGCCTATTGCCCTCCTCAGGATGAGAATGGCCCCTAAGGCTATTTTAAAGCTTCACCATTTGAAATGCTATATGGAAGACACTTCCTCACTTCTGAAATCCTCTTTGATTCAGAAACTCAAGATAAGATATATTATTAATCTAGCTAAGTTGCCAAAGGCTCTTATGGAGTTTGATAACAAAATTTTTCCAGTGCCAAATCCCAAAATCATCCACAGCCTGTCTCCCCAGGAGACTTAGTCTTATTAAAAACTTGGAGAGAAGGCTCTTTCTCTGACCCATTATAGCATAATAGGAGGGACTTCCTAGATGTTACTGAGCCCTCCTACTACTGTTAAGTGACAGGGAATTCTAAGCTGGGTACATTTATCAAGAATTACTAAACCTTTACCTCTTGAATCTACCCAGATATACAGAAGAAGTCTGCCTACTTTTGAAAACTAATTTGTTAACTAATATCAGCAGCTAAAAAAAAGTTCTAAGACATTTCTCTTTGTCCCTGGGCCTTATCATACAAGCTTTCAATTACTAATTTCGAGTTGGAGAATTGGTCTGGTTGCTTAGAAACATGCTAGCATCAGGGAGGAGGAGCTTTAAACATAGGGGACGCTATACTTCCTGTTGTGGAGGGTGGTACGTCTGCCCCAAATTGGCAGCCCTCATGGCCCACCACATGCTACATTCCTGGTTAATAGAGCTATGTATTTCAAATCATATTTTCATTATTTTAGTTTGTTATTTTCACCTTTGGAGTGGATCCTACTTATTCTAGTTTGTTATTTTTGCCTCTGAAGTGGGATTTAATCACATTTTCATTATTTTAGTCTGTTATTTTCATCTTCAGAGTGGATCCCCTTATTCCAGTTTGTTATTTTCACCTCCATAGTGGGATTCTAACAGTCTGGAATGGCATTTCCCAGACTGGGTGGTTTATATTTCCTTGGTAATATATACATATATATATATATATATATATATATATATATATTTCCCCCCCCCCTCAGGTCCTACAGAGAGACTGTTAAGCTGTATAGCTCTGCATGTATTCCTGTGAATTTACTTCTAAGGGTTCAGTTTAAAACTTACTATGGGGCCGGCGCCACGGCTCACTAGGCTAATCCTCCGCCTTGCGGCACTGGCACACCGGGTTCTAGTCCCGGTTGGGGGCACCGGTTCTGTCCCAGCTGCCCCTCTTCCAGGCCAGCTCTCTGCAGTGGAGGATGGCTCAAGTGCTTGGGCCCTGCACCCCATGGGAGAACAGGAGAAGCACCTGGCTCCTGCCATCGGATCAGCATGGTGCGCCGGCCGCAGCACGCCTACCGCGGCGACCATTGGAGGGTGAACCAACGGCAAAAAGGAAGACCTTTCTCTCTGTCACTCTCTCACTGTCCACTCTGCCTGTCTAAAAAAAAAAAAAAAAAAAACAAAAAACTTACTATGGGATCACAAATCCCCTTGGGCTAGATGGTAATGGTAACATCTTACATTTTAAAGTGATCATATAGGTGGGATTAAGTGTTAAAGTGATCATGTGAATAGGATTAAGCCTTTACTACTAATAATAATAGAGTTAAAGAGGAGTAAATGTTCCAACATGGAAAGGAGTCTGTACCGCAGACTCATGGAGTGACAATCACTTTAAGTAGCACTCAGCGACCTCAAAATCAGCCCTAAAGCCATTCTGGTCTGGCTAAAAAGCCCACAAGACCATTTCAGGCATGGAAAGCCAGGACACTCATGCAAAAAGTGTCCCTGCATGGAAAACCTCCCTGGGTGAGACCCCAGTGGAAAAGAGTGGTCATCAAAGAAGGATGTACTTTTCTCTGGAGGGAGGAGAGAACTTCCACTTGCTTATGGCCTTGTCTGAATACTGATAGAGTTTGTGAAACTCAAAAGGCTTCCATGGCCTAGGCAGCTCATGTCAAGAGCCTCGGCTGATAACTGATGTCACACGTAAGAGTGCGAATTGTTAAATTAACAACAGGAGTCACTGTGTACTAACTTCCCATGTAGAAACTCTGTTCTCAAAAGAACTACAGTATTAACATTAATGGTAAAACTTGATCCCAATGATTTACTTTGTTATATTATGCATCATAAGTTCTAGTGATGTCTAAGTGTCAAGCTCCATTGCCTGTATTCTTAGGTATTACTTTAAAGTTTATTAAGTGCCTCAAATGTAAGATCTTGGATACATGTCTGTGAAATTCCTGTATCATATGTTTTAACATGGGGTCAGATATTAAAAGGCAGCTGAGGAGATTTCTAAGAATGGCAAAATTCTGTGGACTTCAGATTCCAAGATTTGGATTCTAAGCTTTTGTGTATAGCTTTAAAGAGGCCCTGATGCAGACTCTGTACTGAAAAGGGTAACTGCAAAAGTTGTTCCAGGAAACTAAGGAGCTTCTTCTAACTAAAACTCGAGGATTGGGAATTGCTGATGACAGGATCCTGTGGAATTGGATTCCAAGATTCAGATTCCAAGCTTTTGTGTATAGCTTTAAAGATGCCCTAATGAAGACTCCATTCTGAAAAGGGTAGCTACAAAAGTTGTTATGGATTCCAGGATTTGGATTCTAAGCCTTATGTTTGCTTAAACAGCCCCTGACACAGACACACTGTGCTGGACAGGGGAGCTGCAAAAGGTGTTCCAAGGAATCCAGGAGTTTTTAACAAAACACTCCAACATTAGAAATTCCTGAGCAAGCCATTCATAATAAGATCCTCTTCAGATCAGTTTCAGCTTAAAGAAAAGGGACCTGACCAGGTGCTATTGAGCACAACTACCTCTGTGAAATGAGGATTAAACTTCTACCTCTTAAGTCTTCACAAGTGCATGTGAAAGACATGCCTGATTGTTTCTATAAGCCAATCAGAAACCTTAAGTACTTCAAAAAGCAAAAAGGATAAGTAAACCTTTTACCTTTGTCACCTTAAGGCAAACATACTGTACCTGTCTTCCTTGATTATCTCTGGAAACGGTTATTGATGATAAAGCTACCTAATGGTTTCTTCTATTGTAATTCTCTATACTCAAGCTAAATGGGTTTATAATCTACATAAGGGTACCGTATCACTACCCACTATCTGCGAATCTGTAAGATACATTGTTTTCATCTAAAGGGGCACCCCACTTATGATTGGTTTATACTAAATGACAAACTTGTATATTTCAGAACACAACCTCTGGGAATAACTGACCATGTGGGAGACACCGACATTGGCAATGACTGAGACTACTCCAGCTCACAAAACAAATTTTTTAGATAGGATAGGCAGAGACTTCCAGACCCTGGATAGGCAGGGCCTGCCCTACGCCCCTCATAAGCAGGAAGCAGTTACAGAAGAGATGATCGACATTCATCAATTTCCCTTAGGATTAAGGGATGGAGTCTCTGAGGGGGGAATGAAGTAGGGAGGCATACAGGTTAAAATCGATTAGGTTTGTGAGCTGGAAGACCACGCCTTCACCATGCCCCAGTGTGACCTCATGCCCCTACCTGGCTACACCTGGGTGCCCACCAGCCAATCAGGTTAATTAACCACTCCCCTCTGAGAGTGGATTAAAAGCCTGGGACACAGTGTGTCCACCCCTCTTCTTTGCCCTGGCCTCTAGCCAGGAGGGGGATGGCTGTAGCCCTGCACCTCCAGGGTGCATGGCCTTCAGGTCACCCACCCTAGGCTTCCTGGCCTAGGTGCTCCTCCATGTGGATGGTTCCTAGTACTCGGTATGAACTCAGATTTACCCCCCCCCCTCTCTCTCTTAGATAAAGCTCTCTCTCCTATGCATTTTCTCACTAAATAAAAGCCTAAAATGTACCATGCTGCCTTGTCTATTTATGCCAGTATTTAGAATTCTTCTCTGAATATTAGGCAAGAACTCCCTCAGCTTATTAATATTGGGAATTTATAAATAAGCATATGGTGATATCATCTGGCACCCTGAATTCTGGTAATATATGTGGCTCCCCAGACTTGACTTCTGGGGAACTTTAAGGGGCACATTTTCACATGGATTTTAGGGGGTCATTTCCTATATCAATATCTGACAGGAGACAGGTGGGCAGGGATCAGAGTGTTGAGAAACTTTTTCCATACTTGCAGATTCTGGTTTGTACATTAGGAAACTAGCCAAGATTGTTTCTTCCAAACCCTTTCCAAGGATCAAACAAGGAATTTGATATATGAATTTTTAAAGACAAAGTTACAGTCCAGGGATTCCCCATATTTACATATGTAGGGAAAGTCAACCAAGAGCAGTCCTAAAAAGACACAAAGAATACAAAGTACAGGTTACATTTGCTTCCCAAATGCCTCCTTTTTCATGTAGTACCAAATTGTATAATAGAATGTGCTTGCTGAAATGAGTGGAGATTACAACTATCTCAAGCATGGTGGCTTAGCTATTCCTTGGTCTTTGTGCCAAGCTCTGACATAGGGGAATCCTTGTAAATACTTTTGGGAAATCATTAGTCTAAAAATTATCTCAGGGGATAGGGGTTGTTTGTGGTCATTTGGCACAGTGGTTAACATACTGCTTGGGATGTTCACATCCCATATGAAGAGTTCAATTCTGAAATTTGCTTCCAATTCCAGCTTCCTGAAAATGTGTACCTTGGGAGGTAGCAGATGACCACTCAAGTACTTGAGGCTCTGCCACCATGTGGGAGATATGGATTGAGTTCCATGCTCCTGGCTTCAGCCAGGCCCGGCCCTGGCTGTTATGAGCATTATCTCTCATTTGCTCTCTCTCTCATCTCTGTCTTACAAATATGATGAAAATAAATACATTTTATTAAAAAAAAGAAAATTTTTCATGGAAGCAAAACTTGCAGTGATCTCTTCTCATGCGTATGCTGTGGGAATGAGAACAGCCTGTCATTCTTGACACCTTTTAAATCTTCTTTTCATTATATAATTGTTTTACTAAAATATTAATTTTCATGTGTCATGATTAGTATATAATAGTGGCTAGATATGTATTTATGTAAAGAGATAGATCAATGGATGAATGAATATCTGGAGTTATATAAACTAATCTGTTTTTTATTTAATGCCAACCATTTAAAAGTTACCAAAGTCTAAGGGTCACTCAGCAAACATTTCTCAAATTTTTATTATGTACTGTGCTAGACGCTGAAATGTAGAAATCAAAATGTCATCCCTATGCACACAGTCTACGAGAAAGATGGATGAGTAAATAAGTAATGACAACATAACACATATTCTAGATAAGGAAATTTAAAGTGCCAGGAAAGGAAGCAGAAATTAACACTTCCTTGACGAGCTGGAGAAAACTTCTATGGAAATGATGTGTGACCTCTTCAAGGAGAAGTGGAACTTCAATGGGCAAAATACTGAGAGATGGCGTTACATGTAGGAAGTGGAATGTTAAAAAGTAAAAAGAGTTGAAGAGATTGCTGTAGCATGGAATAAACTGCAAGCCACCTGACACCACTGTGACTCAGGGTGTGTGAAATGGAAATTACTTGAAATGGAATGGAAATTGTGGTCTGAGGTGAAATGATGAGGACATGATGAATTTGAAGTAAGAACAGGACTCTCAAGTGGGACTGAATGACAATTAGTGGGAGGTACAAAATAGAGGTGAGGGGAAGTGATAAGAAGAAGAGAAATATGTCCAGGCAACAATGGAGGGTATATGGGACTCAAGGACTCCTGGTCTCTACCACCTTTTCAAAGGCATACTTCATCCTTTCTCCAGGACAGTCCACCCAACAAGCAGGGAGAACGACTGCCCAGAAAAACATCAACCTCAATCAACAATTAACATAATGACCTTTATTTTTCATGTAACAATTAAATATGACCGGATTACAATAGAAAGAGTACAAATGAAGTCAGCAGATCACACTACTGGAGGAAAATCTCAGTGAATTATACTCCAAAGATGGAGAAACTAGACTCTGCAGAAGGAAGAAAGCCTGTGCATTTCTCCCATTATCAGTGACTGTGGCTTGTTTCTTAGGTCTGCAAACCCATTTGCTTCCTTCTGTGACTATTAATATTACCAATTGAGGTACCAAGAATCATGAGACAGGCAATAGAACAACTGAAATTCTTTCAACTCCTAGTATGTTGGGCATTACACTGAGGGAAAAAGAAAATATGCTACACAGCACAGCCCATCTGGGGCCACTGCACAGCTTATACGGGGAGAAACAAACAAAAACCCTTCCTAGGCTGCTGAAATATTATTGTTCAGAGTTTGACACAGCCATGCTGTAATCATTTGGATAGCAACCCTTCATTTAGCCCACACACTTTTACTATGAGTAGCTGGGTCAGCCCTTGACTCTCTGTGACTTCAGATGTAAATGGAAACTTGGGTATTACAAGCCTGAACCATTCTAATGGAAAGCACTTGCTCTTCCTGTGAATCCAGCTGGGAAACCGCCTCCAGCCTCAGAACTCACTGTGCAGTAATCCAGTGGGACCTTGGGTTGTTTATACAATTTCCTTCACAGTTTTAACTAAATAATTTCACATATCTGGGCTTTAGTTTCCTCATCAGTGATTCATCACAAATACTCTTTTAAGCCTGTTTCATAACATATTATAAAAATGATGTTTAAGGCCGGCGCCGTGGCTCAACAGGCTAATCCTCCGCCTTGCGGCGCCGGCACACCGGGTTCTAGTCCTGGTCGGGGCACCGATCCTGTCCCGGTTGCCCCTCTTCCAGGCCAGCTCTCTGCTGTGGCCAGGGAGTGCAGTGGAGGATGGCCCAAGTGTTTGGGCTCTGCACCCCATGGGAGACCAGGATAAGCACCTGGCTCCTGCCATCGGAACGGCGCGGTGCGCTGGCCACAGCGCGCTACCGCGGCGGCCATTGGAGGGTGAACCAACAGCAAAAGGAAGACCTTTCTCTCTGTCTCTCTCTCTCTCTCACTGTCCACTCTGCCTGTCAAAAATAAAAAAAAAATGATGTTTAAGAACTTGTCAAAATTACCTTGTTGGCATCAAGCATATTTAAATGGAAGCCTCAGGTCACAGTGCATAAATATATATAATCTGGGTTTTTTTTCTCATTTTTAAGATTAGACTCTATCAAATTAAATGTACAACAGGCCCGCTATTTCAGACCATAGCAAATTGCTGGGGAAAAGCAGAACTCCTGAAAGGTAAATACTACTATGTCAATATTTTATCTTTCTTTTATCTTTTCTAATGGCATTTGTATAAGATGTTCTTCAGAAAATATGACTTGTTTTCCAAAACGCTTACTGCTTATTTGCAAAAGAAGTTTAAGGAAAGGAAAGAGATAAAAAGGAAAAGGAAAAATAGTGATTTCTGGGGGTTACTGAACTGTACACAGATTTCTAAAAATATTGTAGCCCATATATGTATGTTTAAACATGGGATCCTGAAGGTGTTGAGCATTTTTTTCTAAATGTTCATCTCTAAATGTTATGTCTATGTCTTCTCATAATATGAACCGTGGTGTTTTCTAAGGTTTCTTGCCCTTTGAGCCACAGCATAGGTTCTCAAAATGTGTTTAATGATAAGAATTATCCAGAGGAAACAAAATAAAGGAGTTATGTCCAGAACTTGGACATAGTAACAAAAGTGAATCTGCAAGCGGTCAGGAAAGAAGAGTGAGAACAATAAATAGTGCTGAAACAGCCAGATGCTCACAAAGGGAAAATGCTGTTGAATGAGAGGTATTATATACAAAATAACTTTCACTGTGAATTTCACATCTAGTATTATAGAGCAGACCTTCAGCAAGTGTGGACCATGGGCCATTTGCATCCAAGTCACCAGAATTACAGAGAGATTCCTGAGTCCACCTTACACTAACTGATTCTCTAGGAATGAAAGCTAGGCATCTATGTTTTTATCAAACTCCCCTAGATGATTTTGCATTCACTAAAACTTGAAATTCATTGACAAAAAAATGTTTTTACACTTGGAGTAAAAGATTTGAATACCAGCTCTGATAGTTATGGGCAAATTAAGTAATCCATCTATATTTCATTTTCTAGTCATAATGATTAAATGATATATTGTATAGACAGTAATTAGCATAGTCCTAGTTTATAGTAGATACTATAATATAGTGTTAGAATTAATCTCCGTTGGAAATAAATGGAGTGTTTTATAAATGTTTTTGCAATGTCAAATTTTACCTTTGCACTGATATTAATGTATTCTTACTGTAGCTAAAGGACAGTGCCCTTGTCAAGTGTATTGGCAGGTAAGTGCAGAGTATATGATCTTGAGGACATGTTTGGACATACAACTTGGAAAGTAACCATTCATACATCCCACCTACAAAATCATTCACCCATTCATAAGGTACAACTTCAGATATGTGCACGTGATGCAGCAAGGGAAATCTGGCCAGTGACTGACCTGAGCTAAATTACGTTGTTAGTGCATAGCATATGAATTCATTTACTAATGAAAGGTTATGATGTTCCAGGTGCACACATGGTGCACATTGAGAATGGAAACAAATGGTCCTTCCCCTTACATAGCACACACTTTATAGCAGCATATCCCCCTCACATTTCCATGCATTTCACATTATGGCAATTTTTTTTTGTTAATAAATAACTAGGGACCAGCATTATAGCATAACAGGTGAAGCCACTGACTGCAATACAGGCATCTCAGAGGGTGCCAGTTTGAGTCCTGGCTGCTCCACTTCCAATCTGGCTCCCAGCTGATGTGCTTGAGAAAGCAGAGGAAGATGGTCCAAGTCTTTGGGCCATTGCACTCTTGTGTGAGATCCAAATGAAGCTTCTTGTCCCCTGGATTTTGCCTGGCCATTGTGGCCATTTGGGGAATGAACCAGCTTCTCTCTCTCTCTCTCTCTCTCTCTCTCTCTCTCTCTCTCTCTTTCCTTCCTACATTTCTCTCTCTCTCTCTCTCTCTCTCTCTCTCTCGCTCACTCTGCCCTTCAAACAAAGAATAAACAGTTAGAAAACTGGAAAAGCCTGGTTTCATTGGTGGCTACTCTTTCTGAACAGAAGGTACAAGAAAAATACCAAAAAATAAGTACACCCAGCCTCCCCTCTCCTTTCTGTCCTCAAAAGCAAATATTTTTCCTTACAATCTTGAAAACACTGCTTCATTTCCTTCTAGCATACAGCACTGTTGATAATAAGCATCATGCAATGGAGGAAGGAAACTACTCTGGTGGGGCCAAAGCCACCTTAGCAACATCTGAGGTCTGTACATTCCTCCTCTTGCTCTTTGGTACTAAGAGATGAAATGTCATTACTGAAAAGTGGGGGACAAGCCACAGAAAACAATGGGTAAGGACTAAGGAGTCTCGGCCCAACTGTGTACAGATAGCCAAAGCCAAGGGCACTTTGATCCAGACAAGACATTTTGCAGACAGCCTATATTAATTCCTATGTTTGCTGTGACAAAGTTCCACAAACCAGCTGGATTACAACCACAGATACTTGTTTTTTCACAACCCTAGAGGATTGAAATCCAATGTCAAAATGTCAGCAGATCCATGCTCCCCAAGAAGACCCTGTTCAATGTCTCCTAAATTCCAAATAATAAATTGGCCCCATTAGTGAAAGTAGCAACTTGTAAGAAGATGACTTTGTGTATTCAGAATTGCTGGAGTGTGAAGTGTTTGGTTTCCATCTGATAGTTACCAGCAATCTTTGCCATGCCATGGCTAATGGTTGCATCTCTCCACTACTGCTCCTGTCTCTGTTCCTCTTGTGTTCTCTCCACTTCTTCTAAGGACACAAACCTTGGGGTTTTTGGCCTAACATAGTCCAGGATGCCCACCTAAACTTAACTAGTTACAGCTGCTAAGGCCCTAATTCTAAGTAAGGTCACATTCTGAGGATTCAGGTGGACACGAATTTTGGACAATATAATACAGGCTCCTAGAGCATGGCCTTGGGAGAAGATAATGGGAGTAGTTGGAATCCAGGCAGGCAAAAGATGGCAGCAGCAAAGACAAGGACAGAAATAGCTGCATACTTCATACTTCATTAATGAGATCAATTTATTCAATGGGCACAGTAGTCACAGAAGAGGGGGCCTATGGTGCTTTTAGGAGCCAATTTAGAAAGCATTTAGAAAATGTTTTAATCTGTTTCAAAACCTAAAGAATAAAATAGAAAATTCATATTCATATTGAAGCAGTCATAAAACAATTTTCAACATATTTTTATGGAGGAGGGAGCCCTGGAAAATGAACATGCTCAGGGTAACTGGAAAAGTCATCATACAGCCCTGTCCACTAATATTCGTACTTCCTGTCTACTAATGTTTGTACTTGGACTCTGCCTGAGACTTCCTTCCTTTCCTCTATAATGTGTTTCACCTTTAGGACTCAATTTATGAGATATTCCCTTGCAGACATTTTCCTGGAGAACCATCCCCACCTCATCTTTACTTCATGCCTCTACTCCAGGCTGGTTTGTGTGCTCATCTGTAGTACCCTTGTGACTAGCTCTACCTCTCCACCTCTACATTGCTCCACGATTATCTATATCTACACAGCTCCTTAGATCTGAGGGTAAACCTCAGGTGTCACGGTGCAGGTGTTGCTGGAGTCCCATCCAGAGCCCCTATGTCATTCTAATGCACTCATCCCCCCAGATGGCATTGGTGTTGCGTGCTATTGGTTCATACATCAAGTATTCCCAGAAAAACTGCCCTTACCTGACAGGAGACACCTTGTCTGTGGAAGCTTGGGTTGACATTAGTTTCCACCCATCCCCTGCCAAGGGTGGACCACAACTAATCATTGGCTGATATCAAGGGCATCAGCCAAGCCCTCTTGCATGGTGGGGGCAGGGAGACATGCTACAATCCACTCTCCAAAGTTTTTCTATGAAATCACCATTGCCTATCTTCTTCTACCTGTTCTCTTTCCCTCCTAGCTTTACAGCACTCTCATGCTACATTGCTTGCCTAAGAATTTCCACTTCAATTTCTGCTTCTGGAGATTGCTAAGAACTTTTAACTTTCAGGACTAGCATTTGCAACTATCAAAATTCAACTTATTGAAGGAATGAAGGAAGAGAGACAGGGAGGGAGGGAGGGAGGTCCAAAGAAAGGAAAGAAGGAGTCAATATTTGACATAGAATGAAGTCTCAGAGACCTATGAAAGCCTTTGCCAGGGCTGAAATGATAAGAAAATAAACTTGAGTCCTAAATACATTAAAGATGTGATCCTAAGAAGAAGCAATAAGGGCATAAAAGCAGGGGCATAAGACTGTGAGCTCGATCACAGAAATTGGAACAGTCTAAGAATTAGACCTAAGGAAAAATACCCAGTATGCCCCCAGCATTGTGTAAGTCACTTTTATGAGCACCACTGGAGAAAGACAATAGTAAATCTCCAAAACTGCCATAAGTCTCCTTAAATTTTCTCATACGTGATTGACTCAAGAGGGGATCAGCCTGGTTTGCAAGCATGAATTTTGAGGTTGGTTCAGATGATTTTGGTGAAAAATGGTTTGTTCACAAAAGGGCTGCCATTGAAGACTTCACACCTTGTTGCTCTTAAGAGCATGATCTTCTGACGCCTATACAAATGACAGATTTCATGCCATAGAATTTCCATAGTAGGCTCCATTCTTTGTAATTTTAGTAGCTCCTCTCAACCTTTTCTGCAGTGTTGGAACTGAGCAGATGTCAGGGGAGGGCTTAACGAAGCGGTGAAGTTTCAGCTGCAAAAGACAATTCCTAGCATAACAATTCTGAAACTGATTTCCCCAACATACATCATATTGGCAGAAGGTTAGTGAATGTTTTTAGGAAAACAAAAAGGAAACAGTGCAACAGAATGAGGCATAAGGCATCCTATGTTTTATTAGATTATGTGAGAGCAAACACTACTGAGACCAATTCTTCCATTGGGTTTGCTATTCCCAAGACAATTTAATTAAATAAGTATTAGTAAAGTGAGGGGCTACTGTTGTGCCACAGCCCATTAAGCTGCTACCTTTGATGCCAGCATCTGATATTGGAGCGTGGGTTAGAGTTCTGACTGCTTCACTTCCAATCCAGCTCCCTGCTAATGTGCCTGGGAGAGCAGTGGAGCCCATCACCCATGTTGGAGACCCAGATGCAGTACCAGGCTCTTGGCTTCAGTCTGGCTCAGCCCAGGGCATTATGCTCTTTTAAGGAATGAACCCGTGAATATAAGATCTTTTTTTCTCTCTCTCTGTCTCTCCCTCTCTGCCTCTCTGCTTTTCAAATAAATAAATGTTTTAAAAAAGAAAAAAGTGAACACTCAGGCCTACAGTACAGAGAACTGCCACCACATGTAGCAACTACTAATTGTATTCTCAAACTAGTGTATGACCACACGCAATAAGATGCTGCAATCCTGCTGGTAGTGGGGACCCCTCTAGTTTCCAGCTATCTCCAAGTGAAATAAAGATACAGAAAGAGAACAGAGATGAGCATTTGTCAAATTGTTAAGATGCTTCCTGGAACACCCACATTCATTCAATATTAAAGAGCTTAGGTAAAAATCTTGGCTCTGCTTACAATTCCAGCTTCCTGCCAATGCATGCCTTGAGAGGCAGCAAGTGATGGCTCAAGAACTTAGGTCCCTGCCACCTGCATGTAGAGACCTGAATTGGGTTTCAGGCTTCTGGTGTTGGCCTGAACCCTCCCATGCTGTTGCAAGATATTGGGGTATGAAACAGTGGATTGGAGTTATCTCCCTGTCTTTCTTTTAATTTTTAATTTTAATTAGTGTTAACATATTCAATGTACTTTGAAGATAGAGCTGCAAGAACACAATGATATTCCCTTTCTCCCTCCTCCCTCTCCATCCTACCCTCCTTTCTTCTCTCTTTTTTTTTTCTTTAGTTTTTCAAATAGCATATTTTAAATTTACATTTTAAAGTTACATTACAGTAAAAAGTCTTAATACATCACAGAACAAGAGGTTTAATGAGTAAAAAGGAAAAATACCCTAGTTTAGTGGCAATATAGAAAACTGAATAATAATTGAATGGAAAAATGAATGATCACACAGATCATTAAATTATAGTAGTATAGCATTCTTGACTATTGGTTTGACAAAGGTATAAAACAAAGTTTTACAAAACTACATGTGTAGCAATACTGATATACACTGATTTTTTTGTTTATTTTTTAATTTTAGCTTCCACATACAAGGGAGAACATGACATATTTCTCTTTCTGGGTTCAGCTTATTTCACTCAACTTTATGTCCTCTAGTTGCATCCATTTTGCAACTAGAGATATGATATATATACACCACATTTTGTATTTCTGCCATATTGTGTATATATACCACATTGTCTTTACTCATCTGATGATGCACACCTTGGTTGATTCCAAATTTTGGCTACTGCGAACAGTTCTGCTATTAACAAGAGATGCAGGTATCTCTTTGACACAATTTGTTCAAGACTTTTAGGTATATATCCAGTAGTGGGATTTCTGGATCATACAGCAGATCTATTTATAGTTTTTAAGAAATTTCCACACATTTTTCCACAGTGGCTGCAGTAATTTACATTCCTACCAAAAATGTGTAAGTATTCCTCTTTCTCCACACTCTCTCCACAATTTATAACTCTCTGCATTTTTTATTTTAGTCATTCTGACAGGGTGAGGTGATATCTCATTGTGGTTTGGATTTGCATTTTCTTGATGCCTAGTGATAATGTGCATTTTTTCATATATTTATTGGATATTTATATTTCTTCTTTTGAGAACTATTGAAATATTTTGCCCATTTCTCAATTGGATTAGTTGGCTTTTGTTGTTGAGTTTTTTAAATTGCTGATATATTCTAGATATCAATCCTTTGTAGGTAGGTGGTTTGCAAATTTCTTATTCCATTCTGTTGGATGTCTCTTCACTAGATTGATTGTTCCTTTTGCTGTGCCAAAGCTTCTAAGTTTGATATCATCCCATTTGTTTAGTTTTGCTTTTGTTGCTTGTGCTTTGGGGTTCTTGTCCAAGAAGTTGTCCCCTACACAAATGCCTTGGAGTGTCTCCCCTACATTTTCTTCCAGTGACCTCATAGTCTCAGGTTTTAAACTTAGGTCTTTGATCCATCTAGAGTCAATTTTTGTATATGGTGAGAGATATGGATCTAATTTCAATCTTCTTTTGCCAGCATAGTTTGTTGAAAAGACTATGCTTATTTCACTGTATGGTCTGAGCACTTTGGTCAATAATCAGTGGGTAGTATGTATGTGGACTGATTTCTGGGCTCTCTATACTGCTCCACTGAGCTATGTGTCATTTTTCATGTGAGTACCATGCTGTTTTAATACCTTCCGCTTTGCATTATGCTTTGAAGTCAGGTATTATGATGGCTCCAGCTTGATTTTCTTGTTCAGGATGGCTTTGGCTATTCTGGGTCTTTCGTGATTCCATATGAATATTAGGATTGCTTTTTCTAACTGTAAAGAATGTCATTGGTATTTTGATAAGTACTGCATTAAATCTGCAGATTGTGTTAGGTGGTATTTACATTTCAGTGATATTGATTCTTCTAATGCATGAGCAAGGAATATCTTTACAGTTATTTTTTGTGCTTGATGACTTCCTTCCTTAATGATTGATAATCTTCATTGCAGAGATCTTCCATTTCTTTGATTAAATTTATTTCTAAATATTTGATGTTTTTGTAACTTCAGTGAATTAGATTTCTTTCTTGATACCACTTTCTGTGAGTTCCTCAGTAGCATACAATAAAGCTACTTGTTTATGTATGTTTATTTTGTAACCTGCAACTTTACTGAATTGGTTTTTCAATTCTAACAGCCTTTTTGATGGAGTATATGTATAACATCATGTCATCTGCAAACATGGATAATTTGACTTCCTCTTTTCCAATGTTGATGCCCTTTATTTCTTTCTAATCCCTAATTGTTTGCACTAAAACTTCCAGTACTATATTGAATAGGAGTGGCAAAAGAAGACATGCTGATCATATTCCATATCTGAGGGGAAATGCTTTAATTTTTCTCCCATTAAATATGATATTTGCTGTTGGTTTGAGATAGATAGCCTTTATAATTTTGAGTAACATCCCTCTATACCTAATCTGTGGAGGATATTTAACAAGAAGGGGTGTTGAATGTTATCAAATGCTTTCTCTACATCTATTGTGATGAACATATGGTATTTGTTCTTTATTCTGTTGATGTGATTTATCATGTCTATTGATTTGTGAATATTGAACCACTCTTGCAGTTCTGGGATAAATGCCACTTGATCTTTTGATGTGGTTTTGGATTCAGTTTGCTAGTATTTTGTTAAGAATCTTTGCATCCATGGTTATTAAGGATATAGGTCTATAGTTTTTTTTTTCATGTCATATTTTTGGTTTTGGTATAAAAGTAATTCTGCCCTTATAAAAAAAGTTTGGCAGACTTCATCCTGTTGCATATTTTGGAACAGTTTGAAGAATACTGTAGCTAATTCCTCTTTGAATCTTTCGTAGAATTCAGTAGTAAACCCATCAGGTCCCAGAATTTTCCTTGATGGAAAACTTTTTTCTTTCTTGTTTCCTTTTTTTTTTTTTTTTTTTTTTGACAGGCAGAGGTAGACAGTGAGAGAGAGAGAAAGGGAGGGAGAGAGAGAAAGGTCTTCCTTCTGTTGGTTCACCCCCCAAATGGCTGCTACAGCTGACACGCTGCGCCAATCCAAAGCCAGGATCCAGGTGCTTCCTCCTGGTCACCTATGTGGGTGCAGGGCCCAAGGACTTGGGCCATCCTGCATTGCACTCCCGGGCCACAGCAGAGAGCTGGACTGGAAGAGGAGCAACCGGGACAGAATCCAGCGCCCCAACTGGGACTAGAATCCGGAGTGCCAGCGCCGCAGGCAGAGGATTAGCCTAGAGAGCTGCAGCGCCGGCCGATGGAAGACTTTTGAGTACTGCTTCAATAACATTACTTGTTATTGACCTGTTTAGATTGTCTACATACCCTTGATTTAATCATTGTAGGTAATATGAGTCCAGGAATTTATCAATTTCTTCAAGATTTTCCAGTTTATTAGCATATACTTTTTCATCGTTTCTTATCATTTGTATTTCAGTGGTGTCAATTTTTCATCTCTATATTTTATTTATTTGAAATTTTTCTCTTTTTTCTTTGTTAGTCTGGCTAGAAATTCATCTATTTTGTCAAAAAAAAGTTTTTTTGCTTTGTTGATCTTTCGTATTCTTTTAGTTTAATTTAATGTATTTCAACTCTGATCCTTATTATTTCTTGCCACCTGCTTATTTGTTTGGGTTTGTTCTTGTTTTTCTAAGTCTTCAAGATTCATCATTAGATCTTTGAAACATTTCTCTTTTTTAAAAAATATGGCACCTATTGCTATAAACTTCTCCCTCAATACTGATTTCGCGGTATTCCAAATGTTTTCATATGTTGTGCTTTCATTTTCATTTCTTTCAAGAAAGTTTATTTCTTTCAATGACCCTTTGATCATTTGGTAGCATATTGTATAATTTCCAAGTATTATTACTGTTCTCTTGTTCTTGTTGATCTCTAGTTTTATTCTATTATGGACTGAGAGGATACATGGTGTAATTTCAATCTTTTTAAATTTGCTGAGACTTGATTTGTGGCCTATTATGTGGTCTAGCCTAGAAAATACTCTATTTGCTGATGAAAAGAATGTGTATTCTGTAGCCACTGGGGGAAGTGTCCTGTAAATGTCTGTTGGGTTCATTTGTTTGACACTATGTTTTAACTCTCTTTATTTTCTGTCTAGATGTCCATTAATGAGAAGGAAGTTGAAATAATCCAATATTACTGTATTGGAGTCTATCTCTCCCTATAGATCTAGTATTATTTTCTGTGTATATCTGGTCAGTCTTGAGTTGAGTACATATATACTTATGGTTGTTATGTCTTCTTGCAGAATTGAACCTTTTATCAAAATATAATGTCCTTCTTTATCTCTTTTTACAGTTTTTAAGTTAAAGTCTGTTTTATCTGATATTAGGATAATGACACCAGCTTGTTTTTCTGTTTCCATTTGCCTGGTATATCTTATTTTTATTTATTTTTTTGATGGTCAGATGTAAACAGTGAGAGAGAGAGACAGAGAGAAAGGTCTTCCTTCCATTGGTTCACCTACCAAATGTCTGCAACAGGTGACACGCTGCACTGATCTGAAGCCAGGAGCCGGGTGCCTCCTCCTGGTCTGCCATGCAGGTGCAGGGCCCAAGCACTTGGGCCATCTTCCACTGCTATCCCATGCCACAGCAGAGAGCTGGACTGGAAGAGGAGCAACCGGGACAGAACTGGCACCCTGACCGGGACTAGAATACAGGGTACCGGTGCTGCAGGCAGAGGATTAGCCTAGTGAGCTGTGGTTCTGGCCTCTGGTGTATCTTTTACAACCCTTTACTTTTAGTCTATGTGTGCCTTTGCCTTCTGAAGTGAGTTTCTTATAGGCAGCCTACAGTGGGGTTGTGGCTTTTTATCTATTTAGCCAACCTAAGTCTCTTCATTGGTGAATTCAATCCATTTACATTCAAGGTTAGTATCACTAAAGAACTAAAACCTGTTATGGAAAATGATTTTACCTGCTGTTAGTGAATATGATGTTGTCATGTGCTTTCATGATGCTTATTTCTAATGCAGGACACCCTTTGGAATTTCTTGTAAAGCTGGTCTGCTGGCAGTGCATTCTCTCAGTTTTTGTTTAGCTGGAAAATACTTCATTTTTTCTTCACTCTTGAAGGATAGCTTCACTGGACATAATATCCATGGTGAAAAGTTTTCTTCTGTTAAGACCTTGAATCTATCATCCCACTCTCTTCTGGCTGTAGACTCTCCACTGAGAATTCTGATGCTAATAATTGGTTTTACTTTATATGTAACTTGACAACTTTCTCTTACTGTCTTTAGGAGTCTCTCCTTGTTTTTAACTTTTGATCATTTGAAAACAATGTGCCCTGGAGAAGATCTTTATTGTTTGTAAGTGCTTGGGATTCTTTGAGCTTCTTTGTATCTGGATGTCCATATCTCTTTAATAACATGGGAAATATTGAACTATCGTTTCATTTAGCAGGTTCTTTATGACTTTTTCCTTTTCTTCTTCTCCTTCAGTAATACCTATAATATGGATATTTGGTCATTTAATCATATCCCACATTTCATGTAGACATTTTTCATTCTGTTTAATTCTTTTCATTTTTATCTGATTGAGTTATTTCAACGTTCTTGTCCTCGAGGTCAAAAATTCTTTAATCCACTTGGTCTATTCTGTTGTTAAAGCTATCAATCATACTTTCTAAATTCACTCATTGAAGATAACACCTACAAAATTCCTATTTTGTTCTTCTTAATGAGTTCTGTCTCCTTAGTAATATCTTCATTCATGTCACTCATTGATTTCTTCATTTCTTTAATGTCTGTATTCTCCTGCATTTCATTAAGTTTTCCTTTTTTTAATTAAACTTTTATTTAATGAATATAAATTTTCAAAGTACAGCTAATGGGTTACAATGGCTTCCCCCTCCCAAAACTTCCCTCCCACCTGCAACCCTCCCCTTTCCTGCTCCCTCTCCCCTTCCAATCACATCATGATTCATTTTCAATTCTCTTTATATACAGAAGATCAGTTTAGTATATATTAGGTAATGATTTCACCAGTTTGCCCCCATATAGCAACACAAAGTGAAAAAAAAAATACTGTTGGAGTACTAGTTATAGCATTAAATAAGATTGTACAGCACATTAAAGACAGAGATCCTACATAATATTTATTTTAAAAATTAATTTTCTATGCCATTTCCAATTTAACACCAGGTTTTTTTTTCATTTCCAATTATCTTTATATACAGAAGATCGATTCAGTGTATAATTAGTAAAGATCTCATCAGTTTGTACCCACGCAGAAACACAAAGTGTAAAAATACTGTTTCAGTACTAGTTATAGCATCACTGCACATTAGACAACACATTAAGGACAGATCCCACATGGGATGTAAATATACAGTGACTTCTGTTGCTGACTTAACAATTTGACACTCCTGTTCATGGCGTCAGTAATCTCCCTAGGCTCTAGTCATGAGTTGTCAGGGCTATGGAAGCCTTTAGAGTTCGCTGACTTTGATCTTATTCCGATAGGGTCATAGTCAAAGTGGAAGTTCTCTCCTCCCTTCAGAGAAAGGTACCTCCTTCTTTGATGGCCCCGTTCTTTCCACTGGGATCTCACTCACAGAGATCTTTCATTTAGTTCTTCTTCTTTTTTTTCTTTTCCATGATATCTTGGCTTTCCATGCCTACAATACTCTCATGGGCTCTTCAGCCAGATCTGAATGCCTTAAGGGCTGATTCTGAGGCCAGAGTGTTGTTTAGGACATCTGCCATTCTATGAGTCTGCTGTGTATCCCACTTCACATGTTGGATCTTTCTCTCCCTTTTTGATTCTATCAGTTAGTATTAGCAGACACTTGTCTTGTTTGTGTGATCCCTTTGACTCTTAGACCTATCCGAGCCATCAATTGTGAACTGAAATTGATCACTTGGACTAGTGAGATGGCATTGGTACATGCCACCTTGATGGGATTGTATTGGAATCCCCTGGCACATTTCTAGCTCCATCATTTGGGGCAAGTCCTATTGAGCACGTCCCAAATTGTACATCTCCTTCCTCTCTTTTTCCACTCTTAAATTTAACAGGGATCACTTTTCAGTTAAAATTTAAACAACTAAGAATAATTGTGTGTTAATTACAGAGTTCAACCCCTTGTACTAGAACAACAACAACAAATACTAAAAAGGATAAAGTATTACATTGTACATCTAGTGTCAGGACAAGAGCTGATCAGGTCATTGTTTCTTATAGTGTCCATTTCACTTCAACAGGTTTCCCCTTTGGTGTTCAGTTGTCGCTGATCAGGGAAAACAAATGATATTTGTCTCTTTGGGACTGGCTTAATTCACTCAGCATGATGTTTTCCAGATTCCTCCATCTTGTTGCAAATGACTGGGTTTCATTGTTTCTTACTACTGTATAGTATTCTATGGAGTACATGTCCCATAATTTCTTTATCCAGTCGACTGTTGATGGACATTTGGGTTGGTTCCAGGTCTTAGCTATTGTGAATTGAGCTGCAATAAACATTAATGTGCAGATGGCTTTTTTATTAGCCAAATTAATTTCCTTTGGGTAAATTCCAAGGAGTGGGATGGCTGGGTTGTATGGTAGGGTTATGTTCAGGTTTCTGAGGAATCTCCAGACTGACTTCCATAGTGGCTTAACCAGTTTGCATTCCCACCAACAGTGGGTTAGTGTCCCTTTTTCCCCACATCCTCTCCAGCATATATTGTTGGTAGATTTCTGAATGTGAGCCATTCTCACCGGGGTGAGGTGAAACCTCATTGTGGTTTTGATTTGCATTTCTCTGATTGCTAGTGATCTTGAACATTTTTTCATGTGTCTGTTGGCCATTTGGATTTCCTCTTTCAAAAAATGTCTATTGAGGTCCTTGGCCCATTTCTTAAGTGGGTTGTTTATTTGTTGTTGTGGATTTTCTTGATTTCTTTGTAGATTCTGGTTATCAATCCTTTATCTGTAGTATAGTTTGCAATCCATGAGCATGGAAGACTTCTCCATTTTTTGGTATCCTCTTCTATTTCTTTCTTTAAGTTTTTGTAGTTTTCATCATAGAGATCTTTAACGTCCTTGGTTAAGTTTATTCCAAGGTATTTGATTGTTTTTGTAGCTATTGTGAATGGGATTGATCTTAGAAGTTCTTCCTCAGCCATGGAATTGCCTGTGTATACAAAGGCTGTTGATTTTTGTGCATTGATATTATATCCTGCTACTTTGCCAAACTCTTCGATGAGTTCCAGTAGTCTCTTAGTAGAGTTCTTTGGGTCCCCTAAATAAAGAATCATATCATCTGCAAAGAGGGATAGTTTGAGTTCTTCCTTCCCAATTTGTATCCCTTTAATTTCTTTTTCTTGCTTAATAGCTCTGGATAAAACTTCCAGAACTATATTGAATAGCAGTGGTGAGAGTGGGCATCCCTGTCTGGTACCGGATCTCAGCGGAAATGCTTCCAACTTTTCCCCATTCAATAGGATGTTGGCCGTGGGTTTTTCATATATTGCTTTGATTGTATTGAGGAATGTTCCTTCCATACCCAGTTTGCTTAGAGTTTTCATCATGAAAGGGTGTTGTATTTTATCAAATGCTTTCTCTGCATCTATTGAGAGAATCATATGGTTTTTCTTCTGCAGTCTGTTAATGTAGTGTATTACGTTGATTGTTTTGCGAACATTGAACCATCTCTGCATACCAGGGATAAATCCCACTTGGTCTGGGTGGATGATCTTTCTAATGTGATGTTGCATTCTATTGGCCAGAATTTTATTGAGTATTTTTGCATCTATGTTCATCAGGGATATTGGTCTGTAATTCTCTTTCAATGCTGCATCTTTTTCCAGCTTAGGAATTAAGGTGATGCTGGCTTCATAGAAAGAATTTGGGAGGATTCCCTCTTTTTCGATTGCCCTGAATAGTTTGAGAAGAATTGGAGTTAGTTCTTCTCTAAATGTCTGGTAGAACTCAGCAGTGAATCCATCTGGTCCTGGGCTTTTCTTTGTTGGGAGGGCCTTTATTACTGTTTCAATTTCTGTGTCAGTTATGGGTCTGTTTAGGTTTTCTATGTCTTCCTGGCTCAATTTAGGTAGGTTGTATGTGTCCAAGAATCTGTCCATTTCTGATAGATTTCCCTGTTTGCTGCCATACAAGTCCTTGTAGTAATTTCTGATGATTCTTTTTATTTCTGTGGTGTCTGTTGTTACGTTTCCTTTTTCATCTCTGATCCTATTGATTTGGGTCTTTTCTCTTCTTTTTTTAGTTAGTTGGGCCAATGGGGTGTCAATTTTGTTTATTTTTTCAAAAAACCAGCTCCTTGTTTGGCTGATTTTTTGTAATGTTTTTTTGGATTCAATCCTGTTGATTTCTTCTCTGATTTTAATTATTTCTCTTCTCCTACTGGGTTTGGGTTTGGTTTGCTGCAGATTTTCTAGATCCTTGAGATGACTTGAAAGCTCATCTATTTGGTGCCTTTCCAATTTCTTGATGTAGGCACCTATTGATATAAACTTTCCTCTTAACACCTCTTTTGTTGTATCCCATAGGTTTTGGTATGTTGTGCTGTTATCCTCATTTACTTCCAGAAAATTTTTGATTTCTCTTTTAATTTCTTCTATGACCCATTGTTCATTCAGGAGCATGTTTTTCCATCTCCATGTCTTTGCACGTGCTCTAGGGATTCCTGAGTTGCTAATTTCCAGTTTCATTCCTTTGTGGTCTGAGAAGCTGCATGGTATGATTCTAATTCTTTTGAATTTGCTGAGACTTGCTTTATGGCCTAGTATGTGGTCAATCCTAGAGAAGGTTCCATGTACTGCTGAGAAGAATGTAAAGTCCTTAGATGTAGGATGAAATGTTCTGTAGATATCTGTTAGATCCATTTGGGCTATAGTGTCATTTAAATCTACTGTCTCTTTGTTGATCTTATGTCCTGTTGATCTGTCTACCTCTGAGAGTGGAGTATTGAAGTCCCCCAGTACTATTGTATTGGGGTCTAAGTCTCCCTTTAAGTCCCTTAACAAGTCTTTTTAAAAAGCTGGTGCACTGTAATTAGGTGCATATACATTGATAATCGTTATATCTTCCTGTTGAATGGATCCCTTAATCATTAAATAGTGCCCCTCTTTGTCTCTCCTAACAGTTTTTGTGGTAAAGTTTATGTTGTCCGATATTAAGATGGCTACGACCGCTCTTTTTTTCATTTCTGTTGGCATGGTATATATTTTTCCAGCCTTTCACTTTCAGTCTGTATGCATCATTGTTGGAAAGATGAGTTTCTTGTAAGCAGCAAAAAGATGGGTTTTGTTCCTTAACCCAATCAGCCAATCGGTGTCTTTTAACTGGACAGTTCAGGCCATTAACATTCAATGTGACTATTGAGAAGGAGTAACTTTGCCCTGTCATTTGCCAAAGATTTTTTCTAATATATTTTTTGAGACTACTGTGATCTTTTGCTGTGAGGTTTCCTTCCTTTATCTTCTTTCATATTGGTGACCGTGTTTCTGTGTTTCTGTATGTAACACATCTTTAAGCATCTTTTGCAGGGCAGGATGAGTGGCGACAAATTCTTTCAATTTCTGTTTGCTGTGAAAGGTCTTTATTTCACCTTCATTCACAAATGAGAGCTTTGCAGGATATAATATTCTGGGCTGGCAGTTTTTCTCTCTTAGTACCTGGGCTATATCTCGCCATTCTCTCCTAGCTTGTAGAGTTTCTGATGAGAAGTCAGCTGTGAGTCTAATTGGAGATCCTCTGAGAGTAATCTGGTGTTTCTCTCTTGAACATTTTGAATCTTTTCTTTATGTTTCACTGTGGTGAGTTTGATTACGACGTGTCGTGGTTAGGATCTCTATTGATCATGTTTTTTAGGGGTTCTATGAGCTTCCTGTACTAGGATGTCTCTGTCCTTCTCCAAACCTGGGAAATTTTCTGCTAGTATCTCACTAAAAAGGCCTTCTATTCCTTTCTCCCTCTCCATGCCTTCAGGAACTCCTAGAACCCGAATGTTGGGTTTTTAAATAGTATCCTGTAGATTCCTGACAGTATTTTTTAGATTTCTGATTTCTTCTTCTTTTCTTTGATTTGACTGTTTCCTTTCCTGTTCTCTGTCTTCTAATTCCGATATTCTCTCTTCTGCTTCACCCATTCTGTTTTTAAGGCTCTCTAATGTGTTTGTCATTTGATCTATTGAGTTCTTCATGTCATTGTGGTTTTTTGTCACTATCACAGTTTCATGTTCTACTAGTTGTTTCATTTCATTTTGATTCCTCCTTAATATTTCATTTTCACGAGAGAGATTTTCTATCTTGTCCATTAAGGATTTCTGTAGTTCAAGAATTTGTTTTTGAGAACTTCTTAATGTTCTTATCAATTTTTTGAGATCTGCTTCTTGCATTTCCTCTACCTCTACATCTTCATAATCTTGAATTGGGGTGTCTTTTTCATTTGGGGGCGTCATAGTGTCTTCCTTGCTCTTGTTACCTCTGTTTCTACATTTGTTGTTTGGCATGTTGGAGATAATTTATGGGTTTTTTTTTTTTTGGCTCTGGTGTTTTTTTCTTGTTATACTATGCCTCTAAGTGGGCTGTCTGCTTTGATGGATCCTTAGAGGTTGTGATGGGTGTGGCCAGAGAGCTCCGCTTGATTCTTCAGGTTTAAGGCTGTGCAAAAAGCGACTCACCCAGATTGTTCTCTCCCTTGCTCCTTGCTGGATCACTCTCTCTCTCTCTCTCTTTTTTTTTTTTTTGACTCAGTTGGGAAGTAATTCGGCACAGGTGAGTGGAATTGAGGGTAGTTGAAATCTGGCCTCTGTGAGTATTCGTTTGACCTACCCCTGGGACCACACAAAGAGTTTATGCAGCCCTCAATGTGTTCTCAAGTTTCACCAAAGTTCCAAAGTTACTGAGTTTGTGAACTCATTGGCGGTGCTTTACATATGTAAAATGGCACCACCTGGGGAGTGAATCATAGGATGGAAGACCTCTCTCTCTCTCTCTTTCTCTCTCTGCCTTTCTTCTCTCTGTGTAACTCTGACTTTCAATTAAAATAAATAAATCTTAAAAAAAAATCCAAGCACAGTTTTTTATAATATGCATGTCCCACAAGCTCTTTGATGTAAACCTCCTATATCCCAGTTCACCAACAATGGAAGCAAACTCACTCTTCCCGACTGACATCTTACAGAGAAAGAGGCTAAGCAAAATTCCAAGCTGAGCAAGTTTCTCCCAGAGAATAGGCCTCACAAATAGCTGGAAGCATGGGAGTTACTGAAGCCGACATAGCAGAAACTCCTAGAACTGGACTGGTGACTCAGAAGTGGCTTTACAGAAACAGGGGCATACCCTTTTCCACTTGGGCCACCCGTGGGCAGACAGCAAGGCCCTAGACCCTAGCTACAAGGTGGAAGAGCCTGGGTCCCAGAGTTGCCTGCAGAAGAGACACCTGCATCCCATGGAGCAGGGCTGCTAGGTGAGCGAGCAGCGTCTTTCTGCTGCAGCTAAGCCATTGCATATCCATGTTGGGATTTCTTGGTTACATTAGTTGAGCCTACCCTAATACTTGAGAAATGGTTACACCATGATAATGCTAAAAGTGTCGTTCCGGAATTTTTCTTCTGCATATCGAAGTGTGATCAACATTGGATGTATATGAAGCCTTGAGTTAACTGAGACATTGGCTCGTATCTCTCCTGTAAAATAATACTCAAGTTTCCAAATAAAGCAAAATGTTTGCTTCTGAGGATGGTAAAACTTATCTTTTTGCTTCGCATGCTTTCAGTTTTTATAAAGGTGATTTCCAAATATTGCCACAGAATATTCTAGAATGTACTTTTTTTAAGAAAGAAAGAGAACATTCATTCATTATTGTAAGGCACAGTGTAGGGCCTACCTCTCTGTCTTCTAGTATTCTAACACCTTTAGCCAGTTTTCTGCAAATACAGTGTGTCATCAAACTTTGTTTTAAATCTTTGCCAAAAAAAGTTGACAGGAAATATATAATTGTATGGTTTTAATGACTTTCTGACTATTTTAAACGTTATTTTATATAAGTGAAGCTGAACTTCTTTTCATTTGGTGGTTGTTTGTAGCCTTTGCCTATTTTCCTGCTGGTCTATGGCCTTTTGACTTTTTATTCATTGAACTCTCTAGGAGAGACATAAAGCCCTTGACTAATGTAAATTAAAAATAGCTTACCTCAAAAATAAACAAAAATAAGATACAAGCATAAATAACACTAGTGAAATAAACAGGAATAGGTTTTGTCTTAAAAATGATTAAATTTGAAAATATTCAAATTTCTAGGTGATTCATCATTATTGCAGAAATAATAAAATATTTACTCAAGAATGAACATTAAATGATTTCTACTTAAATTGCGAGGACAGAAATGCAGAAATACAGTTTTAAAAATAACATGTAGATGTTTCAGGTTCAAGGTCTAAAGTACTACTCTGAAATAAACAGCTATTTTAAGATCAATGGCAGAAAAAAAAAAAACAAAATTAGACACAGCATGGGTCTTGAGTGTAATCAGGGAAGTTTTTTGTTTCTGTTTTTGTTTTTGTTTTTGTTTTTTTTGACAAATAGAAAGTGAGAGAGAGAGAGAGAGAGAGAGAGAGACAGATTTCACCCCCCAAATGGCCGCTATGCCTGGAGCTACACCAATCCAAATCCAGGAGTCAGGAGCTTCCTCCTGGTCTCCCATGCGGGTGCAGAACCCAAGCACTTAGGCCATCCTCCACTCCCTTCCCGGGCCATAGCAGAGAACTGAACTGGAGGAGAAGCAACTGGGACAGAATCTGGCACCCACATGGGATGCTGGCACTGCAGGTGGAGGATTAACTAAGTGAGCCACAGCGCCAGCCTAATCAGGGAAGTTTTAGAGAGACTGGGCAGTGACACAAGACATCTGCTGCAGAGAACAGCCATTCCTCTCTCAAAGATCTCATGTTCTCAAGGCTACGCTGTGGCATGGTGGATAAAGACTCCACCTGGCATCCCATATGGATTCCAGTTCAAGTCCCGGCTGCTCCACTTCCGATCCCGCTCTCTGCTGCATATGGTCCAAGTGTTTGGGGCCCTGCCACCCATGTAGGAGACCGGGAACCTGGCTTCTGGCTTTGCCCTGGTCCAACCTTGGCCATTGCAAACATCTGAGGAGTGAATTGGTAGACGGAAGATCTCTCACTCTCTCTCCGTGTCTCTCCATCTTTCTCTGTAACTCTGACTTGCAAACAAGTAAACAAATCTTAAATAAATAAATAAATAAATAAATAAATAAACGATCTCAGGTTCTTGGAGAACCTACTTTGCTGCAAGCATCTATCTCATTCTCACAGGTAGTTTGAAGAGGATTAAAACTGGTTCTCCTCACCACTCAACACCAGACATCTCCCTCCAACTTCTGGATTGGGATCTGTGTTGTAGACAGAGCAACTTCCAGATGCTCACTGGTGGACAGCATGGAACCTTGCAGATGAAATTTGGCCTCAGACTTACTGTGAATATTAAACTCATGTTTAGTCTTTTTTTTAAGATTTAATTTATGTATTTGAGAGGCAGAGTTATGGAAAAAGAGAGGCAGGGAGAGACAGATCTTCACTCCGCAAATGGCTGCAATGGCCAGGGCTGTGCCAGGCTGAAACCAGGAACCAGGAGCTTCTTGGTCTCCCATGTCAGGGCAAGGGCCCAGGCACTTGGGCCATCCTCCATCGCTTTCCCAAGCACGTTAGCAGAGAGCTGGATCAGGAGTAAAGCAGCCAGGACTTGAACCTGTGCCCATATGGAATGTCAACATCATAGGTGGTGGCTTTACTTGCTATACAACAATGCCAGCCCCAGCATTCCCTCTTTTTATAAGGATTGTGATCATTATGTCAGGATTCTATAGTCAACAAAACATTTTCCAGATTTCCGATGATCATTCTCATAGCTAACTTCTGTATCCCTCCTTTGTGAGTGTGTTTATTTTTGCAAACATTGTTGCTAACTGAGATCCTTTGAAGTCTCCTAATTCATGCCCCTGTGCCAGTGATCCTAATCTGGGGAAGGAGGGGACTGTTTTTTATTTTAACCCAGAAAGAGCTTTCTCTTTCTCGATATGCTAAAAGTCCTTGCCAAATGATTAACAGTGATCAGCTAATGGAGTAAAATCAGAGTAAGTCAGTGTTAAAAAAATACATCTTTCAAAGTTTATTATTATTTCTTTATTTGAAAGGCAGAGTGATGAGGGAGAGAGAGGGAGGGAGGGAGGGTGGGAGAGAGAGAGAGAGAGAGAGAGTTTCCATCTACTATTTACTCCCCGAGTGTCCACAACAGCCAGGGCTGGGCCAGGCTGGAGCTGGAGCCTGGAGCTCCTTCCAGGTCTCCCACATGAGTGGCAGGGGCCCAAGTCCTGGAGCTGTCATCCCATCATCTGCAGCCTTCCAGAATGCATTGGCAGGAAGCTGGATCTGAAGTGGAAGTGAGACTCTAACCAGGCTCTCACATGTGGCACGTCTGGTGCTCCAAGCAGCAGCTTCACCACGGTGCCACAATGCCCATCGCCCCTACTGAAATACATTTTTAGCATTTTAATTTTTCCCGGTATTCACTAGGAGATTTCTAACTTACTGCATACATTTGATTCTATGAATTCAGGGCATATTCTTTGAAAAAAAAAAAAGAACATTATAAAATATATCCCTCTGTATACTTCATTGGTGTCACATTTTTTCATTTAACTTTTTTTTTAAAAGATTTATTTATATTTGAAAGTCAGAGTTACACTGAGAGAGCAGGAGAGGCAAAGAGAGAGACAGCTCTTCCATCCGCTGTTTCACTCCCCAACTGGCTGCTGCGCCAGAGCTGAACTGATACAAAGCCAGGAGCCAAGAGCTTCTTCCAGGTCTCCCATGTGGGTGCAGAGGCCCAAGGACTTGGGCCATCTTCCATTGCTTTCTCAGGCCATAGCAGAGAGCTGGATCAGAAGTGAAGCAGCCAGGACTTGAACCGGTACCCATATGGGTTGCCAGCACTGCAGGTGGCAGCTTTACATGCTACACCACAGCACTGGCTCCTAATTTAACATTTTAAAATATTTGCTTTTATTTGAAAGGCTGAGAGACAGGGAGAAATAGGAACATATGGAAAGAGAGAGAGAAAGAGAGAGATCTCCCTTCTGCTGTTTCACTCCCCAAATGCCTGCAAAAGCCAGGGCTGGGAGTCTGGAATTCAATCCGGGGCTCCCATGTGAGCAGTAGAGACCAAAATTCCTCTCAGGGTGTGCATTAGCAGGAAGCCAGATTGGAAAAGGAGCCAGAACTGCCATCTGATATGGCATGTAGGTGTCCAAGTGGGGTCTCAGCAGCTGTGCCAAACACCCAACCCTCTTTAAGGATTTTTTGAGAGTAATTTGAACTAAACTCAATTTTGGGCTTTCTTATTGGGACTGAACTTCTGGCATGAAACAATTCTATATTAACTAATTTCTAAAAAACACTGCTACAGAATGAAAGCTGAAGTGTAGGAGCTTTCCTTAAACTGTAAACTAACTGAAGATTGTCTGTGGGAACTAGTAGTAGCTCTACAGAGGATACAGCATGATTATGGAGCCACTGCATTTAAGGTGCTCTTGTTGTCTGAAAGGCTAAAAACTTAATTACTCAGAGAAGCCTGGACTTGTTTCAACTGAATCCTCCATGTGTCCCCCAACTGAGAACATTTCCTTCTGCTGTTTCAAGAAATGTCAGACCAGCAGCCACTGTCCTCAGTCCGGCTCCTCAAATGCTGGTGGGTTAGCTGATGTTCCAGTGCACTTGAATTTGAGATACTGTTCTCATTCTACAGCTATCCTGTCTTGAAGCCAACATTTTCAATTCAAGGAGCAATTACAGAGCTCTGTTAATGAGTCATTGTGTTTGGGGAGAAGGAGAAGAGATAGGGGCTGATGTTGGGAAACAGTAAGCTAAATCTCCCAGTGCCTGTTCTGTGTCCCTGCTGCTTCCTGTTAATGCAGGGAGCAGAAGATGGCCCAAGTGCTTGGGCCCCTGCCACCCATGTGGGTGATGCAAATGGAGTTCCTGGCTGGTGTGACCATTCTGGGAGTGAACCAGCAGATGGAAGTGCTCTCTCTCTCTCTCTCTTTTTCGCTCACTCTCTCTGTTTCTGCCATTCTGCCTTTCAAATCAATCAATCAATAAAGAAGAGGTAGTCACACCTGTGCCTTAAATAGCTGGGATACATAGAATGTGTGGAATATCTGCTAAAATACATTTTGAAAGTTAAATGAGATGGGAATTCTCAAAGATGAATAGTTAATTATGACCCGGGAAACATCTAGAAAGATTCAAGGTGGACATGGAAAGACGATAGTGGTAGTAATCCTGGATTTCTCAGGCCAGGAAATCAGTACATAACAAATGTGACTCTGATGTTCCGAAAGTTTTAGTTTTAAAGATTGATTTATTCATCTGAAAGGCAGAGTCAGAGAGTATAAGGGAATAAGAGCAGGAGAGATGAGGAGGCAAGAGACAAATTCACAGCAAGTTTACTCAAAAGAGAATGAACCTGAGAGGGGCTGTGGTGGAATGAGAAGGCCATGCTAAGATGTCCTCTGGCAAGGGAGTGTCAGTTACTCAGGAATGGCTTCAAACAGGCTGTGATTGGTTAGGACATAAACCATCCCTTGACCGGATTGTCTGCCTTGGGTATTTAAGCTGCTGTAGCACCTGAAATAAACGAGTCTGAAGGCTGCTCACCTCTGACCTTTCACCAGTCTCCAAGGGTCTGTGTGGTGACTCCAAGCCTCTTGCCCTCACCACGCTCCTCCTCTCAGAAGGAATCCACAGCAACAAGGGGCTACCTTGCTGGCGTGGGCGTGGATGCAGGGCAGAATTCAGTCACTGGCTGGGTTTTTATAGCACAAAGCAGCTGACGGCCATGACGGGGAAGGGGTTGCTGAGCCGCCCGGTGTGGGCTTTTCTCTCTGGGTGTCATGGGTAGTGGAAGTTGAGCTGGGGGAGGGGAAAGCAGCCATGGGGTGGGGTGGGGGGGAAAGGAGTGAGTTTAAGGTATTTGTGAAGAAGGTGGCCCGAGAATATCAGACTATCACAGGGAGTTGCTTAACCAACTCCACCACAAGACTCTGGCCCCAGAATCAAGATGTTTATGAAAATTCCCCCAAGCTGCATTAAATTGGAATACAGTATTTGAGTGTCCCCTCCTCTTTTGAATGGAATCCGAGCTGCAGGGTTTCTGTAGAACCTGGGGAGGCACTCTGCTTTGTGCCATCAAGGCTCCTGGCTGATTTGCTAGGGGTGAGGTGTCAACCAGTTACTTCCTCAAGGCCACTGGGTTGCCTCAGCCCTGACCAAAACTCCTGTCCTGCTGAGCTCTGCCTTCAGCCTCCCCACTATGCTGTGCTGTGGTCTCCTCTTGCCCTTGATGCAAGACCTTTCTTCTTTATACACTCCTGTTAGGACAACTTTTTTTTTAAAGATCAATTTATTTATTTGAGAGCCAGAGTTACAGACAGAGAGAGGGAGAGACAGAGAGAAGGAGAGACAGAGAGAGAATCTTGCATCTGCTGATTCACTCCCCCAGATGGCTGTCGCAGCCAGGGCTGGGCCAGGAGCTTCTTCCAGATCTCCCATATGGGTGCAGGAACCCAAGCACTTGGGCCATCTTCCACTGCTTTCCCAGTGATATCAGAATTGAGTCCCCTTAAAATTACATCGAAATGTGGCCCCTTAAAGTTCCCCAGAAGTTGAGTCTGGGTGCTATATATGTTATTGGAATTTCGGGTGCTATATATCACCATGTGCTTATTAATGAATTCCCAATATTAATAAGCCCAAGTGGGCTCTTGCCTAAGACTTAAGGAAGAATTCTAAATCCTGGCATAAATGAACAAGGCAGCATGGTACATTTTAGGCTTTTATTCAGTGTGAAAGATGCATAGGAGAGTGAGAGCTTTATCTAAGAGAGAGGGGTAAATCTGGATTAATACCAAGTACCAGGAACCAGCCACATGGAAGAGCATTTAGGTCAGGAAGTATGGGGCAGGTGGCCTGAAGGCCATGTGACCTGGAGGTGCAGGGCTACAGCAAGCCCCCTCCTGGCTAGAGGACAGGGCTATGGAGGAAGGAAAAGGGCTGGACACACCCTGTCCTGGGATTTTAATCCACTCTCAAAGGGGAGTGGTTAATTAACCTGATTGGTTGATGGGCACTCAGGTGGCCAGGTAGTAGGGGCATTAGGTCAAGCATGGTGAAAGTGTGGCCTTTTCAGCTCACAAACCTAACCAATTTTAACCTGTAAGCCTGCCTACTTCACCCAAGTGCATTGGCTGGGAGCTGGATCAGAAGTGGAGCAGCCAGGACTTGAACCAGCGACCATAGAGGATACCTGCACTGCAGGTGGAGGCTTTCCCCACTATGCAACAGCGCTGGTGCAATACTTTTCAGTATCTGCTACAATTCTCTTTTCACTAATCTCACATTTTTTTTCTAATTATTTTGAAAATGCCTCCATCCTCCCCAAAAACTCTGATTTGTTTGGTCTTTGAGGAAGGCCAGGAGCCCCAGCAGCTGGATTTCAGATAGTCCATCATAGCAGGTGCAGTGCTGAGACTTCTTGGGGGATTAGTTGGAATGGCTGTTTTGGCTGTGTCTTGTTGACTTCACAATAGACAAGAAATACCAAGTGGAAGTAACATGGGCAAGTTGCTGAGTGTGGAATCAAAAGTTCAACTGCTTCCTTCATAACTCAGATTCCACTGATTTAGACTATATGATCACATTGACAAGACCTCAAGGGGTGGGTACTTTACATGGAATATGCTCTAACTGATAATTAAGATTCTCTCTAACATCCAAATCATCCATTCATCCTTGCAGTGAACATTTAGTGAATGACTTGCATATATCAGACATTGGGCTAAGAATTGGTATTAAAAAACTCAGTATTATTATGGAGCTGGTGCTGCCGCACAGTAGGTTAATCCTCCACCTGCACTGGCATCATCCCATATGGACGCCGGTTCTAATCCTGGCTGCCTCTCTTCCAATCCAGCTCTCTGCTGTGACTGAAAAGCAATAGAAGGTAGCGCAAGTCCTTTGGTCCCTGCACCTATAAGGGAGACCTGGAAGAAGTTGCTGGCTTTGGATCAGCACAGCTCCGGCTGTTGTGGCCATCTAGGGAGTGACCAACGGAAGGAAGACTTTGTCTCTGTCTCTCCCTCTCACTGTCTGTAATTCTACTTCTCAAATAAATAAATAAATCTTTGAAAAAAATACAGTATTACTTATGCATAAGGGAAGCAATGAGAATGAGTTATAAGCAAGTAGGTCAACCTATCAGTAGGGCAGAACATAGATTGGGTGCATTTACAATCCTAATAGAATTACAAAGAATGGGGACTATTCATGGGCTTCTTGTAGTGTTCCAAACTAAGGAATTTCTCAAAAATAGGATTAAAAATGCCCATTTCCATGGGGGGACTTCAAAGGGGCACAGGGACCAACTGGAAGGGCTCTCAATGGTCAAACCTGAAAGAATTTGAGCCACAAAATAAAATAGCACTAGATTATAACGCAAAGAACAAAATAAATGTCCATGATTTCAAGCTGATGCAAATACATGGATGAATTAACAAATGGGGGAGAAGAGACAAACCTCCTGTGAAGATTCAAAATAATTCATGTATGGGCTTATGCTCTGGTGTAGTAGGCTAAGCCACTACTTGCCATGCAAGCATCCTGTGTCAGAGGGCCAGTTTGAGCCCTGGCTACTCTGCTTTGAGAATGAACCAGGTACAGCTCCTGCCATTGCAGCCAACTGGGGAGTGAACCAGAGGATGGAAGACCTCTCTCTCTCTCTCTCTGCCTCTCCCTCTCCTCTCTCTCTCTATGTAACTCTGACTTTCAAATAAATAAATAAATCTTTAACATAAAATAAAATTGATTAATTAATTTAAGAGAAATAGTGGTAGAAAATGCATGAGCAAGTGAGTTCCCACTTACTGCTCCACCCCACAAATGCCTGTAAGCCAGGAGCCCAAAAACTCAATCCAGGTGTGTCATGCATGTAACAGGGACCCAATTTCTGAGCCATTACAGTTGCCCCTTTGGGTCTGCGTTGGTAGGAAGGTGGCATCAGGAGCTGGAGTTGGGAATAGAACCTAGGCACTCCAATGTGGGACATAGATGTTTAACCAGTGTCAACCTCTGAATCAAATACCCACCCCCATGTCTTAGGTTTTATACCCTATGAAGTCTCTGTTACAATAATGGAACGCTACTCTTGTAGCATAGAAGCAGACATAGAGAATATGCCAATAAGCTTTATAATTTCATTTGATGACCTTTAAAATGCCAAAACAACACCTACCTACCCACAGACCCTAAGGTTTACAGTGACAGATCTTTGCACCTTTATGCTTTATAAAGGGTTAATACCATAAAAAATAAAGAGAAGAAAGGAGGAAGAAAAGAAGGAGTCACATTGTGGCACATTGGGTTAAGCACTGCCTGCAACAACCAGCATCCTGTTTGGGTGCTGGTCCAAGTTCTGGCTGCTTCACTTGCAATTCCACTCCCTGAAAATGTGCCTGGGAAAGCAGTAAAAGATGGCCCAAGTACTTGGTTCCTTGTCATCCACATGGGAGACCCAGAAGAAGCTACTGGCTCCAGCTTTGGCTTGGCCCAACACCCCACCCTACCCCCATCCCCACCCCACCCCAACCCCCCCACAGTTGTGGCCATCTGGTGAGTGGATTAACAGATGGAAAATCTCTGTCTCTCCTCTATCTGTAACTCTGCCTTTCAAATGAATAAAACGAATCATTTTAAAAGAGAAAGAAATGCCATGTTGATTTTTTCTTTTTTTAAAAAAAATTATATTTCTTTATTTGACAGATAGAGTTACAGACAGTGTGAGGGAGAGAGAGAGATAAAGTCTTCCTTCCATTGGTTCACTCCCCAAACAACCGCCACCGCCAGCGCTGTGCTGTGCTTCCTCCTGGTCTCCCATGTGGGCGCAGGGCCCAAGCACTTGGGCCATCCTCCACTACACTCCTGGGCCACAGTAGAGAGCTGGACTGGAAGAGGAGCAACATGGACTAGAACCGGTGCCCATATGGGATGCTGGCACTGTAGGCAGAGGATTAACCAAATGAGCCACAGCAACGACCCCTTAACTTTTCTTAAGGGTACTTCTGAATTATGGAATTTTAGAAGAAAATTTTAAAGGAAAATATTAAATAAAAATTATTTACTGAACTCATTTTTAAAAACGCATCCTTTGTAGATCTATTTGGAGCAGCTTCATTTTCAAGGAGGCTCTCCAGGGACACCAGTTAAAAACCTCAGGGAGAAAGCAGCGGCTGCTACGTGGAACTCCACCACTCTAACAGCGTGTTTAGCTTGTGTCTCCTAGGCTCTGTTCACAGCACTGCCGCACTGTTGGACAGACCCATGGTGCTCTGCCTTCTGCTGTCACCCTGGGTGGAAGTGCTGATGCTTCTTTCAGATCCAGAGTACCCCCCCTAACACCCCAAGTCAGTGTTTCCAAACGCATCTGAAGACAGGGAAGCAGGAGCACTTGACCTGATTCGCAAACCCTGGTTCAACCTCTTCACCCAAGGAATCTTCTAGAAAACAGGATTTCAACAGTGGGTAGGACTGTTTACAACAACAACAACAATCAGCTTGAAGATCCATGAAATGCCCCCTCCCCCAATACACTAGATGTAAGCATTAGGACTGGGCTTTTGTGTTCCCAACAGCACCTAGCAACCACTTTCCAAATTGTGCATGCTACTCTGTGGACATAAATTACAGATTCTTATTAATTTAATTTAGCTATCGGAGTGGAGCTAAGAAAGAACAGAGGGGCCTGAGACAAGTAACTGTTGGAAAGAGGCAATAGTGAACCTGTGACACTTCATTTTGCAGAAGACACACTGCAGTACCACGCCACGTAGGGCCCATGGGATGACTTGGAAGCAAGAAAGTACATTTGCCGCAGTCTGTGTAATTTTCAGAGGCCACACATGTGTGCTCTGGAGTATCTCACTCGAGAACATGTCCACATGTTGCCCTCTGGAAGCAACTTAAACAATGTACTGAGAGCCCAAAAAAGCTTCTGTAAGCTGTAAATGCAAGGCTTAATAAACTTACTCTTATAACTCAACACAATTGTTTGTTTAGAATTTCTACGAGAAGTTATTGAAAATTAGCAGTAAAATAGAAGGATAAACCATTAAATTATTAAAAAGGTTTCCAAAAAGATTTATATTTATTTCAAAGGAAGGGGTGAGAGAGAGAGAGAGAGAGAGAGAGAGAGAGAGAGAATATCTTTCATCTACTGGCTCACTCCCCAATTGACTTACAACAGCTGAGACTGAGCCAGGCTGAAGCCAGGAACCAGGAACTCCATCCAGGTCTCTCACCTGGATGCAGGGGCCCAAGGACATGGGCCATCTTTTGCTATTTTCTCAGGCCATCACAGAGAGCTGGATCAGCAGAGAAGCAGCTGGGATTCGAACTGGCACCCATATAGGATGCCGGCACTGCAGGCAGCAGCTTTACCTGCTACTCCACAGCACCGGCCCCAAACCATTATTAACTGTAGTATAGAGTGAATTGTGGGTAGAGAGAGAAATATAGATTTCTTCTAATAAGTTCTATTTATACTTTGGTTTGAGTCCATGTAAACATTTAAATAATCCTACTTTTAAAAGTAGAATTAAAATACAAACAGATGAACTTACAAAAAGATACAATTGACAGCATTACTAGAGAGGAAGATATCTTTCTGAATGTCTCTGAAATATAGTAATTTGAGTGTCCAGCACATGGTGTAGTGGGTTAAGCCATCGCCTGCACGCACCAGCATCCCATGTGGCTGCCGGTTCTCGTCCCGGCTGCTCCACTTTGGGTCCAGCTTTCTGCTAATGGCCTGGGAAAAGCTGTAGGGGATACTGCCCGAATGGGAGACCCAGAAAAGCTCCTGGCTCCTGACTTCTGCTTGGCCTGGCCCTAGCATTTGGGGAGTGTGAGCTAGTGGATAAAAAATCTCTCTCTCTTACTTTTCCTCCCTCTCTCTCTCTCTCGTTAACTCTGACTTTCAAATAAATAAATAAATATTTAAGAATACACACACACACATATATATTAATTGAGTTGCAGATAATTAGAGGAATATGCCCTAAAAACAGAAAGAATTGTAAAAATAATCCTGGACTGTTCTCAATAACCACATGGTTGGAGACCATGGTAGACCAGGAGTGTGTCCCAGATTCTCTGTAGGGATGTCTTCTGGTTCCTGGGGTCATGCTCTTCCTGGTGCAGTCCATATCTGGTGACCAGGTAGGACAGGACTATAAATTCTGGTAAGTGAGACATCTGTGAAGGACATCGTTCATTCCAGAATTCCCTGCTGGACTGGTCCAGGTTCTGAGGAGCCTGGTCGTGTCATATCACATTGATCTGGCTTCTGCCTAACTCTTCCTGTTCTGTTTTTGTTTCTCTGCTGTACCCCAAACTCTGTTTCAGTGTCGTCTTCTGGAGAACCCAGTCTGTGACAGATGTATTATTATTAGTACTGTTATTTGGAGAACTTTATGTATGTGTGAATTGAGATAAAACAAATGAAGTATCGTATTCTTATTACATTTATTTTTATGAAAATCAGAATTTTGGGAGTAGGATAAAGGAGTTTTAGTGAAAGAAAAATGAAGATTTAAATAAAAACCCTGGAGATTTAGATTTTGGTTTAGATGATTGATGTGAACACACGCTGCGTTTTATTTTTAAAATACAAATTTCAGGGGTGGATGTTTAGTGCAGCTGTCGAGTCACTGCTTGGGGCTCCTGTATCCCATATTGGAATGCCTGGTTTGAGTTTTGGCTGCTCAACTTCTGGTTCCAGTTTCCAGTTATGCCCACCCATGTACTTGGGTCCCTGTCACCCACTTGGGAGTCCAGCTCTCTGCTGTGGCCTGGGAGGGCTATGGAGGATGGCCCAAGTGCTTGGGCCCCTGCACCCACATGGGAGACCTGGAGGAAGCACCTGGCTTCTGGCTTCAGATTGGTGTAGCTCTGGCCGTAGCGGCCACGTGGGGGGT
The DNA here is from genome assembly GCF_033115175.1 of Lepus europaeus. NCBI lineage: Eukaryota > Metazoa > Chordata > Mammalia > Lagomorpha > Leporidae > Lepus > Lepus europaeus. Next base: position 101,330,070 of record NC_084838.1, read on the forward strand.
GAACCAACAGAAGGAAGACCTTTCTCTCTGTCTCTCCCTCTCACTCCAGCTGTTACAGCCATCTGGGGAGTGAACCAGCAGATGGAAGACCCCTCTCTCTCTCTCTCTTTCTCTATGCTTCTCCTTCTCTCTCTGTATAACTATGACTCACAAGTAAATAAATAAAAAAAGGAAGTACTGTTCCAAACTGCTATTTCTAAATTATATTAAATTCTACAAATGTGCACTGAATGCATACTATTTCCAGAACTCTTTGCTAAGCGCTGGAAAACAAACTATGATTGATTAAGAGGCCTTTAGAGGACAGTAGATGCAACAGGTATACATATGTGGCTAGTATAAGACTGACCAAGCGGTGCAGGTGTTTTGGCCTAGTGGTTGGAACACTCGTATCCCATATTAGAGTACCTGGGTTCAATCCCTGCCTCTAGCTCCTGGCTCCAGTTTCCCTCTAGCTCCTGGCTCCCAGTGCACACCCAGGGAGGCAGCAAGTGATGGTTCAAGTAATTGTTTCCTGCCACCCACGTGGGGGATCTGGATTGAGTTCCTGGCTTCAACCTCAGCCCAGCTCTGACCACTGTGGACATTTGGCAGAGCCATGAGGATGCCCCCAGCCCATACTGAAGGGCCTGGGTTTGAGTCTTGCCTCTGTTTTCCATTCTAGCTTCCTGTTAATATGCATCCTGGCAGGCAGCAGGTAATGGTTCAAGTACTTGGGTCCTTGCCATGGGCATGGGGAACCGGGATTGAGATCTAGGCTCCTGGCTTTGGCCTGGCCCAGTCCCGAACAGATGGGAGATCTCTCTCTCTCTGTCTCTGTCTCTGACTGACTCTCCTTTCTGCTTTTCAAATAAAATCAATCAATAAAAATTAGTTTGTGGCCCATCTGTTTGAAAATATTGTCTTAGAGATTATTCAGTCCAGCACCTCTGTCTGCTTATTTTCCAACCCTTCAGTTTTACGAAAGAGAGAACCAAGGCTCAGAGAGAGGGCTTGGCTTACCTTGGCCACACACTGGCCCTGGATTTCTCCCTATTCACTCCATGTAGAGTCCATGGTCCTTTCCCAGTGCTTCCCATGGCAACCTGCAGGTCCTTTTTTCACGTTATGTTCTCTGTCTGCAGAGGTCTCCAATCCATTTCGCGTTTGCATCGCATCTCTCTCCTCTTGTGCTCAGTCACAGTCCTCCATGGTAGAACCTTCCCTAACCACCCTGGGGGACATCAGTCACTTCTCTTCTTTACCAGTGATTATTTCAAAAATCAGCCTTAATAAGATACAATTTACACACAGCGGAATGTGCTCCTTGCACTCTACGGTTCAGTGAGTTTTCCCATACATACAGGTGCATATTCCCCACCATAATCAATGCTTAGAGAACTCCCCTTACTCAGAAAGTTCCATCCTGCTCTTTCCAGTTAATCACTCCACCTCTATCCCAGCCCTCAGCAATCCCTGACCTGCCTTCTCTCACTATAGATTAGATGGGTGTTTCCCAGAATTTTCTAGAGACAGGATCAAATAGCTGCTCTCTTGTCTCTAGCTTCCTTTGCTTTGTGTTAAGGGTTTTGAGGTTTCTCTATGCTGCTATGTGGTTCAATAGTTTACTTTTGGTCTGAATGGAACACTGATCATTAAGCTATTCACCTGCTGTTGGACACTGGGCTTGTTCCTGCTTTTTAGTGCGACTGTGTACTTTCTCTGTGTTTCACATGGACTTCCACTATGGTAACTTTTTGTATCAACTGTCATGATCATATGTGTGTCCACCACACATATATATGGGCTACAGTGGGACATTTGAACACACATATACAATGTGTTCTAATCAAACCAGGGCAACCAGCAGTTCCTTTTCTTTGAAATTGTTTTATACTTGGAGCCTTGGAGCATCTTTCTTTTATTTTTTAAGTTTATTTAACATGCACTAATTTTATGTATTTCATGTATACAGAACTAGGAACATAGTGATACTTCCCACCCTACCCTCCCTCTCTCCCATGACCCCACCCTTCTTCCTCCTTCCTCTCCTATCCCCTCTCTTAATTTTTTTTTTGACAGGCAGAGTGCACAGTGAGAGAGAGAGACAGAGAGAAAGGTCTTCCTTTGCCCTTGGTGCACCCTCCAATGGCTGCCGCGGCTGGCGCGTTGTGGCCGGCGCACTGCACTGATCCAATGGCAGGAGCCAGGTGCTTCTCCTGGTCTCCCATGGGGTGCAGGACCCAAGGACTTGGGCCATCCTCCACTGCACTCCCTGGCCACAGCAGAGAGCTGGCCTGGAAGAGGAGCAACCGGGACAGAATCCGGTGCCCTGTCCGGGACTAGAACCCAGTGTGCTGGCGCCGCTAGGTGGAGGATTAGCCTATTGAGCTGCAGCACCGGCCCCCCTCTCTTAATTTTTACAATGATCTACTTTCAATTTACTTTTACTATAATATTAACCCTACACTGCCATCTAGATATATTATCAAGACAGGAACACTCCCCAAAGAAAGCTGTAGCCTGAGATGCCATGAGTGTGTTAGGACCCAAGAGTCTGAACACATAAAGAGGGAATGGCAGGTTGTGTTTTGCTAGGAGCACACGTGTAATTATCCATGAGTTGTGCTGTAGTCACTGATACAGGTTCATGGGAACTGACAAATATTCAGGATTTTGCGAGCCCTTGTTGAATTCTGTGCATAGCCTGAAATAGGCCACTCTGGGAGCTGTTTATAGCACAGAAGATGACAGTTATCGCAGACCAGGACTTACTTGGGGTTGGTTTGTTTTCAGTGAACCAGTCTAGTACAGTCGCAGGTGGAGTAAATCTATCCATCAGAGAGCCATGTGCCATAGTGCAACTAGGGGAGTGCCATCTGACATTCCCCAGAGCCTGGGTTTGGTATTCCTCAGATCCTCTTTGCTTCAGGTCTGTGCTCACAGAACCAACTTATGCTTGGAGAAAGCATATCACTGCCAAAAACAAAACACGCCAATAACGATTGAAGATACTCATGGAAGACTAGAACATTTCCTTTGCTATATAAGAACACTCCTGCTGAATAATAGATTATTATGAAGGGCGGAAGGCAGCCATTCATGAGATTAGCCAGCAACGATTAGTTTTCCAGAAAAGGAAAAAGTTGGGATGCATCTACTGAAAAGCCAAACGTCGTGGCTAACCATGTTAACCATCCATGAGGCATCATTATTCAGGAATTTGTGCCATGGCCATCAGCAGGCCATGCTCTCTGACAAATCTCTCTCTCTCTCACATTAAAGATTCATTTATTTAGTTGAAAGGCAGAGTTATATTGAGGTAGAGGTAGAGGCAGAGGTAGAGGCAGATGCAAAAAGAGATAGAGATAGAGGGAGAGAGAAAGAGAGGTCTCCCATCTGCTGGTTCACTTACCAACTGGCCGCAATGGCCTGAGCTATGCTGACTCCAAGCCAGGAGCCAGGAACTTCTTCCGATTCTCCCACATGGGTGCAGGGGCCAAAGGACTTGGGCCATCTTCTGCTGCTTTCCCAGGCCATAGCATAGAGCTGGGTTGGAAGTGGAGCAGCTGGGGTTGGAACTGGCGCCTATATGGGATGCCATCGTTGTAGACCTGGACTTTAAACCACTGTGCTACAGCGCTGGCCCCTGACAGATCTCTCTTAAAATGCAGCGGCTGGAACCATTCTTTTTGTTACAAGGAGACTGGAAAATGAGTCAGCCAGGTGAGCTGGACTCAAGTCATGGGATTTTTTTTTTTGTCTTTTACAATGGCTTCACTCCTAATTACAACAGTGACCTTGTGTTCCTTACAACAACTTATAAAACTAGGGAAGCTAAAAGGAGAAAGCAAAAGCCATTTCTCTACCATCTAAATACAGCTGTTCTTACTTTTGGTGCACAGATGGTACCTGAGCTATGATGGGTGGATGTTTCAACTTTGTGGTTGTACAAATTTGGTAAGGGCTGAATTGAGTCCATATTTTGAATTTTGAGGCTTGACCCTTCCCCACATAGGGATCTGTATGTGATACACTGTATCCTCTCTGCAGATGCTGGCCAGTGGCAGTAAGTGCAGCTCCCAGGCAGCCCCATGGTCACCTGTGGAAACCACAGACACCCTACAGTGTGCTATGTTAGCTCAGCCTGTGGTTGGAAATCTTTCATCTATAAATCCTGTTCCTGTATTGTATAGGGAAAACCAAGGCATTTTCCCTCTTCAGTACTTTCATGACATTTGTAGTCCCCAAAATTCTGGAGCTCCGCCCCCTGCTATACACTAAGCAATTCTCCTTTTCTGGCAGACATTTAGAATTTAACTGAATACTAACATTTTTTTTACCTGGAGGTACTGTCAAATTCCACAAGAGCCCAGTCCTGCAAGCAATAATTAACAGCATATCCATGTTGTTTTTATGTTTCTGTTTGATCAACTACAAATCAGAGAGTCCCAGGGGGTACCGGCACTAAGGCATATCAGGTAAAGCGTCCGCCTGCAGTGTCACCATCCCATATGGACACCAGTTCGAGTACTGGCTGCTCCACTTCCAGTCCAGCTCTCTGCTATGGCATGGGAAAGCAGCGGAAGATGGCCCAAGTGCTTGGAGAGACCCGTATGGGAGACTTAGATGAACCTCTTGGCTCCTGGCTTCAGCCTGGTCTAGCCCTGATAGTTGGGGCCCATATGGGGAGTGAACCAGTGGATGGAAGATCTCTCTTTCTCTCCCTCTCTCTCCCCCTACCCCCTGTAACTCTGTTTTTCAAATGAATAAATAAATATTAAAAAAGAAAGTTCCAGGGGTTGTATTTCCAGCAAGTTACATTGACATAGCAGTACAATAATTTGTCTGCCACCCAGTGAATCATGGCTGTGCACTCTTCAAAGTCTGGATTTCACTCCAAAGGAAATGATATGGAGAATAAATAAGCCCTTTCATTGATTTGATTGATGCTTGTCCTGAAATCTAGAATCAAAATCTGGTCTGTGGTATTCCTATATAAAGATATAGAGGGAAAAACCAACTCAAACTGACACTCCATTTTCCTATTATCCTTCTGCAAGAAAGATCATATCTTCTCTTAAAAAAATGAGAGAGAGAGAGAGAGAGAGAGAGAGATAACTAGAGAGTGAGGGAAAGCTCCCATATGCTGGTTCATTCCACAAATGCTCCAAGACCTGGGGCTGGGGTAGGAGCAGAGATGGGAGCTGAAATGCCACTTGGGTCTCCCATGTGGGTGGCCAAGACCGGAATACTTAAGCCATCACCTGCTGATTTTATGGTGCCTTCTTGGACAGGCATAATTGAAGCACAAGCAAAGATGCGGATTGAAAATCTCTGTCTCTGTCTCTCCCCCTCTCTGTAACTCTGCCTCTCAAATAAATCAACCTTATTAAAAAAAAAAAAAAGAATGGGAGACCAATCACAGCTTATGGGGCATATGTTCGATAATTCACATAGTGAGTACATGCCAATGAGTAATAGCTCCATTCAGACAGAAGGAGGCCTTTGTGGAAGATAAAGTCGCATTAAGGAAAGAGGTGTATCTTTCATGAATTGTTCTCGAGAGGAGATGGGGGTGCTGCTAGCAAGGTTTAGATAAACTCTGAGACCAGTGGTGTTTGGAAAAGCAGGTGACAGGGTGTGGGCTGACACCACCTGAGCTCTCTGTGTGCCAAACTCTTGCATTTACATGCATTTTGAACTCCAGTAGGTGTGGTCAGCAGCTCACATGTAGGACCTGAGAGTCGGTAACGTATCCTTCCCACTGGGAGAGACTATTCCTGCCAGGTTCTCACACGTGGTGTCCCAGAAGCTGTGAAGTCACATTTTCCAGGGGAGGGTGAGTCCTCCCAACTCTTTTTTTTTTTTTTTTTTGACAGGCAGAATGGACAGTGAGAGAGAGACAGAGAGAAAGGTCTTCCTTTTGCCGTTGGTTCACCCTCCAATGGCCACCGCGGTAGCACGCTGCGGCCGGCGCACCGCGCTGATCCGATGGCAGGAGCCAGGTGCTTCTCCTGGTCTCCCATGGGGCGCAGGGCCCAAGGACTTGGGCCATCCTCCACTGCACTCCCTGGCCACAGCAGAGAGCCGACCTGGAAGAGGGACAACCGGGACAGGATCGGTGCCCCGACCGGGACTAGAACCCGGTGTGCCGGAGCCACAAGGCAGAGGATTAGCCTAGTGAGCCGCGGCGCCGGCTAGTCCTCCCAACTCTTGCCACAGCAAAAGGTATGTCACTCACACAGCAAACTATGCGTTTGCAATCATTTCAAAGCTCCCTAAGTCTGCTATTTACCTAGCTGTGTGTGGTAGTCTGGGCCTGAGTCCTAGCTGTTAAACCACATTAACAATGCTTTGCTGAAGAATTCAGATTCTACACACACTCACACATGATTTTTTTTTTAAGATTTTATTTATTTGGGAAGACAGAGTTATAGAGAGGTAGAGACAGAGAGAGAGAGAGGTCTTCCATCTCCTGTTTCACGTCCCAAATGACTACAGCAGCCGGAGGTGGGCTGATCAGAAGCCAGGAGCTTCTTCCAGGTCTCCCACATGGTGCAGGTGCCCAAGCACTTGGGCCATCTTCCACTGCTTTCCCAGGCCATTAGCAGGGGCTGGATTGAAAGTGGACCAACTGGGCTGCAGGCTGGGGCTTTAACCTGCTGTGGCACAGTGCCAGCCCCCAACACACATATGCTTATTGCAGACTGATTCGTTTAGGAACACTTTTTTAAATACATTTCTCATGTAGATCACATATATTCAGTTTTTGCACAATGTTCAAAATTCTCACCTAGGTGTTCTCAGACACTGCCTTTTCAGATTGTGTAGCTGGGGTGCGGCCGTTGTTGAAAATTAAATACCATAACCTACCTGTGGGTGCTCAGGATGCAGGAGACCTTGGCATTTACAAAATGGCAGTCTCTCGTGCATCTGCAGGGGGCACGCTGCACTGCACTGTGAACCTGCTTTAATTCTGTTTAAGCCAAATGGCAAGAAAACATGAAAAAACCTCGCAGCTCTCCGCAGAACTCCTGTAGCTGGCGGCAGCAGATTGACTCTGAGTACCACCACCACCACCACCCCCCCCCCCCCGCGGCCACCATAGACAGCAGCACAAAAGCAAAACGAAGTCGCTGCTGTCACTCATTCCCCCTCTCCCTTGGACATGGCTCTGGCTGCCCAGGAGCCATTCCCCGTGCGGGGGGCAGCGGCCAGCGCCGCAGGGCCGTCTTTGTGGTCCACGTGGGCACACAGAGAACAGATCAGCCAGCCGTAGAGCACCCGACACCCCAAAATGAGGCTGGGCCACATGGTGCCACTGTCTGCTTCTCCAAGGCGCTGGGCAGTGCTAACGCCAGGTCCCGCCCAGCCTCTCCGGGGTCTCCTGGGGCCATGGGGGGGGGAGACCAGGGGGGCCGCAGGGAGCGAGGAGACCCCTATCCCCCTCCCAGCGACCCCGCCCCAAGTTGGATGTATGCGTGGTGGGAGAGTGATTTCTGCAGGGTGACTTGGGGTGGCCGGGTGGGCGCCGGCCTAGTTCTGGGAAAAGGCGGGGAGTGGGGAGAAGCCCTTGTTGGGCGCGCAGAGAAGTGAAGGCAAGAACGCGCAGCGTCGTCTGGTTCGGGCGGTTGGCGGTGCCTGCGCGCGGGCGCGGCTGCAAGAAGCCCGGCCCGGGGGGGGGGGGGGGGGGGCGATGCGCGCGCAGCCAGTTCTCCCGCGGCTCCCCCGCCTGCGCGTGCCATGGCAGTTGGCCGTTGGCCGTTGGCCGTTGGCCGCTCAGAGTGCACGCCCCTGTGCCGCGCCCGCTCCTCCGGGTCGGCCGGCCGAGGCGTGAGGTGGGATGGGCGCCGCGCTGACGTTGCCCGGGATGCGGGCAGGTTCGGCCTCCGCCGCCGCCTCGCCTCGCCGGCCTCCGGGGTTTGTGTGGACACACCGGGCGGCGGGCGGCGACAGACCCGCCGTGCGCTCAGCGAGCAGCCGCCCAGCGCCCGGCGCCCAGCCCGGTGCCGCGGCTCGGCGCGGCCCCCCAGCCAGCGCCCCCACCCGGAGCCGGTGAGCGCCCCGGCCGCCGCCCTCACCTGACAGGTTGTGTGTGACGAGTTTTCCCTCGGCGGGGCGGCCCCAGCGCGGGGCCTGAGGCGCTGGCCCTGCCCGGTGCCCCGGGCGGCCGGCGAGACGCGGGCTCCGCGGGGCGGGCGCGGTGGGCGCCTCTGTCGCCGGCTCGGGAGCCCCGGTCGCAGGGCCCTGGGTGACAGTGCAGAGTCTGGCCGCAGCCGCCGGCCGGGGTTGCGGGTTCGCGGCTGCGGTGGAACCCGAACGCAGAGGCTCTGCTGCCGGGCCCCGGGACGGTCTGCTTGGGGTGGGTTCCTCGTCCGGGGAGGGGCTGGGAGCAGTCCCTGTGCGTCTGGACAGCTGAGCCCACTGCCCGTTAACGCGGCTGGCTCCGGGTCTGACGCGGACGTTCTCTTTTGCAATACCGCACTAATTCTGTGTGCATGCATGCTTTTGATATTTTATTTTTCATCCCAACCCCTACCCCCCCCCCACTTTTTTTTGTTCTGCAGGAGTTCAGAATTGGAGGAGTGTTTAATTCCAGTGCAGGACAATTTGTACTTAGAGGCGACCTCACTGTCTTTTTGATCGCTCGTTTTCACTTTTCTTATTGTAAACCATCAGTACTTTCTTTGTTAACCTCGGAATTATTTTTAGAAATTCTCTCTCTCTCTTTTCTTTCCTTTCCTTTCCTTTCCTTTTTCTTTTTCTTTCTTTCTTTCTTTCTTTCTTTTTTTTTTTTTTTTGAAAACCAGAAAGTTATTTTTGTGATTGTGCTGTGGAATGTTTTCAGGTTTGTAAGCCAAACCGATGATTTATTTTAGGTGATTTACATGGTACCTATTTTAAAAACATGTGCCAAATGTTGAAACTACACAGACCCTGGAGAATCCACCCTTAAGCATTTCCTATGTAGAGTGACTGTCAGATAGTCCTGGCTTATCCACACCTTATTTGTCACCCTAAAGGCAGAGGGTTTTTTTTTTTTTTTCTTTCATTTATCTTAAGTTTTTATCGATGTATTTTGGGAGACAGTTTTCGTCCAGTGGTTCACTCAAATGCCGGTAACAGCTACGGCCGGGCAGTACTGAAACCTGGAACTGGCAGCTCCGTCCAGGTCTTGCACTTGAGTGGTAGGAATCTAGCCGCTTGAGCCGTCATCACTGCCTTGCCAGGGTGTGCCAGAGTTCTTATATGACTTGTTCAGTTTCCCGTTCCACTTCTCGGGAGGCAGATTGTACGGTGAAGTTACAGGTTCATTTTTAAGGCTCTCAAAATTCTGTCAGCAATAGAGCCATCCCTGATGCACTCTGAACTGGGAAATGAAGGGGCAGACTTGAAACTACTATGGTATCTGGTGGACTTTGCAGAAACAGCCGAGTGTATTAATGCAACAAAAACTTTGGTGGTAGCACTTTGGGGAAGCTGTTCCAACTGGCTTGAGTCATTCGTTCTCTTTAGAGAAATCTTGCTGAGCTGAATTGCTATGTAAAAATAGGTTTACCTCCCTTATCAGAGGGAAGAGGAGGTCCAAGATGTGTGATGTGTGGTACTTGTCGGTGTACTGTAGTGTGGTAGCCAAGGGTTGGGCCTTAGAGCCAGAGTTTGAATCCTGCCTTTGTTTTAGGCGATGTGTTTATCCTCTACTACTTTGTTTCCCCTTTTAATCTCCATTTACTTCTCATTTATTTCTCTCAATTTATGATGAGTGTGAGCTATTTTAGGGAGAGGTGCTCAGCACTCGCTGGCTTTGCCTCATGTCTTTTCTATGATTTTAAAAAGATTTATTTATTTATTTAAGTCGCAAAGTTACAGACAGAGGGAGAGACAGAGCTTCCTCTGCTGGTTCACTCCCCAAATGGCTGCAATAGCCAGAGCTGGGTTGATCCGAAGCCAGGAGTCAGGACCTTCTTGTGGGTCTCCCACACGGGTGCAGGGCCTCAGGAACTTGGGCCATCTTCCACCATTAGCAGGGAGTTGGTTCGGCAGTGGAACAACCAGGATTTGAAGCAGCCTCCATTGGGGATGCGGGCATTGCCAGTGGCATCTTTACCTGCTATGCCATGATACTGGCCTGGTATTGCCAGCATCAGCTTACCTGTGCCACGACACTGGCCCCATATCCACTTTTGATGTTAGTAATTTGGATCTTCTTTTTTCTTAATCTTGCTTAAGGTTCACCTTTGTTTTAGGTGGTGGCTTAACCCGCTGCACCACCTTACCAGCCTCTCTGTGAATTTTTAGATCTAGTTAGATCTAGTTGCCAAGTCCTCTATTACTTTACTTTTGCCTGGTTGTTCTGTTCTTATTGGGGGTGGTGGTTGTGGTGTATCAAGAATCCTAACTATTGTTATAGAACAACTTCTACATTTTTTAAGTTTTTAAAATTATTTAACCATTTTTATTAACATGAAACACTTATATATATTTATAGGGTACAGTGTAATATTTCAGTGCATATACACTGTGAACCAATCAAACTAGGAAGTCAGTTTCCTTATCATTGTTCTTAAATCCTACTAGCTCCTCTTTTCCAGTTTATTACAATTTATATGTATTATTATGAATTAAAGTTGTCCCATTGTGCTTTGGAACACTGGAACTTGGTACTTCTGTCTGACTTGCTTCAGGACCCATTATTTAGCTCCTTTTTATTCCTCTACCCTTTTCAACCTCTAGTGAACATTGTTCTAAGTTCAGATGGACTACTTAAAAAAAATTAATGCATTTATTTGAAAGGCAGAATGGTGGTGGTGGGTGAGTGAGTGGGTGGAGATCTGTGTGCTGGTTCACTCCCCAAATAGCCACAGCAGATAGATATAGGCCAGGTTGAAGCCATCAGCCAGGATTGCGTCCTGGTCTCCCACCTGGGTGGCAGGGCCATCTTCCACTGCCTGATTGGAAGCAGGGTAGCTGGGATGCCGCTCTCTGATGTGGGGTGCCGCATTGCAAGTGGTGGCTTTTACCTGCTTTAGCTTCCATATGTATGTGAACCTACAATATTTGTCTTTCTGCATGTGGCTTGTTTCACTTAACAGAACGATCTGCAGTTCTGTCTACATCTCTGAAAATGTCAGGATTTCCTTCCTTGTTATGGTTCAGTAGTATTCCATTGTGACGTATACCAGGTTTTGTTTATCCATCAGTGGGCATCTGGGCTGATTCCATAGCTTGGCTGTTGTGAGGAGTGCAGCTGTCTCTTTCATGTGCTGATTTTGTTTCCAGATCTCCTGTTTCCCCTTTTAATTCTGACAATTTTTGCTTGGTATATTTTGGTGTCTATTATTAGATTTGCATAGGTTGATAATTATACCTTCTTTCTACTGAACCTTTTGGTAATATGTTGTTTTATTAATATACTCTTTGTCTCTGGTGTCCTTGTTTGATTTTAAAGCCATTTTGTCTGATACTAGAGTAGACACTGCTGCCCAGTTTTGGTTACTGTATGCACAGGATATCTTTTTCTGTCCATTCCCTTTGAACCTTGTTGTGCCTTTGACTCCAAAGTCAGAACCTTGCAGGTGACATTTAGTGGGATCGATTTTTTTAATCTCCACTCTGCCAATGTCTGTCTTTTGGTTGGCAAATTTGGTCCATGTACATTTCATTACTGATAAGGAGGACATATTTATGATGTTTTACTACTGTGATTGCTTTCTATATGCCTTATTGCTTTCTTATTCCTCATGTCCTGAATATTTGGATTTCTACTGGGACTGATTTTGAGATATGGTATTTCCCCTAAAAAATTTTTATTCGTTTTAATGGGCACCATCATAGGTTAGAGGCAGAGAAAATTTCAAGTTAAGAATTTTGATCTGGACTTGCACCACAGCTCAGTGGGCTAATCCTCTGCCTGCGGAACCGGTACCCTGGGTTCTAGTCCCGGTTGTGGTGCTGGTTCTGTCCCAGTTGCTCCTCTTCTGGTCTAGCTCTCTGATGTGGCCTGGGAAGGCAGTGAAGGATGCACCAAGTGCTTGGGCCCTGCACCGGCATGGATGACTGGGTGGAAGCAACTGGCTCCTGGCTTAAGATCGGTGCACCACACCGGCCCTAGCAGCCATTTGGGGGGTGAACCAGTGGAAAAGGAATACCTTTCTCTTTGTCTATCTATCTCACTGATTAACTCTGCCTGTGGGGAAAAAAAAGAAAAAGAAAAAGAATTTTGATCTGGGGCAGGCGCTGTGGTGCAGTAGGTTAATCCTCAACCTGCAGTGCCAGCATCTCATATGGGCGCTGGTTCTAGTCCCAGCTGTTCCATGTTCCATCCAGCTCTCTGCTGTGGCCTGGGAAAGCAGTAGAAGATGGCCCAACTCCTTGGGCCCCTGTACACATGTGGGAGACCCAGAGGAAGCTCTTGGCTCCTGGCTTCAGATTGTCCCAGCTCTGACTGTTGCGGCCAATTGGGGAGTGAACCAGCAAAAGGAAGATCTCTTTCTGTCTCTCCCTCTCACTGTCTAACTCTGCCTCTCAAATAAAATAAATTAAATCTTAAAAAAGAATTTTAATATCATGCATCATTCATATATAGACTTAGGATTTCAGCATTGGTTAAGTCCTAAGACAGTCATTGGAAATCTGGGTTGAGGAAAAACTTTTTAAACTATTTAATTAAATTGAAGTGTAATGAGACCCTTTCTCCAGACATGAAGCTCCATTTATTTGTAATAAGATGTCATAGAGCAAAAAAGAAAAATTTTTATTAAAAAGTGTCTGTACATTTTTTTGTGGAACAGGTTTGAACCATCCATCCAGCCTTACTTGATTTCCATTAGGATGCAAAATCAGGAAAGAGAAAACGTAAAAGCTTATTTTTATTTTGTAGATTGACTCTTAACTTTTTTTCCTCAAATTGATGACAGTAATCTAGGTAAACTAAATTTGCCTGTTTGCAGATTGGGCTAAAACATTCATAAAGCAATCAGTGGATGTCATGTGAGTAAGGCAACTAGATGAAAATGTGTACCACACTACAGTAATTTAGACAAAGTTAATATCACTCCAACCCTCTCCAGTGTTTGTATTGCTTCCTTAAACATTAATCTAAGGTAGTAATTTCCATGACTCTTGCTGGAAATGGTAGTTGTCTTTCTTTAGATTACAGATGTTATTTGCCTCTTGTGCTCAAGATTTCTCACTTTTTCATTAGCGATGTTGTCAAGGGCATCTTCTTTGGGTTGCTTCTTGTTAAATAACCTAGATTTGCTGGTATGCCTTTCCTTTGTTCTTTCCTTCCTTCCCTCCTCCTTTTTTTTCTTTTAATCATCTATTTATTTGAAAAGCAGAGTTAGAGGAAGAAACAGAGTCTTCCATCCACTGGTCACTTCTCAAGTAGCCTCAAAGGCTGAGGCTGGGCCAGGCTGAAGCCATGTGGATGTTTGGGCCATCTTCTGTTGCTTTCCCAGGTGTGTTAGCAGAGAGCTAGATTGGAAGTGGAGGAGCCAGGACTTGAACCAGTGCTCATACAGGGTGCCAGCATCACAGCCTGTGCCATGGATTTGCCATTTTGCATTTCAGTGATAGAGCTGGTATTGGTGAATAGTGGAATAGACCTTTCCTTTGAGTGTTCCTTAAAGTGATTTCCTTTCTGATCACGAAGCAGTGATGAGAAGTTGACAGAAGGTGATGCCTTCTCAGTGTTCTTATTTTCTCCAACCAGCTTCCAGCATCTTCAGCTGCAGTGCTTGCTCAGTTGTTCACAGTCTAGCAAGAACAGTATCTAATATTTTACAGTCAAGCTTATCATTGTTTAGTAGACCAATGTTTTGCAGATGTTTTTCAGCACTGGAAACTTTTTGTCTAATGGTATTTGGCAGGGAAATCCTTGTGTAAATAGATGAGAATAAAATAGTGAAGTTGTCGTGGTGGAATGAGAACTGGATCAGGGCATGTAAGCAAAGACAATGAAAGGGTATGATAGTTTCTCACACTGAACATATTTAAACGATTTAGATGGAACTTGAAAGCATGAGCTGTGTGTTTCTTTGTGTTTTTTAGCAGTTTATTTAACTTAAAAACTTGTATATGTGAACTAGTCATGTAATTAGAATATACAAATTGAAGTTTGGAGTAGGCATCAGAATTTCTTTGACTTCTACAGAATGAAAATTAGGACAACTTAAGTATGTGAGATTCTAATACGTTGTGTGTGGCACACCAGTGCCTGCTGCCTTGCTGATGAACTTGATTTCAGTCTTAAGTCAGTGAGACCAGAACAGCTTTTAGGTCCATCATACTCTAGAACTAGCTCCAGTTGAGAGAAAAGATCAGGATAACCTCAAAAAATGTGTACTCTTTTTTTAACACTAGAGCAGACAAAATTGTTTGCTTTTTGTTAGGTGCTTTTTGTTAGGCTATCTAGAGCAGGCTGATACTGCTTTTTATGATTTTCTGCTGTTAAGGTCAAATTCTTGTAGTAACAAGTTTTAAATGTATTTACTTTTATTTGTACTTGTATTTGAAAGTCAGAAAAGGAGAGAGAGAGAGAGAGAGAGAGAGAGAGAGAGAGAGAGAGAGAGAGAGAGAATTAGGTGACTGGGGCTAGGCCAGGTTGAAGTAGGAGGCTGGCACTCAATACAGATCTACCCTGTGGGTGGCAAGGACTCAGGTACTGGAGCCATTCCTTGCTGCCTCCCAGGGTATGAGTCAAGGTGAAGCTGGACTTGGAAGTGGAGGAGAGGCTTGAGTCCAGGCACTTTGAGGAGGTGTGTGGCCATCCCAACCTGCATCTCAACTGGTGCACTTAATGCCTACCCCACATTTAATTCTACAATAAGCCACCTCTAAATATATAAAAAATCAACTCATACGTTAGCAACATCCCACTTTAGGGAACTATACACCATGAATCCTTATGTAGAAGTATGGATGGAGGCTGGCACTGTGGCATGGCAGGTTAAGCTGCCATCATCAATACTGGCTTCCTGTATGGGCACTGGTTCAAGTCCTGTCTGCTCCACAGATGCAGCTGCCAGCTAATGTGCTTGGAAAAGCAGCAGAGGGTGGCCCATGTGCTTGGGCCCCTGCATCCACATGGGAGATTGGATGAGGTGCCTGGCTCCTGGCTTTGGTCTGGTCCAGTCCTGGTTGTTGCTGTTATTTGGAGAGTGAACCAGCAGATGAACGATCTTTCTTCTCTCTCTGTCTCTGACTTTCAAATGAACAAATAAATACATCTTAAAAAAAAAAAGAAACATGGATGTTTCAGTGTGGCTCTGCTCCTCTGCTGGATAATTCGGAGTCCATCGCCGAGGACCTGGTGGGTTAGTAATTCTGCTTTTGTTTTGCATTGTATTGTATCATAGGAGGCAGACACTGAGGCAGCATAAAGGGACATTTGAATTATTAAAGTTCCCACATAGACTGTTAAGTTTTGTTGAGGTATAACTTACATACCGTACCAATTATACACTTAAAGTATACAGCCTAAAATATACTTTTTTGAAAAAAAAAAGATTTATTTATTTTACTTGAAAGTCAGAGTTACACAGAGAGAGAAGGAGAGGCGGAGAGAGAGAGGTCAGCCATCTGCTGATTCACTCCCCAATTGGCTGCAACGGCTAGAGTTGCGCTGATCCGAAGCCAGGAGCCAGGAACTTCTTCCAGGTCTCCCACATGGGTGCAGGGGCCCAAGGACTTGGGCTATCTTCTACTGCTTTCCCAGGCCATAGCTCTCTAGCAGAGAGCTGGATTGGAAGTGGAGCAGCTGGGACTGGAACCAGCACCCATATAGGATGCCAGCGGTGCAGGTGGAGGATTAACCTACTTCGCCATGACACCGGCCCCTTACCTCCTGCTTCTTAAGGTCTCCATTAGCAGGAATCAGGATTGGGAGTGGGATCAGAACTTGAACCCAGGCACTCTGATATTGGAGGCAGGCATCCTAAGCAGCATCTTAACCACTTTGCCAATATTTAAGTTCTTTGCATCACCAACTAATATTCCTTTGTAAGGACATACATTTGAATTGTTTTCTCTCTTTGGCTATTATGAATGAAGCTTTTCTGAACATTCATACAGGTTTCTATGTGGACGTATGTTTTTATTTATTTCAAGTATATGCCTAGAAGTGGACTAGTTGAGTCGTATTGTGGGCACTTTAAATAAAACTTATTTATTTGAGAGATGGGACAGGGAGGGTAGAGATATCTGAGAGAGCTCCCATCTGTTGGTTCGCTCTCCAAATGCCTGCAGCAGCAGCCTGGAACTCAGTCCACATCTTCCACATGGGTAGCAGGAATCTCACTGTTTGAGTCCTTATTGCTGCCTCCCAGGGTATGTATTAGCATGAAGCTGGAGTCAGGAACCAGAGCTAGGCAATGAACCAGTACTCTAGAATGGGATGTGGACAATTTTTTAAATGTTCTCTTTTTTTCTTTTAAAGATGTATTTATGGTCAGCTGTGCGAATCACTAGGCTAATCCTCTGCCTGGGGCGCCAGCACCCCAGGTTCCAGTCCTGATTGCTCCTCTTCCAGTCCAGTTCTCTGCTGTGGCTCAGGAGTTCAGTGGAGGATGGCCAGGTCCTTGGGCCCTGCACCCACATGGGAGACCAGGAGAAGCACCTGGCTCCTGGCTCCTGGCTTCAGATCAGCGTGGTTTACAGATGGCTTCTTCTTGCTAGGGGAAAGCCAGATCTTCTGGTTTATCTTTTTATGGGCATCTATCCCATTATGAGGTCTCTACACTGATGACCCAATTATCATCTTCTCAAAGACTCTACCTTCTAATACCTTCGCTAATTTTTTTTTGTTCCCTGTCCCTCCAGAGTTTTAAAAGGGCCACTCAGGATGTTGTATTGAGAATCGAATGTGGAGGGTCAAAGGTAGAAGGCTTGACTGTGTTTAGTAGGTAGTGAGGTGATGAGATTCTGGGTATGTTTTGAAAGTAGTGGGAGTCAGGACTTTCTGAAGGATTGGTGTGTGTGTACAGCAGGAGACAAACAAGTAGCCAAGGTCTTGGGCCGAGCAGCTGGGGAGAGGATTGATTGTGACTCTAGAAGAGCTAGGGTGCAGCACTGTTGGATTGATTTTGAGTTGGTAATAGTGTTAGGAGATCCAGGTGGAGATGGTTGAGTTGTCAGGAAGCTGGATGATGTGACAAGGGAACAGACTGTAGGTAGAAGAGGACAAGAAGGACCTGAGCCTTGGGCATTCTGTAGAGGAGACTTTGAAGTGACCTGTGTGGTAGGCAGCAAACAGACTACTGCCAGGAGAGAGTGTTTGCAGGAAGAGGGTGTGTTTGCTGCTGCTTGTAGTACTTGTGAGACAAGGACTGGTCATGGATCCTTAACTGGGTTTCATAACAGGAGGTCCCCGGTTGCTGACTGACAAGGGCGGAGCCTGCCTGTAATGTGCTCACTAGAGAATGGGAAGACAGGGCTGTGCACACTGTGTGTGAGTAACTGCTTTCAGGAGGAGAGAAAGGAGACTCCAGCTGGATAGGGGCAGTGGGAGGAAGAAAGTTTTTCTCTTTAAGACAGATTTTATGGTGATGAAAACATCCAATGATGTGGAAAGAGTAGATTGTGTCTGAATTTAGTGGTTGGTTATTGTAATCACTCCTCTGCTTATGCTTGCGGCTTCTTTGCCCCTGTCTTGTCACACTTGCTTGGCAAAGCCTTGAACTTGGTCAGATGCAAGACGTCTGTTTCTAGGTACCCGATCTTACTGCACCATAGCACAGTGATCACAGATATTCACAGCATAAGGAAGCTTTTTATTTACTCTAAAGTGCTCTGGCTTCCAGCTTCAGCAATTGAAAGCTGTAGGACACAGTGGATTAGCCCTAGGATAATAGGATAGGATTGAAAGCTGATCTTTTTTCCCAGCTAACTCTAAAAGTCCCAGAAAGTAGAATTCTTTGAGGTTGTCAGTTTCATTAGTGAAAATTGTTTGCCAGGAGTTACGTATTTAGTGGCTGAGAATTTTCCATTATGGTGAGGCTGGAGATATGGAGGAGCTTAGAAGTTATTTGCAATCAGAAATTTTTAGGTAGCTCTGTTTCATGGTCTCTTTCTCTGTTGTCCTGGACATTTCCTGAGTTTGTGGAGTCTCAGTTTCCTGGATTCTGGACAGAATACCCATGCTTCTGTGTCCGTTACTCTTCTTTTTTGTCACTGTGGAGTTAGACAGAACTTTATTTCTTTACTGTCTGCTATTTTTTTTTACCTTTATGGAAGGAGAGGAGAATGTGGTTAACCTGTATTGTGACCTTCAAATTTGAATAACTTCTTAACTGTAGAAATAAAGTTAGCTATGGCAAGCACCCAACATTAGCCTTTATAGTTCTAATAAAATTTGCATCAACCTTTTCATAACATGCGCTGTTAATGTAGTTTTAGAGAGAGTCTTAGCACTCAACAAGTAGAAATGACATAATTTCTGTTGATGACAGCAATAGTGCTTTTGAAAGCACATATGATTCCCTCCCCACCCCTCCTTTAGGTTTATAGTAATTCTTAATGCTTTAGAAGCTGGAAAAACTTACTCTGAATTTGTAGTCACTTTAAAAAGATGAATCTATTAAAAGAAAGAATAAGTAGCAGTGTAAAATTCCTCATGGACTTTAAAATGTCCTAATTTTTGTGCATGGTCCTAAATACCTATTTCCTTTGCTTTTGAGTTGTATTTTGTTGAAACGTTCTTATTGAAAGAAAAATTACAGATTCAGAAAAAATTCTGAATCTAAGTTAAGCCATTTCAAGTCTGCTGTTTTCCATGTTTGTTTTGGTTTAAATATAGCATTACTAAAAACAGGGTCATTGTTTCACTTTTCAGTGATACCACAAAACTCTTCTTTTCTAAGCATTGCTATATAAAAGTAAAAGACACAGGGTATTTTTTGGTGAATAATAAATAAATCTGAACAATAATAAGAATTGTGTGTCTTGCTATTGAAGGTTGTTTAAAGTGTACAAAGTGTATTTTCTAAATATGGAGGGAAATGTGTATTATGTACATTCTGCAAGATAATATAGATATTTTTACTCTGTTGAATCAACCTGTTACTAATTGAAATTGTTCTTATATAGAAATAATCATACTTATTTACCAGTCTTTGGCCATTGTATGAATGACAAACAGTAAGTACATTAATCACAAGATGCAGTGGGTAGTTCAGGTATTTCAAGGTGGGGTATTAGAACAGTAAGAATGTCTCAAAAGAATTGCTAACAGCAGATCACAAACTGCATTTCTGTAGCACCAGGATTTTGCTAACGTCCTCCTGGCTGATTTTAGATATTTTAATAATCAGATGTTCCACATTGAGGTGACCCACCAGAAGCACTTAAAAAACCCTTTTAGTTTCCAATGCTGTCTTATGTTGCCCACAATGAAAATTTTTCATTGCTGGCTTTTATTTATGTCATCTTAAAAATAGAAAATACAGTTGTGTAAGTGTTTAATGTCATTAACGTTTTTCTTTCAGATTACCTGCAATGATGAAATGAAGTAACTCAAGATGAGCAAGTTAAAAGTGGTATCAGAGAAAAGGTAATTCTAAATATTTATATATATAGAAATTGCAGACATAATTGTTAGAAACTCGTTACTTACAAATGCTATTCATGTTTAATAGTATGTTTATATTATTTTGTTACTATTCATTAATATTAAAGCAGTAGTCAGTACACTATGGCTCATGGCCATGTAAGGCCTCTCTCTTTGTTTTGTGTGGCCTGTGACCTAAGAATGGGTTTCATGTTTTTAATTGCTTTTAAAAAGTCAAAATAATACTTTTATTTTGCTTTCTTCATTGCTTTTTTTAAATTTTTTAAAATTTTTTATTTAGTAAAAATAAATTTCCAACGTACAGTTTATGGATTACAATGGCTTCCCCCCCACCACAATTTCCCTCCCCCTCACACCCCCCCAATCTCCCGCTCCCTCTCCTACTCCATTCACATCAAGATTCATTTTCAATTATCTTTATATACAGAAGATTGATTTAGTATATATTAAGTAAAGATTTCATCAGTTTGGACCCACACAGAAACACAAAGTGTAGAATATTGTTTCAGTACTAGTTATAGCATTACTTCACATTGGACCCTAATTTAAGGACAGACCCCACATGAGAAATAAGTACACAGTGACTCCTGTTGTTGACTTAACAATTTGACACTCTTGTTTATGGCGTCAGTAGTCTCCCTAGGCTCTAGTCATGAGTTTCCAAGGCTATGGAGGCCTTTTGAGTTTGCTCTGACTCCGATCTTATTCCGACAGGGTCATAGTCAAAGTGGAAGTTCTCTCCTCCCTTCAGAGAAAAGTACCTCCTTCTTTGATGGCCTGGTTCTTTCCACTGGGATCTCACTCGCAGAGATCTTTCATTTAGGTCGTCTTCTTCTCTTTTTTTGTTTTGCCACAGTGTCTTGGTTTTCCATGCCTAAAATACTCTCATGGGCTCTTCACCCATATCTGAATGCCTTAAGGGCTGATTCTGAGGCCAGAGTGCTGTTTAGGACATCTGCCATTCTATGAGTCTGCTGTGTATCCCGCTTCCCATGTTGGTTCCTTCTCTCACTTTTTGATTCTATCAGTTAATGTTAGCAGAAGCTAGTCTTGTTTGTGTGATCGCTTTGACTCTTAGACCTATCAGTGTGATCATTTGTGAACTAAAATTGATCACTTGGACTAGTGAGATGGCATCTGTACATGCCACCCTGATGGGATTGTATTGGAATCCCCTGGCACATTTCTAACTCCACCATTTGGGTCAAGTCCAATTGAGCATGTCCCAAATTGTACATCTCCTCCGTCTCTTATTCCCATTCTTGTATTTAACAGGAATCACTTTTCAGTTAAGCTTTAAACACCTAAGAATTATTGTGTGTTAATTACAGAGTTCAGCCAATAGTACTAGAACAAAACAGAGAAAAAAATACTAAAATGAATGAAGTATTACATTGTACATCAGCAGTCAGCACAAGAGCTGACCAAGTCACTGTTCCTCACAGTGTCCATTTCACTTCAACAGGTTTCCCCTTTGGAGCTCAGTTAGTTGTCGCCAATCAGGGAGAATATATGATATTTGTCCCTTTGGGACTGGCTTAATTCACTCAGCATGATGTTTTCCAGATTCCTCCATCTTGTTGCAAATGACTGGGTTTCATTGTTTTTGACTGCTGTATAGTATTCTATAGAGTACATGTCCCATAATTTCTTTATCCAGTCTACTATTGATAGGCATTTGGGTTGATTTCAGGTCTTAGCTATTGTAAACTGAGCTGCAATAAACATTAAGGTACGGACAGCTTTTTTGTTTGCCAATTTAATTTCCTTTGGGTAAATTCCAAGGAGTGGGATGGCTGGGTTGTATGGTAGGGTCATGTTCAGGTTTCTGAGGAATCTCCAGACTGACTTCCATAGTGGCTGAACCAGTTTGCATTCCCACCAACAGTGGGTTAGTGTCCCTTTTCCCACACATCCTCTCGAGCATCTGTTGTGGGTAGATTTCTGAATGTGTGCCATTCTCACTGGGGTGAGGTGGAACCTCATTGTGGTTTTGATTTGCATTTCCCTGATTGCTAGTGATCTTGCACATTTCTTCATGTGTCTGTTGGCCATTTGTATTTCCTCTTTTGAAAAATGTCTATTGAGGTCCTTGGCCCATCTCTTAAGTGGGTTGTTTGTTTTGATGTTGTGGAGTTTCTTGAGTTCTTTATAGATTCTGGTTATCAACCCTTTATCTGTAGCATAGTTTGCAAATATTTTTTCCCATTCTGTCGGTTGCCTCTTCACTCTCCTGACTGTTTCTTTTGAAGCACAGAAACTTCTCAATTTGATTCAATCCCAAATGTTAATTTTGGCTTTGACTGCCTGAGCCTGCTGGGTCTTTTCTAGGAAGTCTTTGCCGGTCCCAATATCTTGGAGGGTTTCTCCAAAGCTCTCTAATAATTTGATGGTTTCGGGTCATAGATTTAAGTCTTTAATCCATGTTGAGTGAATTTTTGTGTAAGGTGAAAGGTAGGGGTCTTGCTTCATGATTCTGCATGTGGAAATCCAATTTTCCCAGCACCATTTATTGAATAGACTGTCCTTACTCCAGGGATTGGTTTTGGATCCTTGATCAAATATGAGTTGGCTGTAGATGTTTGGATTGATTTCTGGTGTTTCTATTCTGTTCCATTGGTCTATCCATCTGTTTCTGTACAAGTACCATGCTGTTTTGATAACAACTGCCCTGTAGTATATCCTGAAATCTGGTATTGTGATGCCTCCGGCCTTGTTTTTACTGTACAAGATTGCTTTAGCAGTTCGAGGTTTCCTGTGCCTCCATATGAATTTCAGCATCATTTTTTCCAGATCTGAGAAGAATGTCTTCGGTATTTTGATTGGTATTGCATTGAATCTGTAAATTGCTTTTGGGAGAATAGACATTTTGATGATATTGATTCTTCCAATCCATGAGCATGGAAGATTTCTCCATCTTTTGGTATCCTCTTCTATTTCTTTCTTTAAGGTTTTGTAATTTTCATCGTAGAGATCTTTAACATCCTTGGTTAAGTTTATTCCAAGGTATTTGATTGTTTTTGTAGCTATAGTGAATGGGATTGATCTTAGAAGTTCTTCCTCAGCCATGGAATTGCCTGTGTATACAAAGGCTGTTGATTTTTGTGCATTGATTTTATATCCTGCTACTTTGCCAAAGTCTTCTATGAGTTCCAATAGTCTCTTAGTAGAGTTCTTTGGATCCCCTAAATAATTATATCATCTGCAAAGAGGAATAGTTTAAGTTCTTCCTTCCCAATTTGTATCCTTTAATTTCTTTTTCTTGCCTGATGGCTCTTGCTAAAACTTCCAGAACTATATTGAATAGCAATGGTGAGAGTGGGCATCCCTGTCTGGTACCAGATCTCAGTGGAATTGCTTCCAACTTTTCCCCATTCAATAGGATGCTTGCCGTGGGTTTTTCATAAATTGCTTTGATTGTATTGAGGAATGTTCCTTCTATACCCAGTTTGCTTAGGGTTTTCATCATGAAAGGGTGTTGTATTTTATCAAATGCTTTCTCAGCGTCTATTGAGAGAATCATATGGTTTTTCTTCTGCAGTCTGTTAATGTGCTGTATCACGTTGATTGTTTTGCGAACATTAAACCATCCCTGTATACCAGGGATAAATCCCACTTGGTCTGGGTGGATGATCTTTCTGATGTGTTGTTGTATTCTATTGGCTAGAATTTTATTGATGATTTTTGCATCTGTGTTCATCAGGGATATTGGTCTGTAATTCTCTTTCAATGCTGCATCTTTCTCTGGCTTAGGGATTAAGGTGATGCTGGCTTCATAGAAAGAATTTGGGAGGCTTCCATCTTTTTCGATTGTTCTGAATAGTTTGAGAAGAAATGAAATTAATTCTTCTTTAAATGTCTGGTAGAATTCAGCAGTGAATCCATCTGGCCCCGGGCTTTCCTTTGTTGGGAGGGCCTTTATTACTGTTTCAATTTTTGTCTCAGTTATGGGCCTATTTAGGTTTTCTATGCCTTCCTGGTTCAATTTAGTTAGATTGCATGTGTCCAGGAATCTGTCCATTTCTGATAGATTTCCCTGCTTGTTGGCATACAACTCTTTGTAATAATTTCTGATGATTCTAGATATTTCTGTGGTGTCTGTTGTTACATTTCCTTTTTCATCTCTGATTTTATTGATTTGGGTCTTTTCTCTTCTT
This sequence comes from Lepus europaeus, assembly GCF_033115175.1. Classification (NCBI taxonomy): domain Eukaryota; kingdom Metazoa; phylum Chordata; class Mammalia; order Lagomorpha; family Leporidae; genus Lepus; species Lepus europaeus. Next base: position 101,353,776 of record NC_084838.1, read on the forward strand.
TTTTAGTTAGTTGAGCCAATGGTGTGTCAATTTTATTTATTTTTTCAAAAAACCCACTCTTCACTTGGCTGATTTTTTGCAGTGTTTTTTTTGGATTCAATCCTGTTGATTTCTTTTCTGATTTTAATTATTTCTCTTCTCCTACTAGCTTTGGGTCTGGTTTCCTGCAGTTTTTCTAGATCCTTGAGATGCGCTGAAAGCTCATTTATTTGATGCCTTTACAATTTCTTGATGTAGGAACCTATTGATATAAACTTTCCTCTCAACATTGCTTTTGCCATATCCCATAAGTTTTGATATGTTGTGTTGTTATCCTCATTTACTTCCATAAAATTTTTGATTTCTCTTTTAGTTTCTTCTATGACCCATTGTTCATTCAGGAGCATGTTGTTCAGTCTCCATGTGTTTGCATACTTTCTAGGGATTCCTGAGTTGCTAATTTCCACCTTCATTCCGCTGTGGTCTAAGAAGCTGCATGGTATGATTCTAATTCTTTTAAATTTGCTGAGATTTGCTTTATGGCCTAGTATGTGGTCAATCCTAGAGAAGGTTCCATGCACTGCTGAGAAGAATGTAAAATCTTTAGATATAGGATTGAAAGTTCTGTAGATATCTGTTAGAACCATTTGAGCAATAGTATCAATTAAATCTGCTGTTTCTTTGTTGATCTTCTGTCCGGATGATCTGTCTATTTCTGAGAGTGGAGTATTGAAGTCTCCCAGTACTATTGTATTGGGGTCTAAGTCTCCCTTTAAGTTCCTTAACATATCTTTTAAATAAACCAGTGCCCTGTAATTAGGCACATATACATTTGTAATAGTTACATCTTCCTGTTGAATTGAACCCTTAATCATTATATAGTGCCCCTCTTTGTCTCTCTTAACAGATTTTGTGTTAAAGTTTATTTTGTCTGATATTAAGATGGCTACACCTGCTTTTTTTTGGTTTCTGTTGTTGTGGAATATCTTTTTCCAACCTTTCACTTTCAGTCTGTATGCTTCTATGTTGGAGAGTTGTGTTTCTTGTAGGCAGCAAATGGGTTTTGTTCCTTAATCCACTCATCCAGTCTTTGCCTTTTAAGTTTACATTTCAATCCAATAACATTCAATGTGACTAAGGATAGGTAGTAACTTTGCCCTGCCATTTTCCCAAAGATATTTTTAGTATATGCTTTGAGTTTTCTATGTTCTTTTACTGGTAGGTTTTCTTCCTTTACCTTCTTTCATATTGATGACGGTTTTTCTGTGTTTCTGAGTGTAACACATCTTTAAGCATCTTTTGCAGGGCTGGATGAGTGGCAACAAATTCTTTCAGTTTCTGTTTGCTGTGAAAGGTCTTTATTTCACCTTCATTCACAAATGAGAGCTTTGCAGGGTATAATATTCTGGGCTGGCAGTTTTTCTCTCTTAGTACCTGGGCTATATCTCACCATTCCCTCCTGGCCTGTAGGGTTTCTGTTGAGAAGTCTGCTGTGAGTCTAATTGGGGATCATCTAAGAGTAATCTGGCATTTCTCTCTTGCACATTTTAGAATCTTTCCTTTATATTTCACTGTGGTGAGTTTGATTACAATGTGTCGTGGTGAGGGTCTCTTTTTGGTCATGTTTACGAGGGGTTCTGTGAGCTTCCTGTACTTGGATGTCTCTGTTCTTCTCCAAACCTGGAAAGTTCTCTGCTAGTATCTCGCTAAAAAGGCCTTCTAATCCTTTCTCTCTCTCCATGCCTTCAGGAATTCCTAGAATTCGTATGTTGGTTTTTTTAATAGTATCCTGTAGATTCCCAACAATATTTTTTAGATTTCTAGTTTCCTCTTCTTTTCTTTGGTTTGACTGTATGCTTTCCTGTGCTCTGTCTTCTAAGTCTGATATTTTCTCTTCTGTTTCACTGACTCTGTTTTTAAGGCTCTCTAATGTGTTTGTCATTTGATCTATTGAGTTCTTCATTTCATTTTGATTTCTCTTCACTATCACACTTTCCTGTTCTACTAGTTTCTGAGTTTCATTTTGGTTCCTCCTTAAGATTTCATTTTCATGAGAGAGATTTTCTATCTTGTCCAATAAGGATTTCTGTAGTTCAAGAATTTGCTTTTGAAAACTTCTAAATGTTTTTATCATAAATTTTTTGAAATCCGTATCTTGCATTTCTTCTATCTCATCATCTTCATAATCTTGGCCTGGGGTGTTTTGTTCATTTGGGGGCATCATAATGTGTTAGTTGATCTTGTTCCCATGGTTTCTGTGTTTATTGCTTGGCATTTTGGAGGAATTCTTTGAATTATTTCCTTAAAGTGTTTTTTTTTTTCTTGTTATACTATGACTGTGTTAAGTGGGCTGTCTGCTATTGGAGTAGCCTTGGTGGCCTGAGATGTGTGAGGGCAGAGTGCTCTGCTTAGTTCTTCAGGGTTAGATGTGGTAGATCTCTCTCTCTCTTTATTTATTTATTTATTTATTTATTTATTTTCAGGAGGGAAGTAATACCACACAGCTGAGCAGAATTGATGATAGTTAGTTTCCAATTTCTGGCTTCTGTGGGTATAGGAATCGTCTGCCTTTTTTTTTTCCCCACAGATCACTCAAAGTATCTGTGCTGCGCTCAGTGTGGGTTCGGTTTCTCCTTCAGTTTCCCACCGGGTTGCTAAGGTTACCGAATTGTAGCATCTCTGGAGAGTAGTCACGTGACCTCCATGAGCACTCTCACCCCACCGTCTCTCTATATTTTTTTCCACCACCTCAGTTCATTAGTTCTACCCTTTTATTAAATCCTAACCTCCTGGTATTTCACCTCCCCCTCCCCACAAGAGTCAGGATTTTCTGTTTGACTTAGTTTGAGCTCAGCTCTGAGTTCACACACATGGCCCTGTTGTGCACAGCTCTGATGTCACGCACAGCCCTGAGGGCGTGCACCTTTTACGTATATCGAGAATGGCGCCTGCTCTTTGTCTCTTGCCTGCCTTTGCTAGGTGGGCTGAGAGAGAAAGTCCTCCAGAGTGGTCCCCACCCCACCCCATTTCTTTTTCTTCTCTCCTGAAGTTAGTTTAGTGAGCTCTCCCTGCGCAGTTTTCAGCCCCGTTCCCTCTCTGCCGCTTCTTCAGCCAACGTCTCGGATTACTGAGCTCACCTCCAGTGTGGATGTGAAGACTCAGAGCCAGAGCCATGAGCGTCCTTGCTCTTGCCACAGGTCATCTGTGTCTCCTCCACTAGATCCAGAGGAGTTTCCTCTGCATTTTTCCCCTGGGCCTTTCCCTGTATTTACTGTAATTCCTCTTATATCAACCTATCTTTCCCGGATTATCAATGTGCGACTTCACTATTTGCCATCTTTGCTCCACCCCCCCAAAAGTCAAAATAATACTTTTTGACACCTGAGAACTGAAGGAAATTTGGGTTTGAGTTATGTGAAGAGAATTTTATGGGAACACAGCCCTGCTCCTTCCATGCTGCATTTGCATTGTGGTTGCCAAGTGGAGGAATTTGACAGACTGTGGCTCACAATGCCTAAAATATTTGTTATCTGGACCTTCACAGGAAGAGTTTGACTTAGGAGTCAGAGCTCATTGCATCATCTCTGTGAAAGTTCTTAAGTGCCAAGGAGTTGTCTGAAGTTTGGTTAAAAGTCAGGCAAACTGGCTCCATGTTCAGGTTTTCTTAGCTGTACGGCCTTGAACAGTCTGCTTAACTCTGCTATACCTCAGTTTTGACATCTATAAAATTATTTTAATGATAATACTGTTATAATAAGAATGTGAAGATTAATTAGTGCCTGGCTGACTCAGTAAATGACAGCTTGCTAAAATCGATAATAACCAACATTTCTGGTTTTTTTAATATTTTTTATTTATTTGAGAGTTACAGAGAGAGAGAGGGAGGTATTCCACCCAGTGGTTCACTCTCAAGATGGCCACAATGGCCAGAGCTTGGCTACTCTGAAGCCAGGAGCCAGGAGCTTTTTCTGGGTCTCCCACATGGGTGCAGTAGCCCAAGGGCTTGGGCCATCTTGCACTGCTTTCCCAAGCCATGGCAGAGAGCTGGATCAAAAGTGGAGCAGCCAGGTCTTGTACCAGGACCCATATGGGATGTTGGGTCTTAGGAGTTCCAGAATGTGTGGAAAGAGAGAAAGGATTAGAAGGCCTTTTAGGTGCAGTAATAAGAGGAAACTTCCCTCATTTGGAGAAAGAAAGGGACATCCAAGTAGAGGAAGCACATAAAGTTCCTAATAGACATGACCAGAAAAGATCTTCATCTGACACATTGTAATCAACTCTCAACCGTAAAACATAAAGAGAAGATTCTAAAATGTGCACAAGAGAAATGCCAGATTCCTTTCAGAGGATCTCCAATTAGACACACAGCTGACTTCTCATCAGAAACCCTACTGGCTAGGAAAGAATGATGAGATGCGTTCCAAGTCTTAAGAGAGAAAAACTGCCAGCCCAGGATATTATATCCTGCAAAGCTCTCATTTATGAATGATGGTGAAATAAAAACTTCCCATAACAAACAGAAATTGAGAGACTTTGTCGCCAGCCATCCACCTGCAGAAGATGATTAATGATGTGCTACACAGAGAAACACAGAAAGATGGTCACCACTACGAAAGAAGGTAAAGGAAGAAAATCTCCCAGGAGAAGTCAAAGGAAATCCAAAGTAAAAAATAGGAATATTTTCAGAAAAATGGCAGCACAGAGTCGTTACTTATCAATAGTCACCTTGAATGTAAATGGCCTCAACTCTCCAGTTAAAAGATACAGACAGACTGTATGGATTAAAAAACAAAAACCCATCCATTTGCTGCCTTCGAGAAACACATCTCACCAACAAAGATGCATGCAGCCTGAAAGTGAAAGGATGGAAAAAGGTATTCCATGCTAACAGAAACCAAAAACCTGATGTAGCCATCCTAGTATAGGACAGAATAGACTTTAACACAAAAACTGTTAGAAGACTCAAAGAAGGGCACTATGTAATGATTAAGGGATCAATTCAACAGGAAGATGTAACTATTATAAATGTATATGCACCTAATTACAAGGCACCTGGCTATTTAAAAGAAATGTTAATGGATCTAAAGGGAGACGTAGATTCCAATACAGTAGTAATGAGGGACTTTAATATCTCACTTTGACCAAGGGACAGATCAACCAGACAGAAAATCATCAAGGAAACAGCAGAGTTAATTGACACTATGGACCAAATGGACTTAACAGATATCTACAGAACCTTCCACCCTACAGCCTCCAACTACACAGTGATCTTGCAGTATTTTTTTTTTTGACAGGCAGAGTGGATAGTGAGAGAGAGAGACAGAGAGAAAAGTCTTCCTTTTTGCCATTGGTTCACCCTCCAATGGCCACTGTGGCCGGCGCATCGTGCTGATCTGAAGCCAGGAGCCAGGTGCTTCTTCTGGTCTCCCATGCGGGTGCATGGCCCAAGGACTTGGGCCATCCTCCACTGCCGCAGAGAGCTGGCCTGTAAGAGGGGCAACTGGGATAGAATCCGGCACCCCATCCAGGACTAGAACCCGGTATGCTGGCGCCACAAGGCAGAGGATTAGCCTGTTAAGCCATGGTGCCGGCCTCTTGTAGTATTGACTTTACAGTTGGTTTAGAATGTATCCTGATGTTAGATAACATTTGCTTTTCTTTTCTTTTTTTCTTTCTTTTTTTTTTTTTAGCTTTACCAATAATTCTCAGATTGCGGGACTCCTGGCTCAACTGGAGAAGATAAACAGTGAATCAGCATAATCAGATACTGCCAGATATGTCACATCAAAGATTCCTCATCTTGCTCAAAGTCAAGGTAAACTTGAGTCTCTCCTTTGCTTTTTGGAGTGCTTTCCTAAAGTTATTTAAAGGTAGATGCTAGGAATGTTCAAACTTGGTAAATCTGTAATTTTCTATAAAAATTGAACTTTATTAAATTGGTTCAACAAGTAGAAAACTGAAGAACTTTGGAAGAGACTGATCCTCAATACATTATTTTTTTCCCAAGATTTATTTATTTGAAAGTCAGTTACACAGAAAGAGGAGAGGCAGAGAGAGAGAGAGAGATCTTCTATCCACAGGTTCACTCCCCAATTGGCCGCAACAGTCGGAGCTGAGCCTATCCAAAGCCAGGAGTTCTTCCAGGTCTCCCACATGGGTGCAGGGGCCCAAAGGCTTGGGCCATTTTCTTCTGCTTTCCCAGGCCATAGCAGAGAGCTTTATTGGGATGGGAGCAGCCAGGACTCAAACTGGCACCCATATGGGATGCCAGCACTACAGGCAGAGGCTTTACCTGCTGCACCACAGTGCCAGCCCCAATACATTATTTTTGATTATTACAATTTTACTGATGTATTTTCTCACTGCCCCATTTTTAGAAAGTTCTGAATTCCAGTGTCACTTGTGGTTGTAGAGTGTGTTGCCGTCCAGATGGGGAGAGTAGAGGTAGATGTACTGAACAGGCTGCAGGGACGTAGCAAGTGGGCAGGACAGCCAGAGGCTGACTGCTTGGAGAATGGACTAGAATCTGAATGTTCGGCTTGCAAAGGGTCAGCTTTCTTGTGGTCTAGCAGATTTTCCCAGTTGTTGGCAGAGCTGGGGAATTTGCAACACCCTTAGCTAGAGACTTTCCTAGCCCATCAAGTAACCCCAGGGTGACTCTCCATAGAATGTTGACAGAAAGGTGTCAAGTAGCATGGAATGTTGGATATTAGCATGCCCCCACCTTGAAAATTCACCTCTGCCCTCAGTGCATGGTTCCTTAGGGAAGTTACTGAATCTCTAGGATTTAGCTACACCATCTCTGGAAGGGAGGTAACAGATATCATGGGACTGTGATGAAATTTACATGAACATCATGAAAAATGAGTATTAAAAATGTTCAGTAGATGTCACTTGTAATTATTTCTGTATTATGAAGCTAGTAATATTAACTTTTTTTAAAAAAAGATTTATTTATTTATTTGAAATTCAGAGGTACAGAGAGAGAGAGATTGCAGAAGCAGAGAGAGAGAGGTCTTCCATCTGATGGTTCACTCCCCAGATGGCTGCCATGGCCGGAGCTGTGCCAATCCATAGTCAGGAGCCAGGAGCTTCTTCTGGGTCTCCCACACAGGTGCAGGGGCCCAAGTCCTTGGGCAACCTTCTACTGCTTTCCCAGGATATAGCAGAGAGCTGGATTGGAAGGGGAGCAGCTGGGACTAGAACCAGCACCTCTATGGGATGCCGGAGCTTCAGGCTGGGGCATTAACCCAGTGGGTCACAGCACCAGCCCCTAGTAATATTAACTTGATATCAAACCTTGACAAGGGTGCAAGAGAAATGAAGATCATTGCTAAAGAAAATGAATACAAATACAAATGATTTAACGTAAGGAAGTATATTAGTGTAACATTATTTGGACAAGTTGAATAAAATCCATGTAATTATCTCAGTGGATATTAACAATAAAAGACTTTGTTAACATTCCAAAACTTGTGCTTGATTTCTGTGTATGTGTGTATGTGTGTGTTTCTCTCGCAATAAGGGAAAAATCAGCAACTAGCTTAATATTTACTGGCAACACTTTAATGGCATTTCTGTTAAAATTAAGGCCCAGACAATTCTCAATTTTTTTAAAAAGATTTCTTTATTTGTAAGATTTATAGAGAAAGAGAGGAAGACACAGAGAGAAAGAGAGAGAGAGATAGAGAGAGAGAGAATTGGTGCCCATATGGGATGCTGACACTGCAGGTGCCATAGTTCAGGCAGGGGACCCAATTCACAATAGTTAAAAAAGTTATTTATTTGAAAGACAGAGTGATACACAGAGAGGAACCAACCAAAAAGGGAAAGAGATCTTCCTGTCTGCTGGTTCACTCCCCATTTGCCGCAATGGCTGGAGCTGCGCGGATCCAAAGCCAGGAGCTGGGAGCTTCTTTCAGGTCTCCCATGTGGGTGCAGGGGCCCAAGCACTTGGGCCATCTTCTGCTTTCTCAGGCCACAGTAAAGAGCTGGATTGGAAGTGGAACACCCAGGACTTGAACTGGCACCCATATGGGATGCCAGCACTGCAGGTGGCAGCTTTACCAGCTATGCCATCATGCCATGATGACTCAGGTGATTGGGTCCCTGCCACCTGTGTGGAACATGTGGATTGAATTCCCAATTTTGACCCTGGCTCAGCCCCTGTCATTGCAGGCATTTGTGGAATGAATCAGTAAATGGGAGCTCAGTCAGTCTCTGTCTTTGCCTCTGATAATTAGATAAAGAGTTAGAGATGTATTTGAAATTAAAAAAACTAGCATAAGAATGTTTGGAGCCAGTGCTGTGGCATAGTGATGCCAGCATCCCATATGGATGCTGGTTTGAGTCCCTGCTGCTCCACTTTCTTTCTTTCTTTTAAAGATTTATTTATTTATTTGAAAGTCACAGTTACATACAGACATTAAGAGAGGCAGAGAGAGAGAGAGCGAGAGAGAGCAAGAGAGAGGTCTTCCATAAACTGGTTCACTCCCCAGTTGGCCACAATGGTTGGAGCTGCACTGATCCAAAGGCAGGAGTCAGGAGCTTCCTTTGGGTCTCCCATGTGTGGGCAGGAGCTTTCCTAGGCATAGCAGGGAGCTGGACCGGAAGTGGAGCAGCCAGGACATGAACTGGTGCCCATATGGGATGCCAGCACTGCAGGCAGCAGCTTTACCTGCTATGCCATAACATCGGCCACTGCTCCACTTGTGACCCAGCTCCCTGCTAAGCACTTGGGAAAACAGCAGAAGATGGCCCAAGTCCTTGGGTCCCTGCACTGACATGGGAGACCTGGAAGAAGCTCTAGCTCCTGGCTTTGACCTGGGCTAGACCCAGCAATTGCAGCCATTTGGGAGTGAACCACTGGATACCCACCCCTTTTAACTTGACCTTTTTTTTTTAAGATTCATGTATTTTATTTGAAAGTGTTATAGGCAGAAAGACAGAGAAAGAGAAAGAGAGAAAGACAGAGAAAGTGAGAGAAATAAAGGGAGAAAGAGGGGTCTCTCATCCTCCCATCTGCTGGTTCACTCCCCAGATGGTGCGACAGCCAGAGCTGTGCCAATCCAAAGCAGGAGTTTCCTCTGAGTCTCCCACACTGGTGTAGGGGCCCAAGGACTTGGTCCATCTTCTGCTGCTTTCCCAGGCCATAGCAGAGACCTGGACAGGAAGTGAAACAGCCAGGTCTAGAACTGTGCCTGAATGGGATGCCAGCACTGTAGTTGGTGGCTTAAACACTATGCCACAGTGCCAGCCCCTAACTCTGCCTTTCAAACAAACAAAATCTTTTTTTTTAAAGAAAGATGCTGATAGTATTTATTGCAGTATTATTTGTAAGATCAAAGATCAAGAGACAGTCTAAGTATCCATTGAGAATGGTTAGATAAATTTTAATATAGTCAAACTAGACCTTGATAGCCATATTATGCAAGTGTTATCAATAATAAATTAAATATGGTGGGTCTGGTAACAGCCAGGCTCACCCACAACCAATTTAATCATCATTGTTAATACTTTCCAGGTGACTCCAAAATTGAAAGCCACTGCTCTAAAGCAGAGAATGCCAAGCTTATTAAGTGAAGGGCCAGATAGCATTTGTGTTGGGTTTTGTGGGCCATATAGCCTTTGTCACATTTACTGCACTCTACCCTGTAGCACAGAAACAGCCATAGATGACCATAAATGGACAGGTATGGCTGTGTTGCTATAGACTTTATTAATGGACACTGAAAAAAATATCATGTGGAACATAATGGTTCATTGGTGGAAGTATATGAATTGTCCTGGAGGCCTACATGTAATATATTGAATAAAAAGCAAGTCCCTTTGGTTCATGTAACTCTGTATGTATAGTCTTGTTTTTGTACAGAATCAGTAATTATATGTGATGTTTGCAGGAACATGCCGTGCCCACACACATAAAGGAAAGCTACCTTACACCTTGTTGGCAATATTGTTGCCTCTCCTTTCCTACATGTGTAACTCTGAGTTTCAAATAAATGAATAAATAAATCTTAAAAAAAAGGACTTGAGGCGGCAAGATGGCGGAATAGGCAGGGAGCACACTTAGTCCGGGGGGAGAGAAAGTTTAATATAAGTGGAGATACTGCAGGGTCAAGGAAGAGTAGGGGATGAAACAGCAGAGGAAACTCTTCCGGAACTAGTGATTCACAGTGGACCTGCGTGGAGAGCGTGGGAGCCCAAGTTCGGGACACCAGTGGCAGACTCAACGAACCAGCACTGGAACGCGAGGTGAGCCGAACCTCCATAGCTGGAGACACCAGCAGGCAAGTGGAAAGAGGAGGCTAGAGGGAACGAGGCTTGAAACTCCGTGGGGAAAAGTTCACCAGGCTAACTAGAAGAGAGAGAAAAAAAATAAAAAAAGTGACTGATACGGACACAAGTTTCTCTCTCTCCGCTCACCTCTCAAAGGCGAGCAAGACAGAGCAGGCGCCATTTTGGACATACATCATAAGCAGGGCGACCTCAGGTCTGCACCAGCCCTGAGCCTAGCAGAAAAACCTGACTCTGTGGGGAGGGGTGAAATAACAGGAGATTAGCATCAACTTGGCAACCCAGTGGGAGACTGCAGGAGAATTGGAGCCCACACTGAGGGCAGCAGAGATTCCCTGTGTGGTCCTTGGGAAAGAGCTTCCGATCTTTGGCTCCTGTGGGTATATCATTTGCCTGCTAACTACCTCCAATTACGTTCAGCTGTGCGGAATTACTTCCCTTTTAAATCAAAAAAAGAAAGAGAGATTTACCACACCTAACCTGGGAGTGTCATCCTTGACACACCCTCAACCCTGAGGAACCAAACACAGCTCTCAGTCCACACTCATCTCAAGCCTCTAAGGCTCCACTGAAAGCAGACAGTCCACTTAATATAGAGCCATAGTGTAACAAGAAAAAACACCACAGTGAAGAAACCAAATATCTCCAACATGCCAAACAACAAACGCAAAAACCAAGCTAACAAGAACAAGGAAGACACTATGACGCCCCCAAATGAAAAAGACACCCCAATTCAAGATTATGAAGATGATGAGATCAAAGAAATGCAAGAAGCGGATCTCAAAAAATTGATAAGAACATTAAGAAGTTCTCAAAAACAAATTCTTGAACTACAGAAATCCTTCATGGACAAGATAGAAAATCTCTCTCGTGAAAATGAAATATTAAGGAGGAATCAAAATGAAATGAAACAACTAGTGGAACAAGAAACTCTGATAGTGACTAGAAATCATAATGAAATGAAGAGTTCAATAGATCAAATGACAAACACATTAGAGAGCTTTAAAAACAGAATGGGCGAAGCAGAAGAGAGAATATCAGACTTAGAAGACAGAGAACAGGAAAGGAAACAGGCAAACCAAAGAAAAGAAGAAGAAATTAGAAATTTAAAAAATATTGTCGGGAATCTACAGGATACTATTAAAAAACCCAACATTCGGGTTCTAGGAGTTCCTGAAGGCATGGAGAGGGAGAAAGGATTAGAAGGCATTTTCAGTGAGATACTAGCAGAAAATTTCCCAGGTTTGGAGAAGGACAGAGGCATCTTAGTACAGGAAGCTTATAGAACCCCTAATAAACATGACCAAAAGAGATCCTCACCACGACACATTGTAATCAAACTCACCACAGTGAAACATAAAGAAAAGATCCTAAAAGGTGCAAGAGAGAAACGTCAGATCACTCTTAGAGGATCTCCAATTAGACTCACAGCAGACTTCTCATCAGAAACCCTACAAGCTAGAAGGGAATGGCGAGACATAGCCCAGGTACTAAGAGAGAAAAACTGCCAGCCCAGAATACTATATCCTGCAAAGCTCTCATTTGTGAATGAAGGTGAAATTAAGACTTTTCATAGCAAACATAAACTGAAAGAATTTGTTGCCACTCATCCTGCCCTGCAAAAGATGCTTAAAGATGTCTTACACACAGAAACACAGAAACATAGTCACCAATATGAAAGAAGGTAAAGGAAGGAAACCTCACAGCAAAAGATCACAGGAAGCTCAATTTCTCTTTGACATAGAATTAAACTCTGATGCTCTGTTAAAGCAATGTGTTAAAGTAATCTATTATGTTCTCTTGATGTCTGTTAAATTCTAATTGTTCAAAAACAGCTGAATTTTTATTAAGAGCTATGGGTTATTTAAATATGTGCTTTTTTCAAAAATTTGAATAATCACCTTGTAACAATGATCAAATTTGGTCTATGTTATGTCATGATTTTAAGAAATCTTATTTCAACCAGATATTTTGGATTTTGAGCCTTCTTGGCATTCTTGACAGGCATTCAAAAAATCAAAGTTTCAAACAATCTGGTCTCTAAAATTTCCAGTAAATCCTGGACTTTGGTTTTTCCAGTTTGGGCCCAACTGAAAAAATCGAAGGACCTATGTCTCTCATCTTATAGAGACACCAACTAATCAGTCTATTTGGAGTATATTAGAAGGACTGTCAAGATGTGATGTGGTACCAGACTTTAAGTTTCTATAATGGAAAATGCTATTAATACAAATGTTTGAGAATTAAAAAGTCTAATGATCTTGTGTTACTAGACATGATAGTTATCTTAATGAGAAAGCCCCAGAGGCTTAAAGGGTTAAATACTTGTAAAATCCTACAGGTGCTTTCAAAAATACTGTGAAGTAAGCAAGTGCCTCTTGTTGGTTGATGAGTTTATAATTTTAAACATGGTGACTTAAAGTCTTTTGTCATCCACAGTTATATATGATCTGCTGCTCATAAAACTAAAGCGTTGTTGGTTCTGTGTTTAGCTGTCCTCCTATAGGATCCTATGGACTTTTTCCAGCCACTTTTATTGTATTCAGTACTTTGGGATGGCTCTGTAAACAGATGAAGCCAATAATGTATTCACAGTACCAACTGAGAGAAAGTATGGTTAAGTGAGGTTACTAAAAAGAAAAAGCAATTCAAATCAATTGGCAATCTACAAAAAGAGTTAAAGATTTTAAAAGCTATTATTAAAATTGCTATATTGGTCTATTATGCTATATTATATGTGTGTACATATTGTATGTCCACATGGGGAAATTTTATTAAGAGTTTTATTTTAAATGGCTTATAGATAAGATTGTCCATAAATTTAAGCTGCTAAAATCAATCAAAGACACATTTTAATTTGTGGGACCTGAATCTGTGTATCATATGTTTTAGACTTGTTGGTAGAAAGAAACTAAAAACATTTTAGATGGTTGTGCTTAAGTTTACTGGCTAAACAAACTACACCATGTTAGATATTTAAGAGGTGTTTTCAAATACATGATTCTTAAAATTTGTAGAAGGCATTGGACCTTCTGATAAATGTTTTCTTAAGTTGTTATCTAGTGGTTGAAACGGCATGCTAAGTATTCATGTGATATTGCTATTGTCAGCAAGTGATCTAGGACTTGCTCCCTCATTTCGCTATTCTAAGCCCAACTTGTTCTTTCATTTCTCTATTCTCTTCAAGGTAGGAAACTAATTCTATTATGAAGGAATCTGTAGGATGCACAATTTAATCTTTAGACCTTATAAAAGAGATGGCTAACATTTTTCTGCAATAGCATAGCCAAAATAAGAACTCAAATAATAATCTCATAGCTAGATTCGCTTCGCCATCAGCGAAGTATACAGTAAGTAGAAAAAACCTCCCTTTCAGACCAAAGGGAAAGAAAGTTTTTAAGTGAGAATATAATTTTCCTCATGGGCATTGTCTACCTTAGAAAAACTACTACAGAACATGCCTGTGACTATAGACTTGTAGTTCAGGCCACCGAAGATTAGAGATGGGAAACGGGCACTCCCTTGACTTGCATCCTCTGGTCTGCTTTAACACAAACCAGGAGGAAAAGAAAGCTCGGCATCAGAAGCAATGGGTGGCAGGCCTATTAATGGCTGATCTGTACAGTGATCTGCCCTCAAGGAGACCCAACAGGCCAGTCCACTGCAGTGGCTTTCAATGTGGTAAGCCTGGGCTTCAGCAGAAGTCAACTTGTGAAGAGCCCTGGCAGCTCTGCCTGCCAAGAGTTGGATCACTGGAAATGGACCTGCCCTGGAGTCGAAGGATGCCCAGGTCAGAGCCACAGATCTTATTGGCTCTAAGCTGAAAAGCCCTTCACTCAGCCCAACTTCCAAAGTGACCACTGCAGCTGAGGGGATGGTCAAGTAGGGTCAGGAACATTGCAGGCAGAACTGTAAATTTCTTATTAGAGATGCCCCCTGCCTTTACCTGGCCAGCTCTCCTCCCAGGCCAGCCAAGTAATGAAAGTCAACAGAGTGCCTTCCCCCAGGAGGTTCACACCTCCCTTAGGATATACCCCATGTGAAGAGATAGATAGGTCTGGGCCTCTGAATTTACAAGGCCTAAAGCCCACCAGATTATTATCAAGCCCCTTCTATCAGGTTCTATTTGCCTCTCAATCAGAAAACTTAATTGTAGCTTAGACAGCACCTTTCTTAGCTCCTCTAATAATGACTCTGTCCTTTGTTCTAGGCCCTGTCTAGTGCACTTGGGCCTCATTCCTTTGTAATCATAACCTCTACTCTACCACCAATGGCTCTACTCCCAACATGTGTGTACTGATGGTCCTCTTCCCCACTTAATGCTGTATAATTGTTCAAACCTGGTAAATGCCACTCTTAGGATCATTGGTTACTATCCTCACTCTGTCTTTTATGACCTTGTCTAAATATGATCAGAGTCGGCAAACTTGGAAGGCTTCCATAGCCTTGGCAACTCATGACGACAGCCTAGGGTGGTTATTGGCGCCATAAACTAGAGTGTCAATTTGCTGGGTCAACAACAGGAGCCACTGTGCACTTGCTCCTCATGTGGGATCTCTGTCCTTAATGTGCTGTACATTGTGATTTAATGCTGTAACTAGTACTCAAACAGTATGTTTCACTTTGTGTTTCTATGTGGGTGCAAACTGTTGAAATCTTTATACTAAATTGATCTTCTGTATATAAAGAGAATTGAAAATGAATCTTGATGCAAATGGAAGGGGAGAGGGAGCGGGAGAGGGGAGGGTTGCGGGTGGGAGGGAAGTTATGGGGGGGGGGAAGCCATTGTAATCCATAAGCTGTATACTGGAAATTTATATTCATTAAATAAAAGTTAAAAAAAAAGAAAAAAAAGTAATGATAAAAAAAAAAAAGGACTTGTGCTACCTTCCATTTTCCAAGGCAATAGCAGAGAGCCGGATCAGAAGTAGAGCAGCAAGGATTCAAACAGGCACCCATATGGAATGCTGGCACAGCAGGCGGCAGCTTTACCTGCTATGTTACAGCACTGGCACTACCAAACTGTCTTTTAGTTTCATTTTGCACAAACCTTTTGACATATCCTCCTATATTAAAATGTATTGTATACCTTAATATATCATCTAAACTAAAGAGAGGGTAAATAAAATATCATCTAAATCAAAGAGTAAATGAAATTATTGTTGAAAATCACAGAAGACAAACAAAAGCTGCAATGAGTAGTCAACAGTTCCAGACATGGTAGATAATATCCCAAGTCTGAGAAAATCGCCTTAGGTGTCATTCATCTAATTTTACCGACTGAAAGATAATATATTACCTACAATACACTCATGTTAAATATAAAGACAGACAGATGGAAAGTAAAGAGATAGTGGAAAATACACCATGCTCACACTAATCAAGAAAAGGGGGGTAGAATATAATTTTGGACAAAGCAAACTTTAGAACAAGGAAAATTATCAGGAATAAAGAACAGAATGTACAAAAGGGTCAATTGTCTAGAAGTAATAGCAATCCTTAATAGGTATACACTTAAAAACAGAATGTCAGAATACAAGTATATGAAGCAAAAATAGAAACACAGGAGAAACAGATGAATCCACTTTTGAATGTCAGCAAGTCTCTCTTAGTAAGATACAGATTCAGCAAGCAAAAAATCATAAAAATATTGTTTATCTGAACAGCACCATCAATCAACTTGACCTAGTTGGCATTTATCAAATATAAGTTGCACGGAGAGAGTAGAGGCAGAGAGGGAGAGAGGTCTTCCATCCATTGATTCACTCCACAATTGGCTGCAATGGCTGAAGCTGCACTGATCCAAAGCCAGGAGCCAGGAGCTTCTTTTAGGTCTCCCATGTGGGTGCAGGGGCCCAAGGACTTGGGCCCTCTTCTATTGCTTTCCCAGCACATAGCAGAGAGCTGGATTGGAAGTGGAGCAGCCAAGTCTTGAACTGGCACCCACATGAGATGGCAGCACTGTAGAATGCAGCTTTACCTGCTGTGCCAGAGTACTGGAACAAATAGGAATCTTAAATCTACTCTTTGACCGTAATGGAATAAAACTAATATTTAATAACAGAAAGATAGCTAGAAAATCCCCAAATACATGGTGATTAATCAGCACAATATTAACACATGGGTCAAAGATATGTCTGGAGGAATTTTAAACTATTTTAAAATGAAAATTCAACTTAGGAAATTTTGTGGTATCCAGCAAAAGCAGTTCTTAGAGGGAAATTGAGAGCATTAAATTCCTGTGTTAGAACAGAAGAAAGAGCTAAACCCTCTTAGTAGCTCTGGTTTACTCACCTGACTGATGCCTCTGTTGCAAGAATATTAGAAAACATAGACTCCTCTTTAATAATAGAAGGCGAAGCACTACCCAGGAATTCAATGATAGGAATACCTTGGAAACCAAGCTGTATCCCAGCCATGTTTCAGAAAGGCCCTTCTGACAAAGAACATGGCCCACATGAACAGAAACTGGACACTAAGTATATACGTTCTAGACCAGATTTCCAGGCCCACATCACAAAGCTTTAGCATAGGTACTAGAAGTTCAAGAGTTTGGAAGAAGGAACAACATGGGGGAGAAAAATTCCCAGTCCTATCCCCCCTACACACTAAATGATCTGTTCATCCTCCTGCGGTCCTTTAGATCTCTCCACGCTACCTTCTAATCATAGATTTCTATTATACCATATTGTTACCTAGGCATTAACTCAGACTCCATGTAAGTTTTGAACAAAAAGTCTAATATGCCCAGGGATTTTTGCCCTCAACATTTACTCTGTTCTCAGATAAGGCTTTCTATATATACAATGTATTTTAACTCTACAGAATCAGAAATAGACTTAGCAACAGCCCACTCCACCTTATTTCCTCAAAAGGATTCATATTTGCTAAAGACCATTACTAAAGAACAGAGTAGCCTCTACCAAAGTGCATAAAGCCCAACAAAGAGGAAGATGAGGGCATGGCATATCTACCCATGGCAACAATTTAAACATCTTTTAGTATTCTTCCCCCTAGAACCCCTTTGAAGTTATTCTGTTCCTGAATGCTCTCAAATCTTGTTCCCTCCACAGAACCTGGTCTGCTATCCATCCTTCTTCCAAATTCCCTCTCTTATTCCCAACACATTTTTATTATGCCTTGATTTTTTTAAAAAATGCATTTATTTATTTGACAGGTGGAGAGTTACAGAGAGGCAGAGGCAGAGAGAGAGAAGTCTTCACTCCCCAAATGGCCACAGTGGCCAGGGCTGTGTCAATCTGAAGCCAGGAACCAGGAGATTCTTCCAGGTCTCCCACATGCATGCAGAGGCCCAAGGACTTCAAGGCTCATTCTTGTGGTAGCATTCATCAGTGTTCCCTTTTTATGGCTGAATTATGGGTCATTGTAAGTATGTGCCACACTTTCCTTATCCATTCATCAGCGGATGGACATTGGTGTGGTTTCCACATTTGGCTGCTGTGAGTGCTGTTGCTGTGAATATTTATGTGCCATTTCTGTGTGCTTAATTTTTAATCTCTCTTGTGTATAATGCCTAGGAGAAAAATTGCTGGCTTCACTGGCAACTCTGTGTTTAATATTTTAAGGAACTGTCAAACTGTTTTCCAAAACACACCATTTTCATTCTCTTTAGCAGTATGCAAGACTTCGTATCTCTCTACATTTTCTCAAAACTTATATCTTTTTTTCCAGTTATTATTCATTTGTTTTCATTTATTTGAAAGACAGGGAGACAGACAAACCAACAGAAACAGAGAAACAGATGGGGAGAGATCTTCCATCTGCAGGTTCACTGCCCAAATGCCCATAACAATGGGCCAAACCAAAGCTAAGAGACTGGAATTCCATGCAGATCTCTGAAGTGAATGGTAGGGGCCCAAGTACTTGAGTCATCACTTGATACCACCCAGAGTTCACTTTAGCAGGAAGTTAGATAAGAGGTGGAAGAGGGGCTGGCACTGTGGCACAGCACGTTAAAGCCCTGGCCTGGGGCTCCAGCATCCCGTATGTGCACTGGTTCTTGTCCCTACTGCTCTTCTTCCTATCCAGCTCTCTGCTGTGGTCAGGGATGGCAGTAGAAGATGGCCCAAGTCTTTGAGCCCCTGCACCCATGTGGAGACCCAGAAGAGTCTCCTGGCCCCTGGCTTTGGATGTGTGCAGCTCCAGCCGTTGCAGCCATCTGAGGAGTGAACCAGTAGATGCAGGACCTCTCTCTTGATCTCTGCCTCTCTGTAACTCTTTCAAGTAAACAGAAAAAATCTTGAAAAAGCCACAAGAAACACATATTTTTTTTTTCAAGTTTTGTTGATTTTTTTTCTTTTTTCCTTTCTTAAAAAAAAAAAAAGTAAATAAATTAAATTGCCAACAATATGGCTGGGCTAGAAAGTAGGGTAGCCATGACCAGGCCATTCTAAAAAAAAAAAAAAAAAAAAAAAAGAAAGAAAGAAGAAGGTAGGGCGCACAGGTGAGGTTTGTGAAATATAAACAAACAATGGCCAAAGAGAATTATCAAAATAACTAACTATACTCACAGGGCTGGGGAGGGTCTATGGAACGATGATGGCCCACACCACAGGGCGCAGTGCCAGAGAACAGCTTCCAGCTGAGCATACAAGTCCCGACATATCAACCCCAACCCCCAATCCTGTCATTCCCTAATTACGAGAAAGAGCTCATCTGGAAATGTTTAGCATTCCAGTCTGCACACCTGCAGACCCAGCAGGAGCTGCACCTTTAACATCGGCTGGGCAGGGTGCGCTTGGCACGGAGGTCCAGTCTTCCCCTCGGGGTCATCAGCGAGGGCCAGTCACTGGCCTGTTTATTCCTAGGGTTTCTGTTCCATGCTCACCATTTCTTCAGAATGTCTGCTCCCCAGAGCTGCCCTCTAAGTGCTGCTCAGAGACAACAGGCCTGCCTGCTCTGATTCCACTTGGGAGGAGAGGGACAATTACACACCTCTCTCTACTTGATCCTCTAGGGAAGATGAATCTGAATCTCTTTGTGCTTTCAGAAAATATCAGGAACCATGGCCCCTAGGCAGAACGGAGGCGGGAGCTTTCCCACCCAGACTGAGGACTTCCAGACATTTTGGGGGGAGAAATATGGCAAAAGGAGGGAATCTGGGTTTCCCACCTGAAAGGCTGAGCAAAGTGCCCCAGGGCCCTTCAGTGCCAGAAGAGCGGGGAGAGGTGTGGCCCAAGTGTCAGCCGTGGCATTAAGGACGGTGGGGAGGACTCAGGGCCCAGCTGCGGGAGCGATGGGATTTTCTGATTTCCATCTCTTCCTGATAGCCCAGCAAGTTCTCTAGATCTCCTCCACACCATGTGCAAATATCATGACAAACCCCGGCTCCTGCACCATGTCATCACCCATATGCTGGTTCTCACAGGCCATCACCACCACGGCCTGCTTGCCAGGGATACGCTTGGCCACGTAGTTCTCATAGTAGCGCCGGTTCATCTGTCTTGTCTCTAGTGTGGCCAGACCCTGGGGCCAGCTGCGCTCGTGGGCATTTTCAATCAGCTCGTTGACAATAGAAGCAGGGCAGCCACTTTCCACCAGGGAGCGCTTGATCACCGCCTGGAGCACAGCATCCGGGGTCGAAATCATCCCTCCCCAGCGGGTCACTCTTGCTGGCTGCAGGGAGTTCACCCACTCTAGGATCTCGTTGTATTCAATTGTCTCCTCCAGGTTCTGAAGGTTGGGGTTGACACTGCGGATGGCACGCATGTATGCCTTTAGCAGCTGGATGTCTCGCTTCTGCTCCGCCAGCTGGTGTTTGTGTTCAGCTGAAGTCTTCTCCAGCTCGGCGATGCGTGTCTGTTGCTGCTGGACTACGGTGCGCAGGTGCTTAATGCAATTGTGGTTTGGCAGCTCATCTTTGGGCATCTCCAAGCCGCAGCCCTGTTCACAGGTCACAGGCCGCTTCGGGTTGTGCTCACAGTCGCTGAGGTGAGACATGAGGTTGTCAAGCCGGACAACAGCACTGCAGCCAAACACAGCGTTGTCACAGGCAATCTGCAGCTTTGACAACATGTTCCGCATGATCCGAGGTACTGGGCGCAGGTGGGCGACCGTCACAACGCTATGGTCCACCGGACACGTCTGCTGCTGAGAGAACCACTGGGTGATGCAGGCGTTGCAGAAAGCATGTTCGCAATGAGGCGCCTGTACTGGCTCCTCCAAGACTCCACTGCAGATGGGACAGATAAGGTCTTCGTCAACATCCCCCTGGAAACGAGTTACATCATACCCCATGTCTCATCACTGAAACCCAGGTCCTTCCAAGTGTTGGGGGCAGACTCCCTGTTCACCGGGCTCCGACCCCCTGATGCCTCCACTCAGTGCCACTCAGGAGATGCTCCGAGTAACCCATCTTGTTGGCTATTCGACTGAGGCTTCCTTCCTGGTGACAGGCTCCATCGCCACGGGGATGGATGTGATGTCACAACCAGGAACACTCCAGGCCTGGCTGGAGCTGAGGCCGCACTGGCCACCGAACAGCCCAGGTGCCCAGCCCCAGCCTTTCCCCGAAGGGAGAAGGGGAAGGGGAAGGAGGAGGAAGAAGGTTCCGACCACTCGTCGCTGCCTCAGACGGATCCTTGGCCAGAAACACATATTTTTTTAAAAAAATAAAGAGGTGGAAGAGCCAGATTCAAACCAAGCACTTGGATGTGGGATGGTAGCATCCCAAGAAGTGCCTCAACTCATTGTGCCAAATGCCTACCCCTGTTATCTGGTTTTTTGATTGTGATCATTCTAGTAGGTGTGAAGTGGCATTTCATAGTGGTTTTCTACTTACTTTATGAGTAATAAAATCAAGGAGCTTCTGTTATAATTCTTTACTTTCAGTGGCATTTTAGGAAGGACATGAACTCTTAGTATAGTTGATCTACTAAGTATAATGAAGCAAAATAACTTATTTTACATTTGTAAAAGGAAAACATTTCTTCTAAGTATTGAAAATATTTGCATAGCAATCTTAGGGTTTTGTCCACCTGTGCTGTTTCCTACTTCAGTTCCTTTAAATGTGATGTTGTCTGTGTGGTTAAGGAACTGTAATACTGTGCACTGAATTTGTTCTGAAAGATTACTTTCTGTATGGAGTAGGGGTAAGAATACCTTCTAATGACTTCTCAGGATTAACTAGAAGGCATAGCAGAGCTGATTGCCAAAAGCTCCAAAGCTCAATGTGGTTTAATCACCAATGGGGTTTACATTTGTTGTGGGTAAATATGTTCCTCATGTGGTAAATATCAAAGAAATGTTGAGAGCATCTACATAAGGCAAATAACATACCTTTTAAGAGATGAATGAACAATGTTTAAATTGAATTTACACTTTACTCATAGTGTAATGATGGGGTCCATCACACCTACCAAATGGTGACTGAAAGTTGTAGGGTAGGTACATGGAGAATCACATTATTCTACTTGATCCTGTGTATGTTTAAACATCTTTGTGATGAAAAGCTTTAAGAAAAAGATATTGAATACCTCATGAAGAGAGAAAGGAGGCAGTAAGGATTTCTGGGATGCATAAGTCAATTCATGAAGACCAGAGTTTAGTTATCTCTCAATAAAGACATTTCTGGAAGTCTAATTCCTTTGTAGTTGAGTACTGTGGAAGAAGGTGATTTTTTGTGTGAGAAAGAAGAAGGAACGAGGAAGGGAGGAAGGGAGGAAGGGAGGAATGGAGAAAGGGATGAAGGGAAGAAGGGAGGAAGGGAGGAAGGGGTGAAGGAAGGAAGGAAGGAAGGAAAGAAGGAAGGAAGTTTTTGATGAAGACTTCCATGAGGTAGCTTCTAGTTACTCTGTAAATGGTGAGTCCAACACATCTGATGACCAAGGAGAGATAGCATAAGTTTCC
This sequence comes from Lepus europaeus, assembly GCF_033115175.1. Taxonomy (NCBI): domain Eukaryota; kingdom Metazoa; phylum Chordata; class Mammalia; order Lagomorpha; family Leporidae; genus Lepus; species Lepus europaeus. The sequence continues at coordinate 101,375,919 of NC_084838.1, forward strand.
CAAAAGTGTAGGAGATTTCAAATGGTTTTTGAATAGAATGGAAGAGAACATGAACTAGGGAATTGGTGAATTAAGTTCTGTTATATTTGTTCACTGTTACATAGGATAGGATAATGATTTGTGAAATGAGTGAATAAATTATTTCCAGGCAGTGCTAGAGCTACCCCTAAAATCAGTAGAGTTGATCGTAAAATTAATAGTTATTAGTCACTTATAGGTATGCATTTCTGGAAAAGCCAGAGAAATGAGATATTGCCAGACAGGAAAGATTAAAGTGTATTGGAAGAGAGTAATTTGGAGTGGAGCCTTTTAAATATTATCTTGAAGATAATAAAATCTGCTTAAAGAGGGAGGAAATGCAGACATGAGGCTATTGGGTAGATGAATAAGTGGAAAAATTATGATCCGGAGTTCAAAAGTTGACAAATATACAGTATATGTGGCAAAGTTAGAGGGTTGAGGTCACGGGGTCAGATTATAATACTTCAATTGGTAGAGACATTCCCAGTGGTAAACTCTGGGGTGTGGCAGCAACCTAATTGGGGTAAGACTCTAGATGGGAGAGTAGAGGTCTCCATGTTATTGCTTTGTCAATCCACATGGATATTAGTTCCTCCACTGATCTCCACGGCTTCCAGTTCCTTGCTCTGGGCCCCATCCCACTTTTTTTTTTTTACCATCCCAGGATCTCCACACTATCTTCATTGATTCTGCAACATTAAGCTTCAGACAAGGCAGGTTGAATGGCATAACTCCGGATAAAAAGATAGAAGTATGGTAGAGTGAGGGAGCTGCAGTGAACATGGTTTATATTTGTTTTATTTTGACACCCAGAATTTCCAACTTTTTACTGTGAAAGCTACTTGAAGTGCTTTCCACAAAATTATCCAATGTTTTATTTAACATTTATTTATTTGAAAGGCTGAGTGTGGGGCAGGTGTCGTAGTGTTAGCAGGTAAAGTGCGGGCATCCCATATGGGTGCCAATTCATGTCTTGGGTAATTACTTGCAATACAACTCCCTGCTAATAGCCTGGAAAAGCAGTGGAGGATGGTGTTTGGACCCTGTCACCCTTCTGGGAGACATGGATGATGCTCCTGGCTCTTCACTTCAGCCTGGTCTCACACTGGCTGTTGTGGCCATCTGGAGAGTGAACCAGCACAGGGAAGATGCTCTCCCTCCCTCCCTGTAGCTCTGAATTTCAAAAAAAGAACAAATCTTTTAAAAATAAGGACAGAGTTGCAGAATGAAAGATAGACAGAGACATATCATCCATATTCTGGCTCAAACTCCAAATAGCTGTCATGGCTGGGGCTAAGCAAGACAAAAGCTATGAGCCCTAATCTCCATCTGGGTCTCCCACATGGGTGGCAGGGAGCTACCTTCATAAGCTTATTTTCCAGTAGGAAAACATCAATGCCCCAAAGTATGGTTTCCCAATGCATTACTATGCCTCTCCTGACAGTTTCTTAACCAACAATTCTAATGTTTCTAGACCTTAACCCAATCAATCCCATGCCTACTATGGTAGTAATCTTCAACCATGCCTGAGGTGAAGTTCACCCGCCTATGTCATGCTCTAGTCATTACAATATTTTCTTTAAAAAAATAAGATTATGTACAATTTTCTAAAAAAGGTATGTTTCTTTGACCCTCTTCAGATATGATGACTTACCTCCTTTATTCCTCCAGAGGCCAAGAAATAGTCAGTGAGGGGGAGAGCATATGGGCTGCCACACAATATCATACAGACTAGGAAACAGAGCACAGGTCCTCAGACTTCTTCAGGGGCAGAATGGCCTTAAGAGGCAGTTGATAACCATCCCCCTAGAGCTCCAGTGGACTGTCATCATTTAAATCCAAAAGAGATGATGAGTAAGATGATGAGTAAGTAATTCCTTTCCCTAAGTATAAACCCTATGTTACTCAAATCATGTCTCCAAAATAGTACACATAAAAGACAACAATCTTTAGAATATTTATTGCAGAAGTCAGTATTTTCAAAAAGGGATAAATAATTTGGGAGGAGGAAATCTTCATTCCTGAAAACGCTGAAGGAGCATTTTATGTTTGAAGAGTAGACACAGATCTCCCAACACACTGCTTCAGAAAATGTAGGTGTGGTTGGAGATACCTGGCTGGCTTGATGCCTGCAGATATGGTTTGGGTGGGGCAGGAACTCTTTATTGGGCATGGATGCCTCTGTGATAGTGGCTGATCCTTGAATGCCACCACTTTCTGGGGCTATCTCAACCTGTCTTTGGTCAGTGCATTCTTTGATGGGTAATTTTGGTCAGCTAAGGGTGCTTCTTGGCTACATGACTTGATACTTTTACAGGAGGAAGCTTTGTAGTTGAAAGGATGTCCCTGGACAGCATTTGCCTGGGCCTGCAATTGTGCTTAAGTGTTTTCACAGGCTTTGTCGGAGAGCAACGTGATTCTTGGGGGCAGGTGATTCTGACACCACGGCTACTCCCTCTTTTCACATCTAACACCTTGCCAATGTCTGTCTTCACTTTAACAGTTTTGGTGTTGCCAGTAGAGGCAGCTCTACTATTAACTTTGCTTTAGCTCTGCACAGATGATGGTGGGGAGGTCCCATTCCCAAGAAAACTTTCTTGCCTTTGTTTGTGCTGCTAGGAGAAATGCCACACCCTTGCCAGCAAGGGTCCAACGCAGTCATGACATGGTCACTGTTTCTTGGTTCTGAAGGAACTTTCACTCTTTCTTGGTTCTCAAGGAACTTTACTCTTGGAGACAGATTAAGAGTCCCATGCTCTACCGACTGAGCTAGCCGGGCGAACCGAAAAGTAAAAGGAGCAGCCGAGAAGCGACGTATGCTTCTGGGTGGTGTGTGCTAACCTGGGGTCTCTTAGACTGAGGACAAGGACAAGGAAAGGGGTGTAGGTAGGGGGTTCTGTGCTCACCCTCACAGAACCAAACAGCACACAAAACACCGAGGGGCCTACTTGCCGAAATCCAGGGGGGACCTCCCTGAGACTGACACACTGTTTCTTTCTCAGTTGGCGCACCAGATGTTGCCATTGATTTCTCAACAATGTTGCAGTGGGTTCATTTCTGAGAGGAGCAGCGTGGTGGGGGCAAGAGGCACGGAGTCAACACACAGACCCCGGGAGTCAGGTGAAAGCAGGCTTGAGGTGAGCAGCCTGCAGATTCCTTTATTACAGTTGGTACAACAGTATATAGCCAAGACCAGCCAATCTGGTCAAGGGGCGGTCTATGCCCCAACCAAACTGCCAGGCAGTTTCCAAAGCCATCCAATCACAGCCTGTTGCCAGGCAGTTTCAAATCCATCCAATCACAGCCTGTCGCCAGTTTCCAAAGCCATCCAATCACAGCCTGTTGCCAGGCAGGCTCCATTGCCAGGTGGGTTTCAAAGCCATTCCTGAGTAACTGATGCTCGCTTGCCAGTGGCCACCTTGGCATGGCCTTCTTATTCCAGTACAGCCCTTCTTATAGTAATGCCTAAACCGTAGATATCATCCATGGGCTCCCGAGGTTCCACATCTATTGCCTGGATTCCAATTTGAGGTGTTAATACTAAATAATTGGTGGCTCGCAGCTCTGTGCAGTAAACGCTTGCCAGTCCTTTTGAGATGGTCCTACTCCCCCCATGGTTTGTCTTCTCACCCATTGAGTTTTCGGGCCCCTGGGTGTGGGGGCCCGCCACTCATTTTTTTGGAATGTACTATTCTGGGCACTTGATTTGGTGGGCGATAGGAGCAGATTGCCTGCCTTATCTTTCTTGGAATAGCACTTTTGCCCAATGGTTGCCTTTACTGCATCAAGGGCACAGTCCTTGTTGGCATCCCGATTGTCTGTTCTGTACATTCCCTTTTCATGTGACCTTCTTTTCCACACTTAGAACACTTTCGTCCTAGCCTGTTATTGCGTATAATTTTGGCCATGGCAACTGCTGCGTGCTCTCCCGAGGCTACTTCATCCATGACATCCCTACAGATTTTTTAAAAGGTGGGAATGTCCTTTGAACGACCCCAATTTCATGGTCATCAGGATGGAGACCCCAGAGACCCAGACCTCAGGCCAGACAATAGCCACATGATTAACATATGTATGTGGAGTGTTTGGTGATTAGCTATTTTGAAGGGCAACAGGCATGCAAACTCTTGGTGCAATTTTTAGTGAGGGAAGGGATGATGGTCTTTCCTGGAAAAGCCACAAAATGTTCTGCTTGCTAATCTTGGGTACATTTGGAGCCCGTGTTGGGAGGGGGTAAGTTTATACAATGGTCACTAAGTTACAGAAACTTATTGCAGCTCTTTTTGGACTCCTACAAGCGTTATCGCATGAGACAGTTACACAGAGCAGTTACACAAGGCAGTTTCCCAAGGTTATTCTGCAGGTGGGTGGAGACACAGTTATCTTAAGGGATGTCTACCACCAGCAGCTAAACTTTTTAACCCTTCACTATAATATTATTTTAATATTTACTTTTAGCAGGGGTCTTACACCTTGTGCTGCCAGGGCCTTAGAGCCTCATGGCAGGTTTTGTTTGCTTGTTCATAGGCTAACCTTCGGACTAAAGGCATAGCCTCATCCATGGTCTCAAAGATATTGCCGGTAGCCTCCATTAATCTGTTCAGAAAATCAGCATAGGGCTCTGTCCGGCCTTGTGTAATCTTGGATAAACTGTGTCTGATCTCCTTCCTTGGAATGACCTTCCATGCCCTCCAGGCTAGTTCTGTCATTTGCATGAAAACCTCATTAGGGCAACTAACCTGGGCCTGTTCGTCATTAAAAGCTACTTCCCCATTTAGCATATCCTCGTTCCAGGCTGGCTGACCGTTCCTAATGTTATCATGGGCCTGAGCCCTCGCGAGCTCTCTGTATGCTGCGGACCAGAGGAGGAAGTCTCCCCCTCCAAGCACTGCCTTAGCTAGGTTCCTCCAGTCCTCTGAGACTAGTCCATTAGTGCCTATGCTATCTAGGACCGCTTTAGTAAAGTTAGCATGTGGTCCATATAATTGTACTGATTGTTGTAATTCCTTCAACAATTTATGGTCCAGGGGGGGTCCATCCCCGGCTGCCCTGCGCGTCCACTATCACAGGGAAAGCCTGATTTATGTGGTGATATTCTTCCAACTTAGGTGGAGTGCCTCGTCCTCCTGCCAATTTTTCTCGAGGAGGTTCTAGGGAGAAGCCCTCGCCTTTTGTCTCTCTCATGGAGGAGGAGTCCTCCGGAGGGGGGAGATTCTTGGTTAAGGTGATCGGTTGCCATGATGGCCGATCCTGCAAAGTTAGGTTAGCCAGTTTGCAGCAACATGGGGGAACTCCTCCTATGGGCAAATGTGCCGAATAGGGGGGTGCAGAAGGAAGGGGTCTCTCATCCTTCCTATCTCTCTGTCCCGACCCATGTTGGTCCTCTCTGTCTCCATCCTCTTTGTCTCCGTCTAGGCTCCCAGATGGAGATTCTCTCTGTTTCCTCTAGTAAATCAGCCCCTTCATCTAAGAGGGCTGCTATTTCCTCTGAGTCATTATGGAGAGCTTGGTCGAACAGTTGCCATAGCCTCAGGACTTCAGGCGATTTCTCTGCTGCCCTCAATTGTCTTCTGACCCTACGCCATTGTTCCTAACTCACCGCTTTACAGCAGCCGCTTTCCCACCATATTTCCCTCTTTTCATTTATTTTTGAGCAACAAGAGGCATGATTCTTGGCCATACCATTGTTGACCCCGTTTCCATGTGGTCTCTATACACAGCTGTGCCTGTCTTAGGTTGTCCCCCAGGGGATCTTACCCATCATTGACTGACCAGCGCTCAAATCAAGAGACCACAGGATTGCTTGCTCAGATAGGGGTAGGAATGAGGAATAATGGTTATCAGGAATGGCATGACTACACACCAGCTGTGGGCCATTTGAGTGGCTGACCAGAGCTAGTGGGAACAAAACAGTAATGAATGTGGCTATGGGAAGTTTTTCAGGGTAGGATGATAGGGCAGGTGCATCCACTAAGAAGGCAGAATCTCAGTCTTGTTCAGCTGGTTCAGGTTGGCTGTAAGTTGCAGGCTTGATGTTTCTGGCTGGTACTCAAATGGGCTGTTCTGCATTCTCTGGAAAGACACAAGCATATCCTCGATCCTTGGCTGGCAGAAGTCTTTCTAAGGGCATTGGAATCCACGGCCTGAATTTTGTGTGCACTTCTATATTAAT